>NC_082717.1:31865166-36665166 GCF_030144855.1 Hypanus sabinus | reverse complement strand
GGAAGGCAGTGGCTGTTGTCTACATGGACTTCAGTAAGGCCTTTGACAAGGTCCCGCATGGGAGGTTAGTTAGGAAGATTCAGTCCCTAGGTATACATAGTGAGGTAGTAAATTGGATTAGACATTGACTCAGTGGGAGAAGTCAAACAGTGTTAGTGCAGGATAGCTTCACTGAGTGGAGGCCTGTGACTAGTGGTGTGCCATAGGGATCAGTGCTGGGTCCATTGTTATTTGTCATCTCTATCAATGATCTAGATGATAATGTGGTAAATTGGATCAGCAAACTTGCTGATGATACAAAGATTGCAGGTGTAGTGGACAGTGAGGAAGGTTTTCAAAGCTTGCAGAGGGATCTGGACCAGCTGGAAAAATGGGCTGAAAAATGGCAGATGGAGTTTAATACAGATAAGTGTGAGGTATTGCACTTTGGAAGGACAAACCAAGGTAGAACATACAAGGTAAATGGTAGGGCACTGAGGAGTGCAGTAGAACAGAGGGATCTAGGAATACAGATACAAAATTTCCTAAAAGAAGAATCACAGGTAGATATAGTAGTAAAGAGATATTTTGGTATATTGGCCTTTATAAATCAAAGTATTGAGTATAAGAGTTGGAATGTTATGGTGAGGTTGTATAAGACATTGGTGAGACCGAATTTGGAGTATTGTGTACAGTTTTGGTCACCAAATTATAGGAAGGATATTAATAAGGTTGAAAGAGTGCAGAGAAGGGTGTTGCTGGGACTTGAGAAACTGAGTTACAGAGAAAGGTTAAATAGGTTAGGACTTTATTCCCTGGAGCGTAGAAGAATGAGGGGAGATTTGATAGAGGTATATAAAATTATGATGGGTATAGATAAAGTAAATGCAAGCAGGCTTTTTCCACTGAGGCTAGGCGAGAAAAAAAACAGAGGACATGGATTAAGGGTGAAGGGGGAAAAGTTTAAAGGGAACATTAGTGGGGGGGTTTCTTCACACAGAGAGTGGTGGGAGTGTGGAATAAGCTCCCAAATGAAGTGGTAAATGTGGGCTCACTTTTAACATTTAAGAAAAACTTGGACAGATACATGGCTGAGAGGTGTATGGAGAGATATGGTCCAGGTGCAGGTCAGTGGGACTGGGCAGAAAAATGGTTCGGCATAGCCAAGAAGGGCCAAAAGGCCTGTTTCTGTGCTGTAATGTTCCATGGTTCTATTATTTCTTGTTTTTTTGTTAAATAAGCCAGATGTTTGTATTAATTTCTGGTTGCCTCATTATAGAAAGGATTTGGAAGCTTTATAGAGAGTGCAGAGATTTATCAGGATGCTGCCTGGATTAGAGAGCATATCTTATGAGGAAAGATCGAGCAAACTATAGCTTTCACAAACAGGAGAAAATCTGCAGATGCTGGACATCCAAGCAACACACACAAAATGCTGGAGGAACTCAGCGGGCCAGGTGGCATCTAATGAAAAGAGAACAGTTGATGTTTCGGACCGAGACACTTTGGAAGAACTTTAACAAAAACAATGACTTTACTCTTTAGAGCGAAGGAGGGTAAGAAGTGACTTGAATGAGGTGTATTAGCAATGGCTAATATGAGAGGGGATTCTTTTAAAGGAGGGAAGTCTAGAGGGGTTTCAAAGTAGATTTTTGCAGAGTGGTGGGTGCATGGACCGCAAAACCACGGGTAGAGGCAGATACATTAGCGACATTTAAGAAATCTAGGATGAACAGAAAATGGAGAGGTATGTGGAAGGGAAGGTTTAGCATGATCTTGGAGTAGGTATTGTGGGCTGAAGGGCCTGTACTGTGCTTTCATACTTTTTTTTTCACAAGAGCTTTCCAGTGTATGATTTGAATCTTACAGAGATTGTTTTACATCAGTCTGGTCGGTGTAGAGATAGGAATGCTGTCAGGGAGACGGGGTGTGCAATTCTCATTAAGCACATTAAGAACTCACACGTATAACGTCCCTCTTCAATAGCAGCCAAAAACAAAATTCTGCACACACCCATGATTCAATTGTGGCACAAGTAAGAACTTTGGGAAAATATGTGCTGAGAACATTGGAAAAAAATCTATCTTTATTATCGCCTTCAATTATTACGCATAACGCTGGGAATTTAAAGCAGAACAATTGACTGTGTGTTTTGCTTATTTTTAGCATTTCTGCACAACTCTGAGTAGTGATGGAAGGAGGGGTGCATTGCTTAATGAATGAAACTGGCTCAAGGGACTAACTGGCCTACTTCTGTTCCTATGTCCCTAATGACAACCCTACCATAATGGGGAACAGCTATAATTGGAGCAATTGACCTTCACCCTTAAACTAGGGAGGAGGAAAGATTAACAAGCTAAGGTTTCCGCTTCTGATTGCAATCTGGTGATCCTGTATGAAAGTTTTTGTTTGCGGACATCAGGTGAGACAAGGTTAACCCTTGGCGCTTTGCCTCACACTGACTCTCACAACCTCCGTCAATGTAAATTATGGAAGGGTTGTTGGAACTAAATCCCAATGTATTTAGCACTGGGGATAGGGAAAAAAAAGATTTACTTGGTAAAACCTAAATAAGCCTGAAAGCCCTATTGGAAATCGCCACTGAAATATCAGCAGAGTTAAACAAAGTATAACATTCAATTTTTAGAAATATTTTCAAAACTCTTGACCTGTTGTATCCACAGCTGAAGTGAGTCTCAAAAAAAAAATCACTGGAACGTTGCAGGTTTTCACAAAAATATAGTAGAAGGAATGTAATAAAACAACATTTCAGCATCAACAAGTGATGTATTTTGGTTCTGCTTGCCCACACCAAGAGTGCTAAAAAATTACTTTCAGAATTACTGAGAGTGAATGTTTGTTTCTTTTTTTTTCAAAGATGTCTACATTAACTTTTCACTCACCCAAATCTGAAACTTGAACTTTAACTACTGGAAGTCAATCATGGAAAACAATAAAACAAACATGCAGAAGAATGAGGTGTTAGCAGGGTTGAGGAGAAACAGAAACAAGCCCAAGCAGATCAGATGAGGCAAAAAAAAAACAGAGAAAGAAGTATTATAGTTAGAAGAAACATGCTTGCCAATGAAATGTTTTCTTTTTGATCTCTCCAAAACCGGAAAGTGTTTGCCCCAGGCTGGTTACTGAGTGGAATTTTCCATCCCATTTATTTATAGAGAGATTTTCAGAAGAGTGGTTTGAATGTGTACAATGGGCAAATTAATGTTTGAATATGTTCACTAACACATTCCAAACATTGCACAGAGAAGTAGAGTAACTTCCACACAAGAGGCTTTTACCCTCTTGGCAATAGTTGGTTGCTATTTATTGGATTTAATTTTTGCTCCAAACATTGGAGTTTAGTGAAATACTGTTTAGACAGGGCTTGAGTAAATGTTTGTTTGATATAGGTATCTTCAGAAAATTGCAAAAAATGCTGGACAGACAGACTGAGCAGCAAATGACATCTTTTTTTTACGGACCCTCCTCTCTGAGTCAACTTCTCATTTCTCAATTAATTCTATTCTCAGAGGCTTTTGTAACTGTGTCTACAATTCGGGTGATGGCAATTTCAGCAATGGAGTTACCCACAGCCAGCTCTTGTATCAGCGTGGGAGTAACTGTTCTGGTGTTTTCCTGTAAAAAAACATCAGAGGTTGGAAAAATCACAAGCCTAGAACTCTGTTAACATTGTGCTGGCTTTTATCTTCAAGGCTAATTCAGCCTGCTAGGCCACTGAGACATAAGAGGCTACAGAAGCTGGAATCCAGAGCACAAAGCAAACTGCTGGAGTCCACTTATCACTCGCCAGAATCTGTTTCAATTCTCCCCTCTTCCTCCAACTCTCCCCATGTGCTCCAGCTGCATATTATCCCCCACTTCACTTCCTTTATCCTAAAAAGTTTTCCCTTACACTCTCAGTGCTGATCCAAGGTCTTGACCCGAAATGTTGATGTTCCCTTCACCTCTACAAATGCTATTGCCATTGAGTTTATCCACTGATGATTTTATTTGGCTCATGACATTTGGTGTGCAAATGTAGTTAGGAATCAGTTGCTAGATCTCACTTTCGAACAAAAGTGAGAAAATACATATAATGACATTACAAATACCTGCAGAGAATAGAAAGTTTCACTATCTGCCACATTCTACCTTTCTCGGGCTCATTTCTCAGCTACTGCTGCTCTATGTGAAGATGCTTGCAGTCTCAGCAAAAGATTCAGGGGTTCAAAACAGTCAGCAGCTTGCAGGAAAAGGTGCAGCACCTATATTGCTTTGCATATCAGTCTGCCCCTTTCAAAGCTGCCCACCGAATGTTCAGGCACGCGACTGCTCTTGTGCATGACGATGCTCAGTTTGCTCAGAGGCCGGCAACACCAAATCCTTATTGCTATGAAAGGGAAGTTCATAAGGCATTTGCACATTTGAAACCACCTTTTATTTGCTCTTCCAGATAGTGCCTAGTAATACTAGTTTCCTGCAGGTTTCCTCGGAACCCCTCCCGCACTGCCTGGGAAAGCACAAAGGAAGTTAAGCAGTCACACTTGTAGGTGAAATTTGCCCTGACAACATGTCAATGGAAGAGGAGAATTTTGTTCCCTTCTTCATTTCATTCTGGGATAAGTAATGGGCTGACCAGACAGTTTCTATGTCCCAGTGGCCACACATTTTAATTCCATGTCCCATTCCCATTCTGATATGTCTATCCATGGCCTCCTCTGCTGTCAAGATGAAGCCACACTCAGGTTGGAGGAACAACACCTTATATACTGGCTGGGTAGCCTCCAACCTGATAACATGAACATTGAATTGAATTATCTTTATTGTCATTATACATAGGTACAATGAAACTGTTTGGCTTCCTCTCAGGCAATCAAACAAAGCGGTAGATAAAAACAAGACAGTAATAGAAAACAGTATTAAATAGATAAGTAGCAGAAAATAAGTTACAGCAGCACCGAATGTCACAGTAATGCACAAGGTGCCATTAGTGCAAGTATTTGAATCCTTGTGTGTGCTCACAGTTTGTCATTGTTCTGTGGGAGTGGTGTGATGGAGGCCACAGCTCTGGGGTAGAAGCTGTTCTTCAGCCTATTTGTTCTGGTTTTTAGTGTCCTGAACCTTTTGCTGGAAGGAAGCGGGTCAAACAGGGAGTGGCCGGGGTGTGCGGTGTCTCCGGTTATGCTGATTGCTTTCCTCCTGAGTCTGCTGGAATAGATGGTGTCCAGTTCTGGGAGCTCCATCCTGACAATTCACTGGGCTGCCTTCACCACGCAATGCAGGTCTTGTCGCTCAGCGGCTGTGCAGCTGGCATACCACACTGTGGCGCTGTTGGTCAGGATGGTTTCAATTGTGCTTCTGTGGAAGTTAAGCAACAGCTTTTGTGGGAGTTTGGCCTGTTTCAGCTTTCTGTGGAAGAAGAGTCTTTATTGTGCCTTTTTGACAAGCTTCGAGGTGTTGGTGGTCCATGTCAGCTGCTTTGACAACATAACTCCAAGGAACTTTAGGTGTTTCACACTTTCCACTACTTCTCCATGTATATGGAGAGGGGTGTGTACTCTGTCCTTTGATCTCCTGAAGTCAATGATCATCTCGTTTGTTTTAGAAATGTTAAGGACCAGGTCCTTGTCCTTACACCAGTCCGTCAGATGATCCACCTCGAGCCTGTAGGCTGTTTCATCCTTGTCCGAGATCAGGCCAACCACTCTGGTATTGTCTGCAAATTCAATTATGGAGTTGAAGGTGTAGATGGGGGTGCAGTTATGTGTGAAGAGTGTGTAGAACATAGGGCTCAGCACACAGCCCTGCGGGGTGCCTGTTTTTAAGAGAAGGTGGTGGAGGTGACTTCTCTAACTTCCGTTAATGCCCCTCCTCCTCTTCTTACCCATCCCTGATATATTTAATTTTTCTCCCCCTCCTCTTTTTTTTCTCTCTCTCTCCCCATCACTCTGCTTGTTCTCCATCTCCATCTGGTGCTCCCCTCCTCCTTTCTCTCTCCCTAGGCCTCCCATCCCATGATCCTTTCCCTTCTCCAGCTCTGTATCCCTTTTGCCAATCACCTTTCCAGCTCTCAGCTTCACTCCACCCCCTCCGGTCTTCTCCTATCATTTCGCATTTTCCCCTCCCCCTCCGCCTCCTACTTACAAAAATCTTACTATCTTTCCTTTCAGTTAGTCCTGACAAAGGATCTCGGCCCAAAATGTCGACAGTGCTTCTTCCTATAGATGCTGCCTGGTCTGCTGTGTTCCACCAGCATTTTGTGTGTGACAATAGGCAATAGACAGTAGGTGCAGGAGTAGGCCATTCGGCCCTTCTAGCCAGTACCGCCATTCACTGTGATCATGGCTGATCATACACAATCAGTACCCCGTTCCTGCCCTCTCCCCATATCCCTTGACCCGCTATCTATAAGAGCTCTATCTAACTCTCTCTTGAATGCATCCAGAGACTTGGCCTCCACTGCCTTCTGGGGCACAGCATTCCACATATCCACCACTCTCTGGGTGAAAAAGTTTTTCCGCATCTCTGTTCTAAATGGCCTACCCGTTATTCTTAAACTGTGGCCTCTAGTTCTGGACTTACCCATCAGCGGGAACATGCTTCCTGCCTCCAGTGTGTCCAATCCCTTAATAATCTTATATGTTTTATATGTTTCAATCAGTGTTGCTTGAATTTCCAGCATCTGCAAATTTCCTCATGTTTGCTTCTACACATTGCGTCAGCTTCACAAACTTCAGCTTTCCACCCGATATCATTTCTAAAAACCATCAAAGAGCCTGCTGAGAGGGTGTGAGCAAGCTGTGTGAAAGTAGAAACAGAACAAGCATTCTTGTCTTTGTTGCAATAATTACCTGATATTACCTGAATTACCTGATAGGAATGAAAAAAAAATCTTGACGGATTTTGTCCCCTTATTATCCCAGGGAGAACTCATACAGTAAATTTTGAAGAAGGGTCTCAGCCCGAAACATCAACTGTTTGCTCTTTTCCATAGATGCCGTTGGGCCTGTTGAGTTCCTCCAGCATTTTATGTGCCTTGCAATATGTTGTCTCCTTTCTACCACTCCGGTTAAGATCAACCTACCCCCACCCCACTCCTTACCAGGAATGGAATGCAGGATGCTCCTCAGCTGCTTTGTTCAATGAATTTACCGACTAATGCAAAAGGGGAGCAGAGAAGGAAGCAGGAGATGTAATATATTTTCCATTGCAACTGGTGAATAAAGAGTTAACTAACTTCCTGTCAGATAGCATCATCCTTTTTTTCCCACTGGGCTAGTTGGACAGGTCGGGTTGTCTGATAGCACAGTGCTGACATGCATCGTTTGAAGACACGTAGGCCCAGCTCAGGTTTCTCCTGTCAAGATTAAGAACGAGATGCAACCTGCACTATTACCTTAGGTGAAATCATTATCTCCCTTTTGTAGAAGGGAGCGGCAGAATGTTTTTGCTCCACCTCATTCCCACATGCATACTTAATACATTTAACGTATTGCCCTCAGGGAGGGCAAGGTAAGTTTAGCAATGTCAGTTTAAGTGTTTTCAAAAGGTATTCAAACAAGTACCAACTCACTGAAAAACTCAGGGATATGCCAGTAGTGCTTTAATTTGCACAACGATCTAGTATAATCAAAATTACCTCAAGAGCTTGTCAGTGATAAATTGCAAAAACTCTATTAGTGACATTCAATTGTTTGTTTTCTGCAGTATTGTAAAAAGTAATGTCTTAAAGGTAACAATCTATCAAAGGTGGGCCAGTATTACTTTGAACCTTTTCTTCCATAATCTGCTCCATCTAACTAGCGAGCTTTAACTGTATATCAAGTAGGTACACCGTGCCCTTGTAGACTAAATGCTTAAGCCTGCCAAACCCCCAAATCAATTCCTCATCAATGTACAAATCAAAATCATTTATCTACATCATTTATTCTAGAATTTCTATTACTTGAAGTCTTTTTTTTTATTCTGAGCATTCTAGATCAGACAAGATACAAATTAAAATTGATCCTGCTTTTGTTCAGAATGTGAAAGTCCTTAGTACTTTGCATTTAATACTTGTACTCGATACATTTAATATTACCTTCTTTCCTTAGATTCATTTCATTTCTTTGTTTCTTTGTATTGATTTTCAGGATATGGGTGTTGTTACAAAACTGGCATTTACCCTCTAACTGAAAAGTGACTTTTTGGACCATTTCAGAAAGTGCTTAAGAGTCAAATGCAATTGTGGGTCAGGCATCACATAAAAGCCACACCAGACAAGTAAGGGAGCCCAATATTCTTCCTTGGAGGGCATTGCAGAGCCAGATGGGATTTTATGAACAGTTCAGTAATAACTTGGTCACCATTGTTCATGTTATAAATAATCGATTTATTTATGTAAATTCTGGAGCTGGCACAGAAGATTGGAACTCCAGTTTTTGCATTGACACTGCCAGACCCTGGCTAAGAAAAGAGCAACTCAGCCACTATTCCACACGGCTCCTGCTCTGCCTACTGCCAGAGAAAGTGAAATCTAGTATGTACCATCCTTCAAGTTTGTGTGTGTGTGAATTTTGTTCAGAAAGAACAGACCATTTACTGCTTTATGTCTCTTTGAATGAACCAATGGTTTTATAAAAAATATAAAGTAATGGACCAGATAACTATACAGATCAGCTCAGAGCTTTCATTAAGGCCACAATGCTTCCCTAAGTCGAATAACAGATGGACATCATATAAATCATGTACAAAACAACTTATAAAAGTAATATAGGGAGATACCAGTATATTCAGCTACAAGAAGCATTAAATCATCAGGCATGAATAAACTTAATCTTCTTTTTCCTTCTAGCATACAATTTTTCCCATGATAAAAGTGACTTTTGTCTTGTTTAACTAACTTGAGCTGGTTCGTTAATTATAGCTTCAAATCAGCCACGTGGAAGAAAGTGGCTCTTGCTCTAATTCTGCACTGAAGTCTTGCCCACATATCACTGTTCTGCAGTGGCTCCCGGCCCTCCAGTGGTTCCAATTTTAAGACCTTCATTTTTATGAATGCGTTTCAATCCAAAAGCGTTCTATCTAATGGAAAGTTATTGACCTGAAAAGTCACTCTGTTTTGATTTCCATAGATACTGCCTGGCCTGCAGAGTGTTTTCTCCATTTTCTATTTAAGTTTGGACCCATCCAATTGTTCCATTTGTCATCTCAACAAACCTCCAGCACTTTTTTTCAAATTGTTTTTCATTTACATTTCCCACTTCCTCGTGGTTCATATTCTAGGTTATCTCTGTAGTTTCACTACTCCCTTAAACTTTACTTCCTCTCTAGTTTTCTCCTTTTTAGAACTATTATTCACCTTCTCCTAGGTCAATGAACAGACTGTCAAGCAGTCTGTGTTTATATGTCACTCACTTTACAGTACCGCCCATGGGGGAAAAGGTAGCCCCATGTTGGAAGCAAGATAAATGGGCCTTTGCTGTTGGGAGCAGGTTTTCCTTGTCCACTTCTGTAAAAGGCTATCTTGGTACAGACTCAACAAATCTGGGCTTCTGTCACAGGTAACTTGAATCTGTCATCAAATATCTGAAACAGAGAAGCATTTTGTTCCTTAATATCCCATGTTCCTGATTTTGAATGAGTAGATTGAAGTTTTTAAAAAATGGATTCTGAAAAGCAATCATATCAATATATTAAGTGAATGTTTTTTTTTTCTTGCACCTGACTTGACACACCGGCACAAATTATGTGATTCAGTTAATAACTGGTTTGTAATAAAGCCTTTCTTTAAAGCAGTGACTGTATCCCCTTATTTAGCCAAGTAATTTCTACTTTTTAGGAAAAAGAGGCTGACATAATAGAAAGAAATAACAATTTTATTTCTAGCATCTACAATACTCTGCGAAGTTATCTGCCTTCCTACCTTTTGTCTTGTTGGAAGATTTAAGTTTCAAATGACAGCCCCTGAGCTGTACAGAAAAGATTGCTGCAGCTGTGCTAGTAACTTTTTTCAGCTGATGGAAAGCCAATCGTATCTTCCAAAAGCAAAAACAGCCCAACATAATTCTCTTGAGTGCAAAGTAAAAACCATCTGAAGGCCTTCTATTCACTTTCAGTTCATTTCAGCAAGGAATAAAGAGGTTATGAATGGGCTTAGGAAGTGGGGGGGAGGGGGGCACCATCAGCTGAATCCCGCACATGCCCCAGTGTAACAAATTTCATCGCAATGTTCTGAAAAATATTACATCAGTGTTAGGAGCAGCCTTTTGGATAACATGGGTTTGATTCATTGTCACATAGGGTGGTTACATTTCCCTAAATTATTATTTTTCTGTATAAAGATGTTGTGGTTTATAACATTATTGACTCAGCCCAAACATTTTCAGAATACATTTTCTGCTTTTCTTTATGTGGGACTGGCTGTAGGATGAACTTTGGTACTGTGTAGTAAGTGCTGAAACTCTCAATTATCATATTACAGTGTGGGTGGAGTACACAAAGAAACATGTTATTATAGAAAGGAAAAGAGCTCCATTTGGTGTAATGTTAACTCCTTTCCCATTTTACTCTAAAAATGTGAAATAAATGTCTGTTGGTAAGGTAAGATGCACCCTGCTGCTGATATTCTTTGATGGTTCAATCAATAAAAACAGAGACAGGCCCTGGGATTGATTCCTGTCCAGTTAGAACTGATTGTAATTTGGTGGGCACAGGCGGCCACAGTACTTCAATGGTCTATTGCCTGTATATTCTGACTGAATTAAAATAAAGGCAATATGCCTGATTCCCTCTGCACTGCACTCTCAGAGGCTGATAGTTCAACTTGTAAATTTAAGGAGATGAGTGAGTCCTATAACAAGAGTGGGGACCATTCATGTGATTTTATTGAAATGAAAATGCAATACTAGGTTGTGTTGGTGCATGGCCCAGTGGTTAAGGTGCAAATCCATGGTCTATCGAGGCTAGTGGAGGCCTGCACTACACTAGGTTGTATGCAAGTTTCAAAACTACAAAGAAAAGCTGATGATGGATCCACAATGAGAAAGAATCATCAGAATAAATATACATTAGTTTTCCTTCTCTATAAGAGATCCACTATTTACCTGAGCATCTGTGACCCTTCTCTCCAGTTCTCAAATGCAAAGATAAATTGTTGTTCAAAGGATGTTTGGTGAGATAAAATAGCAAACCTTTAGATTGTGGAATTGTTTATATATAATATTATTATTATTTAGTATCAGGACAATAATAATATTTAACAGAGTCAGTATGGCATCTTGAAAGGGAAATAGAATTTAAAAATCCAGGGCATCAAAGGTTATGGGGAGAAGGCAGGAGAATGGTGTTGAGAGGGATAATTAATCAACCATGATGGAATCGTAGAGCACACTCTGTGGGCTGAATGGCCTAATTGTGCTCCTATGCCTTAGGGTCTTATGGATTTGTGGACAAATCTAGTGGAGATTTCTGAGATTTTTGTAAGTGTATAAAGTGAAACAGTAAATATTGTACATCTGGATTTTCCGAAGATATTTAATAAGAGTCACTAATTTAAGATTGAGACCACGCAGTATTTTTTGGAGGGAGTTTCAGTTGTGCAATGATTTTAGACCATAAAACCGTAAAACATAGAAGCAGAATTAGGCCATTTGGCCCACTGAGTCTGCTTTGCCATTCCATCATAACTGATTTATTATCCATCTCAGCCCCATTCTCCTATCCTCTCTCCATAACCTTTGAAGCTTTGACTAATTGAGGACCTATAATCCTCTGACATAAATATCACTTGGTCACCACAGCCATTCATGGCAGTGAATCCCACAGATTCAGCACACTCTGTCTGAAGAAATTTCTCCTCATCCTTGTTCTAAATGGATGTCCCTCTGTTCTGAGGCTTCGCTTCTGATCCTAGACTCACCCGCTGTAGGAAACATCCTCTCCACGTCCACTCTATATAGCCCTTTCAATATTCGATAACTTTCTTTTTTTATTGATTTTTTATACATTTCTACAACACTACAACAACAAAAAAAACCCCAAGACCAAAATAAGAGATAAATACAGAGCAAGATAACCACATAATGATAATATGATTCAAAATAATGATAAAAAAGCACTCAAACTAAAGTTGTGAAAAGTTAATACCTCCCTCCCCCCCCAAGAAAAAAAAACTCCAGACCAACCACAGCAAAATGTAGGAAATCTAAATCAGAACATTCAAACCTCCAAAACTGTAATGAAAACAAGAGCAATAGATAATAATGCCTAATACCAAGAAATAAAAGCTGAAAGTAAGGGACTGAAAAAAAAACTTATTCTAAGGAAAAGTTATGAAAATATTCAAGAAAAGGTCCCCACACCTTATGAAACTTTATGTCCGAATTAAGAAGTGAGTAGTGAATTTTTTCAAGGTCTAAACAGGACATAATATCATTAAGCCATTGAGCATGCGTGGGTAGGGCAACATCTCTCCAATTAAGAAGAATTAAACGTCTAGCCCGGGGGTCGGCAACCCGCGGCTCCGGAGCCGCATGTGGCTCTTTTACGTCTGTGCTGCGGCTCCCTGTTGCTTTGGGAAATAATTGGTTGTGGCGACCCTTTTCCTGGCACATCCGAACCGACTCACAATTAGATAGCCTACGGGGGTTTGCGAGCACAGAGCTTTGGAGCCTCTGCGCCATGGGGGGCAGGTTGAGGGAGGCTTAAAAGTGAGGCTGAAGATTTCGAATAAAGTTTTTTCCTTCGACTGCAGTTACCGACTCCGTGTCGTAATTTTAGCGCTGCGTGTAGCACACCGCTACATGGTCAGTATTTAATTAAAATGTATTTTATGTTAGTTTGTTAGTTTTTGAAATGTAAATCTAAATTTGAAGATTATGGTGATCTTGTACAATCTAAATAAGACTTTGTGGCGACCCATTTCCTGACACATCCGAACCGGCTCACAATTAGCCAGCGTTCAGGCTAAGGGAGATAGCCTACGGGGGTTTGTGAGTACGTGTCTTTTGCAGCATCCGCGCCCATGGGGGGCGGGTTGAGGGAGGCTTAAAAGCAAGGCTGTTTAGTTCGAATAAAGCTATCTTTGACTGCAGTTTACTGACTGCGTGTAGCAACCGCTACAACGTGTTTTTATCGCTGGCTGTCCAGAGGGGAGGTGCTGAAACGCTTTGTCGCGTGTCTGGAAGAAGTGAAAACTTTCCTGGGCAGCAAAGGGCTCACCTTTCCTGAGCTGGAACAGCCAGAGTGGCTGGAAAAGCTACACTTCATGGTAGACATAACAGCGCACCTGAACACGCTGAACACAGCTCTTCAACGGGGTAAGGACGTACAGCCCTGCACATGTTGGAGGATGTTTTGGCATTCGAGCGCAAGTTGACGTTGCTTGCCAGAGATTTACAGAAAGGCACATTGTCTCACTTCCCCAATTTGAGAGAGTTCAAAAAAGGTCACGACATGATAAATTCGGAGTATTTACATTGGGCAATCATCGCAATGCAAACATCGTTTGGGAAACGCTTCTGTGAGTTCAGAGAGGAAAAAAACACATTATCCTTCCTGGTCACTCCCCTAAGCATCGATCCATCCCTACTGAATACGACTGCATTGTCAGGTGTGAGTCAACCTGAACAAGGATGATAAATATTTTAATTGCCTATTATTTTACGTATATTCATATGCTTTCATTGTTCAGTGAAATAGTCCTTTTATTTTTCAGGTTGACAGCTGGCTGACGTTATTTTTGGTTTGCTGCTGGCGGCAAATTTAAGTTTGGCGTTTTTCATAAATACAAGAAGGACTCAAATAGACGTTGAGTATTTTACTTAAAAGTAACCTTCAACCCAACGTCTTTTTTTCGGAGGTCAACATGTTTTTGTTGCATGCAGAAATGTAATTTCGTTTTCTCTGCAGGAGTTCATCAATTTCATAAATGCAACACATTATAGTTTGTTTATACATAGCATAAAGGCAAAACAAAACGTTGTATGCAGTGTTATTTCATTTTAAATGTCAAATGGGTTTTGCGGCTCCCAGTGTTTTCTTTTCTGTGGGAAACGGGTCCAAGTGGCTCTTTCAGTGGTAAAGGTTGCTGACCCCTGGTCTAGCCAGAAGAGAAGCAAAAGATAAAAATTTCAGTGAAATACCCCTCTTTCTTCTAAACTCCAGCGAATACAGGCCCAGAGTCATCAAATGTTCTTCATACATTAAACCTTCCATTCCTGTAATTATCCTTGTGAACCTCCTCTGGACCCTCTCCAATGCGAGAACATCTTTACTTAGATATCTGGCTACTGTTCGGATCAAAGTCTTTTTACCCTTGCAGTTTCTCAACTCTGCCCACAAGGATCCAACATCTTCCAATCCTATGTCACCTCTTTCTAGGATTTGGTTTAATTCTTAACTAATAGAGCCTCCCCACCCCTCAGCCTACCTGCCTGTTCCTTCAACATAATGTGTATTCCTGAAAGTTAAGCCCCCAACTATGATCTTCTTCAGCCACAACTCGGAGATGCCCACAATATCACACTTGTCAATCTCTAACTGTGGTAGAAAACCGTCTACCTTATTCTGTATACTACGTCCATTCAGACAAAACATCTTCAGTCCTGTATTCATTACCCTTTTAAATTTTGCCCCCACATTACACTGCAACTCATCCCACTGACTGCAATGATGCCCCGTCGTCTGCCTGTCCTTTCTCACAGTCTCAGTACACAATGCATCCACTTGTATACCACCAGCTCCATCCTCGTTTTATTAAAAGGAGGAACAAATTTGCAGATTTTAACAATGTCGACATAAAAATTGACTCAACTACTCACAACTGTGTCAATTACTTCTGACAAAAATAATGTAAGTTTGTTCTAAGTGGAAAAGTAAGGCCTGAAGAGGGCGCATTATTATCCGTTATGCTTGCTGCAATTACTGATGAAGAAAGTGTCAAATAGCATTTTGTAAATACCTTGTTCAGTATATTTCTTTAGGGACAAACTAGAGGAGCTCAGCAGACTGAGCAGCGTCTGGGAGAGGAAAAGAATTTTATCCATCTTTCAGGTTAACACCCTACTTTAAAATAGTCCCTCTCTGCTGTTTGCATTTCTCTCTGCCTCTTTGACCAAATTCTTAACAAGACTGTCTGTAATCTCAGCACAAAGTACACTGCAGATGCTGTGGTCAAATCAAGACGTACAAAAACGCTGGATGAACTCAGCAGGTCGGGCAGCATCCGTTGAAAGGAGCAATCAACGTTTCGGGTACAGACCCTTCGTCAGGACTCCGGACCCTTTGACTGTTCCTTTCAATGGATGCTGCCCGACCTGCTGAGTTCATCCAGCTTGTTTGTATGTCTGCCTGTAACCTCTCTCTTTCATTGCCTAAAAATGATTCATCTGTAACTCTTTCAAACTGACTATAATGCTAGTCTGAAGCCTTGAACTTTAACCCTTTATTTAACACTCTATCGTTTATTTTTAAATAAAAATGTGTAAAGGACTCATCAAGTGGTGATACTGATAAATGTAGTCCTGTAGTGTAAGCAGGCTTTTGTTATTGTTCCTCTCTGTCGCTAGTGGTGCACCAGGCAGGAACCTTACCGTTTCTTTAGCATTTATCTGCTTTTTACGAGGTAGATTTGCTAGCTTGCTCAACCCAGCAGGGGTGGAAAGTGTGCAAGGAGTTGGCTGGATTAGAGTCTGGAATCATTCACCTTGAAATCTGGTGCTGATGCCACTATACTACTGGCTGGTTTAATGTAAGAGGGTGATGCATAGAAATGTAGATTCTGATTTAGCTTCTTTTAGTTATCACATGTACATTGAAATGTGTCATTCGCATTTACAACCAACACAATCTCCTGATGTCCTGGGGCAGCTCACAAGTGTCACAGACACTGGAATTGGAACTAATGAAGAGGCATGTAACAAAGATAGGGTCTTTATGAAAGACAAACCAGTGGAATATTGAAAACTTGACAAAGAGGTGAAAGAGTACTAAAGGAGAATATGTAGAACTTTCTATAGGAAGCTGTAAGGATTTACTAAGCATTTAAATAAGTAAAATATTTATAGAGAGAAAAGGAATGTTTGGAGATGAAGACAAAAACTCGTGGTGGAATGGAAATGTGAGCCAGGTTTATTATGTTATAAAGAAAATCTTTTAACTAATAATGGTAAAAGTTAAGCAATGGCTGTGCCAAAAGGATACACAGAATCCATTTGTGGCTTAACTAAATCCATCATTAGAATCTTGCACCTGTATCTCATTAAATGCAGATTAAGTGCAATTTATTTTTCTTTTAACCTTTTCTAGCAGCTTTCCTATGTCTCTGTAATTTTAGTTCATCTGTTGTTCCACTCCAATCGAATGTCTGCCAACTGATGTTCATTTCAATTGTCTGTACCTTACTCCAGGGTATGTACCCCTTGTGTATTGAACTGCCTCTTCTATATAATTGCTCATACACTAATTTTTGTCTGTCCTTCTGCACTTTGTTTGTTGCACGTTTAGGATTTGGTCTCCTCCTCAGATGTTTCATGTTATTCTTTTTATCCATTGTTGAAGACATTTATCTGGAGGCACACCAACAGATGCTCCAACACAAATGCTTGGGGTGCTTCACCAGCTGTATCTTACAAAACAGAGAAGCATCCATTTACTGTCACTTTCACCATGCTATGCTGAGCCTATGTTTCAACCCATGTTCTGGTAGTGGAGTAAAGTTAAGTTTATTTTATTGGATTAGCATTCAGAAGTTCAGATTATTGAACTGGAACCATGAATATATCACCCTAGCAGAACTCGGCAACAGCACTAGAATTGAACTCTGAACTTCAGATGCCCCAAGCTGTAATACTGCTGCACTAACACTAACACACTAGGGACTTTGACAAATGTGAAGTCAGAGAAGAATAGGCTAATGTACTGGAGCATGTAGAGGTTACTAAAGAAGCATTAGAATTGGCTTGCCCACAGAAAGCAGATTGAGTGCGTCTCAGCTGGAGGTCAGTGTTCTGCAGGGATCTGTTCTAGGACACAGACTCTCCGTGATTTTTATAATTGACTTGGATGAAGAAGTGGAAGAGTGAGTTAGTAAGTTTGCAGGTGGTGTTGTGGATAGAGTAGAAATTTGTAGTGGACTGCAACAGGATATAGACAGGATGTAGAGCTGGGCAGAGAAATGGCTGATTGAGTTCTATCCAGGAAATTGTGAAGTAATTCACTTTGGAAGATCAAATTTGAAGGCAGAATACAAGGTTAATGGCAGGGTTCTTAGCAGTATGGAGGAGCAGAGGAATCTTGTATCCATATCCATAGATCTCTCAAAGCTGTCACACAAATTGAAAGGAGGTGTAAGAGCTTTATGAGGATAGGTTGAATGAGCTAGGGCTATTCTCCTTTGAGTGAAAGAAAGCTGACATGATAGAGGTATATAGTTTTATTAGAAGTGTAGACAGAGTTGACAGCCAGTGCCTTTTTCCCAGGGTGGGAATGGCCAGTAAAATAGGACATCCATTACAGGTGAGTGAAGGAAAGTTCAGGGAGATGTCAGAGCTTTTCAGAGATTAGTAGATGCCTGGAATGCACAGATATTAGGTACATTTAAGAGACACAAGTAGGCTCTTGGGTGTAAGAGCAATGAAGGGTTATGGGCTGCATAGGACTGAAGGATTAGATTAATTGTAGTGAAGGTTTATGTAGGTTGACATAACATTATATAGGTTGACAGGAACATAATGCGCTGTACTCTTCTGTGTACTTTGTATAGAGTCGTGGAATCATAGAGCCATATGTCCCAAAGTGTTCATGCCGATTAAGAAGTTTACTTTTGTTTCCACATTCTGAAAATTAACATGGATTAACTTATTCTATTGCTCAAAATTGATCCAATTTACTTTTTATATTGAACTTTAGCCATAATTAAGTGTTACAACAGAGATAAGCTATTCATTTGTGACATTTATAATGTTGTAAGTGTATTTTCATCATGTCTAGCAAAAAACCTACCAGTATCTTAGAGGAGCAATTAAATTAAAATTGTTGAGATTGTTTAAGGCTTTGCTTTTATTCTGTGAGAAGTATGTTTGCCATTGTTGGTTTGGAAACTATCCATTTTCCATTGGCACTTGCATTTACTTTAAGCTTAAGCAGACTGAAGGTTCTTCCATGCCAATTACAAAGGACAAGAGTTGATTAATTTTAATTTGCTTCCAATAAATGCTGCCTCAAAGTGAAAAATTGAACATGATTCAACAAAACTAAACTGGCATCCTTCCATTTTGTCTTACTATTTCAATTGTGCTGTACTTAACTCTCTTTATTTTTCAAACAGACTTGCAAAATAAAACTGCTCATTTTCACTTCACTTCAAAGTTGCAAACACATGTTGGGACTTTGCCATTTCCAAAGCTGGATGCGGTCAATACAAATCATCAATCTTTAAGAGAAACATAAAGGATAAACAGCATTAGCAGGTAATCCTTGAAAAAGTACATTCACTATGTATGAGTGCCATAGATAAGTCCAGTATATCAAAGGGCAACGCCACAACAAATACAGGTCTTACTTGTAACTCAGGTATAATTACTCTTTACAATGTTGTGGTGGTCTTCTCCTTACACTTGGAGAAAGTTCTCCCCTATGATTACGGGCAGAACATTTTATATTAAATTTCATTTGCAAAATTCACTGTAGCAATTTTCAAAGGTTGTGAAAAACAATAAATGTTCAATATTCTGCAATGCCCAGGTATCCATATTGTATTTCAGTTTAATCAGCTGTCTTTGTTCATATATATATATCATGTAGAGAACACACTGTCTCTGATTACATACCAACATATGAATATGAAATGGGACCAGATCATTTGCCCCTTTATCCTGCTTCACCATTTTATAAGATTATGGTTAAATTGATCGTAATTCCACTTCCACGTAGCTGCCTTTTTCCCCTTCCTTGTTAAGTAACTCTCAACATAGAACATAGAAATCTACAGCACATTATGGGCCCTTCATCCCATAATGTTGTGCCGACCACGTAACCTACTTTAGAAATTGCCTAGAATTTCCCTAGCGCATAACCCGCTATTTTTCTAAGCTCCAGGTACCTAAGAGGCTCTTAAAAGGCCCTATTGTATCCACCTCTATCTTGAAAATATTCAACACCCTGTTCCCACTGTCTGTTGAGGAAGAAAGTCCAAACGATTTAGAATTCACTGAGAAAAGTAAAGATCTCCTTACCTCTGTCTTAAAAGATTCCCTAGTTCTATGCACTCACATCTAACATCTCAAGGTTTCACAGGATTTTATGTTTTAATTAACTCTATTCTCACTCTTCTAAACTCCAGCAGACTCAAGCATAGGCTATCCAGCTATTCTTTATAAAACAGCCTAGTCATTCCACCTATTAGTCTTGTAAACCTCTTAACTGCCTTGAATTTATTTGTATCCTTGATTAAATAAGGAGAACACTGTATTCCAGATGGAGTCTCAGTAATGTCTTGCTAAATAACAATATTCTGTTTTTTTCCATGTATTTGCTGTATCTGCAACCTTGCCTTTCATGAGTTATACACCCAAACACCTAGATTGCTCTGCACCTTGGAGTTCTGCATTAATTATTTCGATAACTGTTCGGCTATGCTGCTTTTATATTTTTCAGAATGGAGAAGTTCACATTTTCCCACATAATTTCCACTTTCCAAGTCTTTGCCCGCTTACTTAATCTAGCTATATACTTCTGTAGCCTCCTTGTATCCTTTGCATAACTTGCATTCCTACCCTCCCATGGATCATCAGCAACTTTAGAAGACAAAGCTGTGGTTTCTTCACCCAAGTTATTCATAAAATTTATGGCTTTAATACTGTACAAAACCAGCTTCGCCAAGTAGGTAGGTAAAATGCATATGAAATATGCTATAAATCAGAGAGCAGACTCAAGCTGCATTACAAAATGGAAAACTGACTATGTATTACGGGACTTGACCGCATTCCATTTCTGTGGTCTCATAGACTGAAGTGATGAGTTGGGCCTGTGTTTATCAGTCCTGAGGCAGTCAAGCTGGTTATGGAAGGTCACTGAATACTAGGGCCATTGTTCAGGCTCAGAGACAATGAAAAAAATTAACTGATAAACATCATGGGACATTCAGAACTGTCTATCATGTGTCCATAAGATGGCTAAACTATCCCCTTATCCATTATTAGACACCTGCTGGGTATGTACCTGTTGGGTATGTATGTGTTGTACATAATGAGTTGTTAATATAACTGGTTTGTAGCCAGCCTGGGAATGACAATATAATAGAATATTTTCCCCTCTGTTCTGTTGAGAAATTGTTTGCAAAATGCACAAATTCTCTCAACATGTGATAAACTTTGACGTGTTTTCCTTCCTTTTGAAAAAAAGAAATTAGATTTGTTATTTTCCAATTTGTTGAAACTTCCCTAAATTCAGGGTATTTTGGAAAACACACAAGTCCATGAATCAACTATACCACCAGTTGCTTCTTTCAGGTTCCTATGACAAAGTCCAAAGAGAACTGAAGATTTGTTCGTCCGTACTTCCAATAATTTGCTCAGTATGGGTGCCTTGGTGATTGAAATTGTCTGTGTTTCTCCTTTTTCACGACACTGCTGCTGCAAAACAAAAGGATAGCAGCATTGTTTAAATCAGTGATAATAGATCTGATTCTGTTTCTGAATCCTTTCAATTTCCCAGATTTCAGGATTTTTTTTTTTTGGGGTGTGACTTGCATCATCTGTCATCATCTTGGTTCTCGTTATTTATTGTCCAGATTATATTCTGTTTTAATGTTCTGATTTGCCACCAACCTTGGCAGATGCACTAATCAGTTGTTAATATTACTCACTTGTAGCCAGCCGGGGATGAACTAGAAAACAGTAAAACAACAGATCTTTTCCCCTCTGTTCTGCTGAGAAATTGGTTGCAATATTCACAAATTATACTCAATCATTTTTCTCTTTTTTCTCTTTTTTGCATATGCTTTTCTGTACATTTGATGCTATCTTTTTTTTGTTGGCAATGAAAGGGGAGGTACCTTTGATGCTATTATGTTGACAAAGGAAGGAATATTTTTGCCAATTCATGTTGGTGTATCCATTGTGATGTTGAGCTTCTTGGCTGTTTCAATTGCACCAGAGCAGACAAGTAAAGAATATCTAATTTTGGTCTCCTTACCTGAAGAAGATTATTGGAAAAACACATTGGAAGTTCAGTGGAATGTTGCTTGGGATGGCAAAACTTTCACATAACAAGAGTTTAATAGGAAAGCTCTACATTCTCCACAATTTAGGAAAATGGGATATGACCTTATTGAGAAAAACAAAACTTCAAGAGCTTAGCAGTCTAGGTAGGAGAAAGGTGTGGGATCACATGACAAAAATAAGAGTAAGAATCAATGAGGATAAATTTCTTCATTCAGTCTTTGAAATTCTTTTAAGGGCTGTGGGGACTCGGTCATTGATTGCATTAAAAATAGAGATCAGTCAGTTTCTTGCTGTCAGAGGAATCCAGAAGAATTTCTGGATATGTGGAAAATGAGACTGAGGTGGAAGTTCAGTCATGAATGGGGATCTGAGCAGAAGGGATAAAGAATCTAGTCCTGTTTCTCACACAAAATGCTAGAGGAACTCAGCAGGCGGGGCAGCATTTATGGAAAAGAGCAAATAGTCAAAATTTTGGGCCGAGATCCTTCATCAGGACTGGAGAAGTCTGATGAAGATTCTTGGCCCAAAATGTCAACAGTTTAGATTCTGCTGCATGTCAGGATGGACTGTTTTATTATCTGTAAACTATGAAGCTTTTGAATAGCACAAAATCAGTAAGCATCTTGATAGAAGACAAGGTAATACTGTGATTTTGGAAAATATCCTGAAGGATAACTGCAACGATGTTCTGGGCTGAGAACATTCAACATTCAAAGTTCAAAGTAAATTTATTATCAGACTACGTATATGTCACCACGTACAACATTGAGATTCATTTTCTTGTTGGCATACTCAATAAATCCATAATTGAAAAATAACCATAATAGATTCAATGAAAAACCGCACCAACTTATGTGTTCAACCAGTGTGCAAAAGACAACAAACTGTGTAAGTACAAAAACACAGAGATAATAATAATAATAAATAAACAATAAATATTCAGAAATTGAGATGAAGAGTTCTTGAAAGTGATTCCATAGCTTGTGGGAACATTTCAATGCTGGGGCAAGTGAAGTTGAGTGAGGTTATTCTCCTGATGGTACAGGGGGTAATAACTTTTCATGAACCTGGTGGCACAAGTCCTGAGGCAGCAGTGAGAGTGAGCATGACGAAAATCACAGTTTTACCTTGTCTTCTATCAAGATGCTTACTGATTTTGTGCTATTCAAAAGCTTCATAGTCTACAGATAATAAAATAGTCCATCCTGACATGCAGCAGAACCTGAACTGTTGACATTTCGGGCCAAGAACCTTCATCAGACTCCTCCAGTCCTGACAAAGGGTCTCGGCCCAAAACGTCGACCGCGCTTCTCCCTATAGATGCTGCCTGGCCTGCTGTGTTCTACCAGCATTTTGGGTGTGTTGTAGAGTGAGCATGACTTGGATTTCGGGGGTCCTTGATGCTGTGTGCTACTTTCCTGTAACAATGGTCCATATAGAAGTGCTCAATAGTGAGGAAGGCTTTACCCATGGTGAACAGGGCCGTATCCAATACTTTTTGTAGGATTTTCCATTAATGGACATTGGTATTTCCACACCAGGCTGTGATACAACCAGTTAATATACTCTCCACCACAGATCTATAGAAGTTTTTCTAAGATTTAAATGTCAGGCTACAAAGACCTAAGGAAGTAATGAAGTAGGCTGCCATGCTGTTTTAGTAATTGCACTTAATTGCTGGGCCCCGAACAGTTCCTCTGAACCAATAACACTGACAAATTTAAAGTTGCTGACCCTCTCCACCTCTGATGAGGACCGGTACATGGTTTTCTGGTTTCTTCTTCCTGAATTCAATAATCAACTCCTTGATCTTGCTGACATTGAATGAGAAGTTGTTGTTATGACACCACACAACCAGACTTTGATTCGGCCAGCAATATTGGTGTTGTCAGCGAACTTGAATATGGCATTGGAGCTATGCTTAGCCACACAGTCATAAGGATAAAACGAGTAGAGCAGGGGGCAGTCTTGTGGTGCACCTGTGCTGATGGAGATTTTGGAGGAAATGATGTTGCCAATCCGAATTGACTGTGCTTTACAAGTGAGAGAATCAAGAATCTAATTGCACTAGGTGGTATTGAGGCCAAGGTCTTGAAGCTTCATGATTAGTTTTGAGGAGATGGAGGTACTGAACAACGAGCTGTAGTTGATAAATAGCATTCCCACGTATGCTTCTTTGCTGCCCAGGTGTTCCAGGGTTAAGTGAACAGCCAATGAAATGACATCCGCTGTGGACCTGCAGGCAAACTGGAGCAGATTCAAGTTGCTTCCCAGGCAGGAGCTGATGCATTTCAACATCTCAAACACTTCATTACTGTGGATGTAGGTATTACTGAATGAAATTCATTGAGACATAGCAATTCAACAGGCAGACAGAGTTGTTGCCCTTTCAAGTGAATATTCATTGATTCAAAGGATATTTTGATGATTCTTTAGTACTGCATTCAACTGAATATTCTCTGGAGGTAAAGGCCATGTACTTTGATCTTAAGTTCAGAAACTTGGCCTTGTTTTTATGTTTGGATGAAGACTGTATGGAATAAGAAGTTGGATAGCCCAAATGAAAACCGATATGATTGAGCAAATTATTGATGAACCAGCAGTGCTTGACATTGTTGTTCGTTTATTCTGTCACTTTGCTGATTGGGATTTGTCTGATAAAATAATCAGCTAGGTTGACTTTGTGTGGTTAGGAGAAATCAATGTCTGTGTTGTTATGCGGGTGCCAGGGAGGTGGCAATACTGGAACAGACTAGTTTAGGCTGTAACTTGTTCAGAATTTGCATCAAACTAAAAATAACATAGTGTGGAAATTTTCCAACAGTGGCTAAACCAGCTTAATCTGCTCATAATCTTCCTTTGGCTTGACTGATATCAATGAAAGGTTCCATGTTTGCTGGGAAGTCTCAGTGATCTGATAGTTTTTTTTTTCCTCCTCATCTGTAACTTTGCCAATTTACCAAATCAATGTGCTGTTGGATTCAGTTAATTATGTTCAGATAACACCTGCACAACTTGCCATCTGACCTGTCAGGGTGTATCCGTTGATTGTGTGAAGCATTTGTCAAGTACATTCGTAATACATCCTAACAAGTTAGACAGGATGATTATATAATTTGGTCTTCTGGCTAAAAGGCAATTTGCAACTGGTTGACTAACATTTTTGATCTGCTTCATGGTTAGACAGAGAATTTCTGCTTTAGTTCATTGCTAACCTTTCTGAATGGAGTGGATAAGGATCTGTTTAGATGCTGGCAAACACCAAGCAAAGCTTGAAAACATATGGCTTACATTAAAACAACTCTGCATGTTTTATTACTGGCAATGGAGCTTGCCAGTTCTCTGCAATTGGAATTTACTTGATAGTATCTTGGAGAATGGTTAATACTTCCAACTCTTTCTTGATATAGGTAGCAAAATCAAAATGTGACATTTTGTCTCAGTCTCAGTAATTAAAGTAACGAAGGCCAGGTGTATCCTACAGCACAAATGAAAATGTCCTTGGCCAAATGGTTTCATTTTAACTTATTATGGTGTTAGCTTTCCCTCATATTTTTCTTTGACATTCCAAGATTGTGCTTGCTTTGGTAACAGTGACTGCAATAAATCAAGATGGATCAAATTTAATGTATAATTTTTTTAAATAAGAAACTTGATTTTTAGAGGTGTGATTAAATTTCGAATCAAAATTTGGAGATCTGATTGGGCAACAGCTGGTGAGAAAAGATTATCTAAATATTTGATTGTATTATTAATATGCTGGTCAATAAATTTACTTGCTGGATTAAACACATGAAGCCAAAGCTGTCATGTTACCAAAACAAAATAGGGATGTTGTATTTAGATTGTTGGGAATTTTAATTCCTTTCGGACTGTCATGAGAGTCAAACATAAACACTGTGTGATTATATTTTGAAAGATGCATAGCAAATCTGAAGCCAGTTTATCAATAAGTAATCGTGAGAAATTGCAGAATCAGTTTGAATGTGAACTAACATTCTGAAATGTTGATAGTTTTTCCATCTTTAACCCTTTCCCTCAGGAAGGAATGCCTGGTACAGGACTTCCACTCGCATCAACATTCTTCACATATAAGTCTATCCCAATCCTCATCGGCAACAGATATGGCATACAGCAAACCTTGCTTGCAGGGTCTCAAGTTAATTCTTTTCCATTCTCCAAGCCCAAGGATATTGAGGTCAGATTCATTACAGTTAATGCTATACTGGTTGAAATCAGTGGAGGTCAACTAACTGAAATTCATATGGGCTCCATCTTGGATGGTATTTAATTTAATATCGATATCAACCCGCTGACTTAACCAGCTGAACCATCCATCAGAAAGCAGCCAGTATTTTATGGCTGGATCAATGCTGAGAGAGGCATCTTTTCTGAGAACCACAGACGTGAAGGTTCTGTTTTAAAGTACATCATGTAGTTATTTTGTGAGCCTGAGATTTAGTGAATTGAGTAAACAGCTTAAATTGCTTTATGTCAGTAAGGTGGCAGACATTTGTAAATGCCCAAATATGTAAACATTTTAGATGCTTTATACAAGCATAGAAATTTACAGCACATTCCAGGCCCTTCGGCCCACAATGTTGTGCTGACCATGTAACCTAAATGTTTTAATTTTTTAAAAGGTCATGACAATGAACTTTACATGATGCAGGACAATTCTGGAGTAGGGAGAAAGATTTGGCAATTAGGAGGGTAAGATGACACAAAGAGCATTTTGGAGACATAAGGGAATACAGCTGTTGAAATCTGAAGTAGGATACCTAGATTGCCAATCAGCAACTGTGGAGACAAAGCTTGCTCAGGACCTTGTGTTACGACTGAGAGTTAGGACTGTTAGGACTGTTGAGTTAGGACTGAGAGCAAGAAAGTAGTCAGTATGCAGAAGTGAGAGGAGAGTGATGAGCCAGAGGCTGATTGGTGTTGGGGGTATGATGTTCAAATGGAGTCAAATGGGGAGAGGGTGTGTTAAGTCAGAGGCTGGTAGGTGATAGGTGGAAACAGATAAGCAAAACTGGGCAACTCCCTTTACATTCTGTTTATGTCACATTTTACAAGTATTTGTTTTAGCACTTTTTTAAGATACTGTGATTGTGTAATGTAACTGATTACTTAGAATCTTCTGATACAGCTGCACATATACTCCCTCTTCTCCCTGACCTGGCTTCATCTGAGCACCATTCCTCCTCCTCCCATCTGGCTCCAGTGTTCACTCAGTGGATGACAAGTTGGTTTGCGTTCACCTGCAGTTCCATCAGTACGTGATGATTGGCCTGCTGCAGCTTGTTCTTGCCGGCAACATCCAATGCAGCATCAACCTATGAGGCATGACACTCAGGGACTAGGGCTAAGTTATTTTTATTATTTTTGTATGACTGACCGTTTACTGCTATCATAATTATATGTGCCTTGTTCTGTGAATGACTGTTGATACTGTGCTTTGCACCTTGGCCTTGGATCAAAGCTGTTTTGTTTGGTTGTATTCATGGGCATTCATGTGTAGTTGAATGGCAATTAAACTTGAACTTACCTACCAGCCTCTGTATCATCCTCTCTTTCTTGCACTTCTATATACTGGCTATCTTCTATTTACACACTCAGAAACTGAGCCTTTTCCTCACCTACAATAATAGGCCCTTCAAATATGATTACAAATTATATAAGTCATGACAATAAGAAGGCAAAATTCAACCGGAAAATAAGCTATATTGGAAATTACTTTGTAAGACTAGCAGCTTCAGTTTGACAACTGTGGTGTGAAATAATCTGGCTGTTGACAAGATATTTTTTTCATGTTTCTTCACTTTCACTGTTCCCTCCTATACTTCAAACTTCAGATTCAAATATCTACTTCAGACTTCAAGTAAATATCATGATACAATAGAATTCAACGTTTCAAAGCTGAAGTGTTTGCAGAATCTACACTAACACATTTCTCTGTAATGGGAAATTCAATTCACATACCTTCTGTTAAATGAAAAGTAAATGGTAAGCAGCAGTTGTGCTTTGCAATATCTTGCTTCTTTTTCAATCAGAGGTTTAGTTGTTTGTGTCTGACTACAGGAAGGTTCTGTACTAAATCTGAGCCCTTATCTAGGTGTAGCATCAAGGTAATGCAACATCAGTGGTACAAACTTCTGTGCAGAAAGCTAAATGAACTTGAATTGTTCTCTGTAGACGTGAAAGATATATTTCAAGAAGCATGTGGGGGAATCCTTTCTGGTGCCCTGACCAGTGATTATTCCTTATCAGAGATCATTGAACAGAGTGAGGAGAAGTTTCTCCACAGTTATGTTGAGTCTTTTTTATTTTGGCACATTTTACCCAATATTTTCCAATGTAGTATTCATCATCATGGAATCTTAATGACATTCAGCACAAACTAGTTTTTGTGTTTATTTTAAAAACATTGTACTGCAACATTTAAAAATTCAGCCTTGCCCATGATACCAGTCAGGTTCTTTGTTGGAGTTAATGACCACTGGAATTTTCCACTAATTTGTTGATCAGCTCTAAACTTTGAAATTGTGCTCTAATTTATGTTCAAGGATCTAAACCTTGTAAAGAGTACTTGAATAGAGTGCTCTTCTACACCAATATAATGAGCGGGTAATTCTGCAGAGTTATACCTTGATAAAATGATTGTTTTTATGATAATTAAAAAATAAAACACATTTTATTCTAAAATGCTGCCTGATTGTTTTGGTTGATGGCTGAGATTAGCTGGCAGTGATACGTAAGTAAGTGTGTGTGGAACCTTTGGGTACATCTGTGCCAATTCTTTGAGTCCACCCATGACATAAACTGTACGTTAAATGCTCATGATAACAATTATAATTTAAACATGAGCCAATATCTGCCTGTGCTCACATGAATAATGAGGAAGGTGCATTTCCTTTGGATAGTGAGAACCAGTATTGGAAGAAACTAGTATGTGCACAAATATAAGAATCATAAACACTCACTGTATAAATAAGCAAAGCTTTGGTTATACGTGCTGTACACACACAACCCCTGCCACAACCATCCGAGATTCTACAGTTGTTAATGACGATGCTATACTTAATCACTTTCCATTTCTTCCCTTTGTCTGAGTGAATAAAGTTTCACCTTTAGTTCAGTGCACTTAAAAAATTAGAAAGTTTGCCAATTATGTTAAGCCTCAGGAGTCTGTAACAGTTGAAGCAGTAGTAATAAATAATAGTCACCATTTTAATCAGATTGAACAACTGTAGCTGCATACTCAAAATGCTGAAGGAACTCAGCAGGTCATGTAGCAACTATGGAAGGAAATGAATAGTAGACATTTTGGGCCGAGATTCTTCAGCGGGACCATAAAGAAAGGGGGCAGAAGCTGGGAATTTCGATCAACGATAGTTGCTGGGACCAGTTGAATGATTTGAAGACCAATGATCTTGTTGTACCCATTTTCTTCAATTTTATTGAAAAATCATAGAACTATTTTTAAAAGAAGTGTTAAATAACTGAAAAAATGATGTAGGTAGCACCCAAAGGGAGTTGGACCATGAGTACTACAGTGGCCAACATGCATAATTGAAATAACTGGAAGATTAGAGTGACTGTTCAGTAGATAAGAATAACTGTTCGACTGTCTTTTGTCTAGCTGCCCGTTTTAGCACTTGGTGTGCTTTTAATGCATATGAGTAGTAATGGTGCTGATTGAAACGGGGAGTGTGGGAAGGGGACAGGGTTTCAGAACACTCGCAGCTTCATGCCTTAGCTATGAGGGGAAACTGGCACTGTTATTAATTGGGTCAGTGAATAAGTTCTACAGTCAAATCAAGAAAAGAGGTTAAAAAAAAACTAGGAAAGTAAGTTCCTTTCAGTCAGAAAGAGACATAGGATGATTATTGTTTATTTTTCATCATTACAAATTTCAACTGAAACCAAAAATGTGTTTTGCTTCCAATTCAACAGACATTACCTGATTTTTATCTTTTTTTTCCCCCTCCTAATGCAGGCTTTGTTTCCTGAACTTGTGCACCACAACTTTCAACCCATGTCTTCTGCCTTCTGTTATCACGAAGAAAATCAGTGCTTCATCATAAATTGAGAATCTTGACTTTTTGCTTAAGGAGTATTCCTGCTTGCATAATAAATAGTTTCAAGTATTCAGCTGTTGAACAGCTTTCAGGGATCATGGGGCATATTTGAACTCTTTGAAGTCTCACTGAAATAAACTTGGGCAGCAAAGGTTTTGTTAGCATTGTCAAATAAGAAAAATTACATGCTATTCTTAGCCTTTTACTGGGGCCCATTTTCTACAGGACAGATATATTTAAAAGCAGGTCATACAGCACCACTGAAAATGTCCTGGTGAAAACCTCTTACTGTGTGGATGAATTATGAAATTCAATCTCAACACTATATTAATAAATTTTGATATACTATGCAGAGAAACATTTCCTGGCCCATTTCCATTTCAGTTTTACCCTTTTTCTCCACAATGTTCTGGTATGAACCCAAAAACACTGTGGCCCATTAGTACAACATCCAGGTGTCAGTCCTTCATTTGTCAGGTAGCATTGTAGGGCTGTTTAACCACACTATCGTTTTGTATGTTCAGAGTTGTCTAATGAAGCCAATGCGACTTACACTTCCACAGATGGGGCATGAGATAGATGATGGTGTCGATGGGTAGTTAAGTTATGAGGCAGTACACTCATTCAACCATTTATTCAGGGCTCTTGTGTGGTTGTATGAATTTGAGATTCACAATATTATTCCGAATGCTCCTCCCTGCACTTTGAGTGGTCAAAGGCCAGAAGTTCTCAGCAGTCAGTGGAAATGTTACATGCCTTCAAAGAAGCTTTGAGCACATCATTGAATCTTATCCTCAATCTACCTGATCATTCCCCCCAGGGGGAAAAAACACAGAATAAAGTGGGTGTTTCAGTAATCTGGTGTCCGGCGTGTGAATGACATGATAATAGGAATAGAAAATGTTTGAAAATCTAAGCAGGTTAGGCAGCATCTGTGGTAGGAGAAAGGGTCAACATTTTGGTCTGCAACCTTTTCTCAGAAGTGATGTCATGGCCTACTCAGCATTCGTTTTGAGAAGACTAAAATATAAAAGCCAGGATGTAATGTAATAAGGCATTGGTTAGATATATTTGAAGTATTGTGAACAGTTTAGGGCCTTTTATCTAAGAAAGGATGTCTTGACATTGGGGAGGGTCCAAAGGAAGTTTACGAGAAAGATCTGGGAATGAAAGGGTTAAAGAATGAGGATTGTTTAATGACTCAGGGCCTGTACTCACTGGAGTTTACAAGAATGCAGGGGGATCTTATTGAAACCCGGCAAATATTGAAAGACCTAGATAGAGTAGACGTGGAGAGGATGTTTCCAATAGTAGGTGAGTCTAGGACTAGAGGGTTCAGGCTCAGGATAGAAGGACAACCATTTAGAACAGAGATGATGAGGAATTTCTTTAGCCCGATGGTGGTGAATCTATGAAGCTCATTGCCACAAACGGTTATTGAAGCCAAGTTATTGCATGTACTTAATGCAGAGGGTGATAGTTTCTTGATTAGTAAAGGCTTTGATGCACCATCAATAACTCTCGGAGACATGAGGCGAAATATAGGCTTTTATTGGCTGGAAGAAAGATCAAGCAGCAATTGACCACCACACTGCATCCTTGGAGACTGAGGCCGAGGCGGAAAATAAATCACCCATGATTGAATGGCAGGGCAGACTTGATGGACCAAATGGCATAATTCTGCTCCTATGTCTGATTGTTTTGTGGAGTGTACTTATCACCTCAGTGCTGGTGAGACTGGTCTGGGTGATAGGGATAATGTTGGCCTGCTTATCCTTCCAATAAATCTGGACCATGCCTATAGATCTGGTCTCATAAGTGAAAGAGACACTGTTGCCCAATAGACCATGAGGCCTGGCCAGAACTGAGGCCTTGATCTTCAAATACCTATTTCCTCAAACACTCAAAGGTTCTGCCAGAGCATTGAAAATGGTTGTGAATTTCATCATTGTTGTCTGCCTTTATCATGGCTTCTGAGAGAAGGGAAATTGTCCATATTTACAGTGACTTATCCTGAACCTTCACTATGGTGAAGCAGGAGCCAATTGGTAGAGGCTTTTGGGCTTGTTGATATTGAGTTAAGGCTTTCCCTCCTCCATACTTCGATGAATGAGCTGACAAGACTTTGGAGTTCACCCCCTGAGCATGTGCAAATACTCTATCTTGGCTACTGAGGTGCGTGTGACTTTGGTTCCTGAGTTAGTTGCTGCCAAACAGTTCCCGATTATTTCTGAAGATTAGCCCTATTCCCAGTAGGAGTTTGGGGTTTGTATGAGGTGAAGTGCAGCACTGTAACAAGTAAGATTATAAAAAGTGTTAGAACAGTGACACCGGCTTGTTTGACACCAGACATTACTGAAATTGCTTCTATTGGTGAGTTCCATGGCTTACATTTTCTACAAGACAGAGACAAGCAGTACCAGCCACTACATTATGTCACAAGGGAGGATGCAGGGGTAAGAGAATGTTGCTAGAACTGGAGGATTATAGTTAGGAGGAGTGACTATCTAGACAGGGTTTTTCAAAGTTCAAAGAAAATTTTATTCTCAAAGTACATATATGTCACCATATATAACCCTGATTCATCTTCTTGTGGACATACTCAGCAAACATATAGAACATTGGCTACAAGAGAATCAATGAAAGATCAATCAGAGTGCAGAAGACAACAAACTGTGCAAATACAAATATAAATTAACAGCAATAAATGAGATAAAGAGTTCTTGAAAGTGAGATGATTGATTGCGGGAATATTTCAGTGATGGGGTAAATGACATTGAGTGTAGTTATCCCCTTTTATTCAAGAGGCTGATAGTTAATGAGTAGTAACTGTTCCTGAGCCTGATAGTGTGAGTCCTGAGGTTCGTGTACCTGATGACAGCAGTGAGAAGAGTGCTTGGCCTGGGCGGTGGGAATCTCTAATGATGGATGCTGCCTTCCTATGACAATGTTTCAGGTAGGTGTGCTCAATAGTGCGGTGGGCTTTACCCATGATGTGCTGGGCAGAATCCACTACTTCTTGTAGGATTTTCCGTTCAAGGGCATTGGTGTTTCCTTACCAGGCTGTGATACAGCCAGTCAATGTATTCTCCACTACACATTTCTAGAAGTATTCCAAAGTTTTAGATGTCATGTGCAATCTTCACAAACTCCTCAGTAAGTAGAGGGCTGCCATGCTTTCTTTACTTTGGAACAAAGGAGGTGAAGGTAGGTTTAATCAAGCAAAATAAAACTATGCTAGGACTTGATGAGATGAAGGAGAAAGTGCTTTTAAGAATGCAATAACTAGGGGGTTGTAGATTAAGGCTGAAAGTTAGTAGTGTTAGAAGTATTTGAAGAGAATTAAGAAAATCTTCTAACTATTTGTAAGATTTCAAAATTTACTACCCACCAGAGTGGTGGAGAAAGAAATCCTGAACAGAAAAAGAGGCTTCACTTACATGACGATAAACCAACATCTCAGAAGTATGAATCATCTGACTCATTTTTGGCTGGCTGGTCATAGAAATTTGAACACAAGGATGAGGTTTTTAAGATCAAGTGTTGCCTGGCTTAAGGGGAGGCAGCTTAGTTCAATAAACTTGAAATGATAGCTGAATGTGACCTATATTCACAGGGTACAGAGATATTTTTTGGCGCATTGAGTCCGCACCATCATTCAAGCACTTATTCATACTGATCACCACACTGACCCATTTGCTGTGAATTGGGATATGGGTGGTGGAATATTAGACAGTGAAAAGTTATCAGAGAGTGAAGTGTGGCTGATCAAGGATATTGGATTGGTCTGAAAGGTATAAAGGGCTTCAGTAACAGATGTGCTATGATTGAAGTGGGTGTTGGGCAATTTTACAGTAATACAATTAAGCTGTCAATGTGATGATATGAATAGGTGGTTAAAAGATAGTCTGATCAATTATTCTTGTTCTTACAGATTTTACCTAAAAACTCAAGCCAACTTATTTCACATTGCTAAAGGGCTGCTTGCTCCCCATGGCATGGCCTATTATGCTAGCCTTTCAGGTGAACCATTCCTACCTCTGGGCCAGAGCCTCAATGGATCAGGTGTCACTTTAAGTTGTGAGCACATTGTCCAGGCTACTTCGTCAATGTCTTTCAGAATGTCAAACAAGTATTAAACCGAGGGCTCATCTGCCTGCAAAATCTTGTGACACTATGGGTAATTCTCCCGCTGTTTCAGGCAACGCTTATCCCTCCAACAGCACAACTGACTTCCCACAGTCCCAGAGAACATAAGAAAAGTACACAGGAGAAGAGAATATTGCTCCTCATTGCTGTCCACCGTTCAGTAAGGTCAAGGCTGATATTTTACCTCAGTGCCACCTGCCTACACTAACCATATAAAAAATTTTAAAAAAATTTAAAAAACAATCCTGATTTAAAAAAAAACAATGAATTTATTGTTCACTAACCTGAATATATGCAGAGGATTATAAATATTTACTACCCTCTGGATGTCATTTTTTTCTCTTCTCCGCCCTGAATGACTAACCCTTATATTCCGTTAAGATGGCAGCATGATCAGCCGTAACAGCTTCTAGTGCTAAGGTGTTGTCTTTTTGAAATGTATTTTTTACAATTACAAGTCCCTGCTGGATGTTAAGAACTTGAAGCAAGTTGCTCATTGGCGGAGAAACTGAAGGAGCCGGACTTGGTGCAGGTCCTACGTCGGACAGGCATCAGACGAGTTGGTGTATGAAGCTGGTGCGCGGTCCAGCAGCGGGTGATTGATTGTCTAGGTCGCATTTCTTGTGATCGGAAAACCCTGCTGGACGTTGTTAATGTGGAATGCTGCAAGTTCGATTCACTGATCTACTGGGTGGGTAGCATGGGAGCTGCACGGCCTTGGCCGTAGCGAAGACAAGGCCTCAAGCCACAGTGTCGCCTGTTTACAGCTCCCCAGGAGAGAGGCACTGGCGCCGGTGCACATCACCAGAGTGCCGGGGGTGGTGTGATGCAGCACCCAAGCGAGAGTCAGTGTTCCCCTCCCCCAGTTTTCCCTCGGCAGAGGACAAGCCATCGTGTTTGACTGCAGACTTCTGCAACATTCATGGACTTGGGGATCTCAGACTTTATATTTTTGTGTGACTGTATTTTACTGATATCTTATATGTGCTATTTGTACCTTGTGCTGTGTATGACTGTTGCTACTGTGTTTTGTGCCTTGGACCTGGACTAATTCTGTTTCAATTGGCTGTATTCATGTGTGGTTGAATGACGATTAAACTTGAACTTATTTTTGGAATGTGACATCTGGTTCTGGCCACTAGAGGCACAGTTCACTTTGTATGAACATCACTTCCTGTACATAAGCTGTTTTTAATATTATTTCTTGCACAGGCTAATTTTGATTTGATTCTTTATTGAATTTAATATGAATTTTACTTAACTTTCTGCAGTTTCAGAAGTAAAAACCCTGAAGAAAAAGTTTCCACCAAGGGTGATTTTTGAGAAAGTGCTGCATAGTTGTGTAGAGACTCTGTGCGAGGGCAGTAAAATGCTCTTGCTAGGGAAATACAATATGTACCCTGTCAAACTCCTTGAAAATTTTGTACGTTTTATTGAGATTACCTTTCATTTTCTAAACACAAGGAAGGTCCTCTCTGCTTCCACATTCAACCAGTCATGCTCCAGCCATTCAAATGCACCGATTGCTCCATGACTCCCTGGTTCACTCTAAAATCTTTACCATCACATCTCTGAAGCAACCACCTCTGTCACACTCCTTTCTTGGGGGTGCTGCCACTTTCATGTGCTTATTACAGGACCTTAATGATATATTATTGTCACTTTAGCATTTCCTTTTTCACTGCCTCAGAATGAATGACCATCTTTGCATCATTCTGCCGCTTTGTACTTGCTCTTTGTATTTAGTACTGTACTTGTTATACCGTTTGTTCTGTGAGCTTCATGCGCACAAGGAATTGCATCGCATCCTGGTATATATAACAATATCTAATCTATTCCCTTCTCAAGGCACACTTGCACTTTTGCTTCTCTTTCTTTTGATATTGAGATAACCTACACTCCTCCCGTGTGATGTAGCATTTTACTTGCACTTCTTCCAGTTGAATGTGCTGCACTCATGATGTCAATTCCTCTACATCGGAGCAACTAAATGAAAATTGGGTGAATGCTTTCTGTAAGATCTCTAAAATGAGTGATCCTGACCATCCAGTTTAATTTGATGTCCCATTCTCGTTCTGACAACTTTGTCTTTTACATTAAGTCAAACAAGCCCAAGGCAAGTTCAAGAAACAGCTTTTTGTCCTCCAACATAAAACATTACAGCATTCAAGGATCAACTTTGATTCCAACAACTTCAGATAACCAAACTTCCTTACTTAGCTTGACAAGACTAGAAGTAGGGGTTGAAATATTTAAGGGGGGCCCTGAAGAGAGGTTCTCAACTTAAAGAGTGGTGTGAGTGTGGATCAAGCTGCCAGCAGAAGTGGTGGGTGCTGATTCGATTGCAGTATTTAAAATATGTTTGGATAAATAAATAAGTTGGAAGGGTATAAAAGGCTATAATCCAGGTGTGAGTCAGCGGTACTAGGCAGAATAACCATTCAGCGGGACTAAATGGGCTGAAGGGCCTGCTTCTGTGCTATAGTGCTCTATGACTCTGTGATGGCAATTCTGATAAAAGCTCATCAATATGTTAGTTCTACTTGTTTTCGGGCTCCTGTCACTTAACCTGGTGAATACCAAAGTTTTCCTTTGTTTTGGATTTCCAGCAACTGCATTGTTCTGTTTCTCAGAGTTTTGGTGTTGTTTCCTTCCTACCTTCTCCTCAGTCTCATTCATCTCCTTCCATTTACACCAACTCCATACAGATCAGTGTTTAACCAGCTCCAAACCATCACTCTTCCACTTCAAACACAATTGAATAACAACTATTCACATTCTAATGAAAGGTTATCGTCTGTTTCTCACTCCTCAGATGCTGACTGACCTGCTCAGTACCTCCAACAATTTCTGCTTTTATTACTGCAATCCCTGTTTAATCCAGTGTTCTAATCATCAAGAGCAGCACATGAACTGATGTGCTTTCTGATGATATTTCAATGTACCTAGTTCATAATCCATAAAGACTGTACAGTGCAAAAGACTTTATGTATATACATTATATCTATAGATCAGGTGCTGAAGACTTTTGCACAGTACTGTACTTGTCAATGTGGAGCTGAGAGCAATTTGTAAATCTGGAGGGAAACTGAGTTTATTGATTATTACAGAATGTCTCTCTAGTGCTTCCCACTCCCTCCCTTCTCCCTTTCCCTTTTCCTAACTGTGATTCCCCTCTCCCTGCCCCCTTCCCATTCTCTGTCCACAATAGAGAACACTGAGGCTGTCTACAAGAAGGGTCAGAGCCGTCTCTATTTCCTGAGGAGAATGAGGTCCTTTAACATCTGCCGGATGATGATGAGGATGTTCTATGAGGCTGTGGTGGCCAGTGCTATCATGTTTGCTGTTGTGTGCTGGGGCAGGAGGCTGAAGGTAGCAGACAACAACAGAATCAACAAACTCATTCGTAAGGCCAGTTGTGGGGGTGGAACTGGATTCTCTGATGGTGGTGTCTGAAAAGAGGATGCTGTCCAAGTTGCATGCCATCTTGGACAATGTCTCCCATCCACTCCATAATGTACTGGTTAGGCACAGGAGTACATTCAGCCAGAGACTCATTCCACTGAGATGCAACACTGAGCGTCATAGGAAGTCATTCCTGCCTGTGGCCAACAAACTTTACAACTCCTCCCTCAGACACACTGAGCCAATAGGCTGGTCCTGGACTTATTTCCACTTGGAATTATTTACTTATTATTATTTAATTATTTATGGTTTTTTAATATTGCTGTATTTCTACACTATTCTTGGTTGGTGCGACTGTAATGAAACCCAGTTTCCCTCGGGATCAAAAAAGTATGTCTGTCATATCAGAATCAGGTTTATCATCGCTCACATATGTTATGAAGCTTGACATTTGTAGCAGTACAGTGCAATACATAAACTTACTACAGCACTGTTCAGAAGTCTTATTCACCCTAGCTACATACACGTACATAAGACTTTTACACAATACTTAACGCTGAAGATTCAAACACTCATCTGCTTCATCAATTGATCAGCATATCCATAATAAGCAATTTAGCTTGAGTTCACTCACTGAGTAAAATTTCTTGCTTGATTCCTATCTTTGGATATAACATATGCTTGCATTCCCTGTGTGTACTTCACCTGAAGAGGAAGTAAAGGTAATCTAGCTATCTTAGTTAGACTTGTTTGAAATAGGTGAAATATTTAAGGGAACCTGAGGGGGAAGTTCTTCACTCAGAAGGTGGTGCAAATGTGGAATGAGCTGCCAGTAAAAGTGGTGATGTAGGTTTGATTGCAGAATATTGAGGGGAAGTTATGGATGGGAAGAGTACAGAGTGCTATGGTCCAGGTGTGGGTGATGGGACAAGGCAGTTTGACATGGACAAGATGGGCCGAAAGGTTTGTTTCTGTGCTGTATTGTCTGTGACTCTGAATATGCTGGGTCCTAATGAGCTGATCTGAATAATGAAATATCCCAAACTGCACAAAGCAGTGAGCAACTACTGTAGATCTTGCGTAACTGCTGTCTTAACTTTGTGAGAGCTGATAAACGTGTTTTCTTTTCTTCTGTACATCAGATAATACCTTCAGAGCACATCTTCCTTGAGATTTGTCTCTGTTTACTTGAGAGGGCTAATGAAGTTTCAGTTTAAAATTTTATTTAGAAGACATATGTACTGAATGAAGTTCAGTATATTCTAAACAAATGAACAATCCAAACATATTCACCACATGAATCAGCAACAGCCTTAAAGAGCGTACGAGAGCGAGCTATAATTTACTTTAAACCTTTAATGTTGAAACAGATAGTATTTTCGTGGACCTGCATAAATATTTTTACAATAATAGTTTTCTTGATCTTTTAAAATAGGATTCAGTCAGACAAGGAAATAAAGAAAATTTATGGGCTATAAATGGAAGCTGATGTGAATGTGGAGGAGGCCAAATGGTGCTAAACTGTAATGTATCCAGCATGGCAAACATTCAGTGCAGACTTCTGGATTTCCTCAGTGTCAAGAAATTTGTTTGCCTCCAACACTAGTCATATCAATAAAATATTGAGTTAAATGAACAATGGGGCAGAAAAGGCCTAAAATGAAATCCTATGACTTCTATGAAATTCTTGTTTTTCTTATGGATCATAGCACTGCAGTGCTGCACCACCCCACCGCTCCACCCCCACCCCACCGCACCCCTCCACCCCCACCCCCACCGGTATGTACCGAGTCAGCTGATCTTAACTAGAGCACAAGTAGAGGCACAAATGCCTATGCTTCCCTTTCGTTGATTAGCCCATGACTGTATAGAAACAACAGTCAATGGAAATAAAAACCAGATGAAGTTCATTCTTCATAGTGTAGGTAGTTACAACATGAAGTGCTGATAACTCTTGGCGGGCTCATTCCTTGTAGGCCAAGAGCAGATGCAGGTAGTATGGATGTATTGATTGAGAATCGATTAATTTCACTTTTGTCAAATTTGATGACTGCATCTCCTTTTTCTCTATAAGATAACTTGTTGAATAAAATGATGCAGGATTGGAGAGCAGAATGCCCCCTAATATTCTGTGATTTCTCTAATGTCATCAATAAAATAGCTGAATGTCACTGAATTCTGGACTTAATGAATTTGCCTTGTGACCAATGCCTATTTGGACTTCTTGTCGAGTTCATCAAAAATATTTAGAATTTATTGTTGTAAAACATTTCTTAACAAGGCAGTTATTTCTCTGGGCCAGTTGAAAAAATCTCTTCTTGCCAGGTGAGAATTTGTTCAAGCAGCTAAGTTCATTTCCTAATGCAGTGACTGGATGTATAAAGTTGAGGTATTCTCTGAATAATGGATCTGGATCTGAAAACTATTTCTCTAAACTCCCCATCAGATGCAAGGTCACTTTTAAAACATAGTATAGTACAGCACAGGAACAGGCCCTATGGTCCGCAAAGTTGTGCTGAACTAATTAAACTGCTAAGTAAATGCCTAACAAAACTAATCTCTTCTGCCTATACAATGACCATATCCCGTCATTTTCTGTACATTTATGTGCCTCTTAAATGTCCCTATTATGCTTGCCTCCACTGCCATTCCTGATAGTGCATTCTGAGCAGCTAACACTCTCAATACTGAAACCTATACATCTCCTTTAAACTTAACCCTCTCAGTGTAAATGCATGATCTCTAGTATTAGACATTTTGTTATCTCTGGAGCTGATTTTCACATAAGAAGTTGTTGTTACTTGCAAATACATAGATTCAGGTGTGACTTTTTAACTTTGTCCATTGACCAGTATTCCAGACAGATTACTCTTGGATTACTATTTCTTCTTCATTTAAAGTTAAGGAAATGGGTGAACATTCGATCATCTATGTTGTGCTCTTTCTTCAAATTAATTAATTATTGGTCCTTATTCTGGATTCTTGATAAGTCATATTATTGGATGTCTTTGAGCCACTTACAAGTCTGCAAACTGGTTGTCTTCCATATTGGTAACACACTGTTGGTTTTTGAATTGCTTGATACTGACAATTACCAGATTACCATAAGATGGCGCTAAATCTCTTACAATGCATGGCCATATTTCTGGGCTAGTGAATAATTTTATTCAAAAATAGGAAATTAAAATACATGACATTGAGGGGTTTAGATGGATGTTAGCTCATGAAATGTATTGGGATGGATTGCTTAATAGCTTGGAGACAGAATCCTGCTGTATCTCAAGCACTTGATTATAGTTGGCTGTTGCTGATATGTAAACTGTGATCAGGAAGAGAAGTGCCTTGATAAATAGAATGTTTGCCATTTGATCATTAGGTGTTCAAGGTCAGGGGGAACATGAATTTGACAAAACCACCACATCGGAGAACTACCAGGAGTTTATTACAAAACCTGCTCCTCCAACTTCTGCCTTTTCTGAAGCAACAGTTCAGTCCATCCTGTAAATTGAGAAGACTTCCAGTTTGATCGCGGTGTCTGGCGTGCTGGAAGGAAACCACACCGCAGTCAGATGTAGAACACAACAATCTCTCATTTCACTCCGATACAGCAATCTTGCTCTCAGGTCCTCAATTTTGTTCACCAGTGACAGCACATTTGCTAACAAGATGCTGGCTAGAGGGGGGTCCTTATCCCTTTGCACTTCAGTCTGGCTTGGAATCCCCCCCACTTCCTGCCTTGCTTCCGGCCATAGCACTGAAGCTTCATCTGCTTAAATGTGCCATACCTGCTGGGCCTGTTGACTCCTGCAGAAGATCGTGACATCTGTAGATTATTAAGCTGATTTAAAAGTACATTGCAGAAAGGGAATTACATGCTGCAGATTGCACTGAGCATAATTCAGAATCAGAATCGGGTTTATTATCACCAGCATGTGATGTGAAATTTGTTAACTTAGCAGCAGCAGTTCAATGCAGTACATAATATAGTAGAAAATAAATAATTAAGTAAATCAATTGCAGTATATATATATCGAATAGATTAAAAATCATGCAGAAACAGACATAATATGTATTAAAAATCTGAGGTAGTGTTCATGGATTCAATGTCCATTTAGGAATCGGATGGCAGAGGGGAAGAAGCTGTTCCTGAATCACTGAGTGTGTGCCTTCAGACTTCTGTACCTCCTACCAGATGGTAACAATGAGAAAAGGGCATGGCCTGGGTGCTGGAGGTCCTTAATAATGGACACTGCCTTTCTAAGACACCGCTTTTTGAAGATGTCCAGGGAATTTGTCAACCAGTGCCCAAGGTGGAGCCGACTAAATTTACAACCCTCAGCAGCTTCTTTTGGTCCTGTGCAGTAGCTCCCCACACCCCCATACCAGACAGTGATGCAGCCTGTCAGAATGCTCTCTGCAGTACACCTATAGAAGTTTTTGAGTGTTTTTGTTGATATACCAAATCTCTTCAAACTCCTAATGAAGCACAGTCGCTGTCCTGCCTTCTTTATAGTGGCATTGATATGTTGGGACCAAGTTAGATCCTCAGAGATCTTGACACCCAGGAATTTGAAACTGTTCACTTTCTTCACTTCTGATCCCTCTATGAGGATTGGTATGTGTTCCTTAGTCTTACCCTTCCTGCAGTCCACAATCAGTTCTTTATCATACATAATCCATTGAATCCACTCCAGTCTGCCTACTGAAGCAACAGGTCCACAGCAGATGCTATCTGCACTCAACTTGGGAACATCTGGACAGCAAAGATGCATACATCAGGATACTCTTTATTGACTATAGTTCATCATTCAATACCATCATCTCCTCAAATCTAATCAATAAACTCCAAGACTGTGGCCCCAATACCTCCCTGAGCAATTGGATCCTCAATTTGCTCACTAGCAGACCTCAGTCCATTCAAATAGGCAACAACATTTCCTCCATGATCTCCATTAGCACAGGTTTGTGACAAGGCTGTGTGCTTATCTCCCTTTTCTACTCGCTTTACACTTTTGACTGTGCGGCCAAACACAGCGACAATGCCATATCTGAGTCTGCTGACGACACTTCTGTCATGTGTCAAATCAAAGGTGGTGATGAATCAGCGTATGGGAAACTGATGAAAATCTTGCTGAGCGGTGCCATAATAACAACCTCTTACTCAAACTCAGCAAGACCATCAAGCTGATTATTAACTTCAGGAGCAGGAAACTAGAGGTCCATAAGCAGGTCAACATCAAGGGATCAAAGATGGAGAGGGTTAACAACTTTAAATTCCCCGGTGTTATTATTTTGGAGGACCTATTCTGGGCCCAGCAAATAAGCCCAATTACAAAGAAAGCATGGCAGCACCTATACTTCCTGATGTGTTTACGAAGATTTGGCATGACACCTAAAACTTTGCCAATCATCTGCAGATGTGTAGAGTTGAATAAATTGACTGGCTGCATCACAGCCTGGTATGGAAACACCAACACCCTTGAAGATAAATTCCTGGAAGAAGTAGAGGATACTGTACATACTGTTTCAACACAGGTAAAGCCTTCTCCAACTCTGAGCGCAAGAATGCAGCATCCATCATCTGGAACTCCTACCATCCTCTGTTCACGCTGCTGCCATTAGGAAAAAGGTACGGGACACTTACCCCTCACACCACCAAGTTTAGGAGCAGTTATTACCCTTCATACATCTGGCTTTTGAACAGTTATTACCCCCCACACCACCAGGTTTAGGAACAGTTATTACCCCTCACACATCTGGCTTTTGAACCGTCACACCACCAGGTTTAGGAATGGTTATTACCCCTCACACATCAGGCTTTTGAATAGTTATTACCCCTCACACACTTGTCTTTTGAACAGTTATTACCCCCCACACCACCAGGTTTAGGAACAGATATTACCCCTCACACCACCAGGTTTAGGAACAGTTATTACCCCACACATATCAGGCTTTTGAACAGTTATTACCCCTCACACCACCAGGCTTAGGAACGGTTATTACCCCTTACACATCAGGCTTTTGAACAGTTATTACCCCTCACACATCTGGCTTTTGAACAGTTATTACCCCTCATACATCAGGCTTTTGAACCATAGACATAACCTTACTCTACTATATTTGCCCCACCATTGAAATGTTCTCACACCCTATGAGCTCATTTTCAAGGACTCTTCATCTCATGTTCTCGATATCTATTGCTTACTTATTTCATAGAAACATAGAAAACCTACAGCACAATACAGGCCCTTCGTCCCACAATGCAGTGCCGAATATGTACTTACTTTAGAAAATACTTAGGGTTACGCAAACCCCAACTATTTTTCTAAGATCCATGTACTTATCCAGGAGTCTCTTAAAAGACCAGATCGTATCCATCTCCACCACCACCGTCGACGGCAGCCCAATCCACACACGCACCACTCTCTGCATAAAAAAACTTACTACTGACATCTCCTTTGTACCTGCTCCTAAGCACCTTAAAACTGTGCCCTCTCATGTTCACCATTTCAGCCCTGGGAAAAAACCTCTGACTTTCCACAGGATCAATGCCTCTTATCATCTTGTACACATCTATCAGGTCACTTCTCGTCCAACAACGCTCCAAGGAGAAAAGACCGTGTTCACTCAACCTATTTTCATAAGGCATGCTTTCCAATCCAGGCAACATCCTTGTAAATCTTCTCTGCACTCTTTCTGTAGTTTACACACCCTTCCTGTAGTGAGGTGAACAGAACTGAGCACAGTACTCCAAGTGGGGTCTGACCAGGGTCCTATATAGCTGCAACATTACCCCTTGGCTCTTGAACTCAATCCCGTGGTTCATGAAGGCCAATGCTCCGTATGTCATCTTAACCACACAGTCAACCTGTGCAGCAGCTTTGGGTGTCATATGGACTCGGACCCCAAGATCCCTCTGATCCTCCACACTGCCAAGAGTCTTACCACTAATGTCCAAGGAAGTTGAGAAGCAGGACCTCCAGGACAGTAATCTCAAGATTACTGTCTGTGCTATGCAACAATGAGTATAGGAATAGAGTGAGGTGGAGGATTAGTGTGTGGCTACGAGATTGGAGCAGGGGGCAGTGATTCAGATTTCTGGATCACTGGGACTTCTTTTGGGGCAGGCGTGACCTGTACAAAAAGGAAGAGTTGAACTTGAATCTGAGGGGGACCAATATCCTGGCAGGAAGGTTTGTGAAGGTTACTGGGGAGAGTTTAAACTAGAATTGCTGGGTGGGGGGGGGGAGTGAGAAACAAACTGAAGAGACAGAGGAAGGTGCTGTTGGCTTACTAATAAAGAAAGCTTGGAGGCAGTGCGAGAGGGAGGGTAGGCAGCTGATAGACAAGGTATGTATTCAGACTGATGGCTTGAGATGTGTCTATTTTAATGTAAGGAGCATCATGAACAAAGCAGATGAGTTTAGAGCGTGGATCAGTACTTGGAGCTACGATATTGTGGCCATTGCGGAGACTTGGATGGCTCAGGGGCAGGAATGGTTACTTAGAGTGCCAGGCTTTAGATATTTCAGAAAGGACAGGGAGAGAGGCAAAAGAGGTGGGGGTGTCACTGCTGATCAGAGATAGTGTCACGGCTGCAGAAAAGGAGGAAGTCATGGAGCGATTGTCCACGGAGTCTCTGTGAGTGGAAGTTAGGAACAGGAAGGGATCAATAACTCTACTTTGTGTTTTTTATAGACCACCCAATAGTAACAGGGACATTGAGGAGCAGATAGGGAGACAGATTCTGGAAAAGTGTAATAATAACAGGGTTGTTATGGTGGGAGATTTTAATTTCTCAAATGTTGATTGGCATCTCCTAAGAGTAAGAGGTTTAGATGGGGTAGCGTTTGTTAGGTGTGTTCAGGGAAATTTCCTGACACAAAATGCAGATAAGCCTACAAGAGGAGAGACTGTACTTGATCTGATATTAGGAAATGAACCTGGTCAGGTGTCAGATCTCTCGGTGGGAGAGCATTTTGGAGATAGTGATCACAATTCTATCTCCTTTACCATAGCATTGAAGAGGGATAGGAACAGACAAGTTAGAAAAGCATTTAATTGGAGTAAGGAGAAATATGAGGCGATCAGACAGAATCTTGGAAGCATAAATTGGGAACAGATGTTCTCAGGGAAATGTACAGCAGAAATGTGGCAAAAGTTCAGGGAATCTATGCATGGCGTTCTGCATAGGTACATTCCAATGAGACAGGGAAAGGATGGTAGGGTACAAGAACCATGATGTACAAAGGCTGTTAAATATCTAGTCAAGAAGAAAAGAAAAGCTTTTGAAAGGTTCAAAAAAACTAGGTGATGATTGAGATCTAGAAATTTATAAGGCTAGCAGAAAGGAGCTTTAGAATGAAATTAGGAGAGCCAGAAGGGGCCATCAGAAGGCCTTGGTGAGCAGGATTAAGGAAAACCCCAAGGCATTCTACAAGTATGTGAAGATCAAGAGGATAAGATGAGAGAGAATAGGACCAATCAATAGACAATAGGTGCAGAAGTTAGCCATTCGGCCCTTTGAGCCAGCACCGCCATTCAATGTGATCATGGCTGATCATTCACAATCAGTACCCCGTTCCTGCCTTCTCCCCATATCTCTTGACTCCGCTATCTTTAAGCGCTCTATCTAACTTTCTTGAAAGCATCCAGAGAATTGGACAAAATGGACAATTATTGAGTCCCCTATTACTGCTGCTTTCTTCCTTTCCCTACCCTTCTGAGCCACAGGGTCGGACTCTGCCAGAGATGCTTCTCCCAGGTTGGCTGTCACCCCTAACAGTACTCAAACAGGACTACTTATTGTTAAGAGGGACAGCCACAGGGGTACTCTCTAGTATCGGACTCTTGCCCTTCCCTTTCCTGATTGTTGCCCACTTATCTGTCTCTCGAGGCCCCGGTGTGATTACTTGCCTATAGCTCCCCTCTATTACCTCCTCATTTTCCCTGACCAAATGAAGGTCATTGAGCTGCATCTCTAGTTCCCTAACCTGATCCCAAAGGAGCTGCAGCTAGATGCACCCTGTGCAGATGTGGCTGTCTGGGAGGCTGGGAGTCTTCCAGACTTCCCACATCTGACACCCAGTAAAGAACATTGGCCTCAGAGACATACTTCATATTTCACAAGTAACCTACCTCGCCTCGACCAGTTATCGCTGAAGCCCTGTCGAGCCAAAGCCCTTCTACTCTGTCTACCTCTACTCAATGCCCACTCTACAAAGCTGTCTTCTTCTTATACCCTTTCTGCCGGTCTAACTCGCTGATGTCCACACACCTGCACAGTCATTCCTCGATCAAACCGCCAAAGAAAAAATGATCACCTTATATACTCTTCCCGTCGGTCTATCTCGCTGACGCCCAATGCCTGCGCAGTTATTCTTCTTGTATTTTGTTATTTTTTGATAACAGGTTGTTATGTTTTGCACACTTTGATAATAAATTGACTTTGGTTTGAACATGAATCTCTATTTTTACCAAATAGATTACTGATACATTCTAAGAAATTGAAACACCAAGAGCCATACTTTACGGCACCAGTGCAAGATGGCTCAAGTTCCAAAGTTTCATACTGTTAGACTGGATGTCATTTACACAGACAAACACAGCACCTGTGGGGTCTACTCCTGCACCACTCAGAAGACCTACATGAAGAGATCAAAGTATGGCCTTGGAAATCCAAGTCAGTTAGATCCCCTTGTGGTCGTTCACTTCCCTAGCTCTACGTAGATCTCACATTCCTTATTCAGCAGGCTAGCAGGCTACGTACCCAATCCTTATGCCACTCTACCACACACAACCTTGATACATGAGAGAATTGATTGTTCTCATAATATTCAAAAAATTACCCTGATTGCCACCACCCAAACTGGACCCATAATTGAATCCCTTCCCCAGCCTCCAACCCAGTCCTCTCATAACTGATGATCATTCCCCATCACCAGACCACACCACCAGAGGGTAATCCAATCCTTTATTTCCTTTACATCAGCCTCCTGTTCTACTGAATCTTCAAGTGCTTCTCTTCTAAACATTGTACTGTTCAGCTCAGTGCAGAGTGGCTAATCAACTCATTTCTTCTGTAGACGCTACTCAAATAACCACTCTGCCCCAACAATGAGCACACTTTATTACTCCAGGACCTGACTTCTTTCTGAAACAATGATCACAATTCAAGTGTCCACTCTCAACTAATGTTTTACCTGCTCTTCTCACTACCACTATTTACATACGCTACTTTAAACTCAAAATATTCCTTCTAGGGAAAAGTCTGGTTGTACCCATACAAAAGTTACCAAGGACCCTCTCCTAATTCTAATCAACAAATTATAACACTTCTCCTAATACCTCACACTCTTCCCAACCGACACTCTAGACCTCTCCCTCATACCTATCCCACTCTCATGATCATAATCCTCGTCTCACCAACCAAACTCCACCATCAATATATGCTATTCTGTAATAAACTTCACTTCCGAATGATGATCACAACGCCTGACCCAACAACTGCTCAGCACTGACCAATGATTGCACTTCTCTTCCCAAGAGCTGCTTCCCCAATGATCACTGTACTCCCTCCTCAGCATCAAACTCAGCTTCTATTCAATGATCACACCCGCTGCTCCCAAATATCTAGCCCCACCCTGACTAAGAATTATACTCCACACCCGACATCTAAGTGCAAACCAGAGAAAATGAGCAGATGCTGGAAATCTGAGCAACACACATACAATACTAGAGGAACTCAGCAGGCCAGGCAGCATCTAGGAAAAGAGTACAGTCGACGTTCCGGGCTGAAACCCTTTGGCAGGACTGGAGAAAAAAGCTGAGAAAGAAGGTGGGGGGAGGAGAGAGAGAAAGATGAAGTGATAGGTGAAACTTATAGGGGGAGGGATGAAGTAAAGAGCTGGGAAGTTGACTGGTGAAAGAGACAGAGGGCCATGGAAGAAACGGGAAGGGTGGAGTTGCAGCAGAGGGAGGTGATGGGTGAACAAGGAAGTAAGGTGAGAGAGGGAAAAGGGGATGGGGAATGTTGAAGGAGGTGGGGTGGGGGGCATTACCAGAAGTCCAGAAGTTTGATAAATTGATGTTCATGCCATCAGATTAGACACTACCCAAACGGAATATAAGGTGCTGTTCCTCCTACCTAAGTGTGGCCTCATCACGACGGTGGAGGGGGCCATGACCCATTCCCAAGTTCTGAATTCCCGCACTCTCAACACTCAGCCAACAATCATGACTTGCATCTGCCGATGGCCGATTTCCACTCTTTTCTTATTAGGGAAATCTTTAACCATGCCCCCCCACCACATGGGTTGTTGCCTATCCCAAACCTTCCACAAATGCTTCTTGACACCCCAGAGCCAGCCCCAGACATCTTATATTTCCTTCACAAGTTTTAACATGAGCCTCCTGTGTTACTGAATTTCCAAGTACTGCTCTTGTGAATGTTGTACTGATCAGCTCATTGCACAGTGGCTAGTCATCACATTTCTGTAGACACCGACCCAATGCTCGCTTTGATCTCATATGTCAAGGGCTCGGGGACTAACCACAACAATGAATTACGCCTTCATCCCAATAGTGTGCTTTCTGGTTTTTCTTAAGTTTATTTTAATATTTTGGAGGGGTTTGAGATGGGTGTCGGCCAGATCTGTACTGGCATTATCACAATACAGATTGTCATTTGTGTTCAATGTGACGGAAGTTTAGGCATCCTGGCTTAAGAACAGATAATTCAACTCCTCCTGTTGCGTGCCTCTACTGACGTTGAATTCCATCCCCTCTGTGTCAGCAGGATTTTATATCATAATAAATTTTAAAACTATTTAGTTCATGTGAAATTTGTGGTTAACGTAAACTAAAACGTTTTCCTAACTGAACTGAAATAATAAGAAACAGACTGGACAGGGGCTCCCAGATTTGAAATCTTATGCCTCACAGACATTCATTATTCCCTTTGATTCCTGGTGTTAAAATCCCCATAGGTCTGTGAAAAACCTGAAAATGAACCTGGCATTTGTTATTGACCTATGCGTGCGGTATTCTGGAACAATCAGATTGCACGTAGGCCTTCACTTAGGTCTACCACATCTAAATGAGATTAAGTTTTATTTCCCAGAATGAAATTAAACGACTGCAATTTTTTCCAAAGTTCAGTGTCACAATCACAGTCTTACTCAGTAATCTTTTGAACAAGAAGTAATAGCCCTACATCTACAGATTAACCATGTTGTGGGCATCTGCCAAGTGATGAAAACATGTTTTTCACACAACAGTTGTCCTCCTGATTCTTTTAAACTAAGGTAAAAAGTATCTTTGATTTCCATCATCTTATTTTACAAATGGAGTTAATGTATTGAGTCCCAAGTAAGATATCATGATTGGTGCAAATCACAAACAGGATAATACAGACATACATGTCACCAGGTTTTTAAACATCCACAGGGGTCGGAGGGCATGTGCCCCATTAATAGCCATGACACGCTGACCAATGTACCTAAAGTACAGTGATTGAATCGTAGGAATTTACAGCAAAGGAAAAGAACATTTGGCTCAACATGTCCACATCGGTTATTCCCACTTTCTACCTCTTTACATTTGCCTTGTAGCTTCCAGATTCTAATGTGATCCTTACTACTCTTACAGTGAACATGTTTTGTTCCTTAATTCCTTGCTAAACCACTTACCAATTAAAACCAGCCAAAGTCTTTTCAACAAAGACAACTCCAATTTGCTACTGGAACATCAGGTCCTTAACAGATGCCATTTTGTTGACTCTTCACTCAACTCTGGAACACCTGGACAGGATGCTCTTTATTGACAACAGCTTGGCATTCAATACTATCATCCCCTCAAAACTTATCAATAAGGTTCCAGACCTTGGCCTCAATACCTCCTTGTGCAATTGGATCCTTGATTTCATGACTTGCAGACCGCAGTCAATTTGGATTGGCAATAACATCCCCTCTCCACAGTCCCCACCAGCACAGGTGCACCATAAAGCAGTATGCATAGCCCATTGTTCTATTTACTTTATACTTATGACTGTGAGGCTAAGTACAGCTCCAATGCCATATTTAACTTTGCTGATGACACCACTGTCATTAGCTGTATCAAAGGTGGTGACAAATTAGTATATAGGAGGGAGACTGAAAATCTGGCAGAGTGGTACTGTGGCGATCCATTTCCTGGCACATCCGAACCGGCTCACAATTAGCCAGCGTTCTGGCTAAGGGAGATAGCCTACGGGGGTTTGTGAGTACGTGTCTTTTGGAGCACCTGCGCCCCACGGGGGGCAGGTTGAGGGAGGCTTAAAAGCAAGGCTGTGTAGTTCGAATAAAGTTTTCTTTGACTGCGGTTTACCGACTCTGTGTGGTTATTTTAGCGCTGCGTGTAGCACACCGCTACAATTGGTGACCCCGACGGTCCAAACGATTTTTGGACCAGAGATGACCGACGCCGCCTCTGTTCATGCGGTTTCGTTGAAACTGCCGGGTTTCTGGACGCTGAGACCTCACCTATGGTCCCAGCAAGCAGAAGCCCAATTCCACGTTCGGCAGATAACCTCAGAGGACACCCGTTACTACTACGTGGTGAGCTCCCTCGACCAGAACACAGCGGCCCAGGTCGCGGAGTTCATACAGTCGCCCCCGGTAGACGACAAGTACACGGAATTCAAAGCCCTGCTCCTCAGGACTTTCAGACTCTCAAGGCGCGAGCGGGCTGCCCGTTTACTGCACTCACTCTGTGGCAACCACACAGGTCACCATGTAAGAGAAAAAACAAGGAGGGAAAAAAGAAGGAAAAGGAGGGAAAACAGTGAGAGGAGAGAGAATTCGTTGTAGGAGTGAAATTCAGTGGGAAGACATGAGAATTGTGCTAGAAAAGGGTTAAATAACAAAATGTTGAGGATCAAGATCTGCACTGTGGAACACAATGGTCAGATTTCATGCCATCTATAAGAATGCAGATCAGAGCATTTATCACCTGGGCTTTGCGATCTTTCAGGTGCTGCCCGCGTTCAAGAGTACACCTCTTTTAATTCAATTCAGTGAATATAAAATAATGTCGCAGTAGGGAATCCTTTAAATCGTGTATGGTTTCTGTCTTTCTGCATGATGTACTCTTGTTATTAAATGAGCAATGAACATTGTCGGCCATGATCCTTTGATCTGTATTGAAGAGCATCTGAGTTGAGAAATATCTTCACCCAAAAGGTGGTGAATCTTTGGAATTTTCTACCCTGGAGGAATCTGAAGGATCAGACATTGATTGCACTCAAAACTGAAATTAATACATTTTTGTTAATTAGACAAATCAAAGGATATGGGCATAGGACAGGAAAATGGTGGTGATGTAAAGATCAGCTTTGATTTTATTGAATAGGACAAAGGGGCTGAATGACCTACATTTGCTCCCTTTTCTGATGTTTCTATTCATCATAGTGATCCAGTTTTCATTCTCTCTGGAACTGTCAGATTTATGTAACTTCTATTTTAGTTAAGCTTGTGCTTAGTCTGAATCTACAATATTGTCTTTTCATTGGCTATGTTTCACATATGTTGATCAGAGGCACCCTACTTTCTGTCGATTGCAACATCCCCAAATCTATTCACTTTACCGGTCCCCATTCCTCAGTAAATGGATCTCTCTGAAAACTATGTATCAAATTCCTGCTCTTGGCCAATTCTGACTTTCACATTATGTCTTCCAGTTGTGATTTGTCTCATTTGCAACCTACATGTTATCTAAATTTACTAATATTTATGCTAATAATTTGCACTTGCTTGTTTAATAAACTTAGATTCCCTTGAAGAGAGTGCCATAGAGTCCTAGAGAAGTTCAACACAGAAACAGGCCCTTTGGTCCATCTAGTCCATGCCAAAACCATTTAAACTGTCTACTCCCATCAATCGGCACCAAGTCCACAGTCCTCCCTATCCCTACTATCCATGTACCTATCCAAACTTCATTTAAACATTGAAATTCAGCTTGCATGCACCACTTGTGCTGGCAGCTCATTCCACACTCTCACTATCCTCTGAGTGAAGAAGTTTCCCCCAGTTCCCCTTAAACTTCTCACCTTTCACCCTTAACACATGACCTCTGGTTGTAGTCCCACCCAACCTCAGTGGAAAAAGCCTGTTTGCATTTACCCTATCTATTCCCCTTTCAATTCTGTATACCGCTATCAAATCTCCCCTCAATCTTCTACATTCTAAAGAATACAGTCCTAACCTGTTTAATCTTTCCTATAGCTCAGGTCCTCCAGACCCGGCAACATCCTTGTAAATTTTCTTTGCACTCCTTCAACCTTGTTAACATCTGTCCAGTAATTAGATGAACAAAACTGCACACAATACTCCAAACACTAGGAAATCTGCAGATGCTGGCAATCCAAGCAACACACACAAAATGCTGGTGGAATGCAGCAGGCCAGGCAGCATCTATAGGAAGAAGGTCTATATATCAGGATGAAAGGTCTCAGCTGAATACTTTGCTTTATGAAGGCCAATGTGCCAAAGGCCTCCTTTATGACCCTATCTACGTGTGATGCCTCTTTTAATGAATTTTGTACCTGTATTCTCAGATCCCTTTGTTCTACCACATTCCTCAGCATTCTACCATCTTATCATCAATAAGTCATACTCAACCCTGGATCCTGAAGGTCTGCCTAAGGGAACAACTTTGGGAGTGCTCTTTTAGTTAAAGAATCAGAATCATGTTTTACATCACCGGCATAGGTCGTGAAATTTGTTATTATGTATTGTAATACATAATGGTAAAACAGTGAATTACAGTAAGAAGTCTATGTATAAAATATAAAAGAAGTATGTATATATACTAAAAATTACTTTAAATAAGTGGTGCACACATCCCACAAATACCCACATCCCATATTTTTTCCAGTTTTGAGGTGGTACATCTTCTATAAAGTCAAGTGGCTGTGGTTTTGGTGCTGCTATATTTTTAATGACTCAACAAAATTTAATTCATGCAGTATTGTTTAAAAATACACAATATGTACACCATGAAAGCTTTAGAATTCATTATTCATTCACCCACACTGAAATTCATCCTTATTCATTACCGCATGTTGTGGTAAGCATACATCATTTTCCAGTATGGAGCTCTCTAATGCTCTGGCAACATTTGATGTAAAATCTTTCACACAGTTATGCCTCCAAGTGTTTACCAAATGTGGTCAAAGTAGTTTTACAGCTGCACTGCATCATTTTTGCTTGCTCTTTTACTTTTACTACCTAATTTTAAGATGAAGTGGTTACATATGTATATTTGCAATAAATGTTGGGATCTTAATATTAGCAAATACTTCTCAATTTTCTCAAATGCTATGAGTTCTGTATTTAAGTAAAGCTTTTAAGAATTAGTCTGGGAATACTGTAATTTGATCTGTGCAAATGTTTATTGTTCTGATATCAAATTACTTTCTCCATCATTTGAATGGAGAGCTATAACCCAATGATCTGATAAATTCAAGAGCCTTTTCTCATTCCAGGGCTTTTTTTTAAAGAGGTGTTTTTAAAAAAAAACTTTTACACATCTGGTTATTCCTGACCCATGTGCTATGTATTTCAACTACTATAACATGTGGAAAAATGACAAGGCAGAAGATGGAAAGAAATCACTACATTGGGAAAACTGCTGCCTTCCAGTGTCAGAATCTGAGCAACTTTCATCTGCAACATTTTTAAGTTGGGCAAAAAAAATATCATGAGACATTTTATACTGTTGGCTGCACTAGTCTGAAATTTGATGAATGCACAACAAATATTATAAAAACGCTATAAACTTTGAAATGTATTTGCTTCTTATGAGACATTATCCAACTCTCCAACGAGTTTATCGATATTCATTTCACAGGAAAACAACTAACAATCTACAAAAATATGTCTGCAGTTTTTCCTAACCAAATGAGAAGGTGAACAATGATTTTTGAATATTATTGTAGTCTTCTATTTCCTTTCCTTGACTAATGGCAATTGGGCGTAGATAAATTCAAAGCATGAAGGTTTTTTTCTTAGTAAGTGTATCCATTATTCACACTTCACTTTGTTTGCAACACTTGATAATACTTATAAGTCCTGTGCTTCAAGTATGACTCCTTGAAATGATATGTAGATAAAAACTACAAATAGTAAATAATCACGCAGCAATTGCGCCTACATGGTCTGCAGCTCCATTTCCTCTTTAATAACAGAGTAACTTGTGCAATTTTCCATTCCAATGGAACAGATTTCCAGCTGAGGGACACTGCCAACATCTTTATTGCTTATATGTTCTTACCTACTCTTTTTTTAAAAGCTTGGGATGGAAATTGTTAGCCGGGGGTGGTGACTGTGTAGAATTCATTGCTACAGGCAGTTGTGGAGGTCAGGTTACTGAATACTTAAAGTGGAGATTGCTAGGTTCTTGATTTGTAAGGGTGTCAAAGGTTACAGGGAGAAGTCAGGAGAATGGGGTTGAAAGGGATAATAAATCAGCCATGATGGCATGGCAGAGCAGACTTGATAGGCTGAATGGCTTAATTCTGCTCCTATGTCCTACAGCCTTAATAACAGAGTGTACCAACAAATGAAGGACTGTTCATTGAAGTGGTGAAGTTCAGCCATTTAGAACTGTTACGAACCCCATAACTGGGTGACTTATCAGCAAAGATAGAGACATCCATTGAAGTCTGATGATATTATTTTTAACAGTATTTATTAGTAAAAATACACAAAAATAATATCAATGCAAATATACAGGTAATATACGTTGTCAATACTAAACATAAAAGTGCGGGTATAATAATAATCAATAAGAAATAAGCTCTATCATTGTCTAGGGGATAATGTATAGTCGGATGGAAATATAAAGTTCACTGCAGTTCCACAAGCTGCCGTCTTTTGGTTGTCGCTGTGTTGCAATTGTTGGAGAGAGAGAGAAAGAGAATGGGAACATTTACCGCTACGGGTTTTGCCAACCTTCCTTTATGATTTTGATCCGTTGGTGTCTCGTTGTCGTGGCCGTTCAAGTGTGGCTTCTCATTTAGCTAAACTGTTCTTCCGTGGTGAGCCCGCCACCCAGGCAAGGGAGGACGCACACGAGCCCCCACCGGCTTTCGCTATAAAACGCTGTCACGGGATTTCTAGCATTTCTCCTGGTGCGGCTAAAGGGGTTGTTCCCCAGACCCTCTTTTATCCTTACTCACGGGGTCTCAGATGTCAATCAGGTTGGGATGATGCAATCCCTCAACCAGACCACTCTGGTTGTCCCCTGAGGGGTTTCAATGAATATTACAGTACTCAATACACAATTCCGTCTCCAAGAGACAATAGCAGTAGTCAGTGGTTCCCGTCCGCTGATGTCAGGACACATTCCAAACCTTGTGAATTCTGCATCTCTCTCCCTCATGATGTGTATCTCTCTCATTTCCTGGGTTTCAGACCCGAACTAATAGCGATCTTGCGATTCTCAAAAAGGAGGGGGGCGACTTGTTGTTTCAGAGTTGCTTCACCTTCATAACAGAACATAGAACATTACAGCAAAGTTAAGGCACATTGGCCCTTTTGCTTCTCACCTATTCTAAGAACAATCCTGTGCTTCCCTCCTACATAGTCCGTATTTTTCTAGCATCCATTTGTCTAACTTGGGCATTCTGTGATATTTTACTGTAAACTTTATTATGATAGCAAAACTGTTATACCTAATCCTATGAATAAGTATAAAGATAGTTCCATAACAAAATAAAGTGCAATTAATGACTGGCATTTGCTTATCCCCACCATAGGTCTACAATGGAAGTGATCTCATTGGCTCTTCATGCAGCCTTGGATCACCTGGACAATGTAAATACCTATGTCAGGATACTGTTTATTGACTACATTTCAGGTTTTAACACAATCATTCATACAGTTCTGATTGAAAAACTCCAGAACCTGGGCTTCTCTACCTTCCTCTGCAATTGGATCCTCGATTTCGTAACTGGAAGATGATAATCTGTACGGATTGGGAATCACATCTCCACCTCATTGACAATCAACACTGAATCACCACAGGGAAATGTGCTTAGCCTTCTGTGCTTATCTCCCTCCACACTCATCACTATGTGGCTAGGCACAGCTCAAATGCCATCTAAATTTGCTGATGATACAAATATTGTTGGCAGAATTTCAAATGGTGATGAGACGGTGTACAGGAGTGAGATATATTAGCTAATTGAGTGGGGTCGCAGGCACAGCAACAGCCTTACACTCAACGTCAACAGAACCAAAGAACTGGTTGCGGACTTCAGAAAGAGTAAGACAAGGGAACACACACCAGTCCTTATAGAGGGGTCAGAAGTGGAAAGGGTGAGCAATTTCAAGTTTCTGGGTGCCAATATATCTGAGGATCTATCCTAGACCCAATATATTGACACAGCTGCAAAGAAGGCATGACAGTGGACAGAGGAGTTTGTGTGTGTGTGTATGTATATATATATATATATATATATATATATATATATATATACACACACATACTTATTGCAATTCATGTTTTTAAAATTATTATTTAATGTATTGCATTGTACTGTTGACACACAGTTAACAAATTTTACGATATATGCTGGTGACGTTAAACCTGATTCTGAACTCTCAACTTAAGTAGGAACTTCCAAGTTTCTTTTTGTACCCAGTTTCCTTAACTATCACTCTGATTGGATAAAGTCACAAAGATACTTACTTCCTCCAGTACCTGACCCAAAGAGAAGATATTTATTTCCTACACTTAGTTGCGGTCAGCTGGACACATACTTCCGTAAAATGCGCATTGCTTTTTTTTAAGCGATGTTCATCCAGGTACAACTTTGCACAATGAAGTAATGAAATTTCAGACACTTTCGTGAGGCAAGTATTAATGACTGGGGAAGCAAATAAGAAGCTCAGGTCTTTTACATGTGCACCCTATCATGCTAATCATTGGCACTGCGGGGCATTGGAAACACATGTGCTATTGCTCTCATCCCTTCCTCTCTGAATTCCCAGCTAAGGAGCAAATGTGTTGTTTGATTGGCTTTAATTTCTCCAAGACAGCTGTCTTTGTCTCGTAATGGATATGTTTTCAGCTCTCTAATGAATACCATCTTGGATCTGGTAGTCTCTGTCCAAATAACGCAGTTTGATGAAAAATAAGATCAAATTCATTTTTGTTCATCAGACAAATGATGAATAACAGATGATATCATTCTCTACATGCAGTTTGAAATAGTGAAAGCTGAACCAACTGAACCTTTGGTTTGGTTGCTTGACCAGTACTAAATGAAGGCTCCCAATTTAATTGAACACTTAACTGACATTCGCTAAGAATGTGCTGAAGGTTTTCTAATACTGAATGTGGAAAATGAATTCATTATAGAAAAATCGCTTTAACATCCATTAAACAAATTTAAGGAGTGCATTGCTGTTAGAATCATTTCTGGTTAGCACATCAATGGAGAAATATTTTCCCCATCCTCTCTATAAAATTATAAAGTTACCTTATTTGTTTTTCATTTTGTCAGTTCTGATGAAGGATCTGCAACTTGAAATATTAAACTCTTTTTTTTCTTTCCAAGGATGCTGCCTGATCAGATGAGTGTTTAAAACTTTTTTATTATAGGGGAAAGATTTACCTTGATATTTAAATAAAATAATAAGATATGTCGCATCCAGAATTATTTCCAGGTAGCGGACGATTTCCTTCCACGCCGCTCTGACGTATTGAGAAATCGCAAGTTACAGCAGTGGTTTGCCATTGCCTTCTGCTGGGTAAGTTTTCTTTAAGAGATCACCAGCTCTTAACGGGAGTCAGCTGGATTCAAACTCGGGACCTCTCACCCGGAAGTCCAGCACTGATGCCACTACGCCACCAAGTTGCAGCTCCTTCATCAGAACTGACAAAATGAAAAACAAACAAGATAACTTTTTAGTTTTATAGAGAGGATGGGGAAAATATTGCTCCACTGATGTGCTAACCAGAAATGATTCTAACAGCAATGCGCTCCTTACATTTGTTTAATAGATGTTAAAGCAATTTTTCTATAATGAATTCATTTCCCACAATAATTGCAGAGCTTTTTAGTTGATAGGTGTATGAGACTGTGACACAAGATGTTGAGAACATATCCTCTTCAAGTTTGATGTGCTTTTAGTACCTCTTGGTGATATTTGTTAGTTTTTCAATGCAAGATAGTATCCAATGTTCTGAACTTCAGGTAAGTTTTCTGAACTTTAATATTGTATCTTTAACTGCACACATCTGATTGAAAACCCTCTTCTATGCAGCTGGACATCCCATCTCTGGTACCATATATTTTTGGATGTTTCATTTTCCCCTTTCCTAGCCCATCAGTTTTGAACACAATTGCTGCATCCTCTTTCTCCTTCATCTGCCCTAACCAGTCATAATACAACACTTTTTTTCTCCCTCATCTGCAAATTCCAAGAGTGTTCTGAGTGACTGAGAAGCCTGCGGATTGTGCTCACCACTTTAAAAGATGTTCAGTTGTAGTCTCTTAAAAATATGTTGGAGAATCAAGAATTCCTCAGAAACTCTCTGCATCAAGTTGACACTGAAACTGGAACCCATTGCACTTCCAGTGGAGTTAAGCAGGGTGGGTAAGAGTGGGTTCAGGAAATGATTTATGAATAAATAAGGAGAAAAATAACTTTAAACATAACTTCACAGTTAATTTTTGCAACAGCACAAAATTATAGGATCAGTAATCTAGAGCTAGTATCCATTTGTAATCATATCCATGATGCCCATACAATCCCCTATCACAATCTTCTTTAATTTCCAGCTCAAGGCCTTTAAAGGACAATTTTAACAACTTGATATGAACATTCATAAATGATCTAACAGGGCACAGTTCAGGAATAGCACCAAGAAGGTCTGTTTAACAATATTTTCAATATTATAGTGCCTTTTCCATTTAATCACAGGGGAGCTGGACTTCCATGAGGAATCTGTTAGGTAAATAATGCAGTTATGTTATTGATGGTGAAATTAAAATTCAATATATTGTTTTAATATGATGCTTTCAGTAGGCAGCTGGCAAAAACAGATGATTACTTGTAAGTCAGTCCCTGCAATGAAAGTGTTTAGAATATAGGTGAGAAACCATTTGTAGGACTGGACGGAAACAAGGCTGATTACAACCACATGTCTGCAGTTATCTCAGCTCGTAATAAGGAGCAGAGGGAGGAATTTCAGGAAGAACAACTGCTGTGATGTCCCATTAAGTCAGTTCAGCTCTACCTGGTCAGAAATCTGTAAAGATTTGGAAGATTGAATTATTAAAGAGCAAAACAAGGCTGAAGATTATCTCAGACAATCCTAACAGCTATTTTAATTGTTCTTAAACTGATCAATTCTCTATTATTTTACAGTATTTATCACCGCTGCTTTCTTTGTGTTTGCCCCCTTAATTTTCATTCAATGATACTTCAGGCAGAATGCAAGTTTAGGGGTAGTCTTAATGGTGAAATTGGGAAATCAAGACTTATAGGGTTAGAGCTAGAGGGAAGAGACAAGGATGAAGAATGGAGGAAAACATGTGTGAAAAAAAACTAGAGAAGAAAATACAGCAGTGCCTCATGAAAAACTAAAAGGGGGAAGAACATTTTAAAAAAAACAAAGTAACTTCAAAGGAAAAAACAAATTATGACAAACCTGTTCCAGCAAAGCCTTGCAACAATAATGCCTGATTTAGTAGTATTTCCCTAGATGGTGTCTGATGGTTTCAGAAAAATAATATTCCTAGCATTTCCACCTATCATTTTGACTTCTTTAGTCAGACAATCTATCCAGTGTCCTGAACTCTCCATAGTTTCTGTTTAGTTCAATTTCTCCTACCCCTTTTACATCACCTCTGGTAGCTGAACCATGAGCTGTCTAAGTCCCATTCTCTGGAATTCTTTCCTTTTCAGCTTCTACCTCCCTTTCCCTACCCTCCTTCAAACAAATTCCTAAAATGCTTGTCTAAATATTATCATGAGTGACTTCATGCTATTCAAGACCTTAGAGGAGATTCCAATGTCCACTTCATGTGGAAGTGGCTCTAGTTTTTTGACCATCGGGTTTTGCCATATATTCGGGTATTTCAGAAGAGTGGCTTGCAAGCTTAGGTTTTTGCTAGTTTCAATATTAAGTCTTTGCAAGTTTGTATAAGACATGTTAGTCTCTGGTACAAATCAAATGTTATTTAGTATATCATCATGAAAGATCAATAAATGAATTCCTCTTCTAGAAATTGACTGCTCTTTGGGAATGTTTTTGCCTATTTTTCCACCTTCTTATTCCTCTTCTGGCAGCCATGACAGGACAGAAAAGGAGGCCTTTGGCCAACTGAGTCCTTACTAGCTCTTTCTGGAGTAATCGGTTTGATCCCATTCTCCTATTCTTTCCCTGTAACCCAGCAAATTTATTTCCTTGAAGTTCCTAACCAAGATCACTTACAAACTGGTGATTGCCTCAACTTCCACGTTCTTGATTTGAGATGAACTTCAGATGTTGTAACTCCACTGTGGTGAACTACATATACCTGTCTGGACACGCCTCTCTGCTGACTGCTCCTCTGGCTCCTCCCACAGACCCCTGTATAAAGGTGGTTGGAAGCACTGCTCCTCCCTCAGTCTCCAAGATGTTGTGTGGTCGTTTCTTGCAGCTAATAAAAGCCTATCTTTTGCCTCCTGTCTCTGAGAGTTATTGATGGTGCATCATCTACATAAAACAAAATGTTCTTTCTTACATCACCCTCTGTATCTCTTGCTCAAAACCTTAAATTTATACTCCTTTTCCATCCACCATCAATGACAGGGAGGAGATTATTTTTCCCTTTGTTTCTTTATGTAAATCTATCAGAATCTTGCACACTTTTTCTAAAACATCCCGCAACCTCATTTTCTCAAGATGCAGTGTGGTATCCAAAATTGGACACAATATTTTCGTTGTAAGTAGACGTTTCGGGTCAAGACCTTGTATGATGACAATATACTGTCAATCCTTCTTTTTCCATCCTAATCCTGATGCAGAGTCTTGGTCAGAAACTTTTACTTCTCACTTCCAAGACACAGGTTGACCTGCTGAGTTCTTCCATCATCCTTTATATGTTCTGAATTCCAGCATCTGCAGTCTCTTTAGTTAAGACTTAACACAGCTTTTCTCCATTTAAATTCAGTATCTCTATTTATGAAGCCAAGATCCCTGGTGTTTTTCTATTATCACACTACATCCTGAAAAATCCTGGATATCCCTGTTCATACACATTCCTTAGGACTTAGATCTATATTGTATCCTGTATGAATATGCCAGAGTGCATCACATCACACTTCTCTGTGTTAAATTCCATCTGCCTGTTGTCTGACTATTCCACTCATCCATCCACATCCCACTGCAGCCAATTGTTACCATTCTTATGATTTGTCACACCTCCAAATCTGGCATTAAGGAAGAAGTTTGCAATTTTACTCTTTATTTCAATCATATAAACAACAACTGCGGCTCTAGCATTTTTGTTGAGGGAACATCACTGCTTACTCTTTTCCAGTTTAAAAATAAACAATTGTTTACAATGATTCACTGTTTCTTGTCCTTGAACCGATTTTTATCCAAGCTAGCAATGATTTGTTATTTTCCCTTTTGTCAAACACCTTTATCAAACATTTCTTTAAATCCATCAGGACTACATGAACTGCATTCCTTCATTATACTTCTCCGTTCATCAAAAGATTAAGTTATTCAAACATTATCTGCACTTACAAATGCATAATATTTCTCTTAAATTAAGTCAAGATCTTCCGAGTGTTTGTTGTATTTTTATTCTTATTTATTTATCTATTGAGATACAGCGCAGAATAGATTGTAAACACAAAGTACGCTGCAAATGTTGTGGTCAAATCAACACATACAAACAAGCTGGATAAACTCAGCAGATCGGGCAGCATCCGTTGAAATGAGCAGTCAACGTTTCGGGCCAAGACCCTTCATCGTATGAAGGGTCTCGGCCCGAAACATTGACTGCTCATTTCAACGGATGCTGCCTGACCTGCTGAGTTCATCCAACTTGTTTGTACGTGCAGAACAGATTGTTCTGTCCCATTGAGCTTTCTGAAAGCTTACCCATCAGCAATGCTCAAATGATTGGTCAAGAATTATGAGAAGTGTCTTTCCACCTTTTCTTAAACAAGTATGTCAAATTTTTACTTTATAAACCTGCAGTAGGTCTAAAGAAAATTTAAGGACACCGGTGAAGTTCATTTTTGCTTAAATAGTACCTAGGGAGCACACCATCCAGCTTATCCATTCTAAGCTACCTATCCATTGCCTCTTCTAGTAGTTTCACTACTCTATCTTCAGCATTCACTTCATTAGCAAATACAGATTTAAAAGTAACCAGTAACTGTTTCCCCCATGCCCTCACCTCCAATTCTTTCTTCCTAGAGAGGCGTTACCTGTTACTGCCACCCAGGGGAGAGGGCTCGGAGGTGGTGTAGGAGAGAACAAAGGCGTGCCAGGCATGTTGGAACCTTGGGGGCTGGGGACTGACTCCTGCAGGCTGCTCTCCAGTGTATGCACTGTGGAAGAGAAGCTCACTCAGTGTGCAATAAGGAGTGACAGAGCACTTACTCTGGCTCCATAACATGCACCATCAGTCTTTAGGACATGCCACTTAGGGACCTGTGTTAATATTATTTTTAGTGACTATTGTAAGTATATATGCTGTGCGCAGTGTGTGACCCCATATGTGCCGTGTTTTGCACCTTAGTCCTGGAAGACCGATGTTTCATTTAGCTGCATACATGTGTATGGTGGAATAACAATTATACAATGAGCACCTTCATTTCTGCTCACTATTTCTATGTTTTACGGAATATATATTGACCAATCCTTGAAAAGATACTGCTGTGACACCTTTTAAACTCATACAGAATTCTGGAAAAGTTAGATCCACAATATTATTGTGTAGGGATTCCTAGGACAGATGGAGATATGCTTCCATAAGAATGGAGTGTGATGAAGAGGAACAAACAGGGGCCGGTACCTCTAAGCACTCGTTAACCTTGTCTTTCCTGGTGGTAGGGTTCTGGTTTTGGAATGTCCTGTTAGAGCACTCTAAGTGAACACTTGCTGCGTTTTATAGATACCAGTCACTAAAGCCATTACACACCAGTGACAGATGGAGAGAAGTGGTGAATGGTATGGGGCAATAAAGTGGACTGTTTTGTCTTGGATGGTGCTGTTTTCACATGGGCTACCAGAGAATAATCCATCACACTTATGACTTCTGACTTGGAGACAAATAATAGAAAGGTTTAATGTGTTGGGACATGAGTCACTTACCATGAGACATCTAACATACTACTTGCACTTAGGCACAGTATATGCATGGGTGATCCAATTGAATTTCTAATCTATGTAGTCCCTTAAGACATTGATGATAATATGGAAATTGGCAATGCTAATATGACTAAATATAAATGGTAGGCAGTTAGATTCTATCTTGTTGATGGTCATTGCTTGGGCCTATTATGCTACCAGTGTTACTTGCCATTTAGCAGCTCATGCCTGTAAGAAGTCATGTGCTGTTTCATTAATTGAGGAGCTGTGAATGGAAATGATCTTTGTGCAGTTATCAGTAAACATTCCCACTTCAATCCTTATGATGGAAGGTATTAAACTCCACCAGGGATATCCTAGTGCTAGGAAGATTGACCTCAAACAACAGCAGTCACCTTCCTTTGTTCAAAGTACAATTCAATGTCTGGAGTAATTTTCCCTTCACTTTCTCCTCGATGTCCATTGACTTTAGTTCTGTTGTGATATGCATCCAACCGTGCCAGCCTCCGGGATTTTAGATGCTCCAACTTTCCGGAGCATGGATAGCTGATGCAGCCCATTTAAAGGTTCTGCCCCTTTCTGCTTATTGGTAGCCATGTTTTGAGGCCAAGATTTGGATACTTGAAGAGGAACAGAACCCAGGTTCGGTGTTCTACCATCACCTCAACTTCGGTTCAGTCTGCGATTGTGTTTAGGATTTTTCTCTCACTGGGATTTTCATCTAGTCTTGTCAGGTCTTATCTAGCATCTAGTTAAGAATCCCATTTTCATCTCAATCTCGAAATCGTGTTTTGATTGTAGTCTTGGATACTCCAGCAGTTGGATCCTTACCATCCTCACCTAGGTCTCCCATCACAATTTACCAGCATTCATTGATGCTACTCTTGGTCACATGTTAACTTGATATCAAGAGCAATAACTCTCATATTACCTCTGGAATTCAGCTCTTTGGACTGTGATTGTAATGAGGTCTGTAGCCAGGTAGTTCTGTTAAAACCCAATAATGGTGAATAGGTTATTGAAGAGTAAGTGCCACTTGATGGCACTGTTGACCAAGCTTCAAACACTTTGCTAATAATTGAAGATAGATTAAATTAGTGGTAATTAGCAAGATGGAATGTGTCTTGCTTTCAGTGAAAATGTTATACATGGACAATCTTGCCAGAAAGATGCTAGCATTGCAACAAAACTGGGATAACTTGATTGAAGGTACAATAGTTTCAATTTCAGGTCTTCAACACATTCCTTCAACATTACAAAGTTATATGGGTTAGTTAGTTGTGGGCACATTGTATTGGCACCAGAAACATGGACACTTATGGGCAGCACCCTGCACATTCTGGGACTGCGTTGGGCACTGACACAAAATGATGCATTTCACTTGTGCATTTTGAAGTTTCGAAGTACATGTGACAAATAAAGCTAACCTTTCAGCACTACAGCTGGGAGACTGTCTGGTTCCAAAGCAATTACCATATTCAGTGCTTTTGGCCATTTCTTCTTGGCAGGTCAGCTGAACTAAACTGGTTGAAAACTAGATTCTGAGCTGGTGTGATAAAGTGAGATTGATCATCTGTTCTGTACTTTTGACTGAACCATACTAATAATGATTCAGCATTTCTGACAGGGTGCATCGCTCTCTGGTATGGGGGTGGGGGACTGGGCTACTGCAGAGGACCAAAAGAAGCTGCAGGTTGTAAATTTAATCAGCTTCATCTTGGGCACAAGCCTACAAAGTACCCTGGACACCTTCAAGGAGAGATGTCTCAGAAAGGCAGCATCCATTAAGGACCCCCATCACCCAGGGTATGCCCTCTTCTCACTGCTACCATCAGGTAAGAGGTACAGAAGCCTGAAGGCACACACTCAGCGATTCAGGAACAGCTTTGTCCCCTCTGCCATCCAATTCCTAAATGGACATTGAACCCATGAACACTATCTCACTTTATTAATATATATTATTTTTGTTTTTGCATGATTTTTAATCTACTCAATATACATATACTGTAATTTATTTATTTATTTATCTACTTTCTTCTTTATTATGTATTGCACTGAACTGCTGTTGCTAAGTTAACAAATTTCATGACACATGCCTGTGATAATAAACCTGATTCTAATTCTGATCTTTACCACTCACGTGCAGGGCCCTGGTATCACTGAGGATGGGGATCTCTTGAAGTTGTTTAATTGTCCACAACTGCTCATAACCAATTATGGAAGAATACATCAAATAATCATAATCAGATTACAGTTTTGGCTCTGTAGTCGATCAGCTTTGCTTAACCCTTGTCCATTCATCCCTCCTCATTGATCTAGCTCCTGGTACGAAGAAGGGGTCTCGGCCCAAAACTTCGACTGTTTATTAATTTCCATAGATGCTGCCTGACCTGCTGAGTTCCTCCATCATTTCATGTGTGTTGGTCTTTGATTGCTGCTTTTGCAGATCAACATTCATGTTGTTCAGTGGGGGCACCTGGTTTTAATCCTTGCATACCCTTCTACATTTCTCTTTGAAGCTGAGTGTCTACCTTAGGCTAGATGTAATGTTGAACGCTGAGATTACTAATTGTGGTGTACATTTCTGTTGCTACTGATGGTCCACAGAATCTCATGAATGTCCAGCTTTGAGATGTCAGATCTGTTCTGGGTATATCCACTTACACAGCATTACAGAGGCAAGCTGTTCCTCTTTAGTCCTATGACTAAACTTCTGGAGAGCACCCATTTACTATCCTGAACTCTATTTGCCTGCTTGGTGATAATCTTTTGATGCGAATGATCCAGGAGATTACCAGCCTCCCTGATCTTCTGCAGCAACTTCTGCTGCCAGCTCAAAGAAGCAGGAGATCCTGTCTACATATATGTTCCAACAGGATACATGAAGTACCCAGAAGCCCCCACATGGTACAGTAGTACAATAGGTCTTAGCTACCTGGCTTATGGTCCAAAATATATCTTCTTTCTCTCTCTTTTAGAATCCAGAGAGTATTCTATTCAAACTATACTTTGTCATCAATGCCCAAGGATTACTCCTTCCTGCAGATAATTTAAGTCTCGTTGAATCTAGACAAATGATATTGGGTCATGGACTTCTCCTTCACAGGCATTTAGGTAGTTTCCAGCTTCTACTGCAGCTTTGTGCTTTATAGGGTGGGTAATAAGGTCAATGTAGGAACTGTGGGCTCTAATGCAGATGGGACAGGAGGGTGCTGATGTGTGGGCAGATTGGTAGTTTGTAAGGCACTGTGCTACTTTCACAACTAACATTGAAGCATGATGCACTCTGAATGTTAGACTCTAGTTTTTCAATAACATCCCCATTCTCCATCTCCACTTTCAGTCACCATGAGCTAGAATTCCACAGGAGTTAGTAGAGATAATGTACTTCTTGAAGGAAGCTTTGAACTTTTTTTCTCATTGATGTAGACTTGTTGTGCTGTCATGTATACCTATAGAGTCCAGCAGGGGTCACTGGAGAACAATCGGAAACAAGAACCATGCTCAGTTCCTTATGCTCATTATTCATATCATTTTGTTTGTTTAGGCAACTCTTTTCCTTTAATTTATTCTGGGGACAGTCAGTTGTAAAGAATTAATTTTATATTTTAAAAAAAAGTAAGCCAAGAAGAGTAGATGGGAGGAGGTCAATGAATCGTACTGGTTCTCCAGTGTCTTCTGAGTTTTCCAGTGAGTTTTCTCTCTCTGGAGATTCCTGGGAGTGAATAGGATGCTGGTGACCCAAGGACTATTTAGGGCTAAATACATTTTTAAAAGATTGGGAATTGAGAACTATGGGGATCTGGCAAGGAGGAAATGTTGAGGCCTGGGCTGGATCAGAGATGATCATCTGGAATGGCAGGATGGGCTTGAAAGGACAAGTGGTTCCTGTGTTCTTGTGTGCAGGATGAAAGGACCCACTACCATTCACTACTAGTACATGTTGATGTTCTCCTTGGCCCTGCCTAGGAGTATCACCATGAGGGCATTGATCATTGGGTCAACAATAGACAATAGACAGTAGGTGCAGGAATAGGCCACTTGGCCCTTCTAGCCAGCACCACCATTCACTGTGATCATGGCTGATTATACACAATCAGTACCCTGTTCCTGCCCTCTCCCCATATCCCTTGACCCGCTATCTATAAGAGCTCTATCTAACTCTCTCTTGAATGCATCCAGAGACTTGGCCTCCACTGCCTTCTGGGGCAGAGCATTCCACATATCCGCCACTCTCTGGGTGAAAAAGTTTTTCCGCATCTCTGTTCTAAATGGCCTACCCCTTATTTTTAAACTGTGGCCTCTAGTTCTGGACTCACCCATCAGCGGGAACATGCTTCCTGCCTCCAGTGTGTCCAATCCCTCAATAATCTTATATGTTTCAATCAGATCCCCACTCATCCTTCTAAATTCCAGTGTATACAAGCCCAGTTACTCTAATCTTTCAACATATGACACTCTCACCATTCCGGGACTTAACCTTGTGAACCTACGCTGCACTCCCTCAATAGCAAGAATGTCCTTCCTCAAACTTGGAGACCAAAACTGCACACAATACTCCAGGTGTGGTCTCACCAGGGCCCTGTACAGCTGCAGAAGGACCTCTTTATTCCTATACTCAATTCCTCTTGTTATAAAAGCCAGCATGCCATTCGCTTTCTTCACAGCCTGCTGTACCTGCATGCTTGCTTTCATTGACCGATGTACAAGAACACCTAGATCTCATTGTACTTCCCCTTTTCCTAACTTGACTCCATTTAGATAGTAATCTGCCCTCCTGTTCTTGCCACTAAAGTGGATAACCTCACATTTATCCACATAAAACCGCATCTGCCATATATTTGCCCACTCACCCAACCTGTCCAAGTCACCCTTCATTCTCATAACATCCTCCTGACATTTCACACTGCCACCCAGCTTTGTGTCATCCGCAAATTTGCTAATGTTACTTTTAATCCCTTCATCTAAATCATTAATGTATATTGTAAACAGCTGTGGTCCCAGCACTGAACCTTGCGGTACCCCACTGGTCACAGCCTGCCATTCCGAAAGGGACCCGTTAATCACTACTCTTTGTTTCCTGTCAGCCAGCCAATTTTCAATCCATGTCAGTACTCTGCCCCCAATACCATGTGCCCTAATTTTGCCCACTAATCTCCTATGTGGGACTTTATCAAAAGCTTTCTGGAAGTCCAGGTACACTACATCCACTGGCTCTCCCTTGTCCATTTTCATAGTTACATCCTCAAAAAACTCCAAAAGGTTAGTCAAGCATGATTTTCCCTTCATAAATCCATGCTGACTCGGACTGATCCTTCTACTGCTATCCAAATGTGTCATAATTTCCTCTTTTATAATTGGCTCCAGTATTTTTCCCACCACTAACGTCAGACTAACCGGTCTATAATTCCCTGTTTTCTCTCTCCCTCCTTTCTTGAAAAGTGGGACAACATTAGCCACCCTCCAATCAGCAGGAACTATTCCTGAATCTATAGAACATTGGAAAATGATTCCACGATTTCTAGAGCCACCTCTTTAACTACCCTGGGATGCAGACCATCAGGTCCCGGGGACTTATCAGCCTTCAGACTCAACAGTCTATCCAACACCATTTCTTGCCTAGTATAAATTTCCTTCAGACCATCCTTTACCCTAGTTCCTTTGGCCACTATTACATCTGGGAGATTGTTTGTGTCTTCCCTAGTGAAGACAGATCCAAAGTACCTGTTCAACTCATCTGCCATTTCCTTGTTCCCTATAATAAATTCACCTGTTTCTGTCTTCAATGGCCCAATTTTGATCTTAACTATTTTTTTGCTATTCACATACCTGAAGAAGCTTTTACTATCTTCTTTTATAGTCTTGACTAGTTTACCTTCATACCTCATTTATTCTTGGCGTATTGCCTTTTTTGTTATTTTCTGTTGCTCATTAAAAGCTTCCCAGTCCTCCGGTTTCCCGCTCATCTTTGCTATGCTATACTTCTTCTCTTTCATTTTTATACTGCCCTTTACTTTCCTTGTCAGCCACAGCCGCCCCTTACTCCCCTTAGGATCTTTCTTCCTCTTTGGAATGAACCGATCCTACACCTTCTGCATTATTCCCAGAAATACCTGCCATTTTTGTTCCACTGTCTTCCCTGCTAGGGTATTGTTCCATTAAACCTTGGCCAGCTCCTCCCTCATAGCTCCATAGTTCCCTTTGTTCAACTGTAATACTGACCCATCTGATTTTCCTTTCTCGTTCTCAAATTGTAGGTTAAAACATATCATATTATGGTCACTACCTCCTAATGGTTCCTTTACCTCGAGCTCCCTGATCAAATCCGGTTCATTGCACAACACTAAATCTAGAATTGCCTTCTCCCCGGTAGGCTCCAGTACAAGCTGTTCTAAGAATCCATCTCGGAGGCACTTCACAAACTCCCTTTCTTGGGGTCCAGTACCATTCTGATTCTCCCAGTCTACCTGCATGTTGAAATCCCCCATGACAGCTGTATCATTACCTTTGTGACATGCCAATTTTAACTCTTCATTCAGCTTACACCCTACATCCAGACTGCTGTTTGGGGGCCTGTAGATAACTCCCATTAGGGTCTTTCTACCCTTAGAATTTCTCAGTTCTATCCATCCTGACTCTACATCCCCAGATTCTATGTACCCCCTCGCAAAGGGCTGAATATCATTCCTCACCAACAGAGCCACCCCACCCCCTCTGCCAGTCAGTCTGTCCTTTCGATAAGATGTATATTCTTGAATATTCATTTCCCAGGCCCTGTCCGCTTGAAGCCATGTCTCATTTGTTCCCACAACATCGTACTTGCCAATTTCCAACTGAGCCTCAAGCTCATCTACATTATTCCTTATACAACATTTACCTCTTTCCTCTTTGCACTGAGAAAGCCAAAGATTATACGTTTGAGCCTGAAGGGTCACAGAAAATGAGGAGTCTCTTTAGATTGGAAGAGGAGGTCTACACTATCTTTGAATCATTGGCTCAATCCAGTCTAGGCATCAGACTGGTTTTTTTTGTAGCTTAATGCATTTACTCAATACTTTGAAGAGAAACTGTATTTTTGAATATCCTGTATTTTGTTACAAGTATAGCATGTATTTTTAGTGAAATCGGATGTATTTTATTGTCAGGAGCATTCCTTCTTTACAAGTTTCTTATTTTTTTAACTCGGCTCAAGAAATGACTGTGTTTTTCAAGGCATAAAACTACATGTGATAACACTCTGTAGAAGCAGGATGAAAGCAAAATTAATGTACAACATTGGACTTGTGGATTTTGCCTGCAAAGACAAAAGGATGGGAAGATATTTGCGCATTTCCAATGTCATAAGGAAGTTTAATGTTTTCAAAGACCTTATGAAAATCAATCATTGGTTTATGCTACATATCCTTTGGGCTTTGTACTGAATGCTGTCATAACATTATAACTGCAAAAATTAATCATTCTCATATAATTCTCTGAGACAGGATGCATATCATAACTGGAGAGAATATAAGATATAATTAACAGATAAACAATTTTTATTCAATGCCATGAGTATTCAGGAAAGACTAGCATAACTCTGTACAATCCCTCACTCAAAACTATGTCCCAAATTTGTTAATGATTTATATATTTAATCTTCGTGAGGCAAAGGTTGCTGGGTGCCAGTTTAGCCTTTCTCAAAGCTTAGCTGGCAGTGAGCATCAGTTCCAAAAAATTACTACAGTGTCTAGGAGTTTAGTTTAATTACAAAGTGTTTAAAGAGTGGGAGAGAGAAGGAGAGAAGAAAAAAAATTCCCAAGATTGCTGTATATTTTTATAGTATTTGGAATAACTGCGCCTTTCAGAAAATGGCTGGCCAGCTGCTGATACTGCATTCCAACTCATATAATTCTAATTCCAGCAGCTCCACTGTGCTTTCCCAGCATGGGATTCACAGCACTGCCAAAGCCTTGGTCTTATGACTGAGGTCTGTGCAAGGTCACACTGAAGCGCAGATTTAACCCCTGTGTGCAGCTGAATGCTGACTACTGCACAGGAGGCGTTATCATTAAAACTTAGCATTGATGTGTTAAACGCATATTTCTTCTTGGGTTATTAGTTAAGTCTTTGAAAAGTAAGTTAAAAATCAAATCCATATTTTAGTTCTCAACACAAGCTGATTTATTCACATTTTAAGAGTATCAGTAGACCCAAAAGCAGTTCCTCAGAGACCATGAGAATATTTACGTAGGAAAATAATTACATTAGCAAGGAGGCTATAAGATTATTTTATGCTTCTTCTCCTTCACTTGGTACTTATTTATGTTAGAGTATGGTTTCATAGCTCTTCTGCAGCCTTGTCCCATATAACTGATCTTTGTGAACTAGGCTTTGAGCCTCAGTAGACCTGTTAGTGAGTGGCCAGACTCTGATCCTATCCACATGTGAGAACCCTGCAGATGAAGACACTGAATTCTGATGGGAAATATGAACCCTGAGCTCAGAGCATTTCAGGTTTTCTTCATCTGCTGGAGGATTAATGGGGCAGTCCAGCGAAGCCAAGCTCAATTTTATTTTCCCTTGGTTGTGAACATATAGGGTGAAGGACTGAAGTTGGATATTACTATGCAAAAGGACATTGCGCTAATCACAAGTCACATAGTACACTTCAAGGTAAAAGTAGCTTGTGAGCTTCTCACAATTGATTAAAATAACCATTTTCTTTGCTGTTATTTTAGGTAAAATCTTTTAGAACAAACAATGAGCAACTATTTTTTTTCCTCTTTTACTATGTAAAGGTGAAGTGATTGTTGCCACCTGTGACTCAGTCATCTTATGCGGAGGAAAATAAGTTGCCTATTTTCTTTTGAATATAGGAACTTTAGTGATCTCCAAGAGTTAATGTTATTTGACTGTATCTGGCATTCACATGTGTTTCCTGTTTTTCCAGTGAGTTCTGTGCTGCAACAGGCCTTTGGGAGTGAGTGTCCAGGATTTTCCTGAAAGGAAGGAGAGCTTTGTTCATGGCTATCATGGGAATGGTTCAAATTTAAACATCTATAACAGAGGCCTCCTGTGTTTCAAATGGGCTGATATCATCTCAGCACATGAATTTAATAAGTTGGAGAGACCGTGAAGGTTTTATGAGAACTCTATGCAGATTCCAGGCATCAGCCACAACCAGTCTGTGAGACGACCTCTGGCAAAGCTCTTTATAAAGTAATGCACAGGGATGTGTGCTGGAAAGCAGTTTGTTTTGGTCTTCTGTGAGCTAATGTATAACATTTCAAATCATTAATTCCCAAACGAGAAGGGAGTGATACCTTTAACTAAAAATGATCAGCTTGTGCACAATAAACATGATCTGCTGTTTAGTCTCATTATTCCTCCAGAGCCACATCAGGAGTAAACCATACTTTTTAAACTTCCTGCTTCAACCCACTCACCCTAATAGAGTTTGAGTAACCAGCCAGAAAGCCATCAGGTACCATCCCATGGACAATTCTAAGGGCTGAGCCTCTTTAGCAGGCTAGAGTCATGGGCAGCCAGTTTATGCCAGTGATAGCATATTAGATAGCAGATTGCAGATCCTCCTCAACCCTTGTCTAAAATGTACCTCCTGGATGCATGTCATGGGACATGAATTTAAATATTCAATAGGCTTACCGCCTATCTTGGCTCCAAATCTATGGCCATATGGTGCGGCAGTTAAGCTTAATAATACCCCCTAATATTCACAATGTTACAGCCCTGTTTTCATTATTACCTTCAGAAACAAGAGAAAATCTGTAGATGCTGGAAATCAAGCAGCACACACAAAATGTTGGAGGAGCTCAGAAGGCCAGGCAGCACCAATGGAAAAAAGTACAGTCGATGTTTCGGGCTGAAACCCTTCAACAGGACTGAAGGGTTTATTGTTCATTATTGCTTTAACATTATCTTCAAAGTCATCTATGTCTTTGGCATCAATAATCCGTCAGTGAGATTGCTGCAGGACCAGCCAGCTCCAGAAGGTTAAAGCCAGTTAAAATTTTATCTTGGTTGAGGAAAAGCAGGGATGCTTCACAAGGCTTGTCAGTCCTTCAGTCTCCTTTCTGTTGACAACCACAGCTGAGCCACTACCCTTAAGTACTAATCTACAGCTTGCTTGCCTTTCCATTGCCAAGAACTATTTCCTCCAGTATGAAGTAACAACACAATTAGTGACTCCTCAATGCAGGATAGGACACAGCCTCTGGCTCCCCTCACATTGTTTGCAGCTGTTCTGTAGATCAAGGTGTATTGTTGTATCATTGAAATCAATAACATAAGACAGAAACATCAAGTGAATCAAGTCATTCACATCCTGGAAAGGTGCACTATTGGCCTGAATCAGTTCTTTGCTCTGAACCTCAAGTACATTTGCAAGGTGTACAGGAGCTTCATTCGGCCTTCTCCGTCTCCCAGTTGCCTGAGAGGAGTTGGATTTTCTCATTTGGCAGACAGCCAATCTGTCAGTTCAGCTTGTTGCTGAGTGGAGAATGGGAAACTGAAACTATAACAAAATCCTGCCGTTAAACTCATCAGGACCTCCATATCCCAGCCCTCGTGAGATTAATTTAACCTCCTTCAGCTGCCCTAGATGTTACCTAGCAAGCTCTGGTATGAGTCTGGAAACACTTGATCGCATCTGATCTCAGGAACTAAACACACCCAAGCCTGATTATAGTTCAGATGGAAGCCCAGCTGGAATTATAGACTAAACTACAAAAGAGATGGGTGCCACTGAGTCACCTTGAAGGAAAATCAGCCTATCAACTAATTTGACTTTGATATAAACACAAGAGATTCTGAAGATACTAGAAATCCAGAGTAACACATATAAAATACTGGAGGAGCTCAGCAGGTCAGAAAGCACCTATGGAAAGGAATAGGGAGTTGACATTTTGACCTGAGACCCTTCCTACTGATCTTGATATCTTCCTTGCTCTAAAGTAAGCTTTGGAACCATAGTCTGTGTAGAAACATAGAAAGCCTATAGCACAATATAGGCCCTTCAGCCCACAATGCTGCGCCACACATTTATTTAATACAGAAATTACCTAGGATTACCCATAGCCCTCTATTTTCCTAAGCTCCATGTACCTATCCAGGAGTCTCTTAAAAGACCCTATTGTATCTTCCTCCAGCAGCCCATTCCATGCATTCACCACTCTCTTCGTAAAAAAACTTACCCGACATGTCCTCTATACCAACTTCTAAGCACCTTAAAGCTGTGCCCTCTCTGAAATTAGATTTGCAGATTGCTAATATCTTTCATCATGATATAGGTGTGAAAACATTGCAACATATGTACACAAGGAAAATCAGTCTGTTAAGTTTTTCAACAAAACAGATATAGTTCCTTCACTGTCCCCAGGCGGCACAATTAGTGGTTCAGAGATTTTATACCGTTTTTTTACTTGCTTCATTAACATGGTCTCTGGATTACCTGAAAGTGCAGTCTAGGATGTACACTTCAGGCCTGAAGCCTTCAGAATCTACAAATTCCAATTCAGCAGTGGCAGTGGAGACCATGCTGAGCTTGTTGGCATCCCTGCTGATGTTCCATTTTCAGCATCAGAAATCACTTTAGTAGTTTACCTTACTAGTGTTGAAACCCTGCCATATGCCCAAGCTTCCCACTGAGTTCTAAATTTGTGAAGGAAATTCCTCTAACGAGAACTTGGTGCTCTCTGGATATCATTATGTTCAGGGCATTAAACGTTTCTTCAAATTTTGTACCTGAAGATGGTTCTGAGTCTTGAAAATCACAATCCAAATCTAAATCTTTAAATCAACAATAATAAAGCTTGAATTATAAACTCCTCCACAGACTAAAAAATCCAAATGCTTGTGGCTCCTAAATTGCTTATCACATCAGCTGTAGGATCGGAGGCCAGAAGAGGTGAGATTAATATGTTACTGTGGTGAACTACATATACCTGTCTGGACATGCCCCCCGCTGACTGCTCCTGTGGCCCCTCCCACTGACCGTGGCTCCTCCCACAGACCCCGGTATAAAGGCGATTGAGGCCTGAGCCCGGACCTCAGTCTCCAGGATGTAGTATGGTGGTCAACTACTGCTTGTTCTTTCTTTCAGTCAATAAAAGCCGATATCTCGCCTTCACGTCTCAGAGAGTTATTGATGGTGCATCAGTTACTCAGACACATTGACACAATTTGTTACACAAGTCTCTGTAAGGATTGCCAATGGATAAAGGAACAATTCCATTCTTGAAGTTTTGCCTGCTAGGTAAATGTACATTGATTACGTTATAATATTTCCCTACTGAGAGGCAAGTCCAATTGAATTTATAAATTTATAAATATAGTATTTATAAATAATCAATGTATAAATATATTGAATTTATTGGGCTACCAATGACTCAGACAACTTCTCTCTCATAGTATTGCAGATGAGGGGTGACATGTGACAGCAATGGTGTCCATTACATTGGAGGCAGCTAAGATTCCAATGCCAGCTTCCATAGTCAAGCACAGCGGCAAGATTTCAGTTACGAGGCCATAGAAAGACAGGCATGAGAAACTTATATTCAAGAGATTTCAATGTCCTCAGTTAAACCTAAGGGGGAAAAAAAAACAGAAGTATTTGAAACTCTTTCAGTCCACCACTTTGACATTTCAAACCTGATATTCTTGCCCTTAAGTAGATTTTGTACATTAACTGTGATACAACAAGGACCCATTGGCTGTAAAGTACCTTGAGGCGGTCTTAATATATGAAGGAAATTTTATATATGCAAGTCTTCCTTCAATTATATTGGGCATGACAGTTAATCTGGGATCAGTCCTCCAAAGCAAAATCAAATCTCTCATATGGCTCATGATAGTGGTTCACATTCTTGCCAAAGACATAATAATATTTTTTGTTCTGCATGAGTTCCTTCTTCTAAAATAAATTCCCCAGACAGGGAAAAACCAGTCTTTTTGGTAGATATTATCCTATAAACCATTTTATTTCTTCATATTGACAACAGATGACTTTTTTTTCTGGGAGGCAAAAAACCGAGAAAAAAAGCTTTTGGTTTTACCAATAACCTCCATGGAAAACCAACATATTTCATTTGGACAGAGTCTAGATATCTTTAAAGAGCTAATTCTCTCAAAATCAACAAGTTGTTCTATAAACAGATGCTTCCTGTTTGGCAAAACACTTAAATAAGCAAAGCAAAGTAAATCTGATTCTCTTCAAGGCCAATCTACAGAACACAGAGGGCCCAAAAAATGTTGTAGTACTTTAGCTGGTAAAACAGAAACCAAGGGACATCAGGTCAAAATGTTTCACTGCTTGGAATCACAACTTACACAAAGGAAGATGCGTTTGATTCCACCTTAACTCCAAGATGTCACTGTAAAGGATCCTCAGGATAAATCCAACCATTTTCAGTCATGTCATCAACACCCTTCCTCTGTAATAGGAATGGGGGTGATTCCGAAACTGCTCAAAGTTCAATTACATTTGCCACATCTCACAAAACAAAGCTGACTATGCCTGCATGCCATAAGCCCTAACAAAATACAGGCATAGGATGATAGATGCAAGTCTTCTTCATTTATATTGGGAATGCCAGTTTATGTGGGATCAGTCTTCCAAAGCAAAACAAAACCTCTCACATGTTAAACGGCATCATCTCCTCAGTACTAATGAACATGCTTCAAAACCCGGTGCTCTGATCCTCGCTCAGTAACTGCAAGCTTGACTTCCTCATTGGGAGACCACAGTCAGTGCGATTGGAAATAACATCACCTCCTCACTGACAACTAACACTGGTGCACCTCAGTGCTCCACTCACTACTGTGTGCCAAGCCACAGCTCAAATACCATCTATGAACTTGCCAATGACACAACTATTGTCGGCAGAATTTCAGATGGTGAAGAGGAAGTGAACAGAGTGAGATAGATCAGCTAGTTAAGTGGTATTGCAAGCAGTCACTTGCTTAGACTTCTTTGACAGTATCTTCCCAAACCACAGCCTCAGTCACTAAGAAGATCAAAATCATATGGGTGCATGCAAATACCACCACATACAGTTTACCCCCAAACCCAGGATCCCAGATTTGATTCTAAATTCAGATGTTGATGGTGTGCAGTTTGAATGTTTTCCCCATCGCTGAATGAGTTTCAGATGCAATTTCAGTTTATTCACATGAAGCAAATATGTGCTGGTAGATTGATTGACAACTGTATTCATCCCTTAATGTTGATAAGTGGAAAAAGAATGAATGGGAAAGTGATAGGCTTGTGACAGAGAAGAGGATGTTGGTTACAGGGAAATAAGTGATCTCCTTCTGTGTTTTAATAAGTAATTTTCCCACCATCCTGATTTTGATTTATATTCTCCCAGCTTTATTATTTCTGAGCTCATATCCTAGAGCTCCCAACCCAAGACTGTAGTTCATCAGCACTTTCTTAAGTTAAGTTTATTGTCTTTTAACTATATACAAGTATACCGTCAAACAAGACAATGTTTCTATGGACCAGGGTGTAAAGCACAGTAACACACATATGTACTAGTATGTACTAAGTTGCACACTAACTTAGTAAAGTAAGGATAAAATCTACAGGTGAATTACACATAAATAAATAAAGTGCATAAATTATTTTAGACACTTCCCTGATAATACTATAAGCAGTATAGGGATACATACTAGTATTCAAATAATGATGGCCCATAGGTTCAGAAGTGATATTAAATTGAGCCAAAGCCTTACAATGGCTCAGTTCATCAAGCAGTACAGAGTCAAATCAAGTCAAGAGGAACCAAAGATAAATAATACCTATTGGCCTTGATAATGATGTCCTGAACCTGTAAATGATAAAAATTCTCCAATTATTATTTTTGTATTGTTCATGCTTGCTCTGTTCAGGGGAGCATCTGCAATGTGTTCCTCCTTGAAAGCATTATCAATCACTACAAACATGATGCTTGATGCCTCCTTGACCTAGTTGTAGTGTTCTGCATGATGGCGCACTCATCCTCCACATCATCATTTTCTATAGCGGCATTCCTTTTTACAGTCGTCACACCTGTCTGCTCTGTTTTGTCTCACTTGCCTCCATTTGTGATTCTCCACCAGATCTCTCATAGCCAATTCTAGCTTATATTTCTTGGTTCTGTACTTTTCCTCGTAGATACTATTCCTGATTTAGCGCACCTCGCCGAACTTGTGCCATTCAGCATCTATGTGTATTTTGATGGGATGCTCATGGACCTCTCCATCACCATATTTGAAGCCCATGTTTTTCTATGATCACATGCTGATGTCCAACTAACTATGATCCAGGATCTTCTACAGTTGAATTTTATTATCGGCCAAAATTGACATGCTTTAGTTATTGTCTCCATCTTATTTTCTGATTTCTCGCTCAAAGCTAAATTAATGTGAACACAATTTTAATATTCTGTTAAATTTATTGATGAGCTTAAGCCTTTTAAATCTATATCCAGCTCTACGCAATTACTTCCCTTCACCCTTACTTTATCTCAAATATCAACAAAATAGATACTTCAGGGTTTAATTTGTCCAACATTCTTCTTGCCAATTTCTTGATCTTTGCTTCCAATAAACTCAAAACCAAATTGTATCCCACCCTCTGCTTTCCCATCAGTCTAATACCCAGATCTAATAGATTGGTTCCTCATCCTCTAACAAGTTTATATTTTCCAAAACTTTTTCTCCCGTAAGCTTGTCTTCTCCTATCATTTGAAACTGATCTCTTATCCACTCCCTTCCATGACTATCTACACTCCTATTACTCCTGTTTTCAGTTGGAGACTTGACAAATGTTTCAACTACTGTCGAAAGAATGCTGTAATCAACTATCTCTGCCTATCATATTTTTATCAGGATATATGAAGGAGGCTTAACCCAAAAGTGGAGCAGTGAAAGTGATTTAGGAGCAAACAATATTAACTGATACTAATAAACTGCAATATAATGTCATGAGGGGCCATAAAACAAGAGCGAGCAGAAACCTAACACAACAAAATCAATAAGGTAACTGAAGGCTGGGAGCAACTTGTAGCTGTTTGCTGGACTTGATGAATGAACAAAGGAACAAAGAAGTGTGGATGAGAGCTGGGTTTAAATAGGCTGAAGGTGATGGAAACAAGTGGCAGGTGACTCCTGTTTGCTGGGTGGAGTCTAGGAGGTGCTTACCTGTGCAGGTCTGACAGTTTCTTCCTACCTTCAAAATATATTCCAGTATTTTTTCAATCAGGCGTTCACTTACTTGAACTAATTATTCCTTCTTCTCCTTTACTCTTTTGTTAAGTATCATGTCTTTTTTTAAGCTTTAAACATGCTTTCTGAAGGAAATCATTGTGCTAATTCAGTCACAGTGGAAGATATTTGTAAAAAGAATATGCTCGGAAAAAGCCCCTTTTCCTCATGAAGAAACAGCTTGAGAGTCTCTTGAAGAAGGGAACATACCTTCTGGCTTTCTTGTCCACATTTTGGCAGTGCCAAAAATCTTCTGTGGGCATTCTTCCTTCCCTCAGATTCTCAGGGTCCTTTCAACACTGATGAAAGAGCAAATCTGGGTGATTTGAATTGCTCAGTCCTAACCATGGAAACCTGATACTGTTTTCTTCTCTCCCTCCTGTAGTCCCATTCATTTGCTCTACCACTGAAGGAAGCCAACCCTGTCAAAAAGCAGAGTTTTGGCAGTTTGTCCCACCCACCTTTCAGCTGATGCCTTACTTATTGAAAGGAGCAGATTGGATTGAACAGCCAGTAAATTATTGTGGGCATGAAGATCACCAATCACTCACATGCTAATTACAATAACTGAAAGAGGAGAGAGATAAAAATTCTTTTTCCCATTCTTCATGCTTGTAAAAATGAGAAATTCTTCCAGTGTGTCAAATGAAAGTCTTAATAGCAGTCTGAGCAACGTATTTACACGAGACATTCTGTTTTCTTAAAAGAAGCTCAATTACATGATTTCAGGGCAAGATTTTCGTTCCCTGCTCCTGTCGGTTGTCTGGCACTTAAAAAGAACTGACTTAGTAGTACCAAAGAATTATTAACAGTACTAAAAAGAAGATTGATAGTCTAATTTAAACAGTAATCTGCAGAGCATGGTCACATGCTGTATCATCCCTCCCTGTCTGATCACAGTTTCTTCAAAATGACACCTAAAACCTTGAAGAGTCCTTGGTATTGGAATTGATTTATTATTATTATTATTATTATTATATGTGTACGAAAATGCAGTGAAGAGCCTATTTTGCATATGGTTTATACAGATCAAATCCTTGCACAGTGCATTGGACTACAAAAAGATAGAACAGTAACCAAGCAAAATAAAACGTAAATGGTACAGAAAGAGTTCAGTGCAAGCAAATGATAAAATGCAAGATCATAATGAGATATATTGTGAGGCCAAGAGGTCCAATTCAAGAGTCTGATAACAATGAGATTGAAGCTGTCCTTGAGCCCGGTGGTATGTGCTTTCAGGCTTCTGTATCTTCTGCTCAATGGGAGAAGGGAGGAGAGAGAATGTCTGGAGTGGCTGGGTCTTTGATTCTGCTGGCAGCTTTACTATGGCAGCAAAAAGTAAAACGAGAGTCCATCGAGGGGACGCTGGTTCCTGGGATGTGCTGAGCTGAGCCATAATCTCTGTAGTTACTCATGGTCACATGAAGAGCCGTTGCTATGGATCTAGATGGAATGTTTTTTATGGTGCATCAATAACAATTTGTAACAGTTGATGGGGATATGCTGAATTTCTTTAGCCTCAAGAAGAGGTCAATGCACTCACCGTTTACATCTTCATTTCTTGTATTTATGTGTTTGCCTGACTCTGCTATTTCCTGAGCAGAGCCGTCAGGACATTTGGTTTCAACGACAGTTTAAAAGGGAGATGCTCCAAGATTAAATCACTTTGATGTAGCACCAACTGTCAGGAGACAGAAAGGGAATAGATAGCTAGTGAGAGGTGACCTGTGACTGGTCCCCTCAATAATAAGTACACCGCTTTGAATACTGTGGGAGAGAATGAGATTCCTAGGTAGTATGTTGCCTGCCGGATGCCAGGGTCCGGGACATCTCAGATTGAGTACTCAGCATTCATAAGTGGGAGGGTGAACAGCCAGAGGTCAAGGACCATGTAGCGTAGGCACCAATGACATGGATGAACAATGAAGTTCTGCACAGGGATTTGAGGGAGTTAGGTGCTAAGATAAAGGGCAGGACCTCCAGGGTTGTGATCTCAGGATCGCTACCCATGCTATGTGCTAGTGAGGCCAGAACTAGGAAGATTATACAGTTTAACATGTGGCTAAGGAGTTGGTGTTGGAGGAAGGGCACAAGATTTTTGAGTCACTGGGCTCTCTTCCAGGGAAGATGGGACCTATAAAGATGGGACAGTTTGTACCTGAACTGCAAGGGGACTGATATTCTAGCGGTAAGGTTTGTTAATGCTGCATGGTGGGGTTTAAACTAGAGGTGCAGGGGGATGAGGAGGCAGATGTCGGTAAGACCTCAGACAAAGTTAAGAATCAAAAGGTTGAACATGGTGCAACTGGAGTCCTGAGCAGCACGTATTTCAATGCAAGAAGTATTGTAGGAAATGCAGATGAGCTCAAGATATAGATCAACACCTGGAATTATGAAATTGTAGCCATTAATGAGACTTGGTTACAGGAAGGGCAGGACTGGAAGCTCAATATTCTGGGGTTCCATTGTTTTTGACATGGCAGAGTGGTAGGGATTAAAGGAGGTGGGGTGAAATGTCAAATCAGTGCTCCATCAGGATAGACTGGGGAACTCGACTAGTGAGATGTTATGAGTAGAACTGAGAAATAGGAAAGATATGCCCACATTAATGTAAAAGGACTAGGTGAGACAGAGCTGCTCAAATGTGTTAAGGAAAGTTCCCTTAATCTGTACTTAGAAGTCTCAACAAGAGAGTGTGCGATACTAGATTTGCTATCATGGAATGAGATAGGGGAGGTGACTGACACATATGTAGGGGAACACTTTGCATCCAGTATCCACAATGCCATTAGTTTTAAAGTAAGTACACTGAGGTACTAAATTGGAGAAACGCCAATTTTGATTCTATCAGAAATGATCTGGCAAGTGTAAATTGGCACTGTTTTCTGGCAAACGTGTACTTGGGAAGTGGGAAGCTTTCAAAAACTAAATTTTGAGAGTTACAAAGCTAGTATGTGCCTGTCAGAATAAAAGATATAGATAACAAGATAACAAGGAACTTGGTTTTCAGGAGATATTGAGGTCCTGGTTAAGATAAAAAAAAGAGGTGCATAGCAGGTGTAGGCAAGTAGGAACAAATGAGGTGCTTATGGAGTATAAGAAATGCAAGAGAACACTTAAGAAAGAAATCAGGAGGGCTAAAGGAAAGCATAAAGTTGCTCTAGTAGTTAAGGTGAAGGAGAATCCTAAGGGATTCTACAGATATTAAGAGCAATAAAGATTGCAAGGGACAAAATCTGTTCTCTGGAAGACCAGAATGGTAATCCATGTATGGAGTCAAAATAAATGGGGGGATCAAAAATTAATACTTTACATCTGTATTTACTCGGGATACAGAGTCTATTGAAGTGAGGCAAAGTAGCATCAACTTTATGGACACTGTACAGATTATAGAGGAGGAGGTGTTTGTTACCATGAAGCAAATCAGGGAGGATAAATCTCTGGGTCCTGATAAGGTATACCCCCAAACCCTTGGGGAGGCAAGTGCAGAAATTGCCAGGGCTCTAACAGAGATATTTAAAACATCCTTAGTAACAGGAGAGGTACCAAAGGAATGGAGGATAGCCAATGTTGTTTTGCTGTTTAAAAAAGGCTCTGAAGAGAAACCAGGAAATTATAGCCCAGTGAGTCTGACATCAGTTGTGGGAAAGATATTTGAAGGTATTCTAAGGGAAAGATATATAAGTATTTGGATAGACATGGACTGATTAAGAATAGTCAGCATGGCTTTGTGCATGATAGGTCATGTCTAACCAAACTTATTGAGTTTTCCAAGAAAGTTACAAGAAAAGTGATTGAAGGCAAGGCAGTGGATGTTGTCGACATGGACTTTAATAAGGGATTTGACAAGGTCCCAATGGCATGTTGTGGATGTGTGTGGGCCTTCATCTTGAAGTAGTGTGGGGGTATGGCTGTGAAATGTCTGTACTTGTGTTTGTGAATTATTGTATTGTAAATACATTAGCTGCCATGGTATGTTTGAGGAGGTGCTGGTGAGGGGAGGTTTGTTTAGGGGTAAGATATAAAAGCAAAATGGAGGAAAATGTAATCTATTATGTATCCTGTATTGTGTCATTCCTTCAATAAAAATATATTTAAATAAAGAGGTTTCAGTCGCTTGGCATTCAGGATGAGGTAGTCAATTAGATGAGCCATTGGCTCTGAGGGAGAACACAGAGAGTGGTAGCAGAGGGTGTCCTCTCTGACTGGAGGATAGTGGCTAGTGGTATGCCATGGGGATCGGGGCTGGGTCCTTTGGTGTTTGTCAGCAATAATTGATGATCTGGATGATAATGTGGTTAATTGGAACAGGAAACTTGTGGAAGACACCAACACGGTGGGTACACTAGACAGTGAGGAAGACTATGATGGTTTGCAGAGGGATCTGCATCAGCTGGAAAAATGGGCTGAAAAGTGGCAGATGGAATTTAATGCAGACTAATGTGATGTTTTGCACTTTGGTAGAACCAACCAAAGTAGATCTTACACAGTGAACAGTAGGGCACTGAAGAGAGTGATAGAACAGTGGTATCTGTGAATATGGGTCCATAATCCATTGAAAATGACTTCAAAGGTAGATTATGTCATAAGGAAAGCTCTTGGCTCATTGGCCTTCATAGTCAATGCATTGAGTACATGAGACGGGATGTTGTGTGAAGTTGTATTAGACGTTGGTGAGTATTGTGTACAGTCTAGGTCACCTACCTACGGTTGAAAGAGTGCAGAGGAAATTTATATGGATATTGCGAGGTATGAGGGACCTGAGTTATAAGGATAGCTTGAATAGTTTAGGACTGTTTTGTTTAGAATGTTGAAGATTGAGAGGAGAATTGTTAGAGGTATACAAAATTGTGAAGGGTATAGATAGGGTAAATGCAAACAGGCTTTTTCCACTGAGGTTGGGTGGGACAATTTAGAAAAATTCCATACTTACAATGCTTCCTTTGAATGACACACCACTTTCACACCTCCCTCTTTTGCACCCATACTACAGACATCCATATACACACAAATAATGAATTGAAATCATCGTTGGTTGGTCTTCCAATTAACAGTGGTGTCTGTTGTGTCTGTGCACAACTACATATCAATTAAATAAAAGCATGCACGTGGGAGATAGCTTTAACTGGTGTATTCACATTGCAACAAGAAAACAATGTGCATGCGTAGACTACAGTGCATGCACAGACAACAGATCAATACGTAGTCCTGGAGACATGTCATTACTCTAAAAGAAATAAATCCAAACATTACACATCCTGCTGAGAGTACCTTGAGTTGAACTTCGTCTTTTTGTATGTTCTCCCCCTAGCCGTCAGTCTGTGGTTTTGGATTGCCATGTGCTCTTTTTTTGTTTTCATGCCCCATGTGCTCCTGCTCTACTCCGGCCCTTGTATTACTGAGTACTCTGTCTCTCACCTGTTTCTCATTATTACCTGTTTTGCTGCCACTTCTAGCTCATTGTGCTCCACTTATCATCTGCCTTTCTGTTTATTGCTCAGTGTATTTTAATCCTGTGTTTTCACTTATTTGTTGCTGGATTGTGCCAATGAGTTTTCCTGAGCTTTTCCAGCATTTGTACCTGTACTCTGTCCATCTAAATAGAGACTCTGCCTGTTTCCTGATTCTGGTTTTTGGCTTTCTCTGGATGTTTTGATCTCTGCCTGAACTTTGATGCCGACTTTGTTTGCACCTCGGGATTTGTTACTCAATTAATATCGCTGTGAGCACAGTTCTGGGTCTGCGATTGGGTCCCTGCTCCAGTGTCCTGACACCTGTCCCTTTAGGTTAATGCAACATAAAACTGTATATGTACAAAACATTCAATTTCCTTTCCAAATAATCCAAATAAACTTGCTTTCACATTAACAGTCCATAACTAACTTCACTGTTCTAAAAGTTCCGTCTTTTGGGTGGAGCTGTTTCTTTCAGGATAGTGCCTCTTGACTTGGGGAGTGGTACCAGGTTTAGCAGGTGCTTTGTCAATGATAATGTTCTTGCCACGCACTGGGCCTGTAGAGTGGCATTAGGTTTAGTAGGTGCCTTGTCTAAGATGTTTTTCGTTTCTAATGCCATGTTGCTGTCAGTAGCATGTTCATCACTGAGTGGTAAGTCCGGTGACTGTAATGTGTCCATCTTGTTGGATGCAATCAACTCACGTGCGTTCTTTGGTTGAGCATCCAGTATCTGGTCCACATGATGTCTCCATGTCTGATCTCCAATGTCCACTGGTACATCAGTGATCCATTTTTTGTAGCTATCCTACCAAATGTCCACTTGTCTTCTCGGTGGTCATGTGCTAGAACTTACTGTCCAATCTTGAAACTCCCTGCTGTTTCACTTGGCAACTGGCTGAATTGTTTATTCTACACTTCCCTCTGTGGATCTGGTTTCAGGAGCCTTAGTGTAAGATCTCATATTCCTGTTCACGAACAGCATTGCAGGTGTTTGATCATGAACAGAGTTCCAATACACAAAAAGGTAGTTGCCCACCTTGTGTTATAGAAAAATTTCCTCCTGTCCATCACTTTAACGGACTTCTTGAAGGTTTGAATGAACATTCAGCTAACCCATTCATTGCTCGATGGAGAGGAGCAGACTAGAAATGTCTGATCCATTTTTCTTCATGAACAGTTCAAATTCTTCTGATGTGCATTGTGGTCTGTTGTCACTCATTTGTTCTGATAAACCACTTATGAGAAAGATAGTTCTCAGACCACAAACAGTCTTTGCTGAGGTAGTTGACTTCATTGGTATAACCTCCGGCCACTTTGAGTGAGCATCCAGAGCAATTAGAAAAATGTGGAATCCATGAATGACCCAGCAAAGTCAATATATACTCTTTGCCATGGTGATGATAGCCACTCCCAAGGGTGTAGTGGTGCTTGTGAGGGTGTATTTTGAACTTTTTTGCATCCTGAATAGCTTTTTGCCAAGTCTTCAATCTGGTTATCTATTTCTGGCCACCACTAGTAGCTGCAAGCAAAACTCTTCATCTTGACTGTACCCATATGTTCTTCATGCAGATTTTCTAGCATTCTGGTGCTTAGTTCAGAGGGAACCACAAAGTAAGATCCACACATCAGTGTTCTTTCACGTACCAACAGTTGATCTCGTCTTGCTGTGGCCTCTGGAAACCTCGGGTTACCATGAGCTGGGCACTCCTGCATGGTGATATCATTGACTTTGGACAATGTCAGGTCATTCCTCGTTTCCCTTTGTATTTCGGAATTTGTTACTGGCAACTGGTCCACCAATATGGTGTGGAACACTTCTGTTGGGTCACAGTGTGAGAACTTTTGTTTTTCAGATGTTAGTAGTGGAAGGCATGACAAGCCATCAGTGTTAATGTGTTCTTTGATACCCTTGAACTCTATATCATAAGAATGGGCTCCTGGAACAGAGCTTAACATTTGTAATCATGTTGCAGACATCACTGGAATTCCCTTCCTGTGATTGAAAATGAACATAAGGGGTCGGGTATCTGTCACTAGTGTGATGGAATTTGTTCGTAAAGGTAGTGGTGGAACATCTTTATTTCCCATACTAGACCAAGGGCTTCTCAATCAGTCTGTGCATTGTTGCATTCTGTGCTCATCAGTAACCTTGAAGCAAATGCAATCAGGCATTCAGATCCATCTTTTATAATGTGTGAAAATCTGGCACCAATGCCATAAGGGGATGCATCACACAACAGTCTGATGGGCAGGGATGGGTCATAATGGATGAACAGTTCATTAGATGCTATTACTCTTTGTTCCCTTGAAAGCTTTTTCACATCTTACTGACCATTTCACTTTGCCTCTATCAGTAACAGTGCATTCAATGGATGCAGCATTGTAGCAATGTTTGGGAGAAACCAGTGGTATTAGTTTACAAGACCTAAGTATGACCCGAGTTGTGACAAATTTTCTGGGTTGGGTGCCTGTAACACTGCTTCAATCTTCTCTTGTGACTTGTGTAAGCCACATTTATCAATGACACATCACAATATGAGATTTCATTCTTGAGAAACTCTCATTTCTCTCTTTTTGCATGCAGACTATACTTACTCAGCCTGTTAAGTACTTTACCAAGGTCCTGGAAGGGCTCTTCATCATTTTTGCCAGTCATGGTGATGTCCTCAAGATAACATTTTGTTCCTGGGATATTTTGGAGCACTTGGTCTATTTCTCTTTGCCAAATTGCTGGAGCTGATTCAATGCCAAAGACTAGATAATTATTCTAAATAGATCCATACATCACAGTATTTTCCAATTATTTTGGATCATAGTCCTCAGAAACCCATTGTTCAGAGTTGCATTTTAGATTTAATCTTCAATATATATTCAGATCTGAATGTTGGTGGCTGAAGTCAGTTAGATTTATTTACTACGTGTGCTAATCCCAAAATTTGCACTAATTTGCTCAAATTCCCTGGAAGGTAGGTATGAGGAGGAATTTCTTTAGCCAGATCAAAGTGAATCTACAAAATTTATTGCCACTGCAGAGGTCGATAGGTTCTTGATTAGTTAGGGTGCCGCAGGTTATGGGGAGAAGGCATAAGAATGGGGTAGAGAGGGATAATAGATCTGCCATGTTAGTATGGCAGAGCAGACTTGATGGGCCAATAATTTAATTCTGCTGCTAATTCTGTTCTTAAGGTCTTATAAAATTTGAATGCTATCTGGCATTTCAAAACTTTATCCCAGGGCAACATAGAGAGTTCAGACGCCTGGGAAAATTAAGCTATTAAAATAAATCAATTAAAAACAGGAGATGTCTGTAATACTCAGAAGGTTAACAATCAATTGTGGAAAGGTGAACAGAGTTAATGTTTTGGATTGCAAACATGAGATTCTACAATGCTGAAAATCCAGAGTGATGTACACAAAATGTTGCAGAAACTCTGCAGGTGAGTCAGCATCTATAGAGGGGTATAAATAGTTGATATTTTGAGCCAAACCCCTTCATCAGGACTGGAAAGGAAGTGGGAAGAAGGCAGATAAAAAAGTTGGGGGGAAGGGAAGGAGTTCAATTCCTGTTTGAAAATGTTTTGTCAGAATGGGAAGAGAGAAACTAAGCAAGTTTTAGGTTGCAGAGGTTGTTCTGTCTGCATTACTATAGTTTGATTTGCTCGTCAAATCCCATAGTTTTGCACTTTGCAACTTGATATTTCATTGTTTTGCTCTCACTCTCTAACTGCCTAAAGTTTATATCTCTTGTTCATTTTCTGACTCAACTGTCTCCCATTAACCCAAAAAGCCAATAGCCTCAACAGCTTATTCCCAAGGCAAATCTCCCCTTGTCTTGACCATCCTCCCCTTATGCTCTGAGCAACTCCAAATTACCTTATGTTTCTGACAAAGGATCTTCAGTCTGAGGTAATAGGCATTAGTGGTTTTTATTTCACTTTTCCAGCATCTGCAGTTTGTTGACTTTCAGCAACTTTTTATACTCTGAATTACTGTAGTTTGGCAGTTCTACAACATCAAACCTTTCATTGCAAAACATTAAGTTACATCAGCTTTCAAGTGAGGATATTGTGCAACATAAAATTCTTCATAAAAGAAATTACATCTTTGCAACACTTTATTCAGAACAAATTACTCCATACATTCCTATTCAACATCTTGGCTTTTCCAAGTAATTGCAGTCATAAAACAGAAAATTGGAACATTGGAAAGGATAACACATATTTTGAGCCTCTCATGAGGTAACATCCCTGCTAAGTAATAAAGATCAATATTTCAGTTTTCCTAATTGCTTTCTGTATTTGTCAATATTTTTGTAAATTGTGCACATTTACAACCCTGAGATTCATTTTCTTGTGGGCATTCACAGTAATTACAAGAAATGCAATATCATCAATGGAAAATCGTAAAACCATAAGATATAGGAGCAGAAGTAGGACAATCAGCCCATCAAGTCTGCTCCGCCATTCAATCATGGGCTGATCCAATTCTTCCAGTCATCCCCACTCCCCTGCTTTCTCCCATACCCTTTGATGCCCTGGCTAAACAAGAACCTATCTATTTCTACCTTAATTGCACCCAATGACTTGGCTTCCACAGCTGCTTGTGGCAACAAACTCCACAGATTTACCACCCTCTGACTGAAGTAATTTCTCCATACCTCTGTTCTAAATGGACAAGAAGTTGTGCCTCTTGTCCTAGACTCCCCTACCATGGGAAATTACTTGCCATACCTAACCTGTTCAGGCCCTTTAATATTTGAAATGTTTCAATGAGATTCCTCCCCCCTCCAATTCTCCTGAACTCTAGGAAATACAGCAAAAGAGCTGCCAGACGTTCCTCATATGGTAACCCTATTACTCCTGGAATCATCTTCATGAATCTTCTCTGAACCCTCTTCAATGTCAGTATATCCTTTCTAAAATAAGGAGCCCAAAACTGCACACAGTACTCCAAGTGTGGTCTCAAGAGTGCCTTATAAAGCTCAGCATCACATCCCTGCTCTTATATTTTATACCTCTAGAAATGAATGCCAACATTGCATTTGTCTTCTGCACCACCAATTCAACCTGGAGGTTAACCTTTAGGGTATCCTGCACAATGACTCCCAAGACCCTTTGCACCTCTGCATTTTGAATTCTCTCCCCATCTAATAGTCTGCCCGTTTATTTCTTCCACCAAAGTGCATGACCATACGCTTTCCAACATTGTATTTCATTTGAGACTTCTTTGCCCATTCCCCTAAACCAGGGGTCAGCAACCCGCAGCTCTGGAGCTGCATGCGACTCTTTCATCTCTGTGCTGCGGCTCCCCATGGTTTGTTAGTTTTTGAAATGTAATTCGAAATTTGAAGGTTCTGGTGATCTTGTACAATCTAAATAAAACGTTGTGGTGACCCCATTTCCTGGCACATCCGAACCGGCTCACAATTAGCCACCGTTCCGGCTAAGGGAGATAGCCTACGGGGGTTTGTGAGTACGTGTCTTTTGGAGCATCCGCGCCCACGGGGACGGGTTGAGGGAGGCTTTAAAGCAAGGCTGTTTAGTTCAAATAAAGTTATATTTGACTGCAGTGTCGTTATTTTAGCGCTGCGTGTAGCACACCGCTACAACGTGTTTTTTTATCGCTATTAATATACATCACCACTGCCAATGCCTGACACCCGCCAATGCGTGCTTTCTTTTAATTCTTCGATCCAAGGTAGGCTAACTATGGAGTAACCTTCAACCCAACGTCTTTTTTTCGGAGTTCAAAATGTTTTTGTTGCAGGCAGAAATGTAATTTCGTTTTCTCTGCAGGAGTTCATCAATTTCATAAATGCAACACATAATAGTTTGTTTATACATAGCATAAAGGCAAAAAAACCGTTGTATGCAGTGTTATTTCATTTTAAATGTCAAACGGGTTTTGTGGCTCCCAGTGTTTTCTTTCTTCTGTGGGAAATGGGTCCATATTGGCTCTTTCAGTGGTAAACATTGCCGACCCCTGCACTAAACTATCTAAATCTCTGTGCATGCTCTCTTTCCTCAACACTACCCGCTTCTCTACTTATCTTTGAATCATCACTATGCCCAGCAGGGTGGGCAAAAGACAACTGGCTGTAAATACAAAAAGAAAAAAAACTATAATAATTAAAAAATAAGCAAATTTACTTTGAACTTTAAACTTTTGAATAGCAATATATTCCAATCTTTCATTGTTTAATAAATATTCTGCTTCTGTACTCTTCTTTCTAAACAAGATAAATTTATATATTTTCACATTGTACTCCATCTGCCCATTTACTTAGCCAGGTATTAATCCTTTGTTATGTATATTAATCTTATAGGCCATCTTGCACATAGCTTAGACAAATTACAGTCTCCTAAGTCACTGAGCTGTGTGTATCTGAATGTATTACTAAGATATTGTTTTTTATCCTTCATTAGGTCCAGAACGTCATGAAGTAGGTGCTTCACATTTTGCTTGAAACTGTATCACAACCAGCTTGAAGCTGTGTTGCAACGCATACCTAAAGAGCATACTCATGATGTTGTCACATCTATCCAAATGAGATCCTGTCTGAAGATAAATTATGCCTAATATTAACTTGAAGTTCAAAACTTCGCTCTGCTTTGAATGTAGCATTGAGAGTTTGTAGGAACTTGCATTCTCAATAGTCAGCAAGAACTGGAGGAGCAGCTGTGTGGAGAAGTTGCTCATTGTAAGAATAATAGGGTTGTATTAGTGGGAGATAATAATTACCTAAACTGACGGAGCCACCCAGGGTGTTAAGGGCGTGGATGGAGCAGAATTTGTAAAATGTATCCAGAATTGTTTTCTAAGTCAATACGTAGAGGGGCCTACTTGGCAAAGTGAAATTCTGGACCTCCTCTTAGGGAACAAGGCAGGGCAAGTAACTGAAGGAGCAAGTCAGGGAGCACTTTAGCTCTAATGACTATAATTCTATCAGTTTTAAGATCGTGATTGAAAAGGATAGGTCAGCCCCACAGATTTGTGGCCTAAAATGGAACAGGATGAATCTCGGGGGAATTAGAGAGGTCCAGCAGAAGTCAATTGGGTGAACATGTTTGAAAGGAAATAACCAAATTTCAGCTGGGAGGCTTTTAAGAGTGTGGTAGTAAGAGTCCAGGAGCAGCATGCTCCTGTTTGAGTGAACAGTACACCTGGCAAGTCTAGTGAAACTTGATGGTGGTAGATATTGAGGCTCTGGTCAAGATGAAGAAGCAAACGTACATTGGGTTTAGAAGGTCAGGATTGAATGAATCCCTTGATGACTATAAAAAGATTAAGAATATATCTAAGAGGGCAATCAGGAAAGCACAGAAAGGATATGAGATGGCAGAGTTAAGGAAAATCCTTAGAGGTACTAGAGCTATGTTAAGAATAAAAGGGTAGCTAGGGAGAGAGAAGGGCACCCTGTGTCTTTGGCAACTGGAGATGGGTGGGATTTTTCTTCCCTGTGTTTGACATGTGGTTGCTCAAGCGATAAGGGAATCAAGTGGAGATATTATGGGGGATATTTGTATTACTAGAGAGGAGGTATTTCCAGTCTTACAGTGCATATTAAATGTGTTCTATTTTGGATTTTATCAAGACCCTGTCCTGTATTGTAGAAGATTTGGTCCCATAGACACCAGGAAGAGCTAGTTATGTGGAGTCCAAAAATAGGGGGCATAGATTTAGGGTGAGAGGGAAAAGATTTAAACAGAACATGAGGGGTAGCTTTTTCATAGAGATCGGGGTAAATATGTACAGAATGAGCTTCCAGAAGAAGTGTTTAAGGCAGGTATAATAGTATCATTTAGGAAGCACTTTGATAGCCAGATGGAGAGGTGAACCAAACACACACAAAATTTGGATTAGGTGGATGGGCACCATGGTCGGCATGGACACATTTAACCAAAGGGCCTGTATCTGTTCTAGTGTTACTCTATACATCTATGTCAGTGTCAAATGTGCAATTAGTTTCATACAAGTGTAATCTGTGAGTATAGTGCCTATACAAAGTATTCAGCCCCCTTGGACGTTTTTATGTTTTGAAACATTGAATCACAGTGGATTTAATTTGGCTTTTTTGACACTGACCATTTCAAAAACAGATCTCTACAAAGTGATCTAAATCAATTACAAATATAAAGCACAAAATAACTGATTGCATAAGTATTTACCACCTTCAAGTTAGTATTTAGTAGCTGCACCTTTGGCAGAAATTACAGCCTTGAGTCTGTGTGGATAGGTCTCTATCAGCTTTGCACATCTAGACTCTACAATTCTTCTCCATTCTTCTTTACAAAACTGCTCAAGCTCTGTCAGATTGTACAGGGATTGTGATCGAACGGTCATTTTCAAGTCCAGCCACAAATTTTTAATTGAATTAAGGTCTGGACTGATTTGGCCACTCCAGTGCATTAACTTTGTTGTTTTTAAGCCATTCCTGTGTAGCTTTGGCTTTATGCTTGGGGTCATTGTCTTGCTGGAAAACAAATTTTCTCCCAAGTTACAGTTCTCTTACAGACTGCATCAGGTTTTCCCCCAGGACTTCCCTGTACTTTGCTGCATTTATTTTACCCTCTACTTTCACAAGCCTTCCAGGGCCTGCTGCCGTGAAGCATCCCCACAGCACAATGCAGCCACCACCACGCTTCGTAGTAAGGATGGTGTGTTTTTGATGATGTGTGGTGCTTGCTAACACCAAGCATAGCATTTAGTCTGATGGCCAAAACACAAAATTCTGGTTTCATCAGATTATAGAACCTTCTTCCAGTTGACTTCTGAGTAATCCACTTGTCTTCTGGCAAAATCTAGTCGAGATTTCGTGTGAGTTTTTTCTCAACAGTGGCTTTCTCTTTTCCAGTCTCCCCTAGAGCTGTGACTGGTGAAGTACCTGAGCAACAGTTGTACGTGCTGTCTCTCCCATCTGAGCCACTGAAACTTGTAACTCCTCCAGAGTTGTCATAAGTCTCTCGGTGGCCTCCCAGGTGTATTTTGACTGCAATCAAGTGAAACACCTTGACTGCACATGGTGATCCCCATTTAAAGAATTATGCGACTTCTAAAACAAATTGGCTGTACCAGTGATGATTTGGTGTGTCATTAAAAGAGGTGAATACTTATGCAATCAAATATTTTATGCTTTATACTTGCAATTAATTTAGATCACTTTGTGGAGATCTGTTTTTACTTTGAGTCAAAAGAGTCTTTTTCAGTTGATCAGTGTCAAAAATCCCAAATTAAATCCACTGTGATTCAATGTTGTAAAAGAATAAAACAAGAAAACCTCCAAGGGGGGTGGGGGTGAATACTTTATATAGGCACTGTATTTCTGGAAGTATTAGTCACTGAACAATATGTATTTTACCTGTCGAAGAGAGAGAAAATTGTACAGAGATAGCATCATAAATTCCTAACCAGGGCAGAATCTGAACTCCATATCACTTAGATATTATCATGTTGTAGCGGTGTGCTACACGCAGCGCTAAAATTACGACACGGAGTCGGTAACTGCAGTCGAAGGAAAAAAACCTTATTTGAAATCCTCAGCCTCACTTTTAAGCCTCCCTCAACCTGCCCCCCCGTGGCGCAGAGGCTCCAAAGCTCTGTGCTCGCAAACCCCCGTAGGCTATCTAATTGTGTGCCGGTTCAGATGTGCCAGGAAATGGGTCGCCACATAACCCCCCCCTCCCAGAACCGGCGATACACCCCCCAATGTCCACAGTCTGGGCCAGAACCTGCTTGGGAGGTCGGCCTCTGCGCCGAGGTGCCGGAAACTCGGCCGGTTGCGCCAGGTCCACATGGGCCGGTTTGAGGCGTGAAAACCTCCTCTTTCCCCCCAATGTTCAGCATGAATGTGGACCCGTTGTTCCGGAGCACCATAAACGGCCCCTCATATGGCCGCTGCAGCGGTGGCCGATGCCCGCCCCTTCGTACAAACACAAACTTACAGTTCTGCAGGTCTTTGGGTACGCAGGTCGGGTTCCGCCCGAGCTGTGAAGTGGGTATGGGGGCCAGGTCACCGAGCTTCTCGCGTAGCCTGCCCAGGACTGCTGCGGGATCTTCCTCTTGCCCCCGTAGGGCTGGTAGGAACTCCCCGGGGACGACCAGGGGCGCGCCGTATACCAACTCGGCCGACGAGGCATGCAGGTCGTCCTTGGGCGCTGTGCGGATGCCGAGTAGGACCCAGGGAAGATCGTCCACCCAGTTGGCTCCTCGCAGGCGGGCCATGAGGGCCGACTTCAGGTGACGGTGGAAACGCTCCACCAGCCCGTTCGACTGTGGGTGGTAGGCAGTTGTGTGGTGCAGCTGAGTCCCCAAAAGGCTGGCCACAGCTGACCACAGGCTGGAGGTGAACTGGGCGCCTCTGTAGGAGGTAATGTGGGCCGGTACACCAAAGCGAGATATCCAGGTGGTGATCAGGGCTTGGGCGCAAGATTCGGAGGTGGTGTCGGTGAGCGGGACCGCCTCTGGCCATCTTGTGAAACGGTCCTGCGCTACACTGGCAGGTGGCCCACGATATCCACATGAATGTGGTCGAAACGCCGGTGGGCGGGATGGAACTGCTGCGGTGGGGCTTTGGTGTGCCGCTGCACCTTGGCCGTCTGGCAGTGCATGCACGTTTTGGCCCATTCACAGACCTGTTTGCGGAGTCCGTGCCAAACGAACCTGCTGGAAACCATCCGGACAGTTGTCCGGATGGAGGGATGTGCCAAGTTATGAATGGAGTTGAAAACACGGCGCCGCCAGGCTGTCGGGACGACGGGACGGGGCCGGCCGGTGGCGACGTCACAGAGTAGGGTCCTCTCACCCGGGCCTACGGGGAGGTCCTGGAGCTGCAAACCGGAGACTGCAGTTCTGTAACTCGGAATCTCCTCATCTGCCTGCTGTGCCTCTGCCAGTGCCTCAAAGTCTACCCCTTGGGAAAGGGCATGAACGGTAGGGCGAGAGAGCGCATCCGCCACGACATTGTCCTTACCCGAGACGTGCCGGACATCCGTCATGTATTCAGAGATGTAGGACAGATGGCGTTGCTGGCGGGACGACCAGGGGTCGGACGCTTTCGTAAACGCAAAGGTAAGCAGTTTGTGGTTCGTGAACGCGGTGAAGGGCCGACCTTCTAGGAAGTACCTGAAATGCCGGATTGCCAGGTAGAGCGCCAACAGTTCCCGGTCGAAAGCACTGTACTTGAGCTCGGGTGGCCGCAGGTGTTTGCTGAAAAACGCCAGGGGTTGCCAGCGACCTGCGATGAGTTGCTCCAGCACCCCACCGACTGCCGTGTTAGATGCGTCCACTGTAAGGGTGGTAGGGGCGTCCATTCTGGGATGTACTAGCATTGCGGCGTTCACCAAAGCTTCCTTCGTTTGAACGAAAGCGGAGGCGGACTCCTCGTCCCAGGTAATGTCCTTGCTCGGACCCGACATCAGGGCGAACAGGGGGCGCATGATCCGGGCAGCTGAAGGGAGGAAGCGGTGGTAGAAATTGACCATACCTACGAATTCCTGAAGGCCTTTGATCGTGGTGGGTCGGGGGAAGTGGCGGACCGCATCTACCTTAGCGGGCAGAGGGGTTGCCCCGTCTTTAGTAATCCTGTGGCCCAGGAAGTCAATGGTATCGAGTCAGAACTGGCATTTGGCGGGGTTAATTGTAAGACCGTACTCACTCAGCCGGGCGCAGAGTTGATGGAGGTGGGACAGATGCTCCTGACGACTGCTGCTGGCTATGAGGATGTCATCCAAATAGATGAATGCGAAGTCCAGGTCCCGTCCCACCGCGTCCATTAACCGCTGGAACGTCTGTGCGGCACTCTTCAGGCCGAATGGCATGCGGAGGAACTCGAAAAGGCCAAACGGGGTGATGAGAGCCGTTTTGGGGACGTCATCAGGATGCATCGGGATTTGATGGTACCCTCGGACGAGGTCTACCTTGGAGAAGATCCGTGCGCCATGCAGGTTTGCTGCAAAGTCCTGAATGTGCGGCACAGGGTAGCGGTCCGGTGTGGTAGCCTCGTTCAGCCTGCGGTAGTCGCCGCACGGTCTCCAATCTCCGGTCGCTTTGGGCACCATGTGCTGGGGGGAGGCCCATGGGCTGTCGGACCGCCGGATGATCCCCAATTCCTCCATCCTCTGGAACTCCTCCTTCGCCAGTCGGAGCTTGTCCGGGGGAAGCCGCCGAGTGCGGGCGTGGAGGGGTGGTCCCTGGGTCGGGATGTGGTGCTGTACGCCGTGTCGGGGCATGGCCGCTGTGAACTGCGGTGCCAGAACCGATGGGAAATCCGCCAGGACCCTGGTGAAGTCGTTGTTGGACAGCGTGATGGAGCCGAGGTGAGGGGCTGGCAACTGGGCTGCACCCAGGGAGAATGTCTGAAAGGTCTCGGCGTGGACCAGTCTCTTCCTGGGCAGGTCGACCAGTAGGCTGTGACCCCGCAAAAAATCCGCACCCAGAAGTGGTTGGGCTCCGGCGGCCAGTGTGAAGTCCCACGTGAACTGGCTGGAGCCAAACTGTAGCTGCACCTGACGGGTGCCATTGGTCCTTACTGTGCTGCCATTCACGGCCCTCAGGGGGGCACCCGGTGCCCTGCTGCGGGTGTCGTAACTCGTCGGAGGTAAAACGCTGATCTCGGCACCAGTATCGACCAAAAACCGGCGTCTCGACCTTCTATCCCACACATACAGGAGGCTATCCCGATGGCCAGCCGCCGTAGCCATCAGCAGCGGCTGGCCCTGGCGTTTCCTGGGAACTTGCAGGGCGGGCGACAACAGCGGGCTTCTGCGCCCCACCGCTGGTGGTAGAAGCACCAGTGTTCCTTGGGCCGGGGGTTGGCGTGCTCTGCGGCTGGGCCTGGACTGGTTTGCTGCTGGGAGCTTGGCTGGGAGATCTGTGCGATGGAAACCCCGCTCACCTTTTTGGCGTTCCACAGCAAGTCGGCCCGGGCTGCCACCTTCCAGGGGTCACTGAAATCCGCGTCCGACAGCAGCAGGCGTATGTCCTCAGGCAGCTGCTCCAGGAATGCCTGCTCAAACATGAGGCAGGGTGTGTGTCCGTCGGCAAGAGACAACATCTCATTCATTAAAGCCGATGGAGGTCTGTCGCCCAAGCCATCCAGGTGCAGTAAACGGGCAGCCCGCTCACGCAGTGAGAGTCCGAAAGTCCTGAGGAGCAGAGCTTTGAATTCCGTGTACTTGCCGTCTACCGGGGGTGACTGTATGAACTCTGCAACCTGGGCCGCTTTGTCCTGGTCGAGGGAGCTCACCACGTAGTAGTAGCGGGTGTCTTCTGAGGTGATCTGGCGAACGTGGAATTGGGCTTCGGCTTGCTGGAACCATAGGTTCGGTCGCTGTGTCCAGAAACCCGGCAGTTTCAACGAAACCGCATGAACAGAGGCGGCGTCGGTCATTTCTGGTCCAAAAATCGTTTGGACCGTCGGGGTCACCAATTGTAGCGGTGTGCTACACGCAGCGCTAAAATTACGACACGGAGTCGGTAACTGCAGTCGAAGGAAAAAAAACCTTATTCGAAATCCTCAGCCTCACTTTTAAGCCTCCCTCAACCTGCCCCCCGTGGCGCAGAGGCTCCAAAGCTCTGTGCTCGCAAACCCCCGTAGGCTATCTAATTGTGAGCCGGTTTGGATGTGCCAGGAAATGGGTCGCCACAATGTCATCTTTTTATCTGCTGACATATAATCTGGAATGAAAGAGAAGTTCCTTGAGATGATTATCAAATAATTTCCTATCAGCCTTTCGGACAGAACTAGAAACACCATTCAACACCAAGGAATGAGCCTGCTAACAAATGAAGACTCTTAATTCTGATCTTTTTCTTGTGTTGAAAACTACTTGAAATGCTGTCGTCCTTCCACCAGTAGCTTTATAATATTTCCATACAAGCATTAGCTGCTGGAATCCCTGTTTATGTTTCAGTACTAACTGCATTTAAGGATACCATTGGAATTGTTTGGGTGTTAAGTGAAGACAATAGAAACATTGAAAACCTACAGCACGATACAGGCCCTTTGACCCACAAAGCTGTGCCAAACACGTCCTTACCTTAGAATTTACTAGGCTTACCCATAGCCCTCTATTTTTCTAAGCTCCATATACCTATCCAAGAGTCTATTAAAAGACCCTATTGTATCCGCCTCCACCACCGCCGCCAGCAGCCCATTCCACGCACTCACCACCCTATGTGTTTAAAAAAAACTTACCCCTGACGTTTCACCTGTACCTACCTCCAAGCGCCTTAAAACGATACCCTCTTGTGCTAGGCATTTCAGCCCTGGGAAAAAGCCTTTGATCATCCACGTGATCAATGCCTCGCATTATCTTGTAAACATCTATCAGGTCACCCCTCATCCTCCATCACTCCAAGGAGAAAAGGCCGAGTTCACTCACCCTGTTCTCATAAGGCATGTTCCCCAATCCAGGCAATACCCTTGTAAATTTCCTCTACATCCTTTCTATGGTTTCCACATCCTTCCTGTAGTGAAGCGACCAGAATTGAGCACAGTACTCCAAGTGGGGTCTAACCAGGACTACTAAATCCCATGTTTGATGAAGGCCGATGCACCATATGCCTTCATAACCACAGAGTCAATGTACACAGCAGCTTTGAGTGCCCAATGGACTTGGACCCCAAAATCCCTCTGATCTTCCACACTGCCAAGAGTCTTACCATTAATACTATATTCTGTCATCATATTTGACCTACCAAAATGAACCACCTCACACTTATCTGGGTTGAACTCCATCTGCCACTTCTCAGCCCAGTTTTGCATCCTATCAACGTCCTGCTGTAACATCTGACAGCCCTCCACAGTATCCACAACACCTCCAACTTTTGTGTCATCAGCAAGTTTACTAACACATTCCTCCACTTCCTCATCCAGGTCATTTATAAAAATCACAAAGAGTAAGGGTCCCAGAACAGATCCCTGAGGCACACCACTGGTCACCTTACTCCATGCAGAATATGATCCATCTACAACCACACTTTGCCTTCTGTGGGCAAGACAGTTCTGGATCCACAAAGCAATGTACCTTTGGATCCCATGCTTCCTTACTTTCTCAATAAACCTTGCAAGGGGTGCCTTATCAAATGCCTTGCTGAAATCCATATACACTACATCTACTGCTCTTCCTTCATCAATGTGTTCAGTCACATCCTCGAAAAACTCAATCAAGCTCGTAAGGCACGACCTGCCCTTGACAAAGCCATGCTGACTATTCCTAATCATATTATGCCTCTCCAAATCTTCATAAATCCTGCCTCTCAGGATCTTCTTCATCAACTTGCCAACCACTGAAGTAAAACTCACTGGCCTGTAATTTCCTGGGCTATCTCTACTCCCTTTCTTGAATAAGGGAACAACATCTGCAACCCTCCAATCCTCCAGATACTCTCCTGTCCCCATTGATGATGCAAAGATCATTGCCAGAGACTCAGCAATCTCCTCCCTCACCTCCCACAGTAGCCTGGGGTACATCTCATCTGGTCCTGGCGACTTATCCAACTTGACGCTTTCCAAAAGCTCCAACACATCCTCTTCCTTAATATGTACATGCTCAAGCTTATTAGTCCGCTGTAAGTCATCCCTACAATCACCAGGATCATTTTCCGTAGTGAATATTGAAGCAAAGTATACATTAAGTACCTCTGCTATCTCCTCCAGTTCCATACACATTTCCACATCACACTTGATTGGTCCTATTCTCTCATGTCTTATCCTCTTGCTTTTCGCATACTTGTGCAATGCCTTGGGGTTTTCCTTAATCCTGTCCACCAAGTCCTTCTCCTGGCCCTTTCTGGCTCTCCTAATTTCATTCTTATGCTCCTTCCTGCTAGCCTTATAATCTTCTGGATCTCTATCATTACCTAGTTTTTGAACCTTTTGTAAGCTCTTCTTTTCTTGACTAGATTTACAACAGCCTTTGTACACCATGGTTCCTGTACCCTACCATCCTTTCCCTGTCTCATTGGAATGTACCTATGCAGAACCCTCACAAATATCCCCTGAACATTTGCTACATTTCTTCCGTACATTTCCCTGAGAACATCTGTTCCCAATTTATGCTTCCAAGATTCTGTCTGATAGCCTCACATTTCCCCTTACCCCAATTAACCGCTTTCCTAACTTGTCTGTTCCTATCCCTCTCCAATGCTATGGTAAAGGAGATAGAATTGTGATCACTATCTCCAAAATGCTCTCCCACTGAGAGATCTGACACCTGACCAGGTTCATTTCCCAATACCAGATCAAGTACAGTCTCTCCTCTTGTAGGCTTATATTGTGTCAAGAAACCTTCCTGAACACACCTAACGAACTCCACCCCATCTAAACCCCTTGCTCTAGGGAGATGCCAATCAATATTGGGGAAATTAAAATCTCCCACCTCAACAACACTGTTATTATTACTCCTTTCCAGAATCTGTCTCCCCATCTGCTCCTTGATGTCGCTGTTATTATTGGGTGCCCTATAATCACCCAGTAGAATTATTGACAATATTTAACACTGAAATTCAATGCTGAAACAGCTTATGCTAAACTGTTGAGGTGTGAGGAAAATTCTTAAACTGGGCATTTCAGCACAGGTAGGATATGGACAAAAAGATTTCAGAGAGTTCCCTACACCACTAATTTATATAAACAATGGATTTACTGCTCCAATATGTAAAGCTTATGAGAGCAGTATCATATACCTGGCAATGGTGGAAGATGAATGGTTTCAGTCTCAGTACCATGGTTATGACTGATATGTACCTTCCAACTAAGAAAGATCTCCTGGAACAGTTCCTCATCTCATCGTGTTGCAGGGGAATAAAGATTAAGGCTTAACTTTTTAACTCTGGATTATTCTGGCCACTTAGAGAGGAATCAAAAGTTTTGTAGTATTCCATTAAGGAGGAAGTTAAAAACTTGTTGCCATACAGCCAGACATATTAATCTGCACTGGTGACCTGCAACAGTAAGCAGCCGAATTTGTTAAGTCATTCATGGTATTGCTGACTTATATATATTCATTTAACTACCATTAATTTCATTCCGTGCATAGAATAAGGTATTTTCCCATTGATATCAGAAGGGTTCAAATGATACTGTACCTCTGTTTATTAGTTTTGAAAGGATGGAAATTCATTCTGACATAATCATGTTTATCACAGCTCATTGAAGAAGAATGAGAAATGGATACTACCTCCTTTAGGATATGGACTTTACTCTACATACACAATTGCACTTCAGCAGAGATTGGCTACACTGACAGGAATTTGGGAGCTCATTTATTGCAGCTTTGAGATGTTGAAGCAGCATTTCAGTATTTGTAAGGTGAGTGTAGAGAGCCTCGTGGAATGCCTCATAGGAACAGGGATATCCTGCGTGGTAATGAGGTTGACAGACAAGGCAGCTCAGCTGCCTCTTGCTGTTGCTCAAAGCTATTTGCATCGTCTGCAGTTCTTTTGAAGAGTACTACTTATGATTCATTACATTTAATTCCTGGATACTTTGTGCAATATTTTCTGCACCACAAATGAATTATAAATTACAGCAAAATACTCATCAAGAATGACAGCAGGGACTTGCCTTTCTACAAAACAGCTCAAGGAGCTTCACAGGAATGTTGTCATTGAATAAATTGTACTTTGCAATTCATATATGATTTATATATTTTAAGCATTTTGCACCACATAACTGGTGGCTAAATGCCCACGTGTTCCTTGCACCATGAACTATTCAGGGGAATTGCAATAGCAGGACCTTGAGCTCCTTTCCAAATCAAGAAATTGACAGTACATCTGTCAGTCAAACTTCCTGTGCAATGACCACTCGCTACTCACATTATAGCTAGCATCCTATAAACAGAGAGAAAATACACACTGAAGCTGGAATCGTGGTAGTTGATAGAGCTAATCACCAGAGACAACAGTGAGAAAAGAAATGTCATTAATGCTTTGATTGCTCCTGTCTCAGTGATTTAGAAGGCATCACAAAACTTTGTTTGAATTCAAAGATTTTTAAATTCCTAGCAAGGTTGCAGTCACAGCAAAAAGGAATTGAAAAATATCCAGCTAATATGGGTCTGAGGTCAAGTCCAGGAAGTAATGAAATCCAGTAGGACAATCCACCAGTACTTTGATGAGGGAAAGGGGAATAATCTGACAGCCATGGGGGAGCGAGCATTGTGGTTAGCAAGGATGGCAGTGGAGTGGAGAAGTGAGGGAGCGTGTGAAAGGATGGTATTGTGCATTTTGGAGGACTGTGGGGAGAAGGGATTTGGGATATGTGTCTGAGAAAGGTTGAGAGGGAGAATGTTCAGCGAAGTACGGCGGAGATTTGTTCTCTGGCAGGTCTAACCTACCCGTGAAGGTGATGTCCCATTGGTATACTACTAGACTAGATCTAGTAGCAGGATCGTGGCTAGCTAAGTCAAGGAGGTAAGCATGCCTTTGCTACTTTGTAGGTTATGCCTCTTCGGGCAAAGGCTGCACCCAACGAGGACGCCGGCAGCAGTGTGTCTGATGGTGTCTGTGGCAGATGAATCCAAAAGGATCAATGGTACAGCCGCCTTGGTGGCATGCGGAGGAACCAGACTGCTGGTCAACGGGTGGCAACACTAGACTAGTTAGTTGTCACTGCCGGGCAGCTTCCTGATCCGCTGAGTCTGTTACGCTCCTGTGTACCACTTAGCATCAGATTTGGAAGCCCAGAGAGACTGTATGGTGGGGGCACGACACCATCTGTCTTATTACTGTGCAAAGGCATTGTTGGAGTAGAGTTTCTGGATGGTGTTGCTGGTCTTGTGGCCCATAAACGTGCCTGCAGAGGCTAAACTCTCAGCACTGTCAACATCAAAATTGATGGGCAGCCGAAGAAGAAGAAAGGGAGAAATATCACAGTTCAACAGAGATCTTGCTGGGAGAGTAATGGCAACAGAGGGATCATGATCGGGAGAAATTCTAATGAAAGGATGCACTGCAGACAGCAAATGCTGAACTGTATTTCTTTGAACAGTTGCTTCTTGACCTGCTGAATTCCTCCAGCATTTTCTCTTTATTGAGTATGAAATATGTGGTTGGAGTGGATTGGAGGCTGAAAACCATTTTCAAACATTTTCAAGTAAGTTCATGTTTGGCACACCATTGTGGGCCAAAGGGCCTGTATTGCGCTGTAGGTTTTCTATGCTTCTAAAAATTAACTAACAAGAAAGCAGTGGAAATTAATTCCATGATTTTTAATCTCCAAACCCCTTTTGTATAATCCTGGGATACATTTTCTATAAACTTGAATCCATAAGCTCATTGGTCCATTCACTTGCGCAATTAACTGTACCATTGCTCAATTCTACTCAATCAGTACATATGGTCACATTGAGCCTTGCAGCATACAAGTCATGGTGCAAGTCATGGTGCACTGGAACAACTGAGAGTTTCCCTCATAACTATCTCCATAAATTGCTCCTCATGTTTGATATTGACCACCATACTTTTCTTCCCAGCCGTTTCAGAATAGGTATTGCAAACCTCATTATATGATTGCTATTTTACTGCTTGTGCTAGCAGACTACTTGAGAACCATTTGACAATCAGTTTTGTAAATGCTTCTTGTTTGAATAATCTTTGAAAAGTCTGTGAATGGAATGAAATTTCAGAATCAGAATCAGATTTTAATCGCCAAGTACCTGTGCACATACAAGGAATTTACTTCCGCCAGATGTTGTCTCCCTGCTCATAACAATAATAATGATAAATATAAATTAAAATATAGATTATACATACAGGTAGTGCAATCCAAGTAATAGTTAGCCGACAGTTAACCGGCAGTTAACTGTTCAACAAAGTGACCACAGTAGGGAAAAAACTTCTCCAGTGCCTATTAGTCTTAGTCTGGAGGGATCTGAAGCGCCTACCAGACGGAAGCAGTTCAAACAGTCCGTGCGCAGGATGGAAGGAATCCTTGATGATGTTCCCCGCCCTCTTCTTCAACCTGGAAGAGTACAGGTCCACAATAGAGGGCAGGGAGGCTCCAATGATGCGCTCGGCAGTCCTCACTGTGCGCTGTAGTCTGGTTCTATCCTGCTTGGTGGCGGCTCCAAACCACACAGTGATGGAGGTTCACAGGACAGACCCAATGACTGCAGTGTAGAACTGCAGCAGCAATTCCTGAGGCAGACCATATTTCCTCAAGAGCCGCAGGAAGTACATCCGCTGCTGGGCCTTCTTCAGGATGGAGCTGATGTTCTGCTCCCACTTCAGATCCTGAGAGATAGTGGTTCCCAGGAACCTGAAGTTCTCCACGGTGGACACAGGGCTGCTGAGGACTGTGAGGGGGGACATAACGGGGGGATGTCTCCTGAAATCCAGTATCATCTCCTTTGTCTTGAGCGTGTTCAGCTCCAGATTGTTCCGACTGCACCAGAGCGCCAGTTGGTCCACCTGCTGTCGATATGCAGACTCTTCACTGTTCTGGATGAGTCCGATGACGGTGGTGTCGTCTGCAAACTTCAAAAGCTTCACATAGGGGTTGGAGGAGGTGCACATCCTTACAAGATAGTAGGTAGTAGGCAGCCGTTGATCCCACAGATCATAGGTTTGCACTTCTTGTGGACTGTGTCCTCTCGAGGGTGCTAGCCTGGGTGGGTAGATTTGAAGAACCAGCTGTTGCCCATGCAGTGGCTTCCCCCTCTCCATGTCACTGATGTAGTCCAAGGGAGGGGCAAACGCCGGTACAGCTTGGCACCAGTGTCATCGCAGAGATTGCCAGAGTGAAGTTGTAAACACCATCAAACTGCCTTGGGGACCCCGGCTCCAAATTTCTTCCTCAGGGTTTACTCCTGAAGCCTTTCCCATGGGTTCGTATGGCCGCAAGACAACAGAGGTTTAAAATCCGAGTTTTCCTTCTCCAAGGTGTGTCACGACAACGAACTCGGCAGCGCAGTAGATACGGCAATTGTGCTTGTGAATTTGCATGTGTCAGCTAATTATTAATTAATCTTGATAGTATTTAACTCCCTACTTGTCGTTGTAGAGTTGTCGAGACTTGGACAGAGCGCAGCAACGCTTTGCTGCCTGTTTGCTTTCGGCCTTCCCTGAGAAATTGGACTTTTGAGTCAACTGAGCTTGAAGACTAGCGGTATTTGTTTAATGTCTAGGCTTTCTTTTCAGCTGCAGTATAGGCTTCATTTCCTATTTGAGAGTTTTAGTTAACAGCCCTATTTGGTGTAGTGTTTATTGTTTATTTTCCCTAGAACACTGTTCACGATCAAGTTTGTGAACTATCCACCTGCTTCAGTGTCTCTCACTCACACTTGGGTCATATCTGAACTGGGTAACAAGGCGGGCTTCCATCCAAAGATGATGAGCAACTGGTTTTGAAGTACCAGTGGTCCGCCTTTGCCCCTTTTCTTGTCATTAGAAACAGTTCCGCTGGACCTAGTAACTAAGCCACATGTGAAGGCCAAGAGATGGACTTGGTTGTCAGAGGCTGTTAGAGGTGCACGCCATTTGGAGCACTTGATAGGTAGTGGGAACTTATCCCCACTGCCACCCCCAGCTATGACAACCTTAGGAACCTTAGTATCTCATAAGGAAGTCATAAGTAGTACAGAAAGAAGGGATTTATAAAAGCAAAAATATCTAGTCTTTTGCGGAGAATTTGAAAGAAGACATTGCAAAAGCAATCATATTATTTTTATCATGTGTTATATGGACTTTCCCTCCAGATAAAATATTCTTTTCCTTGAAGTTTTACATTTTGATGATTATGAACATCTAATCAAGCATTAAAGTATAAAGTAAAGAAGACATCAAGATCACTCACCCAACCAATTACAATTCTGGATCAAAATAATTAGTCACAAACCATTTACTTTTCATTCCAAATTTTGGTCTAAAGTGACATTGCAGCCAAAGCAGAAGCTCACTGGAAGTTATTAGAATTCAACTCAGGTTTCTCTATTCTGCCCTTAAGGAAGGAAGTGGCAAGAATGGACCTTCAGTCTTTCCCACCTGTTAAATGTTATCAGTTTAGAAGTAGGGAGAGGAGTTTCTGACCTCCACACCCGCTGCAGAATTCAGTACTCAACTCTGCCAAGCAATGAAAAGTAATTCCCAAAATACGCCTGTGGTCAACTACATATACCTGTCTGGACATGCCCCCCCTCCTGACTGCTCCTGTGGCTCCTCCCACAGACCCCGGTATAAAGGCGATTGGGGCCTGAGCCCGGCCCTCAGTCTCCAGGATGTAGTATGGTGGTCAATTGCTGCTTGTTCTTTCTTCCAGTCAATAAAAGCCGATATCTCGCCTCACGTCTCAGAGAGTTATTGATGGTGCATCAACGCCTCAGTAATTCATTCATAGATTATTGCTCATCTTCCTGAAGAGAAAACCTAGTTCTATTTAGAAGTAAAGAATAGGGGTTACTTCTTTTTGGAGCAATTAGATTAACAGTGGCCTATAAAAGTCATTCAGTAATATTGATTTCTAATAGCAGGTGAGTTACAATTCTTGTACTCTTAAACATTCTACACAGAACTTATTGTGCCACATTGATAACTATTGCTTCAGGTTTCCATCCATTAAGCACTATTTCACAAGACCCAATTGAAATAAAAATAGAAAATAATGCAATCTAAAATGCTGCTCAGGTTTTCTATCCACGCTGTCGCAATACCTGGTGATTATTTCCGACATTTTCTGTTTGATTTACAATGTTCCAGCCTTTTTTGACTTTCAAGACTTTATTTGGTGTCCCTGCGGCTTCCTCATTCAGTACTTAAGGAAAAAGCTGAGTCCGAGGAACTTTGAAAGCACAGCATGATTTCATGTTTCCTTGTAATGCTTCATTGACTAGGACACCAAAATGCTGGGACCAATATTAACCCCAACTGTGCTCCAGAAAAAGACAGGATGAGGTCAAACACTGCCTTCGCACTTTGGCCAATTATACTTTCTGTTATTTTCAAGCAGATTCGATTAATGCTAACCACATTGTTTCTGAAATACTTTGAACCTAGCTTCAGGAACAGTGCAAACTAGCATTGGAATACTCCATCTTAGGTACTCTTTGCAACTCAGAATGAATCTTATATGAGACATTTCTGTTAAATTTTGAGATGGTTGTTCATAAATCCCATTAAACCAAAATTATCTATTTGCAATCAGTCAACTACAAACCGTAGTTGTGGTTTAATTCATAGATTATTTATTCTCAATATAAATTCTGTTATATTGTTAAAAGAGTTGCATTATTTCTCCACTAAACCATCTCCCTACAAAAACAGGTTGAAATATTTTTCTGGTTTACTCTTCTAGTTAAAAATGCTGAAGACGCCCACATGGGGGAACCAAAAATATACGCAGTGGACTGCAAGAACAGTGTGCAGATCAAGATAAAGTCTTCTTAAAGGGATATGCATCCTTTTTTGAATTGCCAGCTCATTCCTTTGCTTGTGATTTGCACTGGTCGAATCAGTAGAAAAATTGAAGTCTAGTCCACCAAGGTGCAGGTAATTAACTTTATTCTTGAAATACAGTAGGTTAAATAGAAACAAAATAATTTAGTTCATTGCCAAATTCTCAATGTGCAAGATGTATTTTCAGTCTGGAATAAACATAAAATGTGACAATACTGGCAAAAATTTTGGGTGTGATTCATAAATAACATTTAGAGTAGAATTGTTGCTCAGTATTCATTTAGAATAAGAGCAAAAAGACACAGTATACTTTAGAAATATGTATTTATTTATTTTCTGTTGCCTACACCCAAAAATGAGTTATCCTTGCTGAAGCCAATAAAACAAAACTAACCTCAATGTGAGAAAGCTTTTTTTTCCACTTGGCTAGAAATTCCAGGTACCCTTCCACATTTCCCCATTCAGCAATCAGATGAATATTTTGAACTTGCTCTTGATGCCATCAGTTCCTTCAGCCATGCCTGAACAAGTCAGTTGTAAACAACTGGTAATAGCCAGAGGGTACTGGCATATCTCAGCTACTTTGCTGTTTATCATTCAAATACATCCATGCAGGTTTCCAGGAATAGAGAAAGCGTCAAAAGATGTAGCAAGTGCTGGTTGTAGACGGCAATCTTTTCTCAGCAATATGACTACTTAAAAAGGGGTAAACTTCTTTAAAGCGCATTGTGAAGAATGGAAACTACACCGATGTAACATTTATGTAGCTAGTAGCTAGTGGAGCTTAGTGGATTTAAGGTGCCCTTTGTATGCATTGAAGCCTTTGTATCATTTAAATGGATGAAGGCTGAATCATTTTGAAGAATGCAAACTTTAAGAGGCCTAAACTACTTCTGGCTTAATGAACTTAACCGTTAGTATCTTTCCTTAAAGATATAAATGAGTGGACAGCATTCAAAGTGCTTTCATATTGCTGTAATGGTATAGTCGGCTACATCTTGGGTACTAGCCTACAAAATATCCAAGACATCTTCAAGGAGTGATGTCTCAGAAAGGCAGTCTATTGTTAAGAACCTCCAGCACCCAGGGCATGCCCATTTCTCACTGTTACCATCAGGTAGGAGGTACAGAAACCTGAAGGCACACACTCAATAGACAATAGGTGCAGGAGTAGGCCTTTCGGCCCTTCGAGCCAGCACCACTATTCAATGTGATCATGGCTGATCATCCACAATCAGTAACCCGTTTCTGCCCTCTCCCCATATCCCTTGACTCCACTATCTTTAAGAGCTCATCTAACTCTTTCTTGAAAGCGTCCAGAAAATTGGCCTCCACTGCCTTCTGAGGCAGAGAATTCCATAGATCCACAACTCTCTGGGTGAAAAAGTTTTTCCTCAACTCTGTTCTAAATGGCCTATCCCTTACTCTTAAACTATGGCTTCTGGTTCTGGACTCCCCCAACATGTTTTCTGCTTCCAACGTGTCTAATCCCTTAATAATCTTATATGTTTCAATCATATCCCCTCTCATCCTTCTAAATTCCAGTGTATACAAGCCCAGTTGCTTCAATCTTTCAACATATGACAGTCCTATCATCCCGGGAATCAACCTCGTGAACCTACGCTGCACTCCCTCAATTGCAAGAATGTCCTTCCTCAAATTTGGAGACCAAAACTGAACACAATACTCCAGTTGTGGTCTCACCAGGGCCCTGTACAACTGCAGAAGGACCTCCTTGCTCCTATACTCAATTCCTCTTGTTATGAAGGCCAACATGCCATTAGCTTTCTTCACTGCCTGCTGTACCTGCATACTTACTTTCAGTGACTGATGAACAAGGACACCCAGATCTCATTGTACTTCCCCTTTTCCTAACTTGACACCGTGATTTCTAACTTGAATCACTCAGTGATACAGGAACAGCTTCTTCCCCTCTACCATCAGATTCCTGAACGGACATTGAACCTATGAACACTCACTTTTTTTAACATATTATTTCTGGTTTTTGCGCAATTTTTAATCTATTCAATATACGTATAATGTAATCGACTTATTTATTTATTTATCTATCAATATTATTTTATTGATTTTTTTCTTCTTCTGTATTATCTATTGCGTTGAACTTCTGCTGTTAAGTTATCAAATTTCACGACACATGCCAGTGATAATAAACCTGATTCTGATTCAGAGTTCATTTAATCACCAAAATTATAAAAATGGCTCAATGTGAAAGGCTTACTTTTCATTTTTTATAAATTTCATAATTTTGGTAGTAATAAAAATACACAGGGTCACTTGAACAATGGACACTTAATTATTTTACCTTTAAGCAAATAGTTAATGATAAAGTACATATTAAGATGTTGTTGAAACATGAAGCCTATTACAGAGAGTAACTTCATTCATCCATTCGATGCAGACTAAATGTGTCAAATCAACAACAAACTTTACACAGTCGTGTACAGACTTGTCAGCATTTTCACTCAGTGGGAGATGAGTACAGAGCGGGTCAATTCCTTGGCATTGCTTGTTGTTGACCAAAGAGCTGAAAATAGGAACTTTTTTGTTCTTTAAACAGGGCTTTTTTTTAATTGTCCAGAACAGCTGTGATGAAAGGGTTATTTTTGATACCTGAAAAGGCCTTCAATAGTGAATGCTGGAACCACTAAAGCAATAAATGATGTTCTGGCCTGTTTCAAGTTGTGCTTTGAATTGGACTTTTTATTTGGGAAGCAGTTTCAAGTTTGATATTGACTGCCATCTTGGAACCCTTAGCCAAGGCCTTTTTTTCTCAGCCCTTGCATTAAAAAGTAGCAATATCCAGATGTCATAACATGCTTGAATACCACCAAGCTGAGATACAGCAGACTTGGAACATATCAGATGAATTCCTGGTCTTGACATTGTTGAATTGAAGTCAGACTCTGTGCTGCATGAAAGGAGAAAGGAGGAATTCGACAGATTCAGCCCGTCTGCATATGTGTTATTCTTAGTGGTTGCCTCAAAGTGATATAGGCAGATGTCAGGAATGGTCTTGCTATGGGAGCTGGGTGATCAGGGAAACTACGCTTAAAAAACACACAGAAATCCATAACCACATATGCAATTGTGGTAATTATTTTCCTTTTCAAATGTTGCATCATCATATTGGCTATGATCATTTTAATTGTTTTCCACTATATGAGCAGACACTTCCATTTTATGGAGCACATTCCTTGATGACAGAGTGTTCTAAAATACTTCATTACTGTTGATGTAACTTAGAAGTGTGGTCACTGTTGAAGCCACTGAACTATTGTGGTGAATTATCTGAGTATCATACACTATACTTAAAAGATATTGAAAATAACTAAGCAATAGAAATATTTGATAGGGAGAACAAGTACATCAACAAAGTGAAGTGACTATTAAACAGGTGAATGTACAATCACCATTGAAAAGAATAGTGGTAGCGGCCATTCCATTGTTAGTAAACAAAATTTCCATTAATGGTAACGAAGTATTATAAAATAAATAAACCATTGCCTGGATTGGAAAAATTGTTTTCTATACCTCTGTGAGCTGGGTTTCACAATAACTATAAATGACCAACCCATATAGCTATTTCTATCTGAGGCCTAAAACCTGGGGCAATTGGTAAACCCTAGCTACACGTGCAGCTGAATGATATGACAGCTTACATTTATAGTTCCCTATTGTTCACCTCTCCTTTTCAAAATTCAATGGAGATGCATAAAGAGCTCTGAGACAGGAAGATGAATTTTCAAAGAATAATATGATATTGATTAAGTAGGCAGAAGAGACTAGTTTATTTTTTATTGCTGGTTTAATTAGTTTGACACAACTTCATGGACTGAGCTGTATTGTCTAATGTTCAATGTACCGCTCTGTGACTATCTTATCTCCAAATGCCCTTTCTCTCCCTTTTGCTTGCAGATATTATCAAATTTGTCTGTTAGCTGGCAGATTAACACCTTGTCACTCACCTTCAAATAGCGTAATAATCGCCTAAAAATACTTATCAGAATTGCTCATGTGTCTCTATTTTCCCTTCTAGCTGTAAATTATTGGCTTCCTATATTACTCTGGGTCAACCATAAAATTCCTGTCTGTCCCTTCAGTGATCACTGAAGTAGTTCAGTGATCGCTATCTGCATGACCCTGCTATCTTTTTACGAAACCACACATCTTATTCTCCATCAGTGGTTATTTTCAGTTCCCATGACCTGCACACCAGAACTATTTTATTAAAATTCTCAGACATTATTCCTTCAATGTTCTCAAATACTTTAGAAAAAACATTAAAGAGTCCATTAGGCCTCTTTGAGTCTGGTCTACCATTCAATATGATCAGGCTAATCCTATGTCTTAAAACTACATCTTTTACCCCTTGATGCACTTATTTTCTAGACCTAGAAGCCTCTGTCCTGCTTTATGCAGTATCAACTTGTTTTGAAACTTGCTTCAATGTTATAGATATCAGCAGAGATGACTTGAGATTTTGGGCTTGGAAGCTCAATTCAGGACTATCATGCCTATGATTCAATGTGAGAAAATGACATGTGACCCAATTTTCTAGTGACTGAGCTCTTGATTTGGAGCTGGAGTGGAAAATAGTGTTGACTGTTTATTCCTCTCCATAGATGCTGCCTAACCTACTGAGTTCCTCCAGCATTTTGTGTTGCTCTAGATTTTCAGCATTTGCAGAATCTCCTATGTTTATAAAATGGTGTGCACACTATCCAGTTCACATCTCCCCCTAATTTTAGTCATGCTAGCTTGCTCATCATCCAGCTTACACTCCATTTTTAAGTCGATGTCTAACCCCTGAAGCATTAGAAGACCTAATGGTAAGTGAACAATGAGTAGTTCTCAGATCATCTCAATTTATTCTGTTTGTTAGATGGAATGAAAGCAAATATTTACAGGAAAAAGTCCCTTTTCTATTTCAAAAATACATCTTCATTCCTGTTATACATTGAAATCTTCCCTTTGCTAATGCCAATATAAATGTTGGAAACTTTCTACTAGTTGTTCATTTAGTTCAACTATTTACAGCTAGATTCAGTATAGTTGTGCCATGCCTGGATCAACTCTGGGTAGGAGTGGTTAGAGAGAAGTACTTTATGAGAGGCAAACTCTCTCACTTACTAAATGTCAATTTACATTAAGCTATCTGAGATTTTATTTTATTCTATTTTTATCTTTATCCAAGCTTGAGCACATCAACTGTAAGTGGAACTCATTTCAGTCAGCCTGCATATCCTGAAGCAGGATAAATGGAATGAATTACTTTAACCCTTACATTGTGACATCAGTTTAAAATGTTTTAACTAAGGAATCTTTGCATGTTGTAAGGCAGTGAGTTAGGTATTTTCAACAACCTTTTGAGATGATATTAATCATATTTATTAATATATTTAATCTGAATATTGCAGGACAGGTAGCTCAGTTTGCATTGGTCCTCTCAATTGATTCTGTCAGGCTCACATATAAAGGATGCTTTATATTGATGGAGTGTTTTCAAAATAAAAAAAACTTGACTTTGCATAGATCCATTACTTCTGATTTATTTGAGTTTCTAATTTTGCAGTAATGTGAATTGAGTTGTGATAAAGTCTTTCTGTGATTGATCATAAGCTAGTAAGTTGATTGTATAACATTGAACATAGACACAAATATCTTTAACCATTTTGTCGCTTCCAGATTCCAATATTCTCACATTCACATGTATGACATTTTCTACACCCTGCAGACACTTCATCTCATCCACAGTTTTTGTTCATGTAGTCTATTCTTTTCCACATCTCATTCAAAATTAAGCTTTCCACACTCTGCCTCAAAATGTTACAAACTTAAAATTTTAATCTTCACTTTCTTCCTGTTTCTGTAACCTAGCCCATGTGTACAGCTCTCTCCTGGAATCCTTTGGTTCTCTGACTCAGGTCTTTTGTGCATTTTTCTAACATTTCCAAATACTATTGAAAGCTCTGTCTTCTGCTGCCCATGGATGAACATTCCTTTCTAAAACTGTTTACAGTTTTTCTGATGTTAAAAAGGTGTTAAACAAAGCAAAAAAATCACTTTAAAAACTATTAACAAAAAACAAGTTGCTATGCCCACAGATGTGCAAGGATTTCTTTGTTATTCCACAAAATATCATGTAAACACAAGGGGAAAAAATCTCAGGTAATTAATCAATATAGTTGTGAAAATGCTGTCCCAATATTCATGGCATTGGCTAACGTGAGGAAAAATATATTTTAGCACAAGTGTAAGGCAGAAATACTCATGGATCTTTCTTGTCAAGAGAGGGCATATCAACAGCTATTGGGAAAGATGAAGAAGCCCTTCAAGGTTAACAACAGGCTTCCCTTGTAAGGCTAAGAAGAGCAGAAGTTTGTTTCCAGGCCTTGTTATAAATATTGGGGTTTCCCCCCCCCCCCTCCTCTTTGCTTCCTATGCAAACATACCAAAAAACCATCCCCGCTGCCTTCCTGACTGCTAGCCAGCACTCTTTTGATCCTCACTTCCCATTCCCTCCTGGTGGCCAGCAAGAGCTTCCTGCCTTTTTCTGACAGGCAACTGTCTGATATTACCCCCCCCCCCCCCACACACACATACACACCTCAAACTTAAGCAAACAAGCTTATTGGTTTCTCACAGAGTCCTCACCTGTCTGGAACTAGACAGGGTTAAAGCTGACCTGGATATCAGTGGATGCATTTTGTCAGTATGCCTTGGCAGAATTTTAAAAGGCCAAATCCACATTTCATTATCAATTCTGGAAAGTCAGGGGCAATGAGTGCATCTGTTCTCTATCCAGGCGTGTGCATCACTGTGTGTATGTGTGTGTATATATATATATTAGCCAACATTAAACAAAACAGGAAGAAAGAAAGAAAAAAAAGATTTATTTTTAAGAAATCTGGAATCAGACAAGAGATCCAGTGGAAACAGATGTACTGAATTGGAGTGTTTACGTACCATGACTGTCAGAATCAAGCTTGCAGCATCTTTTTTACATCAAGAAACTGCAATCCCAATTGGTCATGAATGCCACAGTGATTTATAAAGTTATGTAAATTTCAAATGCATAGACGATAAAATGTCATTATTTTCTCTCTCCCACCTTTGTCCCCTCCTTCTTTTTGAAACTGCTGACTGATACTGGGTTATGGATATGTGGTGATTTTCAAATGCGAGCTGAGATGGTGAATGTAAGCAAGCTGTTCAACTACCCACAGCTGAGTCCTGTCATTTAGCGTGTCAGCCTTTTGTATGAGCCTCTGGGTTGTTATCGTGATTGGAAACCTTGGCTGACTTTTCCTTCCTCTAGCTGAGGGGCAAGAAGGCCAATGCCTGTGACCCTACTGCCACCCAAGCTGAGATCAGCTAACTCAGTACAGACAGGTCATTGAAGCTGTAACTCGCTGGTTGCCATCAATTTCTATGGACTTAGAACTCCCACAGCTGGTTTTAATGTAAGCTGTAATTAGCAGATCAAAGATTGTAAGCCCTTATTTTAACTCAACCCGTCTGGTAGGATCAGAGTGGGTAAATGGTTAAAATTGAAAAAAAAAGACTCATTAGGCAAATTCCTATCAGAAAACTGGTGTGCATTTTTAACCCTGGTGTGAACCAAGTGACAAAATGTACCCCTTAGAGAAAGTCATTTATGTTATGTATAAATCTGAATAATGTCCTTAAGACTAATTTTATCCTGATATTGCTATAACTGTGCAAAATTCCAGGTTGCAGCAAAGATTACTGCCTTTGATTCTTACAGCTTTGACTGAAAGTTGGATTTAAAGGAGAAATCCATTGCATGTTCTTTGATGATTGGGAGCTGTGAAGTATCAGGGGATAGACACCCTTTTTTAAAGTGCTCCGGAATCACCTATATTCAGCTGAGAAAGCATCCAACTCTCTGATTCACATCCGTTTGAACCTTAGTACCTGAAACAATGCAGCACTCCCTCAACTCAGCTTTTGAATGTCAGATTAAATTTCCTTGCACAAATCTCTGGAATGAGAACCTATAGTTCAAACAAGAGGGCTTTCAATGGAGCCAAGACATGCATTTGTAACCCACACAAAATGCTAAAGGAACTCATAAGGTCAAGCAGCAACTATGGAAAAAAAATGAACAGTTGACGTATTGCAAAACAATACAGGGACTGTATTGGCTCCTTTTCTGTTTACCCTATATACCTCGGACTTTAGCTATAACACTGAGCCATGTCATCTGCAGAAATTCTCTGAAGACTCGGTAACAGGTTGATGTACAAAGGGAGGACAGGAGGATGAATACAGGTCTCTGGTGGAGGACTTTGTCAAATGGTGCAAGCTGAATTGTCTACTGTTCAACATCAGTAAGACAAAGGAGATGGTGATGGACTTTAGGAGGACTAAGCCTGCACTGCTCCCTGTTACTATTGATGGGGAGGCCCTACAGGTACCTGGGAGTGCACATGGATGACAGACTTGAGTGGAGCACCAATACAGAGACTGGGTACAAGAAGGCCCAGAGTCACCTCTATTTCCTGAGGAGACTGAGGTCCTTTGGAATATGCAGGCCTCTCCTTTGCTACCATGCTGTTGTCGCCAGTACAATCTTCTATGTGGTGGTGTGCTGGAGCAATGGCATCAACATGGGTGATGCCAACAGGCTCAATAAACTGATTAGTAAGGGTGGCTTTGTTATAGGAGTCAAACTGGACATGCTGGAGGCTGTGGTAGAATAAAGGACCCTACGGAAAATTCTGGAAATCCTGGACCCTCTGCATGGCACCTTGGCTGAAAAGAGGATCACATTTAGTAATAGACTAAGACAACTGCTCTGCCTCAAAGAGTGCAATATGAAGTCATTCTTACCTTTGGCCATTGGGCTCTGTAATGAGTCAACCTTTAGCCAGGAAAATGATGACCCCCCTCCCCCCCCCCCCTCCATTAGACTGTATGAGTTAACTTGTTTTTTCCACTAGCATGTTGTGTCTGTTGCTTTTATATTCTTTCTGACTTTTCCAATATTTGTATATCTGTGGACTTGTAATACTACTGTGACACTGTAATTTCCTTTGGGATCAATAAAATATCTAACTATCTATCTATTGCATCCAGGGTCACCTTCGGCGTTCCAGTTTGCAATTTGAGTTTCCTTCTCCCTCATTCACATTACTCATTCACAGCAACTGATTCACAACATTCTCAAGAAAAGCATAAATTAAACATAAATTCTGCAAAACTTTTACAAGAATGAACATAATTAGAAAAAAAAGAACAATTGTATTGCAAAGTATTGCTATCCTGAGGCAGTGGTTGAGATTGTGCAGGTTGCTTCAAGAGCCAAATTGCTGACGGAAAGTAACCGTTCTTGAACCTGATGATATGGGACTTCAGGCAGCCTATCCAGATGTCTGTATCTACAGAGAAACAGTCAGATTCTTGGATACCTCCATATATCAGCGTGCATGAGCACACAGTTATTGACCAGTTGCAAGCGCTTCAAGCAGGGCTTGTTGCCGTTTGTCGCCATGACCAATCGTTTACTCTCAGATGCCGAAGATACCTGACCTACAAAATGATGTCAACTGGTAATTCAGGTTACTCTAGGGATGAACATCAGAGGACTGCTTCACTTGCATGAAGGAACCCTGCTGTAGCTGCCAGGAATGCAGAAACCATTGGCCATCAGTGGGAAGTGAGAACATTTTCCACTCCATCAGTGGTCAACAGGTAAGACATCCATTTTCTGTACTGATCCATAGATTCAGGAGTCAAAATTTGTCTGCTGGCAGAGGTGGTGCAAGCATTTAAATTGACTGCCAGGGTGCTGAGCACAGAAGTTGGGATGTTACGTTGCAGTTATACAAGACATTGGTGAGGCCACATTTGGAATATTGTGTACAATTTCCTTCATCCAGTTATAGGAAAGATGTCAATAAGTTGGAAACTGTGCAGACGAGGCTGTTGCCAGGATTCGGGACTGAGTTGAGTAGATCAGGACTGTTTTCACCAGAGTGCAGGAGAATGAGAAGTTATCTTATAGAGGTGTATGAAATCATAAGAGTAATTGATCGGGTGAACCTGGACAAAACTTCTTCCTACAGTTAGGGAATCAAGAACAAGAGGGTATAGGTCCAAGATGTTGGGGGGTGGATTTAATAGAAACCTGAAGGGAAGCTTTTTAACCCAGAGGGAGGTAAGTATATGGAATAAGCTGCCAGAGAAAGTGATTGAGGCAGGTACAATAACAACATTTAAAAGGTGCCTGGACAGAGGTTTAGAAGGTTTAGGAAAGTTTTAGAAGGATATGGGCCAAATGCTGTCAAGTGGGACAAGCTCAGAACTGAGCTGTGTTCCTCCAGCATTTTGTATGTGTTTCTATGAAATATCTGATACTGGGAGTATAAGGGTACAAATGTAACTTTTGGTGTGGAAAGAGGAATGTAAGAATAACAGTCTTACAACCAACTCCTTAACTTGGAGTATCTTTATTAGGATTCAAATTTGTCAAAGGTGGGGATAAGTGCCAGGTTGTTACAAAGCATGGCGCATGATTTCAGGCAATCCAGTGTGTACAGCAGCCTCCACATTGAAACAAAATATGCTATAATTACTCTCTACATTCAATAATTGGTGAATAGAATGATTTATTTCAGATAGGAGAAGTTAAAGAGAAGTTAAATTGATGGTTCAGCTTCATTTCTGTCACCTACATTCATTTATCTGAATATATTGTAAGATCAAATGCATGCAAAATGTTACAAGAATGGATCACATCTATGAAAGTTAATTCTACTGCTTCTGAAGGGCTCATGAAAGTAGCTAAACTGAAGACGTGGGGAGTAGCAACTGCATTTGAATAGAGTTTTGTGGGTTTATGTTTCTTGGCCTATTACATTTTCAATCTTATTCATGGTGTCTGGGTCAGACAGGCAGAAACTATTTTCAATTGCCTTTCATTTGTTTCACAACTGGAAATTAATTGGCAAGGCAGGAGCTTTGGTGAGAAATTTATAGTCGATGGATTCGGCAAGTTCATAAAGAAATGAGCCACATCCACCTTTACTCACTCAGAGACGAGTCAGAGTCCCAAATTGATTGTGGCAGTCAAACTAAAGATTTTCTTAATGTCGAAGTCAACTCTTTGAGTCCAGGTAAGAACAAAAATTATGCTCCATGTAGCTGATTCTGAAACAGCACAATTATAGGGAAAATCTTTCAGTAAACTGATCCATGATGTTACCCATTAAAATACAAACACTCTCTTTTAGAGTCATCAACTGTTTTAGAACTTAGTTGCCTCAAATCAAATATTTTATAGAGACTTGAAAAAGAAAATACTAAAGGCAGTTTTATTTTTGTTTATTCTCATTGAAGAAAAGTGACAAATTCATCTATCTTTTTCTTCTAAAATGATTGCTTTCCATGGAAATGAAAATTCTTAAGTTAACTCTCTCTTCCTGCTTGTTATAATATCTATTAATTGAGGGATGCACTTAGATTTGTCAAGCATCAAGGAAATTTTCTATCTATTGGCAACTCTCTACCACTCAAGTGGAGAGTTGTTTTAATAAACAGTAGACGTTTTTCATATTTCATTCCATTTGAAAGCTTGTTGCATTTGAAAACTGACAAAAAGCCTTTTACTTAAAATGGAGTTTGGATGTTAAACCCATTTTGTTCTCATTTTCACAGCATTTTCTAATGAAAGGCAGCTAAAACCAAATACATTTACCATCTGCTACAGCTGGTTTAACAAACTTTTATGAACTGTGCTGAATAAAATTTTATTCCCATTATGTATCATTAACTGAACTGGAGAAGCGTGTGGACATTAAAAAAAGTTATAACAGACATGGATGCAGGTAATCCAAAACTGCTACTCACCCTTAACCTTTGGTCAGTAATCATAGGGGAACTGATGGTTTCCTTTGGGTCTATTTTAATTCAGGACCTGAGAGCAACAACCTCATTTAGAGCTGAGAGCAGGGGCATTGTGTTTGTTCTAATTGATGAGGATTACTAGTGGGACACTTTCCAATTTGCTGATTAGAATTCCCATGGTAAGCAGTGGGTGCCTGATTCAGAGGCACTGCCACTGGTAACTTAAAAGAATGGTTCCTAAGCAAAAAGGAGATGATGGGGTCTAAAACCAGGAGAAGGATGTTCTATCTGAATGAACACTCACAATGGCATGCTAATAGCAATGTGATAACACTAAACTCAAATTGCAGATTCTGAAGGAAGATCTGTTTTCCTCTCCACAGATGCTACTTTATCTGAGCATTTCCAGCAACTATTGTCTACTTTGATTATAAAGTGTAGACTGGCTTTGCAAAGGGAAACCTATTGTTGTCGCCTGCTGTAAATATAGAGATCAGAATAAGCAAAACACAGAGTCAGACCAAATAGTTGACAATAATCCAAATGTTTGTATTTCAGACAGGAATATCTCTCAGGATGCTATGTAGCTATGGCCTTTTGATATATATTCATTACAGCCCATTAAAATAACAACGGAATGGAGATTTTTGGATCACATGTCTTTTAATGGTTCATACTTCCTGCTATCTGTCAAATATTTTGTTGGTAGCTTGACAATCACAACTCATATTTCATTTTCTCACAGATGAATAATATTAGCCTTAGCCTTGGCAAGCACCAAAAGAATTATTCTTATCACGTTAATGCCATTGCTTGAAGTAACCTTACATGAAGAAGTGTTTGCCTGTGCATCAATTAGAATTCAGCTTTGGAGTCAATGTGAGACCCACCTTGGATAGGCAGACATTTGCTGTTGAAAGGAAGGTACTTGTCAACTGTAGAATACCCTTCAATAAATAAATACCAAGAACCAGGCTAGTGCGAGCATGAGTAGAGAGTGGCAATGACATTTGTTGTCATTTGTTGAATTTTATTCAAGACATCAATGTATTTGTCACCACTTCAGTCAAAAACAACCTGAAACCTAGTTGGGTCAAACTGTCCCAGCAATTCACAAAGTCATATGAATAGATCCATGGTTTTTATTGGTTACAAACAACAATGGCCTTGCCCCAGCTCTACTGAAGTTATTCATGGAACACCCTGATCAAACTCTGGGTTAATCAACTGGCTTACAAAAGAACTTTTTAAAATTAGTTTCCACTCCAGTTTTGTGGGCACCTTCATTGGGACCTAATGAAGTGTCTCGGCCTGAAACATTGACTGTTTATTCCCTTCCATTAGTATTGCCCAACTGGATGAGTTCCTCCAGCAATTTGTATGTGTTACTCTGGATTTTCCAGCATCTGCAGAATCTCTTGTATATAGGACACTTCATGGTGTGTGAGATAATATATCTAAAGATGTTAGGCTGTTCCTCAACTTTCTAGGCTCTTGTGCAGAATTTTAAAGAAATTACCCTCAGACGCCCACAACCATTCACATGGTCTCAAAGCTCTTAATTTGCCTCAACTTTCTAAGCATACAGCTGCCCAGCAGGATGGCTGTAGTCCATCATTTAGATTCCTCAACATAAAACTAACATCATTCTGCTGTGCCTGTTGATTGAACGGCAGACTGGGTGGGTGCCAGCGAAGGTCAAATAATGTTACTTCATTCATTCTGCTTTGCTTTGCATTGCTGAGTTCACTGTAATGATTTTGGCATCAGAAACAAGACTAATGTATACCCAAGTACCTCCTCCAACTATCTCTTCAAGCTTTCATCTCCAACTGCCTGCCCCTTGCACTCACCATTGTCCTTGTAATTAATTACTGTTGATTGGTTTAATTAACTGGCCATTGTTTCTGTTTGTGATCAAAGACTGACCTCAATTAAAGCATCGAAGCAAATGTCAGATTAGCAAATTCTTTAATGTTATTATTGGGAGATTTGCTTTTAAATTAGGACTTGTCAAGAATGATTGCTTCAAAGTTCAACTCAGAGGTCATTCTGGAAATCAGCATTTGCAGTCTTTAGAAGAATTAGTTTGTGATGTGATCTATTAGTCACAGCAAAAATACAGATTCCATATTACTGAAGCAAAAATGTACTGCTTCATTTGTTGCTGCTAAATACCATTCTGACATCTGTCTAGTGGGGGCAACAAAAATGGTTTAACAGTATCCCATTTTCTGCAGACTTGGATTTAAGACAGCTAATATGTACCATGATCTATAATTGTGGGTCTCTCAACATACAGCCGTAATGTCTTAGTATTTTAAGCACTTCATCAATCAACTTCAAAGTAAGCAAGCCAACACTGTCAGTATGTAGATGGAGAGGGGAATGAATGGGGGAAATGTTTGAGTTGCTATCTAAAAAAAGTATTTAAACAGTATTGTTTACCTTAGTGTTTTGTTTGAAGCAAATTTTGCCCCATAAAAGTGAATCAGTTCAAATAGACTGGCCAAAGTTTTGTGAGGATTAAAAGATTTGAAGCGACTAGATCAATAGAACATAATGCACAAAGCAGTACAAGACAGTGTGGGCACTTCAGCTCATGATGTCATGCTAATGTATCATATATAAACCTTCTTCACGATCAATCTAACCCTTCCTCTTGCACAGCCCAGAATCCTCCATTTTTCTCATATCCATGAGCTTCTCTAGGAGTTACTTAAATGTCCCTATTTTCTCAACATCTAACACCATGCCTGACAGTATTCCAGGCACTTACTACTCTCTGCACACAAATACTACCTCTGAGTCCTTCACTAAACTTTCCCCACTCACCTAAAATGGATGTCCTCTGGTATTAACCATTGCCACAATGGAAAAGGCACTGGCTAGCCACTTTGTCTATTCATCTCATAATCTTATACACCTATAACTAGTTGTCTCACCTCCTCCTTTGCTCTAAAGAGAAAAGTCCTAGCATCTTCAACCTTTCTTCATTAGATAGTTTCTCTAATTCAGGCAGCATCTTGGTAAATTTCCTCTGCACTTTCTCTAAAGCTTCCAGAGGTAACGAGAAATGAATGCAATACTCCAACTGTGGAGAGTTTTATAACAATAGCCCATGATTCTTGAACTTAGTTCCCTGACTAATGAAGATTAAAACACCACACACTTTCTTAATCATCCTGTCACCTTGTGTGGCAACTTTGAGGTATCTATGGACCTGGATCTCAAGGTCCCTCTATTCCTCTACACTACTAAAAATCCTGGCATTAACTGTGTGCTCCACCAAGTTCAATCTTCCAAAACCTCTAGTTTTTGATCAAATTGTAGAATTAAACTCAAAGATTATTACTGCTATTCTTGGTGCTTCCATCTTAAATCCCAGTATTTCCTTTGCATTAGGCTGTGTGTTTAAGGCAAAAAAAAACATTTCAACTCCAGTTCAGTTTGCAAATGCAATGTGTGAATATGAGTTACAATATTACCAGTTCTACAGATTTCAACCCATAACCTTTTGGAGAGGTAAGTATGGCATACAGGGGAAGTTATTATGATAAAGTATTTTTCCTGAAGCTAAATAAGTAAGTACATTTGCTGTGTGCAGTAGGTTCACAGACTTCATCATCATTGGTAAGTTATGGTCAGATATACCTTAGCACCTCATTCTTTCTATTACATCACCACCCCTTACCTCCAGCAAGTTCTCTACTGGAGTGGAATTACTTTTCAGGATGAACTGAAAGCTTCACCGCCTCTTTTCATTCAAACCAGATAATTATGTCACTGCCTCCAAAATGCCAGCATCATGGTCTACTGAGTAATATTAATACTAATCATCCTATGTGAAGACATAGATAGTTTAAAGTATTCACTTCGAATGTACCTCTGATGTTGCCTCTCAAAAATCTCTGCAAATTTGCTGGCAGGATAGATGCCAGTGTCCTCTACCATGCCAACATCCTGAACATTGAAACTTTGATCAAGGTCAATAATTTTCTCAGTGGACAGGACTTCCTCCATTCCCAACAACTAAAACAGGCACTGCATTCCCAGCTCCTTCATGGGAAGAGATTCTGGGGTGAGATATGGGAAGAACTTTAAGGACATTTTCAAAATGTAACATCCTCACCAACTCATGGGAATCCCAGACCTAAAAGCCTCTGAAAAAGCACTGAGTACTCAAAGTGTCTCTGACTGTGGCCCATGGAGGCAAAGCACAATCAGCGAGGCCCCAGTAAACCCACCTATTCATTTATCAAGCACTACCCATTCTGTGGCAGAATCTGCAGATCCTGCACAGTATCCAAAGTTCAGCTCAGAACCCAAAAGGTAGCCCAAAGAGGAAACACTCTGCTTCAAAACAAATCTAACTTGTGATTCCTAACACAACAGAAGCTGCAACTATAGAGAAAGATATAATTCTATATTTTCTGTAAGTTCATTTCACCCACAAGCCTCCGTGTGCTTGCAGTGTTATCTTTGTTTCATGGGACAGAACAAAGATTGTAGGATGGGTTTAAGTTGTAAGGTTATTTTCTAATAGACAGCTATTACAAAGCTTCTAGATTGACAAATGGGAACCTTGGGTGATATCATGCTCACCCTTCTTTCAAGCCTGAGCCTAACAGAGACCCTGCTGTAGCTTAGCTCAGCACGGACCAGGGCTTGGACCTGAACTATTGCTTGTATATGGGTTTCTGTCACAGAGTGGACACTTCGGGGTCTGTAATTTACCCCACTCTTGATTCTATTGTTATTCCACTGCTCTCTGGATTCCACAGATACACGAGTCACTGTGGCCAAGACCACTACTTGTCTGCATTTACGCGAGTTTGTACTTCACTGTAATCCATAAATTTATGTCTGGGAAGAAATAGAAAACAGAGATAATTACAGCAGTTCATGTTTTTAGATGACTAAATTGCCAACTTTGAGAAGGTCACATATCTGGGCATAGCTTTATCTCTTGATTCTCCTTTTCCGTAACCACCACGCTCCTATAACCCTCCATAGATTTCAATCTCTTCCCTTCCAATCATAAAAATACTTGATATGCCTAACTACACTGACTAGTGATTATCCTCATCACAGATGTAGCATTGTCAGTTGATTATGATGTTTGACATAGCTGGGTTAAAATTAGCACTGTGGTAATATTGGTTCACAAGCAGTGTGATTTATATTTCCAAAGGCCAAGGTTACAAATACTCCCATGAGGAATGAACCATTTCCTGCAAATCTGCAAAACGGAGTAAGGTCAGATTGCAGCTGAATGGTTTTCCACATGCTTATAGACTCGGTCCATCCCTGGGACGAGGGAAAGCAGAGCGCTGAAAAGAATTAATATGCTGCTCAACCTCGAACTTGTTACATTCTTTTAGAGCTTTTATACTTTAAATATGTTATTTCAGCTCAGCATGGAAATCATTTTATCTCAGCACTTTTTAAGCCTTCTCATGAAGGCAGTTTCATAACTGATGCTGAGAGAGTTTTGCCCTGCTTCTATATTTTTCACATATAATTATATCTTCAAGACAAATGGCAATCTTTTCAGAAGGGAGTTCAAGTGTGCAATTTGCTGTTAGGTAAGGAAGGAACAGAGGAAAATGGAGGTTTCTACTACTTTTTTTCTCAGTTCAGAATAAGGTATTCCTCACTCATATTCAGTGAGTCAGTGATGAAGGAGAACTTCAAAGTACATTTATTATCAAAGTATTATGCAACCTTGAAATTCATCTCCTTACAGGAAGCCACAAAACAAAGAAACCCAAAAGAACTCATATAAAAAAAGAGGACTGACAAACACCCAATCTGCAGGGAAAAAAACTTGCTTGCAAGGTGTTAAACAAAAACTTCAAATACATACAAAAACAATTCAGAACCCGCTTTTGCTTTAGTGGTCTTATTACCGAGCTGCGTCTTGCCAACTCTCTTCATAACTTGAACTGCATTTTGGGAAAATCTCTTTCTTTTCTTTCTTTTTCAATCTTTTTATTGAGTTTCATATAAATATAAAAAAAACATAACAAAATAATGAATAGGTTATGAATACAATAGACTTAAGATTACATTAATAATAGGATAATAATACCCTATTAAACATCAACAACAAAAAAGTACATTAATCAATCAAGTCTATATAATTATATATGAAAAAAAAACAAAACTAATCATCCAAAGAAAAAGAAAAAAAAATTTAAAATGTGTGAAAGAAAATATATATATGAAACAAGCACTAAACTAAAACTAACATGGGCAATAATAACAGTTTATAAGTATATGATAGTGTCAAAGAACTCCGGAACTCCATACCTGAACAAGAATAAACAAAGAGAAGGTCTGGGAAAGGCCAAATTAATTCACATGAAAATGTCGGATGAACGGTCCCCAAGTTTCTTCAAATTTAATTGACGAGTCAAAAATTGTGCTCCTAATTTTTTCCAAACTCAGATAAGAAACAGTTTGAAAAAGCCACTGAGACGTGGTAGGAGGGTTTACTTCTTTCCAATTTTGTAATATAGACCTTCTGGCCATTAATGTTACAAAAGCAATCATTCGTCTGATTGAAGGAGAAAACTGATTACCATCCTCATTTGGTATACCAAAGATTGCAGTAATAAAGTTAGGTTGTAAATCAATGTTCCAAATTGAGGAAATGGTAACGAATATGTCCTTCCAATAATTATGTAAAGTAGGACATGACCAAAACATATGGGTCAGTGAAGCCACTTCTGAATGACATCTATCACATTGAGGGTTAATATGAGAATAAAATCGAGCAAGTTTATCTTTAGACATATAAGGAAATCTCTTAATTATATTCTTTCCCATTTGTATCAGCAGATAACACAAAATTTCTCCCTGTGGACCAGCTCAATACTTTGCATATGTGCAGACAAGTCATAAATGTTCGGGTAATTTTGTGCCATAATGCTGCACTACGACATCCTTATAGACATAATATGTGCTTGCAGATGTTGATGATGTCATTGCATCACCAGTGATAAGTATATTTTTTGCCATTTGAGCAGAGTGTTTATTTCCAACTTTTAATTACAATGCAAAATTCTTTTACTTTTATGCTGATAGGTGGCAAGTTATGTTCATCCTTCACCTTATAATCTCACTCACCTACATAGGCTCAGCCTTGGAAATATTATCCTTGATCTATATCCTCTCAATTCCCTTAGTCTCCTCCAGCCCTTCGACTCTGACCTGTTGAGCATCCCCAATTTGCTTTGCCTTTCTGTTAGTAGCTATACATGACTCTCATTGTCTAGGTGCTAAATGCTGGAGATTATATACAAACTGACCAGCACAAATGACTTCTTGTACTTTCTTAAGTCTAATTTAGTTTGAAAGCATGTGAAGCGCTTTTGAACATTTTCTTTTATTGATTAAATATCCCACATCTGTACAAGTTGTCACAGCATGGAAGCAAAACCGTCTGCCTACCCACTCTGCACTGACCATCAACACTAATTAAACCTTTATTTTTACTTTCCCCACATTTAAATCAATTTCTTCCAGACTGTACCATTTACTGACACACTAGGGACAATTTACAGTGGCCAACTAATGTACCAACATGCCCATCCTGAAGAGCTGGCAGTCAGAGAGAGAGCAGACAAACTCGACACAGATGTCATCCAACATTAGGGTGGAGGCCAGGCCGGGTTACAATTGATTCCAGTGGGATGAAATCTGGTTTAAGTTACATCACTGAATAGAACAACGAAAATTAATGGCCAAACCTGCTTTGGAATGTAACATAAGGCTGGACCTTGTTTACAAGATGATGTCAGAGGTGGAGTTCCAACATCCAGGTCTTTGGCATTGTGAAGCAGCAGATCTATTAGCTGTGCCACTGTTCTGCCTCAAATTATTGTTTACTGACCTTAGGATGATCATACATGACAAACAACGAGATCTACTGATGGCCATCCATTTCAATTCTGCTTCCCATTCCCAGTCAGAAATATCAGTTCACAGCCTCCTCTACTGTCACAATAACACTGCAACACCTTGTATTCTGTCTGGGTCGCCTCTGGCATGAACATTAATTTCTCTAACCTCTGGTAATTGCACCCCCTTTCATCATTCCCCATTCCTGTTTACTTCTCTCCTTACCTGCCCATCACTTCCCTCTTTGCTTTCTTCCACGATCTTCTGTCCTCTCCTATCAGATTCCCCCCTTCTCCAGCCCTTTATCTCTTTCACCAATCAAGTTCCTAGCTCTTTACTTCACCCCCTTCCTTTCTCCTGATTTCACTCATCACCTGCCACATTGTACTTCTTCCTCCCCTGCCCCACCTTCTTACTCTGACTTCTCCCCTTCCTTTCCAGTCATGATGAAAGGTCTCGGTCCAAAATGTCAACTGTTTATTCATTTCCATAGGTGATGCCCAGCTTGCTGATTTCCTCCAGCATTTTCTGTGTGATACATGACAAAGTTCTTTTGAGCTGTCAGACTTTAAAAAAAAAATCGCTGATGATTATCTTCAGTTATTCTGCAGAAATCAATGGATAAGGACCAGAGATGACTTCATCAGATGAAAAACCTGGAGCTTGCTAAATGTTGCATTGTACAAGATTAATTAAGAAGGAGACACACATTTTCCTGAACTTGAGGAGGCTGTGGTGACATTAATGATCTTCTTAGAAAAATGCTTGTCACAATTTAAGTAGAAAGAATAATTGTGAACCATTTTCATCATAATAATATTGCCTGGAAGTTAAGAATTTCACTGTGTTTTCTGACACTATCCTGTAAACAAGGCCTTATGTTACATTCCAAAGCTGGTTTGTCCATTAATTTTCGTTGTTCTATTCAGTGATGTAACATAAACCAGATTTCATCCCACAGGAATCAATTGTAATGTGGATTGACAGTGAGAAATGTCATATAGTTACACATGCTCTATTACACTTTTTTTGTAAATATTCTGAGAAACGGAATACTGTGAGGTGAAATCTAGGCAAGAGTTATAAATTATTAATGTCTCACTGAAAAACATTGCCTTTGAGATGCTGTACAAGCAATGTGGATTGTGTGCATCACTCCATTGTTCACTCTTCACTGCCCATCTGAACCTTAAATGCTGTATCACAAATTATGCTTCAGCAAACATTCCCTTCTGATGTGTTCCATTCCTTTCTTATCATCTCAGTTTTCAGACTCCAACATGTTCTCAGATTTCAGGTATTGATTTCATTGTAACGACCTTTAATCCCAGCGGGAGATTTGGTGGAGAAGTTTCAGAATCTGACAAGAATTTTCTGTCTAATTATGCTTTAAAATTCCTTTCTATATCTTTCTTATTATATTGTCTTGGTCTTATAACATCTGCGTCTGTCACAAGTACATGATCTGTTCTCTTTGTTGAGACTGGACCAACCTCATAGCACTGAGCATTCTGTGCTGTGCTTCACGTACTAGAATTGACCCCAGAGGGATTCGGTTTTCATTTGCATTTTTCATCTATGCAAAAAAATCATGGCACTTACGGTCTTCAAGTATAATTAAAATTTCAGAAAATTCAACAAATATATTATTTTGTGTTAAACTACCCTCTTCTTTGTTCCGGGCAGATTGACTTCAGACTTTAGACTGAGGCATGTGTTTGTCAGGAAGGTGAACAGAAATCTTTATCTAATCAAAATGTTACGTCTGTTCTTTTGCAAGCTATTTTCCAAAAGCCAACAACAGTGTCCACTCATAGTTCGGGCAAGTATGCCGATATCTTCCACACAAAAATACTTGATTAACTACTGGAGGGAAAAAGTCATCATGAGAGACGCAACAGTTTCAATAAGTACTGGATTGATTTAGTGTCAACAGACTCTGACCATCTGGGAATAGTGTAGGCAAGGCCAAACACCTGACAGTTGGTAGACAAGTCGGAGAAAAACTGATGTCAGCCGCAAATCTCCTTATCATTTCTCGAGCATGATAATTTCAAGCTGTAGTTGGACATTATCTTATGGTTGTCATGCTTTAATATTGACAACAAATCATGTTAACAATGTGACACTGGACTAATGGGATTTGAAATGCACATCTGCTCCAGTTCATTGAAGTTCAAGAAGCAACACTCATTTCAAACATCAAAAACAACACCATAAATGACCAGGACAAGGAATTTATTGTTCAAAACTTTTAAAGTTGAAAACTCATGTCACCATATTAATGCTGTAGAGTTCTTTCCATCAGTAAGAAACAGCTTTTGCTATCATACTTGCATTTGCCATTTCATTCTTTTTGCTAACCAATAATCTGCAAGTGATTTTCCCTGAACTATTCAAATATTTTCCCCTTTCAGTGAAATGGAAATGCAATAGCCAATTTGTTTTTCCATATCAAAAATCCATTTGTCGAACAGCTCTTATGCTTTTATCGAGGGAAGCAATAATGTTTCACTTGGCGTGTCTTGAAATGGCAATATTTGTGTAAGAGAACATTAAAGTCTTGGACTTACTAGCTATATTTATTTACTGGTAATACATACAAACCAAATGTGTAATGTGAAGACATGTGGTTCCAATCTTTACCATCCCATCATGTTGCAGGCTCAATGTTCCCATTTATTTCCCATGGGACATTAAACATCAGGTTGTATTGGGTACATTCTTTAAAGTACCACAATTCCCTAAGGCAGCAGGAATTCCATTTACAGTGTGTTTTTAAATACTGTAAAATTATGATCAATGCTAAAGTTGTTTGTGAAGGAATATCTTTTTTGGATGAGACTTTGAATATTATTACATTTGAATGCAAAAGATGAGAGATTTCTTTTGACGAGGTTCATGGTATGTACCAAGATTGGACCAGGCACTATAGACAAGCCCAGACCTGAATCTGACACAGTGAGGAAACTTTTTGAGCCAGTTTTATTTTGGGAGGCATAGCATATGTCATATTGATCGTGAGCAAAGACTGTTGCTTTAAAGATATCATCCCTTTAAGAATCACGTCATCTGAGTGCAACAGAGGTTTGTGGAAAGTTTCAGAGAGGTAGGCTGTGAAGAGCCTTTGAGTAAACATTCATGTTATTTAAGCTCAGCATGCTCTGACTTTGCAGCAGACTTTGTTAGATGCGGAGAGTCCACTGAACATGCACACACTTTACAGGAGAAATGGTCCTCACATTTTGACGGCCAAATGGCATGTACAATAAAACGCACAGGCACTGGCAAGGCATGGCCCATTTTCATAAAACATGTTCCCACACATCCGCAGGTCTCTAGTCCTTATTCCCTCCATCGGGACTCAGTGCAAAATTCCTGAAAATGACTGACACAGATTTGCTCAATTTCTGTCTCAGGAAACCCCAGATAGTTTATTGTGTTTTTCCAGAGGATTTCAAGGTTCAGAGTTCAAAGTTCAGCCAAAATAAGTGTTGGAGAGTGCAAACAACCAGCTATACATCACCATCACCACCTGCCTCCATCTTCACCCTCCCCCACTTACTGAACTTCCAATCTAATCTTCAGGGAAGAATTGCATTTTGGGAGCAGGATGGGGATGTCAAAACGGTGTGAATGAATTGACAGAGTAATTTACCTCAATTATTGAAGAAGATCAAGAAACAATGGTGATTGACATGTTTGAATTTTGTGTATTTGAAGAGCTTAATACAATGGGCCCAAGTTGAGGCCCAAATGCTAGAACACTTCTGCAAATGGTAATGCTTTACTTTCAGCTTTTTTTAAAAGAATTACATTCAAGACATACAGAAAACTTTACTGCAACAACCTAGATTTTTTTATGAATCAGATGTCTGGTCAGATTTTCAGAACAGAATGGAAATGCTCAAGGGTAAATTCCATTTTTTTTCTCTTGGCAGGACTAAAGAGGAAGTGGATCACACTAAGAAAAGATACTATTCTTCAGTGGAAATGTTACAGACCATAGGGACCTTCATATGTTTTTAATATTTCAGCTCACAATAGATGCATTTTTTGCTGTGATTTCATTCTTGGCTTCATTTCTATTTCTGCAAATCCTCACCTCCATTTTGTGAGTTATATAGTTTTCTATTTCAGTCCAGCTGCCACTCCTTGATTTGCAGACAAACATTATGCTCTCAGGCACTGTTGGTGACCACAGGGTGGTACTTGAGGGCAGCAGTAAATGCAAACTTGCTTTTCTTTTCCCTTTGGTAGGAACTCTTGGGGTGCCCTGTCCTGCTCAACAGGAAATAATTCAAGCACAACACCTTGCACCCTTTACCCTCTATATCCCTGTACACACAATATTTTATTTTATTGAGATACAGCACGGAATAGGCCCTTACAGCCCTTCAAGCTGTGCTGCTCAGCAGTCATCCAGTGTAATTCTAGCTTAATCATGGGACCAATTAACCTACCAACCAGTACGTCTTTGGACCATGGGAGGAACCCGAAACAGCCAGAGAAAACCCACTTGCCTTGGGGAGAATGTACAAACTCCTTACAGGCAGCGGCAGGAATTGAACCTGGGTCGCTGGTACTGTGAAGTGTTGTGATAACCATAACTGTATCATGCAGCCCTAATTCTCTGTATCCACTGTAGCAAGAAGAATGTACGTTTAGTAATGTATTACCAATGAGTGCATTCTTTGTACTTGCTTTAGTAATACATTGATTTTAAAACTGTACCAAAATTTGACCCTAATGGTAGTTTAAATTCAGGTTGGTACCAGACTAAGGTGTTCAAAGGGAACATGATCAAAGACAATTTGGAACCAAGTCACATAAGGAGGTAATAGGCTAGGTTACCAACAGCTTGGCCAAAGTGAAAAATATTAAGTAGCATCTTAGAGGAGGAAAGAGGATTACAGAGGTGGTGAGGTTAATTCGTGCGTCCAGAGTCCAAAGCGAGTGAAGGCACGATCACCAGTAGTGGGGTAATTATCTGCAGGTGGTCGGAGCTTTTGAGTATCTTGGAAATTCATTAGGCTGGGCATGGTTACACAGAAAGTAAGGAGTGAAAGTGTGGGGGTGCTTTGCAAAGAAAGAGGGAATTTTCAACTGAAGTCATTCACTTTTTATCCATTCTGCAAGCAATCACATGATGGCTAGATCAAAGATGGTGACTTTGCAGAGCTCATCTCATTCCAGGACTTTAACCAACTAAATTAGGGATTTTTGGAAAGCTCAGAATCCAGTTTTAATTTAAGCCATCCAATTGGAATGGAGGAGTCTAATGTTAGCGTTATCCTTCCCCAACTTCACATTCCAAACACTTAGCCAGCCAGTTTCTAAAGGAAAATAATTCCATCGTTGACAGTGATGTTTATATCCCAGGGAGAACTTTAAAAATGAGCATTTAATGAAGTGGTTGGATTAAGTGAAATTTCCATTCATGTTCTGGCATTTGTCATTTTAAGTAAGCCACGAACTTAAGCCACCAACTGAATAATTATTCATCAGAGTTACAATTATTATAACGCAAGTTAATAATCTCCAATTGTTATCTCAATTTAATTGTTTCCTCTGACATGTAACTGTAATTAAAGATGACGCTTAATCAATGATATGAAGTTTACAAAGCAATCTCAATGCCGCTGACCATGAAATAGCTAAATTATTGTAAAAAAATAGAGCCACTGTACTTTTACCTAGAGAATGCATTAAACACAATCATGGCAATAGAGCACGGTGCTGAGGCCTGTTCTTTCCTATTGCCATTTTCCTGTAAAGAGCAATTGTTTCTGGAAAACAGCTATGTCCCAATAGTCTGCTGCAATAAAAAAAAGATCTTTCAGGCACGTCAGTTATTCTGTCAGTACTGAGTATGTGGCAGATGTGTGACTAACTATTTCCTTTTGAGACGTGGGGAATGAAATCCTTTGAAATATGACATATGACCACATATTTAGTATCTGAAACATTGCCAGTCTGCATTGTAAGTATTACTTTAATTGATGTTCTAGTCACTCTGGGTTGAACATTAGTGCTGTACTTACTGCAGAAAATATAGGTTGACATTGGAGTCAGCAAACAATCATTTCACTGTAAATAATAACTGAGAGATCAGATTTCCAAGAGATGGTGTTTCTTTGGATTGAACTCGAAAGAACCCCAGGATAAATGCCTAACCTGATCAACAGGTGCACAGACAGAAGTATGTGTATGTAGCAACATGAAGAAAGAAGCTAGCCGTTTTGGCACCCAGCTTGGCAATCCCCACCTTCAGTTTGACTTTAATGACAATATTGCAGTTTTACTTCTTTATTCAAGGCAGCTAAAGATAAAGGAGAATGGATAATAAGTTGATAATAGAGGCATCTAAATGTCCACCCATTTATTTTAAGTGGATGAAAATGTGATAGGATATACTGATCAATGAGCCTCCAAAATACTTGGCATAGGCACAGCTTTTACCTCATTAACTGAAAGGAATGGCTGGCAGGCTCAATTCCAGGCAGTCAATCTTTCCCAGCTGAATTTCTCCCTGATGGCAATCTACATCCCACCTCAAACAGTTATGTATGAAGCCTAAATTCAACAAACTACTCTGTGGTCAACAGCCTTGAAGCAGGATACCCAGAGGCTCTTTTCAATGTTGTCAATGATTTCAACAGTTGTCTTCAACGTCTGAAGTTCAAAGTGAATTTTATTATTAAAGGACATATATGTCATGAGATATAGTCCTGAAATTCATTTTCCTGTGGGCATACTCCACAAGTCTGCAGAGTAGTAACTATCAAGTCAAGTCAAGTCACTTTTATTGTCATTTGACCATAACTGCTGATACAGTACATAGTAAAAATGAGACAACGTTTTTCAGGACCATGGTGTTACGTGACACAGTACAAAAACTAGACTGAACTACATAAAAAACAACACAGAAAAAAACCCACACTAGACTACAGACCTACCCAGGACTCCATAAAGTGCACAAAACAGTGCAGGCATTACAATAAATAATAAACAAGACAATAGGGCAGTAAGGTGTCAGTCCAGGCTCTGAGTATTGAGGAGTCTGATAGCTTGGGAGGGAAGAAACTGTTATATAGTCTGGTTGTGAGAGCCCGAATGCTTCGGAGCCTTTTCCCAGATGGCAGGAGGGAGAAGAGATTGTATGAGGGATGCATGGGGTCCTTCATAATGCTGTTTCCTTTGCAGATGCAGCGTGTAGTGTAAATGTCCGTGATGGCAGGAAGGGAGACCCCGATGATGTTCTCAGCTGACCTCACTATCCGCTGCAGGGTCTTGTGATTTGAGACGGTGCAATTTCCGAACCAGACAGTGATGCAGCTGCTCAGGATGCTCTCAATACAACTCCTGTAGAATATGATGAGGATGGGGGGTGGGAGATGGACTTTTCTCTGACTTCGCAGAAGGTAGAGACGCTGCTGGGCTTTCTTTGATATGGAGCTGGTGTTGAGGGACCAGGTGAGATCCTCCGCCAGGGGAACACCAAGAAATTTGGTGTTCTTAACGATCTCTACCGAGGAGCCGTTGACGTTCAACGGGAATTGGTCGCTCCGTGCCCTCCTGAAGTCAACAACCATCTCTTCTGTTTTGTTCACATTCAGAGACAGGTTATTGGCTCTGCACCAGTCCGTTAGCTGCTGCACCTCCTCTCTGTAAGCTGACTCGTCGTTCTTGCTGATGAGATCCACCACAGTCGTGTCATCGGCGAACTTGGTGATGTGGTTCGAGCTGTGTGTTGCAGCACAGTCGTGGGTCAGCAGAGTGAACAGCAGTGGACTGAGCACACAGACCTGGGGGGCCCCCGTGCTCAGTGTGATGGTGTTGGAGATGCTGGTCCCGATCTGGACTGACTGATCCGGAACTATATCAGTGTAAAGAGGGTTTCTTCTTTTTGTTAACTCGCAGGAATGCTAATTTACTGATAACGAGAATGGTATTCCTTTGTAAACCAAATGGGGATTAATGTTCTTTCTTCTGAGTCTGTAAGCTTTTGTTGACGGGCTTTTGGGCAGATCGGCGCGAGGGGGTCGAGAGAGAGGACGCAATGCTGTAAGCTGGGCGAGGATCGGACCCCAAAGGGGGGGTCCGAAGCCGGGAGGTACTCCGAGGAGGGGGGATGAAGCTAGATGTGCTTGGTTGACCACTCGGAGAGTCCTGAGCTACGAGTCGAGGAGTTCGGAGGGTCCTGAGCTGCGAGTCGAGGAGTTCGGAGGGGATTGAATGGTGGCCAGAAGACTTCAGAAATTGAGCTCCAACGGTTGTGCACGAAGTGGTTTGGACTTTGATAAGTTTGGCGCCTTTTCTTTATTTTTTTTCTCTTCATATATACTGTATCGTTATTAATCACTTAGTTATAGTAACCTTTATAAATTGTACTCCTTTAATCGCTTATGGTGTACTATCTGTTTTTGGGCGAGGCGGGGACATCACACAGCATCCACACCAGCTGATTACCCAGTTTGGCGGGGCCGAAGGCTGCTCCCCCTAGACGAGAACGAGCTGAGTGAGCCTGAGGCGACCCAGGGGGTTACATTGTGGGGTGCTCGTCCGGGGTTGATTTCTGTGGAAGCTGTGTGATCACCCTATTTAAATTGCGTCTGCGGCGAAGAGCTGGTGTGCCTTTGTGCGTGTGCGATTGCTGGTTATCGCTGTGTGGGTGTTGGGTGGGGTGGTTGCTGTTGGTAGCCTGGAGGTCGTTGTTCGAGTTCCGACTAGTGCTGACGAAATGGTGGTGGGACCATGGGTTGTCCGTACTGTTTGGAGATTGAGGAGTGACAGGTTGGGATGTTTCAGCAGTGGTGAGCTCCGCCCGGTTATTGGAATAATGTCCAGCCCTAAAGGGGCGGAGGCGTGGGCGGAGCGGACCCCTCAGTTGTTGGGTGAGTGGCAGTGCTTGGCTGAGGAAAAGCGACAGGGACGGGTTGAAAGTTTGAGTAGGCGGGCTGGTGACTTTGTTAGAACTGTCAGGCGCAATTACCTCGAAGTGACCGCTGCCAGTTCTGGGAAAGTGTGGGAAAATGCGTGTGGTTCGACTAGAAGTCAAATGCCGCAGCTGGGGGGCTTATCATATCCGTGGCAGGAGATTGGTGGGAAGTTTTTAGGGTATCCCTTTTTGCCTAGGGGGGCAGATAAATTGCTTGTGGTGCCAAGGGGATCTGTCAAGGGGATCAGTTGTTCCGTTGATTCGAGAGGTGTCGGGAAACTTAGAGGAGGTCCAGTGGGGGAACGGCTTGGGGTCTCTGGGGGAGCACGTTTCCAGCAATGTACCAAGGAACGCCCGAAAGGAGCAGACCCTATTCCTGAAGGCTTAGAGGGGCCATGCGCACAGGTGTTGTTACGGATGGATGGAAGTCAAGTTAAAGCCATCCTCGACACCGGGGCGCCTGTGAAGTTGCTGTACAGTTTGTTTCATAACCGTTATTGGAAACATTTACCCTTGACAACATTGAGGACACTGGAGATTCGGGGTACCAGTGCCGGTGATTATCCAGACGACGGTTGTTGGTCAGTGAAAATGGAGTTCTTAGAGGCAAATGTGGAGGTGACTGAGGTTCATGAATCGTTAATGCTGATGTGTCCGGACCCTGTTGAGACGGGCAGCGTTTCTGTTCTAGAGAGAACCAAAATCCTGCTGGTGCGCTTGGGAGCCTGCCCGGAGGAGGCAGGTGAGCGCTGTTTGGAGGCATTGTCGATGCACCCAGAGTTTCGAGCTGCTTGTGCGGACGTGTGTAGCAGCATTGGGCTGATACCGAATTCAAACAAGAGCCAGTGGTGGTACAGCCTGGGGGAAGTATCTGAGGGTGAGACCCTCTTCGTGGACGCTGCGAAATACCACAAGGGAGGGGAGTTGACTGCTGAAGACACCTCGGAGAGAGAGAGGTTGCGGCGACTGGCCCCTACAGCCGTGGAAGACGTAGGCAGCGTGTGTGTGGATTATATTGCGTTGAAGAGGCGCACTGTCAGTGACCAGAATATGGCCCTGAGGGCCAGAGAGGCGATGGCCTGTCTGAGAGGTGTGAAGTGGTTTAAGGTGCTGGATCTGAGGAGTGGATGTTGCCAGATCCCGATGAGTGGGGCCGACAAGGAGAAGATGGCTGTTATAAATTCCCTAGGAGTCTTTGGGTCCGAAAAGATGCCACAGGGCATATCTGCAGCCCTTGCAACCTTCCTGCGGGGCAGGTGGAAGACCATAGGGGATGTGGAGGCGTTTGGAGTTTTGGTGTATGCGGATGATCTCTTGGTATTTGGATTTGCCTCAGGAGAATATGAAGTGAGGTCGTTGCAGGAGCAGCTGAGAACTACCGAATTAAAGTGTTTTCTGGACACGTGCCAGGGCTGGCGAAGGTCTCAGCTCGTGAGTGACTGTCTCTACGGAATCAAGTTTGAAATGAAGACGGAGAGACTGGAGAAAGCGATCTGGAACCAGTCGGAAGACTTACAAGTTGGAGAGAATGAAGAAAGTTGTCTGACTGAGGGTAATAGCAAACTGAGAACCCGGAGAGGGGAGTTTGGGGAGGCGAAGAAATTACAGACAAATCTCAGAAGAGAGAAGCGGAAGCTTGAAGGGAACCTGAAGATGACCATCGACAGTTCAAATGAAGTGCAAAACCTGAAAGTTGATCTGGAAGAAGTCATGAGGAAGAAAAAGCTGGAGAGAAGTGCAGTGAATACTGAACAGGAGGCTGAAGAGACTGCAGGAGCAGTGCAGGCCACATGTTTCCGTTTGGAGAAGATCAAACAGCAGCTACCGATCACAGAAATGAGGAAGAATACAGATTCGATGGATGACGTGCTGGATGTGTGGTACATGCTGCCTTTTGCTGACTTTCCCTCGATTGAGGAAGAGACCTTTGGCCCTTCTCCCATTGAGTCAGGTGTAGCGGGGATAGTTAGCTGTGTGCAGTGTGGGGCATGAGTGAGAGGTTGAGAGAGGAGTTGGTAGTGGGCCCAAGGTATCCCCAGTTGTGTCTGAGCCTGAAGGGTTTAGGTGAGGGGGTACGGAGGTCTCAGAAGGGTTAGGGAACTCCCAGATAGTTGGCCTAAGTAGCGCCTGAAAAACAGGGCGTGAGGTTTACTGTGTGGGGAGGAGATGTCACTGTTTGTGCTTGGGTTACGGTGTGTTGGCAGGAAAGGTGGCGAGTTATTTAGTAGTCATGAGGACATGACTTTTATTTGGTGGAGGGAGAGTGTAAAGAGGGTTTCTTCTTTTTGTTAACTCGCAGGAATGCCAATTTACTGATAACGAGAATGGTATTCCTTTGTAAACCAAATGGGGATTAATGTTCTTTCTTCTGAGTCTGTAAGCTTTTGTTGACGGGCTTTTGGGCAGATCGGCGCGAGGGGGTCGAGAGAGAGGACGCAATGCTGTAAGCTGGGCGAGGATTGGACCCCAAAGGGGGGGTCCGAAGCCAGGAGGTACTCCGAGGAGGGGGGATGAAGCTAGATGTGCTTGGTTGACCACTCGGAGAGTCCTGAGCTACGAGTCGAGGAGTTCGGAGGGTCCTGAGCTGCGAGTCGAGGAGTTCGGAGGGGATCGAATGGTGGCCAGAAGACTTCAGAAATTGAGCTCCAACGGTTGTGCACGAAGTGGTTTGGACTTTGATAAGTTTGGCGCCTTTTCTTTATTTTTTTTCTCTTCATATATACTGTATCGTTATTAATCACTTAGTTATAGTAACCTTTATAAATTGTACTCCTTTAATCGCTTATGGTGTACTATCTGTTTTTGGGCGAGGCGGGGACATCACACAGCATCCACACCAGCTGATTACCCAGTTTGGCGGGGCCGAAGGCTGCTCCCCCTAGACAAGAACGAGCTGAGCGAGCCTGAGGCGACCCAGGGGGTTACATCAGAATCAGTGAAAGATCAACCGGAGTGTAGAAGCCAACAACCTTGCAAATCCAGAAATAAATAAATAGCACTAATAATGAGAAAATAAGATAAAGAGTCATTGAAGTAAGATCACTGGTTGTAGGAACATTTCAATGATGGGGCAAGTCTGTGAAGTCATCACCTTCTATTTAAGAGCCTGATAGTTGAGATTTAATAACTGTTTTTGAACCTGGTGATGTGAGTCCTGAAGCTCTTGTGCCTTCTACTCGATGGTAGCAGTGATTAGGGAGCATGACCTGAGTGTTGGGGATCTCTGATGCTTGATATTGTTTTCCTACGACAGCATTTCATGTAGACGTACTTAATGGTTGGGAGGGCTTTACCAGTGATATACTGGGCCAAATCCACTACCTTTTGTGTGATTTTCCATTCAAAGGCATTGGTGCTTCCATTCCAGGCTGTGATGCAGCTAGTCAATACACTCTTCACTACGCATCTGTGGAAGTTTGTTAAAGTTTTAGATGTCATGCTGAATCTCTGCAGATTCCTAAGGAAGTAGAGGCACTGCTGTGCTTTCTTCACAATTGTGCTTATGTGCCGTGTCCAGGACAGGTAATTTGAAATAGTAGCAATCAGGAATTTAAAGTTGCTAACCCTCTCCACCTGGAATAAGCATTGGCTCTCGGACCTCTGGTTTCTCTCTCCTAAAGTCTATAATCAGTCCCTTGGTCTTGCTGACATTGAGTGAGAGGTTTTTGTTATGCCACCACTCAGTCAGATTTTCAATTTCCCACCATTCATCACCACCATTGATTTAGCCAATAACAGTGGGGTTATCAACAAACTTAAATATGGTATTTGTGCTGTACTTAATCACAGAGTCATAGGTGTAAGGCAAGTAGAGCAGGGGCCTAATCTCACAGCCTTCTGCTGTGCCTGCACTGATGGAGATCGTGGTAGAGATTTTGTTGCCAATCTGAATTGACTGGGGTCTACAAGTAAGAAATCTAAGATCCAATTGCATGAGGAATCAGAATCAGAATCAGGTTTATTATCACAGGCATGTGACGTAAAATATGTTAACTTAGCAGTAGCAGTTCTATGCAAACATAATCTTGCAGAGAGAGAAAGACATAACAGTAATAATAAATACAATAAAACAATATATAAACAAGTAAATCAATTAAAGTAAATTGAATAGAATTCAAAACAAAATGTGCAAAAATAGAAATACTGTATATTAAAAAATGTGAGGTGGTGTCCAAAGCTTCAATGTCCATTTAGGAATCAGATGGCAGAGGGGAAGACGCTGTTCCTGAATCACTGAGTGTGTGCCTTCAGGCTTCTGTACCTCCTACCTGATGGTAACAGTGAGAAAAGGGCATGCCCTGGGTGCTGGACATCCTTAATAATGGATGCTGCCTTTCTGAGACACCGTCCCTAAAGATATCCTGGGTACTTTGTAAGCTAGTGCCTAAGAAGAAGCTGACGAGATTTACAGCCTTCTGCAGCTTCTTTCGGTCCTGTACAGTTGTCCCTCCATACCAGACAGTGATGCAACCTGTCAGCATGCTCTCCATGGTACAACTATAGAAGTTTTTGAGTGTATTTGTTGACATGCCAAATCCCTTCAAACTCTTAATGAACTATAGCAACTGCCTTGCCTTCTTTATGACTACATCAATATGTTGGGACCAGGTTAGGTCCTCAGAGATCTTGAAGCTGCTCACTCTCTCCACTTCTGATCCCTCTATGAAGATTCATATGTGTTCCTTCACCTTACCCTTCCTGAAGTCCACATTCAGTTCTTTCGTCTTCCTAACGTTGAGTGCCAGGTTGTTGCTGCGGCACCACTCCACTAGTTGGCATATCTCTCTCCTGTATGTCCTCATTGGCTGTTTGGTATAGCAGCCAAGGTCTTGGAGCCTATTGATTAGTTTTGAGGGGATGCTAAGTGGTAGTTGATAAAGATCATCCTGGTGTATACATCTTTGCTGTCCAGATGTTCCAGGATTGAGTGAAGAACCAATGAGATAGGTGGAATTGTTGCTGAGGTAGGGAAATTCAAGTGGATGCAAGATGCCTCCATTCAGGAGACTATATAATTCATCACCAACCTCTCAAAGCACTTCATCACTGTGAATGTTAGTGAAACTGGGTAATAGTCATTGAGGCAGGTGACAATAGTCTTCTTGGGCATTGGTATGAGATATAGAGATAGATAGACACTTTATTGATCCCAAAGGATATTACACTGTCACAGTAGAATTACAAGTGTACAGATATCCAAATATTAGAAGAGAAGTAAGAAAGAATAAAAATAAGTTACCTCAAACATTCTAACAGGAGGGGGGGGTCATCATTTCCCTGGTATAGGTTGACTCATAGAGCCTAATGGTTGAGGGTAAGAAGGACATTATATAGTGCTTGTTGGAGTAATGCAGTTGTCTTAGTCTATTACTAAATTTGCTCCACTGTTCAGCCAAGGTGGCATGCAGAGGATTGAGGAACATTGTCCAGAATTGCCAGGATTTTCCGTAGGGTCCATTGTTCTACCACAGCCTCCAGTGTGTCCAGTTTTGACTCCTATAACAGATCCAGCCTTTCTAATTAGTTTATTCAGCCTGTTGGCATCAGCCATGTTGATGCCATTGCCCCAGCACACCACCACCTAGAAGATTGTACTACAGACAACAGACTGGTAGAAAACATGAAAAAGAGGCCTGCATACTCCAAAGGACCTCAGTGTTGTATCTGAAGTCCGAGGTATACAGTGTAAACAGGAAGAGAACCAGTACAGTCCCCTGTGCTGCTTATAGCCATGTCTGACACACAGCTCTGAAGCCACACAAGCTGTGGACCGCCTGTCCGGTAGTCCATAATACAGAATACAATGAAAGTGCCAGCCTGCATTGAACAGAGCTTTTCCCCCAGCAATGAGGGCTGTATGGTATTGAAGGCACTTGAGAAATCAAAGATCATGATCCTCAAGCGCTGCCCTGCTTATCCAAATGGGAGTAGGCTCTGTTTAGCAGGAGATGACAGCAAACTGCAGAGGATCAAGGGCTAATCTGTCCAGGAGTCATAGGTGAGCCAGGACCAGCTTCTCTAGGATCTTCATGATGTGTGAGGTTATTCAAGACTTTTGGTTGGCCCTTCTTGGGTACTAGGAGCACAGATGTTGTTTTCCACAGAGCTGGGACTTTTTCTGGGCTGAGACCCAGATTGAAAATGTGCTAGAGAACTCCACATTGCTGATCAGCACACTTCTTCAGAACCTTAGGGATCACAACATCTGGTCCCAATGCTTTGCCAGGTCAGAGCCTTTTGCACCTATTCAGTAGTGAATGTGAGTTCCTGATGACTGGGGAGTTGGTGGAAGGAAGTTTGTAGGTGAATTTCAGCATTCCAGACAACCCCAACAAACTGCAATTCACCTATGGCCAAAACACATCTATGGCAGACACCATCTCCTTTGCCCTACACTCATCTCTGGAGTTTCTGGCCAATAAAGACATTAACATCAGAATAGTGTTTACTATTACAGCTCTTGCTTCAATACCATAATTCCAAACTAAGCTTAAGATCTTTCTGAAATTGGTTCCTTGACTTTATGACCAACAGAAAACAATCATTAAGGATAAGCAGCAACATTTCAGCCATGGTTACTCTCAACATTGTTGCTCCACAGAGGTGTGTCCTCAGTTCCCTTCTCTACTCCCTACACACTTAAGACCACATGACCAGATTCTGCTCTGACTCCATCTGCAAGTTTACAGATGATACCATAGTGAGCTGTAACTCAGATAAAAAGTTGAAGAACAGCAAGGAAATAGGGGCCTAGTAACATGGCAACAACCTTACCATCAATTTCAGCAAAACAAAAGAGCTAGTCATTGACTTCAAAAAGGAGGTGGGGGTGTGCACATGGTCCTGTCTGCATCAAAAGTGTTCTAAAGTTGAGGGGGGTTAACAGCTTCAAGTTCCTAGGAATGAACATCACCAAAATCCTGTTCTGGTCCAACTGCATCGATGCCATGGCCACGAAAGCTCTCCAATACTTTCACTTTCTCAGAAGGCTAAAGAAATTTGGCAATTTTTAACCATGCACCATAGTATGCCTAAGCCCATAACTTCTAAACTCCAGAGATTACAGGCCCAAGGCTATCAAATGCTCCTTTATCCCTTTCATTCCAGAGATTATTCTTGTAAACGTCCTCTGGACACATCCCAATGCCAGCACATTCTTTCTTGGATATGGGGCCTAAAGCTGCTCGCAATATTCCAATACAGTCTGATGAATGCTTTATAAATCCTTAGCATTACGTCTTTGATTTTATATACCAGTCCTCTCAAAATGAGTGATAACATTGCATTTACCTTCCTTACTACCAACTCAACCTGCAAATTAACCTTTAGAGAATCCTGCACTAGGACTCCCAAGTTTCTTTGTACTTCTGATTTCTAAATTTCGTTCCCATTTAGAAAATACTGTGCTTTTATTCCTTCTACCAAAGTGCATCACCATATACTTCCCTACACTGTATTCCATCTGCCACTTCTTTGCCCATTCTCCTAATCTGTGCACAATGGCTTGGCATGGTAACTGCTCTACATGTGACTAGAAGAATCTGCAGAGATTCATGGACAAAGTTCATCACATCACAGAAACCAACTTCCCCTCCGTGGACTTTCTATACTTCTTGCTGCCTCAGTAAAGCAGCTATCATCGTCAAAAACCTCACCGCATCTGGACGTTCACTCTTCTCCCCCTCCCATCAGGCAGAAAGTTCAAAACCTTAAAGAACGTACCACCAGACTTAACGATAGCTTTATGCTACTGTTATTAGACTGTTGGATGGTGTCCTAATACAATAAGATCAACTCCTGACCTCACAGTCTACCTTGTCAGGTTCTTACATCTTATTGTGCACCTCTGTAGCTTTTTTTCTGCATTGTTATTGTTTTATCTTGTTCTATGTCACTGTAGAATGATTTATCTGTATGAACAGTCTCGAGGACAAACTTTTCACTGAATCTCAACACAACTGTGACAATAAAAAAAACTCCATTTCCAATTCTAATTCTTCTAAACCTTCCATCGAATGATTAGTAAGCATAAAACAATAACGCTTTACTGTCAAATGCTGGTTCAAATTCAAAGCAATCATTTGCACTATAATATAAGACCTGAAAACGATAAAAATATAGGAACAGAATCGGGCCTTTTGGCTGATCCATTTTCCCTCTCAGCCCAGTCTTCTGCCTTCTCTCTGTATCCTTTCATGCCCTGAATAATCAAAAGTCTATCAACTCTTCCTTAAATAGCTACCTGTAGTAAAGAATTCCACAGATTCACCGCTTTCTGTCCAAAGAAATTCCTCCTCATCTCTGTTCTAAAAGGACACCCTCTATTTTGAGGCTGTGTCATCTGGTCTTTGACTCTCCCACCAGAGGAAACATTCCCTCACCAAGTGTTTTAGTCCTCATGTATGCATATGAAGAATGGCCAGTGGTGCCTGTCAAAGGGGTGATAGACATTTTTATATTTTCAACCAATTTTTATTTCCAGTAAATTCAATTGAATGAAAAGAAGGAGAAAGTTAGATTTGTTAGATTTGAAACTGAATAACTTTGAAAGGGTTATATGGGGATTTTGTTCCTTGGGATGACATTGGAGCCTCTGCAATCTCGCCTTCTTCAGAGTTGTACTCTCCAGCTGAAGCCAGAGAAAAATGATCAAAGAATAGATCTATGTAAAGTATCTTTTCCACAGGGGAGTTGAATAGTTGAAGTGTTGTTTTCCAGAACTATTGCTGAGATCCACTTATTCAAGTCAGATTGGGGAATACATCCTCTGGGAATCATGGAGTCTGGGTTATTTATTAATGAGAGCTAAGTGTTGGCAGTAGCAATGCTGGGTTACTTTTGTCTATTAGACTAAATAATATGGAGAAATAATAGTGCACAACTAAACGCAAGGAAAGAAACCAAAACATATTACACATTTTTTAAAGTGTGCCTTTTTAAAGCAGTTACGTTAAAAAAATTACAAAATTTCAGTTGATCTTATGACCAATAATGAGATATATGATCAAAGAGAAGCCACAGGCAGCAGAGCCACGTCATGAAAACTCAGCCACGACTGAGTTCCTGTAAGCATTATTCACGTCTTTTATCCATATTGAAGCATTTAAAGAAAAATTATTATTTATACAATTATCAATGGGTAAGTGTCCTTCAAGCTTTGTATTTTTGTAATAAACAAAATTCTTGTCAATCTTCTATATCAGACTGTTTCCACCTTTCAAAGTTGGATGGGAGATTTGTGAATGCAAACCCTTAACTTTTGCACATGTAGAGAAATTCAGAAAACTCAATAATAATTTTTTTTTAATTTTCTGGTGGCAGATTTTTCTGATTGCTGGTGTGTATCCAGATAGTCCAGGAAAATGACGCAGTGCCCTTCACTGAACCCCTTAAAGAACCAAGTGGAAATGTGGAAATGCAGTGGAAGTGCACACTAATAGCTTTCTTTTTGCCATTGACGCCATAAGAAAGCACCTTTTGTGGGGTATTTCGTGTTGCTGCAAGGGCCAAATGCTGCTTCATTGTGTTGTTGCCTCTGGTTACTGAACTTCAATTTAAATGCAGCATACATTACTTGATTACTGGGACTGAAGGAGGTTGTTTTGTTGTCTTCTCAGGCATAGTGCAAAGGAATGTATATATCAGGTAGCCAGATAACTACATCCTGCTACATATACTGCTTACACCCATACCTATTCATCAGCTTTAATCACTACACTTTGGTTTAGGATGACAGTTCCTTTTACATGTTTAAGTCTGATAAAATGCAGCATAAATATTTAATTATATGGTTTGGAAAGTATGCAATTAAAGGGCCTAATGTTAGGCTGACAGCAGGGGCTTTTTTTATTCCCAAAAAGTTCCAAACAATTTCAGTGGGAAAATGTTTTCCAACATATGAAAGGGGTTAACGTTAATTATTCTAAATTACAGCTGCTGGCAAGAGCATTTCTGTGAGGGGATAATTCTAAATTAATACAGACGAGTATGGCTGAAAGTAAGTCAATACTTTCTTAACCCGGACATAAAATGCAAGTTGTTAGAACAATCTCCCTTATAACAAATTATAGTTTGTAAGTGCCTCCATGACTTCATCGTACAGGCAGATCTGGGCTGAGCCCAGTGAATGATTATTTCAAAAGTTCAAAATTGATTTGTTATCAAAGCACATAGAGTATACCGTATGTCATCGTAAACTACCATGAGGTTCATTCTCTTTGTGGGCATTCACAGCAGATTCAAAGAAACACAAATAGAATCAATGAAAATCTGCACAGAGACCAACAAACCGTATAAAGACCAACAAATTACAAATACAAAATGAAAAAAAAATTAAAATAATAAATAAGTAATAAATAGTATTGAGAACATTAATCGTAGAGTCCTTGAAAGTGAGTCCATTGGTTGTGGAATCAGTTCAGTGTTGAAGTTATCCACTCTGGTTCAGGAGCTTGATGGTTGAGGGGTAACAATTGTTCCAAAACCTGCTGTTGTGGGACCTGAGGCTCCTGTACCTCCTTCCTGATAGCATCAGCAAGAGGAGAGGATGGCATGGATGGTGGAGATCCTTGACGATGGATGCTCCTTTCCTGTGACAAATCTCCTTTTGGATGTGCTCAATGGTGGGAGGGCTTTACCTGTGATGGACTGGGCTGTATCCACTATATTTAACACAAAATACTCTGCAGATGCTGGGGTCAAAGCAACACGCACAACACGCTGGAGGAACTCAGCAGGTTGGGCAGCTTCTGTGGAAATGAGCAGTCAACGTTTCAGGCCGAGACCCTTCGTCAGGACTGAAGAGGGAGGGGGCAGGGTCACTATAAAGAAGGTGGGAGAGGGTGGGAACAAGAAGGCTGATATGTGCCAGGTGAAAAACCAGTAAGGGAAAAGATCAAGGGGTGGGGGAGGGGAAGCAGGGAGGGGATAGGCAGGAAAGGTGAAGACGGAGATGGAATGTAAGAGGAAAGCACTATAGGTAGTAGAAGGAGGTGGAACCATGAGGGGGGGTGATAGGCAGCTGGAGGACGAGGCAGAGGGAAACTGGGATAAGGGAAGGGAGGGAGAGGGAATTACCGGAAGTTGGAGAATTCAATGTTCATGCCAAGGGGCTGGAGACTACCCAGATGGTATATGAGGTGTTGCTCCTCCAACCTGAGTTTGGCCTCATCATGGCAGTAGAGGAGGCCATGTATGGACATATCCGAATGGGAATGTGAGGCAGAGTTGAAGTGGGTGGCAACCGGGAGATCCTGTCTGTTGTGGCGGACGGAGCAGAGGTGCTCGACAAAGTGGTCCTCCAATCTGTGTCGGGTCTCACCGATGTAGAGGAGGCCGCACTGGGAGCACCGGATGCAATAGATGACACCAACAGACTCACAAGTGAAGTGTTGCCTCACCTGGAAGGACTGTCTGGGGCCCTAAATTGTGGTGAGAGAGGAGGTGTAGGGATAGGTGTAGCACTTACACTTGCAGGGATAAGTGCCAGGTGGGAGATCCATGGGAAGAGACGTGTAGACTAGGGAGTCGCGAAAGCAACGATTCCTGCGGAAAGCGGAGAGGGGTAGAGAGGGAAAGATGTGCTTAGTGGTGGGGTCCTGTTAAAGATAGCAGAATTCGCAAAGTATAACGTGCTGGATCCGGAGGCTAGTGAGGTGGTAAGTGAGGATAAGGGGAACTTAGTCCCTGTTGTGGTGACAGGAAGATGGGTTGAGGGCCGAAGTGCTGGAGATGAAGGAGATGTGGAACCACGATCCTTAAAGAAAGAGGACATTTGAAATGTCCTGGAATGGAAAGCCTCATCCTGGGAGCAGATGTGGCAGAGGCAGAGGAACTGGGAATAGGGAATAGCATTTTTGCATGTGGCAGGGTGGGAAGAGGTAGAGTCGAGGTAGTTATGAGAGTCAGTGGGTTTATAGAACATGGCAATGGACAGTCTGTCTCCAGAGATGGAGACCGAGAGATCAAGAAAGGGGAGAGAAGTGTCCAAGATGGACCAAGTGAATTTGAGGGCTGGGTGGAAGTTAGAGGCAAAGTCGATGAAATTGATGAGCTCAGCACGGGTGCAGGAAGCAGCACCAATGTAGTCGTCAATGTAGTGAAGGAAAAGTTGAGGAGCAGTACCAGTATAGGTTTGGAGCATAGACTATTCCACATAACTCACGAAGAGGCAGGCATAGCTGGGGCCCACACACGTGCCCATAGCTACAGCCTTGGTCTGAAGAAAGTGGGAAGAGCCAAAAGAGAAGTTATTAAGTATGAGTACCAGTTCCACCAACTGGGGTGGTGGTGGTGGGGAACTGGTGAGGTCTATTGTCTTGAAAGTAGCAGAGGTCTTTGAGGCCTTCTTGATGGGGAATGGAAGCGTACACTACATTTTGTAGTATTTTTTTTCTATTCAAGGCCATTGGTGATTCTATCCTGGGCCATGATGCAACCAGTCAATATACTTGCAGTCATGCATTTATAGAAGTTTGTCAAAGTTTTAGATAACGTGCAAAATCTTTGAAAACCTAAGGAAGTAGAGGCGTTGCTGTGCCTTTTTTCTCATGGCACTTACTGTAGTGGTGGACCCAGCACAAATCCTCTGGAATGATAACACCAAAAATTCAGGAGAAAAATGCTTGCTTGATCTGTATGCATTGAACCAATTTGCTTTCAGAATGATATTATAATCTTGCATCATGGACTGGCAAAATCCTCAAGTGCCACTCCCTATAAAAATATCAATGAACAAGAGATGAGGTAACAACGGCTGATGCAGTTCATTCTCCTGAATCAGACTTAAGAAAAAGAAGGTTTAATAATATCTTCTTCTACTAACAACATTTAAAAGGTACTTGGTAAGGTATGTAAATAAGAAAGCTTTAGAGATATATGGGCCAAATGAGGGCAACTGTGTCTATTTTAGACAGGAATTCTTGTGAGCATGGATGGGTTGGACTCAAGGACATGTTTCTATGCTGTAGTACTCTCTGACTCTGCAACAGTGCTTTAGGAAATACAGTCCAATGAGATCAATACACCAATAACTATCTACAATAGAGTCACAGGTTTAAAGTTGTTGGAATTTTGATCATTTTTATACCAGTGGAGAATCAGTGGTGATTCTTCCTTATTACATCAGAAACTTTAACTCATTCAAGATTAGAGTGATACTGTTGTTTTAATACCTCTGTAAAACTGAAATTGAATCTTAATATCCACAGAGTTTGAAATATTTTCTTGAAGACACTATGTTAGATTATGCTAAAATCTCCCTCATACTGGAGTCACATTCATTCACAGCCTCTAGAATTATAGGAAGAAGCTGAAAGAAAAATTCCTAAAAATTACTGAATAAACATGGAAGATACTCAGGCTAGGCACTATCGATGCTGATTGCTAATGTTTCAGGGTCAAAGATCTTAGAGAATTAACAACATTTGAGGCTATACTATGCAGAAAAATGAAGGAGATAAGGCAGATAAAGCATAGAGTCAAAGGACTGGAGTGGAGTTTTAAAGTTACTACTGGGGACTAGAATTATTCTGGGTAAGGTTTATGAACTAAAAGGAAGATACTTTACAAAGCATTGTCAGGGCAGGTTAGAGTGCATAGTTTTAGAGATACACAGGTTCAAAGATTCATTTGTTATCAAAGTATACAACTCTGAAATTCTTCTTTTCCAGATCACCATGACACCAAGAAAAAAAAGACCAGTGAAACGATCATCAACCCCAAATCCCCCCTCTCTTGCACAAAAAAAAGAGCAAAATTGCAACAGGAACATCAATCCTCAAATCCCACCTCGCCGCGCACAAGAAAAAAATGAGATGAATCAGGCAAAAAACACAGAATATATTAAACTGTAAGAAAAGTCCATTGTCCATAGTCCGAGTCCATATCCATATCCAAAAAAATGCAGAGAACCTCAGTAACATTCTTCGGGCACAACGGCAAGCCACAATAGTCCAGCAGCAGAGCGATCCCACAAGCAATCAAAAGACATACAAGAAGTGAAATAAGTAGCTTTGTGGTCTATCCAGAAGATGTCGACCGTGGGAGAGTTGTACACAGGTGCCATCTTGATTTTCAAGTGAAATCAGTATTACTCCTGAAAATAGTTATTTAGATGCTGAATAGTGGAGTAATGAATGTGGTGGCAACAATATGTTTGTGATATCAGAAATTATGGTGGACAGTTTGTGTATTTGAACCACAAATGGGCTGGGGATTTGGGTGAGTTAAGCAAATAATGACAGTGTTTGTTGGAGAAGGAAATCAATGAGAAATAAATGTGAGAAATGGAGAGTACTTAATTGTCAAAAAGGAATGTTAAGGAAAAATAAAAGTCATATGAGAAGGAGTGGCGTGGAAGGAGACTTGGAAAGTATGACTCTGAGTCTGGGAAGCTTAAGTCCTCAGGAGGTAGGGTGCAGGATGTGGAGACTTACTGCTGTGGGAGTCTGTTGCTATGGTGAATTCTTCTTGGACAATAATCAGCAATTATGAACTGCTCATCTCCTATCCTGCCATCTTCTCTACAGACAGGAGAATAAAGCCTCTCACTGAAGGATGTGGAAACCATGATCAGACCAGAGAGTGAGTGCATCGTCAAACATTTGCTGCAGCCTGCAAAATTTCCATGCTGGATCTCTGTGCTGTGTACTTGAACGGACATTGATATTTGATATGAAAGGATTTAGATATCCATCTCTAGTTGTTTTTGAGTACAATTGAAATCTATAAAGCAAATGTTCCATCGATTTAATCTACATATTCTCTATTTTTCTTGTGTAAGTGGAGGAAATGAGAAAAGAAGTGAAACTGAGAGGGCTAAGAATGAATAAGAACGGCAATGGTGCTCAGTGGAGTTGTAATGAATATTAGCAGAGAATTCACCCCTTGAAATAGTGTTGGAGACATCAAGAAAAGTAAAAAAAAATCTCATCATGAGGAGGCCTGTACATTTCTCATCACTGTCTCAGTACAGAAGCCTGAAGGCACATACTCAGCAATTCAGGAACAGCTTCTTCCCCTCTGCCATCTGATTCCTAAATGGACTTTGAACACTACCTCACTTTTTCAATATATACTGTTTCTGTTTTTGCACGACTTTTAATCTCCAATATACATATACTGTAATTGATTGATTGATTTTTTCTTCTATATTAAGTATTGCATTGAACTGCTGCTGCTAAGTTAATGAATTTCAAGATACATGCCTGTGATAATAAACCTGATTCTGATTCTGATGTGTCCCTGGAAGTAGAAAATGAGTTTTAAAATGTACAGCGCAGAAACCAACTCTGATTGCCCATCTGATCTATGCCAAACACAATGCCTATCCATGCTACTCCCATCTGCCTACAGTAATCCAATGTTCATCTACTCCTTTCCTATCTAAGTATATGTCTAAATGCCTTTTAAACAGATACTAGTATCTGCCTTCTATACCTTGTCTGTCAGTTTGCTACAAGTATTCACCACCCTCTGTGAAAAATATACCCCTCAAATCTTCTTTAATTTTCTCCCCTTGCACTTTAAACTAGTACTCTCAAGTTTTAGACTACCATGTCCTGGGTAAAAAATTCTGCCTTTCTTAATTTTGTAAAGGTCAGTAAGTTAGCCCCTCAGCCTCTTACATTCCAGTAAGACAGAAGCCAACCTATCCAAACTCTTCTACAGATCTCCAGTTCAGACAAAATTCCAGTTAATTTATTCTGCACTCTTTCTATCGCTACCACATGATGTAGTGTAGCAACTACAAGTATGCACAATACCATATGATCATAAGAAATAGGAGCAGAATTAGGCCATTTGGCCCATCGAGTCCCCTCTGCCATTTCATCATGGCTGATCCATTTTCGCTCTCAGCTCCAATCTCCTACCTTCTCCCTATATCCCTTCATGGCCTGACCAATCAAGAATCTATCAACCTCTGCCTTAAATATACATAGAGAATTGGGCTTCACGGCTTGACCACTCTCTGACTAAAATACTCTTGTTGGTTACAACAGTAAAATTACTTTCTGACTCTTATATTCAATACCTTGGCTTATGAAGGCAAGCATACTAAATGTCTGTTTTGCTATCCAATCCACCTGTATCATAACTTTCATGGAGCTATGGACAAGTACCTCAAGGTCTTTCTGTACACCAAAATATTAAAGGGCATGTCTCTCGCTCTTGGGCCGGGGACCAGTCCCCATCCCCAACCCTACCACACTGATTATCTAGCCAAGGACAGATTGATGTCTCCAGTACAGAGTGTTGTCATTTGTATCATTATCAAAATACCAATTAAACAAAAATCTCAATAGTTTAATTTTGTACGAAACACTCACTATTATCTTCTGCATTCCCTGGTAACATTGGAGAGGGGTTGAGCAACATGCATTGAGTTCAAAATCAAAGTCAAGTTTATTGTCATATGCTCCGCTCTTCAAGAAAGAGGAGAGGCAGAAGAAAGGAAACTATGGGTCTCTTGGTTTGACCTCAGTGGTTGGGAAGATTTTGGTGTTGATTATTAAGGATGAGAACTCAGGGTACTTGGAGGCTCATGATAAAATAGGCCGCAGTCAGCATGGTTTCCTCAAGGGAAAATCTTGCCTGACAAGCCTTTTGGAATTTTTGGAAGAAATAATAAGTAGGATAGAAAAAAGAGAATTGGTTGATGTTGTGTACTCGGAATTTTAGAGGGCCTTTGACAAGGTGGCAAATAAGAGGCTACATGCCCATGGTATTACAAGAGAGATCCTAGCATGGATAAAGCAATGGCTGATTGAAAGGAGGCAAGAAGTGGGAATGAAGGGAGCCTTTTCTGGATGGTTGCCAGTGACTAATAGTGTTCCACAGAGATCTGTGTGGGGACCAATTCTTCTTACATCATATGTCAATAACTTGGATGATGGAATTGATGCTTTGTTACAAAGTTTACAAAGTCAAGAAATGTATGGTTATGCACTTTGGTTGAAGAAATGAAACAGTTGACTATTTTCTAAATGGAGAGGAATACAGAAGCTGGGGTGCAACAGGACATGGGAGTCCTTGTGTAGGATTTCGTAAAGGTTAATTTGCAGGTTGAGTCTGTGGTAAGGAAGGCAGATGCAACGTTAGTATGTACTTCAAGGAAAGATGTAATGTGGAGACTTTATAAAGCACTGGTGAGGCATCACTTGGAGTATTGTGAGCAGTTTTCAGCCTCTTATCTTAGAAAGGATGTGCTGAAGCTGTAGAGGGTTCAAAGGAGGTTCACGAAAATAATTCCAGGATAGAATGGTATCTGATGGCTCCGGGCCTGTATTAGCTAGAATTCAGAAGAATGAGGGGTGATCTCATTGAAAGTTGTTGAGTAGTGGAAGGCATTGATAGAGTGGATGTGGGGAGGATGTTTCCTATGGGGGGAGAGTCTAAGACCAAAGGACACAACATCAGAGTAGAGGGCCATCCTTTTAGAAAAAAGATGAGGAGGAATTTCTTCAGCCAGAGAGTGGCGAATCTGTGGAATTCTTTGCCATAGGCAGCTGTAGAGGCCAAGTCTTTATGTATCTTTAAGGCACAGGATGATAGATTCTCAATTGGTCAGGGCATGAAGGGATACTGGGAGAAGGCAGGAGATCAGGATCTAGAGGAAAATTGGATCAGCCATGATGAAATGGCAGAGCAGACTCAATGGACCAAATGGCCTAATTCTGCTCCTATTTCTTGTGTTCTTATGGTATGCACAGGTCCAATGAAGAACTTACTTAAAGCAGCTTCAGAGGCACATAGATGCATATTAGCAGCATTCTCCAGGACAATGTAAACATAAATTATACACTATTTTTGCAAGAAAGAATACAACTAGAACAAAACAAAACAAACTACAGAGTCCATTTTAGTGCAAAGTGATCAATGTGGCCCTGGTGTTGTTAAACTCTCATGATTAAAATTGTGCCGGCTAGTTCAAGAACCAAACAACTGTAGGGAAGTAGCTGCTTTTGAACTTGCTGGTGTAGGACTTCAGGCTTCTGGACCTTCTGTCTAATGGTGGCTATAACCTAGATGGTGGCAATCTTTAATGATGGGTGTTGGTGGGGATTTTTAATGATGGGTGTTGTCTTCTTGAGACAGCACCTCCTGTACAAACTGTCATTGATGGGGAGAGAAGTGCCTGCAATGTGTTGTGCAGAGTCCACTATTCTCTACAGCTTCTTATGTTCCTGCACATTTGAATTGCCAGAGCAGGCGATGATGCAACCAGTCAGCAATATGCCTGTTGGAGTTTGTTCGAGTGTTCAGAGGCCAGCTGAACCTCCTTAAAAATTAATGACACTGCTGTGACTTCCTTGCGATTCTAGCAATCAGTCAGTTGTGTCAACGTGAGTAGAACAATGATAAAAGCAACTCAGCACTATAAAATTCTCCTCATGGTACTGTGACTGTCATCGTCTGTACTTGTTGATAAGAAAGGTTATGATTTTATTAGCTGTCTCTGACATTGGAAGCATATTAGACATGCTTATTTAAATATCATTAAGATGCAACTCTGTAAAGAATGTGATGTCACCGGGAAATGATCTCAAAAATAATCTAGCAAAAAATGTATCAGCTGGGAGAGAAAATAAGTTAATATTTCAGGTCAAGAACCCTTCACTTGTATTGGAAAGGTGATGAAACAAGTTTGTTTTTAAATTTTGAAGAATGGTCTCGGCCCGAACCATTGACTATATACTCTTTTCTATAGAAGCTGCCTGACCTGCTGAGTATCTCCAGCATTTTGTATGTGTTCCTTTGTTTTTAAATTGTACAGAATGAGTGTAGTGGATGGAACAGAGAAAATACTTGTAAAAGAGTGATGACCATGGTTGTCTAAGTAACAATTACCTTAAAAGTCTGCAGGCTGAGACAGGAAAGAAAAAAATAAAACAACTTGAAGACAAGGGTGCAACCCCTTCCGTAAATAAAACAGGGTTACTTATAATTCTCGTTCAATAATAGGTCCCAGTTGCTGTGGTGTACTTAAGACAAATGTGTTTACAACGGATAACATTGGAGCAAGGTAGTAAATCAACAACTGAGAAGTTAGAATGGCAGTGGAACTGAAAAATAAAGTGACAAGAAATCTGATTTTGTTAAGTACAGATTTGGTCAATACTAAATTTCTGTTATCTTCAGCTTTTTTCCTTTCTGCAAATTAAAGTGCACTTTGCTTCACAGATTTCCTGTTCTTGATCAAGGACCTGCCACAGTGATGTTCCAGTTTTGATGAAGGTTTCTTGAACTGAAGCATTGACTCAGTTTCTCCATCCATTGATGCTGCTTGACCTTTTGAGTCCTTACTGCATTTTCTGCAATTGGCCCGAATTACACTAGTGAGCAGTTCACGAAGAGTCATTTGCCAAATTGCTGCTCGGCCTGCTGAATGCCTCCAGCATTTTCTGTTTGTAATATCTAGGGGTTTTTTTGTTTCAATTTGTGCAATCTGCTTGCAGTTTAATTATATTTGGGAGTAAAATTAATTGCTAGGAAATACCCTTATTTTATTATTTTGGCAGAAAATTCCTCTTCAGAAGATGGATGAAAGCAATAGAAATAAATACTTGGGCTGATGCAAAAGATTTGATCCATAATCATTCATATAAAGCTAACACATTTTTCATATAGTATTACTAGAATGATTTCCCTCCATTGGGTATTTTTTAATTCATATACTTGCATTAAGAATCTGAAAATATCCTCATAACTAAGAGCTTTAACTGTGGTTTTTGTGGATGACTGGTGGTTCAGTGTTAAGTGATTTCTAGCAAAAAAAACATCCAGGTTTTGGTTACCTCATACCTGAGTCAGCAGAAGCTTCCATTCACACCCTTCAACATAAATTGCCTTGGGTTACTTTAGTACAATGAGCTATTCTTTCTTGACAGAAGTTGATGGACCTTTAGTTGTGGCATGCCATGTTATGCTTCAAGGAGCTTGAAGCAATGATTAATCTGCTGTAACAAAAACATTTCTCATGGTACGTGAATGTTCCTAAAACTTTATAATCTCCAGACCATTACTGTACCAATAAGTGTTAGAGGTTAATAAAGTTTCTCATTTGTATTGCTATGCTATGGTAACACAAAATGACTGTTACCATTTGTAGAGCACTCATTGCCTGCTCAGGCTGAATCGTTTAAAAACAAATTGCAAAAAGCAAATGACACAAACTATGGCTAATCTTTATTTAGCCTTCCATTATTTTTTTTTATAAACAATGTCGTCTGGTTGCCAAATGTTAAGAGTGCTCAGGAACTTGTCTCCACTCAGATTCTTAGATGATGTTATGGATCTTGCAATGATAAATTTGTGTGTCAGTGATCATTCATCTGACCCCATGTGCTTGTGTTCTCTGCAGAAATAAGTATGGCCTTGCAATTATTTTTCCCTTTAATTTTCTCCTCTCCTGTGAGCGGGTATTTTTACTGGGGTATAGTTTCATAGGCTCCAGCCACAAGCGTCTCTTGTCCAATCGGCTATTAATCACATATGAGTCAAGGAAATGAGTGCTGACAAGCAATTTTATCATGGGGCACACCACTGACAAACACGACCCCGTCTTCATATGACATTCCACCAAAAAGTAACAGGATCCCTGATTTTAATTATCTCTTATTGAAGAGAAATTTTCATCCTTTCCAACAGGAGTAATGAGGTACAATTAAGAGTGGGATCCATGACTGATTTGTTTGCTTTCAGTCTAGGGGCACTTAGGTGAATCATTCAGCTCATGCCTAATCCTATACATGCTGGGATATGTAAGAAAACTACAAGTCAATGAGACTTACATCAGTGGTGGGAAAGTTATTGACAGGGATTCTGAGAGACAAGATCCATTTGATTTGGAAATGCAAAGGCTTATTAGGGATAGTCAGCGTGGACTTGGGCATGGGAAAAATATCTCACAATTGATTGAACTTTTCACAGAGGTGGGCAATAGGATTGATGAAGGCAGTGCATTAGATTTTGTCTACATGGGCTTTAGCAAGTTTGTGGTAGATGGAAATGTGAATAAGACTCAGCATACAGTGAAAATTTGACAGTTTGGAGCTCAGTGGTTCAGCTAATGACCTCCCAGGACTGAATAATGCACGGTAGAAAAGACCTTTCCTGTAGAGTTGTTTAAAAGAATTATTCATCATTTAGATGCTATCTGCTAGCTCAGTTCCTCTCTTGATTCCTGTATTTCCACAGGAATTTGATCATCTCTAGAGTTGGTGTTGTTGAAGTTGACAAGGAGTGGTTTGACGGTGTTGAAGGATTCTTTTTTTTTACTTTAACATTTCTGTGCAAACAACAGCTCCCAGATATGTCCCATAGAAATACAACATGACTGTGAAAATGACTGCATCTCTCCACGAAATGAACCGCCTTCTGGAATCTAAAGAAGCCAACTATGTTCTGAGCAAGAAGCAAGTTCCAGCTGGATTATTCAGAGAGCAATGGTCAAGCCAAGCTTCATTAAAGAACAATGTGGAAGATGGCTGAGTTTCCAGAATGAAGTTCACCTGCTGGAAAACTCATTTTACCCAAATAGCTCTCTGACATTGGAGATTGTTCAAAGGAGGTTCATGAAAATGATTCCCCCATTGAAAGACTTATCATATGAAGAACATTTGATAACTCTGGTCCTGTATACATTGGAATTCAGAAGAATAAGGGGGCAACTGATTGAAACCTATTAAATGTTGAAAGGCCTTGGTAGAGTGTATGTGGAGGGGATGTTTCCTAGGGCGGGGAGTCTAAGACCAGAGGACATAGCCTCAGAACAGAGAGAAGTCTATTTTGAATGGAAATAAAGGGGAATTTCTTTAGCCAGAGAGAGAAATAAATCTGTAGAACTTGTTGCTACAGGTGGCTGTGGAAGCCAAGTCACTGGATATACTTAAGGCAGAGGTTGATTGATTCTTCATTAGTCAGGACACAAAGAGATATGATGAGAAAGCAGGAGATCGGGGCTGAAAGGGAAACAGCTTAGCCATGATGCAATGTTAGAGCAGACTCGATGGGCCAAATGGCCTAATTTGGCTCTGACATCTTATAGTCTTATGGCCTCTCTGGTCTATAGCTAGAGATATTTGTAATATTTTTTCATCCGCTATTTCATAATGAAGGCTATTAATGTCATTCTTTCCGGGGTCGGGGGGGGGGGGGGCCCAATCATGTTTTAGTCTTGATTTCCAGAGGTTAAGGACCCTTGAGTGCTGCAGTACTGGGAGAATGAGCGGAGGGCATGCAGTTTTACTAAGATTCTAAGCAAAGCATGGTGCAAAATTCCACTGATTGCATCCCACTCCAGATTTCCCTGAATGTACACTCCATCTCTTCGGTAGAAGCTTCCACTGACTGTACAATCTTTGGTTTGAAGTTCCAGTAACTGCTTGTCCCTTAGCACAATGCTCCAATGACTGCATATGTGAAACCATCCAGTTATCACATGGCTACTCATCTCTAGCTCATATTCCAACAGAAATCTGTTCCCTTCATTACTAACTGGTGTGTGATCCAAAACAGAGAACTGCACAGACCAATGCCCACGGTCCTGGCAGCAGTCATTGTGGTTTAATTCTACAGTCAACCTTTGCAACATCTACATTTGAGCCATCTTAGTACATCCTACATAACTGATGGCTTATCCTGTTATGATATGTCTATTCATTCCAGCACATCATCCAAGTGTGTGTGCATGATAGGAACCATGCATCCATCATACAAAGCATACCAGAGCAGATCATACACTTCCATGTGCATAAAGGATAAATCTCCAGAGGCTTGACCAGGTTTTAGCAAATGGAGGAGGAAAGGATAGAAATAATGGCAGAGGCTAGGAAGGGAGCAAAATGCTTCAGATGATGGAAGACTATTATTTTATGACCAATCAAATACTGTTATTTTTTTTATCTATGACATCATTGAGAAACTTTGGTCAGAGGAAAAGTGCTTTGTTGAACAAAAATCCTCCCAATCGTTAGAGGTCATATTTTCCAATGGGCTCTAAGTTGCTTGGTAATGGGAATAATATGCCTCCACCCTTGGGATAATTTTTTTTCTGTTGGTAATTTGTGAGAGTATTTCTAGACCAAAGAGATATAAATGAGAATAAAATTAGAAGTGTCTCAAAAACTACCAATACCAGATTGAAGAAAATAGCAAAAGGAACATAGGAAGTATTAAGTTGTGCATGTGTCAATGCAAGAAGTGTAACTAACAAGGGTTTTGAGCCATAGGCACAAGTTGTCAGCCTTAGGTCCCACATCAACAGATTCAGGAGCAGTTATTACTCTTCAACTATCAGGCTCCTGAACCAGACTGGATAACTTCACTCTCTGTAACAATCTATGAACTCACTTTCATGCACTCTACAACTGGCCAGACTTCACCAGCTTGGTATCAGCTCATCTCTCTGCAATTGGACCTTGAGCTTTCTGACTAACAGACCCCAATCTAAATTAAACAACCTCTCCTCCTCCATTCTCACCCTGAGTACCAACATGCCTCAAGGCTGTGTGCTGACCCCTCTTCTGTACTCCCGTTTCACCTATGACTGCGGTCCTATACACGGTTCTAACTCCATAATCAAGTTTGCAAATGACATCACAGTGGCTGGTCTGATCAGAGGAGATGATGAGATGGCCTACAGGGACGAGGTCCAGCATCTGGCCGCGTGGCGTGCTGATAACAACCTGGCACTTAACACCCAGAAGACCAGTTCATGCTCTCTTCTCACTACTACGATTGGGTCGAAGGTACAGCAGCCTAAGGTTCTATACAACCAGATCACACAGCTGTAGGAAAGATGTCTTCCTTCCAAATTGTAATAGCTTTATGAAGGCCAGGTGCAAAACATTCAGGCAACTTATTTAAGTCTTGCTCACCTTCTCACACATATCTGTATGGTGAAGCAAATTTTACAGCTTTCACTGAACTCTGAAACCGATGTTATGTGATGCTTATGCAGTTCTTCCCATTAGAACAGTTATTAGCCTACAACCATCAGGATACATACTCTATCAGTGTGGAGAACATCACTCACCTCAATGCTGAACTGACTCCATAACCTATAGGTACACCTTCAAGTATTATTTATTTACTTTTTTTATTATTGATATTCATTTGTACATTAGTTGTTTGTGTCTTTGTTATTTTATGTATTTTTCATAAATTCTGTTGTATTTCTTTACTAAAAAGATAAACGTGTACAGGTAGATATTACAATAGAATGCTTTCAGTGACTCTGTTTCCATTACTCTCTCTCTGCAATGCACTCCAGATATTCACTGATCTCTGGGTGAGGTATCATTCCCTCAAATTCATAACACAAGAGAAAAAACTATGATTAAAAAGCTCAACTCCATGTACAAGCTAACATGACAAAAGAATATTATTCTTTTGCTAATTATCTAGCCATATTCAATCCTGCATGTCCTGTATCTTTGGGATATTCACTTGGCTATCTATGCTGTCCATATACTAAGGCAATGCCTTGTTCTTGTTCTCTTGCAATTGTTTTATGGTCCTTTCTGTCCTCTCTCTCTCTGCAAAACTTGAACTTGGTCTTGAACTTGAAATAGGGGTCCATTGTACAATCATATAACCTCCAAACCCTCAACGAGTGACCTTTTGCGATTTGTCAGGCTGGACAGTGCTGGTCAGCATATTATGTCTCTAAAGTACCCTGTCCTCAAGGAGGATAGATCATTAGAAATAGTTAAGGTGGACATGGGTAAATTCTAGAAAGGTGAATAAATTGAAGCTCAGAGAGAAATGAGACTGAAGAGGCGTTAAGGCCAGCATGGTTCAGCTGGGATCATTTTGAATGAAGGGCCTGGTGGCCTACTCCTTCTCCTTTTACCTTCTATTCTTTTACTGTATATACCAGATAACAATGAAGTCAACATAACCTGGTTCATATCTAGCTTCAATCAACATTTGGTTATGCACATTTTCCTTCAAGTTTCTCAGTTACCATCAGGAGCAGCAACATAGACTGAATTATTCAATTTTCATCCCATAACAGCAAATGCCAGTATCCAGTTCTAGTATTATGTATGCTGTCTCAACTGATCAGTCAGCCAAGAACAGAACAGAAATCAACCCTGGAATTCAGTCTGTTTGACTTAGTATCACATATACCCTTTGAGTTATTATAACCAAAAAGTGCAACATTAAACAAATATTTTTAGATGTCCAGATATCCTTGTCATGAACTATTGGCACATAAAGTTAATTGTTGCATACGCTGAATAACTTGGAACAATTTTAGCTCTACAGAAATATTCCTGATGATACAAATGTTGAAACAATTCTAAATATAAGCAAACATTTTAATAGTGTTTGCAAATTTTTAAGCAGTCTGGGTGCTGCCTTTTGACAGAAGCCAGTTCTCAACAAGTAACAGATTGAGTTGATCTTACTATTTTTTAATATTATCAAGAACCAGGACCTTGTTTATTGTCCAACATAAACATGAGCTTCTCTCTTTTATTAATAACCTGGCACCGTGTCTGAGAACCATTGAACAGATTTGCTCTCCTCTGACTTGAATGTGATTACTAATGATAAACACAGAACATTGTGTGACTTTCAGCAGAAGCCACTGGTTCAGAACTGATTCATTAGCCTAAACTTTACAATTCATTTCACTCCACTCCAAGGCAACTTTAAATGGCATTCAATCTGAAATGAGTAAATGTAAAAAAAGTATGAGTTCATCGTACCATAGAGTGCAGTCAACACATTGTGGAAATCCCAAGGCCACAAGATTGTCTTCACCAAATCTGGTTTTCATTTTTGTTATAAATTTCATTGCTGTACTAGCAAGCACAGATAAATATAGAATTTCACTCCCATCAGAGCAGTTATAACTCAACTTTTGAAGACAAAATGCTACGTTTGCAGAGCTGTTGACATTAGGGAAATAGTAAGAGTGAGATTTATGATCAAAAGGAGTGGGACAGGTTATAAACCCATCCATGACTGTTTTTATTTTTTTTAATGATATATATGAAAAAAGTTCATAGCTTTAAACTAAAATAGGCAAACAAAAGAGAAATGAGAGGCCTGCTAATGTTCCATGCTGAAAGTCACTTACCCAACATGAGCAAATTAATGAGAGTTTTAATATAGGCTTAAAAATAAGTTGTTTTATATATATCAACACTGGAAGCAGAATTCTGTACAAGGAATTGGGAATAAAAGCCAACATAAAATTCACCATGCTGAATAACAAATTGAACATCCCCATGCTGTTAAATTAGAAACCAACAGAACATCTGTTCCCTAAGTGACCAGATTATAATGCTCTGAACAGCATTCTTTTCCATTACACTCACATACTCAGGCTACAGATATCTGTTCTTTGGGTTACTTTACTACCTTCCTCAAGTTTGTTTCCTGACTTTTCTGCTGTCACAAAAATCTGGAGCAACTCAGTGTTTACCTCAAATTTACCTTTCTGGGTTTTTTTATTATTATAGACAGGATAATGACATTTCATTCTACTTATTTTAACTTAACCATGGACAATACTTCCTCCCATTTTGCATCACATTTATGCTTATTGAGTTCAAATGGTGATAACATGTTGCAATACAATGAGATAATATGCTCTGTGATTAAAACAGCAAAGAGCTTCGTGATGGTGGGAAATGGATGTCTGGGGTAAAATACTACAGCACTGAAGGAGGCTGTTTCGCTCCACATGACAATTGCTGCAATCAATTAATCCAATTTCCTGAACTTTTATCCCTAAATTTGCAATGTTTTTTTCCTTAAAGCATTGGACTATTTTCCCATTGAAAGTTATTATTGAACAGTTTGTGCCAGCCTCTCAGCCTCTCTTCATGAAAACTTTCTGGCTTTTTTTCCACTTCTCTGCTCTTTTATGTCCCTGTCTTAATTGCTTTACTTCTGGTTACGAAGAAGTCAGCCATGGGGAACTCCAGCACTATGGCAGTTGCGGCCAGAAGTTTGCCTGGGATTCAGAGCTGCTTCTCCTTACACCTGTTTGGCTCAAAGCAGAAAGGAATTGGGATTCCAGCAGAGATGGAGCCTGGAGTTGCAATTCCATGGGAAAGAGATCAAAAGTGTGGAAAGTGAGATATCAGAGTAGATTTGATTGTGATAGGACAGGGATGGAGTTACAGAATTAAAACTGAAGGGATATGATTGATACGGCTGGTGTGAACACTTTACGATGCCAGAGACCGGAAGGTCTTTCTTCATTCCCACAGATGTCTATAAGGATTTGTGTCTGCATGAGTTTCTTCTGGGTGCTAGAGTTTTCAAAGTTCCAAGAATGTACGGGTTAGGGTTAGTAAATTGTGGGCTTGCTATGTTGACACGGGAGGCATGGCGACACTTGTAGACTGTCCCCAGCACAACCTCGGATGCAAACGGTGCATTTCACTGTTTGTTCCAATGTTTGGAATGTTTGAGCCTTTACATTGTATGGAATCAAGGGGCGGGAACAACACATTTGGAGTGGGGAGCGGTGCTGAGGAGAACAGTCCTGTTCATCCCAATCCACAGAAGAGCTATAAAGGCATCACTCTGACATGTCTCGCTGTTCTCGTCTCAGTTCAGCTGCCAGGAGCGAGGGAGCAGGCCAGCTGTCATCGAAGGTAGTTGTGTTGTTAAATAGTTGTTATCTAATATGTTAGGTTGCTTGGCTTTAGTTTAATAATGGCCCTGCCACATAAACACCAATCCCCGAGAAGATTCAACATGAAACACTAGTGTTAATTTTCCATGCTTCTGCACCATCCGCCCCCCCCCCCCACCCCCAACATCGATACCCACCTATTTAAAGTGCTTCTGTAGAGCAGATAGTGTTGAAACATGAGATGATATAGACCTACTTTATTTCAAGCTAGCCATGGATGCCTGTGGTTTTAGTGATATGTCCAGACCTTGGGCAGTGGAGCTTAAAAGGCCTTTTAAGATGTTTTTACTTCCACAAAAAAGACCATGCTTTGGATTTTTCTTTTAGTTGAGAAATGACTTGTTCCAAATTCAGCAAATTATAACATTAATTAGTATGCAATCTACAGCATAGAAGAAATAACTGCTACTAAAGACATTTTAATAAGTGCTTGCTTACAAACATTTGAGTTCCTTTTTAAGGAAGTACATATACAGGTTAACTGGACAAATATGATTCTGTTCCTTGTGCTGCCCCCAAACCTTGGTAAATATTTGCATTGGCGATAGCCTCAGTTGCTTGCAACCCATGTGCAGATTCAGGCTCGTTAGAAAGCCTTGGTGATGAAGGTTACTTCATACAAAAACATTCTGTATTTAGCCACTGCACAAGTATTTTTGGAGAGTTTTTCTTGATGGAAGCATGCCACATTTATTTTACGTTATACTCATTCTTATAAAGATCTGGGTCCCATAAAACTTCTGGTCTGGATTCATCCATAACCTTGGCTATAAGTGGTTAGTGACTCTATGTACAGACATGCATTTATCTTTTGCTGATAAATCAAGTCTGGGAAACTGCTGCTTGAAAGCATTTGGCTTTTATTATACTGGGAGAATTTTCCAACTATTTTCACCAATTATGACAGCAGTGATGGTCTGAATGTGATTGAGAAGATTGGGTGGAACAAAAGCAACCACCTCAACTGATCCCCACATCCTACTTGGTCCCAACCAAAAAATTCCATTAAAACCCCTACAAAGGGGCAATGCCTGCAACTGCTGTGTCTGAAGGTTGCCCAGTAATAGTGACAATGCCATTAATGTGTGGAAGGGACAGAATTGACAGTAGGGTTAGAAATATTATAGACAGTAGATAAGGGGCTTTAACTTTGTACTAAGTTTATATGGCAGGTTTCAGCATGAACATGTGCCATTTCAAAGCAAGCATGACGCCTCTATTTTCTTAAAGCTTGCAAAGATTTAGCATGTCATCTAAAATTCTGACAAACTTCTATTGTTGTGTAGTGGAATGTACATTGACTAGTTGCATCATGGCCTGGTATGGAAACACCAAACGCCTTTGAACAGAAAAGCCTAAAAAGTAGTGGAGACAGCCTAGACCATCAGTGTAAAGCCCTCTCACCATTGAGCACATCTACATAAAACAAAGTCATGTTTTTCCCTGTCCCAGCCATGCTGTCTTCCCGCTGCTGCCATCAGGAGCCTCAAGACGTAGATCGCCAGGTTCAGGATCACTTATTACCCCTCAACCCATCGGGCCTTTGGACAAGAGGGGATAACCTCATTCAGTGTCAGTCACTCCAATGCTGAACTGTTCTCACAACCTATGGACTCATTTTTGAGATCTCTTCATCTCACATTCTCAGTATTTATTGCTTATTATTATTATTATTATCTTTGTATTTGTACAGTTTCTTTTGCACATTATATCTTGCATGTCTTGTTGTGTGTGGTCTTTCATTGATTCTATTGTGTTTCTTTGTATTCACTGAGAATGCCCACAAGAAAAGGGTGCATATGGTGACATATATATAGTTCGATGATAAATTTACTTTGAACTTTGAACTTTGGATGTCTGCAGCCCAGATGAAATTGTTCCTTTGATAATAATTACATTTGCTTGTGAATCAAATACAGAGCCTTCCTTTGTTCCTATCATACTCCTATTGGATTTGAATTTGCAAATACTTCTGAATCCCCTGCAGTTTCAGCTCTTCAAACATGACTTGATTAATTTTCTGGGTAAAAATAAATTTCAACAGTGCAGTTGAATTTCATATTTTCCAGCTTTGACCTTGTGATGGCCCAGACTGATGTAAGCGGCATGCACACTAGATTGAACCTAGGGTAACCTCTTACAATCCAAACAGTTCTGCTCAGACTATTTATCATTTGTTCACAGATGTCACTAGGAAGGCTGATATTTATTGTTCATCCCTAATTGAGGATTAGACTCCAATGCATAGGTTCAAGAGAGACAGCAGAGTTATAGACTCAGCCTGCTTCATCGCAGGCACAACCCTTCCCATCATCAAGGACATTCTCAAAATGCAGTGCCTCAAGATGGCATCAGGGACAGGCTCTCTTCTAATTTTTACTATCAGGCAGGAGGTGCAGGAGTGTAAGACTCACACTTTTAAGAACAGCTTCTTCCCCTCCACTGACAAATTTCTGAATAGTCCATATGTCCTTTTTGTACTATTTATTTACTTGATTGTTTTTCTAAGATTATATGTTGCAAAGTTCAGCTGTTATGGAACAACAAATTTTACGACATACTGTATGTCAGTGATAATAAACCTGATTCTGATTCCTTCCCCGAACGACAGTGATGATCTGAATCGACCTATAGATTTGTGATTACCATCGCTGACACCCACTTTTTACTTCAGATTAATTTTATTTTCTTTAATTCCCTAGCGCCATGGTGGGATTAGAACTCATTTCTCTGGATTAATGGTACAGGTCCCTGGACACCAGTCTTATAACTTAACTACTCCGTGCTCTGAACTGATTTAGACAGGCAACATCTTAAGTTATTAGAGAACTGCCATTGCTTTTTAAAGTGATTTCCCATGGGGCAATCAGAATAACAGATCTAATTATCTGAGTGTTTTCTTCCATAGCATATAAAATGAAAATCTTCTAATATCAGTGTTCCCTGTGCTGCAGGAGAGATGGAAACTGGCCAGCCTGTGTCACACCTTGTTTGGGCTAAGGATGAAGATGAACTTAATCTCCAAAACCAACAGAATTAGGAAAGAGTGGAAATGCAGTTCACACAGCTATGGGAAACATGTATTTATCTCTGCCTGCCACAAAATTGTTCCTCTGAACTTGTAACAGCTTTACTAAGGCCACACAAAAAAATGTTCAGGCTACTTAATTAAGTCTTGCTCACATTCAGGTGAATATCTGTATTGTGGTAGAGTAAACTTTATAGCTTCTACTGAACTCTGAAACTGATGTTATGTGATGCCTATGGAGTTGTGCCCAACCAAACAGTTATTAACTTAGTCTTCAGGATCCTCTACCAGTGTGGAGAACTTCACTCTTCTGAACTCTAAACCAATTCCACAAGCCATGGACTGACTATCAAGGGCTCTGCAACTCAGTATCATTTACTTACCTGTACTTTTTTCTAAACAACTCTTGCTCACATCTAACGACCTATTTATTTATTTATTTGTTTACTATGTGCATTTTTTGTATTTGCACAGTTTGTTTCCTGTTGCACATTTATTGTTTGTCTTTATTTGCAGTTTTTTATTGATCTTACTGTGTTTCTTTGATTCTACTGTGAATTGCCCACAAGAAAATGAATCTCAGGGTAGTAAGACCATAAGACAATAAGACAGGGGAGTAGAATTAGGCCATTCAGCCCATCAGGTTTTCTGCACCATTCCATCATAGCTGATTTATTATCTCTCTCAACTCAACTACCTTCTCCCCAAAACCTTTGATGCCCTGACTAATCAAGAACGTATCAACCTCCACTTTGAATATATCCTCAGCCATCTGTGGCAATAAATTCCACAGATTCACTACCCATGGCTGAAGAAATGCCTCATCTTCTCTGTTTAAATGGACGTCCCTCTATTCCGAGGCTGGTCCCTCTGGTTCTAGACTCCCCACTGTAGGGGAAACATCCTCTCCATCCACTTTAACTAGGTCTTTCAATATTTAGAAGGGCTTGCGCCCAACGTGTCATCATTAAGGATCCCACCCCCCAGGATGTGCCCTCTTCACAATGTTACCATTGGGAAGGAAGTATGTAAATCTGAAGACGCACACTCAGCAATTCAGGAACAGGTTCTTCTCTTTTGCCATCCAATTCCTAAATGGACATCAACTCCATAAACACTCCCTCGCTACTTTTTTATTTCTGTTTTTTTGAACTAGTTATTTTAACTTAACAATTTAATAGACATGTATGTGCATATTGTAACTCAGATTTTTTCTCTATATTTATTTATCACGTATTTCATTGTACTGCTGCCGTAAAGTTAACAAATGTCACAAAATCTGCTAGTGATATTAAATCTGATTCTGATTCTGATACTATTTGCTTATTTCCATAGAGGCAGCCTGATCTGCTGAGTTCATCCAGCATTTTGTATGTGTTCCTTTCAATATTCAATAGGTTTCAGTGAGATCCCTCCTCATTCTTCTAAACTCCAAAGCCAACAAATGCTTCTCCTACATTAAACTTTTCATTCCTGCAATCATTCTTGTGAACCTCTGCTGGACCCTTTCCAATGTCGGTACATCTTTTCTTAGATAAGGGGCCCAAAACTGCTGACAATACTCCAAGTTCAGTCTGATTAATGTATATTGAATTGAATTGAATTGACTTTATAACTTACATCCTGCATATACATGAGGAGTAAAAATCTTTGTTATATTTCCATCCGAGTGTGAAATGTGCAATTTATAGTAATTTATAATAAATATTATGTACAACAGGATAGTCAATATAACATCAAAATACAGTTGCGTCAGCATGAATTAATCAGTCTGATGGCCTGGTGGAAGAAGTTGTCCTGGGGCCTGTTGGTCCTGGCTTTTATGCTGCGGTACCATTTCCCAGAAGGTAGCAGATGGAACAGTTTGTGTTTGGGGTGACTCGGGTCCCCAATGATTCTTCGGGCCCTTTTTACATGCCTGTCTTTGTAAATGTCCTGAATAGTGGGAAGATCACATCTGCAAATGCACTGGGCTGTCTGCACCACTCTCTGCAGAGACAGTGCTATGTGCATTACATCTTTGCTTTCATATTCTAGTCCTTGTATTTGACTTCCATACCACTGACGCAACCTGGACATTAACCTTTAGGGAATTCTGCACAAGGTCTCTTTGCACCTCTGATTATTGAATTTTCTCCCCATTTAGAAATTAGTCTATGCCATTTTTCCTTCTACCAAAGTGCATGACCATAACTTCCTTACACTATATTCTATATATTTCTTTGCCCTTTCTGTTTAAGTCCTTCTGCAAACTCCCTGCTTCCTCAAAACTACCTGCTCCTCCACGTATTTTCATATCATCCACAAATTTTGCCATAAAGCTATCAATTCTGTCATCCAAATCATTGACACATAATGTGAAAAGAAGTGGTCCCAATACCAACTCCTGCAGAACACCACTAGTCACCAGTAGCGAACCAGAAAAGGACCTCTTTATTCCCACTCTTTGCTTCCTGCCAGACAGCCAATCCTCTACCCATGTTAATAAGTCTCTTGTCCAACAACTTGACAAGCGCCTTTTGAAAATCCAAGTAAACAGCGCCCACTAATTCTCCTTTGTCTATACTGCCTGTTATATCCTGAAAGATTTGTCAGGCAAGATTTCCCTTTAAGGACACCATGCTGACTTTGGCCCATTTTACCATGTGTCTCCAAGTATTCCAAAACCTCATCCTTAACGGAATCCAGAATATTCTCAGCCACTGTTGTCAGGCTAACTGGCCTATAATTTCCTTTCTTCTGCTTCCCTCCCTTCTTAAAGAGTGGTGTGACATTTGCATTTTTCCAGTCCGCCTGAACCATTTCAGAAACTACTGATTCTTCAAAGATCATTACTAATGCTTCCACAATTTCCTGAGCTTCTTCTTTCAGAACCCTAAGGTGTAGTCCATCTGGTCCAAATGGCTTATTACCTTCGGACTTCTCAGCTTACCAAGCAACTTCTCCTTAGTAATAGCAACTACAGACAGTATGCTGACATATACATACTTTTCTAATAAATTTACTTTGAACTTTGAACCTTGAACCCTGTATCATAAAGAGTGCTCATTTAGCTACTGAATGGTGCGTTACGTTGACATTTCAATAATCACATTCTGCCATCTTTCAGCATCTCAATTCTAGTTCATGCTTGGAGGGCAGAGTAGACCATATAACTATGGAGCAAAGCTGCACAGTTAGCACTGTCTCAAAATATGTTGATTGTGAGGTATTTTTGAATTCCAGGAATGGGCTAAGGAAGAGTGAAGGTTGAGGAAGAAAGCTGAAGCCAGGAGTCTGCCCCAAGCTCAAGGCTATTGATCTTCTCTTTTGTTTCCTTCCCTGCAGAGACAGCACAATACAACATATGACACATTATCGTGTGAGCTCAACTGACAGGTAATCTGGCAGGCAGCATGTACTCCACTACTGCAGCAAAAAGGTATTAAACCTTACACTGTAAATTAAGCCAGCAATTTGGCCTTGTGCTTCTCCTGTTGCAAGCATTAAGAGACTACCCTAGAGCATCCAGGTAGTTTGTCTAATGAGAAAGCATTTGGTTCAGCTGAGAAGGAGAAATTTGTGATGGCAAATGACAAGAGCAGACCTGAAAATGGAAGGGTAGATTTTCCTCTTTGTTTCAGAGCAACATGACCAAGACATTTGCAGTCTGCAGTTAAATGGCTGCATCCATCTTTGCCCTGTGTTTCACTAGTGACTCCAATCTGCTCTAAGCTCTTTGAGTTAAGGGATCAACTAGGGAGTACAATTATTCAGATCTTTACTGTGATCATGACTATCCAGGGAGCTTCCTCATTCAGACAAGTGGGTCTGCAGAGAGTCAATACTGTGGCGAGCATTCAGTCCGAGTCCAGATGAGAAAAGTTTGTTTAGCTCAACAGCTGTTTTTATTGCAACAAGCACAGAAACAGACTGGACACTAAGACCTGGGAAGAACACCCATTCAGTGATATACAGACAGGAAAGAGATTATTACACACCCGTTACAGTCAGAGTGACCCACAGACACACATATGAATAACTGTATGACTCAAGCTAAAATGTAACAGTAAGTGAACTTGAACATCCCACCATAATTCCACAAAAGCATTTTAAAGCAAGTACAATAAATAACACTGGCCACTAGGAATGCTGGGGCGGGCTGATGACCACAGCTCCCCACCCAGTACCACATGGGGCACAGAAGTCACCAATGAGGCTGCTAACTCTCAAATGGATACAATAATCAGAATAAATAACTTACACCATGAACCTGTTTAAATCATTGTGGTTCATGTTTGCATATGATAAATGACTGATGAGAGGCCTTCTATTCTGTTAATGGTTCAATCACATATCAATCAACTTGCCCTGAGTTGAATTATTCCCAGAAGAGATAAAGATGCAGAGAAAAGCTGAGTGCTGCTTTAAAGAAATCCCTGAAGATTTCCTTTCTCACTTGATCCATCAGGAAGTTGGCAGAAAAGATTGATCAAACCATTAAATGGCACAAGGGAAACTCTGCTGATCCATTGCATGACCCATCATAAAGAGGTATGGGGCTGCTTCCTTTCCAAAATCTTTCCATTTAACCTGGAAGCCAGCTGCCTCACTCCAATGGATCAACAGGAAAGAAACCAGAAGTAACTTTCCATGGACTGTCATTGAAGGGAAGCAGCAAATAAAATGATGATATTGGCATCTGCTGCTCACTCGTTCAGAACTGAATTAGTTGAACTTTATTTCAGCTTTTTCAAAGAGTTCACTATTAGCAAGCTGGAAGGCAAAGGCAAAATAATGTCTGGGTTTCTGTGGTGATTGAAGTACAGAGTACATTGTTGGTAAAGATGAAGCAACCCAAACAATTGAAATGTAGCCAGGGACACATGAAAATTGACATTGGCACTTTGTTGATTGTATTGTTTATTTCCATCTGCCTTGTTACTCTTTCTAGTGTCAATTGGGATCACCCTTTAGGGTTCAGCAGTGTTTCAACTGTTAATGACTGCAACTGGTCCACTGTATTCATATGCACATTGGTCACATCTGCTCAATGAAACTGTATAGTGTACAAAAACAATATTATGATGTACAATTGGGCTATGTGAAAGACAAATGAAAGTCACCCAGGTTACTGCAGTTGGTTTAGGGCTGGAGAATTTCCCAAGTTTTGTAAAATCCTCCTTCACTTAGGTGAAAAAGTCGAGCAAGCTAAGGCTTTTTTTTTTTGGAGACTTGATGGGGTGTATGACATCATGGATAGAGTGGATAGCCAGTGCATTTTCTTGGGGTGGCAATGGCTATTGCCAGAGGACAACTTTTTAAGGTGACTGGAGGAGTGTTTGGTGGAGTTGTTAGAGATAGGCTTTTTTTACAGAGAGAGTGCTAAGTGCCTGTAATACACTGTTGGGTTAGTGGTTGAGGCCGATACAATAAGGACATATATGAGATTCTTAGATAGGCACATGGATGTAAGAAAAATGGAGGGTTACAGGCCATACGAGGGAGGCATTAGATTGAGCATTGATTGGGTCTGTATAGGTAGGCACAACATTGTGAACTGGAGGGCCCATATTGTTCTATGTTCTGAGTTCAATGTTCTAATCTTCTACAAAGATTGAATGGATGTGTATGATGCTACACTGAAACTGTATTATTGTTCTATAAGGCTGCATAATTGTTGCACTGTTGTCAAACGGAGTGGATTGATGCAACAGTTGATTGTTTCTCTTTCTTTGTAATTTGCTTATTTGAATCCTATTTGGTCTTGATAGGGAAATACTGTAAAAATAATCCATGATGTGTCCAAGAATGTGAACTGATGGCATATTTCAACATGAGTCTAGCAGTCATTAAGGCTTGCATCTCATGTTCTTCCCTGTTTTAAGAGTTTTTGGAACCAATATGATAAATATTGTCAGTCATTCAGGAGCTATCCTTTGAGCTCTTCATTCCTTTCAAGAGCTGATGGCTTCATGAATTGCCTAAATTGCCAGGGCTCAAACTTTAATCTGCCTCCCTGCATCATTTTTTGTAAACCATGTCGGCCACATTATTCATTATTACAATATCCATGAATGCCATGGGTTTCAGAGTAGAATGTACATGTCTAATCTCTATCCTGCTGCTGCTTGAGTAAACTCACATACAGAGGAAAAAAATGCAATGGTTTTGGCAGGTGCTATTTTTCCAAGGGGAACTGTTGAAAGAACTTGTTCGAGTGACAATGCAACTGTCATCTGCTATGTGCGGTAGCGAACAGCTGATTGACTGTTTTGGCTGATTTGGCATTTATGTCCTTGGATTAATCCAAGGACATACATAAATGTCAAAGCCCAATCAACCTTGTCTGAAATTCAGGCTGGCGATTTCAAGTAACATTTTGACGATGCCTCTGGTAAAGTGGCTGATCTCAGATACTAGTGTGAGGTTTATGGATTCTGCTCATTTTACTTAAGGAACGATCAGCCTACAATGAATACAATCCAGACGTCTTCAAGTCCTGCCCTGCTCAGAAAGAACTAGAATGACGGAGTTCATTCAGCCAAAAACAGAGCAGATGCTGAAATTAAATTTCCCAAGGTTCAAAAGATGCATTTTTAAACAGGAATGTTCATTCAAATAGAACAAATCTTACTAGAAGTAATACAATCAACTATTGAATATTATCAGCTTTCAGATCTTTATTTAATGTAGACAGAACACACAATACTCATAACCAGGCATTTGTCTTTAAAGTCCTATGAATGTATTGCAATCATTTCTGACCTCAATGCAGTTCATATATTTTTATGATCAACAAAAAGGGGGAAAATGCCCATACAATTGCCTCCCTTCTTCCCTCAAACCCCACCACCCCCTTATCACCAAATTTGTGATAGTACCTCACCTCATAGAAGTACCACATGACATGATAGCTGTGTTTGCTGATTAACCTTCCCACTGAAGGGTGAAATCCTATTAAACTAATTAATAATCATCTGAAGTGTGATTCTAAAATAAGTCAGACCTGGATAAAGACTTTTCAGTGTTGTTGAAGTTCATCTGTGATGAATACAGTCATTCCTCTCTCCAGCTGGGGCTGAAGGATCAGTTCATTTACTCTGTGTGCTGACAGACAGCATCAAGGTAGATTTATCCCACTTGATGTTGGCATCACAATCTCTGACAAAATTCTGTGCTGAGACATTGAGGCCAATTAATATGTCAAATCATTTTAGCATTAAATTTTATGTTGCATTCTTGTAAGATTTGACATTTTGGTTGAAATAATTTATAATAACTAATAGACGAAAATGGTAGAAAGCTAAAATACAAAAAAGATATTGAGAGCACACACAGTGTGACATATTTAGGACATATTTAGAAGGTGATAGAAAACACTGAAAATTTTTCTGTTCAGAGGCGCTGCCTGCCCTATTGAGTTTCCTTGCATTTCTATTTCTACAGTTAAATTCAATTGTTTTCTATCCAAAGCAAGTTAAAGAAAATTAAGCCAGAAGGTAAAACCTTTCAAATTATTTACATTCAAAAGGGCATGTGATAGCAACAGTCATTTTTGTCTGACCCAAGTGAAGGAAGATCTGGAAAATCACATGGCCTACTTATTGCATGGCCCGAGGACTTGCTACAAAATCCTCAATGCATGGAGAATCACAAACCTTTTTAACCATTAACTATCCAAATATTTTCAGAATTTCTGTCACATTTTGGAATGGAATGATTGGATTTTGTTAGCATTGTAAAGCTAGTTCGCTTGTCACAGGGAATTAGTAAGTCATCCGGGCATGATTATTTTGTAAAACAAAACAAATTTTAACTCTAGTCGTCTGTGTATGTGACAGCATTTTAAAATATTTTAAAAATATGATTTTACAAAAAAACCATGAATTTCAAGATTCAAAATCATAACATCTGCAAAAAGTTCTGAGAAGCTGAAAAATATTTTCTTTGTGATTTAATTAATAGCTATCTATTTGCAATTTAAGAGTTAAAAGTCAAACAATGAAACTCATGCTTCTTTGTAAAGAAATGATGGAGGTTGACTCTCCAGTGAATGACTGGGAGGGTGCTGTAAGGTAGGAGGATGCTTTCTTGGATGATCTGTCAAATGAATGGATGCTCATTTTCTTCAGATCAATATTAATTGGTCTATGGTACAAGCTGAAGGAGGGCAGAAAGTCCTGCCAGGCCTCGGGTCAACATTCCGCCAACAATCAACTTGACCATTAGCATTTTAACTGGTCACTAACTGCCTGCATGATCTTACTGTGAACAAAGCAACTGCAACACATGAAACATGAAATCATTTCACGTTGCAATTTTCCTTTTAGTAAAATTTGCCTGACATACTGGAAGACCATATATTCTAAATTGTGTGGAAGTGTGTAGAAGAGGACCCCAAAGAATGAGGCTGCAGTTTGTTTAGTTGTTCAAATGAGTCTGGATAGCTTAGTTTTTCCCAGGGACCTGCTGTGTATTTCAACTGTACTATGTAGTTTTATACATTATTTTGACAGTTTGGAACTAATAAATATCTGTTTTATTAATGAGCCATAAAATCCAGTGCAAGATAGTTAACAGCATGAGACCATCCCATTGCAAGAAGAATGATTGTAAATGCATCACAATGGATGCCACATAAAAGTGATTACCTTTTGAAAGTAATAGCATAAAGAGCGCCATGTTCCACAAGGTAATTTGTTCAATGTATGCAACTATTTTGGTCTTCCAAAATTTGGTTTTCAAACATAAAGTAGATTCCACATCATTGCAGTTACTTGGAAATCGGATACATACTTAAGTATAGATCGTTGGAAGAAGGAAATTTATGGCTGTATTCCACTTGAAAAAATTACTTACAATTTAAGAGATAAATATGAAACATTTTTGAAAATTTGGCACCCTTATTTACAAAAGACAGGATTAAATATATAGGTGCTCCGAAGATGAAATAATTGGTTATTTGGGGAAATAAATAAATATATATACTAAAGTTATTATGAACTCCATGGAGCATGTAGGGATCTTCCGATATCCAGGCATTCTTTCTTTCTTTCTTTTTTATATAGGGATGTTAGGGGGGAGGGGTTAAGGGGAGGGGGGTAGGGTATATATATTTTTTTTCTTTCATATATTTTCTTTTATTTCTGTAATTATTTGAAAACTCAATAAAAAAAGTTTTAAAAAAAAGAAACCAATCTTTATTTGATTTTGCTTTGATATTTACCAGTGTTAGGGTTAGGTAAATTTGTGTGGAACATAAATGTTGATATAGATCACTTGAATAACATGATCCACACCTGTGTCACAAATTCCCATTACTTTTATATACTAATAGAGTGATCCCCACCCCCACTGTCACTACTGATATGGACCATTTTTATGCAGAATTCAAGGCTTATTTATAATTTTTCTGTGTCTCGGTCACAGCTGTTAACAATCGTTTGTTAAATGTCATTTTACATTGCTTAAATTTTTTTGGCCAGTGTTACAAATGAAAATCCCCTGTATAGACCTCATGTCTGTTGTCACATAGAACTGCATTTAGCATTGTCAGAAGGAAAAAGGAATCGTCCAGTGCAGGCCAGGTCTGTTGATGCAATCAGGGACAATCAACAAAGCTTCAACTTTATCAGAATGCGATCATTTGTTATTCATATGAACAGGGAACCACCATTGGGTAAGGATACAGCTTGTCCACGTGATACATCAATTTGCATTTGATTTTGAGATGCAAACAATGCTGAGTCCCATTCTATACCAGATTGTTTTGGAGATCAGTTGAGGTGGGTGTGAAAGAATGAGAGGTTGATTACAGCATTTTTAAGACCATAAGATAAATTAGCAGAATTAGGCCATTTGGCCCATCAAATCTGCTCCACCATTTCATCATGGCTGATGTAATTTTCCTCTCAGCCCCAATCTCCTGCTTCTCCCAAAATCCCTTCATGCCCTGACCAATCAAAAATCTATCAACCTCTTGTTTAAATATACATCAAGGCTTGGCCTGCACAGCTGCCTGTGGCAATGAATTCCACAGATTCACCACTCTCTGGCTAAAGAAATTCCTCCTCATCTCCATTCTAAAAAGACGCCCCTCATTTCTGAGGCTGTGTCCTCTAGTTTTAGATTCTCCCACTGTAGGAAAGATCCTCTCCACATCCACACTTTCAATGCCTTTAACCAGTCTATAGGTTTCAGTGAGGTCACCCCTTATTCTTCTGAATTCTAGTGAATACAAGCCCAAAGCCATCAGATGCTCTTCAATCCTGGTATCATTTTTGTGAACCTCCTTTGAACCCTCTCCAGTTTCAGCACATCCTTTCTAATATAAGGGGCCAAAACCTGCTCAAATACTCCTCACCACAGACTCAACCTGCAAATTAACCTTTAGCAAATCCTACACAAGGATTCTTGAGTCCCTTTGTACCTCAGTTTTTTATATTTTCTCTCCACTTAGAAAATAGTCAACCCTTTCATTTTTTCTACAAACACACTTACTAATAGCCATTTTTTTTGCCCTTTTTCCTAATCTGTCTAAGTCCTTCTGTAGCCTCTCTATTTCCTCAAAACTATCTGCCCCCCACCACTTATCTTCATATTGTCCACAAACTTTGCAATAAAGCCATCAATTCTATCATCCAAATCATTGACTTATAACGTAAAAAGAATCTGTGCCAACATAACCCCCTGTGGAATATCATTAGTCAACAGCAGCCAATCAGAAAAGGCTGCCTTCATTCCCACTCTTTGTCTTCTGTCAGTCAGCCCTTGCTTCTTCCATGCTAGAATCTTTCTTTTAATACCATGTTAGGCAGACTCATGTGTGACATCTTGTCAAAGGCCTTCTGAAAATCCAAGTGTACAACATCAAACATTCTTCTTTGTCTATCCTGCTTGTTACTACTTCAAAGACTTCCAATAGATTGAGGAAACCATGCTAGCTATGGCCTATTTTATCATGTGCCTCCACATGCACTAAGACCTCATCCTTATTGATCAACTCCAACATCTTCCCAACCACTGAGGTCAGACTAACTGGCCTATAATTTCCTTCTTTCTGCCTCTCACTTCTTGAAGGGTGGAGTGACATTTGCAATCTTCCGGAACCATTCCGGAATCTAGTGATTCTTGAAAGATCATTACTAGTACCTCCTCAAACACTTCAGACATCTCTTTCAGAACTCTGTGGCGTACATCATCTGGTCCAGGTGACTTATCTACCTTCAGCCTTTTCAGTTTGCCAAGAACCTTCCCTGTAGTTATGGTAACTTAATACACTTCATGCCACCTGGAACTTCCACCATACTGCTAGTGCCTTCCACAGTGAAAACTGATGAAAAATACTTGAGTTCATCTGCCATTTCATTGGCCCCCATTACTACCTCTCCAGCATCGTTTTCCAGTGGTGATATCCACTCTCGCTTCTCTTTTACATCTTATGTATCTGAAGAAACTTTTGGTATCTTTAATATTATTGGCTAGCTTACTTTTGTATTCCATCTTTACCTTCTTAATGACTTTTTAGTTCCCTTCTGTTAGTTTTTAAAAGCTTCTCAAATCTCTAACTTCCCTCTTATCTTTGCTCTGATTAAATGCCCTCTCTTTCACTTTTATGTTGGCTTTGACTTCTCTTGTTAGCCATGTTTGTGTCATCTTTCATTTAGAATATTTCTTCCCCTTTGCGATATATATATATATCCTGTGCCTTCCGAGTTGCTTCCATCATCCCTGCCAGTGTTCTTTTCCAATCAATTCTGACCAACTCGTCTCTCATGGCTCTGTAATTCCCTGTACTCCACTGTAGTACTGATAGATCTGACTTTAGCTTCTCCTTCTCAAATTTCAGGGTGCATTTGATCATATTATGATTACTTACCCCAAAAGGTTCATTTACCCTAAGTTATCTAATCAATTCTGTTTAATTGCAAACACCCAATCCAGAATAGCTCTAGTAAGCTCAACCATGATCTACTTTAAAAAGCCATCAGTGCTCTAGAAATTCCCCCTCCTGTAATCTAGCACCAACACGATTTACCCAATCTACCTGCATATTGAAATCCCCCATGATGATTATAACATTGCCCTTATGGCATGCATTTTCTATCTCCCATTTCTAAAATAAAGTAGCAAAGCAATGACCTCCCTCCCCAACCAGGCAAAAAGCATCGGCACCCTCCACTCAGCACTCAGCGTGCAGCAAAGCATCAATAAAGACACAGATTTGCAGTACCCCCAAAGACTACTCATTAACCTGGTAATTTGACATTTCACAGGCGCTCTCTCTCTCTCTAATAAGGGAAAAAGAGGTATCCCCATTTCACAGCGAAGAAAGGGTGACATAAAACAAAAGTCTGTTGCGTTGCTTTTTCCGAGCTCTGTGCCCGAAAAACCCGGGCCTCTGGGTGCTTTCGATCTTCCGTGTACTCCCACAGCACGTCAGGCGGCAGCACTGACCTCAAATCCACACGCCTCCACAACGACGAAAATCCAGCACCTTACAGGCGTGCTAGTCTTCTAGGCCGCATCCTTGGCACGTCGAAGAAAGGACCCGTCGCGAGGCCCTGACAGCGGGTCCCATTTCCGCAAAGAACTGATGTCAGATTGCAACTCCAGGTCAGGGTCTTTGAAAGAACCCTGAAAAGGAAAAAAGAAAGAGATATTAAAGATGGAAATAGAGCTGTTTCCAAAGATGCAAGCAAAGGAGTCACCGTTAGTTGCCATCATCCTAAGTTCCGCCCTTCATCATGGCTTCATATGGTCTGGAGAGATTTACAGTAAATAAAGAGCATCTGTGGTCTAGTCACTTTTGTAAAGTAGCTAAATTACCCAACAAGCTGTCACAAGCAGAAAATATGATAATGATCAGTATTTATGATATTTTAGGAGATAGCTACCTGATCTTCATTGAATACCTGAGAGATCAGATAAGGCCCTGACTTCACATTTTATGTGTAAAACAGCAATCTGTGAAAGGATATCTCTCCCACACTAATGCACTGAAAATTTGGCCTAGATTCTGTGCTCCTTTATAGCAGTGGGATTTGAATCCAAAACCTTTAAGCTCAGCCGAGAATGCTCCTCCCTGAGCCAGAGGCAGCACCTAAAGTGTTAAAATGTGTTTAAAATCTGGGGCGTGCAGGATGCATTAAACAGAACAAGCAGTATACTCTGTGGATATGGAAAAAGAATTAGAAAGCCAGTCATTGCCATATACAGAAGCCATTATAGGAGTCAGAATTTTGAATTAAGTAGACACCTCGACAGCTAGAGAAAGCTGCTTTAATTATTTACTCTTTAATAATTCTTACTTAATCCTCATACAAGGAAAGCAGAGGATAAATGTAAACAACAATGCCATCTTTCATTTTTAATGTGGCAAGCATCCCAGCGCAGTTCATAGGAACTTTATTAACAATAAAACAATAAATTGCAGTGGAGATATTGGGAGAAAAGATATTGAAGCTTAGTTAAAGAAACAGGTTTTAAGAAGTGGCTTTAAAGAGGACAGAGAGGGGGAACACTGAGATTCTGCACAACAATTTCAAAGTTTGGAGCCTTGCAAATGAAGGCATATTTGGCACTAATGGAGTGAGTCTGATCAGGAGATCAGAACCGAAGGTCTGCAGATATTTCAAAGCGTTATGGTAATGGAACAGATAGGGAAAGAAAACTAAAGGTAAAAAAGCACTTAATCAGCAAGCGGAGATCTGCCAGTAAAATGGAATGAATTAATTCTATCTTTTTGCAGCTACCTAGTTGGGTTTAGTTTGTGTACAAGATTAGAAAAATGTATAAAACCTGACTCTAGTATCTTGTTTAGCTATACATTGCATGAGCCAGATGGTGGGTGTTTGGAAATAGGACATACCGTACCTCCTTGCAAACATATGACTCACGGTCTTAATGTTCTAATGCTGCAAAGAACACTTCGTCCAAGTTAACGGTGAAGTTGTTATTCACGCAGGCAAAGTTCCTGTAAATCATTATGTTGCATGTATTTGATAACAATGCAGTTTGGGTTATAGTAGTAGAAAAAAAAATGCCCACAAAATATGTGTTGTTATCTGTTAGTCCCAACATTGTCTGCTTTCTGTTTTGACTGTGGCAAAAATAAACCATTGGAAACAGGTTTAGAAATACATTTGAACATGGGTATGTAATATGAATCATAGTGAAAATATGCCAATAAAAATTAATAGAGTTTTTACATCATATTTACATCTTGCTATTAACCACTAAAGCAACTCCATTGTTGAGGAAATTAGAAAACAAATTCAAATTTTCTGCGACATTTTCACAAGTCCAACTCAGGTACTGGTAAACCCTGTGCTCAGGAACTTTGTGATCAGCACCATGTAATTTTAACCCATAGACACATACTCTTTGCACAGATGAAAGATTAGGCCACATATGGTTTAAGTTCATGTTTGACATAATAATTTATCACACCGCTACCCCCCTCTCCCAGAACTTGGAACTTAATTTTTTTCTCCTTAGCTCTGCTGTTACATTCTTGACATCCTGAAACTTTCAAGTGAATTTCTGTGCAATAACCAGTGCAAGATTAACATGTACCAATTTATTTAAATGATATTACTGAGAACGAGAAGTTTACATTACGAGCTATTAGAGCAAAATTGAATGAGATTAGTTATCACCTCTTTTATACAACCTACTTCTAATGTGACATAAAGTGATTAAAATGTTTCTCAAAATATAAATAAAGTGCCTCTGCCCTCATACAGAATGGTATGTTGAGAATAAATATTCACCTTTGGAACACCAGGGAGATACCTTGATGTATATTCCATACTGGAATTATCTGGGTATCATTGATATATTTATTGGTATATTGGTATATCATTGGTATATTTAGTTTACTCTAGAAACAAAGTTCCTCTTTTACTGTCAGCTTATTCTGACTATGCCTGTGGTCTGAAGAGTTTGGAGAGTAATAGTGGAGGGAAAAAACATAGATGATCATTCCAACCCACAATAAGTGGAAAAAAGTCACGAGTAGAACTACTTTGTTCTTTTTGCTTGTGTTTATTGTCACACACTCAATGGGCATGACTGAACACAAATATTGCTCCCTCCTGGCCTTCATTCCACAGACATTTAGGCCATGTGCATACAATTACCAAGGCAACTTAACATTTAAATTATAACCACAGGCAGTTTAATTTAGTTCTACTAATGTGACAGAGGCAGCTTGAGAGAGGTCCTTATCTCTGAGACTGGTTTACTTCTGATTCGGTGTAACTTTAAATTTTACCAGTGGTTCAAATGGCAGAGTGCTCTGGAGACCGAGGCAGGTACTTGCTTCCATTCATTCCTTTACCCTTTTGTCACTTGCTTAGGCCAGATTTCAGGTTGTTCAGGGTAAAAGCTAGAAAACGTATTTATTTTAAAAATGTGTTTTTGTATCTTTATGTCAGAACAATATATCTTATGAGCTAATAGAAAGAACTGGTGCTGTACTTCAAGGCCAAGCTTGTTGCAATTTCGTGACAAATGGGCTTACTAAGGATATAAAACTTGGGTCCCATTCCTGCTCACTGTCAACCGTCCTTCTTCTGGGGTTTTGTTCATGTTTTCATTCGAAAACCAGCCATATGACTGGGTAAATTCAGTTACAATAATTCAAATATTTGACATATGTGTGTGGCTGCAAGTATTTATCATTTCTACAAATCTCCCTGATGTTGGCATTATTATACTTTTTAAAAGCACGATTTCTGCTATGAAATATTCCAATGACCTTCCTAAGAGTAGGCTTCCTGACTCTGATGCTGTGTAAAGCCAACCACTTGATCCCTAGATATATATACCAAATTATCCTGAGGCCTGCAGCCAGATGGAAGGTTATACAGTGGGTGCTTTTCCATTCCAACCAGGGTGTGCTTGAGTAGTGAAGAAAGAATGAGTGACCAGGGCGGGAGCTTTGCACATGATGGGAATAAGAAAGTGCACTGAAGGAGGAGTTTCTTGAAACTACATTGCTAAGAGCAGTGATCTTGGCACATATAAAGTAATAATCTCTTAGGAGGCTATGCTGCTGCTGGCAATTATCACCAAAGGGCCCTGGAAATATTTGCCTAGTGGATTTAAAGCACGGCCTCCTTCACCTTGTCTGGTTGATGTGGAAGATTTCATGTCCTCTTCTGAAGAAAAACTGAACAGTTTACCCAGTGATCTAGACAATCATTAACTGTTAACCAATACCATCAGAAAAGATTATCGTTATTCCTCTCATTGCTAGTTGAGACTTTTCTCGGTTCAAACTGGCCTCCATGTTGTGTAGAAACCAATAAGATTGATACCTTAAATGCAAATCAAATGCTACACCTGGGCCTTAAGTCTGCTTGGCCTTTCAGTACAAATATGGCTTATCTGCCTCAGGCCTCAACTTGTCTTCGCTGGTGGTTCTACATTGCCTTCAAAGCCCTGATCTTTCAAAGATATATCTGTCACCTCTTTAAATACTTCAGTGAGCCAGCCTCCAGAAACCTCTGGGGTGGAGAATTCCAGAGACTTTCCATCCTCTTTAGGAAGAAATTTTTGTGCACCTCTGTTTTAAAAGATCACCTGCTTAACTTGTAGCAATGTCCCCAATAAGGTATATAAATCAGGTCTTTTCCTTTTGTGATGGCAACACCCAGAGTACCACAGAGAAAAAAAATACCATTATGAATTTATGAGTCTGTATTTCTGAACTTTATGTTCCTAATGGAACATAAAATCCGGAGCAGGACTTTCACTCTCTTTTGGGGTTTCGGTCTTTCAGTCCAGCTACAGATGATGTTGTAATCAATCTCATGACCCGGCCTCTATTTCGCTTCAAGCCCTCAGGGCTGAAAATTTCAGTTGATATGACTTACACAGCCTTTTGATTAGACATTTCCAAATATACACCACTTTAAATTCCTATTTGAGGTAATGTTAATTCTAAGGCTGATGCCAAACTCGGAGACCATGCATTTTCTGGAAACGACTGCCTCTGAAAGTAAAGTTCTGTCCTCAAAGCATTTGTAATCTAATAGTAAGAACTGGAACAGTTACATTTTCAGATTAGAAGATACCTATTAAATTTGGGAAGAATAACTACCTCCCTTTGGGATGGAGGGAATGCTCACTTGCAAGACAGTTGGTCTAAGTGATTGGTTTTCGTCTTTTTTGATAGATATTTTTAAACATGACACGGGAATTTACGTTTGATAGAGTGTGCCACCTGAAGGGTGATGTATGTCACAGTTTTTCTCTAATAATAGATACAACAGATTAATGCGGAAATTAGTTTCACATAGTGTCCACTTTCACAAGCTTCTATAAATACTATGACTTTAATTTTCACTCAAAGTCTTTAAAAAATATTGCATTTTTCTCCTCCTTGTTCAGCTACCAAGATAAGTGGTGACTCATTTAATCCAGACTGCAGACATCCAGACTGACATCATCCTGAACTATTTGCTCCCATAGGATATGCTGCCACTGGGGATGCAATTTCTGTTGAACGGTTGTTTCAGCCACATCCTGGAAGGGAAAATGCAGGAGAATGTCTCCGAGCTTGTAGCAGTAACTGACCTGGACTATCTGTACATCCCCTAACAATGGAGGCCTGGGCATTAGAACACTGAATAACACACCAGTATACAGATGACTGTAATGGCTCTGCATACGAATTCCAAATAACAAAATTGTTCAAAGAATTAGAATAAAAATCAAGTTTATTGTCACTGCCTTATACAACATGATATGTGTTAATTTGCTGCGCTGCACTGCTAAAATGACGTTAGATGTTTTTGCGGACCTGGGCAACTTCTTCCAATTTGTCCCTGAAACAGCTTAATTTCTTCTCTTCTCAAGTCTCTTTTTTTCCTTTCCAAGTTGACTGGGGTCCTGTTAGAGTCCACCATCTTCAGTTGCACTCAAACTACTGTTCATCACAGGTGGTGGAACTTGCCGAGCGGACTCGAGTTTTGCTATCTCCAGATGCAGCCTGGAAGACATGTGCCTTCAGGGTGCCGTTCTGTGGCCAACCCAATTCCTCGGTGATGTCGCTAGCTGAAGCATGGCAGGAGATTGAAACATCAAGACACCACTGTTAAACGGCTCCTGCACTCCCTCCCACTCTCCCTCTCTCACCTGATGGTGAGTGAGAGTCTGTTGGCCCTCAAGTTGGGGGAACTCGAATAAGTGATGCTGCAGATTGTAACATTGAATCAGTGGGCTGTTGGCCTCCCTTCTCGTCTGTTGCAGAAATGATATCTCTTTCTCCCTTACTAGTGGGAGAGAGTGGGGTGTCAAAGTGTTGCGAGGGACAGCAGTTGTTGATGGACTAGAACATGGGGGCTTGCATGGTGGGTGCTGGGGGAGGTTGATGCTTTTGCTGGAACAAGTGAGGGAGGAGGACGATTGAAGTTTTTGCTGCTGCTTGTGCGGGGGAGGGGGCTTTGGGTTTTAGCATTTTCTGTCATTCATTCTTTGGGGTTTTTCTTCTGTGTTGTGGATGTGTGTGTCGAGTAAAGATTTCAAATTGTTTACTGTACACATTCTCTGATATTAATTTGAACCATTGAACCATTGAGTTATAAAATAGTGCAAAGTAAAAAGGAATAATAAGGTAGTGTTTATATGTTTAGGGACCATTCAGAATTCCATTCAGACCATTCAGAGGGAAAGAAAATGTGACAATTCACTGAGTATGTGTCTTCTGACTCCTGTACCCTTCTAATGATAATATCTCCTGGATAGAGTGGATTCTTAATACTGGACATCATCTTCCTGAGGCACAGCCGCTTGAAGATGCCCTCAATGGTAGGTAAGTTGCGATGTGGGCAATTAAGAATTATTGGTCATGGTGATGGATAATTCTCATTTCTGAAACTTTATTTTCAATGATTTGATTAGCTGAGCTCTTAAACGTTCAGGCACATGAACAGGCAGGGAGGGAATGGAAGAATATAGAACATATTTGGGTAGATGGGATTAGTTTAAATTGGCATTATGGTTAGCATAGACATAATGGGCCAAAGATATCATTCCTGTGCTGAATGTTCATGAGGTACTGTAGATTTTCTCTCTCACAAGCCACCATTCCCCAATACACCATGTCACTCCAAAGCCCCTGAACTCACCCGCACTTTAAAGTTCAAAAGCTCAAAGTAAATTTATTAGCAATGCACGCTTGCCACCTTCTCACCACATCCTGAACCATTCAGCAAAGGTGTGCATCTTTTCTTTTCACCACTAAAAACTCTCCCGTCAGCAACCTTCCACCCAGTACTGAGGAAAAATATGATAATGTGCTTTAATGACAACCATCCATTGGCATGGACATCCACTATCATGAAGTGCTTTGAGCGGCTGGAAAAGCATGCATTAATTCTGGTTTCCATGACCCACATCACTTTGTCCTTCGATGAAACACACCTAAGACAGGTATCATCTTACTGGCTCTACATCATTCACCTGTGGAACACCTGAAGAGTAAAGATACGTACATATGATTATTGTTTATTGACTACAGCTCTATCTTCGCTGTTATAAATCCAAGTAAACTTATTTCCAGATTCCTAGTTCTGGAACTCAATACATACCTTTGCAACTGGATTCTTGACATCCTGTCCAATCAACCAAAATCAGTTAGGATAGGCAACATCACCTCTGGCACGATTGTCCTCACACTGATGCCATGTTCTCAGTACCCACTCTACTTGCACAAATGCGACTTAGTGCCCATATTCTGCTCTAACTCCATCTACAAGTTTACAGATCATATCACTGTATTGGAACAAATCTGGTCAAAGAACACTGAGGGCCAGAGCCGTCTCTATTTACTGAGGAGACTGAGGTCCTTTAACATCTGCTGGACAATGCTGAGGATGTTCTACAAGGCTGTGGTGGCCAGTGCTATCATGTTTGTTGTTCTGTGCTGGGGCAGCAGACACCAACAGAATCAACAAACTCATTCGTAAGGCCAGTGATGTTGTGGGGGTGGAACTGGACTCTCTTACAGATGGTGTCTGAAAAGAGGATGCTGTCCAAGTTGCATGCCATCTTGGACAATGACTCCCATCCACTCCATAATGTACTGGTTAGGCACAGGGGTACATTCAGCCAGAGACTCATTCCACCGAGATGCAACACTGAGCATCATAGGAAGTCATTCCTGCCTGTGGCCTTCAAACTTTACAACTCCTCCCTCAGAGTGTCAGACACCCTGAGCCAAAAGGCTGGTCCTGGACCTATTTCCACTTAGCATGATTAACTTATTATTATTTAATTATTTATGGATTTATATTGCTATATTCCTACACTATTCTTGGTTGGCGCGGCTGTAAAGAAACCCAATTTCCCTCGGGATCAATAAATTATGTCTGTCTGTCTGTCTCAAATACTGGTGAGTCGGAGTACAGGAAGGAGACAGAGACGCCAGCAACATGGTGTCAAGGCACAACTCTTCCCTCATTGTCAGCAAACAAAGGAGCTGGTCATTGACTTCAGGAAGGAGGCAGTGCAAATGCTCCTACTTGCATCACTGGTGCTGAGGTTGAGAGGGTTGAGGGCTTCAAGTTTCTAGGAGTGAGCATCACCAATAACCTATCCTGGTCCAACCAAGTTCATGCAATGACCAAGAAGGCTTACCAGTGCATCTACTTCCTCAGGATGCTAAAGAAAATCTGGCATGTTCCCTCTGACCCTCACCATTTTTTATCAATGCTCCATCGAAAACATCCCATCCAAGTACTGTATGTGATGGCAACTGCTCAACCAAAAAAATCTGTAGACTGATGGACACAGTTCAGTACATCATGGAAACTAGCCTCCCCTCCATAGTGTGCATACACTTCTCTCTGTTTTGGTAAAGCATAATCAAAGACCTCACTGATCTTGGAAATCTCTCTTCTCCTGCTCTGGTCGGACAGAAGATGCAAAATCTTGAAGCACATACCACCAGGTTCGAGGACAGATTTTATCCTACTGTTATAAGACTATTGAACAGTTCCCTAATACAATAAGATGGACTCGACCTCACAATATACATCGTTATGAACTTACACCTTATTTTCTACCTACCCTGCACTTTCTCTGTAAAGGTAACATTTTATTTTACATTCTGCTATTGTTTTGTCTTGTACAACCTCAATGCACTATTGTATTGAATTGCTCTGTATGAACGATACGCAAGAAATGAATTTCACATTGCCTTGGTGTATGTGACAATAATAAATTGATTTACTAATTTAGCACCATGCCAAATTTATATGTTCATTTATTTTGCTTTAAGAATGCTATATGGACTCTTGGTCAATCTCATTAGCTTGTGTGAGGAATTGGTCAGTGGTATGACAGAAGTAGTGGTAAGTTCTTAGGTACGTATGTCTTTGAACGTGTACATGTTCATAATATTAATTTGAATTTAGCTGTGCTTCACGGAGACCCAAGAGGCGTTCGTCTGGGCCAAAAATATCCAATTCAGCCATACACATAAAAATAACAAGTAGTTCCAAATTTATCCATTTTATATATATATATAAAACAAAAACAAATTAAATATTACTTGTACTGAAAATATCTGTCATATCTTTGCCTTTAGATATTTAAAGAGTTTTGCTGAAAGATAGACATTCGAAATGATATTGTCAACATACCAACTCTATATTCTGTACTTCCTTTAGAGATCTGAGTTTGGAAGAGACTTAAATTTAAATAAAGTCACATTCATTGACTCAATTGTACAATACACATCAGAATTGTTATAATATCCTCCCTATAAATGCATTTTGGAAAAGAGCTCTTCAGCTTGCTAAATGTAGGAGAATGTTCTCTTACATTTGTTTAAATTTAGATAGTAAAATATGTGTGTGTGGGTGCATGATTTAAACAATAATTTGACAGTTCTTATCTAACTGCTTAGTAATTTCTTTTGAAATGGCTATAGCATATGTAACTAGTCATTGCTTTAATGCTCTACACTGTCTTAATTGTTAGTAGCAGGCTGATTGGAAAATCTGATATCATACAGCAAATATCTCTGTTTATTGGAAGAGGTTGGGCCAACTTGGACATATTTGAGGACACTAGAGTGAAGGGTTTTGTTTTCAGAACTCTAGAGGTTGTGAACCATTAAATAATTACAAATGTAGGCAAGTAAGAACATACAAATATCAAAAGATAGAGTGATATTGTGATGTCCATTTATCTAGGACAAACCCAACACAAGCAGACAGTAACACATTGTTGGTACGTTAATCATTGGGAGAAGGATCTCAGTTTTAAACTTAGTTGCATTTAATTTAGTTATTGTAAAAACTAAATGCAGGAAATATTTCTTCTCACTCAAATTTCAAAGGACAACTGGCCACTAAATCATTAGCAAAAATCTATTGATGTAGTGATCATCAAATTCACGTACTGATGAAGCCTCTTAGGTTCTCTGAGCACTTGTTAATCTCTTGCTAGAGGATAGTAATTTAGATCTATAGCATCATTCATTATTCCAAATTTCTATTTCAGATGATTCTGCTTATTATACAGACCATCATTCAAACTCCTGAGAGAAAATGCAGCTTGAAAACAGAATGAAAAAAAGACACATTTGGTTCTTATTTTAGTTAAATCTGTTAGATCTGGGTTGCATTCTGACATTAATGGCCAGCCATATTAACATGAAACAAATGAGCTCCAGGCTTGTGCTTCACCTAAAAAGGAAACTTGTGCCTTGATGGTTGAGAGCTGTTTATAGGTTTTGCAGGATGAAACATATCTGGAGTTTGGCAGATCAGTAAAGAAAATGGAATATGGAATTAGCTGTGTCAAATTCTTTATTGGTTATATTACTGGTTTTGCCATTCTACATGAGAAAGCACTCATGACTGTGTTGTTAAGCACAGCTCAGCTACCATTGATAAACTTGCTGATGACACCATTGTTGAATAAACTCTTCTTGGGCTTCCAGTGGGGTACAGATATTGATTATAACTGACGTTCTGATGACAAACTCCGCCATCTTCATCAGGAATGCTACCTGGCTCAGGTCTAATCTGGTGGTATTTATGCCCCTGTAGTTTGTCTCTCCTGATTGGTTAGTCCTCATCCAATCAGGTTTACGCTCTTCCATCTTACTTACAATCGATTTCCAGCGAGATATTCATCTTTGTTAAAATTATTTTCCTCTAGTTTTATTTCAATGGCTTCCTCTGCTAGGTGGTCCAAAAAGCCATTGGCATGGCACAGTAGTTTTGTGCTGTCAAAGTTAATCCTATGCCATTGTGAATGTAGTGTTCTGCTACCGCTGATTTCTCCAGGTAACCCAAACAGATACACCTCCTCCACACCCTGATGTGGGTTTCCACCATGCGTCCCGTCTGGCCGATATACACTGCATGACATTCACAGGTCAGCTGGTGATTACAGGTTTCAGGGTTTCAGCATCACAGAGGATCTACAGTACTGTGCACAAGTCTTAGGCACAGACACACACACACACACACACACACACAAAAAACACGCAGATATATAGCAATACAGTGAGGTAACTGGTTGTGGGAATATCTCAATGGATGGGCTGTGAGTGTAGTTATCCCATTTGTTCAAAATGCTGATGGTTGAAGGGTAGTAACTGTTCTTGAACCTGTTGGTATGAGTCCTGAGACTCTTGTACCTTCTACATGGCAATTTCCCAGTATAAAGCCAGTCATTTCAAAAGGGAAGTGTTATGTAGCATGTGTGGCCTAATAAAATTTAAAATGAACTTTCTATTTATTAACAATACATGATTTATCATTACAATTGTGAGTTATTCATTCAACTTACTCATGAAATCAGAAAATCCATTCTGAGAGTTTACACAAAATGAACAATTAAATATTTATACTAATATTCTTGTTTCTGTTAAACCAAGAACACAGATTATAATGGTTCCCTAACTAATAGCTGTCTGCATTAGCTGCTATCATAAGCAAATATATTCACAAATAAAAGTAGAATTGCTGATATGCTGAACAGAGTAGGAATTTGATATTGCATATTCTTCCATATCTTTTATATAAAAAATAAAAGTTATGTAGAAAATGTAGTTTCACAAGAATTTGAAAATCTTCACGACCATTCAGAACAAGTTGCAATAAGGCTAAACCAATGCGAGTTATACATTTACCCTGCAGAATAAGATATGGCCATCTTAAACTAACCCAAAGAAAATCATATGACTCAGTTTTCCAAACTGTTAGCTTCAGTCCTTCTTGATATCACCCATCAACAAATACAGAAATGTGCCAATGTTCAGCCTTGACTCTGCCTATCAGACTGGGCTCAAGGCTGATTGAGCCTTGAGGAATGGGATTATGATTTAATCTCTGCTGATAAGAGCAGAGCGCTGTAGGTTTTTTAATATCAGGTGCTTACGTAGTTCAGTTGTGACATAGACCATAAACATTTATTTTTAGAGTAATCATAATTAAAAATTCGATCAGTCCAATCAACAATTCCTTAAAACTGAGTTACATAATAAAGGCAGAATCTTCTGTGCGACTTCGTGTGCCATACTGCAATCTTTTGAAAAATCACTTCGAAGGCTTTTTGCCCAGCTGCTTCATATTTGGTTGATAGTAATAAAGTATAAACTATCTTCTGCTGCATTACATAATGCTTCATTTATCATTCACAAATGATGAGGTTTAGATTCCATAGGGGGAATTGTATTCTCCCCTGCAGAATGTATCGACATATCAGGCAATTTGAGCTCTTTTCATTTTGTTTATCATGCTGTACCCAGTGGTGCACAACAACAGTGCCCTGTTTTGTTCTAAGTTGTCCTCCGAATTCCAAAATCTACCTATGACATAGACAACTTAATTCAAATTTCAAAAAACGTTTCTTGGTCTACTATGTCTACTGCTACATAAATCCTTTCAGCTACAGGGTTCAGGGTTCAGTTTTCCAACAACATGCTCTTTGAGTTCCGCCTTTCTAAATCTAGAACATACTCAAAAAATATCTATCACACCAGACTCAGATCTCATTATCTTTGTCCTTCATGAGCCCAGATTATATGCTTAGCATATTAAATTCAAAGTATCTAGGAAAAGAGAGACTGAGAGGAAAGCTGGATTATCAATGATGAAATTGCAGAGCAGACTTGATGGGCCAAATAGCCTAATTCTGCTCCTATATCATATGGGCTTCTGGTCTAAAATGTGGCAAGAGAATGACTATCAGATCTATTTATTTTTCCTTTTCCATTAGATTAGATGCTAAGTATTTTTTGACATATTTGGAAATTGTTGCTTTTTCTTTAATCTGTATGTAGTGGTGTAACCATAGAAACATAGAAAACCTACAGCACAATACAGGCCCTTTTGCCCACAAAGTTGTGCCGAACATGTCCCAACCTTAGGAATTACTAGGCTTACCTGTAGCCCTCTATTTTACTAAGCTCCATGTACCTATCCAAAAGTCTCTTAAAAGACCCTATCGTATCCACCTCCACCACCGTCGCCAGCAGCTCATTCCAAGCACTCACCACACTCTGAGTAAAAAAAAACTCACCCCTGACATCTGCTCTGAACCTACTCCCCACCACCTTAAATCTGTGTCTTTTTGTGGCAACCATTTCAGCCCTGGGATAAAACCTCTGACTATCCACACGAACAATGCCTCTCATTGTCTTGTACACTTCTATCAGGTCACCTCTCATCCTCCATTGCCCCAAAGAGAAAAGGCCGAGTTCACTCAACATATTCTCATAAGGCATGCTCCCCAATCCAGGCAACATCCTTGTAAGTCTCCTCTGCACCCTTTCTATGGTTTCCACATCCTTCATGTAGTGAGGCGACCAGAACTGAGCACGGTACTCCATGTGAGATCTGACCAAGGTCCTATATAGCTGCAACATTACCTTTTGGCTTCCAAATTCAATTCCATGATTGATGAAGACCAATACACCGTATGCCTTCTTAACCAGAGTCAACCTGCACAGTTGCTTTGAACATCCTATGGACTCGGACCCCAAGATCCCTCTGATCCTCCACACTGCCAAGAGTCTTACCATTAATTCTATATTCTGCCATCATATCTGACCTACCAAAATGAACTGCCTCACACTGATCTGGGTTGAACTCCATCTGCCACTTCTCAGCCCAGTTTTGCAACCTATTATTGTCCCACTGTAACCTTTGACAGCTCTCCACACTATCCACACCACCCCAACCTTTGTGTCATCAGCAAACTTACTAACCCATCCCTCCACTTCCTCATCCAGGTCATTTATAAAAATCACGAAGAGTAAGGGTCCCAGAACAGATCCCTGAGGCACTCCACTGGTGACTGACCTCCATGCAGAATATGACCCATCTACAACCACTCTTTGCCTTCTGTGGGCAAGCCAGTTCTGGATCCACAAAGCAATATCCCCTTGGATGCCATGCCTCCTTACTTTCTCAATAAGCCTTGCATGGGGTACCTTATCAAATGCCTTGCTGAAATCCATATACACTACATCTACTGCTCTACCTTCATCAAGTTGAATATGATGGTCCCCTAAGGAGTTGTCTATTGGTTGGTCATCAGGTGGCTTAAGAGGCCGATCTGAGATCCACATATACCAGTGCAGTGTGAGCAAGAGTAAGTGGTGGTTGTGGTTAGTGGTTGTGTATTTCGCTTGTTCATTCTCTCCTTTGACAGCTGCCACTTGTTCGCTGTGGCACAGAGGAGGAAGGTCCCATGTAACACAACTCCCTCTTGAGCAAATTTCCTCCAGAGGCTCTCTCACCTTCCTTCAACTGTAAATTAAGTATCTATTTTGGGAGACGTGAGTTAGGCATCTGAGAGACATGACCTATCCATCGGAGTTGGTGTTGCTTTATTGTGGTGGAGGTACTGGTCATATTGGCCTCTTCCAGTACGCTGGTGTTAGTGTGTCTGTCCTTCCAGCTGATTCTCCAGATCTTTTGTAAGGATCTATGGTGGTACTGTTCCAGGGCTTTCACGTGTCTACTGTAGGTAGTCCACAATTCAGCTCCATGCAAATCTATGAAGGATGACTGCTCAATAGATCAAAAATTTAGTTGGAACCTCTAGATTACGGACTTCAAAGACACTTTTCCTTAATCTTGCATAGGCTCCTCTGGCACTACTTAGAGGGTGGTTACTCTCTGAGTCAATGTCTGCTTTTGAGCAGAGAATGCTGCCAAGGTAGGGAAAATGGTCTCCATATTCAAGAACAATATTGACAACTTTTATGGAGGGCTGGATAAATGGCCAGTTGGGTGGTAGCTGATATAGGACCAGTGTATTTTTTTATATTCAAAACAAGACCCAGGGCCCTATATGTATTCAAAGGCATTCAGGATGCATTGGAGGACTTCTTCAGAGTGCGCTGCGATGGTGTTGTCATTCACATACTGAAGTTCCATGATAGAAGTGGTGCTGACCTCATTCTTGGCCTTGAACTGGTTGAAGCTGAAAAGCCTATTGACTATTCTATACACAATTGGGATTCCATGTGGCAGGTCTTGGCCATTGAGGTGAAGGATGTCAGCAATAAAGATGGCAAATAGGGTGGGTGCAATGATGCAGCCTGCTTGACTCCTGTCTTCACAGTGAAGGGATCAGATTCAGAACCACAATTACTGTGGCTGACATGTCATCATACAGTAGCCTCAGTATTTGGAAGTACTTGTCAGGACAATCATGTCTTGATGGGATACACCAGGGAGTTTGGTGACCTACTCTATCAAATGCCTTTGTCAGCTCTATGAAAGCGAAGTACAAGTGGTGCCTTTGTTCGTGGTAGTTCTGCTGTAATTGTGTGCTGAGAAGATCATGTCTCAGGTACCTCTACGTGGGTGGAAACTATACTGCGATTCAGGGAGTACTTCAGAGAGCAAAAGAGTCAGTTGACAAGAGTACGTGCAAGTATTTTGCCTGTTGTTGACACAGGCAAATTGCCACAATCTTCCCTTGCCCCCCACTTCTTAAATATGATCACAATTGGAACATCCCTGAGCTCTGAGGGCATTTGTTTCTTATGCCAGACCTTCATAAGCAGAACGTGTATGTGGAGCAGGAGTGCTGGTCCACCTTCTGTAAGGATCACTGCTGGATCACAACAGGATCACTGGCTTTGTTGCTTCTCATGCTCCCGACAGCATCATGGACCTCTTTCATACTGAGAAGTTCACCTGTGTCTTCTCTCACAGGTCTCTGGAGGATTTAGTTAGTAACCTCTGGTTCAGCAGTACTGTTGTGGTTAACAAGCTCTTGAAAGTGCTCTCTCCATTGATCATTGATGTCCTTCTGATACTTTAGCAAGTTCTTCCCATCCTTTGAATGCAGTGGTTTAATCTGCAGTAGCTTGGACCATAGACTGCTTTAGTAGCACTGAAGAAGCCTCTCCTGTTACCAGAGTCTGCCAGTCTCTGGTTTTCCAGGGCTTTCTCAGTCCACCAAGAATTCTTTAGCTCCCTTAACCTGTGCTGGACATTTGCTGGATAAGCTTCCCTTCTGGCCTTGTTGCTGATGTCATTCTGCCAGGTACAAACAAATTTCTTTTCTTGGAGGTAAGTGTTCTATCTCCAAGTTGTTATGATTGAACTAATCCTGATGTTTTCTGAACTTGAACCCAAGGATGTTTTTGCAAGTATTGAGGACAGTGGACTTAAACAGACCCCAGTGTCCCAAGATATTCTTTGGATTTCTCCATTGGAGGTTTACCACAAATGAAACCTGAAGGTGCTGTTGGGTGAGAGGGCCAAGCAGGCTGTCAAGTTTTAATTTTGGCCTGGACTGCTTCTTATGAGCCCTTCTTTTTTTCATGAGTCTGATGGACATGGTAGAGAGGATTTGTCCAGCAGTCATCTGTGCCAATCATTGGCTTGTGATATTCACATGGTGGCGGTACCTAGCTCGGACAACGACATAGTCAATGAGATGCCACTGTTTAGGTCAGGGGTGCTGCCAAGATGCCTTTGTTTAACTGGAGAATGGAGTGCCAGTGATGATAAGATTGTGCCCAGCATGTATGGTGTGAAGCAGTACTCTATTTGAACTGATGTTGCCATTGCCTTCGTTCCCTATGGCAGCCTTCCAAAGGTTGAAGTCCTGACCAACCTGACATTGAAATCCCCTAAGAGAATTGTCTTATCCTCCTTGGATATAAGTAGGTAAAGAACACCATGGCCTCTTATTGTAATTTGCTAAATTAACTTAATTAACCACCAATCTCTCTGTCACAACTTCTCCTTCTCCGTCTATTTGATTTTGCCTTTCAAAGCTTCTGTCCAAAGTGTCCCAGCACCTCCTTGAATCATATAACAAATTTTTCCATTATTTCTGATAATACGCATCCTGTGCACGCTGCTTTTACTGGATGTGTAGAAGTTAGGATTTGGCCTCTATGCCACATATATGTTCCAGTTAGCTCTTAACATTTTTCAAGCAAGGAATGTTATCAAGTGGATATTTTGTCTTCTAAATCTGTGTTCGCTATTTCATAAGAAGGAACTATACATAAACAAGAGAAAATCTGCAGATGCTGTAAGTGTAAAAGAGTACAGTCGATGTTTCGGGACGAGATCCTTCAGCAGGACCTATGAAGGGTCTTGGCCTGAAACGTTAACTGTACTTTTTTCTATAGATGCTTCCTGGCCTTCTGAGTTCCTCCAGTATTTTGTGTGTGTTATAAGGAACTATCCAGAGGCTTAATAACATCAGGGCAGTTTAATATGCTGCACAACCAAAAGATTGCGCTTAGAGAGTAGAGAATGTTGTAATTAAGAGGAAGAAAGTTTGTGAGTCCCAGGAGGAAAAAGCTGAGATATTTTCCGTTGGTTGAATGTTTACAAACCCTTGATATAATTCTGCTGCAGTTCTTCACATTGTGTCCTAAGCTCATGGTGTTGTGGACAATGTGTACAACAATGAATGTAGATATTATCCTGGATCCCATCTAAAAAAACAATACCTTTAATAGCACTCTATTCCTCACTAACAATCCTATCAGGGATGTTGAATGACCTTGTACTTACAACTTTCAAGTCCAGTGAATCTGGCATCAAGTAACCATTAGTGTATTCCTGCATCCCTTTCGAACATTACTAATAATGCTTGATATTAGTCAGTGAACTTAATTGCATCCAATCCAACAGACAATTCTGATCTATTACAGATCATTCATAAGATTAGCTAATCTGTGTTGACTTTACATCAATGCCTTGCATGTATGTCATCTGACGTAAATTGTACACTTTCAGTACTTCCTTTAAGCTAAGTTAGAAATGACATAGAAAAATGCACTGTCTGAAGAACATGATAATAATCGGCTAATTCCTACCTCTGTCTGCAGATGAAGCTGGATGAATAAACATTGCTGTGCTAAGGTCCTGGCTGTTTAGTGAATAGCTTGTAGACTAGAAAACCAAAAAATTGTAAGACACAGAAACAAAATTCTCAAGGACACTCAAAGCTGCTGCGCAGGTTGACTGTGTGGTTAAGATGGCATACGGTGCATTGGCCTTCATTAAGCATGGGATTGAGTTTAGGAGCCAAGAGGTAATGTTGCAGCTACATAGGACCCTGATCAGACCCCATTTGGAGTACTGTGCTCAGTTCCGGTCGCCTCAGTACAGGAAGGATGTGGAAACCACAGAAAGGGCGCAGAGGAGATTTACAAGGATGTTCAGAGGATTGGGGAGCATGCCTTATGAGAATAGGTTGAGTGAACTCGGAGCGACGGAGGATGAGAGGTGAACTGGTAAAGGTGTACAAGATGATGAGAGGTATTGATCATGTGGATAGTCAGAGGCTTTTTCCCAGGGCTGAAATAGCTAGTATGAGAGGACATCGTTTTTAAGGTGCTTGGAAGTAAATACAGAGAAGATATCAGGGGTAAGTTTTTAATGCAGAGAGTGGTGAGTGCATGGAATGGACTACCAGTGATGGTGGTGGAGGCAGATACGATAGGGTCTTTTAAGAGACTCCTGGATAGATACATAGAGCTGAGAAAAATAGAGGGCTATGGTAACCCTAGGTAATTTCCAAGGTAAGGATATGTTCGGCACGGCTTTGTGGGTTGAAGGGTCTGTATTGTGCTGTAGGTTTTCTATGGTGCTAGAATTAAGCCATTCAGCCCATCAAATCAGCTTCCCATACCATCATGGCTGATTTCTTATCCCTCTTAATGCCATGCTCCTGCCTTCTCCTCATAACCTTGGATGCACTGACTAATCAAGAACCTATCAACCTCCACTTTAAATATACTACACAGCCTCCTGTGGGAACAAATTCTACAGATTCACCAACCACTGGCTGAAGAAATTCTTGCTCATCATTGTTCTTAATGGATTCCCTGTATTCTGAGGCTGTGCCCGTTGGCATAGACTCCCCCACTATAGGAAACACTCATTCCACATCCTCACTATCTAGGCTGTTCAATATTCGATGTTTCAAAGAGATAACCTCCACCACTCATTCTTCTAAACTCCAGTGAGTGCAAGCACAGGGCCATCAAAAGCTTCGCATACATTAACCCTTTCATGATTTGGTATCATTCTCGTGAACCTCCCCTGGACCTTCTCCAATGCCAACATGTCCTTTCTGAGATAATGGGCCCAAACTGCTCACAATACTCCAAAGTGCAATCTGACCAATGACTTACAAAGCCTCAGCATTACATATTTGTTTTTATTCTGGTCCTTATGAAATGAATGCTAACAGTGCATTTCCTATCCTTACCACCAATTCAACCTGCAATGCATTTATAATGTCTAGTTATTTTCACTCTTTGCTTCCTGCCAGTCAACCAATCCTCTCTCCATGCTAGCATCTTTCCTGTAATACCATGGGCTCTTACCTTGTTAAGTAGGCTCATGTGCAGCACCTTGCTAAAGGCCTTCTGAAAATCGAAGAAAATAAAATTCACTGACTCTACTTTGTCTATCCTGCCTGTTTTTTCCTCAAAAAATTCTTACTGTTCGAAGGTCTGTATGTAACTCCCATCAGGATCTTTTTACTTTAGCAATTTCTTAACTCTACCCATAAGGATTCTATATCCTCCAATCCTATGTCACCTCTTTTTAAGGATTTGATTTTGTTTTTTTATCTACAGAGCTACCCTGGTCCCCTCTGCCTACCTGCCTGTCCTTTTGATACAATGCGTATCCTTGGATGTTCAGCTCCAAACTATGATCTTCTTTAAGGTAAGCCAAGAGCTGTGATTTTTGAACCAACAGCATACCTGCCAATCTTTAACCGTGCTACAAGATCATCTACCTTATTCCGTATACTGCGTGCTTTCAAATAGAACACCTTCAGTCCTGTATTCATCACCCTTTGCCGTTCTGTCCCCATGTTACACTTCAACTCATCCCACTGACTGCATTTTTGCCATATCATCTACCTGTCTCGCAGTTTAACTACACATTGCACTGACTTGTATACCAACTGCCCCTTCCTCAGCCCTATCATTCTGGTTCCCATTCCCCTGTCAATTAGTTTAGACTCCCCCCAACAGCTCTAGCAAACCTGCCCGCAAGGATATTGGTCCCGTTTGGGTTCAGGAATAATCTGTCCTTTATCAACATGTCATGCCTTCCCCAGACGAGATCCCAATGATTCAGAAATCTGAAACTGTGGCCCCAGCACCACTTCTCAGCCACTCATTCTTCTGTTCTATCATCCTATGATATCCAGGGCTAGCATGTGGTAATGGGTATAATCAAGAGATGACTAGCTTTATATGACTGTTAAAAATAGCAGAGAGATTAGGCTTGCTACAGTTCAATGAATATTATCTTAAATTGGAAGGTCATTATATTAATTTGTATTTATTTTAATTATGAATAAACATTATTTTTGAAACGAAAAGGCCATTACTTTAGTATATCCTCTGTTTATAAAGCTTTGCACTTTGTCATTCTTCTGCTAACTTGTTGAGCACAGCTGGCTTCTCCAAACATGAGAATGGCTATTTGACTCAGCTAATGGATTATGCTCACCATCAGTGAAACTCTGCTGAAAGAAGAAAAGGAAATAAGCAGGAAGATTAAAAAAAGTTCTCCATTGCAATTGTAGACAATTGTGTCGCTTTGATGCTTTCACACCTTGGTGACTGTGCCTTATGACTAACAGCTTCAACATCTGGCTGACAGTTTCACACACAGCCTGCCTTGCATTTTTGAATAATCTAGCATACTTTGTTGAGTTCTTCGTTCCTCAGTTTCAATTTATCCATTATGTCATGGACTGAAAGCCTAAGAGTTCACTGAATATATTCATTATAAACATAAGTAAAGCTCCTTTGTTGAGACAAATTGTGCAATTTCCAAAAATGCTTTACGGTATTTAAAGCATAGAGCAGCACAGTAGCTTGTGTTAGTGCAATGCTTTACGGCACTGGCTGTAAGATTAGGGTTCAATTCCCACCGCAGCCTGTAAGGAGTTGATACATTCTTCCCATGACCGCATGGGTTTCCTCTGGATGCTCTGGTTTCCTCCCACATTCTAAAGATGTGTGGGTTAGAGTTAGTGAATTGTGGGCTTTCTGTGCTGATGCAGAAAGCATGGCAACATTTGTGGGCTGCCTAGCTCAATCATCACTGATTTGATTTAATGCATTCAATGCATTTCACTGTATGCTTTGATGTACGTGACAAATAAAGCTAGTCTTTTAACTATTTACTAAAACATAATTTCATCCTTTTTAACTGTTTCACATAATAAAATAGGAAATAGGAAGATAAGTAGGTCACCAGCCTCTCAAGCCTGACCTGCCATTAAATTTGATCATGTCTGACCTATGATCACCCCAACTCTTCTGTTGTGCCATTTTTGAACAAGAACAAAAATTAAGATCTTTTGGTCTTTTAATGGCATAACCTCTAAGGCAAACACTAGGCTTTGCCAATTCTTCTAATGACCCTAGGTGCTGCTTGCCAAAATGAAATGCTACTCAACTACTAGTAACACACCCTAAGCTGATAACTTGCAGAAAACCTCATGAGCCTGAGGCAACTTTTGGGCTTGTAAAACAAAATAAAATCATTGGAACATATTCTATAGTGAAGATGGAACAAACATAGAACTTGCTTACAACAACCAACGGTGATCAATTGCAATTCTCTCTCTTCGTTGGAGAGGATTCAGAAGGATAATTCTGGAAATGAAAGGGTTATCATACTTGGAACATTTGATGGCTCTGGGTCTGTACTTGCTGGAATTTAGAAGGATGAGGGTGGATCTCATTGAAACCTTTTGAATGTTGAAAGGCCTAGACAGAGTAGACATGGAAAGGATGTTTCCCATAGTGTGTTAGTCTAGGACAAGAGAGCACAGCCTCAGGATAGAGGAGCGTCCATTTAAAACAAAGATGCAGAGAAATTTCTTTAGCCTAAGGGTGGTGGATTTGTTGAATTTGTTACCACATGCAGCTGCGGAGGGCAGGTCGTTGGGAATATTTAAGGCAGAGATTGATAGGTTCTTGATTGATTGGACATGGCATCAAAGGTTACAGGGAGAAAGCCAGGGAGTGGGACTGAGGAGGGGAGAAGAGGATCAGACATGATTGAATGGCAGAGCAGACTCAATGAGCTAAATGGCCTAATTCAGCTCTTATGTCTTATGGTCTTATAACTATGCAACTTTCACAACTTTGTATGTTTATTTGCATTTTCTTTTAAAACAGCAAGGATTTCTTCTTGCTTTTAACCACGTGACTCATCTTAGAAATATATGCCTAGAAATTGAATTTTGTTTGTAAAATGACATCCTTTGTTTTGCAGAGATAAGTGACACTGGTGTGGCAACTGCTGAAATTGCTGTAGGTGCTGTCATATTTCACCAAGAAAGCACAAAGAGATTATACTTGCCTGGTCAATGTGCTCAAGAAAAGTCTTGATTGTACCGCAGTCTTTTGTGAAGCTTTCTTCTTAAAAATATTAACTGCAGAAAACCCCAGTAGTATGAAATAATTGGATGAGCTTTAGGAGCCTTATTCTGGAAGTGTTTGCATTTGACCAAGTTTACCAATGGACCTTAATGTCTGTTGGTTCTGATTTTGAGGCAATGACTCCTGAAAAGCAAGAGGTGGCACCATGAGATTAAGTTGATATGCATCAATTAATTCCCATCACAACCTATTCTGAACACTTAACTGCTAAATCCATGGAATAATATACAGACTGATAAAGCTGAGGCACAAAGAGGATGGCTCCAAAGAAGACAATCTTATCTTATCCAAACTTTCTCCATAGTACAAATTTTAAGTTTCCCAACATCTATAAAAAGCTCCTCTGTATCCTTTCTGTAATATGGTGACCAGAACTTATGTATCAGATGGTGCTGTACGTACTTCTGACTTGACCTATCTGCGCCAATATTCTGTGCATTAGTTAATGAAAGAATGCATTTCATCAGACTTCTTAACCAGCATATTGATATTTAAAGGTTTGTGGAAATGTCCATTTGCTCCTCCATGTCATATAGTATTTTTCTATTTACTGGATATTCTTGTTCATTTATGTACCTCCCAAATGCATTATTTCATGCTTCTCAGGATTATTTTCTATGTATGTTATCATTTGATATCTGTAAATTGCAGGCAGGGTCAGCATTTATTGCCTATCCTTAACTGTCCTAAAAATGGTGATGATGAACTGCCTTCTCGAGTCATCTTAGTTCCTCTGGTGAAGGAGCTCCCACAGTGCTGTTGGTAAGGGAGTTCGAGGATTTAGAGCCAAAAACGATGAAAGTCTGAGATATACTTCTGAAACAAGATTGTGCTTTCTTTCTGATCTCTCCTTGTGTTTGAGTGACCTGGGCTAGCAACAGCAGTGCATTTTGTGAAAGGTACACACTGCAGGCATTGTAGATGGCTGGTGTAGGAGGCAAACATTTAGAACAGAGTACTAATCAAGTAGTCTTCATTTTCCACTTTTTTTTAACTTCTCAAGAGTTGTTGGAGCCTCTCTCCTCAGTTCCAGCATACGATCAATATGTGAACCAACCCCCACCTGTGAAGTTCTGTCACATTGATTTCATTGTCATTGCAGAGTTCAATGAACATACAAATAATCACAGCAAATATTTAGTGCATATGGCTGTTACAGGTCAGACAAGTGAAATGGTGCAGCAATGACTCTGTTATAAATTCGGATTATTAACTTTAAGGGGTCTACATAAATGACTACAGGGCATTCTGTGATGCTGTTCCAGGATAACATATTTATTTAGTTGGAATAACAATTACTGAAATGGAAAAGAGAAGAATATTTTGCATATTAAGATTGAACTGCTGATAATGTAACATTTATTATCAAATGATTCTACCCATTGCCTTTCAGGAGAAGAGAATCCGGCTTTTGGGAGCCAAGAGTGCAATAAGGATTCTCAAGGAAATGTCTGCGATACAAAGGCAGTATTCTTCGTGTCCAGTCATGAATGATAAGTGAGCTGCCAAGCACATAGTTGTAGTTGAGAAACAAACCAAGAACAATAAAGTATTGTTTTAAATTTAGGACTAGGCATGTTGAGCAAGGGTATGCTTTGAGCAGTTAGTACATTGCGTTAGAGCACCAGATGGTCACCGATCGGGGTTCAGTACCTGCTGCTCTCTGTAATACATTTACAGTGCCTATAAAAAATATTCACTTCCCTTTTGGAAATTTTCATGTTTTATTGTTTTACAACATTGAATCACAGTGGATTTAATTTGGCTTTTTTTGACCCTGATCAACAGAAAAAAAGACTTCCATGTCAAAGTGAAAACAGATCTCTACAAAGTGATCTAAATCAGTTACAAATATAAAACACAAAATAATTGATTGCATAAGTATTCACCCCCTTCAAGTCAGTATTTAGTAGATGCACCTTTGACAACAATTACAGCCTTGAGTCTGTACTGATAGGTCTCTATCAGCTTTGCACATCTGGACACTGCCATTTTCCCCCATTTTTCTTTACAAAATACAGCTCAAAATCTGTCAGATTGCATGGGTATCTTGAGTGAACAGCTCTTTTCAAGTCCAGCCACAAATTCTCAATTGAATTGAGGCCGGGACTCTGACTTGGCCACTCCAGGACATTAAATTTGTTGTTCTTAAGCCATTCCTATGTAGCTTTAGGTTTATGCTTTGTGTTATTGTCTTGCTAGAAAACAAACTTTCTCCTAAGTCGCAGTTCTTTTGCAGACTGTACTAAGTTTTCCTCCAGGATTTCACTGTATTTTGCTTCATTCATTTTACCGTCTACCTTCACAAGCCTTCCAGGGCCTGCTATAGTGAAGCATCCCCACAGCATGATGCCGCCACCACCACGCTTCATGGTAGGGATGATGGTGGTGTTTAGTTTGATGGCCAAAAAGCTCAATTTTGGTTTCATCAGACCATAGAACCTTCTTCCTGCTGACTCCAGTATCCCAAATACCGTCTGGCAAAATCTAGCTGAGATTTCATGTGAGTTTTTTTTCAACAGTGGCTTTGCTACTCTCACATAAAGGTGTGACCGGTGAAGCTCTGGGTCAACAGTTGCTCTATGTGCCATCTCTCTCATCTCAGCCACTGAAGCTTGTAACTCCTCCAGAGGTGTCACAGGTCTCTTGGTGCCTTCCTCTCTTGTCCCTTTTTTGCATGATCACTCAGTTTTTGAGGACAGCCTGCTTTAGGCAGATTTACTGCTGTGACATATTCTTTCCATTTCTTGATGATTGACTTAACAGTACTCCAAAGGATATTCAGTGACTTGGAAATTTTCTTGCATCCATCTCCTAACTTGTGCTTTTCAATAACCTTTTTTGCGGAGTTGAATGGAATGTTCTTTTGTCTTCAAGGTGTAGTTTTTGCCCAGGTACTGACTCGCCAGCTGTTGAGCCTTCCAGATACAGGTGTACTTTTATTACCATCATTTGAAGCTCTTGAGTAGACACAGGTTTCCAAAAAACAGATCTAACTAATTATATGAATTCTAAAACCAATTGGCTCTTAGTCACAATTGCCGCTGCAAGACTCTTCAAGGCCTGGTTGTGAAGCCGTGCTGCTGCCATGTGTGAGGCTGGTTTTGTGGGTTGCCAGAATTGGGCACAGTGCACAAGTTGGGGTCCTCACTGAACCACTGGTGAGGGTTTTTTTTGTGAGGGAAGCACATAATATGTAGCTCTGATGAGAAAACCAAGACGGTTTGCTTCCATCTCCCATATGTCCTTCCAGCTGACTTCCCTTCTCTCGATGTTTTCCCATCGTATCCATTACCCCTGCTTAGCCAGGGAGACAGCCTTTGCACATCTGTCTGACACTTCTTGTCACCGCACTTCCTTGACAACTATCTTCTTTCTGGAATTGTGGCCTTGTGCCAGGTGGGTCCACTTGCTGCCAGACCAAAGCTGCCCTGCCCTGTCAGACTTAGCCTACAATGTCTCTATGCTGAAGGGCTTGCTGCACCACATCAGCTGGGGTCCATTTCTGCCCAGTCGATAAGCTCCGACCAGTGTTACTGATGGTCTTGTCACTAGGGTCTTTGAGTGTCATCTCTAGCCACACCTTAGAACACTTGAATTCCCAGAGAAAGGTAGGACTCCTTTACCATAGAGACTGCTGTTACTGATATACCTTGTGACACCGAGCCACTTCTTTATGAATGAAGTGATGTTTCGCTCGAGCTTCTTCATGGTTGTTACTGGGTCCTCGTATTCAGTGAGTGGCCACATCACCCGGGGTAAGAGTCCAAACTGTGAGCACCCGAGCTTCATTTTTCCAAGCAGCATGATCTTGTCAATGCTATCCAGGCCATTGGTGATGTGTTGATTTAGTTGCTGTGCCTGCTTTTTGTCCGTGAGGCTAGCGTTGTACCATCTACCCAGGCGTTTGACAGGCTGACCAGACACTGTTGGAATTGGGTCATCACCGGTGAAGAACTTCATGTCTTTCAGCATTCCCTAGACTGTGGAGATGCTTTGTGACCAGCTAGGTTTCACTTTCATTCTGATCCATCCACTTGATGTTTTCCTGCAGCTTTCTAAGTAGTCACTTGGTGCATGCTGCAGCAGTGGTCAGTGTTGTTATATTGTTCATGAATGCCCTAATAGGGGGAAGACCAAGCCCAACACTTGTAATTTTACCCCCTACCACCTGTCTTGAAGCCCTCATAATTACCTCCACGGCCATTATGAAGGCCAGAGTTAACATAGTGCAACCTGCCATAATGCCTAAATCCAGCCTCTGCCTTGTTGTAGCAAAATCTACTGTTGTGAAGCACAGTTGCAGATCTTGAAAGTAAAACTTCACCAGCACTGTGATGGGCTCTGTTATGTGGAAGAAGTCAAGTGTCAGCAGTTAAATATTCCAGATACAGGTATATTTTTACTACAATCAATTGAAACGTTGTGGCGACCCACTTTCTGCGTAGGCGAACTGGCTCACAAATAGCCAGCACACGGGGAGAGACCTTGGTAATGCACCTCTGATGTCATTTCCGCCTGGAGAGGGCAGGCGCTAGAGATTGAAATACCAGCACCGCGAAGTTTGAATAAAGTAGTCTCGAAGCGACTTACCGACTGCGTGTAGCACATCGTTACATTGGTGACCCCGACGGTCCAAATGGGATTTGGACCAAAGATGACCGACTCTTCATCTGTTCACGCAGTTTTGCTACAACTGCCGACTTTCTGGACGCTGCGACCACGTGTGTGGTTTAGCCAAGCAGAAGCCCAGTTCCAGATTCAGCAGATATCCTCTAATTCCACGCGTTACTACCACGTGGTGAGCGCCCTTGACCAGGAGACGGCCACCCAGGTTGCGGATTTCATACAGTCGCCCCCAGAAGAACGCAAATACGAAGCATTCAAGGCGCTGCTCATGGGGACCTTTGGCCTCTCATGGCGTGAGCGGGGTGCCCGCCTGCTTCACCTGGACGGTTTGGGAGACAGACTGCCATCAGCATTGATGAACGAGATGCTGTCCCTGGCTGATGGACACAAGCCCTGCCTCATTTTCGAGCAAGCGTTCCTGGAGCAACTGCCGGAGGACATACATCTGCTGCTGGCCGACGCAGATTTCAGCGACCCCCCGGAAGGTGGTGGCCCAGGCAGACGTGCTGTGGAAAGCCAAGAGGGAGAGCGTGGCATCCGTCGGTCAGATTACCAGGCCAGTCCAGGCCCGGCAGGGGAGCGCACACAACACAGAGACAGGAGTGAGGAGGCCAGTGAACAGTGGTGTTTCTACCACCAGCGGTGGGGCACAAAAGCCCGCTGTTGTTGCCCGCCCTGCCAGGGTCAGGGCCAGCTGCCGCTAATGACGATGGCGGCTGGCCACCAGGACAGCCTCTTGTACGTCTGGGACAAACAGTCAGGATGCCATTTCTTGGTCGACACTGGAGCGGAGATCAGCGTCTTGCCCCCGACGGGGTACGACACCCGCAACAGGAAGCCAGGACCCACCCTGAGGGCTGCAAACGGCAGCACGATACAGATCTACGGCACCCGCACAGTGCAGCTGCAGTTCGGCGCCAGCCGGTTCACGTGGGAATTCACACTGGCCGACGTGGCCCAACCACACCTGGCGGCGGACTTCGTGCAATCTCACAGCCTGCTGGCCAACTTGCAAGGGAAAAGACTGGTACATGCCAAGACTTTCCAGACGTTCTCCATGGGTGAAGCCAAGTTGCTGGCCCCACACCTGGACTCTATCATGCTGTTGGACAACGAATTCACCAGACTCCTGGCGGGCTTCCCATCGATTCTGATACCGCAGTTCACGGCGGCCATGCCCAGACACGGGGTACAGCACCACATTCTGACCCAGGGACCACCCCTCTGCGCCCGTGCACAAAGGCTCCCCCCGGAAAAGTTCCGCCTGGCAAAGGAGGAATTCAAGTGGATGGAGGAATTGGGGATCATACGGAGGTCCAACAGCCCATGGGCCTCCCCCCTGCACATGGTGCCCAAAGCAACAGGGGGCTGGAGACCATGTGGCGACTACCGCAGGCTGAACGAGGCTACAACACCGGAACGCTACCATGTGCCGCACATTCAGGATTTTGCAGCAAACCTGCACGGTGCATGGATCTTCTCCAAGGTGGACCTCGTCCGAGGGTACCATCAAATCCCGATGCATCCGGACGACGTCCCCAAAATGGCACTCATCACCCCTTTCGGCCTTTTCGAGTTCCCCCGCATGTCGATCGGCCTAAAGAATGCCGCGCAGACGTTTCAGCGGTTAATGGACTTGGTGGGACGCGACCTGGACTTCACTTTCATCTATTTGGATGACATCCTCATAGCCAGCAGCAGTCGTCAGGAGCATCTGTCCCACCTCCGTCAACTCTACGCCTGACTGAGTGAATACAGCCTGACAGTCAATCTGGCCAAATGCCGGTTTGGGCTCGACACCATCGACTTCCTGGGCCACAGGATTACTAAAGACGGGGCAACCCCTCTGCCCGCTAAGGTAGATGCGGTCCGCCATTTCCCCCAACCCACCACGATCAAAGGCCTTCAGGAATTCATAGGTATGGTCAATTTCTACCACCGCTTCCTCCCTTCAGCTGCCCGAATCATGAGCCCCCTGTTTGCCCTGATGTTGGGTAAGGGCAAGGACATTACCTGGGACGAGGAGTCCGCCGCCGCTTTCATTAAAATGAAAGAAGCCTTGGCAAATGCCGTGATGCTAGTGCACCCCAGAATGGACGTCCCTACCACCCTCACAGTGGACGCATCCAACATGGCAGTCAGTGGGGTGCTGGAACAACTCATCGAGGGTCGCTGGCAACCCCTGGCGTTTTTCAGCAAACACCTATGACCACCCGAGCTCAAATACAGTGCTTTTGACCAGGAACTGTTGGAGCTATACCTGGCAATCTGGCATTTCAGGTACTTCTTAGAAGGCAGGCCGATCGCCGCGTTCATGGACCACAAACCGTTGACCTTCGTGTTCACGAAGGTGTCCGATCCCTGGTCGGCTTGCCAGCAGCGACATCTGTCCTACATCTTGGAGTACATGACGGACATCCAGCATGTCTCGGGAAAGAACAACGTCGTGGCGGACGCACTCTCCAGACCGGCTGTCCAGGCCCCGTCCCTGGGGGTGGACTATGCAGCACCGGCGGAGGCGCAGCAGGCAGATGATGAGATGCCCAGCTACAGGACCGCAGTCTCGGGTTTGCAGCTGCAGGACTTTCTTGTAGGCCCAGGTGATAGGACCCTCCTGTGCGACGTAGCTACCGGCCAACCTTGCCCCATCATCCCGGCAGCCTGGAGGCGGCGTGTTTTCGACTCCATACACGGTTTGGCGCACCCATCTATCAGGACAACCGTCCGGCTGGTCTCCAGCAAGTTCGCGTGGAACGGACTTCGCAAGCAAGTCAGTGAATGGGCCAGAATGTGCACGCAGTGCCAAACAGCCAAGGTGCAGCGGCACACTAAAGCCCCGCCGCAGCAGTTTGAACCCACCCACCGGAGGTTCAACCACATTCACGTGGATATCGTGGGCCCCCTACCGGTGTCCCGAGGAGCTCGGTACCTCCTAACAGTGGTAGACTGGTTCACGAGGTGGCCAGAGGCAGTCCCGCTCACCAACACATCTGTCGATTCCTGTGCCCGAGCACTGATCGCAAACTGGGTAGCACGCTTCAGGGTACCGGCCTACGTTACCTCCGACAGAGGCACCCAGTTCACCTCCAGCCTGTGGTCAGCTGTGGCCAGCCTGTTGGGAACGCAGCTGCACCACACAACTGCCTACCACCCGCAGTCGAACGGACTGGTGGAACGCTTCCACCGTCACTTGAAGTCGGCTCTCATGTCCCGCCTGAGAGGACCTAATTGGGTGGACGAGCTTCCCTGGGTCCTGCTTGGAATTCGCACAGCGCCCAAAGAGGCTCTGCACACCTCGTCAGCCGAGTTGGTGTACGGCACACCCCTGGCCGTACCGGGAGAGTTCATACCAGCCCCAAGGGGGCAAGAGGAAGAACCCGCAGCGGTCCTGGACAGACTACGCGAAAGGCTCGACAACCTGGCCCCCATACCAACTTCACAGCACGGACTGACCCTGACCCATGTACCCAAAGAACTGCAAAACTGTAAGTTTGTGTTTGTACGAAGGGACGGACACCGGGCATCGCTACAGCGGCCGTACGAGGGGCCGTTCAAGGTGATCAACAATAACGGGTCCACATACGTTCTGGACATTGGGGGGAGAGAGGAGGTTTTCACGGTGGACTGACTCAAACCAGCCCCATGTGGACTTGGCGCAGCCGGTCGCGGTTCAGACACAGCGGCGCAGAGGCAGACCTCCCAAACAGAATCCGACCCAGACTGAGGACATTGGGGGGTGTATCGCCGGTTCTGGGTGGGGGGGTTATGTGGCGACCCACTTTCTGCGCATGCGAACCGGCTCACAAATAGCCAGCGCGCTGAGAGAGACTTTGGCAATGCACTTCTGATGTAATTTACACCCAGAGAGGGCGGGCGCTAGAGATTGAAATACCAGCACAGCGAAGTTTGAATAAACTAGTCTCGAAACAACTTACCAACTGCAGGTCATTATTTCAGCGCTGTGTGTAGCACATCGCTACAACATCTTGATTGCACATGGCGAACTCCATTTATCTAATTATGTGACTTCTAAAACCAATTGGCTGCACCAGTGACGATCAGGTGTGTCATATTAAAGGGGGTGAATAGTCATGCAATCAATTATTTTGTGTTTTATATTTGTAATTAATGTAGATCACTTTGTGATCTGTGTTCCCTTTGACACGAGTCTTTTTCTGTTGATCAGTCTCGAAAATCCAAATTAAATCCTCTGTGATTCAATGTTGTAAAGCAATAAAACATGAAAACTTCCAAGCTAGGATGCAATATCCATAGTTGACCCCAAGAAGTAGAGGGCCTCAAATAATAAATAAATAAATAAGCAACAAATATCGAGAACACGAGTTACAGAGTCCTTAAAAATGAGTCCATAGGTTGTAGAATCAGTTCAATGTTGGGTGATTGAAATTATCCCCTCTGGTTCAAGGACCCGATAGTTGAGGGGTAATAACTGTTCCTGAAATTAGTGGTGTGGAATTTGAGGATCTTGTCTCTCCTTCCTCATGGCAGCTCCGAGAAGAAAGCAGGGCCTGGATTCTTGATGATAGATGCTGTGTTCCTGTACATACTGGGGTTTTTTTCTGTAGTTTTTTTCTAGTTTTTTTCTGTGTTGTTTTTATGTAGTTCAGTGTAGTTTTTGTACTGTTTCATGGTCCTGAAAAAAGTTGCCTCATTTTTACTGTGTACTGTATTGGCAGTTATGGTTGAAATGACAATAAAATGTGACTTGACTTGACTCGACTTCACTTGACTTGAAAATATCAAGAGTGAGATCTATATTTTTATACACAGAAAATGCTGGAGGAACTCAGCAGGTCAGGCATCATCTATGGAAAGGTATAAAAAGTCAACGTATTGAACCGAGACCCTTCGTCAGGACTGATAAGAGTCCTTCGCCCAATGCTGATGAAGAGTCTTGGCCTAAAATGTTGACTGTTTATTCCTTTCCAAAGATGCTGTCAGATCTGCTGAGTTCCTCCAGCACTTTATGTGTGTATTGCTCTGGATTTCCAATGCTTGTGTTAATAGTTTTGTATTGGTTACAGCATCAAACCTATCATGAAGACAATGTATAGAGCTTGAGTTAAGAGCTCTATAAAATTGTCTTCACAAGATAGGTACCTGTTATCATCAATTTGTGGTGACCCATTTCCTGGCATATCCGAACCAGCTCACAATTAGCCAGCATTCCGGCTAAGGGAGATAGCCTACGGGGGTTTGTGAGTACGTGTCTTTTGGAGCATCCGCGCCCACGGGGGGGGGGGGGGGGGGGGCGGGTTGAGGGAGGCTTAAAAGCAAGGCTGTGTAGTTTGAATAAAGTTATCTTTGACTGCAGTTTACCGACTCCGTGTCGTCATTTTAGCGCTGCGTGTAGCACACCGCTATAAATTATTATTTCTTTGTTTAATGATATTAAAATGCTCAGAAAAGTGCAAAGCAGAAGTAAGTGTTGCTTAAAGTTATAATTTTAAAAGGGAGTATCTGCATTGTAATTGGGAATAGTGCAAAAGATCATGTCATGTGCTCCTGTGAAGATTTTAGTTGCAGTTTCAGTGAAATGATGCAGCGTCTTTGTGAACAATGTCCACATTTAAATCATTTACTTGCATATTGTTGTAAAGCAACATGGCCGGCAAATTTTCTTTCAGCAGATTTTTATTACAGACAAGTACCAGCAGCTTCTGGTGAATCAATGTCAGTCAACAGCAAAATCCATCAAAATTTATCATGACCAACAACTAGATGGGCTAATTCTTTTCTCAGTCTTGCATTTTGTTTAAAGATAGTTGCAGATTCCAGGAGGCCTGTAGTTTCAGGTCCAGCAACACCAACAAAGAAAATAGAGAACAAAGCAGCATTCTTCTCTAGACAAAGAAAGAAAGCTCATTTGTCATCACAATCAAGGTGACATCCTGTACAACAATTCAAGCAACCATACCCTGTGCTTGCAAATAATGCCTTGCCAGACATTTACTTCCCTGAAAACAGCCCCTTTCCTTCAGCAAACTAATCTAACAAAGACTTTGATCTACTTTGTTTACATTTGGTGATATCATACAGGTTACTTGAGGCTATCAGCTCCTCAAATTACAAATTAAAAGGTGTTGAAGCTGTCACAAATCAATATGGACTTTGGTCATGAGTAGTGGTTATAATGTCAACATACAGTATAATGACATGTTAACTTTTTATTATTTTTAATCAAAGAGTGTAAAGTAATGCAAAATGGCACTGTAGTTATTTACCATGCAAAGGTTTGGATTTTGCTTTTGTTTTATCTACAATGGATTTGGACAGAGATTCTCTCAGAAATTTTCACTAGGTAGCAGCGACCATCAATTAGTTTCTCCTTTTCTTCTCTTTGGACAATAGTATAAGGAGTACCTGATGAAATATCTAGTAATATTGCTGAAAGCCTGCCAGATGGACAATTAAACATTTGTGGTGGTTGTTAGAAATGCAGAAATGTAAAGATTATTCACAGGAGTTTGTGTCAGGCACAATATTTTACATCCAATTGAATGTGATATCTGTTTCAAAATATGCAAAATAAAATTAATCAGAATTATCAAAATATTGGGTCAAATTAAAACCCACTTTGCTTGTTTGAGCAGCCATTTTCCATCTCTTTCCATCTATGTTACTGACCAATCAAATTACAAGCACAGAAATCTGCACAGCCTTATTTCAAACATTCAAAGGTCAAAGTGTTTGGACTCTGGCTATTTCAATAGCTCGTGTTTTTATGATCCGATGAGCAATGTGCAACATTTGCTGCTGGAAAGACTATAAAATCAATTACAAAATAGTCATGATGCAGAACTATACTTTGTTAGCACTATCTCAAGTGACTGTCAAATAACGCTAAGAAATTATGGAGTGTTTGTAAAACTCATCTCAATTAAAGTGGATTTTCTGTAATGATATTCCATTTTATAATTGCTGTAGACAAAATGTTTCCAATTTTACCAGCAAAGTGGTCAGTATTTTAATGTGTAATCATTTGCTGTCATATCTGAAAAAAATATAAGAAAGGTTTTATCTTTACCATGAGCTAATCTTTGCACACGTCTTTCCAAAGCCAGGAATCAGGAAATAAATCAATAAAAAATAAGGAGTCAGATTCAGTCAGGGGAACAATCAAGGGACATATTCAAAATCAGCCATTTCTTTATGCTAAATTGCAAAATGTAAATAATAGATTGCAACTTAAGCTGACTGTTCTGAACTACAATGCCTTTAAATGTGAAACATAGAGTCTTTTGATAAAGACACAGCACTCCAACAATTCACTGAACAGGATGAACTCTACTGAAAGCAAATGCTCCCAAATAATGCTATTAGTATTTTGTATGCTGTACCCACTGTTTGCAAATGGTCTCCTGGTGCTGGCAATGCTACTCAAGTGTTCAGTGACTTGCTGAATGCTTCTTCTGGTTTTAAGCAGTTGTGGACCAATATATTCCATGAGTCAGTTTCAATATTCCAATGTGGCTTGCAGGAGCCTGTAAATATTTGTAAATACAATCACTTTAATGCTTCAATGAATTGTCATGACGTATTTTAACTATCCGTATATACTGATGAAGACTCCTGTGTATCTTAACCAGAACCATCTCACCCCTTCAATCACTAGAACAATCTGCAGCATCCCCCCCTGCCCCACCCAATTTTTACTATTTCCCTTCCCCCACCTCCCAACTCCCTTTCTGATCAAATAGCTTGATAATGTAATCTTGCCTTGCGCCAGCAGAAAAGGCTGACTTTAGCATCCTTTGGGATCAAAGGAAGTTTCGTCAGATGGTTGTTTATCTCTTCAACCACGTTTATGATGTTATTACTGCAAGAATGGAAAATCTACTGCAATCATCTACTGCAAATCTTCCAGCTTATCATTCAGTACTGAATTGATGCTTGCAGTTCCACCCCGAGTTCAATTGAAAAAGATATTCAAGCCTTTACAAGGCGTTCCATTGTATTATCTCATCCTATCACAGTGCTAAATGTGGTTTTACTTAATTAAAACTTTAAACATATTGAAACAGCATAGAGAGATGAGATAACAATACCAAACAGATCATTTGAGTGAATAGCTCCATAAATCAAACATCCTTCAAAGAGTAAATATGCCAATCCCTGTTTGTTTGCCAATAAACTTTACACTTGCAAGCAATGCCAGTCTTGCTCTGTGAAAATGAATGTTTTTATCATGAGCTCCGGTACACCACAAAGTCTCGAAAGTGGAGAAGGTAGAGATTTAGAATGTCACAAAGTTTGAAGACTTCACCTTATGGAAATAAGGAAGAATTTATAATCATAGGCAAGTACAAATCCAATTGGCATGTAGTTTTATTACATGCAAGGTACCTTGAGAGTTAGACCCGGACATTAGATGTATCTCTTTGGACAGTTCTCTAAACAGTTCACCACAGAATTGTATTTTTTGTTGTAGGAATGACCACTTCACATTTACATCTATGAAGTTTTTTCTTGCGTAAGTTGTGAATATTGATCATTAAATGGTAAGACTAATGGCCTAACTCTAACATTATGGAATCTGGCTGGTTTATATATATTGGAAAATACCTGGAGAGTGATATCTATTTGTATTTTTAACATTGCCTTTAAGGACATCGTAGGGACAGAATGTACTTCCTTCCACTGAGACTTTGCTCCTACTGAGTAACAAGAGTTTGACATTGGACACTGGAAAAAAAAGGACTTCTCTTTACAGAGACAAATGTTTTCCATTCGTCCTCTGTCCCAGTGACATCTAACTACAAAAAACATTCTGCATTCACGGTGCCTTCAGTGTGCAGCAGTGCCGCTTTAATTAAAAAGGTGGTCTGTAAAAATGATTGCATTTCCAGGTTACTGCAGCATCACTAACGTTTAATTATTTATTTTATTGACGTAACAGTGTGTAATAGGCCCTTCCAGCCCTTCGAGCCACACCATCCAGCAATCCTCCAATTTAATCCTAGCCTAATCACAGGACAATTTACGATGACTAATTAACTTGCTAATCAGTATGGCTTTGCACTGTGGGAGGGAACTGGAGTACTGGAGGAAACCCATGCGATATGTGATATAATCTGCTGAATTTTGCTGATATTTAAAACTTTTTACAAAACAAATGACTTATACTTTTCCTACAATAGAAGTTAATCTGGAATCATTTGAGTGGAAATCGTTTTGCCCCAAAGAATTTCAGTGAACAAAGACTGCAATTGTGAAAAGGCAAAGGCATGTTTTCATTATATGGAGATTTTTCTGCTATGCAACATGTGACATCTTAAAGTACAGGGCAATCTTCTCTTCATGTTATAAATTGCAAACTTCTCAGCAAGTTTTCCACTCATGTAAATTGGTTGTATACTTATAAAAACATTTTAGCACTCATGGTAAAATGCCATTTCATTGGCTCTTCACTTAATTCTAGAACATTTGGTCAGCAAAGGTGCATACATCAGGATGCTCTTTATTGACTACGTCTGAGCACTCAAAACTATTATCACCTCAAAATTAATCAATAAGCTTCAAGACCTTGGGCTCAATACCTCTCTGCGCAATTGGATCCTCAAATTCCTCATTTGCAGATCCTAGTCAGTTCATATTAGCAACCTCATCTCCTCCACAATCTCTATCAGCACAGGTGGACAACATAGATGTGTGCTTAGGCACTTGCCCTACTCACTTTACACTTAAGCCTGTGAGGCTAATGCCATATTTAAGTTTGCTGATGACATCACTGTTGTTGGCTGAATCAAGAATGGTGACAAATCAGCATATAGGAAGAAGACTGAAAAGCTTGCTGAGTGTGCCACAACAACAACCTCTCAATCTCAGCAAGACCAAGGAGTTTATAATTGACTTCAGGAGGAAGAAACCAGAAGTCCATGAGTCAGTCCTCACCAGGGGACCAGAGGTGGAGAAGTCAGCAACTTTATATTCCTTGATGTTATCATTTTAGAAGATCTTCCTGTGTCCAGCATGTAACTGTAATGACCAAGAAAGTATGGCAGTGCCTATACTTCTTTAGAAGTTTGGGAAGATTCATCTAAAACTTTGACAAACCTCAATAGATGTGTGGTGAAGAGTATGTTGACTGGCTGTGTTACAGTCCAGTATGGAAACACCAGCTCCTTTGAACAGAAAATCCTCCAAAATGTAGTGAGTACATTCCAGTCCATCACAGGTTAAGCCATTCCCACAACTGAACAATCTCTATGGAGCACCATTGCAGAAAAGCAGCATCAATCATCGAGAACCACCACTATCCAGGACATGCTCTCTTCTCACTTCTGCCATTGGGAAGAAGGTACAGGAACTCAGTATCAGTATCCACCAGGTTCTGGAACATTTATTGCTCCTCAACCATCAGACTCAAGAACCAGAGGGGATAACTTCACTCAACTTCACTCACCTCATTACTGAACTGTTGTCACAACCTGTGGACCCACTTTCAAGGACACTTCATCTCATGTTCTCAATATTTATTGCTTATTTGTTTTTTTTTAATTTTGTGCTTGCATAGCTTGTTTTCTTTTGTTCATCTAGTTGGGTGTGGTCTTTCACTGATTCTATTGTTACAACATCAGAAAGTATTTGACAAGAACAGACCATATGGTCCAACAAAGCTTCCCAAATCCCTTTTCACATAGGACATCTTCAGGGAGTGGTGTCTCAGAAAGGCAGCGTTCATTATTAAGGACCTCCAGTACCCAGGGCATGCCCTTTTCTCACTGTTATCATCAGTTAGGAGATACAAACACTCAGCAAAAAAGAGTGGCAGAGCTGTTGTGGTGGGGGATTCCATGGTGAGGGGAACAGAGAGGAGATTTTGTGGCAGCAAACGGGACTCCTGTATGGTGTGTTGCCTCCTGGGTGCAAGGATCAGAGATGTCTCGGAGAGGTTGTAGGGCAGACTGAAAGGGGAGGGTGAGCAGCCAGCTGTCGTAGTGCATGTAGGTTCTAACGATATAGGAAGAAAGTGGGATGGGGTCCTACAAGCTGAATTTAGGGAGCTAGGAGATAAATTAAACAGTAGGACTTCAAAGGTAATAATCTCATGATTATTACTGGTGCCACGTGCTAGCCAGATTTGGAATATCAGGATAGCTAGAATGAATATGTGGCTTGAGCGGTGGGTAGGTGGGTAGGAGGGAGGGGTTCAGATTCTTGGGGCATTGGAACTGCTTCTGGGGGAGGTGGGACCAGTACCGTCCAGACAGTCTACATCTGATCAGGGCCGGGATCAATGTCCTAAGGAGATTGTTTGCTAGTGCTGCTGGGGAGGCTTTAAACTAATATGGCAGGGGGATGGGAACCCACACAGAAAAGAAGAGGGAAGTGATGCAGAGACCAAAGCTAGAGTTAGTGGAGAAAACAGTAAGAGTTGAGTGCATAAAAATAAAAAGCAAAAATTGCATAGGTCACTAGATTCTAAAAGGATAATGAGTATAGGGGCACTTTATATAAATACCCGTAGTATTAGAAACTAGGTTAGTGAACTTGTTGCACAGATCAGTACCAAGGCATATGATTTAGTGGCCATTACAGAAACCTGGCTGCAAGGTGGAGATGACTGGGAATTAAATATCCAAGGGTATTAGGTAATATGGAAAGATAGGCAGGAAGGCAGAGGAGGTGGGGTGGCGCTCTTGATTGGGGATGAGATCAGGGCAATTGTGAGAGACAATATAAAATCTACAGAGCAGAATGTTGAGTCCATCTGGGTAGAGGTTAAGAATAGTAAAGGGAAAAAATCACTGGTGGGTGTTGTCTGTAGGTCACCTAATAAAAATATTGCAGTCACAGAGACGATTAACCAAGAAATAACTGAGGCTTGTAAGAATGGAATGGCAGTTGTCATGGGGTATTTTAGCTTCCACATAGATTGGGTGATTCAGATTAGTCAAGGAAGTCTTGAGGAGGACTTCATAGAATGCATCCGTGATGGCTTTCTCGAGCAGCACGTTAGTGAACCTACAAGGGAAAATGTTATCTTAGATCTAGTCCTGTGCAATGAGACAGGTAAGATTAATGATCTTGCAGTCAGGGATCCTCTTGGAAAGAATGATCATAGTATGATTGAATTTCACATCCAGATGGAGGATGAAGTAGTTAGATCTAAAACTAATGTATTATGCTTGACCAAGGGAGACTACAACAAGATGAGGGAGGAGTTAGCTAACGTAGATTGGGAGCACAGGCTAGTTGGTAGGACAGTTTGAGGAACAGTGGAATACTTTCAAAGAGATTTTCAACAGTGCTCAACAGAAGTATATTCCAGTCAAAACTAAGGTCAGTAAGTGTGGGGAAAGCCAGCCTTGGATAACTAAGGAAATAAAAGATAGTATCAAATTAAATGCTCATGTGAACAAAGTCGCAAAGAGTAGTGGGAGACTGCAGGAATGGGAAAACTTTAAAAAGCAACAAAGAACAGCTAAACAAGAAATAAGTAAAGAGAAGATAGAGTATGAAAGTAAATTAGCACAAAGTATAAGAACAGATAGCAAAAGTTTTTATAAATATATAAAGCGGAAGTGATGACTAAAGTCAACATAGGTTCCTTGGAAGACAAGAAGGGGATATTGATCTTGGGTGATAAGGAAATGACTGAAGCATTGAACCACTATTTTGTGTTGGTCTTCATGGTGGAGGACACGTCTAATATTGCCAAAGAAGGGTGTTATGGACGAAATTGCAGGTGAGGACCTCGGTAAAATCACTGTCACTAAAGAGATTGTGATGAGCAAACTAGTGGTCCAGAAGGTAGATAAGTCCCCTGGTCCTGATGGGATGCATCCCAGGGTGCTGAGGGAATTGGTGGAGGTAATAGTAGACATGTTGGTAAAAATTTATCAAAACTCTCTAATCTCTGGGAAGCTCCCAGTGGATTGGAAGACAGCAAATGTCATGCCACTTTTTAAAAAAGGATGGAGGCAAAAGATGGGCAACTATAGGCCAGTTAGCTTAACATCTGTAGTAGGGAAAATGCTTGAAGCTGTCATTAAGGAAGAAATAGTGAAACATTTAGAATTTTTAAACATTTAGAAACATTTAGAAATTAGACAGTATCAGCATGAGTTCAGAAATGGCAGGTCCTGTTTGACAAACTTACTGGAGTTCTTTGAGGACATAATGAGTGCAGTGGACAGAGGGGAACAGGTGGATGTCGTATACTTAGAATTCCAGAAGGCGTTCGATAAGGTGCCGCACAAGAGACTTGTCAATAAGATACGGATGCATGGAGTTGGAGGTAGTGTGTTGGCATGGATAGTGGATTGATTAACCAATAGAAGGCACAGAGTTGGTATAAATGGGTGTTTCTCCAGTTGGCAGTCGGTGGTGCCTACAGCTGTTCACCATTTACATTGATGATTTGGAAAAGGGGACTGAGTGTAGTGTAGCAAAATTTGCTGATGACACTAAATTGAGTGGAAAAGCAAATTGTACAGATGATGTGGACAGTCTGTAGAGGGATATAGGTAGGTTAAGTGAGTGGGCCAAGGTCTGGCAGATGGAATACAACGTTGGTAAATGCAAGATCATCTACTTTGGAAGGAATAATAGAAGAGCAGTTTATTATTTAAATGATGAAAGATTGCAGCATGCATTGTGTAGCGGGACTTGGGAGTGCTTGTTCATGAATCGCAAAAAGTTGGCTTGCAGGTGCAACAGGTTATTAAGAAGGCAAATGGAATAGTGACCTTCATTGCTAGAGGGATTGAATTCAAGAGCAGGGAGGTCATGCTGCAACTATACAGGGTACTGGTGAGGCCGCACCTGGAGTACCGTGTGTAGTTCTGGTCTCCATACTTGAGGAAGGTTATACTGGCTTTAGAGGCAGTGCAGAGGAGGTTCATCAGGTTGATTCCAGGGATGAAGGGGTTAACCTATGAGGAGAGATTGAGTCGCCTGGGACTATACTCTCTGGAATTCAGAAGAATGAGAGGGGATCTTACAGAAACATACAACATTTTGAAAGGGATAGATAAGATTGAAGTAGGAAAGTTGTTTCCATTGGTAGGTGAGACTAGAACTAGGGGATATTGCCTCAAGATTCAGGGGAGAAGATTTAGAACAGAAATGAGGAGGAACTGTTTTTCCCAGAGAGAGGGGAATCTGCCCAGGCAAGCAGTTGAGGCTTCTTCACTAAATATGTTCAAGATACAGTTAGATAGGTTTTTACATAGTAAGGGAATGAAGGATTATGGGGAAAAGGCAGGTAGATGGAGCTGAGTTTACGGACAGATCAGCCATGATCTTATTGAATGGCGGGGCAGGCTCGATGGGCTGGATGGCCTACTCCCGCTCCTATTTCTTATGTTCTTATGACCTTCAATGCTGCCCTAAATGCCTGGGGCAATAAGTAAATAAGAACACTTGGAACCTGGCAGTACAATTTTTAGATCAAAATACTGGAAAGTAGTTTGTAGCTAATTTGTAGGTTTTCCTATTATTCCCTACTTCCTTGAGGATAGAATGCTTGTTGTACTTTCAGTTCTGTATCCTGTGTGTAGGATTTGCCTGCACAGATCATTGTTTCTCAAAGATAGTGCTTGAAAACAATTTTGAAAATTTCATTCAGGAACAAGAAATGTAGAGAAATGCTCAGGTCAGGTTATTGGCAGAGTATCATTTTCCTCCTGTACAGATTTGTATCCGTCTGCAGTTCCTCGGTGGTGAAAGCCATTAATTCGGATGTGGCATTTTACCAGTAGAATACTGTCAGTACCAAAAGATTCCTGGTGCAATTAAGTCGGTTGTGCATGATGGAAGTGAGCTGCCAAAAGCAATGATTTAGTCTGCTCTAAACCATATCAAATGAATAGCTTTCAACTACATAAGATTAGGACTAGGAAGCAAAATGAAAAAAAAAATGGAGTTAATTTAAATAATAGTTCCATTCAGTGTTTATTGCCTAAAGCTATGGACTCTTTTTGTGAGAGCAAATACAGGGAGAACTTAGTCTAGGGTGTTACAGTGTCAAACATTCAGTTTGTGACGAAAGCATGCATGATTTCTTAGTTTTTTGCCATGTTATCCAATAAATGTTGTGCTCTCACAAGGTTATGCCATTTCCATGAAGTCTGTTTACTTCTATGGGATCACTCAGAGGTAACATTGCCATAGTTGATAAAGCAGAAAGGGTTTGCTTCTGGACCCTGAAAGCAAAGCTGCTTGCTTGAGGAAATTATCTTTGCATAGAAGTGCTGAATAGAATTCCACCATTTACCTTCAGTGGATATGAATATGTCAGGCAGAAGGAAGGAGAGTCTAGATCTAAGCATTATCTTAATTTGCAAAGTTAGTTTAAAGCAAATTACAATGCAAAGCTTTATAAACATTTAAAGTATTATCGATCACAAAGCTATTCCATGATTTACCAGTAGTACAAGGGGTGATTGATAAGTATGTGGCCTAAGGTAGAAGGAGATGAGTTATTAACTTCAAATGTTCTGCATTTTCACTCAAAGAGTTGAATTGCACATGCATGTAATGACAGCTGTAGAACTCATCTCCTTCCACCTTAGGCCACAAACTAATCAATCGCCCCTCATACTACAGATAAATTATTGAATAGCTTTGTGATCAATAATACTTTAAACGCTTATAAAGCTGTGGTGCTGTGGACCACATGGAGGTCCAAGATGCTCTCATTACATGCATGTGCAGTTCACTCTTTAACTCTTTGACTAATAATGCAGAAAACTTGAAGTTAATAACTCATCTCCTTCTACCTTAAGCCACAAACTTATCAATCACCCCTGCTGTGGATCACTTCTACAAAGAAGGGATCTGCATGTAGGAGGGGACTATGTTGAAAAATAAATGTGCTAGCCTTTCTAAAATTGACTCCTTCTACCTTAGGCCACAAGCTTATAAATCACCTCTCGTATAGTTGCTTAGTTCAAAGTGTTCCAAGGGTCATCTCAAAGGATTGAATGTGTAATCTATATTTCATAATCAACATAATTAATGTATAATTAATCTGCTATTTGTTATCAGTTTGATAGATGGGAAAGAGAAGGTGGTTATTTCTGCTTAATGAATGTCAAAGTTAACTACAGCAGATTCCAGTTAATTGGGTCATCGGTTAATTCGAGTAGCTGTTTATTTGGGACAACTTCTTCAAGTAAAAGTCTAAATTAAGAAAATAGCCAGGATTCCATTCTTTTATTTGGGATACTGTTGCCAAACAGTTTCTAACTAGTGTCAGTTGTTTGTACTTATGCCTGTTAGGCACTACACTGTGCTTAGAGCGATCGGTTTTTAAAAAGTGTCAATTGCGTGTGTTTGTATTCAAAAAGCTGTGATTTTTGTCACTGTTAGTTGACAAGAAATAAGCAGTCAGACAATTCAGAATTGTTTTGCTCACTGTGGTTTCAACCATTCAGGCTTGGAGATGCCAGGAGTGAAAATGAAACAATTTCACTATTTCAACAAGCTTGGTATTACCAAGAATTCGAAGGTATTTACAATCATCTTGAATGAAAATGAAGATTTTGAGGATAAATTTGTCTAATGCATTGTGTGAAAGTTGCCTATAATCTGCTTTAGGAGTCTGAGCTGAATTTGTTAATTTACAATCAATCATAAGAACAAGGCAGATTAACTTCTCTGATGATAACTATTAGGAACTAATATACAGTTTTATTGTACTGTAGAGGTATTGGTAATATTCTAATTTCTTATCTGTATTTCATTTAAATACATAAATTGGCACTCAGTTAAGTAGTTGCTTGTCTTTTTCATACCTTTTCAGTATTTCCGTGAAACTTCGGCTGACTTGGGCACTTAATTTTAGTCCGATGTGACTCAATTAACCAGCATCCACTCCGTTTTGTTTTTGAAATGGATAAAGGAATTTTGGGGAAAAACCTTCATTTCTGGCTAATGTAGCAAATGGAAGCATTAAATTTTTACCTGTGGAACTATTAAGGGAAATGTGTGTGCTTATTAAGAGGTGGGAGAAAAGAAAAGGTGGATTTGTGGCGACCCACTTCCTAGCACACTCGAACCGGCTCACAAATAGCCAGCGTGCAGGCACAAAGGCAAGGTCCGCAACAAAGGGAGAAAAGCCTGCGGGGGTTTGTGAGTACGTGTCTCTTGGAGCATCCACGCCCGGGGAGGGCGGGATGAGGGAGGCTTTAAGCAAAGCTGTGAAGTTCGAATAAAATTATCTTTGACTGCAGTTTACCGACTGCGTGTCGTTATTTTAACGCTGCGTGTAGCACACCGCTACAATTGGTGACCCCAATGGTCCAAACGATTTTTGGACCGGAGATGAACGACGCCGCATCTGTTCATGCGGTTTCGTAGAAACTGCCAAGCTTCTGGATGCTGCGACCTCACCTACGGTTCCAGCAAGCAGAAGCCCAATTCCACGTTCGGCAGATAACCTCAGAGGACACCCGTTACTACTACGTGGTGAGCTCCCTCGACTAGGACACAGCGGCCCAGGTTGCGGAGTTCATACAGTCTCCCCCAGCAGATGGCAAGTACACAGAATAAAAAGCCCTGCTCCTAAGGACTTTCAGACTCTCACGGTGTGAGCGGGCTGCCAGCTTACTGCACCTGGATGGCTTGGGAGACAGACCTCCATCGGCTTTAATGAATGAGATGTTGTCTCTGGCCGACGGACACACACCCTGCCTCATGTTTGAGCAGGCATTCCTAGAGCAGCTGCCTGAGGACATACGCCTGCTGCAGTCTGGCGCGGATTTCAGTGACCCCTGGAAGGTGGCAGCCCAGGCGGACTTGCTGTGGAACGCCAAGAAGGTGAGTGGGGCGTCCGTTGCACAGATCACCTGGCCACGCTCCCAGCAGCAAACCAGTCCTGGCCCAGCCGCAGAGCCCGCTAACCCCAGAGGCAGGGGTGAGGAGCCCAACGAACAATGGTGCTTCTACCACCAGCAGTGGGGTGCAGAAGCCCGCCATTGTCACCCGCCCTGCCAGTTCCTGGGAAACGCCAGGGCCAGCCGCCGCTGATGGCTACGGCGGCTGGCCATCGGGATAGCCTCCTGTATGTGTGGGACCAGCAGTCGGGACGCCGTTTTTTTGGTCGACACCGGTGCCGAGATCAGCATCTTACCTCCGACGAGTTACGACACCTGCAACAGGGCACCGGGTCCCCCCCGAGGGCCGTGAACGGCAGCACAGTAAGGACCTATGGCACCCGTCAGGTGCAGCTACAGTTTGGCTCCAGCCAGTTCACGTGGGACTTCAGACTGGCCGCCGTAGCCCAACCACTTCTGGGTGCGGATTTTTTGCGGGCTCACAGCCTACTGGTCGACCTGCCCAGGAAGAGACTGGTACACGCCGAGACCTTTCAGACGTTCTCCCTGGGTGCAGCCCAGTTGCCAGCCCCTCACCTCGGCTCCATCACGCTGTCCGACAATGTCTTCACCAGGGTCCTGGCAGATTTCCCATTGGTTCTGGCACTGCAGATCACGGCAGCCATGCCCCGACACAGCGTTCAGCACCACATCCCGACCCAGGGACCACCCTTCCACGCCTGTGCTCGGCGGCTTCCCCCGGACAAGCTCCGACTGGTGAAGGAGGGGTTCAAGAGGATGGAGGAATTGGGGATCATCCGGCGGTCCGACAGCCGATGGGCCTCCCCACTGCACATGGTGCCCAAAGCAACAGGGGGCTGGAGACCGTGCAGCGACTACCGCAGGCTGAACGAGGCTACAACCCCAGACTGCTACCCTGTGCCGCACATTCAGGACTTTGCAGCAAACCTGCACAGCGCACGGATCTTCTCCAAGGTAGACCTCGTCTGAGGGTACCATCAAATCCCGATGCATCCGGACGACATCCCCAAAACGGCTCTCATCACCCCGTTCGGTCTTTTCGAGTTCCTCCGCATGCCGTTCGGTCTGAAGAATGCCGCACAGACGTTCCAGCGGTTAATGGACACGGTGGGACGGGACCTGGACTTTGCTTTCATCTATTTGGACGACATCCTCATAGCCAGCAGCAGTCGTCAGGAGCATCTGTCCCACCTCCATCAACTCTTCGCCCGACTGAGTGAATACGGTCTAACAATCAACCCGGCCAAATGCCAGTTCGGGCTCGACACCATTGACTTCCTGGGCCACAGGATTACTAAAGACGGGGCAACCCCTCTGCCCGCTAAGGTAGATGCGGTCCACCATTTCCTCCTACCCACCACGATCAAAGGCCTTCAGGAATTCGTAGGTATGGTCGATCTCTACCACCGCTTCCTCCCTTCAGCTGCCCAGATCATGCGCCCCCTGTGTTGCCTTTATGGCAGTTATTTAGTTTATAATATTGTTGCTTAGTAATTCGTTTGTTAGCATTTTAGTTAAAGTTAGGATTGCTTAAAGTAAATTCGTTGTCTGTGATATATTGTGGCATGCGATGACGTCATATCCGGTTTCACCATGTCCTGTGGGAAAATACCGGTTTGGAGAAATGGGAAGGTGGGGGGTGAGACATGTGCAAGCGCAAGCAGCAGCAAAGTTTTCTCTCTACACACCAGAAACATAGTGAGAGCAACGCTGTAAGTCATTAGATAATCGATATGTTGAATTAAAATGTTAACGCCGATCCTGTTAAAAGTAACGACGGTCGATAAGGTTTATGTTTTCGTTAGTTAAAGAGCTGCGGATAGTTTGTGTTGAGGTGTATTTAAAGCAGGCAATGGCGTAGGTAGATTCTGACTGTATGCTGCACTTTAATGTAATGTAGTTGTAGTTTTACTCTTGCAAGTATTTATGATGTAAATGTAGTATCAAAAAGGAAACAAATGCTGTACAAATCTTGTATTGTTTTATCAACAGTTTTCACCATACGTTAATGCGGAAGAGTGAACAGTAAACGGTTAATCTTGATCCTGTCGTCATTGACAAAGGTTTAACTTGGTGTTTAGTTCGGCATTCCATTACACCCGAGCGAGAACTCTACACCCACTGTTCGCCCTGCTGTCCGGTCTGGGCAAGGACATTACCTGGGACGAGGAGTCCGCCGCCGCTTTCATTCAAACGAAGGAAGCCTTGGCGAACGCCGCGATGCTAGTGCACCCCAGAATGGACATCCCTACTGCCCTCACAGTGGACGCCTCTAACACGGCAGTCTGTGGGGTACTGGAGCAACTCATCGCGGGTCGCTGGCAACCCCTGGTGTTTTTCAGCAAACACCTGCGGCCACCCGAGCTCAAATACAGTGCTTTCGACCGGGAACTGTTGGCACTCTACCTGGCAATCCGGCATTTCAGGTACTTCCTAGAAGGTCGGCCCTTCACCGTGTTCATGGACCACAAACCGCTTACCTTTACGTTCACTAAGGTGTCCGATCCCTGGTCGTCCCGCCAGCAGCGCCATCTGTCCTACATCTCTGAGTACATGACGGACGTCCGGCACGTCTCGGGAAAGGACAATGTCGTGGCGGATGCACTCTCTCGCCCTAACATTCATGCCCTTTCCCAAGGGGTAGACTTTGAGGCGCTGGCAGAGGCGCAGCAGGCAGACGAGATCCTGAGTTACAGAACCGCAGTCTCGGGTTTGCAGCTCCGGGACCTCCCCATAGGCTCAAGTGAGAGGACCCTACTCTGTGACGTCGCCACCGGCCAGCCCCGTCCCGTTGTCCTGGCACCTTGGCGGCAACGTGTTTTCGACTCCATTCATAACTTCGCACACCCCTCCATCCGGACAACCATTCGGATGGTCTCCAGCAGGTTTGTTTGGCATGGACTCCGCAAGCAGGTCAGTGAATGGGCCAGTATGTGCATGCACTGCCAGACGGCCAAGGTGCAGTACCACACCAAAGCTCTGCCGCAGCATTTCCACCCCACCCACCAGCGTTTCGACCACATTCATGTGGATATCGTGGGCCCCCTGCCAGTGTCGTGCGGAGCGCGGCACCTCCTGACTATCGTGGACCGGTTCACAAGATGGCCAGAGGTGATCCAGCTCACCGACACCACCTCTGAATCTTGCGCCCGGGCGCTGATCGCCACCTGGGTGTCCCGCTTTGGAGTACCAGCCCACATTACCTCCGACAGAGGCGCCCACTTCACCTCCAGCCTGTGGTCAGCTATGGCCAGCCTTTTGGGGACACAGCTGCACCGCACAACTGCCTACCACCCACAGTTGAACGGCCTGGTGGAGTGTTTCCACCCTCACCTAAAGTCGGCTCTCATGGCCTGCCTGAAAGGAGCTAACTGGGTGGACGAGCTTCCCTGGGTCCTACTCGGCTTCCGCACGGTGCCCAAAGACGATCTGCACGCCTCGTCAGCCGAGTTGGTGTACGGCGCACCCCTGGTCATCCCTGGGGAGTTCATACCAGCCCCAAGGGGGCAAGAGGAATAACCCGCAGCAGTCCTGGGCAGACTACGCGAGAGGCTCAGTGACCTGGCCCCCATTCCCACTTCGCAGCATGGGCAGAACTCGACCTGCGTACCCAAAGACCTGCAGAACTGTAAGATTGTGTTTGTACGAAGGGGCGGGCATCGGCCACCGCTGCAACGACCCTACGAGGGGCCATTTACGGTGCTCCAGAACAACGGGTCCACGTTCGTGCTGGACGTTGGGGGGAGAGAGAAGGTTTTCACGGTGGACCAACTCAAACCAGCCCACATGGACCTGGCGCAACTGGTCGAGTTTCCGGCACCGCGGCGCAGAGACCGACCTCCCAAACAGGGTCCGGCCCAGACTGTGGACATTGGGGGGTGTATCGCCGGTTCTGGGGGGGTTATGTGGCGACCCACTTCCTAGCACACTCGAACCGGCTCACAAATAGCCAGCGTGCGGGCACAAAGGCCAGGTCTGCAACAAAGGGAGAAAAGCCTGCGGGGGTTTGTGAGTACATGTCTTTTGGAGCATCCACGCCCGGGGAGGGTGGGATGAGGGAGGCTTTAAGCAAGGCTGTGAAGTTCGAATAAAATTATCTTTGACTGCAGTTTACCGACTGCGTGTCATTATTTTAGTGCTGCGTGTAGCACACCGCTACAGGTTCCTGATAGTAATGCTGATTATTACTGACTTCAGTCCACAGGGTAGTCCACGTATGTTTGTTTACTGGTCTTGCTTAGACAATTAAGCACTGGATTTTCAGCCAAAATTACTGGTCTGAATTTAAATTTGAACACTAATCTCTTTAAACCATCATTGGATTATGTCTGGAGGCAATTTTCCACCCCCCATCAACATCATCCCTTGCTGAGTAAGAGCTGAGATGGAAGACATATCATTTTTTAAAAACAAACTCCTGACAAGAAAAATTGACAATTTGTTCTGACCATTCCAATTAAAGCTGGCAGCATTTTCCTTTCTGACAAAATGCCAACCACTACTTTAAAGCTGAGCTCAGTCCAAATATGTAAAGATTTTATTATTTGTCTAAAGTAACATTTGAACTGGCCTTATAAAATTCTGAAACATAATCTTCAGCATTTTCAATTTTACAGGTAGAAAGCACAAGGTTAGTGTATTTTTAATTCATGATAGGTCTTTTTTACCCAATAATATAATCATTTGATTCTTGACTAATTAGGTTCTGACGTATGGTAAAATGGCCAACTAGAAGTTATACTTTGGCCATCTTGTTTAAAAAGAAACTCGGAAATATTTAGTAACTCTGCATCTATGTTGTCTGAGCAGCTCTTGAAAATGCTGTTTCTGATTTTTATGTTTGCCAAAACCTTGGCAGGCTCAGGGTCAGAAATCGGATGCATTGACCCTCGCCATAGATTTTCAATGTGGCTTTTCCCTCCTACCAGAATCATGCTTGATGCAGACGTGTGAGGCCAGAGTTTGCTGGAATGGCTTTCTTAAATAAATAGAAGGAAAATGTATTTATATGGGAATGTGGTATTTTCTTATCTCATTACTTGCATCTTCATCAGTCGTCCTGTGAGGACCTCCTGTCAGACAGTATGAGGTATCACCAATGATACTGTTGATACTTATGAGGAGCTGAATCTCTCTAGGGAGCAGAACAATCAGCAATGGGAATTAAGGGATTGGGAATTTTAAGGACAAAGGATCTGAGGAAAAATAAATTAAGAGGGTTGATTAAGATGGGAATAGACAGCAAGTAACCTGAAGGGAAATAAAAACCTGTATATAATGATTGGGCCAAATGGCCTATTGCAGAGATGTATTACCTATGTAATCCCATGTAGTTGTCATTATACTAGAGTAGATGAACTTCACCAGACTAAAGAAAAATTACTTAGTGGAGAAGATTACAATGGCAATTTCTCTTCCCAGAACTGTCTATTGATACCTTTATATTGAATATTGTGAGCTATTGCTAGAAAATTAGTGCAAAATCCATTTTAATTATGAGAGGTAAACAGCAAAATAGTCTCAGTATCAAACCTTGTTCCATGACTAATAATTGCAGTTGGAACTGCGACATTGTAATTGGCTTCAAGTTCATCTGGGAAAGGGGAAAGATTAAATCATCAACAAAGTCCTGATCAGAACCGGGAGGAATAGTGACATAGCCTCTGTTGAACATATCTTTAACACTTATGACAGCAGATAACAATTTAATTCACTCCCCACTGTCAGAAGAGAAAAGCTAAGGACAAATAATTGCTTGAAATTGTATGTAATTCTACATGACAATGTGGCAATAATTTAAATGGTGGCATTAGTCTATCATTGTTCACTTACAGAGAACCTGGTATAGTTATCATGAGATATTACTCTCTTAAAGTTAACCAGCAGTTTTTTGCACAACAAAATCCCAGGTAGTGTTACAAATGATTTTGAATAACACTGCTGAAATGTTCCCTCACCTGCAATTTACTTCTTTTCCTTTGCATTCTTCATTTAGCTCTCAGCAAAAGGACTGAATTTCTTTAGCCATTGTTAATTATTGGAGCACTGCCAGATTACTTTATTAGCCTCTCAACCCACATTTAGTTATAGCAAGTTTATTCAATGGATGGTGATTCACCTGCTGCACTCATACACAAAGAACTGTGACAGGCATGATTCACAAATCTGATAAAGGGGTCAATGTGGCATTACCTGAGCAGCATCTCATGGGTTAAGGAAGAATCAGAGAACCTGAGTGATTTCATTACCAAGCCAAGGTCTAGGGCTTACAATATTTGAAACAGGTGATTGCAGCAAGAGGCAAATCATGTAGCACCTTGTTCTGCCCGCTCCTACAAGAATAAACACGTATAGCTTGGGAACTTACTGCAGATATCTCATAAGACTTGCTTTGTAAGCTTCCATGGAAAACTTTATGCATTCAGTGTACAAAGGTGCAAAGAAGCACATGTCATCAAGTGGGTGTGTAAAAATACTTGGACCTTAACCAACATTGGCAGTGTTAGAACAACTATCACTCAGATTGTACTGTACAGGATCGTCCATTTGAATTAGAATTTGACAGCTGATTGCCTGAAAATCTCCTAAAGAAATTAGCATCATCATCACTGCACAATTAACACCCAGCAATTCAACTGATAGCAAAGGTGTCCGAGCAATCTAAGTGATGCTTCTCTCAGCACACAAAACATTTTTAATAAAATTACAAAGCAATGTCTCTCAGAGTGATTTGAACATGTACTCTGCTTATCAATCATTACAGTATTTCTTTCCTGATCTTTTCCAAGTCGAAGTATTTCAAACTTTGCTGTGAACTTTCAGCAACACAGTATCACAGACTCAAGCAGCCAGTCAGTAATCACCCTTTGCCTGCACTGACATTGTGTAAGCAACTGGATTGGTTGTAACGTCTCTATATACTGTATGGTCACACATGTGCTAGCATTTGCTGATGAAAGTGTTTCCGTGAGTGGAGGTTAGGTGAGGACAGGGCTGGACTTGATTAAAGCATCCATTGTGAACAAAATGTTTCCCAACATATACCAACAAATCATGCACATGACTGATGTGGTCAAGGATGTGGAAGAAATCCAAGAGTTTGTAAAAACATGATTCAGAAAGAGGTCAGGGTGCTTGGCACAGCAGAAGAAAAATCGATGAAAGAAATCGCACGTTCGTAATGATGAGAGCCATCACATCATCAAGTGCTGAATCCATCGCGGGTAAAGCCCTCCTCACCATTAAGCATATCCACAAGGAATGCTGTTGCAGTATAGCATCATCTTTTATAAAGGATCTGCACCATCCAAGTCTCGCTCTCTTCTTGCTGCTGCCATCAGGAAAGAGCTACAGGAGATTCAGGACCCACACCACCAAGTTCAGGAATAGTTATTTCCTCTCAACCATCAGGCTCTTGAACCAGAGTGGATAAACCATTCATTTTCACTCACTCTAACACTGCAGCCTATAGTCTCACTTTCAAGGACTCCTCACTTCATGTTCTCAATATCTATTTGTTATAAATGTATATGTTTCTCTTTTTATATATGCTTAGCTTTTTGTATTTTGCACATTGGTTGTTTGCCTATCTCTGTCATGGTAGCGTTACAGTTAGGACAATGCTTTACAGTACCAGCAACCCAGGTTCAATTCCCACCCGCTGCCTGTAAGTCCTCCCGTGACTGTGTGGGTTTCCTCTGGGAACTTCAGTTTGCTCCCACAGTTCAAGGACGTACCGATTGTTAGGTTAATTGGGATAGTAGGATTTCTGACATTCTGAGATGTTTGGCCTTTGAAGGTGGACACAGGAGTGATGAACCAGAACAAACCACAGCCAGGCTGGAAGCCAGGATTGGGGTTCATTGCCAGGAGCCGTCGGATTACACAAAACACATGGAATATGTCTTTAGCAGATTGATAGCAACACCACAAAATGCTGGAGGAGACAGCATCTATGGAAAAGAATAAACAATTTACATTTTGGGCCCAGACCCTTCATCAGGTTGAACAGATTCATGGCCTGTTCAAACACCGGAGCCATGAGATGGTACTATTGTAAAGTTGAATTTCAGGGCCAAATCGAATTTTACAATACAATCTCTCAGCAAAAGGAACCAATAGGTTAGAGGGAAATTGGGAACACAAGGCATTTTTTATGGTAACTGTACTTTCCTCAATCACAGGACACTGCAGAGAGTGGTATGGATAGCCCAGCACATCTGTAGATGTGAATTTCCCACTATTCAGCACATTTACAAAGACAGTTGTATAAACAGGGCCTGAAGGATCATTGGGGACCTGAGTCACCCCAATCGCAAACTGTTCCAGCTGCTACCATCCAGGAAATGGTACCACAGCATGAAAGTCAGGACCAACAGCCTCCAGGCCAGCTTCTTCCACCAGGCCATCGGACTGATTAATTCATGCTGATTCAGCTGTATTTCTGTGTTATATTAACTGTTCTGTTGTACATACTATTATGATAAGTTACTATAAATTGCATATTGCACATTTAGACGGAGACATAACGTAAAGAATTTTACTCCTTATGTATATGAAAGATGTAAATAATAGTCAATTCAATTCAATTAGTTTTTTTAACATAATTTCCTGAATCCCTTAGTTGTTGATACACTACTTGGAAATTTCTGGGTAGCTTTGAGAATGTTCTGGATCTTATGGCAGCTTTGAACTCAAAAACCTAGGATGATTCTCAAGTGCAATTCTGAATGAGTAGTATACAGACAGTTTTCGAGTAAAATGTTAAATAGTCACAGACTCAAGCAATAGACCACAGAAACAGGGCAAATGTGATCCCTGTCTATGCTAATCTCTATACCTGTGCCAGACCTGCATTCCTCTGTACCTCTTTTACCTAAGTACTGATCAAAACACCTTTCAACTTGATGTAATTACATCTGCCTCTACCACATTCTCTGGCAGTTCCTTCTATATATCCACCACTCCTCGTGTGAAAAACTAGCCGCTCAGATCTCCCTTTTTAAACCTGTACCCTGTAGTTTAGACTTCCTAACCCAAGGGGAAAGAGCTCTGATTGTCTATGTTATATGGCCTGTTATCATTTTATAAATCTCTATAAAGTCATCCCTCTGTTTCTGACATTCCAGAGAGAATAAACCCAGTTTATCCAATCTCTTCTTAAAAGTAAAGCACTATGCTCCAGGCAATATCCCAGCGAATGTCAACTGCACTCTTTCTAATTTACCAAATTATTCTGGCAGTTTGGAGACCAGAACTGCATACAATACTCCAAGTGAGGCCAGATAATGCCTTGTACAGCAATACTATGGATTTCCAACATTTATATTCACTCCCTTGGCAAAAGAAATCGAACATGCCAAGTACTTTCTTCATTGCCCAATCCACTTGTGTCACCATTTTCAGGGATAAATGAACTTGCTCCATAAGACCTGACAGTATCAACACACCTGAGATCCTTGACATATTTTTGTGAAGTTTTCCTGCTGTTCCTGTAAAACTGAATGTTGCAACTGTCATTAAAGTCACCAGAGAGACACTGAAACTGGTGATACAGAAGTTTTTATTCGTCACAAGTAGTCATAATTCTGAAAATAATCCAGGTAAAGTATCTCACATTTTATAACCTTAAGATCAATGGTAATAGTAGGTGTTTCAATAGAGTTTCCATAGTTACAATGGCGTTGTTTCCTTCAATATTTTGGGTTAACAATGGTTCCTTTAAATTACATATCTACATTGGGAGATACCTCTCAATGTTCCAGCTGCTTTGCTGAGACAAACTAATTGCAAACTTCTCTGAATTTACACAATGTTCACAATGTTACAATGGTGCAAATTCTCTAAATTCATTGTTGATGCAGGCCAGTTAACATAACCCTATCATCGTAAGATTTAGCTGATGCATATGCAGACTTCTCATAGTCACCATGAGAAGTCTATATCTCTTAGTCAATGGGCCAGTCAGTCTTCTAACTTTAATTGACTGCTTAAGTTTTACAATACGAACTGAAGACTAGTTCTTTCTTGAATTAATATCTGCTATAATCGCATAACTCCAGAATACTCTCTAATATACTCGTCTCTTGGCTACTGGACAGAAATCTATCCCAGGAAGGCAAAACATTAAGGAGAATCTAATTAAGTAGGGCAGCAAAACTGCCCTTCACTTTGGATCCCTTCCCCTGTTACTAATAAATCATGTCCTTAAGTGCATCTCCATCTACACTACCATCCCTAACTGGTTGTCTACAAGAGTAAGCAGAGGTGGCAATAAAAGATTCCAAAAATTTGATGACATCCGCTTCTTGGATATTTTATGACAAGCAGTCTTTAAAATGCAGCTTTATCGCTCATGTGATTGTTTCCTCCTTCGTGCTGGTCCATTGGGATTTACCTTTCTTTGTCTTCACTCCTTCAATATCTGATAGCTAAAACTTAGCAGTGACTATCTGCATTTGTGTGCAGGGCACAGGAAAATAACTTTGTTTCAGGTTTGAGGGCAATAGTTCACACTCCATGCCATGACAGCGGATTGTCGGAATGATCTGACAAGTCTCGCAGCCCCTTTGATCGATCTACAGGAGAATTTGGTGTGGCCTTTATTTGAATGGTTGCAAGGACTTCACCCTGTTGGCACCACCTCCTGGGCTGCTGTTTCAATCACTGGCCCATCTTCAGAAATGGCCCAGTCATTTGACTTCACTCCCATTCTGCTGGGGTGGCTGCTTTCAGGCCCTGTACAATTTCTTCTCTTTATCAGTCAGCCTTGCCATTGAGTTTGTAGAACTTAATGTCTCTGCTGTAATTCAGATTTCCTCCCATCTATTCTCCTGAAATATTTCTACCCTGATCTATATAACTAGTCATCCACCTTCCAAAACCAGCCTTCGTTACAAAGTGCCATTGCTGTTATGCTTTAACGCTTTATTCACAGCTTGCTGACTAACGCTGTCTGTGTCTTCTGCATTCCCTTTTCTGTTCTCTTTCATCTGTGGATCTCCTTCCATCAGATTGGTCAGATGTGATGCAGCAAGCTGGAGTTCACCACTTAGCTTCTCTGTAATGACATTGTTATCGTGTGGGCTCGACCCTTTGTTCTGTCTGTGAGGGTGACAAGAAGGTGAGTCATACTGTTAAACCTGAATCCACCGGCTCCCTTGCTGTCCACACGGGTGTCATTTGTCACGCTCACCACCCGTGGTCCTATCCACCTGCAACTCTCCCCTTGTCTTGGTCACCTGGCTGTGGGAGGACTATCTTCTCTCCCTCAGGCTCTCTCTGATCAGTAATAAAGTGCTGCTGCTCTGCTCAGTCCCTCAACATGTCCATCCAGTTACGGCGGTCCTTCACATTCCCATAGACTCTCACTAAATTGGCTCTGGTATCTTGCAGTTTCTGTTGTCCCACGTTCTGTTGCTCTCTTTGGTCCGTGATTAGCACTCTGGTTCTCTCCCCTTTCTGGTTAGCTCTTACTTTAATCGCTACCATGTCTACAGGGAGCTGCAGTATTTGTAACTCATCTTCACTGTGTTCGGTCCCTTCCCTCGGGACTTCCTGATAAGATTCCCACCCGTGGTCGTGCTGTCTCAATGTGGGCCATGTTGGCTACTCTGGGGATCATGCACCTGGCATCCCTATCTCATCCATTTCCAGAGAGATGTTGCACCATATCTCTTAGTCTGTGGGCCAGCCTGTACTTTTCACTTCAATTTACTGCTTGCAATTTGCAAAAAGAACTGAAGACTGGTTCTTGCTTCAGTTAATATCAGCTACATTCACATAACTCCAGAACACTCTCTAACACTGAGCTCTTGTGTGCACTCTCAATTGGAAATAAAAGATCCATGGCATCTTGAAGATCAGCGGGGGAGTTATTCCCAGAGCATCTCTGAAGCAGATCAGATGGTCATTATCACATTGTTGTTTCTGGAAGTTTGCTGCTTCCATGGCAGCAACCACATTTTCATATTAATCACAGTGAGTGCAATTCAAGAAGTATTTTTGCCATCATGCATTTTAATCCAAGATACTTGATTCAATGTCGACAGATCTTGGCTAGTGAATGGTTCTCAATTAAGCAACACTCCAAACACAAAGAATATGACCAAAGGACATTCAAAATGCTTTATGGGTATTCCAGTCTATTGTTAGGATCTTCTGTTTTTACCCACTCAACATGCAGACCCCGTTCAGTGCCTTTGTGCATCATGGCTTAAGTATGCAAGAGCATAGAACCAGCACTGCATTAATTCACCCATATTACATTGCCTTTTTGTTTTGACAATAAACAGAGGTCAAAGTTCATTTTCTCGATGTAAGATGATGTAACTCAGCTATAGCTCCTCTGCTATGAAATCATTCTTGGCTGATATTTGACATAATGCACAGTGGGTGGCAGTGGTTGATAGTATAAATCACTCCTGGGATTATCAGATTTTACCAGCTAAGGTAAGTCTTTTTCTTAGGTTCCATCTGCACTTGCTCACATGGCCTCTCAACCTACAACTGCCACATACTATTGAACACAAGAACTCTGCTTGAAAGTCCCAACTTTCTCAGTAGAAACCCAATTTACAGTCCTCTTCTGCACCATAATCTGGAAGTGACTGAACTGAACATTCATCTGCATTCCATGGAGTCCAACCTTGAGTCAGGCTTCTGATTGTCAGCACTCCCTCCTGGAGGAGAAAGGGAAGGGTATTAGTTGCTACTGATGTGTGCAGCTAAAACCTACAGATGAAATCACCGGCACATATAACAGTGCTCTAGTATTTCTAGGTCAATGCTTTTTCCTGAGCAAACTAAAGGAAACCAGCTCTCGAAAGTATGTGTTTGTTCATTTTGTTTACATGTTTACTGAAAGTCAGAGTTTGGGACGTTGTCAGCATCTGCCTTGTTTCCTAACTGTTCCATGTGGAGACTTAGTAAATACATTAAGGTATTGCACACATACAGCAGAAGAATTTTATTTGCAAGATAGTTTTTTAATAAACTTGTAAATGTTTAAAGAAAGCAGCAGATACCTAAAATTCATAGCAAAACAAAAAATGCTGAATGCTTCTGATGTGTACTGTTTGTGGCATCTGTGTATATATATATATATATATATATATATATATATATATTCAGTCTTCAAGTTCATGGTGCAGACTAAGTTTTCCAGTCACGTTATTTTGTTCCAGAGGACATAGCAGAGGTTCTCATGTTTACAAGATCACAATATGTCCAGATCCTTGGGCATTCAAAATGCTTTCTGGGTATTTCAGACTATTGTAGGCACTGAGACAATATGGGGTGTATGGGTCTAGGGAGGGGTAGCGCCTCTGGTGGGGGGGCCTGCAGTGCCCTTTTTCAGGACAGCTCATCCACCAATGGTCCCCACCTAGCGCTCAGCTCTCACCTGTAGCTGTAGCACGTGCAGTGGCTACACCCTGGTAAACCGTCTTGGCAGACGGGCCAAACCAGGTGAGGGTAGCCGACGGAGCTTTGACCCTCAGTGAGGTAGGGCATCTGCCTATCCCAGCGTGTGAAGTCTGGCCCTGGCAGATGGAGCAGAGGAGACCGAATTATGGTCCAACGGTCGAGGAGGCAGGCCAGCAGGCGTTGAGGAGCGCTAAGATCACGACAAGACACTTAGACGTCCTGGTCATCCGCTGCAAGAGATGGTGATCTCTTTAAACTCACCCGGCAGAAGGCAAAGGCAAACCACTGCTGTAACCTGCCATGAACATGATTTCCCAATATGTCAGAGCAGCGTGGCAGGAAATCGTCCGCCAACTGGAAATTCCAGATGCCACCTAAAGTGAGCGAGCGAGACAACATACATAAATGCACTACATCCTATACATTAACACACACAAAAATGCTGGAGGAACTCAGCAGCATCCATGGAAATGAACAAACAGTCAACATTTTGGGCTGAAACTCTTCATCAGGGCATAATACCTTCTAGATATCTGAGCTTGATTTATGACTGATAATTATGATTTTCCCATCCGCATTTAAACCCCCAAAATATCTGTCTTGATTATCAACTTCTGCAATTTAAATTGAGATCAGATTCTGTGACACAACACGTATAAAGAAGGTGCAACATCTGAGTTATTTTTTCCTCACTTTTAACAGAAACCTAGCTGAGACTCTCGGCTTAAACTCCTGCTCTACTCACTTTATACTTATGACTGTGAAATTAAGCTCTGCTCCAATGCCATATTTAAGCCTGCTAACAACACCACTGTCATTGGCCAAATCAAATGAGCTGACGAATCAGCATGCAGGAGGGAGACTGAAGATCTGGCTGAGTGGTGTCACAACAATAACCTGTCACTCAATGTCATCAAGACCAAGGAATTGATTATTTACGTCAGGAGGAGGAAACCAGAGGTTCATGAGCTGGTCCTCATTGGGGGATCAGAAGTGGAATGAATCAGCATTTCGGCGGAGCTGTTCTTGTCCCAACATGTAAGTGTACTTACAAAGAAGGCATGGCATTGTCTCAACGTCCTTAGAATTTTGCCAAGATTCAGCATGACATCTAAAACTTTGACAAATTTCTATACATGTGTGGCAGAGAGTATATTGACCGGTTGCATCACAGCTTGGGATGGAAACACCAATACTCTTGAATGGAAAATCCTACAAAAAATAGTGGATGCAGCCCTCCCCAACATTGAACACATCTTCATAGAGTGCTGTCACAGGAAAGCTGCATCAATCATCAAGGAGCCCCATCACCCTCTCTTCTTGCAGCTGCCATCAGAAAGCAAGTACAGGAGCTTCAGGACCACACCTCCAGCTTCAGGAACAGTTATTACCCCTCAACCAGAAGGCTCTTGAACCAGGGAGAATAACTTCACTCAGCTTCACTCACCCCATCACTAAACTGTTCCCGCAACTTATGAACTCACTTTCAAGGACTCTTCATCTCATGTTCTCAATATTTATTACTTTTTTTTTCTCTTTTGTATTTGAACAATTTGATGTCCTTTGCACATTGGTTGTTTGTCCGTATTATTGATTCTAATGTGTTTCTTGGACTATGAATGCCTACAAGTAAATGAATCTCAGGGTTGTATATGGTGACCTGCATGTATTTTGATAATAAATTTACTTTGAACTTTGAACTTTGAAGTCTTGAGCCCTGATTCAGGTGCCCCAGTTTATCAAAACTGGGATCGTATCCAGAGAGTTTGATGCCAAACTTGTATCATCTTGCATCTGTCAAAACTCATCTATATGAGTAAATGTAGTTGTCAGATTTAGCAAATTTCTATGGATGGCCTCTTCTGAGGGTTGCCAGTTTGAAATTTTACCACACCTGCAGCTGTCCCAGCTTATGAGCTCAATACAAGGAATGATGTGTGTGGTATGATGTATCAGGGAATGTATTTTCACATCCTCCAAGCCAGTACGTGTAAGCAGCATGTTACATCTGCTGGTACTGGCTCACTGTGAGAAATGTGTAACCCTAGGATAAAATAAATAAAGGTAACAGGAGCAAAGCGTGATGAGTCATGCTGGAGTATGGCCAGTTGTGGTACAGTACTTTAATCAAAGTTAAAGGATTAATTAAAAGATTAAATAGTTCTCTCAGCAACCCACGCCTTGTCCACCTCTCCATACCCCCTTCCCTTAAAAAATAAAATCTAAAGGAATTTTCACTTTGAAACTTCATAATTAAGGGAGCAAATAAGGCAAATACTCCTACTCCCATTCTGTAACCTCATGTGTCTGTTGTACTTTTAATATGTGTTGGGATTTGAACACACATATATGAGTGGCTGTGTTGAAGTGTATGTGTTTGTGTTTTAACAAGTGTTTGTTCATGTTTTAGTATGTGTGAATGAATATCTTGGCATTTAAATGTATGTGTGAATTTGGAAGATTTATTATTACAGTACTTGTTCCCTCTTCTGCAGTATAAGCATATTCACTGCTGTAGTTTGATGAATGGATGCTGAATGAACGACTTGCAGATAGTTTTGTCTTTACCATCTCAGCTAATATGCAGAAACGGCATGTGGAACATCTAGACGAAATGGAATACTTGCTATTTTAGAATGAACCTGGAGGCTGTAATTCTGTGCTGTTCGCCGATGAACATGGTGCAGCACCGTCTGCAGTTTATAAATGTGCAACTGCAAATGGCTGAAGGTTAAAGATGACTGTTCAGATTCTGTTCCGATCACAAGCTAGTAATAGACACTTTCATCAGTAGGCTTCCTTACCTACTATTTATAAGACAAGGAAAAAAAACTCCAACCTACGCTAAGTCAAGAAACCTCAGATGGTGGGGGATAGTGAGTTGGAGGTTTGGTGGTCGTGGATACAGTTGGCTTCAATGGCCCTGGTTTGAGAAAAAGTCAATTAATATTTGCTAAACACTGACCATACGATTGCTGGATGACAACGTGCCCTTCAGAGTCTCATACATGGCAGTGACACAAGACACATTATGAAGACTTGGGGAAAGATACTGAAGAGTAAAATTGAAGATAAAGCTGCATGGGCCGAGAATTAAATGGATTTTTGCTGTATCTTCCCGATGCCCATTTACCTGCGACAATGCGAGTTCACGTTGGTTTTAGCTGCTGAGAAAGTGAATAGTAAGAAATAGGCAGCGTTCAAAATTCTCAGCAGCCCTGGACCACCTTCAGCACTCAAGAAAGAAGGTATAGGCAGTATGTTACATTGGAGTAGCCCATACGCTGGAGAAACAATGTCTAAAATTTCCTTGTAATTCCAGGCAACTACCCCTATTTCTTAGTATTGACGAAAAATAAGAGACTTAAGAATTGCCTTACTGTGGAAGATTCCTTCCGTTTTCTCATCTTCTGGATCCTGGCTGTCACTCTGGAAGGAAAGTCATGGCTTCTTCACCACTCACATGAGGGATGAAATTGTTATTGGGCCCAAGAGTGCCTTCATAACTGAGTCAGCCATTTTTGAAGTGGTTAACTTTGACACCGCTGCTGCTAATATTTGTAAACGATGAGACCCAGTAGCTTCAAATTTCAAAGTAAATTTATTAACAAAGTACATATATGTTACAATATACAACCCTGAGGTTCATTTTCTTGTGGGCATACTGAATAAACTTATCTTATAGTAACCATAAATAAGCAATAAATATCGAGAACATGAAATGAAGAGTCCTTAAAAGTGAGTCCTTTGGCTGTAGGAACATTTCAATGACGGGGCAAGTGAAGTTGAGTGAAGTTATCCAGTTTGGTTCAAGAGCGTGGTGAATGAGGGAGAATAACTGTTCCTGAACCTAGTGGTGTGAGTCTGGGTTCCTGTCCTTTCTCCCTAATGGCAGCAGTGAAAAGAGAGCATTACCTGTGTGGTGGGAATCCCCGATGTTGGATGCTGCTTTCTTTGACAGTGTTTCATATAGATGTGTTCAATGGTGGGGAGGACTTCACCCATGATGGACTGGGCTGTACCCACTACTTTTTGTAGGATTTTCTGTTCAAGGTTATTGGTTTTTCAAATTTTTAATTGGCATTCCAATTTTAAGAGTATTTTAATTGCTCTGTCAACCATACCCTCTGCAGCAGTGAAAATAATAAATGTGATTCTATTTCTGATTCTGTCAGGTGGATGGAAAATATTCCCTGATGTCTTAGACAGTCCGGTCACTACAGGCCGTCATTCTCCACACCTTTATTATTTGCTCTGCATATATTGTATAAAGAAAATGATGCTGGAAAGCTAAAAATGCTGGAATTGCTCCACAGGTCAGCTATATCTGTGGGAAGGGGTAACAGCACAAATGTCTCAAGTCAAAAAGCCTTCACCTATCGAAAGGTCTTCAACCTGTGGCATTAACTCTGTTTCTCTCCCCCTGTAAATTGAATACATTACAAATCCTACATTTCAGCAGCGATTATCCTGTGGTTTACTGTTTTTCATGAGCTGTAAATCATTTGTGACATTCTGAAAATAAGAAATAAAAAGAGTCAGCTAAGTAGCCCTTCGAGCCTGGGCTGCCATTCAGTAAGATCATGGCTGATCCAATCTTGGACTCAGCTCAGGAGATATCAGGCTTAATTTAGGCGGTGGAGAGTCCACGCATTTTTGAAAGAGTAAATAATTTTGTCCTAGTTTTGAAACAATTTTACTTTAGACATGTTACCCTGCAAGTCAACTGTGCTTCCAGCTTGCAACACCACTGAGTGTCTTTCTTTTTCAGGAGTTCCATTATGTAATATAATCTCAACCATAATGCTTGCCAGCTTAGGTAATTTGCATGAATTATCAATGGGTCACAGGGGAATAGAATTATAAATTGGAACTAATCCAACATAGTGGGAAGAATTTTGTTCTGTAACCATTATATGCTTCACATTTTCCTTTGTATGATCAATGTTCTTCAAAATATCTAATTTTTAAATAGTTGTTTCAGCTTAAAAGTGGGAAACTGCAGAGACGATTTTCAATATTGATTCTCTTTATGGCTGTTGGCTATCTTTTCATAAAGAACAATTGTCTTGAATTCAGCCTTGTTTTTGTTAGTTGTCATGTATGGTATGACTTCAGCAGAATATTGTTGGCAGCCACTAGGGAAAACAAATTGCAATTGTTGTACAGCAGAGTAGTGGTTAAAGTACTGGGATCATAGCCAGAGTTCCGGACGATTTACTTGATTTCAAATCCCACACAGCAACTGGAGAATTTAAATTCAAATAATTAATTAAATCTAAAATTAAAGCTTGTCTCAGAAATAACAACATGCATTGTTGTGCAGACCCATCTGGCTTATTAATGGCCTTCTGAGAGGGAAATTTTTTGTCCTCACCTACTCTGCCAATCTATAACCTCAGTGTAGTTAACTTGTAACTGCTTCCATTGTTCAGGGACAATTCGGGTCACATAATAAATCAATGAATAAACTTACACTTTTAATGATTAAAATTGTAAAATTATCAACAACTAGTTGAAGAGTACCAGTAGGGGTGAAATTCATACTTCCTTGATGGTAGGCATTATTGGTGTTCAGGTTGGTGGTGGGTCCAGTCATTCCTGAGATGGTGGTGGTTAACTCGTTATACACGTTGGGAATTTAGCACGTTGGGAATTTATACACGTTGGGAATTTAACTAGTTATACACGATGGTGGTGAGGTATGCTACTGATCCATGTCAGTCTCCTGGGAATGAGGTGTGGAATATACTCAATTCCTTGATGGTCTGAGAAAACAAAAATTAATGAGAGATGCTGGCTATGACTTTTAAAATATCTTAAACCCTAGATAATTTAAGCTTGAAACCAAATGTCAAATTCTTATTCACAATTCCATATGAATATTAACAAATCTAACATAGGGTTAAAGATATTGAAATTGAAGTGTTTTTAGAACATTATTATTCTTATAGCTGGATATAATTAAACAGGTTTATAAGTTGTTTAACACTGCAACCGGGTTACGATTTTTTCTCTCTTATTTGTTGAATTCTGACTCTATCCTGTTCAGCCTGTCCTGTTTCTACTTCAGGTCTAAGTTAACTCTGGCTGAATCTGCACTTCACAAGATCCTACTATAACATCTCCTACATAAACATTGTCGCTGCCATATATCATGTCTACTTTTGCTCTCTTTTTGGCACATGGTGTAATTTTACACGGTTCTTCTATTTTTTGAAGATGTTTCTTGCTTCTCATCTGATTCCATTTAAACATTATTATTACTTCCTAATGAAGAGCTACTCCTGAACTGTTTTCTTTATTCTTCCCTCTGTGAATGTTGAAAATACTGCTCAGTGTTTCTAGAATGGCTAATTTTGTTTTCAAATTTCCAAAATTTACAAGTTCTTTTTGATTTATTATTTCAATCAGACAATTATTATACCTCCCTTTGGTCACTGAATTGACCGGGGAGTATAGTGACAGCTTCTCATGATAATGAGCTGAGGACAGGGCTAACTTCCCATCAGTCCCCTTACTATCATAGCAGCATTGGCCTGTGAAACAGTTGTAATCTCCTCCAGTTGAACAGGTTGGCTGATAATTAACCTGGAATGTTCTGGCTAAGATCTTTCTTAATTTTTCAAGTTGTATCAGAATCAGGTTCATTGTCACTAATTATAAGTCCTGGAACTTGTTATTTATTTTAAGTAATTTCCAGTACTTTGATGTACCTTTAGCTAAATATACTTTTAATATTTTAATTATCTTAAATATTTTAGTAAGATATAGCCAAGTAAACTGTTTAAAATTAGAATCCTGTGAAAATTCAACACGGGCTCCATCATGGGTACATTCCACCTGGCTGATGAGGACATCTTCAAAACGAGATGCTTCAAGAAAGTGGTATTCATCATTAAGGACCTTTACCATCCAGGGCATGCCGTCTTCTCCTGACTACCATCAGGGAGAAGGTAAAGGTACACTCAGGGAATCATAACCAGATTCCTCCATAAGACCATAAGATATAGGAGCAGAAGTAAGCTGTTTGGCTCATCAAGTCTGCTCCACCATTCAATCATGGGCTGATCCAATTCTTCCAATCATTCCCACTCCCCTGCCTTCACCCCATACCCTTTGATGCCCTGACTAATTAAGAACCTATCTCTGCCTTAAATACACAAAATGACTTGGCCTCCACAACCACTCGTGGCAACAAATTCCACAGATTTACCATCCTCTGACTGAAGTAGTTTCTCTGCATCTCAGTTCTAAAAGTTTGTTCTTCAATCCTGAAGTCATGCCCTCTTGTCCTAAAAGATACAGAAGTAGGTTGCCTGCCTTTCTTCTGTGCAGATACTGCTGCTGCCCAGTTTGGAGCCTGGCCGGATTTGAACGAAGGACCATTTGCCTCAAAGTCCACTGCTGATTCCACTACACCACCAACTGACCCTCCTCTATCAGATTTCTAAACAGCCAATGAACCCATTAAAATCACCCCAGTTTTTTGCTTCATTTGAGCACTATTTACTTATTCACACAAAATGCTGGTGGAACACAGCAGGCCAGGCAGCATCTATAGGAAGAAGCACCGTCAACATTTTGGGCCATGACCCTCCGTCAGGACTAACTGAAAGGAAAGATAGTAAGACATTTGAAAGAAGGCGAGGGAGGGGAAAATGCGAAATGATAGGAGAAGGCTGGGGAAGGTGGTGGTCATGAGGAGAACGTACAAAGTCCTTCTAGGCAGTGACAGGAATTGAACCCGTTTCGTGAATGCTGTAAACTGCTGTGCTAACCACTACACTACCATGCTGCCACATTTTAATTCTTGTTCTTGTGCAGTTGAATTTGTAGGCAAACATATAATTAAAATAGTCATATAATGTGTCTCTGGTTCTTTGCCACTCATAGTTATCAAGCTTTTTTCCACTGGGGTGGTGTCATGTTTATATAAACTATTTATGGTCACGTAAATAACCACAAATAACTGTTGTGTATTTAATATTTCGGTAATATTTGAGTAATCATGTGAATATATTCACAAACAAGAGGAAATCGGCAGATGTTGAAATTCGAAGCAACACACAAAGTCCAGCTGAAGGGACTTGGCCTGAAACCTCGACTGTACTCTTTTTTTCGTTGGTGATGCCTGGCTTGCTGAGTTCCTCCAGTATTTTGTGTGTGTTGCTTGTGAAGATATTGTTTGATTAAGCATTCCTGCTTATTTCAATAATTCATTACGGGTTATATATATAAATGCGTTTATTGCATATATCATCACACTACCATGTGATAAGTACATGGCCTCAATTAAAGTAAACCCAAGTTAATCTAGAATTCCTGGACTCCTGTGTCTTCTTTTGAATTAGTTTAATGATTTGAAGTTACAACAGAACATTGACAATGAAGTATTTTTAAAATGAAGACAGCTACCATGCTGTTGAACCGCAGCAAGACATTCAAACTATAAAAAAAGCAGAGAAGAATGGTGAGCCCAGACTGTCAAGTTCAATAAAAGCAGAAAATGGAGGAATTCATGGGTTCATAAAGAGTGAGCACAGGGTGATAATAATCATTTAAATAAAAGAATAGGCTGGTTACACCATAAAAATTGATGGGCTTGATTACACAATAGATAACTGGAATATGTACACAGAGCTAAGTCAACAATATTTTGAAACAAATGAAATTGCTAATGAGAAACAAGTACCCATGGTGCTGAGCATAATGAATTTAAAAGTGTACGATTTGCTTTGAAGTTTGACTGCCTAAACCAAACCGGTAGAAATGAGCTTTGCTAATATTGTCAAGGTAATGCAGGAACATTTAGAACCAAGACCATTGTTGATTGCAGAATGCTTTAGGTTTCATAAGCAGAATCAAAAAGAAGGGAAGTCCATTTCAGTGTAAATAGCTGAACTGAAGAGGTTATCTGAGCAATGTCAGTTCTACAATGGGCTTAATGATACACTAAGAGATCATTTAGTTTGCGGAAACTTATAGGAAAGCATTCAAAAACGGCTCCTAATTGAAGCACAACTTTCATTTAAAAGTGCTGTTGAAATTGCTATTTCAATGGAAACTGCAGACAGAGATGCAATTGAGTTGCACTCAGGAATGAAAGTGAGTGTTAACGAAATTAGAGTGTTTAAACTGAAACTGACCTGGGAAAACAAATTGTGTTACTGTTGTGTCAGGGCCTCACATACACTAAACAAATTCAGTTTTAAAGGTGAAACTTGGAGAAAATAAAGTAGGACGCATACAAAGAGCATGGCAGGTAGATAAAACTAAATGGACTGCACAGGGAAAAGAAAAAGCTAAAAAGTCAAGTTTCAGTTACAAAATGATCACTTATCTGCATCCTGTTGGTGAAAAATCTGATAATGATGAGAGTGACCCAGTAACCTTAGGATTTACAGTGTGAAAATTAACAACAAACAAGCAATATGGCTTATGCTTGAAGTGAACAGCAAATTAATTAAAATGGAATTGGACGCTGGTTCATCTGTTTCAGTCATTCCTCAAAATGAGTTTGAACAGGCATTTCAAAGATACTAAACCGAAGCCTGCAGATATCCAATTAAGAACTTATATTGGAGAAAAGATAACTCCTGTGGGAATTATCTTTGTACAGTGAAATACAACTACCAACAAGCCACTTTAGCCTTGTATGTGGTAAAAATTAGGAGGGCAAGCATTGTGGAGACGTAAGTGGCTGAGACAACTACAACTTGATTAGAGATCCATTCACCATCTACATGCCACATCTCCTGCCAACTGAAAGCAAACTAAGAAATGTGCTGGATGATGCCACAACTGTCCCCATGCTGTACATCTTGAACACTTGCCTAACAGAGGATAAACAGATGTTAGTGCCAACCTTTGTGCCTCTGGTTGGAAAGCATATTGGACCAAGGAAGGACCATGCTGCGAAGAGGAATCAAGAAAGTAATGAAAGCAGTAGTCCGACAACAATAGTTTTTGTAGGCTACATATCTAAGAAAAGTTCTGATATGTTAATCTGGCAGTTACTTGCAAAATGTGGCTTGGGTTTTAAGTTGGAAGAGAGTTGAAGGAGTTTCAGGAAAGTTGCAAGCATTCAGTCTTTGTGAGTATAAAGAACCAGAATCTGTTCCGCATGCATTAAGGTTATTGCATGAACTTCAAGTGAGAGACAAAAAGTTGCTTATAAAAGTAGATGCAAAGACCAAAGCCCAGCTGGATGAATGGAAGGCCAAAAAGAAAGGAGTCAATGGAGATAAAAAAAAACAGAGGATTCGTCAGATGATGTTGTGGATGAGGAAGGTAAGAGGAGAGATCAGATCATAAAGGGAGCAATAGAAGGTTTAATAACAGAGTACTACAGTGAACTAAATACACCTCCCCGAGATCAAGATGCACAAACTAGAAGAAGAAAGGTGGCTACCGCTGTCAGAGCCACTTTACGATGCTGTGGAGGTCTGTATGTAATAGTTGTATTACTGTGTGTACAGTTCAGATGCATTCTCTATTGAATTGGAGTTTATAGCTAAGCAGGGAGGAGTGTTGTGTATTTAATGCCTCGGCAATATTAGAGTAATCTTGTAAATACGATTGTTCAATGAAGCATTTTTTTTAAATTTAACTAATTCGTTATGGATTATATGTATAAATACCTGAATTGAATATGTCATCTCACTACCACAAGATACATACTCACCTCACTTTAGGTAAACCCATCGTTAAACCTACATCCTGGACTCCTGTGTCTTCTTCGGAATTAATTTAATGTTTTGAAGTCACAAAACTATTTTTGGTTGCCTCAGTATAGGAAGAACGAAGAAGCTTTGGAGTTGTAGAGGAGATTTACCAGGACGTTGCCTAAATTAGGGAGCATATCTTATGAGGAATGTTTGAGTAAGCGAGGGTTCTTAGAGTCATAGAGCACTACAGGACAGAAACAGCCCTTCAGCCCATGAGTTAATGTTGAAACGTTATTCTGCCTAATCCCATCAACCCATACTTAGACAATAGCCCTCTCTACCCCTTCCATCTATGTACTTATCCAAAATTCTTTTTGATTCATCTGCATCTTCATCGAGACCTGCACCCATCATTTTGACTGGCAGTTCGTGCGACCTTCACATTGCCCTCTGAGTGAAGAAGTTCCATCTCAGGACCTCCTTAAATATTTCATCTTTCACCCTTAACAAATGACCTCTAGTTGTAGTCTTATCAAACGTCAGTGGAAAAATATCCTACTTGCATTTTCCCCATCTAATTTTGTATACTTCGATCAAATCTCCCATCGTTTGCCTACGCTCCAGGGAATAAGTCCTAATGTGTCCAACTTTTTCCTATTACTCAGGTCAAGTCTTGGCAACATCCTTGTAAATTTCCTCTGTATCTTTTCAATCTTATTGATATCTTTCCTGTAGGTAGGCACACAGAATGTGATGACATAGTTGTGGAGCCAGATTCATTAGAGACATTTAAGAAAATGGATTGAAGAAAAATAGACTACTATGTGAGAGAGAAGGGTTAGACTGATCTTGGAAAAGGTTAAAAGGGAGGCAAAGCTTCATGGGCTGTTCACTGTTATATACATCTCAGTCAAAATCCCTCTTAACTATTTCTGCTCTGATGAATATAATCCCAGTTACCACAGTCAGTCCTTGATACAACTCGAAACCTTTAGCTCTGGTATCCTGCTGACAGCCCTCTTCTGCAAAGTCCTCAAGATTTTAACACCCTAAAGTACAATTTCTGGGAAAATTGCCTAGAAATCGGATTTCCCCCTTAGTTGATGCAGTAAATGCACACTACATGTATAGCTATTACCAAAATAAATTGAAAAAATATGACATTCTTGCTTTAAAAATACACTGAAATAAGCTGAAGGGGGAGTGTGTTTCTCAAGGTGGAGGAAAGGGGATTGGATTAATGTTGCATGGGACTCCCAATGGAGACCGCCATTAAGCATGAAGTAGGCCAATTGTGCCCTGGACCCATGGGTGATCCTGAACCCTTGTGATATGAGGCAGAGGAAAAAGGTCATAGGTCAGGTGGCCAGCAGTATCAAAATAATATTTATGTCAACAAAAACTAGAGAGGCTGTAGAAAAATTAGATCCAATAAGAACACTTTAAATCAAGACAGCTTCAGTTCTTTCAACATGAAGTACTCTTGTTGATCCGTGAAATAATAAAGAAGCTCATAAGCCATGGCCTTTTGATCCAGTGTCAATCAGTGGCTAATTAATTGCACCTGACACCTTGATAACACCATCACTTGTACAATTTACAACGGGGAAATAACATTAAGGTGAATTGCAACAGGAAATACCAGTTTCCAATGAGCAGTTTTTTTAACATAAAATAGCAATAAACACTTCAAAACATGTCAAATATCATTTGTACTAAGGGTACAGATGTTCCCTTCCTAATCTAATATCAAGGCTAAAGTTGCTCCAGTTTAAAAAAAACTTTCGGGTTGGTATTTGCAGTAGTAAAAGGTACTATTTCTATTGAGTTCTTGTATATAAAAAACCTGCAAGATATTTGGAATATAATTTTTCAATTGATTCTTCCTATAAGTACATACTTTAAAAGCAGGACGGCAAACATGCTGCAGATTTCAATCACCTTCTGAAAAAAAAAATCCTTATATCCTCCTAAAACTTCTACCTATTTCCTTACATCTATACACTCTAGTTTTAAGTACCTCTGCTATGTATGTGCAAAAGTGCCCCTGTGTGGGTGTGTGCCTCTGTCTGTCTCTCATCCTATATCTGTACTTGAGGCAAAAGTGTGCACGTGTTCACACAACTAAAATGCCACCACATTTATTCATCACCTCAACTAGAATCCCATTGCAACTGGCCAGTCGAAGAGGTTTGTGGGAAGAAGAAGAAGCAGCTGAAGAAATCAATATTACCAAGAATGAAGTGAAACTTTATTGTAAGAGACCCCGCTCTTGTTTGTGAGAAAACTCACTGGGTAAAGCTGCAGCTTGTGTGCACTACCAGTGCCTAAATAAATCTTAAGGGTTAATGTAGCGAGTTCACAGGCTGCATGTGGGTGGGTAAAATGCCTTCATGTCTGGCTTAGCAGCTTTCGTTCACATCACTGAATCAAGATGTGAGATATTATCTCACTGGCAATTAATCACTTATTTTTTTGGTTGTTCAGTTATACTTGGATGGAAACTTAGCATCTTTTCAAAGCCAAGTCATTTATCAGGCTATGAAGCCCAAAGCTATTCCATTCAGAAAGGACATGTTTGGCTGTAAAGGGTGTGTTGGAATGCACTAATGGCTTTGTAGCTTTTAAAGAGGTGGAACACAGTCCCTTTGCCTTGGGCTTTATGGGACTTTCCAAAACTAAAAACAACCAGATGGCTCTGCCTTAAAAATAACCAGAGAAAATTAAACTGAATGTTGACATTTAACAAAAACATCTACAGTAAATTCCTCAGCCAACTAAACACAATACCTCTTATAACTCGGGTCAGTAAGCTAAACCTTGTGGTCAGTCACTAGAACCATCTGGAAAATGAGTTACGTTTTCACATGGGCTACTTACAGCTTTCATCCGTGTATCTTAAATTTCTTTTAATAAAAGCACAGCTGCTGACTTGTTGTTGAAAACGCATTTCCTGATGGTTCACTTGAGTATTTGGATTAATTCATTGAATTGGCTTTAAAAAAGAAACAATTATGAGACAATCTGTGCCTTTATTTAAAAAAATAACTATTTTGTATGCATGGAGTATGATCTAGTGAGTGAGAAAAAATAACAATTATGTGGAAGCATTCCCGTTGACTCTTCCAGATTAAAAATATAGAGTGGCAAAACTTAATCTTTAGCATACAATGATTATATTGGAATAACTAATATTATATTTTGACAAGCAAAATATATCAAATTATAATAACATCTATAATGATGCCCCTTCAATTTAGATTCCAAGTAAATCATATTTCCCAAGTAAATGTTAACATTCATATCAGAACTGAGGCAAGGTCATCGAACTAAAATAATTACTGTACTATGTTTTTCTCTCTCTTCTGATGCTGGCAAACTCACTGCTATTTTTATTCCAGTATTTCGCAATACCTAAATTATATTCTATTAATATTTCACAGGTGACAAATACATTAGAGCCAAATTTTGCTTGATATGGGCTTTCAAAGAATTCTGGGAGAGACTTTCCTGGGTTTCCAGCCAAAGGAACAAAACTACAACTTGTGATTGAGAAAAAACAAAAACAATTTGTCTATGTATCATGAAACAAAGTTAGTCAAAAGTGTATATTTTAAGTGCTGAGTCATTAACCTGATGACCCGTGCAGAGATGGAACCCTGCGTCCATGTGATTGCACAGCTGGGGGATCCAATTCCCGGTCTGACAGTTTCCCAGGGTTTCTTCAAGGCTAACTCCATCCCAGATAATTGCAATTTAATGGACTCTTCAGAGTAAATCTTTCATGGACTCTCTCTCTCTCTCTCTCTCTCGCTCTCTCTCTCTCTACTGATGCCAAAATACTCATGTCCTTTCTGCTAGATTTTCTGAATTCCTTATGCTACTTTGACATGGGGGGTATTCTCGGCTGAAGAAGGCTTACAGGTGACCATGCATGTGTATGTATGGATGTGTGTGTAAACGTGTATGTTTGTGTCCTGTCTCCCATAGGGCAGAAGATGCAAAATGCATGCCACCAGGCTGAAGGATAGCTTCTATCCCACTCTTGAATGGACTCTTGTACAGTAAGTCTCTTGACCTCACAGCAGGCATCATTTTGATCTTGTACTTACTGTTTACCTGCACTGTACTTGCCCTGCAGCCTTTAAAATTTGTTCTGTATTGTTATTGTTTCACCTCGTTTTTCCTCAATGCATTGCGTAATGATCTGATCTGCATGAATAGCATGCAAAGCAAGCTTTTCACCGTGTCAGTAGTACATGTGGCAATAATAAACCAATGTGATTTAAAGTTCAATGTTCAAAGTGCAAAGTAAATTTATCATCAGAGTACATATATATCACCATATCCAACCCTGAGATTAATTTTCTTGCAGGCATACTCAATAAATCCTATAACCATAATAGGTTCAATGAAAGATGCATGAACAGGGCTGACAACCAGTGTGTAAAAGACAGCAAATTGTGCAAATACAAAAAAGAAATCAATCCATCAGTCATTAAATAAATAAATAAGCATGCAAGCAATAAATATCGAAACCGTCAGATGAAGAGTCCTTGAAAGAGAGCCCATAGGTTGTGGAAACAGTTCAGTGATGGGGCAAGTGAAATTGAGAGAAGTTATTCTCCTTGGTTCACAAGCCTGATGGTTGAGGGGTAATAACTGTTCCTGAACCTGGTGGTGTGAGTCCTGAGGCTCCAGTACCTTCTCCCTAATGTCCCTAATGGCAGCAGTGAGAGGAGAGCTTGACCTGGGTGGTGGGGAAACCTGATGATGGGTGCTGCTTTCCTGTGACAACGCTCTATGTAGAGGTGCTCAATGGGGAAGGGCTTTATCCATGATAGACTAGGCTGTATCCATTACTTTTTGTAGATTTTCCATTCAAGGTCACAATGTGTGTGTTTATGTATATGTATATATCTAAGTTTGTGCGTGCGTGTGTGTATGTGTGCAAGTGCACACATGTGCTTGTGATAATACCTGAAGGATTTTTTTTATCTGCCTCTGTATTTCTATCTTTCCAGACTCCCTTAAACTGATTCATCAAACCTATTTCTTCTCCTCTCCTGGCTCCTCTTTTACATGGCTTGTGGTCAACTCTGGTTTGCCAGTCACTTAAGTGAAGTAGATCTGGATGCTTTGCTACATTAAAGGCACTATATAAATGCAAGTAGTTGGTAAGGCGATAGTAAGGACTTTGAAAAATCAGCATCGAATGACCACATGCAACCCTTCCAGTAGTAACAGCAGGGAGATGTAGGAACTGTGGCATTTCCACACAGATGGACATTGCCAGGTTTCTGACCTGAGAAGAGAAGTTAGTTTTCCTGTTCATTTCTGGTGAAATGAATTTCATGCTGCAAAATACAATTTCATGTTGATGTTTATGTTCTCAGTGAATGCTAATAAGGGCTTAAAGTTAACAGGTAGCCAAGCAAAGAAAGCAAACTTCAACTGAAAATGACGTAGCTGACATTTCTGCAGCATTTCAATTGTCTCGCTTTGTTCAGTTTATCCCCATTTTTGAGAATATGCAAAGGAAATGTCTCCATAAAAATAGAAAAACACACAGCATAAGCTCATGCCTTGAAGTTACTCAAGCAGCTGGATGCTGGACTAGTGTACAGTGTGCATACCACCAGGTGCTGGCTCCACTGGGTCAACTGCTTTCTCTTTGATCTTGGAACAATGCGTGACCTACCACCTTCTTAAGCTTCCCAAGCCGGCAGCACAGAATGCCACCGATAGCCCTGATGAGCTGCAAAGCTGCAGTTGTTATGTCTGTGAGGTACATTTTAATTCAGGATAGGGGCCACAAGGTAAATAGGGATGGAGGCAAAATCTTACTTCATACAAAGGTATGTTTCTCCCTCAATTTCTTGGAGAATGAACGGACAGAACACTGAATTACAGATGCACAGAGAGGAGATATGCCCAGTGCCATGTCCCCTATTTGTAGCAATCACTGCTTTACTCTACCTTATTTCACACGTCCATCTCTGCTAAGAGTTCTTTTATCCATATCACTTTCTTTCTAAACAACCATAAATTATTTGTCCCATGTTATTGTGAAAATTGGTTTCCTTGTTATTTATTATTTTCCATTGCACTGAACAGTTTTTGAGAATATGAGTTTAATATATGTTGATGCTTGTCAATTTTATTTGAAACTTCACTGAATATCCCCTTATTTCTGCCGAGGGACGGTGCACTTTGTTGGCTGATTATACTCAGACGTTTGTGGAATCAAGGTTCACCCAAGAGTTTTCAACAATGAATTCTTGTCTGAAATTCCTCCTCCAGCCTGTGAAATTCTATAATTCTCTGATTCTACTTAGAGTCCTGGAGCCATAGAACACCACAGCTCAGAAACTGGCCCTTCGGCCTATTTAATAATCTGCATAGTCCCATTGACCTGCACTCGGACGATAGCCCTCCATCCCTTCCCATCCATGTACCCATTCAAATCCCTCTTAAGTGTTGAAATGAAAGCCACTGGCAGCTTGTTCCGCACTCTCACCACCCTCTGTGAGAGGAAGTTAAACCTCATGTTCCCCATAAATATTTCACCTTTCATCCTTAGCACATGACCTCTACTTCTAGTCTCACCCAACCTCAGTGGAAAAAGCCTGATTGATTTTACGCTATCTTTCCCCCTCAAAACTGCCATATCTCCCTTCATTCTCCTATGCTCTTACTTCACTAACAGTATTTACTGCCAAGGATCTCCATGCTAGCATTCTGCAGAGCAATCACATCAGTCTCCATCTCCATTCCCAATTGTGCCTACATTCTCTTCCCAGTCTCTGTCCCTATCTCTACTCCCTTCCCCTGAACAACTTTTTTCTTAGGTACCCATTAGCTTCCTGTCACTGTGCTATAAATAGTAAACTGTTCATCCTTTGACCTCTCCACTACCAGAACAACTCGAATTTTCTCAATTAATACGTGCTTTCTAAATGGTCTTGTACAATTATATCAAGCTGATACATCTCTTCAGAGTAATTATTCAGTCAGCAAATGGTAGTTTTAAAGTGGCATGCTAAAGAAAATGCAAAACCCCAACTGAGAACTAATTAAACATCAACTTTAGAGTATGGATTAATCAATGCCTATACAAGATTTTGTTTATTTGATGCCTAAAGGTGCAGAATTCAATGTCTCTGTTTTCTTCTTGTTTCTATATAAGAATCAATTATGATGACAAACTATAGCTTTTATGGTGCTGTTTCATGTTAGCTTTAAATGGCCCTTCATATTGTCTTAAGTATAATAGCATCAAAGATTGTGATAGTTTTGGTCTATGCATATGTACATTTTCCATGTTTCTTCAGAGACTGAATGGAGGCTAGTTCAACTCAATCAGACTTTGCTAGCTCACAGAACAATCTCATTCCCTGTAATCTAGCATCTGCACATTCCCATCAACTCCCTCCAGATTCTACTAGTCACCAGGGCCAACTTACAGTGGTCAGTTATCAACCTACACATACTCGGGATTTGAGAGGAAACTGGAGCAACCAGGGAAAGCTCAAATGGTCACAGACAGACAGACAGACATACTTTATCGAACCCGAGGGAAAGTGGGTTTTGTTATGGCTGCACCAACCAAGAATAGTGAAGAAATATAGCAATATAAAGCCATAAATAATTAAATAATATTAAGTTAATCATGCCAAGTGGAAATAAGTCCAGGACCAGCCTATTAGCTCAGGGTGTCTGACACTCCGAGGGAGGAGTAGTAAAGTTTGATGGCCACAGGTGGGAATGACTTCCTATGACGCACAGTGTTACATCTCTGTGGAATGAGTCTCTGGCTGAATGTACTCCTGTGCCTAACCAGTACATTATGGAGTGGATGGGAGTCATTGTCCAAGATGGCATGCAACTTGGTCAGCATCCTCTTTTCAGACACCACTGTCAGAGAGCCCATTTCCAGCCCCACAACATCACTGGCCTTACGAATAAGTTTGTTGACTCTGTTGGTGTCTGCTACCCTCAGCCTCCTGCCCCAGCACACAACAGCAAACATGATAGCACTGGCTACCACAGCCTCGTAGAACATCCTCAGCATCGTCCGGCAGATGTTAAAGGACCTCAGTCTCCTCAGGAAATAGAGACGGCTCTGACCCTTCTTGTAGACAGCCTCAGTGTTCTTTGATTAGTCCAATTTACTATCCATTCGTATCCCCAGGTATTTGTAATCCTCCGCTATGTCCACACTGACCCCTTGGATAGAAACAGGGGTCACTGGTGCCTTAGCTCTCCTCAGGTCCACCACCAGCTCCTTAGTCTTTTTCACATTAAGCTGCAGATGCTTCTGCTCGCACCATGTGACAAAGTTTCCCAACGTAGCCCTGTACTCAGCCTCATCTCCCTTGCTGATGCATCCAACTATGGCAGAGTCATCAGAAAACTTCTGAAGATGGCAAGACTCTGTGTTGTAGTTGAAGTCCAAGGTGTAAATGGTGAAGAGAAAGGGAGACAGGACAGTCCCCTGTGGAGCCCCAGTGCTGCTGACCACTCTGTCTGACACACAGTGTTGCAAGCGCATGTACTATGTTCTGCCAGTCAGGTAATCAATAATCCATGACACCAGAGAAGCATCCACCTGCATCACTGTCAGCTTCTCACCCAGCAGAGTAGGGCGGATGGTGTTGAACGCTCTGGAGAAGTCAAAAAACATGACCCTCACAGCGCTCGCCGGCTTGTCCAGGTGAGCATAGACATGGTTCAGCAGGTAGACTAAGGATCATCCTTGAGTCACGGGAGCTCTGAGATAGCAACACACATCAAAGAGAGATCAATGCGCTGCTCTAGTCATAGCATGGCACATCTAAGGAGAGGACATTTAACCAAGCTTTCTCAAGTACGCAGAGAGGGGTGCCGAAATTCTCAATATTCAGGCAGCATTGTGGAGAAAGAAACAGTGTTAGCAATTCAAGTGAACAGCCTTTAAACTGACAGTTCATTGAACTGAAATGCTTACTCTGTTTTGCTTTCCACTGATGTTGCTGGACCCTGCTGATTATTCCTAAACTTCATTGGTTATATTTCAGTTTTCTAACTGCTGCATTACATATATAGAACACAGAACAATCCGGCACATTATAGGTCCTTTGGCCCACAGTGTTGTACCAGCCTTTATAAACCTACTCCACGATCAGGCTAACCCTTCCCTAGTACACAGCCCATAGCTCTCCCTTTTTCTTACATCCATGCATCTATCTGGGAGTCTCTTAAATGTCCCTATTGTAGCATGTAATGTGTTCCAGGTACCTAACACTCTGTGAAATAGAAACCAATCTCTGACATCTCCCTGAAATTTTCCTCCACTCACCTTAAATAGATGTCTCCACATATTGGCCATTGTCGCTCTGGGTACAAAGGCGCTGGCTATCCTCTCATAATCGTATACACATCAGCCACCTCTTATTCTCCTTCACTCCAAAGAGACAAGCCCAAGCTCTCTCAACCTCCCTTCAAAAGACATGTTCTCTAATTCGGCAAGCATCATGGCAGATGATGTTTAATGGCACCTGTGAGTTCAAAATCTCAAAGGCTCAGAGATTCATTTTATTGTCAAAGTATGCATGTACAATACAACTCCGACATTTGTCTTCTCCAGATAGCCATTAGATACAGAAAGATCATGAGTGTTGATGAAAGAAAAGATATCAACCCCCCCCCCCCCCCCACACACAGAAAAAAACAATGACGACAATCCCTGGCGCCCTCACCGGTGGAAAAACCCCCCAGCAACAATAACAATCCACGACCCCCTCACTCGCAGAAAAGAAAACAAAGTTGATGGGTCTTACACCATAAATTGTAGGGTCTTGGGGAATATAAGGAACAGGATCTTGAAGTATAAATCCATGGATCCTTGAAGGTGGCAACACCAGCATATTCATGTTTAGAATAAAATACGATACAGGTATTCATTAGTCTATGTATTGAATATAGACATGGGAGATGATGCTCCAACTTTAAAAAATCTTGGTCAGACCTCAGCTGGAGTACTCTTGTCCATTTCTTCTTACCATACTCTAAGAAGGGTGTGATAGCAATATAGAGGGTGTAGATAGGGTAGATGTAGGTTTAAGGTTGGGTGGAAGAGATTTTGAGGTGATATGAGAGGAATATGAAAAGGACCTTCTTCAGTCAGAAATTAGTTACTACCTGGAATGTGCTATCTAAAAGAATCATTGAAACTGGGTCAGAAATGGCACTGAAAATGTGACCAGATGAGCCCTGGAATCACTTAGGCATTGTAGACTATGACCCAAGTCCTGGGAGATGGGATTAATATAGCAGGGATCCCACTGGTCAACATGAGTGAGTTGGGCCAAACAGCCTGTTTTCATGTTATATGTTTTGATAACCCTATGATTCTAATATCTTGTTTTCATAACCACAATGAAGCGTGGACTTAACTATGGCACCCCAAATAATTGAAAAGTCCCTCACCACCAGCAAACACTGATGAAAAACGTCTACCTGAGTAAACTTCTCTGGGAAATTGTGGTCAACTACATATACTTGTCTGGACGCCCCCTGCTGACTGCTCCTGTGGCCCCTCCCACTGACTGTGGCTCCTCCCACATACCCCGGTATAAAGGCGATTGAGGCCTGAGCCCAGCCCTCAGTCTCCAGGATGTAGTATGGTGGTCAACTACTGCTTGTTCTTTCTTCCAGTCAATAAAAGCCAATATCTCGCCTTCATGTCGCAGAGAATTGATGGTGCATCAGAAATGTAACTACTATGTGATTAACCTGGAAAGAGATCAAGATACTCAGAGTGGGCAGGGCATGAAGATGATATAAAACATTCAGAATATGTTGCATAGCAACTTTAAGTATGCTCAGAAACTGACACAGTTGCAGTATTTTCTACCCACTGCAATCTGGGAATTCTCCTCCTTCACTCTGCTGCTTGTGTACCTACTTCCTGCCTCTAGGCCAGGAGGGCTGAGCAAGTGGAATTTTGGATTATTAAACTCAAGTTCTCAATTCCACTGAACCACAATTTTCACCTGAGCTGGGATACTTTATGATGATTTACATTCAGCCGGATAGGTTGACTTCCTTTGTCTGCTAAATAGCATCTGGGAAAAAGCTATAATGGATTACAAAAATGCACAATACACAAAGGGAAATGAAACTTGACAGTGGCTAGACAAGCAGACATCATGTGCAGCTGAGTCAGACCATGAGACCTGAACAAATAAGTCGAGTGGATGTCTGGCAAGATATAATGCTGGTGAATATGGTTTACCTCATCTACTCAAATGTGAGTCACTGGTCACATGGGGTGTTAAAATAAGGGAAGTTCATGACCAACTCCAGGGAAGGATCACATCATGTGAACAAGTACACAGGTGTATGTAGTTAAAAGTATAGACATCAGCCAGTCACCCTTGTTTGCTTACACTTGTCTTTTTCCATTCAAGGTGGCTGTCACTGTTTTTTTATTACAGCAGTATATAGCGCCTGAGGTTGGAGCCTTTTCATCAATACATCTATTCACAATGTGATTAACAACATATTTCTTATCTGATAATCTGAGATCTAAGTACCATTATAAAAAGGTCTCCAAAGCCCAGAATACACCCGGCAGAAAAAGTTAAATCAAATGGACTTGTTCCAACAAACAGGAATCTATGATTATCTAAAAGAAATCTTGGTGATGGAATCAAGTAAAACCGTATGCAAAGGTCTAGATGCAGGCAGCCACAGGGAATGCAAACGTAACCAGGTACATTCAGAATCTGTCCATTGAGACAGATTTTTCTGATCGCTTGTGTTCCCAGCTTGGTCATTTTCTCCTCTTTGACAGTCCCTGGGATTGAGAATAACTTACTCCCACTCACTCCTATGGATTGTGTGATGGGTACTGAAGTCAATGTAGGAAGTGCAGAATCTACCACATATGAGGGTAGGATATGGCTGTCATGATATGTGGGTGGACAGTATGCCAGGTGGTGTAGCCTTCCACTAACAATACCGGGGTTCTATGTGATCCTGGCACCTGGGCTTGAGGTTCTCAGTATCATCTTAAAAGCTTATTCTCCACGTGGAAGGGTCACTAGTCCAGGATCCCCTTGTCTTAAAGACTAAGTGTAGAACATAGAACGGTACAGCACAGTACAGTCCCTTTGGTCTTTGGTATTGTGCTGCCCTTTTTACCTACTCTAAGATCAATCTAACCCTCTATTTTTCTATCACCCATGTGCCTCCCTAGGAGTCTCTTAAATGTCCCGAATTTATCTGCCTCCACCACCACTCCTGGCAGTGTGCTTCAGGCACCCACCACTCACTGTGTGAAAAAAACTTACCTCTGATACCCCCTACACTTTCCTGTAATCACTTAAAATTACCACCACTTGTATGAGCCATTACTGCCCTGTTTAAATTAAACATTAGCTTTATCAGGAATATTATCAGTTTTGAGCCCCATATCTAAGAAACAGGATGTGTTGGCCCTGGACGAGATCCAGAGAAGGTTCACAAGAACAATTCCAGGAATAACTGGTTTAACGTATCAGGTCCCACACACCCCTCATTCAATCTCTTCTCCCACCTGCCATCTGGGAAAAGGCACCGAAGCATTCAATCTCTCAAGACCAGACTATGTAATAGTTTCTGCCCTCAAAGCATCAGACTCCTCAGTACCCAGAGCCTGGACTGGCACCAACTTACTGCCCTCCACTGTGCCTATTGTCTTGTTTATTATTTATTGTAATGCCTGCACTGTTTTTGTGCTCTTTATACAGTCCTGGGTAGGTCTGTAGTCTAGTGTAGTTTTTTTTTTCTGAGTTGTCTTTATGTAATCAGTGTAGTTTTTATATTGTTTCGTGTAGCACCACGGTCCTGAAAAAACATTGTCCCATTTTTACTACGTACTATAACAGCAGTTATGGTCGAAATGATCATTAAAATTGACTTGACTTGACTTGAGGAAATACTTAAAATCTCTGGGCTAGTACTCGATAGAATTCAGAAGGATATGGGGAGGGGGATCTCATGGAAACCTCCTGGATATTGAAAGGCCTGACTCGAGTGGATGTGGAGAGGGTGTTTCCATTAGTAGGAGAGTGCAAGATCCCAAGATGTATCGCCAGAATAACGGATGCCTTTTTAAAATTGCTGTGAGAAGAAATTTCTTCAGAGGCAATGATTCTGTGAAATTTGTTGACATAGGGGCTGTTCAGGCCCCAAATTGTTGGGTGCACTTAAGGATAAGATTGATTGGTCAAAGGTTGAAGGGTTATCGAAAAAGGCATAAGAGTGGGGTGAAAAAATAAATCAGGCATTATTGAATGGCAGAGTAGACTTACTGGGCCAAATGGTCTTAGTCTACTCCTATATCATATGATCTTATGACTTTCTTGCATTACCCTAAGGTACATCATAACGATTGCAGTTAGATTGTATGACCTCCTTTTCAGACCACAGTTCCATTTGAAAGTTGCCCCTGAGTTTATTGATCAAGGTCATTCCCCTTTCAGAAAATATTTAGACATAACCACCCGTACACCAGTCCTCATCACCATCCCCAGCACTACCCTCATCACCAACAACCACAACCAGCAACTACAGTGCAGCTGGTCAGATAGGAGCGAAGTACCCTTCACACTACCAACTTAGCAACTTATCTCAAAACGTGTAGCAACATTTTGCAAAAACAAGTAAGTATGCTGATTGACCGAGATTAATTAATATTCCTGAAAATTTGTGTTAGCTAATTAACTTAGGCCCTTATTGAAGATAGTCTCTGTAATACCTACTCTTCATGTATTTAGACCTCTTACAGAGACCGGAGTCAGAATCAGAATCACTGACATATGTCATAAAATATGTTGTTTTGTGGCAATACATAAAAATGGTACAGGTTACAAAAAGAGATGTGAAAATAAAGACATTGTATAAAAAAAGACCGACGTGGTAAGGTAATTCAGGGACAGTTCAGAAATCAGACAGCGGAGAGGATGGGAGTCAGCATGGTAGCATGGCCACTAACAAAATGTTTTACAGTGCCAGCCACTTACAGACCGGGATTAAATTCCCTCCGCTGTCTTAAAGGAGTTTGTACGTTCTCCCTGTGGCTACATAGGTTTCCTCTGGGAGCTGTGGCTTCCTCCCACATTCCAAAGATGTACGAGTTAGGGTTTGTAAGTTGTGGGCATGCTATGTTGGCAGCAGAAATGTGGCGACACGTGCAGGCTCCTGCCCGCACACCTTAGACCGTGTTGGTCATTGACACAAATGACGCATTTCACTGTATGTTTCTATGTTTTGATGTACATGTGACAAATAAAGCTAATCTTAATCTATATTTAAAAAAAGCTTCCTGAAACATTGTGTTCATCAGACTCCTGTACCTGTTCGCTGATGGTAGCAATGAGAAGAGAGCATTCTTGGATGGTGAGGGTCCGTAATAATAGATGCCGCGTACTTGAGGCACCAGATTTGAAGTTGTCCTTGATGGTGGGGAGGCTGGTGTCCATAATAGAGCTTCCTGAGTCTACAACCTTTCCCAGGATCTGCATATTTTCTTGTCTTTGTGCTACGAGGGGTGATTGATAAGTTTATGGCCTAAGGTAGGAGATGAGTTATACAGCTCTTGTTACATGCACGTGCAGTTCAAGTCTTGAGTGATTATGCAGAAAATTCAAAGTTAATAACTTTTGTGGTATTTCTGTTTCAGATGATTGAAAATTGCAAGTAAGCACTGTCTGAGAAAATGGACATTAGGCCATGAACTTACCAATCACCCCGGTACAATCCTGTGCAGCTTTTATCGATGTTACGCATTGAAGCCTCCATATCATGTCATATGGAGATGATATATCAGATGGAGATGCAACCAGTCAGAATGCTCTCCATGGTACTTCTGCAGAAACCTACCAGAGTCTCTAGCGACATAATGAGTCTCCTCAAACTCTGAATGAAGTATAGCTGCTGGTATGGCTTCTTCATGCTTGCATCAATATGGTGGGCCCAGGATAGATCCTCTAGGATGTCGATATCCAAAAACTCAGAGCTACTCCTTGTTCTTGCATTTACTATCTTTCTCCCATGTACTTTGACAATCCTTTTCATGTTCTACTGCGGTGTATTTATAAATGACGTAATGGAATTAGCTTTGATCAGCACTGATTTAAAAGTAATACACATTAAATTAACTCTGTTTGCAAAATTATTTCCTTATACTTCCCTCTTTATGCCGTATGGGCACTTTAGTATAATAATTCATTTCTAATTAGTCCACTGATTTTTAAAGAGTAATAGATTAAGGGCGGATCCTCTGGATTTACTGTTTTGCTATTTTAACTTTATTTTCCTCTCCAAAGTATTTTACCTCACTTATTTCTGCATTTAAACTACACCTGGCACCTTCGTGTCATGAGGTAATACTGCATGGAAGTGGGCCATTCAGCCCAACTTGTCCATGTCTACCAGTATGCCACTTGCCTTTTCAACTATTCACACTTGTCTGATTTTGACTTATATCTCTATAAACCTTTCCCAATCCATGTACCTATCCAAATGTCTTTTAAGTGTTATTTAACTGCCTTGACTCACGCAGCTTCTTGACGTCCCTCTTTATTCCACTTGAAAGTCGCTGCTACCCTCAGTTTGATATAAAGGTCCAGAAATGAAGTTGGGTTCAGCACCCTTGCAGCTGCTTGCAACGGTGACCCTGAATGGAAACTGAGAGATGACAAGTGACTTTCACTTTTGGAATCAGCCTGCAATTCTGTTGTCAGGAGGAGTGTTGTAGAATGGAAGAATGAGGTGACACATCAGTCGGGATGTTTCTGAGGCCCAGCTCAAAAGCTGGCTTTACATCACCCTTGGGTACTCACACTTTTCACACTAAGCTATCCATCATTTTAAACTATCTGTTCAACTTTCCATACTTTTTCTCATGCTGTTGGCACTTCTAAAATGAGAGAAAATTGTATTCAGTTTAGCATAAGCTGAGCAATTTTCATGGATCTGGGAATTCTAATATCAAATTAAAGACAGGCAAATATCACTCAGATTTAACTATATGTCCAAAATGGCTTCAGGGTTTTCTCTCCCTGATGAGGCTTGCAGAAGTAAATCGCTGACAATTTGATTTTGCTTCATTATTAGAAACCAACCTGCAGAGATCAAAAGGGGTCAATTTGCTTTCATATTAAGACAAATACCAACAATACAATCACTCACAGGAGAAGGACAATGTCTGGTTTCACTTTGCAACACCAGACACAGGGAACTGAATAGCTGAAAGAGGGGTTCGGAGTTTAGATGTGGCCAGTGAACTTGCTTCAGATCTGTAAAATGTCTCTCCCAATGATCTCATTTTAAATACATATTATGTTTACTTATTCCTGGAGAACAAGCAGTTCCTCTCTGTAAGAATGTAATATACATGTCACAAAAAAGAAGGAAATCACTTTGCACTCAGGGTGAAGCAGCAGGCTTGGTACTTATATTTTGTTTCTTGATTTATAATGCTCAGGAGGTTGTGTGTTGCCTAATTATTCTTTCACATACAGTATATCAATTGTTTGTCATTGTAAATACATGTTGAAACACGTAAGTATAGTGTGTGTTTTAACATGTTTCAACAAACACACAAAGGAACGTTTGATGGCTGAGTTCCTGTATTTGCAAGTCACTGTAGTTTAGAAGAATGGGGGGAGCGGAACCTCAATGAAACAGATCGAATATTGGAAGGCCTACATAAAGCGTACGTGGAGAGGATGTTTCGTAACACAGGGACGCAAGATCCTCGATATAATTGCACATGGACTTTGAAAAATCATGGAACAGTATTTCCTAAATCTGTGCTCACATTATCTCTCATCCCCACAACATCATCTGGTAGGTTTTCAACCTCCTGGTTACATCCCTTCATGACCTTACCCTCTGCAATCACCATGCCAACCAACCTTGAAAATTGTAAACCTTCCTAGATGTATGTGTGGTAACTTATATTTTACAAAAAGACCACTCGACAACTTGATGGCCAAAAGAGCATCTTTATCTGGACGGCAAATGATATTTACAATACAGAGGCTTCCAGGTACCTTGTGCGGCCTTGGTGGAGGAACTATATACAATGCATACTGGGAGTAGAAAGAGCGGAAGTAAAGACCCCGCCAAGCCCGGATCCCGCCTCTTGCTACCAACAGCTCCCCGATTAGTATTAACTTACTTTTAATAATACTCACATAACAACACTTCTCCCCCTTTAAAATCCAACATTCCCCAAATATAGAAGAACTGGGGAATAAAAACGGTGGTATCATTAGCAACAGGTTACCAATACAAAAACACCTAAAAAAAAGGCAAATTCAACATTCAATCTAACAACAAAAGAAACTATCCAATCAAAGATTCAGTCTGTCAGGAGGTTTGCGAGGGCACTGCGATCTTCGCACTACCCCCGGTGACCCAGCAGGCACCGCTAGTGTGGATGTTTTGGGTGGATCTAGTGTTGGGGAGTAAAAAGAGCGGAAGTAAAGACCCCGCCAACCCCGGATCCCGCCCCTTGCTAGCAATAGCTCCCCGGTTAGTATTAACTTACTTTTAATAATATTCACATTACAACAATTTGAAAATCAAAAAATTGCCAATGCTGAAAACTGAACTAAAAGTTTTGATAAAGTGCCCCAGACTTGAGCCTTTAGACTCTTTGTCTTTTTCCATAGATGCTCCCTGACCTTTCAGTGTTTCCAATAACCTTGTTTTTGGTGCACTTTGCTAATCTTCATCTCTTGACCATTGACCTCTAGAGCTGCCCCTGTTATTACTGAATTTTCCTTGCCTTCCTTTCCCCTGTTGTCCTTTAAAATCTGTCATTTATAATTTATTTATAAATACAGCACAGTAATTGACCCCTTTAGCCCAATGAGCCCTTGCCACCCAATTGCACCCATGTAACCAATTGATCTACGAACCCATACATCTTTGGAATGTAGGAGGAAACCAGAGGACCCAGAGGAAACCCACGCAGGCACAGGGAGAACGTACAAACATGTAGCACGCAGCAGCGGTGTCTTCTTTGATTAAACATTTGGTCACCTGTCTCAGTGTGCCCTCATGCAACAGCAAATCACATATTAGCTGATAACACTCCTTTGAAGCATCCTGGGTGTACTTCTAAGACATTAAAGGTGTTATACTATATAAAGGCAGATGGCCATATGAGTTCTACAAGAGCTTTTCAGAAGTGGCAGCTATATTTAATATTGTAGGTTAGATTCTCTGCTGGGCACGGAGACACACAGATATCTCCTGTACTCCTGCAAATAATGCTGGTGTTTCAGAGATATGCTGAAATAGTCATGTGATCATGATGGAATTCCCACTTCCAGTTTCAAACAACTTTCAAACAAGTGACTTAACTTCCAGTAAGCAATTGCCACATGCAGGTGATGGGAACAGAATACTATTCCACATTGCTGCCCATGCTTGTCTCACACAGCATTCTTATTAGCATTAGTACAGCTGCTTACCCAGTGTAAGTTTGTTCTGTTGCTAGCTCTCCCTGCCTTCCCACAGAAAACATGATTTTATATATATTTTGCTCTGTTAATTTGTTTAAAGTGCCCAGGCAGTTTTCCATCTCACTGCCGCCACAGTTCATGGGTAATAAAAGACAAACACATTAGTGGGTTTGAAAAAGATTAAGTGAAAAAGAGAAAACATTGGAAACATAAAATAAAGATACCAAAAAAAAAGCTGAAAGTAGTCAGCTGTTTACGCAAAATCTGTGAGTAGAGAGATGAGGTTAATCTTTAATCATATCTTGAATAACCTGGAAATGAGGCAAGCATTAAGTCAGAAGGTGGATTTGGAGAAGAAAACAAGACATAGAGAACAATACAAAAGAGTTGTCTGCGTCATTTCAGAACAGACTGAATGACACAAGTGGTGGTGGTGATGGAGCTAAATGTGAGTTTTGTCTGGAGGAAGCCTAACAGAAAGAGACAAATGGAGTCTGAAATTAGCCAAAGAGGAGGGATGAATAATGCCTGCTGGAAATATGAGAGACAAGGCAGAAATGGCTGATTATCTAAAATTAATTGTTGAGTCCTAGGGGCTGGAATGTGCCAAATTGGAAGATAAGCTGCTGTTTCTCTAGCTCATGTCTAACTTGGTTGGAAAGAAAGTAGCAAACTAAAGACAGGACTCAGCATTGATTCAGATTCAGGTCAGTTTAATACCATATACGCTAGGGTGCAATGAAATTCCTTGAATTCAGCCATTTCAACTAATTAGGTATTCAACCCTTGTGTCTCAAATTACCAACAATCTGTTTTTCTCTTTCTTTAGGCTTCTTTTGTCTTCCCCAATTTGCACCACCACCAAATACAGCCTTTGTTATTCAGTGAATTTTGTCACCCTCTTTGAGCAGCTCCACCACCAGCAGTTGTACCACTTTCATCCCTTTGTCATTGTACCCCTCTCCTCAATACATTTACAACTTTGAATCAGGTTTATTTGTAATTTTTCCAAGTTCTGAGGATAGGTCATCAATCTGAAACCTAATGCTGTTTCCCTCTTCACAGATGATGCCCATTTTGCAGGGCATTTCCAAGATTGTCTTTTCATTGAATTGAATTGAGTTTATTACTTATATTCTTCATATACATGAGGAGTAAAAATCTCTATGTAATGTCTCGGTTTAAATGTGCAATTATAGTAATTTATAATAAATATTGTGTACAATAGGATAGTCAATATAACATAGAAATACAGTAGCATCCACATGAATTAATCAGTCTGATGGCCTGGTGGAAGAAGCTGTCCTGGAGCCTGCTGGTCCTGGCTTTTATGCTGAGGTACTGTTCCTCAGATGGTAGCAGCTGGAACAGTTTGCAATGGGGGTTACTTGGGTCTCCAATGATCCTTCAGGCCTATTTTACACACCTGTTTTTGTAAATGTCCTGAATAGTGGGAAGTTCACATCTACAGATGCGCTAGACTGTTGTCATCACTCTCTGCAGAGTCCTGTGATTGCGGGAAGTACAGTTCCCATATTGGGCAGTGATGCAGCCAGTACGGGCGCTCTCAGTCATGCCCCTATAGAAAGAATTTGGGGGGCCACACCAAACTTCTTCAACTGTCTGAGGTGGAAGAGGTGCTTTTGTGCCTTTTTCACCGCACACCTGGTGTGTACAGACCATGTGAGATGAGACCCTCAGTGATGTTTTTGCCGAGGAACTTAAGATGACAACTCAGTTGTTGGTGAAATCTCAAATGGCAAGGAGGAGATGTGCAGGAGTGAGACAGATTGGTTGGTTAAGTGGTGTGGTCAATAATACCAAGGAATTGATTGTGGACTTCGGGTAGGGGGAGTTGGAGAACACACAACAATCCTCATTAATGGGTCAGCAGTGGAAAAGCGTGCTGCTTTAAATTATTGGGTGTAAACATTTTGCAGGATCAGTCTTGGGCCCACAATATTGATGTAATCATGAAGAAGTCATGCCAATGACTGTAGCTCACTAAGAGTTCAAGATGATGTGATGTGCCACCAAAGATTCTTGCAAGTTTCTACAAATATGCAGTGGAAAGCATTCTGACTGATTGCATTACAAACTGGTGTGGAGACTCTAATTCACAGACTGTAGACTCAGGATTGTAGACTCAGTGATATCTATCGCAGTTTTAACTGACCCACCATTGAGGAAAGACGCCTCAAAAATTACCCTGATCATCTGAGCCATGCTCTCTTCTTTCCACTACCATCAAAGAGGAGATACAGGATCCTGAAGATTCACGCTCAATAGTTCCGAACTCTGCCATCAGATTCATGAACATCCACAAATCCATGAACATTATTATTATAGATCAGCATTCCTTTTTTTGCACTATTTAAGAATTTTGAAATTTTATGTCTTTGTACTGTACTGCTGATAGAAACCAATGAATTTCACATCATAGGAAGCAGTAATAATGAGTCTATTTCTCATTCTGATTATTTCAGATCTTTGCTGAAGCTTGAGTCCAGCATTCTAGTGAAGCCAAAGAATCTGAGGTGCTGACTTCCTCAAATGGCTGTAGAAGCAGGCCTTTGAGTATTTTTAAAGCAGAAATAGACAGAACCTTTATAAAGCAAAGTGAGTAAACAGGTTACTAAGCAATGGCAGGAATGATTAACAATCAGGTCCATCATAATCTTATTGAAGAGGGAGAGCAGTCTGAAGAGTCAAGTGACCCCTCCTGCTCATAACTCACTATTATTAATTTATTGAGATATGACATGGAGTAGGCCCTTCCAGCCCTTTGAACCATGCTGCCCAGCAATCGCCAGATTTAGCCCTGGCCTAATCAGGGGGACAATTTACAATGACCAATTAACCTACTAACTGGTACGTTTTTGTGGGAGGAAACTAGTATACCTGAAGGAAGCCAATGCAGTCATGGGGAGAATGTATAAACTCCTTAGAGGCAGCAGTGGGAAATAAGCCTGGGTCACTAGTACCGTAAAGTGTTGTGCTAACCCAATGTTTCCCAACCTTTATTAGTCCAATGCCTCCCTAAAGCACCTTCATTCTTGCTAACACTCCTGTTAGGCAAATATACTTTCTGGCAACCCCAAACTGTAAAAAAATGTCTGCCATATGCTAACATGGGAAAATTATTCAGCTTTAAAGTTTTATTTGTCTTTAATCCTAGTTTACACAGTACCTATGTGCTGTACAGCAATGTCCAAGCGGTTTCTTTTTTTGTGAGTGTATGGTTCACTGCACTGAAGCCTCTTTCAACAAGGTAGGAGGATGAAAATGCAATGAAAATCAGTTTGGTTCTTCTCCAAAGACCAGGAAACTTTATATGACAGTGTAGCCACATACCACAAAAGCCAACACTTTTGAAAGCATTTTTGCTTCTTCATCATTCTGAATTTTGATAATTTCTGCTTTCAAGTTCTCTTCCTGTTCTTCCATCTTGAAAAGAAATAGGTTAATTACCCAATCGAGAATTTCCAGATCATTCAAATCCTTGATCGATACTGAAAATCATTCTTTAGTGACTGCAGGTGTAAGCTGTACTCTTTTAAATCACCATCTGTGAAAGAGAATGCTGTACATCCCATGCAGTGAAACTGTGAGAACATTCTTCTCCCAGTACTTTGCTCACATATTTCCAATTTTCCAATAAAAGTGGACCTGCACATTTTGCCTGAAATAAATTGTCATTCACACTCTGCAGTTTCATACTTGTCATATGGTTTGGCTAGGAATGCCACATTTCCACAAAAATTCAACCAGTGTTAGAAAGATCAAAGAAACATTTTAAGCAGCAGTCTTTTGACAACCAACACACTTCAGTGTGAAGAAGCAAGTGTTCAAGCTCTTCACTGTTATCTTGGCAAAAGTGGCAAAATATTCTGCTACTTATTGGATGAGCTTTAATTTTGATGATAGCAGACAATACAAGAGTCATGTTTGAAAAAAATTCGCTGGCTGAGGTTTTTGGCTATGAGATGTTGACGATGAATTACACAATGGTTTGCAAACCATTGTAAACTTGGAATTCCTTTTTTCATAAGTGCCACTAAACCAACACAGTGATCTGTCATATATGGTGCTCCATCTGTTGCACAAGAAATCATTTTCATAATTGGAATACTTTTATCCTCAATATACATTTTGTTATGGTTGAAATGACAATAAAAGTGACTTGACTTGACTTGACTTGAGCTTGTTGTAGATTGACTCTCTGTTGATATTTGATTTTAACTTTGCAAAAGAGAATCTCTTCGTAAACTTAATTGAAGTAAAAGATGAACACAAAGTGGAAATGCCCGTCAGACGTTGACGATGGCAGTAAATTGACAAGGATAGAACGATGGTAGTGGTACGCAAAGAAATGGCATGGCGAAGATGAAGATGATTACAACAGCAAAATTTACATGGACAAGGATTGAGATTGGAATCTGAATGTTAGTTAGGATAGAGCTGGTGTTCGGCAAGCTGCCTTTATACTATTCCTGTTAGTGTGATTGACCAATCACGTAAGGTCTCATAATCCCCAAAGATGGTTCTTGACCGCTCGTATGAAGCCGAGGTCGCTTTGAACACCTCAGCACTTTGCAAATCCTGTTTTCAGTAGATCTGTGGAAAAAGATGAGAGGGTGTACTTGACTTACCAACTGTTAAATTCCATGAACTCATTCTGTGCTGTGAATCAAGGGGAACTGTTAGGCACCCTGGTTGCTAATTCATGCATCTCCAATAATGTCTATTTGGCTAGTAAGGTCAGATGAAATGGTCACGTTTCAGTTGCGTTGTGACGACGAGTGCTCATGACATACAGAGCTTCCTGGGTTCTAGTACCTCATCCTTTTCTTTGGAAGTGCCTTCTCTACTGATGGTCTGTCAGGCCTCATGCCTCACGTTAGGATACTGCTCACTGCTCCCCCACCCTCAAGAATCCTGAACACACCCTGATGATGTCTATTTCCCCTAATGACCACTTAGGGCATGTAAACACACCCTTGGGAATTACCATGCATTACCTTACTGTGTGTAATTTATAACTCACCTAAGTTAATTCCCTTCCAAGTTCATTTTGTCCAACTACAGTACAATTAATCTGGCATTTTCAAGCCTTTGGTGGTGCCAGATAAGCAGGTTTTCTGAACTATTGGATGTTATTCTAATTTACAATTTGAATTCAAGTGTGTCCATTCCAACACACTTTAATTCACTTTGTTAGAACTTATACAGTACAATAATAAATGTTCCTGTTAACAGATAAGTTTCAAGGGAAATAAAGCCCTGGTAAGTTTTAAGGACGCATATTAAACAGAACCAGGTGAAATTAATGAGAGCACAGGAACCAGGGTCCCTATGAACCAGACATGGATACCTCAGGATTTCTAAATAGTCAGTTAGTGAACTTTCAAAGCTTTATTGTAAAGTGCAGGTTGTTGGTTTGGTTCAGTGCATTCATGGATTTGAAGCTTTCTGGCCTTTCAACCATTTTGTAATATTTGTCTCTGTGGAATAATAGAAGGTATCCGAAATTCTTGAGCTGTTAGGAGGTCAAACTGTGAACATAGTGATTATTAAGTCAAACATGATTCACAAGAATGCAGGATAAAGATTGATCAGTCTGAAGGAATATTTTGACCATTTCAGGTGGTTGTAATAATTTTACCTGAAATTGGTTTCTTGTGACAGATTGGCATTCATGCTAGAGTTGCTCTGTGCTGTAAGATATTCTGAAAGATCACTATACAATACAACTTAGCACAAAAAGCTGGAATATACTTTGTTCAATTATTTACTGTCTGTAACGTTCTCCTTCGCGTGTCACGAACGCCGAATTTAACGTCGAGATAAACCAGTTAATAAGAACCAGATCGCAGTAAGATTAACCATTTACTGTTCACTCTTCACATTAACATATGGTGAAAACTGTTGATAAAACAATACAAGTGTAAATACTTGCAAAGGTGACTATAACTACATTACACTAAGGTGCAGTATACAGGGAGAGTTTACCTGCTCCATTGACTACTTTAAATACACTTCCATGCAAACTATCGGCAACTCTTTAACTAACGAAAGCATAAACATTATCTACCGTCGTTACTTCTAACAGGATCAGCATTAACATCTTAGTTCAATATATCGATTATCTATTAACTTACAGCGTTGCTCTCACTGTGATTTCTCATGCCTGCAAAACTACTTCTGCTCAGGTGAGCCTCGTGGTAAGCCCCCACCCTCGCGCTAATTTCAAACCGGTGTTTTCCCACAAGACGCGGCGAAACCGGATGTGACGTCATTGCATGCCGATATATTTTACATGCAATGAATATACTTTAAACACTTCTAATTCTAACTAGAAAATACTATTGAATGAATTACTAAGCGAAAATATTATAAACTAAATAACTGTCGTAAAGACAGCACACTGTCCTTTCATTAAAAATAAAATTTCCTCCTTTCAGATATGATTGCTCAACACCTTATGAGATGGTACCCCTGGGTCTAGCCACTCCACTCTCAGGAAACAGCCTCCCCTCATCTACCTGCCATTTCATTTCAGAATCCCATATGTTTCAATGAATATGTTTGATAGAATACAAATAAGTCACTCAAAATAGGTTATTTCACTCCAATATGAAAACATCTTGAAAAGTAATTATTCATAACTTTGGATGTACAGTTACCATTGGTTCATTCCATGATGCACTGGACACTGTTAATTGAACTTTGTAGCTCTAGGTAGACCAGCTGTTTCTTTCATTTGCAAGTTCTAATAGAATTCATGTTACAACAAAAGAAATGTCAGATTGATGGACTGTAACATGAATGTGCAGATCAAAGATCCAAGTCATAAAATGTTCTCCTATCCAGACGGAAAATGTTCTTATTGAATGATTGTGGTAGCAGCTCTTTAAGTTTGTTCATCATAGTCTCTGTAAATGGCCAGTAATAAGACTGAGCATGTTATGCATTTGTAGAGAAATAGTACCTTGACCGTTTGGCGGAAAGCTCACGTAAAACAGACGCAAAGAAAAAAAAATCCACCCTTATTTCTCCTATTTCCATGCCTTAGTTCCTGCTGGAAGTATGGCATCTTAGGTTCACCTTAATGTTTTGGACAAAAAAACTATTAAAATCAAAAGTCTGCAGATCTTGGAAATTTAAAATAAAAAACAAAAATATGTTAGAATTTCCCAGTTGGTCAGGCAGATTCTCTGGAGAGAGAAACACAATGAGCGTTCTGAATAAGTTACAGGTATCTGACTAAATCACCACTGAAATGATACGTTAATCTCGTTTTCTGTTCTACAAATTCTACCTGCCTTGCTAGACATTTGCAACATCTTTTTTGTTTATTTGGTGATCATATTAAGGAAGTGCAAACCTGCAATGGAAGTTTTCCTATATCCATGACCATTTTTAGGTACTGCTCAATGTTCTATGTTCTATGTACACTCGCAGTCGATATAGGATCTCAGCCCAAAAGACTGACCATTTCATTGCCTTTACAGAGGTTGCATGACCCACTAATTTCTTTTAGCAGTTTGATTTATTTTTATCTGCGATCCATTTCACATTTTTTTGTGTTCATTCTAATTGACCTATGAACTTCTTCTTTAGCCAATCTCAGAAATGTCCCTCTATGCCTTTGTTCAAACAATCTGAACGACTGAGGCTGCCAATTTGGATTGGCTTTCATTCAGTCTTTTGATGTGAAATTCACACCAACTCTAATGAACACCCAGCAGTGGGCCTTCATTTCAATGACAATTTTCCTATATATTCCATTAAAGATTTGATAAAATGACTTGTTTCCTGTAAATTCTGTGAAAATGTAATCCAAATGTTGGAAGCTTGTGGCTTGTTATTCCCCTGATGGAAATTATTAGAGGCAATCATTTAGTTGCAATTATAGGGTATTTTGGATTGTGTTACAAGTGCTGCAGCTGGTTCTTGTAGAAATTGAAACATGTTTGGTACTTATGAGATAAAATTTGGAAAATTCTAGTTAATCGCATCCTGTGATCCATTCTCCCAAGTGGTGTGTGTGTGTGTGTGTGTTATAATAGTTTCACATTGTCTGCCTTTTCTAATGATGCAGGTGTGGTGAAGTGGCCAATTAAAAAGTTTCCATTGTGAATCACACCAGAATGAGAACTGAAAAGAAAGGAAGATTTAGCCTCTGGCTACTGTGACTCAAATGGCCTGTTGCAAAAGTCATTGAAATATTGGAATTAAAATGAAATTTGGATTTAGATCTGTAAACCTGTTAAACTACACTAGCAGCAGTTGTATATTTCCTGTGGCTGAATAGCATTTATATGGAAGAAGTTCGTTGGCTGAGGGTAGCCAAGAAACGCAAAAAATACTATCTGAAGACTAACCAGACTTAATTTATTCCCTTAGAAGACAACATCACACAGGTTAATGCCCCGTCAGCAGCTTGACGTGTCAAGAATTGGATAGAATTATGAAATTCAGACCCCCACCTTGAATATCTTCTTCATTAATATTGTTTAAAGGTTCTCAATCGTGTAGGTGCTTTGAAATCAAAGGCAGTTATAGCTATTATAAAAATATTACTCCTTCTCAATCAAAAATAGCCATTAGGTTTCTGGAAATGCAGTTATAGCCAATGTAGTAATGGACAATTTCAACACATATAAACCAAAGGCAAGAAATTCACATAATTTACATTATTTAATTAAGTTTACATCATAGACAAATTAGAAGAGGAGAGAAGGAGCAATCTTGAGTTTCTGGGTGTCAAGATCTCTGAGGATCTTACCTGGTCGCAACATATCGATGCAGCAATAAAGAAGGCAAGACAGTGGCTATATTTCATTAGGAGGTTGAGGAAATTTGGTTTGTTACCTAAAACATTTGAAAATTTCTGCAGATGTACCATGGAGAGCATTCTGAAAGGCTGCATCACTGCCTAGTTTGGGGGGGGGGAAGGTGATGGGTGGTAGGTGGGAGGGCTACTGCACAGGATTGAAAGAAACTACAGAAAGTTGTAAAATTAGTCAGCTCCACCTTGGGTACTAACCTCTGTAGTATCCAAGACATCTTCAAGGAGATATTCATCAACCAGGACATGCCCTCTTCTCAAAGAAGGTATAGGAGCCTGAAGGCACACACTCAGCGATTCAGGAACAGCTTCTTCCCCTCTGCCATCCAATTCCTAGATGGACATTGAATCTATTAACACTATCTCACTTTTTTAATATTATTTTTGTTTCTGCACTATTTTTAATTAAATGTTTAATACACATACACACACACACACACACACACACATTCTTATTGTAAATAAGCTAATGTGAAACAGAGAACAATGTTATTCAATAATGTTTTTTGAAATCTATAAGGATTTCATTTCATTATAACCTGCACTCCACTTTCTTGGATAAGCATTATAAAATAAGATATAGGAAAAGAATTAGGACAATTTGGCCTATCACGGTTACTCCACCATTTCATCATGGCTGATTCAATTTTCCTTTCAGCCCCAATCTCTTGCCTTCTCCCCATATCCCTCATGCCCTGACTAGTCAAGAATCTATCAACCTCTGCCTCAAATATAAATAAAGACTTGGCCTTCACAGCTGCCTGTGGCAAGTAATTCCATAGATTCTCCATTCTCTGGCTAAAGAAATCCCTCCTCATCTCCGTTTTAAAAGGACATCCCTCTATTCTGAGGCTGTGTCCTCTGGTTTTAGACTCTCCCACCATAGGAAACATCTGCTCCACATCCAGTCTATCAAGGCCTTTCACCATTTGATAGTTTTCAATGAGGTCACCCCTCATTCTTCTGAATTCTGGTGAATACAGACTCAGAGCCATCAAACAGACTTTGTGTGACAAACCGTTCAATCCGGCAATCATTTTTGTAAATCTCCTTTGAACCTTCTCCAGTTTTGGCACATCCTTTCTAAGATATGGAGCCCAAACCTATTCACAATTCTCCACTTGAGGTCTTACCAGTGTTTTATAAAGTTTCAACATTACATCCTTGCTTTTATACTCTAGTCCTCTTGAAATGAATGCTAACATTGCATTTGCCTCTCTCCACAGTCTCAACCTGCAAATTAACCTAATTATTTAATATAAAGTTCACTGCCTGTCTCAGCACACAATATATTTGAGAATTTGAATTATTTTTCTACTTTAAACAACTTTTAATATATTCATTTTGAATGCAATCTTTATTATCTAGAGGACTGTGTTATAAGGGAATAGGAAATCATGTGCAGTTGTGCAAACCTTGCTTAGATTCCATCTTATATATTAGAGCAGTTTTGTGCATTATGTCATAGGAAAGATGTAACCAGAATGTTATCAGGTGCTTAAGAGTTAAGTAATAAAGACAGACTACAGAAACTAGGATTATATTAAAATGTAAGTTGAGGAAATTTTCAAGATATGAAGGGGAATAGACAGATTAGAAACTATTTTGACTAGCTGTGGAGTCCAAGCCTAAGGGCATAGTTCATAAATCAAAATCAGACCTTTGAAGACAGAAATAAAAATAGTGCTGGAGATATTCTGCTTGTCAGGTAGTGTCTGTAGAATAAATAATTCAAATCTATGACCCTTCATCAGATATGCAGAAGAAAAGAAATAAACAAAAGTGTGTTTTAAACTGCAGCAAGAAGGGTAGGAGAGAACAAAAGGATAATCTGAGAGGGTGGAGACTGAGGTTGTGCAATTGGCACAATGTTCTGGGAATCATCTCTTTAATAGATGAATTAGGGGAATTCGAGAGAGGAGAAATAAAACACAAAAAAATGATATTCAGGAATTGTGAGAAGCAGAGTGCAACAGTTCATAGAAATCTGAAAAAAAAGAGAGAATGCTGAAAAAGTCCAAGCAGATCAACGGTATCTGTGGAGAGAGAAAAACAAATGAAGTGGATGAACTTATATCAAAACTGGCAAGTTCTGACAAAAAGCCTGCTTCTCTGAAATTGTTGAATTCATTATTGAGTCCCAAGGGCTGCAATGTGCCCAGATGAAAAATGAGGGATTGTTTTTCAAGCTTACATTGAGCTTTATTGTAACTGTTTAGGACACTGAATGTCGACAGGACAGAGTGGAAATGAGATCTGGAGTGCAAGTGTCAGGCCATTGGTAGCTTAGTAGGGCCAAGGACTGAACAGATTTGGTAACAGGAGACAGATGATGAAGATAAAGGATTGTTTTTGTGGTTCGGTGCCTGTCGGTAGTGGTGTCCCACAAGGATTTTATGAATGAAATGCCGAGCAATTTGTTCATGCACTGTGATAGAAACTTAGAGCTTTCTTCCACAAACATTATTGATACTAACCAAATTGCTAATTGTGTGCCTGAGACTGCTGAGTATTTAATATGAAGGGACATGAAGGAAAAGTTGGTATAGAGGGTGAGGCAGCAGATCAGTTAGGATTCTAATTGGCAGGGCAGACTTAACATGTTGAGTTTTTACCCCTACTGGTATAGGTAATGCCATCTGCTGTGAAGTGTTTTACCATGGCCTGCATAACTTTCCTTCAAGGCTCCTTGAATGAGTAAAATAATAGGTAAACAATGGAACTCTAGTACTCAGCATCTTGTAATAACAAGACACTGCTGCATGATATGCCACTGTATTAAGTACATGTTTTTATGAAAGGGAGTGAATTTTTTTTTAAATGATTATTTGGGTCTATGGAATTGGGTTCAGATTTCTTAATTAAAAGAAAAGGAATCTGATAATATAAATTACAAAGAGGTATTGATAAGATGGTTTACCTAAGAAATAGGAGCAGGAATAGGCCATCTGGCCCATCGAGCCACTATTCAATAAGATCTTGGCAGATCTGACCATGGACTCAACTCCACCTACCTGCTTTTTCCCCATAACCCTTAATTTCGCTACAATGCAAAAATCTATCCAACCTTGTCTCAAATATATTTACTGGGGTAGCCTCCACTGCTTCGTTGGGCAGAGAATTCCACAGATTCACCACTCTTTGGGAAAAGCATTTCCTCCTCATCTACATCATAAATTTGCTGCCCTGAATTTTGAGGCTATGTCCCCTACTTCTAGTTTTACCTACCGGTGGAAACAACTTTCCTGCCTTAACCTTATCTATCCCTTTCTATAATTTCCTCTCATTCTTCTGAATTCCAGCAAATAAAGTCCCAGGCAACTCAATCTCTCCTCATAGCCTAACCCACTCATCATTGGAGTCAATGTGGTGAACCTCCTCTGCACTGCCTCCAAAGCCAGTATATCCTTCCTCAAGTAAGGAGACCAGAACTGCACACAATACTCCAGATGCAGCTTCACCAGTACCCTGTACACTTGCAACATAACCTCCCTGCTCTTAAATTCAATCCCTCTAACATTAAAGGCCAATATTCCACTTGCCTTCTTGATAGCTTGCTGCACCTGCAAACTTTTGTGATTCATCCATAGGCACTCTGAAGTCCTTATGTACAGCAGCATACTGGAATCTCTTACCATTTAAATAATAATAATAATAATCTGAACTTCCTTCCAAAGTGGATGACCTCGCATTTACCAACATTGTACTCCGTCTGCCAGACCCTTGCCCACTCACTTAACCTATCTATATTGCTTTGTAGACTCTCCATATCCTCTGCACAATTTGCTTTTCCACTCAATTTAGTGTCATCAGCAAACTTTGATACACTACACTCGGTCCACTTTTTCAGATCGTTAATGCATATCATGAACAGTTGCAGGCCCAACATCGACCCCTGCAGCACACTGCTCACCACTCACTGCCAACCAGAGGAACACCCATGCATCCCAACTCTCTGTTGTCTATTGGTTAATCAATCCTCTATCCATGCTAACACATTACTGCCAACTCTATACATCCTTATCTTATGGATTAGTCTTTTATGTGACTCTTTATTGTACACTATCTGGAAATCCAAGTCCGTCTATTCGACTCTATCCACTGCACTTGCTCTATCTTCAAAGAACTCCAGTAAGTTTGTCAAACAAGACCTGCCTTTCCTGAATCCATGCTGCATCTGCCTGATGGATCCATTTTGTTCCAGCTGCCTCGCTATTTCTTCTTGAATGATAGCTCCAAGCATTATCCCAACTACAGGCCTATAGTTATCTGCCTTTTGCCTACGTTCTTTTTTGAACAGTGGCATTACATTCACCTTCTTCCAATTTGTCGGGACCTGCCCAGAGCTCAGAGAATTTTGGTAAACTATCACCAAAGCCTCAACTATAACCTCTGCCATTTCTTTCAGTACCCATCAGGGACCAGGGGGCTCGTGCACCTTTAGGACCACAAGTTTGCTTAGCACTACCTCTTTAGTGATAGCTATTGCATCAAAGTCCTCACCTTCCGTTGCATCCATATCATCCACCTTCGGCATACTAGACATGTCCACCACCATGAAAACTGACACAAAATATTCATTCCAAACCTCGGCCATTTCGTCTTTACCCAATATCATTTCCTCCTTGTCCTCCTAGGGGCCTACATTCACTTTGGCCACCCTTTTCCACTTTATATAATTATAAGAACTTTACTATCTGTTTTTATATTTTGTACTAGTTTACTTTCATGATCTACCTTAAAAGCCACAAGTCAAGTGGATCCGACCTTTAATAAAACTAATGGAAAGTGTGCTTATGGCAAAAGAAATGTAACATAATGGTCCAGATGCAATAGTAAATCTGTATGAAACATTAATTAAACCACAGCTGAACTATTGTGCATGGTTTTTGGTATCCACATTCTCATTGCTGGAAACAATAAATTGGATCAAGTTTACATTAATAGCCTCAGGTCTAGCATAATTAGAAAAGAAACAAATGCATGAGTAACTTAGACTTTTTGTTGAAGTGGGAGAGATTATAATTTGAGAATAACTTTTAAATTTTGAAGAGTTAGACAAGAATATGAAGAATTACACTTAAAATTCTTGCATACCCCTTCATAGTTTTAAAAGTCACTCACAAATCATAATCTCTGCCTTTGACCAAGAGTAAAGCCAGGTGGAAGTGATATCAATGATTCTGAGACTGTAGCAAATACTACTCACACAGTTGAATGAGGCAAACACTAGATTAACATTTAAGAATAAGTAATATGGATAATTCCAATAAGTGTAGATACAGGGATATGGAAACAGACTATGTGGACAGGATTAGTTTTCAATAAGAGAAGGGACTCCACCACAAACTTGTTAGTCTGAAATTGTGATTTCGGTGGTAATCTTTCAATTCTACATGTTCCCAGAAAGTAAGGCTGCAAACAAGAATTGGGTGCATTCAGAACTCTGCTGTTCATAGTTAGTTCTGTAGTTTAAATGAAGTGGATTCAACACAATAGATTGCCAATACCTTCATCAAAAGAGATCATTTCAGACATTGCTAAGCAGTGAAACTTTGTAATTTGTTCCTGATATTCATTACTGCACAGGGAACTTACAGTATTTTGCTATTACTCACTTTACAAAGTAGCTTCATTGTGCAGAAGAATTCACAAAATGACTGTGCCAGAACATTAGAGGAATGTTCTGCAGATTAAGTAGTTGCTTGGAATTTCCTTTCTATTTGTAAGACTAACTTGCGTATTCATACAGTTTCAATTTGAGTTAAAATCAAATAGAAATAGCCCAAAAGCATATGAATATGCACTGCATTTAAATGTAAAACATACTCTAAATTCTCACAACACACACAAAATGCTGGTGGAACACAGCAGGCCAGGCAGCATCTATAAGGAGAAGCACTGTCGACATTTTGGGCCGAGACCCTTCATCTGTTAGTCCTGACCAAGGGTCTCGGCCCGAAACGTCGACAGTGCTTCTCCTTATAGATGCTGCCTGGCCTGCTGTGTTCTACCAGCATTTTGTGTGTTGTTGTTTGAATTTCCAGCATCTGCAGATTTCCTCGTGTTTGCTCTGTAAATTATCATTCATGTTGTACCGATACACTCTGATTTGATGTGAAAATAGTCATTGTAATATCAGTTAATTTATTTTATTTTTAATAGTTAATTGTCAAATATCTTAGGCAAATGTTATTATCTGTGTAAAACAGCAATGTTATTTTAAACAATCAGTCAACCATGAAAAGATTCCTCAGTAGATGTAACTCTTTGAGCAGACAGTGGGAAATGTTGCATTTCCATCACAGTTGTCAGAAGAAGTTGCAGCAATAATGATAATTTAGACAGACTCGATTCCCTAAGCGACACTGAGATCTACATTTGGCACATCAGGTTTTGGTGCAAACAGCATATCCATGCCTCTGGTAACCTCCATTCTGCTTTACTTTCAGGGGGTCTCCGCCTGTAAAGCTGTTAGGCTTTGCAAGGCTGTAGACATTGATTTCAATGTTAGCCAATGGCTCTCCCCAGATATATCATGTAGACATTGATTTCAATGTTAGGCAATGGCTCTCACCAGATATATCATGTAGACATTGATTTCAATGTTAGCCAATGGCTCTCACCAGATATATCATGTAGACATTGATTTCAATGTTAGCCAATGGCTCTCACCAGATGTATCATGTAGACATTCATTTCAATGTTAGCCAATGGCTCTCACCAGATATATCGTGCAGGATGCTAGGATTTAAGCAATCAAAAATGGTAATGCCAGCAGAGGTGTATTCCAAAGCACCAAAGCCAAAACTGCAACAATTGAATATGACCAAATGCATATCTAAATATTGTAGTTAAAATCTTTTTGACTACCTGTCCAGTTGTGCTAAGTTCTAGAAGGGAACAAAGTTCTATATTTTTTAAGTGGTTAAATATTTAATGTCTTCAAAACTAATGCTATGTTGCAAAAAGTTAGCATTTGTTGGCTCAACTCAAAATTTTCTTCCAACATTTCAGAAAGTAACTTGCATAAGCACCAGGTATTGCTTTAGCCTTTGCTGCAGTCTATGAGGAAGGACAATAAGTTGAAAGCCTGGGTCCCTGTTCAGTTGAACATTGAAGATCCCAAAGCACTACTTGAGTAGTACACATTGTTTTCCCATTGCACTGCACACTATCAAAATCAACAGCACTGCTTATTTTTCTTTTTTTAAATTTTAAATTAGTTGAAAGCTAGATGGTTAGAATATTATCTGCTTTCCATAAGACTATAAGATATAGGAGCAGAAGTAGGCCTTTCTGCCCATTGAGTCTGCTCCACCATTCAATCATGGACTGATCGAATTCTTCCAGTCATCCACACTGCCCTGGCTTCTCCCCATACCCTTTGATGCCCTGGCTAATCAAGAACCTATCTATCTCTGCCTTAAATGTACCCAATGACTTGGCCTCCACAGCCGCTTGTGGCAACAAATTTCACAGATTTACCAGCCTCTGACTAAAGTAATTTCTCTGCACCTCTGTTCTAAATTGAAATCCTTCAAACCTGAGTCATGCCATCTTGTCCTGGACTCCCCTACCATGGGAGATAACTTTGCCATATCTAATCGGTTCAGGCCTTTTAACATTCAGAATGTTTCTATGAGATCCCCCCTCTTTCTTCTGAACTCCAGGAAATACAGCCCAAGAGCTGCCAGATGGTCCTCATACCCTTATACTGTAACCCTTTCATTCCTGGAATCATTCTCGTGAATCTTCCCTGACTGAAACCAGTCCAATGTCAGTGTAAATTTTCTAAAATAAGGAGCCCAAAACTGCACACAATACTCCAAATGTGGTCTCATGTGTGCCTTTTAGAGCCTCAACATCACATTCCTACTCTGACATTCTATACATCTAGAAATAAATGCCAATTTTGCATTTACCTTCTTCACAACCAACTCAACCTAGAGGTTAACCTTTAGGTTACCTGCACAAGGACTCCCAAGTCCTTGCATCTCTGCATTTTGAATTTTCTCCCCATTTAAATAATAGTCTGCCTGTTTATTTCTTCCACCAAAGTGCATGATCATACGCTTTCCAACATTGTATTTCATTTGCCACTTCTTTGCCCATTCCCTAAGTCTCTCTGCAGGCTCTCTGTTTATAACATAGAACATAGAGCATAGAATAATACAGCACATTACAGGCCCTTCAGCCCACAATGTTGTGCTGACACTCAAACCCTGCCTCACATATAACCCCCCACCTTAAATTCTTCCATATACTTGTCTAGTAGTCTCTTAAACTTCACTAGTGTGTCTGCCTCCACCACTGACTCAGGCAGTGCATTCCACACACCAACCACTCTCTGAGTGAAAAACCTTCCTCTAATATCCCCCTTGAACTTCCCTCCCCTTAACATAAAACCATGTCCTCTTGTACTTAGCAGTGGTGCCCTGGGGAAGAGGTGCTGGCTGTCCACTCTGTCTATTCCTCTTAATATCTTGTACACCTCTATCATGTCTCCTCTTATCCTCCTTCTCTCCAAAGAATAAAGCCCTAGCTCCCTTAATCTCTAATCATAATCCATACTCTCTAAACCAGGCAGCATCCTGGTAAATCTCCTCTGTACCCTTTCCAATGCTTCCACATCCTTCCTATAGTGAGGCAACCAGAAATGGACACAGTACTCCAAGTGTGGCCTAACTAGAGTTTTATAGAGCTGCATCATTACATAGCATCTCTTAAACTCTATCCCTCGACTTATGAAAGCTAACACCCATAAGCTTTCTTAACTACCCTATCTACCTGTGAGGCAACTTTCAGGGATCCCTCTGCTCCTCCACACTACCAAGTATCCTGCCATTTACTTTGTACTCTGCCTTGGAGTTTGTCCTTCCAAAATGTACCACCTCACACTTCTCTGGGTTGAACTCCATCTGCCACTTCTCAGCCCACTTCTGCATTCTATCAATGTCTCTCTGTAATTTATGACAATCCTCTACACTATCTACAACACCACCAACCTTTGTGTCATCTGCAAACTTGCCAACCCACCCTTCTACTCCCACATCCAGGGGAGTAATTTTTAATAAAAATCACAAAAAGTAGAGGTCCCAGAACAAATCCTTGTGGGACACCACTAGTCACAACCCTCCAATCTGAATGTACTCCCTCCACCACAACCCTCTGCCTTCTGCAGGCAATCCAATTCTGAATCCACCTGGTCAAACTTCCCTGGATCCCATGCCTTCTGACTTTCTGAATAAGTCTAAAATGTGGAACCTTGTCAATTGCCTTACTAAAATCCATGTAGATAACATCCACTGCACTACCCTCATCTATATGACTGGTTGCCTCCTTAAAGAATTCTATCAAGCTTATTAGGCGGGATCTGCCCTTCACAAAGCCATGCTGACTGTCTCTGATCATACCATGATGCTCTAAATGTCCATAGATCCTATCTTGAAGAATCTTTTCCAACAGCCCACCACAGACGTAAGGCTCGCTGGTCTATAATTGCCCAGACTATCCCTACTACCTTTTTTGAACAAGGGGACAACATTTGCCTCCCTCCAATCCTCCGGTACCATTCCTGTGGACAACGAGGACATAAAGACCTTAGCCAGAGGCTCAGCAATCTCTTCTCTCGCCTTGTGGAGCAGCCTGGGGAATATTCCGTCAGGCCCCGGGGACTTATCCGACCTAATGTATTTTAACAACTCCAACACCTCCTCTACCTTAATATCAACATGCTTCAGAACATTAGCCTCACTCATATTGTCCTCACTGTCATCAAGTTCCCTCTCATTGGTGAATACCAAAGAGAAGTATTCATTGAGGACCTCGCTCACTCCCACAGCCTCCAGACACATCTTCCCACTTCTATCTCTAATTGGTCCTACCTTCACTCCTGTCATCCTTTTGTTCTTCACATAATTGAAGAATGTCTTGGGGTTTTCCTTTACCCTACTCACCAAGGCCTTCTCATGACCCCTTCTTGCTCTTCTCAGCCCCTTCTTAAGCTCCTTTCTTGCTACCCTATATTCCTGAATAGACCCATCTGATCCTTGCTTCCTAAAGCTCATGTATGCTGCCTTCTTCCACCTGACTAGATTTTCCACTTCACTTGTCACCCATGGTTCCTTCACCCTACCATTCTTTATCTTCCTCACCGGGACAAATTTATCCCTAACTTCCTGCAAGAGATCCCTAGACATCGATCACATGCCAATAGTACATTTCCCTGCAAAAACATCATCCCAATACACACCCGCAAGTTCTAGCCTTATAGCCTCATAATTTGCCCTTCCCCAAATAAAAATTTTCCTGTCCTCTCTGATTCTATCCTTTTCCATAATAATGCTAAAGGTCAGGGAGCAGTGATCACTGTCCCCCAGATGCTCACCCACTGACAGATCTGTGACCCGACCCGGTTCATTACCTAATACTAGATCTGGTATGGCATTCCCCCAGTCAACCTGTCAATATACTGTGACAGGAATCCGTCCTGGACACATTTAACAAATTCTGCCCCATCTAAACCCTTGGAACTAATCAAGTGCCAATCAGTATTAGGGAAGTTAAAGTCACCCATGATAACAACCCTGTTATTTTTGCACCTTTCCAAAATCTATTTCCCAATCTGCTCCTCGGTATCTCTGCTGTTACCAGGGGGTCTAGAATACCCCCAGTAGAGTAACTGCTCCCTTCCTGTTCCTGACTTCCACCCATACTGACTCAAAAGAGGATCCTGCTACATTACCCACCCTTTCTGCAGCTGTAATAGTATTCCTGACCAGTAATGCCACCCCTCCTCCCCTTCCCCCCTATCCTTTTTAAAGAACTGAAACCCAGGAATATTGAGAATCCACTCCTGCCCTGGTGCCAGCCAAGTCTCTGTAATGGCCACTACATCATAATTCCATGTATGTATCCAAGCTCTCAGTTCATCACCTTTGTTCCTGATGCTTCTTGCATTGAAGTACACACACTTTAGCCCTTCTACCTTACTACCTTTACACCCTTTATTCTGCTTCTCTTTCCTCAAAGCCTCTCTATATGTTAGATCTGGCATTACTCCATGCACTTCTTTCACTGCTCTATCGCTCTGGGTCCCATCCCCCTTGCAAATTAGTTTAAACCCTCCTGAACCAAGCCAGCAAACCTACCAGCAAGGATATTGCTCCTCCTCGAGTTCAGGTGCAACCCATCCAATCTGTACAGGTCCCACCTTCCCCAGAAGAGATCCCAATGGTCCAAGAATCTAAACCCTGCCCCCTGCACCAACTCCTCAGCCACGCATTCAACTGCCATCTCCTCCAATTCTTACCATCACTATCACGTAGTGATAGTGCTCAACACTACCTGCTCCTCCACCTATCTTTGTAACATCAGCAAATTTAGACACAAATCCATTAATAGCATTGACCAAATCATTGACATACATTGTAAACCATGGTCCTGAAAAACATTGTCTCATTTTTACTTTGCACTGTACCAGCAGTTATGGTCAAAATGACAATAAAAGTTGACTTGACTTGACTTGAAAAAGCAGCAATCCCTGCACCGACCCCTGTGGAACTCCACTGGTAACCGGCAGCCAGCCAGAATATGATCCCTTCATTCCCACTCTCTGTTTTCTGCCAATCAGCCAATGCTCCACCCATGCTAGTAACTTCTCTGTAATTCCATGGGCTCTTATCTTGCTAAACAGCCTCATGTGCAGCACCATGTCAAAGGCCTTCTGAAAATCCAAGTACACCTACTGCATCTCCTTTGTCTACTCTGCTTATAATCCCCTGAAAGAATTGCAGTAGGTTTGTCAGGCAGGATTTTCCTTTCAGGAAACCATGCTGCCTTTGGCCTATCTTGTCATGTACCTCCAGGTATTTAGTAATCTCATCCCTAACAACTAATTCCAACAACTTCCCAACCACAGCCTCCTCTCATATTTCATCTTTCATCTTTCCGAATGACCTTCTTAGTTTCCTTCTGCAAGTTTTTAAAAGCTTCTCAATCTGTTTTCTTCACACTAGCTCTGGCTTCCTTATATGTCCTCTCTTTTGCTTTTACTTTGGCTCTGACTTCACTTGTCAACCACGGTAGTGTCCTTCTTCCCTTTGAAAATTTCTTCTTATTTGGAATGTATCTGTCTTACATTTCCCTCATTTTTCACAGAAACTCCAGCCATTGCTGCTTTGCTGTCTTACCTGCAAATCTCCCTTTCCAGGCAGCTTCGGCCAGTTCCCCTCTCATGCCATTGTAATTTCCTTTATTCCACTGAAATACCAACACACTGGATTTTATTTTTTCCCTCTCAAATTTCTATGTGAGCTTGATCATATTGTGATCACTGTTCCCTAAGGGTTCCTTAACCTTAAGCTCTCCTATCACCTCCAGATCATTGTACAACACCCAATCCAGACAGCCAATCCGCTAGTGGGCTCAACAACAAGCTGTTCTAAAAAGCCATACCTTACTGTAAATTCTCTCAATTAAGGTCCAGTAAGCATGTTAAAATCCCCAACGATTATCAGGACATTGCCCTTCTGACATGCCTTTTCTATCTCCTGCTGTAATTCATAATCTACGTCTTGGCTGCTGTCTGCACCATGGAACCAGGCTCAGTGCCAGAGACCTGATCGCCATGGTCATCCTCTGTCAGGTCACCCCACTCAACAGCATCCAAAATGAGATAATGATTACTGAGGGGGATGGCCACAGGGATGCTCTCTACTATCTGAACTCTTTCCTTCCCTTCTCTGACTGTCACCCACCTATCTAATCTCTGCAGCTTTGGGGTGACTGACTCCTTGCAGCTCCTATTTATCTCTAGCTCACTTTCACGAATAAGCTGTAGGTCATCAAGCTGCAGCTCCAGATCCCTAACATGGTCTTTCAGGAGCTGCATCACGGTGCACCTGGCGCAGATGTGGCCAGCTGGGAGACTGGAGGAATCCCAGGATTCCCACATCTGACACCTAGAGCAAAGTACTAATCCTACAGACATGCTCTCTATTCCTCCAAAAAAAATGCAAGGGAAAAACAAATGGTCCATTTACCTCGCCAAAGCCCGAATGAGCCAAATCCTTTCCACTCTGCCTCAGACTACTCTGTCGATGACTGCTCCACTAGGCTATGTCTCACTTTTATGCCTGAACCTTCCCTGCACTCCCAACTCCCGACTGGTGCGCCGGTTTTAGCCAAGTTCCCACGAAACTTTCCCTTTTCAAACTTCACTCCTGGACCTGAGGAAGACTTGCTGACTTGCTTTCTCTCCAGCTATGTGTATTGACTGATGATACCAATGTTAGAATCCTGAACTTGTTCAGAGATGGACCTGTAGGTGACTGATGGGGAGAGTGGGTCAGCAGTTGACGAAATGATATCTTCCTGCTGTTTACTCTGAGGTTCTGTATCTGTCCATGCACGGTCTCAACGCCCTATTGAATGATCTTTCTCTACCTTCAACAATCATGGGACATGGATTCTAAATGGCCAGAGGAGAAAATGCATTTTTTCAAGGAGACTCTAAGCCTGTCTTTTCCTGCCAACCAGGAGATCTTGCTTTTGTGACAGAGCACTATTTCCGTTTCCGTAATTTGGTGTTGGGTGTGAGATCTTCCCAGTGGAGGTGACCTAGGGCTCAGTGGGCGATGTCACGCCAGAAGAGACAATTGACATTGGTTCATGTATCCTTTCAGTGAACCTGGAAAATTCACTGCAGTTTAAAATAATTACTTGCATGGAATACCAAGGTATCATCTAATCCATTAAATAGTGGTGTATGGTTGCAGCCCAGTTTGGCTTCACCCATTGCATGGTATTGCAGTGCTTATTTCATTAGTATTGCCAACATTGACTGTTCATAATATTATTAAAGTAATCAAGTTGTTTCACTTTCCATTTCCATTCAAACCAATCCCTATATTGTCATGCTGACTGTTAGCTAAACTAATTTGCCAATCTTGGATACAGATTTAGAATATTATCTGCTTATTTTTCACCAGCTTTGATCCATGGTCTGTGCTGACTGATGACAACTCAAACAGGGTAGCTGCTGAAGCATCACAGAGATTCTTTGCTTTTCTTGGCTTTGTTACCCAGGGATAACTGAAGATTTAGTGATAAAAATGGCAATTTGGATTTGAACAGACATTGAAAAATCACATATACCAGCACATCAGTATCTTCAAGAAAACATATATATGACACAAGGGGAAGTTATTCCAACAAGAAAGCAAAATTAGTTTTATGTACCATAGGTAATAAATATAGAGTTGCAATGTTGAATCAGTGCTGCCTCTTATAACAATGTAATATGCTAGTTACCTCCTTATCGCAGTTCTGATATTATACCTTCAGATATAAAAGAAGCACTGGAACAAAAGCTCCTCTGTACCTGCAAGAATATTGTATTACACTAATGTTATGACTTGCACAATGCCAAGTGATCAAAGATCTTAAATTGCACCACTATAATGGTGGCATGTTTTATGTTCCCACTTCTTAAAAATATTGAAATTGAAAAACAGGAAGTCACATGCCAGTAGAGTAAAAAGAAAATTAAGGGCAACAACCATGGTTGAAGCTCTCCCGATGTGGATTCTGCATGAAACCTGTGGCTCCAGGACGCTCCATTTTCAGAAGCATCAATAAATTGTTGGAATTAGAAGGTGAGAAAGGATTTGAAGATTCAAAGTACATTTATTATCAAAGTATGGATGCAGTATACAATCCTAAGATTCTTCCCACAGACAAACATGAAACAAAGAAAACCCGGTATTCATTCAAAGAAAAACATCATCACCCCTCGCCCACACGCAAAAAGAAACAAGTCATGCAAACAGTAAAAGAAAACAAAAAAAAGAGTGAAAGATGCACAATATAAAACACAGAATCAAAAGAGTCCAGGCATATTCTGTTCAGCTTAGCTCAGTTCTATCTAGCGCTGTGTCATTCATTATCTGCAGCACTGACCAGCAACGAGAAACATATCACAATGTGTACTACAGAGTCCAATCTACAAAAACCTTGCCCATGACCCAGGACTCCAGCGGCACTGAGCGAGAGAGAGAAAGACCACTCAAATGTAGGGACCTTCCTCTGGCAGTAGCAAGTGAGAGGCTGGTAGACGGTGCTAATCACTCACTTGCCCTGCTCTCACCACGATGATTTCAATTTTCTTTGACACTTCAGTCAGTGAGATCAGCAAGAAATGAAGTTGATCATCTGCTCACACCCCATCTCCAGGCTTCTTGGCTTCATGGCCACGTGCTTGAAACCTCACCAAACACCCTCGGAGACAGCAAAACACCAGATTGCTCAATCGTCCCAAAATCACGCCACCAAAATGCGGATCACAGGTTCCAACAGTATCAGCAGCTTATTTAAAAGTAAAAGAAGATGTACTTGAACTGAAAGGAGCAGTTTTGTGAACCATCTGGAGTATGTTGCCCTTGGTTGCATTGTTCACTGGTGCCATCTTCTATTGGGAAAATTACAGCTGTGCAAGTTTAATAACAATTTTTTATAATTATGGACCATTTTGAAAATAGAAAGAGAGTAATATTTGCTTTCTGCAATTACAATGGTATGCTGAGCTCTGTTCCAAGAGGATTTAAATACATGAGTAAGTGAGATCTAAGTTCAGCTTTATAGGCTGCATGCCCTTAATTTGTTCAACTCTAGCAACATTCTTGTGCAGAACTGAGATACCTGTGTTCTGTCCTTGTCTGTGTCCCTCAAGTGAGGGTCAGCTGCAGGGGGTCACCAATTGGAAATTAACACTATTGGTACAAGGAAAGACATCAGGAGACATAGTTTGCACAAAGGCCTGTTGAAAGCCTGGTGATAAGAGGTAAAGGTATTGATAGCTCTTAAGAAGAAATTGATTAACTTTTTAATACAGAGAGATAGGGCAATGGGATTAAATTTTCATTACATTATGCATTTATGAAGGACTGAAGAACCAGCACTGTAAACTTCTTTGGTTCTATTGAACAGTAGAAGTTTTATGTGCATCGTAGACTGTGTTAGTATGAAGCAAGCAGGAAAACACGGTGGAATTGATCAAAGTCGTTTCGGTGCCAATGACTTAATTGCATAATCTGGCTGAAACAATCCAAACAGAAAGCTGTATTTAGCCTTTCCATCTTGTTGTAAGTGATACTGAGATCTGAGAGCCACAAGAATGAATTGCTCTAATTTGAAATGCCTTCCACACAAGCATCTTATCGAAACACTTTCCACATACAGAAACGATTGACAATCGGTATTCACACACAACATAGTGTTATTTATTTTACTTTCATCAGAAAGATAAGATGGAAAAAATGTGGATAACTTTATGAATGCAAGGTTAAAAAAAAACATATATATCAGAATCCAAGAGAAATCTAGGTCTGTATTCACAAGATTGTAATAAAAAAGTATTCACTGAGTACTTGCAAGTGATCCAAGACTATTAGAAAGGGAGGCTAGGTAAATGTGTGGCGGAAGATCTAGTGCAAGGAAGTAGGCATTCAGGTTCTGCGGTAGAGATGACCTGTACAACAGGGCTGAGTTACACTTGAACCAGAGAGGGACCAATTAACCTGGGGGGGGGGGGTTAAACTAGGTTGGGAGGAGGGTTGGGACTCAAGAGAGCAAAGTCAGTGAGAAGATGAGGAAATGTGCAGCAGCAAAAGCATCTAGGCCTCACATTCAGGGTGGCCATGTTTACAGTAAAAGGGCAGATAAGATCATTGCTTTATATTGCATCTATTTCAATGCATGTAGCGTAACAGGTAAGGTGGATGAACTAAAGGTGTTGGTTGCCTCTAGTGACTGAGATACTGTAGCCATAACAAACGTAGCTTAGAGACGGGAAGAACTGACAGCTCATTGTTCCAAGATACCAATGCTCTAGGCAGGACAGAGGAACTGGTAAGACTAGAGAGGGTGGTGCCTTTTGATCAGGGTGGACGTACCACCAGTGTTTAGAGAAAATATTCTTGATGGATCATCTGGTGAGGCTATTTGAGTAGAACTTAGAAATAAAAAGAGGGTGGTATCCTTGGTAAGGATTTATTACTGGCTCCCCCAGTAGTAGGTGGAAAGTTGAGGACCAGATGTGTCAAGAAATTGCATGTAGTGACTAGAGTAAGGTAATGGGAGATTTCAATTTTCCTGCTGCTGACAACAAAATAATTTGTTATTCACTCTTTTTTTCTGATAAACGATCATCGCAAGCAATAACCTGTAACTTCCTTTTGGACCTGGGGCAATTTGATGTGGCAGAACCGAGGCATGGTGAAGTGAGGCAGCAGGCTCGTTGCCCAAAGTGAAGACCTGAGGTTCGATTGATTCAAGCTCCTGGCCGAATCGGGAACAGTGGGTGCAGGCCCAATCAAGACGGTGGGCTCCAGGCTCCAGAGCATATTGAAGCGACTGAATCAGAATCAGAATTGGACAACAGCTTAGGTTCTGAGGTGAGGGACAGCTCAGTTCAGCTCACTGCTCTGCACAGGTCTCAGACTCTCTTTGTGGACTTCCGTTCAGAATGCTATTTGCTTGCATTTATTGTTAACTGTTAAGCACTTTAGTTCCAGTGACCAAAATCCTATTTGTTTTTAAATATTTATGGAAAAAGGTGGGTCCACAAGTTAAACTCCTGAACTGGAGCAGGGCCAAGTATGAGGGTATGAGGCAGGATCCAGTTGGGGTCAACTGCACAACTCTACTTAAAGGCCGTGGAACAGTTGGCAACAGATGGTCATTAGAAGAAGGGAGTGTACATCACATTTAGGCAGCTGAGTATGAATGAATCCCTCAATGAATATAAAAAAATTAAGAATAGGCAAGAGAAAAATCATGAAAGCAAAAAAAGGTATGAGATGGATTTGTCAGGGTTAAAGGCTGTCCCAAGGGGTTCTTCAGTTATATTAACAGTAAAAGAGTATGTAAGGAGAGACTAGGTCTTTTTAAAGACCACCAGGATTTGCTTATGTGTGGAGCCTTAGGAGGTGGCTGAAGTTTTAATGTCTGTTTATCCTTAGTGTTACAAATGAGAATATAATGGAGATATTTGCAGCCTTGAAGCGATTAAAGTGAGTAAATCCCCACACACCCAGTCCTCATTGGAACCCAGGGAAAAAAGTAGCCAAGGTCCTCTGGACCCTTTACACCTGTGACTGTGTGGCTAAGTACAGCTCTAACATCATATACAAGTTTGCTGATGAAACCATAGATGTGGACTGTATCAAAGGTGGTGATGAATCAGCATATAAGAGGGAGACTAAAAATTTGGCTGAGTGGTGTAATAACAACAACCTCTCACCCAATGTGAATAAGGCCAAGGTACTCATTGTAGACTTCAGCAGAGGGAAACCAGAAGTCCATGAGCCAGTAATCATGAGGTGGAGGGGGTCAGTAACTTAAATTCCTGTGTGTCACTATCTCAGAGGCTCTGTCCTGACCCATCATATAAAAATTATTGCAAAGAAAGCAGAAGTCTGCAGAGATTTAGCAAGCCATCCAAAGCCTTGGCAAACTTCTATACTGTAAGTGTGTGGTGGAAAGTGTACTGACTGGCTGCATTATGGCCTTTGAGCTGAAAATAATACAAAAGGTAGTGGATTTGGCCCAGTACATCGTGGGTAAAACCCTCCCAACCATTGAGCACATCAGCATGAAATGTTGACATAGAAAAGCAGCATCCATTATCAAAGATCCTCACCACCAGGCCATACTCTTTCCTCACTGCTGCCATCAGGTAGATGGTACAAGAGCCTCAGGACTCACACCACCAGGTTCAAGAACAGTTACTACCCCTCAATCATCAGGCTCATGAACAAAATGGGATGGCTATACTCATCCTACTTCTGGTCTTCCCACAACTGATGGTCTCACTTTAAGGACTCATTATCTTGTTAGTTCATGCTTGTTATTTATTGCTATTTATACCTTCATTTGCACAGTTTTTTTGCCATTGATCCTGTTTACTGTTACTTTTTTACAGATTTACTAAGAAAACCAACAGAAAAAGAATCTCAGGGTATTATGTGGTGATGAGTATGTACTCTGATAATAAATCTCACTTTGAATTTTGAACTTTGAACAGAGACATTTGCTTCATTTTTAGCCATTGGTGAAGTTCCTGAGGAATGGAGGCTGGTTATTTGAAACACAGAAACATAGAAAACCTACAGCACACTACAGGTCCTTCGGCCCACAAAGCTGTGCTGAATGTATACTTACTATAGAAATTACGTAAGGTTACAAATAGTCCTCTATTTTTCTAAGTTACATGTACCTATCCAGGAGGCTCTTAAAAGACCATATTGTATCTGTCTCTACCACCGTTGCCAGCAGCCCATTCCATGCACTCACTACTCTCTGCATAAAAAAATTATGCCTGACATCTCCTCTGTACCTAATTCCAAGCACCTTAAAACTTGCCCTCTTGTGTTAGCCATTTCAGCCCTGGGAAAAAGCCTTTGACAATCCATACGATCAATGCCTCTCATCATCTTATACACCTCTATCAGGTCATCTCTCATTCTCTGCTGCTCCAAGGAGAAAAGGCCAAGTTCACTCAACATAGGCAAGCTCCCCAATCCAGGCAACATCCTTGTAAATCTCCTCTGCACTCTTTCTGTGGTCTCCACATCCTTCCTGTGGTGAGGTGGCCAGAATTGAGCACAGTACTCTAAGTGGGGTCTGACCAGGTTCCTGTATAGCTGCAACATTACCTTTCAGCTCTTAAACTCAATCCCTTGGTTAATGAGGGCCAATACACCATATGCCTTCTTAACCACAGAGTCAACCTGCGCAGCAGCTTTGAGTGTCCTATGGACTCAGACCCCAAAATCCCTCTGATCCTCCACACTGCCAAGAGTCTTACCATCAATACTATATTCTGTCATCATATTTGACCTACCCAAGTGAACCACCTCACACTTATCTGGTTTGAACTCCATCTGCCATTTCTCAGCCCAGTTTTGCATCCTATCAATGTCCCGTTGTAACCTCTGACAGCCCTCCACACTATCCACAACACAGCCAACCTTTGTGTCATCAGCAAATTTACTAACCCATCCCTCCACTTAATGTTGTTCCATTTTCAGGAAGGACAGACCGAGGAACTAGGTCGAGGAAATATGGCGAGCTTGGCTTCAGTTGTGGGGAAGCTACTGGAGGGAATTCTGAGGAACAAAATTTATCATCACTGAGATGATCAAACTCTGATCAGGAATAGTTCTCCCATCTTTGTGTATGGGAGGTCATGTCGACCAATCTTATGAAGATTTTTGAAGAGGTAACTAAGAGGATAAATGTAAGTGGGGTAGTGGAGATGAAAGTAGGGTAGTGAAGCCTTTGACAAGATCCCACACGGCTGGTAGTGGAAGGTTAGGTCGCATGGGATTCAGAAGGAGCTAGTGAGGTGGATTCAGAATTGGCACGATGATAGAAGGGTGGTGATTAAAGATTGATTCTCCAGCTGTGACTAGTGGAGTGTCCTAGGGGTCGGTGTAGGGACCTTGATTATTCATCACGTATATAAATGATTTGGGTATCAATGTACATGGCACAATTAGCATGTTTGTGGATGATACTAAATTAGGGACTTTGTCAATAGTGAAGCAGGTTACAATGAATTGCAGAGTTCTTAATTGGTTAGGATGATGGCTGTGTTAGGGTGAATATTGACTTCAGATCTGAATATGGAACAATAAAATGTAGACCTGACAGATCAGGAAACATGCACTTAACTGATTGTCTACATATGCACAAATCCAATTCACATCCATTACATGGATACAACAGTAACTACAGTAACACTTATTTTGGATGAGTTGGTGGGAAGATTCAGGCATTTGAAAACTGTTGTATGTAACTCAAAAGAAGCATTATGAGTGCCTTGTAACTATAGAAATTCTCCTGTTACCTTTGTTCTTTAACATTTAAAAATGTACTGTAATGTAAGATCAGAGTCTCTCTCTCTCTTTTCCCCTCCCTTCCCTCTTGTGACTCCAAAGGGTTTATAAGTGAGTGTGTGTATCAAATAAAACATAACTTCATATCTACCAGTTATGAATCTCTGGTGATTTTATTCATATTAGAACAGCTGAAGAATGGAAAATGAATTTCAACTTAGATGAGTATGAAGTGATTGCAAGTGGAACATTCAAATCAGGGAGGACATACAGTGAATGGTGGAGCAATGATGAGTTTGTGGAACAGAGGAATGTGGGAAGTGGACATGTAAGTAGACAGGATGGTGAAGAAGGCATTTAGCATGCTGGCATTCATTGCTCAGGGCACTGAATTTAAGAGAAGGGACATTATGTTGCAGTTATATCAGTTGTTGGTGAGGCAGTACTTGGAATATTGTGTATAGTTTTGGCTACCTTGTTATAGGAAAGCCATTGTCAAGTTGGAGAGGGCACAGAAGAGATTCATGAGAATTCTGTCTTGACCAGAGCATCTGAACTATAGAGAGAGGTCGGCCAAACTGGATCTTTATTCCTTGGCGTGCAGGAGAATTTGATGTGACCTCTCAGAAGTTTAAAAAATCTTAAGAGGTATGAATAAAACTAATGGTCACGGTGTTTTCCCCCGGGCTGGAGAGTCCAAAACTAAAGATACAAGATAAGAGAGGAGAGATTTAAAAAAACTTCTGAGTGGCATCTTGTGTACATCAAGTGAATGCCTGGAGGTAGTTGAGGCGGTTACCATTAGATAGTTCATGAAGGGGAGGGGCTTGGATGGTTAAGCGCTAACCACAGGTTGGAGGACACTGAGGTTCAGGTGGGCCAAAGGCCCTGTTATATGCTGTTTTATACTATGACTCTGTGAACCGTAAAATTAACAGATGAGATTTGTGAAGAACTCTGATAAACTTAAGCAATTATTAGGAAAGCAAATCTCAGGTTTAGTTTACACACCTGTAGATATTTTTGTTCAGGGAGTGTAGATTGATATGATGGAGATGCCATTAAGCTCTGTTTTTGAATACAATTGGTATATTGTGATATATAGAGGGATGGAGGTTAGAACATGTATACATATTTCCAGTTCAGCTCCACCTCTGTTCTCTATGAGATTTTTGTGAGAAGGCAAAATATTGAATCAGTGCCAAATAGGTGGGAAGGGAAGAGCCAAAACAATTAATCAGAGGGATTCAAAATCCATGTTTAAGAACTGAGTTACTGAGAAATTAACATGCGATGGAGTGCACACCCTCACTCCATCGGAGCATAGCCAGGGGCAACATGCAGATTAAGGTTTGAGTGTCCCAATTATGCACAAGAGTGTTGCTGGAGTTTAATAATTTAAGGACATGCAGTCTATAAACTTGAACATAGGACCCATATAATTGTAGCCTTTATTTGTGTACAGTATTTAAATCATTTTGAAATGAAGGCCAATCTAAAAGCCTCCCTAATGTCTTTCCTCAACTCCATGTTAGCTTTCAGTAATTTATGCTCAAAGACATTCAGGTCTCTTCAACATTAATATTTTTCAATTTCATGTCACTTACCAGATAGGATTTTCTCTGCAAATGGATAATCTCAGATTGCGGTACAATGCACTCCAGCTGCCATTTTGTTTCCAACTCAGATAGGTTATCAATCTTCTTTGTATCTTCATCTGTACATACAGTACATTCCCATTTAGTTTTTTGTGATCAGCAAATACGAAAATGTTCTGTCAGAACCCTTAGCTAAAATGTTAATACAGAATTGTTGGTGAAGTCATTGCCAAATAAAATATTCTTAAAAAGCACGATTGGGTGAGTGTACAGAGAATATTTCCCTGATCAACATGGAAACAAGGGATCGAATTGGTAAAGTAAACAAGAGGCCACTCATTAGGGAGGAAGTTCATCATTGATGGTGTGGTAAATGTTCGTAATTCTCTTTTGTGGAGTGCTGTGGAGATAAGGGCATTGACTGCATTCAAAACAGGTGAAAACTTTTTGTATTCTGAAGGAATTGATAGAGGAATAAGGCAGGAAAATGTTACTGAGGTCGAAGAACAGCCCAAATCTTGCTAATTAGTGAGTAGACTCGGCAAATTAATTGGAGAACTCCTGCCCCAGATTTTTCACTTCAAGACACTTCCACACAAGACAATGGTTAACATGTCTCCAAAGGATTGACATTAGGGTACAAACCTGAGGAAAAGAGAGAGACTTTGAGGGCAAATTAGGAAACAAAGTCGTTAGTGAGGCCAGCAGGTTTGATAGGTGGGAGTATTCTTGAGCTCTGGGTCATAGCAGCTGTAGGCATAGCCATCTAAGGCCAAGCCATTATAATTAAAAATGAGTAAAGTGCTAAAGCTGAGACTGAAGTTACATTGGAAGTTTGAATGGTGGGAAGCAATTATGTAGGTAGAAGGAACATGGTGATGGTAGATTCTGAAAACAAAAGCAAGTACTTAGAAGTCATTATTTAACTGATAACCAGTATAATTCAGCAAGAATAAGAATGGTGGATAGGGATATTGCCGGGACTTGGAGAACTGAATTATGGAGAGAGGTTAGACAGGCTCAAACCTTCTGCTTGGAGAATAAGGCGATTGTAGAGGTATCCAAAATCATGATGGAGCATATAGAAACATATAGAAACCTACAGGACAATACAGGCCCTTCGGCCCACAATGCTGTACCGAACACATACTTTTGCAATTACCTGGGGTTACCCACATCCCTCTATGCTTCTAAGCTCCACGTACCTGTCCAGGAGTCTCTTAAAAGACCCTATCGTATTTGCTTCCACCATCATCGCCAGCAGCCCATTCCACGTACTCATCACTTTCAGCATAAAGAACTTGACCCAACATCTCCTCTGTACCTACTTCCAAGCATCTTAAAACTTGCCCTCTCATGTTAGCCATTTCAGCCCTGGGGAAAAGCCTCTGACTATCCACATGACCAATGCCTCTCATCATCTTATACGCCTCTATCAGGTCACCTCTCATCCTTCATTGCTCCATGGAGAAAAGGCTGAGTTCACTCAACCTGTTCTCATAAGGCATGCTCCCCAATCCAGGCAACATCCTTGTAAATCTCCTCTACACCCTTTCTATAGTTTCCACATCCTTCCTGTAGTGAGGTGACCAGAACTGAGCACAGTACTCCAAGTGGGGTCTGACCAGGATCCTATATAGCAGCAACATTACCTCTCGGTTCTTGAACTCAATCCCACAATTGATGAAAACCAATGCACCATATGCCTTCTTAACCACAGAGTCAACTTGTGCTGCAGTTTTGAGCGTCCTATGGACTCGGACCCCAAAATCCCTCTGATCCTCCACACTGCCAAGACTCTTACCTATGTAAGACCTATACTATGTTCTGCCAACTTATTTGACCTACCAAAATGAACCACCTCACACTTATCTGGGTTGAACTTCATCTGCTACTTCTCAGCCTAGTTCTGCATCCTATCGATGTTCTGCTGTAACCTCTGACAACCCTCCACACTATCCACAACACCCCCAACCTTTGTGTCATCAGTAAATTTACTAACCCATCCCTCCACTTCCTCATCAAGGTCATTTATAAAAATCACGAAGAGTAGGGGTCCCAGAACAGATCCCTGAGGCACACCACTGGTTGCCGACCTCCATGCAGAATATGACCCATCTACAATCACACTTTGCCTTCTGTGGACAAGCCAGTTCTGGATCCACAAAGCACTGTCCACTTGGATCCCATGCCTCCTTACTTACTCAATAAGCCTTGCATGGAGTACCTTATCAAATGCCTTGCTGAAATCCATATACACTACATCTACTGTTCTACCTTCATCAATGTGTTTAGTCACATCCTCAAAAAATTCAATCAGGCTCGTAAGGCACAACCTGCCTTTGACAAAGCCATGCTGACTACCTCTAATCATATTATGCCTCTCCAAATCTTCATAAATCCTGCCTCTTGGGATTTCATGGGCTATCTCCACTCCATTTCTTGAATAAGGGAACAACATCTGCAATCCTCCAATTCTCTGGAACCTTTCCCATCCCCATTGATGATGTAAAGGTCATTGCCAGATGCTCAGCAATCTCCTCCCTCACCTCCCACAGTAGCCTGGGGTATATTTCATCTGTTCCCAGAGACTTATCCAACATGATGCTTTCCAAAAGATCCAGCACATTCTCTTTCATAATTTCTATATGCTCAAGCACTTCAACACACTATAAGTTGTCCCTACAATCGCCAAGATCCTTTTCCAGAGTGAATACCGAAGCAAAGTATTTATTAAGTACCTCTGTCATCTACTCCAGTTCCATACACACCTTTCCACTGTCACACTTGATTGGTCCTATTCTCTCACATCTTATCCTCTTGCTCTTCACATACTTGTAGAATGCCTTGGGTTTTTTCTTAATCCTGCCCGCCAAGGCCTTCTCATAGCCCCTTCTGGCTCTCCTAACTTCATTCTTAAGCCCCTTCCTGCTAGCCTTATAGATCTCTATCATTACCTAGTTTTTTGATCCTTTTGTAAGCTTTTCTTTTCCTCTTGACTAGATTTTCAACAGCCTTTGTACACCATGGTTCCTGTACGCAACCATCCTTTCCCTGTCTCATTCGAACCTACCTACGTAGAACACTACGCAAATATCCCCTGAACATTTGTTACATTTCTGCCATACATTTTCCTGAGAACATCACTTCCCAATTTATGCTTACAAATTCCTGCCTGATAGCTTCATATTTCCCCTTACTCCAATTAAACACTTTCCTATCCCTCTCCAATGCTAAAGTAAAGGAGATAGAATTATGATCACTATCTCCAAAATGTTCTCCTACTGAGAGACCTGACACTTGACCAGATTCATTTCTCAATACCAGATCAAGTACAGCCTCTCCTCTTGTAGGCTTATCTACATATTCTGTCAAAAAACCTTCCTGAACACACCTTACAAACTCCACCCCATCTAAACCCCTCACTCTAGGGAGATGCCACTCAATATTTGGGAAATTAAAATCTCCCACCACGACAACCCTGTTATTATTACACCTTTGCAGAATCTGTCTCCCTATCTGCTCCCTGATGTCCTTGTTACTATTGAGAGGTCTTTAAAAATACGCAGTAGATTTATTGACCCCTTCCTGTTTCTAACTTACACCCACAGAGACTCAGTAGACAGTCTCTCAATGACTTCCTGCTTTTCTGCAGCCACGGCACTATCTCTGATCAGCAGTACCATGTCCCCATCTCTTTTGCATCCCTCCCTGTCCTTTCTGAAACATCTAAAGCCTGGCACTCTAAGTAGCCATTCCTGCCCCTGAGCCATCCAAGTCTCTGTAATGGTCACAACATCATAGCTCCAAATACTGATCCACGCTTTAAGCTCGTCTGCTTTGTTCATGATACTCCTTGCATTAAAATAGACACATCTCAAACCATTGGTCTGAGTGTATCTCTTCTCTATCACCTGCCTATCCTCCCTCGTTCTGTCTCTATTAGTTTTCTCTATTTGTGAGCCAACCACCCCTTCCTCCATCACAATAGTTCGGTTCCCACCCCCCAGCAATTGTAGTTTAAACACTCCCCAAAAGCCTTAGCAAACCTCCCCGCCAGGATATTGGTCCCCCTGGGATTCAAGTGCAACCCGTCCTTCTTGTACAGGTCACACCTGTCCCAAAAGAGGTCCCAATGATACAGAAATCTGAATCCCTGCCCCCTGCTCCAATCCCTCAGCCATGCATTTATCCTCCACCTCACTCTATTCCTATACTCACTGTCGCGTGGCACAGGCAGTAATCCTGAGATTACTATCTTTGAGGTCCTGCTTCTCAACTTTTTTCCTAACTTCCTGTAGTCTGTTTTCAGGACCTCCTCGCTTTACCTACCTATGTCGTTGCTACCAATATGTAGTATGAGCTTCATCTGTTCACCTTCCTATTTCAGGATATCGTGGACGTGATCAGAAAATTTCCGGACCCCAGCACCTGGGAGGCAAACTATTATCCATGTTTCTTTCCTGCGTCCACAGAATCACCTGTCTGACCCCCTAACTACAGAGTCTCCTATCACTGCTGCCATCCTCTTCTTTTCCGTACCCATCTGAGCCACATGGCCAGACTCTGTGCCAGAGGCACGGCCACTGTTGCTTCCCCCAGGTAGGCCGTCCCCCCAACAGTACTCAGACAGGAGTACTTATTGTTAAGGGGGACAGCCGCAGGGGTACTGTCTAGTATCAGATTCTTGCCCTTCCCTCTCCTGATATATTGGGACAATATGCACATTGTTTTTCCCAGAGTCTTTCACAATCTCTTTCCACAAGAATAGCGGTTATTGTTGTGACTATGAATGAAACCACCAGAGAGACACTGAAGTTGGTGATATACATAAAACAATAGCCTGTAACTTCTCTTTCGACTTGGAGGCAATTCGATGTGACAGAACTGAGGCGAGGCAAGGTAGTGGGCCCATTGTTGAGAGTGAGGAAGAACGATTTGAACGATTTGCAAACCAGGCCGAATGGGAAAGGTTGGGTACAGGCCGAATCGAGCAAGAGGGGTTCAGACCCCAGAGCGTATTGAAATGACTGAACCCAGTGTTTGGACAACGATTCAGGCATTGGACCAGATTGAAAAGGTCAGGGTGTCAGGGCCAATGTGAGAGATGAGCATATTCAGCTTGCTTCTCTGCTCCATGCTTAACTAAGGGTTTGTGGACAGTCTCTCTTTGTGGACGTCAGTTCAGAATGCTATTTGTTTGTGTTTATTGTTTACATGATTTGTTTTTTTTCTCCGCACATTGGATGTTTGATGGTCTTCATTTGTTTTAGTGGGTTCTTTTAAGTTTCTTTGTTTCATGGTTACCTGTTAGGAGACAAATCTCAAGGTCATATAATGCATACGTACTTTAATAATAAATGTATTTTGAACTTTGAATATAGAAGTCTTTATTCATCTCAACAAGCAGGCATCATTCTGGAGGCACCCTTGGTAGAAGCTCACAAGCTCAAAGTACATCACATTTTTCATATCCTTAAAATCAATGGAAACAGGAAGTTATTCAATGCAGTTTGAATACTTACAAGGAAATTATTTACTTTATTTCTTTGAGTTGACGAATGATTCCTCTGAAATACACATGTAAGGCACCTCGGAATGTTCAAATACGTGACGCTTCCCTGAATTTACAAAATTATGCAAATTCCTTAAATCTATTGTTGATTCAGTGAAATTAATATATCGTAGTGTGTGGAGCTAAGATGTAGCCAAAGGGCGGCCTCTTCAAGCTCATCTCCGAAACATAGTTTCTTCCCATTTTTAAATCTCTCTCTCTTGCTCACACACACATACACATAATGCATGGGAGGGGAAAGATGGGTTTCGGGGTTCTAACGTTTTACTGTCATCCATTCATTGGGGATCTCTTCTGTTTTTGTGAATGTCTGCAGAGAGCAAGAATTTCAGTTTTGTATACTATAGACATTCTCTGATATTAAATGGAACCACTGAGCCAATGAAGTATTGTACCCTTGGCTTAATGTATGGCTAAAGCACATGCAATTTCTTTGTCTTTGGAGCAGCCTGTGCTTGTAACTTCAATTTACTGCTTGCAATTTACAAAATAACATGAAACTGCAAGCTTCCTGAACTTATTTACATTTACAATAATAACTGGCCTGGTTCTTGGTTTAGTTAATAATGTTCACATAACATTCCAAGGAGCAATGTGTTCATGTTCGAGTCAGAGTTGCAGACGGAGTTGGCAGTATCGCTGCCAGAGATGGAGTAGGTGATTTGGAGAGGAGTCGATGTGGAAGAGTTATAATGTCCATCCACCTAACTCGGGTGCCAGGCTGGATCGCTCCAAGTGCCGAGCCGATTTGGTGAGGTCAAGAAATGCTTGGGGTGGCCCAGGCATATTAGGGTGTCTGGATTTGAGTCTTAGAATGTGGCACTACTGGGTCGGTTCTTGGACAGTTTAAATGTCGACCCAGATAGACTGGAAGCCCGAGTGTCAGGTTTGGAGGTGCGGGTCAGGCTGATCTTCGCTCACTCTCCTGCAAATGTTCAACCTTTTATGCGTGACACTGAGGTTGTGAACTGAGCTGGCTGCTCTGCGTTCTTACCCAGCCAGTGTGAAAACTGGAGACCGAGGCTTGGCTTGGGCCTACTCCAGTGGCTCTGGGGCTCCGTCTGATGCTGTTAAATTGCTTCTATTGTTTGCACAATGTTCTTTTTTCTCTTTGTCTGAGCACTGGTTTTTAGTCCTTCTTTAATTGGGTTGTTTGAGTTTCTTGCTTTGTGATTGCCTATAAGCACACAAATTTCATAGTGTATAATTTATACATTCATAATAAATATTCTTTAAATCTTTGAATCTTGAATACTCTCTAACAGGCATAGGCTTAAGTTGGAAAAGTCAGGTACAAAGGTTTAGTGGGATATGCACCAAATGAAGACAAATGCACTACCTGCTTGGTTGGCATGGACCAATTCAGTCAAAGAGCCCATTTCCATGCTGTATGATTCAATGACTTCACGACTCTAGGAATGTGATTAAGTATCAGCTAGGGCAAGGGAATCTGAGTTTCGGATGATCTCACATTTATAGTTTATTTCAAGGTCAATGAGGACACAAGAGATTCAGCAGCTCCAGGAATGCAGAACAACACAGACACAAAACACTGGAGAAATCAGTAGGTCAAGCAGCATCAGTGGAAATTAATAAACAGTTGACTTCTCAGGCCCAGTGAAGGGTCTCGACCTGAGTCATTGACTATTCACTTCCATTGATGCTGTCTGACCTGCTGAGTTCCTTCATCATTTTGTACAACGGAAGCCTTCATATAAACTGTTAGAATTATGTTGGACAAGTAAAGTCCAGGGTGATTAAAAAAAACATGGAAAAGGATCTAAGAGGTTGAGTGAAGGAGGAGCAAGAAGTTGATCAGAGTCAGTTTAGATATGAAGTACAGAATTTAAGTGTCAAAGATTGTAGTTTAGCTCAATTACTTCAATAAGCAAAATCAGAAATGGGAAAGGAGGAATGCCATCTTCAAATTGTAATTTTTTTTGTTACTAATGGGTAAACAGGCATGAATAGACACCAAAGTGATTAGCAGTATATTTGCAAGTCAGACCACACAGTAGCTGGAGCAGCTAGGGAGTTTGTATATGAAAGTCACAAAGCCAACCCTTCAAAATACTTTCATATAAAGAAACAAAGTCAAACCTACAAATAATTTAATACCATTGAAAATAGCTTCAGATATTGCATTAGAAACAAAAGCAACATGGCACAGAGAATGCAGCATGGGCCGGGTGAATTCTACAATACATATGTCCTTGCTCTTTGATCTTTCTTAAATTTTCTTCAAGTATGTCATGTGAGGGAGAAATTAACAGTCTTGTCATATAAGATGGGTTTTCTCTCTATTTGCTTCCCTGGTTAATGCTAAATCAATTTAGTAACAAAAGAAAATCCCTCAGCAGTGATTTGTAAAAATCAAATCTCTTCCAGCTTTTTAGGATTGAGCAATTCTCCTATTTCCACACCCAGCTCTTAGAAAGGAGATCTTTCAAAAAGCCTGGGGGACGGGAATAGTGTTGAGCCATAGATAAAGTTACAAGCTGCCTTGTGATTTATGAGGTTTTAGCCAGCCACACCCAAACCAATCTTAGTCAGACTTGATCAGTTGCAAATGAAAGGCATTTGACAGGTATTATTTTGTAGCTCAATGACACATAAATAGTCAAATTCATACTGTGCAATGTTGTTTTAAAGGAATAAATCCCTCTAAGCAAATCATCAAATAGTGGTAGATTGCATTCTCTACAGTCTTGAATCAGAACTGACTCACACAGATGAAGCAAGGATTAATGGTAACTAGGAGCACATAATGTACCAGAATATACTGCAAAATATCTTCAAGGATCTACCAGGAAACTTATGCCAAACGGAACAAACAAATTATTTGTCTGCTGTTGAAAACTTACAGGCACATAAGTGCCGGTATTTTGAATTCAGCAGAAAAGGGGTGTAACTGGCTGTCATCACTGAGGTAAATCCACATAGATCATGTTCAAGCCATGACAGAAATGGTTTTGTCTGATAACTACTTAAAAATCAGGGGAAGAGGTAAGAAATAAATGAGTTTCCAGTTACAGAAATATGTCACGATGCTTCTTAAACTGTATTTCTCTAGAAATGTTTCAATCCAGTTTGATATAACTGAACTATATAACATTTTAAAAAGAGCCCATGCAGTCAAAAATTCCCATTTAATTCTGATTCACATTGAAAAAATCTATAGACCAATTCTTCCTGCTTGCAGGAAATGTAACTTGATGTTTACTCTTCGCAGTGGTCTCATTTGAATCGCAGAGACATGCTATTACCATAATTGCTCAACTATCTTAGCAAAGAATGATTAAAATACTATTTAGACTAATTGTCAGGGTGGACCAAAATAGCTAATGCCAAATGTCATTTTACCCATTAAATACGTTTAACAAACCACAAATGAATAAATAATGATTGGTCTCTTTTATATTGTTTGGTAACATCTCAAGCTTGCAGACTGTTTGATAAATGAATTCCTTACCTCAGCAAAGAAACCACAGAGGGATGAGAAAAAAGAAACAAAACAAAGCAAAACAAAGCAATGGATAGAACTGAGTAAAAACTGAAGGAGATTTAAGTGAAAATTCATGGAAGGAATGGAGTGGATCTGAGGTTTCAGCATAGAATTAACTGGACTTGGAAACCTCTTCTATTGCTTAATGCGATATTAAGCCATTCAGTAGAGTAGATGGTATATCTTCCAGTACATCACAACTCCATCTATATGAAGAGCAAAAATATGAATTACAAACATGCAGCAAATGAGTAGGAGTAGACCATTTAACACCTACGGCTTGTACCATCATTCATTAAAGAATGTGGCTGATTTAATTGTAACCGTAATTCTGTATTCTGTCTATGCCCTGAAAACTTTCACCCCCTTCTTCTTTCACATCAAACTATTTCAAGCGTAAAATTATTTAAATACTTTGCTTCCGCAGGCATTTGAAGAAGAATGTTTCAAAGTCACATAACTCATCAAGAAAAACAAACTTTTGCCTCATCTCAGCCTGATTCTCTATTTTTAAGCAGTAACTATTGAAGAAAGAGTCACTGCAGATGCTGGAATCTGAAGCATAAAGTAAACTGCTGGAGGAACTCAGTATGCCAGGCAGCACCTGTGGAGGCAGGTGAATTAACGATATTTTGGGTAGAGACTGTGCATCAGGACTGAGTTAGAGGGGATATCGCTAGTATCAAGAAATGAGGGGGAGAGCTCAGAAACATTTGAAGCAGCATCCTCTCCATATACACTCTGTCAACTATCAGTGTTTCAATCAAAATAGATATTTTTGTGCCTGGAGTTCAGGGTTCCATCATCAGCTAGTCTGGGGGTCGATGCCAAAGATTGGGACCCGAAATTCGACTGGAAAGTTGAAACCCGATGGCTGAGGCCTGGAAACAAGGAGTTGGAAGACTGTCCATGTGTGAGCAAGGATTGGAGGGCTTGTTTTGCTGTTGCTTTGTTGCTTGTTGTGTTCTGCTTTTTTATGTTCAGTATTGTTCTGCCAGGTGTCCTGGGCATCCTTTGTTGGCAGAAGATTATGTGGCGACAATTGTGTAGGCAGCTCCCAGCACCTTGTTAGGTGTGTTGGTTGTTAAAGCAAATGATGCATTTTGCTGTAGGTTTCAATATACGTGTGGTAAATAAACTGAATCCAAACCTAAGTCGCTTCTGATTCTTCTAAACTTCAATGGATTCAAGTCCAGCCTGTCAATACTTCCTCACAGTGTGACCTGCCCATTTCAAGCATCAGTTTAGCCAACCTGCTCTGAAATGGTTCCAGCTCATTAATATCCTAATTTAAATTAAAATATCAAAACTGTGCATGCTATTCTGGATGCTGTCTCGCCAACGGCTTTTATAAGTGAAGCATAACCATCCTTCCTTAGTTTTCAAACCCCTGGCAAAGTTTCCGTAACTAGTGTAAGCAAAGCTCTGTGCACACAAGAAAAGTCATTATGATTTGGTTTGGTTTGGCTCATTTGTCTGTCATTATGGGCACCACTTTAAAAGGCAAGTGCTTTCTAGGTGATGACTTATCTATTCAAAGTGATAGTTTAAATCCAAGGAGTGGCCTGGTTGCATAGCGGTTAATGTAACAGACTGACAGTACCAGCTACCTGGATGGAACTCCTGTTGCTGTCTGTAAGGAGTTTGTACGCTCTCCCTGTGACTGTGTGCATTTCCTTTGAGTGCTCCGATTTCCTTCTGCATTTCAAAGACGTATGGGCGTGTAGGTTTATTAGTCACATGGGTGCAATTGTGTTGTGCGGGTTCATTGGGCTGGAAGTGCCTGTTACTGTGCTGTGTCTCTAAATAAATAATTCTAGAAAAGGATCAGTATAACATCCATTACTATTTTGCATTCTGCAAAATCCATATGCATTTACATTTTCTCATCCTGGGGATAGCTCCTGGTCAAAATATAGAAGACATACCAGTCAGCTGCTGGTAAGGTGAAAACAACAGCTATGTTGGCACATAATAAAGATAGAAAGTGTTGGAAATACCCAGCAGATCAGGCAGTGTCTGTGAAAAGGGAAAAAAAATAGAGTTAATATTTCAAGTTGGAAGGCCTTTGCCAGAAATTTTGACCTGAGACATGATTTCTCTTTCCCCAGAAGTGCCCTGACTTGTTTGTTCACAGCATTTACTTCACATTTCCATCACACCCGCTGGTTTGTTTTCAAAATTTCAACTACATATAAAGTTACAAGTGGTGACTTGTAAAATCAGAAAAGGAGATATTATCTGCTAAAAATCCTTAGTGATGGATATTGCCTTCTTGCCTCTTGAAGATATCCTCAATGGTGGAACCTTGATCAAATCTTCTGCCCTTTCATTTATTTAACCAACATGCACAAAATGCTGGAGGACCTTAACAGGCCAGCAGCACCTATGGAAAAGAGTACGATCGACATTTCATGCCAAGACCCTTCAGCAAGACTTCAGTCATAGATGCTGCCTGGTCTGCTGAGTTCCTCCAGCATTTTGTATGTGTTGCTTGGCTTTCCAGCATCTGCAGATTTTCTCTTCTTGGTGACCTTTCGTTTATTGCATATTCAATACTTCCATCGTCTTTCAGTAGCACAGTTCACTGCCAAACTTGCTTCAGCCAAATTGTTGCTGAAGGGCACAACTATCCATATTTGGCATTTGATCATTTCCCTTGAATTCCTGGCCATATTTGTATTTTCTATCTTGCCTTTCCCACCTGATGCACAAATTTGATCTTATCTAAAGCCTCATTGCTTGTCCTTATTAGCTTAGTTTCCCAAAACTCCTCAAATTTCTACATGTCTTCCCTGTGCGAGATTTCCCTTGGACTCATACTTCCCATTCCTGCACAACATTGTCATCATTCAGTCATGACTTCTTGTAGCTCACAGTTTGATATCATGATCCAGGCTTTGATTTCTGTGTCCCCCTGTCATTCTTTACATGGTCACAAGATTACAAGACAAGGGAGCAGAAGTAGGCCGTTCGGCCCATCGAGTCTGCTAGGCCACTCTACCATGAGCTAAACTATTCTCCCATCTAGTTCAAATTTCTGGCTTTTTCCCCAAATCCCTTGATACCCTGACTAATTAGCTACTTATCAATTTCCTCCTTAAACACCCTCAATGATTGGGCCTCCACAGCTTAGGTGGCAATGAATTCCATAAATCCATGACCCTCTGGCTAAAAAAATTTCTCCTCATTTCTGTTTTAAATATGTACCCTCTAATTCTAAGACTGTGGCCTTTTGTCCTGGACTCACCCTCCAAGGGAAACAGCCTTTCCACATCTACTCTGTCCAACCCTTTCAACATTCGAAATGTTTCTATGAGATCCCTTCTCATTCTTCTATACTCTAATGAATACAGTCCAAGAGCTGACAAGCGCTCCTCATATGTTAGCCCCTGCATTCCGAGAATCATCCTCGTAAATCTTCTCTGAACTCTCTCCGACATCAGTGCATTCCTTCTAAGGGGCCCAAAACTGCACACAGTATTCCAAACACGAGGAAATCTGCAGGTGCTGGAAATTCAAACAACAACACACACAAAATGCTGGTAGAACACAGCAGGCCAGGCAGCATCTATAGGGAGAAGTGCTGTCGACGTTTCTCCCTATAGATGCTGCCTGGCCTGCTGTGTTCTACCAGCATTTTGTGTGTGTTGTTGTCACAGTATTCCAAATGAGGTCTCAACAGTGCCCCATACAGCCTCATCACCACCTCCTTACTCTTATACACTATTCCTCTTGAAATGAATGCCAACATAGCATTCGCTTTCCTTACTACCGATCCAACCTGATGGTTAACATTTAGGGTATCCTGTACGAGGACCCCCAAGTCCCCTTGCACTTCCGATTTTTGAATTTTCCCCCATCTAAATAATAATCTGCCCGATTATTTCTTCTTCCAAAATGTACGACCATATATTTCTCAACATTGTATCTCATCCGCCATTTCTTTGCCCACTCTCCTAAACTGACCAAGTCTCTCTGCAACCTTTCCGCATCTTCAACACTTCCTGCTCCTCCACGTATCTTGGTGTCATACGCAAATTTAGCCACTCACCTTTTTCATGCCAGCTTGGCTGAACAGAGCAGCACTTTGACAAGACTTAGACAACTGCACTGCTCCAAAGACCATAAGACATAGCAGCAGCATTAGCAGCATGAGCAAGCAACAGCAAAGACACAGACCAGCAGTAACTCCAAGGCTATTAGTTCACCCAATATTTGACATACCACAGGCTCTCTCTCTCCAAGAAAGAGGTGTCTCAGTTTCACAGTGAGAGGGCAGACATAATAAACAACTCACTGGTTTACAATGTTAAAAAGTGCGTTGCGTTGCCTTTTCTGAGCTCTGTGCCCAAAGATCTCGGGTCTCTGGGCACACAGCCTTAGATCTTCCATCTCCCACAATACACTGGTCTTCTGTCTGAACACTGATGACTGATTCCGCGCCCCCCCCCCCCCAACTCAGTGCTCAGAAGGTGAGTGAAGATGTCAGGCCAAGCCTCTGGCATGCCAAATAATCGCCATTCGTGAAACCCTGAGAGCAGGTCCCATTCCCGAAAAGAACCATAGTCAGTGTGTAACTCCAGGTCAGGGTATTCAAAAAAACCCTGAAAGGGAAAAGTAGAGATATTAAAGATGGAAATAGAGTCGTTTCTGAAGATGCAAGCAAAGGAGTTGCTGTTAGGCGCCATTTATCCTCCTAAGCTCCTCCTCTTTGTGAACCTCAACTAGTCTCTCCCCAAGGACAACACATCCCTTCCGAGATATGGACCCAAACTGTTGACAATACTCTAAGTGCAGCCTGGCTAGTGTCTTATAAAGCCTCAGCATTATCTCCTTGCTTTTCTATTCTACTCCCCTTGAAATAAATTCCAACATTGCACTTGCCTTTTTTACCACAATCTCAACCTGTAAATTAACCTTCTGGAGGTCTTGCACAAGGACTCCCAAGTCCCTCTGCACTTCCAATGTTTGAACCCTCTCCCCATTTAGATAATAGTCCGCACTATTGTGCCTTTTACCAAAACGCATTATCATACGTTTCCCAGCACTCTATTCTACCAGCCACTTTTTTGCCCATTCTTCCTATTTGTCTAAGTCCTGCTGCAATTGCATTGCTTCCTCAGTCCTACCTACCCCTTCACTTATCTTCAAACTCTGTCACAAAGCCATCAATTCCATTATCTAAATCATTGACAAACAATATGAAAAGTAACAGTCCCAATACAGACCACCAAGGACCACCACTAGTCACCAGCAAGCAACCAGAAAAGAGTCCTTCATTTCCCACTCACTGCCGCCTACCTGTCAGCCAATACTCTACCCATGGCAGTATCTTTCATGTAACACCATAGGATTTTATCTTGTTGGGAAGTCTCATAAGTGGCACCTTATCAAATGCCTTCTGAAAATTCAAGTAATCAACATTCTCTGCCTCTCCTTTGTCCACACTGCTTGTTACTTCCTCAAGGGACTCTTACAGATTTGTCAGGCAAGACTTTCCCTTACAGAAACCATGATGACTTTGACTTATGTGATTATTAGTTTCCAAGTATCCTGAAACCTCATCCTTAACAATAGACTTCAACAATTTCCCAACCACTGAGGTTAGGCTAACTGGCCTATAATTTCCTTTCTTTTGCCTTTCTTCCTTCTTAAAATGTGGAGTGACATTTGTAATTTTCTGTTCCTTTGGGGCCATGCCAGAGTCAAGTGATTCTTGAGAGATCATGACTAATGCATCCATTTTCTCTTCAGCAACCTCTCTCAGGATAATGGTATGTAATCCATCTGGTTCAGGAGTCTTATCCAGTTTAAGGCATGTCAGATTGCCTTACACTTTTTTCCTGGTAATAGCAATGGCACTCACTCCTGCTCCCTGACACTCACAGACGCACTTCTAGTGTCTTCCACGGAAAAGAGAGATGCAAAGTACCCAATAAGTTCATTTGCCATTTCTTTGTCCCACGTTAATACCTCACCAGCTTCATTGTCCAGTGGTCCAATATCAACACTCAGCTCCCTTTTACTCTTTATACAACTGAAAAACTTTTAGTATCCTGCTTTACATTATTGGCTAGTTTGCCCTCATATTTCAGCTTTTCCCTTCTTATAGCTTTTGCTGGATTTTTAAAGCTTCCCAATCATCCAACCCACTCACTTTTGGCACCTTTTATGCTCTTTCCTTGGCTGTTATGCAGTCTTTAACTTTCCTTATCAACCACAGTTGCCTATCCCTGCCATTTGAGAACATCTTCTTCTGTGCGATATACAGTACCTATCCTGTGCCTTGTGAAATATTCCCAGAAACTTCAGCCTCCTCTGCTTTGCCATCATTCCCACCAGTATCCTTTCTCAATCCACCTAGGCAAGCTCCTTCCTCATACAATTTCCTTTATTCCACTGAGACACTAAGACATGTTAGTTCTGCTACTCCCTCTCGATTTGCAGTTTGAATTCATATTACGATCCCTGCCTCCTGAGGGTTTCTTTACATTAAGCGCCCTATTAAGATTTGGGTTATTATACAACACCCAATCTAAGATAGATTTTCCCCTAGTAGGCTCAAGCAAAGTTCCTCTAAAAAGCCATCTCATAGGCATTGAAAAAACCCCCTCTCTTGCAATACTACACCAAACTGATTTTCCCACTTCCCTTACATCTTGTAGTTCCCCATTACAATTGCGGCATTACCCTTATTACATGCCTTTTCCAACTCCCTTTGCAATCTCAACCCCACATCTTGGCCACTATTTGGAGGCCTATATACGAATCCCATAATTTTTTTTACCCATGCAGTGTGTTAACTCTACCCACAAAGATTCAACATTCTCTGACCTCTTTCTAAAGATGTAATTCCATCTCTTACCAAGAGAGCCACACCATTGCCTATGCCTTCCTGACTGCCCTTTTGATACTGAATATGTCCTTCAATGTTAAGCTCCCAATTATGGACTCCTTCCAGCCATGACTCAGTGATGCCACAACCAGCCAATCCCTAATTGTGCAACGAGTTTGTCCACCTCATTCTGAATGCTACACACATTTAAATACAACATCTTCTGTTTTACATTCTTCGCCCTTTGGGATTTTGCTTCTGTGGGACAATTTAACTCTTTGCTCTGTCTGCATTTGCTCTGGCTTGTCCTTCCTAACATTCTTGTTACACCCAACATCTACTTGTAAACCTGCTGGATCATCCTCAAGTCTATCATAGTAGTTCCCATCCCCCTGCCATATTAGTTTAAACCATTCCCAATAGCTCCTGTAAACCTGCCCACAAGAATATTTATCCCCTTGGATTCAAGTGCAACCCATCCCTTTCATACAAGTCACACCTGCCCCAGAAGAGGTACCAATTATCCAGAAATCTAAATCCCTGCCCCACTCCAATTCTTCAGCCACACATTTATCTGCCACTTCATTCTATTTCTACCCTGACTGTTGCATGGCATGGGCAGCAGTCATGAGATTACTACACTTGAGGTCCTGCTTCTTAGTTTCCTTCCTGTTTTCAGGACCTCCTCTCTTTCTCTACCTGAGTCATTGCTACCAATCGGTACCACAACTTCTGACTGCTCACCCTCCTTTTTCAGGGTATCATGGACACATTAAGAAACATTGTGGCACCTGGGAGGCAAACTACTATGTGTTTCTTTTTCACGTCAGTAGAATTGCTTACTTGTTCCCCTAACTATAGAGTTCCCCATTTTTACTGCCATCCTCTTCAGTTCCCTACCCTTCTGAGCCACAGAGCCAGACTTAGTGCCAGAGGCACGGCTGCTGTTGCTTCCCCCAGGTAGGTCGTACTCCCCCCCCCCCCAACAGTACTCAAAATAGCGTACATATTTTGAGAGGGAAGGGCACAGGGGTGCTCTCTACTATCTGACATTCTCCATTCCCTCTTCAGACAGTCACCCATTTATCTGTCTCCTGTAGCCTTATGAGTTTATTCTTACCCTCAGCCATTCGGCTCAATAATGAGTCAACCTATAGCCAGGGAAGTGATGACACCCCTCCTCTTAGGCTGTTTGAGGTAACATTTTTTATTCTTTCATACTTCTCTTCTAATATCTGTATTATCTGTGCACTTGCAATGAAATAATTTCCTTCGGGATCAATAAAGTATCAATCTCGCTATCTATCTATTCACCTTATAAAACTTCAGCAGTTCTCTCCTCAGTTTCCTTTGCTCCTGAAAAAATAATCCAAGTTGATCCAGCTTCTCCTTATAGCACATGTCCTCCAATCCAGGCAACATCTTGGTAAACCTCTTCTGTACCTAGAGGTACTGACCTGGAACCCAAGATCCCTCTGCACATCAACACTATTAAAGATATCGTCATTAACAGTACTGTTTTTTTACATTTGATCTCCCAAATTCAAACGCTTCACATTCGGCCAGATTAAACTCCCATCTGCTATTTCTCTGTCCGGATCTGCAACTGATCTGTATCCCATTGTATCCTTTGCTAGTCTTCTACACTATCCACAAAACTACCAATTTTCATATCACCTGCAAACTTACTAACCCACTCATCTAGATTTTCATCCAGGTCAATTATTTCAGTCAGAAACAGCAGAAGTCCCAGTACCAACACCTGTAGAGCACCTCTTGTCAAAGACCTCCATCCAAAATAAATCCCATCAGCCACTACCTTCTGTCTTCTATGGACAAGTGAATTCAGAATCCAAATGGCCAGATTACAGTGGATTCCATGCACTTTCATCTTCTGGATGAACCTCCAATGAAAAAACTTATCAAATGCATTATTAAAACCCAAGTTGACAACATCTATAGCTCTAGCTTCATCAACCACCTTTGCACCTCCTCGAAAAACTCAGTCAAGTTAGTAAAACACAACTTGTCCCACACAAGACCATGTTGACTGCCCCTAATTAGGCCATTGTTTTCTAAATATCATAAATCCTAAAAATAAGAATCTTCTCCAATAACTTCACTAGCACTGACATGAGACTCGCCATCTATAATTTCCAGTTCTCACCTGTGGCTAGAGGGGGCACAAAGATATTGGTGAAGATCCTAGCCATCTCTTCTTTTTCCTTTCCAATATCCTGAGGAATATTCCATTAAGCCCTAGGGGCTTATCCGCCTTAATGCTCATTAAGAGACCCAACACTATGCCCTTCTTTATTTTGAAATACCCGAGCAAACTAGTGTGCTCCAAACTGATCTCCCTATCCTCCTCATCCTTCTGTTTGGTAAATACTGATGTAGTGTATTCACACATCCTCCACACATGAGCACGTGTTCCCTCATTTATCCTTGCATGAGCCTGCCTGCTCTCTAGTTATTCTCTTGCTCCTGTCTTATGTATAGAATGTATTGGGATTATCTTTAATTCTACTTGTCAAAGACTTTTTATGGGACCTCCTGGCTTTCCTAATTCCCTTCTCGAGTTGTTTCTGGCTTTTTTATAATATTCAAAAGTTCCAATAAAGGGTCTCAGCCTGAAACATTGACTGCTTATTCCTATCCATAGATGCTGCCTGACCTGCCGAATTCCTCCAGCATTTTGTATGTGTCCTCAAGAGCTCTGTTTGATTTTAGCATCCTAAGTATGTTTCTGTTTTCTTCCTGACTAAAGTCATAAGCTCTCTCAACACCCAAGGTTCCCTTACCTTACTGACCTTGTCTTTCCTTCTTACCAGACTCTGTTTAGGTGGTCTTCCACATTCTCCACATATCTGACGTGGACTTGCCAAAAAACAACTGTTCCCAATTAACAAACAAGAGATCTGTAGATGCTGGAAATCAGAGTAATGCACACAAAATGCTGGAGGAACTCAGCAGGCCAGGCAGCATCTATGGAAAAGAGTAAACAGTCAATGTTTCATGCCGAGACTCTGGCCTGCTGAGTTCTTCGAACATTCTGTGTGTTCCCAATTAATGTGTGTTGTTCCCAATTGACTCTTCCTAATGCTTTTGTAATATGCCTAGTTCCACTTTAATACTCTCTTGCAAGGTCCATACATATCTGTAGCTATCTTATATTAAGTAATAAAACAAGCCACCTGCAAGCCTATGCAGTGATACTTTCTGAAGTATGTGGATATTGGATAATAAGGTCGATGCATTGGCTGTCAGCAAGTCGGAATGTTCTGCAAGGGTCGGTGCTGTGTTCGCTAGTTTTCACATTATATGTTAATGATTTGGATGATGGAATTGATGGCTTTGTGGTCAGTTTACAGATGATACAAAGATAGCTGGAGAGGCGGATGGTGTTGAGGAAGCATGGATTCGAGAAGGACTCAAACAGATTAAGAGAGTGGGCAACAAAGTGGCAGATGGAATATAGTGTAGAGAACTGTGTGGTCATGTACTTTAGCAGAAGGAATAAAGGTGTAGACTATTTTCTAAACAATGAGAGAATTCAGAAATCAGAGGTGCAAAGGGTCTTGAGAGTCTTCGTGCAGGATTCCGTTAAAGTTAGGAAGGAAGGCCAATGCAATGTTATTATTCATTTCAAGAGGACTAGAATATAAAAGTATCAATGTAATTTTGAGGCTTTATAAAATATTGGTCAAACCACATATGGAGCATTGTGAGCAGTTTTGGTCCCCATATCTAAGGAAGGGTGTGCTGGCATTGGAGAGAGTCTAGAGGAGGTTCATGAGAATGATCCCAGAACAGAAAGGGTTAACATATTAAGCACATTTGATTGCTCTGGCCCTTGGAATTTAGAAGAATAAAGGGAGATCTTATTGAAAGCTATCAAATATTGGAAGATCTAGATAGAATGTACATGGAGAGGATGTTTCCAGTCATGGTAGAATGTACGACCAGAGGCCACACCCTGAGAATACAGAAATGTCCCTTTAGAACAGAGGCAAGGAGGATTTTTTTTAGCCAGAAGTTTGTGAATCTGTGGAATTCATTTCCACAAATAGCTGTGAAGGCTAAGTCATTGGGTATATTTAAAGCAGAGGCTAATAGGTTCTTGATTATAAAGATTATGGGGAGAAGGCAGGAGAATGTGGTTGAGAGGGAAAGTAAATCAGCCATGATCAACTGAGCCATATGGCCGAATTCTGCTCCAATGTGTTATGATCTTATGGTTCATTTGACAGATTGTGGAAACAATTCCTTTGGAGACATTGCTTCACAATGAATATACACAAAAACATTCAGTGAAGGGTTCAAACCTTAAACATACTAATAGCATGGATTAGTTATCCAAACTCTGCATATTTTAACTTGTTGAGATAGTCAATATTTTTGTCAACTTCGGCCTAATTTAATCGGACAGAGCAGAAAATCAGGACAACACAGCAGTGCATGTAGCAGAGCTGTTGTCTCACAATGCCAATGATCCCGCGTTCAAGTCTTCAAGTATCTGTGTGAAAATGGTTGTTATCCCTGTGATAGCATGGTCAGGATACACCAGCTCCCTCCCGCATCCCAAAGGTATGCGGGTTGATATGTCAACAGGCCAATATAAATTATGCCAAATATGTTGGTGGGTGGTAGAAGTTTGGGGGTGGGAGGCAGACATTAATGGGAATGAGAGGAAAAGAAAACAGGCTAAGTGCAGAATGTATGTGAATGAGTGCTAGATGGTACAAACCTAGTGACTTGAAGGCTCTGCTTCCATTCCGTATGATGCTCTGACTCTACTAACTGCAGATAACAATCACCATTTCCGTTTCGGCCAACTCCTCAGAATTGGCAAGACAAAAGTTGCCGCTCTAAATTCAGTAAGCAATACAAGCCTTATCATTGATGAAAAGAAGATTGTGGATAAGTAAAGCCACTCCATGAAAGGAATGCCATTCCTTGTGGGAACAGTCAAATACAACTCTCCACAGGGAGCTTCCTATATCCCATTTTGTTTCCCTGCGTCTGATGCCAGGATCAGTAATCTTGCTGATGAATGCTTCTTTATCATTATTCACAGCTGTATTGCTGCCTGAAAGTTCCAGCAACATGAAATCTGATAACAAATAATTCAATATAAAATAAAATATCTTTTGAAGCAAGGTCGGCTGGAAGAAAAGCAAAGAAGAATGAGTTCCTCCTCAACACAAGTCTGATAAGAACAATATTAACAAAGGTCAAGTTGGAGAGACAAATGGCTGGCAGTTTACAGCTCACGTGTTTGTATGACAGGTATGGCATAAATTTAATAGATTTTCCAAGGAATTCGTGCATCTGGATAGTAACAGTTGATTTTGAAGGAAATAGGTAGATGACTTAGAGGGAAAAAGGGTTAGAAACACAAGAGAGATGTGTATGGTATTTGTCAAATGCTGGAATTAAACAAGGAAGCCATTAGTCTCCTCTGATTGTTTATTTGTAAATTATTATATTTATTTGTAAAAAGGGTTAGGTCAAGAAGAGCCTTGCAGCAGTCTGCTCTTTTTCATAGCTGGGAGACAGCCAGCCATTCTTTAAAAAAAACATGTATCATACTTTTTGAAATTATTTGCAAATGCTCAAACATGTTTGGGCCACAGAAATATTCACCTTCAACTTGATTGCCAGTATATACAGATGACTTTCACCAAGATTTTATCCTCAGCACTACCATATCAAGTTGCCCTGTCACCAATATTTCTCCCTTAGTCTCTTGAGTGTTGAGATGAATTGTAATGCAGTTATTGCCAAGGGAACTTAGTACATTATGGGCTCATTAAATCACCTTTTTGACCTCTGCTGCTCACTTCGAAAATCTCACAGAATCATGAAGCCTTGTCCAGCATCACATTTTAATTTTTTTCTTCTTTCTTCCTTCTCCTCCCATTTTATTGATGTATAGAGACCCCTTGGGGTGAAAGTTCATACCTCCGTGAAAGTGGTGACACCAGTGGATAGAGTAATGAAAAGATAATATGGTACGCCTATCTTCAGAGGCCAAGACATCGAGTACAAGAGTTGGGACATCATGTTGCAGTTGTATAAAGCCTTGTTTAGGCCTTATTATAAAGCTACACCTGAGTGAATCCCTGCAGCATCTGGTGACCATGTCTCTATCTTGGAGCTCGATGTCAGCACATCTTTTAAGAGGGTAAATTCTCGCAGGACACCATTCCCTTTTAGTGTACCTGGTAGGGCACTGAAAATCTGTGCCAAGCCACTGGCGGGAGTGTTCAAGGACATCTTCAACCTCTTACTGTGGCAGCTGAAGGTTCCCACCTGCTTCAACAGGGCGACAACATGCCAGTGCCCAATAAGAGCAGGGTGAGCTGTTTCAAAGACTATCACCTAGTTGTATTCACTTCTACGGTGGTGAAATGCTTTGAGAGGTTGATCATGGCCAGACTCAACTGCTGCCTCAGCAAGGACCTAGACCCGCTGCAATTTGCCTATCACCACAATATGTTTACAGTGGTTGCAGTGTCGTTGGAACTTCACTCAGACTTGGATCATCTGGACAGTAGCAGCACTTATGTCAGGCTGCTGTTCATGGACTACAGCTCAGCATTCAGCATAATCAGTTCTAATCAACAAGCCCCAAAACCTGGGGTGATGTACCTCCCCCTGCAACTGGATCCTTGACTTGATCAGCAGGAGACCACAGTCTGGGTTGATTGGAAATAACATCTCCACCTTGCAGACAATCAGGATAGGAGCACCTCAAGGATGTGTCCTGAGCGCACTGCTCTACTCCCTCTGCATTCACAACTGTGTGACTAGATACAGCACAAATACTATTTATAAATTTGCCACTGATACAACTCTTGTTGGCGAATTTCAGATGGTGATGAGATGGTGTACAGGAGTGAGATAGATCAGCTTGTTGAGTGATGCCACACCAATGACTTTACTCTCAACGTCAGTGAGAAGGAATTGCTGTGGACTTCAGGAAAGGGAAGTCGAGGGACAGGCACCAGTCCTCATTGAGGGATCAGCAGTGGAAAGGTTGCACAGTTTCAAGTTACTGGGAGTCAACATCTTTGACGATCTATCCCAGGCCAAACATCTTGATGCAACTACAAAGAAGACACAACAGTGGCCATATTTCATTTGCAGTTTGAGGAGAACTGGTGTGTCACAAAAGGCACTCTCAAATTTCTACAGGTATAATGTGCAGAGCATTCTTGCTGGGTGCATCACCATCTGGTATATAGGGGGCACTGCGCAGCATCAGAAAAAGCTGCAGAAAGCTGTTAACTCAGCCAGCCTAGGGGTTTACTCCTGAAGCCTTCCCTGTGACGGGATATAGCCGCAAGGCAGAGGATGTTTGAGATCAGAGTTTCCCTTCTCCTAGGTGAGCTGTCAACTACAGCTGACAAGTCCCATCTGCCCAAAGCAATCGGTTTTAAGGTAGCAGTACTCCACCTTTAACCCATCTCCCGCCAGTAGAGAAGGCTCAGCTGGGATTAATAGCTAAGCCACATGTGAAGTCGAGAATGAACTGGTGTTCAGCTCACTACTCAGTGAGGCTCTTCTGCTCTCAGCTCTGAATTGACTCTGCAGCTGTGGCCTGTAGCCATTGGCACTCACTTCAGGGCTGAACTGACTCTGTGACTGAGGCCTGCGGCAATCGGGACCTGAACCAGCGGTAGTGCTGAAACTGGCCCTGGGGCTTTGGACTCACTTTCGATGACCCTGCGGTTCATGCTCTATGTATTACGTGTTTACTTTTTTTTGTTTCTTCACACATTGGATTTGACAGTCTTTGTGCGGTGATTTTTTTGTTGATTCTATTGTGTTCCTTTATTTTGTGGCTGCCTGCTAGAAGACAAATCTCAAAGTTATATATGGTATATTCACTTTAATAATAAATATAATTTGAACTTTGGACATTGATGCTATTCTGTCCGCCACACCACAGGAAGAATGTGGTAGCTATGCCGTGGCACTCTATTGGTTAGGGTTGACCATGGTTGCTGCGTCCCTAGTCTAAGTGAAAAGCAACTCAGTATGCAAACTAGGTCGGTACAATAAGGTGAGTAATCTGTTGCCCGTGTAACAGACACTAAGTTTTCTGCAAGTTTTGCCCTTGGTCTGGTGTATGTGAGCCCATGCAATAATGGTTACTCATTTGTATCTCTGTCTGCTATTTTCATTGACACAACAATTTCACCCTGCCCTTTTAAATGTTATGTTTGGCTTCAGTTAGGAGCCATTTTTGAATGCTTTCTTGTAAGATTCCATAAACTAAATGATCTCTCAGTATATCACTAAGCCCATCATTGAACTGACAATGCTCAGGTAATCCCTTCAGTTCAGCCATGCACGTTGAAACGGACGTCCCTTCCTTTTAATTCTGCCTATGAAATCTAAAATGTTGTGTAGTCAGTAATGGCTTTGGCTCTAAATGGTCCTGCATTAACTACAAAATATCAGCAAAGTTCACAACTGCTGTTTTGGTTAGAGTAGTTAAACCTTGAAGCAAACTGTACACCTTTAAATCCAATGCACTCAGCAAAACTGCTACACATTTCTCCTTGGTTATTTCATCTGCTTCAGCATTAGCTCAGTATACATGAGCCAGTTACTGTTTGAGCAATTAAACTCATCAGTTCTTCCAATTTTTCTGCTTTTTTTAATTGATTATTTTCACCTGGTACTCACTCTTAAAGAACCCGTGAGTTGTTCTTTTTACTGTCTTTTTCTAATATTCAGTTGCGTCTGCCCTTCTGAAGAACATGCACTGCGCTGCTTTTTTAAAACTCAACTGTCTCTGCTCGTGGGCTGTGCTCTTCGTTCACTGTCCCTTGCTGCTCTCTTTTTCCCAAGTTCGAATGTCTTGCTGCGCTGCAATGGGTCGGTAGCCACCTCAGGTTCGTTTTGAAAATAACTTGTCACACTGTTATGTTTTGTAACTGCAAAACAATAAACTAATTCAAAGGAAGACACCGGGGTCTGAAATGTGGGTCTAACTTTGTACTTACTTTAAGCGAGGTGCACACAAATCACATGGTAGTGTGATGACTTATGCAATTCACGTATCCATACATGTAACTTGTAATGAATTATTTAAATGAACAAGAATGTTTAATCAACCAATATGCTGTATATACAAGATTAATCAAAATTACTTAAATAATAAATACGCAACAATAGCAGTGGGATAGAAGCTTGAGCCTGGTGGTATGTGCTTTCAGACTTCTGTATCTTTTGCCTGAATTCCTAAGCGTGGGTATCTAGAACTCAAAGGCATATATTTAAGTAGAGAGGGGAGAAAGATAAGGGAAATCTGAAGCGGTATGTTGTTCACAAAGAAGCTAGTGAATACCCAGAATAAGCTGCCAGATGATAGCAGAGGGAGTTGCAATTCCAACTTTAAAAAAGATGTTTGGACAAGATATGGAAGGACTAGAGGGATATAGGTAAATGCAGATGAACAGGTTTCATCATTGGTATAGGTAAGGTAGGCCCAAGGGGCCTGTTTTTATACAGTACATTTCTAAGATTGATAGCTCTTTCTTTCCCATTTCCTACCCTTTAGACACAGAGCTTCAAAACTACCCCAGCTGATATCTTGGCTAAAGTAAATTAAGCACACCTATAGGATCATGTATATCTAACTTAACACTGTATTTCCTGATCCTGAGGGTTGGAGATACAAATATACAGTAGATTGCTTCAGATCTGGTCAGATGGACTGAGTCTTGTTCTCAGTCCTTTCACTCAGGCCAGGGCAAAACCCAGAATTAAAATTTCTCTTCCACTCTTAAACATTTGGACACAATGCTTTCATTATGCATGGATTGACTTAACAGTGTTAAAATAATATTCCGACTCAGTTACTTTTTTAGTGAAATAGCTTAAAGTAATGTCTATGTCTGGAATCTCAAGCTGCAGCAACCTGGAAAAGAGTGTTATATGCTGCAAAATAGTTTCCCAACAACAGCTTCAGTGAACCAGTCTAACACCATGGTTCCCTTTGTTTTCATTGGTATCACTCCAAGACCAAAGAGGTCAATCATTGGTAGCAATCTCCAGGGGATGAAGCCAAGCTCAATCATGTCTATCTAAACCAGGAAGAAAATATAATTATCAGAAAATGTCTCACCACATTTTGATAAGTCTATCTTAATGTACTTTGATGTATAATATGGGGAGCACATTGAATAACAAAGTACTGGACTCACTGTTCTCATCTCATTATGATCCAGAAATTTCCACTTATTATTAACGGAAATCCTAATTCTTGAGGCTGTAACTTTCTGTTCAAAGCAAACTTTTAACACGATAATTGCTTGCTAATTGGGGGGACTTACTCCTTCTGGTCACCATGTGATATCCTAAAACCAGCAGGCAATTTCCAATTTCCGACTAATATGTTTTTCTTTTAGAAATTGTTTGCAGTTTTGTTTAGGATTGTGAGGTCAAACCACATTTACAAAAACAATGAAGTCTGACAGCAGCTAAGTGAACTGATGGTCAGTCATCTATTGGTCTTTCAGTTGTATTATCATCTTGCAGTTTACCACAGTTAATGAAAGGACCAGCTTTGCTGTTTAGTGAATGTGATTAGTGACTTGGGCAGGAAGAAGGGGGCAATCTGGCAACTAATTCACTAGTTAATAAATCTCATCATCCAACTAGTCTTGTCCATCTCTGCCTTGTCCCCATTGTCACTCTGGCATCAATAATGTGATAGCTTCTTGCAATGCAACTTGTGATTCACAGGTATTATCAATTAGCAGAACTGCACTGAAAGCCATTCTCAAAATCTATAAAATGACTGTACTCGAGTGAAGGATTAAAAAATAGTCATAACTTTGCTCTGGGTGCTTAGATAAAGTTCTGAAGGTTTTACAGAGCTACATCCTGGAAGTGGCCAAATGAAAGACACAACTGAAATCTTGTATTGTAAGCCTGATGCACCATCAATAACTCCCTCTGAGACGTAAGGCGAGATATCGGCTTTTATTGACTGGAAGAAGGAACAAGCAGTGAGTGACCACCATACTACATCCTGGAGACTGAGAGGCCGGGCTCAGGCCTTGATCGCCTTTATACAGGGGTCTGTGGGAGGTGCCACAGGAGCAGTCAGCAGGGGGCGTGTCCAGACAGGTATATGTAGTTCACCACAAAGCCTCTATATATGGGACTTCTCAGCCACTAAGTGATCACGGTGATGCCATGTCAATCTGAATTTGTGGTTGCAAGGTGAATCACTTAATTTCTGAAAGTCTGGCAAGCAAGATAATTAAACACAATTTTCAACTCCCTGGTCTTCACTGTGACACTTGCAACTACTTATTTCTCCTTTCATCTTCCATCCTGAACTGCTTCCCCTCTCTCCACCACCTTATTCTGTCTCCTTTCCTTTCCAGTCCTGATAGAAGTTCACAGTGCAAAATGTCAACTGTTTATTCGCCTCTCCCCAACCACCCTGCCAATAAATGCTGCCTGAAATGCAGAGTTCCTCCAGCACTTTGTGTGTGTTGCTATTTATGTATGTCGTGGGTCAGGAATTCCTCTTAGAAATCTGTTGACCACAGTCGAAACTAACCCGTTAGTTTGCCAAACAGACTCTCATCAATTTTATCAGAAATGGGGGGATGCAAAGCAGGTGAAGTGCCCTAAACTTGTAAAGACAGATCCTTTGGCATCTGAACACAGCCTGACAGAACACGAGACACCTAATGTCTCCAGCGTTCATTTAAGTTAGACACAAGCCGTAATGATGCTCTACCAGAACTGCATCCAAACATTCCGTAGCCTTATAGCTATCTGAAGTTGCGACAGCCTCTCCATTCAACAAGTAAATCTTGGGTCTGTGCCCTCAGCATATGCAGAAGAGGGCATTTTATGTGCTATACAATTAACATCATTTTTAGAAAACAGATTTGTGAAGGACGCCTCAGACTGTAGTTTCTGGTTGATGATATTGGCAAGGATGAGCCTAATTTAGGTAAAAATTCTCAATATCTTGAAGAAGTGTAATAAAAACACATGCAAAACAGCTCTTGAGCCTGATGCTGTTTGTGACGCATAGTGCTCCAAGAAGTGAAAGGAACTATTGAACTGATCTGATGTTATTGGGTTGGCTGCATTTGGTGGATCATCGGGTCACATAATGCCATTGCAATACTGGACTATGTCCCATAAGAGAAAATGGCCCAAACAAGTTTATTGTGCCCAGTTTTTGATCAATTCCCACCACTCAAAGATAAACAATCTGAAACAGTAATTGTGAGTTCTGCCACTAACCAGTCAATTTAACGTGATATGGAGATATATTTACAATCTGCTGATGGCTTCTTTGAAATAAGTTTGTGTGCAGAAATGTTGCAGCAGTCCTCAAATAGTTAAGGTTTATTGGAAATTTGCACTAAACTCTGAATTACTTTTTCAAAAATATGGAGCCAACAGTCTGAGAATTCTATAACAACATCAGGTTCCTTAGCTTGTAAGTTATTCAGTCCAGATGGTTCATAAAATCTGCTTTAAGGGGAATTATTTCTGGTTTGGATAACTTACAATGGTGTATACGGACTTAAAGTTGCAGACCGTGATTTCCCTTTTTGTTACACATCTGACATCAACCTTTGCCCTGATGTCTCATTCTTCATCCAAAAAAAAGCTGTTTCCTGTATAAAGATATACAGCTCACTTTGGTTCTGTGATGAATATTGTATCCATAGTTAAAAGAAGAAGAAAGCTCTTTGAGTGACTAGTTCACTAGTTTCAGTCTGATGGTCCTGCTCCTTTTCAATCTTTTCCAACCCATTATTTACTATGAAACCTTTCTTTGAAATTTGTACTGCCCCCTTGTTATTTAAGGTAAAGTTATTTGGTACAAGAATGCTTCCAACTTTTCCTTCACCTCTCTGTACCTTGTCAATTTTATTTCAAATTAAGAGACATAGGTGAAGGCTCATGGTGTAGGACATCCCCAAGGCTGGAAATAATATGAGTGAGATGAATTAGATCAAATTACAGTGATTAAAAGGCTCCATAAACCCTATTGACTGTGGGAAGGGAGAAAGACTACACATAATAGATTTTCAGCATTTTGGGCTTGGAAATGGCTATACGTAAACCATTCAGTTATCGTACCTATTATGTAAAGTCTACAATGGATTCAAGTTCCATTCTAAAATAAGCAATCTAAGATAGTATTTCAGTTTCATAATGAAGGAATCAGAACATCAGAAAGCTTTTGCTAAAAACAGGCCATTCGGCCCAACAAACCTTGCTAACTTCCTATTCACATCGTGTGTTGAAGTGACTACTGAGTTTAGATTTGAAAGTCTCTAAGATACTACTGTCAACTACACAACTAGGTAGTTTGTTCCATATGTTCACAAGCCTCTGTGTAAAGAAATGCTTCCTAACATTATTCTGAAATCTCTCTTTAACCTGTGGCGCCATGTCCTCGTAGATGGATTAATTTTAAAAAAGCAGCTTGTATCCAACCTACTTATACCCTTGGTGAATTTGAACACATCTATCATGTCTCCTCTCACTCCACATCCACTTTGGCTAAGAAGATTTGATTCTTTTAATCTTTCTTCTTGGCTCATACCCTGCAGACCTGGAATGAGTATCACCACCTTTCTCTGAACTCTTCCTGGTGTCTTCACATCCCTCACTAAATATACAGATCAAAATTGTACACAGTTCTCAAGGAATGACTTCACAACAGCTTAGAGGAATTTCTCTTGACTTCAATTCCACTGAGTGCATTACATAGCCCAACATTCTATTAGCTTTCCTAATTGCTTCTGTTAAAAGATCACATGGCACAATTTCAAAGAAGAGTTGATTAGTTTTCTTTAGCAATTGGAATTGAATATTGAATTTGAATGGTTTATATTATGCACCAAGATACAGTGAAAACCTTGTTCTGCATTCTGTACATACAGACCAAATCATTACAGTGTGCTTTGAGGTAGAACATGCAGAATAAAATGTAACATCTATAGAGAAAGAGCAGTGCAGACAATCAGTAAGGTACCAGATCATATTTGGGATTGTGAGGTCAAGAGTTTGAGTTTGCCCAGATTGATTTGCCAGGTCCCCGATGTTACAAAGGTGACTACCCTTCCAAACAATATCACTGGCTCTTTCACACTGGGTAGTACCCTAAGGCTCTGTAAGCCACATACTTGGAACAAGATTACTACTTCCCTATTGCCAAGAAGACTCCAGTATCATTATTGATCCAACTCTCTATAACATAAATAAAAGCAGAAAATACCAAAAAAAAACTCTACAGGTCAGGCACTGATGCACCATCAATAACTCACACTGAGACGTAAGGCGAGATATCGGCTTTTATTGACTGAAGAAGGAACCAGGAGTGAGTGTCTATCATACAATGTCCTGGAGACTGAGGCCGAGCGTCAGGCCTCAGATCTCCTTTATACAGGGGCCTGTGGGAGGAGCCACAGGAGCAGTCAGCAGGGGGCGTGTCCCGACAGGCACATAGTTCACCACAGGCACCATCTTGGAAAAAGGAACAGAGTTAATGTTTCAAGCAAAAACCCTATTCTGACAAAGAAGCCTTCATCAAAAAGACATGTTCTCCATTTCTCTTTCCACAGAATGCTCCAACCTGGTGAGTTTTCCCAACATTATCTGCTTTTATTTCAAACGTACAGAAAGCTACACTCAGTAGCCACTTTATTAGGAACACCTGCTTGTTTATGCAAATTTCTGATCAGCCAATCATGTGGCAGCCACTCAATGCATAAAAAGCATTCAGATGTGATCAAGAGGTTCAAGTATTGTCCAGATGAGCATCAGAATGTGATGTATGTGATTTTGATTGTGGAATGATCATTGGTAGCAGTTAAAGGGATTTGAGTATTTCAGAAAATGCTGATCTCCTGGGATTTTCACTCACAGGTATCTCTAATCTCATAGAGAATGGTGTGAAGAACAAAAAAAAATCCAGTGAGCGGCAGCACTATGAGTGAAAACACCTTGTTAATGAGAAAGGACACTGGAGAATGGCCAGACTGTTTCTTAAGACCATATGATTTAGGAGCAGAATTTGGCCATTTGGCCCATTGAGACTGCTGAAACATTTCATCAGGGCTGATCCTCTGAGCCCTAATCTCCTGCCACCATCAGCCACCCCCCTCCCATATCCCTTCATCTCCTGACCAATCAAGAATTTATCAACCTTAAAGACTTGGCCTCCACAGCTGCCTGTGGCAAAGAATTCCACAGATTCACCACTCTCTGGCTGAAGGAATTCCTCCTCATCTCCGTTCTATTCTGAGACTGTATCCTCTAGTCTTAGACTCTCCCACCATAGGAAACATCCTTTCCACATCCACTCTATCAAGGCCTTTCACCTCTGCTAGGCTTTAATTAGGTCACTAATCATTCTTCTGAATTCTAGTGAATGTAGGCCCAAAGCCATCAAATGCTCTTCATGTGACAAGCCATTCAATCCTGGAATTTTTTTTGTGAACCTCCTTTGAACCCTCTCCAGTTTCAGCACAACCTTTCTAAGATAAGGAGCCCAAAGCTTCTAACAATACCCCAAGTGAGGCCTCACCAGTGCTTTGTAAAGTCTCAACATTACAACCCTGCTTTTAAGCTAACAGGAAGACAACAGTAACTCCAATAACTGTGTTACAACAGTGTTGTGCAGAAGAGATTCGCTGAATGGACAACATGTTGAACCTTGGAGTGAATGGACTACAGCAGTATAAGACCATGAATGTACCTGGTGTAAGTTTTATTGTGAATTTTCATCCCTGAATTCTAATTTTCCTGTATTGGGATTTGCAATAGTGAAGCCTCTGTCCCAAAGTACTATTGTTGGAGATAATACTTCATTCTTGAAACTCCAGTAACTTGGTGGCTTTTCAATACTTATAAACCTGATCTTGGTAAAAGTTCCAATAGAAATTAAGAAATCTGTGTCCGAGAATTGTGTATGAATTAATTTTTTTCTCTCTAAACTTGATTCTGCAAATGGAAAATAAACAAGCTACTATTTACAAAGTGCTTCATTCTGAACTGAAACGAATGTCACCTATATCCACTGGAGCTGCCCATGAATAAGTCTTGGTCTTCCTAATATACTCCATTCCTAACAAACACACTAATGATTGAGCTTTTCATATGCAGTTAGTTGAATCTCACAGGTCTTTTAAAATGAAATAATGAATACATTTATCACATTGTTGAGTTTTCAATATATGTGCATTATGATTTCTGCATTTCTCTCAGCACACATAATTAGCAGTCACAGAAATGACTGGTATTTATATCAGACTTTAACCCCATGCAAAAACTGAATGGGTTAATATACAACTAGGTTGACATTAATTGATGATTGATATTGGGAGATGATTAGGTAGTCTCTGAAGCAAGCCTCTTTAATCTTCTGTTGCCAATTTCTGGAAGGAATGGACAAGTGGAGGGGTTGGGAACTCCTGGGTTTTGACCTTAATCCATTAAGCACACACTTTATAGTGGTGAATTACTGAGCTAGATCTTGCTGGACCAGGGCTTGTCACACTTTGGTACCTTATTCAAATAGTCATTCTTCACATCAACTCCAGTGTGTTAAATAACAAGTGAGATACCACAAGTGCAGGTGGCTGGTGGAAAAATGGACATGGGGATATGAGAAAAAAAACCTGTGTGCATGGGTTTGCTGAAGAAAACTTGAAGAGCTGAATGAAGGGGCTGGATTGCAGTTCATTAAAAAATAATAAGATTACTGGAGTGTGTATTTAGTTAAGGCTCTGGGATAAGGCCAAGGAAGAATAGGATTTATGGGGAGCAAGCCAACATGGACCTGAAGAGCCAATTGGTCTCCTTCTATCTCATAAGGAAATCTGGGAACAAACTAATAAGTGACGGCAGTGGGGCTTGGAGAGGGTAGAGGTAAAGAGTGATGGGATGGGGTGGATGGACAAAGTCAGCCTAAACAAATATGATCTGATCCAGGCATGTGGACGTCCAAATAGAGTCACCGGTTAACGGGTGAGAACTGTGGTTAATTTTCCCCCATCTTAGTTGCTGTCTCAAAAGCCACAATGGAGTATTTTCCAATCAAGCTGACTGAGCGTATAACTTGAAACTGGAATGGAAGCTGAAGCAGACACAAGAGATTCTACAGATACTGGAAAGCCAGTGTAACACACACAAAATGCTGGAGGAGCTCAGCAGACCAAGGCAGCGTCTATGGAAAGGAATAAACAGTCAACGTTTAGGGCTGAGGCCCTTCATCGGGACATTGCTGATTCCTGGTGAAGGGACTCGGCTGAAAAATCGACTGTTTACTCCTTTCCATAGATGCTACCTGACTGCTGAGTTCTTCCAGCATTTTCCATGGAAGTTGAAGTCCTGTGTTCTATGATTATGGAACAGGGCTTTTGATTTGCTTTGACAACTTATTGTCCAGACTTGCTTTTCATATCCAGATATCTTGATTATTGGCGACTTAGCCAAATATACTGAATAGCGGTGGAACAACTTGTCCCAGTTTTTGAGAAAAGAGAGGCTAAGTTTTTTTTGTGTGTGAACTATTTATTGTGCTTGGCCTAGCTCTGTGAGAAGAGTAACACATATAAGCAGCAGTGATGCAACAAATGGCTAGACTACTTGGCATTACATTGAAACCAGATTATTTATCAGTTACCCTTGACTTTGAAAGGAGTATATCTTAGGCTGTGGAATACCACTGGTTGGAGTAATCAATGGCTAAAGCTGCATGTCCACATCTCACTAGATATCTCAATTTGGAACTAAAATAAACAGTAAAAGCCTGACACAGAATTTCCTTCTTCAAATGATTCTATTTTAAATTTATTCCCAAAACATATTTTTCAGCGGTCTGAAAGCCTAACTGTCTCCATGACTTTGGAAGCGCGCTTGAACCTTGTAGTGGCCCATTCATTCTGCGCAAATTCTTGCAGGTTCCTCCCCACTTTAGCAAACCAGCATCAACTCCACATAGGAACACAGGGGCAGTGTGGGAGAAAGAGAGCGCCTGTCATGCACCGGAGACCTGACACGAGGCTAAGCAAACACATGAGGAGTAGTGCTGCCAAGTCAGCTCAGTTCCCAGTGCTGCCACATTTCACATACCAGTGACGCCGAAGCTGGCTGTATGGATGTTTTCTTCCTGAAATACTTAGCATATCCATTTCAGGTTAAGATATTGCTATTTTTTGCATGTGAGAACCTAAGATTTTGATTCAATGATTTTTAAAATTTTTGCTTGTGGACTCTTAGATGCCCATTTTATCTTTTATAAATTGATGGTCTTGACCAGGGCTGAAATTCATCACAAAGTGAGAGGGGTTGAAAGGGAAACAATCGGCCATGATGGAATAGCAGAGCAGACTTGATGGGCTCCTATATCTTATGGTCTAATGAGGGGCAACGTCTTCATGCAGAGTTTGTGGGTAAATGGAATGAGCCACTAGAGGAAGTGCTTGAGGCAGGTACGAAAACACATTTTAATGACAGTTGGATAGGAACACGGTTAGGATAGTCTGAGGCAAAATGGGCCAAACATAGGTAAAGGTGACCAGCGTAGATGGATCTTGGTAGAAAGGGCCCAGCTGGGCCGAAGGGTCTGTTTCTACATAGTATTTATTTTTCTTTTTAAAACTTACATCTGTCCCGTAATGTGAGGGAGTAAAAATCTTTGTGTTATGACTCCGTTGCAGTGTACAGTCATGTGAATTTATTAGTCTAATGACTTGTAGAAAAAAGTTGTCCTGTAGCCTGTTGGTCCTGGCTTTAATGCTCCAGCATCATTTGCCAGATGGAAGCAGTTGAAACAGCTTACAGTTGGGGTGACTGGTGTCCCTAGTGATCTTCCAGGCCTTCTTTCTGCACCTGCTGCTGTAAATGTCCTCAATGGAGGGAAGTTCACATCCATGGATGTGCTGGGCTGTCCGTACCACTTTCTGCAGTGCCCAGTGATCAAGGTTGGAGCAGTTTCCTTACCAGGCAGTGATACAGCCAGTCAGGATGCTCTCAATGGTGCCTCTGCAGGAGATCTTGAGAATTTGTGGGCTCATGCCAAACTTCTTCAGTCGCCTGAGGTGGAAGAGATGCTGCTGGGGTTTTTTTTGCCACACAGCCAGTGTGTACAGTGCAGGTGAAATCTTCAGTGATGCGCATGCCAAGGAACTACTCACCCTCTCACCCTTTTAACTACAGTCCCAGTGATGTTGATTGGGGCGAGCTTGTCTCCATTCCTCCTGTACTCCACAATCAACTCCTCAGTTTTTTGGACTTTGAGGGAAAGGTTGTTATCTTGGCACCATGGTGCTAACCTCTCCTCTGTAGGCAGTTGTATAAATGTGTCTCTGTAATATAAATGGAAATGTCCTTTGTCAGTGAATAGCTGCAGTGCTCTGAATCATTCATTTGCTTTTGCTGTAATATACAAATAAAACTCACATGTTAAAGTGGGATGGATGTTGTGTCTTTACTTTTACATGAGTATACAACCTGGAGCCACTTTGAAATAAACAACTGAATGTTTAAGCTATGGCATCCATGATTATTGGAGGTGTGTAAACTAGTTTCAGTGTGGTTGAATGAAAACATTCATTTGGATACAAAAATTATCTTAGCGCTAAATATAAAGAAGAAATAGAACCTTGTCAATTATTTTATTATATTCCAAAGCTTTGAAGGATTGGAACAATCTTCTGTTTCAGTTGTAAATCTTTATTTTCATGTAGAACTACTAAATATTTGCAGTTCAGAAAATGCATCTGGAATGACCTTGGAAGGCATTTTGTTTGTTAGTCTCTGTTCCTTGCCTGCAGATTTTCCGCAATAACTTCTATATATTCAGTGGGGAGGGGTGGAAGCATTATTATGCAAGTGAAGAATGAGCTTGCCCGTCCCAATGAGAACTGAATGCAATGTACTGTATAAACTATCATAATACTAGAATAGTTTCATGCTCAGCAAGTGGTATCACCTCCAACCCTATGATAGTTTTATACTCATAGAAGATGGAGAAGTATGGAAGACAACTAAGATGGAAATTTGATCAGGGTAGGAGAACTGGAGGACAATAGTTAATTAAGGTATATATTTTTATATATTTGCAAAAGCAACATGCTGCTTAGGTTAGAAATAAAAACTGATGAAAATCATTGATCTGAAACATTAACATCATACCATAGATGCTTGAAACATTGTGTATTTACAAAAGTATTCATGATTATTTGTAGTAGCACCAATATTACACTGAGTAAGAAAGTTTAAAAAAAATGTAGTGTTCCTGGCTGAACCAGATTTAATTGAAAACAACTTCCAAGAATTTATCAGTCATCTGGCAAAGGACATTAGCCATTCAGGACATATTTTCTATGGGAGCCAGAAACAAATTACACATGTTCTAACCACTACATTAGAGGGAGGAGATGCAAGAAAGCAAGAGGGACCTCCTCCCACCCCAGGTCAATGAAAGGGCTGTGGCGACCCACTTCCTAGCACACTCGAACCAGCTCACGATTAGCCAGCGTGCGGGCACAAAGGCCAGGTCCGCAACGAAGGGTGAAAAGCCTTGAGGGTTTGTGAGTACGTGTCTCTTGGAGCGTCCGCGCCCGGGGAGGGCGGGATGAGGGAGGCTTTAAAAGCAAGGCTGTGAAGTTTGAATAAAATTATCTTTGACTGCAGTTTAATGACTCCTTGTCGTTATTTTAGCGCTGCGTGTAGCAAACCGCTACAGGGCCACTAAAACCCTAATCAGAGTTTTCATTGCTGCCATCAGGAAGGAGGTACAGAATTTTGAAAGCACACACTCAGCAATTCAGGAACAGCTTCTTCCCTTCTGCCATCTGATTTCTGAAAGGACATTGAATCCAGGAACCGTACCTCATTACTTTTCTTTATTTTTATTTTTTGCACTGCTTATTTAATTTAACAATTATATATGTACACACTTACTATAATTCAGTTTTTTCTCTATTATTATGTACTGCATTGTACTGCTGCTGCAAAGTCATCAAATTTCATGACACATGCTGGTGATATTAAACCTGATTCTCAGTCCAAGGGGTTCAGGACGTCAACCAGGCCACTGTATATCCTGGCATGATTATCCCAGCTGCGAGAATCTCCACTCATTCAAGCAATGTGGAACTAAGTTTAATGTGCTTGGGGTGAACCACTCACTGATGTTTTGAGAAATTGTTGATTGTTTATTCCTTTACATACTGAAAATGTCCCCTTTGGTAGAGTATCTGACCTCTGCTTGGGGCTGAGCATTTTTTCAGCCATCATAGGAGATGTTGTCCCCAGCAATTTTTCAAAACAACTTTCCAATATTGTGCAATTAACCAAAGACACTTCAGACTTGGATCTGTTTTAATCCAGCAGTCCTTGCTTATTTTTTGTTCTAAATGTTGGCAGATAACATGTCTATTTCCCAAAATAATCAGATATGATAATAAACCTATATTCTCTGCAATAACACTTGGGTCCAAACTTGATGTGATTGCAGTTGATTCTGTTCCAGATATGAAATTCCTGTTTTATATTTTTGTTATGGCATCTTACATTTTCTTGCTTTCCTCTTTGAAATTCTGACAACGATCTCCTCTAATCCATTAAACAGAAAGAGAAATGAGATAGATCCTATAATTTATGGATCCATTTCTTTTAGAGCAATGACCCCGCCTGACCCAGCAAGTGAGAGTTAAACAGCATGAGTAAGCCAAAGAACCCATGAGTAACAGTGAAGGATGCATTAAATTTAAAGTGAAAATCATGTGGTGATGGCTTGGGTTGAGAAAGTTGATGAATTTTGGTAGTGCTAATGAAGGCTGAGAGTTGTATATCGAGAGGGTTGAACTATTGTAGCATGAACAATGTGGAGGAGCAAAGAAAGCCCCTTAATGGGCCTAAAAATGTATAGTTTGTTTATGCAACTAAGTAATCCCTGAAAAGCCAGCAAGGAAGACATTTAATGAAACTATTACAATGTTTTGATTCAGTTGAGCCCTAATCTGCTGGTAATAGCCAAGAGAAGTATATTTTACGAGAGGAACCAGTCAAAAGATGAAAGCATTTCTGAATACATTGGAAAACTTTGCAAACTTTCCCAGTACAGTGACTTTAGAGATGGTCTTTCTGATGCATGAAGGGACAAGCTTGTATGTGGCATGCATGGTCAAAGCACTCAAAAGAGGCTATTATCTGCAAGAGACCTAAACTTAGAATGGGCATTGATCATTGCAATATCGTTAGAGATTGCAGCACAGTAGAACTACAGAAAAGGACGTTAGAATGTGAAATGCACAAAAGGAATGATGCAAAAAGTCTAAAATATTATCGATGTGGCAAATTACTATTTGGTCAAAGAAAAAGTCTGCAAAAAGCATCACAGACAAGGTCACAGAGAGAGAGTGTGTGAGGCAGACAAAAAGCACAACTGAGTAAAAAGTCACAAACACAAAACTAAGCAAATGCATAAAGTTACCGAATGTAAAACAGAATCAGACAACGTAGTATCTGACAGCTGCCATGTCTATAACTGCATAGTATAACTGAAGCAACTCCCAATATCATCTGGATCACAATAGATGTGTCTGGTGTAAAACTGAAAATGGAGCAGGATACAGGGTCGGCTTTGTCCATAATTTCAGAGGCTGACTGCAACAGACTGTTCTCTAAGACACCATTGGAGCAGACCTCAGTCATGCTAAAGACCTACAGAGGCAAAAAAAAGTGTCTCCCAAAGGCAAACTGAAAGTGAATGTGAAATATGGAGGCCAAGCACAACAGTAAGAACTTCATGTATTGAAAAGTGGAGGGCCAGCACTTTTCGGACGGGAATGTTTGAGGAAAAATCCAACTAGACTGGTGTTCAGTGTGATATCAACAGGCAATGGAGGCCCAAATGGTATCACTAACCAGAGACTGACACAGCTTCTTAATGTTAATGAGAAGGTATTTGAGAAGGTAAACTCAAAGGCATGGCCAGAATTGAACTGGATGAAAGAGCAATATCAAAATTCCATAAAGTGCATCCAGTGCCTTGCGCTCTATGTCTTAAAGTGGATGCTGAACTGCAGAGCTTGGAGGCATCTGGAATTCTCTCTAAGGCTGAGTGGAACAATTGGGCCACACTCATTGTCCTAGTGAACAAGAAAAGGAAGGCTAGAGCCACTGTGGGATCTCAAGGTGAAGAATCCCTGCCACGACTAGAAGACATTCTCACATCTTTGGCAAGCGGGGAGAGGTTTTCAAAGGCTGACTTCTCACAAGCCTACTGCAAATGGAAATTGAGGAGTCAAGCAGGAAGTTCTCAGAATCAACACTCACAAGGGATCGTTCCAGTGTAATTGTCTCATCTTGGCATCACATCAGCTCCAGCAATTTGGCAAAGAGCAATGGATCAAGAGCTACAAGATATCCCAGGAACACAATATTATCTTGAAGACATCATCATGACTGACAAAAATGATGAAGAGCACCTCCGGAACGTCGGAAAAGTTTTAACCAGGCTGAGTGAGAATGGTCTGTACGCAAAGAGATAAATGTGAGTTTTTCAAGAATGAAATCTCATATTGTGGACATGCCATTGACAAGCATGGCTTATGTAAGTCACAAGAGAAGACTGAAGCAGTGCTACAGGCACCCAAACCGGAAAGTGTATCACAACTCAGGACATACTTTGGCCTTGTATACTACTATCACCAGACATTGCTACAGTGCTGCATCCATTGAATGCATACTGACTTTGCTGGGCCATTCATGGACTCCATGTTTCTGATTGCTGTGGATGCTTATTCGAAGTGGCTGGATGCCATACCAATGAAGTCAACAATGTCAGCAAAGTCTGTCTCCGCTCTGAGTGCTTTCTTTGCCAGAAGTGGCTTACCAGAACAAATTGTGACTGATAATGGACCACAATACACGTCAGAAGAATTCCAACTGTTCCCGAAGAAAAATGGCATCAGATATTTCATGTCAGCTCCTCACCAGCCTGCAATGAATGAGTTAGCTGAAAGGTTTATCCAAACTTTCAAGAAGTCCAATAAAGCAATGGGCAGGGAGGACATTTCTCTGTGGAGCAAGGTGGACAACTTTTTTGTGTATTAAAACTCTGTTCATGCGATGACAAATTAAATACTTGCAATACTGTTCAGGAATCTGAGATCTCATACAGGCCTCCTGAAACCAGAGCCACAGGGGGAAGTGCAGAATAAACAGTTCAGCCAGTTGCCAAGTGAAACAGCAAGGAGTTTTGAGATTGGACAGGAAGTTATACCAAATGATTACCAAGAAGACAAGTGGACACCTGGTAGGAGAGCTACAAGAACTGGTACACTGATGTACACAGTGGATGTCGGAAATCAGACATAGAACATCAGGTCGACCAGATAATGGATGCTCAATCGAAGAACACACCTGAGCTGATTGCATCCAACAAGACGGACACGTACCTTTTAGTAATCAGCAGGAAAAACTTTTCTGATAGAAGTCCAATGTGATCAGTATGGTCGACACTGTTGCTAATCACACCAGTTCCAAGGATGCAAGGGAAGCAAAACAGATAGGTACTTGTGTTTTTGACAACAGGTGCAAGAGTAGTCTCATGATGTCAAAGTGCATTTTAGACCACCACATGAATGACCTGGCCCATTCTTCCATTCTAGTAATTCCTAGTCTGCCGGATTCAGAAGGTTTTTTTTTTGAGAAGCATTACCCAGCCTTATGTCTGAGTGATGATTCTAACTCCCCAGTTGACCATCCTTCCTTGCATTCAAGCTGTACATTCTGAGATTCATAGGGTAACAACTGTGTTTCTTTCTCAGTGGGACATGCTCAGAATCCTGAAGCAAAACAGGATCTGTTGTCGTACTCAATAATGTGCATTCTAGTCATATGTATTTTGTCCAGCATTTTTACATGGCCCTGTATTCATATATCAGTGTTCATCTCCTGAAATGGAAATTGACTGACATTTTTCTGTCTCTGTGGTATGTCTAGATATGAAAATAATATATTCATGTACATGATAAGACATAAGAGCAGAATTGAATTGGCTTTAGTTCTTACATCCTTCACATACATGAGGTGTAAAAATCTTTACGTTACATCTCCGTCTGAAAGTGCAATTTATAGTCATTTGTAAGAAATAGTATGTACAACAAGACAGTCAATATAGCATAGAAATACAGTCGTGTCAGCGTGAATTAATCAGTCTGATGGCCTGGCGGAGGAAGTTGTTCCAGAGTCTGTTGGTCCTGGCTTTTATGCTGCGGTAACATTTCCCGGATGGTAGCAGCTGGAACAGTTTGTGGTTGGGGTGACTCAGGTCCCAATGATCCTTTGGGCCCTTTTTACTCACCTGTCTATGAAAATGTCTTAAATTGGGGGAAGTTCACATTTAGAGATGCGCTGGGCTGTCTGCACCACTCTCAGCAGAGTCCTGCGATTGAGGGAAGTACAGTTCCCATACCAGGCAGTGATGCAGCCAGTTAGGATGCTCTCAGTTGTGCCCCTGTGGAAAGTCCTTAGGATTTGGGGGCCCATATGAAACTTCTTCAACCATCTGAGGTGAAAGAGGCGCTGTTGTGCTTTTTTCACCACACAGTCGGTATGTACAGACCACGTGAGATCCTCAGTGATGTCTATACTGAGGGACTTAAAGTTGTTCATCCTCTCAACCCCAGATCCATTGATGTCAATAGGGGTGAGCCTGTTTCCATTCCTCCTGTAGTCCACAACCAGCTCCTTTGTTTTTGTATCATTGATACCACTATGTCAGGGTGATGACTTCTTCTCTGTAGGCTGCCTTGTTATTATTTGAAATAAGGCCAATCAAGGTAGTATCAATAGCAAATTTAATTAGCAGATTGGAGCTGTGGGTGGCAACACAGTTATGGATGTATAGAGAGTAAATAAAGGGGCTTAGGACTCAGCCCTGAGAAGATCCTGTGTTAAAGGTTAGAGGGACAGAGGTGAGGCAGCCCACTTTTATCACCTGCCAGCGATCTGACAGGAAGTCCAGGATCCACCTGAACAAGGCAGGGTGAAGGCCAAGGTTTCTTAGATCCTTGTCAAGCCTGCAGGGAATTATGGAGTTGAATGCAGAACTGTAGTCCAAGAACAGCATTCTCACATAAGCATCTCTCTTCTCCAGGTGTGTAAGGACGGTGTGTAGAGCTGTGGCTATTGTGTTATCAGTCGATCAGTTACGTCGGTAGGCAAATTGTAGGCAGATGTTGTCCTTGATCAGCCATTCGGCTAATCAAATATTCTCTGCCATTCAGTTCATTCAGCTTGTACTTTCAAGGTTAATTGCTAACTCTAAGTCAACTGGGAAACCATTTGAGGAAGACACTTAATTTCATTCAACACAGGAATTGAGAGGAATTCACATCCAGAAATATACTTATGAAACCACTGCAGCCTTTATAAAACTGAGAAGATCTTTTCTCTGCTGCTGTCAATGCAGTGGACATAAACCCACTTGACCTTTCATTATATCGTCTATTTGATGGAACAGAACAGCACCATAACTCTGTCCTTTAGCAATGAACATGAACATATCGGCAGAATGTAGCTATCCTTTGAAATTTGCTTGAGCTTGTGTCCATTTCCACTCCTTTTGTGACATTTACTACAGTGGAGCTAAGGTGGATTCAGCAATCAGCTATGAAGATGGATGGAAGGGTAGATAGTGCTGAGGAAGCAATGCGATTGCAGAAGGAATTGGACAATTGGAAGAATAGGCAAAAAAATGGCAGCTGGAATACAGTGTTGGGAGAAGTATGATAATACATCTTTGTAAAAGGAACAAAAGTGCAGACTATTATCTAAATGGGCAGAAAAGTCAAACATCAGAGGTGCAAAGGGACTTAGGAGTCCTTGTGCATGACTCCCAGAAGGTTAATTTAAAGGTTGAGTCTGTAGTAAAGAAGGCAAATGCAATGTTGTTAATTTCAAGGGGAATAGAATATAAAAAAGGAGATAATGCTGACGATCTTATAAGATACTGGTCAGAAAGTATGGGTTGTCATTGGACAGAGTCCAGAGGAGGTTCACAAGTATGATTCTGGGAATGGATGAGCACTTGGCAGCTTTGTGCCTGTACTCTCTGGAATTTAGAAGAACATGGGAGGGGGGGATCTCATTGAAACCTACCGAATGTTGAAAGGACTAGATAAAGTGGATCTGGAGAGGATGTTTCCTGTGGTGGGCGTGTCCAGAACTAGAGGGCACAGCCTCAGAATTGAAGGGTGACCCTTTAGAACAGGGGTAAGGAGGAAGTTTTTAGCCAGTGAGTAGTGAATCTGTGGGATGCCCTGCCACAGACAGCTGTGGAAGCCAAGACCGTGGGTATATTTAAGATGGAAGTAGATCATTTCCTGATCAGTCAAGACATCACAGGTTATGGCAAAAAGGCAGGTGAATGGAGTTGAGTGGGATCCGGGATCAGCCATGATGAAATAGCAAAGCAGACTGGATGGGCTGAATGGCTTAATTTGGCTCCTGTATCTTATGGTTTTATGGCTCAGTTGCATTAGCTGAGACATTGGTAATAGTTTTTACCAAGTCTGATCCAGGTGTATATTTTTAGCATCCATGTGATGTTCCAAGTGCTTGCATGTTGTGAAACTTGGACCTGCCTTTTCCAGTCTGATCAACATTTCTTTCAGATTCTGAAGGTGTGCAGAGCCATAACCAGGATTTCAGACAAGTACAAGACCACCCTGGAAATGCCCTGCAGCAACCCTACATGTTCCTCTGAAAGACAAAAGTGGAAGTGTCAAGATCATATGTGAAGAAGCTGGTGTATGTGTTTACAGTCAAAAACTTCTCAACCTTCTCTCGAATTCTCTAACTCAGACTTGTGGAGGTGAGATTACTGCAGGCACTTAACAACAGGCAGATTATGGAACTGGGACAGAAGAGGGAATGAATCCTGGAGCAGATTAAATATGATCACATTGATTGGCAGGGTTGGTTTAAGGGATTGAATGACTTCTATTTCTTTGTTTTATTGTGTTCTGGACAGATGCCCAACTCTATCCATTGACATTCATGACTCGCATGCAATTTAATTAAATGCTGTCCTTTTGAAATCAGCCAAAGTGGAGGGTCCACCAAAGAATAAGAGTGATGTGAGATAACCTCCAAATGTACCGTGGCCACTTTTAGCTTGGAGAAGAACTTCAACAATTTTATACGTATACCTGCACGTGGATACATCGCACACACGTTTTCCTTGCTTCCTTCCCTTGTCTTCCCTTAGATCACTTCCATTCTCAAAGTTCACCATCCCTGTACCTCTTCTCTTTTAATGCCTCCATTTCCTCTAGCTTCCTCCCAGCTGATGCCATTAACAGCTTTGTACTCTGGGATGACTAATTGCAGAGGGAACTTGGTGCACTTGGAACAGAAATCAATACAGGAGGAAGGGAAAGAATATTAGAATGGATGACATAGGCAAAGAGAAAGCGTGGAAAGAGCTGTATAAGTGAGATGGGGATGAAAATCCCAGTGCATTGCAGGAAGGAGAAAGCCTAGTAAGAATATGCAAGGGAGGAGGAAAGGGATTTAAGGGAGGAGGATGTCTGAAGGTACTTAGGACAAGGATTCACTGATAGTCCAAGCAGATTTTGTGATTTTCCAAAATCGTTTGATTAGCTTGCAGTTACTTATGAAATTGCTCACTCCCAGATATCTCTTTAAATTGTGTTGAAGTGAAGTTGAAAGGGCAGTGGCCTAGTGGACCGTGAGGGGTGAATCCGGAGTATGGGTGGATAGAGCAAAGGGACAAACAACCACAGAATCCACAATGGTAATCAGCTGCAGGGTGAAACAGGGTGAGTGAAATTGAATCACAAAATATGAAGAAGTCATTGAGTACATTTAAGGTAGTGGTTAATAGCCGCTTGATTGGTTAAGGCATTAAAGGTAATGGGGAGACAACAGAAGAATGGGGTTAAGAGGGATAATAAGTCAGTCATGATGAAGTGACGGAGCAGTCTCGATGGGCTGAGTAGCCTAATTCTGCTCCTATGTCTTTTAGTATTATGGTCTAAGTTCGGTGTGACAAGGCAGTGGACCAGAGCGGGTGAAGCACAAAATACTTGGGAGGCTGCAGTAAGCAGGGATGTACAGAGGTTAGGTGGCAGTGAAGTGGATCTGAAAGGGGGATGGGATGGGACTGCTGAAGCAGACCTGAAAGGCTGATTGTTTACTAGAACTGAAAATACGATGGCCTAGCAGACCATGTGGGGTGAATTAGGAGTAAGGACTGACTGAGAAAAGGGGCAACTAATTAAAGAATGCACAATGATAATTGGTCACAGGCTGAAGAAAGGAGAGCAAGGCGATTGGATGTTAGAGGTTAAATGAGAAGAGGGTGAGAGCAGGGCAGGGTGAAGCAGACACAATTCAGGTAGAACGGGATTACTATAGATTGGTACAAGTACATGGTGGGACAAAAAGCCATTTTCTGCCCTCTATAATGCCAAGTTGATGACACAGACTTTAGTATTTTATTGATTACCGTGAATACTTCTGGTCAGTGCACAATTGTTTATAGAGCTAAAAATATAAGCACATTTATAATGTTAATGCGCTCTGCAATTCCTTTTTGGGCAGTAAGTTCTGGACAAAATGGCAATCTATTTCCAAGAATTTTTGTTTCATTTATTCAGTTTTGTGACAAACCAATAAAGATTCCATGTTCATGGGGATTATGCAATAATGATCTGAGATATTTATGGGAAAAAATGGACAGGAAAAGTTTAAAGAGATATGGGCCAAATATGGACAAACGGAATGATCTTAGCTGTGTGGATCAGTGGGCCTTATTATATGACTGTCTCAATATGATTGGTAGAAAAACATGAATCAGACTAAATCAGTTTCTGCCCTTAAGAATATTGGTGCTAACCGTTATAATTTATAGATAACATTGTTTACATGCCGGAGGTTTTCTTCCTCACTGACCACTTTTTCTGTCCTCCCCAACCACCACACAATTTTGTTCACTTGGTAATGTTATCCTCTTGCAGGGATAAATCCCCAAATGGACTGGGCAGCCTCGTCCACATAACCAATGAAAAACTGCCACAATATATTTGGAAATCAGCATGGATTCCCACCTGGTGCAGTAGGTATAATATTTTAATTAAAAAAGCAAAACTGAGAGTTATTTTCTTTGCAACTTACACTAATTTATCATAGCACTCACAGGTAGAATAAGTTTTACTTCAGACATAAAGCTACAAATCATGGATTGATTTCAAGCATTTTTTTGGCAAAGTTTCTGAGCAAATTTGTGTTCTTTTTGAATCAGTAATTTATGATTTAAGTAGTTTGCCTCCTAAATATCAGACTATAGGATTACAGCTGCATAAAGAAAGTCACCCTAAGAGCAAATATTTGAAGCAAGGACGGGTTTATTTTTTGGCACGTGCTGATGTTACAAACTTGGCAAGCTTTAAGATGCAGTGTCGGGAGAAGCTGCAGTGAAGGGTGTAAAAATTCAGTGCGATGTGCCTGTAAGTTTGCCTGCAACTGTGATATTTCTCAGGGATCTGCAGCTCCATTTATTTAATGAAAGTTCAACCACGGACGATGGGAAAGGAAAACACTCATCTAACAGCAATTTTTCACACTGCTGTTTGCTTTCCCCATTTTCATTCCAGTCTTTTGAGATCTACTCTGAATTTGCAGAAGTGTAATGCTCAGAACCGTTGAAATATCCAGCTGTAGCTGCCAGTAGTTCCTTCTTTCACACCCTCAAAACATTCCAAAGAAGAAATTTAAGATGTTCTGTAAGAGTCACTGTACAAACCTTCCAGAAAATACTGGAAATGAAAAAAGACATTCACTGGAAAAGAACAGTCATCCTATAAATGTGTATTATTCTAATATTACATCTGCCATTTTAACAAGAGAATAGTGCTTACATACTAAGCCCTGATAATTATTAATATTCATAAAATTATTTTCCACCATTTTTGACAGAATCCTTTGCAATTATTTTGTATTGAAAGTAAGTTCAAAATAAAGCAATTCTGTATTTTGTACACTAGTGTTTTGCTGCCGAGTTGTAATATTACTTGTTTGTAGTTGACCTGTGCATGTGGTATTAATCTAGTTGCTCATGTTGATGGCCCTTGTACCTGATAATAAAAAAAGAAAATCTAGGTCGTGGTCAGCAGGTCAAGCAGCATGAGTGGGAAGTGAAACAGAGTAATCCCTTCAGGTCAGTGCCCTTTCAGCTGAATGGTTGGTTAGATGAGAACTACATTCTGCTCATTCTCTCTAACATTTCCTGCTTTTTATTTCCAGTTTTTGGCAATCTCAGTATTTTGCTCAAACATCTATCTTGCTGTACGCTGATCATAACAAATTTAATTCCACTGATAATATGCTTATCAAATGGTAATCACAGCTTTCAAACACATTTGTGAGTATTGATCTTCAATATGCCATGACAATGAAGAATAGTCGTCTTGAAAGTTTTGATCATCAAGTAAATTTGCTATAAAATTTACTATGCTATAAGTGAACATCACAATGCTATAAAATCCTAATTGATGCCTCATCAGCTTCTAATAAAGTGCTTACAATGAAAACTGATGCTAAGGGCATCTTTTCAAGTTCCAATCACTACAACAACTCAATGAATCATTCTGCAATTTAATTCAAAACAGCCACTGAACAAACAAATATCTGTGCATAAAAATTCTTAGAATTTTAAAATGTGATGTGTTTTGATTTGTTTTCAAGTTTCTTAAAGACTTGGGATATAATGTTGAATGGTGTGGACAACGGATATTTTTAATTGTAGGAGTATGAAGAATCCAGAAGAAGCTACCCAAGAAAATAAAATCACATTTAGTGGTGAGGAATAGAGGGGCATTAAGCCACAAAAAGGCAACCAAATATTATGGGAGGCAGAAGGCAGAAATCTCAGCATGAAATACTTGGGCTGAATGGCTTTTGCTTCTGCTGTATATTTTTAACATTTTAGACCATAAACTTTTAACAAAGGTTAGTAATTTGGTTTGGCTTACATCATTCATGTTTCAACGGTAAAATTTCATCTGGAGTTCATTGTAAAATGTTGACTCACATTAAGACCCACTGGCGTGATCATTTTTCAGGCTTTGAACTCAACAAACATTAAACCTGTTAATAAAACATTATGCTAACTTCAAAACTACAATCACTTGATGTTTAATTCAAGGCACAGGAATTTGTACTAATCCAGGAATAAAGAGAGAAGGCTTATATTCACATAGTGTCTTTCATGAGCTTAGGGTTTCTGAAAGTACTTAGTAGCCAATTCAAATTTTTAGTTGTATATAAAACAAGACAACTGCCAAAAGTTCTGAAATAAAATCAATGCATTGATTCAGCAGGTGAACTCACACCATAACATGAAATGAGGCAGCTAAGGAAAAAAATTGTGTTAAATTTTGAGGTGATGGTCAATTTGGTGATTGCTTCACTGAGATATTAAGGAGCATTTGGCTTGTTTTATGATACTTAGAATTATGCTTCAATATCCAAAAGTTTTGATTAAATTCTTTATGAGCTGAGCTAATATAATAATGCAGTTGTATTTTACTGTAGAAACGGATAGGTTCAGATAGCATCCCATGAGACCAGTTGCTTCTTAATCTAAACTAAGCACTACTAGTATATACTAGGATATGTAGTAGTTCAACAATGCTCCACCAGAAGTCTCATTGCCCTATGCCTTTTCAAAACTGAGGGTATTAATGACAGCGAAGGGCACTGATTATGCCTAATTCACGTATAATAAGGAGCAAGAATTAGAGGGTGAGGAAAGGCTTTGAACCCCAAAATATAAGTTCTCTGCAAAGAGGTAGGGCTTTATTGAATCAAGCATATGAGTTAAATTTTTAAACAATGTGCTGGTTCCAGGACAGGTCCTCCAAAAAAGGAATGCAGGAACTTAAAGTTACTAACCCTCTGCACCCAGTGGAGGACCGGGGTTATGGAACCCTGGTTTTCCTTTCCTGAAGTCTATACTCAGTTCCTTAGTCTTGCTGACATCGAGTGAAAGGTTGTTGCTGTGGCACCACTCAGCCAGATTTTCAGTCTCCCTCTATATGCTGATTCATTACCTTCTTTTATTTTAGCCCACAACAGTGGTGTCATCAGTACACTTGAATATGGCATTGGAGCTCTGCCTAGCTACACAGTCATAAGTGTAAGTCGAGTAGAGCAGGGGGCTAAGCACACAGCCTGTGGTGTACCTGTGCTAATGGAGATTGTGGAGGAGATGTTATTGCCTATTTGGGGTCTACAAGTGAGGAAAACCAGGATCCAATTGCACAAGGAGGCTAAGATTTGGAGCTTATTGATTAGATTTAAGAGGATGATGGTACTGAATGCTAAGCTGTAGTTGATAAAGAACATCCTGATCTCAGCATCTTTCCTGTCCAGAAGTTCCAGGGTTGAGTGAAGAGCCCATGAGATGACATCTGCTGTGGGCTGATTGCTCTGGTAGGCAAATTGGAGTGGATCCAAGTCACATCTCAGGCAGGAGCTGATATGTTTCATCACCAGCCTCTCAAAACACTTCATCACTGTGCATGTCAGTGCAACTGGGCGATAGTCATTGAAGCAGGTTACCATGCTCTTCATTAGCTTGAAGAAGATGGGTACCTTACACCACCACACCAGTCAGCTGGTCAGCACAGGTCTTTAGTATGTGGCCAGGTACCCCGTCCATTCCAGATGTTTTCTGTGGATTCACCTTCCTGAAGGCAGCCCAGATGGCATGTCACAGGATCATCAGGGCATATGGGAATTTACGGTGTTTCCTCCATGTTCTGACGGTCAAAGCGAGCATGGAAAGTATTGAGCCCATCTGGAAGCAAAGTCCTGTGTCTCCCACGTCGCTGGATTTAACTTTGTTCAAGTCCTCCTGCAGCAGTCGAGCATCACTCATTGATTCAATTTTGGCCCAGAATTTCCACTTTGCCCATGAGGAGGCTTTCTGGAGATGACACCTGCACCTCTTGCAGCTTTCGTTCTTCAGGTCCCCAGCAGATTTCAGATCTCATGGTTCATCCACAGCTTCTGACCGGGAAAAACACAAAATGATTTAATGGGAACACACAATATCTACAGCTGTTTTAATGGTCCGTTACAACCATGGTGTATTCATTCAGATCTCTAGATGAGCATTTGAACACGACCCAATCCACTGATTCAAAGCAATCCCATAATTGCTCCTCTGCCTCCTGTGATGACCTCTTCATTATCCTAATCTCTGGAGCTTTTCTTCTCAGCCTCTGCAGGTAGGAGAGGGACAGCTAAGTGATCTGAATCTCTATTTGACTGGAGGTGATACTTTTTGCTATTCACAGCAGGATGTACACATCTGGAAATCAACAGTGTACAAGCCACAATTTACCACCCATGTTTTCCTTGGGCATAAACCTCACCATTGCCATTCCCACATATTCCATCTCTGCTGACGTGTATGGGAAGAAACTTAATACAGTACCTCAACACAAGTCCTTCACTGTGAATCCTAAAAGCACAATAGAGAATTCCACAGTCTTTGAGTGAGTGCTCAGTCTTTAATCCCTTTTGTGTGTGGTCCAGGGGCAGTGTGAGCTTCTAAAGAAGGCAGCCTGCTGCTGACAGTGCATGCACCTTTAGAACATCATTAAATTGTGCCTGGTCAGAGTCCAGTAATGTAGACTGAGCACTATTTGCCCCATATGTATACCCAGGGACTTTCCTGGTGAGGGTCTGACTCTAATGACCTGTGGTGCTGCAGGTTATTCTGCCACTAGGGTCTGTCTCTCAACATAACTGCTGCTGATGAGCCTGGTATTTATTCCAAAGCATAAGTTTCCTTTTTGTAAAAGAATCTAAGAGCATTTCTCCCCCTTCAAATCCCTATCCCTTTAACTACCACCACCCTACCCCCACAATTCAATATCTCTGCACCTGGAAAACATCAGTGTTAGGTGAAATAGCAATCTAACAAAATTACATGCATTGGACAAATAGCTCAGAATTGTACAGGATGCAATTATCTGATATCAACAAAATACCTAGGGAGTCCATGCACTTTGGCAGAACATTGTTTAAAAAATATCCTATAAAGTTACCTGTCCCATTCCTGATAGTTAATCATTTGCAAACCTTTTGCTAATGCAAATATTTGCTAATGCAAGCTGAAACACAGCCCTGAGAGCACAACTAGGAGGCACAGCATTCTGTCAGCTGGAAGAACAATTCGGTATTTTGTAATGGCAAGCTGGGAGAGAATTATGCTTGTCTACATCTAAGGAAACTGAATTAAGGTACAGCTTGGGGAACAGCAACTGGCGTGTTTAGGTTATACTGAAAAGTGTTCTGCCACAGAAATAGGGTAAGACTTCAGCAGATTCATTTTCAATGTTGCTTCTGTTGGTAACCTGGCACAATAGACAGTCACCCCTTGAGCCTCGGTATCCAACACGTCATTCTCCCCAACTTCCCCCATCTTCGACAGGATCCTACAACAAAATGCATCTTTACTTACCCCCCAACCCACTCCTCACTTTCCACAGGGATTGTGTTGTTCATGATGTCTTTGTCCATTCACCTCTCACCACCAATCTCCCTCCTGACATTTATCCCTGCAAGTGGAAGAATTGCTACACCTGCCTGTTCACCTTCTCCTTCACCTCCATGCAGGGCCCCTAACAGTCCTTCCAGATGAGATAACCTTCACCTGCAAATCTGTCGAGGTAACCTACTCTATCCACAGCTCCTGATGCGGCCTTCTCTACCACGGTGAGACACTACGTAGATCGGGGGACCTCTTTGTTGAATGCCTTTGGTCTGTCCCCAACAAGCAGGATTTCCCATTGAACAACCATTTCAATTCCAGTCCCTATTCCTATTTTGATAGGCCATTTCACAGCATCCTCTATTGCCATGACGAGGCCACACTCAGGTTGGAGGAGGAACACCTCATATTTGGTCTGGGTAGCGTTCATCAGCATCAAATTCCAATTTTCGATAAATTTTCTCCCTTCCCCTTCCCTCTTTTTTCCATTCCCTATTCTGACTCACCATTTACCTGTTCTCTTCTCCTCAGCTGTCGTCTGCCTTCGCCAGGTGCCTCTCCACCTCTTCTTTCTCCCATGGTTCACTCCCTTCTCCTATCAGATCCCTTCTTCTGCCCTTTACCTTTTACACCTCCCACCTGGCTTCACTTATCACCTTCTAGCCTGTACTCCTGTCCCTGCACTTTCTCAATCTGGTTTCTTCCCCCTTCCTTTCCAGTCCTGATGAAGGGTCTCGGCCTGAAACATACCTTCCACAGATGCTGCCTGACATGGTGAGCTCCTCCAGCATTTTGTATGAGTCACAAGAGTCTGCTTACCTGATCGTCATCCTATTCATTTCAATATAATGAAACACAGCTATGAATAGTGGGTGATCTCTTCTGCTATTTCACTGCCAGGTAGTAGAGCAGAAAATCAGCTCTAAACGTTGAATTGTCACCAGATTCTCCTGTCTTTTATCCATTGTCTCAGCTTTCTGCATCACGCTTTGTAATCTAATCCCTGTTTGTATTCACATTATATGAAGGAAACAATGTATCTTTATGCGTGGAAGCAGTGTGCTTGCACTGAGGGTAAGAGGTAATATTCCGTTCTGAGTGTAGTGAGAAAGTTCATTGACCCTATCGAAATGAAATTTTTGCAGAGACTGGACCACAGCAATGTACAGAATCTGCTCAAGGTAGATCCAAGTCAGGTATTTGATTCTCAATTGATCTTTTGGTTGCATTTAGGGCATTCCACTAAGAAAGTGATAGCTTCCACGATTTTGCAGTATCTCGATAAAAATATTTGCTTATTATCATGGTGCCCAGAATGCCATAGCCAATGTTAATTCTTATCTACGATTTCTGCCATTATCTTCTGGTAAGGATAAAAGTTTCCTTTTTGAAATTAGCTTTTATGTCAGACTTCTGTCATTTCTAGTTGTAATGATGATTTCCTATGAATCCTTGTCAGAGGAGGATACTCCACTCATTGTACACCTTTCCATCCTGGCCTGCCCACTTACCTTCACTCAGTTCTAAGGTGGTTTGAGGTCAATGTGACACGATGAGTGGAGGGTAGGACTGGGCCCACTGAAAATACTCCAGGCCTGGAGACTAACACAAATACCCAAGTAATGCCTTCACTTATTTTATATTGGAAAAGACAGAGCTAGAAAAAGTCTTCAAATATGCATCTGTGCAACATGAATAAGCAGATTTAAACTTTTAAACAGAAAATTAAGGAAGGTTAACAGTGCAAAATCCTGGAATGATTCCAGCAAAGTTGCAGGTTGCAATGCAACGACCTTGGTTCACGGCAAATAAACTATGATCAGGGAAAACAAAACTTCCCTTAGCTTCTTGTGTTTTTGTGAATAAGAATGTTCCATTAATGACCACATAATTTCACTACAAGCTCTGCCAAACCCTAACTCTGGCTCTTTTTAAACCTGTTCCTTTCCTGCCTCTCATTTATCTGGATAAATACATCGAAACCTCTGGCAGTAACTTAGAGTAATTGGAAATTCCCACAGAAACTTTCTGTAACAAATAGACTGATTGTTCTGTTTTTCTTGCATTAGTAGCAATCTAACAGCAGTATCAAGATCTTCTAAAGCAAACGTGCTCCCTTGTAGATTAGCCATTTACTGAGATTGATCGGATCTGAAATAGAATTGGCCCCAGTGCAAACAGGTGCTGAACATTAAAACGGCGCTGTTTTCTTTTTTCTCTTTTACAGTTGGGAGTGTTACGCTTTGTTCCTGAATTACTTTATCTCCTGATGGGAAATCACTTCATAGGCTGCAATTCATCTAGTGCTTTTATGCTACAGCAGATCGTTTTTGTGCTGAATCACTGTCCTGAACACTTAAACTGTAACCACCTTTGTGTTTACAGTGAATTTGACTGAACAAATGTTTGATAGGTTTTATTGCTCTGTTTTACATTGTTAGAGCAAAGAGGGTAACAATTGTTGTCTGTTACCCTGCAATGATTAAAAGGATTTCTAATTGTCACTATTTTTCTTTGCCATAGTTTTTATTGTTTGGGTGATTTTAGATCTTTATTGAGAAATATGATTCTCTTTATAGAAATGTTCTGAAAAATCACAACCAGTAGATCCCACTTGGATCAGTAACACAGCTGGAGTGTGCATAGTGTTGTGAGGCACGCAATGATGCATCAGGACATCACTTCCAACATTATAAAAGTTTTGAGCAACACGCAAACTGCTGGAAGAACTCAGCAGGTCAGGCAGCATCTATGGAGGGAAACAAATATTTGATGTTTATTTCATATTATTTACTGAGACACAGCATGGAAAAGGTCCTTACGGCCCAGCAATCCCACAATTTAACCAGAGTCTAATCACGGGACAATTTACAATGATCAATTAACCTACCAACTGATACGTTTTTGGACTGTGTGAGGAAATCGGAACATTCAGAGGAATCTCACGTGGTTAAGGGGAGAACGCACAAACACTTTACAGGCAGCAGCGAGTATTGAACCCAGGTTACTAATACTATAAAGCATTGTGCTAACCACAACACTATTGTGCCACTATTTTGGGCTGAGACTGTTCATCAGAACTAGAAAGGAAGGGAGGCAGAAGCCAGAATAAAGGTGAGTGAGGGGAAGGAGTACAAAGTTTTGGTACGTTTTTATGAAGCTGTAAGAGAGGAAGATTATATTAGGTAGTTGGGTGTACAACAGACATGCACCAAGTGATTTTATTCTGAGGTCATTATCAGTGATGTATGGTTCATTTCATAGAACCATAGAGTCATAGAGAAGTACAGCTTAGAAACAGGTTCTTTGGCCCATCTACTCTATGCTGAAACCATTTAAAATGTCTACTCTCATCAACCTGTACTAGGACCATAGCCTTCCATAACCCTACCGTCTATGTACCTAACCAAACTTCTCTTAATGAAGTGGCTGCACAGACTTGATGGGCCAAATGGCCTAATTCTGCTCCTATGTCTTATAGTTTTATGGTGTTATGATAATTTGAGTGAGTTAGGGCTTTTCTGTTTGGAATGGAGGAGGATGAGAGATGACTTCATAGAGTTGTACAAGATGGTAAGAGCCATAGACAGAATAGACATCCAGAGATTTTTTCCCAGGGTGGAAATGGTTAATAACAGGGGACATACTTTTAAGGTGTTTGGAGGAAAGTATAAGGGTGATAGCAATGTTAAGCTTTTTAAGAGAGGTAGGTGTGTGGAACAGATACATTAAGGCAATTGAGGGACTTTTGGACAGCTACATGTATGAAAGTAAAATAGAGGGTTATGTGGGAGGTTAAACTGATCTCAGAATATGTTAAAAAGTTGGCACAACATTGTGGGCCAAAGGGTCTGTAAGTGCTGTAGTGTTCAATGTTCTATGAAAAGACAGGAAAGGTATGTATGTATATACCATGTGAGGGCAGATGTTCCGTCTATATAGGTGTCATTGTCAGCACAGATATTATGGCCTATTACAGTACTGTATTGTTCAGAGATCTATGTTCCACATAGAGCTATTGAAGCATGCAGTCCTCAATACGCAAGTGACATTTTGTGGATAGAAAGTTGGATGTGTCCTGTTTGTTTATCTTGATGTATATGAGGGAATAGTAAGCAGCAATAAATTTAAGAGTACTTTTTACAAGAAGATCATGATTTGCGTAGTTCATTATAACCACGGTTGCAACACAGTTCTGATGGATGTAAATCTTCACAACTAGAAAATTTCTGGATTTGAACCAAGGTTCCCAGTAATTTGCATTTAAGTGAATTCTGGGTCCAAGTTCTTTTTTTTGTCTTCTTTCACATGTCACGGGCAGAAAGACCCAAAGACAATAAGAGACTTCGAGTGCATTGCCCGTAACAACCTAAATGCCTTCACAGACTACACACTTGAGGCTCTGTCAGCATGGTCTCATTGCTGGGTCCTGTACTTAAATACTGGTCTGGGGCCTCGAACCCTTTCATTTGATTGTGATTGCTGTTCTGTGCCTCAGGTCATTGTCTCTTACCTCATTTACTGCTGAATGCTGCCTTGTTATTCATTTCTTTGCATTATTTATTTCTGTAATTTTTATGTCTTTACACTGCTGCTGGAAAACAGATTTCACATCATATGTCAGTGATAAATTTCTGAATTCTATATTCTAAGCTGCACCAAACGCGATTATTTGTATAAATATTAAAACTTTAACAGCCTTGCCAGAGTAAATTCGACAGCAATGAGTTAGCTGTATTGTACTTAAGTTAGGCAATCAAGGATTCATCATATAGCCTAAAGAACCATGAAACAACTTTCTTCAAGGCTCCTTTTAACATGCTTGCTAACCTGTCTGCTGCCCCTTTGGAAGTTATAGTAATCAACAACTGTCATTATATGGCAGAAATCTTTCAATTCAATGTAGAGTGAACTATACTACAGTTAAATATTAATCATGACTGTTTTCTAATGGAGCACAGATTCATCTCAATACTTCAATGATATGTTACACAGTAGAAAATGTATTTGTCTATTCAGAGAGTTATAGAAATAAATAATATGGAAACCTGGTCCTACAGCTCAACAATATGTGCCTAATAACGCATGCTTGATCTGTGCCTAATAGCACATTCGACGACATGTTACTAAAACATAAAATAATCCCTTATTATACTGTAGGCTATACAATACACTTTCCTATCCAGTGTCTCTTCAATTTTGTAACTGTACTCGTCTTTACCAATGGCAGCTTGTTGCTTTTACCCACCAGCCTCTGTGTGAAAAACTTGCCCCTCGAATCTCCTTTGACAATAGACAACAGGTGCAGGAGTAGGCCATTCGGCCCTTCAAGCCAGCACCGCCTTTCAAAGTGATCATGGCTGATCATCCACAATCAGTACCCCGTTCCTGCCTTCTCCCCATATCCCTTGACTCCACTATCTTTAAGAGCTCTATCTAACTCTTTCTTGAAAGCATACAGAGAATTGGCCTCCACTGCCTTCTGAGGCAAAGCATTCCATAGATCCACAACTCTCTGGGTGAAAAAGTTTTTCCTAAACGCCATTCTAAATGGCCTATCCATTATTCTTAAACTGTGGCCTCTGGTTCTGGACTCCCCCAACATCGGGAACATGTTTCCTGCCTCTAGCATGTCCATTCCCTTAATAATCTTATATGTTTCAATCAGATCCCCTCTCATCCTTCTAAATTCCAGTGTATACAAGCCCAATCGCTCCAATCTTTCAACATATGACAGTCACGCCATCCCAGGAATTAACCTCATGAACCTACGCTGCACTCCTTCAATAGCAAGAATGTCCTTCCTCAAATTTGGAGACCAAAACTGCACACAATACTCCAGGTGTGGTCTCACCAGGGACCTGTGCAACTGCAGAAGGACCTCTTTGCTCCTATACTCAACTCCCCTTGTTATGAAGGCCAACATGCCATTAGCTTTCTTCACTGCCTGCTGTACCTGCATGTTTGAATCTTTCCCCTCTCACTTTAAAGCTCTACCCTCAAATTTCAGACTCCCCAATACTGGGGGAAAAGACCGACCATTCACCTCATCAATGTCCCTTATGATTTTATATTCCTCTGTAAGGTCACTCCACAGCCTCCTTCACTCCAGAGAAAAATACCCCAGCCTGTCCTCTCGAGTCCTACAGTCCTAGTTACACCCTTGTGAATCTTTTCTGTACCTTTGCCACCTTAATGAGATCCTTCTTGTAGCTAGGCCACGAGAACTGCACAAACACTCCATGTGCAGTCTCATCAACATCATGTACAGCTGTAACATGATATCCCAACTCCTGTACTCAGTGCACTGACCAATGAGGGAAAGTGTGCCAAATGATAAACATGAGAAAGTCTGCAGATCCAAATCCAAAACAACACACATAAAGTGCTGGAAGAACTCAGCAGGTCAGGCAGCATCTGTAGAAATGAATAGATCGTTGACGTTTCAGGCTGAGACCATTCATCGTGAGCATTGAAGAAGGGTTTCTGCCCAAAGCATCAACTATCTAATCATTTCCATAGATGCTGCCTGATCTGATGAGTTCCTCCAGCATTTTGTGAAGCGTGCCAAATGCTCTGTTTACCACCCTGACTATCTGTGTTGCCACTTTCAGAGAATTATGCATTTTTACACCAGGTCTCTCTGGTCTACAACAATCTTCATGGTCCTGCCATTTACTGCACAAGTCCTCCCCTGTTTTAACTTTCCAAAATGCAATACTTTGCATTTGACCAAGTTAAAATCCCTCTGTCAATCCTTGGTCCAATTTTCCAGTTGATTGAGGTCCCGTTTTAATCTTAGATAATCTTCTTCGCAATCCATGATACCAATTTTGTGTAACTTTCAACTACTTTGGTGCATGGTGACAAGCACAGGGAAATGATTTTTTTGTCAAAAGTCAGCAAAGACTTATTAGAATCACAGAATAGATATTCATTCACAATAAAAGTACCTTAAGCCATGTTGCTCCTCATTGTGGAAAATTCTGCATATGTACATAGTTTCGTCAAACTCTTTGTCAGTAGTCAGCCATTACACCAAACCTCTTCTTTATGTGTGAAACAATTTACAATTGTATGCCTGTGAAATTATACTCAGCATCCAAACCCTAAGCATCCTTTGAATCTTGGAACTGCCAAATTTGAAACTGCTACTTTTGCACCCAGGATCACTAGTAATCATCCCAGATTTGGAATGAGAACAAAATGTCCTCCTAGAACAGGTTGTCATTGGGTTAAGATATGACCAGCCTCATACACAACTATACTCCCATAACAATATTACATTCAAAAGTCCGGCATACAGTATGTACACGATTGTTGCTGTAAGTGACAGAACTATTTCCCTCTCTTTTCTTTTATTTCTTATCAGTCTTATTTGCTTATGATGCCATCTCTTACTGTATCAAATAGTTCTTGTGTATTTTCCAACTTTTTCTAAATGTCACATTGCAACTGTGTTAATAGAATTCCCCCATTTAACTTTGTATTAATGACAAACTGGTCTGCATTTCCTGTACTGTCCCTCCATTTCTGTATCATTAGTGGAGTTTCATTTACTACTTCCTCTCATTGCACAACACTGGACAATAGTTCATTCATTGGTTCCTTAACATACTGATCCAGAAAATCATCTTTTACAGAGCTCATGAATTTGTCCTCCACAATACTACTCTGGTGTGCCAGTCAAGTAGACTAAAGTGAATATTGTAATAATCTGTATACATAATACTCTAGTTAAATTACTGGTTGAATCTACTCAGGCATTGACCAAGGATTTGAAAGCAGGATTTCAAGTACCATTATGGCAACTGAGGAATTCATGCCTCCAGAACCTGGAATTAAAATTTAATGTGCAACCACGAGTAAAGTCCCATTTGATTTACACATGTCCAGGAGATCTGCCGCCTTTACCTAAACCAGACCCTCTAACAGGGTTGAAATACTACTCTATTCAGGGGTTATTAGACACATTTTGTCAATACCTTCCACATCCCATCAATGATTTTTTTTAAAAGCTGGTTTCACTTTTTTATAAGACCATTAAACCTTAAGATAGAGGAGCAGAATTAGGCCACTTGGCCCATTGAGTCTGCTCCTCCATTTCATCATCGCTGATCCATTTTTTCCCTCAACTCCAATCTCCTGCCTTCTCCTCGTATTCCTTCATTCCCTGACCAATCAAGAATCTATCAACAGCTGCCTTAAATATACATAAAGACTTGACCTCCACAGCTGCCTGTGGCAACGAATTCCACAGATCCACCACTCTCTGGCTAAAGCAATTCTTCCTCATCTTCGTTCTAAAAGGACACCCCTCTATTCTGAGGCTGTGTCCTCTGATCTCAGATTCCCCTAACATAGGAAACATCATCTCCACATCCACTCTATCAATGCCTTTAACAAATTGATAGGTTTCAATTAGGCCACCCCTCGTTCTTCTGAATTCAAGGGAATACAGGCTCAGAACCATCAGACACTCTTCATATGACAATCTTGGAAACATTTTTGAGAACCTCCTTTGAACCTTCGCCAGGTTCAGCACATCTAAGATGAGGGGCCCAAACTTATATTGGACCTCCTTGGATTCAGGTGTAACCTGTCCCATAAATTGAATCTCTGCACTGTTTCCTCAGCCATGCATTCACCTGCCAACTCATCCTATTTTTACCCTCACAGGCAGCAATCCAGAGATTACTAACCCAGAGGTCCTGTTTTTTCAGTTTTCCACCTAGCTCTCTAAAATCATTCTCACTTTGTCTACCAAGTATGTACCAAGACTTCTGGCTGCTTACCCTCCACCTTGAGAAGGCCATGGAAACAATCCGAGACATCCGAGACAGGGGACGGAACATATCATTCGTGTGTTTCTACCACACCCACAGAAGCTCATCTCTGTCCCTCTGACTAAGGAATCACCCATCAATAGTGCAGTCCTCTTCACCTCCCTGCTCTTCTGAGCCACAGCACCAGGCTCACTGTAGCTCCAGCACCCCCTCCAGTAGGTCGTCTAGGCATATACTCACATGTATTTGTATTGCGTAGAAAAACTTCACAATTGAGGAAAAGATATTTCATCAGCAGGACAGTGTGTGTGATGTGATGATTAAAAAAAGGCACTTGACTTTTGCTGTTGGCCTTCCCCAACCAAAATTGCAAACAATGTTTAGTCACAGAGTATGTGTAGACTGATACACTTCCTTCTGTAGCCCATTATTTATCACTGAATAAATGTTTTTTTCTATCTATTGCACATCAGACACATTCCATCTACATTTCGAAACTTCAGTTTTAACAGAGAATTGGGAAGTTGGTCTCAGTGCTTAAGCCACTTATCCATTCGGTTCTGAGTGCATTAAATACTGTACATGCATTTTTGCTTTACAAATGTACTTAGCAATTACTGCAGCTGCAGCTGCTTACTTACCAAGAGCTATTGATGCATTTTCATTTGTCAAGCATTAACTAATGGTGCTTCCACTCTGTATTTCAGCTCTGCTTCTGTAGAATCTGTGGACATCCTGACGTCCATCTCCCTCCATTTCCATAAATCATGGAACTACATTTCTACAGGAGTGGAACAGAGAAATATGCAGTGTGACCAAAGTGTCCAAATTTACTGCTGGCTCCTGTGTTATCTTACCTTATGATTCTCAAACTGCAGAAAGCTTTCCCTTGTACTAGCAGAGAAAAGATAGGGGCATCCGATAGCAGAGGGAATGTCAGTCGTGACTTAAGAAATGCCAGTTTAAATACACTGATTTTAAAGGAACAGTCATAACACTATTTAGCATGCTGGGATAGACAACATATAGTACTGCTGCCACAATCAAACAAGCTTCGTGAATATGGCAGTGATGATAAGCTTGATTCTCATATGGGGCTGTATTGTGGTCTGACTGGGAAGGGGACATGGAGAGGGAAATCATGATTGGGCAAAGGGGAAAAGAGAGGGAAGGGGCTGGGAAGCAGAGAGAGATTTTGTAATGCTCAGTAAATAAATTGTTTGGAATCAAATCAGCTTGCCTGTTGTCTCAGGGTTGGGCATGTCTGCACCTGTGTCAACCCCACCCCTGCTATTCTTTCTATGACACCAGTCCCACATTCCTCCTATAGCACTTAGAAACATTGAAGCATAGAAAACATATAGCACAATACAGGCCCTTCGGCCCACAAAGCTGTGTTGAACATGTCCCTACCTTAGAACTACCTAGGCTTTACCCATAGACCTCTATTTTTCTATCTACTTGTAGCCATCCAGGAGTCTTTTAAAAGACCCTATCATTTCCACCTCCACCATTGTTGTCAGCAGCCCATTCCATGCACTCACCGCTCTCTGTGTAAAAAACTTACCCCTGACATCTCCTCTGTACCTACTTCCAAGCACCTTAAATCTATGCCCTCTCATGCTAGCCATTTCAGCCCTGGGGAAAAGCCTCTGACTATCCACACGATCAATGCCTCTCATTATGTTGTACACCTCTATCAGGTCACCTCTCATCCTCCGTCACTCCAAGGAGAAAAGGCCGAGTTCACTCAACCTATTCTCATAATGCATGCTCCCCAATCCAGGCAACATCCTTGTAAACCTCCTCTGCACCCTTTCTATGGTTTCCACATCCTTCCTGTAGTGAGGTGATCAGAACTGAGCACAGTACTCCAAGTGGGGTCTGACCAGGGTCCTATATAGCTGCAACATTACCTCTCGGGTCTTAAACTCAATTCCATGGTTGATGAAGGCCAATATACCGTTTGCCTTCTTAAGTACAGAGTCAACCTGCGCACCAGCTTTCAGTGTCCACTGGACTCCAACCCCAAGATCCCTCTGATCCTCCACACTGCCAAGAGTCTTACCATTAATGTTATATTCTGCAATCGTTTTTGACCTACCAAAATGAACCACCTCACGCTTATCTGGGTTGAACTCCATCTGCCACTTCTCAGCCCAGTTTTACATCCTATTAATGTCCCATTGTAACATCTGACTGCCCTCCACACTATCCATAACACCTCCAGCCTTTGTGTCATCAACAAATTTACTAACCCATCCCTCTACTTCTTCATCCAGGTCATTTATAAAAATCACAAAGAGAAGGGGTCCCAGAACAGATCCCTGAGGCACACCACTGGTCATTGGCCTCCACACAGAATATGAGCCATCTACAGCCACTCTTTACCTTCTGTGGGCAAGCCAGTTCTGGATCTACCAAGCAATGCCCCCATGGATCCCATGCTTCCTTACTTTCTCAATAAGCCTTGCATGGGGTACCTTATCAAATGCCTTGCTGAAATCCATATACACTCATACTGCTTTACCTTCATTAATGTGCTTAGTCACCATTGCCATTCCCAACATCCTTTGTTACTGCCAGATTTACAAACTTGTTCTCTGCTACATGTTGACAAATACAGTACTGTTCAAAGGTCTGAGGTATGCTAGCTATAATATATATGTATATACCTAAGACTTTTGCACAGTACTGTACAGTATTTCATCACTTACAGTCATCCAACCATTTTGTCTTATGTATATGAGTTTGATAGTCTTGTCAAATAAAACAGAAGCTACAAGCTACAAGCATAAATAAAGTCCTATATGTAAAATAGCAAATTCCCCTGATTGATTTAACCAGGTTCCTACTCAGGACTCAGCCAAAAGCTTTACCCTTTGTAGTATGGTAAAGGAATGCCGTCTGTGTTTTAACATAATTCTTGCCTGACTCCCACAATAAGCTTTGCACCTTCTATTTCTATCAACATGCTCCTTCAATGCATTTATGAAGGAGGTGAGGTGGATGGCTGTTGGATCAACTCTTCTGATGGGATTCTTGAGCTCCATGACCATGCAGCCACAAGTCAAGCAGTGGGCAGGTGTGTAATGTCACATGGGCTTTATCCTGGGAAGCATTTACAACATTGATGCCAGTTCCACTCACTCCTCAATAGTCTCCAAAATCTTGAAATAGCAGGCTACTTGTTCATTGAAATTAGTCTTATTTGACCCCTCACATATGAATGCAGAAGATTGCTCTACTCGAGAGATCAAAGACCACCAAATCTGAAAACCTGCTGAGATTATTTTCTCATTCAAGGCCTCTCCACTGTGGAGTAACATGAGGGAAGCTGGAGATCACTAAAGCTTCCATTACAGGGAAAACTTGGCAGGCAAGTTGCAGATGATTATTGGGAAATCTCACTATAAGCTTCAAAAAATGTTCAAGCTGCCTATTCAATGCTGAACTGACAGGAGAAACTAATGTCAACTTAACAGTCATCATTTATATGCATGGTTAGCAATTTAGAATTGAAATTAATTCCAGAGCCCAAAGGAACTGAGACTAATGGGGTGATTTAAGCCTAAATGGCCCATTGGAAATCTGCCCCGATGACTTCACACATGAATCATTTGGAGTGTAAAACAAATGTTGCACCCAATCCAATCAGTTTCTCAACTGGGTTGGATTAAAATAATTCCTTATTACATGGGCAAAGGGCACTTGAAGTGAGATCAGCAACCCAGTTTCCATTAGCAATCATCTCTGGCGCATGTTGATGAATGCGATCACCATAGGTGCTATTTTGCTTCATAGACCAGAAGTATTCCCAAATAAATTTTACCCCAAATGTATGTATATTGATGTTTTCAGCCACAGAAGTGGCCATGTTAAGGAAATCACCACAAACTGCCTACGAAGGAGTTACCAGGGCAGGTGAGAATATACTTTATTTGGGTGATGTAATTCCATAAAACTTGTCGAATTCAACAACAAGGCGCAAAAATGTGTCCACTGCTAGCTGGCCCATGTATAGACTGTCCATTGACACGATAAGAAAAAGATCTGGGTGATTAGGTTTAAGGAATTACATTTTTTTATAAAGGGAAAGAAAGAAACAGGAGGTTTATAAAGGGAGCTACAAGACTTACAGATGAGGCCTTTCAGGGGAAAGCCATCATAAGCAGAGTGAAGAGAAAGGACAGACTAATGCTTCAGAAGGTTGTAGGACTAAGGAGAGAATAGAAAAAAGAATCCATGAAGCAATCTGAAAGGTGAGAATGTTTTGGAACAGAGGATAGAAAATCAAAGATAAATCAAAGATAAATCCAGAGCCAGTGGCAGATTGTCACAATCAAGTCTGAACCATTATACAATCTAGACAAATCTGATGGCCAATGACATTATATGGCTGGATGAGTGCAAGTGAGTGGTGCATGAGCCTGGTACAAGAAGTTAGCTACAAGTGAAGATAGTAAAGCTAGAGGAAAACAGGTATTCAAGACAGGATAGAGAGTTTGGAGAAGAAGATGTCTGAAGTCCATGAGGGATCAGATGCAAGAAGAATGTTCAATGAAAACTTAAAGAGATTTAGCTCCCTCCAACTTCTTGCTCTGACCTCAACTCTTTTCCAGTCCTGATGAAGGGTCTCAGTCCAAAATATTGACTGTTTATTCATTTCTATAGATGCTGCCTGACCTGCTGAGTTCCTCCAACATTGTATCTGTTTTGTATGAAATTTAGCTGAATTCATCAATGTGGCCATATCTTGTCCCTTAGAACAGGACTCATCCATCCTCTGAATGCTCTGCTGGAAATAATTTAACATCTGAGGAGTTCCATTGACACTGAGCATGTGGAGAGTGAGAATGAGATCCTTTTATTTGGAATGTTTCATTAATATTCATCAGCCACTGACAACACTTTATTTGGTTTGAGTTATTGCAGCAAAGATCTCCTACAGGTGGGGGTTTTCCAGAGTGAAATATGGTTCATGCTGTCCTTTGCTTTTAGCAGATCATAACTTTTCAGTGTATCCAAGCATTTTTTGTGCTTGCATTAGATGGAGCAGCATACTGCTTGACATTCACTGGCAGGAGATGGAAATCAAGTGGAATGTGTGGAGTCAAGAAGAATATTTCTGTCATTTAGTATTTGATTGGTGTTATTGAGGTGAGGAAAGGAATATTGCTATCTCAGTATACTAGCACCAATTATTCCATAGCCGATGCCAATAAGACACACAGGCCAGTTACTTTGTCATTGCAGTTTCTTAGAATTGCTGCATGCAGCTTTACTTCCAGGTTTCCTACATTACAATAGTGTCCAGACTTCAGAAGTATCTATTTGTCTGTAGAGTGTTTTGTGCTGCTCCATGAGTCAGAAAGATCATGAAAAATTCTTTGGTTTTGTCAGGAAGCAAGTGTACCACAAAGCCAATGACGCTGGGTGAGATGAGAGATGAGCCATTCTCCTGATTGCTGTATCACCGCAGGGTCTACTGCGAAATGTGGGATAGGAGGTAGGCTGGCAAGACCTTCTGGATCAGGCATTGGAATTACAATCTCTTGAAGTATTTGAAATATAATGAGTTCACTGGTTTTCGGGAAGAGTCGAAAGGGGCAAGAAGTACTGGACCTTTCATTATTTTTAGAAGTCCACTTTAGTTTTATATGTACTGAATAGAAAGTGACCATATTCCTTTAGAGTGACCAACCTACCTTTATCTAGAAGATACCTGATCCCTCTGTCAATTAGGGCAAGACCTAATTTCTTGAACTGTATTATAGAAACATAGAAAACCTACAACACAATACCGTCCCTTCGGCCCACAGAGCTGTGCCGAACATTGGTACCTTAGAAATACCAAGACTTACTCATAGCCCTCTACTTTTCTAAGCTCCATGTATCCATCTAGGAGTCTCTTTAAAGACCCTATCGTTTCCGCCTCCACTACTGCCAGCAGCCCATTCCACGCACTCACCACTCCCTGTGTAAAAAAACTTACCTCTGACATTTACTCTGTACCTCTTTCCAAGCACCTTAAAAAAAAGCCTTTTAATGCTAGCTATTTCAGCCCTGGGAAAAAGCCTCTGACTATCCACATGATCAATGCCTCTCATTATCTTGTACACCTCTGTCAGGTCACCTCTCATCCTCCGTCACTCCAAGGAGAAAAGGCCGAGTTCAATCAACCTATTCTCATAAGGCATGCTCCCCAATGCAGGCAACATCCTTGTAAATCTCCTCTGCCCCCTTTCCATGGTTTCCACGTCCTTTGTGTAGTGAGGCGACCAGAACTGAGCACGGTACTCCAAGTGGAGTCCGACCAGGGTCCTATATAGCTGCAACATTACATCCTGGCTCTTAAACTCAATCCCACGATTGATGAAGGCCAATGCACCTCATGTCTTTTTAGCCACAAAGTCAACCTGCATAGCAGCTTTGTCTGTCCTATGGACTCGGACCCCAAGATTCTTCTGATCCTCCACACTACCAAGAGTCTTGCCATTAGTGCTATATTCTAGTGCTATATTTGATCTACCAAATTGAACCACCTCACACTTATCTGAGTTGAACTCCATCTGCCACTTCTCAGCCCAGTTTCTCTAAACAATTCAATCGCTAGCAGAGTAAATCTAATTTTCTACATTTGGCATGGTTATGAAAACTGATTCTGTAGCTATCATTTAGCACCACAAAATTTCTTAAAATGTTGACAAAGCTGCTTTTGAAGTCTTTTATCCAACTGCTGAAGTTCTGGACTCTAGTGAATTTCATGAATCACGGGCAGTATTTTGAACACTAGTAAAATATTATTTTACTACCTTTAGTTTGTGGTTATGGGCAGACTGCATTAATAGTGTAAGCAGAATAAATCCATTTGGCAAATGGATGAAATTCCTGCTACCCTTCAGCGTGTGCAATTTCTCAAAAAAGACTAGCAGTATTATATACACAAGAATGTTTCCACTTTTTCACCATGCTAATTTCTCCATATCAAAGTCAAAGTTAACGCAAAATCTATTATCAGAGTGCATGCATGTCACCACATACAACTCTGAGATTTTTTTTCTGTGGGCATACTTTGCAAATCTGTAGAACTGTAATCATAAACAGGATCAATGGGCAACAAACAACAAATACAGATATGAATAGATAGCAATAAATAATAAGCATGAAATAACAAGAGTCTTTAAATGAGGGTAGTTATCCCCTTTTGTTCGAGTCCAATGTTTGAGAGATTGTAACTGTTATTGAACCTGGCGGTGCCAATCCTGAGGTATTTGTACCTTCTACCTGATGGCAGCAGCCAGTGAGGTAAGGATCTTTGATGATGGGTGTTGCTTTCCTATGGCAATATTTCATGTAGATGTGTTCAATGGGTGGGAGGGTTTTACCTGTGACATACTGGGGTGAATCCACTACCTTTTGTAGGATCTTCCACTCAAAGGCATTGGTGTTCTCATACCAGGTAGTAATGCAACCAGTCCGCAGACTTTGCACCACATATCTACAGCACAGAGGTTTGCCACGGTTTTTGATGACATGCCGAATCTCCACAGACCCCTGAAGAAGTAGAGGTGCTGTCGTGCTTTCTTCACAATTATGTATTAGTATAACAGGTCCAGATAAGGTCTTCTCAGATACTGACACTCAAGAATTTAAAATTCGTGACCCTCTCCACCGCTGGTCCTTCAATGACTAGTGGTTCATGTACCTCTGGTTTCCCTCTCCTAAAGTCTTCAAACTGTGCTTTGGTCTTATTGGTACTGAGTCAGATGTTGCTGTAATTGCACCACTCAGCCAAATTTTCAATCTCCCTTCTGTATGATGATTTATCATATAGCCCATAACAGTGGTGTCATCAGCAAACTTGTATATGGATGTCAAAAAGACTGAAGATATCTATATCTATATATCCAATAAAAAGTATTTATCCCCATTGGAATTTTTCATGCTTTATTGTTTTGCAACATTGAATCACAGTGGAATTAATTTAGCTTCTTTGATACTGATCAACTGAAAAGACTCTTTTGTGTCAAAGTGAAAACAAATTTCCAGAATTTTTTAAAATTTATTACAATTATAAACACAAAATAGTTGATTGCTTAAGTATTCATCCCCTTCAAGTAGGTATTTAGTAGATGCACCTTTGGCAGTGATTACATCCTTGAGTCTTTTTGGACAGGTCTCTATTAGCTTTGCACATTAGGACACTGCAATTTTACTTCATTCTTCTTTATAAAACTGATCAAGCTCTGTCAGATTGCATGAGGTTCATGAGCGAACAGCCCTTTTCATGTCCAGCCAAATTTTCAATTGGGTTGAGAGCTGGACTCCGACTTGGCCACTCCAGGACAATAACTTTGTTGTTTTCAAGCCATTCATGTGTAGCTTTGCTAGGATTTTGGAACATTCGCATTGACCGTATTCAAATGATCTGCAGGATCCTAGCATGAACTTCCATGATGCTGCCCTGGATTTGAAAGCACTCTGAGATAACGTTTATGATAAAAGAGAAGTGTTGGTCAGTGAGTCACTCGAAGGAGTCGGTCTTTGTCAAGAATGCAATATTGAAGTTGAAAGACGTCAGAGACAAAAGAAACAAATGGCTGATGAGAACTCAAGAGACGCTGGGTTAACAGCTAAGGAGGGAATGGAAAGAGTCATGATGGGAACACTCGACCATTTTCATAAAGAAATGGATGAAAGATTCGCTTGTTTGCACGAAACTGACGCCAAGTTTTGGTTCCTTCTCGATGTCGAAGGACTGTTATGGCGCCGACAGTAACAACCTAAAGAAGAAGTACAAAAATTTGGGCAAATTGTACAGCCCAGATGTTGATGGACTGCAGCTATATGAAGAAATTTTGGATTGCAGAATGTCACTATCAAAGCTGGTCAACTTGAAAATATCAAGACCCGAAGAGATTCTTGAATTTATTGTTCAGTATGGAGATGAGAGCGGCTTCCCCAATCTTCGCATTGGTATTCAGATAATGCAAACCATCCCAGTTTCTATCACCAGCTGTGAGAGATCATTCAGCAAGTTAAAACTAATACTTTTGTATTTGAGAGCCTCCATGGGTCAAGGCAGACTCTGTGATCTTGCTCTGCTGAGTGTAGAAAGAGAAGGAACTGAAAAAACTGACTTTGATCAATTTGCATCAGTGGAAGCAAAGAAGGTGCAGTTATAATTTTCCTGTAGTGCCATAATTCATTAATTAAAAGATTAATGAGCTGTATTTTTGATCTGATATTATGGTAAAGCCATCTAAAAGATGGATGTCAGATGTTTGGACAGGGGCGCAATTTCAGTGCTTGCCATAGGTGCTGTTTTCTGCAGATTCGCCCCTGCTTGTGGAAGTACTTGAACCACAAGAACTACAGTACTTTAAGAACGTGGTTCAACACTATGATTTCTCAGGCAAATAAGATGGGCAGTAAATGCCAGTACAGCACCATTTTCTTTAAATCGTTTTAATTGGAATCATATCACTTTCATGCCAAATAATACAAATGTAATTTCTTGTGTAGCAGGGCCTTAAGTTGGCCTAAGGGTGTGGTCAACCCTTCCCTCGCTTTTCGTCCCAGGTCCAGGTGACCCAGCTGGTAGCACCTGGTAAGGGTCCCTTGCTTGGGGTTCCGAGTGATGGCCAGTGGCAGACCCAGCAGGAGACTGGTGGGGAAGGCGCAAGAGCTACGACCTTGGAAGGCAACGGTTGCTTTGCGAGCAGATGATCTACCAAGAAGAGAAGTGGTGATCTCCTTAAACTCACCCGGCAGAAGGCAAAGGCAAACCACTGCGGTAACCTGCCAAGTGCATGATTTCCCAATATGTCAGTCTCAATAAAGGATCAAAACAACTACACTAACGGAGCCACGAATAACAGTAGTGGAGTCACGTCTGACAATGGTAGGAATGAGGCTACCAGGGTCGTCATCAACCGAAAACCTCATGTCAGGATAGCTATGTGGAATATTAGGTCTCTTCTTATACGAGGTAAACTAGGAAATGAAAAGACTGAAGATAAACATACTCAGACTATGTGAAATGAGATGGACGGGGGGGATGGCTCTAAAGGGGTGACGGATAACAACTGATCCATTCAGGAGGAAGTGAACATAAGCACGGAGTTGGAATCTTGGTAGACAAGGAAACAGTGAAAACTATCAAAGGCAGTGTCTCCATTAGTGAAAGAGCGTTGATGATTAAAATCTCAGCTAAACCATTTGACATTAACTTTATACAGGTCTATATGCCAACCATGGACTATGACGATAACGAAGTTGATATGGTTTACAGAGAAATTGAAAAGCTAATGAAAAAGACTAAAAACAACAAAGTAACTGTAATTCTTGGTGATTTTAATGCCAAAGTTGGCAGCGCAAGAGAAGTTTTGACTATAGGACCCTTCGGGCTTGGGGAAAGAAATGACCGCAGAGAAAGACTGGTTGAATTTACAAAAGCTAACAAACTAATGATTGCGAATACCTGGTACAGTCTGCCAAAATGGAGACTGTACCTGTCCTGATGGTTCGGTAAAAACCAAATTGACTATATTTTAATACCCAATCGGTTCAGCAATGGAGTGAAGCAGGTGAAAACGTTCCCTGGTGCTGACTGTTAAACAGGTCACAATCCTGTGGTACTGGACGTGAGTGCGTGTTTGAAGAAGATGAGAAAAGCCAAACCATCAAATAAGATAGACTTTGATTTATTCATTACAGATGAAGCAAAAAAGATAGAATATTTGGTAAAAACGGAGAATAGATTTTCAATCTTAGGTGAAGAGGGTAGCAACATGGCAGTGAAGAGTTTAAAACAACAGTGACAGAAGTTGTGGGAAAGAATTTGTGTTATTGGAAAAAGAGCAGAAAACATAACCCTTGGTTCACTGATGAGTTGAGAAAGTTAGCTGAAGAAAGAAGAAAGGTAAAACATTGGGATAATGAATGATACAAAGCACTACACCGCTTGATTCAAACAAAATGCAAGGAAGCAAAAGAGAATTGGATGGATGAACAGTGCGAAGAAATTGAGCAGTATGAACAAAGTTATGATTGTAGAGGCCTTCACGAAAAGGTAAAGGATATGACGAAATTAAAGTGGACCGTGCCATCAGCTGGGTGCATCGAACACAGTAGTGGTATCCATGCTATGAAAAAGAAGAGATCATGGACAGATGGGTTGAGTACATCTTGGAATTATTTGAAGGTAGCAGGATTGAGGGTTTACCAGAATTAAATCAAATGACTAATCAACCTAAAATATTGATGTGATTTGGAGTCTAAAAGTCAAAAAGGCAGCTGGTGAAGATAAGATTTCCCCTGAATTTCTGAAATCACTTCTTCCAAAGGGAAAAACGAACCTTTTGGTGATATTAAACAACAGTTATATGACTGGAAATCTAACAGAAGATTTTCTCAAATCGGTATTTATCACCTTACCACAAAAGCCAAGGACGATAAAATGTAACAAACACAGGACGATAAGCATAATGTCTCACTGCGTTAAGCTACTGTTGAAAATATTGTTCAGCAGAATGCAAGATATAATCAGTGATGAAATTGGAGAAACTCAGTTTGGTTTTCGTAAAGGCTCAGGAACAAGGCAAGACTGTGTTGGCTCGCCGGATTTGTTCAACCTCTATAGAGATTGGATTTTTCGGGAATGCGACCATCAGGAGACAGGTATTCCAAATGGAGGCCAGAAGGTGGATAACATCAGGTATGCGGATGACACCACGGTGTTAGCTGACAGCGAATACGAACTGCAAATTATGCTGAATAATGTGAATGAGAAAAGCCTTGACTATTGGCTAAAAACCAACCCTAAGAAACAAAATTGATGGTGGTAAGCAAAACAAACACTAAAGACTCATTCACGATGGTACCGTTACAAGTAATGGGCAAGACATTGAAAAGTTGTGAAAGTTTGAATATCTTGGCAGTTGTCTGACCGATGACAGGAGATGTGAAGTTGAGATCAGAAGGAAAATAGGTATGGCTAAGACCCAGTTGATGAAGCTAAAAGATCTACTATGCAATCAAAAGGTAGACATCCAAAGTAGAATCTGCTTCCTTGAGTGTTACGTATGGTCAGTGCTGAGGTATGGATCAGAAACATGGATCCTGAAGAAGGATGACATGAAACAAATTAGTGCTTTTGAAATGTGGTGCTATCAACGAATGTTGAAGATCAGCTGGGTAGAGAAAGGTTTAAATGAGAAGAACTTGTCCGAAGTTGATAGACCATGGATCAGTGGTTCACAACCTTTTTTTGGCCGTGCCCCACCTAATCACCTCTAAAATCCTGATGCCCCCTGTGGTGATATATAATTCTTATTATTCAAAAAGTGAACTCCTATTCACCTGGAGGAAGCCTAAAAAACCATTAACTTGGTTTAAACAAGCTTCCAAAGAACATGGCATTCATGAAAGAGAAAAATAAAAGAACCAAAGGACTGTTAAAGTTCTGAGGAAGAAATTACTAAGAAATTGTAAAAAAAATTAAGTAATATTAAAATAATAATAATAAATAAATAAAACAATGCTGATTCATTTCTACAGCATACAAAGACAGATACACCATTTAAAAGAGATGACACAATGTACACACCTTCACACCACCAAGAACCGAAAGCGACTGCAAAAAGCAGCATTGGCGCCAAGTCGTACGAGTTTCTTACGCGTTTGGACTTCCTACATTCGTTCCTTCCTACATCAGTCAATTCATTAATTTAATTATGAAAGTCATTTGATGGTTGTAATGATGGTGATACACTATATATACAGTACATACCCAATTACACATGTACATACACACAAGTATTTTTATGTATGCATACTGTATATACACATATGTATTAACTTGCACACACACTCATACACAGACTTACTAGAAAAAATTCACTGTTAATAACTCATTCTCAAATTGCCCCCCTTAAAAATCAAATTACCCCCCTGTGGGGCGTATGCCCCACGTTGGGAACCACAGCCATGGACATTGCTGGAGAAGATTATGAAGTTACAAGTTGCTTATTGTGGGCACAGTATGCAGAGAGATAACATCTTGTCGGACGTGCTATACGGAAAGGTGGAGGGAAAGAAAGGAAGAGGAAGGCAAAGAACAATGTGTCAGGATAACATCAAGGATTGGACCAAGCTGGACAAAACTAGGGATATTGTGGACAAGTGTCAGGACAGAGCAGTGTGGAGGGAGATAGTCCAGCAACTGGAAATTCCAGATGGGACCTAACGACAAATTTCTTCCCATGTACACAGATGCAAAATTGTTTTGGAAGAGGATTCTATCAAAATGGGTCAATATTAATATGCAATTAACTTAATTAAGGCTCATGAAGTTTTGGAGAATTTTATTTCTTGAGTTGGGGAGGATTTTTGTAAAATTAAAATAGACTTGATTTAAACCATATGGATTTGTTGCCTCAGTAATTTTGGTAAGGCATGGAAGTTGACACAGAGTTGGTGTTTTCCAGTTGTGTCTCTAAATTTTACCAGGAAATAGATTACTCAGTTCTACAGCCCCTGTAACGGATATCCACAAACGCTCATTCTCAAGTATTTTTATGGGTTCTCATTTTATTTAATCTGCACACAACAATGATAAACATGCTGAGCTCATAAAAATAACATTAAAATGAAGCTGGATGCCTCAATCACCCAGTTTGTTGTCTTCAGAATGTCTAACTATTTATCACATGTTGGACAGATGCTTGTCATTGTTAAGTTTGCATGTTAACAGTTAGCATTATGTAAACTATTAGACTCATGTTTACAAACTGCAGTAAATGTTTTTGTAAAATATGAACTATTATATGTTTACATTATTTTATGCAAGAGGATAAATATCGTTCATGCCCATAATACAGTCTGATCTCCTCTTTTTGTATATTTTAGATCAATACTAAATTATAGTAGTATTAACATTTCTTAAATCTGTTAAGTTCAAAGTTCAAAAATGTCACCATATCCAATCCTGAGATCTGCTTTCTTGTGAACATACTCGGCAAATCCAAGAACTGTAACAGAATCAATGAAAGATCACACCCAGCAGGATGGAAAAGCAACCAATGTGCAAAAGGCAACAATGTGTGCAAAATCAAAATAGAAATAAATAACTAAGCAATAAATATCGAAAAGATGAGATAAAAACATTGAGAGCAAGAGATAAAGAGTTCCTTGAAAGTGAGTCCCCAGGTTGTGGGAATAGTTCAGTGATGGGGCAAGTGTTGTATGAAGATATCCCCACTGGTTCAAGAGCCTGATGGGTGAGGGGTAAATATTGTTCGTGAACATGGTGGTGTTAGTCCTGAGGCACCTGTACCTTCTTCCTGATAGCAGCAGCGAGAAGAGAGCATGACCTGTGTGGTGGGATCCCTGATGATGAATGCTGCTTTCCTGCAACAGTGTTCCAGGTATGTGTCCTCATTGGAGGAGAGGGCTTTACCCATGATGGTCTGGGCCATATCCACTACCTATTGAGGGATTTTACATTCAGCAGGTTACAAATACTGAGGAGGATGGCTGACCAGAGCTTCAGTGATATAGTAGCTATCTGAAGAATAAGATCTCCAGGATTAGCTTTGCTCAGTATTGAGCTACTGCCTTTCTGTCGAATTAGAAGTGATAAAGCTGTACATCACCATAGAAATATCAATCTGCCTTTTGAACTTCAATCAATAACCACCCTTCACAAATATGAGCGGCACTATTGAATAGAAAGAAGCCATTTGGTTAAATCAGGATCAAATTAAGAAATGGGGCTAGAGAGACTTGCCAGAAAAAGTAACTCCTTATGAAGAGTAAGGCAATTAGACTGAGTGCAGTACATGGTTAGATTCTGCACCATTATTCATCACACCAGGGAATCCGATAGGATTCCCACATGGATATTGTTGGTCAAGTTTATATGACTCAGCTGTTCAGGGTCTCAGGTATTTGGATAATTGGAATCTCTTCTGAGGCAGTGACCTGCATATAAAAGATGGGTTTCACTGGACTGGAGGACAACCAATAGCCTGGCAGGGAGATTTGTTGATGCTTCTCAGCGCGGTTTAACGTAAAAACGCATGAGGTCAGGATCCAAAGCAGTGCAGGAGGACGGAGAGAAGCATATGTAGCAGGCATGTCTAATGGGTTCAGCAGTTGGAGAAGGGTGGGGAAGCATAAAAGAGAGTTAGTCGGCTTACCTGCATTTAGTTTAATGCAGGGAACCTTGCAGGCAAGATGGCTGAGCTGAGAGCATGGATCAACATTGGGATTATGATATTGTGGCAATCATGGATGTACAGAAAGAGCAGCTCAGTGTTTCTGAGTATGCCATTTTCAGGATTGACTGGAGGTGCTCCAGAAGATAATTTGATCCATTGATCATGGACAGCATTAAAGGTATACTGAGGTAGGATATCCAAAACGAGGAAATGGCAGAGGCTGGTGAAATCGTCATCATCATCATGTGCCATACTCTGCCAGAGCCTCGGTGACCACCTTCTTCCACTGCGATCCGTCGGCAGTCAAACCTCTTGCGTCTCTGGTGGTGAGGCTGGTCCACTTCTTGATGTTGTCGATCCAGCTTGTTCTCTGTCTGCCTCGGGAGCGGCTTCCTTCTATTCTGCCTTCAAGCACAGTGCTTTCCAGTGTGTCATCATTTCTTGAGATGTGTCCAAAATAGCGAAGTTTCCTTTGGATAATGGTTTCCAGAAGTATTGGTTTTGTGCCAATCTTTTCTAGGATGAGATTGTTGGATCTCCTCTCAATGTCTGATATCCTGAAAATCCATCTGTATGTTCACATCTCAAATTCAATCTCAGTGTTTAAAAAGCATTTGGGAGGTACATGGATAGGAGAGGTATAAAGAGGTATGGGGCAAGTATAGTAAACAGGATTAACTTAGATAACCATCTCAATCAGGTTGGATGAGTTGGCCCAAAGGGCCTGATGCTAGTCTGTATGATTCTATGACTCTGTTATCCTAAGTGTTGTTATTTAAATGAAACAGTTATCTAAGGTCCCATTTGCTCTTGCAGGTAGATAAAAGCAAATCCCACACCAATGACAAGGAGGTTAGTTTAGTCTAGTGTGCTTTCTAACACTTATCCCACATCCAATTTCACAACAATTAGCTAATCATTATTACATTGCTGTTTGGAGAGCTTGCCTTTTTGGAAATTGGCCCCCATTTCCCACATTGCAAACACTTTAAAGATAATTTGTAGGTCATGGATTGCTTCGGGACAGTCTAATATTTTGATAGATACTGTATCAACACAAGCCTTTCTTCTCATTTTATGATAGTTGAGTCATGCCTTAGGGACATGATTTCATAATGGACCTTTTTTTCCTGAAGATTCCAGACTTGCTACAATGCAGCCCTCAGGGGCTGAGCATTTTACATGCTATAATAAAGTGATTATTTAAGATTAACATGTTACCTTTCAGGTTGCTTGCTACGTAAGTAGAAACGGGATTTTTTAGATCGCTGAATATGTTACACCTCACTATGTTAAACCCCAGTACTTCTGCTTTTCTTCTTCCAAGTTGGTGCGCTTCTCAAGATGCCAGATGATGCTGAAGTAAAAATCGTTTGCTGAAATACTTTTCTCGGTTGACGCTCCTTTTTCATTCGTGGTCAATGGGAATCAATGGAAAATGTGGCATCCCTGCCTCTCCTGGAAAAGGCTGGTTACCTTTTGAGAAAATGATAATAGAATGATTTTATTCCTTTATTCCATTCTGAGATTTGATACAACTTCATCACTTGCTAACGAAAGTGCTCAGTGGATTGAATGACCAACATATTGATACAATGCCACTCCGGCATGCTTTTACAATACTATGATGATGGTGTAGAACTCAAGGCACAAGTAAGTCAGAATAGCATGTCAGGATTTCATCTCTAATTAATGAGCCATTCATTGATTTTGGAATGTTTACAACTATTCAGAACAATCGGAGTTAATTTTACTCCAACCCGAACTGTGAGAGCCATTTTAGCTTACAAGAGGGCTAAGGTTACTGACCTTATAACTAAGCCCAATCTCTAATCACCAATTGCACTACATCATAATAATCAGAAGTAAGAGAAAATTTAGTCCGTCTTTTGCATATTTTATCTGGATCGCTGAGCCAAACTATAATTCCAGTTGAGCTCAGATGGATTTCAAATGGTTTGTTGGTCAACTTGTTGACTACAAATCACTTGAGTGCTTAAAGCCTCAACACTGACATCAACACTTGATTTTCCCATCTCATTGCTATTGACTTGTGAATGTAGCACAGGAACAACATAGTTCTTTTTCCAATTAAACAAAATTTCACAAGCAAGTGTGAAAAACATTTTCCTTTTACTTCATTTTGCATCTATTCTCCTTGACCATTGCTCTTCTCTTTTTTCAATTACTTCTTTTAAACTATATTCTGTTAATCTTCTCTATTTCCCTTCAATTTCATTTTCCCTTTTTCTGCTTCTACTTCTTCTCCCTCTCACATTTCCTGCTCTCCTTCTCCATCAACCCTCGTCACAGTGCCAATCCTTATATCAGTACTCAACCTGGCCTTGGTCACTCAGCCATTCTCAAAACTGCTCTCCTAAATCAACCTTTAATATCTAAAAGTCTGCCAGAATTAGAATCAGAATCAGGTTTATTATCACGAGCATGTGACGTGAAATTTGTTAATCTAGCAGTAGCAGCAGCAGTTCAATGCAATACATAATCCAGCTGAGAGAGAATAATAATAATAAATCAAAGTAAAACAATAATAAATAAACAAGTAAATCAATTATGTATATTGAATAGATTTTTTTTAATGTGCAAAAACAGAAATTCTGTATATTAAAAAAAATGAGGTAGTGTCCAAAGCTTCAATGTCCATTTAGGAACTGGATGGCAGAGGGGAAGAAGCTGTTTCTGAATTGCTGAGTTTTTGCTTTCAGGCTTCTGTACCTCCTATCTGATGGTAACATTGAGAAAAGGGCATGCCCAGAGTGCTGGAGGTCTGCAATAATGGATGCTGCCTTTCTGAGACACCACTCCCTAAAGATGTCCTGGGAGCTTTGTAGGCTAGTGCCCAAGGTGGAGTTGACTAGATTTACAACCTTCTGCAGCTTCTTTCGGTCCTGTGCAGTAGCCCCTCCATACCAGATAATGATGCAGCCTGTCAGAATGCTCTCCATGGTACAACTATAGAAGTTTTAGAATGTATTTGTAGACATGCCAAATCTTTTCAAGCTCCTAATGAAGTATTGCCGCTGCCTTGCCTTCTTTATAACTACATCAATATGTTGGGACCAGTTTAGATCCTCAGGGATCTTGACACCCAGGAACTTGAAGCTGCTCACTCTCTCCACTTCTGATCCCTCTATGAAGATCGGTATATGTTCCTTCGTCTTACCCTTCCTGAAGTCCACAATCAGCTCTTAAACTGCAGTATCTCATAATGTGCATTCCCACCCCCTCTGTGGCCTTGATTTTGTATTTGAAATTAAATTTTCCAGAACTCTCCATCCATCACTCTTTCTCGCTGTCTGAAACATCAAACTATCTGTCATTGCACCTATACCCGCAAATGAATCCTTATTCTTCATGAGCCAAAAGGTCTCTTCCTGTACTATTTATTCTCTACTCTACTTTATGGTCTATGTTCTTTCCTAATCAGAATCAGCATGTACCTCCTCTTCCCTTCACTGTGAACGCAGTTACTTTGTTGAAGATGGCACACAACTTGCTTTGCTTTATCATCTTTTCCCCTCATAATTTATGCCATAGTTCAATTTTAGTCTCAGCAATGTTGGACACTGATTATAGATCCCCAGGGGAAGACGAGTCCAAGTGTTAGTTCATTAACACTTAAATTAGGGCTTGTCAGCTAGAAATTGCCCTAAATGGAATTTGAAGTGGAGAGTGTGTGTCAGATAAAGTTGGTCTGAGGAGCCGCCACCAGTTAATGAAATAATATCTAAGGCCTAGATTGGTACGTGAACAATCTTTAAAGACAGAGGTGCCTTCCCTCGCAGGCTATACATGGCATGTATGTAAAGGAAAGTGGATAGGGTTACAGCCAGTAGGTTGAGGAGGAGAGCAACTGCAGCTAGGTGTGGAGGTTCAGGGATTAGAAGAGCTAGCCTGACAGTCAATCCTTCGAGATCTATGTGAGGGGCAGAGGGTGATGAGTGAAATTCAATGGTTAGCACTGGTAACTGCGAGGCACGGTTCAGCCAGGCATTGCAGTCAGGGGTTGAAGGAGGGGGATTCACACACACTCATTCATACATATCCTGTTGCTACCTTATTCTTCTTTAAGGAACCTCCTGGCATCTTGAAATACCATTAATTAATAGTAAACAAGTAAAGAAAGTGGAGGTCTGATTAGTAAGTTTGCAGGTGACACCGAAATTGGTAGAGCTTTGGATAGCAAGGAAGTTGCAGCAGGTATGGGATATTGGAAATGGGAGATGGAGTTGAATGCAGACAAGAGTTAGATGAGGCACATTGGGAGGTGAAATGTATGAGGAAGCATTCTGTAAATGACAGGAGCCTTGGAGGATTAATATACTGTACAAAGAGTTATTTGGGTGCAAGTTCATTGTCGCAGAAAGTAGCACAAAAGTCAATAGTGTGGAAAAAGATTTACAACATAGACATGTTGATTGTTTCAGGCATTGAATACAAAAGTCATTGCATCTATATAAAAATGTGATACGGCCAGCTTTGAAGTATTGTGTGCATTTCTGGGCACCGCATTATAGGAATTATATTCATTAATGTAAAGTTCATAATCCATGCCAGGTATTTTTATCCCTTTTCCATTGTTTGATTTTTTTTCCAAATTGAATATATACAGTGAATCTGAGTATTCTAACCTTGTTTTAATTTTATTGCACTAGTTGATGTTCTAATTTTCTTTTTCTCTCCGGTCGATTCTGGAGGAATTAGCCAATCATGTTGAGCTACATTTCCATGGTAACAGCGACCATTTATATCCCTATCAATGTGGCCAATCTCTGTTGAGCTGGTAGGTTATTATTCCATGACGAACATCAGAGATAAGTTTGAACCAAGACTTGTTTGTTAGCGCAGTTGAAAAATAACAAGTTTCATTACTCTTGTGTAAGTTCTAAATTATCTCAATGAAGTAAAAATTAAGACATATAACCCAACGGACCTGCCATTGCTGAATTGATTCACTGTTGATCAGCAATTTAATGGGGCCGGTCACAGTGTGGCTATAAAAATAGGGCAAGGACTGGCTGACTGGCTAGTCTGTAATTACTAGCTTGTTTTTGGACCCCACAAAAGCCTTTCACCATCTGCACATGCTGAATTTCCTAAATTGTCCCAATCAAAGAGTACTGTCAAATCTCAATATTTATTCTTTGTGAGGGAATAAATAGAATAACTATACATTTTCCCCAAATGAAATGTGGATTTCCCATCAAAAATAAAAATTACAAGGTTTTTATTTTTAATAATCTGAAGTATAGTTTAATCTTGTTTAAAATGTAGGTAATCACAAAAATGTATTAACATCAAGTATCTTTGTTTTTGAAAGAAACTATGTGTGGTTATTATAAATAACAAGAGAGCTTCCATTAGTTATTGGGATTTTTTTGCTGCAGCACAGATAGCAGAGACGAGGTGTAACAGTCTATTTTCCCATTACCCCTTTCCAAGTGAATCTCAGAGAATAAAGGGAGAATTAAGAATTGAAAATACACTTGGACTAAGATGTTAACTGTTCTGTGCTATCACCAGTTGATCTGCCACCTGTCCTCAGTAATTTCAGCCGGCTTATGATCTAGACTCCCTCGAGGTGGTGGGCCAGCAGTGCTACAGCACCACCTCCCACTGGTGAGCTTAAAAACTTGACATCTGCCTCTATCAGAGTTGTTGGTCGCTTCCTTCCAACAGACAGTCTACTCTTCAGGTGTCTATGCAGCTACTGAAGGGTTTGCAAAAGAAGGATACACTGCCCGACTATCTGGCTCTCTGGACGTACTGCCACACCCATGATGATCCTGCCTCTGCTGTCTCAGCTACAGCCCTGCTGGTTGACTTGATCTCTCTTCTAGAGAAGCCAAGATCACGCAGCCACTTCTGAAATGTGAACACAATAAAGCCCTGGCAACCTACTTCAAATGGATAGCATGAGACCTTCCACCCTCTGTCTGATCTTAACTTTGCATACTTCGTTAACTTACGCTCATGGGCTTCATCAACGTTGTCTTCCCAGGGGACTGTGAATTCACCAATAACCACTTCACTACTGAGAACTAAAGATACGACTTAATAATTCCCCATTGCTAAACTTCAAAGACTATTTAACAACATGCGTAATAGGGAATAATAATTATTACAGTCAGTGAAAGCTAATAAGTTAATTCATAAAGTTGGATGTATATTTTAATTAATTCCAAAATGTAGAATGGCTGAAGTGCACACAACTATGTTATACCTGGAGATTCAGCAAATTTCACCTGTGAGCTAATATTAAAACCCTTACCAGTCATGCAGACAAACAGTTGAAGTTCTGTAATTGTGAGTGCTTGCATAGAGACACACTAGCTGTTGAAATATGGAAGTAACTGAACTACTGACAGCGCTATGACTTTAAACTGCAGGGAAAAACTTTGCTAATGATAACGAAAAAAATCCACCACATGGGAGGTTAGGAAAGTTCTTCCTTTTAGAAGAAGTATTCATTGGATACAAACCTGGTAATGATAGTTTTATATTTATAAATTTGAAAAAATATATTATCTCCTTCTACCCTTCCATCCTGTGGCACACACTTGTGTACAGCTATAAAACAATGGGCAATGCAATGGCACGGTTGAGTGAGCAGCTTAGTCTGTCTCTAATCCTGTCCTCTGGTGGTGTCTGTGTGAAAATTATACATTTTTCCTGTGAACATGTGGGTTAATGTCCTGCTGATGAGTCACTGTAAATTGTCCCTTACTTGTAGATGATTGGTAGGACCTGGAGTGGGATGATGAGAATGTGGGGAGGCTAAAATTGGATTTGTGTATTATGAGTAAATGGTTGGTTGATGGTCAGTGTTAGGGAGTATTCTGGAGTTATGTGAATATAGCAGATACTAATTCAAACAGGTCTTCAGTTCTTAATACAAATGGTAAATTGCAAGCCATAAATTGAAGTGAAAAGCACACCTTTGCAAGTGAACAATATTGTCTGTAAGAACTACAGGAATGCTTTGCAAAATGGTAACCATGATACATTTGTATTTGCATCAGCCAAAAATTAAGACAATGGGGTTGCATTAATTGGTCTGCATGAATCCAGACAAATATGGATTTTACCTGACTTGCTATTATTAGAAGTTTTTAGAATATCTATGCTAATTATATTCTCCCAACAAAGGTGTTTGAACCTTCAGAGGTTTTTTTTATCAATTACAATCTGCTTCCATTGTAAATACTGTATGTGTTTTAAAGGAACCATTTGTCAAACCAAAGAATTGAAGTAAACAATGTAACTATCCCTCAGTGGAAAAGAAACAGACTTATAGGTGCCTGAAGTAGAGGTCCAGCAGACTAAAGAGCAGATGGTGGATGGAGAAAGTACAACAGTCTCAGCAACTGTCCATGACAGTTGGCTGATGTTGGTCCTGAAGTAAAAAAGGGGTTAGGAGGAGGAGCAGCAGAAAGAAACTATGAATCCTCTCTGTAAGGGAGTGAAGCTCAAGGTTGGGAGAGGGACCACAAGCAAACTTTTTGCTTGAATGCCTCTAAGCACTTGACAACTAGAACCCACTAACTCTGTGCTAATGACTTGTATTTATATATAAAACTTAACGTAGAGAAATGAGAGACATCACTAGAAATGAAACTGCTAAAAGGAGTGATCAACAGCTTGACCAAGTAATTAGAAGGTGAAATTGTATGGGAACTCACAAATTTCACAGGAAGGACTGTGTAATGCTTGGGAAATTGAGAATTGGAAGTTTAGCACCTGTATGCATGCCAAGGGAACTCTTAAGTGAGAAAAATAAAACCTCAGGACCATGTTCAGGTACAATTATTAACCTTAACCATTAGGCTCTTAAACCAGAAGAAATAACTTCACTCATGTTCATTCATTATAACACTGGACTGCTCCCACAACCGATGGACTTAACTTTCAAGAAATCATGGTCTCAATAATTATTGCATATTTATTTATTATTTTTGTTTTGCTTGTTTTTTGTTGTTTCTTTCCATTTACTGTGAATGCCCTCAAGAAAATGAATCTCAGGGTTGTATATGATGATATATAAATTTACTTTGAACTTGAGGAGCAAGCGATACACGAGAACTATATTCATTAGTACTGTATAGATTTTTTGGTGATGGTAGTTAAGGAAGAGTGTTGCACAAGAGGCTGGAATCAGACAAATCAAGCTATTCAATAAATTCTATTCCCTATTCCCAGTTCCTCCATCTCTGCCGCATCTGCTCCAAGGATGAGGCTTTCCGTTTCAGGACATCCCAAATATCCTCTTTCTTTAAGAATCATGGTTTCCCTTCTGCCATCATCAATGATGCCCTCACCCGCATCTCCTCCATTTCCCGCACTTCAGCCCTCACCCCATCCTCCCGTCACCACAACAGGGACTGTGTCCCCCTTGTCCTCACCTATCACCCCACCAGCCTCTGGATCCAGCATATTATCCTCCACAACTTCCGCCACCTTTAACAGGACCCCACCACTAAGGACATCTTTCCCTTTCTACCCCTCTCTGCTTTTCGCAGGGATCGTTCCCTCCGTGACTGCCTGGTCCACACGTCCCTCCCCACAGATTTCCCACCTGGCACTTATCCCTGTAAGCGTAAGTGCTACACCTGTCCCTACACCTCCTCTCTTACCACCATTCAGGGCCCCAAACAGTCCTTCCAGGTGAGGCAACACTTCACTTGTGAGTCTACTGGGGTAATCTATTGCATCCGGTGCTCCCAGTGTGGCCTCCTCTACATCAGCGAGACCCCACGCAGATTGGGGGACCGCTTCATCGAGCACCTACAGACAGGATCTCCCGGTTGCCACTCACTTCAACTCTCCTTCACATTCCCATTCCGATATGTTCATACATGGCCTCCTCTACTGCCATGATGAGGCCGAACTTCGGCTGGAGGAACAACATCTCATATACCATCTGGGTAGTCTCCAGCCCCTTGGCATGAACATCAAATTCTCCAACTTCTGGTAATTCCCTCCCTCGCCCTTCCCCCATCCCACCTTCACTCTGTCTCCTCTTCCAGCTGCCTATCACCCCTCATGATTCTGCCTTCCTCTACTACCCATAGTGCTTTCCCCTTAGATTCCTTCTTCACCTCTCCTGCCTATCCCCTCCTTGCTTCCCCTCTCCCACCCCTTGATCTTTCCTCTGATTGGTTTTCCACCCTCCCCCCACCTTCTTTATAGGGCCCCTGCCCCCTCCTTCTTTGGTCCTGACAAAGGGTCTCGACCCAAAACGTTGACTGCTCCTTTCAACGGATGCTGCCCGACCTGCTGAGTTCATCCAGCTTTTTTGTACGTCTTGATTTGACCACAGCAACTGCAGTGTACTTTGTGTTTATTAAATCAAGCTATCAGTTTGGAGCTGGATAAGTTGGATCAGTGAAGATTGTAGACAGTGAATTTTGTTTGAAGAACATAGAGCATCTAATGCACACTCAGTGGCCTCTTCGCTATGTACCTCCTATGGCTAATAAAGTTCATAGTCTTCTGCTGTTGTAGCCCATCCACTTCAAGGTTTGAAGTGTTGTGTGTTTAGAGAGGTTCTTCTATGCATGACTGGTGTAACACATGGTTATGTGAGTTACTATCGCCATCCTTTCAGCTTCGCCCAGTCTGGCCATTCTCCTCCGACTCCTCTCATTAACAAGACGTTTTTGCCCACAGAGCTGCCGCACTCTAGATGCTTTTTGTTTTTTCACACCATTCTGTAAACTCAAGAGAGTGTTCTGCATGAAAATCCCAGGAGATAAACAGATTCTGCTCTACTCAAACCACCCCTTCTGGCACCAACAATCATTCCATGGTCAAAGTCACTTAGATTACTTTTCTTCCCTGTTCTGATGTTTGGTCTGAAGAAAAACTGAACTTCTTGACCATGTCTATGTGCTTTTATGCATTGCATTGCTGCTGCATGATTGGCTGATTAGATATTTGCATTAACGTGCAGGTGTGCCTAATAGAGTGGCCACTGAGTGTAGAGCAGAACACTACAAGAACAGGCTTTTGCCCACAATGCTGTGCCAGACTAATTAAACTAATCACTTCTGTATTCAAAATGTCCATATCCCTCCATTCTCCACATATTTATGTGCCTATCTATAAGCATCTTAAACACCATCTATTGCAAGAAATTAGAGCTTATTTCTTGAAGTAAATGGAATAGGCCATAAAACCATACCATTGAACATTACAGCACAGAAACAGGCCTTTTGGTCCTTCTTGGCTGTGCCGAACCATTTTTCTGCCCAGTCCCACTGACCTGCACCTGGACCATACCCCTCTCATCCATGTACCTGTCCAAGCTTTTCTTAAATGTTAAAAGTGAGCCCGCATTTACCACTTCATCTGGCATCTCATTCCACACTCCCACCACTCTCTGTGTGAAGAAGACCCCCCCCCCCCCCAACGTTCCCTTTAAACTTTTCCTCCTTCACCCTTACCCATGACCTCTGTTTTTTTTTCTCCCCTCGCCTCAGTGGAAAAAGCCTGCTTGCATTCACTCTATCTATACCCATCATAATTTTATATAACTCTATCAAATCTCCCCTCATTCTTCTACGTTCCAGGGAATAAAGTCCTAACCTATTCAACCTTTCTCTGTAACTCAGTTTCTCAAGTCCCGGCAACATCCTTGTAAACCTTCTCTGCACTCTTTCAACCTTATTAATATCCTTCCTGTAATTCGGTGACCAAAACTGCACACAATAACTAGTCAAATGAATCAGTGTGAATTCTTCAGCATCAACATATCAGCCTCATCAAATTACTACATTCTAACTTTTCCCAGAGCAATTATAGGACCATACACTCATAAACAGTTTGACTACACTTTAGATAAGATAGTCAATTTGGTCCCACTTAGAAGTATAAACACAGCCAATTTAGTGGAATTCACGAATCAAAATCCCAGCCTAAGTATGTCACCCCAGTTCAACCTCTGATCCATCAATTTGTCCAGCCCCAACAGGAATTCCCTGTATCGAACCTTTCAATATTCCATGTCTCTCACTTTGCTCACTTAAGAGACTTCTTTTAAAATGCAAACACATTGAATATATGCACCGCTTATTTATATTTCAACATTGTACCCTGATTCTAAAATCAGCTCTCAGAATGAAACCCAGTGGATGTTAGCTTCTAGGCCTCATTTAAAATTACTAGCAACTTCCCCCACTTTTCAACAATATTGTGTACCAAAGTATTCTGCCTGGAGGTCAGTGACTCGTGGAGTGAGGCAAGGATCTGTCCTGGGACCTCTGCTCTTTGTGATTTTTATTTATGCCCTGTATGAAGAGGCAGAATGATGGGTGAGTAAGTTTGCAGATGACACGAAGATTGGAGTAGCTGTGGATGGAGCTGTAGGTAGTCGAAGGTTACAAGAGGATATAGACAGGATGCAGAGTTGGGCAGAAAAGTGGCAGATAGAGTTCAATCTGGATAAGTGTGAGATGATGCATTTTGGAAGGACAAACCAGAAGGCTGAGCACAGGGTTAATGGTCGGTTACTTAACAGTGTGGATGAACAGAGGGACCTTGGGGTTCAAATCCATACATCCCTCAAGGTTGCTGCACAAGTTGATTGGATAGATAAGAAGGTCTATGGGATGCTAGGCTTCATTAATAGGGGGATTGAGTTCAAGGGTAGAGAGGTCATGATGCAACTCTACAAATCTCTGGTGAGACTGCACTTAGAGTATTGTGTTCAGTTCTGGTCACCTCATTATAGGAAGGATGTGGAAGCTATGGAGAGGGTGCAGAGGAGATTTACCAGGATGTTGCCTGTATTGGAAAACAAGTCTTATGAGGCAAAGTTAGCAGAGCTGGGACATTTTTCTTTGGAGCGTAGAAAGATGAGTGGGGACTTGATAGAGGTCTACAAGATTATGAGAGGCATAGATAGGGTGGATAGTCAGTACCTGTTTCCCAGAGTATGAATAGCAAACACCAGAGGGCATATGTAGAAAGTTAAGGGAAGGAAGTTTAGTGGAGACATCAGGGGGTTGTGAGTGCCTGGTGTGACTTGCCAGGGATGGTGGTGGAGGCTAAAACATTAGGGGTATTTAAGAGTCTCCTAGACAGGCACACGGATGAAAGAAAAATAGAGGGTTACGGGGTAGTGTGAGTTTAGTACTTTTTTTAAAGGAATATAGGGGTCAGCACAACATCGAGGGCTGAAGGGCCTGTACTGTGCTGTAGTATTCTAGTGTTATAGTGTTCTGGATCAGACAGTGTGACTATATAACTGGTGAGGACAACTGTTGGGATTAATCTACTGAAGTGATGCCAGATGTTTTTGCAGACCCTGGAGACAACTTGTAGTTCACCTGTGAAACCACTTATTCTTCTTTACTTGTGTCTTTCTTTTCTTTTCAAGGTGGCTGGGGTCCTGTAGAAGTCTGTGATCTACAGCTGCAGCTCAGTCTATGGTTCTCCATGGCCGGTGGGTTCTTGTTGTCGGACTCACTGTGCGGCCTGACATCGAGACAGCAGGCATTGTGCGCTGCTGTCAGAGGAAGGCCCCTGCACTCAAGCAACCCTCTCTCCCTCTTTAGATGGTAAGAGCCTGTCAGTCCTCGACTCAGAGGACTCAGAGAAGTAGATGTGGCTTGTTGTAACATTGAGTCAGCAAGCTGCTCGTCTCCCACTCTTGTTTGTTACAGAGTGACCTCTCTCTCCCTTGCTAGTGAGTGAGAGCCTGTCTGACATACTGAAATTTAGGTTATAGAATGTAGCTTCTGATGGACTCCAGAGCAAGGTCTCTTTGGAGGCTTTGTTATTGGTTGCATGGCGGGGGAAGGGAGGAGGTGCTTTTGCTGGGGCAAGTGGGGGGAGGGTTGATGCTTGGGTTGGTGCTTTTGTTGTTGCTTGTGCATAGGATGAGGAGCGGGAATTTGGGATTCAGATGTTTGTCATTTATTCTTTTCTGTTTTGTTGATGCCTGTGAATAGCAAGAGTTTCATGTTGTATATTATATATATTCTCTGATATTAAACTGAACCGCTGAACTCGAGGAAGGGAGCTGGAACTCAACCATGAAAACACCAAGCTCTCTTTATTGAGAATGAGCGCTCCTGTTTCTCTCAGCTTCACAAGCAAAGTATAAGTTTACATTTCTGGGCCCATCCAATGTTGCTGCTATGCAGGAAGCTCATAGCAGTCCCTTTTTAAGTTACTGTGTTAAAGTTGTAGTCATGCACTAATGAGGTCATCAGAACATGCAGATGTGAAGAAGGAACTTGCTGGCGGTACCTTTCCAGTCTGTTCAGTGAAGCAGGCTAAAGCCTCAGTCAATTGTTCCTGGTCCTTTACAGACAAGAATGCAGGCAGTCATCCACTCAGTTTCTGCACCTGTTTCTATGCTATCATCAGCATTTAAATTTGCTAATAAACATCTTAAAGATCAAGCACTATAAGGTGTGAGTACCTTTATTAAGGATTAGTCATACAATATGGGGAAAAAGAAATTCAACAACTGTGACATGGTATAAAGCAAGCTGATGCATTGACAAATGTTGCTACGGCAGATTGCGTACTGCTATGCGCAACGATATTCTGAAATTTGTTTAGATGTACACTTCTACCTCTACCAAAGACACCAAGTTTTGTGATAGGGGCTAACAGCATGCAAATGTCTTGGCAGCTCAGTCATTTTTTTGCATTCCATACTGTAAGTACTCACAGTTGTGTTAAGGCAAAATCAGGGTCACTACTGCCTTAGGCCAATAAGAGTGGTAGATAGGACTGGTTCTACGGTGGTAAATGTGCCATAGCATTCATACGGGGTTAGAGTCATAGACTCAGAGACGTTATTGGGTTGTTGATCACAGCAATGAGCTCTTCAGACCAACTCATCTGTGCTGACTTTAATGCCTATTTACACTAATCTTATTTGTCCTCATTAGACCCACTATTCCTTTCCTATTCGAGTATGTCCTGTATATAAATGGCTGCTAAAGGCTATAATTATATATGTCTCTATCACTCCCTCTGGCAGCTCATTCCATATAACCAGCAATTTCTATGTGAAGAAACTTGCCTCTCGGATCTCCAGCATGCATTCTGTATCTGAGAATTCGTTACACTCACTCGTATGTTCTTTGGCCGGTGCTGCTGTGACATCAGCACTGGACTTCAAGGTGATTGGTCCTGAGTTCAAATCCAGCTAGCTCCTTGTACACTTTCCATCTATGCTGGGTTGAGCGTTGAGCTAGCAACTTGCCCTCGTTAAAAAAAAACAGACAAGTGCTACAGGAACGGCAAAAGTGCCACCTTTTGCACCAGAAGGTATAAAAAGGAATAACAATTCATAGCTTTGATAAGCTAAATCTATTTTATTTTTATGAATACTTTGATTCAACACTGTAATGGGTTGTAGGTAGTGGTTTTTTTTTTGGAATCTTTGCAATGCCAGATGACCTTTTTTAACAAGAGAACTGTTAACCATCAAGATCTGATAAAGAGTCTCAGCCTGAAACGACAACTCTTTATTCCTCTCCATAGATGCTGCCTGACCTGCTGAGCTTGTGTTTGTGTGTGCAGTACTTTGTGTGTGTCACTCTGGATTTCCAGTATCTGCAGCATCCCTTATGTTAGTTTAGGTAATTCCTATGCATAGAAAGTTTAAGATATCGCTCTGTGATTCACCATACTGGAAGGAACCTGGCACCATTTTCAGAGGATCTTGGAGAAGGATTGATCCACCTTTGCAGTCCAGTTTAAAGTAATTTTTGGCTCGTTTACTGAACAAAAAGTACAAAATCCGGTCCAAGCAGGGGGATCAGTTTCCCTTTAATTTTCTTTGTTTCTTTAAGTTAAAGTGCAGTAATTTGATTTGCTGGAAGTAATCTACATTTTCCTGTCTAAAGAAAGCCAGAATGTCACATTGCAGCTTTGTCAGAAGCAGATCTGTCTGCACAGGTAAGGTGGTGCTGACCTCTGACACTGGCTCTCCTTCTGTGTCCCTGCACATTATCCTGCTTACTCCCAGTTCACTATTTGGAGATTGGCCTTTTGCTGCTTTCCGTGAGGACAGCATTTTCCTCTTACTGTCACTTACAAAAGTGCTCACTTAACACTCAAACAGGAAACTGACCTTCTGAACTAGCACTGCAGCCAACAAATAAACCCAGCTCTCGGATCACTGTTCGTGACTATTAACTCATCATCAGCTAATTACCTTTGCGTCTACAGTTATTTGTAGCTGCCTCGACTGTCGACAAATATATACAATTTCTTCCTTTATATGGGATTATTGTAATGTCAATATGTAAAAGTTCTACAGTAAATTGAACAGCAAAAAATATTTCTATTATTGCAGGATAGCTCCTTTTTAAAACAGAAGTTCAACTTCGTCTCATTAAATGTTGGATTTTGATTTTTGTTGTATGCTTGAACTCATCCAGACTGAAATGCTTAACAGACTAATCCAATGCCATTTTTATTCTGATATATATCAAATAAAGTTGCCTACTGGATTAAAAGAACTGGCGTCATTATTAATCCTCCCAGCCTCAACTCAATATTCTATTAGGAAGTTTTAACTTTCTGCCTGAAAATAGTGGACAATAATAATTAATATTTCTGACTGAATTATAATTCACCATTGTCAAGTTTTCCATACCTTTAGTTCTACTTTTCCTACAAATATTCTTCATTTTTATCTTCATTAATATATTTAAATTTATCTACAAATTTATGCTTTACGCTTTGGCTTATATTTGGACTCCTTTTATTTTCTATCCTGCTGAAGGCACGGCTGAGTAACCTTCAAAAATCTGTCAGACACTAAGAAGCAAGAGGCCTTCCAATTCAGACAGTACTAACATCACCCATATTTCTCTTTCATTACTTGTGAGCACTGGGTTCGTAATAGGAAAGGAATGTAGAGAGTCAGAAGAAGATGAGACAATTATAAAGAGGGAAGCTCCTTATATTATTCCAAAAGGAGCTATTTCCTTTATAATTCTCTGGTCTATTCTTCAAGTGTGACATACACCGCGCTAATTTAGTATGTCAGATTTTTTGCGTGTGTTTTAGTCTGCTCTGTAGAGATAAGCCAAATTGTAGACTGGGTGTCACATTTTGGTGCACTATTGTCTGTATGTGCAATCATCAGTCCCAACTCATACTCTGTCCTCTTTGACCTAAGTTCTTCATAATGTTCTAATGAAGTTCAGGCAACAGTTCCTTGCTCTTCAGTTAGGCATGTTGTAACCTATCAAACACATTATTGAGCAAACACGAGGAAATCTGCAGATGCTCGAAATTCAAACAACAACACACACAAAATGCTGGTGGAACACAGCCGGCCAGGCAGCGTCTATAAGGAGAAGCACTGTCGATGTTTCGGGCCGAGACCCTTCGTCAGGACTAACCGAAAGGTAAGATAGTAAGAGATTTGAAAGTAGTGGGGGGAGGGGGAAATGCGAAATAATAGGAGAGGACCGGAGGGGGTGGGATGAAGCTAAGAGCTGGAAAGGTGATTGGCGAAAGTGATACAGAGCTGCAGAAGGGAAAGGATCATGGGACAGGAGGCCTCGGAAGAAAGAAAGGGGGAGGGAGCACCAGAGGGAGATGGAGAACAGGCAAGCAACTAAGTATGTCAGGGATGGGTTAAGAAGGGGAGGAAGGGCATTAACGGAAGTTAGAGAGGTCAATATTCATGCCATCAGGGTGGAGGCTACCCAGCCTGTATATATGGTGTTCCTCCAACCTGAGTTTGGATTCATTTTGACAGTAGAGGAGGCCATGGATAGACATATCAGAATGGGAACACATTATTGATTCAACAATCCTAGATCACAACGACCACCACAAAGTCCTTCTGTTTGAACATCAGTTTCTGCTGTTAACATCCATTCCTCCATTTAATTCATCCATTTTTTTTTCTGTGGTTTCCCATTCCCTTCTGCCTTGTACCATCAGCCTTTCATGGTTTCTTTCCTCACATTTTGTCCCTTTCCCATTCTTTAATTTTTGTTCCTTTATTTTCTTTCAGCCTTTTCCTCATTCAGACATGATATGTCATTCCTCTTTCTTTCATTAATTAACTCTATTTCTCCACTTTTCTCTCTCTCTGCTAAGTATCTCAAGCATTTTCTGATTTTATTCTAGCCTTGAGGCCTTTGAGGTTTGGGAACAAAGAGGATGTTGATGTTTTGGGAGTCAGGTCATAAATGAAGGAAAGCCACATAGCAGAGAAGAGAGAAAGAAGAGATTCTGTCAGAAATATACTACAGTGGTCATGGTTGATGATCCATTTGTAATCAGAATCAGGTTTATTATCACTGGCATGTGTATCATGAAATGTGTTCACTTAGCAGCAGCAGTTCAATGCAATACATAATAATATGGAAGGAAAAAATAAATCACATTAAATATATATGTATATTAAATAGTGCAAAGCAAAACTAATATAAAAATGTGAGATAGTGTTTATGGGTTTAATGTCCATTTAGGAATTGGATGGCAGAGGCGAAGAAGCTGTCCCTGGATCACTGAGTGTGTGTCTTCAGGCTTCTGTACCTCCTTCCTGATGGTAACAATAAGAAAAGGGCATGCCCTGAGCGCTGGGGGTCCTTAATAATAGATGTTGCTTTTTTGAGGCTCTGCTCCTTAAAGATGTCTGGGTTACTACAGAATCTGGTACCCAAGATGGAGCTGACTAATTTTACAACTTTCTGTAGCTTCTTTTGGTCCGGTGCAGTCTACTGAACCCCACCCCCCCACCCCCATACCAGACAGTGATGCAGCCTGTCAGAATGCTCTCCAAGATACAACTACAGAGATTTTTGAGTATTTTAGGTGACAAGCCAAATCTTTTCAAACTCCTAATGAAATATAGCTACAGCAATTTGTTAATTACATTAAAATTGTAGAGATATCCAAAAACGTGTATTTAACTTTGTTGCACAGCCAGCTGGGAAAATTGTAACCTTGGTATTTAAAAAACGAAACTGTTAAATTCCATTTAAAAAATGAAACTATTGTTTTTTTTTTAAATCAGGCCATACAGCTTACCACTAAAACAAGGTATACCAACAAATTTTTGAGGATATTCACAGCTGTAAAAGAGTGACACTCAGAGAGCACATAAAAATTTCCCACAACCAGCAATTAAGCAAGTGACCAGGTCATAATTTTTAGGTGTTAATAAGTCATCAGTATTTTATATTGGAAAAAGTCTGCTGCATGTTGCATAGTTTGTAACTCCACTGGTTAACACCTTTTCCAAAAGCCATTGTCACAGTATGGTATTTCTCCAGTAATGGACTGAAGCACCAGTTTAGGCTGTAAACTCAAAAGCCAGGGGACTTGATCCTACACTCAGAAGTACAAGGATACTACTAAAGCAAGGCAGACATTTCCAGAGGGTTGCTGCATGAGTCATGACTTCCTCTGATGAAACATCAGGAAAACTGAAGCCATCAGTCTGAGCCTTTGCCATGAACTCTGTTTCCTCACCAGCCTGCTATGTGTCTCTTCACAAGGGCAGCCAGAGCATGTGAAACAATGTCCTGTTTGTCCCCAAGATGAAATTTAATCCTCTTCATCATTTAAAGCACTTTGTTCAGCCTATTTAACATTGCTGCCCTCTATTCCATTTCTAAGTTTCTTTCTGACTTCTCCTCTTCAATGTTTAGCTTTTTTAAACACAGCTATACACATTCTGTTGTATCAAGTCCCAGTCTTCCTGTAGCCCTGTGCTTACTAACCTGCAGTGACCCTATGTACTCAAGCACTAAATTTAAAAGCCTTGTCTTGAAATTCTTCAGTGGAGTGTTCCCACCCTATTTATATATCATTCAGAATTATAATCCTTTTGCAACATTTAGTCTTATGATTCTTGGCTTTTCTGCATCTGTACTCCCACTCTTGCTCTAATGTTACTGACAGAAACTTTAGGCTGAGTTGGCCTTTGTTTTGCTTCCCTCCCTAAACTCCTTTGCGTGCCTCCTCTCCACTCATCTAACCCATTGGCTTCTGATTACAAAATGTTCAGATAAATGAGGGGATATGGAAAAATAGCCCTGTAGTGATGATAAGTCCATCAGTCAGTGCAATTCATGCTGAAACTTTGGTTATTACCCAGGCCCTTATCATGGGGAAAGTTATTCTTTAACCCTTGAATCTGATAATTATTGAAACTCCTTTGTGCTGTGTGATGGTAGGTCGTTAGAGAGTGCATGTGACATTGGTTCTTATCGAATGTAAAGCAACTAACTGAAGAAGATAATAAAAACACAAAATGCTGGCAGAACTCAGCAGGCCAGTCAGCATCTATGGGAGGAGGTTAGTGACGACGTTTCGGCATCACTACCTCCTCCCGTAGATGCTGTCTGGCCTGCTGAGTTCTGCCAGCATTTTGTGTTTTTATTTATTTCCAGCATCTGCAGATTCTCTCGTGTTGTAACTGAAGAAGAATTTGGAAAGGATTAATTATTTTTCTGACAGAGGGAAGAAGAGGCCTGATATGATGACACTAGGCATAAATAGGGGTGAGAATGATCAAAGCACCTGCGGTTGATTAGATCTTGCAATTCCCTATTTATAATCAGTCCAAAGTTATAGCCCTTTATAGAGCCATTCCCATATAGGTGGTAGTTATCAACCAGATGCGTTTTAATTTTCATACTTCAGACTGAGAACTCCGGTCCATTTTTTGAGCATTGAAAGCAACAGAAGCTGCGAGTAATCAGACTAGCCATCTCTGTGTGAGATCACACACGTTTTAAAGTGACTGGGCTCTTACCTTCACACAGTTCACCTCAGCTTGAGTGAGAATTCTCTGGGCTTCAGTTGCACACCTAAAGTCACATACCTTTCATTTTCTCTTTTGTTAGTATCTGGGGGCATCCCATGATCTTCACAGCAAACTAAAAGCACCACGCAGGGATTATCAATTAAAGGGTCTATATTGTCTTGTGTATAACATCTGGCAGACACAGCTTTCAATGATCTAGCTAATTTAAGCTAGTTCAGAGGTCGATACCCATCATGGGGGGCATAAATGGGGTGAATGAACTTAGCCTTATTCCAAGACCTAGGGAATCAAGAACTAGCGGGTCTCAGTTTAAGATGAGTGGGGAAAGGTTTAAATGGAACTTGAAGGGCAACTTTTTTCACAAAGGGTCGTACCTATGTGGACTGAGCTTCCTAAGAAAGTGGTTGTGGTGAACTCTGTGCCTGTCTGGACACGCCCCCTGCTGGCTGCTCCTGTGGCTCCTCCCACAGGCCCCTGTATAAAGGCGATCAGGACATAGTATGATGGACACTCACTCCTGGTTCCTTCTTCCAGTCAATAAAAGCCGATATCTCGCCTTACGTCTCAGTGTGAGTTATTGATGGTGCATCAATGGTTGAAACAGTTGCAGGACCAACTTTTAAAAGATAGCTTTAAAGGTACGTAGATTGGAAAGTTTTAGAAGTTATGGGCCAAATGCAGCCAAAGGGGACTAGATTCAATCGGGCACCTTCACCTGTATGGACCAGATGAGCCAAAGGACTCATTTCATTGCTGTATAACTCTGTGAATCCATGACGTTCTTCACCTGTACAAGTCAGATCCAAGCGAACTTTGCCCATTCATAACCTACACTGTGCAATGGAGTGTGGATAACGGGAGATGGGTGTGCCCACTGACTCACCCTCCTTCGCATTGTCTCTTACTTCCGTGGAACCCGTCTACGCAACCTTTCTGCCTTTTGCACGGGGAGAGTCCCCTTTATAATTAATGTTGCAGTTACAAGCTCTTCATGCCTGATGTGAACATGAGTGAATAATTTAGTGCTCAGTTCCCTACGGTGTTGCCTTTCATGCATTCTTGACCAATTTCGTAAATGTTGCTTGGGATCTGACTGGCTATTTGAGCTAAATGCAGCACTTGTTCAGGGTGCCAAAAGAAGTCAAATCCAATTGTTAGGCAATTGTTTTTAACACCCACTTTTGGGTGGAAAAGGTTGAAATTCTACCACCTTGAAGTCAAAGTATAAACTATTAGTCCTACCGACTCTGTTAGGGATTATCCCTCTCGATCAGCTTTGTCTAATGCATCCTAAGTTTCAAGTTTCAAGTTTACACTTATTCACATAGGCATACAGTATACACCAAAGCTATAAATGCTATGAATGTTAGCTCTTTGTAGCAGCTGCAGCACAGTACATTACAAACATACATTAACAGACTGACATTAGCAGAAATTGTCCATAACTTAAATAATAAAATAAACATAGAAGCATTAGTGCCAGCTCAGAGTGAAAGAAAGAAATTCAGTCCAAGCTGGAGTCAGTTCTTCAGGTTTGCTAAGAACTTGACAATGGTGGGAAGGAGCTGGTGTTGAACCTGGATGTATGGGCCTTCAGCCTCTGTAAACCCCCTGCCTGATGGCAGCATCGGGAAGGCATGGCCCTGATTCGGTGTCCTTATTGATGGATCGCTCTGCCATATTCTTGGAACGTTACTTTGGCAATTGTAGCCAGTGGGGTTGGCTCAATGGCTGGGGAGGAGGAATAGCAAGAAAACTTGGCAAAAGTAGATCACGCAAGTGGGACAGGGTGGGCTGCAGGAGTTCAGCACCATAAACCTATTTATGTGGACTTTGGAGCAAAAAGCTGTGTTTCAAAATCTGAAATTTCACTATTATCCTCTACTTGGCCTCTGCAAATTAATCTGGATTTCCTGTTTTAACTATAAATGACATTTCAGTTATTCAAACCTGAAAGTTTTTTCTGTGGAATTTATTGTATCACATTTAAAGGAAGACTAATGCAGAGCTGTTGGAATTGAAAGTGTATTTTAATCTGGGGTTTTGTTAACAGCACGAACAATTATTTGAAGCTTCAGGTTATATTTATCCAATCCCAATCATTAGGTTAGTTTTATCTTGTTAATTGGTAACTATGATAACATGTATTGGATCTTGAGGTCTTTCAGAATGTACTAATTCTAAAGCTGAGCCAAGTGGGAGAGCTTAAGGTTTAATTATCATTCTGCATAGCAGTTAGGCTTGAGTTCATTGGTCTCTGTACTCCTTTGGTCAACTGTCAGGGATAATTAAATTCACGTGTCTATTGAGGGAGGGTAAATTTGGACTTGATAGTAATGTCAACCCTGCCAACCATATCTGGGGAACAGTCACATAGACTAGTGTCAAGGGGACCAAATGTTAACAAGCATTCGCAGGGAAATTTCTGCTGAAATCAATCACAGGGAAATAAAGCAGTTATATTATTAGGAAGAAGACGATTCCATTTGCAGCGAGAGGTTCAAATAAATGCTTTTATCTTCATTTGGTATGTAATTACCACCTTGCCCAAAAAGATTGGTTAGGTGAGGGCGGCATGGTGGTTAGCACAATTCTCTACGGTACAGGTGACCTGTGTTCAGTTCCCGCCGCTGCCTTTGTGGAGCTTGTATGCTCTCCCCAGGGGCTCCGGTTTCCTCCCACAGTCCAAAGGTGCACTGGTTGGTAGGTTAATTGGTCATTATAAATTGTGCCGTGATGGGTTGCTGGCTAGGCATGGTTCAAAGGGACGGGAGGGCCTATTTCACGCTGTATCTCAATAAAATAAATAAATAAATAATTTCCTTTACCGGCAGCAAAAAGGACATCATCGATCTTTTAGAAGTGATGCTCTATTTGGAACATGATACCAAGCTACAAGGAATAGGTCCAAATTGAACTATTAAATTGCTGATAAACATGGACATGATCTAAAGGATATATGGATAGAATTGATCCATTACTGGGATTTTTTTTTTGCCAAGGAGATGTAGGTGTGTACCTACTGACAATTCCTTGGACCCTCAAAAGATGTTTAATACCCATAAGCACCTACACACACTGGCAGCACGCAGTTGCTAACTAAGCAGATACTCACATTGAAATGAATTACAAGTACGCCCTAGTGTACAGCACTTCACTGACAGGAGTTTTCAGCTTGGCTGCTCACTGTCCTGCCATAATGCCACAGGTTACGCACAAGAACAGCTTTAATTTCTGGGAGAACGGAGAACATTGCTGAAGAGAGCAGAGGACTAGTGAAGAAATGGGTCTGGAGTGAACGGGTTCATTGTCCGGCACGGCCTGACATTTCCTAGCTGACATCCCAAGCTCTGAGTCACTTACAGCCTTGGAACTCCAAGGACACTGCTGCAAATACAGGCATACACTGTGTGTGAGCTGAGAAAGACTACATATAAATCACTGTCTCCCAGGGACAGGGTATGCTGGGCTCCAGGCCATGATTGGGAACAAGTGAGAGCAAGTATTCCATCGGCTACATTTGCACAAGGACTCTTTAGAGACAGTATGTTTTGTTGATACTGAAAGAATTAGCCAACTTGTCAAAAGAAGGAATGGAAATCAAAAATCACTACATATGCTGAAAATTGGAAATGAAAAGAGAATACGGTGGAAACACTCAGTCGTTCAGCAACACCTGTGGAAAGAGAAACAGAACTAATGCTTCACTTCAAAGACTCAGAACTGGGAAAAAGTAGCTTACAGTAGCAGAGAAGCTAGAGGATGGATGGGTAGAATAAAGGCAAGAGCTTTGAAAGTGTGAGACCAAATCAGTTAAAATAACAAGGGGAATCTGATTATGCTTTATTCTCTGTGTTATGTGAGCTATTGAAAAGGCTGTGGGGCAGGCCCTATAATGCCAGACTACACTAACAGAAAGGGAAAGACTGAGCTAAAAAATAGATACATGATTCAGGGATGAACATATCTCACAAATAACAAAAGAAAAAGTAAGTTACGTAGAGAAGGGAGACTTGATGTTGAATCCAGAATCCAGATTTGAATAGACCAGGCATGGGCAAACTACAGCCCGCGGGCCATATGCGGCCCGTTAAGCTTTTTAATCCGGCCCGCAGAACTTTATGAAATTATATTAATAAACCTTGTTAACGTTTTTACACCGCAATTCTGGCGTTTTCCCAATAGATGACGCATTCTATATACATTAACCTTTGTTGAGGTGCAGCGTATTACTCCACATTTGTGCTTTACTCTTTGTTCGGCTCGACCTATTTGTGTGAACAGGCGTTCAGCAGCATGAACATCAACAAAGCCAGCCACAGATCCAAGTTAACTGACCAACACCTCAGATCCATCCTGAGAATCGCCACAACCAAACTAAATCCAGACTTTGATGCGCTGGCTAAAAAGGGAGACCAACAACACTGTTCCCACTGAAATTAAAAATAAGTTTCTTCGTTGTGTTATGTAAAAAATGCATTTGAAAATATTTTTTTCAATAAGCCTTACATGTTACATGTCATTTCTGTTAAGTGATGGACATGAGTAGTGCGCAGGTGCACGTACGTTCTCAAAATAAAAAATGCGCTCCAGATCAAATAACGGGCTCCGCATACTGGCGCGCTCTCACTGTTCTTTCCTTGTGCGGGTCGTTGTTGAGTTTTGGCACAGGGGACAATTGAATAAGAAGGAGCAGGACAAGTAGACCTGCATCTCCTACCGTTTTTGAAATAAAGACAGTCAGGAGGAGAGTGATGATGATAATATCTTGAAGGATAACAGAATTTTCAGTGCTTTAAAATAATAACTGTTACTATTAAAAAAAGCTGTATTTTATTCATTTAATTTTCAGTGTTTTAAAAGTCATTTCAATAAATAGCTAAATACCATGGGACTTCAAAGACAGATATTTTGTTGTAATGCATTTGTTCATTTTCAATTGAAATTAAAGCAAATGTTTTCTACTTATCCCACGATATTTTATTTTCTCTTATGAGGTGTATTACCAAAACACTCCGTCCATCTGCTCCTGGTCCGGCCCCCCTGTCAAATTTTAGAACCCTTTGTGGCCCACAAGTCAAAAAGTTTGCCCACCCCTGGAATAGACAGAAGATAATCTTCTGTTGATCAAACTTTTGATAGATCTTGTTGTAATTGCAGGAATGCACAGGCAGAAAGGTCAGAGTGGGAGGAGAAGTAAGATTGTTGTTCAAAGTGAGTGACAACCAGAAACCCTGGATGACTTCTCTAGAGTGAGTTCTGGTGCTCCGTCGAATTATTACCCAGTATGAATTCAGTTTTATCTCCAATTGGAGACAAACAATATGGCTTACACCGGTAAATTATTAAAATGGAATTAGACACTGGCTCAGCAGTTTCAGTCATTCCACAAAATTAGTTTGAACAGCACTTCAGAGATACTGAACTGAAGCCTGCAGATATCCAACTAAGAAGTTATATCGGGGAAAAGGTTAACTCCTGTGGGAATGACGTTTGTAACAGTGAAATACAACAACCAATAAGCCACACTGGGTTTGTAGGTGGTAAGAACAGGAGGGCCAGCATTATAAGGACATGATTGGCTAAGACATTTGCAACTTGATTGGAAATCCATCCACCATTTGTAATTAACATCCACTGCAACAGAGTCAACAGAGAACAAATTAAGAAAGGTAATGGATGACGCCACAGCAATGTTCAGGGATGGTATTGAAAAGCTCAGACATATCAAGGGAAGTGTTAAATGCCCAAGTTTTACAAAACCCGTCTGCTTCCGTATACCATCTGTGATGAAGTAGCCAATGAGCTAGGTTGCATGGAGGCTGAATGAGTTATTTCCAAGGCAGAGTGGAGCCCATTGGCAAAGCCAGTCATCCCAGTAGCCAGGAAGAATGGGTCTGTCAGGATCTGTGGTGACTTTAATGTCACCATCAATGCGGTTCTGAAAGTAGGTCAGTACCCTCTGCCCAGGTTAGAGGATATCTTTGCAAACTTTTCTGGAGGAATACACTTTGGCTAAGGGGACTTAGCTGAGGCCTACTTACAGATGTTGATGGAAAAAGAGATTAAAGTTGCACTCACAAGGGGCATTATTGGTACAATAGGCTTATTTTTGGAGTAGCACCTGCACCTGCAGTTTGGTAGAAAGCTATGGACCAGGTTTGGTAAGACTGCCCAGGCACATAAAGATAACAAGGAACATCTCCAAAATCTCAAAACAGTGTTTAAAAGATTAGAAGCCTATGGGTTCAAAGTGGTCACCACATTGATGCATAAGCATTACACAATGTGCTGACAAAATTCAAGTCATGGTGAATACCATAAGGCCAAAGGGCGTGTCACAGTTGCAGTCCATTTTAGGATTTGTTAATTACTATAACACGTTCCTGCCAAACCTGACTAACATGTTCTACGCCTTGAACTCTATACTAAAAATCAGGAAGAAATGACAATAGACAAAGCAGCGTGAGGTGGCTTTCAGAAAGGTAAAGGAAATGATGATGTCAGACATTATACTTGCACATTACGATCCACATCATTCAGTGAGGCCTACATGTGATACCTGCCTGTGACCCCTGGCCTAATGGTATAGGTGCAGTCATGTCACATGTTATGAGCGATGGAAGTGAATGACCCAGAGCCTTTGTATCATGTTGCCTTACCACTGAGGAGAACATTTATGCACAGATTGACTTGAGAGGCCTTGAGTCTGGTTTGGGGTTTAAAACATTTCAACTGGCACTTGCACAGGAGGGATCTAATCCTCATCACTGACCATCCATTTTCAATCCGCAGAAGGGTGTTCCACTAACAGCAGCAGCTCAAATGCAGAGATGGGCTCCATTTCTTGGAGGACACAATAACAAGATTGAATTCAAGAAAATGGCTAATCAGGGAAATGCTGATGGATTATTGCACATACTGTTGGAAAAGGAAATTCTTGACAAATTTACAAAAGAGGATACACCTCTTGACATATTCTCCCTAATGCAAATTGAAAGTCTGCCCATTAAGGCAGAGAAAATACAAAGGGAAACCAGAAAAGACCCCACACTATCTCAGGTCTACATGGCGACTCAAAATGCTGGAAGATTCAGCAGAAATTTCAGTTCGTCATTTTTACCAGCATTAGAATGAACTTGCCCTTGACAGAGGTTGCCTTATGTGCCTTATCTTCCAATCTGAGAGCTAATGTGCTAAAGGAGCAACATGCCAGTCATCTAAGTATGGTCAAAATTAAAGTGTTGGCTCGAGGCTTTGTCTGGTGGCCTGGGATAGATCAGCAGGTCTGCAGCTTGCCATGCACCGCTCGGGGTGTCAACACATCCAGAAGAAAGCTGTCTAGAACTGTCAGAACGACTTCCTACAGTCCTAGAGTCAACTCCTACAGCCACAACTCTCACCTGGCAAGCAGAGTAAACCCCTTGTCAGGAAAGTATTGTCCTATAAGAGTAAGAAATCCTCCATGGCAATTAACTCTTTAGGCCAGAATGAAACAATAACAATAACAATTTTTATAATTTACTATGCTGTGGATGTCTATATAGCAGATGAATTATATAGCATATTGTAAATATATATAAGTTGAGGTGCACTCTATATTGAGTTAGAGTTTATAGCTAAACAGGGAGGAGCATTGTATATTTAATACTTCAGTAATATTGTAAATATATCGAAGCATTCTTTGTTGTTTAAATAATTCATTAGGGGTCTTATATAAAAGCACTGCACATGAATGGCATACATCATGACGCCATGTTAAAAGTGCATGACTCACTTCAAGTAAAAACTAAATTATGAAATGATTCTCTCTGTCTCCCATGTTCTTTTTGCAATTAGTTTTATGTTTTGGAGTTGCAAAACACAGCCCTGGGGAAAGGCAGTTCTGGACTGGGTGTTCTGCAATGAACCAGTATTGATTAGAGAGATTAAGGTAAAGGAGTAGTGATCATAATTAGTAACCAGGAGAAGTGATCATAATTAGTAACCAGGAGTAGTGACCTTTTGAGAGGGAGAAGAGAAAGACAGTTGTATCAGTGTTGCAGTGGAGTAATGGGAATTACAGAGGCTTGAGAAAGGAGATGGCCAAAGTTGATTAGAAGGGATGATGGCAGAACAACAATAACTGGAGTTTCTACAGACAATTCAGAAGGTGTAGGATAGATACATCCCAAAGGGGAAGAATTCTAAAGGAGGATGAGGCAATCATGGCCGATAAGGAAAGTTAAAGATGCATAAAAGCAAAAAAGAGAGCATACAATATAGCAAAAAATTAGTGGGAAGTTAGAGGATTGGGAAGCTTTACAAGCCAACAGAAGGCAACTAAACAAAAACAAAAGGAGAGAAAGGATGAAATTTGAAAGTAATCTAGCCAATAATATCAAAGAGAATACCAAATGTTTTTTTCAAATATATAAAGAGTAAAGGAGAGGCAAGAGTGGATATTGGACAGCTGGAAGATGACACTGGAGAGGTAGTAGTGGAGGAAAAACTTAAGACACACACCAAATATAGGTATTTTGTGTTGGTCTTCACTGTGGAAGACACTAGCTGCATGGCAGAAATTCAAGAGTGTTGGGGGTAGAAGTGAGTGCAGTTGTAATTATTAAGGAGAAGGTGCTTGTAAAGCTGAAAGGCCTGAAGGTAGATAACTCCCCAAGACTAGATGGACCATACTTCAGTATTATGAAGGACTTCATAACCAAAGATATTGTGGAGGCATTAGTTATGATCTTTCATGAATCACTAGTTTCTAGAATGGTATTGGAGGACTGGAAAATTGCAAATGTCACTCCTCTCTTCAGGAAGGGAGGGAGGCAGAATAAAGGAAATTATATGGCGGTTATCCTGACTTCAGTGGTTGGGACGATGTTGGAGCCCATTATTGAGGATGAGGTTTTGAGGTACTTGGAGGCGCATGATAAAGTAGGCCGAAGTCAGCATGGTTTCCATAAGGGGAAATCCAGTCTGACAAACCTGTTGGAACTCTTTGAGGAAATAACAGCCATGATAGACAAAGGAGAGTCAGTCAATGGTATTTAGTTGGCTGCTTAGCAAGATAAGAGCCATGGTATTACAACAAAGATAGTACATGAATAGAAGATTGGCTGACAAGTGTGGGAATAAAGAAGGGCTATTCTGGTTGGCTAATGGTGATTAGTGCTATTCCTCTGAGGTCGGTCTTGAGCCTGTGTCTTCTCACTTGATATGTCAATGGTATGGATGACAGAATTGCTGGCTTTGTGGCCAGGTTTGCAGATGATAGTGGGCTGGGGTGGGTGCTGGTAGTGTTTAGGAATCGGAAGGAAGTCTGCAGAATAGCTTGGACAGATTGGGAGGATGGTCAAAAGTATGGCAAATGGAATATAGTGTAAGAAAATGTATGGTCATACACTCACTAGAACGAATTAAGGGGACTATTTTCTAAATGTGGAGAAAATTCAAAAATCAGAGGTGCTCGTGCAGGATTCCTTAAAGGTTAACTTTCAGGTTGAGTTGGTGGTAAGGAAGGCAAAATGCAATGTTAACATTTATTTCAAGAGGACTTGAATATAAGAGCAAGGATGTGATGCTGAGGCTTTATAAGGCACTGGTCAGACTGCACTTGGAGCATTGAGAACAGTTTTAGGCCCCTTATGTAAGAAAAGATACGCTGGCATTGAAGAGGGTTCAGAGGAGGTTCATGAGAATGACTGCAGGAATGAAAGGGTTAACGTACAGAATGAGGAGCATTTGATGACTACGGTCCTGTACTCACTGGAGTTTAAGATTATGAGGAGGATCTCATTGAAACCCATTGAGTATTGAGAGACCTTGATCGAGTGAATGCGGAAAGAATGTTTCCTATGGTGGGGGAGCCTAGGACCTGAGCGTGCAGCCTCAGTGTTAAGGGAAAACCATTTAAAACAGAGGTGAGGAAGAATTTCTTTAGTTAAAGCATGGTAAATCTGTGAAATTCATCGCCACAGATGCTGTCGAGGCCAAGTCATTGCGTATATTTGAAGTGGAGGTTGATTGCTTCTTGATTTGTAAGGGCATCAAAGATTAAAGGGAGATTGTAGAAGAATTGGGTTGAGAGGAATAATAAATCAGCCATGATAGAATGGTGGAGGACTCGATGGGCTGAATGGCCTAATTCTGCTCCTATGTCTTACGTCGTAGTTATTTTAAACATCTTTCAGCCGTTGATCCTCACGTTGCACTTCCAGCTTTCGACAGAAGATGGCAGTACGAGACACCGATTGAGCACTGCATGCTGTGCAGTATTTTATCCCGCCTGTTGCTGTTGTTAAAATGTGACACAGAAGGACTTTTTCAAAGTTTTGAGGAAGGCATCATAAAATGAAACCCCTTACAATAAATAAAACACTTTCCATTGTCCATGAACGTTTGGTCTTGAGTTCAAATCCAGAAGGTTCAGAAAGCTGCCTCCCCTCGGGGCCACGGTTTAAGTGAAGAGGACTGGCTCAGCTTTACCCACAGGAGGGGGAGGGGGTTCCTAAATGCTCACACGGTATGTCCCCAACCTGTAACCACGTTTGTTTTCTCCTGGTAAAAGCATTCAGAACCAACTCCCAAAATCCACTCCTGTTCTGATAAATTTATGGCTATTTTGTCAAGAAGTGTTGGGCTTGGACTAGAATTATGCTTGGATCAAGATTTATAACAAGAGCAGAAAAAAATACTTGCCATTTTTGTTACCGCAACCCATTTAATTATTCATCCTGCTATTCAATCAGGACTAAAAAAAACAGCAGAGAACACTGAATAAAATACTTTGCTTTATGCAAACTAGTTAGTTATCCAAAATACATCACTGATTTTTGATGCGCTTGCTTTTAAACACAGCAGTCAATTTAGATTTTTTTTAAGAGAAGAGATAATTGACTACTACTTGAATCAACATGTATTTAACTGTTATGTTTGGATTCGATATTTTCTATGTCATGAGTAGAAGGAAAGAAATGTTGGTCCTGCAATACTGTGCTTCAGGCAAGCATCTGCAAACCATTGTAATGAAGAAGCTTTCTCTTAAGATGTTTACTTCCCCCTCTATCCTTTCCTCCTCCTCCTCACCACAAGACTAATTTCTTGGGTCTGGTTTGATTCTTCAAGATCAAGATGAACCATAGACCTATTTCTTACTTAAGGAACTGGTTTACACACGGCCACTGGACCTTGATAGAAAGTAAATTTTGTTAGTGCATTTAGACCATGGTTGGGGGAAGATAATGAATGGCTTGTCTGACCCTGCCTCAGCCCAATGCTTGTTCGCTTGTACTTCATAGTACGAGCAAATGGAGTATCACCCAAAATAGGAATGCTAGTTACTTCCCTGCCATTGTGGTTTTGCCTCCGGTCTTTCAAGCTGAATCAAAGGGCCAGATCTCTGTCATGTGATTGAAGGAAAGATTCTATTATGACCACTGGATGTTCCAAAATGATAGGCAACAATGAAGTAAAGTTACTCTCGAAGTGCAGCACTCAACATTTATCAATGCATTCTGACAAAGGGTTTCAACCTAGGTATCTTCATGCTGCTCTAACATGGAGCACATTTTCAGCATTTCCAGTTGTGATTTAATTTAAGGCTGTCATTTATGCCCAAGGTCATTGTGGAACCATCCAACATATACTTTTGGGCATGTAGTAGATGGACCAAAGGCTTTGTTTCTGTGCTGTAGTGTTCTTTGATTCTATGACTCTAAAGTACCTTTCTTCATAACACATAAAAACTGTATATGGCCTATTTAAGAGAAACATTGGACATCTAAATTTTAATTTTTTTGCAAGAATCAGAATTTAATCTTCTTGCGTCTGTAATTCTGTAAGCACTACTCATTCTAAATTATTCTATCTAAAAGGTGCCATTCTCTCAAAATGTGGAGATACCGTAAGTTTGGAAATCTACTTGACAGGGGAGTTGAGAAAGAAAATTGTTGTTCTAAAGTTATCCAGTGGCTAATGTTACAGCCATTAGAAAGTCATACATCAACTTGTTTGTTCTTTGATATTCATTCCATCAACAAGGCAGCAACAGCTGTGCGGAGCAATGCCAGCAAAATGCCACTGCTTGTAAACATGGTGTGAGGGTGTGGTGCCATGTCAGCTCTTCGTTGCTATGTTCCTTCTCCTTCAGTGAAGAACTTTTCTTAGCTTCTGATAGCTAGCTTCAAAGTGATTCTTACCAAATGCTTAGAAACACAGCAGTTGTACCAAATGAACCCTCTCCTGAACGTGCTCCGGTTGAATCCCTCAGGGTTTTATGATGCCATTCATTATGCTTTATGTCCCCTTATTTGTTGAGAAGTGGTTGATAAGAAGACGATTTGTAGCATTTTATAGACCATGGTATAATACATGATGCATCGTGGTTCACCGTCCACACTGAAATAAAGTGATTGAACGGATTCCTACAAAACAAGGCAAATTTTGACTTTTGAAAAAGCTTAGAATCTTTGAAACACAATCAAAGGTTTCAAAGGCACATTTAATGTCAGAGAAATGTATACAATGTACAGCCTGAAATGCATTTTCTTCGAAAAACAGAGGAGTGCCCCCAAAGAATGAGCAACAGTCAAATGTAAGAACTCAAAGTCCTCCCGCCACTCACCCCTCCTACACGTACGCGACAGCAAGTAACAATCCCCCCTCCCCAACTAGCAGAGAAAAGCATTGGCACCCCCCAGCGAGCACTCAAGCATGAGCAAAGACACAGACTTGCAGCTTCACCTGGTATTTGACATACCCTCAAGTTCCCTCTCTCTCCCTAATAAGGGAGAAAGAGGTGGCTCTGTTTTGACAGTAAGCAGGGAGACATAACAAATAACTCGCTGGTTTACGATGTTACGAGTCTGCCACGTCGCTTTTTTCAAGCTCTGTGCCCAAAGACCACAAGTCTCTGGGCACACAGATATTCTGACTCCTCTTATGACACACTGGTCTCCTGTCGTGACATCGACCCTCGATCTGCTCTTCTCCAGAGCTCCGAGATCTTCAGCTTCCAAAGCTGAGCCGAATACTTAGGCCAAGCCCTTGGTGTGCCGAACAAAGGCTAGTCATGAAACCCCGAGAGCGGGTCCCATTCCCACTAAGAACCGTAGACAGGTCAGGGTCTTCAAGAAAACCCTGAAAGGGAAAAATAAAGATATTAAAGATGGAAATAGAGCTGTTTCCCAAGATGCAAGCAAAGGAGTCTTCATTTTTGTGTCCTCACTAAAAAGAATGACAAAAATGCATTGTCGGTAGTCAGATCTGTATACTGCCTGTATCAAGGCATCCATCTCACATCATAGTCAGCAATGTCATCAGAGCACGTTTCAAGCAACTTGATTTCAATTGTCTTGTTGATTGGATGCTTCTTTTAATCAATGGGTAGGAATGTTGTCCCATGTCTTGTGAATCATTTCATCACAAAGCAAACATTTATTAACAATTGGATATAACATTTCACTATTGAATATTCTCTCTACGATTGTTCAGATGGTGAGTTGTAAAATCAACAAACTTCCTGTTCCTAATTGCTATACAGTGATCAAAATGGAAAAGCGTGCCAATCTATGTCAGGTGGGAACATTATCAGGTGTTTGTGATTTCCTCCCACGATACCATAGCCGATTGGCATTCATCATTAGTGGCCATGCGTGAAGAGCAATCATTAGGTGTTATGAGACAACCAGTTTTGCTCTGATTTTGTGGTGAACTACATATACCTGTCTGGACATGCCCCCCCCCCCCGCTGACAGCTCCTGTGGCCCCTCCCACAGACCCCGGTATAAAGGCGATTGAGGCCTGAGCCCGGCTCTCAGTCTCCAGGTTGTAGCATGGTTGTCAATTGCTGCTTGTTCTTTCTTCCAGTCAATAAAAGCCGATATCTCGCCTCACGTCTCAGAGAGTTATTGATGGTACATCAGATTTATATGCCCAGTATCTTACGTAATTCCCCTCTAGTGTCACACCATTCTCCTGAGTGCTTACCATACCTTCGTTACCTTTTACATTTGTTTCTAGTTCCTATGGAAAGAAATGTCTCTTCACCGTATAGATTATAGCTAAGCAAAGGGAAAATTAATTCCCTCCTAACAGAAAAACATAGCAAATGTGAGTCAGTTACTGTGAAAAAGTAGGCCTGATGAAGGGTCATTTTTCCATAGACGCTGCCTGGGCTGCTGTGTTCCTCCAGCATTTTGTGATTGTTGCTTTAGATTTTCAGCAACTACAGATTTTTTTGTGACTGTGAAATAATAGTTATCTGAGTAAAATACATAGAACATAGAAATCTACAGCACATTACAGGCCCTTCACCCCACAATGTTGTGCTGACTATGTAACCTTCCCTAGAGACTGCCTAGAATTACCCTACCGCATAGCCCTCTATGTTACTAAGCTCTGTGTACCTATCTAAGAGTCTCTTAAAAGACCCTGTTGTATCCACCTCCACCACCATCGCCAGCAGTGCATTTCACACCACTCTCTGTGTGAAAAACTTCTCCCTGAGTTTACCTCCCTTCTTTCTACCAATTAGAACATAATTTAAATCCATTTGTAAATAAAGTCGGCATTAAATAATCACATTTCAATTGTCATAGAGCCACAGAAGGATACAATAGGGAAGCAGGCCTTTCAGCCCATCACACCCGATGCTAAACATCATGTGGGTGTTGTATCCTTTGTATTCTACTTCAGAGAAATTCAAGCAGTTTTACATCTGTTGATTATTGGGGCAAAGAGGTAGGAGCCCTGAAACCACCAGCTCACCAAATCATAAAGTCAAGATTTTCGATGAGGAGTCGCTGGGTACTATTAAAACAAAGTAAAAAGCTAGACATTTACTGTAGCTCTTCCAGACTAAAGAGACTGCAGTTTGTTATAATAAGAATGTCATTAAGCTTGAATGATGCACCGAAAGTGAATTTTGACGTTGTGCTCTTTAACTACCATTGGGTAGGAGGTATGGAATCTTTGGTGTCAGAAGACTAACTTCAGGAACAGTTATTGCCCTACCATTATCAGGCTCCTGAACCAGAATGGATAACTTCATCCAGCATTACACTAAATATTTAAAGACTCATTACAACTCATGTTCTTGGTATTGATTTTATTTACTCAGCTTGTCTTCCATTTTGCACATTGCACCTTGGTGTTTGTCAGTCCCTATTCATGGATTTTCCAAAATGCCTGTAAGAAAATCAATGTCAAAGTAGCACATGTACTTTGATAATAAATTTACTTTGAACTTTGAACTTTTAACTGCAATAAGTGCATGTGCTGTCAAGTAACACTGTTGACTTGGGAGAACCTTCCAAGGAGTCTCATGTGGTTAAAATCAGCACATGTGAAAGGTCATAAAATAGTGGTGAGAAATTTACATGAGTTTAAAATTTTTGCTTCAGTGGTGTCTTGTGAGGGAGGAAGCCAAGCCTCTGGCCTGTTTAGACAAGATGATGGAGGGCGGGCAGTCTGTCCTAACTCATTTTCTAGTCTGTCCTAGTTGGGGTGTGGGGTTGGCCCACAAACCCCCCCCCCCAAACACACACACACACACACACACACACACACACACACACACACACACACACACACACACACACACACACACACACACACACACACACACACCAATCTGATGAACCTTTAACATCCTTTTAAGGATGGAACAGGTCCCTAATGTCATTCAGAATTTTGGGACAGCTTATAACCAGGGACCAGCCTTGGAGAATGGCTATTTCAAGGTCTCAGTCAGGTGTGTTGATGTTCCATTTATTTATCTGGTTTATTTGTAACAATCAGGAAGGTGCCAGGTTTCAACTTTTCAGAGCAGAGGCAGGATAGGTCTCAGTATTGGACTAGATAAAAGAGAAATCTGCCAAGAATCCTAACTGCACTTGGTGATCATCCTATTGTTTACACTTCAGGTGGTTAGGTGGTTAGGGTTGGATTATAATGCTGACATGGTTTTAAAAATCTGCCAAGGACAGCCATCCACATCGTTCAAACAGGAAGTGGATGACAAGCTAGACTGTAGGGCTTTGTCTCAGAAAGGAACATTCAATCAGGAGAGGAAATATGAGCAGCAATTGAGGAGAAAAAGAGTTCCTGCTATAGATATGACAAGTTGCTAAATACAGACATGACATATGGTGCATTTTGCAACCCTGGGTAGTTATTTTGTGCTGTTTATCTAACTTGCTTCATATTACAGCTATGAAAATGGAAGAGAGTCAGAGGTCTGCTATCCAACATAATTTTCTTTCGATATTGAAATGCAGTTATTCATGAAACACACTGTCTCCACTCTGTTGGAAATAGTTTACACGTGGGTGGCATCAGTGAGTTTTAGTGATACATTCTCCAAGTGAATAGGTCCATACAAATCCTGCCCTAACCAATGGTCAAACATGCATTTTTGCTAAGGTATCACAAATAAAGAACAGAGAGTCCAGATGAAGGGTCTTGACCTGAAATATCAACTGTCAAATTCCTCCATAGATGCTGCTACTATTTTCCTCCAGTACTTTTGAATTGCTCAACAACACAGCAACAGCTCCAATCTCTTGTGTCTCCACCCTCATATTCCAGTTTCTCCACAAACATGACACTTATGGAACCAACAGCAGTAAGAATCAATGCTCCTGGAGAAGAGGAAAAAAGGCTGAAAGAAATGACAAACCAAGTCCTGGAAAACTATGGGATTCAACCGCTACCTCATAGCGCCAGCAGCCCACATTCAATCCTGGCCTTCAGTCATGTCTAGGTGAAGATTACATCTTATCACTGTAATACATGAGTTTCCCCCAGGTTACAGTCTCCTCTCACATTCCAAAGCTGTGCCTGTTGGAAAATTTACTGGTTACTGTAAATTGCCACTAGCATGCAGGTAGGTGATAGAATCTGAAGGGAGAAGATGCAAATGCAGAAAGAAAATAGTGTTAGTACAAGTCTAAAGGGAACAAGAGGAGAAACTTCTTCAATTAGAGGGTCACAAGCACGTGGAACAAACTGCCAGCGGAAGTGGTGCGTGCAAGCTCAATTCAAAGTTTAAAAGAAGCTTGAATAGGTGCCTGGACGATAGTGGTACGGAGGGCTAGGGTCCTGGTGCAAATTGATGGGAGTAGGCAGTTTAAATGGTTCCGCATGAACTAAATGGGCCGAAAGGCCTGTTCACTACTGTACTTTTATATGAGTCCATGATCCCATGACTAAGATTATAAATAGGTGCTTGATGCTTGCCATGATCTGTTGAATGATTCTAAGCTTAAAATTCTGAAGCTAATGTTGTCACTGAACAAAACTTAGGGAAGAATGACAGGATAAGGGCTTTGGTGGTGGGAACACAGTGGGCAGGCTGCAGGGACAGTTGCAAAGATAAGCCATGTACTTATTAAAATGTTCAGTACAAATTTTATTCACTACCCTGATTCACTAGCAATATATCAGCAAGCTAACTTTAACCAGTATTAGCACTGCTCAAGGGGGATTTTCATAAGTCTATAAAAATGTATGATCAGCGTTAATCATTGACAAAAATGCTTTGCTTGACATTTTTAACATGATGGAAGTGTGCCAACTAGAAGGCATTTTCTGGATCAGATAGGCACTTGCCGTGATTAATTTGCACCCAGGTTTTTGGAAACTAACTTCCTTTTGCAGTTTCTAAGTCAAATGTGTGGCAAATTAAGTTTAATGTAAAAATAGTTAGACACCAGTTGAACTTAAAAAACAGCATGAGTGAAACATTTTTGAAAATCAACATTTTGCTTTGATTAAAGAGAACACAGCTAACCTTGTGTATGGAGCTCCCTTAATGAGTGAGATCATTCTGGAATATGTACCCTGCCAGTTTTTTTATTTAAAAGAAAGGTATAGATGGTCCCTGAATGCAGATTGACACAAGAATTTTTATTAGATCTGTAAAATATCACCTTTTTCCTTCCGGCTTGTAAAAGGGACTTTAGTTAATAAGTCAACTATTCCCTGTTAGCAACCAATTGGAAAATAGTGCTGAAGAGAGAAATGGGGGGGGGGGGGGGAAACCGAGCAACTCCACGTGTAAGTTATTATTCCTGTCCTATTGATTTTGTTGTGGCTAATCAGTCTCACTCATCAGATAAAGTAAACACGCTGCAGATAGACAGCTTCCTAAGTGCAATCCTGGGCCAAATGCTGTGTGCTTTCTGTTGGCTGACCCCAAGCAGCCAGGAGTTACCTCACGTACAAAGCATACATCATGAAGGACAGACTAAAGTTCATGCATCTACAAGTCAGCTTCAGGGTTATATGATTTAATAAACTGTAGTATCACCAAATCCACTTGGGTGATTATGCAGAAAGGGCTTTCCTGTTGAAAAGAGGGCAGCTGAGAAACTGTATTGAACTTTCCAGAAGTAACATGGTTTCAATCAACTGAACTAGGACAGAAACCAATAGGTTTTAACTGGCAGATTCCACCCCCTTAAACAATCACTTCTGAAGCGTGTATTTTGTACACTGAAAATATTTTGCTCTAGAACTCCTACATTCATTTGAGGGAAGGAGAAGCAGAAATAGACTTCTTCTGGCAGGTGGGCAATGAGAGGGATGGGCTGAGAAACAGGATCATGAAACTGGGTGCAATTTAATCATGGCAAATGTATATTTAATCCAGCAAATCATTTCTAGTTAGCATGTTTCACAGCAGGAAAGACCCTTGATTCCTTTATATCTGATTAGATTATTTGAAGCAGCTGTCAAAGTTGTCCCATTCTGCAACTTTTATTTTTAATCTCTGCAATATTTCCCTACACAACCAGGCTTCTCTTGTACGTCTAAGTAACTTGTTAAATGTTAATGGGCTAGAATTTTCGGTCAATGACAAACTATCTGGACTTATAATTCGTGCCTGAACTAGTTACGGACTTGCTACATCTTGATCTTGGAAAGTTGGCATTGCCTTTTGCACAGATTAATTCCAATAAAAGATATCAGAGCCTTGCAGTGCACAACAGTATAATGCCTTCTTACAGAGAGGGCAAAGCAAGTCCTGACAACATATCAACTGACAGAACTGTAAGAACCAGCCACGACCCCTGTAATATCTAGCTTTCAAACCTGCCAATAAATTCAAATGCTTTTGAGTCACCAAACTATACAAACAATATTTTAAAACATTTTTTTTTAAAGTTAAGGTCACAAAAAATGAAACAATTAAAGCACTTAAAAATTATTCCAAAACAATTTAACAATTAAAGTATTTCAGCAAATTTAATTAAATAGTTTTAAATAGTTGTAAATTATTTTTTTGTAACCCATGTTTCTTGCAGTCATTCCTCTCTCTCTTCAAATGAATGGGCTTGCTGTTACTGTGAGAATTCTAACTACTGGGGAATTTCAACAAGTTGGCACGTCTCCCAGAGCACAGCTGGCAAATCTCTCAGGGAGCTTGGTCACTAAGTCAGAAGCTTCCCTTATGCACAGTCATTCTAATCTTCTGGATACTTATGGGGGATAAAGTAAGGCAGTTCAGCATAGAACTGCCGATGCTTCGCTCCAGATTCTGGCCTACTATTGAGTTCCCTTTACAACCCCCCCCTCCCCCACTCCATTTTAGGTAGTGCAATTCATGAAATTCATAACAAGCCACTCTGCAAAGTGAATTTCCTCATCTCACTTCCAATTCTCTTGACAATTTAGACCATAAGACATAGAAACAGAACTAAGCCATTTGGCTGGTCGAGTTTGCTCCATCATTCGATCGTGGCTGATTGATTTTTCCTCTCAACCTTATTCTCCTACTTTCTCACTATAACCTTTGACACCCTTATTAATCAACCATCTACTAACATCACTTAAAATATACCCAATGGTTTCACCTCCTTACCCATCTGTGGCAATGAATTCCACAGATTCACCATCTTATGTCTGAAGAAATTCCTCCTCATCTCTATTCCAAAGGAACTTTTACTCCGAGTCTGTGCCCTCTGGTCCAAGATGCGGCTATTAGTGGAAACATCCTCTCCATGTCCACACTATCTAGGCCTCTCAATATTTGGTAGGTTCTGCAGGGATCAGACCTGATCATTCTAAATGCCAGTGAGTACAGGCACAAGCACATAGAATACTTCAGACCCAGGAATGTTCTTGTAAAGCATATTCTTCCTCAGCTTTGAGGCCCAAAACAGCTCTTAATAATCCAAATGTGGTCTGACCAGCACTTTTTAAAGCCTCAGCATTACATCCTTGCTTTTGTAGTCCAGCCCTCTCGAAATAAGTAATAATTTTGCATTTTCCTTCCTCAGTGTTGATTAAACATGCAGTCCTGCACTAGCTCTCCAAAGTCCCTTTGCTCCTACAATTTCTGAATTCTCTCCCCATTTAGAAAATAGTCTCCTTCTTTATTCCTTTTACTAAAGTGTATGGTCCTAAAGTTCCCTATACCTCCAATCTGTTGGCATGAACATCGATTTCTCAAACTTATGATAATTGCCCCCCGCTTCAACATTCTCAATGCTGTTTCCCTCTTTCACAACATCTCCTTACTTGCCCATCACCTCCCTCTCATACTCCTCCCCCTTTGCTTTCTGCAATAATCTTCTATTCTTTCCTATCAGATTCCCCCTTCTCAAGCCCTATACCTCCTTCACCTACCAGCTTCCCGGTACCCTCCCCTTCTCCTGGTTTCACCTATCACTTACCACCTTTTACTTCTTCCTGCTCTCCCCCTCCCCCACCTTCTTGAGCTAACTTCTGATCATTTATTTCCTGTCCTGATGAAGGATCTTACCTCAAAACACTGACTGTTTATTCTTTTCCATGACATGCTGAGTTCCTCCAGAATGTGGTATGTGTTGCATTTATTTTGTTAATCTGCTATTTCTTTGTCCACCATTATTACTTCCCCAGCATAATTTTCCAAAGATCTGATGTGCACTCTTGCCTCTCTTTTATTCTTTATACATAACTGAAAAGGCTTTTGGTATCCTCTTTCATATTATGGACTAGTTTACCTTCATATTTTCTCTTTTCTCTTCTTAGTGCTTTTTTCATTGCTTTTTGTTGGATTTTAAAAACTTCCCAACCCTCTAGTTTATCACCAATATTTTATAATACTGTATGCCCTCTCTTTTGTTCTTATGCTGTCTTCAACTTTCCTTCTTGATCATGATTGCCTCATCCTCTCTTTTGAATGGTTCCTCATTTTGGAGATGATATGATCCTGCAGCTTATGAATTACACTCAGAAACTTCTTCCACTGCCGTTCTGCATCATCCCTGCTAGTGTCGCCTTCCAATGAACTTCAGCCAGTACCTTGTTCATGTCTCTGCACTTACCTTTATTCAACTGTTATACCAACACATCTGTCCTTAGCTTCTCCTTCTCAATCTGCAAGGTGATTTCTATCATATTATAATCACTGACTCATAAGTGTTCTTTTACCTTAAGCTCTCAAATCAAATCCGGTTCACTGCACAACACCACACCCTAGTAGGCTCAAAAAGGCCATTTCATAGGCATTCTACAAACCTCTTCTCAAGGGATTCAGTGCCAATCTAATTTTCCCAGTCTACCTGCATATTAAATTTCAAAGTACAAGAAGTTCAAAGTAATCTTATTATCAAAGTATATATATGTCACCATATACAACCTGGGATTCATTTTCTTGTGGGGATACTCAATAAAACCATAATAGAATAATAACCATAATGGAATCAATGAAAGATCATTCATCTTTTGATCAAAGAAGTGTGCAAAAGACAACAAACTCTGCAAATACTAATAGAAAGAAATAATAATAATAATAATAATTTATCGTCATTAGGTGGCATCTGGAAATCCCAGTTGGTGGACGATTTCCCTCCACGCTGCTCTGACATATTGGGAAATCATGTACTCGGCAGGTTACAGCAGTGGTTTGCCTTTACCTTTTGCCGGGTGAGTTTAAAGAGATCACCTTCTCTTGCAGCGGATGACCAGGACGTCTAAGTGTCTTGTCGTGCTCTTAGCGCTCCACCAACACCTACTGGCCGGCCTCCTCGACCGTTGGGCCATTAATCAGTCTCCTCTGCTCCATCTTCTAGGGCCAGACTTCACACGCTGGGATAGGCAGATCCCCTACCTCACTGAGGGTCGAAGATCCGTCGGCTACCCTCACCTGGTTTGGCCCGTCTGCCAAGACGGTTTACCGGGGTGAGGCCACTGCACGTGCTACAGCTACCTGGAGCCACAGGTGAGAGCTGAGTGCCAGGTGGGGACCAAAGGTGGACAAGTTACCCTGAAAAAGGGCAGGGCAGGCCCCCCATCAGAGGTGCTACCCCTCTGTAGACACCCCAACACTAATATTAAATAGGCAATGAATATCAAGGACGTGAACTGAAGAGCGCTTGAAAGTGAGTCCATAGTTTCTGGGAACATTTCAATGATGAGGCAAGTGAAGTTGAATGAAGTCATCCCATTTGGTTCAAGAGCCTGACGGCTGAGGTGTAATAACTGTTCCTGAACCTGGTGATGTGAGTCCTGAGGTAGCAGCGAGAAGAGAGCATGACCTACATGGTGGTGGTCACTGATAATGGATGTGACATTCTGTTCCCCATGGCCACTGTAACATTGTACTTTTTACGTAAGTAATAATATGTACTCCACATTCTGGCTATTATTTGGAGACCTGTATATAATTCCCATCAGTTATACCATCAGATCATCACATCTTCTGATCCTGTGTCACTACTGCTAATGACCTGATTTTATTTTTCACCAACAGAGCAACTCAAGCCCCTCGGCCCACCTACCAGTCTTTTCATAGGATGTGTAACCTTGGATGTTTAGCTCCCGCCTGGGATCTTCTTCCAACTATGACTCTTTCAACAATACTATACCTGCCAATATTGAATGGTGCAGTAAGCTCAGTGTACCTTGTTCTGTACACTGTGTGCATTCAAGTTTCTCAAGAAATTTCCGTGCCTCAATGATCAAGCACATGGTGTCACTCAATGACTGAACTATTTTTATGAATGAAAACCATTTTAAGAAGAGACCGAATTGACGATGCTTCGTGATGTTTCTTCACAGCAGTTTCATTTGTGCAACAGCATTTCCAGAAATAATGATGACTGCATTTCATGTTCCATATGCAAGCTTATAGTTTGTAATTTCTCCACTTGTTCTTCACTTCATAAAGCAATGTTTCATACTGAAATAAGGTTTCATAGGTTCTGGCAGCTCTCTAACCTCCTTCAGTTTTTCAAAAATGAATCAACTTATTTGATTTTCAGTAGAAGAAAAAAAAGGTGAACTTGATCCTGTCAAGAACAGCAATATATTCAAAAGCACCTCAAGATTCTCCCAAGAGTGCTAGCAAAATACTGATGTCGATGTACATTGCTTCATATGTAGTCAGAACTCAGAATGGGGTATTGTTACAGCATAGACGACAGCCACATAACTGGTTCCATTCCTTTGCCCTTTCCACATAGTCTTACAAACCTTCTCCTTTCAGTTGCCTTTTCAGTACCACAGCTGAAAATCTGCCTCAGAGAGTGAGGTGCCTCAGGTTGAGCAAGGTAGGGCTTTTTGCTTTGGAGAGAAGGAGAATGAGAAGTGCCTTGATAGAATTGTACAAGATGATAAGAGACGTAGATCCAGTGGACAGCCAGAGACTTTGCTACTGTTGTTTTGTTGCTTTTTATGTTTTTTTTTTGTTTTGTTTTGTTGTTGTTCTGCTGAGGATTGTGGGCATGCTATATTGGCTCCAGGATGTGTGATGACTCTTGTGGGCTGCCCCCAGCACATCCTCAGGCTGTGTTGTTTGCTAATACAAATGCTGCATTTCACAGTATGTTTCGATGAACATGTAATAAATAAAATCAATCTGAATCTGAGATTTTTCTTAATTTGCAAATTAATAGTCAGTAATTGCTGCGGATAAATTGCAATAAATAAAGTCAGCTGTTTGTTAAAGTTGGCCTTTTTTGAATACTAAACATCCTATTAAACACCTACTTAATGTTGACAGTATTTTGTTCTATGACAGTGAAAGATGAAACACCTTTATATGGCATCTTTAACCAATCACGTGCTGGCACATGGCCAAGTGGTTAAGGTGTTGGTCTAGTGATCTGAAGTTTGCTAGTTCGAGCTTCAGCTTGGGTCCTTGATTGAACAAGGCATTTAACTACACATTGCTCTGCGATGACACCAGTACCAAGCTGTATCGGCCCTTGCCCTTCCCTTGGACAACATCGGTGTCGTGGAGAGGGCAACTGCCAGTCTGCCATACAATCCTGCCCAGGCCTGTACCTTGAAAATCCATGGTCTCTCGAGACTAACGAATGCCTATATATATATATAAAACCAATCAGAATAACAGATTGTAAAATAAACAATCAAAAGTCTGACCAAAGTTGTATCAATAGAGGAGAAGAAAATTTGGATGAAGAGAAAAGGTGACTCAAAGAAACAAAACTGATTATATGCTACTTTTAAAGTCTCCAATGACAACTAAAACCGAAATGAATTAGACACTGTACTTGCGTTCAGAAGAATGAGTGGGGGATCTCATTGAAAACTATCGAATGTTTTGAAAGGCCTTGAAAGAGTAGATTTGGAGAGGATGTTTCCTATGGTGGGGGAGTCAGACCAGATAACACATCCTCAGAATAGAGGGGTGCCATTTAGAATGGAGATGAGGAGGAATTTCTTCAGCCAGAGAGTGGTGAATCTGTAGAATTTGTTGCCACAAGCAGCTGTAGAGGCCAAGTCATTGGGTATATTTATGGTAGGGATTAATAGATTCTTGATTAGTCAGGGCATGAAGAAATATGGGGAGAAGGCAAGAGATTGGGGCTGAGAGGGAAATGGATCAATATGATGAAATGGCAGAGCAGACTCAATTGGCCAAATGGTTTAATTCTGCTCCAATATCTTGTGGTCTTACTTAATTTCTAGTGGCATAGTGATTGACTGGTGGTAATTAAAACTTATTAAACTGTTAAAACTAAACCTAGGCTTAAATGGATAAGTCCTCAATTTTGCTTTTGGTCAAGGATTTAATTTGTAGATGCCTTCTAAATAAAAGGACTCTGCACGTTCATATTATTTAAACAATGTGTCAGACAATGGTATATCATTTGTCCAAAACTAAAAGCAAAGAGACATCTTACATAGAAACATTTAACTTCTACCTTTAAAAGTGCATTTATCATCAGCTGCAGCTGCTACACATTTGTACATTAATAACACTGAGTGCAATTAACATTGCTGCAACATTTTTGGAAAGTTACTAGTGATATTTTGGAAGATGGGGAACAGATAGAGGCTTGGAAATATGTCACAAACTAGCAGAATAAAGTGTTGGAATGATTCTACTGATTGCTGATTAAACAGTAAATTGCAAATTAAAGATTATCTCAGATCTGATACTGTCAGCAGTGAGTGATTTGAATCCAGCCAGCGCACTGGTCAGTTTCCTTCAATTTACTTTGACACTTCTGAATGCTGGATAAACATCCTACACTCGATCGCTAACCTGCTTATGAATGTCGAGCACTTGGTCAAAAGCACCTAGAGCCCAAGTGATATTACTACGAGACAGATTAGAACAGCAACATAAAAAAACTGAAAGCGAAACTCAAATAATTAAATACCTGTATCAAAACCTTTTAATCATGTATCAAAGCATTTCTTTTAAACAATGCCTTATTAAATGCTGATAATATTAATCCTACCTAGAAGGGTGACCTCACCTTTCAGATGTGGTTCCTACATCTCTCTTCTTACTATAGGAATAAATTCAGAAGGGGTTTATTCTTCGTTTCAAATGAACCTTGATGACTCAGCTTTCTTCTTGGGCCGTCCCTTGGGATCAAAGACAACTTTCTTCCACTCTGCTTCTGTGGGATCTGTGGTGATCAGGAAGGCCAATCTGGGACCCACAGACCACCGCAAATCCTGATCCATCGGGTATATGGATGGTTTGTGAGTTGTGGTTTTCCTTCCACCACGTGTATCTGATTTCAGTTTGATCCAAGCACATGGATTCAGGATGGGTTGTAACATCCCAAATGGGTCTCGGCCTTAAAAGCTCACTGCTTACTCCCCTCCATATGTATTACTTGACGTTCTGAATTCCTCCAGCATTTTGTGTGTGTGTTGCTCAAGATCTCCAGAATCTCTTGAGCAAACGTTCCTTTTCTGCTTTGATTAGTCACGGGAATATTCTTGAAGTATTCCCTCTGTTGATTTGGTAATCTTTCCTGGTGCCAGAACTCAGAACAGAGTATCTAGTTTGGGAGTCAAGTCTCTGGAATGTGAGGGACATGGCCAGCCCACCTGAGCTAGCTGAGTGTCACTAGGATCTCAATGCATGGCATGTCAGAATGTGGACCTTAGCTTACTTATTCTTCCAGTGAATTTGGAGGAGTTTGTAGACACTGCATGGCTGCTGAATTTCCAATACTGTGGGTAGTCATGGTCTCAGAAGGTTAGGGATCTGGGTAGATGGGAAGTGGTCACAGGAGTTGACCTGAACATTTATTTTCTGTGGGAGTCGATGCTGTAAAGAGATAGCAGGCCGGTAGCGGAATTTGTTTTCTGAATGTGAAGTATGAGGCACTGACTCACCACCCAGGTGTGCTGTGGAAGATTGAGGTTTACTGCTATGGTGAAGAAGTGAAGGGTGGTTTGGATCTCCAACTGTGAGCATACAGACAAGGCATCATCAGATAACTGCTTCATCAGAAGCAGTGGAGACTACCTCAGTAAATATATTTAAGACAAGATTGGATAGATTTTTGCATAGTAGGGGAATTAAGGATTATGGGGAAAAGGAGGCAGGTGGAGATGAGTCCATGGCCAGATCAGCCATGATTTTATTGAATGACAGAGCAGGATTGACGGGCCAGATGGCCTACTCCTGCTCCTATTTCTTACACTCTTAATGTTCTAACTGCAGCTTAATGAATAAAGGCAGGGTGGTCTTGCTTCTGGTATGATATCAATGAAGACTAAACAATTTCTTATTGGTCCTGTAAACTAGTTTCACTGAATGCAAGGCTTTTGGAGGTTGTGTGTCCCATAGCAGTGAAGAGAATTTCGAAGAACATCAGAGACTTGGTGACTCATGGGCATGCAATAACTCATGACAGTGGGAAAAACAATTCTCATCCAGGGGAGGATATGCTGGAAATGTGCTGTCACACTATGGGGGCATAGTGATGCTTCCTCACATGGTATGACTGGAACCAATGGTGGCTTGCTGTTAATTTTCAAACTTCTCTCCTGTATTCCTTTCTACCCTGGCACAACTGCAGTGACATGGTCCTATTTCAGTATACGAGTTCTTTAAGCTTAGCTAAATTTTACATTAGTAATTTTCAACTTTTTATCTGGGTGCGTCACAAAAGAAAGTTAAACATTCCTCTGTTCTGTGACTGGAGGACCATTCTGCAACGTCAGCTTTAAACCAGGACAGTAACAAATACCTACCCCAATGCACAATGTAAGTGAGGGTAAAGAGCGATTTTACACATTACACAGTACGTGTCTGGAGGAAAGTTTTACTTTGAAACTCATAATTGTGGTGAGGTCACCAGTTCTCTCCACTGCTCAATCTACAGTACCTTGACTTTGCCTTTATTTTGTATTGACCCTGGGTGGTACTGACATGTGAGTATATTGCAGCAAATATAGTTTAGTACTGTTGTTGAGTTAGGCTAGGCTCATTCCCAGAGGTGACATAATACCCCACATCACATCCAACATAAAACACTAAATCAATAACCTCTCTTCTTCAGATATTTTGATCACAAACTAAGATCTTGAAAGAATGGGCCTTTTTTCCCCCTCGATTTTAAGGTCTTTCTGATTTTTTTCCTGGTTCTGAAGTCACTGTTCAGGAGGCTTGTTTAGTGTAAATTTAGCTGATGCGGTGCTGCTCTGACAACAGGGCTAGGCCTGCGCTCAGAGACACATTGACCTGTACGGAGTGAAGAAAGTATGCTTGGAGCAGGTTCAACATTGCCCCTGGTGTTCCTCATGTATCCCACGATGTTCAAGGACGAAGCTGCTATACAGGCAGCCTCTCCTCATTATAATATTACTTCCAGTATAGATGATGCTAAGGGCTGCACAATCAGCCTTTCAGATGGAGTGACGAAGAGCAAACCAAACTATCCAGTTTCGCTGTGACTGAGGCAAGAGTGCCTTAACAAGCAACGTCCTGGGATTTTTATAAAACTGCTAGTACTCAGGCTGTTTAAGTGTTCAGTTTAGAACAGCTAATCTGTCCTTCTTTGCATTTGGGCGGTCTGCTTTCCTAGTAAACAAGCTGTCACGAGAAGCCCCAAGGACAGATGATGTATTGTCATAAGAAAACAGCTTTGACACACTAAGCCAGCTTGCTGTCTCAGGGGCAATGCCTAATAGCTTTCAGCCTGTTGTTTCAAGGTACAATGAAAGCATCAGTAAGGTGTGTTTTCCTTCAACTCCCTGTTGTGTTGCTAACCTTTGTCTATTCATTGATTCCTAGTTATGGCAGTGGGGGAGGAGGGAAAAGATTGCACGGCCTTGTTGACCTGGAATAAAACTGGGTGTTCAGTGTACTCTGCATACACTAATTGGCTCAAACAATGATATGTAATAGAGTCCTAAAGTAGCTGTGGCCGGTAAGTCTCAGTGTACACAGTATTAGCTGAAATTTAGATTTAGCAGGAAGGGTTGAGACGTTTGCTTTCAAAATCCTTTCCTCAGATCCATTCTCTAAAGTCAAGAGGTGTTGAAATTCCACTCACAGATGCACCCTGTGTTAGACAGGAGTTAAGGAGGTTGGCTCTTATCACGTTCACAAGAAAGCGTAACTATATGTTTTGTAAATTATTTGTGCAAAAAGTAACACTTAACTTAAATGACCTGTCAGAAATTGCTGCAGAGAATCCTGTTTATTTAACTAAATACGCAGCACACATATAAAGCAACTCCTGGAGGTGGGGAGAGACTATGCGGGCAACCACAAGCCTTCCTTTATAAAGCCTGCTCTGCAGGCCACATTACCATGTGCAGCACTGGACTCGAGGAGGCCACTTATCACATGTACCTCATCTGCATCCTAGTTCCAAATGCAGTCGCTCCGAACGAAGAAACCCGCAACATCACCATGGAGTGGAGATGCTGGGAGAAGGGGAGGAAAGGCTCTCCCTGTGTCAAAGTGAAAAATGAGGAAGATCACAGCATGGAGGCCTATTATGATAAGTCAGATGATTTGCTCAAAAACATTAAAACATTTGTTTCAAATTAGCTGCATTTGCAACACTAGTAAACGTAATTGACGTCTAGTGGAGCTGTCCAAGAGGGAAAAAGCTGATGCAGCTAAAAGGATATGACTGTAATTATTCTCAATTGCTCTGACAATTACAATACATTCAGTCAGCTCATCTGAATTGTTACTTCAGAATAAACTATGGCTGGGGCCAGGTCAAAACATACATCACAACATTGCCTGGAAATTGAAGCCATTTGTAGACATCTTTTGTGCAAAAATAGAACATAAAGATAGATTTCCAAAGGTTTGGTCGTTCTAGTGATCACCTCCAGCTCATTTAACGCTCATCGGGAAATGGTGCTATTGCTGACATTGGTCCTGCTTCACTGTGCAACCAAGGCACCATTATACGTCATCAAGTAATAGCTGCTAATACGTTACTGCATGCACGGCAGCCGCTTTTACAATAGCAAAACTACTTGAGTCCTTGGTATTAGCCACAAACATAAACGGGGAAGTAACACCACTGCAGTTTGGCAAAGAGACGTAAACTAAATGGACTTTGTAGAGGCATCGATTCGTCACTTACAGCCACTTCTAAACTCATTGTTTGCTGCTCAGCACATCAACAGTTGCAAAACGGTGGGTTCCCTGAATGTGTACTCAAGCACTTTCCATGTTATACACCTTGATGCAAGATTCTGAGGTCTACTAGAGAGGCCCGCTTGTACTGGGGTCATTTGTGACACAAGATCTGAGTGAAACACTGGATTGAGCAAAGACTAGAGACCTGTCTTTCCCTTCAGATGTATGGCAGGCTCTTCTACTCAACGTTTGCAACTGGAAAGAAGCAAGGTCCTTTAAGGGCCAACTGTATTCTAAGAGAATCAGAATCAGAATCAGAATCTGAACCCTTTATTATTGCCAAGTATGAGGACACATACAGGGAATTTGATGCCCGTTTCCCTGAGCTCTCTCTGTACAGAATTAAAAGCAAAAAAAAATAGTGCAAATAATCATAAACTATATACAATGAGGTCCACCTGATTGAATGTACAGGTGGACTTGATTTATAATAGACTAAAATTCAAGTGTTCATAAGACTGATGGCATACGGAAAGAAACTGTTCTTGTACCTATTTGTCCTGACGCACAGTGATCTAAAGCGCCTACCAGAAGGAAGGAGTTGGAACAGGTGATGTCCAGGGTGTGTCGGGTCTACAATAATGCTGCTTGCTCACTTCCTGACTCCAGGTGCATATAAGTCCTAGATCGAGGGCAACTTCACACCAATAATCCTTTCCACGTCTCTGACGGTTCTCAGTCAAGTAACAATATGGCAGCTATGAGCTGGGCGTAGAGATCTCAGACTGAATTGTGTGGGTTTTAATTTATGTGCAAATTACTACTGGGCTTGTTTAAATACATTTTTTCCCAATTTTGCAACCTATTTTTGGAAGCTTGGGTACTACAAAGAACAGATGTTTAGTGTAACAAAAATGAATGAACTTCAATTTGAGTTCCTATATCTGATTATTCTTATAACTCATTTAATATTGTAAATATACAGACAAATTACAGATAAATTAAAAGATAAAGCTGGAGCTGTACAACAGACCATTCAGTAAAAGGGGAAGGATGTTTGCCAGTCAGTCAGATATGAAATTTTTTATCAGACAGAAAATATTAAAGCAGAAAGATGGATGGCCTTAGGGCAGATGAGGAACTGGTGGGTGTGGGAGGCACTCTCTCAGAAAGAAAAGTTATCTGGCTTTTTGCTGAAGAAACAATATAATGTATGTGCCTGAGGTGAGAGGAACACTTTAGTTTGTCCAATTCAAAATGTATAGGTTAGCTTTATACAGTTGTTGACTTGTGGTGTGAAATATTTTGTTTTCTAACCACAGGAAGATGAATACTTATTCATGATATGCCTTTTTATTTTAATATAGATGGCCACAAACACAGAAGCTGGGTGTATTCTTCACTGTGACCAACAAGTTTGAGATGAGGATGAATGTTTTGAAACTCATGTAGAATTACATTAGCTGCATTCTCTCTTGGACTACCCTTTCTTTGACCGTCGTGCTATCTGACCTATGTTGATTCTTACTGCACCCATTGCTTTTTCAAACCTATCTGTTCTAGTGCCTCTCCTGTTCTCTAACCCTGTACCCTCCAATATCTTCTGAGGTGGCTGGGTTCTTTATTTTTGGCATCCTTGTGCATCCACCAGAAGCAGCTATGTCTACAGCTTTCTGGGCCCTGTGCTCTCAAACTCTCCCATGACGTTGCATCTCACATCTCAGTTAAGTAATTTCTTACAAATTCCGTCTGAATAACACATTACATTTTGTCTGATAGTGCTTCCTTGAAGCATCCTGGAAAATTTCTACTACATAAAGGGTGCTACTGAAATTACAAGATGCTTGATTTATTTAAGTTCAAAGTTCAAACTAAATTTATTATGCGTATGTTACTGTATATTATCTTGAGGTAAATTTTCTTCCAGACAGTTACAGTAAAAAAAGAAGTGCAACTGCAATAGAGTTTCACTAAAACACAATGAGAAATCAGACAAAGACAGAGACAACCGATGTGCAAAGGAAGACAAACTTTAAAAATAAAAATTCCTGAGACCAAGAAATGTAAAATATTGTGACAGTTGTTCAAATAAATTGAGACTGGAGGTGGTAGAATCAGTTCAGAATAACTGTTTGTGAAATTATCTATGCTGGTTCAGGAGCCTGATGGTTGTAGGTCATTAACTGCTCCTGAACCTGTGGTGTGAGAACTAGGGCTTCTGTAACCTCTGGCTGATGGTAACAGCAAGAAGAGAGCATAACCTGGAGTGTGTTTTTGTTTCGTCTATTGTCACAACAGGTCAACAGCAGGTGGCATTTCATTGGCGCTTCACTCAAACCTGGACGTCGGGACGGCAAAAATGCATACATCAGGATGCTCTTTATCGACTATAGCTTGGCATTCAATACTATCATCCCCTCAAAACTAATCAATAAGCTTCAAGACCTTGGCCTCAACTGTGCGTCTGGATTCTCTATTTCCTCACTTGCAGACACCTGTCAGTTCAGATTGGCAAAAACATGACATCCACAATCTCCATCAGCACAAGTGCACCACAAAGGTGTATGCTTAGCCAGCCTCCTGTCTACTCACTTGATACTTATGATTCTGAGGCTAAGCACAGCTCCAACATAATATCTAAGTTTGCTGATAACATCACTGTCATTTGTTGAATCAAAGGTGGTGACAAATCAACATGTAGGAGGGTAAGTTTGAAAACCTGGCTAAGTGGTGCCACAACAGCAATAAGTTCATCAGTGTTATCATTTCAGAGGATCTGTCCTGGGCACAGCACCTAAGTACAATTACGAGGAAAGCTCAGCAGTGTCACCCTTTCCTTAGATACTTGCAAGGATTTGGCATGTCATCTAAAATTTGACAAACTTTTATCGAAGTGAAGTGGAGATTATATTGACTGGTTGCATCACAGTCTAGTATGGAAATACCAATGCCCTTGAATGGAAAACCTACAAGAAGTAGTAGATATGGCAGAGCCTATCACAGGTAAAATCCTCCTCACCATTGAGCATATCCACACAGAGCGCTGATGCAGGAAAGCCGCATCCTTCATCAAGGACCTCCTACCATCCAGGAAATGCTCTCCTCTCATCGCTGCCATCAGAAAGAAGGTACAGGAGTCTGAGAACTAACATCACCAGGTTCAGGAAAAGTTATTGCTCCTCAGCCATCAAGCTCTTGAACCAAAGGGGCTAACTTCACTCAGCCTCATCACTGAACTATTCCCACAACCAATGGACTCACTTTCAAGGTCTCTTTATCTCATGTTCTTGATACTTATTGCTTATTTTTTTAAGATTTCTTTTCTTTTTGTATTTGCACAGTTTGTTGTCTTTTGCACACTGGTTGTCCACTTTGTTGGTGTGGTCTTTCATTGAGTCTACAATGGTTATTGGGATTATTGAGTATGCCCATAAGGGAATGAATCTGGGGGTTGGATATGGTCAAATATTTGATAATACATATACCTTGAACTTAGAACTTTTGAACTTTGATGATGGTGAAGGATCAACTTCGGTGATGGATGCTACTTTCTTACGGCTGTTCTCCATATGAATATACTCAATGGTATGGACAGCTTTGTCTGTAATGGACTGGGCAGCATCCATCTCTTTATGAAGTTTTTCTGAACACAGCAAGGTTATTAGGGAATGTAATACATTCTACTGGGCTGTGAACGGAAGCCGGTTCCTCAGGAAGGCTCTGTAGCCCAGGGTACCCCACAGAGTGAAGATGGGACAGCACAAGGTAAATTGCACAAGAACTATGGAATCACTGAATCATATGGGATCCATATGCCATCTCAGCTCACCACTGCCTCACCTCACTCCACCTTCCCAATCCTCCCATCTCTCCACCTTCCCCATTTAAAATTTCACACATTTTGTTTATTTACCAAACTGATTTTCAATTCAAGTTTAAAAAAATAAGGCTGATACATGCCAGCCTGTAAATGATCTTCATTTAACATTAGTCATACAATGAGAAATAATGCTCTTTTCATAAGAGTGGTGAAGAAATGCAGCTATAAATTGTTTTAGAGTTGATAAATACATTCCTCTGCACATTAGCAAGCATGCCAATTTTGTTTTATCTAGGATGGAATTCACACAGCCCCCATTGTAGGTATACTTATTTTTGATTGTAGAATTTACTATCTTCTGTAAAGATTTAATCATTGCCAAGAATGTAACTTTGTAGTCACACCTGCTCATATAGGTAAACTGTTTTGTTACAATGAACATGTGATACCTTAAATTTATTTTCTATAAAAGCAAAATAGAAACCATTTGAATATCCCTAGGAGTTATTAATAGGCATATATGTGATTTTACAATCTATGGAAAACAGAATAATTGTATAAGAAGTACATGTAAATTTTACTTACAGTTCCTCTGGAATGTGACTGAAATAATAAAAAAAAATTCCAGTCAAAAATGTTACAATATCTGTCTTCCTACTTAATACAATTCAGCAATTATAATTCACTATCAATGCACAATATATTAAGGTGGCAGAGGCATTAAACTGCACCCTATGCTTATGAGATTACACCTTGATTCAAAGAATGGAGAAAGCATTTAGGGCAAATTTTAAAACTGCGTATTCAGAAGTATTCATTTACTAAACTAATTTCTGAGAGTCTAAAATTCACGTTCATGATCGGTGAATATAATGGGTTGTGATGTGATGTGTTACTTTTAAGAATTGTCTTGAAGCATTGAAGTGACTTCGTATTTCTAGCATGAATAAATCTCCATCTAAGCCTTCTGCATATACTTGCAGCAACACAAAGAAACCCACAGACATTTCAGGACATGAACTCTTAACTTGGCAGTTATAAGCTCACTCACCTCTAAAAAATTAATTCAACCTGAAAATTAAATATTGATATATCAGAGTTGATAACAAAGGGGCATTAGAAAATCATTCTGGAAACTGTTGTTTCAAATAGGCTCATTTTTAAATGAAGTTATTGTAAGAAAACTAATGCATTGGAAGCATCTTTACCTAGCTCACTTAATAGGAAATTAGGGGAGTGAATGCACAAGTTTTAACAAGGACTTAAATCCAACAGGGCATATAAATGGTATTGAATAGAAAGCTACAATTTCCTACTAGGCCAGAAGGTAGATCAGTACAGATTTTGCCTCCACTTAACCCAGTTTCAGTTAAAATCCATTGAGTTAAACCATCTAGTCCTCCACTCTCCACTTTCACTGGGAGATCTTGTGGTGGTCCAACAGCTGATTGAGAAAAACAATATTCATATAAAGGTTCTTTGGGTCCAATCAAGCACCATTTTACTAATAAAGAATGGTGCCTTTGAGAAAACATGAACATCAGACGAAGTCGGGAACTAAGCCTGCATTGCGCAGCAACAACCCAATTTCAATATTGAGATTTGAACAGCATGCCCATTGAAACATGAAACAGAGGCAGGTACAATCACAACTTTTAAAAGGCATTTGGTCAGGTTTATGGTGATAAAGCTTTAGAAGTTAATAGAAAATGGACTGGCCCATTAATATCTTTATTTTTCCCTTTCAGGGTTCTGTTGAAGACCCTGACCTGGAGTTACACGTAGGTTTCGGTTCTTTGCAGGAATGGGTTCCACAACTGGCCGTTATTCAACATGCCAAGGGTTTGGCCTGAGAGTTTCGATCGTGTTCAGAAGCGTAAGATCTAGGGGCTCCGGAGACAGGTAGATCGAGGGTCAGTTTCACGGCAGGAGAATCACGAGTCGTCAAGGAGGCCAGAAAATCTTTTGCTGTGGGCCCGATGACCTGAGGTCTTTGCGATCTTTGGACACAGAACTCGAAAAAAGCGACAAAACGGACTTTTAACGTCGTAAACCAGCATGATGTTGTATGTCTCTCACTTGCTGTGAAAATGGGGGGACCCCTCCCTATCCCTTATTAGGGAGAGAAAGAACCTATGGTTTGTCAAATGTCAAATGAAATGCGAAGCCTTTGGAGTAACTTTGATCTGTCTCTTTATTATCGCTTAGCGCACACTTGGGCTCAGTGATGATACCAATGCACCTTTCTTTTGCTGGTGGGGTAGGGGGGATCGTTGCTTGCTGCTGCTTACATGTGGAAGGGGGGAATTGGGGGGGACTTTGAGGTTCTCACATTTGACTGTCGTTCATTCTTTGTGACACTTCTCAGTTTTCATGGATGTTTGCGAAGAAAAAGCATTTCAGGATGTATATTGTATACATTTCTCTGACATTAAATTGGACCTTTGAACCTTTGTATGGGGCACCTTGGTTGGCATGGGCAAGTTGGGCTGAAGGCCTTGCTTCCATGCTCTGTGACTCTGTGATAAGTGTTGCTACCAAAGATGTGAAAAATTCTTTGTCTGTGTCAAAAATCATCTTAATACCCTTTCAATCAATCCCAATATAGGGGAGAAAATAAAATTCATCAGATTTCCTTTATGTTACTTAGGCCATGGTCTGGAGAAGTATCATGAATAGATTTTTAAAAATAAGAAGCAAAATTGATCTTTCAATTGTAATCAAAATTTATTTCCTGAAATTCCAAAGCCAGAAAGGGGTCTTTATATTAATGGCTGCATTATAAACAGTCTTTATGGATTCAAAGAGTCCAGACCAAAATTTAGTTTCAGTGGAACATCTATAGGTCCTCTGTCTAAGCAGTGACTGAGCAGTGACTGAGCTGTGTCAGAAATCTTGTCCTGAAGATTTTCACCTGCTGCCATAAATCAGTGAGGCCAACAGGCCATCTGCCTAAAGAGTGACCTAAAATAAGAAGGTACTGAACTTCAAAGCGAAACGCTAAGAGATCAAGTCTCAGATAGTTGTACAGATCGGAATCATAGCAGGGAGGGGAGGAAGGGAAATCACTTTTACTACTTACTAAAACATCTGTAGTTTGGCTTTTATTTCATATCACACTCACTAGACAAACAGCTCAGGCAGCTCTAGACAAGCACATACCTGCTTCAAACAAAATCCTTTCAAAACCTAGCTTAGAATTTCAATGTCCCAAGTTATTTAATCTCCAATCCCACTGTAAAGAATTCCTGATCCGAATATAGTGCTTAAACACATAATCATCACTCAAGCATATTTCCCCCAATTATTGATGTTTTTAGTACAGAGCACAATGAGACCATTCAAAATAGTATTGAAAACTGGCACCTGTTTACATTTATACCTAAGAAGTTTTAGTACAGACCAATGTTTAATATATGCAATCTAGCTTCAGTTACAGAATGAATCACAAAATGAACTGAATCAGAGGCTCAGCTTCTAAGAAAAATTGAGATGTCAGATGGAAGTTAAAGGAAGGCTTTGAGGATGTATATATACATGACTTCCGCTCTAACACCTTTAATGTCTTTTTTTCCCAGTTTCCACAGCTCTCTTGCCAATGTTTGAGAAAAACCCTGTGTAAGTTCACTTCCAGAAGTTTTACCCACAAGTTGGTCCTTGAGATTATTTCCTTTACTGCAGTCCTGCAGGCAAAGCCTAGGAATCAGAATGATGCAAGGTTTTCATCTGAAAAGTCAAATATTTCACTGTAGGTTCTGGAAATGTTGGGCAACGCATGCAAGATTCTGGAGGAACTCAGCAGGTCAGGCAGCATCTATGGAGGGAAATAAACAGTCAATGTTTTGGGCTGAGACCCTTCAACACGGTTGATTATGGTCCGTTTAGGAATCCCAGCCTGACCGAACCCACCTTTCATAATGTTGCTGCCGCCACTCTCAGACTCTCTGAACCTAGTGTGCTGCCATCACATTGGGTGGGGAGGGTTGCATTAGGACAAAACAACAAGACTAAACAAAACAACCTCATCTTAATGGGGTTTTACATAAAGTGGTATTAACTTCTTTGGACCTTTTGTACACAATAAACCTGACTAATGACACCCTCGCCCATTAATAAGTGGCAGAAGAATGAAAATCATCAGGTATTTGATCAAAATTTAAGTATTAATGGCCTTCCTTTGACAGTATTGGTATAACTGATGTTCTAGAGTCAATTTGCATTTCTCTCGTCTGGATCAAGTGAGGATGATATCATTACACCTTCCTTTTCATGATGATATCATTACACCTTCCTTTTCATGATCATTTGTCCATGTTTCCTTAGCAAACATTGTTGTATTGCTGGAGTAAAGGAAGCCAAGTTCAGCAAGCACTGCTAGTTCATGCATGTAGAAGTAACACAATCTTAAATACGTGTGTAGTAAATGTGAATGCTATGTGTGTTTTTGCTTATAGGTGTTTTCTTTCAAAGGAGAAGCTTTAACGACAAGCATGCTCTTCTCTTACTGTCTCCACAGTTCATTACCACTGCCCCTGAACATCAGATTTCCTGCTGTTGCCCCCACTGGGCAGATACTCAACTGGACTGGCCACATTACTGTGGTTTCAACAGTGCCATTACATTGTGTAGCAAGTGACTCACTTTCTGGTTAGGACTTTGAATAAGCATAAGCAGACCTGCAGAAAAGACCTGATGGAAGAGTATCTCACAATCCAAATGCATATACCTTTTAATTTCAGAGATAATAATAGGAGATCAAAAGCAATTTCTATAATTATAATTGCATAATTTACTTCAATATTTTGGGTGTGGACAAATTGTTTCACAGAATAACAGATCCATCATTGACAAGACCAGCCCTAAGGATTCAAGGTTCATTGTTGAGACAAGGTAGTTCACACTGACATGGTATTTTCAAAGGTTCTCATGGCAAAACCCAGATGTACAAAACATCCATCTATTTCCACAGTACTGTGAGAGCTGGCTCCTTGGACTCACAGATACTTCAAGTATTGATTGATAAAACTAATTTTACCATGCTTGATGCACCGAGTGTGTCAAAATATACCTGCCTGGAATCTATCTTGATTTTTGTCACCATGGTGCAAAATAACTTGACATTTCAAGATAACTAATGACTTGTCTTGATGTCTAGAGTTTCATCTATTAAGCAGTTATTATGATTGAGGCTTCAATGTAGTCCACTTTCAGCTGTGCATCCCAATCATGACAATTTCCAAAGCATATTTCTTAAGTGACCTCCCATTGTGATCCAATAAATTTTTCCCTTCAAAGAGTTTTCTAATACAAATGTCCTTGTAATTTCAGAAACAATTTTCACTTGTAGGTTACATTTATATTGTATGATTACGGTTGCTGTACCCTAACATTTCCCTAAACTCCCTCAAGCTTTTGCTCCATCTACAAGGCACAAAGACACATGGAAAATATTAAAAAGAAATTAATGGCAAGCAGCATCAGAATCAAAATCAGAATCAAGTTTATTATCACTGACATATGTCATGAAATTAGTTGTTTTGCAACAGCAGTATTGTGCAAAGACATAAGGTTGCTTAAATTATAAAATAAATAATTAGTGATGGAATAATAAACAATAGTGAGCTAGTGTTCATGACTTCATGGTCTGTTCACACATCTGATGGTGGAGGGGAAGAAGCTGCTCCTAAATTGTCGAGTTTGCATCTCCAAGCTCCTGTACCTTCTCCCTGACAGTAGTAATGAGAACAGAACTTGCCCCAGATAGTGTGGGTCCTTAGGGATGGATGCAATGCAGAAGTTCCTTTTGCATTGCAGGCTGCCTTTTGCATTGCAGGCTGCTTTTTCATGGGTCCAGTTGTCTGTCCTTTAATTTATAAGTCACAAGATATGTGGGTGCACATTTCAGTTCTTAGGCTGCTGTCATCCATCCCGCTACTGGATGTATCAGATTTAATTTTAGAGTCTGCCTAACCTCATGGGTAATTTGGGGGAATGCATGGCATTTTAAATAGCATTTACACTTTCAGGTAAATGGACAAACGTTAACTATAAAAGTTGGGGACAATTTACAGAGGCACCCTTTCCTTACCTTTCTGGTCCCAATGAACAACATGATGGAAACTTTAATGTATACCATAAATGATTGCTTTTGGTGAGTCAGTTGTTGTGGCTTTAATGCTGGGTGGATCCAGTAACTACTCAGGATCTAAAAAAGCCACGCATTTGCGGTTTGCCAAAAATCACAAACAGACTCTTGCAAGCTCTCTCATACTGCTGTCGAATTGTTTTTCTGATTTCTTCTCATAAACATAAGCCCTCCTACATCGTGGGGCTCCGTTCCACCGAGACCACAGTCTGTCTATTAAGAGAGACGTCAGGGAGGTTTACATTTGAGCTGGAGATACATCTGTAATGTTGCACAGGGTATTGCCTTTAGCAAAGGCATAGTTAAGTTATGCCATTGCATATCATGGATTTTCTCTCACCTTTCTGCCTCTCAAGTGTAACCTCTTGTCCATGCTAACCTATGGAACCACTGTATCAACGCTATTTCAAAAAGATCTTTGATACATGTGTGTATTCTATTTTATTCAGTAATTTTCTCCAGTGGTAACTCATTCACACTGGTAGATTCCCAACTGGGGTGCCTTTTCTGTGTGAGCTGGTGCATGTGCGAACACACCCAAACATTATATATAAAACCATACATATTCATTTTATTCAAAGGCTGCTTTGCTCATTGTGAAAGAATCATTGACATCAGTCTGGCGCTGCATCCAACTGGCCCACATTCCTGATTGGTTTTCTAAATCCCAAGAATCAAAAGAAGACAATTAGCAGGAACAAGGAATTGTCTGCAGAATTCCCCTTGGTAATACCCATTCAAGGATGGCAAACTGACTTCCATTATTTTTCCCACCAAAGGCTCTTATTAGGCTAACAGACTTGAAATATGTTTATTTTCACAACCAAAGTGACATTTCACAGGTTTCACTTCAAGCTGCATTTGGCCACATTGGAATGAATAATAAAGCTCCTGCCGATTTTAACACAACTGCAGGCTATTAAGATCTAGCATAAACAAGCTATCAGAGTTTATAAGACTGCCTGTAAAAAGGGGGCATTTAAAATATAAGTAATGCCTTTCAGTTCCAGCAGCTATAAGCTTGCTAAATGCCTGCATCCTCATGTAAAGTAATGTGTTTTTGCCATTTTTGTCTTCTTCACCCATTACCCCCATTTCTCTTGCCATTATTGGGTTTCTGAGTCCAATTGTCTACTGTGACAATAAAGCTGCTAATATGACAGTTAGGTAGACACTAAGGTGACTGACTAGGGATGGGAAGCCACTCTTCTTTCTATGACCAACAAATAACCACAGCTGAAACCTAAGGAAACCAGCAAAACAGCGCAGCACAATAACATTTAATCGCAAATGTACCATACAAAAGCTAAACAATCAAAGTCCTAAACATTTTGTTTTTGTTTTTCTCTATTCCTGTCAGCGCTATCAATTGTTGGTGTACAGTTCCCAGCCACTGTGTTGTCTCTGATATTTTACCTTGCAGGTGTACGAAACTTACAAAGTAAGTTTTGCTTTGCTGTGGGGAAATATCCCACTAAACATTCCCTGCCAGAACTTTTACTGTCGAACTACTATGAAGAGTAATGCTCAGGAGTGGGAAAGCAGTGTACTGTGGCATCGCTTTCTGTTCAGTTATTTTCCTGAGCTCTTTGTGCCTTGTTTGGGTGCATCTCCACTCTCAAGAGGTTTTACATATTATCGAAGACTACAAGATTACTTTAAGACTTTTGCGAAGCTTTTGTTAGGAAATTGGAAATGAATTGCCTATTTCTACACTAGTTGGAGACCAGGGTAAAAAGACGTCCTTCACTCATCAGCTTTCTGGGAGCCAGCTGAAGGTGACTTTGATGTGAATCACACCCTGTGTGATTTCCTGAATCTGTCGAATACTCATTGCTCTGAAGCAATAACTCTATCTCGCTTTCTAAAGATGCTGCCTGATCTGCTGAGTGTTTCTATACTTTCTGTCTTTATTTCAGCCATTGTTTTTCATATTGGGATTCAGCAAGACTTACTCGAGTCCATGTTACTACTGCAGGACTGCAAGACCAGTCATTCATTCACTTTTACGTGTGATAGAAATCTGAGTTAGAAGATGCTGGAATTCCGGCTCTGAGACATGGGTAATGAAATGGGTAAAAAATGACACTGCATAGCACTAATACAGTGAAAGATAACATTTCCACATAGCAAATCTACCAGTATTAAATTACTTCAGTATCCTGGAGCAGAGCTGACTTGCTGTGGAACCATTTTTTTTGATAAAGACCCTTTCTACGTACGTCATGAGTGAAGTGTTTGTAGATCAAAGGCGTGTGCCATTGATGGAGCTATCTGAGTTTAAACTTCTAGACATCATCACCAGTGACAGTTCCCACTTATTCACCAGACTCTGCTGTAAAAGATGACGGAGTGCACCAAGTGCCAGCTGATCAATTCAACTACTCTCCTCTAATGCCAACCGATATGCTTTTCCTTTTTTAAATGCTACTGCATAATGTAGAACACTCCAATCTATAAATTTACATGACAGAAACTCAAAAATTAAAATACGTTTTTTAATTCCCAATCTCAAGTAACAAATGAGGATTGAGAAAACTTCAGGTCACTTCTGTAAATCCCCAAAAACATTTATATTTTCTGATGGCAATGCCATTTAGCTCAGCAATGACTTTACGAGGGGTGATTGATAAGTTTGTGGCCTGAGGTGTCTTTTTTAGAAAACCTAGCACATTTATTTTTCCTACATTTACACACTTACACAGTCGTGGAGCATATGGATCCCTTTTTTGTAGAAATCGGCGTCTTGGACCTCCAGAAATGGTCCACAGCAGGGGTGATTGTTAAGTTTGCGGCCTAAGGTAGAAGGAGATATTTCACTCAGAGTTGAACTGCATGTGCATGTAATGAGAGCTGTATAACTCATCCTCTACCTTAGGCCATGAACTTATCAATCACCCCTGCTGTGGACCACCTGGAGGTCCAAGATGCTCTCGTTACATGCACGTGGAGTTCAACTCTGAGCGATAATGCAGAAAGTTTGAAGTTAATAACTCATCTCCTTCTACCTTAGGCCACAAACTAATCAATCACCCCTTGTACAAACTTTCTGAACAACTAGAGAGAAAAAAATAATCTGAGCTTAATTCTGAGGTGAATGCAGCAATTTATTTCTTCTCTAAGCTAGCACTCTTGTTTTTGGGTTAGGTCATCCATTAAGTTTATGAGACACAAGTGACTGCAGATACTGAGCATCAATATTGGGAGGGAAAGGAATTGTCACCGTTCAGGTCGATAATATTAACACACACAAAGTGCTTGAGAAATTCAGGCAGTACCTGTGGAGAGCAATAAGGCGCTGACATTTTGGGCTGAGACCCCTCATCAGATCATAATCAAGTCAACTATTTCTTTAACTATCACAGATGCTACTGGACTCACTGTGTTATCTTAGCAGGTTGTTTGATGCACGAAGTTTTATTCCACAGCCTTAAGCTCAAATGTCTCCTCACCCTTCAGAGCATGAGTGCAGGACCACTGCATTCTAACATACACTGTTTTTTTTGATGAAATATTGAATGATCATCTTCTACAATTGGTTTCCAAATTGGTATTTTGGAGTGGAACAGATAAAATTGATATTATCCAGGAACCACAACTGGCAGATGGGTTAGCATCAGTACCTAATGACTAGATCTTTCTCCAAGTTGGATAGTTTTCAAACACCCTGCATCACTTTACACTCAAAATATGACTGCTTGGGCAGTCAAACAGTCGACCACCAATAATCTCTAAATGAGGTCTGTCTGTAGTCAGTCCGTCCTCAGGGTAGCAGAGTTATAAAAGAATTAGAGAGTAAAACGTATTCCCAAAGTTTGTACTGTTCATAAAATCTTCAGCTTGTTGGCTGAAAATTTTTTTTTAGAAGTGGTTTGTGCAGGGCATTTTATCCTTTTATATGTGAATATTTCAAACTTCCATTTATATGTACTTTCTCTTTTAATGCTTTCATTTGCTTGGTGTGCTGCTACTAAAATAATACGAGGTGCTAGAATTGAACTAAATGGGGCAAGTGATATTTTTTGGCTTTAGTTGAATTCATATGTGCTCCAGAAATGAACTGAAAGAGCCAATATTGAAAAGCAGCTTGTAAGTGTCATGAATGGAAGCTCGTTCTCCTGCCAGTGGACATCAAGCAACAAGCAACAGTGCAAGGCAGTAATTCAGCAGTTTTATTTTTACCCTTAATAACTTCTTATTGACAATGATTAAATCTCTGTAAAGATAAGAGACATTTTTATCAGTGGACTGGAATGTGTTTCTGGCGCCCTTAAATCCTATAAGCATAAGTAATCGTCAAATCTAAATATTTGTAATCAACTGTGAGCTGAGTGTAATTGAGAAGGAGGAGGCGGGTGTTAGGGAAGCAAAAAACAATGGAGTTAACCCTTTCAAGGGCTGTTTAACACCTAAACCTGATTCAGGGGTAAAACAATAAAAAAGAGTTTGGCTGCCTTGTCACTGATCTCTCTCGTACCCACTTGGGCTACAGATAATGATATTTGTCAAGGATCTGCTAAAGATTCATAAATAAATACACAACTTGTGGAGGCACAGTAGTTCAGTGGTTAGAGTAATGCTATTAAAGCAACAGCAACCTGGAATCAATTCCACTGCTGTAGGTAAGGAGTTCATACATTCTCCCTGTGACCATGTGTGCTTTCTACAGTTTTATCCCATGCTCAAAAGACAAGGTTAATTAGTTACATGGGTGTAATTGGGTGGCACAGGCTTGTTGGGCCAAAAAGGCCAGTTATCATGTTGTTGCTCTTAATAAGGCCAAATAAATTTGAAAGCTCCATTTTTTCCAAGTTCTGAGGGACTTAGTTTGTCCAAAGTGTAAGATAGTTACAATGCTGAATTAGATTGGAATTAGTCATAGCACCATCACTCACTGGCTGGAAGACCAATTATGTTTTCTCATTGGGTTGGATAAAGACACGTCATAACAGCAGCAGTCATGATCTGGAAGACCTATGATGACCAGCTAGGAAGCTTAAGGTAAAGGAAACCATAGGAGGCAGTGATCATAAAAAGTTAGAATTCACTGTGCAGTTTGAGAGGGTGAAGCTAAATTCAGATGAATCAGTACTCCCTTTACAGAAATTAACGAATTAAAAGTAAAAATTAAAATTAAATTAAAAGAAATTAAAGTACAGGGAATTACAGAGGCACGAGAGAGGAGCTGGCTAAAGTTGATCGGAAGGAGACACTAGAAGGGATGATGGCAGACAGCAACGGCCAGAATTTTGGCGAGCAATTGTAACCTAGAAGAAACAAGTAGATACATCAAAAGAAGAAGAAGTATTCTAAAGGAAAGATGACACAACTGTGGGTACCCAAAGAAGTCAACGCCAACATAAAAGCCAGGGAGGGCATAAAATAAAGCAAAAAATAGTGGGAAGTTAGAAGATTGAGAAGCTTTTAAAAACCAACAGAAGGCAACTAAAAAAGTCATTAAGAAGGCAAAGATGGAATACAAAAGTAAATTAGCCAATAATATTAAAGAGGATGTCAAAAGATTCTTCAGATACATAAAGTGTAAAAGAGAGGTGAGAGTGGATATTGGACCATTGGAAAACAATGCTGGAGAGATAGTAATGGGGGACAATGAAATAGTGGATGAACTGAATAAGTATTTTGCATCAGCCTTCACTGTGGAAGAAACTAGCAGTATGCTGAAAGTTCCAGGTATCAGGGTTATGAAATACGTGAAGTTACCATAAATAGAGAGAAGGTTCCTGGGAAACTGAAAGATCTGAAGGTAGATCAGTCACCTGGACCAGATAGTGTACACTCCCAAGTTCTGAAAGAGATGGCTGAAGAGATTGTGGCCGCATTAATAGTGATCTTTCAAGAATCATTAGATTCTGGAATGGTTCCAGTAGATTAGAAAATTATAAATGTCATTCCATTCTTCAAGAAGGGAGAAAGGCAGAAGAAAGGAAACTATAGGCCAGCTTGTCTGACCTCAGTGCTTGGAAAGATGTTGGAGTCGATTTTTAAGGATGATGTCTCTGGATACTTGGAGGCACATGATAAAATATGCCATAGGAAAATCTTGCCTGACAAATCGAAGGAAAATCTTGCCTGACAAATCTGCTGCAATTCTTTGAAGAAATTACAAGCAAGATAGGCAAAGGAGAATCAGTGGATGTTTTATACTTGGATTTTCAGAAGGTATTTGAAAGGTTTCATACATAAGGCTGCTTAATAAGTTAAGAGCCCATGGTATTACAGGAAAAATACTAGCATGGATAGAACATTGGCTGATTGGCAGGAGGCAAACAGTTGGAATAAAGAACCTTTTCTTGTTGACTGCTGGTTAAAAGTTAAGACTGCTTTTTTTTACATTAGCTACTATTTGAGTGGTTGGTCCCCTCTCCCTATCAAGGAGAAGATACTTCCAGCTAACAAAGCAGTTTAAAATACAATTCATTAATCTTTTAAATCCAAAGAACATTCTTAAAGCAGATTTAAAATTCACAGATTTCTATGCTAAACATTTTTAAATTCCAAACCATTTTTAAAACACAACTATTTCCAAAACAGAAAGGATTTCTAAAACACAGCTGCAATTCCTATAAACTAAAAAGACATAGAAGTGATGCAGATGAATGGATTGTCCATACCAGAGATCAAAGCCAGAGGAATGGATTCTAATTCACCCCATGTCTCTTTACTGCTTCTCAATGTTCCTGACCCCATTCCTAAACAAAGCCTGAATGGCTCTCTACATTTCTACCCTTACAATATCACTTGGATGACTTCACACATATATGGTATTTCCTCAGATGCCCTTCTTACACAAATGGTCTGAAAGCATCTTGGAGATGCAGTTCAACAACTAATGCTGTGAAGCTAATTTACCTGAGTACATAAAACTCCCAACAATAATAGATCAGTAACACCAGTAAATCTACAGATGCTGGAAATCCAAAATAACACACTAAATGCTGGAGGACCTCAGCAGGCCAGGCAGCATCTATAGTAAAGAGTAAACAGCTAATGTTTTGGGCCATGACCCATCATTAGGACTAACTAATAGATAAGTTATTGATATACTGAATGTTTGTATCTATCTGGTCTGCAACCTTCTTTGAAATAAGCAACTTAATCAGATTTGTCTGTTTTGAAACAAGCCAAATTAGCTAACCTATTGTCTTATATCTCTTTAAGCAGCAAGACAGGTGTTGTTACTAACATCCAATTTCTCACAGATTGTGTATCTGCTATACACAGAGCTTGTCTGTGAAGCTACTCTATAGACAGTACTTGTTTTAACTTCAAGCTGTTTACTGCTTTCCATTTACATTTTAAGAACTGAAGACTGACTGCTATTTTACGACCTAAAGCTAAACTGTTCATTGGAAGATTACTTACAACTTTTTGGAATCTTTACAAGTGGCAACTGCTTTATTTAGAAAGTGAGTTTGGGAAAACATGAGACCACTGTTTCAGAAAATGAATATCCCATCACATAACTTGCAGGTTGAGTTCATGGAAAGGAAGACAAATGCAATGTTAGCATTAATTTTGAGAGGACTAGAATATAAATACAATGATGTAATTCTGAGGTTTTATAAGGCACAGATCAGAGTGCATTTGGATTATTGTGAGCTGTTGTGGGCTCCTTATTGAAGAAAAGATTTGCTGGCATTAGAGATAGTCCAGAGGAGGTTCATAAGAATGATTTCAGGAATGAAAGTGTTAATCCATGATGAGTGCTTGATGTCTATGGATATGTTCTCACTGGAGTTTTGAAGATTGCCGGGGGGGTGGGGGGGGTGATCTCATTGAAACCAATCAAATATTGAAAGCTCTAGACAGAGTGGAAGTGAAGCGTATGTTTCCAACAGTGAGTGAGTCTAGGACCAGAGAACACAGCCTCAGAATAGAAGAATGCCCATTTACAGCAGAAATGAGAAGGATTTTCTTTAGCCAGATGGTGGTGAATCTGTGGAATTCACTGCCATAGGTGGTTGAGGAGGCCAAGTCATTGGATAGATATATTTAAAGCAGTGGTTGATAGTTTCTTGATTAGTCAGAGCATTGGCAGTTACAGGTAGAAGCAGGAGAACGTGATTGAGGGAGATAATGAGTCAGCCATGATGGAATGTTGGATCAGACTTAATGGGTCAAATGGCTTGACTCTGCTCCTCGCATTGGGTTGGATGGGGAGTTGCCATGCAACCCATGCTCTCTGGCTGGAACATCAATGGCTTGTTGACTTGTGATATTACTGATGGAAACCAGACTCTGGGAAGCAAGACTTTGAGGAAGCATCATAGACTACAACAATTGGAATTGGCATGGGTGATGTTTAAATATGAAACATAGAAAAAGTGGAACCCCTGTAATTTTGAATGGATAAGATTGAAAGGTGAGAGTAACATAGCGAAGAACAAGATGGAAACAACAGAGTATTAAATTATTTGGAATTTAAGGAAAGCGGAATATGGCTAAGAGATCCTTGGTATAATCAAGATTAGTGGAGATCGAGGCAATCCACAGCAGAAAAATAGCAAAAGAACTACAATGGTAGGTTTAGGATCCGTGCAAGTTTTGAGTTAAAGTTGCTTTCTGTCAAGACTATAATAATTTATTTGTTATTATAAATGACAAATTTAAAAAATACATGAACACCTATATTAAGATGCTATTACTCAATGCTTGAGATTTCCCAATAAATAGGGGAAGTTCATTTAACCACAAATTCAAACAAGCTCTTTTTACCAAATAAACTCCAATCCATCAAATATCCGTAATATATGAGCAAAACGTGAAGGAGAAATTAATTTGCTTTAATAAAAGAACTTCGTATAATGTCCTTAACGACTTTCTGGCACTCTTTCAAATTTATCCTGTTATTCCAACATTATTCATGGATTTTGTAAGTCCCCATTTTCCAAAGTAAAAGCAGCATTCTTCATTTGACTGTGTTAAATTATACTGGCCAGTGCTTGGTCTATTCATGCACTTTGTTCAACACATTCTATAATTTCCTTCAGACAAGAAGGGGAGAGATGGAAGATTGGAGAGCAAGTAATGACTTCTCATACCCTGCTTTATGAAAGCCAAGTTTGTGACTCTCATTATTATGATTCTGGATGGGTACTATGTGTGGACAAGATCCTACATTCCATCAATGTGAAAACTGCCTTGCTCTTTTATATGCAATTATTTCTAATGTTTATGCAGCTGCTTATATTTGTGGCCCCTGTCGTGTGGGAACAAAAGACCCATTGAAATGATATTCTGTGCTACATTGGACAATGGCAACACCTCATTTACATTAATGCATTCCAAAGTAAGCAAAATACTGTATTTCAAACAGTGAGCTGTTCAGTTTAATTCAAGTCTTATGGTTGTATACTTGAATAAAATAAAACTTTTCCATTCAAGTTCTAAAAGGTGTTCTAACTCATAATATTCAAAAAGTTTAAATTGGAAGTAATAGCTTTCAGCACGTTTCTGTTAGTTCTGCCTTTCCTCTGTAAGATCAGATACACTATTTAATATTCATCTATGTGTGTGTGTATATTTGTGCTATTGTTTTTTGTGCGATTTTTGTGTCTTTCTGGTTGCTTGAGAATGCCTTTGTTTGTAGAAGCATAGATATGTACATCCATGTAGGATATATAGTAGGAGAGAAAATTTGTGGAAATTTGTACAAGTAGTCTGCAATTTGAAAATAAATCTTCTACTGGGTATAGATTCCAGTAGACAAGATTCCAGCAGACCTGCTTTGACAAATTTTCAGCTCATCCTTCATATAAAGTACAAAACCAATTTAGTCCAGATATGGGAATATCTGAATTAAAGTAGAAAATGCTGCAAACACACACCAGTTTGCCCTTTGCTTGCTTTTTTTGGATTACTCCTTGAGGAAAAATACTTTGTTATTTTGCCTTGATTCCAAATATGAATTTTAGAATTCTATTTTACTTTAGGTTATCCTGTTGCATAAAATTATTCCATGGAACAATATGCTCACAATTTCTCTTGGACTCTTTTGGCCCTTCACTATCCTGCTTCATTTTATGTGAACCTTGGTTTTCATAGAGTCATACAGAAATATAGCTCAGAAACTTGGTCCACCAAGTCCACATCAACCGTCACATTAAACCCATTAGTATTCTCCCACATTCTCGGCAACCACCCCCCCCCCCCCTTCAGATTCTTCCATATGCCTACACTCCAGAGGCAATTTGAAACGTCACGTTAACCTCCCAACCTGCACATCTTCAGGTGCGAGAGGGAATCAGAGCACATGGGGGAAATCTGCAAAATTCCATACAGACAGCACCCGGGATCTTGGACACTGTGAGGCAATTGCTTCACCAACTTTGCCACTATACCAGCCAAAGTAAAGTAATATTAATCTAATTTTTCCGTATTATTAATGGGAAATTTCTTCCATATTTAATCTAACGTGATCAACCTAATGGCGCGTGGTATTAGTCTTAATCCATAAAATCAACAGTTCCAATGTTAGTTTTGATATCATACTTTCAAAATGACTGATTGTTATAAATAATTTGCCGCGACATTAAACGAATTGCACACAGCTCTGTTAAGGAGACTTCCATCTCGCAACCATAAAAGGGGAAAGCTCCCTGACAACAACCTTCTGTCTGAACTTGTAATGTTTTCAAGAAAAGGAAGGTCATCTTAACTAAAGAGCTTTAAATTATTATTTACGATCACGATTTGAGCATCACTGGCAAGGTCAGCATTTATTGTGCATCCCTGAACTGAGTGTATAATCAAAGGGCAGTTTAAAGTCAAGCATATTGCGGTCAGGCTCAAGTCATATAAACACTAAACTGCATAAGGACAGTAGATTTCTCTCTTTAAAAGATATTAGTGAACCAGTGGAATTAAAAAAAATACATCCTGTACTTTTATGGCCACCATTTCTGATCGATTATTTATAAAATGAAACTTTGAGGAATTGATTGAATTTTAATTTCAAAGGCCTTTGAAGTTATTGAAACTTTTTCTCCAGATAATGAGTCTAGGTCTCAGAATGATTGAATCAGCATTTATGCCATATCATAGAAAATAGCGAATATTGAAAAACAAATATTTGCAAGATTTGAAGGAACCAAAATGATCAGGGATTGATTTTCACCGAAGAGGGCTTTTCCCTAAGGCTTAGAACTACTTTGGATCTTAAACCAGCATCATTGCGACAGGCACTTGCAACAGGCAAAGCAGAGACGGAAATGGAACTAACATTGGCAAATGCGATTGGTGTTGTGAGGGCATAAGACAGTTGGCAAGGATCTGATGAGCAAAGGGGTCTATTTCTGTGCTGAACAACACTATGACTCTATAATAAATCATGGGATGAAGACAGCCTCTCAGAAACAGCTTTGAGCAGAGAATGCAGGAAAGATATGAGCATGTTAACATCCTTTATTTTCTGAGAAGCATTGCACAGTGAGGTCTGGTTGTGCTGAAAGAGCCTGTGCCCAGCATCTCAAATAACTTTATTTACTAGGGCAAAGTTGAAAAAGCCTGAAATGCCGCAAGTTTGCTTTTGAGCTGCAGTGATGTGGTTTCATGTGTACAATATTAACACAAATGGCTACTTAGACCTATGCTTTAGAAAGCTCTTACCGTAGGTAACCAGACACAGGATGCTGCAAGAGCAATCTTGACATTAGCACATTGCTGCAGGACTCCCTGAAAGTAGGTTTCATGCTGGTTGGTGCACTTTTACAATGGTATCTAAGCAACTTTCTGAAATCCTTGGCACTTGAGACTCCTCTCAAAAGTTGGAAGTCAAAGTAAATTTATTAACAAAGTACTTGCATGTCACCATATACAGCAAATCCCAGTTAAATCAATTCAATTCAATTAATTGGTCCATTGGTTTACCAGGGCAGCCACTTACTTGGGCAAATCTTGCACGTTTGTGTTAAAAAAGCAGAGATTTTTGTCACTGATAGCTGGCAAGTAATAAGCAGTAAGACAACAGTAAGAAAATGGAATACACTGTTGGAAACATGTGATTTCCCATTTTGGTAAAAGGAACAATGACAATAGACAATAGGTGCAGAAGTAGACCATTCGGCCCCTCGAGTCTGCACCGCCATTCTGAGATCATGGCTGATCATTCACTATCAATACCCAGTCCCTGCCTTGTCCCCATATCCCTTGATTCCCCTATCCATCAGATATCTATCTAGCTCCTTCTTGAAAGCATCCAGAGAATTGGCCTCCACCATCTTCCGAGGTAGTGCATTCCACACCTCCACAACTCTCTGGGAGAAGAAGCTCTTCCTCAACTCTGTTTTAAATAATTGACCTCTTATTCTCAATCCATGCCCTCTGGTACTGGACTCTCCCAACATCTGGAACATATTTCCTGCCTCAATCCTATCAAATCCTTTAATTATCTTAAACGTTTCAATCAGATCCCCTCTCAATCTCCTCAATTCCAGCGTGTACAAGCCCAATCTCTCCAATCTCTCTGCGTAAGACAGCCCTGCCATCCCAGGAATCAACCTAGTGAATCTACGCTGCACTTCCTCAATTGCCAGAATGTCCTTCCTTAAACCTGGAGACCAAAACTGTACACAATATTCCAGGTGTGGTCTCACCAGGGCCCTGTACAAATGCAAAAGGACATCCTTGCTCTTGTATTCAATTCCCCTTGTAACAAAGGCCAACATTCCATTTGCCCTCTTCACTGCCTGTTGCACTTGCTCATTCACCTTCATTGACTGGTGAACTAGGACTCCTAGGTCTCTTTGCATTTCTCCTTTACCTAACTCTACACCGTTCAGACAATACTCTGCCCTCTTGTTCCTGCTTCCAAAGTGGATAACTTCACATTTATTCACATTGAATGACATCTGCCAAGTATCTGCCCACTCACCCAGCCTATCCAAGTCTCCCTGTATTCTCCTAACGTCCTCTTCGCATGTCACACTGCCACCCAGTTTAGTATCGTCAGCAAACTTACTGATATAGTTTTCAATGCCCTCATCTAAATCGTTGACATAAATCGTAAAGAGCTGTGGTCCCAATACAGAGCCCTGTGGTACCCCACTAGTCACCTCCAGCCAGTCCGAGAAACACCCATTCACTGCTACCCTTTGCTTTCTATCTGCCAACCAGTTTTCTATCCATGTTGAAACCCTGCCCCCAATGCCATGAGCTCTGATTTTACTCACCAATCTCCTATGTGGCACCTTATCGAATGCCTTCTGAAAATCTAGGTATACAACATCCACTGGCTTACCCTCGTCTAACATCCTTGTTACACCCTCAAAAAACTCCAACAGATTAGTCAAGCATGATTTGCCCTTGGTAAATCCATGCTGGCTCGGACTAATCCTATTTCTGCCATCTAGATGTGCCACTATTTCGTCCTTAATAATGGACTCAAGCATCTTCCCCACGACTGACGTTAGGCTAACAGGGCGATAGTTCTCCGTTTTCTCCTTCCCTCCCTTCTTGAAAAGTGGGATAACATTAGCCACTCTCCAACCTTCAGGAACTGATCCTGAATCTAAGGAACATTGGAAAATGATTACCAATGCATCCGCAATTTCCTGAGCCACCTCTTTTAGAACCCTCGGATGCAGACCATCTGGACCTGGGGATTTATTAGCCTTCAGTCCTACCAGTCTAATCATCACAGTTTCTTTCCTAATGTCAATCTGTCTCAATTCCTCTGATATCTACTGTGCGTACATCGATAATGGATACTGTGGTCTTTCCACCGCTGACCCAGAATCAACGACGACATGGGAAACAGCATCATACGGTTCCTGCCAATACAACTGTGGGGGATAGTCATCAGATTGTTCCTGTGATTACAACTGTCGTTACCGTGGCAACTGTTGTACGGATTTCTGTGAATACTGCGCATACATCGATTATGGAAACTGTGGTCTTACCACCACTGGACCAGCATACAGTTCCTGCCAATACAACTGTGGGGGATATTCATCTGATTGCTCCTGTGATTACAACTGTCGTTACAGTGGCAACTGTTGTACGGATTTCTGTGACTACTGCGCATACATCGATTATGGATACTGTGGTCTTACCACCACTGGACCAGGGTATGGTTCTTGCAGATATAACTGTGGGGGATCTTCATTCGGATGTTCCTGTGATTCCAACTGCCACTATTATGGCAGCTGTTGTCCTGATTTCTGTGACCATTGTGCTTACATCGGTTATGGGTACTGTGGAATTAGCACAACAGTGCCAACAGCACAACAATGGTGCAGACTATTATCTAAATGGGTAAAATTAGAGGTGCAGAGGGGCTCAGACTCCCAAAAGGTTAATTTATAGGTTAACTCTGTCTTAAAGAAGTCAAAGGCAATGTTGGTATTTATTTCATGGGGAAAAGAATATAAAAGCTGCACTTAAGAGCATTGTCAACAGTTTTGGACCCCATATCTCAGAAAGGATGTGTTGTCATTGGAGTGAGTCCAGAGGAGGTTCACGAGGATGATTCCAGGAATGAAGGGGTTAACATATGAGGAGCGTTTGGCAGCTTTGTGCCTGTACTCTCTGGAATTTAGAAGAACATGGGGAGATCTCATTGAAACCTACCGAATGTTGAAAGGACTAGATAGGGTGGATGTCGAGAGGATGTTTCCTGCGGTGAGGGCACAGCCTGAAAATTGAGGGGTTACTCTTTAGAACAGCAATAAGGAGGATTTTTTTTAGCCAGAGAGTAGTGAATCTGTGGAATGCTCTGCCACAGACTGTGGTGGAGGCCAAGTTCATGTGTACATTTAAGGCAGAAATTGATTGTTTCCTGTTCTGTCAGGGCATCAAAGGATATGGTGAGAAGGCAGATACATGGGGTTGAGTGGGATCAGGAATCAGCCATGATGGATTGGCGGAGCAGATTCGATGGGCTGAATGGCCTAATACTGCTCCTATGTCTTATGGTCTAATGGTCTAATTCAGAACTGTTTTTCTCACCACAGTTTCAAGCATTCAGGCTTGGAGATGCCAGATATGGCCAGGAGTGAAAATAAAAGTATTTCACTTCTTCAACAAGTTAGGAACTATGAAGAACTTGAATGCTTTGACAATCTTCCTGTATGTTACAATTGGAGGATATTATGTATGTTAAGATTGGAGGATGCAATCATTGAAAGCATTGTATGAAGGCAGTCTATTTCCTGCATTAAGTGTCTGCACTGAATTTGTTCAATCAAAAGAACCCAGTGTATACTGGACTAATCCCTCTGTCGATAACTATTAGGAACTAACACATAGTTTTATAGTATTGTACAAGTTTTGGTAGTGTTCTAATTTGTTCCGTATTTCATTTAAATGCATAATTTGTTACTTGGTTAAATGGAAGGTTTTTTAAAAATTCCTTTTTAACTATTTCCATTAAACTTCAGCTAATTGGGGCAGCTGCTTATTTGACCCAAAATGTACTGGTCCCGATTAATCTGAATCCACTGTATTATGTAGATATTCATTTTCTTGCAGACAGTTAGAGTTAAATAAAAATATAATAGAATTTATGGAAAATATACATAAATGAAGAATAACAACCAATTAATGTGCAAAATAAGACAAACTTTTAAAAACAAACTTAACAATACTGAGAATATGAGATGTAAAAGTCCTTGAAGGTGGGTCTGAAGGTTCTGGAGTCTGTTCAGAGTTGAGGTGAGTGAGGTTATCCACATTGGTTCAGAACTCTGAAGTTTGAAGAGTAAAAACTGTTCCTGAACCTGGCAGTGTGGAATCTAAAGCTGGGATAGTGAAAAGAGAACATGGCCTAGATGGTGGGCGTCTTTGATGATGGAAGCTACCTTCTTGTGACAACCCTCCATGTAAATGTGCTCAATGGAAGGGAGGGTTTCGTCTGTAATGGACAAGGCAGTATATACCACTTTTTGTACAATTTCCTATCCTATTATCTCTAAACACAGCAAATTAAAATAGGCTTCTGATGTACTGAGGCTATAAGATTAAGGTGTCACTGATTTCATTCATTCATTTAATAGATAGCACTTCCACTGTGCTACACAGAAGTAAACATTCACAAATGATACATTCCTATTCATCTACTGAACTGAATCTAAAGAGATAAATAGGACACACAAACAAGGGCCTGTCAAAGCAGTTATATTACAATATACTAGTTATGGCCATCAACGCATCCCCATCTTGACTGGTTGAAAATTTGGCTGAGTGGTGTAATAACAACAACCTCTCACTCAATGTCAATAAGCACAAGGAACTGATTATAAGCTTCAGGAAAGGGAAACCAGAGGTCCATGAACCAGTAGCATTGGAGGATTAGAGTTGGAGAACGTCAGTAACTTTAAATTCCTGGGTGTCGCCATCTCAGACTCATCATACAAATATAATTGTAAAGAAAGCACGACAGCACCTCTACTTCCTCAGGAGTCTGTGGAGATTCAGCATGTCATCAAAAACCTTGGCAGACTTCTATAGATCTGTGGTAGAAAGTGTGCTGGCTGCCTGCATTACGGCCTAGTATGGGAACACCAATGCCTTTAAGCAGAAAATCCCACAAAAGGTAGTGGATCTGACCCAGTACATCATAGATAAAGCCCTTCCTGCTGCTGAGCACATCTGCCTGAAATGTTATCATAGAAAAGAAACATCCATCTTCAAAGGTCCTGACCTCCCAGGCTATGCTCTATTTTCACCATTGCCATCAGGTAGAAAGTACAGGAGTCTCAGGGTTCACACCATCAGGTTCAAGTACAATTACTACCCTCAACCATCGAGCTCTTGAACAAAAGTGGGTAAATACACTTATTCTACTTCTGGTTTTCCCACAACCAATGATCTCACTTTAAGGACTCTTTATCTGGTTATTTCATACTCATTATTTATTGCTATTTACTTATATTTGCATCTGCACAGTTTTTTGTTTGTTTATCCTGTTTACAGTTACTGTTCTATAGATTTGCTAAGTATGCTTGCAAGAAAAAGAATCTCGGTTCTACATGATTTCATGTATGTACTCTGATAATATATTTTACTTTGAACTTGGAACTTTTTAAATTACGAGCAGTTTGTATTTGACTTAGATGTCAGCAGTTTTAATCCCTGCTGTACTTCTCACACAGTAGCTTCTCAATCGTGACCATTTCAGGCAGCTTGAATTATCCTTAAATACAGGTAACTTCCGCAAACATATCGTCATTCTGTGAACAGGCACAAAAGATGGGTTTCTGAGGATATAACAGTGAGATTTAGCCTGTAAGTCTGGGGTAATGTTGTCACCCTTTTGTCAGTAATGAAGTGGTATGCATTTTGAATGATGCAAATATACCTTGGACTGTCTCACCTCAACCTCCTTCTCATCTCATTAGTCCTTCAAAATGCTGGAGCTGGAAGCTATCACTGCAGAGAAAAAGATCAGCTAACAATTCTTTACAAAGGGCTCATTGAAGATGGACACTGATAGAATTACAAGACTCCTGAGGGAGGAATTTATTTTCCACTAATCCTGGGACATGAGCAGAATCATGATATCAATCTGTAATGGGCATCATATTAGTATTCTGGCATTTACTCTTTATTTTTAAAATTTTCTTCTTTTTGTCAATGTGTGCGGTTTTGGTCACTATGTTATTGGAAGTTGTCACTGAGCTAGAAAAGGTGAAGCAGTGGTCATGAGAATGTTACTCAGACTGGAGGTTTTGAGTTATGAGAAGCTGGATAGGCTGAGACATTCTTCCCTGTAATTGCAACAAGAATTCCTTTCCACAGACTTCAAAATGCCTGCATTCCACTTGCCTTCCTAATTGCTATCCTGAATTTGTATGCATATTTTCTGCGTATTGGTCATAGTCTTAGGCTAGAATATGGTCATAGCTGGAACATTGTGCGCAGTTCTGGTTCCCACATTATTGGAAAGATGTGATTGCTGTGGAAGGATGGAGGGGAGATTCACCAGCGTGTTATCTAAGAAGGAATGTTTTAGTAATGAGGAGAAATTGATTCAGCTGTTTGTTTCCCCCGGAGCTGAGAATTTGAGGGGCACCTGATTGAGGTATATCAAATTATTTGAGGTATGAATAGGGTAGATAGTAAGTTGTATAAAATGAACAGATCCTGGTTTAATTAGTCACTCCTCTCTGTGCCTTGTAGTTTCTTTAGCATTTTGCCTGTGCTTTTTTACAAGGCCAAGTTGCTCAACCCAGCCTGGCTGGAAAGTGTGCAAGGAGCCAGCCAGATTCAAATCCGAACCACTCGCCTCAAAGTCCGGCGCTGATGCCATTACTCCACCTAAGGTCCAAGGTCTCGGTTTAAGATGAAAAGTAAAAGGTTTAAAGTGGACCTGAATAATATTATTTTTTTCTACCCAGAGGCTGGTTAAAGTCCGGAACACATTACCTGATAGGATGGTGAAGATGGGCCCCCTCACAACCTTTAAGAAGCATCTGGATAAATACTCGAATCACCAAAGCACAGTGGGCTATGATCAAACTTGGCAAAGTTGTATTAGCATGGATAATACTTGACAGATGGCTTTGACAATGCTGGGCCGAATGACCTGTTTCTGTGACACTTGATTATTTTAGGAACCTGTGAACACCTAAATGAAAACTAAAATCTACAAATGCCCTAAACCTGAAATAAGGACCAGAAAGTACTGGGAATATTCAGAAAGTCAGGCAGTGTTCTGCGGAGAGAGAAAAAAAAATGTTCCAAGTCAGTGAAACTGAATCAAGTGATGGACTGAAACATTGAATCTGCTTCCCTCTCCACTGATGCTGCCTGACCTAAACACATTCTGATTCTATTTCTCCTTGAGCATTACTTTACCTTCATTGCTGATTAAAATAATTCTTCTTTCTATTTTTCTTACCAAGGTCAATAAGCTTACACATTCTGTCAGCCAGCATCTCCCCCTCTCAATTAACATGTCTCTACCCATTTGTGAACATTCTGTGGCTCCAAAATAAGGTATGACCTTAGATACTATTTGACTACTTACAAAAAAAATGTTGAGCGTTGTTTGTATCTCTCATTTTATCACACTCTGCTATGGTTGAAGTAAGAGCCATCAGCAACAGAATTACAACATACTAGAAAAAACTCAGACTTGTCTGTTGCTCCCATCTCATGCAGGAATTTGACCAAAAATGGTAAAACAAACTAACATCATGTGACCAGCATCTGTTGCAAATTATTGTAATAGATAGAGGGAAATGATTTTCAGAGTGTAATCTAATTTCAGAATTCAAATAATGACTATGAATTATTCATTTTAACTCGAAGATAAGATTAGTCCATTTGATTCCATATATTCATACCGGTCACTTAAATCATGAATAATTCAGATTTTTATTTTGACTGAATACCATTTTCTCTGGCTATGTTGAGTAATATCACTGCTGTTTTGCCGTTTCTGTCTTCCTATGATGCCGGAATGTTTTCTGAAAGAATGGGTAGCCGAGTCATGAACAAGAATGAAAGCCAATGAGGAAATAATGCAAGGTACAGCATAAAAGCTCTTCTGTGGTACCACTGGACATTTCTGTCTGGTCCTCAGGATTTATGAAATAATGCACATCCCCTTTATTGCCCATCCTTTGTGTTTGAGGAGGCTGCTGATGGAATAGAGCACTGACTATGTGGCAAGACCCCTTTTTCCTTCTTAAACAGAGCAGCTTATAGATATAAGTATCCTGAAGGAGTTGCTGAGCAGCTGTTTGGAGTTCTTCAGCACATTTTCAATCCGAGTCTCAGCCTGGAAAAGGTCCCGATTATGCGGGAACATCATGGGTGGTCCCAGTACCCAAGAAGTGCCAACCATACGTTTTGAATGACTCCAGTGGCCCTGACCTCACACAACATGGAGACTGAGAGAGACTAGTCTTGGCTCACTTCTGACCACTGACCCTCAGTCCCATGCAGTTTTCCTCCCAGGAGCACATTTATGCTGTCATCTGCCTGCTGAACAAAGCCTACTCCCATATGGACAAGCAGGGCAGCATTGTGAGGATCATGTTTTTGATTTCTCAAGTGCATTCAATAACACACAGCCCTCATTGCTGGGGGAGAAGCTCTGTTCAGTGCAGGTTGGCAATTCCATTGTATCCTGGATAATGGACTAACTGAATGGCAGACCACAGTTTGTGCAGCTTCAGAGCTGTCTATCAGACATGGCTATAAGCAGCAATGGGGCCCCAGAGGTGACTGTATTGGCTCCCTTCCTGTTTAACCCGTATACCTCAGTCTTTAGATACAACACTGAGTCATCTCATCTGCAGATATTCTCCAATGACTCAGCAATAGTTTGGTGTATAAAGGGAGGACAGGAGGATGAATACAGGGCCCTGGTGGAGGACTTTGTCAAAAGGTGCAATCTGAATCATCTGCACCTCAACATCCGTCAAACAAAGGAGATGGTGATGGACTTTAGGAAGTCTTAGCCTGCACTGCTCCCTGTTAGTATTGATGGTGAAGATGTGGATTTGGTGAGAACCTAAAAGTACCTGGGGTGCACCTGGATGACAGACATGATTGGAGCACCAACAGAGAGACTACAAACAAGAAGGGCCAGAGTTGCCTCTATTTCCTGAGGTGATTGGTGTCCTTTGGAATGTGCAGGCCTCCCCTTTACATGTTCTAACAGTTTTTTGTTACCAGTACAATCTTCTATGTGGTGGTGTGCTGGGGCAATGGCATCAACATGGGCAATGCCAACAGGTTCAAAAAACTGATTGGAAAGGCTGGCTCTCTTATGAGTCAAACTAGACACATTGGAGGCTGTGGTAGAATAAAGGACCCTATGGAAACTCCTGGCAATTCTGGACAATGTTTCTCACCCTCTGATTGCCACCTTGGCGGAACAGAGGACCACTTTTAGTAATAGACTAAGACAACTGCGCTGCTCCAAAGAGCGTTATATGAAGTCATTCTTACCCTCGGCCAAAAAGCTCTATAATGAGTCAACCTCTAGTCAGGGAAGTGATGACCCCCTCCTGTTAGACTGTTAGAAGTAATTTACTTTTTATTCCTTCTTACTTCTCTTCTAATATTTGTATATCTGTGCACTTGTAATGCTACTTTTACCCTGTGATTTCTGTTGGGATCAATCCAATTTCTATCTATGTATCTAGAGACCTGAACACAAAACCTGCACAGGCAGTACTGAGAGAATGTTGAACTCTTGGAGGTGATATCTTCAAAACAAAATGTTAACTTGAGCCTGTTGAGTGTTTTTGTAAAGAGCGGATGGCTCTGTCTCTTGCCCAATAGTTCTCGCTCAACTAATAACATTAAAAAGGGTTGTTTGAACACTATCACATGAGTATTTGTAGAAAAGTTTGTGTAGACATTGTTTGTTGAGCTTTTCCATTACAGTAGTAATGCCATTTCTAAATTATTTTTTTGACTCTAAAGGGCTTCAAAATGTCCTGAACATAAAGTACTAGAGTGATAAAGGACTAAACTGATGATAATACAGCCCACATGATAAAATTAAAAATGGACATTTGTGTACAAAGGCTAAGTCACTCATCTTGCTGAATTGTGCTATTTGTGTGAGTTCACTATTTGCTGAGTTTCTAATCTCAGTTGTATGAATGCAGACAGTGCTGAGTGCAGTTTGATGCTTCGTCTTAGAATGAGAGCTACCCATGGTGAATACTCTTCCATTTTCTGTTCTTAGTTTCTTTTTCTTATGGTTTGGCTCAGTAAATAAGTAACAAATAGCAAGTGCCCAGATCATCCCTCCCAACCAAACAAGAATGCTGAAGATATTTAGATGTACCAGAACATGTCCTGTTCCTTAAGGTGGAAAAGATAAACTCTTCAAGAAAATTTTAAAATTGAGTATCTTCAACACATTCTGTATTACTAAGAAGAAAAAATCTTCAATTAAGTTTATACATGCATTAAGTATTCTAAGCTTATTCTTCATACACTTTGCTCTTTTAACTCTATGACTGAGTTTGCTGGAATTGGTAGCACTGAACTCTCAAAGCAAGGAACCTGATGTATGCAAACTTGAAAGGAGGGCATAGGGCTTATGCAAAGAGAACACTGAGGTGATGCTGGCAAGTCTAATATATAACCTGCTTTGTCTTTGCACAGCAGAGTATGGATTGAAGTAGGCCACATCCCAGAACACTAACATTTGTTTTATGTTTTTAAACAAACTGAAGCAAGTGATACTTAACCTCCTGTGTCCTGTCAAGGAAACCTTACACCAAGCTGTTCAAATCAATGGCAAAAATAATTCAACAACAAACCTCCTGCCATCCCCACCCCCTGCTCCCTCTAGATCATATTCTCTGCACCCCATTATGGAAGGTGTGTTCCACTGTGAATAAATACAGCCAGTTCTTCAAGGGGTTAAGCACGAAGCAGCTTTTGTTTCACCTAATCATATTTTTATCCTCTGAGGCAGTAATTATTCAGCTGACCTGAATATCAGGGCTGTAAAAATATTGGACCTGATGAAGCACAGATAACCACAATGAGCCCATTCTCTAGTACAGGCTATCATTTGAGCCAGCCCAGTTGTCTCCTGAAACTGAGCTTTGAATCACACTTTTTCAGCACTGCAGGCAGGAGAGGGGGATTGAGTTACAAAGGTGCATCCCGCTCACACAGACTCTGTGTATATAGCAGCTGCAGAGAAAAAGGTGGGCTAGATTTAATCTGCACCCTTTGCCTTTGGTCACAAAAGACAGTTATTAAGAGAAAATAAATACTGGAAAGAGTGTTCTGAGTTCCTTAAGAAAGAAAAAGAAGATTTGTGTTGAGGGAAACTTCTTAAAAATCATATTTATTTGACACTATATTCCATGGTAAAATGAATATTAGCCAGAATCTTCAATGCAATCATTATCTTTGAATACTAAATTTATATTTTAATTCTGCACTTTAATGATTTTCACTGTTTTGGGCTCTATTGTCAATCCCTGGGGTTCTCCTTTGCACATATCAGAGTATCCAGCAATAAAGCAAGCAACAGGCAATGCCAGCAGGTAGCAACGTTCAGTTGCGCTCCACTCTAAAGTCAGTTGAGCTCAATATCCACTTGCCTGCCTGCTTTCAGCTTTAGCTTTTCCCAGAGATCCATCACATCCAGCCATGCACCTATATTTTGCTTCCATAGGTAACACGGTAGCAACAGGAATTGCCTTGTCAGCAAACTCAGTGGGCATGTTGGAGGTCTGGTAGGAAACTCTAGGGTCTGTCTGGATGAACAAAGTAAGGTAGACCAAGGCGTTTCGTCGGCATGTCCAAGTGTTCCTAAACAAATGGGCAAATGTGGGTAAATGAGATTTCTTTAGATGGAAATATTGGTCAGCATGGACCAGTTGACTGTACAGCCTGCTTCTGTGTTATATGATTCTATAACTCCAAGCACTGGAGTCCAATGATGCAGTTGTTTAAAGGAGTTGCTGAACCAAGGACCCATGTGTGTTCTCTAATGGATTTCAATGATCACATGGCCGAATTTTGGAGATTATGGGAGTTTATCTCAGGCACCAAGCCAATATTTATTATTTAAGTAATGTCAACCAGACAATGTACCTTTAAAGTAAAAAAAAATATCACAAACCGCCCTTGTGGATCATTATCAAATAACTATTGACATGGAAACAAGGAAATATTAACCACAGCTTAACTAAATTAATGGATTTTAAACATCAATTTCAAAAATAAAATAAAATTGAAGACTGAAGCAAACAGATTTAGGGAGGAAACTTTGAGACCTCAGAAGCTAAAGATAAAGAGCTAATGGAGCTCAGAAGACTCACAGTTGTCTACTGATTAAGAGGCCAAAATGGCCAATCTAACCCCTCCTCCCTACATAGTCCTTCAATTTACTATCATCCATGTACCCAACCTAAAATTTTAATAAATGTCTCTACTGTACCTGCCTGTACCATCACATCTGGTATTCTAAACACCCATCACACTGTTTAAAAAAACATTTGACAGTCACCTCTGTACTTTTCTCCAAACACCTTAAAATAATACTCCCTTGAATTAGCCATTGCCACCCTAGAAAAAAATTATCTGGTTATTCACATGATCTGTGCCTCTTATCGTCTAGTATATTTCAGTCCAACCTGAGGGCCCACTCCCTCAACTCCTTTTCTGATACACCACTGACTGCATTGCTCCTGCTTCCTGTACTCATGCAGAACTTGACAATTGTATTACTTTTACTGCCAAATACCACCCTTCGCATGGACAATTTCTGATTCTTCCCTTCCTTTTTGACATTTCTCTGTCACCATCTCAGGAGATAGGTTAATGACTAATTCTATTCCATACTATGTCCCTCTGTCTCTGTCATATTTGCTCCTATGATGAGACTTTCTGCATCGGTATTTGAAATGTCTTCCTTCTTCCTGAGCTTTGGCTTCCCCTCTACCATTGTTAACAAAGCCCTTGATTGTGTCTCGTCCATTTCCTGAACATTTGCTGTCAGCTCCTTTCTTCTCTGGGATGGACCAAGGATAAAGTTCCCTTGGTCCTCACCTTCCATTCTATCAGTCTCTTCTCAGCAATTCACTCTCTGCAATTTCCACCACCTTCAGAGAGCTTCCTCCATCAGGCTTGTCTTCCCTCTCCTGCACTTTGGGTATTTTAAAGGGATCATTAATTTCATGAATACCAGGTACACACTTCCATTTCCACTGTCAGCCTCTCTGCTTATGGTTCTTAAACCTTGCCGCCACAGGCCATGCAACACTAGTCCTTTCACCTCTTCCCTTCTGAGATTTGAGAGACGCAAATTGTCTTTCCAGGTGAAGCAGTGATTTCAAACTTATATTTCATCCAATCTGATGTTTGATGTTCACAATGTGGTCTCTTCTGTACTGGAGAAAATAAATACAGACTGGGTGATCACTTTGCAAAGAGACCATGTTCAGTTCTCAGAGGTAATCCTGAGCTTCTCATTCATTGCCTAGCAACACACACAAAATGCTGGTGGAATGCAGCAGGCCAGGCAGCATCTATAGAGAGAAGCACTGTCGACGTTTTGGGCCAAGACCCTTCGTCAGGACTAACTGAAAGGAAAGATAGTAAGAGATTTGAAATTAGGAGGGGGAGGGGAAATACAAAATAATAGAAGACTGGAGGGGGGGGGGGTGAAGCTGAGAGCTGGAAAGGTGATTGACAAAAGGGATACAGAGCTGGAGAAGGGAAAGGATCATGTGACGGGAGACCTAGGGAAAAAGAAAGGGGGGGGGAGCACCAGAGGGAGCTGGAGAATGGGCAGAGTGATGGACAGAGAGAGAGAAAAAAAGAGGAAGGGAGAAAAAACTAAATATATCAGGGATGGGGTAAGAAGAGGAGGAGAGGCATTAACGGAAGTTAGAGAAGTCAATGTTCATGCCAACAGGTTGGAGGCTACCCAGCCGGTATATAAGGTGTTGTTCCTCCAACCTGAGTGTGGCTTCATCTTGACAGTAGAGAAGGCCATGGATAGACGTATCAAAATGGGAATGGATCCCACTACCAAGCACATCTTTTCCTCCCCCACCTTTCTGCTTTCTGCAGGGATCATTCCCTACGCGACTCCCTTGTCCATTCGGCCCCCCCCATCCCTTCCCACTGATCTCCCTCTTGGCACTTATCTGAGTAAGCAGAACAAGTGCTCCACCTGCTCTTACACTTCCTCCCTCACCACCATTCAGGGCCCCAGACAGTCCTTCCAGGTGAGGCGACACTTCACCTGTGAGTCGGATGGTGTGGTATACTGCGTCCGGTGCTCCCAGTGTGGCCTTTTATATATTGGTGAGACCCAACACAGACTGGGAGACCATTTCGCTGAACACCTACGCTTGGTCCGCTAGAGAAAGCAGGATCTCCTAGTGGCCACACATTTCAATTCCACATCCCATTCCCATTGTGTTATGTCTATCTGTGGTCTCCTCTACTGTCAAGATGAAGCCACACTAAGGTTGGAGGAACAACACCTTATATTCCATCTGGGTAGCCTCCAACCTGTTGGCATGAACATTGACTTCTCTAACTTCCGTTAATGCCCCTCCTCCCCTTCTTACTCCATCCCTGACATATTTAGTTTTTCTCCCCCTCCTCTTTTTTCTCTCTCTCTGCCCATTCTCCATCTCCCTCTGGTGGTCCCCTCCCCCTTTTTTTCTCCTGAGGCCTCCCGTCCCATGATCCTTTCCCTTCTCCAGCTCTGTATCGCTTTTGCCAATCACCTTTCCAAATCTCAGCTTCACCCCACCCCCTCCGGTCTTCTCCTATCATTTTGCATTTCCCCCTCCTCCTCCTACTTTTAAATCTCTTACAATCTTTCCTTTCAGTTAGTCTTGACGAAGGGTCTCGGCCCGAAATGTCGACAGTGTTTCTTCCTATGGATGCTGCCTGGCCTGCTGTGTTCCACCAGCATTTTGTGTGTGTTGCTTGAATTCCCAGCATCTGCAGATTTCCTCGAGTTTGCTTCTCATTGCCAATCCCACTCTTCCTATGACCCATTGGTCTGTGACCTCCTGTACAGTTACAGTGAGATGCAATGGAAGCCAAAGGAACTGCACCTCATCATGTTGCAGCCTTTTGGACTTAATATTCAATTCTGCAATTTCAGGTAACTTAATTTCTCAAATCCATGATATTGGCTCAGTTGGTTTGCTACTGTTTCCCCCCACTCCCTCCCCTCACTTTTCATGATTTTCTCTTCTAATTTTCTCTCTCTCTGGAAGTGGAGGACATGCTTAAAGTTAAAACTTCTGGTTTAAGGTAGTGCTACTGAAGGCAAGTAACAGATTACTGATCATTTGAAAGGCAAGGAATTTGACTAAAAACATTACTAACAGTATCTTTTTGAAGTAAATTGTGGTAAGCTATTACCCCCAACAATGAAGAGCTGAGCGCAGATGAAGCTGATTGGAGGGATGAGTCGTGCTGGTGCATTACAAAGTCAAAGCATTAAGTGTGGGAGACAGGGTCGCAGACGGAGTTGGAGTGAGTGATACAGAGAGGAGTTGGGGCAAAGGAGTTTTGGTATGAGGTTGGATCGCTCTAAGTGCTGAGCCGATTTGGAGATGTCGAGAATAGCTTCGGGCTGGGCAGCGAGGTCTCGGCCCAGAGCTTATCGTTGTGGTGGGGCCTGTGTCCTAATGTGAGGCTTAGACAATTTGAACTCTGGCCCAGATAGACTGGAAAGACAGGGTGTAGGGACTGGAGCCAGAGGTCATGCCAATTTCCTTTCCCATGATGTTCACTCCTCTCTCTGCGGCACTGAGACTGTGAGACTGACCCATCTGCTGAGCATCCTGTCTGCAAGCTTGGTGGCCATTTGTCCCAATAATATGATGATCAGAGACGAGGCTTTGAGCCTACTTTTGGCTGCTCCAGGGATTCAGATATAAGGTTCAGAATGCTCGCTTCGATTATTTGCTTGATTTGTGGTTTTTCTCTTTCTCTGTGCGTTGGGTGTTGTTTTTTATTTTTCTATTTGGGTTCTTTTGGGTTTCTTGCTTTGTGGCTTCCTGGAAGCAGACAAATCTCAAGGTTGTATAATTTATTTTCTGCTTTGATAATAAATCTACTGTACTTTGAATCTTTGAACCCAGTGGTCACCCTCCCCTACCCTTCCGGCTGTTCATGGGCTTCTTTTGTCTCTATGACCAGAAACATTTACTCTGTTTCTCTTCTGTGGCCTGGCCTGTTGGGTATTCCTAACATTTTCTGTCTTTATTATGAAAGAACACAAACATCTCCAAGGGTTGTAAGGCTGTAGGAAATCACAACCTGATTAAATAAGAACTACCGTAGGTCAGTGAGCACAGGAGTGATGTGCATAATTAGGTACTCAGCAAGGGCCAATAAGAAGACAGTAGGTTTAAGTGGAGTGGCTATTATGTGAGTGGGCCAGTCGTGCAGAGGGAAGCTCAGGTTCTGAGCTCTGTGAACCTTCAGTGAGAAGAGGCAAAGGCTGTAAGCAGGTTTTCTCATTTAATTTTTCTTTCTTTCTTATTACATAGTTAGAGCAGTGGAGATGCCAGGCAGGATAGTAGAATACTCCTCTTGCAGGATGCGGGAAGGCAGCGAGGCTTCCAGTGTCCTTGATGACAATGCCTGCACAATGTGCATCCAGCTGTAACTTCTTTCAGATTGTGTTAAGGAGTTGGAGCTGGAACTGGATGGACTTTGGATCATTTAGATCATTTGGGAGACTGAGGGATCGATCAACAAGACATACAAGGTGGTAGTTACACCTGAAGTACAGGACTCAAGTAACTGGGTGACTTTCAGGAGAGGGGAGCTCTGCCAGTGCAGAGTACCGAGGCGGCCGAACATGTCAACAATGAGGAGACCACTTTGGATACTGTTGGGGGGCATAACCTAGCAGAGGAGAGCCACAAAGGTCAGGTCTTTGCCACTGTCTGGCTCTGTGGCTCAGAAGGGGAGGGGGGAGAAGACGAGTCCCGTGGTGATGGGGGGATTCCAGAGTTAGAGGTTCTGACAGGAGATCCTGTGAATGTGAAAGAGACCCATTTGCCTCCCAGGGCCAGGATCAGGGATTCTCAGATCAGGTCCACAGCATTCTAATGGGGAAAATGAGCAGCTGGAGGTTGTGATACATATTGGTATCAACGGCATATGTAGGAAAAGGGAGGAGGTCCTAACAGAGTCAAAAGCTAAAAAGTAGGACTTCCAGCCTAGTAATCTCTAGATTTCCACCTATGCTACCAGCCAGTAAGGCTACTAATAGGATGAATGGATGAGGAATTGGTGCAGGGGCCAGCGTTTCAGATTTCTAGATCACTGGGATCTCTTCTGGGGAAGGTATGACTTGTACAAAAAGGTTAGGTTACATCTCAACCCAAGGGGACCAATATCTTTTTGGGCAGGTTAACTAGAGCTATTGGGGGGGGGGGGAAGGTTAAACTAATTTGGCAGAGGAACAGTATAGGGAGTGATAGGGCTGAGGATGGGGCAATGAGTATACAAGTAAATGTATTGATTAGGGAAATGGTGAGAAAGGACAGATAGATGATGGGGCAAAATTCCTGTCAGTGGGATGAGTTGAAGTGTAACATGGAGCAAAATCAAAAGGATTGATAAAAGCAAGACCAAAGGTTATACTTAAGTGCACATATTGTATGGAATAAGGAGGGTGACCTTGCAGCACAGTTAGAAATTGGCAGGTGCATCGTTGTGATCATCACTGAGCCACGAGTGAAGGGAGATCACAGCTGCGAACTTAACATCCAAGGATACACATTGTATTGAAATGTTAACTCTGCAAAAGCAGAGGGGGCGGATGGCTCTGCTGGTTAACAATGAAATCACATCTTTAGAAAGAAGTGACATCGGGTCAGAAGATGTAGACTTCTTGTGGGTAGAGTTAAGAAATTGCAAGGGTAAAAAGTCCAAGAAGGGACTTATATATAGGCCAGTGAACAGTAGCGATGATGTGGACTACAAGTTACAATGGGAAATAGGAAAGATATGTTAAAAGGGCAATGTTATGATAGTGATGGAGGATTTCAAATTGCAGGTAGATTGAAAAAATTAAGTTGGTGAGTCAACATTTCAGGTTAGTGACAATTTCAAAAAAAGGAGAAAAATGATGAAATATGAAGGTAAGAAAGCCAATAATATCAAAAAGGATACCAAAAGTGTTTTCAGTCATATAAAGAATAAAATAGAGGCAAGAGTGTATATTGTACTGCTAGAAAATGATGCTGGAGAGGTAGTGATAGGATACAAAGAAATGGTGGGTGAACTTAATAAGTATTCTTAACTATAGAGGATACTAGCAGCGTGTCAGAAGTTCTGGAGCATCGGAGGGGGGCATAAGTGAGTGTAGATGCTGTCAGTAAGGAGAAGGTGCCAGGGAAGCTGAAAGGTCTGAAGGCCGATGTCACCTGGAGCAGATGGACTACACTCCAGAGTTCTGAAAGAAGTAACACATGAGATTGTGGAGGCATTAGTAAAAATTTTTTGAGAATCACTAGATTCTGGAATGGTTGTTGGGGACAGGAAAATTGCAAATGTCACTCCAATCTTTTAGAAGAGAGGAAAGCAGTAGAAAGAATTTATAGGCCTGTTAGCCTGACTTCAATAGTTGGGAAGATGTTGGAGTCCATTATTAAGGATGAGGTTTTGGGGTACTTGGAGGCACATGATAAAATAGGCCAAAATCAGCATGGCTTCTTTAAGGGGAAATCTTGCCTGACAAATCTGTTTAAATTCTTTAAGGAAATAACTGGCAGGATAGACAAAGAGTCAGTGGATGTAATTTACTTATATTTTCGGAAGTCGTTTGACAAGGTGCCACATGAAGCTGGTTAAAAAAAATATAAGCCCATGGTATTACAGGAAAGATAGCAGCATGCAATGTTCCCTCTAATCTTTTTTTTACAACTATGTGGACCAACCATTTCTCTGAGCGGGAAATTTTTATGTGCCTGAAAACTGTGTGGCACTTTAGGTGGTTTCTTTTGTAATATGCATATAATAAATATTTGGAATGAAACTTGAAAAAGAAGATACTTTTGCTTTTACTTATTAATTGAAGGATATAATGAAATACAGTACAACAAAGAAAATCTTTCATGGCCACAGTTAGTATTAGTTGGTGTGCAGTATTTTGAAACATAATGAGGCAGGTACCATGCCCAAAAATTGATGCACCATCAATAACTCACTCTGAGACGTAAAGGCGAGATATCGGCTTTTATTGACTGGAAGAATGAACAAGCAGTGGCTGACCATCATACTACATCCTGGAGACTGAGAGGCCGGGCCCAGGCCTCAATCGCCTTTATACAGGGGTCTGTGGGAGGAGCCACAGGAGCAGTCAGCAGGGGGCGTGTCCAGACAGGTATATGTAGTTCACCACAATAACTAAGCCAAATGTTAGCCTTTACTATCCAAGTTTGTGCTGCTTAGACTTAAGGAAATGGAGATGAAGAAGGAAGGAGGGGATGGTCAGGGCAAGAAAAGTATTAGTTTTAAAGCTCATTTGCTCTTCACTCATCCATTGGGCAGAAGATACAAAAGCTTGAATGCACCAGGCTCAAGGACAGATGCTACTCTGAAATTATAAGACTGTTAAAACATTCCGTTGGATGATTATAATGGATTGTTGGTCTCACAATTTACCTCATTATGATCTTGTCTTTATCGGCACTGTACTATCTCTGTAGCTGTTACTCTTTATTCTACATTGCTGTTGTTCTACCTCAATGCATTGTGTAATGACTTGATCTGTATGAACAGTATGCAAGACAAGCTTTTCACTGTACCTCAGTACATGTGGCAACAATAAACCAATTCCAAATCATTCAGCTAAAAGGTGCAGCTGAACAGAGCAGTAAATTCAACAAGTGTGACAAATGGAAGGTTAAAGACTGGACAGCAGACATTTTGAAATTGTAATTGTTCATATTTTGGGGGCTGGGAAGAGGAAAAGCAAGGCATGTTGGTAAGGAGAGGGTGACATAGAGAGAATATTGGGTTAAGAGGTTACCGTTAATAGATTTCACACAGCTTTGTTGTTTGCAGGCTTTACCAAGTGCTAAAGGCATCCAAAGTACTAATCATAAGCATATTTCAAAATTGATTAATTGGCTAACTTGTTGTATATTTTCAGTTTATACATTGTTAAGTACGAACAAATTCCTTGTTTTGTGAACTTTCATAAATTAATAGATTTCATTGTTCCATCATTGAAGAATCTAAATGCACTTTCATCATGACTATTCTTCAAGTCACTTTCTCAATGGCAACACTTTATGGGGATATTCTCCCTGATTATCCTATCACTTTGAATGAATTGAACTGAAATCATGTTGAGAGAAAGCAAAACAGAAAAGAGAAAAAATTAGGTTAAGGTTTTTATCAATTAAAGTCTCAAATATACCACAGTAATTGTGCCTTCTTGGATTCCATGCGCAGATCCCTAGAGTGGGACATGAAACCTTGAGTAAAAACCTTACCCTCTGTTAAATACTGTAAAATGAAGATGTGAAATTCGTAGACCTGAATCACAAGATCCATACCCTAGAAGTTAGCAGATGAATCAGATGGTGTTTTGTATTCCAAATTGCCTTGCTTGTTTTATTCCCTGCAGATGTGGTTTCATGTGACCTCTGGCTTCAGACACTTGTGAGATCCATCACCGTGGAAGAATAAATGGAACATGCTGCTACCTTCAGACGATCGCCTTGTCATCCATAATTGGCTACCCAATTAATGTAAACGCCTCTGTTCTTTGAAGCCTTGAGTGTGTTTATGGTAGCCTGTGCAACATGCTCCCAAGGTGTGACTAAACATGAATAGACAGGCGTCTGCTACATAGAGGGTAGGGGCAGTTAGCAGTAGAGATATAATGACTGTAATGACCGGAGGATATTTGTAAATAAAATTTATATACTGTAAGACATTTGATGATATTTTTAAAAAATGTATGTTTCAACCCCATTAAAATAAAAAGAATGTATGGCTCCTTTATACAGTGCATGTTTCAGATTTATGTAACTGGATCTTAAGAGGTGTTAGGACCAACTTCCAGTCTGTGTCCTCTGCGGCAAGCCAGAACAAATCCAGTGATGGCCAAATACCACATGGTAAATTTTCACCTCTGGTATTTCCTGGGTAAGTCTTTGTTAAATTTAAGGTGCATTTTAGAGAATTAGGCATAGCTGATCACATATATTTGCCCATTAAAATAGCTGGATCAAAAAACAAGAGCAGCTTGCACCAAAATTTCTAATATGAATTTCCAATACACGAAGCTATTGCTCTGGAAAAAAAAGCCAAACAAAATATTTGCTCTTTGCAGAGCGGGTGGGTTTCCTTTAGGCAAGCAAGTGGCAGTCATTGCCCCACTGTTAGTAAAAGCAGCTAATGCCATCGATGGGAGAGTTTTCAAATAAAGAGGGGGAAAAGCCTGAAATGTGAGACAAACTTTAAAGTTTGCAGCAAGTCCAGTTCCAGTCTGGGCTTTAAACTTGTGATATAAAATATTAAAGGTGTCTGGTTGATCCATCTATGTAGTTTTCCTTCTTTTGTACTTGTGAGGGTGTTCCAATGATGACTAAAGGAAGGCAGTTAAAAGAGAACTAGAAGAGATTCTGTAGTGTCTTACTTCAAAAGCTAAAGTTGTAGCTTCAATATCATCTTCATGGAGGTTTATATTATACATTGCATATTTTTTTCCATGGGACCTAAGTCTGAATCCTAATCAGGCTGATTGGATAAGTAGACTCTATGTCTTTACCATGGCAACCTCAACCCTCTTCCTGGATGAAAAGATCTCACAACGGTATTTTTTCAGTGCGGTCAAACATCCCTTTGATAAGGAGGTGTTGTGGTGATAAAAAAAATAAGCTGTGTGAAATAAAGCAGTAGTGTTTCTGGTTTTAAAGAATACTGTCAAAAGATGACTGAAATTGTAATGCAGATTCTGATGTTCCATTTTTACTTGTTACAAGACTGTGGTTATGTTAGCTTCATATAGACCAACCATGCTGAAAGTAGTGGTGAGTCTCTGCTTTAACAGTATATTCCTCTTCAGGTTAAGCTAAGTGGGCACTTTGGTACAATACATTCTTTTGGATGGAGAGATGAGTTACTTATGACAAAATTACTTAAATTGAAGATGCATACCTCAAACCCCATTTAAGATGGTGCTAATGAAGTCAGATGACAGCTTACTGATAGTTCAAAAGGCAAGAAATATGATTTATTTTATTAATAACTCCTTTTCTGTGGTAAATTGTGGGAAACTATAACTGCAAACAATGAAGAGGCGAGCGAAGACGAAGCTGACTTGAGGGTCAAGCCGTGCGGGCGCGCTGCAAAGTCGGAACATGGCATATTCAAAGAGAAGTGAGGTCGAGGCATTGTTGAGACAGTGTTGGAGTAGGAGTGAGCTAGTTGGAGAGGGGTCAGTGAGGAAGAGGTTCAGAACCCATCCACCTGAACCAGGAATGAATGTGGATCGATCGAAGTGCTGAGCTGGTTTGGAAAGGTCGAGAATGGTCTTGAGCTGGGCACTGAGGTCTAAGCACAGAGTGTATCACTGCGATGGGGCCCACGTCCTAGTGTGTGGCACGATTTGATATTTGGACGATTTAAACGCTGGCCGAGACTGTAAGGGCAGGGTGTCGAGACTGAAGATGACAGTGGGCTGATTCTGCTCGCTCTTCTGCAATGTTCACTCCTCTCTCTGGGGCATTGACGCTGTGAGACTGGTCCAGTCGCTATGTTCTTTGTGACTGCGAGCTTTGCAGTGATTATTGAACCGAGACTGAGGCTATGGGCCTAATCTGGCTGCTCTGAGCTCCTGGTCAATGGACTCAATTTGTTTCTGAATGCTGTTGCTGGCTTTTACTGTTGGCACAATTTGTGTTTTCTTCCTCTTTCTCTGCGTGTTGGTTTTTTCTTTAATTGGTTTCTTCGTTTTTGCCTGCCTATAAAAATGTGTGGAATATATGTTATAAATACTAAATTCTGGCATGTAGAGTCACTAATGATATATCAGATTTAATTTCCAAGTCAGGAGACTGTATTAGTGGAGGGGACCTGAAAGTATCCCCAATACTCACCTGTTGCTCTTTTCCTGCATAGGTTAAGAGCTACTGTTGAAGAAGATTTAGCTAGCTGCAGCAATGCATTTTGTAAAGGGGATTCGTTGCAGTTTCATTGCTCTGCTGATAACAAGAATAAATGTTCATATTAAAGGCCTGTATACCAGTGAAGTAGTTTGCTTTGTCCTGAATTGCTTTGCACTCCACTCATCTGAGAAAAATGATAGTACTCCATCAAGCTCCTGACTTGTGCCTTGAAGTGTTGGAAAGGGCATTGGGGAGTTTACAGGTTAGTTATTCAGTGCAGGAGACAAAATCTTTGACTTGCCCTTGTGGCCACAGTATTTTCTCAAGCTTTATTTATCAGAAATAAAAATGAATAAGAAGCTGTGAGCTGGAAACCCGCTTAATTGTGTTGTTGTGTTGATCACTGTCTCCACTTTAGAGCAACTTTCCTCAGTTATATGGACGTTGAATGTACACTTGATCTTTCTCAACACTGCGATTCTGCACATTAACTTGGGGGAAAAAATGGATCGCCTACCTTCTGTATAACACAAAGTCTTCATTCCAAGGGTCTTATTTAGGTGACATCGTAGTGTGGCGGTTAGCACAAAGCTTTACAGTACAGATGACCTGGTTTAAATTCCCACTGCTGCCTGTAAGGAGTCTGTTCCTTCTCCCAGTGACCACCTGAATTTCGTTTGGGTTCTCTGGTTTCCTCCCACAGTCAAAAGACATGCCAGTTGAGAGGTTAATTGCTCATTGTAAATTGTCCCATGATTAGGCGAGATTAAAAATTGGGGATTTTGGGTAGTGTGGCTTGAAGGGGCAGGGGTGTCTATTCTGCACTGTATCTCAATAAATAAATTAATTAATGGACTAAAAATCAGGTAATATTTACAAAAGTGGGCAATGGTGATAGGAACGTCCCAGACAAGGGAACTGAGAATGTACCCCATGTGTTCACGAGTAATGACAATATCATGAACTGCATCATTGCAAAACTTGTATTGTTTCAATTACCTGTTTATGCAATGGTGCCTTAACTCTCTATGTCTCTCATTGATAACTTGAACAAACCTCAACATTTCAGAGTACCTGTCTGCTTGTCCAGCTTGCTTACACAAATCGGGGCTCTACCTCCTCTGAGTCTCCCTGAGGTGACAGAGTTTAACTTCACTTGGCCTCTGCAATTGTGAACCGATCATAGGTCATTGGTACAGAAGGGTTGAATTGGCTGGGAAATTGATTGGATTAAAATTGTTGCAGAGATATTCTGCTGTGTTTCCTAGCCCTGTAATGGAACTGATAATTCCAAAGTGATTTCAATATAATTTGCTCAGATACTTGGATTTGCTAATTGCCTGAAATGAAGATCTCTGTAGTTTGAGTGTTACCAATTGTGATATGACTGAACTCAACTTCATTGTGAGTGCTGGAGTCTGATACGAAGTAAACACTAATCCAATTTATTTATTACCTCGAGCAAAAAAATATGCAATTGCTGATTATCCTCACTATACACATCAGGCGTGGCAACAAATGGCTAAGGAACACATCTTAATTCTTGGTGAAAGTATATATGAGCACTTGGAAAGCCATGTCCTAATTAGGGTGGACCAGCAAGGCTTTGTGCATGGCCGGTCTGGCCTTACCAACTTGATTGATTTTTTTTTGACTAAGTGACAAGGGAGATTGATGATTTGGGCAGCGGATGTTGTCTACATGGATCTTAGTAAGGCGTCTGACGATGTCCATCATGTGAGACTAATCCACAAGTTTAAGATGCATGGGATCTTTGGCGAATTGACTGTATGCATTTTGAACTGGCTTGCACATGGAAGATAGAGGGTAGTGGTTGAAGGGAATTACTCGAGCTGGAAGTCTGTAATTAGTGCTGCAGGGATCTGTGCAGGGACCTCTGCTGTATGTAACATATATAAATGATCTGGATGAAAATGTAGATGGGTGGGTTGATAAATTTGCAGCTGATACTAAGATTGGTGGAGTTGTGGATAGTGTAGGAGACTGGCAAAGAATAAGGCACAATATAGATCAGTCACAAAAATGGGCTGAGAAATGGCAGATGGAGTTTAATCCAGATAAATGTAAGGTGTTGCACCTTGATAGGGCAAATACAAAGAGATGGGAAAGATCCTTAACAGTGTTGCTGACCAATGTCATGTTGGGATCCGTTCATAGCTCCTTGAAAGTGGCTACATAGGTTGATAAGCTTGTTAAGAAGGCTTATGTAATGCTTGTCTTTATTAGTTGAGGCACTGAGTTCAAAAGTCAGGAGATTATGTTTATAAATCTCTGGTTAGGCCACATCTGGGGTATTGCATACAGTTCTAGCCTTACCAATAATGGAATGATGTTGATGGTTTGGAGAAGGTACAGAAGAGGTTTGCCAGGATGCTGTCTGGTTTAGAGGGCAAGTGCTATCACGACAGGCTGAATAAACTTGGGTTGATTTCTCCAGAGTGTTGGAGACTGAGGGATGTCTGAAAGAGGCATGCAAAATTGTGAGGCATAGATAGAGTGGACAGAGAGTATCTATTTCCCAAGGTTGAAAAGTCTAATATCAGAGAGCATGCATTGAAGGTGAAAGGGGATAGGTTCAAGATGGCTGTGAGGGGTAAGTTTTTTACTCAGAGTTGTGGGTGACTGGAATGTGCTGCCTGGCACGTTGGTGGTGGCAATTACATCGGAGGCTTTTAAGAAATGTTTGGACAGGCCCATGGATGTAAGGAAGATGGAGGGATATGGACGTGGTGGAGATAGGAGGGATTACTGTTTGGGTGTTTTTAATTTGGTTTTTAGTTGGTTTGGCAAAGCAAATGGCTTATTCCTGTGCAAATACAAGGAAATCTGCAGATGCTGGAAATTCAAACAATACACACAAAATGCTGGTGGAACACAACAGGCCAGGCAGCATCTATATGGAGAAACACTGTCGACGTCTCAGCCCGAAATGTCGACAGTGCTTCTCCTTATAGATGCTGCCTGGCCTGCTGTGTTCCACCAGCATTTTATGTGTGTGGCTTATTCCTGTGCTGTATTTTTCTATATTCTGTGTTCCAATTCATGTATGTCTCTTAAAACAATTTGGAAAATTTCTATCTTTTATGAGAGTGGTGTAGGAGGCACCTGAAGTCTGAGTTGTATTCAGTGCATTCCTTTGAGTCTCCAAGTCTGAATTTATTTGCTTTGTGAGACTGCTGACTGATGCCAAATTGAGCTAAACAGGAATCAGACTGGAGAGGAGAAGAAATAATGTCAGAAAACAACAACTTTTCCTGAGCACCGTAACTGAAATTTCAGAAATGGAAGGTTTCTGAACCTTCCATTCATTTCTTCTTCAGAAGTCCCAATTTAATCCACAATTCAGTAGCTGGCACATCTTCCATCAGCTGTAAATACAGAAAGTGGAATTTCCATTGATGATTGCATCGTTCTGTTTCATTGGCATTACCTCAGATGCTGTAGCTCTTTATTCTTCTTTTGTAAAGTCAGAAGCTGGGATGTTTACAGATGATTGCACAATGTTCAATTGCATTCACAACTCCTCAGCAAGTGATAGACATGGGAATTTTCAGTGGGGAGTAAGGAAAGAGCAGATGAATTTAACTATTACTTTGCTTTGGCACAAGAAAACAAGCTGTTGCAAGAACTCAGTGGGAGGAGCTTTGCTTTTGTCTGCATGAAAGAAGACACACAAAACCTTACCTGATAGATTAGAATCCAGAATCTAATGAGAACGAGGAATTGAAGAAATACAGACAACACACACAAAATGCTCAAGGAACTCAGCTGGTCAGGCAACTTCTATGGAGGAGAAAGAGCAGTAGACATTTTGGACTGAAAAACTTCATCAGGATTTCCTGTATCTGCAGAATTTCTTGTGTTATTCAAGAAATTTGGTTTTAGTCAAAAATAGTGCCTGAACAGTTGATAAAATTAGAAGCTGATACATCCCAAGCATCTTGATCTACTGTACACCTCAGAGTTTTGGAAGTGGTGGCCTTCAAGCCCTGGTTATCATTTCCTGGAGTGCCATAGATTCTAGAGCTGTTCTTGTCGATTGGCGGTAGCTAATGTGGCCCTGGTACTTAAAGTAGGGAGAGAAATAACAGGCAACAATTGACCCGTCTGTGGTGGGATACCTGGAGAAATAATGATGCAATAACAGAAAATCTTGAGAAGAATAATGGAACTCAGCAGAATCAGCATAGATTTATGAAAGACCTGGCTAACTTGACATCTCTGCTAGAATTCTTTGAATATAGAGCAGAAGTAAAACAGTGAATGTGGTTTATTTAGATTTCAGATATTCGTCTTGAACCCGCCCTCCCCCACCAATATCTCTTTTTTTGAAAAGTCTCTCCCCTGCCAGACATCTTTTTTACTTGTTAACAATTGTTTCAAGTTCCAGTCTTCATTAGGAGTTGAAGAGATTTGGTATGCCAACAAATATACTCAAAAACTTTTATAGGCTGCATCACTGTCTGTTATGGGGTGAGGGGCTACTGTACAGGACCAAAAGAAGCTGCAGAGGGTTGTAACTTTAGCCAGCTCCATCTTGGGTACTAGCCTACAAAGTAGCTAGGACAGTAACCGGTGCTCAGAAAGGCAGTGTCCATCATTAAGGATCTCCAGCACCCAGGGCATGCCCCTTTCTCACTGTTACCATCAGGTAGGAGGTACAGAAACCTGAAGGCACACACTCAGCAATTCAGGAACAGCTTCTTCCCCTCTGCCATCTGCCATAAATGGACATTGAACCCTTGAACACTACTTCAATTTTTAATATATATTATTTCTGTTTTTGCATGATTTTAAAATATATTCAATATATGTATACACTAATTGATTTACTTATTATTATAATTCTTCTTCTATATTATGTATTACATTGAACTGCTGCTGCTAAGTTAACAAATTTCATAAAACATGCCGGTGATAATACACCTGATTCTGATAAATTTAGAAAGTTATACATGTCAGAAAAGGAGTAATACAGCAAAGATTCAGCAATTGACTCCAAGAATAGAGGTTTGTCTTATGAGGAGAGATTAAGACTGTAAGATACAGGAGTTGAAGTAGGCCATTCGGCCTTTCGAGTCTGCTCTGCCATTCAATCATGGGCTGATCCAATTCTTCCAGTTATCTCCATTCCCCTGCACCCTTTGATGTCCTGGCTAATCAAGAACCTGGACTACACTGTATCACTAAAAAACTTAAATAAACTTGCTACCTCTAGTACTGTGAAGGACAAGGGAAGTAGTGCATAGGAAAGTTACCATCTAACAAGTGACATGGCATCTTGGCCTGGTTATATATTACAGAGACATATCTTTACCATTAGCTGCAGGAGGTGACTCACCACCGTGTTCCCATGGTGATTATGATTGAGTAATAAGTTCTAACATTATATGAATGAATAATGAAATGAAGGTTGCTTCATCATATCAACAGACAAAGAAAAGCAACACTTATTTTAGGGGACCAGTGCTTCCGTAGGGTTTCCTTTCCAAAGAAACAGATGCAGTGATATAATCAAGCTATGCAATTACTTGATTGACCACGACTTTGAATAGATTCCTGGAGGTGTTCCATTCAAAGGGCATTACACTCAGTGGCCACTTTTATAGGTACCCCCTACACATAATAAATTGGGTATTGAGTATGTTCATGGTTGTCTGCTGCTATACTCCATCCATTTTAAGGTTTGTAATGTTGTGCATTTAGAGATGTTCTGCACACCCATAGTTATTTGAGTTATTGTCACCTTCCGGTCAGCTTGAACCAGTCCTGTCATTCTCTTCTGAGCTCTCTCATTAATAAGGTATTTTTGCCCACAGGCCTGCTATTTACATGATGGTTTTTTTTTACACAATTCTCTGTAGACTCCAGAGACAGTTGTGTATGAAAAACCCAAGAAGATCAGCAGCTTCTGAGATACTCAAACCTCCCAGTCTGGCACCAAAAATAGTCCACTGTCAAGGTCATTTAGATTACATTTCTTCCCCATTCTAATGCTTGGTCTGAACAACAACTGAACCTCTTGAACATGTCAGCATGTTTTTAGGTATTGAGTTTCTGCCACATGATTGGCTCATTAGATATTTGCATTAACAAGCAGATGTGCATGTACCTAATAAATTGGCTACTGAGTGAATGTGTCCTTAACACTGGGTGAAAGAAATCAAGACTTGAGAATAAACAGTTGGCATTATCTGACTAATTGTACCCAATTAGTCTCTAACTATCAATTTGGAAAGTCCTGATAGAATTACTGGATAATAGCCATGGGGAGGTCTCTTCATAGGGTTGGAGCTGGTCAAGGTTCCAATTCCTGAACTCATGATACCAAATGGACTTGCTGTATCTAAAAACAGAAAGGATCAGGTGTAGTTGCAGATCCTTTTGCAAGCACAATGAAACATTACTTTGCTGGGATTCTACAGCAAGTTTGGGTGAAATACAAGAAATCATTGCAGCCTGTTTGTGACCAGCTCTGAAGAAATTAAGGGTGAGTTGATGGAGATGTTTAAAATTATGGAAAAGAAAGCAATTATGTAAGAGTTGAATTGTTGGCGTGTGCAGAAGTACATGAATGCATAGGTGCAATGAAACTTATTTGCTGCTGTATCGCAGGCATGTACCATCACAACAAAAATCATAACTTGTACACAATTTTAACAAGAAACACAATAAATAATTAGCATACAAAACCCCACAAATTCCATTTTAGTACAAAGCAATCTGAGTTGTCATCGTGTTGCTAAACTTTAGTGATTAGAGTATTACCAGTGGTTTCAAGAGCTAAATGATTGAGGGGAAGTAGCTGTTCTTGAACCTGATGGTGTGGGGCATTAGACTTCTGTATCTTCTGAATGGTAGCTGTGAAAAGAACACATGGGTTGAATGATGGGGAACTTTGATGGATGGTACCTTCTTGAGGGAGCAGCTCCTGTAGATACTTCCAATGGTGGAGATGGATGTGTTCAGGAAGTATTGGAAAGAGTCCATTATTCTCTGTATCTTCTTGCATTCCTGCACATTCTGATCACCTTAACAGACCTTGATATAATCAGTTGCTATACTTCCAACAGTACATCTATAGAAGAGTTGGTTAGTGACAAGCCTAACACTCCCAACCTCCAAAGAAAGTAATGAATCCTTATGATTGCAATTGTAGATGAGAAATAAAAGGAAAATTTACACTTTATGGAAGATACTGGAAAACATTTTTATATGGAGGGTAGTAAGGCTGAGGAAACACTACCAGATTAAACAAGGTCAATTTTACCTTTTTGTACATAATGAAAATCTTAATACTTTGGGGAATGTATCCATTTCTATTGACCATGATCATCTTAATGACAATTTTAAATTTGCAGACAGCAAAGATGCCTGTCCTAAACTAGTAAGTTTTCCAAATTTCCAAAATGGGCTCAAATGATATCACCTCAGCTGTGCTACTATTTTAACTATTACTAAGATGGGGAAACAAAATCCCCTCACTGCATCTGTACACTTTCTTTCAAACATACAGAAGCAGTGATTTGGACTAGGCATCCATCCCTTCTTTACCTAGGGGCAGAATATTGAAGCTAATTGTCAGATAAACACCACTATCTGTGTGAGATAAACTAAATCAGCTCCTTACTGCCCATTAGACTTCAGAGTTTGTTCCTGTAATCATAGTGGTACTGCAGGTCCATCTTTCTTAGCTTCTGCAACTTGAATTCAATGCTAACTACCTCTGCTGTCTGTATAGAGCAGGCATGGGCAAACTACGGCCCGTGGGCCATATGTGGCCCGTTAAGCTTTTTAATCCGGCCCACAGAACTTGATGAAATTATATTAATAAACCTTGTTAACGTTTTTTCCCCGCAATTCTGGCGTTTTCCCAATAGATGACGCACTCTATATACATTTGTGGCGACCCATTTCCTGGCACATCCGAACCGGCTCACGATTAGCCAGCGTTCCGGCTAAGGGAGATAGCCTGCGGGGATTTGCGAGCACAGAGCTTTGGAGCCTCTGCGCAGGGGGGCAGGTTGAGGGAGGCTTAAGAGTGAGGCTGGGGATTTCGAATAAAGTTTTTTTCTTCGACTGCAGTTACCGACTCCGTGTCGTAATTTTAGCGCTGCATGTAGCACACCGCTACACATTGACCTTTGTTGAGGTGCAGCGTATTACTCCACATTTGCGCTTTAAGCTTTGTTCGGCTCGACCTATTTGTGTGAACAGGCGTTCAGCGTCATGAACATCAACAAAGCCAGCCACAGATCCAAGTTAACTGACCAACACCTCAGATCCATCCTGAGAATCGCCACAACAAAACTAAATCCAGACTTTGATGCGCTGGCTAAAAAGGGAGACCAACAATACTGTTCCCACTGAAATTAAAAATAAGTTTCTTCGTTGTGTTATGTAAAAAAAATGCATTTGAAAATATTTTTTTCAATAAGCCTTACATGTTACATGTCATTTCTGTTAAGTGATGGACATGAGTAGTGCGCAGGTGCACGTACGTTCTCAAAATAAAAAATGCGCTCCAGATCAAATAACGCGCTCCGCATACTGGCGCGCTGTCACTGTTCTGTCTTTGTGCTGGTCATTTTTGAGTTTTGGCACAGGGGACAATTGAATAAGAAGGAGCAGGACAAGTAGACCTGCATCTCCTACCGTTTTTGAAATAAAGACAGTCAGGAGGAGAGTGATGATGATAATATCTTGAAGGATAACAGAATTTTCAGTGCTTTAAAATAATAACTGTTACTATTAAAAAAAGCTGTATTTTATTCATTTAATTTTCAGTGTTTTAAAAGTCATTTCAATAAATAGCTAAATACCATGGGACTTCAAAGACAGATATTTTGTTGTAATACATTTGTTCATTTTCAATTGAAATTAAAGCAAATGTTTTCTACTTATCCCATGATATTTTATTTTCTCTTATGAGGTGTATTACCAAAACACTCCGTCCATCTGCTCCTGGTCCGGCCCCCCTGTCAAATTTTTGAACCCTTTGTGGCCCAGAAGTCAAAAAGTTTGCCCACCCCTGGTATAGAGTCTGCATGCTCTCCCTGTGAATGTTTGGGTTTCCACTAAGTGTTCTGATTCTTGCCCCACCCCCCAACCAAAGGAATGCAGCTGGTCATTTATTTGGCTGCTGTAATTTACCCTTGGTGGGAGTCGGTGGTAGGAGATTCATGGAGGAGTTGGTGGGAAGTGAGAGAACAAGTTACAGAGAAAGTTGTGGAGAAATGGGATTGATGGAATTGCACTGGAAGGCAACTGTAATTCTATTTGGATGCCCTCTTCTGATAAACTGAGGTATTTTCAGAAGGTCTGATTACTTCTTAAAAATAGATAACATTTTATGATTAGGATTGGCCCTGGAGAATAGAACCATTTTATGATTAAGTCACTTTGGTTGGGATTTTAATGTGCTCAAAATGGAAGGATTTGGATCGAAGAATAAAAATGATCAGTTGTAGGTAGTAAAAAATATTCAACATGTTAAAAACAAATGCAGTCTTCCTCAAACCAATTGAAAAGCAGAGGAAAAACCAGCTGTTGGGCATCTGAAATCAAAACATAAATGACTGGAAATAACTAGCAAGTCTGTTTAGTCCTGGCCAGCTACATTTCTCCAGCCTCTGGAGAACAGTACCGAGAGGGATGCAAGGATCTGAGAAGCCAAAATGTTATACTTAGCCCTTCTATTGATTACCAAAGCCACCAAAACTTCATTCCACAGTTGGTACCGACTAAACACCCTTATAAATAACAATGCAAACCTCAACCCACAGTGTGTCTGACTCTGGAATAGCATGTTTCTAACCACATCAGTAAGTGGAGTTCAAAGGTAAGCAGCACACTGACGGTGTTTGCTTTCTTTTGTGAAGAAGTACAGTTTGAGTAAAATGTAGAGGTGCTTAATATTTAAATGGAAGTATCGCATTTTGGATGTGGGTCACGAAGGCGTGTTTACATGGGCAATGACTGAAGCAGAAATGCCCATGTAAACATTTTCAAGGAGTAATTTAAGTAATTATATGTGCCTGCTCTTCCAGTGTGACTAAGTTGCTGTTACGGGCTATGCATAATAACTTCCAGAGGGTTGGCACCGTCCCATGAAGCATCTATTTTTGTTTCCAGTATAAACAGAAATGATTCTTTCAGTACATGTGAAATGATTTGCTGGCATTCTTTGTTCCCTGTGGACATCAGTCCAGAGTACAAAGACCACTTCAGACTGGCAAGCTCTGTAAATCCCTGTTTGGAATCAAAGTGATGAAAGGACAAGGCATTTTTGACAAGGTAGCGTGCACTATATCCTTACTAATTAATTTGCTGTAATTTTGGAGGGAAAATCTACCATTATTCTCTTAAGGAAAGCCTCAAAATACAAACTCTGAAATAAATCCACTACAGAACTGTGGACATTGTCTTTAAATGGCTACCAATGTACTGATATACTGAGTGGACCTGAGTTATAAAAGGCAGCAGGTTCCTAACTTGGACTGTGTTCTGTGCTGACTCAATGGCCAGAGCAGTACAGACTGGTTAGCAGGGGATAAGAGCTAGAATTCCTAACTTTTCAATACATAGTAGTCCTGTACATCATTGTGAGTAGATATTATCATACTTGAGCAATAATGTCAAAACATGTGTCCCATATTGTTTCTTAGAATTGTAAGAAATGATAGGCATAAGACCTACAGGGTGGTGTTCAAAAGCCTGAGCAAAGTCACATGTGATAGGAAGGGCCACAGAAGAGGAAAGGGAATGGCTTCCTAGATATTGGAGAATAGGCAGGATCATGGAATCATTGGCTAGAACAGAAAATCAAATAATAATAGCAGCTAGATTAGTAAATGATTATATTAACAGAGAAAGGTTATGAATATGAGAAAGCAGTATTAAACATTTAAATTCTGTCTGATGGACTAGGTTGTCTGATAACATCTCCCATCTGTCAATCTGAAAAGAATGATAAGCACCACTTTTGTGTACTGATACAATCCCAATAAAGTTTGTGCCGGAAAATGCATAAAATTTCAATATTTTCTTCCTCCCAGTATAAGGTAAGAAGGCACCATAAATTACCCTTCCTTCACACACAGCATATTGAAATGAAATCATTTGAACAAGCATCAAATAGTCTGCTAAGAAATATGTTTTCCCTCAGTTCCTAGTAGGTTCATATTCTAACAAGACTTTTCACTATATTCCACAAGGATAGTGTTGACATGAAATATGGATGTCACATGCTCAGGAGTTCCTTAGTTTGACTACCCATAAAATATTCAGAAGCAACAGGGAATATGACCATCTTAATTATGTTAGAAGGGAAAATGCACTCTAGTGTAATAAAACAGAAGACACATCAATCTCTGCTGCAAACATCCAACTAGAGGATTTTATTTGGTGCTAGGAAAGGAACCCTGATGTTTCTCATGTGGCCATAAACTTGCTTTAGCATGTGACAGCAATTATCTATCACCTTTATCTGAAATGACACCAGAGCTTCTCTTCCTCAGACAAGCAAACAGAGGAATTTCACAAATGGTCACACCATGTAATATTTCCAAAAAAAAGACTTTTGATATAACTTCAAGTAGAAGAGAGTCAACAGATTGTTTTTTGAAGGAGATGCTTTTTTGAGACACCAGTCTTTTTAATTCTATTTGGAAAAAGGCATTTTTAGATCAATGGTGTTATAGGTAGTGTAAAATAGGGAGCTGAAATTTTAAAGATGAAACTTATGACATTACCATCTATGAATGGGATTGAATCACTCCAGAGTAGAAATAGACAGATGTTTTACAGCTTTACTAGCATACATCTGCACTTATTAAACTGAGTGGGCTTACAGAAAAAAATCTTAATTGAATATTAATTTAAACATTTTATACTTAAATCTTCTAATGTCCAGCAGGCAGCAAAGGAGAAGCTGAAGAATCTTTGTAAATTAGCAGAATTAAATTAAGGAAGCATGCCATGAGGAGAGATATATATTCACCAAAATCTCAGAAATGATAACATTTTCAGAAATCCTTAAATTATATCCAAGGAGTTGCCTTCAAAAAATGAGCTGGACACATAGGGAACACAGACACATCTCTCACTCTAGATAAAGTGCAGAATAGAAGCATGATATGGGAAGGGAAGGGCCACCCACAATTTTCTGTTTCTTTAAGAACTTCCCTCTGGATATCATGCTACCAAAAAGAGCTGTCATTAACTTTTTGTCCTTAGCTGAGATGTTTTTGAGAAGGCTGTGAACCTCTTTGGTGGTTAAGGTACTCCTGCTATGAAGAAGTTTAAATATTTTGATTGATGGAAAATCTCGAGCTGGAAATGTATGTGGGTTGACATTTCCATGCACAAAGTAGTCTTGTGCTTCTTGATGACGGAAATCGGTTTTTCCCAATGAAGTTTCTCAGATTTGATACCATGAATTCTGTGCTTGTGAGATGAGACCAATGCTGGGGTAACATGGCAATTTCAAGAGGCTTTGTGTGGAACTAAAAGTGAAGAAAATACTAACATAAATGGCAATAATGCACGTAACTAATTTTGAAATAACAATGATTTGATTTTTTAAAATGACTCAATGATTAAGATGCAAAACTATATTCTGCAAAACGATGGCTGTATGTGAACTCCATAAACTGTGCAAATTAACTCTATCTGAAGTAAATTGTAACGTGCAACTTTAAGTAATAAAATAATTGACTGCATTCTCAGAGCAGGTGGTGTATGCTCCAGGATTCAATGGTCTGTATTCTTATTCCACATGCAAAGTAAACAGGTGCACTTTTCTTTCATTTCCCCTCATGTAAGTATAAAGATCCATTTGATTGAAGCATGACGAAATTTGCTTTGATCTACAGTCACTTCCTAAGTTGTATTTTCCTTCTGCATTTTGGGTTCTATGTCAGCAACGCAAAGCCATAAAGTTGCACCAACTGGTTGAGGGTCTCTCTATTCTTTTATCTCTCCAGCCCCTTCATAATTTTCTGGCCTGTAACAGTCACTCGCTTTCAGTGAAATGTTAGTAATAACATTATAGTCCTAATTTCAACTCAGTTTTGGAGCTGGGTGAGTTGGAGTGTCATGGGTAAGTGTGACTGGTGGCCGTTATTTGGCAATCCTTGGGTGGAGAAATGGATCAAACAGCTCTGACAAATAACTTGGTGATGTAATGTCCCCAGAGGGTGATAGGAAGGCATTCTCTCCATCAGATCTGGCAGGAGCAGTGTTCCCTAGGGGAACAGAGTAAAGGACTGTTTTGCTTGGCCAAGATCTCAGCAAGTTTTTCACCAGTTGAGCTGTTCAAAGGTTCATTTTATTACCGAAGTATGTACACAGAATACAACTCTGAGATTGATTTTCTTCAGATAGCCAGGAAATATAGATAACCGTGAAAGTTTTTGAAAGAAAAAGACATCAGCACCACCAGCCCTGCATGAAAAAGAAACAAAAACTCATATGTCCTAACCTACCCCCCCCACCCCAACCTGTCCTTGGCACAAAAACAGATCGCCCACCCAGAAATCGGCAGCTAGAACATCAAACCCCTAACCCACCAGATCCTCTCACCCCAAAAATAACAGCGACAATAACATCAAACTCTCAAAACCCCCACTCTCTTACACAAAAAATGAACAGATTGTCCACATGGAAAACACTGACAAGAACATCAGATCCCCAACCCTTCCCTCACACAAAAACTTAACATATCGCCCACCTGGAAAACGGCAACACGAAAGAAAAGAAAATGCAGACACTGAAGGAGACCATGTAAACCACAGTCCATATAACTATCAGAATCTCCAACATACTCACTCGGCTTTGAAGAGAGTGACAGCTCGATGCTCAGTCCTTCCATGGGGAGCGACCACGGGCTCGAGGTGGCCTTCATTGAAAGCAGACACCGACCCAGCCTCCACTGTATTTGCCTTCCTGTTTCAATCTTACTCGGCACTTTGATCGGTGAGAAGTGGAATCGATCGTGGCCCCGCACCCTGTCTTTGGTCTTCTGCTCCAGGCAACTCACGCTCGTGGTCCTCTCCTGGAATTTTCTCGGGGTTAACAGAGCACTAAATCACTCGATTCAACTCCAAACTGTAAGCCAGTCATCAAAATTTTCTGAAACACAATTATGATTTTAAAAAAAAAGTAAAATGCATAGAAAAAGTGAAATAATTTCAATCATAGAAGGTGTCACTCGATGCCTCATTCGCTGGAGCCGTCTTGACCGGAAGTACAAAAACTTGTTCATAATTTTTATCCTATTGTCCAAGAAAATTTGAAATTCAATCACTAATCTATGGTTACTTTGCTGGTTTCTAAAAAGATCAAGATTGTTTAATGTCATTTTCGGTAAGCAAGTGTAAAGGAGAACTGAATTTTTTACTCTGGATCTGATGTAGCACAAAGCACAATAAGAGAAAAAACACAATAATTAAAACACAATAAATATAAATACATAAGACAGCTTAAATATAGATCTGATTTTTTTGTAAATAAAATGACATCAGGTACAGGAGTGTCTGTACATAAGGTTGGCTCTGAGAGGAAATGATAATGTGATGGGGGTGTGGAGGGCTGCTGAGTGGGTGAAGGTGTGGAGCAAATTTTGTGCTTGGGGCCTAAATACACCACGGTGCATCTGGGTGTTGGCCTTCCTAACTATCAGGCCTCAGACAGTCAGAATGCACAGCCGCTCCTCACACCCCATCATTTGCAACATGGGTGCTCCTCAGGGGCTGTGTGCTGAATCCATTGCTGCACCCCCTGCTCAGCCATGAGTGCATAGCCAAACAGACAAGCAATCACATTGTCAAGCTCAAGGCCTGACAACAAGCAAACAACCTCTTCCTCAATATTAGCAGGACTAAGGTTGTCTGTGACAACTGCACCGTGGTTTTGATGTATCCAAAGATTTGCATTATCCAGAATCTTTCAGAGTTGCACCATTTATTTTCTACTAATAGAGTTATGCTACTGTCTATTTCCCAAGCAGACTCCGACCATAGCATCAGGCTGAACATATGACCTAAAACCAAAACACAGCAACAACAAATTCCATTTTTGTAACTCTTTTAGTGGCAAAAATCTTTTTAAGATACTTCATGGCAGTGGCAACAAATAATAAAAAAAAAACACTGACTCCCAGATATAGCTTTTATCTTAAGCTTGGGAGAATAATACAATTTGAAAGAACAAGTTGGAAGGATAGGTGATGAGTATTCAGGAAGGAACTCCAGAACAATATGACACAATTGTCAATGACAGAGTGAGTAAATCTGAAGGGTAGACTTGGAGGAGAACCGATTTCTTTGAGGGCCATAGGTTTTGAAGGATATGGCTGGGGGTGGATAACCATGCAATTTCCCTTCCACACATGAAGTAGATAAATGGTTTCAACCAATGTGAAATTGCTGGCCTCTCAGCTGGATATATGACCTACTGAAGGGTCAATCTTTTTTTTAAAAAAGGGATGAGAAACTGAAATGAGTCTTGTATTTGTGGGAGTAGAATGAAGTACACTGGAGTGTTAATAATATGACATGGCACGCAACAAGTCATTCACCAATTAATAAGTAAAAACTCATCAGAGAGAAGAATGTAGTAATGTTGTTCAGGCAAGAGAAGTTAGAGTAGCGAGGATTGGAGCGCCTTTGCAAATCTGTTTAATTATTTTATATCTTAAGTTTATTTTATTTTACTTCAAAACTTCTATTTATTAGCTTGCTTGGCAAGACCATCAGTACATCTGTATACCTCGAAAAATATCAGTGGTAGAATAGAATAGAAAACCGTCAGCACAATACAGGCCCTTTGGCCCACAAAGTTGTGCCGGACATGTCCCTTCCTTAGAAATTACTAGGCTTACCCATAGCCCTCTATTTTTCCAAGCACTATGTACCTATCCAAAAGTCTCTTAAAAGACCCTATTGTATCCACCTCCACCACCATTGCCAGCAGCCCATTCCACACACTCACCACTCTCTGAGTTTAAAAAAAACAACTTGCCTCTGACATCTCCTTTGTACCTACTCCCCAGCACCTTAAACCTGTGTCCTCTTGTGGCAACCATTTCAGCCCTGGGGGAAAAAGCCTCTGACTATCCGCACGATCAATGCCTCTCATCATCTTATACACCTCTATTAGGTCACCTCCCATCCTCTGTCACTCCAAGGAGAAATGGCTGAGTTCACTCAACCTGTTTTCATAAGGCATGCTCCCCAATCCAGGCGACATCCTTGTAAATCTCCTCTGCACCCTTTCTATGGTTTCCACATCCTTCCTGGAGTGAGGTAACCAGAACTGAGCACAGTACTCCAAGTGGGTTCTGACCAGGGTCCTATATAGCTGCAACATTACTTCTCGGCTCCTAAATTCAATTCCATGATTGATGAAGGCCAATACACCGTATGCCTTCTTGACCACAGAGTCAACCTGCACAGCTGCTTTGAGTGTCCTATGGACTCTGACCCCAAGATCCCTCTGATCCTCCACACTCCCAAGAGACTTACCATTAATACTATATTCTGCCATCATATTTGACCTACCAAAATGAACCAGTTCACACTTATCTGGGTTGAGCTCCATCTGCCACTTCTCAGCCCAGTTTTGCGTCCTATCAATGTCCCACTGTACCCTCTGACAGCCCTCCACACTTTGTGTCCAACCTTTGTGGTTTGTGACACAAACCCTCCAACCTTTGTGTCATCAGCAAACTTTCTAACTCATCCCTCCACTTCCTTATCCAGGTCATTCATAAAAATCATGAAGAGTAAGGGTCCCAGAACGGATCCCTGAGTCACACCACTGGTCACTGACTTCCATGCAGAAAAAGACCCATATACAACCACTCTTTGTCTTCTGTGGGCAAACTTGTTCTGGATTCACAAAGCAATGTCCCCTTGGATCCCATGCCTCTTACTTTCTCAATCAGCCTTGCATGGGGTACCTTATCAAATACCTTGCTGAAATCCATATACACTACATCTACTGTTCTCCCTTCATCAATGTGTTTAGTCACATCCTCAAAAAATTCAATCAGACTCATAACGCCTGACCTGCCCTTGACATAGCCATGCTGACTATTCCTAATCACATTATACCTCCCAGGATCTTCTCCATCAATTTACATTGTAATCCATTGCTGTGGATTGCAATGAATAGCAAAACGGTTTGGTGCCAGTTTGTTCTAAGATGCTGAGCATTCAGGTTCTGCTCCAGACTTGAGAGACTTAATGTCTTGGTTCACATGTTATTGCAGTACTAGAAAAAGTGTTGTATGGGTCACTGTTGCTATTTTTGAGATGAAAAATTTAAACTGTCAGCTTCCTGATCTTTAGCAATCTCAGGACACTGTTTAAAGAAGAGTAAGTTCTGGTTTCCATATAAGTGTTTCTTTGAGGTCAATGCCATCAAAAAGATAAAAGGGTGTCTGTTACAATCCGTTTGTGCATCGTTGGTGGAAATGAAATCTGTTGATAACAAATGAAAGGAAAAGTGATTGTCAGCAAAAGCTTACTCATCAATGTAACTTTTATTCCTGGGGACGAATATATCTGTTTTTCCTCTTTTGGGCATATTCTTGACTTTACATCTATTAAATTGATTTTATAGGCAGTCTTGATTGCAATATTGTTTCCTTATTTTAATCCTGCGTTACCAGCAGTTTGCGTCAAATTGGAGGAGTTTTGTGAAGTAGAACTTATCATGCAGCTAGACTGACCGGCTGCTTAATTCAAATGGTTAAGATCAAAGTTGTCGTCAAGATCAGCAACTAGTAAGACAGACCAACACTGGGCCTTACATACGTCTTAACAAATCAGCCTATCTGCAGACCTACTAATTTAGATAGATTTTCCCCAGTAATGTCTGTGATTGTTGATATATACCTCAGTGCTTTAGGTCCTCTGTGTCTGACTTAATAGACCATGATTCTGTTTAGTACATTGCAAAGGAAGGAATTGACATAACTGAGACTTTAGTAATTATGAAATGAATGTATGTACACTATTATGGTTACTGCAGTCACTCAAATGGCTCGATCTATGGCTTGCCTATTACTTAAGGTTACTCTTTCTTATCACTCAAGCGCTTTTTACTTTTTAGCAGAAACCAAAATCATTTTGTAGAAAGGCACAGATGAGAAAATCTGCAGATGCTATAAATCTAAGCAATGCAGACAGAATTCTGGAGGGACTCAGCAGGCCAGGCAGAATCTATGGAAAAGAGTACATCAATATTTTATGCCGTAACCTTTCAGTAGAACTGACAGAAAAAGACAAGGAGTAGAGTTAAAAGGTGAGGAGAGAACATGGATAAATGCAAGGTGATTGGGGAAACTGGGAGGGGAAGGGAGTGAAGTAAAGAGCTGAGAGGTTGATTGGTGAATGAGATACGGGGCTGGAGAAGAGGGAATCTAATAGGAGAGGACAGGAGGCCATGGAAGGGGTACTTAACCCGTAATATCTTTTGTTAATTATTATAGGCCATGCAGTTACTCAGTCATACCAATTCTGCAAGAAATGTTCTGCAGCAAAATTCCTACTCACGCTGGACCCCCTACAATTCACCTACTGACACAACCGATCGACTGATAACACAATAGCCACAGTTCTACACACTGTCCTCACACATCTGGAGAAGAGAGATGCTTATGTGAGAATGCTGTTCTTGTACTACAGTTCAGCATTCAACACCATAATTCCCTCCAGGCTCGACAGGAAGCTTAGAGACCTCAGCCTTCATCTGGCCTTGTGTAGCTGGATCCTGAACTTCCTGTCAGATCGCCAGTAGGTGGTAAGATTGGGCTCTCACCTTTGCCCCTCTGACCCTCAAAACAGGTGCCCTTCAGGGCTGTGTCCTAAGCCCCCTCCTTTACTCTCTGTAGTTTATTGCCACCCACAGCGCCAATCTGGTAATTAGATTTGCTGACTGTATTACACTCATTGGCCTAATCTCAAATAATAACAAGACAGCCTACAGAGGAAAAAGTCATCACCCTGACACAGTGGTGTCAAAAAAAACCTCTCCCTCAATCTTGCAAAAACAAAGGAGCTGGTTGTGCATTACAGGAGGAATGGAGACAGGCTAACCCCTATTGACATCAATGGATCTGGGTTTGAGAGGATGAACAGCTTTAAGTTCCTCAGCATCCACATCACCGAGGGCCCCACGTGGTCTGTACACACCAGCTCTGTGGTGAAAAGGGTACAACAGTGCCTCTTTCACCTCAGACGGTTGCACAAGTTTGGTATGGGGCCCCCAAATTCTAAGAATTTTCTACAGGAACGTAATTGGGAGCATCCTGATTGGCTGCATCTGTCTGGTATGGGAACTGTACCTCCCTTAATCACAGGACTCTGCAGAGAGTGGTGCAAACAGTCATATCTGTGGATATGAACTTCCCACTATTCAAGACATTTACAAAGCCGGGTTTAAAAAAAAAAGGCCCAAAGGATCATTGGGGACCTGTGTCACCCCAACCACAAACTGTTCCAGCTACTACCATCTCGGAAGCGGTACTGCAGCATAAAAACCAGGACCAATAGATTCCAGGACAGCTTCTTCCACCAGGCCATCAGACTGATTAATCCATGCTGATGCAACTGTATTTCTATGTTATATTGTTGTACAAACTATTTATTATAAATTGCATGTTGCACATTTAGACAGAGACATAAGGTAAAGATTTTTACTCCTCGGGTATGTGAAGGATGTAAGTAATACAGTCAATTCAATTAATCTCAGTCAATATTTCAGCCCTAGTGGTCAATGTTGAATCATACTTTTCTGTGCCTCTTAGCCTCGCTCCAGTTTTTATCAGTGGAGAGCATCTGGATAAAAACCATGAAAGAAAAAAAAATCTATCTTAATAAAGGTAATCTCTGAAATCTCTGTGATTATGACTGTCTGTCCCACAATGGCTTCACCTGCCACCTCAGAATCCAAAGAACTGGAATGGAAGCCAGTCATCCGCAATCTCGACAGCCTGTGCAAAGGATAAGATTGTGTTCTTGTGCGCTAACACTGAGGACTCTGTCTACAAATCCCACACTTAGGCAAACAGGAGGTAACTATGTTTTCCTATCTCTTCTGTTGGAAGTTATCATTTCACATCAATATGCAATGTTCAACAGCGCAAGTAAAGCTACAGATTCACAATTTGTTTTTTGTTTGTGCGTGGGATGGTGATTGGCATTTTCCTTTGATGGATTCCATGGCTTTTGTTTTGTGGCTGTCTGTGGGGAAGAAAAATCTCAGTTGTATACTACATACATACTTTGATAATAAATGTATTTTTGAATCTGGTAAATGGCAAAATAGCATTCACTTCCACGTGGCATCCTAAAGCTCTGCAGGGCAAAGGAATAAAGGAAAGTAAAATTCCCCAGACTGACTCAAACCCTTTATAATCTTTCCTTTGTTGATGACCTCCCAAATTCCCCTTTGCATTTTCTATGTCAAATTAATAACATGGCAATTCACTCATTGAATTATTCTCCTATTTAGCCAGGCATCTTTGAAGAATCATGGGGAGCATTTCTGTTGACTTGCTGCCATTCTTCTGAGCAATGTGACAAACAACGTGTTGATTTCTTTAGAAGTGGAAGCATGAAATTAATTAGTGTCAGTAGTTGCAGTTGATGTGTGCTACGTGTTGTACGTGGGGAAATGAATGTGATTCACAAAGAATCATCATATCCACCAGAAAAGTATATATTAAAACAAAATATTCACGTGTAACACCTGGACAAACAGATGCAGAAGCCAATGCAGCATCATTTAAGTGATGTTTCAATGAGTATTTATGTTTTTTATTGTCATTTGTAACAAGATATAGTGGGAAGTTTTTGTTTAGCTTGCAATCCAGACAGATCATGTCATACATAATTACACTGGGGAAATTTTAAAAAAACACAATAGAGAACATAGTGCTACTGTTGGAGAGAAAGTGTAGTGGAGGTAGAAAATTTCTGACTTTTTTTATCCATAGTTGTCCTCTGGTATTTTCAGAATAATTACTGTGATAGTGAGGAACAAAGCATTTAGAGATGCAGTGATAGGAAGTCATATGTGACTTCCCTGAAGGATTGGTAATTGTAGGTTTTGTCACCATAGGCAATAACCTATTTCTTCTAAAACAACAGGTGTTATTTGCAATTATCATGCTGTTGCATAATCACTAACAAACAATTGACAATCGGCCTTATGAATGTTGAGATACTTGAAGCAATTATTGTTGGAAATATCTGTGAAATTGAAAACAGTGCTGGTAAATCTGGAGCATTGTTCCAGTCATATAGCGGGCTTAAAGTGACAATGAAATATCATGCAAAATCTGTTGAAAAGAATGGAAAGGAGGGCTGAGTGTTGACCTGATTGAGATTTGAAATGCATATACTAGTAAATCCAATGATGGGATCGAGAACCACATACTCAGATTTGTCACTGACACAAGTAGATGTCACTATAAGCAGAATAGCTGGAAACACAAAGATCACTACTCTATTAAAAGAATGGACAAAACTAAAGCAAATGGATTTCAATAAAGCCAATTATGAGATCACTAGCCTTGATACCTTGATGTTAAGAAGTATTTTCCAAATAATGAAGGGTTAGGAGCAACGGGTCTTCAAAGAGTTTTGGACTCTTTGGATAGGTTAAGAGTAAAATTTGAAAAGGCTAATAAAATAAAAGTGACAAACAATAGTGATGAGCTTAACCTCAGTTAGAAGTCATATTCCATATGTCAAAAAGTGAATTGTTCATCCGCAACTAGAATATTGTGTTTAGTCTGCACTCTTCACATTGGAAATTACACGTGTGCTGAAGTAGCACAAACATACCAAAATAACAATGGTTAAGTTAAAATGAAGGAGTAGGCAAACTATGGTTTAAATTTTTAAAGATTAAGAGCCAATGTGATCTACATATTCAAGATATGGAGTTGTCCTTGTACGATGGATGGGGAGAGACTAATTGCAGCTGGTCGGCATATCTAAAACAAGAAATAAAATGTGGTCAAGGAGAATATGAATTGTTCGGTTTGGAATTCACTCCTGCAAGTAGGAGTTATTGCTGGATGAAGTGTTAAAAGTAAAAATGGTTGATTTCTATTAAATAAAAAGTTTAGTAATATGGGGAAAAGGTTATATGGTATAGTGTTAGGCTACAGATCAACCATTATCTTAGTGTCTGACACAAGGCTCAAAAAACAAGGTAACTAAGTAAATGTCAGGCCAACTCAGTTCAAACAACAAATTTTGCTCCCAAGAAGAAGTTCATGTATAACAAAAACATTACTCACAAATCTTCATGGACCTAGAATATACCAGAAATCCTAACAACTTTGAAAGTTGGAAGGCATTTCTGGATGGAGAGTGACTCACTGATGAAACATTTTCACAAAGTCCTTCACTGAAATGTATTTTGGAAATAAATCAATATTTTAAAGTGTTTGGGTGGTTTTGCAACATTAAAGACATTATATAGATACAAATTGCTCTTTTTTTTAATCAAATGTTGTGTGCCTGTCCTAGTTTTCAGACACACCAGAGATCAATGAAGCATATTTGAAGCCAATAAGTCAAACCACTTATGCACAGGCACTGAACAAGCTTGATGTTTCACAATCACTTTATTAAGCTTCAAGAACATTGGGTGTGGATTGAGCCTCGGGCTCCTGAACGTAATCGTATGCACTACAAACATCTGATGGATTTCAGAATGCGGGTGTTAGCTCTCATAAGCAGCACAACATTCCTCTTGCTTAAGGAGCAACACCCTCCTGCTTTATTTTGCTGGGAGCCATAGCTATGCTTGCTTGGCAAATCAGGAACTTGTGTGCACTGCTGGATCATAACGGCACCAAGAATGCTGACATTTCACAGTCAACTGTGCTGGATCCCGACCCAAAAATTCAACTCTTTTTGCCTCCACAGAGTTCCTCCAGCAGCTTGTTTTCTTTTTCTCTCTCTTGTTTTGCATTTCATCTGTTTGACTGATCAGTAACAAAACTACGTACATCAAAACTGAATAAATTTACTACTGAATGAGCAGCTTGTGAGTTCTTGTAGAATTGTACCCTATTGTGAAAATAGTATTAGTTTTTTTCAATGGAATGTATCTATATACCATTAGGTATATGAAAGGGCTACTGCCCAGAAGTGGGTAGAGGCTGAAATAATCTTTCTTGGGAAAGTACATTTCTCACATTATTTATTGTGATAAGTAACTTTGTTTGCAGCTGGAACTGCTATCAGCAAAGCAGAATGTGTGTTCATGGTATTTATGGCACTTGGCTCTTGATCTTGTCCTTGGGCTTATGATTGGAGCAATTTAGGAGCAAGGAGGTGAGGGAGTTCACCACCACAAGTACACAACATATTCATTACTGATACCAATCTCTCCTGCAAACAAAATAAAATATCTTCAGAACAGGGATCATAAAGGTCACCTTTTTTCATACGAAGAACTATAAAATCTTGTCTGCAAATAAATGCTTAAAAAGTTACCCCCCCCCCCTTGTTTTTACCCTTCAGATTGGTGCCTTTGTCAAAGGTCATGAGTTACTAATACTACATTTTCTTCGACACAGGCCTGATCTACATGTAGAAGCTAAGCATCAGAGCGGAGTTCTGTGGTCACTTCCCACAGCAACATCAGACATCTTCAGCTGGGCTCAAAGCTTTGTTAAAGAGTCTGCAGAAGATCCTTGAAGTAAGTTTCATTGCAGATCTTTGCAGCCATCTTGCCTTCAGACCAGAGTCTGTTAGTTACGCTCTGGTGAAAATTAATGAGTGTGGCTTTGCTCTTGAATTGCTTAGCATTATGTATTCAATGAATATCTCAACAATCTTCCTGCTGCCCCTCTTGTAGTTCATGAAATTAGTTGCTACTCAGTTCAAATGTTCAGCAGCTAGAGATTGCCTATTGGTATCCCTTAAATTGCTTGTTAAAGGCACCCACCCTACCATCCCAAAAGACCTTAAGATATAGGAGCAGAATTAGGCCATTTGGCCCATTGAATCTGTTCTGCCATTTCATCATGGCCGACCAATTTTCTTCTCAGCCCCAATCTCCTGCCATCTCTCCGTATCCCTTCATGCCCTGACCAGTGAAGAATCTATCGATCTCACCTTAAATATACATAAAGACTTGGCCTCCACAGCCGCCTGTGGCAGTGAATTTCACAAATTTACCACTAAATAAATTCTTCCTCATCATTCTAAAAGAATGCCCCTTTAATTTGAGGCTCTGTCCTCTGGTCTTGGACTCTCCCACCATAGGAAACATCTTCTCCACATCCACTCTTTCAAGGTTTTTCAACATTTGATAGACTATTGATACTTTTAAAAGATGTATGCAGTGGTGACCATTCTGTAAACAACAACACTGCTGGTCACTTCCTACATCAAAAGTAACTCATTCCTTTGAAATCTTTTGGCATTACCTTGATTGCCACTAAACGAATGCCCCCTCTTTCCTTTTACAGCCCAAAATGGAAGACCCAGAATATCAAATGTGAGATGTTTTGGCACATAGGATGGATGAGTGTTTGTGGTATAACATTTCAAACTCAGGCTATTTTTGGAATGTAATGGACAGCCAGCCAATAGGAACTGACACCTGCACTGGCCACCCACAGTTTGGGTGAGTTTAGCTTCTGGCAAAATTTTCATTCCCTAAGTATTGCTAGCTTTAAGGAATTGGTAACAGAGCAGTTAGTAAGCAATAGTAGAACTGGACAGAGTCAACAGGATTTGTTAAAGGAAAATCATGTTTGACAAATCTGTTAGCTTATTTTGAAAGTCTAACAATCATTAATAGGAGTGAACTATTTGGACTTTCAAGAAAGCCTTCAATAAATTACCTCAAAATTAAGCAGAATTGGAGTGCTTGGTATTGGCGATACCACCTTGGTGTTGATTAACGATTGGCTAATGGACAAAGAGAGAGAGTAGGCTTGTGTTGTCTGAAGGATGGGTGCCGGAGCCCCAGACGTTCACAATCCATATCAGTATTTTGGATCACGAGATCAATATACCCAAATGTGCTGCTGGTACTAAACTGGGTGGTAGGGTGGGTTATGAAGGCATGTGTTATGAAGAGTGGCTTCAGGATGCCATACATAGCTAGACTTTAAATGAAGGTGTAAAAACATAATAAGTAGAGCGAAGTCTAGAAAAATATCTGAGTTCATTCACTTTGTCAGAAAATGTAGAAAGGTGGGGGAGTTTTAAATGGTGAGGGATTGAAAGATTTGGTGCTCAGAGGGAGGTGGGTATCCTTGTACATGAATGAGTAAAAGTTAATATGCAGTTGCAGCAATTGGGAAAGCTAAAGCAATAAACCAGGTTTTATTGCAAAAATCTTATGTGAGGAGATGTGGAAGAGTAAATGTGTGATAGATGAAAGGTAGTGCAGCCATCAGACGATTCCTGGGATAGTTGGTTTACTTCAAGCAGAGTGAGCCAAAGCTTTCTTATGTTTACAAGAACTGATTGAAGTTAAAAATATCTTAAATAGGATTGAAAGAGTGAATGTGGAATTGATGTTTCCCCTGGCTGGGATGTCTAGAACCACACTCTCAAAACAAGAGGTTAGCCAAAGAAGAGATCATATCGCCTAAGAGTTAGTGAATTTTTGGAATTCTACACCCAACAGAACTGTAGAGGCTTTGTCACTGTTTATATTCAAGATGAAGGCTGCTCAACCTGAAATGCTGAAGTATTTTTCTTTTCACAGATGCTGCATGACCTGCTGAGTGTTCCCAGGGTTTTCAGTTTTAATTCAAGATGAAAGTTGATTGACTTTAGATGCTAATGGAATCACGGTCAACTGAGTTTGAGCAGGAAAGTACAACCAATGTAAATAAGCAGCCATGATTTTGTTAAAGTATCCCCACCCCAATGATACTACTTTTGAGCACCTGATCAATGCTCCTCCCTTTCCCTGTCCCCTCTCTAATGGCCACTTTCCTTCCCTTCTACTTGACACTCATTTGTCATCCTCAGTTCTGAGGTATAAACATGAAGCTGTGATGCGCTAGAGTGCTCTGACTTCTTGGAGAATCAAGGAATTCATAGATTTATATATTTTAGGAGGCTAAGTAAACCCAGATTTATTTGCAGTCAGTGTAGTACATTGAGAGTGTTGCCAGTCCTGTTGAGAATGACATTAGCAGGCTCCCACGATCAGGAACCAAATAAATGATAGGGCCATCTGTCCCTTTTGACGTACAGTATGTTTGTTGAGCGATGGCACTGGCTATTGTGAATAAAGTCCTGAGGTCTTTTACATCCAGTTCGACATTTTGACACTCTGTCAGTGCTTCACCGAACTTATGAATATTTGACTGAGCTGTCTAGATAATTGCTGTATTACCGTCCTTCTCCCTTGCCCCATATCCCAACTGCAGATGATTGCAATGCAATACATTTCTTACTATCTGTAAAAATTTCACTGAAGTCCAAATTTATGCAAGAAAATATGTTGATCAGGACAGGTGTTTCTGAACTGGGAGCAGATATTAACCTTTGATTCAATTTCCTCTGTTCAAAGGGCTATCATTTCAAAACTGTTGTCTGCCGTCTGTATTTTGTAATCGTTCCTTTACCCACATTTATGGAAAGGTTCCAACATTTGCACAATGGAAGGCTCAATGTTAATGAGCAAAGATTGTGGGAAAGTATATGGTGAGTTGCCCTGCTGACCTGCATGTTAACGCTACATTAAGCGTATTCTTTCATATCAGTGAAGCAGTCTCTGACATGATAGTAAACAAAACAGACTTGTGGAGTTAGGTTAAAAATGACACATTTTGATTCAAGTGCAGGTGTAGCCACTCAACAAAGGCAAACTTCAAAACCCATCTGAGACTTTCAATAGTTTTGATCAGATCCTTTAAAACTATTGGTATCTAACATGATTGATTAAATCTCAAGGAGTTTTGGAAAACACTTCTTCCCATTTCTGGATCAAAGGTGAACCCTTGATAAATTTTAAAAAAATAGTGTTATTTTTGCCATGCCATTTTTGCATTTTAGCATAGATGAGCTGATTTATAATTATTTGCAGGATAAACCTTCATCATCATTACATAGGGAACACCTGCTCTGAAAGTTTGCCAAACTGCCCCAAACTAAATGACTACTACCAATGACAATTGGGATGACACCTAGCACAGTAGCACCTTTAGGCTAGGGAGTGGATTAAATCAGCTCTTGAGCACTATCCTATAACCCTGCTGCCTACAATGTATGCGTATGGATTTCATCATATTGGGTTCAGAGTAAATCCAAGACCTTTGACTGCTAACTCAATGGCTGGCAGTTATTCCAGAGCAAATTGACTAGATTATCTAAGACTTGTGCAATGTGGGTGTCAGTGGCAAGATCAACCTCTAACAGATTTTAAGGTCATGATGAGCCTCCTAACTATTGAATTTCTTCTGATTTATCCATACAGCAATGAATTCCAGGAAAGTGACACAGTGACAACTAAGCTCTGGTGATATGTATCCAGTTTATGTGACTTTAGTCTTATTTCATGGAATTTCTCCAGGGTGAATTCCCAATAATATGACAAATAAAGGCATTAGCTGAAGCTACTGATGTCAAACTTACTTTTCATTCTACACTAAGTTATACCAATTTAGCTTCACCAGGTTAGGAAGGAGTAGAATATGAAATTCTGTTTCTTCCCTGTTTCTTCACTGGCTTCAGCTGGAAAGTCATCAAATAGGTAACCTTTCCAGTTTAATTGCATCATGGTTGACAATACACATTTTGGCTCTCTCAAAACCCTTCCAAAATCAGACCAAGGTACTAGTCTTCTCTTTGACTGATTGCTAAACTGCGATTGCTAACAAGTCGTGGCAGTGGGGAGATGATGTGTTGGGGAGTTATGCATATACTGTACAAGTAGATGGATAATTAATTATGCTGGCTGGTGGTGTAGTGCAATCAGAACTGGACTTCAAGGCGAGTGGTCCTGAGTTCAAATCCGGCCAGCTCCTTGCATGCTTCCCATTTGTGCTGGGTGGAGCATCAAGCTAGCAACTCGGCCTCGTAAAGTCAAAATGCTACAGATAAGACAAAAGTGTTGCCTGATGTGGCAAAAGGAACAACAGTGGGTAACGGCATCCCTCACCATCTTCTTTCAGGGTAGGTGTAAAGAAGAGTGTTGATATTCCAGAACCCATCCCTATATTATATTAAATGTCCTCCTGTGTTGCCTTTATGGCATTTGTTTAGTTTATTATATTTTCACTTTAGAAAATGATAACCAATGAATTACTAGTTAGTTAAGATTGCATAAAGTAAATTCGTTGTCTGTGATATATCGCGACATGTGATGACGTCACACCCGGTTTCGCCGCATCTTGTGGGAAAATACCGGTTTGGAGAAACGGGAAGGAGGGGGCTCACATGTGCAGGATCAACGCAAGAAAAGTTTTCTTTCTACACACTAGAAACATAGTGAAGCAACGCCGTAAGTTCATGAGATAATCGATATGTTGAATTTAAAATGGTAACGCTGATTCTGTTAAAAGTAATGATGGTTGATAAGGTTTATGTCTTTGTTACTTAAAGAGTTGCGAATAGTTTATGTTGAAATGTATTTAAAGCAGTCAATGGCGTAGGTAGATTCTGACTGTATGTTGCACTTTAATGTAATGTAGTTGTAGTTTTACTTTTGCAAGTATTTACGATGTAAATGTGATATCAAGAGGGAAACAAATACTGCATATATTTTGTATTATCAACAGTTTTCATACGTTAATGTGGAAGAGTGAACAGTAAACGGTTAATCTTACTGCGATCCTGTCTTCATTGACTACGGTTTACCGCGGTGTTTAGTTCAGAGTTCTTTCTCACCTGTGTGAGAACACTACAGTGAAAAGGCAGCGTTATCAGGTGTTTCAGGTGCTGCAATGACAACTCAATCCAGCATCAAGTCGTTGCCATCCAGCGACAGGAACAGTAGGACATCAACAAGTAAGGCTGCCCATGCAAGAGCTAAGGCAAAAGCCACCAAGGTGCGAGCGTTCTACGCCGAACAAGAAGCAAAATTGAAAATGGAAGCGGCTGCCAGAGAAGCCGAAAACTAGTTGGAAAGGGTAAGGATAGCGTCAGAGTTAGAAGTGCTGACGCTACACCGAGAAGCAGAAGCTGCCAGGGTGGAAGCAAGTTAATAGAAAATGATGAAGAAATGCATGATTTGGTTGATGTAAAATCTACTTCAGAAAAGATCAGATTGGAACGCACAAGCGACTATGTCCGATCTCAAATAGACTTGAAGATTTGTTCTTCCTCTCCATACTTATATGCTAACGCCCCATTTCATGAGGAGTTTCAGGGAGGCCCAATTGCATCACATCCATCGGAGGAAGACAATTTACCCTTGCAACTCCGTGATGAATTCAAGAAGTGAAAGGGCTGATGACAAATACTTCTCAACACCAAACTTACCAGATTTGGCGAGAAGAGAGGCAAAGGCTGAATTCAGAACAGCAAATTCCATAACAGAGGTACACCCTCAGTCATGTACCCGCCGACATATTCCCCCAGCCAGCATGCCACTTGCAGTTGAACACATAGATAGCACAGTATTTAGCACGATGAGATCTCGTCACTTCAGGACTATATCAGTTCGACGATAAACCTGAAAATTACTGTGCATGGTACTCCACGTTCGCCAACGCTATCCACGGAATCCAGCTCGGAGCAACCCAAGAGTTGGAGCTTATGGCGAAATGGCAGGGAAAAGAATCATATGAACAGGTGAGATGCATATGTTTAGTCTACATTAACAACCCCAAGCTCGCCTTGCGCAAAGCATGGGAGGGACTTCGGGAGTGCTACGCAGACCCTGAAATTATTGAAGCGGCACTATTCCGATGTCTGGAAAATTTTGCTAAGGTGTCAGCCAAGGACCACACTAAGTTAAGAGAGCTCGGAGATTTACTCATGGAGATTCAAGGCGCCAAAGAAGATGGCTATTTAACTGGTCTATTATTCCTAGATACTTCATACGGGATTAGACAAATCATGGATAAACTTCCATTTGGGCTGCAGGAAAGGTGGATGTCTGATGGCTCAGAGTACAATGAAGAGAACGATGGTTGATTTCCTTCCTTTGAGTAATTCACTAGGTGTGTGTGCAAGGAGGCGAAGAAGCGAAATGACCCTAGCCTCATGAGTCCAGGTAGCAGTACAATTCACACCAAGCCACTTCAATCCACTTCAAATAATTTCAAAATTAATAAACCCATCTCAGCGCTTAAGACTGAAGCCTTTACATCTAACAATGACCCTAGCAAGAGTTGTCCATTGCATAACAAACCCCACCCCCTCAAAAAATGCAGAACGTTTAGGGAAAAACCCCTTGAAGAGAGTATGGCCCTTCTCAAGGAGAAAAGAATATGTTTTAAATGCTGTTCCTCTACCTCTCACTTTGCTAGAGAGTGTACGATCTCCGTGAAGTGCCAGGAATGTAATAGCACTAATGATGATGGGGCCATGCATCCCGGCCCATTACCACAAACTGACAAAGCTCCTTCACCCACACAACAGGACGGCGGGGAGGGAGAGGCTCACTCCAGGACAACCGTTGTCAGCTCGAGCTGCACAGAAGTTTGCGGTCAAGCTGTTCTTGTTCAAAGATCTGTCTCACTAAGGTGTATCCTAAGGGAGCCAGAGACAAGACCATCAAAGCCTAAGTAATTCTGGACGAGCAGAGCAATTGCTCACTAGTCAGTCCAGAGTTCTTTGACTTGTTCAACATTGAGAGTAATCAGTTCACATACTACCTTAGAACTTGCTCAGGCAGCGTGGAAACTCATGGAAGGAAGGCAGAAGGCTTCCAGCTTGAGTCCCTGGATAGTAAAGTTGTCGTCTGTCTCCCTCCACTTTTAGAGTGCAATGAAATTTTGAATAACTGCACTGAGATCCCGAGGCCAAGTGCAGTGTTACACCAGCCACATCTCCACCACATTGCCAAGCACATCCCAGAACTGGATCCAAAAGCAGAAATACTCCTGCTATTAGGAAGAGATGTTCTCCGGGTGCACAAGGTTGGGCAGCAGGTCAATGGACCACACAACGCCCCCTTTGCGCAGCGCCTGGATCTGGGCTGGGTGGTGATAGGCGAGGTGTGCCTTGGCAATGTACACAAACCGACAGTTAACACACTCAAGACCAATGTGCTAGAGAGTGGCCGCCATTTAATTTTTCAACCCTGCACAAGTTTCATGTGTATCAAGGAAGCACGACGAGGCTTTAACAAACGTAAAGTAACCGACAAGACGCTGGGTCAGTCAGTCTTCGCTCAAACTGAGCATGATAATAAACTTGCTCCATCAGCTCAAGACGCCATTTTCTTAAAAATAATGGACACCAAGGTCTTCAGAGATGAAGCAAATAATTGGGTTGCCCCACTACCTTTCAGAGAACCACGCCAGTGCTTGCCAAACAACAAAGAGCAGGCAGTCAAGCGGTTCACGTCCTTGCAAAAAACCCTGAAAAGGAGACCTGAGATGCAGCAACAATATGTAGCATTTATGGAGAAGATCTTCGCTAATGGATATGCTGAAGTAGCACCGCCACTGAGGGAAGGCGAGGAGAGTTGGTACCTCCCAATGTTTGGGGTTTACCACCCACAAAAGCCCAATCAGATCAGGGTGGTCTTTGACTCCAGTGCTCAGTGCGCTGGTGTCTCCCTTAATGACGTGCTCCTTACAGGCCCGACCTTAACAATACCCTTCTCGGGGTACTGTTGTGCTTCCGGAAGGAGAAGGTTGCAATCTTAGCGGACATCCAGCAGATGTTCCATTCCTTCTTAGTACAGGAGGACCATTGCAATTTCCTCTGTTTCTTATGGCTCAAATGCAATTTACCTCGCACTGCGGACGAATTGGCCCAGGCAAAGGACGTCATCTTTAAGGCAACTCAAAGAGCGGCTTTTGCTGGGGAGTTTTCAGCTCTCCAAGTTAATAAACCAATACCAAAGGACAGCCCTTTGAGGAAATTCAGCCCGATCATGAAGAACGATATCATCTGCATTGGAGGCCAGTTAATACACTCCCAACTTCCAGCTGCAGAAAAGAGTCCAGTAATCCTGCCCAAAGACAGCCATGTGTCCTTACTGCTCACTCGCCATCACCATGAACAGGTTAAGCATCAGGGCCGTCACCTGACGGAAGGAGCAATAAGGGCAGCAGGACTGTGGATCTTGGGAGGTAAAACACTGATCAATTCAGTACTTCATAAATGTGTAACCTGCAGGAAACTGTGAGGCAAATTGGAAGCTCAACGTATGGCGGACCTCCCAGCAGAACGCCTCGAAGCCTGCCCTCCTTTTACATATGTGGGGCTCGACGTATTTGGTCCCTGGACTATCACTACGAGACGCACCAGAGGAGGACAAGCAGAGGGCAAGCGGTGGGCCATCATGTTTAGCTGCATGAGTTCAAGAGTGGTGCACATTGAGGTCATCGAATCTTTGGATACATCCAGCTGCATTAACGCTCTCAGGCGCTTCTTTGCACTCGGAGGCCCTGCAAAACGGTTAATGTCTGATTGCGGCACGAACTTTGTTGGAGCATCCAAGGAGCTGGGGATGGACAAAACGGTGCAAAAGTACCTTAGTCAGCAGGGATGCAACTGGGAGTTTAACACACCACACGCCTCTCACATAGGAGGCGCATGGGAGCGGATGATTGGTATCGCCAGAAGAATTCTTGATTCAATGTTTCTGCAGCAACGTACCTGACTGACCCACAAGGTACTGTGCACACTAATAGCAGAGGTCACAGCCATTACAAATGCATGATCAGTCCTACCTGTGTCATCTGACCTGGAAAACCCCTTCATACTCTCGCCATCAATGCTCCTTACACAGAAGGCAGGAGCTCCCCCTCCACCAGGGGACTTGTCTGATAAAGATTTGTACACAAAGCAATGGAGACAGGTCCAGGCTTTGGCAAATCGGTTCTGGTCTCGTGGGAAACATGAATATCTACCTTTGTTGCAACACAAACAAAAGTGGACAGAACCCTGCAGGAATCTTCAAGTTGGAAATTTAGTCCTGCTCAGGGACAAGCAAATTGCCTGCAACAGCTGGCCAATGGCCAGAATCACTGCCACATTCCCTAGTAGGGATGGACATGTCAGGAAGGTTGAGTTGAAAACTACCGACCAAGGTGATGTGAAAATTTACCAAAGGCCAGTTACAGAAGTCATTCTACTTCTACCCAAGGACTGATTAGAGACTGAAGCTTTGTATTATGTTCATTGTGACCTTACAAAGGTCAAGCGGGGAGTTTGTTGCCTTTATGGCATTTGTTTAGTTTATAATATTTTTGCTTTAGTAATTCGTTTGTTATCATTTTCTAGCTAAAGTTAAGATTATTTAAAGTAAATTCGTTGTCTGTGATATATCGCGACATGCGATGACGTCACACCCGGTTTCGCCATGTCTTGTGGGAAAATACCGGTTTGGAGAAACGGGAAGGAGGGTGCTCTCATGTGCAGGATCAGCGCAAGAAAAGTTTCCTTTCTACGCACTAGAAACATTAGTGAAGCAATGCCGTAAGTTCATGAGATAATCGATATGTTGAATTTAAAATGGTAACTCTGATTCTGTTAAAAGTAATGACGGTTGATAAGGTTTATGTTTTTGTTATTTAAAGAGTTACAAATAGTTTATGTTGAAGTGTATTTAAAGCAGTCAATGGCGTAGGGAGATTCTGACTGTATGTTGCACTTTAATGTAATGTAGTTGTAGTTTTACTTTTGCAAGTACTTACGATGTAAATGTGATATCAAGAAGGAAACAAATACTGTATATATTTTGTATAGTCTTATCAACAGTTTTCAACATACATTAATGTGGAAGAGTAAACAGTAAACGGTTAATCTTACTGCGATCCTGTCTTCATTGACTACGGTTTACCGCAGTGTTTAGTTCAGAGTTCTTTTACAACTGAGCGAGAACACTAATGAACAATTGTAGAACCACAGACGTATCCAGACACAAGACAGAGTGTCCATGATCATCCAGAAAGTCCTCCTGCCTATATCCTTATGTATTGACCTGTATCACTCTGCTGTTGACCTATATTAATTCCTGTCTTCATAATGCTTTGATGTAAAAGTATTCTGCATTGTTTTGAAATCTTGTCACCTTACTCATACCAAAAAAAGTACCCTTCTCCAGGCCTACAATCCTCCATTCTCCTAGAAGTTATAAAATTGCAAACAGCTAAAAAGGCCCTTTGGCCACCCAAGTTTACGATGACATTTAAGCAACCACTTACACGATTCCTATTTTGTTCTCCCCATAGCTATTAGTTTATTTATTGAGATCTAATGCAGAATTGGGGCCTTCTGGCCCTTCAAGCCATGCCACCCAGCAATCCCCTAATTTATCCTAGCCTAATCTCGGGACAGTTTATAGTGGCCAATTAACTTACCAACCAGAACGTCTTTGGAGTGTGGGAGGAAACTGGAGCACCCAGAGGAAACCCAGGTAGTCACAGGGAGAAGGTGCAAACTTCTTACAGACAGCGGTGGGAAATGAAGCTGGGTCACCTGTACTGTAAGGCATTGTGCTAAACACTGCATTACTGTGCCACACCAATGTTCCCATCTATGCTCCTGGATTCCATTATTCGCATAGTAGTAATTTACATTGGTCTATTAACATACCAAGACAGGTGTAACGAAGCGTGAGCATGCAGAGGAATCTGCCCAGTCACAGAGAAAGTGCAAACTCCTCACAAACAATAAAAGAGGTCAGGATTGAATCCAGGTCACAGGAGCTCAGCTAGCTGTACTGCTGCATCCTTGGAATCAGACAATGTTATAGAAGTTAACTTGATGTTCTGTGGTGATGGAGAGATGATAGTCGGAAAATTAACTTATGAGCAATCAAAGTCCAATCTGCTTCAACAGGAGGAGGATGTGAATCTTAAAAAGGCAGAGAATTTTTCTGAGGCTTTCGTGTGATCTTTGCAGCAGAGGTGATGACCTGTAAGTAATTTTTGGCTTGAAGCTATCTGAGAGAAGGTCACTGGACTTGGAAGCCTTGCCAAGTGTTCCAATACCACTGGATTTTCATTCTATAAGGTTTTTGAAGTGAAAGTAGCGTGACAAAGAAACTTTTCCAAGAGTGTGCACAGTTATACCATATTCCCAAGAATCACATGCATGAATCTGAAGGAATCTGCTTAGTTTGTTATTGTACCCTGATCCCTTAATGTAGTGTTACATCTTTACAACTTGCAGCATTACTTAGTGCTAAGATTCAGGATAGCATTTTTTCCATTGATGGCTTGGAGATCAGGATGTTAGAGGTGTATACTCAGAGACGGTTGGAGTTCTTGGGTTCTTCACTTGCACCAATTAAGAAAGGTCTCATCTAAATAGTAATAAAAAAAGATGATCCATTCTGCACCTCTCTCTATTTATTTAGAGATACAGCGTGGAACAGGCCCTCCTGGCTGAGCAAGCTACGTAGCCCAGCAATGCATCTATCTAATACTAGCCTAATCACAGGACAATTTCCAATGACCAATTAACCTTCTCATCGGCACATCTTTAGACTGTGGGAGGAAACTGGAGCACCTGGAGGAAACCCATATAGTCACAGGGAGAACGTGCAAACTCCTCACAGATTGTGCCAGAATCGAATTCCAAATTCCGATATCTTACTAACCACGACACTACTGGGGCGCCCACTTTTTCTGAAGCAAAATCCCAAATTGCTTTTATTAAGAACAACAATTGTAAATTACCTGATGAACTAAATGGCCTCCTTTTTCATCATGTGGAGATAAACTCATAAACTATTTGCACGATGCTTTAGTACATGTGTGTGAATGTGCCTTTAAGAACTTAATGTATCAAGTGGTATGACCTTGATATACTATTGTTCTGAGCATTGCTGTTCAATTTTGAGAATTACTTCAATAAAGGATGTTCTGTTGTTAGTTCAGTCTAATCTGTATGATAGTACTTGCATCAACACTAAAGAAACCCACAGACTCTACAGATATTCTGCTGAATTTCTAGGTTAATGTCCTTGGCCTCTCTCTTTATTTTAGGATCTTTGCTGAATGAGTGAAAAGCATATAAAATGAAGAGTGATTAAAAACCTGTCCTATACTGCCTTTACTTTGCAAATTAACATGCTTATGAAGTGTTTGAATATAATTATAGATGCTTTTTTTTTGTTTTTTCCTTTCCCTTAGTCAATTACTGCAAAGTCTCTTGGAACAGTTTTGTATAAACAGCACCACGAGGCTTCCTTCCACTCCTCATGCGACCTCATTAATCAGCTGGGATGGGTGAAAAAGAATAACCATAAACATGTAGTCAAAAGGTCAGAAACAGGGCGTTTCAGAGCTCACTAGTCAGATGTTTTACTAGTCAGTGCCTGCACTGCTGGCATGGATCCCAGAGAATTTGTCTTCACTGGGATCAGAAAAATCGCTTGCATGGCTATTAACCACATTCCATCCTCAGTTACCCTCAATGTTCTTAGTGTTCAGTTAAGTTATACTGTAAATATTTGAATATAATCCTGATACAAGAAATTTTCTGGCACTGTATAATGCAGGCAAAACATATTGAGTGTCAATATCCCCCTTTGCATTGTCCGGAACATTACAACTACAGCTCATAAGTTAGCTGGCTTAGTTTGATTTGCTTCCCCAGTATTCATTTTCCATTCCTGAAGTTATTGATTCATGCTGAAATTTGATTCCAAGGGCAGCAAACAACCCTGAGTACCTTGTGTATGGATTCACCTTAGACTATTGTGCAAACTCATTCCTATGGAGTCATTGGTGAGCATCAAGAATACCTGAGCAGCTCTTACCCTCAACAGTAAAGGGTGGCCAGTAAAGAAAACGTGTAGAAACTTGGCATGGATCAAGATCAAATCCTCCTGGTTTTATTCTCCAGTGACTGTTGTTGCCAGAATCTCAGATGGTGATGAGAAGGCATACATGAATGAGCTGGTTGAGTGAATTGATTGTGGATTTCAAGAAGGGAAAGTCAAGAGAACACACACTAGACCTTACCAAGGAGTCAGCAGTGGGAAGGATGAGCAGCTTCAAGTTACTGGGCATCAGTATCTCAGAGGTCCACCATACTGATGCAATTATGAAGGCAATATATCATTCGGAGTTTGAGGATATTTTGTATGTTATGAAAAATTTCTCCAAATGTACCGTGGAGAACATTCTGATTGGTTGCATCACTGTCTGTTATGGAGACTCCAAAACACAGGAATGAGAAAAGCTACTGAGGGTGGTGGAGTCTCCTAGCTCCATTGTGGGCACTGGCTTTCCCAGCACTGAGAACATCTTTGAAAGGTAGTGCCTCCAGAAGGTAGAAGCCTGAAGACATACACTCAATATCTTAGAAAAAGCTTCTTCGCCTCTGCTATGAGATTTCTGAATCATCCATGAACTCATGAATACTACCTCACTATTCTGCTCTCTGTTTGCACTATTTATTTATCTTTAAATTTCTTACTGTCATAGTTTTTATGCATTGCACTGTATTGCAAAATAACAAATTTCATGACATACATCAGTGATAATAAACCTGATTCTGATTCTAAGGAGTGAAACAGACGAGTGAAGTGCCAGCTGTCAGTTCCCTGCCTTGAGAGCTGGATTAAAATTATTCCCATTGTCTCAATGAAGCTACATGAAAAATTAATTTTCTTTGGAAAGGAGAGTAGCCAGTTGTTATTTTTATCACAATAATGTTAGATATAATTGACACAATAGTAGTTTTAAGTTATTTCATCACGTACTTAAAAACAAACAATACAACATTTCTCAAATTTCCATTCACAGAATTGTGCTATTACTAATTACATGATCTGGAAATACTGATAATGAATAGATTGTGTTCGCCACAATTAATTAGACGGCTGAATTGCGTGGCTGAGTTTCATGATTTCTTTTAATTCTCCCAAACCTGATTTTCTTAATGACAACAGACAAATAAACATGATGTAAAAGCTGTAATTATCTGAGCAAATTATTTTTGATGTAGCAATTGTTTAGAAATAATATGTACAGTAAAATCAGATTTTTAAAAACATTTCTGTAATGATGGTGCTGATGGAATATGGGGTTTTAAATACATTGGGGTGAGGAACTGAGTAACAAATTTCTGGAAGTCAATTGAGTAGATAATCTGCAGTTGAAATTCAATTAAACCAACTGAACTTCCTTGAAGGTGTTCATCTCTGAAATATCGACTGTTTCTTTTTCCACAGATGTTGTCCGATCTACTGTTTTCCCAGCATTTTCTTTGATTCAGTCTTCTATCTTCAGCAGTTTTTTTTTAATTTCAAGTTTTCCATCTGTTTTCACACCTTGTGAACGAACACAATGTGCTCTCACGTGACACAGCTGTACTGAAGGCAAAGTCTACATGGAAATTGTAGATCTTCATAATAGATGATGTGCATTGATCTAACTGAGCAGCCAGAATTGCCTCTGGAAGGAGAAGAATTGTTTTCCTGAACAATGGAAAATATGTGCTGCTCTCATTGTGAAGGCAAAGTTGAAGGGTGTTGACAAAGTGAATGGTAGGTATCTCAAGGTAGATGTGTCATGGAAGTATTGCCAGTCTACCAAGTCAACAAAAGTACATTTATTTGGTGACTTAAGAGGAGTCTGTGCTTTTATCTCTTCCCCCTCTCTTCATTTAAACTTGCTAGGTGCTTCCCCGTCATGTCACTCTTCATACAAATGTATCTCGCAGCAGCATTCAGCCTCCATTTCATGAATTTCCCATTTAAACATGCATTCCTTAAACAATATAATACATGTATTTTGTAGCAGCTCTTCTTTAATGCAGTGCATTTTTTGAGTGAATTTTAGACCCATTGCTTGCTGTCAGACCCATTGTAGATGAAGAGAGATACGAAAAGGTGGTCTGACACAGGTAGTATTGTTCACAGATGCAGAAGCAAACACCTTGGAAATAAGAAGCAATCTGCAGCCCCTTCTTTTGGAAATGGAAAATCATTGGTGTTTTTAGCAGAATTAGAAAGGCCTCTGAAAGACAGTTCCTCATTTCACCATTTTCTTAAAGATAAAGCAATCTCTTTGACTGGAGAATAACATTTTTGCCTCCTATTCATTGTCACTCAAACTAAAATCCTTCCCCCTTCCACATGTCTCAGTGAATGTATCACAGTGTAAAAATAGTTTTCTATTCTGAATTGCTTGCTATTAGTGTGGCCTTGCCTATTATAATTGCTTGAACAGTGAATTTACTTTCACAGCTACAGGGAGGCCAAAATACAAAACACTGCATTTTGGAAAGTCGTTTGTACTCCCAGTGACCTACATTGGATTGCATAAAGAGCACAATAGTTTATTTTTGGATCGCTAACAAGACCTTCCTAATGTTTATGTAATAACTAGCTGAATCACTTTGTGATCATACATTTCTAATATCCTTTAATGATCTGTAACTGAGAAGAGATGTCATCCAATAACAGGATTGAGTCCTTTGCCATCTTCTACCATAAATGCATTTCTATTGCATGAAAGAATATTTTCTTTTCCTCACAAACAAGTAATTGGAGCCAACCACTAGAAAAAACTCCTGGAATTCCACTAGGAAAACAGATGCCCTTTGACAGGAGGACAAGCAACCTTGGGCTTTCAGTTGCAAGCCGGTGGTTTGCAAATGCCATTTACTTGTCAAGTACATATCCGGGTTTCAGAAACCGGGTGAAAAGGATCATTGACGGTGACTGAAGTGGAGGAGGGGACTTGGTAAACTGGACAGCTGTGGGAGGAATTTTAATTCTCTGCTTCTCTGACTTCCTTCAGTCGTCTAAGTTTGTTTTGTCAATTTTCACTCAAGACTGTAACCTCAGACAGGTATAAGTCACTGCACTTTATATCATATTTTCTTCTTGTAGATGCAGTGGAAATTTTCTCAACTGGAGTTGCATTCAGATCTAAATCCATTCCTGGAAAGTAAATATTTATTGAAAATTCTTTATTTTTCTTGCTTGAAGATGCTGAGGGATACTCTTTGGTGCCTTGGACAATAAGATCCCTTTTTGTCCCTTGATCAACTGGCACCGAACAGTACAGCTTTTGGCATGTTCCAACAGAGGTGAGAAGTGTGAGTTGACAGTTTTGAGTACAGTGAACAGTAGAAATGCAGGCACTGATTTTGAACTGGTACAGCAAGCTTTTTGATGACAGTAACATGCTGTAAAACAGAATGCAATTAAAATAAAAGGGGTGTCATCAATTAAAAGTGCATGTCACAACAGGGCCAAAAAATGTCCTGAAATTCAATATTGCATCTAAAAATCTATATAGTACTCTATAGATTACTATATAGCTTGGAGGAAAACTGTTCAAGAGGGACAGTGCTTTATGAGAATTAAGTTCACTGTGCTGCAGAGTAAGAGTCTGCTATGAAAGGAGAGATTAAACAACCTAACAGTCTGTGATAGAGAGGAGCTAGAGGCAGGTAGTCACACTAGGGACTTGGGAGACATAAATGGGTAACAGTCAGGAGAGGGAAGGGCAAGAGGTAGATGCAAGATTGAATCCTACTGGCTGTCTCCCTTAAAAATAAGTACTCCTGTTTGAGTACTGTTGGGGAGGGGGGGGGGGTGCGCAGCGATGGCCTACCTGGACGAAGCAACAGTGGCCGTGCCTCTGGCACAGAGTCTGGCCCTGTGGCTCAGAAGGGTAAGGAAAGGAAGAGGATGGCAGTAGTGAATAGGGGACTCTATAGTTAGGGGGTCAGATAGGCGATTCTGGGGACACAGGAAAGAAACACGGATGGTAGTTTGCCTCCCAGGTGCCAGGGTCTGGGTTGTTTCTGATCATGTCCACAATATCCTGAAGAGGGAAAGAGAACAGCCAGAGGTTGTGGTACATATTGGTATCAATAACATAGGTAGGAAAAGGGAGGAGGTCCTGAAAACAGACTACAGAGAGTTAGAAAGGAAGTTGAGAAGCAGGACCGCAATGTAGTAATCTCAGGATTTCTGCCTGTGCCGCATGACAGTGAGTATAGGAACAGATTGAGGTGGAGGATAAATGCGTGGCTGAGGGATTGGAGCAGGGGTCAGGGATTCAGATTTCTGGATCATTGGGATCTTTTGGGGCAAGTGTGACCTGGACAAAAAGGATGGGTTGCACTTGAATCCCAAGGGGACCAATATCCTGGTGGGGAGGTTTGCAAAGGCTATTGGGGAGAGTTTAAACTAGAATTACTGGCGGGTGGGAACCAAACTGAAGAGACTGGGGAAGAGGAGGTTAGCTCACAAATAGAGAAAGCTTGGAGACAGCGTGAGAGGGAGGATAGGCAGGTGATAGAGAAGGGACTCGCTCAACCGACGGTTAGGTTCTGGAGGATGTGCATATTTTAATGTAAGGAATATTATGAACAAAGTGGATGAACTTAGAGTGTGGATCAGCACTTAGAGCTATAATGTTGTGGCCATTACAGAGACTTGGATGGCTCAGGGACAGGAATGGCTACTTCAAGTGCCAGAATTCAGATGTTTCAGAAAGGACAGGGAGGGAGGAAAAAGAGGTGGGGACGTGGCACTGTTGATCAGTTAGTGTCATGGCTGCAGAAAAGGCAGAAGTTATGGAGTCCCTGTGGGTGGATGTTAAGATAGGAAGGGGTCAATATCTCTATTAGATGCTTTTTATAGACCACCCAATAGTAACAGGGGCATCGAGGAGCAGATAGGGAGACAGATTCTGGAAAGGAGTAATAATGACTGGGTTGTTGTGGTGAGAGATTTTAATTTCCCAAATATTGATTGGCATCTCCCTAGAGTGAGGGTTAAGATGGGGTGGAGTTTCTTAGGTATGTTCAGGAATATTTCTTGACACAATATGTAGATAAGCCTACAAGAGGAGAGACTGTACTTGATCTGGTATTGGGAAATTAACCTGGTCAGGTGTCAGGTCTCTCAGTGGGAGAGCATTTTAGAGATAGTGATCACAATTCTATCTCCTTTACCATAGCATTGGAGAGGTATAGGAACAGATAAGTTAGGGAAATGTTTAATTGGTGCAAGGGGAAATATGAGGCTATCAGGCAAGAACTTGGAAGCATAAATTGGAAAGAGATGTTCTCAGGGGAACGTATAGAAGAAATGTGGCAAATGTTCAGAGGATATTTACATGGGGTTCTGTATAGGCATGTTCCAATGAGACAGGGAAAGGATGGTAGGGTACAGGAACCATGGCGTACAAAGGCTGTTGTAAATTTAGTCAAGAGGAAAAAAAAGCTTACGAAAGGTTCAAAAAACTAGGTATTGATAGAGATCTATAAGGTTATACAGCTAGCAGGAAGGAGTTTAAGAATGAAACTAGGAGAGCCAGAAGGGGTCATGAGAAGGCCTTGGCAGGCAGGATTAAGGAAAACCCCTAGGCATTCTACAAGTACGTGAAGACCAAGAGGATAAGATGTGAGAGAAGAGAACTAATCAAGTGTGACAGTGGAAAGGTGTTTATGGAACCGGCAGAGATAACAGGTGTACTTCAGTATTCACTACGGAAAAGGATCTTGGCAAATGTAGGGATTACTTACAGTGGACTGAGAAGCTTGAGCATATAGATATTAAGGAAGAGGACGTGCTGGAGCTCAAGTTGGATAAATCACTAGGACTGGATGGGATGTAACACAGGCTACTCTGAGCAGTGAGGGAGGAGATTGCTGAGCCTCTGGTGATGATCTCTACATCATCAATGGAGACTGGAGAGGTTCCAAAGGATTGGAGGGTTACAGATATTGTTCCCTTATCCAAGAAAGAGAATAAAGATAGCCTGGGAAATTATAGACCAGTGAGTCTTTCTTCAGTGGTTGGTAAGTTGATGGAGAAGATCCTGAGAGGCAGGATTTATGAAAATTTGGAGAGGCATAATATGATTAGAAATAGTCAGCATAGCTTTGTCAAAGACGGGTTGTGCTTTTCGAGCCTGATTGTAATTTTTGAGGATGTGCCCAAACACATTGATTAAGGTAGAGCCATAAATGTAGTGTCTATGTATTTCAATAAGGCATTTGCTAAGGTACCCCATGCAGGGCTTATTGAGAAAGTAAGGAGGCATGGGATCCAAGGGACCTTGCTTTGTGCATCCAGTATTGGCTTGCCCACAAAATGCAAAGGTAGACGGGTCATATTCTGCATGGAGGTCTGTGACAAGTGGCATGCCTCAGGAATCTGTTCTGGGACCCTTACTCTTTGTGATTTTTATAAATGACCTGGATGAGGAAGTGGAGAGATAGGTTAATAAATTTGCTGATAACACAAAGGTTGGGTGTGTTGTGGATAGTGTGGAGGGCTGTCAGAGGTTACAGCGGGACATTGATAGGATGGAAAACTGGGCTGAGTAGTGGCAGATGGTGTTCAACCCAGGTAAGTGTGAGGTAGTTCATTTTGGTAGGTCAAATATGATGGCAGAATATAGCATTAATGGTAAGACTCTTGGCAGTGTGGAGGATCAGAGGGATCTTGGGGTCCGAGTCCATAGGACACTCAAAGCCGTTGGACAGGTTAACTCTTTGGTTAAGAAGGCATATGGTGCATTGGCCTTCATCAGTCATGAGGTTGAGTTTAAGAGGCGGGAGGTAATGTTGCAGCTATATAGGACCCTGGTCAGACCCCATTTGGAGTACTGTGCTCAGTTCTGGTCGTCTCACTACAGGAAGGATGGGGAAACCATAGAAAGGGTGCAGAGGAGAATTACAAAGATGTTACCTTCATTGGAGAGAATGCCTTATGAGAATAGATTGCATGAACTCAGCCTTTTTTCTTTGGAGTGTCGAAGGATGAGAGGTGACCTGCTAGAGGTGTATAAGATGATGATCATGTGGATAGTCAGAGGCTTTTTCCCAGGGCTGAAATGGCTAGTATGAGAGGGCACAGTTTTAAGGTGTTTGGAAGTAGGTACAGAGGAGATGTCAGGGGTAAGTTTTTTACACAGAGTGATGAGTGCATGGAATGGGCTGCCGGCGGTAGTAGTGGAGGCGGAAACGATAGGTTCTTTTAAGAGACTCCTGGATGGAAACATGGAGCTCAGAAAAATAGAGGGCTATGGTAACCCTTGGTAATTTCTAAGGTAAGGACATGTTCAGCACAGCTTTATGGGTCGAAGGGCCTGTATTGCGCTGTAGGTTTTCTATATTTCTAAAGACCAGGCCACTAACTGCAGCCGCCACATGCAGGTACTCATACTGCACCAGAATATGTCGATCCTGGATCAACCTCTAGAGTCACCTGAGGATCCTTCTTTAATCCTCTCTCTCTTCTGTCATATATTTAGTGAAGCCAACAATTTTTACAAAGCTTCTGGTCACTTGTGCTATTATACCCAAGTACTGCATAAATTTTAATTCTGCCATGATAGCTGAAGAAGTAATTAAATAAAATTAGGATGTAAATATAAGCTACTCGTTATAACAATAATCATGAAATAACATGACACCAAGATTGGTTGAGCAGTAAATAATGAGAAAGGTCTAAATGTACAACCAGTCTAAATCAACTGTGAAAGTGGGCAAGGGAATGACAGGTGAAATTTAACTCAGACAAATGTGAAGTAATGCATTTAAGTAAGTTAAACCAGGGCAAGACATATAATTCAGTGAAGGGCCCAAAGGGGTCGTGTACAACAGTGACATGTAGGGGTCCAAGTACATAATTCCCTGAATTTGGCCAGAGGGTGGTGAATCTATGGAGTTTGTTGCCACGGGGGACAGTGGAGGCCAAGTCATTGGGTGTATTTAAGACAGAGATTGATGGGTATCTGAGTAGTCAGGGCATCAAAGGTTATGGTGAGAAGGTGGGGGAATGGGACTAAAGGGGAGATTGGATCAGCTCATGATGAAATGGCAGAGCAGACTTGATGGGCCGAATGGCCGACTTCTGTTCCTTTGTCTTATGGTCTTATGGAAAATGGTGACAAAGGGAGACAACATGATAAAGAAGGCATATGATAAACCTGCAATTATTGGATAGTGCATCAGGATATTATGCTATAGCTGTAAAAGAAACACACCAGGAATATTGTCTGAAGTTCTGGTAGCTGTACTATAGAAAGCTATGATTAATGGAAAGCTTGAATAGGTTATCAGGACTGGAGGGCACGAATTACAAAGAGACTGTGAAGGCTGGGACTGTTTTCCCTACAGCAAAGAAGGTTGAGGGACATAGATAAGATGAATTGTCCATCTTTTTCGATAGATAGAGGAATCTAAAACTTCGAGGGCATAGCTTTTAAGGTGAGATGGGATAGATTTAAAGGGAGACTGAGGAGTAGATATTCACATTGAGGGTGGTTGGTAAATGGAAAAAACATGCAACCAGGGTAAGTGATAGAGTACAATCACAATGTTTAAAAATAGTTAGATAGATAGGGTTGTTGTGATGGGTAATTTTAACTTTCCTAGTATTGACTGGCATCTCCATAAGCAAGGGGTTTAGATGGGGTGGAGTTTGTTAGGTATGTCCAGGAAGGTTTCCTGATGCAATATGTAGAAAAGCAAACTAGAGGAGAAGCTGTAGTTGATCTGGTATTGGGAAATGAACCTGGTCAGGTGTCAGATCTTACAATGGGAGAGCATTTTGGAAGTAGTGATCACAACTCTATCTCCTTTAACACAGTGCTGGAGAGGGATAGGAGCAGACAATTTGGAAAAACACTTAATTGGAGTAGGGGAAATATGATGCTATGAAGCAGGAACTTGGGAGCATAAATTGGGAGCAGATGTTCTCAGGGAAATGCATGGCAGAAATGTGGCAAATGTTCAGGGAACATTTACATGGCGTTTTGCAAAGGTATGTTCCATTGAAGTAGGGGAAGGATGGTAGGATAAAAGAACCATGGTGTACAAAGGGTGTAGAAAATCTTATTAAGAAGAAAAGAAAAGCTATTGAAATGTTTAAGAAACTAGGTACTGTTAGAGCTCTAGAAAATTACAAGGGTGCCAGGAAGGAGCTCAAGAATGATATTAGGAGAGCTAGAAAAGGCCTTGGTGAGTGGAATTAAGTAAAATTCCAAGGCCTTCTACAAATATGTGAAGAGCAAGAGGCTGAGCCATGTGAGAATAGGACCAATCAGGAGTAAGAGTGGAAATATGTGCATGGAGCCGGAGGAGGTAGCTGAGGTACTTAATACTTCGCTTCAGTATTCACCAGTCAAAAGGACTTTGGCAATTGTGGGGATGAGTTACATCAGACTGAAACACTCAAATGTATAGACATTAAGAAAGAGGATGTGCTGGAGCCTTTGAATGGTATTAAATTAGATAAGTCACCGTGATTGAATGAGATATACCCCAGGTTACTGTGGGAAGCAAGGGAAGAGATTGCTGAGCCTCTGGCAGTGATCATTAATAGGATCTGAATGTGAACAAAACAAAAGAGAAATGTTGTTGACTTCAGGAGGGCACGGAGCGACCACTCCCCACTGAACATCAATGTCTCCTCCATAGAGATCGTTAAGAACATCAAATTTCTTGGTGTTCACCTGGCGGAGAATCTCATCTGGTCCCTCAACACCAGCTCCATAGCAAAAGAAAGTCCAGCATTTTCCCTTTTCCTTCTGTGAATGCTGAGGAAAGTCCATCTCCCACTGCCCCCCCCCCCCCCATCCTTATCACATTCTACAGAGATTGTATTGAGAGCATCCTGAGCAGCTGCATCACTGCTTGGTTTGGAAATTGCACCATCTCAGATCACAAGACCCTACAGCGGATAGTGAGGTTAGCTGAGAAGATCAACGGTTAGATATAATTTTTACCTTGAACCTTTGTCAGAAGGGTTTAGTGGCTCTTATTTATAATATGATTATGAAGATACAACCAGAAATGTCAGGAAGAATTAAACAAGAGTGGGAAAAAGAGCTTCAATATACTAAATCAACAGAAAAATGGGAAAATTTTTTACAAATAGTTAACTCTTCTTCTATATGTGCTAAACATGCTTTAATACAATTTAAGGTGGTACATACAGCCCACATGTCTAAAGATAAGCTTGCTCGATTCTACTCCCATATTAACCCTCAATGTGACAGATGTCACTCAGAAGTCACTTCATTGACCCACATGTTTTGGTCATGTCCCACCTTACATAACTATTGGAAGGATATATTTGCTATCATTTCCTCAGTTTGGAATATTGATGTATAACCCCATTTTATCACTGCAATTTTTGGTATACCAATTGAGGGTGGTAGTCAATATTCCCCTCCAATTTGCAACTCTAATGGCTAGAAGGTCTATATTACAAAATTGGAAAGAAGTAAACCCTCCTACCACGTTTCAGTGGTTCTCTCAAACTATTTCTTGTTTGAGCTTAGAAAAAATTAGAAGTACTATTTTTGATCCATCAATTAAATTTGAAGAGACTTGGGGACCGTTTATTCGACATTTTCATATGAGTTAATTTGACCTCTTCCAGACCTTTTTTCTTTTTATCCTTGTTTTGGTATGGAGTTCTGGAGTTCTTGACACTATCATGTATATATAAACTATTATTATTGCCCATGTTAGTTAAGGTTTATTGTTTTATTTTAATACATTTTTTCTTGTATTTTTTTCCCTTTTGTGATTATCCTTTTTTCATATACAATTAATATAGGCTTGATTGATTATCTTATGATGTTCTCTGTTGATATCTCAATAAGATATTGATATCTTGTTACTAATTTAATTTCAAGCCTAGTATATTTATAATCTATTCAATGTTATGTTATGTTATATTATTATTTTCTTTTGTATATGAAACTCAATAAAAAGATTGAAAAAGAAAGAAAGATCAACCGTGTCTCTCTTCCCGCTATTACGGACAATTACACTACATGCTGCATCCACAAAGCAAACAGTATTATGAAGGACCCCACGCACCCCTCATATAAACTCTTCTCCCTCCTGCCGTCTGGGAAAAGGCACCAAAGCATTCGGGCTCTTACGACCAGACTATGTAACAGTTTCTTCCCTTAAGCCATCAGACTCCTCAATACCCAGAGCCTGGACTGACACCAACTTACTGCCCTCTACTGTGCCTATTGTCTTGCTTATTATTTATTGTTATGCCTGCACTGTGTTGTGCACTTTATGCAGTCCTGGGTAGGTCTGTAGTCTAGTGTAGTTTTTATTTTCTGTGTTGTTTTTACGTAGTTCAGTGTAGTTTTTGTACTGTTTTATGTAGCACTATGGTCCTGAAAAACGTTGTCTCATTTTTACTATGTACTGTATCAGCAGTTATGGTTGAAATGACAATAAAAATGACTTGACTTGAACGGGAGAAATACCAGAGGATTGGAAGGTTGCATACATTATTCCATTGTTCAAGAAAGGGAGTGGAGATAATCCAGTGAGTCTTACATCAGTAGTGGGCAAGTTGTTGGAGAAGATCAGCAAGATCTTGCGTCCATGTCCAGCGGACATTCAAAGCTGCTGTACAGATTGACAGTGTTGTTAAGAAGGTGTATGGTGTGTTGGCATTCATCAACCATGGGATTGATTTCAAGATCTGTGAGGTAATGTTACAGCTATGTAAGACCTTAGTTGGATCCCACTTGGAGTACTGTGTTCAATTCTGGTCACTTCATTACAGGAAGGACGTGGATGCTATAGAGAGAGTGCAGAAGAGAATTACAAGGATGTCGCTTGGATTGGAGGGTGCACCTTGTGAGAATAGGTTCAGTGAACTTGGCCTTTTCTCCTTAGAGTGACGGGGGATGAGGGGGGACCTGATTGAGGTGCATAAGATGATGAGAGGCATTGATCGTGTAGATAGCCAGAGGCTTTTTCCCAGGGCTGAAATGGCCAACATGGCAGGGCATAGTTTTAAGGTGCTTGGAAACAGGTACAAGGGAGATGTTGGGGTAAGTTTTTCACACGGAGAGTCGTGGGTGCATGGAATGCACTGCCAGTGAAGGTAGTAGAGGTGGATACAATAGGGTCCTCTTAGATAGGTACATGGAGCTTAGAAAAATAGAATGTTGTGCTGTAGAGAAATACTAGGCAGTTTCTAGAGTAGGTTACATGGTTGGCACAACATTGTGGCCAAAAAGCCTATAATGTGCTGTAGATTTTCTATGTTTCTATATATAGGTAGAAAAGGTTTAGAGGGATAAGGGCTAAATGTAGGGAAGTGGTACCTGCTTGGGAAAACATGTCGGTCAGAGTAGGTGAATTGTGCTGTAAAACTCAATGTATTCTACAAAATCTCATCTGGTTCAAGACAATTCTTTAGGAAAGGGCATCTGTTTTCCTTATCCAGCATGGCTTATTTGTGATTCTAGTCATATCAATATGGCTGACCCTGAACTGTCTCCACAGTTTAGAGGTGGGTAATAAATGCCAGCATTGTCCATGAGTTCCGTATCCCATGGTCGAAGACAAAGAGTTCTTGAGACAACATGCAATCAGAATCAGAATCGGGTTTATTATCACCGGCATGTGACGTGAAATTTGTTAACTTAGCAGCAGCAGTTCAATGCACAACATAATCTAGCAGAGAGAGAAAAATATAATGTTAATAAATATAAATATAATAAATAAACAAGTAAATCAATTACATATATTGAATATATTATTTAAAAACGTGCAAAAACAGAAATACTGTATATTAAAGAAAGTGAGGTAGTGTCCAAAGCTTTGAAGTCTGTTCAGGAATCGGATGGCAGAGGGGAAGAAGCTGTTCCTGAATCACTGAGTGTGTGTCTTCAGGGTTCTGTACCTCCTACCTGATGGTAACAGTGAGAAAAGGGCATGCCCTGATTGCTGGCGTTTTTTAATAATAGACGCTGCCTTTCTGAGACACCGCTCCTTAAAGATATCCTGGGTACTTTGTAGGCTAGTGCCCAAGATGGAGCTGACTAGATTTACAACCTTCTGCAGCTTCTTTCGGTCCTGTGCAGTAGCCCTCCCATACCATCCAGTGATGCAGCCCATCAGAATACTCTCCACAGTACGTCTATATAAGTTTCTGAGTGTATTTGTTGACATGTCAAATCTCTTCAAACTCCTAATGAAGTATAGCTGTTGCCTTACCTTCTTTATAACTACATCAATATGTTGGGACCAAGTTAGATCCTCAGAGATCTTGACACCCAGGATCTTGAAATTGCTCATGCTCTCCATTTCTGATCCCTCTATGACAATTGGTATGTGTTCCTTCGTTTTATCCTTCCTGAAGTCCACAATCAGGTCTTTCATCTAACTGATGTTGAGTGCCAGGCTGTTGCTGCGGTACCACACCTTCAGTTGGATATGTTATCACCAATCTGCACAGATTGTGGTCTTCCGATTAGGAAGTCGAGGATCCAATTGCAGGAGGAGGTGCAGAGACCCAGGATCTGCAACTTCTCAGTCAGGATTATGGGAATAATGGCATTAAATGCTGAGCTATGGTCGATAAAAGACCAAAATGAATATCAATTACTCTCTACTACTGGCAGAAACAGTCATAGCAACAAGGAAGGGGGGAACATTGGTGTACTCAATTTATAATAATAGTTATTGTTAATCTCAGACAATATGCAATGCAGGTGGCTCCCAGCTATGATTGTCTTTCAGCCCACAATGTCATACCTTACTATCTCTATGTGCAGAGGGCATTTCCAGTGATGGTGAGCCTCGGAACCAAGGGCACAGCCTCAGAATAAAGAAACATCCATTTAAAACAGAGACAGGAAGGAATTGATTTAACCAGAGGGTGCTGTACCTGTGAAGTTCATTGCCACAGACTGCTGTGCAGGCCAGGCCTGTCACTGGGTATATTTAATGTGGACATTGATAGATTCTTGATTAATCAGGGCATCAAATGTTATGGGGAGAGGCAAGAGGATGACGTTGAGAGGGATAATAAATTAGCAGATAATAAGATTTGGGCAAATAATAAATGATAATAAATGGAGGAGCAGACTCAATGGGCCAAATGGCCTAATTCTGCTCCTATGTCTTATGGAATTTACTGCCACAGATGTCTGTGGATGAAAAATGATTGTATATTTTTAAAGTGGAGATTGATAGGTTCTTGATTAGTAGGGGGATCAAAGTTCACTGGGAGAAGGCAGAAGAATGCGGTGGAGAGGGAAAATAAGTCAGCTATGTCAAAATGGTAGAGCAGATTCAATAGGCTGAATTGCTTAATTCTTCTCCTATACGTTATTGTCGTAAAATCATTTGAACTAATCCACATATGGTCAGGCACAATGGAAGAATTCAGATCTGTTTTCACAAGGATGGCATTCTGCAGTATCAGTATTACAGTTAATTACAGTATTGCAGAAATTAAACTTCCCTCTACATCTCATCATTCAGCCTCAGATGGAAAGCTGATTGATCCAGATAAACAGTGATTAGAAGAACAAGTCAGGCAAGGGAGGTCAGATTTGCCATGATGTACTGACTCACAGATTTTGTACTTAGAGACCAGGGCCACGCTCCTTGAAAGAATACACTTTTGTAGAAATGCTGATGCACAGAAGTGTCTGGACATCTCTGCGTCTGATTCAACTGGACCTGGAATGGAAGTGGAAGAAAGCAATCTGAAGCAAAGCAAGCATCACACATGTACTCTAAAGGGTACATGATAATGTCTGGGTGCAGACATCATTAGTCGGGTAAGGGAGGAGAACATATGACATCAGCTTTACAGTTTGAAGAATGATCACATCAGAGTACTGTAGTGATGTACTACACACAGCGCTGAAATAACGACACGAAGTCGTTTCGAGACTAGTTTATTCAAACCTCGCGGCGTTGGCATTTAATCCCTAGTGCCGCCCTCTCCAGGCAGAAATGACGTCAGAGGTGCATTACCAAAGTCTCCCCCCGCGCGTTGGCTATTTGTGAGCCGGTTCGCCTGCGCAGAAAGTGGGTCGCCACAGTACAGTATATAAAGGATTCTGAGAAGTGTGCAGTACAGACAACTTATCTTCAGTGCAAGATAACATAAGACATAGGAGCAGAATTAAGCCACATGGCCCATCATGTCCACTTTGAAATTCCATGATGGCTGATTTCCTTCCCTTCTCAACCCCATTTTCCTGTCTTCTCCCTGTAACCTTTGATGCTCTAACTAACCAAAAAACCTATCAGCCTCCACTTAATGATTTGATCTCCACAGCCATCCTTGGCAAAGAATTTCACAGATTCAGCAATCTCTGGCTAAAGGAATTCCTTCTCATCTCTGTTTTAAATGGTCATCCCTCTATTCTGAGGCTGTACCCTCTGGTTCTAGACTCACCCACTACAGAAAACATCCTTGCCACATCTACTCTATCTAGACTTTTCAAAAATTGATAGGATTCAATGAGATTATCCCTCATTCTTTTAAACTCCAGTGAGAATGGTCCAGAGCTGTCAATCGCTCCTCATACATTAACCCATTCATTCACAGAATCATTCTTGAGGATCTCCTCTGGACTCTGTCCATTGCCAGCACATCTTTTCTTAGATAAAGGGCCCAAAACAGCTCACACGACTCCAAGTGTGATGTGACTAATGCCATATAAAGCCGCAGCATCACATTCTTGCTCTTATATCCTAGTTCTCTTGAAATGAATGTTAATGAATGTTAACACTGCATTTGCCCTCCTTACCACCAACTCAACCTGCAAGTTAACCTTTAGGGAATCCCAAATAACCTTTGCACCTCAGATTTTTAAATTTTGTCCCTGTTTAGAAAATAGCCTGTGCCTTTATTCCTTCAACTAAAGTGCATGAACATACACTTCCCTGCACTATATTCCATCTTTGACCTTGTTCCCAATTTGCCCAAATCGTTCTGAACACTCTCTACTTCCTCAACACCACATACCTCTCCTGGATATTGGAATCCCCGATAATTATTGCAACATACCCCTTTTTATAAGCCTTTTCTATCTCCCATTGTAATTTGTAGCCCATAACCTGGCTACTGTACATAGGCCTGTATATAATTCCCATCAGTGTATTTTTACCCTTGCAGTTTCTTAACTCAATTCACACTGATTCATCTTCCAATCCTATGTCACCTCTTTCTAAGGATTTTATTTTATATTTTACCAACAGAGCCACCCCACACCCTATCCTTACTATACAACATGTATCCTTGGATGTTAAGCTCCCAACGATACAGTGGTGCCCATAAAATTATATCTGCCAATCTTTAACTGCACAATGAGATCATCTATCTTATTCTGTATACTGCATGAATCCAAATACAACATCTTCACTCCTGTTTTCATCACCCTTTTCGATTTTGGACCCTTGTTAAAATTTAGCTCATCCCTCTGACAATTTTGTCCTGTTATCAGCCTGTCCTTCCTTACAAACTCACTACACACTCATCTAGTTGTATACCAACCTCCCCATCCTCAGCCCTATCACTCTGGTTCCCATCCCCATGCCAAGTTATTTTAAGCCCTCCAATTGCCAGAACACAATATGAATCTTATCAAAGTCAAATCAGTCGCCTCTGCATTATTGTTCAAGTTAAACCAATTTAAGTTTTACATCGGCCAAAGCAACCTTTTCAAATTTCTGAGCCTCTCCGAGTTGGAAGAGAAAGCAAGAATTCCAGATGTTGATCTTCAAATATACTGTGCCCATCTCTGGGTGAACTGCATAACAAGATGCCAAAGACATTTCAGGATCTTCTCTGGATCCAAATTCCAGATTGGGTAATAAATTAATTTCCTGAACACTGGGAATGAGGAATGAACAAGAAAGATCCCAGCGTATTGGAAGACAGTGAATGTCATGCCACTTTTCAAAAAAGGATGCAGGCAAAAGGCAGGTAGCAATAGGTCTGTAGTTGGGAAAATGCTTGAAGCTATCATTAAAGAAGAAATAGTGAGGCATCTGGAAAGAAATGGATACATCAGGCAGACGCTATATGGATTCAGCAACTGCAGATCTAATTTGACAAACTTACTGGAGCTCTTTGAGGATATAATGAGCACAGTGCCTAGAAGGGAACAGCTGGACATTATTTACTTGGATTTCCAGAAGGCATTCAATAAGATGCCATAAGGTAAGGACACATAGAGTTGGGGGTGATGGATTAGCATGGATAGAGGATTGGTTAACTAATTGAAAGCAAAGAGCTGGATTCATGGGTGCTACTCCGGTCGCCAATCAGTGGTGAGCAGTGTGCCGCAGGGGTCGGTGGTGGGCCTGCAACTGTTCACGATATACATTAATGATCTAGAAGAGGGGACCGACTGTAGTGCATCTAATTTGCCAATGATGCTAAACTGAGTGGAAAATCAAATTGTACAGAAGATACAGACCATCTGCAGAGAGATATAGATAGGTGAAGTGAGTGGGCAAGGGTCGGGCAGATGGAGTACAATGTTGGTAGATGCGAGGACATCCACTTCGGAAGGAAAAATGGAAGACCAGATTATTATTTAAATAGTAAAAAATTACAGCATGTTGCTCTGTAGAGTGACTTGAGAGTACTTGTGCATGAATTACAAAAGGTTGGTTTACAGGTGCAACAGGCTATCAAGAAGGCAAATGGGATGTTGGCCTTCATTGCTCAAGGGACTGAAATTATGAACAGAGAAGTTATGCTACGCCTGCACAGGGTATTGTTGATGCTAGACTTGGAAGAATGCATGCAATTCTGGTCTCACACAGCTCGAACCATATCATCAAGTTCGCTGATGACATGACCATGGTGGGTCTTATCAGCAAGAACAAGTCAGTTTACAGAGAGGAAGTGCAGCGGCTAACGGACTGGTGCAGAGCCAACAACCTGTCTCTTAATGTGAACAAGACAAAAGAGATGGTTGTTGATTTCAGGAGGGCACGGAGCGACCACTCCCCGCTGAACATCGGCGGCTCCTCAGTAGAGATCGTAAAGAGCACCAAATTTCTTGGTGTTCACCTGATGGAGAATCTCACCTGGACCCTCAGCACCAGCTCCATAGCAAAGAAAGCCCAGCAGTGTCTCTACTTTCTGCGAAGGCTGAGGAAAGTCCATCTCCCACCCCCCCCATCCTCATCACATTCTACAGGGATTGTATTGAGAGCATCCTGAGCAGCTGCGTCACTGCCTGGTTCGGAAATTGCACCATCTCGGATCGCAAGACACTGCAGCAGATAGTGAGGTCAGCTGAGAAGATCATTGGGGTCTCCCTTCCTGCCATCACGGACATTTACATTACAAGCTGCATCCACACAGCATTATGAAGGACCCCATCAACCCTCATACAATCTCTTCTCCCTCCTGCTGTCCAGGAAAAGGCTCCGAAGCATTCGGGCTCTTACGACCAGACTATGTAACGGTTTCTTCCCCCAAGCTATCAGACTCCTCAATACCCAAAGCCTGGACTGAAACCTTGCCCTACTGTCCTGTTTATTATTTATTGTAATACCTGCACTTTTTTGTGCACTTTATGCAGTCCTGTGTAGGTCTGTAGTTTAGTGTAGCTTTCTCTGTGTTTTTTTTTATTACATAGTTCAGTCTAGTTTTTTTTGTACTGTGTCATGCAACACCATGGTCCTGAAAAACGTTGTCTCATTTTTACTATGCACTGTACCAGCAGTTATGGTCGCAATGACAATAAAATTGACTTGACTTGACTTTACATGAGACAGGATATACTGGCTTTGGAGGCAGTGCAGAGGAGGTTCACTATGTTGATTCCAGAGATGAAGTGATTAGACTATGAGAAAGATTGAGTCACCTGGGACTGTACTCACTGGAATTCAGAAGGATGAGAGATCTTATAGAAATATATAAAATTATGAAAGGTGTAGATAAGATAGAGGTGGAAAGTTGGTTCCACTGGTAGGTGAGACTAAAACTAGGGATACAGCTTCAAGATTCAGGGGTGCAGATTTAGGACAGAGATGAGGAGTAACTGCTTTTCCCAGAGGGTGGTGAATCTGTGGAATTCTCTGCGCAATGAAGCAGCGGATGCTACCTCAGTAAGTATATTTAAGACAAGGTTGAATAGATTTTTCCATAGTAAGGGAATTATGTGTTATGGGGAAAAGGCAGGTAGATGGAGATGAGTCCATGGTCAGATTAGTCATGATCTTATTGAATGGCAGAGCAGGCTTGATGGGCCATATGGCATACTCCTGCTCCTATTTCTTATGTTCTTATGAAATGGAGGAAGAACTGTACTCACTACAAAATTATTGAGCTGAAGCTAAGGTTCAAAAAATTATGCGAAGTCTTTTGGTTGCAGAAAGACATTGACTTTGGTAAGATTAATATGATTTACTTTCAATTAAAGACTGATTTCATTAAACTTTGTGAATAATTATGACAATTAAGTAATATCACGCCCAATATTCTTAAGTTGATTACTAAATGAAGCATACGCATCTTTAAAGAATTTTATCAAAATTTCTAAAGGCACGTTAAAGCATCTCAGGCTATACCTTCTGAGAGCCATCTGACTTCTATGTGCAATAGCAAGTGTTCAAAACTGTTCATCATTCTTTATACAAACTCTAGAAATCGTTGAGAATTGAAAGCATGGGACTTGGTGTTATTTACCACTGTGAGAACAGTATTAAATGATTTGTACAGCCAATCACTTAGATTTTTTGCCACAAAGTTCTGTCTTACACAGTGAATGGTAAATACTTTGGGTACAGTTTTTTTTTTCAAAAAAGTAATAATCCCTGACAGGATACCCCAGGCATTCTGTGGTGCCCTGTCTGTTTCACAACCAAGAATGTTGATGAGCAGAATGACCTTCCCTTTGAAAAATTGCTTAACAACCCAAAATATTGATTAGTCCTTTGTGTTTGTTTCTAGGCCGTTTGCAAATAACAACTCTTGACCTATGTTTTCACCTTTTATGAAGTGAACATGACCAAGCAGCAAAGATTCATTGCCTGGCACATTTGACTCATCCAACAGTACAGCAAATTCCTAAGAAAGTCCTAAGAATGTTGCACAATATGTCTTTCACATTCTCTGATATTTCATCTATTCATCTTTGAACAGAGATGTTGTTGAGTGGAGTCACTTTAATATATGGTCAAAACTGTGCTCAGAATATCCCTTACTGCTGGTAAAATCAGTTTTCTCCAATTGTATGGGACTTTCCAGACTTAGCAAGGAACAATGAAAAGTGTGAAGTGTGCAAACCATCACAGTTTTCCCGTGAAGTGCTGGCAAACATGTTTTGAAGTGTTTTCCATTTCCGAAAGTTTTCACAAAGTGTACAAAAACAAGCCAAGTTCCTGTTTGCTTTATCGGAGGTATTCTCTTCAAATGTTCAAGGAGCCCAAACAGATTTTTTGCACAACAGACATATTGGCTGCTGTTGATAGCTTGGTGCTGGTATAAATCCATTTTTTCAGATACTCCACACTACACTGTCTACACTTCTTTTTCATTTGCTCTGTCTCTGCCATTATCATTATTCATTAATGGTAAATGCCTGTTGTTTAAGTTCAACCTCTAGCACTATAATCAGTAAAGGGGAAAGTTATGACATTGTCATAGCTCAGGCAAAACCTGACTCTGTACCTGAAGGTACATAAAAAGGGGCAGCAATATCTTGGTTGGGCCATGGGCTAGAGAAATGCAGTCAAGACCATTTGAATGGGCAGATTCTGAACTTTACCCCAACTGAATGCTATACCCTAATTCACAAGAATTGCATCACTCAGTGATTAGAGTCTGGGAATTGTACTTGCTAACACTGTAGTACAGTAGTTAGTAGAAATAATGCATGGTTGAGCCCAGAAAAACATGCTTCCTTCAGTTCAATTTGCTCATGATATCTCAAAAACAGAAGGGTCACATTGCTCTTTAATTTTGTATGAGTAACCTCGTTTCATGGTTACTTAGGACTGTCAGTTCTAAGTTCTCCATCATCTCCTTGATTCTCCACATGAACCTTGTCTCTGTATAAAGACTCTCCGGGATACTGGCTCTCCATTTGCAGTGGTGCTAACGCCTAACGACTCTGCCTCAGTGCCTGTGTCCTGCACCTGGGTTCATCCCCAGCCACGTCCTTGCGACAGTAGTAGACTAAGGCTGGTGTGGTATGGCCACAGTTTATCTCTCTTCAGCAGCAGATATGCTTCTGTTAGTATCACTGGGAAATCTGGTTCAAACATGACATTAGGCAGGAGTGTAATAGAGAAAGTTCAAAGTTTTGTGGCAATCTCAGGTTTTCTAGCTGCAGCAGTGGCTTCAGCTTTTTGCATGATTAGCTATATATTATTTGTTTTTACCCTAAGAGCTAAAGAAAGCACTTCCTCCTACTCAAATCTGGAGTTTAACGTTTTCTTACAAAGCATCCTAAAAACCTTTTCAGACATTTGGACATTTCTCTCCCCTGTTATACTTCTGATCAAAACTTCACAATGACTTCATAGAAATTGTTGGACTTGCATTAATATCACGTCAATGTTGAAATGTCTTTGGCAGTTTACTACATGAATAAAAGCCAATATTGGTGCGGATTGTTGAGTAATGTTGGCCTTCTGTGTCTAGGTTTAATCAATTTATTTATTTATTGACATACAGCACAGAACAGGCCCTTCTGGCCCTTTGAGCTGTACTGCCCAGCAACCACGGGACAATTTACAATGACCAACTGACTTGCTAACTGGTAAATCTTTAGACTGTGGGAGGGCACTGGAGCATCCAGAGAAAACCCATGTATTCCATGATATCAGAATTGACCTTTGAACTCTGACACCCAGAGCTGTAATAGCGTCCCACTAACCACCATGCTGTGGCGCCCAATTGTGCCTATCTGAAGGAAAAAGTCAACATCGGGTTTATCATCACATAGCAAATCTGGTACAAGTGCTGGCTCCGGAAAAATTAGAGACATGACCTCATGGAATTAAAAAGGTACTATCTGCTGAACGCTGAGTGTCTCTTAATGGTCCTCATCAAGGCAAATTTGTTTGCATTGGACATCACAACAACTGTCACTTTTGCTTATCAAAAGCATACTCTGTGCGAACTTGAATAGTTCAGGATATTGTTCTGGAAGCTAATCCAGATGCCATAAGAAAAAATTTCGACTGACGTCTAATTCTTTGAACCAATCGTTCCAGCAGAATTTGTCGATTTGTGCAATAGACTGAAATGATTGGTGGCTTCATATCTTGACTATTATGAGAAACTGTATATCATAACTTAGCACACTATAAAATAGTGCAATTTTGTTCTCTGTTGAATTCCTTGATATTCTTATCAGTGCCCATCCAGCGGTTACATTGACATACTGATCATTAATTTTCACTTAATTTTAAACTGCTCAGGATTTTTTCATTATAGTATCTAGCTTCAGCTTTGCTATTTAAGGATTACACTTCATATTGTTCGTCTGCTTCAGCACTGTTCAAGCCTCCCCTTATGGTTTTCTGTTTTAAGTGTTGCGCTTGCATTGAGAACTGACTTAGCTCTCATTATACAGGCTTGCATTCCAGTGTGCCATTTCGCAGCTCCCTAATGGCATACCTTTGATGGGTGAGCCTCATTACATCAATAGTAGCTTTTCCCACTAGTCTTGCCTTTCATTCCAAACTCACTCATGTAACTCTGACTTAGTATTTGAGCTTTTGCTTTTGTTGCTTCAGTTTGTTTGTAAGCGGTATTAACATTGACATAATGACATAAGCAAAATTCCTTTTTCATTTTCAGAAATGTCTCCAACGAGGTGGCAATTTTGCATATATCTTCTTGCAAATAAGTTTGTGCAGTTAATTATTTTTATTATATTTGCTCATCTGTGACACTGCACATGAACCCATCTCAATTTTGGGTGATGGCAAAATGGTAGCGCTGAGGTAGATACTTCAACGACAATCTATAATGTTGCCTGATCGTTGGTAACTGATTCTGAATTTGCCGCTCGCTGGTGCCTGGTTAAAGCAATCCTTAAATTTCTCTGTCGTCAGTGGCTTCAGGGGTTCTGATAATGTGGTCAATATATCCTGAGCTTTCTGATTGTAAAATTGCTACCTTTTGTCTTATGTGGTTTCACTTTGAACAGATACTCTTTTGCCTCATCCTCAGCATTGATTGAGCTCATAAACATCGTCATCTGTTCCAAGAACACTGAGGCTTGTGGGCTCTATTATTAAAATCATAATTCATAATTTAGCCAGTAAGCATATGAGCTGTGATCATGTACTGTCCCTGCTTCAGCAGTTACAAGGCTGATACCCAACAGTCAGTATGCACAGCCATCTTGTTCCATTATTAGCTGAATTCCAGTCCTGTGCCTTCAAGTAAGCATAAAAATTTTTTAAAAACATGGAAAGACTGGAAAAAAATCAGCTAGTCCAGCTGCACCTGTGGGTCAAGAAAACAGAGTCAATATTTCTGATCAACGATATGCCATAGCCTGCTGATTAGAGTCATCCCCTGTGTTACAGCTTTGTGGCTATTGGAAATCCACCCCAAAGGAATTCACAAATTACTGCCCAAAAATTTGAGATATGGAATAACATTCGGTTTCACAGAATTTAGGCGAAAGAAGTAAATAATTAAACACAAAGTGTATTTTTTCAATTTGTGTACCTTGACACATGGACAGCCGATGTGGCTTCGTGTTATGCAAAATCGTGATATAAACCATTTCTAGGAACCAGTCTGTAATATAAGGGTTGCCTGCATTCGTAGGTTTCCTTTTAATTTTTAATTTTAGGTTTCCAGTATCTGCAGTTTCTTTCTGATTTTCAAGTCTGCACTTTGAAGTTATTGCAATGAAATGCAAGTGTTCGGTTTCATCTTGCCAATCTGAGTACGTAATTACTCAATTTTCAAAGACTTGATGCTACAGGTTCTACCAAAATATTTTCAGAATATTGAACAGTGCAGCACAGGAACAGGCTTTTCTGCCCTTGAGGTCGTGCCAATGTTTCACCCCCTTTGCTCTGGTGTTCCTTATCATTGTTGTTTTGTAACATGCATAGAATTACATGGGAAAAAATAAGAAATGTTGTTGTGTCTGGTTTAACAAGGTATTCCCAAGTCTGTATACATGTGCATACTGATACCACATGGTTACATGATCAAATTTGTCTTGCAGTGTCTTTCCATGTACAATATTTAAGTATGCCACAACACCAATTTCATCTTTATCTAGTGCTTTATTCTTTAAAAATTTTCATCACCTATTTGAAACAAGGGATGTTTACCCTAAAATAAAAAAGTGGCCTTGTGCTTTTCATGAGCCTCTTACAAGGCCCTTCTAAAATGGATATACTTCAGCCAGCTGGCATTCTGAAAGGTACACATGATTATATATAATTTGCTTCAACAGGACTGACATTTTTGGACATAATCGGCAGAGGAAAAAGCCTTTTTGCACTTTCTCCACTTTATGTTAGAATTTAATTCAAGAACAACATAATTTTGAGCCAAGTTTAATGTTGCCAAGAATGTCCACCATCTGCCACAGTCTGCCACAGTCTAGTATATGTCCAAGAGTTTTCAAACAGTGTTTTGTTTTCTTGCTAGCCTGGGACATTTCCTGTTATATTAAAAGGGTTAATGTAGATACCAGATGGACCACCATGGTCTATAATTATTGAACACTGAATTGCAATTGCACATAGGTTCTTCTTATAAGAGCACATTGAGCTATTAGAACAGTAATATTGAGATCTTCCTCTAAAACAATATGATTCCAGTTGCATACACAGGGAGGCATATGAATTCCATTACTATCTTTCCCACAATCTCCTCCATAGCACTACCAATCCTTCTTCCCACCTCTTTGGCTTATTACATCTTGTGCTCAAAACTTGCAAGGATTTTCAAACAACAAGACAGATATTCCATGGAGTGGTACAGATATGTTCCAAGCCATGCTGTGACAAAACAAAAGAATTATATTTCATTCAGTAAGGACGTGAAAACTAGAACCAGCCTGCTTTAGGCCACTTCAACCACACCACAATAAAACTCAGACTGGGAGAGAAGTACAGTCTTGCCATCCAACATCTTATTCTCCTCAGATAATTTCTCCTGATAACATTGGAGTCATGAAGTTATAGAAAAGAACAGCACAGAAGCAGGTCCTTCGGCCCATACAACCCATTCCGAGCCATTTAAACTGCCTATTCTCATCAACCAGCACCAGGATCATAGCCCACCATACTCCTACCATCTATGTATCTATCTAAACTTCTCTTAAACATTGAAATCAAGCTTGCATGCACCACTTACACTGGCAGCTTGTTCCACTCTATCATGACCCTCTGATTGAAGAAGTTTTCCCCCATAGAAACATAGAAAACCTACAACACAATACAGGCCCTTTGGCCCACAAAGCTGTGCCAAAAATTTCCTTACCTTAGAAATTACCTAGGGTTATCCATGGCCCTCTATTTTTCTGAGCTCCATTTACCTGTTCAGGAGTCTCTTAAAAGACCCTATCGTATCCACCTCCACCACCATCGCCAGAAGCCCATTCCACGTACCCACCACTCTCTGTGTAAAAAATTTACCCCGACCACTCCTCTGTACACGCCTCCAAGCACCACAAAACTGTGCCCTCTCATGCCAGCCATTTCAGCCCTGGGAAAAAGCCTCTGAGTACCCACACATGCCTCTCATCATCTTATACACCTCCATCAGGTCACTTCTCACGTTCCCCTTAAACTTTTCACCTTTCACTCTTAACCCATGACCTCTAGTTATAGACCTACCCAATCTCAGTGGAAAATGCCTGCTTGCATTTATCTTATTTAAATCCTCTTATTTCTGTATTTCTCTGTCAAGACACCTCCCTATTGTCTGCATTCCAAGGAATAAAGTCCTAACCTATTCAATCCTTCCATGTAATTAGGGTCCTCCAGACCCGGCAACATCCTTGTAAATTTACTCTGTACGATTTCTACCTCGTTGTGCATCTTTTCTGTAGGTAGGTGACCAAAACTGCACACAATACCCCAAATTAGGTCTCACCAGTGTCTTATACAACATCATTGTTCACACACCTTCATGCTGATTGTCACGCTTAAGAGTAGGAAAGCTTTGTTCACCTCCTAGCATAATGTTCATTATATACTGATTCGATATTGCAGGCATATCACAGGTATGGATTCTCAGGAATTCTCAGGAATCGATAATACTTTACAAAGCTTTCTTCCAATTGATAAACGAAATGGTAAAATCCCAAGAATAATACAATGGCAGTAAAAATATCCCCCTATTTTACCTTCGCGGGAGATTTCAGCAATCATTTTGGTAGAGGGATACATTCCACCTCAGACCAATGTCAAGCAAGTTCTGGACGATCTGAATGATATGATCAGTATGCACAAAACAGCACACCCTGATGCCATCACTATCATTTTCGGGGATTTTAACCAGGCAAGTTTCAAAAAGTCACTAAATAATTACCATCAACAAATCACTTGTAGTACTAGAAGAAACAACACACTGGACCACTGTTACACCACCAACAAGAATGCTTGCTGTGCTATTCCACACCCATACTTTGGAAAGTCTGATCACCTGGATGTACTTCGACTCCCTGAGTATAGGCAGAGACTGAAGACTTCAGCACCAGTAGTGAGAACCTAGGAGATATGCACAAGGGAAGCACAGGAGAAGTTACAGAACTGCTTTGAATTGGTGGACTAGACTGTATTCAAGGATTCGTTTTCAAATGTGGATGAGTATGCTGCAGTTGTAGCCAACTTCATTAAAACCTGTGTGGATGAGTGTGTGCCTACAAAGACTTACTGTACATTCCCAAACCAAAAGCCGTGGATGAATCAAGAGATTTGTTGCCAGTTGAGGGCTAGATCTGTGGCATTTCAGTCTGGTGACCCAGGTCTGTACAAATAAACCACATATGACTTGTGAAGAGCTATTTCAAGAGCAAAGAGAAAATTCTGAACAAGGTTGGTGGTGACATCAGATGCATTGTCAACTTTGGTAGAGTTTGCAAAGCATTACTTCCTACAAAACAAAATCCAATGGCATGAACGGCAGTGCTAATTCACTATCAGATGAGCTCAATGCCTTCCATGCTCACTTTGAAATAGATAATACAGCCACAGCTGTGAAGATCCCTGCTACACACATTGACCCTGTGATCTTGGAGGGTGATGTCAGGCTGTCTTTCAGGAGAGTGATCCCTTACAAGATGGCAGGCCCCAATGGAGTACCTGGTAAGGCTCTAATAACTTGTGCCAACCACCTGACAGGAGTATTCAAGGACATTTTCAACCTCTCACCACTACGGTCGGAAGTTCCCACCTGCTTCAAAAAGGCAACAATTATACCAGCACCAAAGAAAAGTAGTGTGAGCTGCCTTAATGACTATCATCTAGTAGCACTCACATCTGCAATGATGATAACAGATTGGTCAAGGCTAGACTGAACTCCTGCCTCAGCAAGGACCTGGACCCATTGCAATTTGCTTATCTCTACATTAGGTCTACGGCTGATGCAATCTCAATGGCTCTTCACACGGCCTTAGATCACCTGGACAACACAAACACATCTGTCAGGATGCTGTAGGTTGACTATTGCTCATTCCCACAGTCCTGATCTATAAGCTCCAGAACCTGAGCCTCTGTATTTCCCTTTTGCAATTGGATCCTCAACTTAGTAACTGGAAGACCACTATCTGTGCAGATTGGTGATAATATCTCTTCCTCACTGATGATCAACACTGGAGCACCTCAGTGGTGTGTGTTTAGCTCACTGCTCTACTCCCTCTATACCCATGACTGTGTGTCTGGGTATAGCTCAAATGTCATTTATAAATTTGCTGTTGATATAATCCCTGTTAGTAGAATCTCAGACAGAGATGAGAAGGTGTACAGGAGGTAGATATACCAGCTACTTAAGTGGTGTCACAGCAACAACCTTGCACTCAATGTCAATAAGATGAAAGAGCTGATTGTGGACTTCAGGAAGAGTAAGATAAGGAAAGTGAACCAATCCTCAGAGAGGAATCAGAAGTGGAGAGAATGAGCAATTTCGAGATCCTGGGAGTCAAGATCGCTGAGGATCTAACATTGTCCCAACATTTTGATGCAGCTATAAAGAAGGCAAGACAATGACTTTATTTCATTAGAAGTTTGAAGAGCTTTGGTTTGTCACCTAAAACACTTGAAAGCATCTATAGGTGTACCCATGGAGAGCATTCTGATAAGCTGCATCACTGTCCCATATGCGGAGGGGCTACTTCACAGGACTGAAAGAAGAAGCCACAGAAAATTGTACAATTAGCCAGCTGCATCTTGGGTACTAGCCTCTGCAGTATCCAAGACAGTTTCAAGGAGCGGTGCCTCAGAAAGTCAGAAACTAATAAGGACCTCCATCACCCAGGACATGCCCTCTTCTATTTTTAACATCAGGAAGGAGGTACAGAAGCCTGAAGGCACACACTCAGTTATTCAGGAACAGCTTCTTCCACTCTGCCATAGGATTGCTAAGTGGACATTGAACCCATGAACACCACTTTGCTTTTTTTTAATATGCATTATTTCTGTTTTGCACTATTTTTAATCTATTTAATATACATACATACACTTAGCGTAATTGATTTACTTATTTATATTTTTCCGTTTTATCATGTATGGCTTTGTACTGCTGCTGTTAACAAATTTCATGGCACACACCGGCAACAAAAAGCCTGATTCTAATTCATTTTCTTTTTATTTTCAATAAACGGAGGAGATGGTTAAGTTCTCTGTCAGTTTGAGTCTGAGTGGCAAACTTGATTGACTTTCCAACCTGTCTGCCTATTTCGGTACTGTTTCTCCAGTTCCTCTTAAACTATAAATGGAAGTTTATTGGTAAGAGAATCTCTCTAAAATGAGTCACTTTTTAAGAATCAGTGTCAATGTCAGGAGATAGTATTTGTGGCAATGGATACACAAAGTAATTTTCCCATCAATCCCCAAATCCTCGCTCTTTGAAGACAAATACAGTATGAGGATGTTGTGATGAGAACTACAATTAAGAGAACTCTAGAGGTAAATATAATTAACTGCCTGCATTAATGTTTTCAGTTGTTGATTTTCACACTGTCTCAGGATATTTTGGAGATTTATCTATTTTATTTCATTTAGAGATGTAGCGTGGAACAGGCTCTTCAGGCTCATCAAGCAGCACTGCCCAGCAACCCACCTATTTAACTCCTAGCCTAGTCACACGATTATTTACAATGACCAATTAACCTGCTAACCATTGCATCTTTGGACTGTGGCAGGAACCCAGAGCACCCAGAGGAAACCGACGTGCACACAAGAGGAACATGCATCCTTCCCACAGAGAATGTCAGAACTAAACTCGGAACTCCGTAACAGCATTGTGCTAACCGCTATGCCACCATGGCACCAGTAAACCATCCAGCAAAGTCTCAGTTCTGACTCTAATCTTTAAACAATTAGCTGCTTCCCGATGGAGCACCAGAGAAGATACTAAAATTGGCCCCTGTTTCTCAGAACAAGGTTTCAATCTCACAGTCTGTGAACCTGAACGTTTGGTAACAAGTGGTATGGACTTCCTATAATTGTCCTGCAGCTAAAAACGCTTGCTAACACTAAATATTATGTCTTGCACAGAGAACGCTGCTATTTGAGGGAGGTAGCAGATGGTGGCTGGCTCTTGCAGAACTCCAGCAAAGAATCAGTCTCTGCCAAAAGAGAAAAAAAGAGAAAATTGTGAAGAAAAATAAACAAAATAAACCCATATTCCTTTGGCCTGTCTTCATCAAAACAGTACAATTAATCTCAATACCACTTAACTGGGTAGGGTTTTAAAAAAAACAGCTCAGTTTCTTCCTGTGCAGACAGGCGTTAAGTGAAGATGAGACTGAGTTCAGGCATGCTGAATGTTTCAATTGATTTCTGTCTACACCTGCTGCCCAAATTCTCACATGAAGCATTGACAGTGGGACTGCTTGTGGTGGGCTGTCAGTACCCTTACAATTATAGTCTGGTCTCAGAGAGCACTCTCTGGGAGTGAAGAGGAAAGGGGAAGTTAAGCAGGACTAGCAAGGGCTGAGTTGAGGAAACACCAAAAAAAAAGCTTAGTATGGAGAAAGTACAAAGTTCCTTAAGATGCATTATGCATTATGTACTTTTAAATACATGTTTGCATTGTATGATACTTTCCTTAATTTTAAAAAAGTGCATGTAAAGTATTTTCATGTTTTTTAAAAATATGTTAAGAGTTAATTTCAGGTGAATAGTGAAGTATTCCCCTCTTAACTCCCCACTTGGAATCCTATGCAGTGACTGCAGGTGATTTACAGCGGAGATATAAAGTGACAAGGAGTTTTATGGTAACTTGGAAATTTACAGAGATGGGAGATCTGTGGTAGCATGCAATCTAGAGACATGGATAGCTGCAGTCACAGTGATGAAATCTATAATCCTTCAAGTGCAGCTGCTTGGAACCAGGTGTGGCATCTGCAGGAAGCCAGGGGTGCTCTAGTTTAGTTGGATAAGAAAGGAAGAAATAAAGACAGCAAATGTTATTAATCTAGACAGCAGACAGAGGTCTATTGGTGGAGATCCGTTTCAAATGGCGCAGGAAGAAATGACAAAAAGTTTGTATCTTTGGTTAGAGGGCCACAGAACAGGAAGGATTTACACAATGTTGCATAAAAATAGGAATGTTCCCAGGGATAACGTATGTTCAAGACATTCAGGAGGAAAGGGAATTCGAGATGGGGAGCTTACAGGACCTTCAAGTTGAGGAAACAGACAAGACGAAACTAGAGAGACAGAGGGTTCAAGGTTAGGATGGGAAGATGGGGTTTGTTTTGTCAGAAGGAGGGAAGCAGCAAATTCAATAAAAATATTTGTTCTCATCCTTCCAGTGTTAGTGCTACTACTTGTAATAGTAAGTATTAAAAAAAGAAAAAAAAATCATCTTATTTTTGGGTTAATTTTTGATTACCACTTTCCAAAAACCTTGTTAGTTACCTCCTTTAGCTCCATGCTGAGGTACAGTTCCTCAGAAGCTAGTCACGCTCTGGTTAATTTTCCCAGAACCTGTTACTGGGGTGAGAATCTTGGCGGATTAAATGACCCAGTACTATCATTGTACAGGTTCTGCACACTGTCAAATGCCACAATTTAGTAATGTGAATCATTTCCTTTTCTGAACCCAAGGTGTCATTTGGGTCCATCCAGACCCTATTTAAGACAGGATCAAAGTATAAATATTTAAACAGATTGAATATTTTTTCTGATATTTTCACATTGGTAATTATCATATTACAAAAGCTGAAAACAATGCTGCCGTCCATGAAATTGAACCAAAAGCTGTTGGGGACACTACAGAGTATCTGTACTTTCAAAGCTCAAGATTCATCAAAGCTACTTAAATTCTTCACACAGAGAAAGAAAAATATTCTAATGGCCTGAAACCTACTCTCTTTCAGTCACTGCAATTGTTCAATTTTCCAAATGTGTTGAGAATTTTGCTTTGTGGTGGTAGTCAGCTTGAGTCCATTTTGCATATGATATTTAACAGTCTTTAGACAGGAAATCGTAATTCCTACCATCTGTGTTTGCTTCAAGACTGTGATCCAGAGGGTAATAGACAAAACTTGAAATAAGCTCAACTTGAAATATTTAGTCCTCAACTGAATGAACAAGCAAATCCCATCTTGAGTTGCATGCTGAAGATTTTATTTCTACACTTGATCTTAGCCAAAAGGCCGAGAAGCGATGAAGATTTTATTTCAAGGAAAGGCTGTGTCATTGCTTTGGGGAGTCTCAAAATATTCCATGTCTTTTCTGAATAAAATTGTGGTGCAGTCTTCACTGTGTTGCACAGATTTCAAAAGATGATTTTGGTATGGAACCAGTTCCTTATTTTTGCTGGGTTGGCTGGTTTTAGTGACAGTGACAGATAAGGGATTACAATTGGTTTCAGTAGGAATGTGATTGTTGAATGTAACTTCTTTTTGTGTGAATTTTTATTTCATAGTGCTTGTCATGATTAGCAGTACGAATCTTTAAAAAAAACTATGCAGTAAATTGTGTAAAGCATTATCATTCTTTAACCATGCTAGAAGAAAGGATATTTCTGTGTTTACAATGATGATCTGTGAATCATTAGAGCAAGTGAAGTACTTCTGGTGTGTAGTCACATTTCTGATGGTGAAGGCACAGTGAAAGCATTCTACTAATTTAAAAATACTTACAAAAAAAGATAGAATAGGTCCAATGGTTAATGTCCTGAGCAACACACACAAAACAGGGGAGGAACTCAGCAGGTCAGGTAGCATCTACAGAGGGGAAAAAACAGTCAATGTTTCAGACTGAGACTGTTCATCGGTATTCTAAGTTCTCTGAGTTTCCAGAGATCCTCCAGCATTTTATGTATGATGCTCAAGAATTACAGAATCTGCAGGATGTCTTGTGTTTAGGTTTAAAGTCCTGAACCAGAGCAGGATCAGTGAGGGCATTAGGCAGGATCTAGCTGGGGTTGATAGGAAGATTATTTAAATGCAAAGGAGCAATTGGCAAGTAGGAGGCTTTTAAATATGTCATATCTAGAGTCCAGGGCCAGTATATTCTTGATAGGGTGGAGGGTAGACATACTATACAAAGTTCAGGGAACCATGGCTAATGAGAGATATAAGAAGCAATTGTAGATCACATTTAGGAAGCTGCATCCTTCAATGAATATAAAATGTTCAGGATCAGTCTTAAGAGGGCAATCAGAAAGGCAAAATGAGGGCATGAAATAGATTTGGCAGGCTGGGTTAAAAATAATCCCAAGAGCTACTTCAGCTATGTTAACTGTAAAAGGGAGGCAAAGGAGACACTAGGATCTCTTGAAAACTATCAGGACTGCTTGTGTGTGGAGCTGTAGGAGATGCCTAACACTTTTAATGTCAATTTCTCCTCAGTGCTTACTAAGGAGAGTATTATGGATACCAAAGAGATGTGGTTAATATGTAGTGAGGTCTTGTTTCGTATGCATATTACTGAAGGAGGTATTTGCTGCCATGAAGCACATCAAGTGGGCAAATCCCCAGGACATGTTCAAGTGCACCCTCCAATCTTAGGAAGATATTAGGGAAATTCTGAGGGACGACATCACTTGGTTAGTCAAGGCGTAATCAGGTTCTGTGTGGGAGTTGATATCGCACAAGTTTTTGGACCTCCTTAAAGAAGTAACTAAGGAAGTAAGTTAATACAGGCAGTGGATGTTGACTTTATGGACTTCTAGTAAGGACTTTGACAAGGTCCTGCTTGGCAGGCTGATCTGGAAGGTTAGATTCCTTGGAATTCAGAGGAAGCTAGTAAAGTGGATTCAGATTGGGCTCAATGGTATGTAATAGCTGAAGTTCAACTCTCTGACAGATGCCTTGCTACTGATGGGGTGCCCCGGCGTCAGTGTTGGGCCCTCTGTTATTCATCCTGCGTGCAATGACTTGGATTTGAACGTACATGGCACAACTAGCAAGTTTGCTGATGATCCTCAATTCAAAGGACTTGTTGATAGTGAAGCAGATTACAGTGAATTGCAAAGGGATCTGGATCAATTAGCAAAATGGTTGATTGCCACCACCCAGGACATGCCCTCTTATAATTGTTACAGTCAGGAAGGAGGTACAGAAGCCTGAAGGTATACACTCAGCGATTCAGAAAGAGCTTAGAACCATAGAACCACAGAACATTACAGCACAGAAACAGGCCTTTTGGCCCTTCTTGGCTGTGCCGAACCATTTTTCTGCCTAGTCCCACTGACCTGCACCCGGACCATATCCCTCTCATCCATGTACCTGTCCAAGTTTTTCTTAAATGTTAAAAGTGAGCCCACATTTACACTTTATCTGGCAGCTCATTCCACACTCCCACCACTCTCTGTGTGAAGAAGCCCCTCCTAATGTTCCCCTTAAACTTTTCCCCCTTCACCCTTAATCCATGTCCTCTGGATTTTTTCTTCCCTAGCCTTAGTGGAAAAAGCCTGCTTGCATTCACTCTATCTATACCCATCATAATTTTATATACCTCTATCAAATCTCCCCTCATTCTTCTACGCTCCAGGGAATAAAGTCCTAACCTATTCAACTTTTCTCTGTAACTCAGTTTCTTAAGTCCTGGCAACATCCTTGTAAACCTTCTCTGCACTCTTTCAACCTTATTCATAACCTTCCCAAAATTTGGTGACCAAAACTGCACACAATACTCTAAATTCAGCCTCATCAATGCCTTATACAACCTCACCATAACATTCCAACTCTTATACTCAATACTTTGATTTATAAAGGCCAATGTACCAAAAGCTCTCTTTACAACCCTATCTACCTTTGATGCCACTTTTAGGGAATTTTGTATCTGTATTCCCAGATTCCTCTGTTCTACTGCACTCCTCAGTGCCCTACCATTTACCTTGTATGTTCCACCTTGGTTTGTCCTTCCAAAGTACAATACCTCACAATTGTCTGTATTAAACTCCATCTGCCATTTTTCAGCTTCTTCCCCTCTACCATCTTATTTCTAAATGGACATCGAACCCATGAACTGTACCTCACTATTTATTAAAATTTGCTTTTGCACTATTTATTGTAACTTTGTTTAATATACATTTATATACTTACTGAAATTCTGTTTTTTTTTTCTATATTTATCATGTATTGCATTGTATTGCTGCTGCAAAGTTAACAAATTTCACAACATCTGCTGGTGATATTAAACCTGATTCTGATTTTGAAATGGCAAATGGTTTACAACTTAGATAAGTTGATGCATTTTGAGCAGTCAAACCAGGGAAAGACTTACACAGTGAATGGCAGGGTTCTGTTGAGTGCCATGGAACCAAAGGATCTCAGAGCACACGTACACAGCCGCACAAGTAGACAGCACACTTAAGGCTGCTGACCTCATTCAGGGCAACCAGTTATGATGTTTGATACAGTTATACCCATCATTGGTGAGGCTGTATTTGGAGTATTGGGTACAATTTTGGTCACTCTTTATTGAAAGAAAATGTCAAGCTGGAGATGTTGGCAAGGATGCTGCCTGGACTAGAGGGCCTGAGTTATAGGAAGAGGTTGACCACTCTAAATCTTTATTCCTTGGAGTGTAGGAGAATGAGGGGTGACTTTACAAAAGTTTATAATATCATGAAGGGAATGGGTAAGGCGGAAGGTAATTTTCTTTTCCTCAGGTTTTGGAGGTGGGGTGTCCAAAACTAGATTGCACAGATATAAGATAAGAGAGGAGAGATTTAAAAGAGACCTGGGAATTAACTTCTTTACACAGAGGGCAGTGAGTCCTGGAATTAACCTACCAGTGGAAGTGATCAAGGCAGGTAAGATTGCAACAGTTAAGAGGCATTCAAAAGGGAAAGTCTTTGAATATTATGGGCCAAATGTGAGTAATTGGCACTGGCAGGGTGGATGTTGTGGTCAGCATGGACCAGTTGGGCCAAAGAGCCTGCTTCCACATTACATTACTCTATAGAACTAATTTATACACAGCAGGAACAACAATGTGATGTGACCGAATAATCGGGTTGTTTTATCAACGTTGACTGTGGAATAAATATTGCCCAGTTATTGGCATAGCTCTTCTTCAAAATCTTTTACCTCTACCCAAGAAATCAGATAAAGTCAACGTTTAATGTCATATCAGAAGGATGACACAGTGCAAAACTTCTTCAGTATTACATGTTTGTGCTCTAGTCTCTGCAGTGGAAATTGAGGCATTGAAATTACCAATTGAGCCTTCTTTTATCAGATAAGGCTTGTGTTGATGATTTGAGAAGTAAGCCCACAGTTCTTCTGTGCTTCATTTTTCCATTTGGTGGAAATATTATATACACAAATATTGTTAAGGCTTCATTTCATGATTGTCGCCCATTGATACTAGCTAGAAAGAAAACAGGGGATATCACTATACTGGTGATGGTACATAATTTGTAAAATGATCTGATTGATGAGTCTCACAGTATTACCTACCTGAAAACATATTCCCAGACCTGGAACATTAACTGTTCATCTTTATGTAGATGCTGTCTAACTTGCTGAGCATTTCCAGTATCTTCTGTTTTTGTTTTAGGGTTTTTTTTTGTTTTGAGAAACATACTGCAGTCTACTGGTGTCCATGAACTCCTAGCAAGTGGCCTATGAAACAGATCTTCCCCCACTTGAGCAATGATAATTAGCATTGTCATAAAGTAACTCTAGTGGGGAGTTTTACACGCCTATTTGGATTGCCCCTAGTTTATGTCCTTAAATAGATAGAATGTGCATAAAAACTGTTATAATCATATGATCCTTTTCTCTCATCGTGTGTCTTGAGAAGTTACAGGGAGATGCAGGGGAATAGAATTGAGCGGGATAGTAAATCAGCCATAATGTAATGGTGGAGCAGACTTGATGGGCTGAATGGCTTAATTCTGCTCCTATGTCTTATGGTCTTATGGTGGTTTATTTTCAAGGCTGGTAAGAGAAAGACTTGTCCCTTTATCTTCAAGAGATTAAAAGTGGCCAACTTCTATCCAATATATCTAGAGGGAATATATGTACCCTATTTGTTTTTTTTTTCTTTCCTGGTATCAATAATTATTACTAAAATTCATGATTTAGCCAAGTGGTGAGGCTTCAGATCTGAGATGAGCCAAAGGTGACAGCAGGCTATTGAACCACAGAGAATTGTTGTTTTTGTGATTCCTCTCTGCACCTTGTGACACTTCGGGCTGTGACCTTGCCGCTTCTTTAGCATTTGTCTGTTTTTAACACGGCCGAGTTGCTATCTCAAAGCTCAAACCAGCATGGATGGAAAGTGTGCAAGAGGCAGACCAGATTTGAAACTGGGACCACTCGCCTAAAAGTCCGGTGTGGATGCCATTACATCACTGGCCGGCTAACAGAGACTGCTGCACCCCAACTCAATCCTTTCATAGCTTGCCATATAACAAGGTCATTGATAGCAATCAAGAGCAGGAATTCTGGCTGCTCCATTCCTCCTTTCGATCCTAGGTTGGCTGAGTGCAAATGAAGCTGTTTCTAATTATTTGACTGCAGACTTCCTCACTCTGGACATTTTCTACAGCTGGTGGTAATGTCTATCATGTTCCTGCCAGGAATTGTTTGATTGGGAACATGAGGTAGTCACTTTCCAGTGGGTTTTTCTCAGCTGAAGCAGCCTTGGTCATAATTTCCCATTTCCCATGTCGAGTTAATATTGCACACATGCTCATAACAAGATGATTCCTAGGGGATATACTGTGCCCACAAAATAAAACTGATTTTATTTTGGCCAGTATTTAATGATCACATTTTTTTGCTCAATGTTTAATGTTTGATGCATCTATGTCAAGACATAAATATATCCCCGAATTGCCATAATCTAATCGATGTCTGTCTACAATTGTCTGCAGTGTTAAGCCTTACATTACAGCTGGTGTCCAGGAGGACTGGCTGCCTATTACAAAAATGAACATTGAGCAGAGGGCCAAGTTATATTGATCTCACAAGATCTGGGTGTGATGGAAAGGCATCTTTGTGATTCCCTCCCAGTTGTTACAATTGAAATCTGTTAATTCAGCTTGAACATGACTTTGTGACAGTTATGGTGATTCAACTTTTTTTGGTTTGAAGAAATTAAATAAAGTGACATTCCATTGTAACACAAAAAATAGAAAATCTGCAGATGCTGGTAATCCAAGTAATACATACAAAGTGCTGGAGGAACTCAGCAGGTCAGACAGCATCCATGGAAAAGAGTGAACAATCAATGTTTCAGGCCGAGATTCCTGATGAAGTACTTCCCAGTCCTAATGAAGAGTCTCAGCCTGAAATATCGACTGTTCACTCTTTTCCATAGATGCTGCCTGGCCTGGCCTGCTGAGTTCCTCCAGCATTTTCTATGTAATACATTCCAAAGAAAAGTCACTAGATTCTAACTATTAATGGAATCATTGAGATGCGACATTATTACCTGAAAATCTGAAAATAAGAGAAAGAAACTGTGAAGCGAACACTAAGATAAAATTCAGGTAAAATGCAGGTGGTTAACTAATTAAACTCGGGACTTAAGAATAATAAGATCAAGTCACCTCTTAGTGCTGTCTTCTCTCTGTCTTGGATCAAAACGTTAGAGCATTAGTAGTAGTTCTCAAAGATAATTAAATAACACATTAACTAATAATAACACATTGAAAAATCCCTCTGACTGCAATCTCACAGTAGTTGTAGACACATGATATTTTGGTTTCTATTGTTTTAAAGTATCTTCACAATCTGCAAATGTTATTTCAGTGACTTGTAAAATATTAATAAATAATCTGTTGTCTAGACAGGAGAGTGCAAGATCACTTGATATATTTACATCGGTAAAAATAAAATCTGAACCACAGCGTCGCTTGGTATTTTGCCCACTTCAACTACATTGATTCAGAGATAAAATTCAGGCCTACATCTCTTTAGTCAGGATCCAAAAGTCAAGGAAGTAATTTAACTTGCCAGACTGGTACATAGACTTTCATAAATCAAAATATTGAGTACTGGAGCTGGGGTGCTATGGTGAAATTGTATAAGATGTGGGCAAGGCCTAATTTTGAGTATTGTCTGCAGTTCTGTTCACTTATCTGGAGGAAAGATTGAAAGATCAAGAAAATTGAAAGAGTGCAGAGAAAAGCTACAAGGATATTGCTGGAACTTGAGGTCCTGAGCTATAGGAAAAGATTGAACAGGAAAGGACTTTATTCCCTTGAATACAGGAGAATGAGGGGAGATTTAAAGAGGTATACAAAATTATGAGAGGTATAGATAGGGTAAATGAAAGCAGGTCTTTTTCCCACTGAGGATCGGTGAAACTAGAACTAGAGGTCATGGGTTAATGGTGAGCTCAGAGAGCAGTGAGACTGTGGAAAGAGCTGGCACTGGAGTGGCAGATGTGGGTTCCATTTTAACATTTAGGATAGGTATATGTATGGGAGGAGCATTGAGGACTACAGTCCAGATGCATGTTGATGGGACTAGGCAAAGTAATAGTTCTACGTGGACTAGATGGGCTGAAAGGCCTGTTTATGTACTGTAGTATTCTAAGACTCTATGACTTCCTTCACTCCTAAGAGCAAAGGAAATCACAACTGAGAAAACAGGGCCGGTTGAACTGGATGAAGTCCTTTCACTGTCTTTGCATTCCCAGTGCAGCAGATGCAATTGGAATTTGCAAAGAGGCATTTTTTTCTCCAGCTATATGAAAGATACTGGAGGGATATAAGTTCAAGATTGTTGCAACATGTAAAATGTGTGTGTGCACAGGTGGAAAGTGGCTGTGCCTACCAAGTTTCCTCAAACAGAGCATTTCATTGAATGCGCTTGTGAAGCTACCACATTATTGCAACTGGAGAAGGTGAGAAAATATCAACTAAGCATGTTTCTTGGCTGCAACCTTATTTTTCCTGTTATTGGGATAAGGATCCCACATGATGGTGAGAGTACTCTAATCTATGTGAAAGTGAACATTCCAAATTAATGATAGAACTACTTTGTACGGCAAACTGGATGTAACACCGGGGTGTAATTAAAACCCAAACTAAACAGAAATGGAATGCAGTCAATTCCAGCCAATATTTCTTCTGGTCAGCTGGACACATGTGAAAGCTCCCATCACTACATTCAAGGGATTCAAACCAAACTGGTGAGAAATTCACACAGATTTCTGTTTGTACAATAAGGAGCACACAGCTTGTGCCTCCACAGGGACATGCTTCATATACTTAATCCTAGAAAGTCTAGTTCCAGATTGGCAAGAGCAACAGCTTAGAGATCCTCAAGTATGTAAAGGAATATTATTGAAATACAGACCATCAGTCCGTTAGACATAGGAGCAGAATTAGGGCATTCGGTCCATTGAGTTTGCTCCATTATTCCATAATGGCTGATTTATTACCCCTCTCAACCTCATTCTCCTGCTTTCTCCTCATAATCTTTGGCACCCTGACTAAGCAAGAACCTACCAAACCCTGCTTTAATGACTTGGCCTTCAGAGCGTCTGTGACAATGAATTCCACAGATTCACTAGCCTCTGGCTAAAGAAATTCCTCTTCATCTCTGTTCTATCTGAATGTCCCTCTATTCTCAGGCTGTGCCCTCTGTTCCCAGACTTCTAGACCACTACAGGAAACATTCTCTCTACATCCACACTATCTAGGCCATTCACTATTCAATCAGATTTAATGAGATCCTCCCTCAATCTTCTAAACCCCAGCGAGCACAGCCCAGAGCTATCAAATGCTCTTCATACTTCAACCATTTCATTCCAGGAATCATTCTCGTGAACTTCCTCTGGACTCTTTCCAATGCCAGCACATACTTTCTTAGGTAAGGGGCCCAAAACTGCTTACAATACTCCATGTGCAGTTTGACCAGCACCGTATAAAGCCTCAGCATTACATCCTTCCTTTTCTGTAGGAAGATAACCTTTTATGCTGGCAACCCTCCTTTCATTTCCCTAACAAGTCTCAGCCTATTTGTGTGGATCTTGGTTAACAGTATCATTTAGGCCCCAAACCCAGTGACAGAATCATTCCAGTAATCTCCATTATCATGCCAGGTGGGTTGGTCAGTCAACAATAATGTGTAATGGTACTGCTGACTACCTGGCTCAGGTATTCATCAACTAAACCTTGTACAGAGGCTTGATTCAATTTCACTTCCCACACAGAGGCAAGTCAGGGTGCTACACTCACTTCCCAAGGGACTGAATTTATCTCACTGTTACATGGAGATAACCAACCCTTAAAGTCTACTTGGTATCTCATTGATAGCATATCAAAACAGCATAGCCAAAGTCATACATATTTCAATATTGTTTTTGTGTTATGTCACCAAGGCAATATTTGCAACAATTAACCTCAGTATACATCGACTAGTGGGAGGAAAGATTTACTTTGGTGCTATCACCAGATATCGTCTGGAATTGCATCAGTCTGGACATCTGGTTGGAAATAGAATATCTTTATGGTTAATTACTGGACACGTAATCTGAAGGCCAAAATTTTGAAACAACAAAGACAATAGGAAGGTAAATAACTAATATCAATTAAGTGATTGTGCTGTCATTAACAACCCAACACATTTGTTACGAGACATTAGAGAAAGAGATTTTCGTTCCTACCCTTATCTGGTTTATATGCGACTCTAGGCCTAATTTTGTTGACCCTTGACTATCCTCTGAATGCCTTAGCAAGCCAATGAAAGAGGCCAGAGGCTATTGTAGAGACAATAATTTCTGGCCCCAACACCCACACCCGCATCCTATGATTGAATAAAATGTTAAGGTTGAAAACATTTTAATGATCATTACATTTACCCAGAAATTGATTCTCTAATTTGATTGTGCCTCTTGCTTTTGGTTTCTTCCATATTTCCATCTTCGAACTTTTGCCTCCAAAGGAACTGTCACCCCAGCTGAAGATGACTACAAATCCTGGATCAGAAGCATTTGTGCGACTTTTCCAAGGCTTTGTCAGCTGTTCAGAAGAATCCCCAAAAAAATTTGTCCCTTCTGTTTTTGAGATGATACAAGTGATGGTTGGTTGCTCTGCCACCTACAGCAAGATAGTTTCAAAAGCATGAAAGCTTGGAACAATAAGCAAAAGATTAACCATGTTCTTATTTCTGTTTCCATCTGGTGTTAGTATATGTATGCAGAACATGCAGAAATTGGTGAACTTAATTCGTTGGCTGGGCAACAATTAAATACTTAAAGACATTCGAAGTGGCTGGATAAATTAAATGCCGAAACTGGGCTACACACTACCTTTGTGAAAATGAAATGAAAGGGATGAAGGAGACAATCGAAACAAAATAGTGGGAAAGAAATAATGTCGGAGTGGGTAAAAGAACAGATGTTGTTTGCCATGAATTTTATTGACTGACAAGCAAACTTATTCCAAAAATACCCAGAAGAGGTTTCATTTCCTAAAAGCTTAACTGAAATCATGGGATTTACAGCATGAACAGACAACATAATCTCATCCTCTAGTTAAACAAATTTACAGCTAAAAGAGGAGTCTATTCAATTACCGGTTCCACAGCTATCGAAACATGTGACTGCAAAGATTTTTCAATTGCTTCTTGCCACATAATAGTACTTGACTGAACTCTGAATTGTGCCATTCTAAAGGTATTATTAGGGTAAGAAAGCTGATAGGCTGATAACTTTAATTTTTTTTCAGAAAGCAAAAATTTTATTCAACTTTCTGTGATGGATTAGTAAAAGGATTTCCTGGTAGTCACAAAATATTTTGAATGTTTGCCAAAATAGCCAAGACCACAGTTGAATCATTGTGAACAAAGCTGGCCTTCTTTAACTCCCTGTGTGATGCATTTGATATAAATATACCGCCTAAACTTGGTTAAAACTGTTTTTTTTTTGCTGAAGGTCCATTATAGGAGATTATATTTTTGGACAATTGCAATCAGGGTAATGTTAATTTAGTTTTTGTTTTCCTTCATATTGGTTTTCCTCTATAAATTTTATTTGAAGCTAATAATTGCTCTGGTTGGCGAATGGTTAGTCTGATCAGTCTCACACCAGTGCAGAGCCCAAATTTGGAATCTGCTTAACGGGTGCCAGAGTATCACCTTCCATGCTAAACCTGCCTTCTGTAGGAGCCTCAGTGAATTCTGTAATCTTGCAAGTCAGAGGAGGCCATCAGCCCATCATACCCATGCTAGCTCCTTGAAGGAAATGTTTAATTTAACATACAGGTTTTTCCCAATAACCCTGCAAATTTGAAGATGAAAGATTAACTTTATTTATGACATCTACGTTGAGACTTATAGTGAAATGTGTCATTTGGGTCAATGACGAACACAGTCCGAATAGGTGCTAAGGGCAGCCCAAGAGTTACCAAGCTTCCAGCAGCTATGTATCATGCCCACAACTTACTAACCTTAACTTGTTCGTCTTTGGAATGGGGAGGAAGACAGAGCACCCAGAGAAACCCATGCAGTCACAGTGAGGTCACAGTGAGATCACAGTGTAGCAGGTAGTGCAACCTTTCATAGTCCAAGGCTTCGGAGTTCAGAGTTCAATTCCCACGCATTCTCTAAGGAGTTTGTCATTTCCCACCACCCCTGTGACCACATAGGTTTCCTCCAGGTGCTCTGTTTTCCTTCCACAGTATAAAGCTGTCCCAGATAATTGGATATTTCAACATTGTAAATTGTCTTGTGATTAGGCTGATGTTAAATGGGTGGGTTGCTAGCTGGTGCTGCTCCTTGGGCCAGAAAGGCTTATTCTGTGCTATCGAGTCATAGAGAAGTACAGCACAGAAACAGGCCTTTCGACCCACCTCGTCCATGCTGGAACCTTCTAAACTTCCTACTCCCACCGACCTCCACTAGGACCGTAGCCCACCATTCCCCTACTATCCACGTACCTATCCAAACTTCTCTTAAATGTTGAAATCGGGCTCACATGCACAACTTGTACTGGCAGCTCATTCAATGCTCTCATACCCCTTTGAGTGAAGAAGTTTTCCCTTCATGTTCCCCTGAAACTTTTCACCCTTCACCCATAAAATATCTCTCTCACACACACTCACAGTTAGTTTAGTAGCTTACTTCAAATATTTTTCCCCATACTGGGAGAAACTGAGTGACAATTGTGGTTGATATATATATAATTTTTTAAGTTGACTTAACTAGGTGTGCTGAATAGCGAACTTCTCTTATTTTAATATCACCTCATGCTCATTCTCTTATGCTGTCTCCACTGTGTAATCACACATTGTATGAAAAGCAAAACATACTACCAATTATTTAAAATAGACTCCATGATTTCCATTTCAGAGTAATAACTAGCTGAAGGCGAGTCAAAGAATGTAAAATGCAATCATAGGGTTGTACCAGTGCCCCAGCACAATTGTTGAATTGAATTCCAGCCTCATGAATTTTGACAAGCAGCAATTTTTCTTCCATTTATCCAATTTCCTCCCTTTGTTTCACCTTGCTAGCTAAATCCCGGAAATGCTTGCAGCAGTCCCCTCCAAGTGCTACGCATTTGTTCACAGATGGCATCACAGTCAAACAAAAACCGTTCCTAAATAAAGAAAGGAAGGTTCTCAAAATTCAGGAGACCCTGAAAACTGTGCAGAAACTCTTTTGAAGTGTAGTGACTAATAAAAAAAAGTCATCTCTGAATACGTAAAACATCCAACAAACAATTATGTGATTATGAGCAAATAATCATTTTATTCATGATGTGGGTTAAGGTCAAGGCATGTGAGGTTTCACCCCACTGCTTCAAACAGTGCAAAGTGTTCACCTGAAGGACCAGATGAGGAATTCATTTTAGGTCTCATTGAAAGATCACATTGCCAGGACAATAACACTCCCTCAATACTGCCAGCCTTGATTTTGTGCTCAAGTTTCTGAAGTAAAATCATTCTTTTGTGATTCAAGTGGAGACTGTTACCAACCAGGTCACTTTGCTAAGATGTCCACGGCCTCAAAGAAATGACTTGCTGCTTCAGGCAGCCAAATCCTTTCCCTTTTGTGATTCTGAATCACATCCTCATTCATGAGTCCTGACACAGAGTTTGGAGCTAAAGTGTCACCATTGCCTTTCCTCCAGCAGATTGTTTGTTGCTCCAGATTCCAGCATCTGCATTCTCTTGAGACTGCGTGCGGAAATCAGCTAACACTATGACAACAAAGTCAAAAGAAGCCATGGAACTTTCACTTCCAGTTTTGATGGTTGCTTTGCAAAGTCAGCCACATTCTCCGTCCACCCTCTTCTCCAAAAACAAGTAGATCATTGTCAATGAAACCTTCCAAACAGCTGCTTCCAATTAGAAGGTCATGGTAACAAATTAACAATGCCCAATTGTGCTACAAACACATCTGGTTCATTAATGTCGTTCAGAGGAAGAAACCTGCTGTTCTTACCTGATGAGGTTAATATTGACATCAGTGTAGGGAGAATGTGGTGGACTCTAGACTGTCTGTTCAACACCCTAACTAGTCACTTAGATCAAGAGCATTCAGGCTATACTGTATAATGCATGCAGATTTGTCAGCTATACAAACATCCTGCGAATGAATAAAGGAAAATTCCGTTATAACATACGACACAAGACATCTTTTATTCTGGCAATGAGATTTAATATTTTACCACAGCTGCAACACAGAGGTTATTTTTGAATTTCTGGACGAGATCATAAAGGTTCATTGGCTAAAAATTAAAGGGGGATGAATTAAGACTTGATAAGCGATGCTCAGTTTAAGTTCCAGCAGGACTATTCAACTCATTGTAAGCTTTGTCCAAAGCATGGATAAAAGAACTGAATTAAAGAGGCAGGGCAGGGGTAAATGTCCTTGACATCTTGGCAGCTTCTGACCCAGTAGGGAATCAAATAAAATTGAAATCAATGGGAATTATAAGAAAGACTTATCTCTGACTGAATAAATTCTTAAACATATTTCCAACATCTGCAGAATTCTTCTTATGAAATTATGTGTTACCAGATAAAAATATTACCTCCATCAACAGACAGTGACAGAGGGCAGAAACAGATGAGTCTTTATTGATCTGTGAGCTGTGGGGAATTGAATGTTTCTGAGCTGTGTGATTCAGCTTTTCACAACCAGTGTAATAATTTGGTTGTGGAGGATCAAGAGCAATGTATCAAAGTTTGCCAAGCATGTTGTGGTAATTCAGAATGGCATTAGTGTGATATGGGCAAGGTAAGTGTATGGTAAGGATAAAAATAAATAAGAGTTGCCATCAGCCTTTTAAACCTGCTTTGCCATTTATCCTGATCATGACTAATGTTTTACCTTAGCACTATCGAAAAATGCCATGATTCTCCTAATGTCTAGAAATCTATCAACTACTGTTTTGAATAGTCATGACTGAGCCTCCACAATGCTCCAGAGTAGAGAACTCCAAAGATTACTGACTTCTGCATCAAGAAATATTATTTCTTGTTTCAGTCCTAAATGGCCTATCCTTGTTCTAAAATGGCGCCTCCAGATTTAGACTTTTCAGTCAGGGCGATTCTCTTCACTATTGTCTATCCTGTCAAATCCTTTAAGTAGAACCTAGCAGTCCAGTTAAACTCATTTCATATTGCAAATCCACTGTCCTTGCAAATGGTTCAGTGAATCTTTACTGTTCTTTCTCTATTATCTCAAGTAACAAGACCAAAATTCTACCAAAGCTGTAACCTTGAATTAGAAGCAAGCGGTTTCCAGAAGCTTAAGCACAAAATCTCTGTGGACGGTTTCAGTTAGTATTGAGGGGTGCTCAGGCTGGGGAAGCTGCCATTTCAATGAAAGATAATCCCCTATCAGACCTTTCAACTTGTCTCTGAATGGTGATGCATTATAACCTAGGACCCTGGTCAGACCTCACTTGGAATACAGTGCTCAGTTCTGGTTGCCTCACTACAGGAAGGATGTGGAAGCCATAGAAAGGGTGCAGAGAAGATTTACAAGGATGTTATTTGGACTGGGAAGCATGCCTTATGAAAATAGGTTGAGTGAACTCGGCCTTTTCTCCTTGGAGCGATGGAGGATGAGAGGTAACCTAATAGAGGTGTATAAGATGATGACAGGCATTGATTGTGTGGCTAGTCAGGGGCTTTTTCCCAGGGCTGAAATGGTTGCCACAAGAGGACACAGGCTTAAGGTGCTGGGGTGTAAGTGCAGAGGAGATGTCAGGGGTAAGTTTTTTATTCAGAGAACGGTGAGTGCGTGGAATGGGCTGCCAGCAACAGTGGTGGAGGTGGATACGATAGGGTCATTTAAGAGACATTTGGATAGGTACATTGAGCTTAGAAAAATAGAGGACTATAGGTGAGCCTAGTAATTTCTACGGTAGGGACATGTTCGGCACAACTTTGTGGGCTGAAGGACCTGTATTGTGCTGTAGGTTTTCTATATTCTATGTTCTATAACATGCATTGAGAGAGGGCATCTGTGCAGGATTAGAATAAATGCTGTTCTACTGTATATATTGTTCTTTTTTTCTCCTGGCCAATGTAATTGTCGATTGATAATTGGTTTATTATTGTCACCTGCCATCATGACAGATCATTTCACAACATGAATACATCAAGGTAATACAAGGGAAAAGCAGTAATAGCATACTGAATATAGAGTTACAGTTACAGTGTAGTGCAGGCAGACAAGACCATGATAAAGGTGACTGTGAGTGCAGGAGTCTATCTTATCATACAAAAGAGTCTTATAACAGCAGAAAAGACATTGGTGAGAAAACAGAAAATACGCTGGACGAACTCAGCAGATCAGACAACATCTATGAAGGGATATCTACAGCTGACACATCAGGATTGGAAAGAAAGAGGGTAGGAATCAAAACTAAAGGGTGAGGGGAACATACGTTGGTGGATGTGGAAGGTGGGGGTATGAAGAAGTGGAAATGTGAGAAGTTAGGAGGTGATAGGCGTGCTTTCAGGCTTTTGACTCTTCTGCCTAAGAGAAAGAAGAAGAGAAAATGTTCAGAGTGGGAGGGATCTTTAATTATATCGTCTCCAGGTAGTGTAGCTAGAGGTGATGGAGCGGGGCTGGTTTTTGTGATATGCTGAGCTGTATCCATGACTCTCTGGTGTTCCAGGAACCTGGGTTCTAGGTCATACAAAGCAGAGATGGGTGCTGTCTTGCATTGGATCATACAGATGAATTCATTAAATAGAACATCAAGGTTCTACAAAGTAAGTTAATAACAATGCAGAATCAAGTATAACGGCTACAGAGAAAGTGCAGTGTAGGTAGACAATAAGGTGGAAGATCATAACCAGGTAGATTCGGAGATTAAGAATCCATCTTTTTGGACTATTGTACCTATTTACATCAGGCATGTGGTTCCAATTGCATTTTGCCTCCAAATTACACACCAGTTTAACTACCAGGTCTAAATCCAAGAACGCCTTACCTTACATGGGGTACCTTTGGCAGAAAGACAGTAGTAATTCAAGAAGTTAATTCAACCCTGTATTCTTGAGCAGCTTAGAGACAGTGTGCCAGCTTGATTCTTTGTGTAGGCCCATCTACCCACACCCAGACCAATGCCCTCCCTTTTGCTCTCATCTATGTATTTATCCAAACTTAACTTAAATGTTACAGTGGAATCCAGATTAACCACTTATGATGGCAGCTCATTCACACTCACACTACCCTCTGAGTGGATAACTTTCCCACAGGTTCCTCTCAACCATTGCACCTTTCACCTGAAACCTAAGTCAGGTGAAAAAGCATGTAATTACTGTATCTATAACCTTCATAATTTTGTATACCTAAGACCTCCCCTCATTCTCCTACTCTACAGGGAATAAGGTCCTAATCTATTCAACCTTTCTCTATCATTCAGATCCTCCAGGCCTGACAATATCCTTGTAAATTATCACTGACATATCATTGCATAGGATGTAGAATGCTTGTTAACTATTATAACCATTTAACAATTACAACAGGCTATCTCGGCCCTTCTAGTCCGTACCGAACGCTTACTCTCACCTAGACCCACTGACCCGCACTCACCTCATAATCTTCCATTCCTTTCCGGTCCATATACCTATCCAATTTTACTTTAAATGACAATACCGAACCTGCCTCTCGTTCCACACACTGTAGAGTATGGAATGATTAATTCATAAATTTGGTTTGCGTTGTATTGTACAAGGTGAGATTTATAATTATCTGTGGCAGAGTGAAGAATAAGTACAAACTATTGTGAATTAGAATGAGAGCTTGAAACTATTCTTAGGCTGCCTGGGAAGAAAGTGGCTAACTTGGTTCCTTTCCTCGAGAGACAGTTACCAAGGAGTTGGTCCTCAAGAGCTTTCCATCATGATAACAAGACAGAGCAGAAGCAACTTCAGCCTCCCACGGCATTTCAGCGTTGAACCACATGCTGCGATCCTGGGCTTGTGTCACTGAGGCAGAGAAGGAAACTGACAAGGAGGAGCTCATGAGAGAGGTCCGACCAGCACTGCGCCAGCCCCGCTGCATCTCTGCGACCAGTAAGGCGAAGCAGGCCAGCTGACATGGGTCTGCCTCGCACCAGTGCTACGCCACAGCCCAGCGCTGCCATCAAGAAACACCCAGTGGGCAGTGGCGCCCGAGTCCTCCAGCAAAATCCCTCCATTGTCGCCCCTCTGGGTGGACGATTTGGGTGGTTAGCAAGGCTAATATGTGGATTGTGTGGTGGAGGGCATCAGATGCCGTGCATTGGTGGACATGGGGTCAACTATCACTATCATCCATCCCAACACGGACCAGCCATCCCCATCTGGGTGGACAATGACATCGATCCAGCTGACTATAGTCACCGGCAACTGAGCACTGATGAGAGGAGAGAGGTGACTGCACACTGCAGTGGGGAAAAGCAGGGGTCACGAGATGCGGCTGACCGACATTAGGCTTGTCTTGCTGTCTCATGGGGGGGCCACATGGGTCTGCTGGGGGCAAAACTCTGCCTCGGCACTGAAGCCGTGGCTCTCCGGCAGGGCAGTTCCAGGAAGTGGACCTGGCGGGCACAGCAGCAACCACCACCAGTCTCACAGCAGCCCACCGCAGTGGCCCTACGCAGCACAGCGTAACCAGGGGCAAGCGGTGGCAGTGTTCGGGAGGCAGCCGGCAGTGAGGTAGAACTCCCCACCATTGACCAGCAGGTGAGTGATAAACAGGCATGCCCAGGTGAGAGGGTGCAGAACTACGTGTGAAGGGACGCACTGAAACTTGGATCAGCCACCACAAGGGCCCGGTGGGGAAACACCATGGTTTGGGTGGCAGGGAATATACCCCTCAACTACAGTTCTACTCCATCAATATGAACCACCAGAATGCCATGTGACTGGCTGAAATATTTTAAACTGTATGGAATGTAATGATAATGTCTGTAAAGAATTTAGAGTTATCGAATCATTTTTTGTAAATAATTTTATTGTGAATAAAGTTTAATTTGGTAATAAAAAAAACCAAAAACAGCTGTTGAGCTGAATGAGCTTTTTTTGTCTGTCATTTTGGACGAAAGGCTCACTACTGAACGTTAAGGTAATAGACAGGGAAAGCAATAATAGGATTTAGAATAGTGTTAGTTACCATAACCGAGCAATGCAGAGTGGGTAAACATATAGGATGCAAGGGCCATAATGAGGTTGACTGAGAAATCAAGAGTACGAGGTTATTGTACAAAAGGTCCATTCAAATGTCTTATAACAATGGGACAGGAGCTATGCTTGAACCTTGTGATGTATATAACTTCTGCCCGATGGAAGGGTGGGGTAGAAAGGAGAAGTTCCAGTATTGGAGTGGTCTATGATTATGTTGGTTGATATCCCATACAACAGGAAATGTAGCTAGCCCATGGAGGACAGGCTGGTTGTAGTCAGAACAGTTAAGAATCACATTCAGAATTAGGTTTCTTGTCATTGGTATACCGTAAGGCATGAAATCTGTTGTTTTGTGGCAGCAATACAGTGCAGGTGCTATTATTTTGCATCTGGATAGGATGCCTCCTATGGTGCATCTATAAAAACTAGTGAGGTCCAAAGAGACATATTAAATTTCCATCCCTCGAAACCTTTCTTATTCATGTACCTGTCGAAGTGTCTTTTAAATATCAATGCACTTGCCTCAGCCACTTCCTCTGGGAGCCTATTCAACATATGGATCAACTCTGGGTGAAAAAGTTGCCCCTAGGGTATCATGTTGAAATGCAATGCCCCTTCTGATGGTATCATGTGGCACAGGTGGAAGCTGTCTGGTCCATTGTGCCTCTGTTCACTTTTAGAATGAACTATCCATTTAGTCCTTACTTTCTCTTCAGCGTCTTTCAAGGTTCTGCCCTCTATGTGTTTCTTCGACTTCCCTTCTAGTCTTAGCACCTTTATACAAAAAATGACTCTTGACATTACATATGCATTCCAAGAGGCTAAAATATAACACGACTGAAAATATTAATTAAATGTCTTCTGAGGGACAATGAACCTTAAATCCTTCCTAAATCCACACTCCAACTACATTCAGCTTAATTACTATTGGCCGAACTACAGTATTTAATTATAAAATAGATTATTGATGAGATTTTATATTTAAGAGTAAATCTGTGAAAATGTTCAGGCGAAAGCCTGCTAAAGTGAGGAATCCAACGTCTTCAAAGTATTTTTTGATGTGGTGTAAAGAGCCAAATAAAATTTATAAGAATGAGAAAGTTCATCATTCTTGATTTTCATCTCGAGCTGCATTGAATGTCTCAACACTTGCGTGTCAATTATTACTAAATGAGATATGAATGGATGTGTTAATGTATAACATGCAATTGCTTTGCATAATGATTAAAGCCTATCAAATGTAATAAGCTACTGTTTGCACTGTGTGCATGCAAAATTGTTTCTCACAGACTTGCATCTACATTGCAAGGACGCCATACTAACGTGTGAGCAGTAATTTTAACTCACGGCCCAGCGCAGTGTGATGATGGAGATGGAATGTTTATTCGGTTTGCACAGTCGCAAGGGAGGCATTTTAACCTACTGGTCCATTTCCTTGAGCCAAGATAAGACTGCAGAGGGGTAAAATTGTATTGATGGTTCAATATTCAAAATGAAGATTCAAAATGGGATAAATTTTCATGTGCATTCTCCCAGACCTCAAATGTAATTGCAATGAGTGTGCACTTGAATCTGCATTCCAAAGTAAAAATTGAAAACGTCTTCAAATGTCAGTAGTAAGCAGCTCCAGGAATTCACAAGGGCTTTTAGAGAGATGAATTAAGCACTATGCTCCTCTTTTAACCAAAAGGCACACAAAGTTAAAATCAGAATGTGTCCTAAAATGTGCTTCAGTTGTAACCCTGTAATGTCTCAGCTACATTTTGTAAGTCATCAGTCATCAGTGAGATGGAAGATTAATGGGAAATCTGAGAACTCGGCAACCTAATCTAGAACTAACATTGCCTGAAATCACGTCAGGAATTTTCCCTGAGCTAACCTAGCTGAGGGTTGATGCTGCTTTGTCTTAGATCAATTCTACTTTCCTATTCTCTTTTCTTCAGGGAAATTTCATACATAATTTCAAGCTTCCGAAAGGTTCAAAAAACTATGATAGAGATCTAGAGGATTATAAGGCTGGCAGGAAAGAGTTTAAAAATGAAATTAGGAGTGCCAGAAGTGGCCATGAGTAGGCCTTGGCAAACAGGATTAAGGATGTTCTACAAATATGCGAAGAGCAAGAGGATAAGCCGTGAGAGAATAGGACCAATCAAGTGTGACAGTGGAAAAGAGTGTATGGAAGCAGAAGAGATAGCAAAGGTTCTTAATGAATACTTTGGTTCAGCATTCACTATGGAAAAGGATCTTCCCGATTGTAGGGATGACTTACTGCAGACTGAAAAGCTTGAGCATATAGATATTAATAAAGAGGATGTGCTGGAACTTTTGGAAGGCATCAAGTTGGATAAGTCACTGGGACCAGACGAGATCTACTCCAGGCTACTGTGGGAGGCAAGGGAGGAGATTGCTGAGCCTCTGGAGATGATCTTTGCATCATCAGTGGGGATGGGAGAAGTTCTGGAGGATTGAAGGGTTGCAGATGTTGTTCCCTTATTCAAGAAGGGGAGTAGAGATAGCTCAGGAAATTATAGACCAGGGAGTCTTATTTCAGTGGTTGGTAAGTTGATGGAGAAGATCCTGAGAGGCAGGATTTATGAACACTTGGAGAGGTATAAAATGATTAGGAATAGTCAGCATGGCTTTGTCAAAGGCAGGTCATGCCCTACAAGCCTGATAGAATTCTTTGAGGATGTGACTAATCATATTGATGAAGGTAGAGCAGTAGATGTAGTGTATATGGATTTCAGCAAGGCATTGGATAAGGTACCCCATGCAAGGCTTATTGAGAAAGTAAGGAGGCATGGGATCCAAAGAGACATTGTTTTGTGGATTCAGAATTAGCTTCCCCACAGGAGGCAAAGAGGGGTTGTAGACGGGTCATATTCTGCATGAAGGTCGGTGACCAGTGGTGTGCCTCGGGGATCTGTTTTGGGACCCCTTCTGTTTGTGATTTTTAAAAATTACCTGGATGATGAAGTGGAAGGATGGGTTAGTGAATTTGCTGATGACACAAAGATTGTTGCTGTTGTGCATAGTGTGAAGGGCTGTCAAAGGTTACAGCAGGACATTGACAGGATGCAAAACTGGGCTGAGAAGTGGCAGATGGAGTTCAACCCAGATCAGTGTGAAGTGGTTCATTTTGGTAGGTCAAATATGATGGCAGAATATAGTATTAATGATAAGACTCTTGGCAGTGTGGAGGATCAGAGAGATCTTGGGGTCCGAGTCCATAGGACACTCAAAGCTGCTTATGCAGGTTGACTCTGTGGTTAAGAAGGCATATGGTGCAATGGCGTTAATCAACTGTGGGATTGAGTTTAAGAGCCGAGAGCTAATGTTGCAGCTATATAGGACCCTGGAAAAAAAAGGTGCAGAGGAGATTTACAAGGATGTTGCCTGGATCATGCCTTATGAGAATAGGTTGAGTGAACTTGACTTTTTCTCCTTGGGGTAACGGAGGATGAGAGGAGACCTGATAGAGGTGTATAAGATGATGAGAGGCGTTGATCATGTGGATAGTCAAAGGCTTTTTCCCAGAGCTGAAATAGCTAATACGAGAGGGCACAGTTTTAAGGTACTTGGAAGTAGGAACAGAGAAGATGTCAGGGATACGTTTTTTTATGCAGAGAGTGGTGATGGGCTGCTGGCGATGGTGGTGGAGGCAGATACGATCGGATCTTTTAAGAGACTCCTGTACAGGTACATGGAGCTTAGAAAATAGAGGGCTATGGGTAACCCTAGGGTATTTCGAAAGTAAGTACATTTTCGGCACAGTATTGTGGGCCGAAGGGCCTGTATTGTGCTGTAGGTTTTCTATGTTTCTATAATCTGACACCCCAGTGAAAGACCTCCTACCATATTTCACTAGGCACTCTGGGCTCAGGAAAGGTATGACTGTGACAGGATAAATAAGCTCTTTCGGAGGAGTGTAAAGGCTGAATGGAAGAAATTAGATTTGAAAGGGAAAATGGACAGGAATAATTATTTTGACAGAGAAATCCTGAAGAAATGGAAACAATTGAAACAAATAGCAAATTACATTTTATGCGTGGCTCACAGTTAATACCCCTTCGCCTTTATTGGAAAATTGCAAGCTCCAGCTCCCACATTCCTTCATTCGGAGATAAGCAATCATGCTTGCCTGAAACATCAGTGCATCCCCGAAGAAGTGCTGTCTTGTCAAATAAAAAGTTATAGAACAGTCATTGAAAAGTACAGCACAGAAACAGGCCCATTAAATCCCATCTGCCATTTTTCATGACTCTAACTTTTGAAGGATTGTGATGAAGTGTCATCGTACCACAAATAGCCTGTGTCTTTGCAAATGGTCTTCACCAGAGATCATCCGATAACATTCATCACAGCAACGAATTGCCTGATCTTTACTGCTGAATTTCTTGATATTTTGTGTTTTTTCTTATCTAATTATTATCCATTTCATTGCTGCTTGTGCAGCTTTGATGTGCATGAGCTGATTGTCATATTACTCTACATTATGGCTGTTTTTATAATTGGAAATTACTTAATTAGATATGAAGCGATTTGGAATATCCTGAGGCTGTGAAAATCTCTGTCTGACTGACAGGTACTTGCTGTTTTTTAATTTCAAATCAGAATAATATATAAAAAAATTGGAGCTGGAGGAATGTATGACTGGAGAAGGTTACTCATACAATGTGGCTATAGAGAGATATGAAGATAAAAATTATGACTTGATATATTATTATCAGGAGTCTGTGGAGACTGCTGTGGACAGAGACTTTATAGGTAGAGTACGTTAAATTTGGTTCTAGTTTAGTTAGATTTGTTTCATTCAGCTAATGAAGAATGCTTTTTGCATCTGTAATTATTTATTTGTTTATTTATTGAGCTACAGTGTGGAATATGCCCTCCCAACCCTTCAAGCTGCACCACCCAGGAAACCCAGATTTAACTCTAGCCCAGTCACAGGACAATTTACAATGACCAATTAACCCACCAACCAGTACATCTTTGGACTGAGAGAGGAAACCGGTACCTCTGGATCTAGAGGTTTCATGAAGACAACATGAATTACTGTACTATCTAAAGTATGAATCCACTGGATTAGGACAACAGAGAAATATATCATTTATCCACATTCAATTCCCTGGAGACATTTCCCTAACAAAGACCAAAAATATTAAAAAGTTCTTCCTTCTGGGAAAATGCCCCTGACAGATTCCATTAGCAATAAAGTCAATGAAGATGAAGACTGCTCCACACTCTTGTCCACATTTTGTTCTTCTTCAATTCCTTATTCAATTCCAGTGTGGCATTTCTATTTTAAACATGCAGGATGGCATCTAACTGGTTAATGAAGTTTATTTCCCCCTCTACAGCTATTTTTCTTTCCTGGTGAATCTTGTGGAGATTTATGAGCATTTTGACCTTTGTACAAAATGTTGATAAGACCTTGTAACAGGCATGCCTTTGATTGCCTGTATGATATTGAGGCTGCACAAACATTAGTCTTAAAACACACGGAAGTCAACCATAGGCTCAAATTACTAAACACTCCAAATTACAAAGTGTCTGAAAATATATTAATTTCATATCTTTGTCTTGGTTTCTAAGTTTTGCACTTAAATAACTGTCTTTTGACATCTGAAGTAGACTGCTTAATCAAGACTGCTTATTAATAACTTCAGTGCTACTCCCATACTTCATTGGTTATCTTGGGCCATGGTAAAGTCAAACCAGAACTAAAAATTACTTGGCACTTAACATGTCTATCTACACTTAGTGCCTGCTCCTGTTACTTTTACTTCATCAGTCTTGAGTGGCCTTTGTTCATGTCAATTTGTCTTTTTGGTGGATGATGTGATGCGTGTATGTGGAGTTTTTCTTATGCATATAGCAAGCACCAAGTAAAACTGTGAAGTTGGTTAGATGTAGCAAACTGGTTCAGGATCGAAGTAAGCTGTGGAAAGTTATAAAATTAGTCAACTCCATCATGGGTACTAGCCTCCATAGTATCGAAGAGCGGCGCCTCAGAAAAGTTGTGCCATCATTAAGAATACCCACCACCCAGAACATACTCTCTTTGCATTGTTACCTTCCACAAGGAGGTATTGAACCCTAAAGGTACACACTCAATAATTCAGGAACAGCTTTTTCCCCTCTGCCAATTTCAAAATGGACATTGAACCCATGAACACTACCTCACTAGTTTTTTAAAATTTCCATTTTTGCACTAATTATTTAATTTAACTACTTAAAATACATATATACTTACTGTACTTCAGTTTTTGTTAATATTTATCATGTTTTGCATTGTACTGCTGCCATAAAGTTAGTAAATTTTACGACATATGCCAGTGACATTAAACCTAATTCTGATTCTGACTAGTTACACTTCCAAGTTTTTGCTGTACTGAAGGAAAATCACCAAAGGTTCTAGCTCCAGCAAGCTCTGCTGTATTCCTCAATAACTTCAGGTTAAACATCTTTAGATTTTTTTATTGCATTAAAATATAACGTTGCAACCTAAAAGAAGAAAACAAGAGCAAGTTATTCAGTCCCTCATGTCTGTTCTGCTATTCAATAAGCTCATTGCTGATCTTTAACTTTGGAGATACTTCCCTGCGCCGACCGACTTTCTTCATATCCAAAAGCTTATTGATCTCTCTTAGTTCAGGTTATTGTTGTCATACTTGCTAGAGAGAAGAAAAGGTTAATGTTGATCTGACTGAAGTATTTTAAACAATGAACTGATTGACACTAGATAGCGGTCAATTATTCCTCCTCATAGGGGGACCTGTGAAGGGATTCAAGTTTTTGATAGTGAATCTTTGCAAGTTCTCAATCTCAGCTTTCTTGCAAGGTTTCCATTTATAAGACAGCACACTCCCAGCAATGACTTTTGAGGAGTGGGAGAATTCCAAAGAACTTCTCTTATCATCATGGTTCAGTGCTAGGATTAATATCTGAGAATTAAAAGGCTGTGGTTTAATGCTCCACACCAGAATACCAATACAACAGTTACCCCAATGATTCCCAAATTAGGTGCTGGTTAGTAGTGGTTTCACAAAATCAAAATTAAATAGGAGTTCAGGTATGTTAGCTGCTCCAGTGATATGGTTGATTGATATTTATGTCAGGCTGCAGTCACACAGCTCAGCATATAATACTATCATCACGTACAAACAAGCTGGAGGAACTCAGCAGGATGGGCAGCATCCATGGAAACAAACAGTCAATGTTTCGGGCCGAGACCCTTCATCAGGACTGAAATCATCAGATCTTGGCCTGAAATGTTGACTGCTCGTTTCCATGGGTGCTGCCCGACCTGCTGAGTTCCTCCAGCTTGTTTGTACGTGTTGGTTTAACCACAGCATGTGCAGTGTACTTTGTATAAAATCATTCCTGAAGGTCTGATCAAAAAGCTCCAAAACGAGGGCCTTTGTATCTCCCTCTACAAATGGATCTTTGACTTCCTCATTGGAAGACGACAGACTGTGCAAGTCTGAAATAACATCTCCACCTTGCCGATAATCAACACTAGTATATCTCAAATATATATGCTTAGCCCAGTGCTCTACTCTGTCTACACCCATGACTGTATATAAATTTGATGCTAGTACAACTATTGTTGGCAGAGTTTCAGATGGTGATGAAAAGGCATACAGGAGCAAGGTGATTAGCTAGTTGAGTGGATTCACAACAACAACCTCGCAGATAACATCAATAAGACCAAAGGATTGATTGTGGACTTCAGGAAGGGTAGAATGAAGAAACACACACCAGTCCTCATAGAGGGATTAGAAGTAGAAAGAATGAACAGTTTCAAGTTCCTGGGTGCCATCATCTCAGAGGATCTATCCTGGATCAAACATATTGATGCAGCTACAAAAAAGGTACAATTGTAGCAATATTACATTAGGAGTTTGAGGAGATTTGGTATGTCACCAAAGAAACTCACAAATTTCTGCAGAGGTGCCATGGAGAGCATTCTAACTGGCTGATTCACTGTCTGGTACGGGGAGGGGACAACTGCACAGGATAAAAATAAGCTGCAGAGATATGTAAACATAGTCAGCTCCATCATGGGCACTAGCCTCCCCAGATCCAGGACATCTTCTAGGAGCAAAGCCTCAAAAATGCAACACCTGTCATTAAGTACCCCTATTTCTCAGGACATGCCCTCTTCTCGTTGCTACAATCAGGAAGGGGGTACAGGAACTTGAAGGCACACTCTCAATGACTCAGGAACAGCTTCTTCCTCTCTGCTATCAAATTTCTTAATGGATATTGTACCCTTGAACACTATCTCACTATCTTTTTGTACCACTTATTTAATTTAACTTTTTAATATTTACAGAAATATATACTTCTTACTGCCGTTCAGCTGTTATTAATATATATTGCAATGTGCTGTGTTATCAATCATTTTCAATCTCTCGATGTTACAGTGGGAAGTTTCCACCTGCTTCAAAAGGTCAAGTATAATACCAATTAAATAGAATTGTCAATGTAACATACAAAGACACTCAAATCAGTGTGAGTTAATCAGTCTGATGGCCTGGTGGAAGAAGCTGTCCTGAAACCTGTTGGTCCTGGCTTTTAAGCTGCAGTACCATTTCCCAGGTGGTAGCAGCTGGAATAGATTGTGGTTGGGGTGATTCAGGTCCCCAGTGATCCTTCAAGCCCTTTTTACACACCTGTCATTGTAAATGTTCTGAATCATGGGAGGTTCACAACTGTAGATGCACTGAACTATTTGCACCACTCTCTGCAGAATCCAGGCAGTGATGCAGCCAGTCAGGATACTCTCAATCGTGCTCCTGTAGAAAGTCCTTAGGATTTGGGGGCCCATTCCAATCTTCCTCAACCGTCTGAGGTGAAAGAGGCACTGTTGTGCCTTTTTCACCACAGCCGTTATGTACAGACTATTCGAGATCCTCGGTGATGTTTATGTCGATGAACTTAAATCTGTTCACCTTCTCAACCCCAAATCGATTGATTTCTACAAATGTACCAGGGGGAAAATTCTGACTGGCTGCATCACCATCTGGTATTGGGATGTTGGTGGGGGCTACTGCACAAGATTGAAGTAAATTGAAGAAACTTGTAAAACTAAGTCAGCTCTATGATGGGTATTAGCTTCCATAGTATCTGAGACGTCTTCAGGGAGTAGTGCCTTAGGAAAGTGACATCAATCATTAAGGATCTCCACCACCCAGGACATTCCCTCTTCACACTGATACCATTGGGAAGGAGATACAGAAGCCTGAAGGAACACATTCAGTAATTCAGCAACTGCTTATTCCCCTCTGCCATCTGATTTCTAAATGGACATTGAACCCATGAACACTACCTCACTATTTTTTGTATTTCTGTTATTTTGTGCTACTTATTTTAATGACTATTTAATAGATATATATAAACTTAATGAAGCTCTATTCTTATCTCTGTATCTATTTATCATGTAGTTCGTTGCATGCTGCTGTAAAGCTAACAAATTTCACGACGTATGTCAGTAATATTAAATCTGACTCTGATTCTGATTCTGATTGTAACATAAACAAAGTCACTAAAGAGACACTGATACTAATGGATATAGAAATGTTTTATTCAGCAAAATGAGACACTCTCTGAGAAAGAGGCCTGTTCAACCCAATATTACATGACATTTTATTTGCCAAAGATCAAAGGACAACTCCCTAGTTACAATGTATCTACAATGCTTCCTTTGAATTACATATAATTTTCACAGCTGCTTCTTCTAACCCACACTCCTGACACCAAAAATGAATTTTAATCACCAATGTCTGGCTTGCAATTAAATGGTGTCCGCAGCTCAAGGAAACTACTTTCCAGGGTTACATTTCAAATTTAATCTACAATTCATGTTTAGATCTAAAGATTGGATGCTGAAGTTAATATTTTAGTATATAACCTAACTCCAGAGAACACCATAACATACTAATGCCACATACGTAACAACAAATTTGAGTACCTATGTGGGCGATATTAAACTTGATTCTGATTGCCTACCCTGGAAAGTTCTGGGTCAGTCCCAACTCTTAAAAGGAATGGCTCTTAATATTATCAGGTGTTTAAAGGTATGGAGAATGAGAATGTATTTGCCATGAGTAAGCATGGGCTTTCACCCTAAATCAGAATAACAGTCTAGACTGAGATTAGCACTGGCCTGTTAGAATCCAGAATGGTGAATGAATCATTAAACCATACCTTTTGTTCAAGTTCACCAAAAACACACTAACTACAGGGATTAATTTTAATTCCAGTGTTGCCGAAATTGTCGGCATACAGTTCATTGGAATCCGCCTCGCCGTCAAGGCAAAAGATTTGGGGCTCAGTTAGCACTCCAGTGCTGTGCATTAAAAAACATCTAAGCTGGTAATCCAGGGAGGCACAAAAGCTATACTACACTTTCGGATGTGCCATGTTTCTCATGAGGCACCTTCAAAAGAATTTTGATGCACTAAGAGTTAAGCACATTATTACTAGTATCAAGGCCAACCCTCTCATCTTTAGTCCTTTTTGTTGAGTGTTTGTGAGGGCATCCAGTTGCAAGCTGGTTGCCATAATTCCTAAATAATAACGGTGTCCACACTTCAAATATATTTTATTGGCCGTAAAATACTGGCAGGTCCTCAAACTGATGAAGACACTATCCAAGTCATTCTGTCAAGTCAGCTCCACTCAAGGGATCAAGTACTCTTGAGACGGCTGATGTTCACAGTTTATGCTCACCTCTGTTCAGTATTTCCCCTTGGAATGTGGATAACAAAAATCAGATATAGACTGGAGTCATATGCATACGACAGATCATGTAGATGAGGAAAGTTGCCATCCCTAAAGGGCAAAAGAAAAATAAGCCGCATTTCATGAATGCGCATCCTTTTTTTTCTGTGTGGTCAGCTGTCTGTTATCAACCCACAAAATTCACAACTTGCTTTAACAAAATATACTCTATTACTATGACCATTGAGTTACCATATGCAAAAAATGTGATCTGTGTAAGATACCAGTGGACTGCAAACAGAGCCCATTTTTCTTCTTTCACTTCAGGGTGGTATATATTTGAAGGTAGTGTGGAGAGCAGGGAAAGTGAGAGAGAGGTGAAATATAATAGTAAGGATGGATCCAATTTAACAAATTTGTGGTGTTAATTCAGTTCAGACTTTAATCAGAAATTTATCTTTTAAATTAATGCCGCTTTGCAAATACCAAATAATCCTCTTAAATTGTTTTCATCACTGGGCAATCCACAAGATAGAAATATAGAGGCAGAGCTCCCAGGATTTATGCCGGTAATATCAGATAATACAGACAGTGTCTGCTGAACTTCAGGCAGAAGTGAATTCTATCCAAAACCATGTGTATTATTGTTTGTGATTATCTTTCAAACCCATTTTCTCTTTAAATTATTTAGTTCAGGTCCCACCTACCACTCCCTCAGAACAAACTTAAAGATTCCATTGATTCTTCAAATTGTGTTCATTTCCTTGGGCAACAGAGCACTTGTGGAGACCTGTTGGTAGTAACTTCGTACCTAAAACCTGCTGAATTTACTGAAATACTGAATAGCAAATACAAAAGTATCTCTTCAATGTCTTTTTGTTTCAATATCTGTTTTGCCAAGTTACCTACAGCAGGAGAACTTAATTAATTTACTAGTAATTTTTACTTCAGTAATAAATCTATTTGGAACAAAGATACACAAAATTACATCAACAATATTTTTAATGGAAGAAGCAATACAATTAATTTCATTTGTGCTGCCTGATTATTTGATTCTATGCAATTATGAAAATATGGCTTTGGGGCATGCTTTCCATCAGGTACCCAATATTTCATAAATGAAATATAGTGTTTGTTTGAATATTATAAACTGCTATTCATTTAACTGCTTTTGATGGGAAGAAAGGTCATGAAATGTCTGAAGATGAGATAAGATCAGAATGCTAAGCAGGATAAAGATCTTGTGCTGCACATAGGATTTCACCATTGAGTAAATATAAACTTACAGGAATTCCAACCTGCTCAAAAAAAGACCTTGAAAGAATGAAGAATGGAGATGCCTACAGCAATAAATGATGTGAGCATTGGATTGTCAGCCTGCAGCAGTTTCTGAACATCTCAAGTGTCCCCTCCCATTGTCTGATGTTCTAAAAAGCAGTGGTGATTACCCACTGCCGAAAAAAGTTTAGTTTCGACCTTGTCAGAGAAACATAATTAGAAAGGTCAAATGTCCTCAGATATTGGCAGCGTATTTTGTTTTGTTATGATGACATTCAAGGAACGATGTCCCAAATTGTACATTGTCTTCCTTTACACCAAAGCTGCAATCGATTCACAAAATGATTGTGTATGAAAAATAAATGGCCAAGCATGAAAATAAGTTGGGATAGTTTCAGTTCTGGTCCTTCTCAAATGAATAAAAAGACTTATTTCTTTGAATTGTATAATAATGTATGTCGAGTAATAATAGCAAGGATGAGTACAAGATTTGTTCAATAGCAGGAAACTATTTTTCCTACTGAGACAGTCTTTGCCACAGAAGGTGTGTTGTGAAGGTCATTCTGTCCTCATGTGATTCATCGATAATTGTAGTCTGCTTTTTAGTATTGACTCTAACGTTTACATAACAGAACATCGATTTCCAGCAGCTAATGAAGTGAGCTGTAAAAAGGGGAGGATTGAAACACTAGATTGGCAAGGGATGAAGGTCTTTGAGGAGATAGCACAGCATAAAACTGGATGAAAATGCAGTTATAGTTTGTAAAGGAGATATGAGTGTCTCAAACCTCTGCACAGAGAAGATTTATGCTTTTATCAAACTCTTCTCCTCAACAGGACTTTGTAGGGCTTTGTCTACTTGGAAGTGGAACTATTTATTGTTGGAACATGTACCAAGATACAGGGAATTTGATGCTATTCATACAGATCAATTCATTACACCATGCATTGAGGTATATCAAAACAATAACAATAAAGTGTAACAGCTACAGAGAAAGTTCAGTGCAAAGTCAAAGTAAAATTTATTGTTAAAAGTACATGTATATATATTACCATATACTATCTTGAGATTCATTTCCTTGCAGGCATTTACAGGAAAATAAAGAAATATAATATAATTTATGAGAAGCTATACATAAACAAAGACTGACAAAAGAAGACAAATAATGCAAATAAAAAGTACAAAGAAATTGAGTTGTAAAGCGTCCTTGAAAATGGATCTGCAGGTTGTCGAATCAGTTCAGAGTTTTGGTGAGTGAAATTATTCATGCTGGTTCAAGAGTGTACTTGCCAGGTCATGCCAAGGTAGATTTTGAGGTCCAAAGCCCATCTCATACCTGGAAACCATTCAATAGTTTTACAACGGTGGATTAGAAGCTGACCATGAGCCTGGTGGTACGTTCAAAGTTCCAAGTACAAAGTAAATTTTTTATCAAAGTCATGATCTACAACACTGGCATTTTTTTTCTTGTGGGTAGGCTTGATAAATCCAAGAAACACAATAGAATCAATGAATGACCATACCCAACAGGACGGACAAACAACCAATGTACAAAAGAACTGTGCAAATACAACAAAAAAGAGTAACTTTAATAAATAAATAAGCAATAAATATTGCAAACTGGAGATGGGAGTCCTTGAAAATGAGTCCATAGTTTGTGGGAACAGTTCAGTGATGGGGCATGAAGTTAGCTCCTCTGGTTCAAGAGTCTAATGGGTGAGGGGTAATCACTGTTCCTGAACCTGGTGGTGTGGGTCCTGAGGCCGAGCTGTTTATGCCCCAGACAACACTGAAGAATCTGAGCATTTCATAGTTATTACCAAGATACTGATCTTTTAGTTATTAGTGAGATACTGACCACAAGTCCGTGTTTAAAACCTTTGTGGGCATTCAGGCTCAGTCCAAGGGCCTAATCAGCGGCAAGAACAGGTAGCAGTGACAAGGTATCTCGCAGGTCAGCGAAGCTTGTTTGAAAGTACAGAAGGGACAAGTAGGGCGGCTATTGTTAGGGATTAGGCCAGAGGTAAGAGTACTGGTGTTAGGCTTCGGCCAGACAAACCTGTTGGAATTCTTTGATTAGAGTACAAGTACACTCAGCAATTCAGGAACAGCTTTTTCCTCTCGGCCATCAAATTTCTAAATGGACATTGAACCCTTGGACATTACCTAACTTATTTAAATATATAGTATTACTGTTTTGCATGATTTTTAATCTATTCAATATATGTATACTGTATAAAGAATACTGAATAAGATTTATGAATTTATTATTATTACTGTACTTATTTTACTTTTTTTTATTCAATATTATGTATTGCATTGAACTGCCACTACTAAGTTAACAAATTTCACATCACACGCCGGTGATAATAAACCTGATTCTGATTCTGGATAGATAAAGGGGATGCAGTGGATGTTGTACATTTGGACCTTCAGAAGGCCTTTGACAAAGTGCCACACATGAGGCTGCTCACCAAGTTAAAAGCCCATGATATTACAGGAAAGTTAGTGACAAGTATAGAGTGTTGCCTGATTAGTAAGAGGCAGCAAGTGGAAATAAAAGAATCCCTTTTTGGTTGACTGCCAATGACTAGTGGTGTTCCGTAGGAGACTGTGTTGGGACCACTTCTTTTTATGCAGTATTTCGATGATGAATTAGATGGCTTTGTTGCCAAGTTTGCAGATGATACGAAGATCGGTGAAGGGGCAGGTAATGTTGAGGGAATAGATAGGCTGCAGAAGGACTTAGACAGACTTACAGAATGGGTAAGAAAGTGGCAGATGAAATATAATGTTGGAAATGCACTTTGGTAGAATAAATAAATCTGCAGACTGTTTTCTAAATGGGGGGGAAATCCAAAACTCTGAGATGCAAAGGGACTTGGGAGTCCTTGTGCAGAATGACCTAAAGGTTAACTTGCAGGTTGAGTCGGTGGCGAGGAAGGCAAATGCAATGCTAGCATTCATTTCAAGAGGTCTAGAATATAAGAGCAGGGATGTGACGCTGAGGCTTGATAAGGCACTGGTGAGGCCTCACCTTGGGTATTGTGAGCAGTTTTGGGCACCTCATCTTAGAAAAGATGTGCTGGCATTGGAGAGGGTCCAGAGGACATTCATGAGAATGATTCTGGGAATGAAAGGTTATCATAAGAGGAACATTTGATGGCTCTGGATTTGTACTTTCTGGAATTTATAAGGGTGAGGGGGGATCTCGTTGAAACCTTTCAAATGATGAAAAGCCTAGACAGAATAGACATGGAAAGAATGTTTCCCATGGTGGGAAAGTCTAGGACAAGAAGGCTTATCCTCAGGATGGAGGGGCAACCATCCATTTAAAACAGAGATGCAGAGAAATTTCCTTAGCAGTAGAGTGGTGAATTTGTGGAATTTGTTACCACAGGAGCTGTGGCCAGGTTATTGAGTGTATTTAAGGCAGAGCTTGATAGTTTCTTGACTAGACACAGACAAGGCATGGGAGTGGGACTGAGGGGAGAAAAGGATCAGCCATGATTGAATGGCAGTGCAGACTCAATGGGCCAAGTGGCCTAATTCTGCTCCTATGTCTTATGACGTTATGGTCTTTTCATTCAGAATCTGTTGCATAGGCATTTTTGCTGTTGCACCTTGGCCTTCAGGTGGCTATAGAACCTATCCTTTTCCTTTGCAGTTTGACAGAACTGCCCTGTGATATGGAAGGTAGTGATCAGTGAGGAAGAATTCACAGATGTGGATGGAGAAAAGCTCGGCATGGGAGCTGCAGTGAGACAATAGAATACATCGGACAATGAACCTGTTGCTGTGAATGGGAGACTCCACGGGCTTTGGAGAAGAGCTCCGGGGTCTGCTGGGGTTTTATTGAATACTCCAAATCAAGCATAGGCTGCCTAGGATGCACCGATAAAGGACAGCTTTGCAATGTGGAGGCTGCTTAGAAATCGGGAAGATCTGATAAGTGATGCCGTAGTAGGCATGCAGTTAACTCAAAACCATTCAGCAAGCTATCACAAGAGCAGCAGGTATAGCAGTAGCAGAATTGTGAACATTAGAGAAAATTCAGAGAGGGAAATTAAGATATATTTCTGATACTATAAAAGACAGAAGAAAATACAAGGACTGACTCCAACACTCGGGTGGGAAACAAATTAAATACAGAGCCACGACACTGGAGACTTGGTGAAACAAGTTAGTAATGACTGTGATTGAGCTTATAATATCTAGTATCAAATTACACGCAGTATAATTAATTCCCATAATTGTTCATAGGTGTTATCAACCTGTATTAAATTTAAATTTTACAGTTAATGCTTAGAGCATATAATAAATTGCATGTATAATACATATAGATATGGGGACATTTGGGTTCAGGTAACACTGTGAGTTCAGGTGATTACCAGACCTACCTGGAGAAGTGGTCCATTGGAATCCTAGTGCTTGGACTGAATACTTCAGACTTTTTAAGTACAATTCATAGTGAAGAGTATTGCATTTAAAAAGACTCAATGAATGTATGTTTGTTTAAATTAATAACTGTGTTTATATTACACATATTGTATACCTATAAATGATTGGTTGATGATATAATTCCACAGATGGTAAAATTTCACTGTTTAAAACTAGTGTATCATTGGAAGTATAAATTATGAGTACTGTTTAGTATGACTTCTGATATTTTGTTGTACATGCCCACATTAATATGAGTCGATTGCCCTCAATAGATGATGCTTGATGGTAGCTCTATCTCTGTTATTTGCTCTATTAACTACTGGTACAAAGAACCTGTAGGCACCACACCTTGGTTCCATAATCATGATTAATCTTTCTTAATAAAAGCTTATCAACCTCGCTTCACTGACTTAGCCTCAGTTAACGATTTCCATCGCCCCTTGTGTATAAACACTCTTCCAACATCCCTCTGAGAGGCAGGGCTCCAACTTTGTAATGACTCTTGTGCTAGATTCGCCCACAAGAAAGACTGGCTTCTCTTTACCAACAGGCGAACAAAAGTCAAACTCGCCACTTCCTGTTCCTGGAACAAGCTGTTGAACAAAGTGATGTGATTGGCTGCTGAGCAGAATGCATTGTAATATTTTCAGTACTGGGCAACATTTCCGCTGATCTGGAGTTACCCAGGACATGCTCGATTCCTAACAGAAACCGCTGTTCAGGGACGAATCCTTGCTGATTTATTTGCCCTCGTTAGCATAGGGCTGTCAGGATCAGAATTAGAAACAGGTTTATTTTCACTGACTTATAGATCATAAAATATGTTGTTTTACAGCAACAGTACAGTGCAAAGGCATAAAATTGCTATAAATTATGTATGAATTAAATAAATAGTGCAAAAAAAAACAAAGTACTGTTTATGGTTTCAAGGGCCATTCAGAAATATGATTTCAGAGGGCAAGAAGCTGTTCTGAAATCACTAAATGTGGATCTTCAGGCTCCTGTACCTCCAGACCAATCATAATAAAAAGACGAGATCATGTCCTGGATGGTGCCGATCCCTAGTGATGGATGGAACCTTCTTGAGATCCTGCCTCTTGAGGATGTCCTCAATGGTGGGATCCTAAAGACAGATTTAGAGAGATCAACCCTGAGATCTACCTAGAAAGTTGGCTCTGCCATTGAATTGTAAAGACCAATTGTTACATTTATTATAAAAAAGATGACTTATCTTCACTGGGGTTAACAGTGCAATGTGGGAATCAATAATGTTTCTCTCTTCATAAGCTGGGGAAATATTTTCAATCATATAAAGAGAAAAAGGGAGGTGAGAGCTGATATTGGACCACTGGTAAATAATGTTGATGAGGCAGCAATGGGGGACAAAAAATGGCAGATTAACTCAATGAGTACTTTGCATCATTCTTCACTGTGGAAGACACTAGCAGTGTGCCAGAGGTCTGTGATGCCATTGCTATTACAAAGGAAAAAGTGCTAAGCAAACTCTAAGGTCTTAAGGTGGATAAGTCACCTGGACCAGATGGACTACATCCCAGAGTCCTGAGAGAGGTTGCTGAAGAAGTTATGGATATATTAGTTATGAGCTTTGAGAATCACTTGATTCTGGTATGGTCTTGGAAGACTGGAAAATTGCTAATGTCACTTCACTCTTTAAGAAGAGAGGAAAGCAAAAGAAAGGAAATTATAGACCAGTTACCCTAACTTTAGCGGTTGGGAAAATGTTGGAGTCTATTATTAAGGATGACATTTTGGAGTACTTGTAGACTAATGATAAAGTAAGTCAAAGTCAGCATAGTTTCTGTCAAGGGAAATCTTGCCTGACAAATCTGTTCCTCGAGGAAGTAACAAGCAGAGTGGACAAAGGAAAGGCAGTGGATATAATTTACATGGATTTTCAGAAGGCATTTGATAAGGAGCCACACATGAGGCTGCTTAACAAGATAAAATCCTATGGTGTTACAGGAAAGATACCGGCATGGATAGTGGAATAGCTAACAGGCAGGAGGCAGCGAGTGGGAATAAAGGGGCCCTTTCTGGTTGGCTGTCAGTGACTTGTGGTGTTCCTCAGGTGTCAGTATTGTGATCACTGCTTTTCACTTTGTTTGTCAGTGATTTAGATAATGGAATTGATGACTTGTGGCAAAATTTGTGGATTATACAAAGATAGGTGGAGAGGCAGTGCTGAAGAAGCAATGTGGTTGAGGGACGACTGTGCAAGCACATAGACATCAGTGAGTTAACCGGCGTGAAGAGTTTAAAAGGAGACAGATTTTTCTTTAGCGGTTTAAACGAGGGACGACTGTGCAACTGGGTGGACGTCAGTGAGTTAGACTGGCGCGAAGTTTAAAAGGAGACAACTTTACAGAACGGGCGCCAGAATAGAGGAGACAGTGTAGGAGGGCTTCGGATCAACGAGGCATCGGCGATAATAGTCGAGACAAGGTAGGCTACCTGTGAAGAACAGAATTAGGAAGAATGTCTGTGATGCTGGTGTTCTGTACTGGGTGTCAGATATGGGAAGTCCAGGAGAGTCCCAACCTCCCAGAAGGCCACATCTGTGCCAGGTGTGTCGAGTTGTAGCTCCTGAAGGACTGGGTTAGGGAACTGGAGATGCAGCACGATGACCTTCATCTGGTCAGGGAGAGAGAGGAGGTGATAGAGAGGAGCTATAGGCAGGTAGTCACACCGGGGCCTCGGGTGACAGATAAGTGGGTAACAGTCAGGAGATGGAAGGGCAAGAGTCCGATACTAGAGAGTACCCCTGTGGCTGTCCCCCTTAACAATAAGTACTCCTGTTTGAGTACTGTTGGGGGGAGGAGGTGACCTACCTGGGGAGAAACAACAGTGGCCATGCCTCTGGCACAGAGTTTGGCCCTGTGACTCAGGAGGGTAGGGGAAGGAAGAGCATAGCAGCAGTGATAGGGGAGTCTACAGTTAGGGGGTCAGACAGGCGATTCTGTGGATGCAGGAAAGAAACATGGATGGTTGTTTGCCTCCCAGGAGCCAGGGTCCGGGATGTTCCCGGATGTCTGTCTGTCTGTCTGTCTCTGATCATGTCCATGATACTCTGAAGTGGGAAGGTGAACAGCCAGAGGTCGTGGTACATATTGGTACCAATGACACAGGTAGGAAAAGGAAAGAGGTCCTGAAAAAAGACTACAAGCAGTTAGGAAGGAAGTTAAGAAGCAGGACCACAAAGGTAGTCATCTTGGGATTACTGCCTGTGCCACGTGACCGGTAGTATAGGAATAGAGTGAGGTGCAGGATTGATGCGTGGCTGAGGGATTGGAGCAGGGGCAGGGATTCAGATTTCTGGATTGGGACCTCTTTTGGGGCTGGCATGGCCTGTACAAAAAGGACGGGTTATACTTTAATCCAAGGGGGACCAATATCCTGGCAGGGAGGTTTGCTAAGTCTATTAGGGAGAGTTTAAACTGGAATTGCTGGAGGGTGGGAAGGGAACTGAAGAGACGGTGGAAGGAGCTGTTGGCTGACAAATAGAGAAAGCTTGGAGACGGTGCGAGAGGGAGGATGGGCAGGTGACAGAGAAGGAATGCACTCAGACTGATGGTTTGAGATGTGTCCATTTTAATGCACTAAGCATCATGAACGAAGTAGATGAGCTTCGAGTATGGATCAGTACATGGAGGGAATATCTACAGAGTCTCTGTGGGTGGAGGTTGGGAACAGGAAGGGGTCAATAACTGCTGGGTGTTTTTTTATAGACCACTCAATAGAACAGGGGCATCGAGGAGCAGATAGGGAGACAGATTCTGGAAAGATGTAATAATAGCAGGGTTGTCGTAGTGGGAGATTTAGTTTCTGAAATACTGATTGGCATCTTCCTAGAGTGAGGGATTTAGATAGGGTAGGGTTTGTTAGGTGTGTTCAGGAAGGTTACCTGACACAATATGTAGATAAGCCTACAAGAGGAGAGGCTGTACTTGATCTGGCATTGGGAAATGAACCTGGTCAGATATCACGTCTCTCAGAGGGGAGCATTTTGAAGATAGTGATAATAATTCTATCTCCTTTGCCATAGCATTGGGGAGGGATAGAAACAGACAAGTTAGGAAAGTGTTTAATTGGAGTAAGGGGAAATATGAAGCTATCAGGCAGGAACTTGGAACCCCAAGGCAATCTACAGTATGTGAAGAGCAAGAGGATAAGATGTGAGAGAATAGGACCAATCAAATGTGATAGTGGAAAAGAGTGTATGGAACTGGAAGAGATAGCAGAAATACTTAATGAATACTTTGCTCAGTATTCACTACTGAAAAGGATCTGGTGATTGCAGAGATGACTTACAGTGGATTGAAAAGCTTGAGCATATAGACATTAAGAAAGAAGATGTGCTGGAGCTTTTGGAAAGCATCAAGTTGGATAAGTTTCCGGGACCAGATGAGGTGTACCCCAAGCTATAGTGGGAGGTAAGGGAGGAGATTGCTGAGCCTCCAGCAATGATCTTTGCATCTTCAATGGGGACAGGAGAGGCTCCGGAAGATGGGAAGGTTGCAGATGTTCTTCTCTTATTTAAGAAAGGGAGTAGAGATAGCCTAGGAAATTATAGACCAGTGAGTCTTACTTCAGTGGTTGGCAAGTTGAGGAAGAAGATCCAGAGAAGCAGGATTTATGAACATTTAGAGAAGCATAATATGATTAGGAATAGTCAGCATGGCTTTCTTAAAGGCAGGTGGTGCCTTACGAGCCTGATCGTATTTTTTCAGAACATGACTAAACACATTGAAGGTAGAGCAGTAGATGTACTGTATATGGATTTCAGCAAGGCATTTGATAACGTATCCCATGCAAGGCTTATTGAGAGAGTAAAGAGGCATGGGATTCAAGGGGACCTTTCTTTGTGGATCCAGAACTGGCTTGCTTACAGAAGGCACAGAGTGGTTGTAGACGGGTTATATTCTGCATGGCCAGTAACCAGTGGTGTGCCTCAGGGATCTGTTCTGGGACCCTTACTCTTCGTGATTTTTATAAATGACCTGGATGAAGAAGTGGAGGGATGGGTTAGTAAACTTGCTGATGACACAAAGGTTGGGGGTGTTATGGATAGTGTGGAGGGCTGTCAGAGGTTACAGCAGGGCGTCGATAGGATGCAAAACTGGGCTGAGAAGTGAAAGATTGAGTTCAACCCAAATAAGTGTGAGGTGGTTCATTTTCGTAGGTCAAATATGATGGCAGAATGTAGTATTAATGATAAGACTCTTGGCCGTGTGGAGGATCAGAGAGATCTTGGGGTCCGAGTCCATAGGACACTCAAAGCTGTTGTGCAGGTTGACTCTGTGGTTAAGAAAGCATACTGTGCATTGGCCTTCATCAACCATGGGATTGAGTTTAAGAGCCAAGAGGTAATGTTACAGATGTATAGGACACTGGTCAGACCCCACTTGGAGTACTGTGCTCAATTCTAGTCACCTCACTACAGGAAGGATGTGGAAACTATAGAAAGGGTGCAGAGGAGGTTTACAAGGATGTTACCTGGATTGGGGAACAAGTTTTATGAGAATAGGCTGAGTGAACTCAACTTTTTCTCCTTGGATGAGTGGTGAGAGGTGACCTGATAGAAGTGTATAAAATGATGAGAGGCATTGATCATGTGGATAGTCAGAGGCTTTTTCCCAGGGCTGAAATGACTAACACAAGAGGGCACAGTTTTAAGGTGCTTGGAAGTAGGTACAGAGGAGATGTCAGGGGTACGATTTTTATGCAGAGAGTGGTGAGTGCATGGAATGGGCTTCTGGCGCCGGTGGTGGAGGTGGATACGATAGGGTCTTTTAAGAGACTGCTGGATAGGTACATGGAGCTTAGAAAAATAAAGGGCTATGGGTAACCCTAGGTAATTTCTAAGTAAGTACATGTTCGGCACAGCATTGTGGGCTGAAGGACCTGGATTATGCCATAGGTTTTCTATGTTTCTATGTTCCTATGATTTAGACAAATTGGAAGAATGGGCAAAAAAGTGGGAGGTGGAATACAAGCGTTGGGAAATGTATGATAATGCATTTTGTTAAAAGGAACCATGGTGCAGACTATTATCTAAACAGGGAGAAAATTCAAACATCAGAGGTGCAGAGTGACTTAGGAGTCCTTGTGCAAGATTCCTGGAATATTAATTTACAGGTTGAGTTTGTGGTAAAGAAGGCAAATGCAATATTGTCATTTATTTCAAGTGGAATAGAATATTAAACAAGGAGATAATGCTGAGGCTTTATAAGACACTAGTCAGGCCGCTTTTGGAGTATTGTTAACAGTTTTGGGCCCCATATCTCAGAAAGGATGTGTTATCATTGAGGAGAGTTCGGAGGAGGTTCATGAGAATGATTCCAAGAAGGAAGGGGTTAACATATGAGGAGCGTTTGGCAGCTTTGGACCTGTACTCACTTGATTTAAGAAGAATGTGGTGTGATCTCATTGAAACCTATCGAATGTTGAACGGACTAGATAAGGTGAATGTGGAAAGGATATTTCCTATGGCGGCTCTATCCAGAACTAAATTGAGGGGCGGGTCATTAGAACAGAGTTAACAGAATATTTTTAGCCAGAGAGTAGTGAATCTGTGGAATGTTCTGCTACAGACTGTGGTGGAGGCCAAGTCCGTGGGTACAATTAAAGCAGAGGTAGATAGTTTCCTGATTGGTCAGGACATCAAAGGATATGGTGAGAAGGCAGATGTTTGGGGTTGAGTGGGATCCGGGATCAGCCATGTAGGAATGGCGGAGCAGAATCGATGGGCTGAATGGCCTAATTCTGTTCCTATGTCTTAAGGTCTAGAGGAAGGAAAATGTTGAATGAAAGTCACACTCAGTCAGTATTCAAGGAATGCTTCTGGAAGTACTCATGTTTATTCACCAAAAGTGGATGTCAAGCTTGCTTACACTAGATACACTTAATGCAGGTTGCTGGCTGATGTTGTAGTGGTATGAGCACTGGATTTCAAGGCAAATGGGCTTGAGTTCGAACCCAGCTTACTCCTTGTATGCTTTCCATCTTTGCTGGGTTGAACATCGAGCTAGAAACTCAGCCTCATAAAAAACAGTCAAATGCTGTGCAAATGGCAAGAACCTGATGCACTGCCCCCATTTTGTTCCTATGGTTGCATGCCACCCCAAAATATGTTCAGAGTCTCCATGGTACTGCTGTATTTTTCATATGAGGTGATAAATATTTTTTTCTCTATTTCTCCTCAAATTCTTCAATCCATTAAGTTAAATTTTTGCTTGCCTTCTGTTTAACTGTTCCGTGCCTGCTGCAGATACTCCATGGTTCAAAAGCTTACCAGTGGTAAGGTTTACGGCCGGTCAGTAGATTGCGTGCTTTGTGCTGTGTTAGTGTTTACCATCAAATACCCCTTTCCTCAGTTGGCCTAGAGCTATGCTCTAGACCGGGGGTCGGCAACCTGCGGCTCCCGAGCCATTTGTGGCTCTTTCACCTCTGTGCTGCGGCTCCCTGTGGCTTTGGGAAATAATTGGTCAGTATTTAATTAAAATGTATTTTATGTTAGTTTGTTAGCTTTTGAAATGTAATTATGGTGATCTTGTACAACCTAAGTGTAGCGACACCATTTCCTGCCACATCCGAAACGGCTCACAATTAGCCAGCATTCCGGCTAAGGGAGATAGCCTACGGGGGTTTGTGAGTACGCGTCTTTTGCAGCATCTGCGTCCATGGGGGCTGGGTTGAGGGAGGCTTAAAAGCAAGGCTGTTTAGTTCGAATAAAGCTATCTTTGACTGCAGTTTACTGACACCGCTACAACGTGTTTTTATCGCTGGCTGTCCAGACGGAAGGTGCTGAAACGCTTTGTCGCGTGTCTGGAAGAAGTGAAAACTTTCCTGGGCAGCAAAGGGCTCACCTTTCCTGAGCTGGAACAGCCAGAGTGGCTGGAAAAGCTACACTTCATGGTAGACATGACAGCGCACCTGAACACGCTGAACACAGCTCTTCAGGGGAAAGGACGTACAGCCCTGCACATGTTGGAGGATGTTTTGGCATTCGAGCGCAAGTTGACAGTGCTTGCCAGAGATTTACAGAAAGGCACTTTGTCTCACTTCCCCAATTTGAGAGAGTTCAAACAAGGTCACGACATGATAATTTCGGAGTATTTACATTCTGCAATCATCGCAATGCAAACATCGTTTGGGAAACGCTTCTGTGAGTTCAGAGAGGAAAAAAACACATTATCCTTCCCGGTCACTCCCTTAAGCATCGATCCTTCCCTACTGAATACGACTGCATTGGCAGGTGTGAGTCAACCTGATCTTGAGATGGAACTGGCCGACATAGCCGACAAAGACATATGGGTGTCCAAGTTTAGACGCTTGACAGCAGACCTTGAAGATGTTGCCCGTCAGAAGGCCGTTCTTGCTCAGAAACACAAATGGAGTGATATTGAAAACCTCACAGATGACAGCTTGCGATCCTGTGTAAAGATGAAGGTGACATCATACAGCCCTGATGTGCAGACGCTGTGCGCTGAGGTCCAGGAGCAGAAATCCCATTAACCAAGTATGATAAATATTTTAATTGCCTATTATTTTACTTATATTCATATTTTTTCATTGTTCAGTGAAATAGTCCTTTCATTTTTCAGGATGACAGCTGGCTGACGTTATTTTTGGTTTGCTGCTGGCGGAAAATTTAAGTTCGGCGTTTTTCATAAATACAAGAAGGACTCAAATAGACATTGAATATTTTACTTAAAAGTAACTTTCAACCCAACGTCTTTTTTTCGGAGTTCAAAATGTTTTTGTTGCATGCAGAAATGTAATTTCGTTTTCTCTGCAGGAGTTCATCAATTTCATAAATGCAACACATTATAGTTTGTTTATACATAGCATAAAGGCAAAAAAAACGTTGTATGCAGTGTTATTTCATTTTAAATGTCAAACGGGTTTTGCGGCTCCCAGTGTTTTCTTTTCTGTGGGAAACGGGTCCAAGTGGCTCTTTCAGTGGTAAAGGTTGCTGACCCCTGCTCTAGACAGAAGAGTTAAGTTTGAAGACTAATGTCTGCCACAGTTGAAAGTTGACCTCTGAGATGTAGGAATATATCTCTTCCAGAATCATTCAGAGGCCATAGCTTTTCTGAATCTGCTGCACTCAGCTATTTCTTGCTATGATAAAAATAGGTATCACAGAAGGAAGGCACATGGGCCAACATTTCTTTAATTTTGAAATGTGACAATATACATTATTCAAATGCATAAAATGTATTTAATAAGAAATAATCAATTTGTAAGTCAATGCTCTTTCAATTAGTTAACATTGGCACATCATCAATGATTATTTATGTAAAACCCTTGAGCAAAACACAGCTCTTCAGGCAATCATTCATGTGATTTTGAACACAGAGTTCAACCAATTATTGTACAAAGGCCAGGGGGCCCTAATCTGAGGCTTTTCTCCAGAGACCTATGACAGTAACTGCACCCGACTTCAGGACAACCTTGGAGCATGCCTTTTAACCAGTTTGCTTTGCAAATCAGTGAGTTTCAGGCATATCACTCATGCATTGATGATTTTTCAGCAATAGGATCCTGGACATGATGACCTAGAGTGGGCATTTTCCTGTTCTTGAATTGCAGCAAATAAAAAAGCTCATCAAAGTACTTCTTAAATGTTATAAGGCTGTCTGGTTCCACCATCAGAGGTTGAGCTCCTGCGGTTCAATGTCATTTATTTTTGTTTGTTAACACTGCTTTGCTGAATTAATGGTTCTTAATCAACAAAAGCTTTTGTTCTTGTTCAACTGACCGCATTTAGCACTATGAATGAAGCAGAAAACTTCATTTTTCGGTGGCTGCTGGTAAGTCTGTTATCCTCTCAATTTATAAATCTCTCAAGTCCTCTTGAATGCACATTCACCTGTGGCATTTGAGAAAACATTATTTTCAAAAACTCAGAAGAAAATATATCAATCAATAAGTCAATCTTAATGCTTTCGTCTTTATTTAGCAAACACTGAGCGAGATTTGAGAACATGGAACTCGGCAAGAATTTGTTTGAAGATCTTAATTGTATTATTTGAGCCATATATATTTCAAGAAGAAGGGATTGAATAGCCCAATGACATACCAATCAGGATATGCAATATGTGGAGAGGAAGCTTTCAAATTATAATTGTATAAAAGTTCAAAGTTCAAAGTAAATTTATTATCAAAGTGCATGTGTGTTACCATACACTCTCTTGCAGGCACTTACGAGAAAAAGAAATAGAACTTAAATACGTAAACAGAAAAAGTCCCTGTGCAAAAGTAATAATAAAAAGAAGACAAACTGTGCATGTAAAAATAACACTGAGAATATCAGTTATAGAGAGTCTTTGAAAGTCAGTCTGCAGGCCATAGAATCAGGTCATAAAAATTATCCATGCCAGTTCAGGAGCCTGAAAGTTGTTCCTGAGTCTGGTAGTGTGGGTTTTCCTGGTTGTCAGTTTGCTTTGCAAATCAGTGAGTTTCAGGCATACCACTCATGCATTAGTAGTTTTTCAGCAATAGGATCATGATGACCTAGAGTGAGCATTTTCCTGTTCTTGAACTGCAGCAGTTCGACCTGAACCTGGTGGTCTATTGAGCTTGGTCTGGGTGGTGGGGTTCTTTGGTGATCAAAGCTGCTTTCTTGCAACAGCGCTCCATGTAAATATACTCAGAGGTGGTGAGGGCTTTGGCTGTGATGGACTCGGCTGTATCCACCACTTTCTGCAGCCTTTTCCATTCCTGAGCATTGATGTTTCTATACCAGGCCATAATGCAGCCAGCTAGGACACTCTCCACTGTGTATCTGCAGAAATTGGTCGAAGTTTAAGGTGACATGCTGAATTTACACAAACTTCTATGAAAATAGAGGCACTGCTATATCTTCTTTGTGATTACATCTATGTATATGCTCATCCCTGGACAGAGCCCCTGATATGGTAATGCCAAGAAATGTAATGAATAATCACCAAGCCACTTGGGAACTTATGCCATGCACTTATGCCATTCTTATGCCATGAACTTATGCCATTCTGGCAGTATGCCATGCAGAATTCCAGAGCGCCACAGCAAATGTCATATCTAAAAGAAGACCATTTATAAAGAATGGCAACAAATTCTCAAAAGTAAGTCGACACTGTTGAATTTAATGACCATGCATGTGAAAGTTTTGCTCTGTTTCCTCTTTTAAATGCATCTTATGTGTAAGGATTATTTTTGAAATATATAACAGGAACAAATTCTCAGATTATATTAGTTACATCATTGGGGTTCAGAAGTGGAAAAAGTGAGCAATTTTGAGTTTCTGAGTGTCAACATTTCTGAAGTTCTTTCCAGGGCCTCACATTATGCAACTACAAAGATGGCACGACTGCATCTATATTTCATTAGGAGTTTGAGGAGATTCGATCTGTCACCAAAGACAATCACAAATTCATGAATTTCTACAAATGTGCCATGGAGAGCATTCTAACTGGCTGTATCACCACCTGGCATGGGTAGTGATGGGGAGGGGGTGGGTTGGAGGGGGAGCTACTGTATCGGGTTGAAATATGCTGCAGCGAGTTGTGAACTCAGTCAGCTCCACCTTGAGCACTAGCCTCCATAATATCCAGGACACCTTCAAGGAGCAATGCCCGAAAAAGGTGGCATCCATCATTAAGGACCCCCATCACCCCAGGACAAGCCTTGTTCTCATTGCTAGCATCAGGAAGGAGGTATAGGAGCTTGAAGGCACATGTTCAATGATTCAGGGATGGTTTCTTCCCCTCTGCCATCCAATTTCTGAATGGGCTTTGATCATTGAACCCATCGACAGTACCTCACATTTTATTTTAATTTTGCACTGCTTATTTAATTTAGCTATTTTATATATATATATATATACATATATATTTTCACTGTAATTCAGATTTTTTCTCTGTTGTACTGCTACTGCAAAGACAACAAATGTCATGACATATGCCAGTGATATTAAGCCTGTTTCTGATTATATATTATCAGGACACCTACTTGCTCATAAATATTCTTATGAAATTATACGAGACTGCTGGGTTTCCTCAGGGTGCTCCGGTTTCCTCCTACTTTCCAAAGATGTACCAATTGGTAGGTTAGTTGGTCATTGTAAATTGCCCTGTGGTTAGGCTAGGGTTAAATTGGGGACTGGTGGGCAGCACAGTTCAAAGGGCCTGAAGGGCCTATTCTTCACTGTATCTTAATAAATAAATAAATTTCTCAAGTGCATATAGATCTTCTCAAGTTCTCAAATCAACGGAATAAATTTCAGTGACAGAGAAAATTGTGTTATTCTAATAACCATGAATGTTATTTAAAGCTGCTGAGTGGGCCTGAAGTTGCAAGTATCAGAAACATCCTTCCCCTTTGAATTGAATTGAATTATCTTTAGTGTCATTCTACATAGGTACAACGAAACTCTGTTTAGATTCCTCTCAGGCAATTAAATAAAGCAGTAGATAAAAACCAGACAGTAATAAAAAAAACAGTATTAAATAGATAAGTAGCAGAAAATAAGTTGCAGCAGCACCAGAATATCACAGTAATGCACAAAGTGCCGTTAGTGCAAATATTTGAGTCCTTGTGTGTGCTCACAGTTTCAATCATTGTTCTGTGGGATTGGTGTGATGGAGGCCACAACTCTGGGGTATAAACTGTTCCTCAGTCTATTTGTTCTGGCTTATAGTGTCCTGAACCTTTTGCTGGACAGCAGTGGATCAAACAGGGAGTGGCCGGGTGTGTGGTGTTTCTGTTATGCTGATTGCTTTCCTCCTGAGTCTGCTGGAATAGATGGTGTCCAGTCCTTTCCCCCCCCCCTACCCCCCAACTCACAATAGTATCGTAGGTTGTTTGGTAATCCATCGTTCAGATGATAAATTAAACTAAGAATTCTTCTGGTCTTTCAGGTAGATGTAACAGATCCCATGGCACTGTGCTGAAAAAGAGTAGAGCAGGTCACTCCCCAGTTAAATTTACTTAAAAACAAAGCAATTAATCCTGGAAATAATCAGGAAGCAATTCGTAAGATGGCAGAAAATATACTGTAGCATAACCTAAATTATAAGAGAAGCTTCACTTTCGATGGCATTCAGTGGCTATAAAACACCCTGTGATATACTGATCTCGGGAAAGGTGCTATAAAAGTACTAGTCTTTCTTTGATGTTGTGTTAAGTCAACAGATCTAGAAGATCAAAAGCTAAACATTTAAGAGGTAATTCCATGATCTAACACTCATAGTAGGAAATTGTATGTGCAGGAAGTACAGACAAGTAACTGATTACGAGAGAGTTTTCTCTCTCAGAAGAATGCTCCCAGCAAGCTCAGCTGGGAATGTGATAGCGCCAAAAGGCCCACGTGCTGTAGGGTGAGTTCTATGATCTCAACTGATTAGTGAGTTAATCAGCATCATTGGAGAAAGAAATGGAAATGGTATCTTATTCAGTCCTCAACAGATTACATAGGGTGACCAGTGCATGCTGTTTATTTCAGACATGTTGCTATTAATACCATCAGCTCACATGATTTACTGAGCTCAAGAGAGAGAATTCGAGGTGCAAAAATGCACAGCAAGCTCTACTTATTATTTTTCTTTTTGATTTATCTGTGAAAAATAATACCTCAGGTTTTGTTGCATTATTTGGAGTGGTTTTTAGTGGCTCCCTCTGTTCCTTCAGTGATATGGAGCTGAAATAAATTATTTCTTAATGACAACCAGCACTTTCAATGGCTCCACTAGATTTAGCAGAGTACATGCTAATTCAATTGTCCCCTCAGATTATACATCTTTATGCTTGAAAATATTTTCCGCAAATACTGCTTAAAATAAAAATCAATGTGAAATGTGAAAATCGATCCTGAGGCTTTCTCTATGCTCCCTTTTTAAAAAGAAAACACATTTAGCATTCATGAAGGAAAAAGAGAAGGTGGGGCGATACAGGAATTTGTCTGAAGACTTTAATTTTACGTTCTTAAGCCATATGCACTTCAGAAGGGATTGAATTGCCCTTCAGCTTGTCAGGCAGGATATGCAGTGTGAGAAAAAAGTGTTTTCCAACCTGTATCCTTGGCTTCATCACCAAGGCGGCAGTAAAGAGGATTATCAAACAAGAATGGATCTTGTTGATTCATCAGTACCTGAATAGATGCACTACTTAGAGGCACTTTTATGTTGATAGAGTGCCTTCGATAGCGAGTGCAAAGTTCTCCTACTGTGACAAATCTCTGTTATACAAAGTGGGAAAAGTCCATAGACCTAATTGTAGTATAACCCATGAATTACAGTAAAGGCTGGGTTTGAATCTAAATGCGTAGAGCTAGATTCATGTCCTTCTATTCTTTAACTGTGAGTTAATGATATGCTATATTGCCCATTCTTAATGGCTTCTTCTTTTCTTAGCCAGTTCATCGGAATTGAGAATTACTCACTTCCATTCAGGTTTTGTGGTTCTGGGATGGCGGAATAGGCCCACGTGGGAACTGCAGATTCTTCCATTCATGGGCAGGAGGAGACTGATGGGGTACTCAGGTGTGTAGTTTATGAGATGCTGTGCTCCTTCCATCATTTGCACTGGCAAGCAAATGTACAACTATTATCATTAATTATATATGTCAAGAATCCCTTACGATTTTTACAATGTTCCATTGATATTCAGCTAAAAAAAATGAAAATGTATAAATACCTCATAGCTACTACTTGTATTTTCAATAAAGTCCCCTCTAATTATTTCTATAGCCGCATGGATCAACCATTGCTCTGAGTAGTATGCATACCGTGAATATTTAAAATGAAAATTGAAAAATCACATACTTTTGATTTTATTTATTAATTGAAGGGTATAATGAAATACAGTAAAACAGAGAAAGTCTTTCACATTGCGTAAACTTTTCCTCATCTGTTTTTATTCCAGCTGCCCAGCAACAAAGACTTTGTGCGCAGGAGCATTTCAGTTTCTGTGGGCTGTGCCCCACTCAGCTTAGAGGGAACAGTGATTATCAATGACTGAAATTGTCATCATAAAGGAGAACTAAAGGCTTTTCTGTACAGTGAGATTAAAATCTATTACAAAATGGAATCAAACACCCCAGTTATGGTTATATTTACACTTTGAACACTTAACTATCCAAAGAAGAAATATGCTACAACCCACTTATTTTGGATTAGAACTCCAGTGAGAAAATTAAAAGGATGTTATCCATACCCACTTGATCCCTGAATAATAATTATCTTCAGAATTAAAGCTGGGAATTATTTTATTTTTCATATATAAACAAGCCTCCCTTTGTGCTTGACATCAATATTTTTCTTTCACTCCACATGGAATGCTAATGATTGAAGTGAGTTGTATTCTGAAATCTTCGCTCTTGGTGAAAAGCCACTAGATGCCATAATTACAAGACTTCCTGTTAAATAGAGAATTGTTCTACAAGATGATTTTTACCAAGCTGAGTACCAAGAGTAAGTTCTTATTCATATTTTACTGTTGAAAAATCTACACGTATATCTAGTATTCTGAGTTTTATTCAGTTCTGTAAGTGCAAAACTGATACAGCGTAAGTTGTTTTTTCCCTATGCTAAAGCATTAGGACAACTAATGCAAGCAAGATAAAATAGAAAACATTTGAAAACTCTTAAGCAATAGAACATAAACTAGCTATTATGTGATTTTAAAGTGAAAAGATCCTTGAAGCTCTTTACGGGAAATCATTTTGTTTGACACATTTTCTACACATTCCACAGCACTGGTGAACATAACCATACCATCACAGCTGCCATTGCATAGAAACAGAGGGGAGGTTCAGAGTTTGTTTTCTATTCAGGAGGGCTTGCCAAGTATTTTCCATGTTCCTTTAAATGGCATCATTTACTGTATCCTTTGTGATCTCATTGCAAAATTCACCTTTGAGCTTTTCCTTCCAAACACCAGCCACATTTGTAAGCTGGTTTCATTGTCTCTGCGGCTCAGAACTCAGTTTGTGTCTGGACTATTGTCAGACTTGCCACTGATAGATTTCCTTATGAAGCCCAAAGGAAGCAGAATACTTCTAAGTTGACAGCATTATATTTGCACATTGCTTCAAGGGATTACTCAATTTCATGGGCATTAAAACTTTTTTTTGATTTTATGTTCAAACACACATACACAATGCCTAAGGAACTTAGCAAGTCAGGCAACATCTATGGAGAGGAATAACAGTTGATGTTTCAGACCAACATCCTTCATCAGGACTCATACATCAGCTCTTAATGAAGTGCGATGTCAGTTGGTTATTCCTCCCCTTAGATGCTGCCTGACCTGCTGAGTTTTTCTAGCATTTTTTGTGTGTTGCTCTGGATTTTCATCATCTGCGGTATCTCTTGTGTTTATCATTTATGTTGCCTTGTTTAGGGCTAGGACCTCCCTATTCCAAACTCATGCCTTAGGTAGGAACTGTAATGTAGAGTTGGGATGGGGGTAGGATTCCCAGACCTTGCCTCTGTTACTGCTCTCCAACACTACACCAACTCTACCTACCACCAACCCTCCATACTAACTCACTCAATACGTGGGTGAACACACACAAATATGCACACCAAAACTCATGCACCATCACCCCATAACAGATATGTGTCAAGCTAGGAGGGTCACACTGTGCATGACACTCCTCTAGGCAAGGAGACTGCTAATGGCATAGCAATGGTATTGGTGAAGAACACACATTTAATATCACAGCTGCAACGTGAAAGGCTTGTAGATGTGAGGAATTAGAATGTGCTTTGGCAATGAAACTTATCAGGAAGATGAAGGCCTCTTTGACTATTAATTACAGGGACAATCCTAAGGCAGCCATAGATTCTTTGTTGACGTACCATCTCCTTATTTTGCAAGTAGATCCTCTTAACTTCTCTGGTAGGGCCCAGCTACTTTAATCTTCACCAACTGTTCACCTCTGCCATCATGATATCTACTTGGGGCAAAGTGGTTGTCCACTCTGCTGCCCTTTCATCATATTCAGCAGGACATCAGCCAGTCCCTCATCAGCAGGGACTTCCAATGAGCTTTCTAACTGTTAGAGGAGCCCTTCATAGCAGAGAGCCATGCAGGAATATCTGTACCTTTTGCTAACTGTTGAGAGTACAATGTGCTTATTGCATAGCTCCTAAAACTTGACCAGTGCTGTTTCGTCACATGATTCTTCCATGTTGTGCATGTGAGGAACTTACTTTAAAAACGAAAGTGCTGGAAGCACTCAGCATATCAAGAGGGAGAAAAAGTTCTAGGGGTCAGCAACACAATCAGATCTAGGATCGAGAAAGATGCAAATTAATTTTTGGTAGAGGAAAGGTGAGGGAGGGATATATTGGCCAAAAAGAATGCATGTGATAAGGAAATGATTCTCTGGCTGAAGCTAGGACAGAACACTTTACCCAGAACCTAGTGTGGCTATCTTTGTGAAGAATAATAATGGAAGTTTTGCTTCCATACTTTCTTGTTACAGAGGTCCACATCCAACAAACTTTATTTTGACTGTAAGGCTGAACAAAGGATTCCAACAACCTACTGGATGGTTGTCTTTTTGGAATGCTTAGGCATTTGGATTTGTATCCAATGCAATTAAAAGAACAAGAACATATTTAATAAAAACTTACACTCAGTGGCCACTTCATTAGGTAAAACTATTTGTTAATGAAAATATCTAATCAGCCAGTCATTTAGCAGCAACCAATGACATGGTCAAAATATACAGTTCTTGTTCAGATCAAACATCAGAATGGGAAAAAATATAATCTAAGTGTCTTTGACAATGGAAGGATTGTTGGTGCCAGATGGGGTGGTTTGAGTATCTCAGAAACTGCTGATCTCCTGGGATTTTCAAACACAAAAGTCCCTAGTCTAGAGTTTGCAAAGCATAGTGCAAAGGGGTAAAAAAAAATCTGGTGAGCAGTAGTTCTGTGTGCCGAAATATCTTATTAATAGGAGCGGTCAGGAGAGAAAGGCCAGAATGGTTCAAGCTGACAGGAAGGCACCAGCAACTCAAATTGAGAGTGTCTTGCTGACACATGACTGTGCTGCAACACACAGCTCGAACCACATCATCAAGTTCGTCGATGACACGACCGTGGTGGGTCTCATCAGCAAGAACAATGAGTCAGCTTACAGAGAGGAGGTGCAGCGGCTAACAGACTGGTGCACAGCCAACAACCTGTCTCTGAATGTGAACAAAACAAAAGAGATGGTTGTTGACTTCAGGAGGCCACCGAGAGACCACTCACTGTTGAACATCAACAGCTCCTCGGTAGAGATCGTTAAGAGCACCAAATTTCTTGGTGTTCATCTGGCGGAGAACCTCACCTGGTCCCTCAACACCAGCTCCATAGCAAAGAAAGCCCAACAGCGTCTCTACTTTCTGCAAAGACTGAGGAAAGTCTATCACCCACTGCCCCCCATCCTCATCACATTCTACAGGGGTTGCATTGAGGGCATCCTGAGCAGCTGCATTGTTGCCTGGTTCAGAAATTGCACCATCTCGAATCGCAAGACCCTGTAGCAGATAGTGAGGTCAGCTGAGAAGATCATCGGGGCTCTCTTCCCACCATTATGGACATTTATACTACACGCTGCATCTGCAAAGCAAACAGCATTATGAAGGACGTCACCCATCTCTCATACAAACTCTTCTCCCTCCTGCCATTTGGGAAAAGGCACCAAAGCATTCGGGCTGTCACGACCAGACTACGTAATAGTTTCTTCCCCCAAGCTATCAGACTCCTCAATACCCAAAGCCTGGACTGACAACTTACTGCCCTATTGTCTTGCTTATTATTTATTGTAATACCTGCACTGTTTTGTGCACTTTACGCAGTCCTGGGTAGGTCTGTAGTCTAGTGTAGTTTTTCTTTCTGTGTTGTTTTTTACGTAGCTCAGTGTAGCTTTTGTACTGTGTCACGTAACACCATGGTTCTGAAAAACATTGTCTCGTTTTTACTATGTACTGTACCAGCAGATATGGTTGAAATGACAATAAAAAGTGACTTGACTTGATTACACCAGCAGTGGTGTGCAGAAGAGCATCACTGAATGCCCAACATGTGAAACTTGGAGTGACATTATCAAGGATCACTCCAAACCCTCTCATTGACTCCCAGCCATTAGCCAGGAGGTACCATAGCATTAGGGCAAAGACGATTAGGATAGGAAGCAATTGCTTCCCCCAGGCAATGAAACTACTGAACTACCTGTCATTACCCAGGTCTCATCACTTATGAAGCACCAGTAGCATAAATACTGTTTACTTTTGAACTTGTGTCAGAAATGTATCTTATGCTAAATATCAATCTTCTAGAATATGTTTTATCATTTGCTAATGTATTGGTAGTAATATTACTTTATGTGTTGTGTGTGAGTTATACATGTTATATGGTGCACCCTTGTCTAGAGCAACATTATTTTCTTAAGCTATGTTGCATGTTGCATACATGTATATAGTTGAATGACTATGAATTTGAACTTGAACTTGGATAGGCAACAGGAGCAGAAGGCCATAAACATACACTAGTGGCCACCACAGGAGATACCTCATAAAGTGGACACTGAGTGTATAAAGTCCTGAACTGTTTGGATCTGAAACATCCTCTCCACATCGTGGAGAGATTGTGTCCTCTCACAGGAGAATCTAGAACTAGAACTAGATTCTCCCCTGTTCAAAAACAATGGTCACTCATTTAGGACTAAGCAAGCCAAATTTATTGTCTCTCAAATTGTTTCTAGTGCTTGGAAATTTACTCTTCATAGTTTTGTAATTTTTCAAGACAGATGTAAATAGATTCTCGATAAAGAAGAGAGTGAAAGGTTACTGGGTGTAAGAAGCAAAAGAGATTGAGGCTATGGTCAGATCAGACATGATCTTTTTGAAGAATGGATCTTGTCCTCTACTCCTACTCCTAATTCAAGCTCTGAGATAGGTTTTTAAGGGCTGGATGCAAGCTGGCCTTCTCTTGCTGGGCTCTGTTTGACATTTGATTAAAATCCAACATTAAACAGTTCTGCATGAGACTACAATGTAAGTCATAGACTATACATTATTAAAATGAGGAGTCTCATAGTGTAAAACATTACTAAAACCATTTACGTGTACAATATTAATCTTTATTTCTTCTGTCTAATAAACACTAAAATTAGGAGGAAGCAAAACTGAAAATGACTCATTTCCAAGTTTATATGAGTTACTCAGTAAAGCCACAGGGAACGTCAGGAGAAATTGCAAAAAATGCTGCCCCACATCACTGCAAGGTATCTGAAATTATGTTGCAGCTTCTGCGGTCTTTGTCTACAGGAATTATGTTAATATTCTTGGAGATGTAGGGAAATGTTTTTAAAGGCTGAAAGTAAGTTTCAGATTCTGATTTAAACTTTTGGGTTGCTGGTTGATAAGGAAACTGTTCTAAAATGAGACTTGAGCTAAGCTAATACCCAACACAGCCACTGGCTTTCTGTTCACATTTAGACAGAACATAAATAGATTAATATCAAAGCAAAGAAAGATACTCAAAGAAAAAAAAAGTTTCACTTAACTTATTATTCATGCAAAATATACTTTTATCTTGTCTTTCAGAGCCTTAGAGTGATCTCAAAGTCAAAGTCAAGTTTATTATATATTCAAGCACATGTATGCACAGGAGGAATGAAAAGCTTACTTGCAGCAGAATCACAGAGACGGCATTCACAAGGAAAATATAAATTGCACAATTTTTACCAGACAAAAATACAGTTTGAACAAAAACAAGTCAATTTTAACACAAAGTGATCTGAGTGGTCATAGTGCTGTTAAATTGTAGTGTTTAGGGTTTAGCCAGTAGGTTCCAGTACCAGATGGTTGAAGGGAAGTAGCTATTTTTGAGTGTGATATGGTGCTTCAGGCTTCTATACCTCCTTCCTGACGATAGCTGCAAAAAGGTGTCATGGCCTGGATATAGGAGATCATTGATGTTGCCTTCTTGAGGCAGCTCCTACCAGTGGAGGAGAGGGATATACACACGATGGATTGAGCAGATCTCTGCTTCTTTTTACATTTCCATGCATTCAAATTGCTATAGTGCACCATGGTACTTTCAACAGTACTTCTGTCAAAGTTTGCTGGAGCAGGTTGCGATAAGCTGAACTTCGAATAAACTCTTCTCGGGCTTCCAGCCGGATGCAGGTATTGATTATAACTGAAATTGCAATGCCAAACTCTGCCATCTTCTTCAGGGATCATACCTGGGTATGTCTAGTCCAGTGGCATTTACACCCCCATAGTCCGTCCTTTCATAATTGATTAGTCCTCATCCTTTCCACTCTCCCACCTTGGATACAATCAAATTCCAGTTCTTACTTAGAATGAGACCTCCATCTTTGTTAAAATTCTTTTCTTCTACTTTTATTTCAATGGCATCCTTCACCAGGCAATCCCAAAAGCCATTGTCGCGGCACAGTAGTTCTGTGCCATCGAAGTCAATCCTATGGCCATTGTGAATGCAGTGTTCTGCTACCACCAATTTCTTCAGGTAACTGGAATGAATACCCTTCCTGTACTCCTTGATGTGGGTTTCCCCACATGGCCATTATATCCTGCTCTGCATTCACAGGGAATCCTTTAAACACTAGACAACTTAAGTCTCAGGACAATTTTGACCCCCATAAGCGATGACTTGAGCTTCCTCAGGGGTTTGTGAATTGCATTGATCTGATATTTCTTCAGGCTCCTGGTGATCCTTGCAGAAACGGTGGAAATATAAGGAAGGCAGGCGGTAGCGACATGTTCCTCCTCGTTGTTAGGTGTCCTGGTTTTTCTATCGGCAGAACCTCCAAAGAAAGTTAAGGAGTTGGTGCACATTTCTTGTGATGGTGTCTACATACTGGGCCCAGGACAGATCACCTCAGAACCTGAATCAGGTTGAATATCGCTGGCATATTTTGTGAAATTTGTTGTTCTGTGGAAATACATGATAATAAAAAAGCTAGAAATTACAATAGCAAATATATATGTAAAATAAATTAAATAAAGAATTTGATTTAAAAGAGAGGAAAAAATAGTGAGTAGGCGTGCATGAGTTCATTGTCCATTTGCAAATCTGATGGTGGAGGGGACAAAGCTGTTTCTGAGTCATTGTGTGTGTCTCTTCAGGCTTCTGTCCCTCTTCTATGATGAGAAGCAGACATGTTCTGGGTGTTGAGGAATGCCATCTCTTTGAGACATCGCCTTTTGAAGGAATTTAAAGCTGCTGATTCTCTCCATTGTCAATCTCCCAATGTTGACTGATTCACATTCTTCCTCTTTTCTCTCCTGAAGTCAACAATCTGCTCTTCAGTTTTGCTGACATTGAGCAAGATGTTACTGTTGTGGTCAGATATACGATCTTACTCCAGTAAGCTAACTCATCACTATCTGTGATTTGTCCAACGATGAAATTGGTGGTGGCATTGGAACTGTGCTTAGCCACACAGTTATGTTTGCATAGAGCAAAGCAAGGGGCTAAGCACGCAGCCTTGAGAGTTTCTGATGGACTGGGCTAAATGTGCCAAACCCAAAAATCACTCTAACTGCAACCACACATATGAAATCAGCAATAACCTACTTAAAGCAGATTCCCAAAATCAATGATTAAATTGATCTGTTAATTTGTGATTCAATTAATATAAAATGCTTCTCAGGTAACCCCAAGTTATGAATAGTTGCCAGAAACTCTCCTCCGATAATGCCTGTATGAGACTAAAGATGAAGTGTAATTTTAATATCATGTTCAAAAGATGCCACCTCTGACACTGTGACATTAGGACTAAACTTTATCTTAGTCATATGCCCTGACATCTGGAAAAATGTTATAATTTATTTAAGTTTAACTCTGCATATCTTGTCTCTGTACTGTTACTGGTACTCAGAGAAAATAGTGTGGTTTTTAATTGGCACTGTCGGAATTTTAGCAAAATATATAAAATTCTATGAAGCTGAGAAACAGAATATGAAACAAACTATTGTATTTTCCTATGTTACAACTGAAGATAATTGTTTTACTCAGAACTTTCTATTATTAAAAAGGATGTTTTAACCCGTCTGGCAAAATGTTGCAGGACATTTTTGTTACATTTAAAAATTATATTCATAAGAATATATCTTAGAAATAAAAAAGCAGTGTATGGCTTTCTTGACATTCATGACATACTTCAGTCCATACATTCATAGTGCTTTCAGTTCTGTATATGACTAGGGTAAGCTCATTTTGTGTACAGGGTACCTTAGTCACCCATGTGCCCCATTGTGACTAACACAAAAATGCTAGTAATTGAGAGACAGCTGTACAGGGCTTAGTCCTCATTAGTCAGATGTGCAGTCCTTCCCATCAAAGCCTTTGTGTTGACTCCACAAGCAGCAGTTCATCCTTCAGCATGCAGCCCTGCAGACTGCAAATTATCATTTGGCAGCATTCCCTTATTGTACTAGAAGAACAAGTTTCGGTCATACCTGAATATATCTTTCACTAAGCTGATGATCATCCAGCAGCTCATTGATGCTTGTTTTGGTATGCATCCCTTGGAATAGCCGACAGGTAAGAGAGAATGTTGTTACACAGCTGCTTGGGATGAAACTCGACAACTCTTGCATCCTTTTCCAGGTTTCCTGTTTAGATGCACTGGCAGTAAAAACATGGGTGACCATCTCATCCTGACTGCAGCTGTACCTGAAGCAAAAACAAGCAATGACGGTGAGAGTATGATCATGAATGAAGATGAGGGGGCCCCACTTACTGCCAGCTATGCGAGGTTCAGGTGCTTTTTGGCAAGTTCTGGTGTTGTGAACCTTTGCCAGATAATTTGACAGTCTGCTTGGGTAAATATCCCACAGAATCCATTGCGTTCTTCTCCAGCCGTGCCTGCAGGATACTTTGTGCTGACATATGCCAAATAGATATGGTTGAAATGTTTTTCCGCAGAAGATTTTCCATGAAAGCAGGTGCTGCAGCAATCTCCATCTGAATGGAGCACTGTGACAAGACAAGCCCAACTTTCGCAATTGGAGAAAGAGGTAAAACCAACACATGCAGTGAAACTTTATACCTGTGCACTTCAGTTCAATACACAGCTTGATGCAGCCACACACAAAGGCTGCAGTCAGGGTAAGCATGGTAAAAATACCTTGGTTGACTGCCACAGCAGAGGAGAAGGGTACATGCTAGACCTGAATCAAGTACATCAACATTCAGAGCACCTCACACCCGATGACCAACCATTCCCACAATTGCCCCTATGTGGGAAGGCTCTGGCCTGAAAGCTCCCACTGCCAGGCATCATTACCCCTCTTATACCCATGATATTCCTCATGGATTCAGCAAAGGGTTCTATACAGCAAACAAACAAGGCAGGGGAGTGGGGCAACTCTTTCTTACTTCAGCGATGGGGAACCTATTTGTTACCCATCCATTGATTTGGACTGAACTACTGATGACTGCATAGACTGCATAGAATTTCTGATTCTCTCCTACAATCCATTTTGCAGAACATTCCCATTAGGTGTGTCCAAGTGGATCTCTTGTCCAAGAACAGACATAACCTGATTGGCAACGACCCCAGACAGGATGTTGCAATCCACATTCAACAGTGACATGGGTGTCCAGCTCCTAATGTCTATCATCTTTGCTTTCTGCTTGTGGACGAAGGTGATAATACCCTTCCTCGTGGATTCCAGCATATTGCCAGTCAAAAACAAGCATTGTACACATCCAGCAGGTTTGGTCCAATCCAGTCCAACAGTCCAACATTCAACTAAGCTGATAAACCTCTGCTTCAGGAAGTTTCTATGTAATGAAGATCATGTACTTGTTTTGCCTCCCAACACACCTTTACTTTCTGCAATAACAGCAGGCCTTCTTTAAAGTATCACAACATAAAGTTAAGTAATACAATAAAACTTGCCAAGTCACTTTGTAAAGGCGGGACATACAATTCAAAAGCAGAAGTCAAGGAGATTGATATGAAGAACATAATGCAAATATAGTAAGGAAGGAAAATCTAGAGATTGTCCAGTGGAATTCCAAGCATTAGGGCCCAGTTATGGCTACTAACGGTGGAAAAATTAAATCGAGTGAAACGGAAGATGCCAGGTAGGAGTGCAGAAATCTTGGATGGTATGAAATGATTTTTATATACATCCTTTCAGTTTATTTGTTTTTCAGGAACATTGCAGAACACTTATCTTAGCATGTCAGTATTCCTGGAAGGCAAGGTTAGCTAAGGGAACAAAAATAAAAACATCATCAATCAGCACAGCACACCACCGCATCTCTGGCTTGCTTTTTCAGGAACAAATGTTAATTTTTGTGGTTGCTGGCATCATAAAATAGCTTGAACTAAAAGCTTTATGCTTTCTAACAAACTGAATAGTTCATAAAATGGAAAGCCGCTTTAAGATAGATCTTTTTCTTACATTCCCCACTTTGTAGCATCATATACCTTCAAATCAGTTTTTTTTTACTTCAGTACTGTGTTCCTTTCCCATTACTTTCAGTGGCTCTTCATATTAACAAGAGAGTAAAAATATACTTTAGACGATCTTTCTGCATGTGAGTTAAAGGATGTAATTTGGTTGTGGAATGTGCCATTTAACATTTTCTGTCTTTAGACATCTTCACTGAGGTCATAGATTCGCAGTTCCCTAACAGAATTCCTCTGTGCTTACCTTTACTCAACTGTAATACTGATACACCCAGCCTTAGCTTCTTCCTGTCAAACTGCAAGGTGATTTCTATCATATGATGATCACTGGCTCCTCAGGGTTCCTTTACTCTAAACAAATCTAATTCATTGCACAACAACAAATCCATAGTAGTCCCAAAAAGAGCCATCTCATAGGCATTATTCAAATTTATTCTCTTGGGATCTAGTGCCAATCTGATTTTTCCACTCTAGCTGCGTACTTAAGTTCTAAGTTTGAAGTACGCTTATTATCAAAGTACATATACGTCACCATATACAATCCTGAGATTCATTTTCTTGTGGACATACTCAATAAATCCATAATAGAATAATAACCATGACAGAATCAATGAAAGAACACACCATCTGGGGCATTCAACCAGTGTGCAAAGACAAACTGTGCAAATACAAAAAGAAAGAAAGAAATAATAATAAAAATAAATAAGCAATAAATATTGAAAACATGAGATACAGAGTCCCTGAGTACATAGATTGTGGGAATACCTCAATGATGGGGCAAGTGAAGTTGAGTGAACATATCCCCTGTGATTCAACAGCCCAATGGTTGAGGGGCAGTAACTGTTCCTGAACCTGGTGGTGTGAGTCCTGAGGCTCCTGTACCTTCTTCCTGATGGCAGCAGCGAGAAGAGAGCATGTCCTAGGTGATGGGGGCCCCTATTGCTGGGTGCTTCTTTCCTGCAACAACACTTCATATAGATGTGTTCAATGGTGTGGAGAGTTGTACCCGTTGTGAGGGAGTGAGCTGCATCCACTTTCTGTTGTAGGATTTTCCATTTAAGAACATTGATGCTTCTGTACCTGTCATATACTATCTACGACACACCTACAGAAGTTTGTCAAAGTTTTAGATATCATGCTGAATCTATGATAACTCTTCGGGAAGTAGAGGTGCTGCTGTGCTTTCTTCATAATTGACTTATGTACTGGGCCCTGGACAGGTCCTCCAAAATAATAACACTGAGGAATTTAAAGTTGCTGACCCTCTCCACCTCTGATCTTTGATCTCTGACTGGTTCGTAGACCTCTGGTTTCCTCTCCTGAAGTAAATAATCAGCTCTTCGGTCTTGCTGACATTTAGTGAGAGGTTGTTGTTATGACACCAGTCAGGTTTCTTACTGCCTAAGCAGCATCCTCATTTTTATGTTTGTTCCATAGTGTGTGTATGTATGTGTATGTGTGTATGTGTGTGTGTGTGTGTATGTGTGTATGTGTGTGTGTATGTAGGCCTCCGTTAGTCTCAACAGACCAGGGATTTGCACCTTGGAAAGTTTCCAGGGCACCACGTTTTTTTTAATGGTAGACCGGCAGTTGCCCAAGCTGCAAGTCTCCCCTCTCCACACCACCAATGTTGTCCAAGGGAAGGGCATTAGCTTGGCTCCGGTGTCATCGCAGAGCAATGTGTGGTTAAGTTCCTTGCTCAAGGATGCACAGGCAGTCTCAGCCAAGGCTCGAACTAGTGACCTTCAGATAACTAGACGAATGCCTTAACCACTTGGCCACACGCCATTGTGCCATAGTACTGTGGCGACCCATTTCCTGGCACATCCGAACCGGCTCACAATTAGATAGCCTATGGGGGTTTGCGAGCACAGAGCTTTGGAGCCTCTGCGCCACAGGGGGCAGGTTGAGGGAGGCTTAAAAGTGAGGCTGAGGATTTCGAATAAAGTTTTTTCCTTCGACTGCAGTTACCGACTCCGTGTCGTAATTTTAGCGCTGCGTGTAGCACACCGCTACAGTACCAACTTTTCCAATTAAACACTAGAATGACAGTTTTCCATATTTATTTGAAAATGATTGTTACAGATTGGACATTTTAAATTATATTTCACTCTTGGAACAATTATTTATCCTCATTGTTATCATTAACATTCATTACCATTGGAGCATAATCTTAACATAATCATCTGAGTAGAAAACTCATATAAGATGAGTTGGAATGTTGCTTTGAAATACAATTAATATTATTCTCTACTGAATTCAGTGGAATTGGATCTCAGTGAGAAAAAGAAGTACTGATAGCTTGTGCTTCAGTCACTCTGTGTTGAAGTTCTGTATTTGACATTGGACAGTTTTGCGTTTTCTTTGCTAGGAAGGTCTTGCTTAGATAGAAAACATGTTGACTTTCTAAATCGACACAGACAGCATGCTAGATCTATATCGAGCATCATACATAGAACATCAAGAGATCAGATGAATCTGATTGATTCTCACACAATCTCTGCAACTGTCTATGACTTATCTGTCTCTCCTATGTTCTGCCCAACCTTATGTTTTCCTGCATCAACACCTATTCTTGCCATTCTCTGATCCTCTCCAATCTGTCCGCATTCCCCCCACCAATCGTCAGAGCCACCACAATCTATCCATCATCCTGTGTCTGTGATCTTCTCGAAATTCTCCAACTTCTGTGGTTTGGCAGACTCTCACAATGTGACCAGCTCCCTGGAACCTATCTGCTCCACCACAGGATCTCTCTTTCCCCTACATGGCAATTTCTATCTCTAGTCCTCAGACACAATTCTGCCTACATGTTTGCTGGTCAGTTTATAAGAAACAATAAGGTTTTCCTGGCCATTAACTTGGACCACAACCCCACCCCATTCTGGTAACCTTCCAGCCTCCATAGCATCAAAATTCAAGAAAGTTCAAAGTACATTTTTATTACCAAAGTATGTATACCACGTATAACCTTGAGACATCAGCCACAAAACAAAGAACACTGTCATAACCCAATATACAGAAAAAAAACTAATTGTGCAAAACAATAAAAGTAGACAAATAACATTCAGAACTGAAGTTCATGAAAGTAAGTCAACAGTCACAAAGCCAGTCGCAACCAATCAAGGCAATTAGTTGCCGGCCGTATCCTCAGTTCATCACTGAGACAAGTAAACCTCACCAAACAATGAGCTTACCTCTGGCCCCAACATCGTGACCTTTGCTCAGCATCTGAATCAGCTAAACAGCAGGTTGTTCCTTGCATTCAGGTCCAGGACCTGCCATTTTGACTCAGTCTGTACTCGACCTTTCCAATCTGACCCAGCGCTTAAATCAGACAAATATCAGCTTGCTTGCTACAGTTATAACTACTTTGTCAGATTTTGTTTTCTCATATTTCCTCATACTAACGTAAGAGTTTGCTTGGTTCATTGAATTGCTTTATTATTGTCACATCTACTGAGATGCAGTGAGAAGATTGTCTTGCTTACTCTTCATGTGGATCAATTCACTACACAGTGGAACAACTACAGAGAAAATGAAATGCAGTTATACAACTTGCAATGCCTGCTCACAAAGTAATCCCATTCTCCATCTCTTTCCTCCCCCCCCTTCTTAATTTTACAGAGCTCACATAGATCACCTTCCAGATTTCCTTTTTCCAGAAAAGAGTGCTGTAAGTTCTTCCAATAACTTACATCATCCATTCATTTTGGACCACAAGTAAATCTTTACATAATTCGCCCATAAAATAGTGAACTGACGAAGTTCTACATAATAGAAACCATATTCTTATGCAGTCACTGCAGTTCCTGAAAGAAGCTGGCATTTCAATTGGCATGTGTTTCACCCATCCTCAGTAAAACATTGTGTTAGAGGCATATTGACCTCCAAAGGTCACCAGCGCATCAGAGAAAGTTTGACACAGCTTTAAGTTGAACCAAATAAGGGTCAATCCCAACAGCTTTAATGTTGTATATAGTTAACAGTTTTACGCTTCTTCACTTGTTGTCAAGGATTTTGTTGTCAGGAAATTACAGAGAAAAGTAGTGAACCCTGGGCATTGTCAAGCCTCCAAACAGGCATAGAATGGATTCATATTTATGGATGTAAGCTTGGCACCATAAGGGTCATTTCATTATCCACATTTCTACAGTCAAAATCCAAATGAAAGACCTTTGTGATGTTTCTCTGGTATCTCGATAGCTGCCTGATATCAGCGTTAGACGATCACAAACTGAGGATTGATACCTGTTTCATTTTGTCTCAGTAAATCGTATAGTAGTGAGCTGAACTTTTGCAGATCTGACTTCTTGTGGTTAAAGCAGGAAGTGCTAAGAGATGGTAGGATTTTACTTTAATTTCATTTTGTTGCTGTAGAGTCAAGGGCAGTAAAAGTGCTCCCTTGATCCTCTAATGGCGCCGCTCAGACTGGACATTTGAGCCTTTTGACATAAGAAGACTGCTGTTCTTTTTCTTACAAGGCTCTGAAATACTGCAAGGCCCCAGACACAGCCTCACCAGGCTCATGATTGGGAAGGGGTAATTCGACGGTTATCTGCATTGTTCATTTCAGGCCTTTAAATAGGCTTAAAGTAACATTCAAATTCTTGTCTTGCCCCATCCCTCTCTGTATTTCACACTTCTCCCACCCACCTTCCTCTTTACCTCATTTCACCTATCACCTTGTTCTCCTTCCCCTCCTTCCTCCTTATTCTGGCTTCTTCCTTCCCCCTTGCTTTCCAGCCTTGATGAAAGGTCTCAGCCTAAAATGTTGGCCGTTTATTCCTCTCCATTAATGCTGCCTGACCTGCTGAGTTCCTTCAGCATTTTGTGTGTGTTGCTCTGGATTCCAGCATCTGCACAATCTCTTGTGTCATGATTTGATCTGTAGAAGCAGTCTTGGAGTCAAGCTTTTCATTTTATCTTGGTACATGTGACAGTAATACAACAATTCTGGTCTAAACTGGCACAAGTAAAACACAGCAACGACCAGCTGTTAGCAAGCAAAATAAACAAAACCATAAATTACAGTATTTCTTGGATACGATCACTGCAATTAATTGTCAGCAACTTCCCTTTTGGAGATGAGCTTTTGAACCATCTGCCATTTTTGCGGTGTGAGCTGAAGTTTCGAAGGTGCAGGATGGTTGCGGCATAGCAGGTATGGGCCGATTTGTGGTAATGGGACCTGGGCCTAGAAGCAGGGAATGAGCCAATGTTTGGCCATTGCTGGAGCTGCGCTGGAGGCAATTCGATGTGGCAGAACCAAGGTGAGGCAAAGCTGAGGTAGAGAGGCCTGGGCCTGAGCCTGAGAGTCACTATTTGACCTTTTTAAGTGCTGGGCCAGATTAATAAGATCGAATATGGGCTGAATCGAGGTGGCAGGGACCAGGCCCAGGAGCACATCGAAGCAGAACAGCCCGAGTCTGAGAGCAAGGAATGATCTGAAGTTTGGCTGATTTAAGCGCTGGGCCAGATTGAAAAGTTCAGGGTGTCGGGGCCAGAGGAGAGGGACAGGCCGCTTTTCAGCCAGCTGCTCCACGAGGTTTACTTATCTCTGCACTGAACTGAGGCTGTGGCCTGCAACTAATGGGCTTCTGGACCGGCTGCATTGATGAATGGTTTTTTGGCTGTGGACTTGCTTTGGTGAACTTTAGCTCTGAATGTTATTTATTTACTTTTATTGTTTGCACCATTTTTCCCCCTTGATGTTTAATGATCAATTTTTAATGGGTTTTATTGGGATTTCTTTGACTTGTGATTTCTGGAAGGAAACACATCTCAAGGTTGTGAATAATATACTTATTTTGAACATACTCTGAAATTTGAACCAATGTCAGTACCAATTAGATTGGAAGTTTTTAAACTAACAGAAAACTGTAGAAATGTTGCATCTATCAATTGCTAATGAAAAAAAGGCTGAAATGTGAAAAAAGATCTAATGTTTTTCTGACACATATAATGAATAAACACTTCTCTAGCTTCCAGCTGGGTACAGATATTGACTTTTACCAATGTCTTGATGGCAAGATCTGCTATCTTCATGAAGAGTTTATTAGACTGAAATATGTTAGGACAGAGCATTCCCGTTGAGTGAAAAAATTTAGTCATCATATAATTTATCAATTTTCCTTTTACAGTGACCACTCATCCAGATCAGAATAGCTGTTTTATTAAGATTAGGAGTATTATTAGTGAAAGTGGAAGAAGTGTCTTGTTGATTGCCTTGAAAAAGGTAGCAGGAATGTATGTAATCTAGGCACAAGTGGAGCACTTTACACCATGTAAGAGGTTATGTTCCATTGACGGAAAAATGCTGGGAATATAGATCAAAAAATGTCTTTGGCTTTACTGTCACCTTATAATGGTGTGATGTATTTCGATACAACCCAAGTGTTATGTAGCTACTTAATGACTACAATACAATGGCTTCAACGGAAACATCATCACCTCCCCCTCCCCATAATGAATAAAACACTTCCTTTGTCCATTTGTTCACCTCAGGCAAACGTACCATTTTGTATAGGGATTAGTGCATCTCTCTGGTGTGGCATATTAGCTTCTGTCAAGAGACCTTCCCTGAAGCTCCCCGCCCAGTCAATTTCTGATAGCAGCTGAGTTACCCGATAGCTCCTTCCTATTATAAATGGATGCGGCTGGTGAAGCCTCTCCATTTACACGACAGTGGCAGCAACAGACAAGCATTTTATATGCAATGGTTTGAAGTCCCTGGAATAATATTTCACTGAGGAACCAGTAAGGATTTAAGCAATGAGATTTGCCAGTGCTGCTAGCTTCCTAACTGCACTCTTGACCTTAACTGCACTTGATCCCATGAAGAACCCTGACTTTCACACCAATAGGAAAGTCTCTGTGTAAAAGCTGTTAAGGATCACTAGAATTTTCTCATAATGGATGCTGTGTCTCCAGGAATGGCACGTGACACCTTCATCCTGAGGTAACACAAATTTTCTGGTTCCCTTCAACAACCTGGACTGTGTAGAGAGACAGAGTTTTGCGGACAAGGATCAACTTTCACCTCTTTCGTTCTTTAGAGTTTGAAGTTCAGCCACACACACGAAAAAAACTACAGGAGTAACCAGAGCAATAGTGGGGAAGGTCATTGTACTCTTTTTGTTCTTTGCATTTGTCCAGCACTCTGTGGTCCACCACCCACTAAGCATTTTTGCTTTTTTTTTGCTCCAAATTGCAGCTTTTGCAATTTCTTGAATGCCTATGCTGGTGAAAGAAGCTGTTTGTAAAACAGCTTCTTACCCATTGCCATCAAATTTCTGACTAGTACATAGACCCATGAACACTAACTACATCATTGTTCCTCTTCAGCACCACTTACTTATTTCTTTGTAACTTTGGGGGCACCATGGTAGAGTAGCAGTTAGCACGGCACTATTACAGATCCAGTGTTACATTCGCAGTTTAATTCTGATGCCCTCTGCAAGAAGTTTGTTCTTCCTTCCTGTGAGCATGTAGGTGTCCTCCAGGTGCCTAATCACATTCCAAATACCTGCGAACAACACACACGAAATGCTGGTGGAACACAGCAGGCCAGGCAGCATCTATAGGGAGAAGCACTGTGCTTCGGGCCCTTCGAAGGGTCTCGGCCCGAAACGTCGACAGTGCTTCTCCTATAGATGCTGCCTGGCCTGCTGTGTTCCACCAGCATTTTGTGTGTGTTGTTGTTTGAATTTCCAGCATCTGCAGATTTCCTCGTGTTTGCTCTCCAAATACCTACCAGTTGGTGAGTTAATTGGTCATGTAAATGGTCCTGTGATTAGGCTAGGGTTTAATAAGTGGGTTGCTAGGTGATGCAGCTTGTTGGACCAGAAGGGCCTGTTCCACATTGTAATCTAACTGAATAAGTAAACAATAATAATTTTTATGATTTGCATTATACTGCTGCCGCATAACAAAAAATTCACAACTTATGTCAGTGATAATAAAGCTTGTTTCTGATTCTGATTCTGTTTGACCTTTTACCACAACCCAGGGTGGCAGCAAAGCTCTACAAGACATAAAACGGGTCTGTAGGTGACTGAAGTGAAACCTTGCAGCTGACAAAGTCCCGTTATGGTTTAACAGCTCGTGTCAGATGCAATGCATTTCATGTGCACTGATAGCTACTGAAAAGTATTACTCATATTTCCTTCTACCAGCACAGTTAGCCATGTGTTACAACAACAGTAGTCTGCAACTCTCTCAGTAGCATGAGGAACCCTTCATTATATTAAAGCAAAATTCAATTTGCCAACCTAGACACTGCGTGATTGAAGTGTGGAGTAAACACAGGAGATTCTGCAGATACTGGAAATCTTGAACAATTCATACAAAATGCTGGAGGAACTTGGCAAGTCAGGCAGCATTGATGGAGAGGGATAAGAGAGAAAGAGGGAAAGCAGTAATTACTGCAAATCAGAGAAGTTGATGTTCATGCCATCAGGTTGGAGGCTACCCAGACAGAATATAAAGCATTGCTCCTCCATCTCATCGTGGCAGTAGAGCAAGCCATGAACAAAGTGGGAATGGAAATTTGTATTGAAATGGGTAGCCATTAGGAGATCCCGCCTTTTGTAGAAGAACAAAAAATATCACCCCTCCTTCCTCGCTTTTTCCATTTCACATTCTGGTTAGCCTCTCTCCCCTTCTCTTCTCACCTGCTCAGCACTTCCCTCTGGACTGCACCATCTCCCCGCACTCCTTCTCTTTATTCCATTGTCCACTATCCTCTCCTATCAGGTTTATTTTTCTTCATTCCTTTACCTCTTCCACCTACCACCACCCAGCTTCTTCGATCATCTCCCTTACTCCCCAGCCCACCCACCTTCTCCCTCAATTGGCCTTACTTATAACCTGCCATCTTGTACTTCTTTCCCTCCTCCCACCTTCTTGTTCTGCTTTCTGTCCCTATCACTACCAGTCCTGTTGAAGGGTCTTGGCCCAAAAGGTCAACTGTTTATTCTCCCCCAGAGGTGCTACTTAATTTGCTGTGTTCTTCCAGCATTTTGCGTGGAGTAAACCCATTTGTTAAATATAACCGGGTCCTTAAAGAGCAGACAAAAAGTAGGTGATAGAATGGTGAATAAAGAGTACTGGGCTAACAGAGATGATGTCAATTATGACACAATGCACATTGGACAAGGCCAAATAGACACACGGCAATGAAACTGTGTTTGGCTGCACAGAAAAGCATGCCGTGACAAAAAGAAGAAGCCTTCCTTGTGCAAGGCTTAGAGGGTTACTCTTTTGTGGGCATGGTCCAGATGCAGGGTTTTCACACAAAACATCAATGATTTCTATCAGCATAGGCTGCCTGATCTGCTGAGCTAGACCATAAGACCATAAGATGTAGGAGCAGAGTTATCAAGTCTGCTCCGCCATTTCATCATGGCAAATCCAATTTTCCTCTGCCCCAATCTCCTGCCTTCTCCCCTTATCCATTCATATGCTGACCAATCAAGAATTTATCAAACTCTGCCTTAAATATACATAAAGGTTTGGCCTCCACAGCAGCCTGTGGCAAAGAGTTCCACAGATTCACCACTCTCTGGCTAAAGAAATTTCTCCTCGCCTCAGTTCTAAAAAGACACCCCTCTATACTGAGGCTGTGAGACCTGGTCCTTGACTCTCCCACCATAGGAGGCATCATCTCCACACCCAGGACCTTTCACCATTCGATATGTTTCAATGAGGTCTCCCTTCATTATTTTGAATTCTAGTGAATCCAGGCCCAGAGCCATCAAACACTCTTCAAATGACAAGTCATTCAATCCTGGAATCATTTTCGTGAACCTCCTTGGAACCCTCTCTAGTTTCAACACATCCTTTCTAAGAGCAAAGGCCTAAAACTACACACAATACTTCATGAGAGGCCTCACCAGTGCTTTACAAAGTCTCAACATTCCAACATTGCTTTTATATTCTAGTCCTCTTGAAATGAATGCTAACATTGCTTTGGCCTTCCTCATCACAGACTCAACCTGCAGATTAGCCTTTAGGGGATCCTGCACAACGACTCCAAGGACCCTTTACAGCTCAGTTTTTTGTACTTTCTCTCCTTTTAGAAAATAGACATCCCTTTAATTTCTTTTACCGAAGTGCTTGACCATACACTTCCCGACATTGTATTCCATCTGCCATTTCTTTGCCCATTCTTCTGTCTGTCCTTCTGTAGCCTCTCCACTTCCTCAAAATTATCTGTCCCTCCATCGATCTACATATCATCTGCAAACTTTGTAACATTGGCATACAATGTAAAAAGAATCCATGCCAACACAGACTGCTGAGGAACACCACTAGTCACCGGTAGCCAAGCAGACAAGATTCCCTTTATTCCCACTCATTGCCTCCTGCCAATCAGCCACTGCTTTATCCATGCTTGAATCTTTCCTGTAATACCATGGGCTCGTAGATTTTTAAGCAGCCTCATGTGTGGCACCTTGTCAAGAGCCTTCTGAAAATCCAAGTACACAAAATCCACCAATTCTCTTTTGTCTATCCTGTTTGTTATTTCTTCAAAGAATTCCAACAGATTTGTCAGTCTCCCTCTGCCTTCCTCTTGTCCTTTCAGCTCCCAGATATAATCGTTTTCCAGCCACTTTTCAGTGATGCCTACAACATCAAACCTGCAGATCTGCAACTGTGCTGCAGTCTCATCTTCCTTGAATATTATGTTTTTGAATCCCAGTTTGAGCATCTGCAATTTATTGTGATGGGGATTCTGCCCCAGTTCATTTTGCTGAAATGCTGAGCCCTTATTCTAGTGAGTCCTTTGAAATTTATTTCATGTGAATGCCACTGACTTTCAAATCCTCTCACTGATTTATAAGTCATGAGCTTGCCCTTTTGTCTGTGTCAAGAACCTGCATATAAATTCATGCCAAGGTACTCCAAGACATTCAGCAATAGGACATAAGGACATGGGAAATCATAGCAGGAGAAGACCAAATTGCACTTTGGGTTGGATCAGCCATTCGTCTAGATTATAACTGATCTTCTACCTCAATCCCATTTTCTGCACTATTGCTGTATCCCTTGATTCCCTTAATAGGCACTGATCATTCAAATTTTGTTTTTTGAGCATCCATGGTGATCCAGGCTAGAGAATTTCAATGAGTGACCACACTGTGGGTAGGAAACATCTCTACATCGACTGTCTCAGAACCTTTGGAATTTTATGAGATTCACTGACATCTCCTCCTATTCTTCTTAACTGGTTTACTCAATCTTTCCTTAAATACATATTTCCTTCAGTTCCACTTTTGGTTCTCTAATATTTCTGACCGTTTCTTAGCAGTTTCTTCCATGGCAATAGACACAGAGAAGTTGTTTGATGACTCAGCCGGTCCCAAGTTCAGGTTCAAGTTCAAGTTTATTGCCATGGGTATGCATACCCAGGGCATATAGACCATAAAAAATAACTTTTTTGCAGGAGCAACACATAACAAACATGTTTCAATTAAATTATACAGAACCTATATGACAAAATAAACAAAAATAAATCTAATTACATTAGTGCAAATGGATAGAATTATAGTCTGAGGTTTAGTAAGAATTGTTTTTTCCGGTCAGTTCAGGAACCTATTGGCAATGGAGTAGAATCTGCCATTGGACCTTTAGGTGTAGGTCTTCAGGTCCTTGTGCATGCTGCCTGATAGAAGAGGGCATGGCTCAGGCAATGGGGGCCTTGATGGACATTAATAGATGTACCTGATGCTGAGAGAGCTATAGGCTTATTCCCTATTATAAATTCTCCTATCTTTAAATATAAGGGACTGACGTTTGCTCTTGTTCGCATTATGCATTTTATAAATCTATTATAGCCTTTTTTTTTATTTTTTCTGGAGTCTATGCTTTCATTTTGTCTTGTCTTTCTTTCTTAGTTTCCTGGTTTTCTTTTGCTGACTTCTGAAATGCACCCAATCTTCAAACCAACTGCTTTGTCTAAGAAAACTTTACAGGCCTCCTCTTTGAATTTTATACTGTCTTTCCTTTCTGCTGTTAGGCGCGTGGCCAAATGGTTAAGGTGCTGGTCTAGTGATCTGAAGGTTGCTAGTTCGAGCCTTAGCTGAGGCAACGTGTTGTGTCCTTCAACAAGGCACTTAACCACACATTGCTCTGCAACGACACCAGTGCCAAGCTGTATGGGTCCTAATGCCCTTCCCTTGGACAACATCGGTGGCATGGAGAGGGGAGACGCAGCATGGGCAACCTTGCCCAGGCCTCAGTCTTCATCAAAAATCGATGGACAGCCGAAGAGAAGAGAAGAAGCATGATTGGACCAACTTTCCTGTTCAGTTTCTGTACTTTATGGGAATACATATTCCTGCAAATTATGCAATATTTCTTTAAATGCCAGCCAATGCTTTTTCATTGTCGTACTTTTCAATGTTTTCTTCCAATTATGTAGAAATCATTTTGCACCATTACTTTGAAATAATCCATTATTAAGAGTATTATCCTACCTCTGTTCCCTTTTTACCTGTCCTTCATAAGTGTTAAATATCTTTGAACATTCTGCTCCAAGTTTTGGTCACCATTGCAGCCATGTTTCAGTAATGATAATTAGATAATACCTATTGGTGCCATTAATTCATCTACTCAATTGCAAATACCGTGAGCATTTGCAAGTAGCACCTAAATACTGCCATGTGAAAGACTTTTCATCTCAGCTCTACTCTCTCTGCACCCATGACTGTGTGGCTTGACACAGCTCAAATGCCATCTATAAATTTGTTGACAGCAGGACTGTCATTGACAGAATTTCAGATGGTGACAAGAAGGCATACAGGATGAAATATATCAGCTAGTTGAGTGGTGTTGCAGCAACAACTTTGCACTCAGCATCAATAAGACCAAAAAACAGATTATGGACTTCAGAAAGGGTAAGACAAAGGAACACTTATCAGTCCTTATCGAGGAATCAAAAGTGGAAAGGGTGAGCAATTTCAAGTTCCTGGGTGTCAATATCTCTGAGGATCCATCCTGAGCCCAACATATCAATGCAGTTAAAACGAAGGCACAAGGACTCCTTCTTGTATTGTGTCTCCACTCATATAGTCATTTACTCTTTTATTCTATTCCTGATCTCACATGATATTGGAGGTCATCCTGAAGTTACTATTTGATGTCCTATGTATTTATCACTTTCCTATATCTCTAAAGATTATTCACTGGATCTCATGTCTTTATCTACCTATCTGCCTGATTCTATTGTTGGACCACAGCTGTTGTTTTCTCACCCTATCCTTTCAGGTTGCCCTATAGCAATAGAACCGGACCTGACAGCAGGAAGGCAACAAATTTACCTAAATCATGTTCATGAAATGCCCCTAATTCTGGAATCCTGTAGCTACAATTGGCCACTGCTGAATGATTGGAGTTGCTATAAGAATATTGACAATGGTTTTGCTTTCTATGCAACATCCAGAACTATGTGTCATCAGCTGTATAACTGTGCAAGATGATCATGCGGGTTAAGTTCAAAGTTCAAAGTAAAGTACATATATATCATCGTATACAACCCCAAGATTCATTTTCTTTTGAGCATACTCAATAAATCCAATAACCATAATAGAATCAATGAAAGACAACATCAACAAGCAAAAGTCAACAATTTCTGCAAACAAACAAACAAACAGACAGACAGACAAATATTTAATAAATAGAAAAGCAATAAATGTCAAGAACATGAGATGAAGGGTCTTTGAAAGTGAGTCCATAGTTTGTGGGAGCAATTCAGTGATGGATCAAGTGGTGAAGAGCTTGATGCCTGAGGGGTAATAACTGTTTCTAAACCTGGTAGTGTGAGCTCTGAAGCTCCTTCCTGATGGCAGCAGTGAGAAGAGGGCATAGCCTAGGTGGTATGGGTCTCCGCTGATGAATACCGCTTTCCTGCAACAATGCTCCATGTAGATGTGCTCAATGGTGGGGAGAGCTTTACACATATCCATTACATTTTATAGGATTTTCTATTCAAGAGCATTGGTGTTTCCATACCAGGCTGTGATGCAGCCAGTCAGTGTATTACCCACCACACATTTATAAAAGTTTGTCAAAGTTTTTGACAAACCCATTGTCAAACGCAGTTGGTTTTCACCCATGCACAAATGTGAACCTTTCAAAATATCTTTCCACAGGTACTAGAGCAAGTTGGCATGGGTACGCAGTCAGCATTAGGCATACTTAAGATTCACAGTGGTAGCAGTTCAGTGGGACGAAGAGGCATCGAAAATGTTATAAATGTTAGTCTGAAATCCATCAGGGTCTTGTGCATCTGCATGAGTGGCCATCAGTGCTGATTTCACTTGCATTTTTTTGTCTCCCAGGTCCTCTGTGTATGACACACTATTATGCAGAGGAAGCCAGATGTGCTGAGGCATCCAAAGGCCACCCAAGCAGATGCACAAGAACACATGAAGCCACTATCAGCAGGTCCTAAACGGGAGGTGCATGAGCAGGCCTCAGCCATGATTCTAGCACTGGCAAATAACCATAGGATAAAAATGAGCAGCAGTTCACTTATGGGCCTCACTACCACCAAATGCCATCAAAGTGCTGTTCTGAAATGATGCCCCATCATCCCTGAACTGTTCAATCTCTCCACATTGTCTCCTTACAAGCCTGTCTTCCTGCCCTATTGTGTAATACATACTACAAAAATTATAGTGCACACCCAACAAAAAACATACATTAGCCACCCACACACTGCTGTTAAAGTGCATTTTCCTGTGCTGAAAAACATCTAGGCCTGAGAATACAATAAATTGTTTCAGGATTATTTCTGATCTTGGCAGAGGAAAGCTCGGATGCCACACAGGAACCTGCTTATCTTCCACATTCAAGTTCAGACAAAGCCTAAATCTCATCCTTTCCCTGTGTATAAAATATTATATTTATAATCTGTTTTTATTGCTCTTTATTCTCTTCCAAAATGACTCAGACTTTTTGGAATACAGTGTAAGCTGGTTCCTGTAACTGTTCTGCACAAATGTAGTTCTCTCCTTTCCCATCAGACCTTCTTGCCCATTTTGTTTTCCTTGGACCATTTTTCAAAGTTGGTGTACCTTTGGACTTTGGCAGAAATGACATACCATGCATTAACCGAGTAAATCTCACCCAATTTGCTGCTCTCAGAATAACTTATTTCATCATAACTTTGTCTTGTTTAATTAGGACCCAACAAGAGGAAAACCAGCAGTTCCAAATGATTTCAGCTCAAAAGTCAAGAGAAACTACTTAACATGGAGTCTTCCATGGAAATACAATGGAATTCCTGTTATAAGAAGATAGAAGGATACAGTATTGGTTTTTGAAACACTGCTCAACCAGTTTGAAATCAAGTGCTTGCCTCTTTTAAGCTGTTTTTACATGGACACTTAACTTGCCAGCTCGTGATACTCAATAGTAAAATCAGAAGCTGGAAAATGGATCTGCAGGGACCCAACTACATCAAGAACGTACAATGCTGATGATCATTGTGTCAATGTATTCTTTCGTATGCTAGTTGTTTTTCAGTCATTGTGTGTGTAGCTTTTCATTGATTCTATTGCATTTCTTTGTTTTACTGTGAATGCCTGCAAAAAAATGAATCTTGAGGTAGTATATGATGATGTATGTATACTTTGATCGTGTATTTACTTGAAATTTTAACTTTATTTGCTGGATGCCTCTATCAATGAACATAAACAGAGAATCACCAGCAGCAACTTTTCCTTGTTAACATAGGTGATCATTCATTGTGAGCCTTCTCCCCTTTCTTATCAACATGTAGCACCTCAGTTACTTCAGCCATAAGCAAAGCACCAGCTTTCACATTGACATCCAACCCTACGATCTTTCTCCAGTCTTTACTTATCATTCAACACTCTAAAACTGAAGTTGCCTGCATCTCCTTGCCAGGAATTGCGTTTGGTCACACTGCAAACTCTGTCTCCTCATCCCTTTCCCTGAAAACAAGTGGAATTGTTCACAGCCTAGCAGTCATCTCTATTATGTGATAAGCCTCATAGTTTATATCCGTGGAATTGACATGGCCAGCTCCATTCCTCACGTAACTGCTTCCCCGTGTCTTCACATCTGCCACTAATACGCTCAATCAGACCTTTGTTATCTTGAGTAATGGAAACACTACATGGTAGAAACACTCATCAGGTCAGCAGCAATAATGGAAAGGGAAATAGAGTTAATTTTTCACAGCAAGGATTTTTCATCAAAATCCTGATCTTCTTTTTACATTTTGGATCTCCAGGATCTCCAGTGTATTTTTGCTTGATTTTTCCTGGATCTTAACTAGAACTGTCCCACACCATTGTACTTGCTAACCTACATTGACCTCTTTACTAAGTATTGCTTAGATTTTTAAAATGATCATCTTTGTTTTCAAACTCCCCTCTGACCTTGGCTTTCTCTTTGAAATCTCCTCCGTTCTTACAACTTACAACCGCACTCATTTATAGTTTCCCGTTGATGCACCATCAATAACTCACACTGAGACGTAAGGCGAGATATCGGCTTTTATTGACTGGAAGAAGGAACCAGGAGTGAGTGTCCATCATACTATGTCCTGGAGACTGAGGCCGAGCGTCAGGCCTCAGATCGCCTTTATACAGGGGTCTGTGGGAGGAGCCACAGGAGCAGTCAGCAGGGGGCGTGTCCAGACAGGCACATAGTTCACCACACCCGTTTATCTTCAAATTGACCCATTTCAATTAAAGCCTCGCTGCCTTCATTTTCAAAAGCAACATGGTAAAGTGGCGATTAGCATAACATTTTACAGTGTCAGTGACCTGGGTTCAATTCTGCTGCTATTTGAAAAGAGTTTCTACACTCTCTCTGTAACTGCATGGTTTTCTTCATACATTCTTTAAGACATATGAGTTAATTAATTAGTCACAGTAATGTAATTTGGGGGTGCAGGTTTATTAGCCTGTCATCGTGCCTTATCTCTACATAAAAAAGCCAAAACATTAAAATCCCCAGTAAACCAATCTCTCTATCACCACCTTGCACCACCCTAACATCTACTATTTTTTGACCAAACTTTTGCTTATTTTTTAAATATTTCTTCATGTGGTTTCTATGTCAATTTCTGAAGTATCTTGCAACACACACAAAATGCTGGAGGAACTAAGCAGGCCAGGCATCTATGGAAAAGAGTACAGATGACATTTCAGGCTGAGACTCTTTTTCAGGACCAGCATTTTGTGTGTGTTGCTTGGATTTCCAGCATCTGCAGATTTTTTTTCTTGTTTCTGAAGAACCTTGCTCTGCAAAAGATGCTGTACAACTGCAAGTTATTATTATTGATCTCTCCTGCCAATAATCTCCCCTTGTGAATTTTGATAATTTGTATTTCTTATCCCACAATGGACAGTAAGTATAAAAACCTTTCAAGGTCATATTTCCTTATTATGTCATGTTCAGTAGTTTGACTTTCTTGGATGTAAATTTGAATACAAATGTAGCTTTTCTAACCTTTACTCCACCATAATTTGACTTACTATGAAAGTAGATTAAATAAAACTGTAACATTTCCAACTTTCTCCCCAGTAAAGTTTGAATTTAAATACAGACTAAAGTAAAACTGCAGCATTTCTAACCTTTCCCCCACTATCTGTAAACATGTTATGCAACATTTCTGACACTGCTTATGAATTCCAGCTGCACAAATTGACTACATTTAAGCAAACCCTACAAATGCCAAGCCGACAAAGAATTCACACCATCTAAACTTCCAACAACACCTTTTAGACCAAATAAAACATTCCTGTACAGAATTCAAATAAACAGCAAGCAGACTTAAAGTGTATATCCATCATCACTAAGGCTGTAATGCTTTGGCAGTAAGATCACATCACAAAATAGCAGCAGCTAAGTTCATGGGTTTAACAAAAGAATATTTCAAATCCACTATGCCTATGCTCATCACCAGCCATATAAACAACATGTAGGATAAGGCAAAAAAAATGAAGAAATCTTGCTTTGTTTGGAGTTTCAATGTGCCAATACTCTTTCAGTTCCTTTAAGGGCCTTCTGCTTTTGGTTCCAATCCTAGGCCTCCGGCTGAGGTAATGTTACATTTATGTGAAGCAGCTGTTCAGAAGAGGAAGCACATTGAAATGCAGATGGAGGTACAGAAGTGCATGTCAGCGGGTGGCAAACAATTTTAGTCCTGCGTCCTGTTTATGATCAGGCACGGGAGTGATAGGGGGGCAACACTGGAAAAAGGGATACTTACCAAGCATGTCTGTGAAATACGTCATTTACAATCATTGATTTCTTCCTACCACTCTTAGCCACACTTCATGAATTATCGTCAGCAATCAAAGTTCAAAGTAAATTTATTATCAAAGTACATAAATGTTACCACATACAACCCTGAGATCTATTTTCTTGTGGGCATACTCAATAAATCCCTAACAGCAGACATCACACCCTGCAAAAACTCATTTCAGGGAGGTAGCACCCCTGATCCCTGCAACCCCATATTTCCCCCCGCCCCCCAGTCGACCTCCAAGGGTGTATGTAATACTTTGTTTAGAGATTTTGTCTAATCTGTAAACCAAGTTGGGTATATGCAGAAAATGTGACATTAAAATATGTACTTATATTATCATGGAGTCATTTTTTTATTCTGTTACAACCTTAAGCAAAATCTACAAGAAGTTTGGCCTCATCACGTAGGACATCAATAGAGGAGCTCCTTAGCAGCTAGCCAGCTAGTTTAAATAACATTAGCTATGCTAATGAATGAATGACACCTGTTAAACTCACTTCAACATGTCTTTTATATTTTAACCCACCTTGGGCAATAGAAGAGTCACTGTTGCAAACAGTGCAACAAGCAACACTGTTATTATTTTTGAGGTTGACTATAAAGCCCGCCCACAAAGAAAACTGATAGGTCTACCTAGCACGAAGAGAGACCAATCAGGATGCTCCCTCTAGCTCTTCTTCTTCTTCTCCCTCCCCCTCTCAAAAAAATCGATTTCCGGGATATTGTATATAATTTGCGGGCAACAGAGAGCCGCTAACAATATTCAGGAGACTCCCAGAACTTCTGGGAGAGGTGGGATGTCTGTAACAGAATAATAAACATTCATCTTTTGTTCAACCAGTGTGCAAAAGACAACTGTGAAAATACAAAAAAGAAATAAATAATAATAAATAAATAAGCAATGAATATCGAGAACATGAGATGAAGAGGACTTGAAAGTGAGTCCATAGGTTGTGGGACCTTTTCAGTGATAGACAAGTGAAGTTCAGTGTAGCTATCTCCTTTGGTGCAATAGTTTGACGGTTGAGGGGTAATAACTGATCCTGAACCTGGTGGTGTGAGTCGTGTGACTCCTGTGCCTTCTTACTGATGACAGCAGCAAGAAGAAAACATGTCCTGGGGAGCGGTGGTCTTTGATGATGGATGCTGCTTTCCTGCAACGACTCTTCATGTAGATGTTCTCATTGGTGGGGAGGATTTTGCCCATCAAGGACTGGGCTATATCCATTACTTTTTGTAGGACTTTCTGTTCAAGGGTATTGGTGTTTCCATATCAGGCTGTAATGCACCCAGTCAATATACTCTCTGGCACAGATCGATAGAAGTTTGTCAAGGTTTTAGATGTCATGCTGAATCTTCGCAAACTCCTTAGGAAGTAGAGGTGCTCTCTTCATAATTACACTGATGCGCTGGACTGAGGACCGGTCCTCTAAAATAATATCACTGAGGAATTTAAAATTGCTGACCCTCTCCACCTCTGATCCTCCAATGAGGACTGGCTCACGGACATCTGATTTTCTCCTGCTGAAGTCAATAATCAGCTCCTTGGTCTTGCTGGCATTGAGTAAGGGATTGTTGTTATGGCACCACTCAGCCAGATTTTCAATCTCCTATATGCTGATTCATCACCACCTTCGATTTGGCCAATGACAGGAAAGTGGTGTCCTGCAAACTTGAGTAAGGCACTAGAGCTGTGCTTAGCAACACAGTCAACACTGCCATTCAGTATATAGATCTTAAGAAATGAATCACTTGATATCTACAAACATTTAAGTACTTCTTCACCTACAGAGATTAGTTTGGATCCAGAGAAAGGATGATGTAGATTCCATGCTCATCTGGTCCCTGGTGTTTGGGTGTTATGGAGTTTTCATCAGCCAACCTTTCTTTAGCTCTAATAACTTTAGAACTAAAGATGAATGTTTTTAAGGTGAGCATGATTTTCCTCTTGGCTATTTGGACTTCTTTAGTCCCTGATTCAGCAGCAACCTGATCCTGAAATAAACTTGATCCAACATCAGCCCTGAACGAGGACCTACAGGGGCATAGCCTTAAGAAGGCATCATTCATCATCAAAGATCCCCAGAATCCAAGCCAAGCTAGCTTCTAGCAGCTGCCATTGCACAAGAGGTAGAGAAGCTTGAAATCCCACACCACCCAGTTCAAGAACAGCTACTGCTCTTCAAACATTTGGTTCTTGAACTTACTGGCAAAGCCCTAATCACCAGTACAGTTGAGCAACAGTATGACTGCTATGATCACTATGCACTAAATTGGATTTTTTCCTCTAATTGCACCCTTTCTTGAAAAATTGTGTATAATTTATGTTTAATTTGTGTTTCTCTTATGATGCTGCTTATATGATGCTATGCGCCTCTGACAATTCTAAAGTAACTTTTTCATTACACGTGCATGGACGGAGGCCAATTTGTTGAGTACATTTAAGGCAGAGGTTGACAGTTTCTTGATTAGTCAGGGTATGAAGGGATACGGGGAGAAGGCAGGTGTTTGGGGTAGAGAGGGAAAATAGATCAGCCATGAAGAAATGTTGGAGCAGACTCAATGGGCCAAATCTGCTCCAATACCTTATAGCCTTATATGACAATAAGCTCTACTTTGGCATTGTAAAGCCCTGATCCAACATCAGTCCTGATGTAACAACAACTCTGATCCAGCAGCAAATCCCGATCGAACAGCAGACCTGATCCAGCCTCAACCCTGATATAGTGCCTGCCCCGATTCAGACCCAGAAACAAGCCACATCCAACAACAAATTTAAGAGTTCAAAGGGTAACTATAATTTATACAGAACTAGAATCATAGATTCATAAAAAGTGCAGCATGAAAACAGGCCCATTGGCCCATCTAACCTGTGACAAAACCATTTAAATTGCCTATTTCCATCAACCTGTACTGCGACCGTAGCCCTCCATACCCCTACCATCCATGCACCTATCCAAACTTCTCTGAAACTTTGAAATCAAGCTTGCATGCACCCCATGCTCTGGCAGTTCATTTCATATTGTCACAACCCTCTGAGTGAAGAAATTCCTCCCTGATGTTCCCCTTAAGCTTCTCACCTTTCACCCTTAACCTATGATGTCCAGTTGTAGTCCCACTCAAACTCAGTGGAAAAAGCCTGCTTGCATTTATCCTATCTATACCCCTCATAATTTTGTATACCTCTATCAAATCTCCCTCAATCTTCTACTGTACATTCCAAGGATTGAAGTCCAAACCTGTTCAATCTTCCCTTATAACTCAAGTACTTCAGTCCTGGCAACATCCTTGTAAATTTTATCTGTACTCCTTCAACCTTCTTTATAACTTTGCTGTAGGTAGGTGGCACACAATATTCCAAAGTAGGCCTCACAAATGTCTTAAACAACTTCAACATAACATCCCATCTCCTGTACTCAATACTTTGATTTATGAAGGCCAATATGCCAAAAACTTCCAGTGCATCCATGTCTGCCTGTGATGCTACTTTCAATGAATTGTGGTCCTGTATTCCCAGATCCCTTTGTTCCATTAGCAATCCTCAGTTCCTATCTTGGCTGGTCCTACTGAAGTGCAACACTTCACACTTATCTGCATTAGATTCAATCTGCCATTTTTCAGCCCATTTTCCCAGCTGGTCCAGATCCTGCTTGAAGCTCAAATAGTCTGTCTCGCTGTTCACTTCACCCACAATCTTCGTGTCATTCGCAAATTTGCTGATCCAGTTAACCACATTATCATCCAGATTATTGATATAGATGACAAAAAAACAATGGACCCAGCACCGATCCTTATGGCACAGGCCTGCAGTCAGAGAGGCAATCTTCTACTACCACACATTGGCTTCTCTCACAAAGCTAATGTCTAACCTAATTTACTATCTCGTCTGAGTGCCATGTGACTGAACCTTCTTGACTACCTTCCTATGTGAGATTTTGTCGACTGCCTTGCTAAAGTCCATATAGACAACATCCACAGCTTTGCCTTCATCAACTTTCCAGGTAACTTCCTTGAAAAACTCTATAATATTGGTTAGGCATGGCCTACCATGAATAAAGTCATGGTTGACTATCCCTAATCAGTCCCTGTCTATCCAAACAATCATATATCCGGTCCATTAGAATACCTTCCAATAACTTTCCCACTGCTAATATCAGGCTCACTGGCCTACAATTTCCTGGTTTATTTTTTGATTAGCAGAACCACATTAGCTATCCTCTAATTCTCCAGCATGTCACCTCTCGCTAAGGACGATTTCAATATCTCTGCTAGGGCCCCTGCTATTTCAGCACTTACCTCCCACACAGTCTGAGGGAACACTTATCAGGCCCTGGAGATTTATCCACCCTACTTTGCGTGAAGGCAGCAAGACAGCAGACACCTCCTCCTCTGCCTTTTGTATAAGGTCCGTGAAGTCGATACTGCTTTGCCTCACTTCCATAGATCCTGTGTCCAACTCCTGAGTAAATACAGTTGCAATAAAGTCATTAACGATCTCCCCATCTCTTTTGACTCAACACATAGATTAACATTTTGATCTTCCAGGAGACCAATTTTGTCCTCTTGCAATCCTTTTGCTCTTACCATATCTGTGGCACCCCTTAGGATTCTCCTTCACCTTGTCTGTTAGAATAACTTCACACCTTCTTTTTGTCTTCCTGATTTCTTTCTTAAGTGTTTTCTTACATTTCTTATACTCCATAAGTACCTCAATTATTCCTATCTGCCTATACCTGCTATGAGCCTCCTTTTTTTCTTAAACAGGGCCCCAAATTCTCTTGAAAACCAAGGTTCCCTAAGTCTGTTATTTTTACCTTTTATTCTGACAGACACAGACAAGCTTTATACTCTCAAAATTTCATTTTGAAGGCCTCCCATTTACCAAGTACACCTTTGTTCAGAAAATATCTTGTCCCAATCCATACAGTCGGCCCTCCTTATCTGCAAGTTTGCATGCGCGAATTCAACCAACCGCGAATCAACAAAACCCGGAAGTGCTCTTCCAGCATTTGTTGTTCAAGCATGTATAGACTTTTTTCTTGTCATTATTCCCTAAACAATGCAGTATAACTACTACTTACATAGCATTTACATTGTATTAGGTATAAGTAATCTAGAGATGATTTAAAATATATGGGAGGATGTACGTAGTTTATTGTGGATTGAGATCGAAAAAAACTGAAAGTTCTCTTACTAAGTAAGTCAGAGCAGGTACGTCCAGTATTATTTGACGTCAGTTAGTCAAGCGTTTGTCTTAGTATATAGTATATATTTTACCTTTCTATGCATATAAAACACTTAAGAAACATATGTATTTCAATAATTAAACCACTGTGTTGCTTAGTAATAATTGTAGCCTTCATTGGGGCAGGACAAAATTGTTCCGATCGTTGACTGACTGTAGCCTAATGCTTGTCCAATGACCGATGGCATTTCACCTCTTTCCGATCACTTTATTATTCCCACTTTATTTTCAAACATGATCGTGATTACTTTCATGAACAGAAACATTGCAGATTCAGAGCTCTGCTGGGTCCTAAAGACTTCTGCACTAAGACAGGTTAAATAAGGGACTTGAGCATCTGCGTTTTTTGGTATCCGCGAGGGGTCCCAGAACCAATTCCCCTGCGGATAAGGAGCGCTGACTGTACTTACCTGATCCTTTCTGATACCATCAGAGTAGTCTCAACCTCTGGTCTCAACCTGCAGACCAGACCTATCCTTTTCCATATTGACTTTGAAGCTAATGGCATTACTAGATGCAAAGTGTTCCCCTACACAAACTTTTGTTACCTGCCCTATCTCATTCCCTAATAACAGATCTAGTATCGCACACTCTCTCATTGGGACTTCTACATATTGATTAAGGAACTTGACAAATTCTATTCAATCTAGTCCTTTGACAGCATGGGAGCTGGAAAGTTAAATGTTAAGTTAAAATCACCTACAATAACAAGACATTTAGTTTAGTAATGAATTGTACATTTAAATACAATACAGAACAAATTAGAACAGTACGAATGCTATTACAGTACTATAAAACTGTGTTTAGTTCCTAATGGTTATTGATGGAGGAACTCATCCAGTGTATACTACCACTTTCTTTTGATTGACTGTAGATGAACAAAATTATCATAGACCCCTAGTGCAGATAATGGACTATCTTCAGGCAATGCCTCCAATAACTACATCTTATGTCTTCATTCTCATTGTAGTATTCAAGACCATTGTTGATACCTTCAAATTCTTAGTAGTTGATGTAGTGAAATAGTTTCATTTTCACTCATGGCCGTTCCTGGCATCTCCAATCCTGAATGCTTGAAACCACATTGAGCAAACCGTTCCGAATTGTCTTACCGCTTATTTCTTGCCAACTGTCAGTGACAAAAACCACTACTTTTTGAACACAAACTCACACAGCTGGCGCTATTTAAAAACTGCTCTAAGTGCAATATAGTGTCCAATGCTCACATGACTGATTCAATTTAGAAACTGTTTGGCTACAGCCTCCTGTCCCAATTAAGCTGCATATTGTCCCAAATAAACAAAGGGAATACTGGCTATTTTCTTGATTAGTTTTTGTTCTTTACAAGTTGTCCTAATTAGGAGTCTGTCCTGATTAACTGATGGCCCAACTAACCAGAGTTTACTGTATCTGTTTCAGCAGTAGCTTTCTTTCAGACAGAGTGGAAGTCCTTTTGAAGAGAGCAATGGCCCCGTTTGACTATCGAGATGAGTCAATTCTGGACTCATTGCTGAGGGAAGTTGCTGCTGGATCAGTTTCAGGATGGTCCTCAATTTCCAGATGATTAATCATGTAGATGTTATTTTCCTTTAGTTTTAAATTTGACTGGTCTCAGCCATAGAAGACCCATACACCGTGAGCCAGCAGAATTTACACAGAACAAGGACGGCATATCACAGATCACTTACAGGGCCCAAATAAATCTCTCTTGTAGGTGAAGAAATATTTAAATGTTACAATATTGAAAGTGTTTTATTCTGAATATGTAGTCCAAAATTAAATTTATTATGTTATTCGAGACTGGTCTGGCTTAAGAAGGTTGCTCAGCACAGTATTATGCCTGGATTTGGGCAGTATTGCGTGTAAGGCCCACAGTATATCGTGTCTTCATTGCAAATTCGGCAAGATGGAAGTGGAATTGCAGCTGATTGCCTGAGGTTAGTGGATCAACAGCCTTTAATTCAAGATAAAGATTCAGCAACTTTTTTTTCTTTATGATTTACAATAGATGGTATGCAGTCCATTCTTACGCGATTCAGAAAAGTCACGACAAAACAATGCATTGTTATATGTTGACCTGATATTTTCCTTGTTCAGTGCCGGCTGATACACAGGTAACATTTTTGTTTGATGTTGCAATGCAGCTAAACCATGTTGAATCATCAACATCATTCGTTGCCAAATAAAATTGATTTGCCTAAGGAATAAAATGCTCATGGGTCCTAGCTATGCCTGCCTTTTTGTCGGACATGTGGAGCAATCTATGTTCCAAGCTTACACCGGTAACTGTCCTCCTCTTTTCTTGCATTATATCGACAACTGCATCGGTGCTGCTTCCTACACGCGTGCTGAGCTCGTCGACTTCATTAACTTCGCCTCCAACTTTCACCCCACCCTTAAATTCACCTGGTCTATTTCTGACACCTCCCTCCCCTTTCTAGATCTTTCTGTTTCTATCTCTGGAGACACCCTATCCACCGATGTCTTCTACAAACCTACTAACTCCCACAGCTACCTAGACTATTCCTCCTCCCACCCTGTCTCCCTTTCTCTCAATTCCTCCGCCTCCACTGCATCTGCTCTCAGGATGAGGCCTTTCATTCTAGGACAAAGGAGATGTCTTCCTTTTTTAAAGAAAGGGGCTTCCCTTCGTCCACTATCAACTCTGCCCTCCATCGCGTCTCCCGTATTTCATGCACCTCTGCCCTCACCCCATCCCCCACCAAGGATAGAGTCCCCCTGGTCCTCACCTATCACTCTACCAGCCTACAGATCCAACGTATAATCCTCCGTAACTTCCGCCACCTCCTACGGGATCCCACCACCAGCCACATCTTCCCCCCCCCCCCCACTCTCGGCTTTCTGCGGGGATTGCTCCCTACGCGACTCCCTTGTCCATTCATCCCCCCCATCCCTCCCCACCGACCTCCTTCCCGGCACTCATCCCTGCAAACAGAAGAAGTGCTACACCTGCCCCGACACTTCTTCCCTCACCACCATCCCAGGCCCCAGACAGTCCTTTCAGGTGAGGCACCACTTCAACTGCGAGTCAACTGGGGTGATATACTGTATCCGGTGCTCCCGATGTGGCCATTTATACACTGGGGAGACCCGCCGCAGACTGGGAGACCGTTTCGCCGAACACTGGCACTCAGTACTCCAGCAGAGGCAGGGTCTCCCTGTGGTCACACACTTCAATTCCACAGACCACTCCCACTCCGACATGTCTGTCCATGGCCTCCTCTACCGTCAAGATGAGGCCACACACAGGTCGATGGAGCAATACCTTATCTCCCGCCTAGGTAGCCTCCTACCTGCCGGCATGAACATCCAACTCACAGACCTCCGTTGATACCCCAGGCTCCCCCCCACCCTTACCCCCATCCCTATCTATTATTTTAGTCTGGTTCTCTTTCTCTCTCTTTCCCCCCCCCCCTCACTATAATCTCTCCCCCCAGCCCTAACTTTCTTTCTCTTTTATTTCCCATAATTCTCCACCTTCCCCCTAGCCCATTTCCCTCCAGCCTGTCACTTCCCAGCTCTCTACTTTGTCCCTCCCCCCTCTTCTTATCCCCCCCCTCGACCATTCCATGTTACTTCACTCCTGATGAAGGGTTTCGGCTCGAAACATCGTCGCTATCTCCTCCCATAGATGCTGTCTGGCCTGCTGAGTTCTGCCAGCATTTCGTGTTTTTTTATTTATTTCCAGCATCTGCAGATTCACTGGTGTTGCAAAGGGAATCCCAGCTCTTTTTGCAATTACTTTTTGTTCTTTAAGTGTTGTTCCAAATAAGTGGCTGCCTCGACTAAACAATGGCCCAATAAACTGGAATCTGCTGTATTGTTAATTCGTGTATGTATGTTTGTTGTAAGTGTATGAGTGTTGTGTGTTGGTGTTGTGCCTTTAGCTTGTTTAAATTGTGCACTGCTGTGTATCTGTATTGCACATGCTGTTGAGTTTCCTGTCCATGTACATCAATGTACTGTGTATTTTTGTCCTGTGCCATCTGCATTATAAATGTGTTGTGCATCATGCTTGTTTCTGTTTGATGTGTATTGCATGAAGAGCTGTGTGATTGGATATGCAAGTGTGTGTTTTTATGTACATTTTCTTTGTGTGTGTTTTTGTGCACCACATTTGTGTATATGTGTGTTGTACATTTACATGAGAGTGGCTGTGCAGAGTGTGTGTTGTGTTGACATTGGTTCCCCGGGGCTCACGATGATTTGCTTCCCAAGGGAATGAGCATTGTTAGAATTTGAGACAGTGGGAATTTGATGGTATGATCTTTCCTCATTTCACTCTAAAGAAGTTCATGAAGCAAAACGTATAAAAAGAGGTAATAGAGCTAAAAAAAAGAAGAAAAAAAAACTATGTCAGAGAAGTAATTGATGCCTTCAGTCTAGGACAAGTATTTGTTCAAAACTATTTTAACTATCTTTATAAAACCTAAGGCTAGAAATCCAAGTCTCATTGCTCCAGAAGAAAGGTCAGAAAGAAGGATGAGTGTGTGTTTTATTTTAAGTAAAAAGAGTCAGGTTCCAATGGCTTACAGCGACTACTGGAGAACTTTCCACAAATGATTTGCTCCCTAAATTATAGAGTGAACTTTCTATGGTCCCTTTAATTCAATCTAATATAAAAACTGCATGTGCCTCTCTGCTCATGTCTGTTCTTCACTAGTAGTTTTTTCATAGCACCAGTCATCTTCCTCAATGAAACAGGAAAATGATGTGCACGTTGACAAGTAAGAATGAGCTAAAACCATACATACGATATGTCACAGCAGATCTCAATTTAATCCATTGTCCTCAGTTGCCAAAGGGGGTTGGTATCAGAAGTGGAACCCTGACCAATTGACCTCCTTCCTGTTACTGCCCTGCCCAGGCTGCCATCCCTTGATTCACTACAATCTGAGACTTGAACCTTGGATCACTCCTTCCTGTATGATTCAGTTACACACTGTGTAAACATACTGAACCACCAGGGCACTTAAGTGCTTTTTTTTGTTATTCTCTTCATGTGCAGCATTCCCCAGGCTATCTGTTTCACTTCTCTGCATCCTGTTCTCTCCCTCCCGAGTTACAGTGAAAGGCTAACACTCACTGGTAAATCATTTAACTAGGCCTGTCAATCTCAGCCATTGTCGTGAAAGAATTGCCATTTAACCTCAACCACCACTGCCTCACACCACAGGAGAAGAAAGGGACAATAAAGACTAATGAGTAGTATAACAATCTGAGGGTAATTTCATGCAGTGTTTCACTTGTTTATCTCCGTCTTTTATCTGAGTCGAGGGGATACGATATGGAGGAGGGGGGACAATGTTTATTCCTCCACTGAGCTGGCCTGCTCTGGTGACTCATCGACCACTTGCAGCCAGCAGAAACAGCACCATCTTTGGCCCATGAATTAGATGTTTTTTGAGAAACCGACGGTGTTAAGGCTTCTGAGACAACGTGTCATTCTTCAAGAGAAAACTTTAAATAGGGGCAGCAGTAAAAATGAAGAAAGCAACAAATGAGGGAGAATGTAATTAAGAATGAAAGAGTTCAGAGAAAATTTACAAGGACGTTGCCAGATCTGGAAGACCTGATTTATAAGGAAAGACTGAATAGGTTAGGACTTTATTCCTTAGAACGTAGAAGATCAATAGGAGATTTGATAGAGGTACAGAAAATTATGTGGGGCATAGATAGGATAAATGCAAGCAGGTTTTTTCCACTGAGGTTGGGTGAGACTACAAACAGAGATCAAACTCCTTCACTCAGAGGGTCATGGAAGTGTGGAATGAGCTACCATCACAAGTGGTGCATAAGAGCTCAATTTCAACATTTAAGTGAAATTTGGTTAGGTACATGGGTAGTAGGTGTATGGAGGGTTATGGTCCCAGTGCAGGTCGACAGTTTAAATGCTTTTGGCATAGACTAGATGGCCTGAATGGCTAGTTTCTGTGCTGTAGTTCTCTATGACTCTATTACTCAATGAACTGCAATCCTCCCAATCCTACCGGTGTTTCTTGGTGCTATCTGTAGCAGAAATTAAGAAGGTATTTCACTAAGGGAACTCTACAGTGCATTGCTGCTTGCTCATTTGTGGCTCCACTCCAGATTACTTTGAGGATGGAAGGTCTCCGTTATGTGAAGGATCAGAGAACCTGACGTTGTACTTTTCCAAGCAGAGAAAGTTAACAGTTAAGTTTAATTAAGATATTCAAGCTATAAAGAAGAAAATCTGCAGATGCTGGAAATCCAAAGCACCACACACAACACACTGGAGGAACTCAGCAGGTCAGGCAGTAGCTATGCAAACGGTCGACATTTCGGGCCGAGACCCTTCTTCACGATTGAGAAAGAAGGGAGAGATGCCTTAATTAAACAATGGGGTGGTAGAGGCTAGGTGGGTGGGTAAGACTAGGGGCTAAAGAAGAAAGAATCTGATAGGAGATGAGAGTGGACAATAGGAGAAAGGGAAGAAGGAGGTGCACAGAGGAAAGTAGTAGGCAGGTGAGAAGAAGTAAAAGGTCAGAGTAGAGAAAAGAGGAGGTGGGGGGAAATTTTGTTCACCAGAAGGAGAGTTCAAGGTTATAAAGGGTTTTGATGGAAACAGAGCAGATACTGTACATCCATTGGTAGAAGGAGCAGAGGAAATGCATGTACAGTAATTGCATAAGTTGAGATCAGATGCAAGGACAATTTATTCTTATGCACTGTGTTATTTTGCCCAGGAATGTTTTGTCTAAAGGCTTGAAGGGCTTTAAAGGAAATATTTTAATTGTAATTTCAGAAGGAAATCAGATATGTACATAAAAGGATTGCAAAACTGCAGGTTATGAGCAGAGAGCATGTGGATAGGACTAACCCATAATCTGTCAAGGGTCAATACGGGAAGGATAGACTCAATGGTCTCTTGCTGATATTGATGATAAGATTGTCATTATGGCACCATTCAAGCAACTGATCTATTTCACTCTTCTAAGCTTCCATGTCGCCATGCAATTTTACTATCAACAGTGGTGTTATCTGCAAATTTATAGATGGTGTTTGATCTATGCCTATCCACACAATGATGAATGTAGGGAAAGTAGAGCAGTTGGCTAAGCCCAGATCTTTGAGGTGCACCCCAGATGATTGTCATCAAGGACATCACTGATTCACACTGACAAAGGTCTCTCGATGAGTAGGTCTAGTTAGTTAATTAGTTAGAGCTTTATTGTCATTGCTGAGGACAACAAGAGTGCAGTGGTCATTCAGTGCAAAGCAGCATACTGGCAATTCAATCACAAAAAAACAAAATAACTACTTTTAAAGTAAAATCTGAGTTATTCAGAGTGACATTGAAATTACAACTGAATTAAAAGCAAACGCTCTAAAATTAAAAGAAATAGGGGCTGGGCTGCCCCATTCAAGTGTTGTACTTGTCCATGTTATAAAATCACATCAGAATTAAAGCAGTAAGTGAATTTCTGCATGACCATGTCCTTGTTCAAGCAGGAACTAATCCTAGCCATAATCAATCTCTTGAAGCATTTCAATATAGTAGATGTGAATAACCATATAACAATTACAGCATGGAAACTGGCCATCTCGGCCCTTCTAGTCCATGCCGAAAGCTTACTCTCACATAATCCCACCTACCTGCACTCAGCCCATAATCCTCCATTCCTTTCCTGTCCATAAACCTATCCAATTTTTTTTTTAATGACAAAATCGAACCTGCCTCTACCACTTCTACTGGAAGCTTGCTCCACACAGCTACCACTCTCTGAGTAAAGAAGTTCCCCCTCGTGTTACCCCTAAACTTTTGCCCCTTAACTCTCAACTCATGTCCTCTTGTTTGAATCTCCCTTACTCTCAATGGGAAAGGCCTATCCACATCAACTCTATCTATCCACCTCATAATTTTAAATACCTCAATCAAGTTCTCCCCTCAACCTTCTACGCTCCAAAGAATAAAGACCTAACTTGTTCAACCTTTCTCTGTAACTTAGGTGCTGAAACCCAGGTAACATTCTAGTAAATCTCCTCTGTTATCTCTCTATTTTGTTGACATCTTTCCTATAATTCGGTGACCAGAACTGTACACAATACTCCAAATTTGGCCTCACCAATGCCTTGTACAATTTTAATATTACATCCCAACTCCTATACTCAATGCACTGATTTATAAAGGCCAGCATACCAAAAGCTTTCTTCACCACCCTATCCACATGAGATTCCACCTTCAGAGAACTATGCGCCATTATTCCTAGATCACTCTGTTCTACTGCATTCTTCAATGCCCTACCATTTACCATGTATGTCCTATTTTGATTAGTCCTACCAAAATGTAGCACCTCACACTTATCAGCATTAAACTCCATCTGCCATCTTTCAGCCCACTCTTCTAACTGGCCTAAATCTCTCTGCAAGCTTTATTCTGCAAGTGAATACTGCTAGTTGATTGTCACTGAGGCAGGGCGGCTCACCCTGCTCTTCTTGGGTATGTTTGATGCACCTTTGACACAGATGGGATCTTCAGACGACAGCAGTGAAAGGTTGAAGATGTCCTTCAAAATTCCAGCGAGACGGTCGGCACAGGTTTTCAGTGCCCTGCCAAGTACGTCGTTGGGTCCTGATGCCGTGCAAGGGTTGTCACCCACATCCCAATGAAGCATAGATTGGTGAGTTAATTGACCAGTGTAAATTGTGCCTAGTGTGTAGTGAATGGCAGGATCAAGCATGGGGCCAGAGATGATGGACACATGTCAAGAATAAAATGGGATTTGTGCAGGATGTGCATCGATGGTCAGTGCAGATTTCATGTGCTGAAGAATCTGCTTCCATGCTGCATGAAACCAACACTTAGAAACCAACTTTGCTAGGTCACAGGCCAATGCTGGATGAACACCATTTTAACAATCCTAATATTGTGATAAGGTATCTCAAAAAAGCAAACTATCATGGATGCCGTAAACTTTGTGTATTTTTTTAACTCTATTTAGAGACACGGGCCCTGCTGGCCCAATGAGCCCACACAGCACCCAACTGTATCCTTTTGACGAATTAGCTGCCAAAGCCTCATGCCTTTAGAACGTGGCTGAAAGTGGAGCAGCCAAAGCAATCCCACGTAAAGTGTACAAACTCCATACAGACAGCAGCAGAATGGATCCCAGGATACTGGTGCTGTAAGAGCATTTAGTGAACCACGATGATCCTGTGCTGCCCAAAATTGTATAAGAAAACACTGGAAAGCACCAGACATGAGGGTTAATTTTCAAATTACCATTGAGACAAAAAAAGGCACTGCTGATTGATTGCCAGTTGTGTACATAGTATCATTTTCATTTTCATTATTTCTCATGGAACTAACAATAATGTGGTCTCATATCAGGTGGGAGATAACACTGCCAGCTTTGAGATTTCTATTTTCAGGCTGAGCCCACGACTGATGTAAATTTAAACGAGCTTTTACGTCCCCAACCCACAACCCAACTGTTCCGTGAGCATCCCCTGTTGCATGGAAGCAGCCAATAAATCTGTTGGATTGGGAGCTGCTGACAAAAGTTATTTTGATAAAAGTGCAATAGACGGTGCACATTGAAATCAGAGTGCACCAGTAAAATGAGGGCATGAATGAAAGGAGAGGTCCAGGGGAGGTTATGAAAATAATCCTGGGAATGAAGGGGTTAATATATGGGGAGCATTTGATGGCTTTGGGCCTGTACTCACTGGAGTTTAGAAAAATGAGAGGGTTTCTCATTGAAACCTGCCAAATATTGAGACAAACTGGACATGGAGAAGATCTTGCTAATGGTTGGAGAGCCTGGGACCAGGGGGCACACCCTATTATACAAGGAGCCCCCTTAGAACTGAGTTGAGAAGGAATTTCTTCAGCCAGAATGTGGACAGTCTGTGGAGGCCACGTCATTTGATATATTTAAGGTGGAGGTTGATAGGTTCTTGATTAGTGAGAGTGTCAAATGTTATGGGGAGAAAGTACGAGAATGGGGTTGAGAGGAAAAAGAATCTGCCATGATTGAATGGCACAGCAGACTTGATGGGCCAAATGGGTGATTTCTGCTCCTATATCTTATGGAATGTATAGACTGATGAATAGGATGACAAACAAGTGAGACATCTCCCAGAGAACTACATCTGCGTGAAGCGCATCCGGCTGCAGCTCTTTGAAGACTGTGTTAGGGATCTGGAGCAGCAACTGGATGAACTTTGGCTTGTACAGGAGAGTGAGGAGATAATTGATCAGAGTTATAGGAGAGTACTCACCCTGAAGTTGCAGGAGGCAAGTAGGTGGGTGACTCTCAGGAGAAGGAATAGGAAGGTGAATAGACAGTTAGCTCAGAGCACCCCTGTGGCTATGCCCCTCAATAATATACCATTTTGGATACTGCATGGGAGATGACCTCCCAGGGGAATGCCACAGAGACAAGGTTACAGCACTGAGCCACTGAGCTCAATGGTCAATGGTGCTGAAGGGAAAGAGAGAGAATGGGGAAGCAATAGTGATAGGGGACTCAATAGGCAGAGGAACAGACAGGAGATTCTGTACACCAGGTTGGTATGTTGCCGCTCAGGTGCCAGGGTCAGAAATGTCTTGCGTTATGTCCACAGCTTTTTGGAGGGGGAGGGAAAGCAGTCAGATGTCTTGGTACATATTGGTGCCAATGACATAGGAAGGAAAAGCAGAGAGGTCCTAAAGAAAAAAAATTCAGAGAACTAGGTAGCAAGCTGAGAAGCAGGATCTCCAGGGTGGTAATTTCTGTATTGCTACCAATGCCATGTGCCAGTGAAGGTAAGCATAGGATGATTTGGCGGGTAAGTACATGGCTGAGAAGCTAATGCAGGGGGCAGGCTTGGATCATTGGGATCTTTTCTAGAGTAGGTATGATCTATACAAAAAAACGGGTTGCACCTGAACCTGAGGGGGACCAATATTCTCACAGGCAGGTTTGTTAGAGTTGTCGGGGAGGGTTTAAACTAATTTGTCAGGGGATGGGAACCGGAGTGAAGGAACTCAGGATAGGACAGATGGGAAAAAAAAGCAAAGATAGCGTGCAGTCAGATTGTCGAGAAGGGCAGGCAGATGCTAATTGAATTGAATTGAATGATCTTTATTGTCATTATACATAGGTACAATGAAACTGTTTGGCTTCCTCTCAGGCAATCAAACAAAGCGCTGGATAAAAATAAGAAAGTAATAGAAAAACAGTATTAAATAGATAGGTAACAGAAAATAAGTTGCACCAGTACCAGAATGTCACAGTAATGCACAAAGTGCCGTTAGCGCAAGTATTTGAGACCTTGTGTGTGCTCACAGTTTCAGTCATTGTTCTGTGGGATTGGTGTGATGGAGGCCACAGCTCTGGGGTAGAAGCTGTTCCTCAGTCTATTGGTTCTGGCTTTTAGTGTCCTGAACCTTTTGCTGGACAGCAGCGGGTTAAACAGGGAGAGGCTGGAGTGTGTGGTGTCTCTGGTTATGCTGATTGCTCTCCTCCTAAGTCTGCTGGAATAGATGGTGTCCAGTTCTGGGAGCTCCATCCTGACAATTCGCAGGGCCACCTTCACCACACAATGCAGGTCTTGTCGCTCAGCGGCTGTGCAGCTGGCATACCACACTGGCGCAGTTGGACGGGATGGTTTCAATTGTACTTCTGTAGAAGTTAAGCAACAGCTTTTGTGGGAGTTTGGCCTGTTTCTGAGGCAGAAGCGTCTTTGTTGTGCCTTTTTTTACAAGCAGTTTACAAGTTAGTAGTCCACGTCAGCTGTTTGACAACATAACTCCAAGGAACTTAAGGTTTTCCACACTTTCCATGACCTTTCCAAGTATGGGGGGGGGGGGGTGTACTCTGTCCTTTGATCTCCTGAATTCAATTATCATCTCTTTTGTTTTAGAAGTGTTAAAATGTTAAGGATAGGATGAAATTACAGCCAACAGGATGAGTATCAGTGCATTACAAGTGCAGAATCAAAAAGGGTAGCAAATACAGCACTCTAAGTATTATACCTCAATGCATGTAGTATAAGAAAGAAGGTAGATGATCTTGTTTCACTTCTACTGATCGTCAGGTACGATGTTGTGGCCATCACTGAATCGTGGCTGAAGGATGGTTGTAGTTGGGAGCTGGATGTCCAAGGTTACACATTGTATTAGAGGGACTGGAAGGTAGACAGAGGGAGTGGAGTGTCTCAGATAGTAAAGAATGGCATCAAATCATTAGAAAACTATGACATAAGATCAGAAGATGTTGAGTCGTTGTGGGTTGAGTTAAGAAACTACAAGGGTAAAAGGACCCTGCCTTCATTTATATAAAGGCCTCCCCACAGTGGCTGCAATGTGGACTGCATATTACAACAGGAAATAGAAAAGGCGTGTCAAAAGGACAATGCTATGATAGTCAAGGGAGATTTTAACATGCAAGTAGATTGGGAGAATCAGATTGGTAATGGATCTCAAGAGTGAATTTGTTGAATGCCTACGTGATGGCTTTTTAGAGTTGTTTGTCATTGAGTCTACTAGGGAATCAGCTACACTGGATTGGGTATTCTGTAACAAACCAGAGTTGATTAGGGAACTTAAGGTAAAGGAACCCTTAGAAGACAATGATCACAATATGATTGAGTTCAAATTGAGCTCAAATTGAGTTCAAATTGAGCTCCAGCCTTGAACACCAGGCCGGGTCTTCACATGCTGCGATTGTGACTCCCGTCTCCTCTTTTCTGTGTTGTTTTTTTTAATGTAATTCAGTCTAGTTTTTGTACTGTGTCACGTAACACCATGATCCTGAAAAATGTTGTCTCATTTTTACTAAGTACTGTACCGACAGTTATGGTCGAAATGACAATAAAAGTGACTTGAATTGACTTGAGTACCTGGTGACACAGGACAAGACAGCACAAAGTCAGCATGGTTTCCTTAAGGGGAAAACTTGCCTGATTAACCTGTTGAAATTCTTTGAGAAGATTACAAGTAGGATAGATAAAGAGGATGTAGTGGATGTTGTATATATGGACTTTCAGAAGGCCTTTGACAAGGTGCCACACATGAGGCTGCTTACCAAGTTAAGAGCCTGTGGTATTACAGGAAAGTTACTAGCATAGTTAGAGCATTGGCTGATTCCTAGGAGGCAGTGAGTGGGAATAAAAGGAAACTTCTCTGATAGGCTATCTGTGACTAGTGGTGTTCCGCAGGGGTCAGGGTTGGGACCACTTCTTTTTGTGCTGTATATCAGTGATTTGATGATGGAATAGATGGATTTGTTGTCAAGTTTGCAGATGATACCAAGATTGGTGGAGGGACAGGTAGTGTTGAGGAAACAGGAAGGAAGGCTGCAGGAGGACTTAAACAGATTAGGAGAATGGGCAAGGAAGTGACAAATGAAATACAATGTTGGAAAATGCATGGTCATGCACATCGGTAGAAGAAATAAATGTGCAGGCTATTTTCTAAATGGGGAGAAAATCAAAGAATCTGAGATGTAAAGGGTCTTGGGAGTCCTTGTGCAGAACACCCTAAAGGTTGACTTGCAGGTAGAGTCGGTGGTGAGGAAGGCAAATGCAATGTTAGTATTTATTTCAAGAAGTCTAGAATATAAGAACAGGGATGTGATGTGGAGGCTTCAAAAGGCACTGGTGAGGCCTTACCTTGAGTATTGTGAACAGTTTTGGGCTCCTCATCTAAGAAAAGATGTTCTGGCATTGGAGAGGGTTCAGAGGAGGTTCACAAGGTGATTCCAGAATGAAAGGGTTATCATATGGGGAATGTTTGATGGCTCTTGGCCTGTACTTGGCTGAATTTAAAAGGATGACAGGGAGATCTTATCAAAACCTTACGAATGTTGAAAGGCCTTGACAGAGTAGATGTGGAAAGGATGTTTCCCATGGTGGAGGAGTCCAGGACAAGAGGGTGCAACTTCAGGATAGAGGGACATCCATTTAAAACAAAAGCTGAGAAATTTCTTTAGTTAGAAGGCGATGAATTTGTGGAATTTGTTGCCACGTGCAGCTGTGGAGGCCAGATCATTGGGTATATTTAAGGCAGAGATTGATAAGTTCTTGATTGACCATGGCATGAAAGGTTATGGGGAGAAGGCTGGGGAATGGGGCTGAAGAGGGGAAAAAGAAAGATCAGCCATGATTGAATGACAGAGCAGACTCAATGCCTAAAAGGCCTAATTCCGCTCCTGTGCCTTATGGGGTTATGGTCTTATGTTATATCTCGGAAAGGATTTTCCTGCTAGAAAGTGGCACAGACTCAATGGGCCAGATTATTTGCTTCTGTGCTGTAACTGTATCATTCAATGATGTTAATCTTATTGAGGATAAAAGGAGTTGTAAGCAGGTATATCGTTAAACTTTTGCCTTGTAAATGATAAACAGCCGTTGGTGTATCAGGGGCCGCATCTCTTGCCACAATGTATTGGGTTCCGATCTGATCTTGTAGCAACACTTCCCAATGCGCCTCGAACAATTAGTTTTATAAGTGATGGCTTCCAGGATAGGATGAGAAGATATTTGGTGATCGTAGTGTCATGCAGCATCAAGGGTGGTTGCGCAGCAGGAAGATTACTTATCATTGATCAGCCATTGCCTGAATGTTGCTCAAATGGGTCCAGACATGGGCTAGTTCGTGTTTAGAGAACAGTGGTTAGAGCTAAACATTGTGCAATGATTAGCAAACATCCCCGCCTCTGACTTTGTGATGGAAAAGTCATTAATGAAGAAGCAGAAAATGAATGGAACTTAGACCAGCACCTTTTGACTCAGAGGCAAAAGCAATAGTATAACTGATAGGCTTGCTCACAGTGTGCTATTCTTAGACCCAGGAAATTTCCCTTTTAATGAGTTATATCTATAGAGCATTAACTGTTTTCCTGGGTATTTCCCCTGCAATTTTTGTCTGACTGTAAACAGGATGAGGTAAAGCCTATGTTACCTCAATATTAAGCATGAAGAAGCTTTGTGCAATATATACCCCAAGCACCTTCTTCAGAGAGTTTAGCAAGTTTTCTATCAAGGGGAATTCTCATTCTGGCCGCATTGCTATTACTCTTGTCGACAAAGTAAGTGGAAAGAACTTTCATTTCACATGTGGCTTCACAGTATCGTCAAGATTTCCAAAGCAGATTGCACTCGTAGATTACTTCAGAACTGAGTTGGAAGGCCGAAGAATTGATTCAGCTGCATTGACTGATTCTCTCTCTCTAATCCCTCGGGATTTGCATTGACTGAAATTTTAGCCAGATCTTTTGCTCAAGCTCCATTGCATATACAAGTCAGCTACATCTTACTGCTGTTATGGCTTCCTTTCTGGAAGCCAGGAGGACCTTAGAAGAAGAAGAAGAAGAAGAATGTACCTTCAAGTTCTACAGGAAAACAAAAACAGAGGACTCTGTGTGTCTGTGGGTGGAAAGAAGGAACAGAGTTTGTTTGGTTGTTTTTGTTTTGTTCTTATGTTCTGTGTTGTTGTGCTGACCATAATGGGCATGCTATGTTGGTGCCGGTATGTGTGGTAATACTTGTGGCCTGCCCCAGCACATCCTTAGATATGTTATTTGTTAATACAGATGAGCCATTTCACTGTATGTTTCCATATACATGAGATTATTAAATCTGAATCTGAAGTACAAACTGCTGGAATAACTCAATGTATCAAAAAAAGTATGAGGTGTTACACTTCCAACCTGAATTTGGCCTCATCATGGCAGTAGAAGAGGCTATGGACAGACATTTCAGAATGGGATTGGGCTGTCAAATTGAAATAGGTGGCCACTTGGAGATTCTGCTTTTCACAGAAGTAAAAGTGATTTCGCAATCTGCATCAGCTCTCGGTGATTGGAGGAAGCTGCACCGGGGGCACCAGAATTATCTCGACAGACTCACAGGTGAAGTGTCGCCTCACTTGGAAGGGCTGTATGGAGCTCTGAGTAGTGGTGAGGGAGGAGGTGTAGAAACAGGTATAGGTATAGCACATGTCATGCTAGCAGAGATAAGTGCCTGGAGAGATCAGTGGGGAGGTATGAGTGGTCAAGGGAGTCAGAAGATGCCAAAATATGCCCAGAAGCAACATTCCCTCTAACTTTCTTAACAGCTGTGCAGACCAAGCAATACTCTGAGCGGGAAGTTTTTACAGGGAATGAAAATTGTGTGGAAATTCAAAATTTTTTTTTGCAATATGCACATCAAACAAATACAAACTACAAGTAAACAATGTCAGGCAGTCAAAACAATGCCAAAAATAAAATGTTTTGATGAGATGGTGTTGGTGTTCAATAGGCTGGCAGTTTATTAACATTCCGCATTTATTGTTGTAATTTGTAATATTGTTGTAACTTGAAACATTGGTAATGTAAATGCGTTGAAGCTCTAAAAGGCTTCAAAGTAAAGGTTGTTGCACATATATTATTTAGAAAATATATGGTTTATATTCATTAATACAAAAAAACACTCTTCTATCTGAAATGGTTCCAAGACCTAAACTACTGTAATTTAGCATATCTTATATGGCCAAGGAGAGCAAAACTTGTTTTGTTTAGTAAGTTAATTAGCATTTACAGGATCATTTCAATCCTCCACTGTCAGAAATTGTGGATGGCTACAAATTCAATGCTATGAATCAGAAGTCAAGGGAATCTGTCTGCATGAATGTTGTCTTATAGGAAGATCTGCTTCAGCAATGCAAGCCTGGCGCCTTCTTGGACTGTATTTTGCGTGAAATGTTGATTGTGGTTTAGTTGAGTGAATGAAACCAAAGTTGTTTAACACACAGAATCTCACAGTTGTCTTACATGCAATATGTTGACAACTATGGAGATGGCATTAAGGAATGCTGAAGAACTTCATCCAATGCAAGGCACCAATCAAAGCCCAGCTTGTTGTAAGAGACTGATTGTAAAGTCTGGAGTTCCAAGCAGAATCTACAGCACATGGGTGAGATGGGCGAGACTGGTAAAAGCAACTAACATTGATGTACATGGTGAGATGCCATTTGCCACTTGATGTCAATCTAAAAGGACAAAATCTCTTAACTGCCTGGGAAAGCACACACAAACTCTATTCAAGGGTAAAGCTAAGGTAATGAATCAAAAGAGTCCTATTGGTGTGATATCTTCATAAAGGGGAAGCTTACACTGCAGAGTCTTGTGATCCAAGATGGTGCAATTTCCAAACCAGGCAGTGATGCAGCTGCTCAGGATGCTCTCAATACAACCCCTGTAGAACGTGATGAGGATGGGGGGTGGGAGATGGACTTTCCTCAGCCTTCGCAGAAAGTAGAGACGCTGCTGGGCTTTCTTTGCTATGGAGCTGGTGTTGAAGGACCAGGTGCAATTCTCCACCAGGTGAACACCAAGAAACTTGGTGCTCTTTACGATCTCTACCGAGGAGCCTTCAATGTTCAGCAGGGAGTGGTCACTCCGTGCCAATTACTGTCAATGATGACAATTACTGACGGAGGGGAATTTATTCTCCTCCATTATCAAACTTCTGTATGGTCCATGAATGCTGCCTCATTATTCCTTTGTTTCCAACATTGGTAATTTATAGTAATTTTAATGTTTTTACACTGTATTGCTGCTGCAAAGCAGCAAATTTCATGCTCCATAAGACAGTGATGATAAACCTGATTCTGCTTCTGGTATTGAGTGTTAGGCTCTTAAAGTGAATTAAGGGAGACTTAGATTCATGTACAATCCATAACTGTCCAATATCAAAGATAAAGAATTACAGCATCCTTTCACCTCAATCACTTCTCTGAAAGGAAGTCTTGAGACCAGATTGGTCTAATCAGCCATCTCCATATACATTGCAACTGATCGATTCGGTTAAACTCAGAAATGAGAGACAAACAAGAGCAGCAAATAAGTAAGCACAAGTAACAGTTTACCTGAAAAAATAATTTCTGGCAATTTCCCCAGATTTTGATATCCTCTGCAAACACTGTGACATGGAATAGTGTCAAACATACTCCTATTCATTCAATCATTCAGCTTCAAAAGAAAATTGTTCGGTAAGTAAGTGTTTCAGGGAAGTTCAAAAAATCAGCATGAGACATTTTTTGACTAATATCTTGAATGACACTAAGCATACCCAATGGAGATAAGCTGAAGAGCCTGGATGAACCAAATGTAGCTTTTAGATTTGAACAGAAGCAGATGAGTCAAAAATGCTGGTATATTACTAATCAGAAAAAAACATGCTGCAACAAACAAAACAAATACGTAGGCATTGCTCACTGAGAAAACTCACTTCAGACAAGTATGAGGTACTGACATTTGTAACAGTTTGCAGAACAAAAAGATAGTTGCTCAAATGACGTGCATTAGAAATGATCCAACGCTTAATGTTGAACCATATAAAATCATACTCATAGAGCAACATACACAAACTGTTGAAGAAACTCAGCCAATCAGGCATCTTTAGAAATTAATAAGCAGGTGATGTTTCAGGCTGAGAACTTTCTTCAGGACTGGAAGGGAAGGGGGAAGACTCAGGAATGAAAAGGCGGAGGGAGGAGAAGGCATCCAGCTCGGGGGTATTAGGTGAGGCCAGGTGGGTGGAAAATTCAAGGTCTGGAGAAGAAGGAATCTGATAGGAGAAGAGAGTGGACTATGGAAGAAAAGGGAGGAGGAGGGAACCGAGGAGGAGGTGATAGGCAGGTGAGAAGAGGTAAGAGGCCAGACTGGGGAACAGCAGAACAGAATCAGAGGGGGGGGGAGTATTTTTAGCAGATGGAAAACTCACTTTTCATGCTATCACAAGTATTTGGTCCATCAGCCCACGGTCCATACTGACATTTTTATCCATCTATACTATTCCCATTTCCCATGATAGACTCTTCTATTTAAATGCCATTAATAAACGCCTCTTGAACATATCGGCAGTATCTGATTCCATCACCTTCTCCGGCAACTTATTACAAACATATTTATGCTTCTCATAACCTTATATACTTGTTCATACTTTGTGTTCACCTGGTGGAGAATCTCACCTGGTCCCTCAACACCAGCTCCATAGCAAAGAAAGCACAGCAGCGTCTCTACTTTCTGCAAAGTCCATCTCCCATCCCCCATCTTCATCACATTCTACAGAGGTTGTACTGAGAGCATCCTGAGCAGCTGCATCACTGCCTGGTTTGGAAATTGAACCATCTTGGATCGCAAGACCCTGCAGCGGATAGTGAGTTCAGCTGAGAAGATCATCGGACTCTCTCTTCCCACCATTATAGACACCTACACCACACGCTGCATCCACAAATTAAACAACATTATGAAGGACCCCACACACCCCTCATACAACTCTTCTCCCTCCTGCCATCTGGGAAAAGGCACTGAAGCATTCGGGCTCACACGACCAGAATATGTAACAGTTTCTTCACCGAAGCCATCAGACTCCTCAATACCCAGAGTTTGGACTGACGCCAACCTACTGCCCTCTACTGTGCCTATTGTCTTGTTTATTATTTATTGTAATGCCTGCACTGTTTTGTGCACTTTATGCAGTCCTGGGCAAGTCTGTAGTCTAGTGTAGTTTTTTGTGTTGTTTTACGTAGTTCAGTGTAGTTTTTGTATTTTTCATGCAGCACCATGGTTCTGAAAAAGATTGTCTTGTTTTTACTGTGTACTGTACCAGGAGTTATGGTCAAAATGACAATAAAAAGTGACTTGACATGACTTGGTTTGACTTGATAAATTTGTGCCTGAGTTGTATCTGGTGCAAACTTTTGGCCATGAAGGGTGACAAAGAAATCAAATCCAGGGCCAAGCATCCAACAGAAAAAAAAAGAAAAGAGATCAAGGTTACTTTAAAAAAACTGGTTTAAATCTGTTAAAGGTTCAAATGTTCAAAGGTTCATTTATTATTAAAGTTATGATTTCAATGTACAACTCTGAGATTCTTCTTCTCCAGATAGCCACAAAACCACGAAAAACCGTAGAAGTCAGTTCAAAGAGAAACGCACCAGCCCCCCACCACATAAAAAAGAATGGTGATATGATCATCAACCTCCCCAAATCCCTCTCCCCCTGCACGAAACACAACAAAAACATTGGCCTCCAAATCCCCCTTCACCACACAAAAAACAAAAACTTTGACCCCCCCCCCATTCCTCCGCAAAAATAAACAAGAAAGGACAGGTGACCACATTGAATATAAAAACCATAAGACTGTAAAAGTCTATCGTCCATAGTCCAAATCTATAAACACAGAACCTCAGTAACATTCTCCAACATTATTGAAAGGCAGAGACTCCAGTCAAACACAGAGGCACAGCAATAGGTCAAGCAGGTTGCATCTCTGGCAGCAGAGTGATCCCATCAGCCATCAAAAGGTAGGTAGTTGCTAATGAAACCACGCTCTAGTATCAATTGTTTAGTGACAATAAAGTATAATGATGAATGATGATGATGACGATGAACTTGCTTACTGCATTTGCTTCAACGTTCGCTCTTCCTCGTTGCTTTAATCGGCAAATAATAGAAGCATTAATTGGCGAAATGGAGTTGACCATCAGCATGCGCCTCATCTTGTAGTTTCTTTGCTTTGACACCTTGAGGGTTCCAGCTTGAGCTCACTTCCCGGAACCTTCTCGGAGACAGCAAAGCACTCAATCGATCTACAAACTGTAAATCACAGGCTCTAACAGTTCCAGAATTGCACTTAAGCAGAAAAGCAAATGTAAAAGAAGTGAAATAAACCAATGGAGTGTTTCACACAGGTGCCATCTTGACCAGTCATTTTATTAATTTTATTATACTTGTGACTGTAAAAGGCAAAACAGAGTGAAAATTTGAAACATAGCTCTTTGTTGCTGTGTGATCCTATTGGACGGCAGAGTCGTGTGGTGTCCCAGATGGACTGGGACATTCAATTTGCAACAATTTATTCAGTATATTAATCTCTACTTTCCTTGATGTGAATTTGCGATTGTCGAGTCGGAAAATCATGGAATCACACAGCTCAGAATCAGGTGCTTCTACCCACCTAGTCCATTAAGAGTATCAAACATCTACTGTGCTAAATCCATCCATTCTCCCTACATTCCTATCAGCACTGCTCAGATAGAGAAAAATGGAAAGCACTTTCATCCTGGGAAAGTGAGTTCTGCATCATTTACTGGGATTGTAACTGGCAGTGCTTCAGACTGGGACAGGAAGTGCAATGGGGTAATCACGCCTTTGATTTTCCCAGAGAATGAAAAAAAATTCTTCAATATTATTATTTTTTTAAATATATGAAATTTCCATTCAAAAGAAGATCATAATCAGTTCTAGTTACTAGTGTGACAATTGTGAAATGATATCTTCTGCGATCTGACCCTTCACAAAATTTCCCCCAAAACAAACTGATGTCCCTTCCTAGTGGGATATTTAATTTATAAACATCTTTTACAAACATCTTTTCATGGGTAAGGCCCTTCCCACATCTATACGGAATCTCACCATCCAGGCCATGCTCTCTTCTCACTGCTGCCATCAGGAAGAATGTACAGGAATCTCAGGACTCACACCACCAGGTTCAGGAACAGTTATTACCCTCCAAACATGAGATGCTTGAACTAGAGAGAATAACTACATTCAACTTCACTCACCCCATCACTAAACTGTTCTCACAACCTATAAACTCGCTTTCAAAGACTCTTCCTCTCATGTTCTCAATATCTATTGTGTATTTATTTATTTGTTTGTTTGTTTATTATTGTTATTACTTCTATTTCCTTCTCTTTCTTTTTGTTTTTGCACAGTATTTTTTTGCATATTGGTCATTGACCATCCTGTTGGGTGCCGTGTTTCATTGATCCATTATGTTTCTTGTGTTCACTATGATTACTCACAAGAAAATGAAGCTTAGGGCTGTATATGGTGACATACATGCACTTCGATAATAAATTTACTTTGAACTTTGAACTTTTATATTCCTCCCTTGAATGAGAGCCTTTATGTTTTGAAAGGATCTGAAATAAACTGCACTGTAGGGGATGTGTGTCACTGTTAACTATCTGGTGAAGCTTTATTTGATTTCTGAGACTTACTAGACAAGGCACTTTAAATTCTTAAAGGCAAGTGCCTCAGTAATAATCTGTGCAAAGATTCGGTTTATTATTAATGAAAGCAAAGGAATTCACTGAGGAGAGCGTTTGTTTTGTTAGAAAGGCCTGTTTGCTTTTAAAACAAATCAGCTGTGTAATTCAAGGCAATAAGAATATAACAACAGCAGTTTTACTTATATTTGTTCAGTTTTAGCGCAACTTAGATAACTGGTTATTTGAAATTCAGGAGGAGGAGTGTTGGAGAATCAATATGTAAAGGTTTTGTCTTCTGTTGTAATGTTAAGACAAGAGTGTAATTATACTAGCATCTTAGGACACTTTATAAGCTGTTACCATGGGGATAGTATCTCCACATTATAAGCAGTCTGAATAGCAAAAGGGTATACTCAAAAGTGCAATGGGGATTGTTGACAAAGCAGTCATTTGTTGCAACCAGTTTTTCAATAGATTGTCCACTTCATAAAATGACTGAATGAAAAATAATGCTCTACAGCTTCTCAAACTTAAACTAAACATCAAGGAAATACATATTTTATTCAGTCATCTTTGGAAAGTGATTATCTGTCTCTGCTCTCCAAGATATATGTTCATAGTTTTGAGTGTAATTACCTTGTCTCCTTTGTTTCCATAATTCTCATATAGTCCTAGAGTGAAATTCACATTGATGTCTACACTTATAGTAGTATCATACTCTTATATAGTAATCATAGTCTGCAACAGACGGAGATCATTTGGAACAATGCACATGTATCAATTCTTTGAAAGAATTATCTACTAGTCATATAGCTTCCCACTTTATATCTAACCTGTTATTTCTTTTTCAAAAACATATTCATTTGCCTTGGTAGGTTTTAATGGATTCTGCTTCTGGCATTGCTTCTGATTGAAGATTCCATGTTCTAACAGACCTTTAGTTAAAAAAAAATGCAAAACCTCTGTCTTAATCACACTGTGATAATCTACATCTCATGCTCCCTATTTACCAGCACATCAACAAGTGGAAATTGCTTTTCCTAAAGACCCTATCAAAATCTTTCAACGATTTTAGGATTTCCAGAATGTCCTCTTAACAATCTACACTTTAACAAATAATTTCTCTGCTTTTCTATTTGATTCCTTTATTCTAAAACCTAAGGCACCAGGAAATTTCTCATGTGGTGTAAGGTTTCTGCATTCCGTGTAATAGAATTTCGATGAAAAGTAGTCATTAATAAAGAGTCGTATTCATGCCATGTGCATTACGTCATTTGTTATTTCACTATTGTGCCTTAGGTGCACCAGATATGTTAATACAAAGACGTACCTGGATACAGGCAATGCTTTCAGTGGTGTGCACCACCAGTTCTGTGATTCTCATAAACAATGAGGCCAGGTGCAGTGTTACCCAATGGAGCTCGACCTGAACAAGTCTTAAGTTTATGCCTCCAACTAGAGACACATAAACAGTGTTAGTTTTTTCCTTCATACCTTAATAGTTCCAGGTCTGGCATGAACCAAATTCTAATTGCTCCACTCTGAATTAAATAATTATTAGATATGAAGACAGCAACCAAGCATCTCTAACCCCACAAGCAGATAGAGTCATGATCCTAATCACTATTCCTATCTTCAGCCCCATCCCAATCAGGTACTCACAAATGCCATTCCTGATCTGCACAGTTTAGAGGCTGAACAAACTTGTGTTGTTTTCTCTGGAGCACCAGAGGCTGAGGGGGCGATGTGATAGAAACTTATAAGATTATGGGAGGCCTGGACAGGGTAGACTGTCATTATCTCTTTTTCCTGGGGTTGAAATGTCAAATAACAAAGTTGGAAAATGGAAAAGTTTAAAGTTTAATGTGCAGGAAAGCTTTTTTACACAGAGCGTGGTGGATGCCTGAAACAGACTACCAAAGAAGCAGATGACATAATGACATTTAAGAGGCTGTTAGGAAGAGACTTCATTATATGGTGAATGGAGGGATGTAGATCACATACAAGCAGAATGGAATTAGTTTAATTCAGCATCAGGTTCTGCGCAGGGATTGTGAGCCGAAGACTGATCCCTATGCTGTACTGTTGTGTTCTATATTTTAAATCCACCAGACCAAGTGAATTTAGACCCTGGACACCCTCCCTAATGCTGTCTCTCTTGTGAATCTTGACCTTACCTCACAGTCCCCTGGAATAGACCAGAGGACCATCTATTTGTGAAGCACATGAAGGAAAGGCTGTGGCTCTATTATTAGAGTAAGGCATTGTGCACAATGGAACTTCTCTGCAGCGGACAATAACAAAAAGATTGAGAGGCTTAACACAAACTTTTCAAATCTATGAACTTCATTGATTTGAAATGCCAGGTCCCTGCTTCTCTACTTCTTTTAAACTTAGATGATTTATTATGTGCTTCCTTTCATTCCTTCTGCCACTTTGTTTTGACCCAAATATGCCCATGTCTAGTGTCATCATCAGAGAACAGGTTGATCATGTTTTGAAAGGCAATTGAGCAGAATGGGCTAATATTCCGTGGTGGTTAGTAGAATGAGAGCATCTCAATGAAATATTAGATTCCCATGGAAAGAAGCTGAGAGGCTTCCTCAGTCTGAAGAAGCTGGAAAGGAGGTTTCTAACCCGTGAAACATTTACCCATGGGCATATAAGATCCTGTATGGGGAAAACGTGGGAAAAATGTTGTTTAATATTGTACAATAAGCCAAATGGCTTCAGGAACTTAAACGCAGATGGTAGATAATCAAGTGGACACAGAAGATGATCAAACACTTAATTGTGGTGCATTTAGAACAAGCGATTGAGGGCTGCAGAAAAATCAGCCTCATGGAAATAATTACTGGCAGTTAACTAGTTCAAAATAGATCATACAATAAGCTGGTCGTGGGAAGTGTGCTGCTTGCAAATCTGAGAAAGGAGGGAGATAATTTAGAAAACAATAGGAACATTTGACCCAGATCTAGGGAGTTGGCCTCTAAAAGTTCAATCATTCAGAACCAAGATGTGAAGAAAGTAAACTCAGGAATTGCTTATTACAGAGGGCCATAAATAGTCAGTTATTAAGTTACCTAAGACAGAAAGAAATAGGCTTTGGACACTAATCAAATTAGAAAATAAGGAGAGTATGTAGGAAAGTGGGTTGTATTTATCAATGGGATGTGTATATGCTGGCAATAACATCTATAACTTATTCCTAATGACTCTTGAATTGAGGAGGCAGTTAACATTCAACCACGTAGTCTGGAGTCACAGTCCAGCAGATTTTCTTCCCTAATGAACATTTGTGAACCAAATGGGATTGTACAATGATCTAGTAGATTTATGACTACTGTTATTGAATCCAGTTTGTTTCTTCATTTCCATATTTATTTAATTAAATGGTGTAACAAACTCACAAAGTCATATGGCCTACTCCTGCTTCCACTTTTTATGTGCTTTTCAAATTAATCCAACATGGACTATTGAACTAGCTTGTAATCACTTTTGTTATTAACCTTTCTCTATGGATAAACAATGTCTGAACATTTTTTTAAAAAGCTGGCAGAAATTTTGAACTGCCTTTTTGGATACTATAGATCTAATAGAGGGAATGGGTAGCCTGCCAGAAACAGAAACTGGTGCTTTATCACCGAAATAAGTCGTGACATTTGTTGTTTGGTGGCTGCACTACAGTGCAGGCATAACAAACAAATAAATAAATAAATAAATAATGCAAAGAAGAATAATGAGTTAGTGTTCATGGGTTCTTGGACCATTCAGAAATCTAATCATATAAGGGAAGACAAAACACATAAAATGGTGGAGGAACTCAGCGGGTCACACAGCATCTGTGGAAATGAATAAACAGTCGATGTTTCAGAAGCTGTTTCTACTGTTTCTAAAAAAGTTGAGTGTGGGTCTTCAGGCTTCTGTACCTCCTCTCTGTAGAGTGCATGTCCTGGGAGGCTAAATTACTTAAAGATGCATACTGCCTTTGGAAGATGTTCTCTATGGTAGGAGGCCTAGTGACCGTGATAGAGCTCACTGAGTGTATAATCCTGTGAGATTTATTAAGCGAACAAATCTCAATGTTGAGTAATTTACGTATTTGTTGATAATAAATGCACTTTGAATCGTGAATCTTGAATCCTCTTAAGATCCTTTAATACCTCCATTCCTGACAGAGATGCAAGCTGTCAGAATCCTCTCCCTGGTAAATTTGTAGCAACTTGCTAGAGTTTCTAGTGACATACCAAACCTGCACAAACTCCTAATGAAGTAGTGCTGTTGGTGTGCCTTTATCGTGATTGCATCAATCAGGGCCTCTGTACTTCCCTCTGTAAGTGGATCCTCAACTTCCTAACCGGAAGATCACAGTCTTTGCAGATTGGTGCTAATTTATCCTCTTCACTGACGATCAACATTGGCACAGCTCAGGGGTGTGTGCTTTCCCCACTGCTCTACTCTCTGTATACACATGATTGTGTGGCTAATCACAGCTCAAATATCATCTACAAATTTGCTGACGATCCAGCCATTGTTGGTAGAATCTCAGGTGGTGACGAGAGGGCATACAGGAGTGAGATATGCCAACTAGTGGAATGGTGCCACAGCAACAACCTGGCACTCAATGTCAGTAAGATGAAAGAGCTGATTGTGGACTTCAGGAAGGATAAGACGAAGGAACAGATACCTCATAGAGGGATCGGAAGTGGAGAGAGTGAGCAGCTTCTAGTTCCTAGGTGTCAAGATCTCTGAGGATCTAACCTGGTCATAAAGATGTAGTCATAAAGAAAGCAAGACAGCGGCTATACTTTATTAGGAGTTTGAAGCGATTTGGCATGTCAACAATTACAATCAAAAACATCTATAACTGTACTGAAAGAAGCTGCAGAAGGTTGTAAATCTAGTCAGCTCCATCTTGGGCACTAGCCTACATAGTACCCAGGGCATCTTTAGGGAGTGTTGTCTCAGAAAGGCAGTGTTCATTATTAAGGACCTCCAGCACCCAGGGCATGCCTTTTTCTCACTATTACAGGAGATACAGAAGCCTGAAGGCACACACTGAGTGACTCAGGAACAGCTTCTTCTGCTCTGCCATCCGATTCCTGAATGGACATTGAATGGACACTACTTCACTTTTTTAAATATACAGTATTTCTGTTTTTTTGCACATTTTAAAATAATCTATTCAATATATGTAATTGATTTACTTGTTTATTTATTATATTTCTCTCTCTTTCTGCTAGATTATGTTTTGCATTGAACTGCTGCTGCTAGGTTAACAAATTTCACGTCACATGCCGGTGATAATAAACCTGATTCTGATTCTGAAGTTTGGCCTAGGATAGATCCTCATATGTTAACCCTCCAGGAATTTGAAACCAGTAATCTACTCTCAAGCTACAGATAAATAAGCACAACGACTGCAATGTTAGGCAAGACTGATGGCTTTAAGGTTTGAATGTTGTAGCTTATTTTCTTCAGCCAACTGCTTTGCATGGTCAACAGTTCAGAAATCATGTCCTCTACAAGATTTGATCACTTCTATCTATAGATACCTTCACATTTTCAATCCTGATTGTACTGTTCACAACAGTGAAGAGTAAGTAAAGTTTTCCTCAAATTGTCATTGGCCTCCAGAAATCCGGTAGGGCACAGTTGTTGCCTGTCTAGTACCCAACTCCATCAACCTTTCACAGTTTGCGTCTAGTACCAAACTCCCATTTTGACCCGGTGACACAACCATGTATGTGGTTTCCATTAGGTCATGATCAGGAGCAGGAAGTCTGGCTGAAATGATGACTCTGTAACCCAGGACTGCTGACCACATCTCTATTGTTTCTGCTGGTGCCTGATCCCAGCCGACTCAGCACAACACAAGCTAGTGCAACACAAGAATCAAGTTTTAGTTTATTTTTCACAAGAAAATTCACCACAATGCTTCACAGCATCCAAACCTTTTATTAAGAGAGCAACATGCGACTCAAGCTTACATTTCAATAGACTATTTTAAAAACTTACCTTTTTTTATGTTTATTTGCAGAGTGCTTTTCACATTCCTTTCAGGGCATCACAAAGTGATTCACACCCAGCAAAGTACTTTTGAAGTGTAGTCACTGTTATGATGTAGAAAGCCTCGCATCCAGTTTGTATATAGCAAGCTCTCACAAACGGCAATGAATGGTGACCTGACACTAAGGATATCTTCTCTGCTCTCATTTAATTAATCCCTGGGCTGTTTTAGGGACTATGTCTGATCAAACAGATGTGTCTTCGTTTGTATTTCTTGTACAATGGACAACATACAGAGTAGCAATCCCTCAGTACATGTACAGTATTGTTTTTGTGTTTACAGCATTTGTCTAGGCATTCGTGCCCATGTCTCAAAAAACCCAAGGTATTTTTCAGAAATATAATCAGTCAAATTTGCTTAAAATCAAAAAATTACATCAGATTTTCTCTGCTGGGAAACCTCGTTGTCAAATGGTATATTTCCATTAAACAAAAGAGAACATATATTCGACACTAATATTAAGATGCATACTCCTCCATTATAAGTATTCTTCACACCCAATAGCAGAATAAACAATGTTTTCCATAACGACTTAAATATTTCATAGACACAATTTAGGACAAGTCTGCAATATTGCACAAAAGCTGCTCATGGGCCAAGCTTCCTCAGGTTTTAAATCCCTTCACCTCTTTACAGAGCTTCTGCCATGATTGCAAAACTCTGATTAAGTGGATTTTAGATATTAAGAGAATCGATGGAAATGGAGTTAGTACGGTAAAACAGCATTTAGATGAGCAACTATCTGTGATTTTGTTAACTAGAGGAACAAACAGGAGGGTCCAACTTCCTTCGTTTCTAAAATAAAATTGCTTTCCTTGGTGTGAGGGGCTTGCAGACTGCAGGGGGCCACCCTGCTTCACTGAACTGATCCAGTCTGTGACTGTATTAGACTCATTGTTCCACAGCAATGCTAATGAGAACAGGCCTTGAACAGGATGTTAATCAACAGTCACTGTTGTATTTAGAAAACGGTTGCAATGGCCAGCCAAATATGTGTTTTACTCATTCTTAAAAAGATACACAAACGTGTATTATGGTTCCATACAGCACATCCACATTTATATTCACTGGCCAATCCCTCACTCAGCAGCCTATCACACTTCTTGTTCTGGACATCCATACGCAGCTGAAAACCTTGGCGTGTATACTGTAGACAGATACGTGTGACTGTATCTTCAGAATATCCAAAGGATTTTACAGACAATAAACTATTTCTGATGTTCATTTGTTATTGATTTGCTCAATATATTCATAGAATTCCCTTCATTTCCCTCTTGTCTCCTTTCTCTGCTAATAATTTCCCATCTTCTCCATTCCTTCTAAAGATGTAAACTCACATGGCCAGGCTCCACAACAGCAAATCCCCAAAAGTGAAGAAATCCTGGGGGCGTTATCGTTCTCAACTCGTCCTATGTTTATAACTGCTGCTCTTTAACTCCTTGACTGTGGGTTTACAGCACAGCAATCAGGAGCACGGCCCTGCTGATTCTAACAGCCGCAGATGATGATGCCAGTTGTTATCCCTGTACGTGCCCCAGCTAAATGTTGGAACAGGAGAAGCCCCTTGATCCTGTTCCACTAGCTGAGCACTTTTTGATGTCCAGCTCAGTCACCAGAGCTCCTCACCAGCAGAGGTGATAACATAGCCTGTCAGAATCCTTGGAAGGAAGATTACTTGTTATTTTCTACATTACTCATTTCAAAAGTATTTCTGATGATTATAAAGCATACTGGTGCATCCTAGAGTTGTGAAAAGAGATTTTTTTTAATGCCATGGCATAGAAATTCATTATCTGGCACATGTGCTAAATAAGTGATGAAATTACACACTCATTGAAGTCCTACCTATCTGCTGCCTGTTAGGCCACAGGTGTTTAAGGCTTCAACAAAGGTCCTCCATCTCTGGAAGTGTTCAGAGGTTCCTTCACTACTGCCAGTCATGCAAGTCCTGGGTGGCAACACAGGAATATCATGGCACTCACATGTAGATGAGTTCTTCATTGCTGCTTCCATAATAGTTTTGTTTTAGCATTCAGGGTTGATAGCCCTCAGCTGAGCCCTGGAACTAGGGGACTAGTGGCCTTCTCTCTTAGTCTGGCCTCTATCCCCTGACCTGTTTAGTACGGGTATACCCTACCAAAAGCCAAAGCATAAAGACCTGACTCTAGCCAACATAGCTTGCTGGGTCATTGAGGCACGCTAGCCTCCAAACATTATGACAAGGTTGTGGTCCTCTTGGAGATCATTAAAGTTCATGCCAGGAACTTTGTTCCAGTGAAGTCAATGGAACACAATTTTAGAAACTGGGCTTATTATGTAATTGTTAGTTTGTTAAGTATTTAGGACAAGGAACAGAAGATGAATTTCAGACTTGTTGTGTTATATTTTTACTGAAAGATTGAGTCTTTTTACTAAAGGAAGGGTGTGAAAAAGCAAGGCATTGGTGTGCCATCTTTATCAGAGTCGCAGTCTCAGTTTTATAGTGGTTTTGCCCACAAGCAGCAGAATGATCTACTCCCCTCTGGTTTAAATAAATAACACTAAAATTATCTGATACATTGTGTTTTTGCAAAAAACAATTGAAAGATTTTATTCACTATTACATCCTTTTTAAGAGCCTCACTTCACTCCCCACCACTGTATTGCTTTTATAGTTCAGGACAGAAGATATTCATCACAATAACTTCCTCAGTTGCAAGATAAAGAAACCTATAAAACAGAATAAACAAAATACTACTCATTAAAGCTCCCAAACAAGTTTCCTCTAACCAATGGATAGAATAAATTCCTGTTTGCACTCAGCAATAACTCACAATCTTAGACCAAGTTCTGGTACCTACAGCTAATACAGGCAAAAGAAAATCTTTTTCAAGTGTGTTGTCAAAATGTGCTATAAATCTGACCTACTCACGAAACACCTAAGCTTCATTTACTTCTGGTGCTAATATATAGTGTAAGAAGAAAACATTTTACAGATCATCACACTTGGAAACCTGGTTCTTGATTTTCACCATTCTGATCTATTTCTCCCCTCTAAAGTTCCCACTTTTCCCCAAAATGTGCAGTTTCAATTCAAAAATGGGAGAGATTCTATTTATTCATTCAATAGATGCTGTTGGGTTCCTCCTGCATTTTCTCTCTATTGCTTTGAATTTCCAGCATCTGCAGAATTTCTTGTGTTTATAAGATTCCCCAGATGCTGGAAATCCAGAGGAATTCATACTGAATGCAGGAGGAACTCAGCAGGTCAGGCAGCATCACAAAAATGAATAAACAGTCGACGTTTCAGGCCGAGACCTTTCATCAGGACTAGAAAGGAAGGGGGAAGATGCCAGACAGTACATCAGCTCAAACCTTCCTGTATTCTTTTGTGTGCTTGCTTTTGTTCATATTCAATGAACTAATAGATTGAGAGTACAATAAAATCTTAAAGGAGACAATGCTTTACAATCTTTCTTCATTTCCCCTCCTCCAGCATATTGTGCTCCATCCAGAAAATTGCTCTTGAATGTAGGCATGTCAACCCTGTTAGAGCAGCAATACACTCTTTGTTTTTGCACTCTCTCCCTCCAGAAGGCTGAAATAGGATAGGAATAAGTTAGCACCAAACCTGAAATCCTTCATATTAAAAAAAAACTTTTTTGTGCTTGCATTATGTTAGTATAGAAACCAATGTGTGTGTGTGTGTGTGTGTGTGTGTGTGTGTGTGTGTGTGTGTGTGTGTGTGTGTAAGTTCTGAAAAAGGGACCATATAAGGAATGCTAAATGATCCTCAATCCAGAGGTCAAATCTTTATTTCACTGTTGGAACCCTTTGACCCTCATTATACCCAAGAAAAAAATACCTGTCATTTGAGACAATTCAGCAGGGTTTCAGGGGGAAAAATCATCGACCCGGGGCATCCACCACAGAAGAGGGAAAAAGCAATACGTTTTCAAGAATATTTTTTAGACTTTCAAATCATGTCCAGACATTCTTCACTCTGATTGGGATATACCAGATTTCTGGCGTATGATATATCTTTCAATAACCCACTTATTTCACTTCCTTATTTCTCAAAACATGAAGACACTTAGTTATTAGTTTCAAAGTAAAAGTCAGAATTCAAGCCCTTAGTTTTCCTTGATTTTAGGCTATATCAGGTGGAAACTTGGAGGTGAGGGAGCTACACCCAGAGTCATGAAGACATAAAGCAACACAGCACAGCTATCAGCCCTTCAGCCCAAAGTGCCCAAGCTGATTATGGCGCCCACCCAGCTTGCTCCAATTTCCTGTTTTCAGCCCATATCCCTCTAAGCCCCACTCCTCCATGGACCTATCTAAGTGCTTCTTGAATGATATTATTTTATCTGTGCCAGTCACTTCTTCTGGCAGCTTGTACCATATACTCACCTTCTGTGTGAAAAGGTTACCTGTCAGGTCCCTTTTAAAATTTCCCCTCTCAGCCTAAATCTCTGCTCCTTAATTTGAACGATCTTGTCCAGGGGAACAAACTGTTACAGTCTGCCATATATATATATATATCTCCAATCAGTTTAAACATTTCTATAACGTCACACCTCATTCTCCCATGTTCCAAGGAATAAACTCCAAGCCTGGCAATCTTCTCCCTATAGCGCAGGCCCCATAAGCCTGGCAACATCCTGTAAATCTATTCCGCACTCTTCACAGCTTTCGACAGTCTACAGACAATGAAAATCCAAAGCCACACACATAAAGTACTGGAGGAACTCAACAGGTCGGGCAGCATCTATGGAAATCAATAAGCGGTTGATGTTCAGGCAGAACCCTTTCTTCGGGACTGAGAAAGAAGGGGGAAGATTCCAGAATGAAAAGGTGGCGGAGGGGAAGGAGGCTAGCTGGAAGGTGATGGGTGAAGTCAGGTAGGTGGGAAAGGTCAAGAGCTGGAGAGGAAGAAATCTAAAAGAAAAGGAGCGTGGACCATAGGAGAAAGAAAAAGAAAAGGGGAAGTAATTGGCCGGTGAGAAGAGGTAAACACCAGTGTGGGGAATAAAAAGGGGGGTGGCAGCAAAGTTTTTTACTGGACGGAGAAATCAATATTCATGATGTCAGGTTGGAGACTACCCAGACAGAATATAACATGTTGCACTTCCACCCTGAGGGTAGCACAGGAAGAGGCCATGGACCAACGTGAGAGAATGGGAATGCAAATGCTTGGCCACCAGCAAGTTCCACTTATGGCGGATGGAGAGGAGGTGCTCAACGAGGCAGTCCCCCAGCTTACAACAGGTCTCACTAGTGTACAGGAGGCTGCATCAGGATCGCCGGACACAGTGGATGACCCCTGCAGATTCACAGGTGAAGTTTTGCCTCACCCAGAGGTCCTGAATAGAGGCGCATGAGCAGGCATAGAGCTTAGACCGCTTGCAGGGATTAGTGGCAAGAGGGTGATTAGTGAGAGAACAAATGGACAAAGGGATCGTGGAGGGAGCAACCCCTGTAGAAATCAGCGGAGGGAGCTGGGAAAGGTATGTTTAGTGTGAGGATCCCTTTGGAGATGGCAGAGGATGATGTGTTGGATGTGGAATCTGATGAGGTAGTAGGTAAAAGCAAGAAGAGTTTAATGTCTTTTCTACAGTCTAACAGGACGTTAAGTACCCAGTGTGCCCTTATGAATGACTTATGCAACTGCAACATGACGTCCCAATTGCTATACTCACTCAGTGCCCTGACTAACGAAGGCGAACATGCTAACACCTTTTTCACCACCCTGTTTACCACTTACAATGAACAATGCACGTATTCCTAAATTTCTCTGCTTCACTACACTCACCAGTGCCCTACCATTCATAATATAAGCCCTATGCAGGTCTGAGTTTCCAAAATGTATTACCTCACACTTATCTGTATTAAGATCCATTTGCCACTCTTCAGCCCACTTCCTGAAATGATCAGGAGCCCATTGTATTCAATGGGAATCTTTTTCACTAACAACAACACCTCCTAATTCTGTGTCATCTGCAAACTTGTGCATTCATATCCAACACACACAAAACGTTGGTGGAACACAGCAGGCCAGGGAGCATCTATAGGGAGAAGCACTGACGATGTTTCAGGCCGAAATGTCCTGACGAAGGGTCTTGGCCCAAAACGTTGACAGTGCTTCTCCCTTTGGATGCTGCCTGGCCACCAGCATTTTGTGTGTGTTGCTTGATTTTCCAACATCTACAGATTTCCTCGTGTTTGCATTCACATCCAATTCATTTACATATCCAGAACTGACCCCTGCTACACTAGTCACCAGCCTTCATTGTGAAAAACACCTAACACTGAGCAAATTTTAAATCCACCTAATTTACTCTCCCTGGATTTCATGGGGGAATTGAACTTAAATCTTTAACTGAAGGCTGGCCACATTGTAGTAACCAGCTAGTTATTGAATAACCAGACAATCTAAGCAAATCCATGTAAATCAGGAAGAATGATATTATTTTTAAATTCTGTATTTCTCTCAATCTGGTTACATTTATGGGTTTGTGTTTGATTCACATCATATTCAATGGTTCTTTGTACTGGGATGGAAGACAGTGGTTGAATTATCCTCCTCATGTGGTTTCAGCTTGCAGCCTGCCCATTACGATTTAATAGAGCCGGAGAAGGAACTAGCGTCTACCACTGAGTGGCACAATTCATTGGCACATCACTTGAAGTATACCAGATTGTGTTAAGATCACATATTTTAAAAAATACTTGTGCATAACCACATCACACAAGAGTTTAAAGGTAAGCTGTCAAATATTCCTACCTGAGATTTGGAAGGGTTTTGAAATAACCATCAGTTAAATATAGCTAATTGCCTCAGTTTTCCTTCCTTCAGCCCCCTCCCAAACCTATACTTCAGGTTTCAGGTTGTTTTGCTTTCATTCATTGCCTCCAATATCCTCCCAAACTATTGCATGCATTTTTCTGGTTCTCCCTGTCTTCCTTAACAGAAAATATCTATAGTTCATGCAATTCCAGTGATATCAAGTTTCATAGACAGTTGAATGATTTCTTGCTGTCTGGGTCTAAACCAGATACATTAACCTGTATGCTCCTGAACTGCTGGTGCATTCTGAGTTACACACATTCTCAGTTAGACTCATTAGTGTTTGGAAGGGGGAAATTACATCATGGAGCTTTAACGCTAAATGTGACTTTGGATAGTGACCACAGTCTGTTGACTATTCTGCACCCTTAGTTCCATTGCAAGACTGAATTTATGAAGATAACAATATCTGTATTAGTATTGGTGACCAAAAACAATCAGTGCTCTCTTACATGCTTGTTTGATGTCCAGGGATAGCGGACCATTACAAATCATAGAGCAGCTATTCCACAGGTCCAGCAGCCTGCTTCAATTCTGCCCTCAAGTGCTGTCTTTGTGGGATTTGCATCTTTTGCCTGTGTCTGGGCTGGTTTCGCTCAGAGGCATTGATTTCCCCTTACATTCCAATGTTGGCCTTGTAGATTACCTCTTGTATGTTGGTATGTGGTAAAATATGAAAGGAGCTGATGGGATTATGGGGAAATTAAAGTAGGATTGGGCTAAATGATGGTCATTGTGAACTTGATGGGCTGAAAGGCCTGTTTGTACAGTGTAACTGTGTGACTGGCTAAGCCTGCTTGATGAGTTTTCCTGCTGTTTGCTTAAGCCTTCCTGATATTTAATGATATTGTTATTTGGTGAGTCTTTCTTCTTTGAGTCCACAAATGTAAAAGATACTCCCACAATTGCACTGTAACTATGAAACTATTCTTATCCAGAAAGTGGGGTTTGAAATGTTATAGGTTACATTTTCCTTTTCAGCAGATGTGGGTCTGTCAATCTGCATCTGCAACACAATAAAATATGAAAATGCAAATACATTTATTTCTTTTGTCGAGACTTCACACAGGCTGAAACAAGGTATTGAGCAATGAAATGAAAAGATGGACGTAGGGTTTGAGTTATTTTCACCGGGCAATAATCTCATTTTGATTAATTTAAAATATATGGCACCTTCAAAGGAAGTAGGCAGCATGGAAAGTGTGTGTGTGTGTGTGTGTGTGTGTGTGTGTGTGAGAGAGAGAGAGAGAGAGAGAGAGAGAGAGTGAGAGAGAGGGGACATTTCTTCTAAAACCACAAATTCCTTTGTTGAAGTGGTGAAGTAGCAGTGAAAGTTTTTTAATTAGTGGTACAAGAATGGACTTTCTTTTTCCCCTCTGTGAAGCAGTCTGAACTTGTACAACTGTAGCTAATTTGGCTGCAAGCAAAAGTGCAGGTTCACATCAGTGCTGCCAGAAGTAGCCCCCTACCCTCTGTGGCTTGAAGCCACGTGGGATCTCCTCCCATGGAGCATTCCTGCTAACCAATGCACATTTTAAACTCACTTAGCATTGGGACAATAGTTGGTCTTTTGTCCTGGGAGGGGGAGGCGGGTCTCCAGTGGTGGGAATTGATTCTGTCGCACAGCATGCTTTCAGAAAAGCTAAACTTTTACTGCTTGTATAATAATCAATCTGCAAACGCGTCGATCACTTCAGAAGAAAAAATAGGATGAAAGCAAGAGAATGAAGGGCATGCTGCTTTTTTTTAAAGAAGGGAGTGGTTTTCCATTTTGCACAATATCAAACAAGCTCATGCTGTGCTTTGCATTTTAAGGCTCAGCTTTTGCCCAGTGCCTGAAATTTGTCAAATTCAAAATCAAGTATAAACTTTAGAAATTAAGACTAAGTCTTAGCCGATGGAATTGTTCTGATCAGGAAAGGCATGGAACAAAATACAGTTGAAATGGTATAAAGACTTGGACCTTTTATTCAAATATGCTTTAAAGTGGGATGTGATTTTCCCACCGGATCACATCAGGCTGAGGAAGCCCACCCATTTTCAAAGGGTAATTACTGACAAGCTTCCAGAAAAGCTTCCAATGCGAGACTGCACCAGCAAAAGGAGGCTCATGTGCACTGCAGTCGAATGGCCTGTAGTAATGCTTTGTCTACAATGAATATAGGAGAACATGATGAAAAACAGACCATTCTGCCCCTCAGGGTTGTCCTGTAATTCAGTTCCATTGTTTGATTGTCTCTCCAGATTCCTACCTACGTTCCACATCCTGATTACATGAAATTAACAAACGGTATCAATCTCAAACTGTAAACTGACCGAGAACTGTAACTTCTATTGCCAGGAACAAGTCTGAGAGTTCCAGATTGCAGAAGTGCTTTCTGATGCACAGGATTTAACCAACTCTAAATTTAAGTTGATGCCTCTTATCCTGTGCTCTTAGCCATTCCTTAGTCTTAATATCACACAGAGAGGACTATTAGCTGAAGAATGGCCTCTGTAATGGAAGCAAGCAGCAGAGAAAACCTTATTTTACTGAACACGGTTGTAAATTTCAACCTTATCTTTAGCTCTGTCATCATTGATGATGAGGCTCCTCATTCTTACAAGCACCATTCAGCCCATTGAGACTCTCTGCCATTCTATCATGCTAATTTATTATCCTCTCAGTCCTAATCTCCTGTAGCCTTTGACCTCCCTGACTAATCAAAAACCTATCAACCTCCACTGTAAGTATACACAATGACTCATCCTTCAATCTGTCTACGTCTTCTTCTGCAGCCTCAAAATGACCTGCCCCTCCACCTACCTTCATATCATCTGCAAACTTGTCCACAAAGTTACCAATTCCTCCATCCGAGTCATTGACAAAAAATGTGAAAGGATGCAGCCCCAACACTGACCCCTGTGGATCAGTACTAGTAACCGGCAACCAACCAGAAAAGGGCCCCTTTGCTCACACTCTTTGCCTCCTGCCAGTCAGCCAATCTTCTATCTATGCTAGCATCTTTCCTGTAATATCATGGGTACTTATCTCATTAAGCAGCCTTAGATGTGGCACTTTATCAAAGGGCTTCTGTAAATCCAAGTAAGCACCATCCAGTAACTCTCCTTGTCTATTCTCCCTGTTATTTATTTGTCAGATTTCTCCTTAAGGAAGCCATGCTGATTTTGGCCTATTTTATCATGTGTCTGCAAGTACCCAAAACCTCATCCTCAGTAATGGACTCCATCATCTTCACAACCAGTGAGGTCAGGCTAACTGGCCTATAATTTCCTTTCTTCTGCCACCCTCCCTTCTTAAAGAGTGAAGTGACCAATTAGCTCTGTCGACTCAATATTCTTTCCTTGTTGTTAACCATGGTGGTGAGCCTAGTGCTATATGCTGAATGAGCAGTACATACAGCATAAAACTAGAGCAGTGTAGGTCACTCAGCCCACAGTATTGTACCAACTTCCGAACCTACTCCATGATGATTCTAACCCTACCCTTCTACATACCCCATAACCTGCTAGGTTTCTTTCATCCACGTGCCTATGTAAGAGTCTCTTAAATATTGTTACCGTATCACCAACACCACCAGTACCTTCCAGGCAATTACTGTACCTTGTGTAAAAACCCTACCTCTGACATCTAAGGTTGTACTCCTCACATAATGTGAGGTGTACTGGAGCTGAGGCTACAGATTATGGTGATGTATGTTTCTGCTACTGATGATGACCTACAAGTCTGATGTCCCAGTTTTTATCTGTAAGAGACCTTGTTAATGGAGCCCAGGTGTGTCCTCACTCACCTGTAAGATGATACAAGATAGGGTGCAGACAGTGTGCTACAGACAGGAGGAGTAACTTATGGAGTATTCAACATTAACTTCAGAACCGATGAAGTTTCATTGAATCAGGTAGATGTCATGACTGAAGCACAATGATTCATTTTGATTGCTTGTCCTCAATACGTTGCCTTTTAGGTGTTTCCATCCATTTTGTCCTTGATAAAAATGATTATCTTCAATCCTTCCAGAGCCAAAAATCCACTTTGTATGGATGATAACACCTTGCTCCAGACAGAGAACATTAGGGCACAGCACAGGCTGTTGGGCCTACTCTAAGATAATCTAACCCATAGCTCCTGCATAGCCCTCCATGTTTCTATCATCCATGTGCCTATTTAAGAGTTTCTTAAATGTCCTTAATGTATCTGATTCTACCACCATCCGGGCAGCATTTTCTACACAGCCACCACTCTCTGTATAAGACGTACCTTTGACGTCCTCCCCACTCCTTATATTTTTCTCCTATCATCTTAAAATTATGCCCCATCATATTAGCCATTTTCACTTTGGGAATAAGTTGCGGTCTGTCCACTCAGTCATCTTCTACACCTCTATCAAGTCACTTCTTATCTTCTTTCACTCCAAAGAGAAAAGACCTACTTTGTTCAACCTATCTTCACAAGACGTGGTCTCTAATCCAGACAGTATCCTGGTAAATCTACTCTGCACCTTCTCCAAAGCTTCCGCATCCTTCCTGTAATGAGGTGACTTGAGCTCAATATTCCAAGAGTGTTGTGTTATGTTTTGACAGTTAGGCTAAATAAATTAAACTCTGAACAGCAGAACATTGCTCTGACTCATTGATTAGATGATTGCATAACTCTGTCTATTGCAAGCTCTTATTTATAGTACATATGTAGCATGGCAAAGCCTGCTAGCTAATGTGCAAGCCAACTCTGCTCTCTATCCAGGAACAAAAGCGTTTCCAATACAATCATATTAAGGAGATAGCAGCACTTCTCCAAGCCATGCCCTCTTCTTCATTAGGAGACCCAATGAAGGGTCTCAGCCCAAAACATCAACTGTTTACCCTTTTCCATGGATACTGCCTGGCCTACTGAGTTTGTCTAACACCTTATCTGTGTTGCTGGGATTACCAGCCTCTGCAGATTTCCTTTTGTTCATGCCCTTTTCTTGCTGCTGCCATCAGGAAGAAGATACAGGAGCATCAGGACCCACACCACCGGGTTCAGAAATAGTTGTTACCCCACAACCAACGGGGACCATTTCACTCGACTTCACTCACCCAACACTAAACTGTTCCCTTAACCTACAGACTCACTTTCAAGGACTCTACAACTTTTTTTATCAACATTTATTGTTTATTATTATTTTGTTTTCACTCTCTCTCATTTTGTACTTGCTTGGTTTGTTATCTTTTGCACGTTGGTTCTCTGTCCATCTTGTTGGGGTGATCTTTCACAGATTCTGTTGTGTTCCTTGTATTTACTGTGGATACCAGTAAAAATGAATCTCAGGGTTGTAGATGGTGACATATATGTACTTCGATAATAAATTTTCTTTGAACAACTGTCAGGACTTTGCACGGATTAGAGTGTGAATTAGAGATGGTGCCACACAGTGACCATGAGAAAGAGCAGGTTGCATTGGGATGGGCAGCCTAGCAATTAGGTCCTCCTCTAACCCTTATAAGGAGGAGATAGATGTGGTCCTGCTGTGAAAAGAAAACTGCTGACTCACACATGAGCAACTATGCAAGCCATTGAAGGGCACGTGACAGAGTTTTAGTAACATGGCTAAATCTCTTGAGTTCTCTCCAGCGACTGAATTGATATATAGCATTAGGGTATGGTGTTTCATACTAGAACATGCTGCTGCCTCCAGGGGTGCTAACATGTGTCATTGGCTACAATCATGCTAGCTTTTCCATCTGAATGCAATTATTAGAAGGCTGCTTTCTAGACCTGGATCTCCTGTGGACAGAATGTGTTCAGTAGCTTGGCGTCTTGAAGGCATCAGTCAATGCTGGCAGTGTGCTCCCACATTTGGCACTTCAAAGAATTTTTGGGTTATTAGTTTGTCATTCCTGTTAATGTTGATGGAATTTTTTCAGATTTTGTTAGATCAGAATTCATAGGAAAATGAGAACTGTTAATGCAGAGAGGCTTTCTGTGTTTACTGAGGGAAGAGGGTAAATGGATTGCAGGAAGTAAAGGCCTACCACCTGAATCCCAATCTGTTTAGCTGAAATGCATTGTGTTCTTTTCCCACCCTGAGCTGTTGATTGTCACTCATCATAACATGGCTCCTCCTCTTTACCTGCCTCCTTCATCAGCAATCCTCTCTGTACAAAGGGTGTTTGATGGCTCTGCGTTTACTAGAATTCAAAAGAATAAGTGGTGATGTATTAAAAGGTGAAAGGTTGTGACAGAGTGGATGTGGAGAGGGTGTTTCCTATGGTGGGAGAGTCTAAGACCAGAGAACGCAGGCACAGAATAGAGGGTTGTCCGTTTAGAACAGAGATGAGGAAGAATTTCTTAAGCCAGAGAGTGGTGAATCTGTGGCATTCCTTGCCATTGGCAGCTGTGGAGGTCAAGTCAATGGGTACATTTGAAGCAGAGGTTGATAGATCCATGATTATTGAAGGTATGAAGGGATACAGAGAGAAGGCAGGAGACTGGGGCTGGGAATCAAAATTAATCGTTCATCATGAAATGGCAGAACAGACTCAATGGTCCAAGAGGCCTAATTCTGCTCCGATATGCAAAGGTCTTATGGTCTTATTTTCAAACCATGTTGTATGCAGTACAGTGCAGCGATGGAGCAGACTGTGTAGCCACACTCCCATACCTAACCATGTAATAGACTTCTAACACCCTCAGTTTCCCTGGAAAGTGGGAATAGTTTGGAATGAACAAGTTCTGTGCCCTCTTGGTATGACAACTGCTGATATACACATTCGTATTAACCTAGTGATTTGTTGCTGGTCAAATCGGAAACTCTGTTACTGTTGGCTTGCTTGCCAATATCTGAGTGCAGTTGCTAAGACCATAGATACAGAGGAGGCCAAGCATCTTGGAGCTCTGTCATTTTACATGTTGAAACCTTTATTTGTTTGGATCTACAGGTATGGCTTGTTTGACAGGGATATACATTGCAGATCGCCTGCTGTTTCCTAAAAAAAAAGCCCTGGTACAGTGGTGATAGCATAATGTCAAAGGCAGTGGTGATGTTGACAGCACGGTCTCAGCATATTTCACCAGAGCCAGTGCGTTGACACCAATCGGTGACAGCTTCACCAATCGGTGACAGCTTGCTGGTTGAAGTGTCCCCTTCATTAGAAAACAGATCCATTGTGGCTGATCTACCTCTTCAGTCGAGAGCCCCTCACCTCTGTCTTCTAACAGGCATACTTGCTGGTGTAACTTGGTTGTTCAGCCTGTTACTATTGATCCACTGCCTCCAAGTGCTCTTCTGTTCAAAGCAAAGAAACTGAAATGCCACCCATTACAAGCATCGCCAGCTTTCATGGGAAATAATGAAATGACGATGCAATGAGCCAGCTCAAAAACCCTTTGGAATTCCACAGAACACAGCACCATCAGGCTGCATCTATGCTGGAGAATGACCTGTCAGCATTTTGGGCCAAAAATCTTCGTCAGGTCTGGCTGGCAAGTGAGGGGGAAGGTGGAGGGGTGGGGGAGGGAGAATGGGGCTACAAGGTGGGAAGTGAAAAGGTGGAAGAGGTAGAGGACTGAAGAGGAAAGAAATCTGGTAGGAGAGGACAGTAGACCACAGAAGGTGATGGGCAGGTGAGAAGGAAACCAAAATGGGGAATGGAAAAAGAGAGAAAGGGAAGGGGGAGAAATTACTGGAAGTTAGAAAAATCACTGATCATGCCATCAGGTTGAAAGCTACTCCGATGGAAAATGAGGTGTTGCTTCTCCAATTTTCAACCTTGTGTGTGTTGCTTGAGATTTCTAGCATCTGCAGAATTGCAGTGTTTACCTTTACGTCCTATAGTGTTATACCATGGCTTTGCTCCACTTCCTTTCAGACTCTCCTCAAAACCCACCTCTTTGACCGAGTCACTCCTCCTCTTAATTCCTTGTTTGGCTCACTTTCCATTCAAATTCCAATCTTTCACCTTAAACAGTATATAAAAACGCATGCTGTTATTTCATCAGAAAGTTAGACATAATTTGACCCTCAGATCACAAAATGCATATGGATAAGGAAGGTCATTTGCCCCATCTTTGCATCCCTAACACAAAGAACCTGGTCTCCCATCAAGGCATCCAGCTGTTGCTTAAATTATTTCAGGCTTTTTCCCCTGTCACTGCCCTGGAGCTGTAGGTCATGGTATTTTCTGGGAATAATTGTGGTAATGACTGAATTCTCCACTCTCCCAGTGAAACACATATGATCATCCTGGTGCAGTGCACAGATGTTATCTCTCTCACAAAGAAAGAAATTAATCGCATATCTTTCTGTGAAATACTGGCAATTGAAACAAAAATCCAAACATTTTTCTTCAGCAGGAGTAAGCAAAAGCTGTAACTATAGCAACATATGCTTAACAGCTATCCTCCTACAAAAAGGAAGTGGTTGCTTCAGCAGGCCCTTTCTTCAGTACTAATAAATAGGTTTATTTTAAATAATGTTTAAAATTTAATAAAAGTGGCATATAATGTAATACACAGTATGTTTTATGAATATGATTTTGTCTGGAGATTCTATCCACCCAATAACTTTGATGTTGTTGCCTTCCACTAATTTCAAGAACAAATTATCACATGGTTTCATAACTTGCAGCCTCACTTTATACTGTGCCTTAAGTCACTTGATAAAACGGGAACAATTTAGCAATGTTACTGAAAGAAATCTCAGTCACGTACACCACAGCTCATGTCGGAGGTCACGATGCAGTTTACTGTTCCAGAACACTTTCTAAATAGGAACCAGCTTTGGGAACACAACTGCAGGAGAATCCAATCAGGTACCTCTCAGCTCGCATCAAAGGCCATTATGTAATTTCCTGTGCCGGAACACTTTCTAAATGAGAAACAGGTTGGGGACACTTCAGCAAAAAAAGAGGTCTAATCAGGTCCAGCTGTACTTCCTGGAAAAGGCTTACTTTTAGATGAGTGGTATATAGCTCACCGCCCACTGAAATGCAAAGTTACAGTCTTCAGTCAATTGATAATGGTTCAGGGTGGTTCTGCTGAGATTTATGTGTTTAATTATTGTTAATATCTGCCAGTTTTAATACTTGAAGTGAAGTATTTACGTTTCAGAGGATATCTGATTTGAATGCAACTTCCACAAATGAAGATTTAAATTTTTTTTATTGAAAGGCCAGATAACTTTTTTAACAAGTGGAAAAGTCTGCATTCTCTAACCTAATAGCATTCCAACAATCGAAATATTATACTGCTACAGATAAGACCCCACCATTTTGCAGGCAATTTAGTGACTTCTTAGTAGATGCAAAATCAACATTCAATACTCAGTTTTATCCTGCCCGACAAAGTATTACAAAAGAAAGTGGCATTATAATTTTCCTTACAATTAAGCAATGTTTTGAATTTTCATGGGTGCGATACTTGCTTCAATATTTCAGAGGAAATCTGATGTGAAATTCTGGCCTCTGCCCCATTCTTTTCCAGAATGCCCATGGCCTGAAGTGTTGACTGTTTATTTCCTGCAGTAGATTCTGCCTGACTGATAAGTTCCTCCAGTGCACCATGCTTCATTTTGATTGCTTCTTTTTGTATTTAAAAAACTAATGCATATTTCAGGTGTGAACATGCTGATTTTAATTTTGTCCTTTGTAATCAGACCTATGGTCCATTTCTGATTCATAACAGCTGTATACTTCTGCGCTCGTGTTTTGTTGTTTAGCACCTCAATAACAAGAAATGTGAGGTAATTTTCAGGCGACAACATCTTAAAGAGAGAAACAAAAAACAACAATAACTTATTTATACAATCTTTTCAACATGTTAAAATGCCTCGAAGTGCTTTGAAGAGCTGCATTAGGAGACCTTAGAGCAGATTATTACATAGCCTAAAAGGTAAATGTTAAAGTTTGTCACAAAGTTGGAAACTGAAGTGGACAGGTGAGTGGTTTAAAGAGCAGTTCTACCGGTTGAGACTCAGCTATTGAAGGAACTGCAGCAAGTGGTAGAATGTTTAATTTCAGAGATGGGTAAGAGGCCTGAATTAGAGAAGGGTAGATATCAAGGTGGTTTAAAAGGTTGGAAGAGATTACAGAGAAAGAAAAAGGGGAGACTAAGAATGATTTGAAAGGAAAGATGAGAATTTTAAATTTGAGGTTTTGGTTAATTAGAAGCCAAATTAATCAAAATTAGCAAACATGGGATGATAACCTGATGGACTGTATATATTGGAATAGTCAAGGTCTAAGTAAAATTTATTATCAAATCACATTATATGTTACCTAGAATATCATTTCCATGCATGCATTTACAGAAAAATAATTAAAGTCAAAGTAATTTATTAAAAACTACGTATAATCAGAGACTGAAAAACAATCAGTTATGTAAAAAAAAATAGTGAGAATATTAGTTATAGAGTCTTTGAAAGTGAGTCTATCGATTGTGGTGAGTGAAGTTATCCTCGCCAGTTCAGAAACCTGATCGTTGTAGGGTAATAACTTTTCCTGAACCTGGTGGTGTGGGACCAAGCCTCCTGCACCTCCTGCCTGATAGCTGTAGCGATAAGAGAGCAGGGTCTGGTTGGTGGAAGTCCTTGATGATGGATATGCTTTCTTGTGGCAGTTCTCCAAGACAAGTCTGCAGTTAGCAGATTTGTGGATGGTTTCACAAGCAAGAGAATATCTGCAGATCCTGGGACTCCAAGCAACACAAACAAAATGCTGGAGGAACTCAGTAGGCCAGGCAGCATCTATAAAAAGAGTAAACAGTCAATGTTTCAGGCTGAGAAAAAAAAGTTGAGAAGTCAGAGTAAGAAGGGAAGGACGAAGTACAAGGTGGTAGGTGATAGGTGAAACCGGGAGTGGGGGAGGGGTGAAATAAAAAGCTGCAAAGTCAATTGGTGAAAGAGATAAAGGGCTAGAGAAGGGGGACTCGGACAGGAGAGGATAGATGGCTATGGAAGAAAGGGAATAGGTAGGAGCACCAGAGGGAGGTGATGGGCAAGTAAGGAGATAAGGTGAGAGAGGGAAATGGGAATGGGAAATGGTGAAGGGTTGGGGACAATTTCTGGAAGTTCGAGAAATCAATGTTCATGTCGTCAGGTTGGAGGCTACCCAGACAATATATAAGGTGTTGCTCCTCCAACCTAAGTGTAGCCTCATTCCAGTAGTAGAACATGGACAACATGGACTGACTGACATGTTGGAATAGGAATGGGAAGTAGAATTAAAATGGGTGGCCACTGGAAGATCCCTCTATTTCTGGTGGATGAAACGTAGATGCACAGTGAAGTGGTCTCCCAACCTATGTAGGATCTCACCTATATTCAAGTTTACGGTTTATTCAAGTGCAGCAGCAATGGTGCGATAGGAAATCAAGCAGGTATTAGAAAGGAGTATTAAAAGAACTAGAAAGATATAAATCAGAAGGAGACCAATTTAAAGAGGTGACAATGATTTTGCACAACTCCAGTTATCAAAAATCCTTTTTAACACAGCTTTTCTTGAGATATTAATGCAGTTAAATACATCATGTTCTAACAATGAATGGCTGAGATAGAGTGGCCATGGAGGAGATGTTTCTTATACTGTGGGAGTCTAGAACTGAGGGCACAACCTCAGAATAGAAGGATGTTCCTTTAGAACTGAGATGAGAAGGAATTTCTTTAGAGAGAAGATAATGAATCTGTAGAATTCAATGCCACATCTGGCTGAGAAGGCCACGCCACTAGGTATATTTAAAGTGGAGTTTAATAGATTCTTGATTAATAACTGTGTCAAAGGTTATTGGGAGAAGGCTGGAGAATGAGGTTGAGAGGGATAATAAAACATTGTTGATGGAATGGTGGAGCAGAGTCTGTGCTTCAAATGGCCAAATTCTTCTTGTCATGTGTTCTTATGAGGTCATGGAGAAAAGGTGCTTGTCATCTTGAAAAATGGAGTGGATAAATCCCCAGGACCTGACAAGGTGTCCCCTCAGACCTTGTGGGAGGCTAATGCAGAAACTGCAAGGGCTCTAACAGAGGGATTTAAAGCATCCTTAGTCACGGGTGCGGTGCCAGAGATATGGAGGATACTTAATTGTTTTCCATTGTTTATGAAAGACTCTAAGAATAAATTTGGAAATTACAGTTCAGTGATCCTTACATTAGTAGTGGGTAAATTACTAGAAGGTATTGTAAAGGATCGGATTTATAATTATTTGGATAGACAGGGACTGATTTAGAATTGTCAACATGGCTTTGCGTATGGTATGTGGTGTCCAACCAAACTTATAGAGTTTTTGAGGTGGTTATCTGGAAAGTTGATAAAGAAAAGGCACTAGCTGCTGTCTATGTGGACTTTAGCAAGGTCTTTGACAATGTTCTGCATGGGAGTTTAGTCAAGAAGGTTCATTCAATTGGCATTCAGGATGAAGTATTAAATTATGTGGCTTCATGGTAGAAGCCAAAGAGTGGTTGTAGATGGTTGTCTTTCTGACTGGAGGCCTGTAGCTAGTGATGTGCTGTAGGGATCAGTGCTGGGTCCAATTGTTATTTGTCATCCATATCAATGATCGGGATGATAATATGATAAACCGGATTAGCAAATTTGCTGGTGACACCAAAACTGGGGGCATAGTGGAAAGCAAGGATGGCAATGAAATCTTGCATTGGGATCTGGAGTGGGAGCCAAATCTATCAGATTTTGCAGTGGGAGTCAGCTGTAAAAATTAGCTGAAAAATGGCAGATGGATTTTAACGCAGGCAAAATGTGGTATTATACTTCGGGAAGACTAACCGAAGTAGGACTCACACAGTGAGTGGTAGGGCACTGATGAGGGCGGTAGAAAAGAGCAATCTTGGAATACCAGTCCATAATTCCCTGAAAGTGACGTCACAAATAGATAGAAGAGAACTTCTGGCACAATGACCTTCATACATCAAATTATTGAGTACAGGAGTTGGGATGTTACATTATTGTATAAGACATAAGATTGAAAGAGTACAGAGAAAATTTCCAAGGATGTTCTCAATTCCTGAGGACCAGAACTACAAGGAAAATGTTAGGACTTTATTCCCTGAAGAATGAAGGAAGAATTGATAGAGGTCTACAAGATTATGAGAGGTATAGATAGGCTATACATACATAAGGAGGCTTTCTCCACAGGTTCAATGAGATGAAAACTTGACGTCATTGGTTAAGGGTGAAAGGTGAAATGTTTAAGGGAAACATGGAGGGAGTACTTCTCTACTCATTGGGTGGTGAAAGTGTGGAACCAGCTACCAGCAGAAGCAATAAATGCAGGTTAGATTTTAACATTTAAGAGAAGCTTGGGTGGGAGTGGTACAGTACAGATGCAGGTTGAGTAGACTTAGCAGAATAATAGTTCAGCATGTACTAGCTGGGCCAAAGAACTGTATTGATTTGATGCTGTAGTTCCACGTGATTCTATACATATAATTTTTGAGCTAATTATATGCAGGACGAAATACAGATCACATTTCTCTGTTCCTAATGTATGCTCCTCCATATTTGATCATAGAATGGACATTGAACCCATGAACACGACCTCACTTTTTATTTTTCTGCACTATTTTTAATTTAATTATTATATATATATTGTAGCGATGTACTACATACAGAGCTAGAGATGACACACAGTCGGTAAGTCGTTTCGAGACTAGTTTATTCAAACTTCGCGGCGCTGGCATTTAATCCCTAGTGCCCACCCTCTCTGGGCGGAAATGACGTCAGAGGTGCATTACCAAAGTCTCCCCCCGTGCGCTGGCTATTCATGAGCTGGTTCGCCTGCGCAGAAAGTGGGTTGCCACATAACCCCTCTCCCCCCCCGAACCGACGATACACTCCCCAATGTCCACAGTCTGGATCAGCCTCTGTTTGGGAGGTCTGCCTCTGTGCCATGGTGCCTGAACCTCAACCGGCTGCGCCAAGTCCACATGGGCTGGTTTGAGTCAGTCCATCGTGAAAACCTCCTCTCTCCCCCCAATCTCCAGAACGTACTTGGACCCGTTGTTGTTGATCACCTTGAACGGCCCCTCGTACGGCCGCTGTAGCGGTGCCCAGTGTCCGCCCCTTCGTACAAACTCAAACTTACAGTTCTGCAGGTCTTTGGGTACATGGGTCGGGGTCCGTCCGTGCTGTGAAGTCAGTACGGGGGCCAGGTTGCCGAGCCTCTCGCATAGTCTGTCCAGGACTGCTGCGGGTTCTTCCTCTTGCCCCCTTGGAGCTGGTATGAACTCCCTGGGGACGACCGGGGCGCGCCTGAGGCATACAGATCGTCTTTGGGCACTGTGCAAATTCCAAGCAGGACCCAGGGAAGCTCGTCCATCCAGTTAGGTCCTCTCAGGCGGGCCATGAGAGCCGACTTCAAGTGACGGTGGAAGCGTTCCACCAGTCCGTTCGACTGTGGGTGGTAGGCAGTTGTGTGGTGTAGCTGCATTCCCAACAGGCTGGCCACAGCCGACTACAGGCTGGAGGTGAACTGGGTGCCTCTGTCGGAGGTAATGTGGGCCGGTACCCCGAAACGTGCTACCCAGGTTGCGATCAGTGCTCGGGCCCAGGAATTGGCAGATGTGTCAGTGAGCGGGACCGCCTCTAGCCACCTCGTGAACCGGTCTACCATAGTTAGGAGGTACCGTGCTCCTCGGGACACTGGTAGGGGGCCCTTGATATCCACATGAATGTGGTCGAACCTCCGGTGGGTGGGTTCGAACTGCTGCAGCGGGGCTTTAGTGTGCCGCTGCACCTTGGCTGTTTGGCACTGCGCACACGTTCTGGCCCATTCACTGATCTGCTTGCGAAGTCCGTGCCACGCGAATTTGCTGGAGACCAGCCAGACAGTTGTCCTGATAGATGGGTGCGCCAAACCGTGTATGGAGTCGAAAACACGCCGCCTCCAGGCTGTCGGAACGATGGGGCGAGGTTGGCCGGTAGCCATGTCGCACAGGAGAGTCCTCTCACCTGGGCCTACGAGAAAGTCCTGCAGCTGCAAACCCGAGACTGCGGTCCTGTACCTGGGCATCTCGTCGTCTGCCTGCTGCGCTTCTGCCAGTGCTGCGTAGTCCACCCCCAGGGACGGGGCCTGGACAGCTGGTCTAAACAGTGCGTCCGTCACGACGTTGTCCTTTCCCGAGACATGTTGGATGTCCGTTGTGTACTCGGAGATGTAGGACAGATGTCGCTGCTGGCGAGCCAACCAGGGATCGGACACCTTCGTGAACACGAAGGTCAATGGTTTGTGGTCCATGAACGCGGAGAATGGCCTGCCTTCTAAGAAGTACCCGAAATGCCGGATTGCCAGGTACAGTGCCAACAGCTCCCGGTCGAAAGCACTGTACTTGAGTTCAGGTGGTCATAGGCGCTTGCTGAAGAATGCCAGTGGTTGCCAGCGCCCCTCGATGAGTTGCTAAAGCACCCCACCGACTGCTGTGTCGGATGCATCCACCGTGAGGGTGGTTGGAACGTCCATTCTGGGGTGCATCAGCATCACGGCATCTGCCAAGGCTTCCTTGGCTTTAATGAAAGCGGCCGCGGCCTCCTCGTCCCAAGTAATGTCTTTGCCTTTACCTGACATCAGGGTGTACAAAGGGCGCATGATACGAGCTGCTGAGTGAAGGAAACGGTGGTAGAAGTTCAACATACCAATGAACTCCTGTAGGCCTTTGACTGTGTTGGGCCGGGCAAAGTGGCGGATCACGTCTACCTTGGTGGGCAGAGGTGTTGCCCCATCTTTGGTAATCCTGTGGCCCAGGAAGTCAATGGTATTGAGACTGAACTGACATTTGGCCAGGTTGATCGTGAGGCCGAAATCACTCAGGCGGGAGTAGAGCTGGCGGAGGTGGGACAGATGCTCCTGGCGACTACTGCTGGCTATAAGGTTGTTGTCCAAATAGATGAACACAAAGTCCAGGTCGCTTCCCACTGCATCCAATAGCCGCTGGAATGTCTGTGCAGCATTCTTCAAGCCAAACGGCATTTGGAGGAACTCGAACAGGCCAAACGGGGTGATAAGTGCCGTTTTGGGGATTTGATGGTATCCCCGGATGAGGTCTACTTTGCCCCGTGCAGGTTTGCTGCAAAGTCCTGTATGTGAGGCACGGGGTAGCGGTCTGGAGTTGTAGCCTCGTTCAGTCTGTGGTAATCGCCACATGGTCTCCAACCCCCAGCTGCTTTAGGCACCATGTGCGGGGGGGGGAGGCCCATGGGCTGTTGGACCTCCGTACGATCCCCAATTCCTCCATTCTCTTGAACTCCTCCTTCGCCAGGTGGAGCTTTTCCAGGGGGAGCCTTCGTGCGCGGGCGTGGAGGGGTGGTCCCTTGGTTGGGATGTGGTGCTGTACCCCGTGTCTGGGCATGGCTGCCGTGAACTGCGGTGCCAGAATCGATGGGAAGCCCGCCAGGATTCTGGTGAATTTGTTGTCCGACAACATGATGGAGTCCAGGTGTGAGGCCGGCAACTTGGCTTCACCCAGGGGAACGTCTGGAAAGTCTCAGCATGTACCAGTCTTTTCCCTTGCAAGTCGACCAGCAGGCTGTGAGCTCGCAAGAAGTCCACCCCCAGGAGTGGTTGGGCCACGGCGGCCAGTGTGAAGTCCCACGTGAACTGGCTGACGCCGAACTGCAGCTGCACTGTGCGGGTGCCGTAGGTCCGTATTGTGCTGCTGTTTGCGGCCCTCAGAGTGGGTCCTGGCTTCCTGTTGCGGGTGGTGTACCCCGTCAGGGGCGAGACGCTGATTTCCGCTCTGGTGTCAACCAAGAAGCGGCGTCCCGACTGTTTGTCCCAGACATACAAGAGGCTGTCCTGGTGGCCAGCCGCCATAGTCATTAGCGGCAGCTGGCCCTGGCCCTGGCCCTGGCCCTGGCAGGGCGGGTGACAACGGCGGGCTTTTGTGCCCCACCGCTGGTGGTAGAAACACCACTGTTCACTGGCCTCCTCACTCCTGCCTCTGTGTTGTGTGCGCCCCTCTGCCGGGCCTGGTCTGGTCCACTGTTGGGCGCGTGGCCTGGTAATCTGACCCATGGATGCCACGCTCTCCCTCTTGGCTTTCCACAGCACGTCTGCCCAGGCCTCCACCTTCCGGGGGTCGCTGAAATCTGTGTCGGCCAGCAGCAGATGCATGTCCCCGGGCAGTCGCTCTAGGAACGCTTGCTCGAACATGAGGCAGGGCTTGTGTCCATCAGCCAGGGACAGCATCTCATTCATCAATGCTGATGGCAGTCTGTCTCCCAAACCGTCCAGGTGAAGCAGGCGGGCACCCCGCTCATGCCGCGAGAGGTCAAAAGTCCCAATGAACAGCGCTTTGAATGCTTCATATTTGCCTTCTTCCAGGGGCGACTGTATGAAATCCGCAGCCTGGGCGGCTGTCTCCTGGTCAAGAGCGCTCACCACGTGTCAGAGGATATCTGCTGAATCTGGAACTGGGCTTCTGCTTGGCTAAACCACATGCATGGTCGCAGCGTCCAGAAAGTCGGCAGTTTTAGCGAAACTGCGTGAACAGATGAAGAGTCGGTTATCTTTGGTGCAAATCCCGTTTGGACCATCGGGGTCACCAATGTAGCGATGTACTACACACAGAGGTAGCGATGATATGTAGTCGGTAAGTCATTTTGAGACTAGTTTATCCAAACTTCGCGGCGCTGGCATTTAATCCCTAGTGCCCACCCTCTCCGGGTGGAAATTATACCAAAGTCTCCCCTGCATGCTGACTACTTGTGAGCCAGTTTGCCTGCGCAGAAAGTGGGTCGCCACAATATGCTCATTGTAATTAATTATCTTTTTCTATATTTCTTATGTATTACATTTTACTGCTGCCGCTAAGTTACCAAATTTCACGGTATATGCCAATAATATTCAACCTGATTCTGATTCTGATTCTGATTTTAGTTTCTTCCTCACAGAAAAATCGGATTCAGCTTGTACATGGTTGGACAATAATTTTTGGTTTGCTTTTCTTCTTTTCCCAATAGTATCTATTTACACAACACACACAAAATGCTGGTGGAACACAGCAGGCCAGGCGGCATCTGTAAGGAGAAGCACTGTCGACGTTTCGGACCGAGACCCTTCGTCAGGACTCTATTTATTTACCCACACTTTGCTGATGGAACTCTTTCATGTTGGTAGTATATTCCATGGGCAATGTCAATACTCAGTACTTGGACAAAGTTGTTTACTGGTGTTTGTTGCAGGCAGTGAGAGCTATACTGGGACACCATAGAAAAATGCACTCCTGCTCTGCTCTCCTCCGCATTCCAACAAGGGTAATCAGATATTCATCCCACTTTAAGCTTGGGTACTCTGAGACGGAATATGACAGTCTTCCTTATAAAATAATAATGAAAAGGAATTAAGCTTTGACCCTCAATGTTGCATCCCACCAAGCAATCCAGTTATGTATAGACTGAAATGAAATATCACTATTCTGTCTTTTGCACATTATGCACTGACATTCAGGGCAGCAATGAAGGTCTTCCATCTCTGGTGGCTTCCTTCAACATGTCAGTAGCTTCCTAACCGAAATATATGGCATGCAAAAAGTCCCTTGCTGGATTGTGCCTTTCTGTAAGTGGGAACACATCATTACTGACTACCTGTAGCTTCTGGCTCAGACTGGAGCTTCTGGTATGATTAAAAATGATAAAGACTCTAATGCATGTTTATAATACATCATTTCCTGCTACATATTTTCCACTTTCCTAATGTACTTCTCTCCAGATTTTATGCTGTATTTGCACAGTTTATTAGGAAGGGAAATAGCAAAGTGATGAATCATCTCTTTCTGTAAGTTTACATCGTATTGTAAGTTTACACAGAAAAGGAAAATAATCCTTTTAAGGATTATGTGCAATTAAGAATTAATGTGCAATTTTATACAAATGGATAACTCATGCACCATTTCACCAGGATTGAAATAGATGCTGACGAACTATGTTCTTTCTTGTAAAAATTGTGTATAATTTAATGATTATTTTATGCTTTTTTCTTGTGATTGCGACTTATATGATGCTATGTGGCTATGATGTTGCTGTAAATAGGTTTTCCACTGCACCTGTTCATATACATTCTTGTGCATATGTCAATAAACCTATTGGTGAGAGAGAGCCTGAGGGATTTCGAAATGTTGCAGTGAAGAGTTAGTTTTTGACGTACTGTAGACCATGCTCTCTCCTTGGGTCTTTGCTGTTGCTGGGGTGGTGAATGGTGGGAATGCGGATGCTTTCCGCTAGAATAAGTTGGAGGGCAGGGTTGATACTGCTTGCTGCTGCCTCTGCACGCGAGGAGGAGCAGGAGCTTTGGGGTTCTCACATCTTCTTTCTGTCATTCATTCTTTGTTTTTTTCTCTGCTTCAAAGCTGTCCGCAGAAAGTAAGAATTTCAGGTTGTATATTGTATATATTCTCTGATATTAAATGGAACTATTGAACTATTGACTTATTTGACATTCCCTGTTAGTTTTGGTAAATCATGTCTTGTCTTCACTTACATGTGACAAAAAAGCTGAACATTTGCATTCTCGTGTGCATTTAAGGATCATACAAAACAATAACAATTAAATTGAGATTGGAGTGAGATTCACAATTCAAAATGTCTTTGATGTTACTTAAATTTTTTATTGAGTTTAACCACCTCAAATTTAACCAATTATTTTTTTCTTCCATTACAATGGAAGAATTGCTTTTTTGTGAAATATTCCAAAACACACAATTTAAAATTTATTCAGAATATCCTTTGACATTTTAAAGCATTCCCTCTGCCTCATAAGTGTGCAATCAGCTTGTTCTTTGACATCACTTTCTACTGCAGCAGTCTTACAATGGCGGAAGCGTTGCAGTAAACAGGCTCAAATGCAGACATTTAAAGCAGAGCTGTACTAATGCCAAGTGGGTGAGGACCACAGCCTTCCTGCCTAATGAATCAGAATTCGGAAAACTTTTGTTTCTCTTAACAGCAGTGACTTGAAGCTGGATTCTTATTTATCATCCGATCAATGTAACACCTTTCTTCGTAGGTTCTTCGGTGGGTATTAGTTTCAAGATAATCAGATAGCCAGTAATGAGTTACATGAGGAATATTGCTCAGGTATGTTCCTTAAAGTTGTTATAGCCAGGGGTGGTAATCGGGATAAGCTCTCATCACCTCTTAAATTCTCCCAATGGCATGCGCCTCAAATTGCCTCTGACAACCATGTCCAGTTCCTGGCCTTCTCGTGTGGCTTAGCTACGAAGCCCAGTGAACTTCTTCCTATTGATAGGAGAAGGGGCAAAGGTGGTTACTGGCTCCTTAAGACAATTCACTTTGGCAAATGAGGCTCATCAGCCATGGTTGGCAGGTCACCTCAGTCATTGGTCTCGTTCTCACTGTTACCATCAGGAGGGAGCTACCGAAGCCTGAAGGCACACACTCAGCGATTCAGAATCAGGTTCAATATTACCAGCATACAGCATGAAATTTGTTAATGTAGCAACAACAGTACAATGAGAAACATGATAACATAGAAAAATAAGTAAATCAAATACAGTACGTATACTATATATATGTATAATAAATAGTTAAGTTAGAAAGAGTACTAAAACAAAAATAATACAAGTGTGGTAGTGTTCATGGGTTCAATGCCCATTTAGAAATTGGATGGAAGAGGGGAAGAAGCTGTTCCTGAATCACTCACTGAGTGTGTGCCTTCAGGCTTCTGTACCTCCTACTGATGGTAACAGTGAGAAGGGGGCATGTCCTGGGTAATGAGGGTCCTTGGTAATGGATATTGTCACTGAGGTACCACTTCCTGAAGATGTCTTGGATTTGATGGAGGCTAGTAGACAAGATGGAGCTGACTAATTTTACAGTTTTCTGTAGCTTTTTTCAATCCTGAGCACTAGTTCTCCCACCCCCCACCCCATACCAGACAGTGATGCAGCCTGTCAGAGTGCACTGCACGGTACATCGTAGAGGTTCCTGAGTGTTCTTGGTGACAAACCAAATCTCTTCAAACTCCTAATGAAATATACTGCTGTCTTGCCTTCTTTATCCTCAGAGAACTTGATAACTAGGAAATTGAAATGCTCACTTTCACCACTTCAGTTGTGTACAAGAACAACTTCTACACCTCTACCACCTGATTCCTAAATGAATTTTCCCCCACTGGAATCACCGATCCTTCCCCACACTGTTCACTGATCACTCCCTCCCATTGTGACATCCGATTGTAATCATGAATCAACTCCCCCCCACTGTGATCACAGATCACTTTCCCCTCCCCCTGTGATCACCGATCACTGCCTTCCCCCACAGTGATCACTGATCACTCCCCCCACCACTGTAATCACCAGTCAATTCCCCCACTCTGACCACTGATCACTTTCCCCAGTGTGGTCACTGGTCATATTTCCCACTGTAATGACAAATCTCTCCCCCCCCCCCCCACCACCCCCACTGTGGTCTTGAATGGTATTTGAATTTGTTCTTGAATGGTGAGCCTCTTTGCAACAGGGTTCATACATGAAAGGGCACTGAGTTGGTACACGGGCTTTCTATTCTCCTTTGTGTCAAAATTAAGGTTGTGGTATGTGGCTAACTAGATTCAAACTTGCCTCCTCATAAGTCAATGCATCCTGTGTTCATTTGGAGTTCAACAGAAGCTATTCAATGTCATTGGGCTTCAAATTTGTCAAAGCTTATTTCTTACTACCTTTAATAATAATGACCTTGGATGATATTAGTTTGAACATTTATTCCTGTGTTGTAATGTAATCTTCTGTCCCTTTTCTCATAAACACAAGAGATTTTGCAGATGCTGGAAATCCTGAAGAATGCACACAAAATGCCCAAAGAACTCAGCAGCATCTGTGGACAGGAATAAGCATTTGATGTTTGGGGCCAAGACCTGTCTATATGAAGACTGAGTCCTGATAAAAGGATTTGGCCAAAAACATTGTCTGTTTATTCCCATCCACCTGTCTGACCTGCTGAGGTCCTCCAGCAATTTGTGTGTGGTCCTTTTTCTTGTGTTATTTCTGTGTGCTTCTCTATCTACAAAAAAAAATATTAAAGTAAACAAAAACGTTAGCAATCACTTATGCTTTGGCAATGGAATAAGCTGATTTTCTATGTTGCTAGTTTTACTTAGATAAGCATCCATGTATTTTCACTGGTTTTCTCATTCACTGTTCTGTTGTTTTGAGTGTTATTTATTTATTTGTTCATGGAATGAGGATGTTACTGACAAACCCAGCACTGATTTTCTAACCATAATACTGCCCTGAACTGACTTGATCATTTCATTAAGCAATCAAGTGTTAGCCTTGTTATTGTATTTCACTTATGATTGAACTTGCCTGTGTATTTAGCTCTTGATTAGGTCCAGGAGATGTTATTTCGCTATTAGTTTGTGAAGATTCTATACTGCTTTGCACCATAAGTTCCCTCATAATTTGGCATGGTCTGTGATGATTTTAATTTTGGCCTCTTTAACACCTTCTTAAATGAAAGCATAAAATGGAAAAAAAAAAGATTTAAGAAGCAATCTCTTGGTGGCTATTGCAATATTTATACCATTGAAGCCAGGAAGGTCCATTGTTAGATTAAACCCCTGATTTAGGCCCAGTTGGCTGATCTATATTGCATTCCCTCAATGAGAAATCGGACAATTCTGTGAAAACTGACAACCTTGGGAAGACTGACAGAAAGCTGTTACACCTCTGGTAGTAATGTTCAGAGAGGAAACTGCTGCTCGACATTAGAGGGACTGCACAGTAGCATAGTGGTTAGCACAACACTTTACAGTACCAGCAGCCCAGGCTCAATGCCCACCGCTGTCTGGAAGGAATTTGTACGTTCTCCCCATAACCCTGTGGGTTTCTTCCGGGTGCTCCAGTTTCCCCACACATTTCAAAGGCATATCAGTTGGTAGGTTAATTGGTGATTGGAAATAGTCCCGTGATTAGTCTTGGGTTATATCGGGGGTTGCTGGGCAGCATGGCTCGGAAAGCTAGAATGAACAAATCCACGCTGTAGCTCAATAAACAAGTACTTCTGGCATCTTGAAGCAGTAGAGCCCTGAGGGTGGTAAGGATTGCATCAATGGTACTGGGCTGGGATTCCAAGATATTGACGCAGTTACTACGTAGCATATGCCTGAGACAGTATTATGTGCAACTAAGATAGAAACTATCAGGTGTTGATACTCTCAAAAAGTTGCTACGCTAAACACATGAGGGAATAGCGAAGACTCTGGTCGCCTCACTATTCTTTCTGCAATCAACTTCTGATGCAACACATTCACCTAAATTCTTAACTTACTATTTCCCTTTGCAAATCCTGGTCATTCCTGTAGTTTGCTTCCCGCACTTTAAACCAATATTTATTAGTGTTTTTTAAAATGTTCATTTTAAATATCTATGTTATGACTGATTTTATTAATTAATACTTGGGTGGGTGAGACCAGAACTAGATATCATATGCTTGAGTGGAAGGTGAAATATTTAAGGAGCATCTGAGGGGGAAATTGCTTCATTCAGAGAGTGGTGTGAGGTTGGAAAAAGCTGCCAGCGGAAGAGGTAGATGGTATTACAGGAAAGATACTAGCATGGTTAGAGCATCAACTAATTGGTAGGAAGCAAAGAGTGGGAATAAAGGGAGCCTTTTCTAGTTGGCTGCTAGTGGGGTTCTACATGGGTCTGTGTTGCAATCACTTATTTTTGTATTATATGTCAATGATTTGAATGATGGAATTGATGGCTTTGTGGCCAAGTTTGCAGACAATGCAAAGATAGGAGGAGGGGCAGATAATGTTGAGGAAACAGAAAGGCTACAGAAGGATTTAGACAGAATATGAGAATGTAGAAAGAAGTGGCAGATGGAATAATAGTGTTGGGAAGTGTATGGTCATGCATATTGGTAGAATAAATAAAAAGGTGGACTATTTTCTAAATGGAGAGAAAATTCAAAAATCTGAGTTGCAATGGGACTTGGAAGGCCTCGAGCCCTAAAGGTTAATTTGCTAGTTGAGTCAGTGGGGTGGAAGGCAAATGCAATGTTATCATACATTTCAAGAGAACTAAAATATAGAAGTGAGAATGCAATGTTAAGACTTTATAATGCACTGGTAAGGCATCATTTAGAGTATTGTGAGCAGTTTTGGGCCCCTTATCTACGAAAAGTTGTGCTTACATTGGAGAGGGTTCAAAGGAGGTTCACAAAAATGATTATGGGATTGAAAGGCTTATATGAGGAGCTTTTGATGGCTCTAGGCTTGTAATTACTGGAATTCAGAAGAATGAGGAGATATCACATTGACACCTATCGAATGTTGAAAGGCCTTGATGGAGTAGATTTGGAGAGGGTGTTTCCTATGGTGGGGGAGTCTAGGACCAGAGGACACAGCCTCAGAATAGAGGGACATCCATTTAGAATGGGGATGAAGAGGAATTTCTTTAGCCAGAGAGTGGTGAATCTGTGGAATTCATTACTAGAGGCAACTGTGGAGGCTAAATCATTCGGGATACTTAAAGCAGAGGTTGATAGATTCTTGGTTAGTTAGGCCACGAAGGGATAAGGGGAGAAGGCAAGAGATTGGGGCTGAGAGGGAAATGGATCAGCCATGATGAAATGGTGGAGCAGACTCAATGGGCCAAATGGCCTAATTCTACTCCTATATGTTATGGTCTTATGTTGGTTCATTTAGAAGTTTGGATAGGTACATGCATAAGAGCAGTCTAGAGAGCAATGGTAGATGGGACCAAGCAAAAAACCAGACTGATACAGACTAGATGGGCCAAATGGCCTGTTTCTCTGCTGTACTGGTCTGTGATTCCATGACTCTACATGGTAAAAAAATAACCATTTTCCAATTGATCTTTTCAATAATTATGTTGTGATAAAAAATACAGATAATTATAATCTGAGCTTTCATAATGAGATATATGTGAACTTGAGGAGGAGTCATTAATACTTTAACATACTTTAGATTTAAGCAGATGTAATAATAGTTAGCCCATGAAAGAGTTTGCGCAAACATTTTGGTTAAAATGCTGAGACTGCAATGTTTCAGAACATATGGTTGAACTATGCACTGAGCTACATCTGACAACCATCAGCTTATGAAATATGCACCACTTCCTTTTACTCTCCTTTTTCCAAGCTGTATTTAATTACACTTCTTTCACCAGCGACATACTGAACGGCTGGAAAATGTTTATACAATGGAAGTCAAGGACTGTGGGCAGGGAAGGGAGCCCATGATGTACAGTATCTGGGTATGCTTCTGAGTTGCCTCGTGAACGGCTGCTGTCTTTATGTTGAAATCTCAGCTCTCAGTCATATCCCTGAGGATTATATTACTTTACGCTGGAGTTTTATTAGCAAAAGAATCTTTCTTATGAAGCTTGGCATTTCTGGAGACCTCACAGGAGTACTGTGCACCCTGATTGGCTGCAAGCACTGGAAAATTCCCTTTGACCCGCTGCTTCAATTATTGCCTGGGGTGCACAACGAAAATTTTAAAATGTGCATATTGAAAGAAAATAAATAAAATACAATGGATGAAATGTAATCACAGCACTGATTTTTTAAAGAACTCTTTCTTTTGCCGTATTACATGTCAAAGCTTTCAAAGTTATCTGTTACTATATGAATGTCAAAGACTGATCATGCTAAATTCCTACGAAATATGTCACATCTTAATTCAAGTTTATAGAAAAGGTTTCTTGAGAGGGGAAATGAAAAGCAGGAGAGGCACCACAATGAAAGTTGATAGCATGGATTGAGATTACCAGTAAGGGCCCTCAGATTGATGTTCAGCTCACTGGAGGAGTTGTAATAGTTAACAGCTTTCGGAAGGTTGAAGTGTTTTTTAAAAAAAATATTAACAGGTACAGTGCAGAACAGGCCTTGCCGCCCAGCAGCCCACCTAATTAACACTACCCTAATGACAGGACTACTTTACAGTTTTACAATGACTAATTAGCCCACTAACCAGTATATTTTAGGACTGTAGGAAGAAACTGGAGCACCCAAAGGAAGCCAATGCAGATACAAACTCCTCACAGATGGTGCTGGAATTGAACTCTAAACTCCAGAATGCACCAAACTATAATAGCGTTATGCTAACAGTCACGCTACTGCAGTGCATACATGTTCTGGTAAAATAAACCAGATCCTAAAAAAAATGAAGGGACCGTCCCCCCCCGTCCCCCCCATTTCCATCAGTAAGTGGATTGCCTAATGTAGAATTGAGTAATTCCTCTCAGGTGTGACTCAGAAGAGTTTGATGATTGGCTGATTCTGAGTGGGAATGTGTGGAATGGACTTCTGGTTTGAATGTGTATAATATTTCTCCAGGATTTCCATAATTCTTCCATAATCAGAAGAACACTCCATGGACAACAATGACTGCAAGCATAGATGGTGCATCTAGTATTGTCCAGTCTCCTCTGTCTGCCTCTGTCAGTTAAGGTGATCATGGAAACATGATGTGTCCAGATGTCGACTGTATTGGTTTACAAAGCACCACATTCACAATGGATAAAAGATTGTGTTGTCCTTGACCTATCTTTAAGGCAGGAAACAATTGAAACAAATTTCACAGCACATGTCCATGATAATAAACCTGAGTCTGGTTCTGAAACTCCTGTTTACACCTCTGAAGAAACCACATTAAAATGGATGCTAAGCAAAAGAAGCGGGTATTTTGGAGGGATTTAAAATAGTCCTAAAAGTGCTGTAATTATAGTCAACAGATGGTAGTATTTTTGTTGTTTCCCAGCAGTCAATGCCTTCTCCATTTCTCTTTCTGCCAGCCCACAAGTATCATGGACTTGATTCCAGTATAGACTTGATAAACCTCTAGGTGACCTGCTCAGTACCTCCAGCATTTTCAGCTTTTATTCACCAAACAAATAATTTCTTCCAAGCTTAATCATGCCAAGTGGGCAGAGGAAATAAGTCAAGGATGCTCTTCAAAGTTTGTTGAAGGTCGTGTAAATTCCTGACCCAATGGAGAAGGAGCATTAGGGTTGGTACTGAGATATTTGTGTTAAGAGCACACAAATCAAACATAAATGGCAGAACCACACACCTCGCAAGCAAAATCTGCTTGCCAGTGGTAAAGTCAAACTAATTTGGCAGGGGGATGGGAACCAGGGTGATTGGGCTAAGGGTGAGACAGTTGGTATACAAGCTGATGCAGTCTGTACTGAGATTGTGAGGAAGAACAGACAGGTGATAGGACAAAATTGCAGTCAGTGGCATGAGTTGAAGTGCAACATGGGGCAAAATCCAAAAGGGTGATGAAACAGGACAGAGGTGTTATATTTGAGTGCACTTAGTATATGGAAACTGATTCTGATTCTGAATAAGGTAGACAATCTTGTAGCACAGTTACAGATTGTCAGCTATGATGTTGTGAGCACCACTGAGTCATGGCTGAAAGAAGACCATAGCCGGCAGCTTAACATCCAAGGATATACATTGTATTGAAAGGACAGTCAGGTAGGCAGAGGAAGTGGGGGGACTCTGTTGGTAAAAATGAAAATCAAATCTTTCAAAAGAGGTGACATAGAATTGGAAGATGTAGAATCTTCATCTAAAAATCTGCAAGGGTAAAAAGACCCTGATGGGAATTACATGCAGGCCCCCAAACAGTAGCCAGGTTATGGGATATAAATTACAACAGGAGACTGAAAATGCATGTAATTAGGGCAATGTTATGATATTCCGGTAGGTTAGCAAATTTAGGTTGGTGCTGGATCCCAAGAGATGGAACTTGTAGAATGCCTACAAGATAGCTTTTTAGACCAGCTTGCAGTTGAACCCATTAGGGAAAAGGCAATCCTGGATTGGGTGTTCTGACATGAACCAGGTTTGATAAGGGAGCTAAAGTTAAAGGAACCGTTGAGAAACAGTGATCATAATATGACAGAATGCACCCTGCAGTTTGAGAGGGAGAAGATAAATTCAGATGTATCAGAATGACAGTGAAGTAAAAAGAATTACAGAGGCACGAGAGAGGAGCTGGACAAATTTGATTGGAAAGGGATACTAACAGGGATGATGGCAGAACAGGATTAGCTGGAGTTTCTGGAGTTTTTGATGGTGTGGGATTGATACGTCCCAAAGTTGAAGAAGTATACTAAAAGGAAGATGAGGAAACTGTGGCTGACAAGAGAAGTCAAGATCAGCATAAAAGTAAAAAAGAGGGCAGATAATACAGCAAAAAATAAAGGGAAGTTGGAAGATTAGGAAGTTTGTAAAAACAAAACGACAACTGAGAAAAACATAAGGAGAGAAAAAATGAAACATGAAAGTAAGCTAGCAAATAAGAAAAGAGAGGATAGCGAAAGATTTTCAGATATATAAAGAGTAAAAGGAAGGTGAGAGTGGTTATTGAACCACTGGAGGGATAGTCTTCACTGTGGATGACACTAGCAGTATGCCAGAAATTTGAGAGTGTCTGGGGACAGACATGACAGTAATGTTGTTACCAAGGAAAAGGTGCTTGGGTAGCTGAAAAGACTGAAGATAAATAAGTTACCTGGACCAGATGGACTACACCCCAGGATTCTGAATGTGGTAGCTGAAGAGATTGTGGGATCATTATTAATGATCTTTCAAAAATCACTAGATTATGGAATAGTTCTGGAGGACTGGAAAATTGCAATTGTCATCCCACACTTTAAGAAGAGAGGGAAACAGAAGAATGGAAATTACAAACTAGTTAGCTTGATGTTCAGTGGTCAGAAAGATGTTGGAGTCCATCATTAAAGATGAGTTTTCAGGGTACTTGGAGGCACATGATAAAATGTCTGCATGGTGTCCTTAAGGGGAAATCTTGCCTCACAAATCTGTTGGAATTCTTTGAAGAAATAACAGGCAGGATAGACAAAGGAGAGTCAGTAGGTAATGTCTACTTCGATTTTCTGGAGGGCTTTGACAAGTTGTTGCACACGAAGGTGCTTAACAACATAAGAATCCATGGTATTACGGGAAAGATACTAGCATGGATAGAAGATTGACTGACTGGCAAGAGGCAAAGAGTCGAATAAAGGGGGCTTATTCCAGTAGGGTGCCGGTAACTAGTGTTCCTTATGGTTCAATATTCTGACCGATTATTTTCACATTCTATGTCAACAATTTGAATGAAGGAATTGATGGCATTGTGGCTAGGTTTGCTGGTGATACAAAGATAGGTGGAGTGGAAGATCATGTTGAGAAAGCAGACAGTCTGACAATGACTTGGACAGATTGAGAGAATGGGCAAAAAAGTGGCAGATAGAAAGAAATGCACTTAGGTAGAAGGAATAAAGGTAATTCTAAACAGAGAGAAAATTCAAAACTCAGAAGTGCAAAAGTTCTTGGGAGTTCTTTTGTTGGACTCTCTTAAGGTTAATATAATATTGAATGTCCTAGATAAAATGGTTGAGAAGAGAATGTTTCCTATAGTGGGCAAGTCTAGGATTGGAGGGCACCACCTCAGAATAGAGGGACATCCACTTAGCAAAGAGATTAGAAGTTTCTTTAGCCTCAGAGTGGTGAGACTGTGGAATTCATTGTGACAGACAGCTGTGAAGGTCTGCTCATTTGATATATTGGAGGTTGATAGGTTCTTGTTAGCCAGGGCGTCAGTGGTTATGGGGACAAGGCAGGAGAATGGTTTTGAGACAGATAATAAATCAGCCTTGTTAGAATGGTGGAGCAGACTTGATGGGTGCAGTGGCCTAATTCTGCTCTTATGACTTATGATCTTATGCTCTAGTCAGTGTGTCATACATTGGCTTAATCAATAACCTTAGAATACAGAGAAATGGAATGGAACCAAATCATTCTCAACCAAAGGGTCTAATGTACGCACTTATCAAATGATCATTTTTTCAAATTGCAATGGCTTCCTGCCTTGGTTCTTGCCTCAAAGGTGATTTTACAGATAAATACATACAAAACAATTAGGTGAACACAGAAAGAGCTTCTCTCCTCATTGTGGTTTGTATTTGTAGACTTTGCAGTTGTCTTTTAATAAGAAACACTATCTAGCTTTGAAGTATTTGAGGTAGGGTGAGGTAAGATATTAACTTTCAACTTATTTACTTGCACATTTCAATGCATGCAGATCTGATAAAAGAAGCTATCATTTTTCTGTGGATTTAACAGATTCTTTTGTGAAGCCTTGTGTATTATTTCTGAAATGATTATTGCTTTTTTTTGCATTTCGCACCTCTGATATATAATATAATAAACTTTAACTCAAAAAGTAAGATAAGTTTGTTTTCTCTAAAACCACAGCATGAAGTATTTGTGCTGAAATTCTATTTAATTCACACCTAAGCAATCACTTGATCAGTAAATATGCTCTGGGACTAATCATTCCATCAAGACTATTGTTTTGTGTTTATTTTTGAATTTCACACCTTTAGCCTTTACTTGTGATGCTGATGCACAGTGAGAGCCAGTTGGCATTTCAGTATTGACTGATCACTGACATCAGTACAAAAATTCCTCAACTGCTTGTGCTTGTATCATCATCAGCAGCTTTCATTTCACATAAGATGGCTCAATGTGCTTCATAGGACGCTGATCAGAGGGTTCGTTTTTAGGAAAAGTAGTAAAGGTGGAGTTGTGGGGGTATGCTAAGAGGTTTAGAGAGGAACTTCAAAATTGAGTGCTTAAACATGATTTCACGTGGTCTGTACCTACCAGTTGTGTGGTAAAAAAGACACAACAGTGCCTCTTTCACCACAGATGGTTGAAGAAGTTTGGTATGGGCCCCCAAATCCTAATGAATTTCTACAGGAGCAGAACTGAGAACATCCTGACTGGCTATCACTGCCTAGTATGGGAACTGCACTTCCAATAATCACAGGATTCTGCAGAGAATGGGGCGGACAGCCCAGTGCATCTGTAGATGTGAGCTTCCCACTATTCAGAACATTTACAAAGACAGGTGTGAAAAAAGGGTCCGAAGGATTATTGGAGACCTGAGTCATCTCAACCACAAAATGTTCCAGCTGCTACTGTCCGGGAAATGGTACCGCAGCATAAAAGCCAGGACCAACAGGCTCCAGGACAGCTTCTTCCACCAGGCCATCAGACTGATTAATTCATGCTGATACAACTGTATTTCTATGTTACATTGACTGTCCTGTTGTACATACTATTTATTACAAATTGCACCTTGCACATTTAGATGGAGACGTAATGTAAAGATTTTTACTCTTTGTGTATATGGATATAAGTAATAAACTCAATTCAATTCAATTCAATCGATCTAGATAGACGAAGGTACAGCTGCCAAAGATAGATGATGGAATTAGGAATTTCCAAGATGCCACCATTTGAAATTCATAGGGAGGAAGCAAGTTAAAAAGCCATGGATAGGCAGGATTATGAATAGCATCTTATGTCTCGGCCTGAAACATTGACTGTCTATTCAGTTCTATAGATGCTGCCTGGCCTCCTGAGTTCCTTCAGCATTTTGTGTGTATTGCTCTGGATTTCCAGCATCTGCAGAACCTCTCACCTTTATGCCTTGTTCTACCTTTTCAATCAGCATTGGTGGTTGTGTTTCTAGATGCTGACTATCAATCCTCCATGGATCTTTCACAAAATCACTTTGCCTTTCTAACTTCAGCTCTGAGGTTTAGCATACTCCTTAATTCCACTGTCTTGAACACAGTTTAGGTCACCGTTCACTCCTTCCCGGTGTCAGTTTTTTTTTGAAAAATGTGACATCCCCCTACTTTGGTAGAAAAAAATCTAGAAGCGCAAGTATTTTTCAGACAATGAGAAGTATGTTTGTCCGGAGCAAACTGGGTCCCCTGTTATATAAATCACTGAAAGCTGACATGCGTAGCAGCAGCAAGGCAAATGGTACATTTCCCTTCACTGCAAGGTGATTTGAGTATAAGTGTTGAGCCATATTTTCAATTACATAAAGCCACAGAGCCCTACTGAACTACACTGGAATTCGGTGGAGTTGCGGTTAGTGAAGTAGTTGTAAAAGGATCAGTTGGTAGTTCAGATGGATAAATGGGAAGTGGGGTTTAATCCAGCTAAGTGTGAGGTGGTGCATTTTGGGATTTCCAATCCAAGAGGAAAATATAAAGAAAATGGCAGGACACTTAGAAGCACTGATGTACAGAGGGACCTGGGGATGAAAGCCTGTTATGGAGTTGTGCTATTCTTCTGGGCTGGTTGTACTCTTTCCACGTCTGCCTTTGTCTTCCTGAGATGCTATCCACTTCTCTAATATGTTTTTTCTCTCTTCCTGCCTTTGCATTTGGTGTTTAGTATGTGTTTAATCACCACTAGCATTTGCCACATCTGGTAATGATCTAATGTCGACCTTATTCTCGGTATGTATCCAAATCACTGGTGCAATAGTATGTGTCTGTCTTCATCTGGGTGGCTGCAGTTCTCCTATATTTTTCATCTCTGATTCTAAATGATTTCCACTGTTATGAAGTAGGTTTCTGGTCCAAGTACCCATGATTCTCCCTACAGGACAGCTTACCATTTTTTTGTGTTGGCACGTCACAGAAGGCTAGGATTCCCTAAAATGGATCTATGATGATCTGACTTTCCTCAGCAAATCCTTGGACACCTTCACAACATTCTCTCCCTTAATCATTACCCTGTGGGATGTGAGTTAATGTGATAGGGCCATCAGCAAACTTCATACAGGTGACTGCTATGAAATGTGGCTCTTCATCAGATCCTGAAGGATACCATGAATGAAAAACTATCCTTGAACTTGCATTAACCATCAATGAAGTGTTTTCCAACACTTCTACTAGAAATATGAAAAATGCTGCTTTGTCATCAGATCCATCTTCAACTCCAGGTGAAAGAATTCTACCCTAATAGTTGCCCAGATTTGTCTAGAACCTGGTGAGATTGTACCTGTTCCTTTAGGAGATCTATGGATCCCAAATTTCTGGAGCTGTTTCCTGATTCTCAAGCTCAAACCTGGCTGGTGGATACCTTCTATCACTCTATCGATGCAATTGCTTATTCTCAGATGAACAAATGAATGCACTTGTTCATGACATTTCTGCATAAATTTGGAACATTTCCAACTTTTTGAAATCATGCCACATTGGGTAACCAAATTAACTCTCTTGTGGTTGTATGAACAGCCTTAAACTCACAATGCATATTCTTCCATCCTGTCTGAACACTCATTTCAGGACTTGTTTTATAATATTTTGTCTGGTAGCCTCCTCAATCCCCTACATCAGTGAGTAATAGTGTGAAGTATGTTTCTCCATGCTGATTGTCTCTATATCAATTTCTTATTTTTCTCCAACTTGCTCATAGATGTCCTTTCATATTAATTTATATCCTCCTCTGGTCAGCAGTTGCTCACACATCTGCCCCAAGTGGGGCAGGAAGTTGTTTAAACAGCTGAAAAACCCAGTTAAAAACATATTTCTCCAGTATATGATAAACTTGCTTCTTGTCTTGCTTTCTTGACTTTTTTGCATCTGACTATAAATGACTCATGAAGGAGTGCTTCTTCAATTTAAACTTTAACTTGCCCACCAAGGCTCTCCAGTTGTATTCATGGTTTATAGCTCAGCCCCCTGCACTGTTACCCCTCCTCCAAATCAGAAAATGACCAAAGTATTCAGCTTCTATCTGACCTGTACCACACGACTCACTGTTCTTCAAAGGTCATTCATCTGTTATCCTAATCAGGAGAGATCTTGCCCAGGTCTCATGCACAGCATCTAATTTTCATAGTTCTATGAATAACCCATTAGGAAATTTACATAAATAATAGAGTCATTAAGCACTACAGTGCAAAAACAAGCCATTTTGCCTAGCTAGTCCATGCCAAAATGTTATTTGGCCTAGTTCCATCAACCTTCACCTGGACCATAGCCCTCCATACCCCTTCTGTCCACGTAGTTATCCAAACTTCTCTTGAATGTTGAAATTAAATCTGCATTCACCAATTTCTTCTGGCATTTTGTCCCACACTTGTACCACCCTCCAAGAGAAGAAAGTTCTCCTTAAATATTTCACATTTCACTCTTAACCTATGACCTCTGGTTTTAGAAATGATAAGACTCCCAGTAAGTTAAAATAATAAACAGCTTTATTAATCAAAAGAACTTACAAAGAACATAGAACATAGAAACTTACAGCCCTTCAGCCCACAATGGTGTGCCGACCATGCAACACACTCCAGTATTTCCTTAGCACATAACCCTCTATTTTTCTAAGCTCTATGTACCTATCTACAAGACTCTTAAAAGACTCTCTTGTATCCGTGACCACCACTCCCAACTGCAGTGCATTCCACGCACCCACCACTCACTGTGTGAAAAACTTACTCCTGACATCCCCTCTGTATTTCCATGCACCTTAAAACTATGCCCTCTCGTGTTAGCCATTTCAGCCCTGGGAAAAAGCCTCTGGCTATCCACATGATCAGTGCCTCTCATCATCCTATACACCTCTAACAGGTCACCTGTCATCCTCCATTATGCCAAGGAGAAAAGACCAAGTTCACTCAACCTATTCTCAGAAGGTACACCCTCCATTCCAGGTAATATCTTTGTAAATGAACTCTGCAATCACTCTATAGTATCCATATTCTTGCTGTAGTGAGGTGACCAGAACTGAACACAGTACTCCAAGTAGGGTCTGACCAAGGTCTATATAGCTGTAACATTACCTCATGGCTCTTGAATTCAGTCCCACGGTTGTCAAGGTTGTCAACACACCATACACTTTCTTAACAACACTGTCAACCCGCCCAGCAGTTTTGAGTGTCTATGGGCATGGACGCAAGATCTCTCAGATCCTCCACACTGCCAAGAGTCATATTACATTCAGTAATACAGTATATTACATTCTGACTTCAAATTGGACCTACCAAAATGAACCACTTTCAAGATTCAAGATACAAAAACGTTGTTGTCATTCTAACCGTACATCAGCTCTGCAGGGCAGAATGAGACAGCATTTCCCAGGAGCAGTGCAATCATAACATAACAAACGCAACACTAAATAATAAACATAACAATAAATAGTAAAACAGCCACAGGTCAGTTAAAAACAAGTTGTAAGTGTCCAGTGCAAGTTAAAAGTGTCCAAAGCAGAGTCAGGTAGAGCAGCTATTTAGCAGTCTGACTGCCTGTGGGAGGAAGCTGTTTAGTAGCCTTGTGGATTTAGTTTTGATGCTCCTGTAACGTTTACCTGATGGCAGAAGAACAAACAGTTCATGGAGAGGGTGTGAGGGGTCTTTAATGATGTACCGTGTCTTCTGGAGGCATCGACTCTGAAAGAGGTCTTGGACAGAAGGTAGGGAGACCCCAATAACCTTCTCTGCTCCCCTAACCACCCTCTGCAAGGCTTTTTTGTCAGCAGCACTGCAGCTGGAGTACCAGGTTGTGGTCAGCACACTCTCAACCACTCCTCTGTAGAATGTATTTAAGATGTTAGTGGGGAGTAACTTCACAGTTATTTCGGTTGAAGTCCATCTGCCATTTCTCAGCCTAGTTCTGCATCCTATCGATGTCCTGCTGACAACCCACCAGACCATCCACAACAGCCCCCAATCTTTGTGTCATCAGCAAACGTACTAACCCACCCTTGTACTTCTTCATCCAAGTCATTTATAAATATTACAAAGAGCAGGGGTCCCAAAACAGATCCCTGTGGAATACCACTGGTCACCGGCCTCCATGCAGAATACGAGCCATCTACAACCACGCTTTGCCTTCTGTGGGCAAGCCAATTCTGGATCCACAAAGCAATGTCCCCTTGGATCCCATGCCTCCTTACTTTCTGAAGGAGCCTTGCACAGGGAACCTTATCAAGTGCTTTACTGAAATCCATTAACACTACATCCACTGCTCTACCTTCATCAATGTGTTTTGGTACATCCTCAAAGAATTCTATCAGTTTTGTAAGGCATGGCCTGCCCTTGACAAAGCCATGCTGTCTATCCCTAATCAGATTGTGTCTCTCTAAATGCTCATAAATCCTTCCTCTCAGGATCTTCTCCAACAACTTGCCGATTACCGAAGTCAGACTCACTGGTCTAAAATTTCCTGGGTTATTTCTACTCCCATTCTTGTACAAAGGAACAACATTTGCAACCCTCTAATCCCCCAGTGTTTCTCCCTGTTTATGATGCAAAGATCATCGCAAGATGCTCAGCAATCTCCTCCCTCACTTCCCACAGTAACCTGGGGTATATCTCATCTGGTTCCACTGACTTATCTAACTTAATGCTTTTCAAAAGCTCCAGCATATCCTTTTTCTTAATGTCTATATTCTCAAGCATTTCAGTCAACTGTAAGTCATCCCCACAATGGTCAAGGTCTTTTTCCCTGGTAAATACTGAAGCAAAGTATTCATTAAATACCTCCGCTACTTCCTCCAACTCCATGCACACGTTTCCACTATCGCACCTGATTGGTCCCATTCTCACACAGCTCATCCTCTTGCTCTTCACATACTTGTAGAATGCTTTGGGATTTTCCTCAATCCTGCTCAGCAAGGCCTTCTCATGGCCCCTTCTGTCTCTCCTAATTTAATTCTTAAGTTCTTTCTGAACAACCTTGTAACTTTCTCTAGAACTCTAACAGTACTTAGTTTCTTAAACCTTTCACAAGCTTTTCTTTTCTTCTTAACCAGATTTTCTACACAGTTTGTACACCATGGTTCTTTAACTCTACCATCTTTTCCCCACCTCAAAGGAACATACCTGTACAGAACTCCATACAAATGTTCCCTGAACATTTGCCGCATTTCTGCCGTGCATTGCCCTGAGAACATCTGCTCCCAATTTGTGCTCCCAAATTCCTGCTTAATAGGCATCATATTTTCCCCTACCCCAATTGAATGTTTTCCCAAATCATCTGCTCCTATCCCTCTCCAGCATTATGGTGAAGTAGATAGAGATGTGGTCACTACCTCCAAAATGCTCTCCCACTGATACATCTGACATCTGACCAGGTCCATTTTCCAATACCAGATCAAGTATGGCCTCTCCTCTAGTTGGCTTATCTACATATAGTGTCAGGAAACCTTTTGAACACACCTAACAAACTCTACCCCATCTAAAACCCTTATGCTGAGGAAATGCCAGTCAATATTAGGAAAGTTAAAATCTCCCATCACAACAACCCTTTTATTATTACACCTTTCCAGAACCTACCCCCGCCTATCTGCTCCTCAATATCCCTGTTGCTATTGGGGGTCTATACAAAATGCCCAGTAGAGTTATTGCCCCTTTCCTGTTTCTGATTTCCAGCCACACTGACTCAATAGACCATCCCTCTATGACTTTCTCCTTTTCTGCAGCCATGACACTATCGCTAATTAGCAAAACCATGCCCCAGCCCCTTTTGCCTCTCTCTCTGTTCTTTTAAATAAATCTGAAGCCTGGCACACTCAGCAGCCATTCCTGCTCCTGAGACATCCAAGTCTCTGAAATGGCCACAATGTCACAGTTTCACGTATTGATCCATGCTCTAAGTTCATCCACCTTGTTACCCCTCACATTAAAAGAGACATATCTCATACCATCAGGCTGAGTTCATCTTTGCTCTAACATCTGCCTATCCTTCCTCACAAACTCCCTACAATCTATCTCTACTTGTGCTCAACCATCCCCATCCTGTTCCTCTTCACTTTGATTCCAACCCCCCTGCAAATCTAGTTTAAACCCTCCCCAAAAGCATTAGCAAACCTCCCTGCCAAGATGGGGGGGGGGGGGGGCGGGGAGTGTGTGTGTGAGAGAGAGAGAGAGAGAGAGAGAGAGAGAGAGAGAGAGAGAGCTTCTTTTCTGTGTCCCTACTGGTAGACTGGCAGAGCAAATTCACCTTGTTTAATTCTGACAATCTAAAAATGTATGAGTGCAGTTTATCACATAGTTCAAGGGATATACACTCAATATCATATAATCCAACTATGTCTTGGTGTTTATTAATATAACCCAGAGGGGTATATAAATGTACATTCAAGTTATGGTATAATATTGTTAAATTTTTTTCTCTGTCAGTGGATTCATTCTGAATTGCTGCTGACAATTTGCAGATTGCAAGATCATATATACAGAAAACAAGATTAATTACCCAGATTCAGCAATATGGATTGAGAGAGAAGCCTTGAGCAGACTGCAGAGGAATTTTCTGGTCTTCTTCAAATGTTTAATTAGACCTTGTGCATCCTAAACCTGGAGATGTGACCTTGGTTTAACATTCCATCTGATAACACTGCAATCACTCAACCTACATACCTCTAATTCAGCGTGAGAACCGTACCAGTCACCAGAGTTAACCCTAGAGAGGCCTTCCATCGAGTGAGGATGACCATTGATGTAGCTACCTGCATTGTTGGTGCTGCACCACCAGTCCACTCACCACGGACTGACGAATCCAGTGGAACAGCAGAAACTGATACAGGTTTCCACACCCGCAGCATTGCAGGCATTGTCTTAGGAATTCCAGCTCTGGATTTTTCCTCAGGGATTGCTCCCAAAGCCTTCCCCATGAGTGGGCACAGTTGCAAGGCAGTGCTGCTTTGAGATGAGCTGTCAAACATGGCTGATGCGCCACATCTGCCCAAGGCCACTGTTTTTAAGGTGCCAGTAACCCACCTTTCCCTCTTCTCCTGTCAGTAGAAATAGTCCTACCGGTCTTAGTAGCAAAACCCACATAAATCCAGGAGCTGGACCACTGATGGCTGAACAACTAATTGCTAGTGCATTCTGATGTTAGAAAGGATAGACGTTGAATTTCTCTGAAGGTTATTTCCTCTGGTAACTATGTGCAGTGACATCATAAAGAAATAAGGGAAATTTCCCTCCCTAATGAAATTATGCTGCTCAGTACTGAAGAAATCCCCTCCAGGGATCATTACTTAATGAAGACTTAACTGTAGTGATATGCCTTCAAGGAATAATTAACAAATTAGAATTGGAATCATGTTTATCACTGACATATGTCATGAAATTTGTTGTTTTGCAGCACTGGTACAATGCAAGTCATAAAAATTACTATGTTTCAAAAATAGATTGTGCAAAGAGCAATAATGAGATGGTATTTATGGCTTCATGGACTGTTCAGAAGTAAGATGGCAAAGGGGAAGAAGCTTTTGTTAAGATGTTGAGTGTAGATCTTCCAACTCCTCTACCTATTCCCTGCTGTTAGTAATGAGAGGAGGGCAAGTCCTGAACGGTGGGTGTTGAGACTGACTAAAACTGAACCACATGGAAAATATACACTCAGTGACCACTTTAGGTAGGTATCCCCTGTATCTCACCAAGTGGCCACTGACTGTCCGTCAGAAGCAGAATCAGAATTAGGCTTAATTTCACTACCATATGTCATGAAATTTGTCAACTTTACAGCAGCAATGCAATGCAATACGTAATAAATAAATATAGAGAAAAGAACTGAAATACAGTAAGTATTTATGTATATTATATAGTTAAATTGAAATAAGTAGTGCAATACAAACAGAAATACAAAAAATAGTGAGGTAGTGTTCATGGGTTCAATGTCCATTTAGGAATCGGATGGCAGAGGGGAAGAAGCTGCTCCTGAATTGCTGAATGTGTGCCTTCAGGCTTCTGTATCTCTTTCCCAATTGTAGCAATGAGGAGTGGGCATGTCCTGGGCGGTGGCAGTCCTTAATGATGGATGCCATTTTCCTTAGGCGCCACTTCTTGAAGATGTCGTGTATACTACAGAGGCTGGTACCCACGATGGAGCTGAGTAACTTTACCAGTTTCTGCAACCTGTTTCAATTTTATGCAGCAGTTCCCCTCCATGCCAGTTGGTGATGCAGAATCAGTCAGGAAAGTTTGTGGTCTTCTGTTGCTGTAGCCCGTCCACGAGATATTGTGCATTTAATGGTGCTCTTCTGCATGCAATGCATGTATATCAGTTGTAATGCATAGTTATATCAGTCACTGGTGTCTTCCAGTCAGCTTGAACCAGTCTGGCCATTCCCCTCCGACTTCTCACATTACCGAGGCTTTATCACCCAAGGAACTGCCACTCTCTGGATCCTTTTGGATTATCGCATCATTCTCTGTAAAATCTAGACACTTGTGTGTGAAAATCCCAGCGATCAGCAGTTTCCAAGATAACTCAAACTAGCCTGTCTAGCACCAACAGTTATTCCACGGTCAAGGTCACTAATATCACATTATTTCCACATTGTGGTGTTGTGAAAAACAACTGAACCTCTTGGCCATGTCTGCATGCTTTTCAGAATCAGAACTAGAATCAGAATCAAGTTTACTATCACCGACGTGAAATTTGTTAACTGAGCAGCAGCAATACATAATACAATGTAATACATAATCTAGCAGAGAGAAAAAATAATAAATAAAATTTAAAAAATAATAATAAATAAACAAGTAAATTAATTACATATATTGACTAGATTTTTTTAATGTGCAAAAACAGAAATATTGCATATTGGAAAAAAACGTGAGGTAGTGTCCAAAGATTCAATGTCCATTTAGGAATTGGATGGCAGAGGGGAAGAAGCTGTTCCTGAATCACTGAACGTGTGCTTTTAGGCTTCTGTATCTCCTACCTAATGGTAGCAGTTAGAAAAGGGCATGTCCTGGGTGCTGGTGGTAACCTTAATAATGGATGCTGCCTGTCTGAGATACCGCTCCCTAAAGATGTCCTGGGTACTTTGTAGGCTAGTATCCAAGATGGAGCTGACTAGATTTACAACCTTCTGCAGCTTCTTTCGGTCCTGTGCAGTAGCCCCATTCCCCCCCCCCCATACCAGACAGTGATGCAGCCTGTCAGAATGCTCGCCACAGTACAACTACATAAGTTTTTGAGTGTATTTGTTGCAGCTATATATGACCCCGGTCAGTCCCCATTTGGAGTTCTGTGCTCAGTTCTAGTAGCCTCACTACAGGAAGGATGTGGATGCCATAGAAACAGTGCAGAGGAGATTTACAAGGATGTTGCCCTGGATTGGGGAGCATGCCTTATGAGAATATGTTGAGTGAACTCAGCCTTTTCTCCTTGCAGCTACGGAGGATGAGAGGTGACCTGATAGAGGTGTATAAGATGATGAGAGGCATTGATCGTGTGGATAGTCAGAGGCTTTTTCCCAGGGCTGAAATGGTTGCCACAAGAGGACACAGGTTTAAGGTGCTGGGGAGTAGGTACTGTCAAGGGTAAGTTTTTTACTCAGAGAGTGGTGAGTACATGGAATGGGCTGCCAGCAATGGTGATGGAGGCAGAAACGATAGGGTCGTTTAAGAGACTTTTGGATAGGTACATGGAGCTTAGAAAAATAAAGGGCTATAGGTAATCCTAGTAATTTCTAAGATAGGGACATGTTCGGCACAACTTTGTGGGCTGAAGGGCCTGTATTATGCTGTAGGTTTTCTATGTTTCTATGTTACATTCCAAATCTCTTCAAACTCCTAATATAGCTGCTGTACTGCCTTCTTTATAATTACATTGATATGTTGGGACCAGGTTAGATCCTCAAAGATCTTGACACCCAGGAACTTGGAGCTGCTCACTCTCTCCACTTCTGATCCCTCTGACGATTGGTATGTGCTCCTTCATCTTACTCTTCCTGAAGACCACAATCAGCTCTTTCGTCTTACTGACGTTGAGTGCCAGGTTGTTACTCCACTAGTTGGCATATCTCACTCCTGTACCTGAGATTCTACCAATGATGGCTGTATCATCAGCAAGTTTACAGATGGTATTTGAGCCACGACTTGCCGCAGTCATGTGTATAGAGAGAGTAGAACAGTGGGCTAAGCACACACACCTGAGGTGCGCCAGTGTTGAATGTCAGCGAGGAGGAGATGTTATCATCAATCCGCACAGATTGTGGTCTTCCAGTTAGGAAGTCGAGGATCCAATTGCAGAGGGAGGTACAGAGTCCCAGGTTCTGCAGCTTCTCGATCAGGATTGTGGGAATGATGATATTAAATGCTGAGCTATAGTTGATGAACAGCATCCTGACATGGGGTGTTTGTGTTGTCCAGGTGGTCTAAAGCCATGCAGAGAGCCATTGAGATTGTGTCTGCCATTGACCTATTGTGGCAATAGGCAAATTGCAATGGGTCCACATCCTTGCTGAGGCAGGAGTTCAGTCTAATCATGACCAACCTCTCAAAGCATTTCATCATTGTCAATGTGAGTGCTACCAGGTGATAGTCATTAAGGCAGCCCACATTATCCTTCTTAGGCACTGGTATAATTGTTGCATGTTGGAACTTCCATCCATAGCAGTGGGAGGTTGAAAATGTCCTTGAGTACTCCCGCTAGTTGGTTGGCGCAGGTTTTCAGAGCCTTACCAGGTACTCCATCTGGACCTTCCACCTTGCAAGGGTTCACTCTCTTTAAAGACAGCCTAACCATTGGCCTCTGAGATTGAGATCACAGGGTCATCAGGTGCAGCAGGGATCTTCACAGCTGTAGTTATGTTTTCCCTTTCAAAGTGTGCATAGAAAGCATTGTTCATCTGGTAGTGAAGCATCACTGCCATTCATGCCATTGGGTTTCGCTTTATAGAAATTCATGGCTTGCAAACCCTGCCAAAGTTGTTGTGCATCTGATGTCATCTCCAACCTCATTCGAAATTGTCTCTTCACTTTTTGAAATTGCCCTCCACAAATCATACCTGATTTTTTTGGTACAGACCTGGGTCCCCAGAGTTAAATGCCACAGATCTAGCCTTCAGCAGACAACGTACCTCCTGATTCATCCACGGCTTTTGGTTTGGGAATGTACAGTAAGTCTTTGTGGCACACACTCATCCACACAGATTTTAATGAATTCAGTAACAACTGCAGCATACCGTTCAGGTTTGAAGATGAATCCCATAATACAGTCCAGTCCACCGATTCAAAGCAGTTCTGTAGGCACTCCTGTGCTTCCCTTGTCCATACAAGGGAATTTTATGCCATGATTGGCTGATTGGATATTTGAATTAGCAAGCAGGATAAAGCTGTACCTAATAAGTGGCCACTTAGTGTAAATATCTTTATTCACGCACTAAGCTTTTAGGAGAGTGAGATTCTCTTAGACTTTCTCTCCTGGATTCTTGCGGCATAATTAAAAGACTTTTATATTTCCCCATTACAGCTTCCACGTGGCTCAGTTTTAGCTAGTCATAGCATTCATCCAACAGGGCATGGTTTTATTTCCTGGAATTAATATCTACCATATTCACATTAATTCCACAACTCCGAATAATCTCAAACAGTGAGGATATTTAACAACAGATGTCAGCTTTTTGAGGTACTGCATCTCAAGGGTTTCCTGGATGGTGGGGACAGTTGTGCTGACTCAGTCTATAACCCTCTGCAGCATCAGTCTGACTCTGATACTGTGAGAAGATGGAAAAAGGACATACTGCATTGAAACCTCAACACCAATACATAAGATCATGGCTAATTGCTTAAGTCAACTATATTTTCCCAATATATTGCCATAACCCTTCACCCACCTTGTTTCCAAATGCATACCAAGCTCAGTCATGAACAAACATATTAACATCCAAAGCTCGGTGAAAAGGGAAACAAGGAATGGTGAGAAAGTCCCATATTTATAAACGGCTTCTCAAGACCTCGAGACTTCTGATAATGATGGACCTATGCAATATTTTCAACTTTTTTACCCCTTTTCAGCTTTCTAAGATTTAATAGTTCAGCAGACCCATTTTGCATTTTCCTTTTGAAAATGGCATTTCCCTTTGAGGATCACAGACAGATCCTACGGCAAAAAAGAAAGACATGGTAAACTTCCCCAGAGATCCTCGGAGGCTTGAGCTAATAGTTATTCCTCAGAACAAATAACCTGGTCTTCATCACACGTCCATTATGAGGGAATAAAAAACTGCCATTTGTTCGCTTTTCTCAAGATTCCAGCAACTCTTGTCCCATTATTTGAAGGAGTTGTTGCACACATATTCAATGTCACGTTTCTTCCTGTACATTGATGAAAGGAGCAGGTCGGCATAATTATATCTTTTATGTGGACCTGGCTTTTATTTAACAAAAATACAGCCATATATTTGGGTATTGCTATTCTAAATATGCAATTCAAAGTGCAAATTTCCAGATTGAACATATGCACCATTATCTTAAGGCTAGTCACTGCCTGAAATATTTGAAAGAATTTCCTGTCTCTGTCATATAGTGAATAGAATTGCAAAAGAAACTGGTAAAATCAGTCCAACTGAAGAGTTTCTATCAGAATCATAATCAAAGTCAGAATTAGGTTTATTGCCACTGAGATGAGTCATGAAATTTGTTGTTTTCTGGCAGTGGTATAGTACAGGGCAGAAAGAATTACTATATAAAAAAAAGATAGATAGAAAATGGACAAATGAATGAGTTCATGGATAAATGAACAAACAGATGGAGGAACAAATAAATAAGTAGATAGATAGATATACAAATGTACAGACATACAAGAAAACAAACAAATTGGATAATGGAAAAGAAATATCAGTTGTCCATTTCCTGCATAGACACTGCCAGACTTGTTGAGTTCCATTAGCATATTGTGTTGGACAAATCATGGGTCTCCTTGATTAAGAATTTAATCAGAATTGCTTAATTATCATAAACCAGTGGCAAACTGCTCTCCCTCCTCAAATGTGCCTGACCTACTGAGTATTTGCACTTTTCTTTCAATTTTATTTCAGATTTTCAACAGCTACATGATTCTTCTTTAAACATAAGTTCAATGTCAGTTCAGTGGCATTGTTTCATTGTGAAGTTTTATATTCCTTCCTTCCCAGACTGGATATAGTAAGCACCCCAGCAATTTCCTTGCATAAATTCTTTAAAATTAAGAGACCCTTTCGGATTAGTAGCTTACGATCTGGGTGAAATGACTTTCCAGGAGGGAACGCTAAACAGACATCCTCCAAATTCCTTCAGGTTATCATTTCAGAGGATCTGTCTTGAATCTAGCCCATGCCATTATGAAGAAAGTACGGGAGTGCCTCTGCTTCTGTAGAAGTTTGTGAAGATTTGGCATGCCATCTAAAACTTTGGCAAACTTATATAGATGTGTGGTGGTGAATATATTGACTGGTTACAACATGGCCTTGTATGGAAACAGGAATATCGTTGAACAGAAAAGTCTGCAAAAAGTAACAGATAAGGCCCAGTCCATTACAGGCAGGGTCTTCCCCATCATTGAGCTCATCTACATGGAGTGCAGTCACAGGAAAGCAGCATCATTCATCAAGGGTCTGATGAAATGTCTTGGGCCGAAACATCAACTATTAACCCTTTTTTCAATAGATGCTGCCTGGTCTGCTGAGTCATGTGTGTTGTTTCATTCATCCAATACCACCACCATCGAGGTCATGCGCTCTTCACACTGCTGGCATCAAAAAAATGTACAGGAGACTTAGTACACCACCAAGTTCAGGAACAGTTATTACACTTCAACCATCAGGCTCTTGAACCAGAAGAGATAACTACTCAACCTCACTCACTCCATTATTGAGCTGTTCCCACAACCAATTGATTCACTTTCAATGGCTATTCATCTCACATTCTTAATATTTATTGTTCATTAATTTATTATTATTATTTTTAATTTTCTTAGCTTGAGCTGGTAAAACCTGTGGAACAGGCATAGCCAAGCAAGCTAGGAACTTTCAGACTATTGTAGTGGTGTTTAGTTTTGTGACTTTCTGAAGATTTACATAGAGATTACGGTGTAGCCTAATTGTTTAATGTTATTGCGTAGTGCCGTTGGGATGACACCAGTTGTAGATATTACTATCAGGACAATGTAGACCTTGTTCATGTTTCGAAGTCTTTCAATTTCTGCTTTTAATTCAGCATATTTTTGGTATTTTTCACATTGATTTCTGTAAGTTATGTGTGCGTGTAATGCCGATATCTATTAAATAAGTTGTTTGTGCTTGTTTATCTTGTATTATCATATCTGGACGATTATTATGGATTGTCCTATCTGTAACAACTGATAGGTCATAACATAATTTGTGGTATACTGATTCTAAAACTGCAGGCTTGTATTTATAGTAAGGTATGATTACATTTATGTCTTTGCACTTTAAACCAAGCTTTTGATGAATGACGTTTGTCATTAGATTGTGCCTGTGTAAGTAATCAGATTGACTTAAACTGCTACGGATCCTGTAAAGTGTTGTTATTATTATTTTTTTATATTTTTTTTCTTTATTTTTCTCTTTGCCAAGTCTGTTGTCTTTTGCGCGCTTATTATCTTTTGCTCATTATTTGTACGTATGTACTGTCAGGTGGAGTCTTTTGTTGATTCAAATGTGATTTTTGTATTTATTGTGATGGCCAGCAAGAAAATGAAATTCTCAGTTTTGTATCTGGTGTCATGCATCTATGTTGATAATAAGTTTACTTTAAACTTTGAACTTTGGAAGTTGTCCTTCGATGTCTCAAATTTTCGACATTGCATGCTGCATTGTTGAATTTTTATTGAAGTGCCAGCATACTTATATCCTGCACCAAGATATAATCTCTAGCCGGAGGGGTAAATGCTATTTTCAAGATCATAAGACCATAAAGCATATGCAGGAGCAGAATTAGGGCACTCAGACCATTGAGTCTGCTTTGCCATTCCATCATGCCTGCTTTATTATCCCACTCAACACTATTCTCCTGCCTTCCCCCCATAACATATCCCCTGACTAACCAAGAACCTATCAACCCTTGCATTCAATATTTACTCAATGATTTGGCCTCCACAGCCATCTGTGGCAATGAATTCCATAGTTTCACTACCCTTTGGCCAAAGAATCTCCTTCTCTTCACTGTTCTAAATAGAAGTCCCTCTATTCTGAGGCTATGCCAAATGGTCCTAGATGCAGCCACCATAGGAAACATCTCCACATCCACTCTTCCTGGGTCTTTCAATATTTGATATGTTTCAATGAGATTCCTCCCCCTATTCATTTAAATTCCATGGTGCTCAGAAGGCATAGAGCCACCAAATGCTCTTCCTGTGTTAATCCTTTCAATCCTGGAATCATTCTCATAAACCTCCTCCAGACTCTTCCCAGAGCCAGCACAGCTTTTTCTCGACAAGAGGACCTAAACTGCTCACAGTACTCCATACAGTCTGACCAATGCCTTAAAAACCCTCAGCGTCACATCCTTGCTCTTATATTCTAGCCTTCGCGAAATGAATGCTAACATTGCATTTGTCTTCCTTAACACCAACTCAACCTGAAAAGTAAACTTTAGAGAATCCTGCACAAGGACTCCCAAATCCCTTTGCAGTTTCTATCTTTGACCTTTCTCCCCATTTATGAAATAGTCCATGCCTTTATTCCGTCTACCAAAGTGCATGACCAAGTGTATTCCATCTACACTTCATTGCCTGTTTTTCTAATCTGTCCAAGTCCTTCTACAGACTCCATGCTTCCTTGACATTATCTGTCCTCCACCTATTTTTGTAGCATCTGTAAACTTGGCCACAAAGCCATCAATTCTATCATACAAATCATTGACATTTTGTGAAAAGAAGCAGTCCCATCCTCATGTATGGCACCTTGTTAAAGGCCTTCTGAAAATCAAAATAAATAACATCCACTAACTCTCCTTTGTTTGTCCTGTTAATTATTTCCTCAAAGAATTCCAACAGGTTTGTCAGGCAAGATTTTTACTTAAGGAAGCCATGCTCACTTTGGCCTATGTTATCATGTGCTTCCAAGTATTCCAAAATCTTATCCTTAATAACGTACTCGAACAACATTCCGACCACTGAAATCAGGCTAACTGGCCTATAATTTCCTTTCTTCTGTCTCCCTCCCTTCTTAAAGAGTGGAGTGATATTTGCAAATTTCCAGTCCTCCTGAACCATTCCAGATTTTTTTTAAATTATTATTATTGTTGTTGTCCAAGACAGAGTTATTATTAATCTATGATTTAAACACAACATTAACAAGGTTTTGAAAACAGGCTACAAAATTGTCGATGCTAGAATCTGAAACAATATCAGTAACATCTCCTTCCCCCCCCCCCCAACCTCATCACATTCTACAGGGGTTGTATTGAGAACATCCTGAGCAGCTGCATCACTGCCTGGTTCGGAAATTGCACCATCTCGGATCGCAAGACCCTGAAGCGGATAGTGAAGTCAGCTGAGAAGATCATCAGGGTCTCTCCTCCCGCCATCACAGAGATTTACACTACATGCTGCATCTGCAATGCAAACAGCATTATGAAGGACCCCACGCACCCCTCATACAATGTCTTCTCCCTCCTGCCATCTGGGAAAAGGCTCCGAAACATTCGGGCTCTCACAACCAAACTATGTAACAGTTTCTTCCCCCAAGCTATCAGACTCCTCAATACCCAGAGCCTGGATTGACACCTTGCCCTGTTGTCCTGTTTATTATTTATTGTAATGCCTGCACTGTTTTGTGCATTTTATGCAGTTCTGGGTAGGTCTGTAGTCCAGTGTAGTTGTGTGGTTTTTTTTCTCTGTGTTGTTTTTTATATAGTTCAGTCTAGTTTTTGTACTGTGTCATGTAACACCATAGTCCTGAAAAACGTTGTCTCATTTTTACTATGTACTGTACCAGCAGTTACAGTGGAAATGACAATAAAAGTGACTTGACTTGACTTGACTTGACTTGAATTATTGGAGAACTTAGCTAGTTAAGCAGCACCCATAGCAAGAGAAACCATTTAAAACTTTTGGTCAGTGATTCTTCTGCTGAAGATATATGTTTAAACATGCTTCCAATATATGACTTGCATTAAAATTTTTTGTATATATATCAGCCAAGCTTCTCTAGTTACCTTGGTCAAAATACCATGTGCAGATGATTTCTGTGAATTAGCAGGCAAGCTTTTCTGTATCCTTGGTAATACTTCTCACTCAATATCATTAAAGCAGATTATCAGATCATTGCACTATGTGGGAACTTTCCATACATCAATTGGCTACCACATTTCTAACATTACAACAGTGACAGAAAAATGCTTCATTGTCTGCAAAGTGCCTTGGGATGTCCTAAGGTTGTGAAAGTCACTGCATGAATGCAAGTTCTTTGTTTCTTTATTGACTGACAAAGAAAGCACCCACAAATTGCGGTGCCAGCAGTCCAAATCAGAACCGGCAATTTGCCAATGCGTTAGGCTCATGCCAGTGCTGAATATTCACTACCTATTGGATGAAATAGATTTCCCATTGAGAGTTAGAGTGAGGTTGTCTCTGAGATTTCTCTCATCTCCATCTTATTGTCTAAGTACAGCATAGAGTATCCAAACTGTATAGCAAATATTTTACCATTTGCTGTGAAACTAAAATGTCCCACATTCATAATTTATCTACTGTTCCAGAGGAAATAAGGAGATTGGTATCTTCAATTTACCTTGAGAGCCAGATGACACAAAAATTTGCAATTAATGTTTAACCCCATAGACTATCGGGAGAACAGTCAATATTGTTTCAATTTATCTGTGAAATGTTTAAAAAATGTATAGAATTTTCTGACAGATAACATCGGTAGCTCTGCTAGAAAAGTTTTTAACAATGGGGTCCTTCTATTTTTCTTAATTGGTTTGCAGCCATTTTTAGTTTTCCCTGTTTCATCTGAGAGATTGCTATCCCAATTTAACGTTTTTCTGGAGCAATTTAAATCTAAAAATACTAAAGGAAATTTGGCAGACTGAACTGAGTTGCTTTACAGTTGGTGCCAATCTACGCACAAGTCCACTCACATTCTCTAATGCCTCATTTAATTTCAGTCTCTGAGCGCTGTTAAAATTCTTCCCCAAATCCCATACAAATGTCCTCATTGTTCCAGATTCCTTTCCTCTTACAGAGCAGACCTCAAATATCCTCACTTCTTTCCTGCTCTGTAACTAAGTCAACCCACTCACTCATTCATATGTTAAACATGCATAATGGGCCTCCACATTAATTAACTAATTTCAGACCTTTACAGCGATGTGGAGAGTTTTGAATCTCTCCAGTGTCTTTCAGACCAATTGAACTGATGGCTGAATAGTCTGAATAATAGAAGGAAGAAAAAGTAAGCAGCTTCAGTGTTCTGCTCAGCTCCAGCTTTTATGCCGCCTGAGGGGGAAGGGCCAAAACTTCATCAGCAATTCTAATGCTCTGCAGTAGCGGATGGGAACCAACTCTGAAGGCCCGCAGATTAATTTGTGTCAGATGTTGCTCCTGACAAAAAGTGAGGGAAAAAAAGAGTTCACATATAAACATACCAATGTGGACGGGTGGTCAAGAACTTTCTTTCACTAAAGAATATCTTATAAACACTTTCTGAAGTCCATTTTTTGAATAGAAAACCACCACATTAAAGTAGCATTTAACGCCTTTTGACACAGGTTTCTGTTTTGTTTTCTCCCTCACCCCATAAGAAAAATAAAGCAAAAATAGTTTTGCAAATCAAGTTGAGTTTAATGGCTCTCACGATCACATAGGATTTCACATTTGCTTCCAAATTTGGCCATTGATCAACAGTATAATTTACAATATATACTTTTATTCCCAGTGGGTGCAAGTGCTTACTTTCAAATATTGCGTGACAATGACTCCATTCAACTTTAGATCATATTTGTACAGGTTTTGAGTAAAGCAGAGAGGTAATAACTCAAGGGTCAACTGTTACTAATGAAAAAAAACACCTGTATCAGACCAAAACCTGTTGAAATATAAAAAAATTAAGAAAGTAGAGTGTCTGGATAGATGCCTATGCAATTCAGGCCATGTCCTTGTCCAAACACAAAATTCCAATGCAAACCTTTCATTCATTTCCATTATGTGGAAATACTGACCTAAGCACAAAATTGCTTGGAAAACTATACCTTTTTTTCACTGCATTTTACAGAAGGTTAAATCTTTCAGTGTCATTATGCAGTTACCACTATTACAGATGTTCAGTTTTATCACAGAGGAGGTCTTTTTTCCAAGCTGTGTATTATGAATCATCAAATAGGTTTTATGTTGTGTTTGAGCATAAAAACTGAGAGAAAAAGACATAGAGTATTCAATAGGTGTATAGTTTGTTGTGAATGTTTCTCAACTTGATGAAGTGTTGCTGTGGTTATGGTCACCTTGTTTGTGGTCATTTATGCATGCATGACCAAAGAATTAAACCTCAAGTAGGCATAATTTTACGACGATTGGAGGAAAATATAGGCAGGATGTCAGAGGTAAGTTTTTTATACAGAATGGTGAGTGTGTGGAACATATACCCAGGAGAATTGTGCAGGCAGATGTATTAGGGACATTTAAGAGACTCTTAGATTGGCATGTGGATGAAAGTAAAATAGAGGGATGTGTGGGAAGGAAGCGTTAGATTGATTTGGGGTAGGTTAAAAAGTTGGCACAATATCATAAGCCAAGAGGCCTGTACGGTGCTCTACTGTTCTATGTTCTGTATGTCATATGTTATTATGTTCTGACACAATATAATCGTGCTTGTGTTTTGATACATGCAATTACCTGCATTTTTAATGTAGTTTATTTTACATGGATAAAATCACCCTTCAATTGTCACGGAGTAGTTCCACTAAGCTAGACTTGCATCTCTCTATTGATTTCTCCCATGGAGAAGTGACTGTATTAGTACTGAGCGGTATTTACTGTCAATGCCTAATCTTAAATTGAATACTACAGTACAGAAATAATGAGTTTTGTTTTCCACTTTCTATCACCTAATAGTGTCTTGCAGTTAAGAAGCACTTCAACAGAAGTGGATTCTTCTGCTTTTCAAACCAGTTCTTCCTTTTATCTGCACCATGGCTGACGTGGACCCCAACTCCATTCACCAGCCTTTGAACTAGTACCTGAACCTCAACTCCACTCAGCAGCTTTTGAACCAGTCTCATAAAAAATGCAAAATGATGTTACAAATTTTTGGGCACCTTTGCGAAGATCAGATGTGACTTTGATGCTTCACTGACTGTTTTGTGATCACAATTACTATAAAGCTTTTCAGTGTTTGACAGAACTTAAAGCAATTGTTCACAATTGTAATAAATAAAATAGCATTAATGTTCAGACTATCAGTATTATAGGAATGCATTGTGTGTAATTTACTTTAATTGGTGTTTTTCTTGTGACCATGCTTATTTGATGTGGCTTTGCTACAAGTAAGCTTTTCATTGCATCTGTACATATGTGTACTTGTGTATATAACAACAAACCCAACTTTGACTTTGAATAAAAACTTGCAGTCACTGTTCTCATCTATGAGTACTTAAGGTTGGTAAAAATTAATTTGTCCACTAAACTTATACAATAGCAAATAAAAAAAAAGAAAATGGTGAAGGGTCATTGATCAAAAATATTGCATCTGTTTCTTCCTCCACAGATGCTGCATGATCGGCTAAACATTTCAGTCGTTTTCTGTTTTTGTATTTGATTCCCAACATTCACAGTATTTTGCTGCTTTTAAAGTAGTAAGCGATTAGCTATTGCTGATTTTAGTTTTGAATCCTGTTACAGAAGATCTTCTGTACCTTCCTTTCAACACCCTGGAGACCTTCCATGCAGTGTTTCCTGCAGCTGTGCCTCTGGTTTCTTCCTATCACATGAATATGCCGTATTATTGAAGAGCGCCTCTTGTACAGTAGCTATAATGTTAAATGTACCCATTCTAAAGTAAAGTACACAGAAGCAATCTGTGCATATGGTTCCACTTTATAAGAAATCCGAGCGCTAAATCTGATCAGCAACATTCAACAATTTCTTCTGCAACTGATATTCAATCTCTAGAAACGTTATTGAGTTTTAAAAAAATAACACATTTAGTCTCAGAAGCAGATAACATGTTCCACATTGTGTAAATATTTTCAGTGCCATAATGCTGGAAAAGCTGTACTTTTAAAAAAAACACTAACTTCTGAAAAAAAAATGAAGACTTCCATTTCTCAAAAGATTGAAATGGAAGCTATGTTTTCAAAGAAAATGTAATATGGTCTGTTTGTCATGAGAGCATTAATCCATAAGAATTTCAGGCCTCCCGAGTCTGAATGTAAATAGAATGAATTATGTTCTCTGTTCTTTGCATTTTAATGATAGATAGGCCTTGTTTGGGGCTGTTTGAAACTTTTCTCTAAGACCTTTTATTCAGTGATTGTGGGAAAGTGGTGGGTGAAGACAGTGGTCTGTGTTGCAGGCTTCTTTTAAATACTGAGAGTAAAACCTGTCCTATTGCAATGGGTGCTCAAAAACTCACAATAACAACACCAAATATGTAAAGAAAAACAGAGAAAAAAAGACTTGTGGACTTGTACTCAATGGTAAGATAAGCAGGAGAAGACAAAGACTACAAGTTTTGGGGATTAAGTGGTGGTCTCTCTGCTGCTTGCCCCTCTGCCGACCATTCTGCTCACCCGAGGAGTTGTTTTTGGTCTCCCGGAGCCGAGACAATGGTTGCTTTGGATAAAGAGGGAAGCCTTAGAACAGCGTGTAGATTTAAGGCTGGATAGGAGGCATTGTGTGTAGGCCATGCCCATTACTCATCCGCTGGCATGGGGCTCTCTTCCTTTTGTCTAGCAAGATGATAAACTTTCGAGGCCTTTCGTGGAACAGAAGGCCTTTTCAACAGCATCCAGAAACTGTGCCATGACGATCATGTGAAAGTATCGTAAGCACCCTCCCCCAGCCACAGTCAGCTGTCAAGAAAACAGGCACTGGGATTTAGGAAGAAAATGAAGTGAAGGAGTTCTCTGCCCCACCCCCTTCTGTTCCTCTGTTGTCTTTTTCTTAGCAGTGTGTTTGTTGGATTTATGCAGCTTCTAATATATAAAAAATCTTAATATGATAATATTCTAAAAGAAAATCTACACTAAAGTGACATACAATAAACATATACAGTAATCCTTTAACCCCTAAACTATCAAGGTCTCTGAACAGATACATTCCTGTGTCATCTCAGTGAGAAATGTACAAGCACTCCAAGGACAGCAAAATGAAGGTAATGGTTAATACATCTTGCTGTATGGCAATGGTGTGGCGTCTAATAAATGGGTTTCACAAAAGTTATGTGCTTGTGCATTTATTTATTATATAGGTAATTCTAGGAAGATACCTGCAATGTGTGGCAAAAGAAGAATCTGACAATTTATTTGAATGACAAACCATATTTTGGATGTTCAAAACAGGATTTTCCAGATTTTTTGAGGAAATAGCATAGAGTCAAATAGGAGAAAAAATGGAATTCTGAAGTACAATTCAAATTGACTTGAAGTTGTTGATTTGTCTGATTTTAGACCCTAGCTCAGGAACTAAGTTTTAACAATCTAAATTGTTGGAAGATAATGCAAGACTCCAATGTCAGATCAAAGTTTCCTAAATGGGAGATGTTCCTCACGGTTAGAAACCTGCTACTTTAAACGCCAGGTCAGATGGATTGAAAAGGAAGGGTGTTGGGACTGGAAGCGAGGGTCTGCTTGTTCCTCTGTGACATTGTCTCTGCACTTCGTTGCACTGCGGCTGAGGTTGTGGGCCTGCTCCAACTGCTCCGGGCTTTACGTCTGCAGGCTCGGTGACATTTTGGTCCTGCTCTAGGTTTCGTGTCAGTGAACTCACTTTTATTCTGAATGTTGTTTGCTTACTTTTAGTGTTCGAATTAGGTGTTTGTTGGATTTTTTTAATGGGTTCTTTTGGGTTTCTTGTTTAGTGGCTACCTGTAAGGAGACGAATCTCAAGGTCGTATAACATATACATCGTGAACAATGAACCTCAAACTTCCCTTTGCAGTGGACTCACGCATGTATTTCAATCCACAGGTTCTCATAAATAGCTCATCAGTGTTGCTACTGTCTCAGAAGCCAAAGGAAATTCAGCATGTTCCCAATGACTTTTGCTAATTTTTACAGACACACAATCAATAGCTTCCTCTCCAGATATATCACAGGTTGGTATGGCAACTGCTTGGTCTGGGAATGCAAGCAAATGCAGAGAGGTGTGAAGCAATGCAGTCCAACATGAAAACCAGATGAGTCTCCTCTAACTCTGTCTACACTTCCCCTGCCTCATCAAAGCAGCCAATATAACCAAGGCCTCTCCCAACAAGATCATTCTCTCTTCTCCCTTTTCCTATTATTGAATTAAATTGAGTTGACTTTATAACTTACATCCTTCATGCACATGAGGAGTAAAAATCTTTATGCTATGTTTCCATTTAAATGTGCAATGTGCAATTTATAGTAATTTATAATAATTAGTATGTACAACAGGGCAGTCAATATAACATAAAACTATAGTTGAGTCAGCATGAATTAATCAGTCTGATGGCCTGGTGGAAGAAGCTGTGCCAGAGCCTGTTGGTCCTGGCTTTTATGCTGTGGTCCTGTTTCCCGAATCGTAGCAGATGAAACAGTTTGTGGTTTGAGTGACTCGGCTCCTCAATGATCCTCCGGGCCCTTTTTATATACCTGTCTTTGTAAATGTCCTGAATAGTGGGAAGTTCACATCTACAGATGTGCTGGGCTGTCTGCATCACTCTCTGCAGAGTCCTGCAATTGAGGGAAGTACAGTTCCCATACCAGGCGATGATGCAGCCAGTCAGGATGCTCTCAATTGTACCTCTGTAGAATGTGCTTCGGATTTGGGGGCCCATGCCAAACTTCTTCAACCATCTGAGGTGAAAGAGGCGCTGTTGTGCCTTTTTCAGCACACAGCCGGTATGTACAGACCACGTGAGATCCTCTGTGATGTATGCCGAGGAAGTTAAAGCTGTTCACTCCCTCAACCCCAGATCCATCGATGTCAATAGGGGTTAGCCTGTCTCCATTCCTCCTGTAGTCCACAACCAGCTCCTTTGTTTTTGTGACATTGAGGGACGGGTTGTTTGCTTGACACTACTGTGTCAGGGTGATGACTTCTCTGTAGGCTCCCTCGTTATTATTTACGCAGAAGATACAAAAGCTTGAGAATACATAAAATCAGTCTCAAGGATGTGTCTATCCCACTATTATAAGGCTGTTGCATGAATCTCTTATACAATAAAGATGATCTCTTGATTTCATGATCCGCTTTGCCATGGCCCCTCAGACTTTATTTGTCTACCTTACTGCACTTTCTCTATAACTGTAACACTATGTCCTGAATTACTGGTATCTTTTTATCTTTTGTGTTACTTCTATGTATTTACGCAGAGTATGGTCTATCTGGATGCCACACAATCAAAGGCTTTTCACAGTAATTGTATGTGACAACAGTAAACCAATTACCAATTACCACAAGTGAGAATGGAGAACTGAGTGTGACTCTGACAATTTTACTAACAAAAGAAAGACTTGAATTTCTATGAGCAACACATGCAAAATGCAGAGGACCTCACCTAGTCAAGCAGCATCTCCAGAGAACACAAGAGAAACGACTGAGGTCATCCAGTATTTTGTCAGCATCTCTTGTGTTTTTAACCTGTTTTGACATTAACATTCCTCTCAGAATATCCTAAATGCTGTAATATAGGAAATGTGTTTGCCAAGTCGCTCTTAGTAAACTCCCACAAAGCATATTTCATTTTGTTTTCTTATGAATCTGCTAACCAAATTGACATTATTAGCATAACTTTATGGTTGGCATCTTATTCCAACCCCTTCAGTTCCCTCCTGTGGATCCAATAAAACTCCTAGGGACTTTTTTGGAGAAAAATGGAAGTTATCCCTGGTCAATATCAAATCTTCAGTTGTATCCATAAGCTCAGAAAACTAATCTTACAGGTCAAGAGACAATGGAAACACTCTGTTAATTTTATCAAAGGATCCTTAAAGCAGCAAGGAAATGTGAGCAATTACATTTTGGGGAGAAGCTTTCCCTGGGATGAAAGTATTTTGTTAAGAAGGCATTATGTTTGGAAAGTATTTTGTGAAGAAGCCTCTTAAGACAAGTACTTTTTTATGAAGTAAGTATCTTAGGAGGGAAATACTTTTAGAAGAAAGTAACTTGTGAAGAAGGAATCTTGTAAGGAATTAACCTTAAAAGAAGGTATTTTGTGAATAACTTATCTTCTGAGAAAAATGTCTGAGATTAATGTACCTTTTGAAGAAAGAACGTGGTGCAGAATGTATCTTGTGAAGAGGGCATCATGTAAAGTAAGTATATTGTAAGGAAAATAATTTCATGAAGAAGGAATATTGTGAAGAAGCCAAGTATCAAGAACATTTATTATCAAAGAATGTATAAATTACACAACCTTGGGATTTGCTTGCTTACAGGAAGCCACAAAGCAAGAAACCCAAAAGAACCCAATTAAAGAATTAAAAAGAATAAGAATAAAAATAAAAGACCAACAATCATGTGCAAGAGAAAGAGAAAACATATAAATCATGCAAACAATCAGAGTGAACAACAACATTCTGAACCAGAATTGAATCCTCAGATCCAAACCGTAGAGCACTTAGGAGTAGGCCCAAAGCCTGTTTATCAGTTCATCATATCAGACAGCTCAGAGCACAGCAGTCGGGGCAGTCTTCATAGCCTCAGCGCCGTGGAGAGAGGAGTGACCATCACGGAGAACAAGTAAAATCAGCTCTCCTCTGGATCCCAACACCCTGTCTTTTCAGTCTTTTGGGGCCAGCATTTAAACTGACCAAGCAACAGATAGCAAAAGGATCCGGTGCCCTGGACAGAGAAGAAATCAGATCTCGCCTCCAATCTGGGTCAGAGTTTAAATAGTCTAAACAGCGATTTGTACCTTGTACTAGAACCTGGCTTCAGTGAAAGGCTCCGGGCCTAGACCACACCACCACCCAGACCGAAGCCACTCAAGCACCTCATGTCACCCAGGGCACCCAGGGCAATCCAACCTCGCACCCAGACCAGTCGTACAGGCACCAAATCTCCTCTGCCTGGGCCCCAACTTTTCCCTTCAGCACCCAGGGTGATCCAACCTTGGATCTGGACACCAAACTCCATCTCCAATGAATCTGCAACACACCATCCTGGCTCATCCCCCAAACTTGCCTCGTCATTGCTCAGCCCTTCACTTTCTGCGGCAATAAGTTAACACAAATAACCTCACAGAAGGTATTTTTAGTGATATTTTTAGTTGGATTTCTTATCTTTTTAACTACCAGAGAGTCATTTCATGTGTCGGGTGCACCATCTTAACCGGAGGTTATCTGATGAAAGAAGTATTTTATGATAATTGGTGCTTCAGAAAGAAAACAATCTGTGCCAAAGAACATCTGGGTATACACACCTAATGACATTTGCTGAGTAGCGCTCAGTTCTATCATAATGAAGTACTTCAAGAGGTTGTCTATGGCTAGAATTAACTCTTGCTTGCATGAGGACCTGGACCCTCTGCAATTTTCCTACCACCTCAATTGGTCAACAGCAGACACAATCTCACTTCCTCTCCACTCAGTTCTGGAGCACCTAGACAACCGCAAGACATACATTAGATGATTATTTATTGATTATATCTCTGAATTCAACCCATCGTTCCTTCAGTACTAATGACCAGCCTTCAAAACCTAGTTCTTTGTATTACACTCCAACTGGAACTTTAAATTCCTCATCAGGACACCATTGTCAGTGTGGGCCATTACTAGCATCTCCTCCCCCCCAGACTATCAACACAGGCTCACCTCAAGGATGTGTGTTTAGCCATTTCTCTATAATCTCTACAAGATATGACCATATGGCCAAGTACAACTCAAACCATATCTGTAATTTTGCCCAAGACACCACCATTGTTAGTCAAATCTCAATTGGTGATGAGGAGACATACCGGAGTAAAATAGGTCAGCAAGACCAATGACAACCTCACACTGGACATCAGCAAGATTGAGGAACTGATTGTGGACTTCAGGAAGGAGTAGTTGGGAGAGCACACATTAGTCCTCATTCAGGAGTCAGCAGAGGATAGGGCGAGCAGCTTCAAGTTCCAAGGCTTAAACATCTCAGCGGATCTAACCTGGGTCCAGCACAACAATGATGAAGAAGGCACACCAAAAGCTTTACGTTGTTTGCAGTTTGAGGAAATGTGGAATGTCACTGAAGATTGTTATAGATGCACAGTGGTGAGCAGTCTAAGTGGTATGAAGGCCCCAAAACACAACTGCAAAGAGGATCGCAAGTGGCTACAGAGGGTTGTAGTCTCATCCAGTTCCATCTTCGGTAGAACCTTCCCCACCATTGAGGACATCTCCAAGAAGGTAGTATCCACCATTAAGGATCTTCACCATTCATATCCTGCCCTCCTCTTGTTACTACCATTGGGGAGAGGTGGTACAGTTGGGACTGATGATAGACAAACTGAGTATGCTTGAAGAGATTTTTAATGAACTAGTACTGTTTCATGGCATGTTTGATGAGATCTTCCATCACTTTGCTGAAGATTGATGATAGTGATGAGGATATAAAAAAGCTGCCTTGCATTTGTAAACAAGAGAAACTCTGCAGATGCTGGAAATCTAAGCAACACATACAAAATGCTGGAGAAACTCAGCAGGGCAGGCAACACCTATGGAAAAGAGAACAGTCGACATCTTGGGCCGAAACCCTTCGGCAGGACTGGGGGAGAAAAGATGAGGTGTCAGAGTTTTAAGAGGGGGAAGGAGAAGCACAAGATGATAGGTGAAATTGGGAAGGGGGAGAGGTGAAGTAAAGAACTGGGAAGTTGATTGGTGAAAAAGATACAGGGCTGGAGAAGGGGAAATCTAATAGGAGAGGACAGAAGGAAAAAGGGGGGAGGAGCACCAGAGGGAGGTGATAGGCAGGCAAGAAGATAAGGTGAGAGAGGGGAAAAAGGGACAGGGACGGTGAAGGAGGTGGGGGGGGCATTACCAGAAGTTTGAGAAATCGATGTTCATGTCATCAGGTTGGAGGCTACTCTAACAGAATATAAAATGTTGTTCCTCCAACCTGATGACATGAACATCGATTTCTCAAACTGACTCCTCTTCTTTTTTTCTGCAGTCCAGCTGAAGTGTCTCAGCCCGAAACATCGACTGTACCCATTTCCATAGATGGTGCCTGGCCTGCTGAGTTCCTCCAGCATTTTATGTGTGTTGCCTTTTAATTGTTCTATTTTGCGCAGGCATGACAAACTTCCCTCTCTCCTTGCTCTTCTATCAAAATAAAAGGTTCATCAGGCTTGCCAGGTCTGTTAGGCGTGGTATCTGGTGCTGACCCTATTCTCTTTTGCTAAGTAGCAACATATATTTAAGACAGACAAATAATGATCAAGGCTAGGAAAATATCTTCTTTTGCTCCATTTCACCTCTACCCTATCCCATACATTTAGTTCAAGAACACTGAAGGTAAATCTATTATTCCTACTGCACTCCTGGCTATGATTAGTCACATGTCCGTAGACTAAAGGCAAAACCCAAAATGTTGATTTTCACTGGGCTTATTTCCCCTTAAAGTTTATAAGTTCTCTTTATCACATTAAAATAGCATTGAATGGAACCAATCAATTGAATGTATCTTATAACATGTCCAGCATGTAATATTTTAAAAAAAAGTCTCCCTCTGGGCAAGCTCTGGTGGAGCTGTGCACTGTTATCAGCAGGCATGAAACAGCTCACTCTGATGCCTTTCCTGTCATTGCAGCTTGAAGAACTCTCTGAACAACTACCACCAACATATCACCCGTGGAACCAGAGGAGCCAACACACTTGACCACTATTGCACCACCATCATGAATGCTTGCTATTGCATCGCAGGCCCACTCTTTGGAAGGTCTGATCATCTGGCTATGCCTCTCCTCCTGGCGTACAGGCAGAGACTAAAGTCCGCAGCACAGGTGGTGATGGCCGAGAAGTTATGGTCAAAAAAGACTCAGGAGTGCCTACAGGACTGTTTTAAGTCAGTGGACAGGGCAATATTCAGGGAATCATCTTCGAATCTGAATGAATAGGCTACAGTTGTTACCGATTTCATCAAGATCTGTGTGGATGAGTGTGTGCCTTCAAGAACATATGGGACATACCCAAGTGAAAAGACATGGATCACCCAGAAGATTTGTAGTCTGCTGAGGGCTAGATCTGTATTATTCCAGTCCATACTTCCTACAAAGCGAAGCCTAACAGCATGAATGGCTGCGATGCTTCTCTTCAGATGAGCTGAATGCCTTTTATTTGCTTTTATTTATTTATGTATTTTTGTGGAGTCGGCCCTTCTGGCCCTTGGAGCCATGTTGCCACTGCAACCTCTGACACCCCCAGTTTAACCCTAACCTAATAATGGACGATGTACAATGACCAAATAGCCTAGCAAGTAGGTCTTTGGACTGAGGGCAGAAACCAGAGCACCTGGGAAAAACCCAGATAGTCCACAGGGAAAATGTAAAGACTCCTTACAGATGGCACCAGAGCTGATACCCCAAGCTGTAAAAGTGAAGCGCTAACTGCTACACTACCAAAACAGTTATGCATATTTTGAAATGGAGAATAAAACTACACCTGTTTGAAATCCTGCAGGATCTTATTAGTGGTAAGATTCTTGGTAGTGTGGGGGATCAGAGGCATCTTGGGGTCCGAGTCCATAGGACGTTCAAATCTGCTGTGCAGGTTGACCCGATGGTTAAGAATGCATACAGAGCATTGGCCTTCATCAATCGTGGAATTGAATTTCGGAGCCGAAAAGTGATGTTGCAGCTATATAGGACCCTGGTCAGACCCCACTTGGAGGACTGTGCTCAGTTCTGGTCACCTCACTACAGGAAGGATGTGGGAACCATAGAAAGGGTGCAGAGGAGATTTGCAAGGATGTTGCCTGGATTGGTGAGAATGCCTTATGAGAATAGGTTGAGTGAACTTGACCCTTTCTCCTTGGAGTGACAGAGGATGAGAGGTGACCTGATAGAAGTGTATAAGATGATGAGAGGCATTGATCTTGAGGATAGTCAGCAGCTTTTTCCCAGGACTGAAATGGCTAGCACGAGAGGTCACTGTTTTAAGGTGATTGGAAGTAGGTACAGAGGAGATGTCAGGGATAAATTTTTTACACAGAGAGTGGTGAGTGCATGGAATGGGCTGCCGGCAACAGTGGTGGAAACGGATACGATAGGGTTTTTTCTGATACACCTGGATAAGTAAATGGAGTTTAGAAAAATAGAGGGCTATGGGTAACCCTAGGTAATTTCTAAAGTAAGTACATTTTTGGCATAACATTGTGGGCTGAATGACCTATATTGTTCTGTAGTTTTTCTATGTTCTATGTTTTATGTTCTACCTGGTGATTTTATGATCTCTGTCTCGGTGGCTGATGTCAGGACATCTTTCAAGAGGGTGAACCTTCGCAGGGCATCAGGCCCTGATGGTGTACCTGGTAGGGCTCTGAAAACCTGTACAAACCAAGCGGTGGGATTACTCAAGGACATCTTCAATCTCTCACCGCTACAGTGGGTGTTCCCACCTGTTTTCAAAAATACCTCAATCTTACTATTGCCCAAGAAGAGCAGGCTGAGTTGCCTCAATGTCTATTGGCCAGTGGCACTCATATCTATTGTGATGAAGTGCTTTGTGAGATTGGTCATGGTTAGAATAAACCCCTGCCTTAGCAAGGAACTGGATATACTGTAATTTGCCTACCACCATCATAGGTTTATACAGATGAAATCTCACTGACTTTCCACTCCTCTGTTCAGTAATTACAACACAGTGTTCAACACAATTGTACCCTCAGTTCTAATAAAATGTTCAAAGTTCAAAGCAAATTTATTATCAAAGTTCATGTATGTCACCATATAGAACCTTCAGGTTCATTTCTGGCTGGCTTATTGAGAAAATCCTATAACCATAGTATCATCAATGAAGGACCACACCACTAAGGTAGACAAGCAGCGTATAAAAGACAAAAAACTGTGCGAACACAAAAAGAAATAATAATAATAATAATAATAATAATAATAATAATAATAATAATAAGTAAGCAATGAATATCAGGAACATCAGATGAAGAGACCTAGAAGGTCTCCATTCAAGGGCATTGGTGTTTCTATACCAGGCTGTGATGCAATGGATATTCTCCACCACACATCGGAAGAGGTTTTTGAAGTTTACAGACCATGCCAAATCTTTGCAGACTGCTAAGGAAGTAGAGGTGCTGTTGTGCTTTTTTTTCATAATTGCACTTATGAGCTGGGCCCAGGACAGGTCCTCTGAAATGATAACACTGAAGAAGTTGAAGTTTCTAATCTTCTCCACCTCTGATCCCCCAGTAACAACTGGCTCTTGGACCTCTGATTTCCTCCTCCTGAAGTCAATAATCAGTTCCTTGGTCTTGCTGACATTGAGTGAGAGGCTGATCTTGTGGCACCTCTCAGCCAGATTTTTAATCTCCCTCCTATATTTGTCATCATCTTTGATTTGGCCAATGAGAGTAATGTTGTCAGCAGGCCAAGCTTCTAGCCTCCATGCCCAGCACGTAACTCTCTATGACTTCCACCATCTCCAACGGCATCCTACTGCCAAACACATTTTTCCCTCCTCTCCCCCCCCCCCCAACTCTCCACTTTCCACAAGGATATCCTTCTCCACTTATTCCTCCCCACTGATCTCCTCCCTGGTATTTATCCTTGCAAGTGGAACAAGTGCCACAGCTGCCTCTGCTTGTCCTCCGTCACTACCATTCAGGGCCACAAACAGTGAGCAGATGCTTCACCTGTGAGTCCATTGTGGTCATCTAGTGCTCCCATTGTAGCCTCCTGAATATTGGTGAGACCTGACGTAGATTGGGAGTCTGCCAGAAAAAAAGCAGGGTCTCCTGGTGGCCGCCCATTTCAATTCTACTTTCCAATCCCATTCTGACATGATGAGGCTACACTCAGGCTGGGGAGCAATACCTTATATTCCAAATGCAAACATGAGGAAATCTGCAGATGCTGGAAATTCAAGCAACACACACAAAATGCTGGTGGAACGCAGCAGGCCAGGCAGCATCTACAGGAAGATGCACAGTCGACTTCCTTCTTACCCCATTCCTTATTTATTTATCCCCCCCATTTTTTCTTTTATTTTTCTCTTTTTTTTCTCTCTCTGCTCCTCTGACAAACACTCCTTGCCTGCTCTCCATCTCCCTCTGGTGTTCCCCTCCCCCTTTCTTTCTCCCGACGCCTCCCGTCCCATGATCCTTTCCCTTCTCCAGCTCTGTATCCCTTTTGCCAATCACCTTTCCAGGTCTTAGCTTCACCCCACTCCTTCCTGTTTTCTCCTATCATTTCGGATCTGCCCCTCCCTCTCCCACTTTCAAATTTCTTACCATCTTTTCTTTCAATCAGTCCTGACGCAGGGTCTCGGCCCGAAACGTTGACTGTGCTTCTTCCTATAGATGCTGCCTGGATTGCTGCATTCCACCAACATTTTGTATGTGTTTCAATAGACAATAGACAATAGGTGCAGGAGTAGGCCATTCGGCCCTTCGAGCCAGCACCGCCATTCAATGGCTGATCATCCACAATCAGTCCCCCGTTCCTGCCTTCTCGCCATATTCCTTGACTCCGCTATCTTTAAGAGCTCAATCTAACTCTTTCTTGAAGGTATCCAGAGAATTGGTCTCCACTGCTTTCTGAGGCAGAGTATTCCATAGATCCACAACTCTCTGGGTGAAAAAGTTTTTCCTGAACTCCGTTCTAAATGGCCTACCCCTTATTCTTAAACTGTGGCCTTCGGTTCTGGACTCCCCCAACATCGGGAATATGTTTCCTGCCTCTAGCGTGTCCAATCCCTTAATAATCTTATATGTTTCAATCAGATCCCCTTCATCCTTCTAAATTCTATTGCACACAAGCCCAGTCGCTCCAATTTTTCGACATATGACAGTCCAACCATCCAGGGAATCAACATCATGAACCTACGCTGCACTCCCTCAATAGCAAGAATGTCCTTCCTCAAACTTGGAGACCAAAACTAAACACAATTCTCCAGGTGTGGACTCACCAGGGCCCTGTACAACTGCAGAAGGACCTCCTTGCTCCTATACTCAACTTCCCTTGTTATGAAGGCCAACATGCCATTAGCTTTCTTCACTGCCTGCTGTACTTGCATGCCTTATAATCCATCTGGGTAGCCTCCAACCTGACGGCATGAACATTGATTTCTTTAACTTCTGGTAATTGACACCCCCATTCACCATTCCCCAATTCAGTTTCTCTCTCTCACCTTATCTCCTTACCTGCCCATCACTTCTCTCTGGTGCTCTTCCCCCTTCTTCTATGGCCTTCTTCCTCCCTTAACCCCACCTTCTTACTCTGACCTCTCGTTTTCTTCTTCCAGTCCTCAAAAAGAGTTTCAGCCTGAAACATCAACTGTATTCTTTTCCATAGATGCTGTCCGGCCTGCTGAGTTCCTCCAGCATTTTGTGTGTATTGCTCCAAAACCTGGGCCTCTGTACCTCCCTCTGCAACTGAATCCTTGATTTCCTCACCAGAGATCACAGTTTGTGCAGATCTGAAACAACATTTCATCCTCACTGAAAATCAACATAGGAACACTTTAAGGATATGTGCTTAGCCCACTACTCCACTGTCTCCACGCCCATGTCTGTGTGGCTAGGCCATCTATAAATTTGCCGATGACACAACTATTGCTGGTAAAATTTCCGATGGTGATGAGGAGGTGCAAAGGAGCAAGGTAAGATTAGCTGGTTGAGTAGATTCACAGTATTTACCTTGCACTCACTGTCAGTAATACCAAGGAATTGATTGTGGTTTTAAGGAAGGGGAGGTCGTGAGAACACATACCAGTCCTCATTGTGGGATCGGCAGTTGAAAGGGTGTGCAGTTTCAAGTTCCTGGGTGTCAACATTTCTGAAGGTCTATCCTGGGACCAAAAAATTGATGAAATTATAAAAAAATGCACTTCAGCAGAAATATTTCATTCGGAGTTTAAGGAGATTAGGTATGTCACCAAAGACACATGCAAATATCTACAGACGTACTGTGGAGAGTATTCTAACTGGTTGCATCACTGTCTGGTATGAAGAGGGCACTGAGCAGGATTGAAAAAGGCTGCAAAAAGTTGTAAACTTAGCCAGCCCCATCATGGACACTAGCCTCCCCAGCATTCGAGAACGCCTTTGAAAGCAGATGCCTGAAAAAGGCCGCATCCATCATTAAGGATCCCCATCACCCATAGCTTACTCTTTTCTCATTGTTGCCATCAAGGAGAAGGTACAAGAGCCTGAAGTTGCACACTCAGGGATTCAGGAACAGCTTCTTCCCTTTGCCTTCAGATTTCTGAATGGACATTGAACCCATGAACACTACCTCACTAATTTTTTCCTCTTATTTTGTACACATCATATAAGTTTTTGTATATATACTTATTGTAATTTATTATTCCTTCTTATTAGATATTGCAATGTACTGCGGCTGCAAAACAACAAAATTTACGATGTTTGCCAGTGATATTAAAACTGATTTCTTTTCAATTGAGCCGTCAATTAAACTCAGTGCTGAGCTGAGCGAGTTGCAATACGTTAGAGGCTAAAAGTAACATGCAATATTTTCAGTAATGTTCCATCCTGTATGTTTTTCTCTTTGGGTTATTTTCTGTTTAGGTATCACAAAACTCAGTACTATGTGGAAATTGTGTGGTGCGCACACTGGAGGGATAAAACTGACATAGCTTGTTGCCGTATAATTTGTCATGGAAAATTCCTTGCAATATTATTGAAAGATTATTATGTCATTAGGTTTAAACAACAAGATACACCCATGTCAGTAGCACATTGTCAAATTACAGTGAGTAATATTTAACATGTGAACTTCAAATTTTGAGCTGGTAGATCAAAACACATAGGCAAGTAATCAGCTTCCAAGCTATGATAGATTATTTCCACTAGTCTGTTCTCAGAAACAATTAAATTCCTTTACCAAAACTCTCCAACCATTTGGTAGCTGCTGCTCAGCGTCAGGACAGATTACCATACGGATTTATGGAGCTGGTGACAGTAAATATGGGGCCAGCGTTGAAGCTCTCCACCAATATAGGAAAAGTGCTCACAAATGCCGGATGAAAATATTCCAGTATTTTATTATTATGTTTAGATATATTAAGAAAGACCTGCATTTATATAGCACCATTCATACTTCCAAAAACACTGTAGCCAAGGATCAGAATCAGGTTTAATATCGCCAGCATGTGTTGTTAACTTTGTAACTTAGCAGCAGGACAATACAATACATGATAAATATAGAAAAAAAAGTGAATATCCACACACACATATATAATTCATATAAATTAAAAATAGTAGTGCAAAAACAGAAGTATTTAAAAATAGTGAGGTAGAGTTCCTGGGTTCAAGGTCCATTTAGAAATCAGATGGCAAAGGGCAAGAAGCTGTTCCTGAATTGCTGAGTGTGTGCTTTCAGGCTTCTGTACCTTCGTCCTGATGGTAACAGTGAGAGGAGGGCATGTCCTGGGTGGCGGGTGCCCTTAATGGTGAACGCTGGCTTTTTGAGGCACCTCTCCTTGAAGATGCCTTGGATACTGCAGAGGGTAATATCCATGATGGATCTGTCTAATTTTACAACTTTCTGCAGCTTCTTTCGATGAGTGCAGAAATCAGTGAAGGAAACGCAGATGTCAATTCATGCACTATAAGCTTCCAGAAATAATTGCCCAATAAAGCTCACTCTACCTGAGACAAAAACATATTAGATCACTACATCAAAATATTCTTGTATTTTAAAATGCAGTCAGAAGGGGGCAAAACTGAGATGAAGCTGCATTACAACATTCATGCACAGATATGCCACTGCAGTTCATTCTTAGTGGTGGGGCCTCATGCAGTGTTGCCCAACAGTCTTGTCTTCTAGAGCCCTAACAATATTTAATCCAGTTCTGAGTGGTGTGATTGTCAGAGACACAGAGCACAGTTTTCTGATCTTCGCAGGAGCAGCTGTGAGATTGCTACAGCTGAACTTGTCTTCCCTGGGGCTAGGGAGAGGAAAAGAAATCCAGCTAGAATTTCTGTTTCTTATCACCGCTGGATGTCAAGTGCAGACACGAACAGGCTAAGCTATAATTGCTCTCCAAGATAAACAGTTTGGCAACACTGAACATGTGATGAACGCGCAGTTGGGCAACTTGCTGTAAGATTGCTGTGCTAGAAGAGCACAAGTCAGTGTTTTAAAAGAAATTAGAGGGACAGCATTCATATGAAAAGAAACTTAAACAGCTTCCGCTTTGCAATAACTTCAAAATATAAGGGCTCTCATATCTTGCAGTATTCACACAGAGAAATTTTGGAAAAGAACTAAACTTTTAGACTACAGCTTTTGTTTTAAAATTAGACAAGAAAGATGCATTATGAAGTCCCTCATCACATGCAACTAGTCAAACAAAATGCCTGCAGTGGATCATTTTGTGGGTTGATGCTGCAGTACTTTTTAAAAGACTTTTCCTTGCATGTTTCTGACAGCTGAATATCTGGGAAAGTGAATGACTACATTAGACAGTGAATTCCAGTTCTTTGGGCCATTGGTTGATCAGAGCAACCACTTATTTGGGACAATGCTTAAAGAACAAAAGCAAATTAACAAACTAACCAGGATTCCCTTCATTCATTTGGGACACTGATGCTTAATTAGGGCACAAGACTATTGCCAAACATTTCCTAACTAGCGTCAGTCACGTGCACGTTGCATGACTGTCAGACGCTACACTGTGCTTAGAGTGAACAGTTTTTAAATAGGACCAGTTGTGGAAGCTTGTGCACAAAAAGCAATGATTTTTGTCACGGATAGTTGATAAGAAATAAGTAGTAAGACATTTTAGAACTGTTTTGCTCACTTCAGTTTCAAGCATTCTGGCTTGGAGATGCCAGGAATGGCCAGGAGTGACAATGAAATGATTTCACTACTTCATCAAGTTAAGGAGCTATGAAGAGTTTATGAACAAGAAGGTATAAACAATCATCTTGACTGTTATAATGAAAATGAAGATTTGCAGGATTCACTGTTTGAAGGCAGTCCATTACCTACAGCAGGTGTTTGCGCTACATTTGTTCATATATAGTCAATCAAAAGAATGCAGCAGATTAATTCTTCCGTCAATAACAATGAGAAAACAATAAACATTTTTATAGTACTGTAGTAGTATTGATAGTTCAAATTTGTCCTGTATTTCATTTGAATACATAATTTGTTACTCAGTTAAAAGATAGTTTGCCTTATTTTATATGTTTTTAACTATTTCCATGAAACTTTAGCTAATTGGGGCAGCCAAAATATTCTGCTCCCAAAGTGTCCCAATTACCCACAATGCACTGTGTTTTATTTTACTTTGGGGCAACATGGTAGTGTAGCAGTTAGCTACAGAAGAAGTGACCCGGGGTCTGTTCCTGCTGTTGTCTGTAAGAAGTTTGTATGTTCTCTCTGTGACCACATTGGATTCCTGTGGGTCCTCCTTTTTCTTCCCAAGTCCCAAAGGTATATGGCCTAGTAATTTAATTGGTCACTTGGGTGTATTTGGACAGCACGGGCTTGGGGGCTGGAATGGCATATTCATGTGGTATATCTCTAAATAAATAAAAAATTAAAAAATATATATAGGTGTGTGAGAATTACTTCAATGTTTCTTTTTTTTCCTTTCTTTGTTGGTGGAAGGATATGGATAGTCTCTGTATGAATCGAGTTCATAACCACTGCAATTCATAGTCCTTGTTACTTAGTACGTATGAGGAACTTATTCATGAGCAGCACATTGAGGGCTATCAGTTTTCCATTCATCAGCATTATTGAAATTGCCAGGGAAAGAACTCACTCCATCTGTATGACTGTCATGAGTAAATGCAGAAAATATTCTATCAGGTGTGGACACGGCACTCCACCATGTCACTATTTAGTTTAACTGTACATTCACCAGTCAACTACATGTAGGCAGTTTCCAGCAACTTTAAAGGAAATGCAATCAGAAGTAGGATCTCTGAATATATTAGCCCTTCCCTCAGCAAAAGGCTTGGGAACCGATTGCAGTTGCTACAACTCAGAAGTCAGCTAATTCAGAATGGACCAAGAGTTGAGGCTGACAGTTTCCTTGGATTATTGTCTTGATAACACAGTGTAGCGCTTTATCAGGTGTCATTTCAATAATGATTGATAAACTACAATTTCAAATTTTCACTTTGCAGCTGATATAGAATAGAGTGAATGTTAACTCTTGAGAAAGGTACAGCCAAGTACATCTAAGAGGATACCGCAGAACAAAAAACACTGACTGTAATCACGAGAGTGAGAAATATTATGACAGAATTGTTCAACATTTTGAGAGAAAAATAATATAGAATGTTTTTGATGGGTCAATAATCAACAAAACTCAAGAATGGGATTAGATGAATGAAGCAAGAGGTTGGAAAAATCATTTCGTACAAGAGGGTTATCAGCACAATAGGCTACTGAAGCTGAATTAGTCATAAGATATGAAAGAAATATATTGAAACAAGAAGAAGAAAGACAAAGGATGCATGGGAATGAACTGAGAAATGGAACTAAAATAGATAGGTCACTTAAGGAATTAACAGAAGCAGGTTAAGAATATTTGCCGATTTCTTTCCCGAACCTTAAAACATTCTGTATTCACAGTTAATTTTCGGTTATACCTCAGTTTTTCTAGTGGAGTGAGTATTGTCATGAGAAGCATTAACTTGGACATACTCACTGCCCAGATCAACATTTGAGGCTGACATGCTGGACATGTTGCCAGGACTCAAGAATCACAAGCATGAGACATAAAGCAAATGAGGACATTGGCACAAAGAGTAGGAGAAGACTGCATTGAGTTTTTTTTTCACATGGACAAAACCACCCTTTTAAAATCAGCCTTATTCTTACATTCCACTGGAACTTTAATAACCCGAGAGGACAACTCCTGATAAGATAAAATAATACGGATGCCCTTGGCCGAGTTGCTAAATATATGATCTGGGGTGAGCTCACATCTACGTTACTTCTGCCGGAATTAAGAAGAGCACAGTTGTTGTACCAACAATACAAGAACTTTCCAGCAAATGCTGCAGGCAAGGTTTAAATCTTTCCCCAACATTTAAATTTCTCTCCTAAGATCTTATAATCACGTTGTTGCCAGAGGCAAATTGCAGTTAAAGTCAGACTGTAACCCATTCAAGTCTGGTAAAGAGCATTAAATATGGCTGCAGGTTGTTTCATGACAATCCAAGCTGATTATCACAGCAAAAGCTTGGAAGTGATCAACAGATTAGGGAGCATCTGTAGAAAGAAAGACAGAGTTAACTTCATTAGAACTGAGGAAGAGTAAGAACAAGCCAGTTTTGAAAAGTAGCTCAGAGTGGTTGCTGAAACATGAAACCAGACATAGAATGCTGGAATTCGCCAGTGGACTGGGCAGTGTCAGAGAAGGGGAAAATCTGAGTTAGTATTACAGAGATATTCCGCTAATATATTGAACCCTCCTTCACCCTCTCTGCAGCTTAAAGCTGGCTGAAATGGAAATACTCAGTAGTCCGGAGCAGCATATTGGGAGAACGAAACAGGGATAAGCACTTTGTGTCAAAGACCCTTCATTGATAGGGTTCTGGCAGGAGTCTCTGCCCTGCAACATCAACTCTATTTTTCTTTATACAGATGCTGTGAAAAGATGACATGGCCTGTATGGTGGGGAGCTTTGCTGATGGATGTTGCTTTCTTAAGCGCTTCCTTTAGAAAGTACCAGTGGTGAGAAGGAAGATGCCTCTGATTTATTGAGTGGAGTCCACTCCTCTCTGCAGCTTGTTGTGTTCCTGTGCCTTTCATTGCCACACCAGATCATGATAGGTGAAGTGCACCATCCCCCTTCTTTTCCAGTCCTGACAAAGGATTCAGCCTGAGACGTCTGGGTTTTGTTCACTTCCATGAAGTCTGCCTGACCTACTGAGATCCTTCAACATTTTGTGACTTTTGCTTTGGATTTACAGCATCTGCAGAATTTTCTGTGTTCATGATGCAGTCAGGATTCTTTCAAGAGTATATCTGTAGAAGTTATAGTGTTCAGTGACAAGCCAAACCTCCCTAACCTCCAAAAAAAGTAAAGACAGTGCATTTTTCAATAGATTGCATCAGTGTGTTGGATCTAGGATGTATCATCTAATATGTCCAGGAACTTAAGGCTCTGACTCTTTCCACTGCCAATCCAGCAAAGTAGGCTGGTCCATGTTCATCCTCTTTCCCATTCCTGAAGTCAGCAATCAGCTTAGTTTTGCTAATGTTGCGACTAGGGCTTTTTTTAAGTAACGTCACTCAACCAGGTGCCCTACCTCACTGTAGTATGTTGATTCATCACCAACAGTAGCTTCATTGATGAAGTTGAAGATGGCACTGGAGCCGTGCTTGGCCATATAATCATTGTGTACAAAGATTAGAACGGGGTGGGATGGAGGTAAGCATGCAGCCTTGATAAGCACCTGCACTCAAGTTCAGAAAGGAGAAGATGAGGGAGAGGTTGAGGGAAGATGAGGTTGCTACCAATCCTCACTGGCTAAGATTACCAATGATGAAGTCGAGTATCCGGTTGCAGAGGAAGTATAGAGGCCCAGGTCTTGAAGCTTGGTGCCTTTGGGGGGGATGATTGTGTTGAAACTTCGATGAACAGCAGGCTGACATGTGTTCCAGCTACCCAGATCCAGAGCAACGTGAAGGGCTGGAGAACAAGATATCAGAAAATCCAGCATTAGAGGAGGGACCTTTCAATCAGACCTCTTTCTCATTCCTTAATTTCATTGTTACACCATTTATCTTCTGCAGCTAAAGTCCTAAGCACTACAATGTCCTCTTTAAACTTTATAGTCTCTCTCCCATTTTGTAGCACTCCTTAAAAGCTGCCTTTTCAATCTGTCATCTGTCCTCTAACTCCTTCAATAACACATGTGAGCTTGTCTCAGCTACATTACTGGATGCTTAATCTCGGGCACATTAGCCTTGCTAGTAAAACTGCTCTCAGCCCCTGCAAACTAGGTTCAAAATGAACTTCAGATACTGCCTATGACTGCCTATGAGTTGCACCAAGTGCTCTGGTGTCCTCTGATATCCCAAAGGCATGTGGCTTGATAGCTGATTGGCCCTTGTAACTTGCCCTTGTAGGAAAGTGGCCAAACCTAAGGAAATTGTGGAGAGAAAAAAATAAGATTAATATAAGATTAGAATAAATGGATACTTGATAACCAGTATACACGCAGTGGGTCATAAGGACCTTGTTTCTGTGTTCTACAAGTTCGTGGCTATACACCATACATAAACAGCTGTTGTCAATGAATTCTACAGTTTAGTAGCCCAAAGGGGCAGCTGAGTGAACAAAGATAAATTCAACCACTATTACATGACACTATCACAGCTTGGGGGTAAGGGTCTAGAGTTCAGAGTTCAATCTCTGTGCCATCTTTGAGGAGTCTGTAAATTCTCCCTGTGAATGATATGAGTTTCCTTTGGGTGCTCTGGTTTCCACCCACAGTCCAAAGATGTATCAGTTAACTGGCTGATTGGCCAGGTTACAGTTAGCATGGTATCCTTAAGGGAATTTTTTGAAGAAATAACAAGCAGGATAGACAAGGGAGAATCAATGGATGTTGTATACTTGGATTTGCAGAAAGCCCTCAGCAAGGAGCCACAGATGAGGCTGCTTAACAAGTTAAGAGCCCATGGTGTTACCGGAAAGATACTAGTATGGATAAAGCAGTGGCTGATTAGCAGTAGACAGAGTGGAAATAAAGAGAGCCTTTCTGGCTGGCTGCCGGTAACTAATTGTGTTCCACAGGGGTTTGTGTTGGGAGCACTTCTTATTACGATATGTGTCAATGATTTGGATGGGAGAATTGTTGGCTTTGTGGCCAAGTTTGCAGATGATACAAACATAGGTGAAGGAGCAGGTAGTGTTAAACCATCAGACCATAAGACAGAAGAGCAGAATTAGGCCATTTGGCCCATCAAGTCTGCTCTCGGCCATTTCTTCATGCCTGAACCATTTTTCCTCTCAGCCCCAATCTCCTGCCTTCTCCCCATCTCCCTTCATGTCAATCAAGAATCTATCAATTTCTGCCTTAAATATACATAAAGACTTATCCTCCACAGCTGCCTATGGCAACGAATTCCACAGATCCACCACTCTCTGGGTAAAGAAATGTCTCCTCATCTCTGTTCTAAAAAGACATCCCTCTATTTTAATAGATAGATAGATACTTTATTGATCCCAAAAGAAATTTCAGTGGCACAGTGGCATTAGAAGTGCACAGAAGTACAAATATTAGAAGAGAAGGAAGGTATCCTATGGTCTTAGGCATACTCATCATAAGAAACATCCTCTCCACATCCACTCTATCAAGGCCTTTCACCATTCAATAGGTTTCAGTTAGGTCACCCATCATTCTTCTAAATTCTAGTGGAAACAGGCCCATATACTTCCTGACACAATATTCCATCTGCCACGTTGCCCATTTTCCTAATATGTCTAAATCCTCCTCTAGCCTCCGTATTTCCTCTAAACTGCAAACCCCTTCACCCATTGTCTGCAAACTTTGCAACAAAGCTATCAATTTCATCATCCAAATCATTGACAAATGACATAAAAGGAATCAGTGCCAATATAGACCCCTGTGGAACACCACTAGTCACCGGCAGTCAACCAGACTCTTTATTTTGACTCTTTACCTTCCACCAATTAGCCACTGCTTTACCCATGCTGGAATTTTTCCTGTAATACCATGGGCTCTAAGCTTGTTAAACAGCCTCATGTGTAGCACCATGTCAAAGGCCTTCTGAAAATCCAAGCACTCATCATCAACCAATTCTCCTTTGTCTATCCTGCTTGCTATTTTTCTTAAATTATTCCAACAGATTTGTCAGGCAAGATTTTCTCTTGAGGAAACCATACGACTATAGCCTATTTTGTCATGTGCCTCCAAGTAACCCGAAACCACATCCTTAACAATCAACTCCAACATCTTCCCAACCACTGAGATCGGACCCACTGGCCTATAATTACCTTTCTTCTGCCTCTTTCCCTTCTTGAAGAGTGGAGTGACGTTTGCAATTTTCCAGTCTTCCAGAACCATTCCAGCGTCTAGTGATTCTTGAACGATTATTACTATTACCTGCAGAATTTCTTCAGCTACCTCTTTCAGAACCCTACAGTGTACACCATCTGGTCCAGGTGACTTATTTCCCTTCATATCTATCTGTTTCCCAAGAATCTTCTTTCTAGTAATGGTAACTTCACATATCACATTGCCCCTGACACTTGGAACTTCCACCATACTGCTGGTGTCTTCCACAGTGAAGACTGATGCAAAATACTTTTCAGTTCATCCACCATTTCCTTATCCCCCATTACTGCCTCTCCAGCATTGTGTTCCAGCAGTCTGATATTTGCTCTTGCCTCTCCTTTACACTTTTGGTATTCTCCTTGATATTATTGGCTAGCTTACTTTTGCATTCCATCTTTACCTTCTTAATCACTTTTCTAGTTGCTTTCTGTTGATATTTAAAAGCTTCCCAGTCCCCCAACTTTCCACTAATCTTTGCTCTATTATATGCCTTCTCTTTGGCTTTTATGTTGGCTTTTGAGGAAGCAGAGAGACTAATGCAGGACTTAGATTTGGAGAATGGATAGGGAAGTTGCAGATGGAATACATTGTAGGGAAGAATATGGTCATGACTTCAGTAGAGGAAATAAAAGCATATATTATTTTCTAAATGGAAAGAAAATTCAAAAAATATGAGATACAAAGGGAATTGGATTCCCTAAAGGTTAATTGGCAGGTTGGTAAGGAAGGAAAATGAGATGTTAGCATTAATTTTGAGGAGACTAGAATATAAAAGCATAGATGAAATGCTGAGACTTTATAAATCATTGGTGAGGCTCACTTGGAGTATTGTGAGCAGTTTTGGGTCCCTTATCTGAGAACAGAATTGTGTTGAAATTGAAAAGGATTCTAACAAGGTTCACAAAAATGATTCCAAGATTGTCATATGAGGAGAGCTTGATGGCTCTGAGCCTTTACTCAGAGGAATTCAGAAGAATAAAGGGTGACCTCATCGAAATCTATCGAATGTTGAAAGGCCTTGATAGACTAGATGTTTCCTATGGTGGGGGAGTCTGAGACCAGAGGATACAGCCTCAGAGAAGAGGGGCATTCTTTTAGAATGGAGGTGAGGAGGAATTTCGTCAGCCAGACAGTGGTGAATCAGTGGAATTTGTTGCCACAGATAGCTATGGAGGGCAAGTCTTAGGTATAGTTAAGGTGGAGGTTGATAGGTTCTTGACCAAACAGGACTTGAAGGAATATAAGGAGAAGGCAGTAGATTGGGACTGAGAGGGAAAATGATGAAATGACATAGCACAAAGGGCCAAATAACCTAATTCTGCTCCTATATCTTATTGTCTAATTGTAAATTGTGCCGTAATTAGACAGGTGTTAAATGGGTGAGTTGCTGGGCGGTGTAACTCAATGTGCAGTAAGGGCCTGTTCTGTGCTGTGCTGTATCTCTAAATAATAAAGAAAATAAAATCTAACCTGCTTAGTTTTGATCATGCGCCCGGTTTGCAGCTCACATATCCTGCTTTTCTGTGTGATAACTGGAAGTAAAATCAGGTGTGGTGTGATGTAGGCAGTCACACTGGTTCCACCAGGTTCCTGCCAAAGCGGTTACATTAAAATTACCAATGTGTTTCATTAGCAAGTGGAGCAAGGTCCACAGAGACTTCTCTCTTATTATACCTACTTGACATACACAGCATTTGTTGCCTGCTCTATTAAAATATTATGTTACCATAAAGACTGAGACTCAATAATCTCTTGACACCTAAGCCACAATTTAGCATCTGATGGACAGGATGTTTATCAGGAACAAGTTAGAAAGGGTATGGGAATTTCATTAACTTCGTGGATAAAGTTAAATCTGTGATTTGAATCCTAGACTCATAGGAAGCAGGCTTAGTTTTAAAGCTATTCTTAGCAGATCCTGTTCTTCTGAAAAATTCTGCATGAACCAAGTGATATATGAAAGACAAAATTAATGACACTGCAAAAATTAACAAAAGATGCAGCCAATTTTGTATTGCTTAAAAAGAAATTAATCCTGAAGGTACCAGGGAATTGCTTCAAAGAAAATAGTTGAAATCCTGAAATAAAAAGAGAAAATGCCAGAAATACTCAGCAGGTCAGGCAGTACCTGTGGCGAGGAAAGCAATGTTAACTGTTAAGGTCAATGAGTATGGTTGAAATCGTAGAGTTGCCTCCTCTAAAAACAGACAGAGGTCTTCCTATAGCAGCAAAAATGGATGAACACAGCAGGTCAAGCATCATCTATGGGAGGAAAGGAATTGCCCAAAACATCAACAATTCCATTCCTACCACAGACGTTGTTCAACATGTTGAGTTCCTTCAGCAGATCCGTTATTGCTCTCGATCCCAGCATCCGCAGTTCTTATGTCTCAAATGTTTCTCCAATTAAAACATGTCAACCTTGCCTGAAATTAGATAAACTGAATATATCTTTATCTTGATATTTATTCTTTGTTCTGGCTAAGCTGAGAGTTTATTGCTCCGCTCTTCATTGCAATTGAATGATTTGCTAGACCGAAGTCACTAAGTTTGATGTGATGCAGAAATCACAGATTGGCCAGATCAGGTAAGGAATTTTAATGAAATAGTTGTGGTTGCATTTACTGCCACTCTCAGCACAGAAATTCACTTATTATCATACTGTAAATGGGAAATTTATGCAAAAACATTTCTGGAAAACACAATCTCTCTTTTGTTGTTAAAGCCACTAAAACCCAGACAACAGCAGGAAGGCTTTAAATTCTATTGAATACTCCCTTCCCTATAAAACTATTGGAATGATTAAATACAACATGTTATTTTGTGGACCACCAAATAATTCCTACTGGATCAATTCCAGAGTAGACGTTGGCTGCTACGTTGGACCTGCAGAATATCCTTTATTTATTAGTATCTGCAAAAATAAGATTTTTAATTTTCAAATAGCAGAAGTTGAACTTATTTTGTCAGCATTATTAAAATTTCACAGTGACCCTCGATTCTTATCCCATAGAAGTGATATAATCCCTGCACTCAGCCTATTCTACACAGAGCCTCACATAGCTTCACCTTAGGCTCTCAGTCCACAGCATCGCATACCTTTGAGTTATCATCCTTGCATTCATTTTTTTTAAATTTCCCACATCCCTCCCTATTGTCGTAGTCTGATCCAGTCTTACCATTGGCTTATACTGGTTTTTTGTTCTTCCCTCAGCCCTGATACCACAATGGTCCTGGGGCGCAGGATGTGAGCAGCAAGCACAAGGCTGTAGTATTAGCCACTGTGCTCAACTGGAGTGCCAAATGGATGATCCTCGTCAGCTTCCATCTCGGACTCAGCATCAGAGAAGTTAGCTGGTTGTGGACTATAGGATGAATGGAGATGGGCATTGACATTGACATCAATGGAAATGGGGTTGAGAGGGTGAACAGCTTTAAGTTCCTCAGCATACACATCACCAAGTATCTCCCGTGGTCTGTACATACTGGCTGTGTGGTGGAAAATGCACAAAAGCACCTCTTTCACCTCAGACAGTTGAAGAAGTTTGGTATGGGCCCCCAAATCCTAAGAACTTTCTACAAGGGCACAATTGAGAGCATCCTGACTGGCTGCATCACTGCTTAGTATGGGAACTGCACTCCCCTCAATTGCAGGACTCTGCAGAGAGTGGTGCGGACTGCCCGGCGCATCTGTAGATGTGAACTTCCCACTATTCAGGACATTTATAGAGACAGATGTGAAAAAAGGGCATGAAGGATCATTGGGGACCTAAATCGCCCCAACCACAAACTGTTCCAGCTGCTACCATCTGAGAAACAGTACCACAGAATAAAAGCCAGGATCAACAGGCTCAGGACAGCCTCTTCCACCAGGCCATCAGACTGATTGATTCATGCTGACGCTACTGTATTTCTATGCTATATTGACTGTTCTGTTGTACATACTATTTATTACAAATTAATATAAATTGCACAATGCACTTTTAGACGGAGACGTAACATAAAGCTTTTTACTCCTCATGTATATGAATGATATAAGTAATAAAGCCAATCCAATTCAATATCACTCTGTGTGATATCGCAAAACAGATGTTGGATACAACAAAGAGAAAAGGAGCAAACAAAATATTAGAATCAGATTCCAGTTTACTATCACTGTCTTAAATGTTGCAACATTTGACGTTTTACAATGGTAGTGCAAGACACCAGACATAAGATCACTATACACTGTACTTACTGATGTTGCCGTGCTTATGGCCAAGCAATTACAACACTGGCAAATGCACAAGATGCTGCGGAATGCTTAAAAGAAAAAAAGACAGTTGACATTTCAGTCCAGTCCCTTCATCTGAACTGAAGGATCTCATCCAAAAATGTCGGCCATCCATTTCCCTGCCTCGATCTTTTGAGTTCCTATAGCATCTTTAGGGAGCACAGTAGCATACTGGTTAGCACAATGCTTTAGAGTACAGGTGACCTGAGTCCAATTCCCACCACTGCCTGCAAGGAGTTCATATGTCCTGTCTGTGGCAGTGTGGATTTCCTCTGGGTGCTCCGGTTTCCTCCCACTGTCCAAAGACATACCGGTTGGTAGGTTAATTGGTCAGTGTAAATTGTCCCATTATTAGGCTAGGATTAAATCAGGGGATTGCTGGGTGGCGTGGCTCAAGGGCTGGAAGGGCCTATTCCAAGCTGTATCTCAAAAACAAACAAATAAATTAACAAATGCCGTCTTTTGAGTCTCCATCTACAACTTTGATATAGGATGTTTCCTATACTGGGTGAGTCCAGGAACAGAGGGCACAGCCTCAGAATAGAGGAACATCGATTTAGAACAGAGCTGAGAAGCAATTTCTTAATCAGAGGGTGCTGAATCTGTGGAATCCATTGCTATTGACGGCTGTGGGAACATGCCATTGAGTATATTCCAAATTTCAAAGTACATTTTTTATCTAAGTATGTATATAGTATACATCTTCTTTACATCTTGAGATTCATCTTCTTTCAGGCAACTACAAAACAAAAAAATGCCATAGAACATGTTTAAAGAAAACCCCACAGAACCCATGTGAGAAAAGACAAATCATGCAAGCAACAGAAAGTGAACAAATAACATACAGAACATTAAACATCAGACTGTTGAATCCCCAAAAATGAGTTGACAGCCACCACCTGCTGAGGTGAGTGAAGCCAGTCCAGGAGTCAATAGCTCAGTTCCAGTTCTGCGCCAAACTGCCTCGATCAAATCATGCAAATAGCAAAGCACGTTTAGCACGGAGGACGTTAAACATCAAACCGCGGCTGAGAGTCTATAACTGTGAGCTGTCAAGGTAATGGAAAATGGGACTCAGCATGGTACTCAAGACTCCTGCACCTTCTGCCAGCAGAAGTGAGAGGGAGACTAGACAAATGCAGGCAGGTGATATGTAACACCCGTTCACTTTCCGCTCTCGTAGTCATCGATTTTAATCTTGCTCAGCGCTTCAATCCACACAGAGTAATGGAGCCGACCACGAGTTCATCTTTTGCCAAAGGTAATCAATGCAGCCACCCCTAGGTACAGCCGTGGTTGCACTCCACACCGAATGCCCCAGGAGATCACAGAGACGGCAGGTCATTCACTCGACCAAGAAATACATACTTAAAAGAGAAATTACAGGCTGCAATCGATCGCAGCCCAGAAGAAGAAGGAGAAGCAGTATAACTAGGAAAGTATTCAGTAGTTTCGCAAGCTATCTGCAATATTTCTCCATTGGTCACTGGTGCCATTTTGCCAGAAGTCAAGCAGAGGTTGATAGGTTCTTGGTTAGTCAGCACGTCAAAGGGTATGGGGAGAGGGCAGAAGAAGGGGGTGAGGAGGGATAATAGATTGGCCTTGATGAAATGGTTGAGCAGACTTGAGGGGCTGAGTGGCCTAATTCTACTCCAATGTCTTATGATCTTATGGTCTTGTAGTCTAAGTAACACTCATGCCTTAGAAGCGCCAGGTGACGATAAACGGCAACAAGAGAATGTATCTTGACATACAGCGACTTTACCATTGCCAAGTCCCCTACCATCAATAGTCTTGGATCATCATTGGCCAGGAACTCAGTTAGATCAGCCACATAAATACTGTGGTGAGTCTTACACCTGCTGTTACTCCAGGACTATGATGGAATATTACATTGCCTGAATGAGTACAGTGTCTACAGCTCTCAAGAATCTAAACACCTTCCAGGACAAGAACTGTCGTCTTGCTAGAAAGTGTCCCACATCATCAGGTCACCTGATTCAAGATGAGCTATTTCTCTTCAAGTATTCAGGCCTTGAGCCAACTTGCACAACCCCAACCATTACCTCATTATGACTAATTTGACCACTTTACAAAACAGTGTTTTATTTTGTTCTAATAGAGCTCCTTGTTGCAAAATTGTGCATGAATTTCTTGTGAATACTGCTTGTCTGATTCTTTGCTCCTGTGATGCTGCTTCAAGTAAGTTTTTCATTAATAACCATGCATATACTTACCGGTGTATATGAAAATAAACTTAACTTTGACCTTGGTTTTGACTTTGAAAGTCCATTTCAGTTATTCACTCAAATGACTGCGAAGCATGCAGTTTCTACCACCGAGAAGGATAAAGGCAGAAGGTGAGTGGGAACACTATGACCTACAGCAGATTTTCAGTCAATTCACATAAAATCCTGTTTTGGAATTATATTTCTATCTTTCACATCACTGAGTCTAAATCATTATAATCCCTCACCAGATATTGATTTAAAATGGCTACCAAACACCATCTTCTTAATTAGGGCATGCAATAAAGGCTGACTTTGTCAACAAAGACCTGATCCTGAAAATAATTTAGAAATTGCAAGTCCTCTTCAGAAGAAAAAGCACATCATATCAAATCCTAATGTTTATGCCACCGAGCAGTCTACTCTCAAATCATCAGCAAAGTGCAGTTGACAATATTTTCAAATGGCACTTATTAACCAGCAACCTGCTCACTAGTTCTCAGATGGAGTTCCAGCAGGGCCACTCAGCACCAGGCCTCTTCATAAACATAGACCAGTGAACTGAGCCCCAGGAGCAGACACACACAAAATGCTGGAGGAACTCAGCAGGCCAGACAGCATCTATGGAAGAGTAAGCAATTGACGTTTCGGGACCGAGACCCTTCAGCAGGACTGAATCAACATCAGAGTAAGGTGGGGGGGAAGGGGGGGGGAAGAAGTACAGATGGTAGGTGAAAGGTGAAAACAAGGAGGGGATGGGGTGAAGTAAAGTGCTGGGAAGTTGATTGGTACAGGGCTGGAGAAGGGGTAAAGAATGGAGTGGAGTATGAATGCTATTAAGGTATCAAGGAACCCTAGTAAAATTAATCTCAATGATAATCAAAAGAAAAGCACCAGAAAGGACAAGCTTATTAAAGAGGATTTAGAACATAGAAAAGTACAACACAACGCAGCTCGACCTGGATAATATCCAGGCCTGGGCTGACAAGTAGCAACTAATGTTCAAACCACGCAAGTGCCAGGCAATGATCATCTTCAACAAGAGAGGATCTAACCATCGTCCCTTGACATTCAGTGGCATCACCATCACTGAATCCCCTACTATCAACATCCTGGGGGTTACCATTGACAGGAAACTGAACTGGTCTAGCCGTATAAACACCATGGCTACCAGAGCAGATCAAAGGCTAGGAATCCTGTGATGTGTAGCTCACCTCCTGACTCCCCAAAGCCTGTCCGCCATTACAAGGCTCAGGTCAGGAGTGTAATGGAATACTCGCCACTCGTCTGGATGAGTGCAGCTCCATCAACACTCAAGAAGCTTGACACCATCCAGTACAAGGCAGTCCACTTGATTGGTAGCTTTTCCTCAAGCATCCAATCCCTCCATGATTGATGAACAGTTGTAGCAGTGCATCCTATCTATCTTGCAGAGAATATTTATCAGAATGTTTCCTAGGATGCCAAATCTATCTTATGAGGAGAGAAAGTGTGGGATAGGCCACTACCCACCCAGGACTGCATGTTGCCCTGAAGGAGGGTTCTAACCCAAAATGTAAATAATTCCACCCTCCACCCCCCCCCCACCCCCCCACACACAGCTATAGATACTGCTCGATCCACTGATTTTGCCCAGCATTTCAGTTCTTGCTTAAGAAGTTATTCTGCTAGGAGTCATTAGAAGAAGCTCAATCCTACTTCAACAATGTTGTTGAGATTCCAAGAGAAAGAAAAAATATTGTGCAGGTCAGCAGCATGAACTTGTGCAATGGGTTTGCCACGTGCATTCAATCAGGAAGAGAAAGTGCTGCAACAGTACTCTGTGTTTCATATGTATGAATAATAACTAGCAGCAGCAAGCAGGATTATTTTTGTTTGAGGTTAGTAAAGTACAAGAAAAAGCATAAAGCTGTCACAAACATTGAAAAATTACTTTCAGATTCACGCAGAGAGCAACTCCTGGATACTGTCCAAACAAAGGGGGGCACATGAAACCTGGGAGTTCAAACTTTCCAAATCCACTTTGGCAGAAATTACTGCTGCTTTCCTGGTTTAAGTTGGCAATCCTGAATGTGATACTGAAAGTCAGCAGATGGACCGAACTTAAGTTGGATATAAATGCTGTTTTTTTGCCAGGAATTTGCTAGTATCATGTTTGGGAAATATGAAAAGGCTTCTGGAACATACATTATTCCCATGATGGTTGTAAAAAGTAAAGTCCAGAAAGGACTGGAAAGGTTTTACCTTTTGTCAAAAGCTGTCTTTCACATTAAACCATTAGAAATATTAAAAATTGCCTTACGCTATTTTGCAGACACAACATGGCTTCTGCTGGATGCCCCCAGGCCAAATGTTGCCTACTACACTAGGTCCGCAGAACACTCTTTAATTATTCACTTCTGCGATCAAATTCAGACTATCCTTGCTGTAATGGTCTAAACCACTTCTGCCAAGTATTCAATGGGCTGAATAGCCTCTTCCTGCAATGCAAGCTTCTGTAGTTCAAAATTTCTAATTATACAAGTCCCTAGCTCAAATGTTCAACAAATTGACACTAAATTATAATTACAAAAATGATGCAGTGATTGGTGGCAGGGCCAAAAGTTATATTTATATGATTACATTTGGAATCCTCCGCTAAGAATACGGCTAAATCCAGATTACTCTTGGGTTAAGCAGTGAGTTTTGGAACTTTGAATTTCCACTACAATATAGAAGTGGCTACTGATTTCTTCCTTTCTGTTCTTCCTCATATCTTCTCGCTGCTTTTCTGCCATCAGCTTGTTGCTAGAGTCAGTCAAGTGGCATTTAAACCAGATTTCATTTCCTACTGGTTACAATCTGAAGATCAGATTTTTTCCATACAATAATTATTTCCTCAAGTTAAATAAGTCATTACATAGAAACATAGAAAATCTACAGCACAATACAGGACTTTCGGCCCACAAAGTTGTGCTGAACACGGCCCTACCTCAGAAATTACTAGGCTTACTAAGCTCCATGTACCTATCTAAAAGCCTCTTAAAAGACCCTATCATATCCGCCTCCACCACTGTTGTAGACAGCACTCACCACTCTCTGAGTAAACAATTTACTCTTGACATCTCATTAGCTGTCTTAACAATTTCCACACTTCTGGTTTCAAAGTTTGCTAAAATTGACATCCATTGTGATAAATTAACTCATTAGGCCTTAACACTGCATAAAAAAATCTGATCTGAAAACATTGTACTTGAGGTCAATTTTATATAGTCCACTGTAAGTTTATTATTAAAGTACATACATGCCATGATATACAACCCTGAGTTACATTTTCTAGCAGGCATACTCAATAAATCCATGATAGAATAATAGCCATAATCAAATCAATTAAAGACCTCACCAACTGGGCATTCAACCAATGTGCAAAAGACAACAAACTGTGCAACTACCCAATAGAAAAAAATAATGATAATAAATACATAAGCAATAAATATGAAGAACGTGAGATGAAGAGTTCTTGAAAGTGAGTCCATTGGTTGTGGGAACAGTTCAGTGACGGGGCAAATGAAGCTGAGTGTATTTATCCCCTTCACTTCAAGAGCCGGAAGGTTGAGGGGTAATAACTGTTCCTGAGCCTGGTGAGTCCTAAGGCTCCTGATGGCAGCAGCGAGAAGAGAGAATGAAGAGAGTTAGGGAACTCTGACGATGGATATTGCTTTCCTGAGAAAACGCTCCATGTAGATGTGTTCAATGGTGGGGATGTCTTTACTTGTGATGGACTGGGCTGTATCTACTACATTCTGTAGGAGTTTCCATTCATTGGTGTTTCCATACCAGGCTGTGATGCAGCCTGTCAATATACTCTCCAGCACACATCAAAAGAAGTCTGTCAAAATTTTAGATGCCATGTCAAATCGTCGCAAAACTCCTAAAACAAAACAATTCAATAGTGCATACTAAAAGGAACTGACAAATTCTATAACAGTGGAAGAACCTGTTAAAGACCCCAACTCCAAATTTCTTACTGAGTTCTAGTTGACACCAAGCGCAATCTGTTAGGGCCACTGTAAAATGGCAGGATTTGTGTACTTTTGTGCACTTGATTCATGTAGAGTCTGAACAGCCGAAATTTTATAAATATCCTGGGTACTTGTTACACCAGGATTTAGCATAATACTTACACTTCAACACTAAAACAGTTATTGAAAGCAGCCTCCTGACTGATAGAGGCATGTACCACTTTGGGGAGAAGCTGTTGAGATCCCGGAAAGGATAGGACAATTTTAATAACAAAAATGTAGATATTTCCTCACACACACAGAACATAGAAATTTATAGTACATTACAGCCCCTTCAATCCACAATGTTGTGTCGACCATGTAATCTGCTCTAGAAACTGTCTACTATTTCCCTAGTGCATAGCCTTCTATTTTTCTAAGCTCTATGTACCATCTAAGAGTCTCATAAAAGACCCTATTTGTATTCAAGACCCTACTGTATCCAAAGCTCGAATTACTGACAGCCCTGTGGAGGGGTGATGGAGTTAATGTTTCAAATGTTCTCATTTGGTTTGGGGAACACTGGATCCACTCATTCCAGGAGCAAGCCAACAGATTCAGTTGTCTGTGTAGGCTGACCTAATGAACGTAAAATGGGGTATGCATGGGTGAGTGACAGCAGGTAGGAGAACATTGCTAACATCTGAGATAGTGGTCTAGAAATTTGGAAGCTCCCACTTCCTCCTACTTAACGAACCATATGTCTTTCTGTATGAATCACCTCCTGCTTAGTTGACAGTGTGATTCCTATGAAGTCAAGGCTATCCTTTTTATTGTATTCTAGGATTCCTCCAATGCACTGTACCTCAATGAAAGCCATTCAACTGTCCCAGCAAAACCAGCAAATGGTCATATGGTCAAGCAAGATTTCAAGCCAAAATTTTAGTTTGTTATATTCACAGACAAAGAAGAAAATTGAATCCTTCCCTCCCACCATTGCTCCACATACATATGCACAACCCCCCCCCCCCACACACACAGAGTCACATCTCAGTTTATATTGAAGTTTGCACGCAGTTCCATTACTTCATTCCCTGCTAAACAATCGTTTTACTTTCAGAGTGAATTACTTTCTGTAAGGCAAACTAACTGCCAGTTATCAACTTCCAATAAAGCCCAGTGCAAAAACCAGAATAAGTCATTTGGTCCCCTGAAACTGAAGCTAATTGTTAATAGAGGGGGAAAAATCTTGTCTTCCCTAAAGCCCTCTGAGCATCCTAATTCAAATTCAGACCATCCTGAGAACTACATCTCTCCTTCTTTTAAGACTCTCAATCCATTTCCTAATTAAAGCAAGCACCACGGCACAAATTTGAAGGAAATTGGTACAGTTGTATTTATTTATTTTATTTAGAAATGCAGCACAGTAACAGGCCCTTTCTGCCCAACGAACTTGTGCTGCCCAATTACACCCATGTGACCAAAGAACCTACTCACCCTTTAATCTTTAGACTAGGAGGAAATTGGAGCACTTTGAGGAAACTTACATGGTCATTGGGGAAAAGATATAAGTTCCTCCCAGACAGATGCGGAATTAAACCCGGGTTGTCTGCATTGTAATAGTGTGACACTAACCACTATGCTACCATGAAAACCACCAGGCTATGTTGAAAAGAGTGGTGGAATGATCAAGAACTACAGAGACAGAGACTATCAAAGATAAATTAGATAGCTTTGAAATAGGCCTGGACTGGCAAGCACGCCTTATGAGAACAGGTTGCATGAACTTATCCTTTTCTCCTTGGAGCAACGGAAGATGACAGGAGACCTGATAGAGGTGTATAAGATGATGAGAGACATTGATCATGTGGATAGTCAGAGGCTTTTTCCCAGGGCTGAAATGACTAACATGAGAGGACACATTCTTAAGGTGCTTGGAAGTAGGTACAGAGGTGATGTCAGGGGTACGTTTTTTTACACAGAGTGTGGTGAGTGTGTGGAATGGGCTGCCGTTGATGGTGGTGGAGGTGGATACAATAGGGCCTTTTAAGCGAATCCTGGATAAGTAGATTGAGCTTAGGAAAATAGAGGGCTATGGGTAACATGAGGTAACTTCTAAAGTAATCAGAATCAGAATCAGAATCAGAATCAGACTTTAATCGCCAAGTACCTGTGCACATACAAGGAATTTACTTCTGGCAGATGTTGTCTCTCTGCTCATAACAATAATAATGATAAATATAAATGAAAATATAGATTATACATACAAGTAGTGCAATCCAAGTAATAGTTAACTGGCAGTTAACTGTTCAGCAAAGTGACCGCAGTAGGGAAAAAACTTCTCCAGTGCCTATTAATCTTAGTCTGGAGGGATCTGAAGCGCCTACCAGACGGAAGCAGTTCAAACAGTCCGTGCGCAGGATGGAAGGAGTCCTTAATGATGTTCCCCGCCCTCTTCTTCAACCTGGAAGAGTACAGGTCCACAATAGAGGGCAGGGAGGCTCCAATGATGCGCTCGGCAGTCCTCACTGTGCGCTGTAGTCTGGTTCTATCCTGCTTGGTGGTGGCTCCAAACCACACAGTGATGGAGGTGCACAGGACAGACTCAATGACTGCAGTGTAGAACTGCAGCAGCAATTCCTGAGGCAGACCATATTTCCTCAAGAGCCGCAGGAAGTACATCCGCTGCTGGGCCTTCTTCAGGATGGAGCTGATGTTCTGCTCCCACTTCAGATTCTGAGAGATGGTGGTTCCCAGGAGCCTGAAGTTCTCCAAGGTGGACACAGGGCTGCCGAGGACTGTGAGGGGGGATATAATGGGGGGATATCTCCTGAAATCCAGTATCATCTCCTTTGTCTTGAGCATGTTCAGCTCCAGTAAGTACATATTTGGCACAACATTGTGGGCCAAAGGGCCTGTATTGTGTTGTAGGTTTCTGTTTCTATGCTTCTGTATCAGATGGGACCAAAATGTTGTGGACGCTATCTGGAACATCCCTACCCTGGGAACCTGGGCACCCAGATGGTATGTTGCCTCCCAGGTTCCAGGGTCAGGGACATCTCAGATCGTGTCCACAATGTTTTGAAGAGGGAAGAGGAGAGCCAGATGTCTTGGTACATATCGGTACAAATGACATAGGAAGGAAAAGCAAAGAGGCCCTAAAAAGAGAATTTAGGAAGCTAGGTAGAGAGCAGGGAAGAAGGATTTCTTGGGTAGTAATTGCTGGATTGCTGCTTGTGCCATGCGCCAGTGAGAGTAGAAACAGGATAATTTGGCAGATAAGTGCATGGCTGAGAGGCTGGGGCAGGGGGTAGGGCTGTTGGATAATTGGGATTTCTTCTGGGGGAGGTATGACCTGTTCAAAAGTGACAGGTTGCACCGGAACCCGAGGGGGACCAACATTCTTGCAGGCAGGTTTGTTGGAGCTGTTGGAGACGGTTTAAACTAACTTAGCAGGGGGTGGGAACCGGAGTGAAGGAACTCAGGATAGGACGGATGATAATAAGGTAAGGGTAGCCTGCAGTCAGACTGTCAGAAAGGGCAGGCAGGTGATGGGACTTATTTGCAGCCAATAGGCTGAGTATCAAATCATCAGGGATGCAGAATCAGAAAGGATAGTAAATATGGTACTCAAGGTGTGGTATCTAAGTGTGCGTAGTATATGAAGAAAAAGAAGAAGAGTATAAGAAGTAAGGTGGATGATTTGTTGCAATATTACAGATTGCCAGGTATGATGTTGTGGCTGTCACTGAATCGTGGCTGAAGGATGGTTGTAGTTGGGAGCTGAATGTCTAAGGTTACACATTATATCAGTGGGATAGGAAGGTAGGCAGAGGGCATGGTGTGGCTCTACTGGTAAAGCCAGGATTGGATTGGAAGATGTTGAATCCTTGTGGGTTGAGTTAAGAAACTATGTTAAAAGGATCTTGATAGCAGTTATATACAGGCCTCTTAACAGTTGCTGGATTACTACAGGAAATAGAACAGGCAAGTCAAAAGGGCAATGTTATGGTAGTCATGGGGGATTTTAACTCCCATGTTAAAAGGTTGATTGGGCAAATCAGGTTGGTAATGGATCTCAAGAGAATGAGTTTGTTGAATACCTAAGAGATAGCTTTTTAGAGCAGTTTATCATTGAGCCCACTAGGGGATCAGCTATACGAGATTGGGTGTTATGTATTGAACCAGAGTTGATTAGGGAGCTCAAGGTAAAAGAACCCTTAGGAACCAGCGATCACAATATGATTGAGTGCAATTTGAAATTTGATAGGGAGAAAGTAAAGTCTGATATAGCAGTATTTCAGTTGAGTAAAGGAAAGTTGGCCAAAGTAAATTGGAAGGAGCTGCTGGCAGAGACGTTAGCAGAGCAACAATGGTCTGTGTTTCTGGGAAAAATGAGGAAGGTACAGGACATATGTATTCCATTAATGAAGAAATACTCAAATGGTAAAATAGTAAAACATGACTGACAAGGGAAGCCAAAACTATTGTAAAAGCCAAAGAAAGGGCATACAACAAAGCAAAAATTAGTGGGAAGATAAAGGATTGGGAAAAGCAAGTAGGAATAAAAGGAAACATCTCTGATTGGCTGCCATTGGCTGGTGGTGTTCTGTAGGGGTCAGTGTTGGGACCACTTCTTTTTATGCTGTATATAAATGACTTAGATGATGGAGTAGATGGCTTGGTTGCCAAGTTTGCAGATGATGCAAAGATTGGTGGAGGGGCAGGTAGTGTTGAGGAAACAGGTAGAATGCAGAAGGACTTAGACAGATGAGGAGAATGGGCAAGAAAGTGGCAAATGAAATACAATGTTGAAGATTGCATGGTCATTTACTTTGGTAGTAGAAATCAATGTGCAGACTATTTTCTAAATGGGGAGAAAATCCAGGAATCTGAGATGCAAAAAGACTTGAGAGTCCTTGTGCCGAACACCCTGAAGGTTAACTTGTAGGTTGAGTCAGTGGTAAGGAAGGCAAATGCCATGTTAGCATTCATTTCAAGGGATCTTGAATACAAGAGCAAGCTGAGGCTTTACAAGGCACTGGTGATGCCTCACCTTGAGTATTGTGAACAGTTTTGGGCCCCTCATCTTAGAAAAGATGTACAGGCATTGGTGAGGGTCCAGAGGAGGTTTACAAGGATGATTCCAGGAATAAAAGGGTTATCATAGGAGGAACGTTTGATGGCTCTGGGTCTGTACTGGCTGGAATTCAGAAGGACGAAAGGGGATCTCATTGAAACTTTTCGAATATTGAAAGGCCTAGACAGAGTAGCTGTGGAAAAGGATGTTTTCCATGGTGTGAGAGTCTAGGGTCTAGGCCAAGAGGGCATTACCTCAGGATACAGTGGCGCCCTTTCAAAACAGAAATGCAGAGAAATTTCTTTAGCCTAAGTGTGGTGAATTTGTGGAATTTGTTGCCACATGCAGCTGTGGAGGGCAGGTCGTTGGGTGTACTTAAGGCAGAGATTGACAGATTCTTGATTGGACATGGCATCAAAGGTTATGGGGAGAAGGCTGGGAACTGGGGTTGAGGAGGAAAAAAAAGATCAGCAATGATTGAATGGCAGAGCAGACTTGATGGGCCAAATGGCCTAATTCTGCTCCTATCTCTTAGTGTCTTAAGGTTTTATGTCAATGCAGCTATATAGAAGACAAGACAGCAGCCATATTTCATTTGGAGTTTGAGGAGATCTGGTTTGTCAACTAAACACACAAAAGCTTCTACAGATGTACCATGGAGAGCACTCTGACAGGCTGTATCACTGGTATGGGGTGGGGGGGGGGGAGAGTGGGGGAGGTTGGCTACTGTGTAGGATCAAAAGAAGCTACAGAAAATTTTAAAGTAATCAACTCCATCTTGGGTATCAGCCTCCACTATTCTCCAAGACATTTTCAAGGAGCGGAGCTTCAGAAAAGCGGCATCCATCATAAGGGACCCCCATCACCCAGGACATGCCCCCTTTTCATTTTTATCATCAGGTACAGAAACCTGAACACACTCAGTGATTCAGGAACAGCTTCTTCCCCTCTGGCATGTGATTCCTAAATGGATACTGAACCTGTGAACACTACCACACTTTTATCATTTCTGCTTTAGCACTATTTTTAACCATTTAATATACATATGTATACTTACTATAAATGATTTAATTATTTATTTTTTTCTATGTTATCATTGTACTGCTGCTGCTAAGTTAACAAATTCCACAACATATATTAAACATGATTCTGGTTCTGATAATGTTAAAGAAAAGTAATTAAATTATACAAGGGGTAATAATTCATCATGTAAGGTTATTTAGAATTATTATTATTTAATGTCAAATAATAATTTGAATATTGTATTTATATTAATCAGTTTGCAGACATATCTTAGTGTCTAGCAGCAAATCAAGTCAAGTTTATTGTCATTTCGACCATAAACTGCTGGTACAGTACAGAGGAAAAAATGAAACAAGGTTCCTCCAAGACCCTGGTGCTACATGAAACAACACAAAACTACACTAGACTTTGTGAGACAACTCAAGGCTACACTAGACTATGTAAAATAACATAGAAACTGCACTAGACTACAGACCTGCACAGGAGTACATAAAGTGCACAAAACAGTGCAGGGTAGTAAAATAATTAATAAACAAGACAATAGGCACAGTAGAGGACAAATTACAATATAATAATAAATGATGTAGATGTCAGTCTGGACTCTGAGCATTGAAGAGACTGATGGCTTGGAGGAAGAAACTGTTGCACAGTCTGGTCATGTGAGCCCGAATGCTTTGGTACCTTTTGCCAGATGGCAGGAGGGAGAAGAGTTTGTAGGAGGGATGTGTGGGGTCCTTCATAGTACTGTTAGCTTTGCGGCTGCAGCATGTGGTGTAAATGTAGTGGCTGGAAGAAAGACCCCGATGATCTTCTCAGCTGACCACACTATTCACTAAATAAAAACACAAAATGCTGGCAGAACTCAGCAGCCAGACAACATTTATGGGAGGAGGTAGTAACGACGTTTCGAGCCGAAACCCTTCATCCGAGACGGTGAATTCCTGAACCAGGCAGTGATGCAGCTGCTCAGGATGCTGTCAATACATCCTCTGTAGAATGTGGTGAAGACGGGGAGTGGGAGATGGACTTTTCTCAGCCTTTGCAGAAAGTAGAGACGCTGCTGGGCTTTCTTTGCTATGGAGCTGGTGTTGAGGTACCACGTGAGATTCTCCACCAGGTGAACACCAAGAAATCTGGTGCTCTTAATGGTCTCAACAGAGGAGCCATCAATGTTCAGCAGAGAGTGGTCTTTCCGTGCTCTCCTGAAGTCAACAACCATCTCTTTTGTTTTGTTCACATTCAAAGACAGGTTGTTGGCTCAGCAACGGTCTGTTAGCCGCTGCACCTCCTCTCTGTAAGCTGACTCATCGTTCTTGCTGACGAGACCCACCATGATCGTGTCATCAGTGAACTTGATGATATGGTTCGAGCTGTGTCTTGCAGCACAGTCGTGGGTCAGCAGAGTGAACAGCAGTGGACTGAGCACACAGCCCTGGGGGGCCCCTGTGCTCAGTGTGATGGTGTTGGAGATGCTGCTACTGATCCGGACTGACTGAGGTCTCCCAGACTGGAAGTGTAGGATCCCGTTGCAGAGGGAGGTGTTCAGGCCCAGCAGTTTCAGCTTTCCAGTCAGGTGCTGAGGAATGATAGTATTAAATGCTGAAGTCTATGAACAGCGTTCAAACGTATGTGTCTTTTTTGTCCAGGTGGGTGAGGGCCAGGTGGAGGGTGGTGGCAATGGCGTCGTCTGTTGAACGGTTGGGACGATACGCGAACTGCAGGGGTCCAGTGAGGGGGGCATCAAGGTCTTTATGCTCCTCATGACAAGCCTCTTTGAACACTTCCTGATGATGGATGTGAGAGCAATGGGATGGTAGTCATTGTGGCAGGACACTGAAGACTTCTTTGGCACAAGGACAATGGTAGCCGCCTTAAAGCACGTTGGAATGACGGCAATGAATAGAACTATGTGCAATGGATCTCATATTCACAAAATGTTTGATAAAACATCAGTAACTCCTGTCTTGTAGCATTATAGTTGACCATTACTATCTTCTGAAGTGGCCTAGAAAGCATCGAAGGGAATAAATTGCTTGACTGGACACTTGACATCAAGTCAAACTATGTCAAAATCACACTCAACACTCCAGAAAAAAATTCCTCATTCACATCCATAGGTTGTTCCTAACGTTGGGAAAATTGACCCACCTACACTGAAAAAACAATCTGACAAACCAACCCAATTTCTCACTCACAAGAAAATCTGCAGATGCTGAAAATTCAATTTCTCACTGCATTTTTTTATTGTTAAGTCAGATCTTTAAGATTGCAAAGGCTAATTGCTGTGAAATATATTAGTGTACAAATCTTTGGAGTTTAATTACAGTTTGGCTGTCAATTTTACAGGTTGGAAAGTGTTTGTAGGTTATAGACTCAGAGGAAAATAGCTAGTTTTCTTTTCCTTAAATATATCCCTTGTTTTTGCAATGTTATTTCAGAACTATTGAGAGATTAGTATTGGCCAGGTCACTGAGGTAGCAAATGGGCTATTAGTTTAATGTCTTGTGTGAAAACTGTCACACTTAACAGAGTAGCATTCCCTGAAACAACAGCCTGGTTTATTGAGTAGAAAAGGCTCCAGCTCAAAGGAATATGTGACCTAGACTTGGTCCGTCATGTTCAGGTACAGAACTATGCAGAGCTCAATGATGTTAAGCACTCAGCAGTCTGGGCAGCATCAGAAGTGATGAATGAAGGAAACATTGAAGTTGATCTGCTGCCCACTCCCATGCCAGTCCTGCAGCTGCACATACCTTGCATGGCCACAGTGACATCTCTTGAAATCTCTGTTTCCAGGATATCCCACAAGGGAGCAGATCATGAGTTAGGGCCTGAGGCCCTGACCCCAGTACTAGTTGACATCCTTTGGCAGCTCACCCTAACACTACTGCTCTAGTCTTATTGCTTTAAATCATTTTAAAAGAAGTTTTAAATAACTCTAGCAAACACATTTAACACATTAAACTACTGTCAATTAATTAAAAACATTAATGAACAAATAATAGTCTTTGATGAAGGTGGGTGTCCTCTTTCAAATGAATGGGGCTATTCTAGATGTCCCAGCTATATCTGTTGTAAACTTCGAGCCTGAATAGGTGTCTTTGTTTCTTTGGTTTAGTAAACTACAAAATGCCCTGGATTCCAGAAGTCTGGAAAACACAGATGTCTACACTGCAGTAGACCATGATTATTAACAGAATTGTTGGCTTGCTATCAAAGCAATCTAACCATTAGCATTTTTTCTCTACCTAATGATGCTGCCTGGCCTGCTATGACTTTCTAGTATCTGCAGCATTTTGCTTCTAGATTAGTGACCTTAAAGAACTTTGCATTCATCTCCAACCACTTTCCAGCATGAATGAAGCAGGACGAAGATGAAAATCAAGATAGACCATCTAAAAATGATTCCTAACCAATCTTAATCACAGCTCCAGGACTTACCATGTATGGTACTTCTTAAATGTTTTACTTAGCAACATGTTTTGAAATAATGTGGCATTGAGCCAATAAGTAAAATTTCTTCTGAATGAGGTTAAATGTAATGGTGATTAGTTTGTCACTGCATGATAAGATCATCAGCAGTTTATATGGTAACTATTGCATGCAGGGTTGATAGCCAGGAAGGTGGACAATGGGTAGCCAAGTGAAAGTAAATAAAGAAATAATGATGTTACTTCAGCTATTATTCATTTATTCTAAATGGAAAGTGAATAAACAGACGGCGAGGGTTTGGGGTGGGGGGTTGGTGAACAGAGTGGGATAAAGCTAAAGATAGACTCCAGGTTGGGCATAATCCTGCAATGTATATTCCATGTAATTTTATGGAATTAACTCAGAACAGTATACAAATCAACTAGGACGTTGAAAAAGATCATTGTCTATTTTAATGTCATTTTGTTGCTCCTTTTCTTCCTGTGTGAGCAAACACTACTCCAAGGATTTGAACATACATTTTCAGCTTTTCTCAAGTACCTTGTCCATTGTCTATTCCCATTGATTGCTCCCAGGCAGCTAATACCAGCCTATGACCCGATCTCGGACAAAGTGAATCGAATGCCCACATCCCCAGCATTAAGAGCTGACACTACAAGTTTGTTCCTTCATTAAATCATTGACTAATTTCCCCTTTTCTGAGCTAGCTGTAATAAAGAAATATATGCACAATAAAAATACCTACCAAATATTTTAATTTGGGCTACTTTTATTAAGATATTGTGAAGATTTGGTAAGTTACCAAAAACTCTTGCAAGTTTCTATGGAGAGGTTGCCTCACTGCCTGGGATGGAGTCTCCAATGCACAGAATCACAAGAGGCTGTAGAGGATTGTAGATTCTTAGCTATGAATCATCAAGTGTGACTATGATGAAGCGACAGTCATAAGTCTACAAGTAGACTCATGATTGTAGCTTCATCACAAGCACAACGCTCCCTACTGTTGAAGCCCTCTTCAGGAGGTAGTGCCTCAAGAAGATAGCATCCAGCAATAAGGACTATCTCCTTTTGGAGCATTTTATTGTTACTCTTGCAGTTCTGTGCACTCGAGACTCCATACCAGGTAATGATGCAATGTATAAAAATACTCTCCACAGCACATATATAGAAATTTACACGAGCCTTTGGTGACACATCAAAACTTCAAGTCCTAATAAAGTAAAGCTGCTGGCATGTGCTTTTTTAGTGATTGAATCAATCTGTTGAGTCCAGGATAGATCATCTGAGAGGTTGGCAGCCAGGAACTTGAAGCTGCTCACCCTTTCCATTGGCTCCTCAATAAAGAATGGTGTGTGTTCTCCCAACTTCTCTCTCTGGTCCATACTTTTTTTTATTCCACCTGGGTTGCAGATATAGGAGTCTGAAGACCTATACTCTGTTTTAGGAACAGCTTCTTCCACTCTAGCAACAGATTTCTGAGTGGTCAATGAACACTACCTTATTATCTTATTTTTAACTATTTCTTTGTTTTAGTGATATATAGATTTTAAGTCTTGCACGGGATTGCCACCACAAAAAAAAACAATATTCATGATATATGTCAGTGATAATAAACATGATTCTGATTCTGGCTCTGTTTTTGTGAAAACATTGATCCTTCAAAGAGAGTTGTGTCTATCTGGTATTCAGAAAATACTGACTTTAATCCTGCAGTTTATGGCATCACCCAAATTCTTGATTGACAAAAGAAGCTCTATATATCCTGGTGATAAATCTTTTGTGTAAGAAACAAAGGAGGAGATAATGGGAGGTTGCAGACCCAGACAACAAAATGCTCAGGAAGTGTTCCTTCCTTTTCTAGTGGAATTAGTACTGTAACACTGGGTATTAGTGAAGTTTTATGGCCTGCATTTCTTTTTTTGTAATTTATTTTTTATTGAAGTTCATCAAACAAACATTTCCATAAGATGTATTTCAGACATTGTACTTATATATCATATAATCATATATATCACAAATCTCCACAAAGTATTTATCTGAGGTATACACTTATAGAAAAGAGTGGAAAGAAAAAACAAGCAAAAGGAAAGAACTATGTTCTGCATTTCAATGGGATAGGGCCCAGACAAAATGGACAAACTGCACCCCAATTACCAGCCATCAGCTTCCCTGGTGAAATAATTTATTATTAATATCTGCTGGTCATGTGAATAAATAACAAGATGTATATATTGCCAGAAAGTAATTTCAACTAATATAAAACATAAAAATATCTGTTTACTTCGTATCTATTTACTCAATGTACTTCAGAATCAGAAACAGAATCAGAATCAGGTTTAATATCACCAGCAGCTATGATGAAATTTGTTAACCTAGCAGCAGCAGCAGTACATATAGAAAAAAATAGATAAATGAATTGCAGTAAGTATATATATGCATAGTTAAATTAAAAATAGTAGTGCAAAAACAGAAATAATAAATAAGAAATAATTTGAATTATAGTTCATAAGACGCTCAAAGCAGCTGTGCAGGTTGACTCTATGGTTAAGGAGGCTTACGGTGTATTGGCCTTCATCAATCATGGAATTGAATTTAGGAGCCGAGAGGTAATGTTGCAGCTATAAAGGACCCTGGTCAGAACCCACTTGGAGTACTGTGCTCAGTTCTGGTCGCCTCACTACAGGAAGGATGTGGAAACCATAGAAAGGGTGCAGAGGAGATTTACAAGGATGTTGCCTGGATTGGGGAGCATGCCTTATGGAAACAAGTTGAGTGAGCTTGGCCTTTTTTCCTTGGAGCCATGGAGGATGAGAGGTGACCTGATAGAGGTGTAGAAGATGATGGGAGGCATTGATCGTGTGGATAGTCAGAGGCTTTTTCCCTGGGCTGAAATGGTTGCCACAAGAGGACACAGGTTTGAGGCGCTGGGGAGTAGGTACAGAGGAGATGTCAGGGGCAAGTTTTTTGCGCAGAGAGTGGTGAGTGCGTGGAATGGGCTGCCGGCAATGGTGGTGGAAGCGGATACAATAGGGTCTTTTAAGAGACTTTTGGATAGGTACATGGAGCTTAGAAAAATAGAGGGCTTTGGGTAAGCCTAGTAATTTCTAAGGTAGGGCACAACTTTGGGGGCCGAAGGGCCTGTATTGTGCTGTAGGTTTTCTATGTTTCTATGTTTTTCAATTAATTGTTTACCAGTTCATAAAAATTAAGGGTACTGAGCTTCTGTCAAAAATTAAGCACTTAAATCCTTTGCCTAGGAAATTTTGAGTAATGCAGGACAGGACATGAAAGTATGGGAGCTCATGCAGGAGCTCAGGAAGATCCAAGATTCAATTCATATAATGTGCTGAAGCATCTGATATCAACGCAGGTAGCAGTACAATGTAAAAAAAAGTCTTATACAGTTGTGTCCCATGTTCCAGTCCTCAAAATCACTCCATTTCACAATTTTCCAAAATGCAAAGCCCTCTCATTAGCACGTGTCAAAAAGCACAAGTGGAGAAAAGCAACTTTTTGAAAAAAAGCATGAAATTTTATGTCTATTGTATTTACTTTTTTAAGTAAATGCTGTAAGATTGAATTTTATTCCATATCTCAAACTTCTTGATAGTGATTCTGGAAAGAATTAATTTCTATTAAGCAAACCTCCAATAACACAGTGGGGGGAAGGAGGGGAGGAATTGTTGCCTGAATTGTTGGTAGTTGGATGTCTGAAAGCACCTGACAGTCAATAAAATGCTCCTGAAGTGTATTCACTATTGTAACGTGGGAAATGCAGCAGCCAGTATGCAAACAGGCTGCTCTGACAATTGACAATGGTGACTTATTTTCACCATGGACATCCAGTCCCTATATACCTCCATCCCCCACCAGGAAGGTCTCAAAGCTCTCCACTTCTTTTTGGATTCCAGACCTAACCAGTTCCCCTCTATACCACTCTTCTCTGTCTAGCGCATTAAGTTCTCACTCTTAATTCTCCTTTGGCTCTTCCTCCAAACCTAAGGTGTAGCCATGGGCACCCGTATGGGTCCCAGCTATGCCTGCCTTTTTGTTGGCTTTGTGGAACAGTCCATGTTCCAAGCCTATATGGGTATCCGTCCCCCTCTTTTCCTTCGCTACATCAACAACTGCATTGGTGCTGCCTCCTGCACGCATGCTGAGCTCATTGACTTCATTAACTTTGCCTCCAACTTTCACCCTGCCCTCAAATTTACCTGGTCCATTTCCGACACCTCCCTCCCCTTTCTTGATCTTTCTGTCTCCATCTCTGGAGACAGCTTATCTACTGATATCTACTATAAGCCCACTGACTCTCACAGCTACCTGGACTATTCCTCTTCCCACCCTGTCTCTTGCAAAAATGTTCTCCCCTTCTTGCAATTCCTCCGTCTCCACCGCATCTGCTCTCAGGATGAGGCTTTTCATTCCAGGACGAAGGAGATGTCTTCCTTTTTTAAACAAAGGGGCTTCCCTTCCTCCACCATCAACTCTGCTCTCAAACGCATCTCTCCCATTTCCTGCACATCTGCCCTCACCCCATCTGCCTGCAACCCCACTCGGGATAGGGTTCCCCTTGTCCTCACCTACCATCCCTCCAGCCTCTGCGTCCAACATCTAATTCTCCGTAACTTCTGCCACCTCCAACAGGATCCCACTTCCGAGCACATCTTTCCCACCCCCCCTTTTTCTGCTCTCCGTAGGGATTGCTCCCTACGCAACTCCCTTATCCATTCGTCCCCCTCATCCCTTCCCACTGATCTCCCTCTTGGCACTTATCCTTGTAAGCGGAACAAGTGCTACACCTGCCCTTACACTTCTTCCCTCACCACCATTCAGGGCCCCAGACAGTCTTTCCAGGTGAGGCGACACTTCACCTGTGAGTCGGCTGGTGTGGTATACTGCGTCCGGTGCTCCTGGAGTGGCCTTTTATATATTGGTGAGATCCGACACAGACTGGGAGACCGTTTCGCTGAACACTTACGCTCTGTCCACCAGAGAAAGCAGGATCTCCCAGTGGCCACACATTTTAATTCCACGTCCCATTCCCATTCTGATATGTCTATCCATGGCCACCTCTACTGTCAAGATGAAGCCACACTCAGGTTGGAGGAACAACACCTTATATACCAGCTGAGTAGCTTCCAACCTGATGGCGTGAACTAACTTCCGTTAATGCCCCTCCTCCCCTTCTTACCCCATCCCTGATATATGTAGTTCCCCCCCCCTTTTTTTCTCTCTTTCTGCCCATCACTCTGCCTGTTCACCATCTCCGTCTGGTGCTCCCCTCCCTCTTTCTTTCTCCCTAGGCCTCCTGTCCCATGATCCTTTCCCTTCTCCAGCTCGTATCCCTTTTGCCAACCACCTTTCCAGCTCTCAGCTTCACCCCACCCCCTCTGGTCTTCTCCTATCATTTTGCATTTCCCCTCCCCCTCCTACTTTCAAATCTCTTAACTATCTTTCCTTTCAGTTAGTCCTGACGAAGGGTCTCGGCCCGAAACGTCAACAGTGCTTCTCCCTATAGATGCTGCCTGGCCTGCTGCGTTCCACCAGCATTTTGTGTGTGTTATATAGTGACTGGATGATAGCTGTAAAATTTGGCAAGATCTGCAATGAAGTGGAGCTGCAGGGACATTAGGCACAGTTTCTAAGCAGGCTGTCGGGGTCAGGAATTCTCCTGTGCACAATGCCCAAAGTGAATTCCAGTATTATGTTCAAATTGCATAAATTGCATGAGGCAGCCTTGTCTCCACAATCTCCCACCAAGAGCAAGGGGACTGGGAATTTGACTAAAATTTTTAGAAGGAAGCTAGGCAGTGGGTGATTGGGGAGCTGGGAAGAGATTGGAGAGGTTATTGATGGAAGGTTCAGGAAAGAAGTCATGAGGGGGTGGATGCAGAAGGGTTAGTGCCAGAGAGAAAAGTGGATATTCTGGGAAGAAAATTAATGACAGGATGTCCATGCTAAATGATAGATGCAAGCAGAAGACCTGTAGTGAGTGTTTGGAGTTATGTGAATATAGCAGATATAAATTCAAACAAGAACCAAGCTTCAGCTCTTATTGTAAATGCAAATAAGTTCAGGAAGTGTGCAATTAGTCTTCTTTTTTTTTTTGTAAATTGCAAGCAGTAAATTGAAGTTAGAAACACAGGCAGCTCCACAGACTAAGAGGTTGCAAACGAAATAACCAAACACTAAGACAATAGCGTTGTGTTAATTGGCCTGCACCAAGCCAATGTGGATAAGTTATTTGCACGACTGCAACTGGTTCATGCAATCTGATGACCAGACCGATGGTATAATTTAGCATAACAAACATTGTCACAGGTATTGACAATCAATAGTTTTTGTGTACTTATCATATTGGGTACTCAGAGACAGCACTGACAACGTTAACTTTGGGTATCTGGTATTTCTGTCCAAGAAGCTTTTAGATGATTTGTCTGAATTACTCTGTAATAATGTGTTTGAACATTCAGAGGCATCTGTCACTGTAGATATGTAATTCAAAGAAAGCATTGTCAACCCAAAATATTGAAGGAAGCTATGTCATTGTGGTAGGCAAGGAAAAACACCTCATATACTTGTTCAGTAATGAACAGATAAGTCATGTCTGGAATCATGACCCCAATGAACATGACTTTGTTTTTTGTTGTTGCAGTATTTATTCCATAATTTATAGTAAATTTTAATACCTTTGTACTGCCGCTGCCACAAAACAACCAATTTCTTATCATATAAGTCTGATAATAAACCTGATTCTGATACCGAATGAAAGAGTCGGTTACTCAGGATACATTATAATTTGTCACAAGTTCTGTTCTGTTCTATGAAACATCTAATTGGTGGTCTGCTGCTTCATATCAAGTTTACCCATGGTTTCTCTGCATAAGTGATTCATTTGTCCTTGAACCGGAACAATTATAGAAATAGTAAAAGCATTTAATTAGACCGAAGTAATCACACCTCTAAGTAGATCATTTTCCATTCTCCTGATGTATCAGAAGACTTGAAGTTGAGAACAGAGAGGTGTGGGATACAGATTCTGTAAAGAGCAAAACACATGTACAATGAACTTCAGTTACTTGGGACACATCAGGACCAGTACATTTTGGCGTAATTAAGTGGCTGTTCCAATTAGCTGAAGATTCATGGCAATAGTTAAAAAGTTATAAAAAAAGACAAGCTACTGCTTGGCTGAGTAACAGATTATGTATTTAAATAAAATGCAGAACAAATTAGAGCACTAACTATACTATAAAACTGTAGTTCCTTATAGTTATCAAAATAGGAATTAATCGACAGTGTTCTTTTGATTGACTGTAAACATATCATCACAGACACCTAGTGCAGATAATAGACTGCCTTCATAAAATGTATTTGACAATTTCGTCCTCCAAGTCTTCATTTTCATCGTAATATTCAAGATAATAATTGAAACTCTCAAGTTCTTCATAGTTCATAACTTGTTTAGGTAATGAAATTGTTTAATTTTCTCTACAGTTCATTTCTGCCATCTTCAAGCCTGAATGCTTGAAACAGCAGTGAAAAAAACTGTTTGAATGGTCTTTCTGCTCATTTATTGCCAACTATTAGTGACAAAAATCACTGCTTTTTGAACACAAAACGTACAACTGATGCTATTTCACTCTAAGTACAGTGTAGTGTTTTGGGGCCACACATGTACACATGACTGACACTAGTTTGAAATTTCAGCAACAGTTTCCTGACCCAATTAAGTGACATGCTGTCCCAAATAAACAAAGGGAATCCAAACTATTTTTTCAATTAGCTTTTGCTCTTTAAGAATTGTCCCAAATAAGCAGCTGTTCCAATTAACAGATTGCCCTATTAATCCAAATCAACTGTATATAATCTCATCAATATTGCAAAGCATCCCATGATACTTCATATGGGTTATGCCAGACAAGTATCAGAAATAGAGCTCAATATGCAAATATTAGAACAATACACAGTTATAAGCATGATCAAATACAGAGATTTTGAAGAAATAACCATAAGAAGAAAGAGAGTATTGAAGATTTCTTGAGAGAAAAGGCTGAATTCTTAATTCTGGAGAATTAAGCAACAACACACAAAATTCTGAAGGAACCCAGGCCAGGCAGCATCTATGGAAATAAATGCAGTCAACTTTTTGGGCTGAAACGTTGCCTGTACTCTTTCCCTAGATGATGTCTGACCTGCTGAGTTCCTCCAGCATTTTGTGTTGTTGCTCGGATTTCCAGCACCTGCAGATTTTCTCTTGTTTGAGCTTGAGAACTCAGCAATTTTTGCACAGCAACTGATAGATTTAGGAAACTGGGGGATGCACATAGGACCAGCAGTGAAGGTTTATAGAGCTTTCAGATGGTTGTGGTGTTTTAGATGAATATGGAAATATTAAGCATGTTTAAAATTAAAACCAGGATAAAGCTTTAAAATTTGAACCTTATTCGGCCAAGATTCAATAGCAATTAGTAAGCCCAGGCTGATGAGAGACAAGAAGGCTGTGGTGAGGTGGAAGTGCCTATTATTAGTGTCTCTGTAGAAGATGTTATGTGTTAATGGATGATGTCACAAAGGTTCAGCAGTGAACATGAAGGATTAGGGTTCACAGTAGGTCCTTGAGGTTCTTTAGTCCTAAAAGCCCTACTAAGAAGCCTAGCAACTCATAGTTTAGTGTCATGATCAATATCATATATGTCAAACTCAAGGCCCGCGGGCCAAATCCGGCCCACGGTGGAATTATCTTTGGCCTGCGAGATAATATCTAATTACTATTAAAGCGGGCCCCAGTAATCGAAGTGCCTATGGTGTATGATATGGCTAATGCTGAGTTTATTCAGGTACCAGGTTTTCAGGGTTTTTAGTGTTTATTCGGTTTCCCTGGTTTATTTCCTGAATATCATTAATGAATAAATTTTTTTCTATTAGAGCTGGCCCGCCGGTATATTGCATGCACCACTAATACTACAAATCCCACAATGCACTGCCAGAGCATTGCTCACGCTTGCCTTACTCTCTCATCGCCATCCTTATGGCGCTAGTCACGTGTGGTCAACTTTCAGCTATCCCTCACCCCAAAAATGGCTGAACGAAAGGTGGACTTTGAAAACGGGTTTTCAAGGCAGGTGGGAGGCAGAGTATATGTTCGCAGATATAAAGGGCAAACCTGTTTGTCTTGTGTGCGGACACGGTGTGGCTGTAATTAAAGAATATAATGTAAGACGACACTATGAAACGAAACACCACGACAAATACAAGCATCTGGACAAGAAACAGAAGCCCGCGATGTGCAGTCAAAAGAGTGGATTAGTGGGCAGGATCCGGGAGAAGATGCGGGAGGAAAACGGCGCAGATGAGCTGACAGCTTATCACTGCATCATACACCAGGAATCATTGTGTGGCAAAGCCTTGAAAATGGAACATATAATGAGCACCATAACACGAGCAGTTAACTTCATTAGAGCCAAAGGTTTAAATCACCATGAGTTCAAGTCGTTTCTGGAGGAGTTGGGTTCAGAATATAATGATTTGCCCTATCACACAGAGGTGCGATGGTTAAGCCAAGGAAAAGTGCTGAAAAGATGTTTCGAGTTGTGTGAGGAGATCTGTCAGTTCATGGAAAGCAAAGGGAAAGACACAACAGAGCTCCGGGATAAAAAGTTGCTTTGTGAAATGGCATTTCTGTGTGACATCACGAGCCATCTCAATGCGCTCAACCTGCAGCTTCAGGGGTGGGGTCGTGTGATCACAGACATGTACGCTGCAGTGAGGGCTTTTAAAACCAAGCTGCGCCTGTGGGAGACGCAGATGCAGCAAGAAAACTTGAGCCATTTTCCATGTTGCCAAACTATGAAAGAGCAGGTTTCTACCGCAGTGTTCCCACGTGCAAAGTTTGCTGAAAAACTTAGCATACTTGGTGCCGACTTCACACGGCGATTTGCCGACTTTGAAACCCAAAAAAGCAGGTTTGAACTGCTCAGTAATCCATTTGCAGCTGACGTGGAAAGCGCACCAACCAACAAACAAATGGAGCTGATTGAACTCCAATGTAGTGACACACTCAAGGCAAAGTATGACTCGGTGGGCGCTGCACAGTTTCTACGTTTCATTCCCGACACAATGCCCCAGCTGCTCAAATGCTCTCTATGTTTGGCAGCACATATCTGTGTGAACAACTGTTCTCTTTGATGAAGATAAACAAAACATCACACAGGAGTCGTCTTTCTGATGAACACCTTCACTCAATTCTGAGGATTTCCTCAGCTCAGAGCCTGACTCCAAACATTGATGAACTTGCATCCAAGATGAGATGCCAAGTATCTGGCTTAGACTAGTGTGAATCACAGAGTGTTGGCCTGTGGAAAAATGTTTTCATTAGAAATTACTCCGGAAAAGCTGCAGATAAAGCCATAAGAAATAAATGCAACTGATTTTTTATTTATTTAATGTTCAATGTTGTTTTTGTAGGCAATAACCTAAGCTTTGTTAGTTCCAGGTTAATATGTGTAATAAATTCATTTCAATAAGTTTTGCAATAAACGCTGAACCAGTCCGGCCCTCGACTTGTACCGATTTTTTAATTTTGGCCCACTGTGTATTTGAGTTTGACACCCCTGCGTTAGGTCTACATTTGTGTTTGCTAATGCTTGATTTCAAACGGTTTATAAATGGAAAAGGTATGGCTCCCAAAACAATCTTAGCCGAAGTAGCATTGTTTCTTTCTCGTTGCCTACTTTCTTGTAATCTATGTCTGTAAGTTAATACCAATCATAAAAAGAATGCTTGCTAGGCAATCTGCTTCATAAAAAATGAAATTCGTAAAATGAAACAATTTTAGATATAGCAGAGACTGAGACACATGAGAGCAGGTTGAAAAAATGAAGGCAACGAAAGCTGTGGGAGCACGTGCACAACTGATCCGGCCCACATGAAGTCGCATTTTTCTCAATCCGGCCCGTGACCTAAAATGAGTTTGACACCCCTGATCTATATTATGATCTGAGGCTATAGCAATGTTACAGCATGACAAACATGACAATTGGCTTTTGTTTTTAACTTATTCACTGTTGGACCATTACAAAAGCACCAATGAGAATGTCTTGACCAGGGGCATCACAATCTGGTGAGGGGATTGCAAGACACCTGACCACAATAACCTACAAAGGGTTGTGTGGACTGCTGAGAAGATCATTGGAATCTCCCTTCCACCCACCTGAGATATTCATCAGGTGCACTGTATATGCCCGGCCTTTAGCATGGTTAAAGATCCTTCCCATCTGTCTAACAATCTCCTTGACCCCCTACCATCGGGTACCATACCATCAGCATTAGGGCAAGGAGTGTTTGGATGAGAAACAGCTTCTTCCTCGGTCTGTGAGACCACTGAACACTCTGCCGCCACCCAGGTGACATCACGCATGAAGCGTCAGTACTGTAATACTGTTTATTGTTTAATGTGCTGTCACATGTTAAACATCAATTTTCTTGAATATATTTTATTATTTGTAAATTTATTTGAGCTAATATTACTTCTGTGTCCTGTAGGAGAGAAATGCACTGTGCTAATGCTTTACAATCATGTTTATAGATGAAGCAAGCAGACTGTAAAGCATGCAGACTATAACATTCAGATAGATTCTTGTTTCTCTGCTTTCGTAGTTGCAAATCTTAATCATAGTATTCAATCATACTATATGCAAATTTGTCAATGGCACCCCCAGTGTTGGATGAATCACACATGGTGATGAATCACCTTAATGGAATGAGATAAGGTCATTGTGTCTCTTACAGCAGTACAGCACAGGAACAGGCCTTTTGGCCCATCTAGTCAGTGTCAGCCTGATCTTCTACCTAGCCCCATCTATGTGCACTTAGACCATAGTCCTGCATACCTCTTTCACCCATGTGCTGATCCAAGCTTCTCTTCATTGCTACAATTGAGATAGCATCTAACACTTCCATCGGCTGCCGTTTCCATATTCACACCACCCTCTCAGTGAAGAAGATTCCCCTTCAGACTTCCCTTAAATTTTTCACCTTTCACCCTAAGCCTGTGACCTCTCATTCTAGACTCACCCAACCTGAGGGGGGAAAGCCTGTATGCATTCACCCTATTGATACGCTTCATAATTTTGTGTACCTCTATCTCCCCTCATTCTCCTGCTCTTCACTACATAAAGTCCTAACCTATTCATCAATTTATTTAAGGAAGTGACACCCCATGTGATCTCTGGTGAGCTTTATAAAATAGCATATCCAAATTGCTAAAATGACATTTGCCATCTTCCCTTATAACGAATAATAAATTTGTGAGATTGATAGAAATCATGGGGATGTCTAGGAATTTAACCTAAAACATTACTTACTCTTTTGAGGTGTTAAGGTAGATGAGGGGATACCAAATAAAAGCCAGTCATTTATCCTCCTCACTCCCAGCTCCTACTCCCCAAAACTGTTCTCATTCAGTTAAACCTTGACTCATTTTATCTTTCTTTATACAATCCTTGTTACTAAAAATTTCTTTAAAATCCCAGTTTTCTTATTGCTGAGATTTAATGATAGCATTAAAGTTCAAAAGACAACCCAAAGAAAAGGCCTTCTAATGTCTCGTGGGTATTGTGTAGCTGATTTGCAAGGAAAGACTGGACAATCTGAAATTAAGTATCTCTTTTGGTCCAGTGATCAAGTAAATGTTGGAATGGAGTAAAGCAAGAATACCACGAAAAGAATGAGGAATGTTGTCTTGGTCTGACCCAGGAGCACTGAAATAAATTTACACCGTAGAGTTAGCTGCAGCCTCTGAAGTGGTAACCAATCATAGTGACACACTTAGGGTGGAGGTCTCATGTTTGTCCAATTAACAATCCCACTTATTTTAACATCTGAAATTCACTAGCCTGGGGAGGATGTGGGAATAGAGTCAAAAGAATCCAAATTATGCATAAATTCTACGCCTTGAGATTAGTCTGCCTTCAAGCAGCCACAAAGCACGAACCCCGAAAGAACCCTATTAAAAAAGAAAGACCAACACCCAATGCACAGATAAAGAGAGAAAAATAACACAGTGTGGCGACCCATTTTCTGCGCAGGCGAACCGGCTCACAAATAGCCAGCGCGCGGGGGGAGACTTTGGTAAACCACCTCCGACGTCATTTCCACCCGGAGAGGGCGGGCGCTAGGGAATTAAATGCCAGCGCCGCAAAGTTTGAATAAACTAGTCTTGAAACGACTTACCGACTGCGTGTCGTTATTTCAATGCCGTGTGTAGCACATTGCTACAACAGATTGTGTAAACAATAGAAGCAAGCAACAGCCCTCTGAACCAATTTTGGAATGAGCATTCGGAGCTGAGATTCACCAGGGAACCCTTGGAATCTCAGCATGCAAACTGACTACACAGCTAGTCCTATATCTATTACTACGTTTAATATAAAAGCAATGTGATTTGTCAACTAAAATGAAAATCAGACTGTAAGGAGAAATAATTTCTCTATTATATTTTGCATCAAGTTGTTAATTGAAAATTTATCCCATAACAAAACAAAGTGTAGGAGCATTGCAAACAACAGCACATTCCTTTGGGTCCCTTATCTACGAAAAGATGTATTGGCACTAGGTTCAGGAGAATGATTGAAGGAATGAAAGGGTTAACATAAGAAGCGCATTTGATGGCTCTAGGCCTGTACTCACAGGAGTTTAGAAGAATGAGGGGGATTGCATTCAAATTAAAAGTTCAAAGTACATTTATTATCAACGTACATATAAATCACCATACTCAGTGAATCCAGAATAGAAGAGTAGCCATAATAAGATCAATGAACGATTGCACTGCTCACAGAATGCTGGAGGAACTCAGCAGGCCAGGTAAAGAGTAAACAATTGATATTTTGGGGTGATTCCTTTCATCAGGACTCATTGCACCAATAGGGCATTCAACCACTGTGCCAAAGACAACAAACTGCAAATACAAAAATAAAGAAATAATAATGAATAAAGAATAAATATCAAGAACATGAGATGAAGAGTTCTTGAAAATGAGTTCATAGATTGTGAGAACATTTCAGAGATGGGACCAGTGATGTTGAGTGAAGTTATCCCCTCTGGTTCAGAAACTTGATGATTGAGGGGTATTAACTGTTCCTGAACCTGGTAGTATGAGTCCTGAGGCTCCTGTACCTTCTATCTGCTGGCAGCAAGAAGCAAGCGTGTCCTGGGTGGTGGAGGTCCCTGATGATAGATGCTGCCGTTCTGCGACAATACTTTATGTACACAGATGTGTTCAATGGTGGGGAGGGCTTTTCCCATGATGGAGTCATGAATAGGCACCAGTAGGTGAGCCTAGGACCAAGGGGTACAGCCTCACAATAGAAGGACGTCCATGTAGAACAGAGATGAGGAGTGATTTCTTTAGTGTGATGAATCTATGAAATTTATTGCCACAGAAGACTGTGCAGGCCAAGTGAATGGGTAAATTTAAGGCAGTGGATGATAGGTTCGTGACTAATACGGCAGGAGAATAGGATTGAGGGAGATAATAAATCAGCCATGATGGAAATGTGGAGCAGACTTAATGGGCCGAATGGCCCAATTCTGCTCCTATTTCCAATGGTCTTATGGTTTATTCTATAGAGTTAGGGACAAGGTTGAAGAGCAGGGTCTCCAAGGTAGTAATCTCTGGATCACTCCCAGTATCATGTGCTAATCAGGGCAGGAAAAGGATGATGGTCAAGATGAGTGAGTGGCTGAGGAAGTGGTGCAGGGGGCAGGATTCCTGATTTCTGGATCAATAAGATTTCTTTGAGGGAAGGTGTGACCTGTACAAAAAGGACATGTTATTCCTCAACCAGAGGGAGACTAATACCTTTGTGATAAGGTTTGCTAAAACTTTCAACCATCTTTGCAGGTGGATGAGAACTGAGGTGACCAGGCCAGGATGGGGCAGTTTGTATATATGTCAATGCATTATGCATTGAGACTGTGAGGAAGGACAGGCAGATAATAGGGCTCAATTGCAGTCAGTGGGGTGTGTTGTAGTGTAACAAGAGGGCAAAATTAAAAGGAGTGATGAATACAGGACTGAAGGTGTCATATTTGAATGCTCACAGTATATGGAATAAGGTAGATGATCATATATCACAGTTAGAGCTTGGCAGGTGTGACATTGTTGGCATTACTAAGTCATGGTTGTAAGTTCATAGTTGGGAACTTAACGTCCAAGGGTACAGATTGTATAAAAAGGACAAACAGGCAGGCAGAGGAGCTGAGGTGCATCTGTTGGCTAAAAATTAAATCAAAACCTTAGAAAGAGGTTAGATAGGGTCAGAAGATGTAGAATCCTTATGGGTAGAGTTAATAAACTGCAAGGGTAAGAAGACCCCAATGGGAGTTATATACAGTTCTCTAAACAGCAGCCAGGACTTGGGATATAAATTACAACAAAAGATAGAAAAGGCATGAAATAAGGGCAATGTTATGATTGTCATTGGGGATTTTAATATGCAGGTAGATTGGAAAAATCAGAATGGTGCTGGATCCCTAAAGAGAGGATTTGTCAAATCCTACAAGCTGGCATTTTAGAGCAGCTTGTGGTTGAGTCCCACTCAGGGAAAGGCAATTCTGGACTGGGTGTTACGTCATGAGCCAGTTTGATTGGGGAGCTTAAAGTAAGGGATCCTTTAGAAGTCAGTGGTCATAATGTGATAAGATTCACCAGGCAGTTTTAGAAGGGGAAGAAAAAGTCAGATGTGTCAGTATTACAGTTGATTAAAGGGAATTACAGAGGCATGGGAGAGGACCTGGCCAAAGTTAATTGGAAGGGTTCACTATCAGGGATGATGGCAGAAAAGCGATGGCTGGAGTTTACAGGGACACTTAGAAAGACACAGGATAGATGCCCAAGATGAAGAAGTATTCAAAGGGAAGAGAAAAAGATGTGTTGGCATTGGAGAGGATCCAGAGGAGGATTACAAAAATGATGCCGGGAAAGAAGGGTTTAACTGTGAGGTGCGTTTCATGGCTTTGAACTCGCTGGAGTTTAGAAGAATGAAAGGATGTCTCATTGAAACCTATAAAATATTGGAAGGCCAAGACAGAGTGGATGTGGAGAGGATGTTTCCCATAGTGCAGGGGTGGGCAAACTTTTTGACTTGAGGGCCACAAAGGGTTCTAAAATTTGACAGGGGGGCCGGACCAGGAGCAGATGGACGGAGTGTTTTGGTAATACACCTCATAAGAGAAAATAAAATATCATGGGATATGTAGAAAACATGTGCTTTAATTTCAATTGAAAATGAACAAATGCATTACAACAAAATATCTGTCTTTGAAGTCCCATGGTATTTAGCTATTTATCGAAATGTCTTTTAAAACACTGAAAATTAAATGAATAAAATACAGCTTTTTTAAATAGTAACAGTTATTATTTTAAAGCACTGAAAATTCTGTTATCCTTCAAGATATTATCATCACTCTCCTCCTGACTGTCTTTATTTCAAAAACGGTAGGAGATGCAGGTCTATTTGTCCTGCTCCTTCTTATTCAATTGTCCCCTGTGCCAAAACTCAACAACAACCCGCACAATGACAGAACAGTGAGAGCGCGCCAATATGCGGAGCTCTGTGGTCGCAAATCCCCGCAGGCTATCTCCCTTAGCCGGAATGCTGGCTAATTGTGAGCCGGTTCGGATGTGCCAGGAAATGGGTCGCCACAAGGTCACAAAGTAAAGCGCAAATGTGGAGTAATACGCTGCACCTCAACAACGGTCAATGTATATAGAGTGCGTCATCTATTGGGAAGATGCCAGAATTGCGGGGAAAAAACGTTAACAAGGTTTATTAATATAATTTCATCAAGTTCTGCGGGCCGGATTAAAAAGCTTAACAGGCCGCATATGGCCCGCGGGCCGTAGTTTGCCCATGCCTGCCGTAGTGGATGAGTCAAGGACCTGAGGGTACAGCTTCAGAATAGAGCGGTGCCCATTTAGAACAGAAGTGAGGAGTGATTTCTTTAGCCACTGTGTGGTGAATCTGTGTAATTCATTGCCACAGACAACTCTGAGAACAAGTCACTGAGTATATTTAAAGCGTAGTAGGATAAGTTCTTCGTTAGTCAGGGCATCAAAGGTTATGGGGAGAAAGCAGGATCTGGAGTTGAGAAGAATAATAAATTAGTCATAATAGAATTGCAGAGCAGATTCAATGGGCCAAATGGCCTAATTCTGCTCCTATGTCTTCTGGTCTGATAGTCTAAGATAAGTCCCTGTTAAACATTTAAAAATAAATTAAGGGACACTGTTGAATTTCATTTTCAGAATTATTGTTCCCTTTTTTTCACATTTCCTGAATATTTTTATCTTTAGATCTGAGTAATTCATATGTGGGCATAGGCAATAGAAATCAAATGTTTGATTACTAATGTAAACCAGAAGGGGTATTACTCAGCCAATAATCACTATGGTCGAACACTTGTTTTTCTTGGTTCTCCTAACCTACACATTCTCCTTTCTTGCCTTAGACTCCTTGCTTCTTGTCCCCCCTTTCATTCTGTTCAGCGAACGATTGACATTTTTTTTAACTTATGCCTGGTTGCAAAACTGCAGAGATAGAATTTCAATACAGCCTGTTTAATATAAAAGCAATGGAAAATGTAGGAGGGCTTTAGAATGGAAAATCATAAGGCAAGGGTGAAATAATTGCCTCGGAGTCATTAACCTCGTGCTGCTTTCAAGTATAAATGTGTTCTTAATCAATTCCGTCACCAAGTCTTTAATGTCAGCAAAAGATGCATACAATTTTAAGAATTAAGGTCATTTAGAGGTTTCAAGTTTCACATGTGACTCTTTGTCAAGAAACTAGTCAGGATTTCTTACTGATAAAATAATCACAAAGAAAATGGAAGCCTTATCATTATGTCTACTCAAATTCTATCTACCCTTCCTGAAGGGAGTGATCTTAGGAAGCAGCAGTTGTGAAGCAGGCCAAGAGTCCATTATGCCTGAACACCAACTAAGAAGTATGTAAAGTTGCAAGAGAAATCAGTGGTGGGAAATAAATAGTAAGCCAACTGATCAATTCCAAATGGCTCTTGAATTCAAGGAATAATATTGTTTGCCATTCTGATAGTCAGCAAGTCTGCTGGAGAAGACAACATTCCTGCAGAAGCATTGAAAGAGGGTGGAGAGGTTATGGTGGACAATTTGCATATACTGCTGAATTTGATATGGAGAACAGGAGAGATCCCATCAGATTGGAAGAAGGGCCTCCTTGTGAAGCTGCCAAAATCTGGAGATCTTTCACTGTGTGGCAAGTGGAGGGGGGGGGGGTCACCTTCTTGTCCATTCCTAGCAAAGTTCTCACCAGGGTCATCTTGGAGCGGATGAAAGACGCCATTGACCAGAGACTTAGAGATGAGCAGGCAGGGTTCAGGAAAGAGAGATCATGCATTGACCAGATAGCTACACTTAGAGTCATTGTGGAGCAGACAATAGAATGGCAAACTCCACTATATGTGTGTTTTATTGATTTTGAGAAGGCATTTGACAGCCTGGACAGAAAGTCAATGTGGAGCATCTTACGACACTATGGTGTACCGGAAGAGATGGTGAATATCATCAAGCAGCTTTATGATGGCTTCTCATGCACGTTGGGAGACTGTCTGAAGAGTTCCTGGTCACTACTGGAGTCAGACAGGGACGCCTGCTGTCACCTCTACTTTTTCTTGTGGTACTCGACTGGGCTACAAGAACAGCCTATACTGGCTCAGAGAGAGGCACCCAGTGGATATTAACAGGGAAATTGGAAGACCTGGCATTTGCAGATGATCTCGCTCTTCTCTCACACTGGCTTCAAGATATGCAGAAGAAAGTTGATTCCTTGGGAGAGACCTCACAGCGAGTAGGCCTTAAGATCAGTCAGGAGAAGACCAAAGTTCTACGCATTAATAACAAACAAGAGGAGCCATTAGGGATTGAAGGACAAATAGTGGAAGATGGAGACAAATTCACCTACCTTGGAAGCAAAATCAGTAAATCAGGAGGTACAGATGAGGACATCAGAGCAAGGATCGGAAAAGCCCAACATGCCTTCACAACCCTGCGACCTGTTGGAGGCCATCTCTGTCAAAACTCCGTATATTCAGCTCAAATGTGAAAGCCATCCTGCTGTATGGACCCGAAACATGGAGAATCACTAACACCAGCTGCAACAAGATCCAGACCTGTCTCAACAAATGTTGAGGATCTGTCCAGCAGATCCTCCACCTCAAGTGGTACGACAGAGTGTCAAACCTAGACCTATGGAAGAGAGCAAACCAAGAGCCCATTGTATTCCAGATAAGGAGGAGGAAGTGGAGATGGGTCGGCCACATCTTGAGGAAGAGCCAGTCGAATGTCACTCGACAATCACTTGAACGGAATCCACAAGGGAAGAGAATAAGAGGTCACCCAAAGCAAACCTGGAGGCATAAGCTTTTGGATGAACTGAAAGCCGCCGGCCAAACTTGGGAGACTGCAAAAACATCTGTTAGAGATCATCAGAAGTGGAGGACTTTTGTTGAGGCCCTTTGCTCCATGAGGAGCGAAAAGGATTAAAGAAGAAGAAGAAGATTCTGATAGTGGTGAATCATCCACCTTTGATCTTACTGAGGCATCAGTGGCAGTTGACATTCCTGCTCCTAGTCCTCTTCCCCCAACTCCCTTGGAAACTGCACAAGAGAGGTGTGTGATGCAAACCTTAAATCCACAACCTTCAATTATCCAGGTGTGATGAGCAAAACTAGAGCTGTGAGATTCACATGCACCACCCTGCATTTGAGTGCCAATTACTGTACATTTGCACTGGCAGATATGTCTTCTGTGTGCACTTGATTGCGAGTGTCTATGTGTATTTAAATATTTAAGCATGAGTATGAATAAAACACAGGTGCTTCATGAGTGAGTGTTTTTGTAAATATAAGTTGTTGGGACACAGCAGGGCAAGGACCCGGCAAGGACCATGAGGAAAGCAAAGGCAATCCGAAGTTGGACTGACTTCCAGCAATTACAGGATTATTCTTAGAGCTAAGTCAACAAAAGGTGGATGATGTCATCAGAGTGAAGGCCTATTAAGACATGATATTAATATATTACATGAAGCACATTGTAAATATCTGCCAAAAATAAGGCAAACATTAAAATGCATCTAGAAACCCAAAATTTAATCTGTTTCTATGGTTACCAACTGAGGGAAAATTGGTTTTACTTTGAAGATCTGAACACCAACAACCTAAGTAACCCCTAAAGGTTTACATTCATTTGCTGTCATCTGTTGCCTGATCCTCCAAATCTTTATGGAGACATGTTAGCTTTATATGTTGTTTTCTTGGAAAATCAAAATATTTATTGAGAAACACATACCAGATGGATCAGATCCTGCTGCAAGTGAAGTGTGAAGTGTGCAGTGCTCAAATACATTTAAACTCAGTGTCTTCCTTAGGAATCAACATAAGAAGTGTTATACACAATAAAGGAAGGATGTCCTGTAGAAAGGTCAATGAAGGCATGTTTGTGTCATTTCTTTACCCTCTGTAACTGATCTTAATGACTGGTTCCATTTGGAAATCAGATTCCCCATTGGTAAAAGGAGAGACACTGTGAACTTGTCACACCTTGACCACTGTTGGCCTTTTTATTCTGAAAATGATGGATGAAGTATCCTTCTAAACCATCTCATGAGAAGACACCGGTCTCACTGGAAGTGTGATTGATGAAGAGCTTTTTTTAAAGTTACTATTTGTCAGGAACAGTACTATGTAATTAATTCATCTATTGACTACCTGACAACCACACATGCACATTCAAAGCACAAGTTACAATTATTTCATTATCTTGAGATGTTGAGACTCATGCAGTTATTGCAAGTACTATGCACTTTCATTGTCCAAATGGCTCCATTCAGCTCTGGATTCTCAACTGGATAGTTATTGCGGAACTATCCCTTTGTACTTATCGTGATACAGTACTTCTCGAATACAAGCAACTTGCAGAACTCAGCAATAAGCCTACTATTCGATCTTTGAGATGACCTCAACCAATTGGCACAGGTATTAACCACCTGTGAAAAATGAAAACCACCCATCCTTTTTTTTTTGACAATATTTTTTTTGACAGTATTTTCTTTTTGCGTAGCATTTTCCTGGTAACACAGCAATCAGTTAAGGCTATGTGCCCTCTTTAGCGTTGCTGTACTTTGTGGTACTATAACATGCTAAACTTGAAAGAAAAGACTTTTTCTCCATTGTATCTATGACTGCTGCAACAGTTAGCATCAAATTAACATAAAGGTGAAATTTCCTGTCCTCGCTCAGTTTATACATTATGACTACCATGATGCTAGACTGCAATCTAGCAGACGAAGAGTTATTTCCACTCCAGATATGACATCGCAGTTTGCCATAAAAAATCCACGTCACAGGAATGCTTCTTATGGTTTCTGCTACCTTCAAGGAATGCCAGACTGACTCAAGAAAAGGAAACAAAAAGGTCATTCAAAAGTTACAGCAAGTAAAGTGAAAGAGAAACCTATTTAATGTTATGATAAGAGATGAAATAAAATAATATTTAAATCACATCATGAATCAGCGTTGTATTCAGGCAGTAGTTCAGGCTTCATTCCAATATGAACTGCAATACAATGTCTCACACCCACACAATGGTAGCTTTTATTATCTTCAGCAATATATTTGCCATGAACTCAGAAAGCTCTGTGCTGAGCTTTTCTCCCCACTTTCTTAATGATTTCAGTCATCAATTATGAAGACCAGTCGTAGTTCTGAATACGGCTTAATTCTACTTTTAACAGAAGAATGTCTGTTTTTATTCATAATTAATGACTCAATAAAGCGTGATTCAAAAGTTGCAGGAACAAGTGACTTTTGCATGCAATTTATTCAAATGAGATTCTGTTGGTGAGTTGTTAATTATGAAGAAAACATGCAATCTTTCATTATTTATGAACATAGGAATTTCATCTTTTTATCTGGTTCCTACTATTCCATCCAATTTGATTTGTTCCTTTCCATTCATTTAAGTAGTTCTGCTGAACTAGAATTCCTCATAATTAATGTAGCCTCCAGCACTTTGAGGAGCTTTCATTGCTATTTTGAAGGAGCTCACTGTTTCTGAGCTACAGTCCTAGACATGCTTGGCACCAGCCAATATCCAACTAGGGTGCTGGTTTTCACATGAGAGCCCAGACAACACTGCACTGCATTGCAGCTGAACTTGGTCCAGGCTTCAGCTCGATGTGGATGTGCACAACTTCTTGAAGTGAGATTCCCCTTTGCAAGTTGTGAAGGATGAAGAAAACATGCAGTCTTTCATAACTGGTGACCATCTCCCCGTCCCATCAACCATCTTTTTTATACCAAGGGCAATTTTGGCTGAATTTAAGACACATCTGCTGAGAGAGCCCAGCAGATTTTCCCTTTTCCTTCCTGATCTGAATAGTCCAGTATCACATTTCATATTTCTCCCAAGACATCTCACTATTGTGTGATGTAGATAATTGTACACAGCAAGTTCTCACGAACAGCAATACAATAATGGTAAAATAATCTGATGCAATTAATTGATAAGCATTGGCCATGTTATAGTTAACTCCACTGATCTTCCTCAAAATAATGACAATAAATCCTGTCTATAAGAAGACAGAAGATGCCCCCTTGAACATCTCAGGCAAAAGATCTGCAGCAGGTCTGACTTTCTCCTAGTCTTCCTGAGGCTCTGCTTTCCCTTCTGCAGAGTCAAAACTTAGCCTTCGGCAATGTTATCCTCAAACATCAGTTGCATACAGGGGCACTGCAAATCCTCTCCAGCAGACCCTCAATCCACAAAGGTGATGCTTACTCTTTTTTAGTGTTATATATTAAATCATATGAAGATCTGAGTAAGTTATTTCAATGCTGAAGCAGAAGGTGATTTTAAATAAGCAGGATGAACTTAGTAGGTCAGGCAGCATCTGTTGAAACGATCAGTCAATGTTTCAGGCCAAGACCCTTCATCGTGACTCAGTCCTGATGAAAGGTCTCGGCTCGAAACGTTGACTGGTCGTTTCAACGGATGCTGCCCAACCTGCTAAGTTCATCCAGCTTGTTTGTACATGTTGATTTGACCACAGCATCTGCAGTGTACTTTGTGTTTATTAGGAAATTTTAAATGCTGCTGATTCTGATTAATTGGGTCAGCAGTTAAACATGATAGCTGCTTTTTAGGGATAAGTCTTGAAGAATAAAAACTAATCAAGAAAATATCTGGAATTCCCTTTGTTTATTGTGGTGGTAGAAAGTTTGTGAACCCTGTAGAATTTTCTCTATTCCTGCATAAATATGACCTAAAATGTGATCAGATGTTCATGTAGTCCTAAAACTAGATCATGGCTATCCCTTGAGGTCAAGGATGATGGTCTTCATTCCATTGGTCTATTTATGGGCTGGTTCACAGAGCAAAGACGCTTGTGTGCGTATTTGTTTAACGTGTACTTGAAGTTGCACTTCAAGAAGCACACGATACTTTACAAATCAACCAACTGATTCCAATGGCATGGAAAGCACAACGATTGGAGCTGATGGATTTGTTGCAGCTTCATCCACCTTCACAGTCGTTGAGTTCGAAGCAACTTTGTCCACCTGATAAAGAGAACCTAATTAAATAGCTCAGTAATTCAGTATCACAGAAAACTCAGCAGTCTTCAGCCAACTTCAGGGAAGCTATGAAAGGGAGGAGAGAACCCACTTATCCATTGCAGAATATGTGCGTACTTTATTCATAATGTGTGCTTCAATAAAACATTCAATAATCCCTTCTAACTCTATGAATTTTTGTAATAATCCAATTACCAATTACTATTTATGAGTCCCCAAACTGCACTCACAGATAACAAAGCTCTGAACACCCAAGAAAGTCTCAGCAAGTAACCCTTCCCTTTTTGTTGTTGAATCCTTTGCCATCTTAGCCCTAGAAGTGCAACTATGGCATTTCCCTTGTGTTAAGACATTTGTAGTCAACCTACTTATTTACAAAAATGTTCTAGAGGTGTTGTAACATCAGATCTAAAATATTGCCACTGGTCTCCCTTGTATAATGCTGCACTTTAGGAGGCAAATTTCCTACACTGACAGTACACTGTGTTGACCTCAGAAAGCAGCCCTTAGAAATTCTTGTAGATTTGAATAAACACCATCGGAGAGGGTGCTACTTTCCCACCGTCCCAGATGATTTTAGCTATTAGCTCTAATCCTATTTTCCCATATCTTACAGATGTGGCAGATGTTTATGAGTTGCAAAACCTTAAAAATACACAAATAGTTGCCTGAAGGCACACAATCAACAATCCAGGAACAGCTTATTCTCCTCTGCCGTCCAATTTCAGTACACTGTGTTGACCTCAGAAAGCAGGCCTTAGAAATTCAAAACTGTGCTCCTGCTTAGACCTGTAGGATGGAATGAATGCATGTTACTTCATTAGGAGTTTGAAGCGATTTGGGATGTCAACAAATACACTCAAAAACTTCTATAGTTGTACCGTGGAGAGCATTCTGACAGGTTGTATCACTGTCTGGTATGGAGGGGCTACTGCACAGGACCAAAAGAAGCTGCGGAAGGTTGTAAATCTAGTCAGCTCCATCTTGGGTACTAGCCTACAAAGTACCCAGGACTTCTTCCGGGTGCGGTGTCTCAGAAAGGCAGCGTCCATTATTAAGGACCTCCAGCACCCAGGGCGTGCCCTTTTCTCACTGTTACCATCAGGTAGGAGGTACAGAAGCCCGAAGGCACACACTCAGCGATTCAGGAACAGCTTCTTCACCTCTGCTATCCAATTCCTAAATGGACATTGAATTTTTGGACACTATCTCACCTTTTTAAAAAATATACAATTTTCCTGTTTTTGCACATTAAAAAAATCTATTCAATATACGTAATTGATTTACTTCTTTATGTATTATTATTTTTTTCTCTCTCTGCTAGATTATGTATTGCATTGAACTGCTGCTGCTAAGTTAACAAATTTCATGTCACATGCTGGTAATAATAAACTTGATTCTGATTCTGATAGGAGTGGTGGCAGAGACCTTCTCAGGGGGAGCAGGGAAAATGCACAAACAATCTTTGTCCAAGGAGTACCTATTTCAGGAGGTTGCCAGTTTCACAATGCCACTGGACTCAATCTCCTTGAGCCCAGTATTGCCGCTAAGTCCTCTTGAGAACCTGGCCTCAATACCTGCTTGTGTCATTGGATCCTTAATTTCCTCACTGCAGAACCCAGTCAATTCGGATTGGCAACATCTCCTCCACAATCTCCATCAGCACAGATGCCCCACAAGGCTGTGTGCTTAGCCCTCTGCTCTACTCACTTCGCACTTATGACTGCGCAGCAAAGCATAGCTCCATTGCCAAATTTAAGTTTGCTCAATCAAAGGTGGTGATTGATCACCATATAGGAGAGAGATTGAAAATCTGGCTGAGTGGTGCCACAACAACAACCTTTTACTCAGTGTCAGCAAAACCAAGGAGCTGATTCTTGACTTCAGGAGGAGGAAACCGGAGGCCCATAAGCCATTCCTCATTGGGAGATCAGAGGTGGAGAGGGTCTGCAACTTTACCTTCCTCAGTGTTACCATTTTAGAGGACCTGAACTTGGCCCAGCATGCATTTATTGAGAAAACATGGCAGCACCTCTACTTCCTTGGAGGTTTGCGAAGATTCAGTATGACATCTAAAGCTGACAAACTTCTATAGATGTGTGCTGGAGAGTATATTGACTAACTATGTATCAGCCTGATATGGAAACACCAATGCCCTTAAATGGAAAATCCTACAAAAACTAATGGAAATGGCCCAGTCCACCCTAGGTAAAGCCTTCTCCACCATTGAGCATGCCTAAACAGAGCATTGTCACAGGAAATTAGCATCCATCATCAGAGACCCCTGACCACCCACATCTTGCACTCTTCTCAATTATGCTATCAGGAAGAAGGTACAGAAGCCTTAGGATCACACCACTAGGTTCAGGAACAGTTATTACACTTCAACCATCAAGCTCTTGAACTAGAGCAGATAACTTCATTCAATTTTATTTGCCCTTCACTGAACCTTTCCCAAAACTATGGATTCATTTTCAAAGACTCTTCATCTTATGTTCTCAGGAAAATCTTATTGCTTCCTTTTCTTCTCTATTGGCATAGTTTGTTGTCTTTTGCACATTGGTTGTCCCCAGTGTTGGGCACTGTCTTTGATTGATTCTATTATGGTTATTGAATTTACTGAGTATACCAGCAAGAAACAAATCTCTGAGTTTTATATGGTGAAATACATGTACTTTGATAATAAATTTACTTAGAACTTTTGAACTTTGAACTTTTTTACCAGGCATGAATGTCAAAGATGCACCAATAGACCATGTTGGATGTTTTTAAATAGAAGTACAATTCACTGATTTAGACCAAAAAAACCATAAGATATAAGAGTATAATTAAGCCATTTGGCCCACCAAGTCTGCTCCGCCATTTCATCATGGCTGATCCAATTTTCCTCTCAGCCCAATTTCTTGCTTTCTTCCCAAATTCTTCATGCCCTGACCAATGAAAAATCTATCAACCTCTACCTTAAACATGCATAAAGACCCAGCCTCCAGGACTGCCTATGGCTAAGAATTCCATAGATTCAGTACTAGCTAAATAAATTCCTCATCACTTCTGCTCTAAAGGAATGCCCCTCTATTCTGAGGCTGTGTCCTCTGATCTTAGGCTCTCTCACCATAGTAACCATTCTCTCCACATCCACTCTATCAAGGCCTTTCTCCATTTGATAAGTTTCAACAAGGTCACCCCTCAGTCTTCAAAAACTTTTCATATGATAAGTCATTCAATCCTGGAAACATTTTCATAAACAAGAGAAAACCTACAGATTCTGGAAATCAAAGAAACATGGTGGAGAAACTCAGCAGGCCAGGCAGCATCTCTGGAAAAGAGTATAGTCAATGTTTTGGGCCAAGACCCTTCATCTTTTTCGTAAACCTCCTTTGAACCCCTCTAGTTTCATTACATTCTTACAAAGATAAGGGGCAATACTCCAAATGAAGCTTCACCAATGCTTTATAAAGTCTCAACATTATATCTTTGCTTTTATATTCTAGCCCTCTTGAAATGAATAGCAACATCACAGTTTCTTACCTCAACACAGTCTCAACCAGTGACTAACCTTTAGGGAATCCTGCACAAGGATTCCCAAGTCCCTTTTGGTCTCAGTTTTTTAATATTTTCTCTCTACTTAATAGTCAACACTTTCAATTCATCTAACAAAGTGCATGACCTTATACTTCCTGACACTGTATTCCATCTGCCATTTTTTTGCCCATTCTCCGAATCTGTCCAAGCCCTTCTGCAGCCTCTCTACTTCCGCAAAATTAATTGCCAATCAGCCACTGTTTTATCTCTGCTAGAATCTTTCTTGTAATAGCATGGGTTTGTAGCTTGAAAAATCAGCCTCAAGTGCGCAGCTTGTCAAAGGCCTTCTGAAAATCCAAGTACACAACAAAAACGGATTCTCCTTTTCTGTACTGCTTGTTATTTCTTCAAAGAATCCCAACAGATTTGTCAGGCAAGATTTTCCCTTGAGGAAACCATGCTGACTGTGGCCTATTTTATCATGTGCCTCTAAGTACCCGGAGACTTCATCCTTAATAATCATCTCCAACGTCTTCCCAACCACTGAGATCAGGCTAACTGGCCAATAGTTTCCTTTCTTCTGCCACTCTTCCTTCTTGACAAGTGTAATGACATTTGTAATTTTTCAGTCCTCTGCAACCATTCCAAAACCGAGATATTCTTGAAAAATCATTACTAAAGCCTCCATAATCTCTTCAGCCACCTCTTTCAGCACTCTGGGGTATACGCTATCCCATCGATTGGGGAATGCCAAGGGCAGACAGCAGGGGAGCTGCTTGGCCTCAGTCACTGTGTGGACTGGGCCTCGTGCTGTGGTGTCTTCTGCTTACAGCCACCCAGGAGAAAAGCATCAGAGTTGTGGACTCCATCAGAGGTGGCATAGCGTCGTGCCTAAGCTGGAGTTAGTACTGCCATCTGAATGTTCGCTCGGCAGAAGGCATACTGTATCTGCAGCAGCATCCATGGACTCAGGGCCTTGGACTATATGCTTTTTGTGTGACTGCATTTTACTGATGTCTTATATGTCCTTGCAATCTTATTTGTGCCTTGTGCTATGCATGACTGTTGGTGCTATGTTTTGCACCTTGGCCCCAGAGTAACGCTGTTTTGTTTGGCTGAATTCATGTGCATCCATGTATAGTTGAATAACAATGAACTTGAACTCACCAAAAATGGAGGCTACTGGTTCTTTTAGCTGGAGCTATTTCTGTTTTCTGAAATCCAGCAGCAAACAGTAAAGTGTTTTATGTGACATAGTTCAAGACAGACAGCTTACAAGGATCCTGAGGCTACTCTTCCCTGGTCACCATCGCTGTCTGAAAACTCGCCCCAGTTTCTTAGGAGGCTCGCTGGGCCAAAATATCTCCTGTGACACATTGCTGCTTATTATAGGTCAATAAAAAAAAGGATGACCCTGCAGTTCGGTTTAGTGGTACTGTATTTCTACTTTCACACCTGGAATGGTGTCTTTGTTTGCAGTGCAGGGTTTCCAAATTCATAAAGGGCCCTTATTTGGCTCTCACCTGCTATTCCCTGCAATATGTGCATTACTCTAATGCACAGTTTCAAACTTCAGTATTAACATAAGCTGGTTTTCAGTAATAGTGAGGATTAAAATGAGCAAAAATGAATCAAGTAAACCCAGAAAAGTTAACATCACTTAGATGAACTGAAAACAAGAGAGACAATGCTAGGATACATAAAATTCTCACAGCAAAAAGGCTTTGTTATACAAATCACTACAGGTAATCATCCAAGTAGCAAGTTCACAAATGATTACTGTTGTGTTTGTCAGTAAAATGCCTGTTGTGCAGACAAACTTCTAGGCTTTAGATGTTTGTGTTTGTCCTACTTATACTAGCATGGTGGTTCCATCACAAGAGATGATGCACAAGTTAATATCACGATGAATCACTGAAGTTGTCTTTTAATAAAAAAATAAACTCGCAGGAGATGCACAACAATATTAATGAGACAAATAGCCCAAATTTTGGGAAACTAGTATGATTAGTGTGGTGTGTAAGTGTGACCTTCTGATTTTGAAAGTTCATTTTTAGCAAAGGGTATGTGTGAACTTGCTTTAATGGCATTTGAACGTGTGTCACAACTTGGCACATCATGTACTGTACATAATAGTGGAGAGGGGGAAAGACTCTTCTCCAACTCTTCCCAGCCAGCCGTAGTAAAAGTGATTGAAAATATGCAGGATGTGTTCAAAGATTCCAAAGAATTAAGAAAGACTTCTTCAGCTCAAATCCTGAAAAAAAACACTTTATTTTTATCAGGGATGTATGACATTTTCTACCATTAATGTTTTAAAAAAACTTAAATCTGTTTCATTGTCTTCCTCCTGCAACCCCTGCCCCCACTGGGAAGGAATACTCTGCTGTGTTTTCAACACAACATTCAGAGAATTCAGTGAAAAACAGGTCGACCGTGAGCACAAACACTTTCTTTCATGGTCTGCGATGTGAAATGAAAGGAACAAATGAAACTTGGTGTTGTCATGGCAGCTGCTTTTATCTCCCTCTCTGATTGGCATGCGTAATAAATACGAATACCGTAAATCTTTCTTCCACAGCAGGTCTTATGTAAGCGTGGAACTGCTCCAGGCAGCCTTAGAGGAGATTGTTCCGTTTGGGTCTAAACCCTTCATTAAAAAAAAATTCAGACGCCAATCTTCTTGAAAGATCTGGAAGAAGACCCTGAAATATCCAGTGGTTCATTTCTCAGTCAGAATTTCCTTATTGTATTTCATGATGCAAGCTGAGCTCTAAATGCAACTATTCTATCTTACAGATTCTCATCAGTTGCTGCCACCCCTCATCACCAGAAGGCATTAACACTCTACTAGAAGAGCCTTCTCAGCCCTTTGCTCCCCAAGTGCAATTTACCAAATGGCCACTACCTAAGTATTGATAACATTAGTCCTATTCATCCCTCACAAGTATGTGCCTGTGTTGCAGCATTCACTGGATAGTGAAAAAAAAAGCTTCCTCTTAATCTTGATTGCATCCTTTCAGCAGGGAATTGGTGTAAGTGCCACACTCTTTTCTCCATTCCTCAAGCAGCATCCAGTGGTTGAAATCCTACAGTACCCCAGGAAGAGGATGACCAAGCTATGTCTTAATTCCTTGGAACATATGGAATAAATAAACGAGTGAAGAGCAATCTTATAGAAATACTTAAAACTTATGAGAAGCAGAGATAAGGAGGACAATTGTAGTCTTTTCCCAGTGTGGGGTAGACCAAACGTTCAGGGCATAGACTTACGGTGAAAGGGAGGAGACATAAAAGAGACCTGAGGGACAACCGTTTCACATGGAGCATGGTGACTATATGGAGCAAGCTGCCAGAAGAAGTAGTTGTGACAGGTGCTTAGTAACTTTTAAGAAGCATGTGGATAGGTACGTAAGACCATAAGACATAGGAGCAGAGTTAGGCTATTTGGTCCTTCAAATCCAATTGGGACTAGCTGGTTAGACACCATTGTCAATATATACTTACTAGCGCTGGTACCTGTGCTCTGTTGTTCTAGAACTCTGATTTTTCTTTCAGGTTTCATCCTTGCTCCAGGTGCCTTCTTCGTGCATTCAAAAATAGCCTTAAAGTTCTCATACTTTCCCTCCACTTCAGCCAGCGTATTCCCAGAGTTCCCTGGTCTCGTGCTACCAACTCTCACTGCCATTCACTGGCCAGATGGTTCATTCCTTAAATTGTTTAAAATGGTCTCTTAAAATAGTCTGACTCCATGTGTCCATTGATACCAATATATCTTAATGTGGCATCTCCCCACTGCCTCGCCGTAAAACCCCATCCCCCATTTCCATTGCTTGCATCAAAATTCCTCTGATCTCACTGAACCATGTCTTCCTTCCAGTGTACCAGATTTAGAACCAACATTATCTTCTTCTGTTTGTCGGCACTATAATATAGCCAATTTAAATACTGTTAATTATGCTTCAAAGATAGTGTAACTGCATACTTACGTGTCATTAGTGCATTGCTAGTACAGACCGTAAGTGAGGGAAAGCTTTGCTGGTCCGAGGATGATTGCCAAGAACTGGCTCCAGTTAGTTTCTTTTAACAATGTTAATTTGCAGTGCATGGTAACAGCAATCCATTGTGAGCTTGGCAGAACATTACACATTGATGAACATGGCAACGGTTCACGGACTTCCAAATGCATGGGCACACTGATGGTTTACCCGGGTAATCTGCACTGCTGCTGTAACAACGCATTTGACCTAGTGCCATGAATGTGGAAAACGGTAAGCAATGATCTCCCAGACAACTGAGGCTCTTAATTTGGGATGATTTGATTTGATACTTGTAGGGTAAATAACTGAGGAGCATCTGTGATCTTGTGGAGCAAGGTACTAAGAATTGGTCCTTATCGCTTTCTGAAATGGGCCTTAGAATATCTCAGCACTGAACGATGGTTCGATATGGGTACTGGTATTAGTTTATTATTGTCACATGTACCGAGATACAGTGAAAATCTTGTCTTGCATACTGTTCATACAGATCAAATCACTCCATAATGCATCAAGGTAAAACAAAATAAAACAATAACATTGCAGAATAAAGTGTAAAAGTTACAGAGAAACAACAGTGGGGCAAACATTAGAGTGGAAGATTGTAACAAAGTAGTTTGTGAGTTTGAACGTCTATCTTATTGTACAAGAGGTCTATTCAAGAGTCTGATAACAGAAGCTGTCCCTGAGCATGGCGGTACATGCTTTCAGGCTTTTGTATCTTCTGCCCAATCGAAGAGAGAAGATTAAATGGCCTGGGTGGCTGTTTTTCTTATTGTCATGTTGCTTGCTTAATGTTTTATTATTCTTAATTTAGAGATTTTGCATGGTAACCGGCATTTCTGGACCAAGTAGGTCCTGCATTGCCCTGTTATGCCCACATGACAATTAACCTGCTGACATCCAGGTGGAGGCGATACTGACATTCTTTAGCATGTTGGAGAAAGCTGGAGTACCCAGTGAAAAGCCACGTGGTCACAGGGAGAACACACAAGCTCCTTACCAGAATTGAACCAGGTTGCCAGCACTGTGATAGCATCACTCTAAGTGCTTCACTTTGCTACCGTGCCACCTGAAGCAGCAAGAAGTATAGACAGTCCATGGAGTGGAGGCAGTTTTCTGTGATGTGCTGAGCTGTATCATTGCAGTTTCTTGCATTTGTGTGCGTATCTGCATCCAGATAGAACGTTTTCTATGATGCATTGATAAAATTTAGAAAGCATCGATGAGGACACACCAAATTCCTTTAGCTTCCTGAGGAAGAAGAGGCTTTGCTGAGATTTCTTGCCAGGACATCAACATGGTATCTGGTACTGTTAATGTCATCAGAACTGGCTATTGGTGATGTGCTCTCCTAAGAACACAAAGCTCTCCACCCTGACAACAACAACACAGTTGATACAGACAAGACAACATAAAACACCCTCCTTTCCAAAGTCAATGGCCAGCTCCTTTTGCTTTGTTGACATTGATGGTTTTCAAGGCACCATGTCACTAAGCTCTCTATCACCTTCCTGTACTCTGCCTCATCATTCTAGATGCGGCCCACCACGGCAGTGTCATCTGCAAGCAAATCTGGCCAAAAGTCAATGAATCGATCCACCAGAGAGGAAATAACCCTCTCTGTTCCCTGACTGATCTCTCTTCTCAGACACTGATCTCTTGCTTGAGCACTGATTTCTCCCCTCAAACACTGATTTCCTCTTTATTTTCTGATTTCCCTTCAGATACTGAACTTCTCAGACCTAATGTTCCATTGATAGGGATGGGTACTTTATAAACCTAGTCACAGCTAAGCTGCATCTTTTCATCCAGGCTTTTATTCCTGCCTTTCGGTTCCCAATCATCAATCATTCTTCCTAGGTGCAGCTGGAGCCCCACTCCAACTAAATCATAGCCACTGGGACTCCTGTACTTACCTGAGGGCTGGAGTAATATTGAACATGCAGGTTTCCTTTGTCCGCTAAATGGCAGTGAACCCAGGGAATTCAAGGCCTCCTGCTACAGGGGTAAATAGAGTTAAAAGTTTGCATAAATGCATACCTGAGGTAAGGATGCATATGTGCGTTATTATGTAGCAACAATGTGTTTGTGCATTGCAGAACATGCACATGTGCTTTCATTTTATGCAATGTCATGCATATATGCACTAACATATATTGTGTGTGTGCTTTTTTTATATATTTTAAAGCAAAAAAACTTATTTTCAGAAGCTCCAGAAATATGTGAAAATTCTTATACTGAGACGTTTTACAAGAACAAAAATTGCATCCAACCACATACCCATAATGGAGGATTGTGGCGACCTATTTCCTGGCACATCCGAACCGACTCACAATTAGATAGCCTACGGGGGTTTGCGAGCACAGAGCTTTGGAGCCTCTGCGCCACGGGGGGCAGGTTGAGGGTGGCTTAAAAGTGAGGCTGAAGATTTCAAATAAGGTTTTTTCCTTCGACTGCAGTTACCGACTCCGTGTCGTTATTTTAGCGCTGCGTGTAGCACACCGCTACAATTGGTGACCCTGACAGTCCAAACGATTTTTGGACCAGAAATGACCGACGCCTCCTCTGTTCATGGGGTTTCGTTGAAACTGCCGGGTTTCTGGACACAGCGCCCGAACCTATGGTTCCAGCAAGCCGAGGCCCAATTCCACGTTTGCCAGATCACCTCAGAAGACACCCGCTACTACTACGTGGTGAGCTCCCTCGACCAGGACACAGCGGCCCAGGTCGCAGAGTTCGTACAGTCGCCCCCGGCAGACGGCAAGTACACGGAATTCAAAGCCCTGCTCCTCAGGACTTTCGGACTCTCACGGCGCGAGCGGGCTGCCCGTTTACTGCACCTGGATGGTTTGGGAGACAGACCTCCATCGGCTTTAATGAGTGAGATGTTGTCTCTCGCCGACGGACACACACCCTGCCTCATGTTTGAGCAGGCATTCCTGGAGCAGCTGCCCGAGGACATACGCCTGCTGCTGTCCGACACGGATTTCAGTGACCCCCGGAAGGTGGCAGCCCGGGCGGACTTGCTGTGGAACGCCAAAAAGGTGAGCGGGGCATCCATCGCACAGATCTCCCAGCCATGCTCCCGGCAGCAAACCAGCCCAGGCCCGGCTGCAGAGCCCGCCAACCCCTGGCCCAATAAACACTGGTGCTTCTACCACCAGCGGTGGGGCGTAGAAGCCCGCCGTTGTCGCCCGCCCTGCAAGTTCCCGGGAAATGCCAGGGCCAGCCGCCGCTGATGGCTACGGCGGCTGGCCATCGGGATAGCCTCCTGTATGTGTGGGATAGAAGGTCGGGACGCCGGTTTTTGGTCAATACTGGGGCTGAGATCAGCGTTTTACCTCCGACGAGTTACGGGTCCCCCCCGAGGGCCGTGAATGGCAGCACAGTAAGGACCTATGGCACCCGTCAGGTGCAGCTACAGTTCGGCTCCAGCCAGTTCATGTGGGACTTCACACTGGCCACCGTAGCCCAACCGCTTCTGGGTGCGGATTTTTTGCGGGCTCACAGCCTACTGGTCGACCTGCCCAGGAAGAGACTGGTACATGCCGAGACCTTTCAGACGTTCTCCCTGGGTGCAGCCCAGTTGCCAGCCCCTCACCTCGGCTTCATCACGCTGTCCGACAATGACTTCACCAGGGTCCTGGCGGATTTCCCATCGGTTCTGGCACTGCAGTTCACAGCGGCCATGCCCAGGCACGGCGTACAGCACCACATCCCGACCCAGGGACCACCCTTCCACGCCCGCGCTTGGCGGCTTCCCCCGGACGAGCTCCGACTGGCGAAGGAGGAGTTCCAGAGGATGGAGGATCATCCGGCGGTCCGACAGCCCATGGGCCTCCCCCCTGCACATGGTGCCCAAAGCGACGGGGGGCTGGAGACCGTGCGGCGACTACCGCAGGCTGAACGAGGCTACCACTCCGGACCGCTACCCTGTGCCGCACATTCAGGACTTTGCAGCAAACCTGCACGGCGCACGGATCTTCTCCAAGGTCGACCTTGTCCGGCGATACCATCAAATCCCGATGCATCCTGACGACGTCCCCAAAACGGCTCTCATCACCCCGTTTGGCCTTTTCGAGTTCCTCCGCATGCCGTTCGGCCTGAAGAGTGCCGCACAGACGTTCCAGCGGTTAATGGACGCGGTGGGACGGGACCTGGACTTCGCGTTCATCTATTTGGATGACATCCTCATAGCCAGCGGCAGTCGTCAGGAGCATCTGTCCCACCTCCGTCATCTCTGCGCCCGACTGAGTGAGTACGGTCTTACAATCAACCCCGCCAAATGCCAGTTCGGACTCGATACCATTGACTTCCTGGGCCACAGGATTACTAAAGACGGGGCAACCCCTCTGCCCGCTAAGGTAGATGCGGTCCGCCTCTTTCCCCGACCCACCACGATCAAAGGCCTTCAGGAATTCATAGGTATGGTCAATTTCTACCGCCGCTTCCTCCCTTTAGCTGCCTGGATCATGCGCCCCCTGTTCGCCCTGATGTTGGGTCCGAGCAAGGACATTACCTGGGACGAGGAGTCCGCCGCTGCTTTCGTTCAAACGAAGGAAGCTTTGGCGAATGCCGCAATGCTAGTACATCCCAGAATGGACGCCCCTACCGCCCTCACAGTGGACACATCAAACATGGCAGTCGGTGGGGTGCTGGAGCAACTCATCGCAGGTCGCTGGCAACCCCTGGCGTTTTTCAGCAAACACCTGTGACCACCCGAGCTCAAATACAGTGCTTTCGACCGGGAACTGTTGGCGCTCTACCTGGCAATCCGGCATTTCGGGTACTTCCTAGAAGGTCGGCCCTTCACCGCGTTCACGGACCACAAACCGCTTACCTTTGCGTTTACGAAAGCGTCCGGCGCAACCGGCTGTGTTTCCGGCACCTCGGCGCAGAGGCCGACCTCCCAAGCTGGTTCTGGCCCAGACTGTGGACATTGGGGGATGTATCGCCGGTTCTGGGGGGGGGGTTATGTGGCGACCCATTTCCTGGCACATCCGAACCGACTCACAATTAGATAGCCTACAGGGGTTTGCAAGCACTGAGCTTTGGAGCCTCTGCGCCACGGGGGGCAGGTTGAGGGAGGCTTAAAAGTGAGGCTGAAGATTTCGAATAAAGTTTTTTCCTTCAACTGCAGTTACCGACCGTGTCGTTATTTTAGCGCTGCGTGTAGCACACCGCTACAGGATCTATTTTATAACATTTAATTAAATACTGACTCCCAAAGCCAGCATTCTCAGTGAATATCATTAATCTGCCCAAAACAACGCTCCCGCATTAGTCATATTAAAATTATTCCTTTCGTAGCGGGCACTTTGGGGTATCCAGAAAGGGAATATGAATGCCATTACATAAATATGGCTTTATTTTGTCCCCCTTTCATCACAGATATTTGATCCAATACAATCATTTCATCATTTGCAGAGGAGTTCTGCTCCTTACTGTTTACACTGGAACAATCACTTTCTAACAGTTACCCTCTTTTACTGTTGAATAATTTCCTGAATGCAGCATAGATGCAGCTGGTGTTGATTAAGGGCTTTGCTAAGTGATTTTTCCAAGATGTGATCACTTCTGCCAGTTAATTTGGAACTTGGCGTACTTGAGCATTGTGGTGTGTTTTTGCCACATAAATTCCAACCCCTACCAAATTTTTTTCCAACATAATAAGTGTTTGCAACACGACCCACTAAATTTATTGATGGAATTGATTATAAGAATGAGAATTTTTTTCAATCCGTTGATGTGAACACCAACTGAGTATATTCAAGTAGCATTCCTCAGTTTGAAATTACATTTCTTCAAGAGTAAATAATCAGACCAGAAATTGCTTTAAAGTGAAGAATGCATTGAAAATAATCAGAGTGGGTTTGCTTTATTAGAAGCAATATTTTTTTTTGCAAAAGGCAGCAATGTTCTGAGAGAACTTTTTGAAAGGGTTTCTCAACAGCCTTGGCTGAAGCTGCCTACATCTTGGGAGTTCAAGAGGTCACACGTACTTCTTCCTGGGCTCAGCTAGTGAAAAGGCATTCAAAGCATTTTAAACACTGTCGTGATATTGAATTAGAGCAAGCCTTAATTCCAGCGCTAAAGGGGCCTGTGGGAAGCAGGTTTCAGCATAGGAGGACGATCCTGACTCTCAATTATTAATCAGTGATGAAAAACAGGACCTGTTGCTGCAGTTTAAAGATACGCCCGTCTGTTCCATGCCGCTTCAGTTGGCTCAGATAAAAAAAGCAGCTCAGTGAATAGTGTTCCTGGCTGTGCTTTTGTGTCTTTATGGCCATTGCCAGTCACAATAGGTGTTATATAACAGCCAGCTATCGAAAATGAGTCAGAAAAGAAGCAAACACACTTGTACTGAAGATATTGCTTTATTAAGCTATTTAAAAGATGATTCCAAATCTTAGTGAATCAGCAAAAAATTATTCCTAATTTCCTTTTCAATTCTGAGAGTACCTGCTCTTGCAATCTTGAGGGGATTTTCATTCAGAAATTGTTATTTTTAACTATTTATGCAGTTCTTACTAAAGCTCTTGCAGTTTCATGGGTGTGTTGATGCCAAAATCAACATTTGCAGTGATGTGCATGGCTATCCATTACTCACTTCATAAAAATGAAATCCACTTTCTTCAAAACAGCTCTGGTATTAGTGAGAATCAAAATATTAACATCAAATATTTTGTCTATTTATTGTCTTTTTCATACTAAGAAGTCAAACATGTTTTCTTGCTTATTTGCACAATGACTCAAGCAATATAAGCTGTCAAAATTCATACAAGGTTGTGATCAATGAGAAAATTGTGAAGAGAGTGCACAGAGTAAAATCGTTTGTTTCTCATTCTCCTCTCTGTAGTTTGTGAGTTAGGATTCCACAGAGTTTGGCATTCCCTTGGTCCTCCCATGTGTGAGTCCAGGCTGTGATTGTTAGTGGGTCTTTTGACCCTGAGAAGGTGGAACTGTTGACCTTGATCCCATTCTCAGCCAATGTCTACACATAGTTGCCAAGCTGACAGAACAGCAATCAGGAGAAACCATGACAGGCTTCCCCATGCCAAGCCATGACTCAGAGAGGCCACTTGCAGCCCTGACTGCTACCTTGAATTACAGTTACCTCAGTTATATACTCTTTTTATATACTATATAAAATTTATATACTCTTAAGGGCCCAGGCACTTCAATCAGTTGTGGAAAAAACATATTGAATACATTTATTTTATTCATCATCACTCTTCACAAAGTCAATAGTAAAGCTCAACTTTAATTGATATCTATGAGACATTGTTCAATCTGACTAAGAATTTAATTCTAACTTTACTACATTTAAAGGGCACTTAGAAACTTAAATTGGCAATACATAGAAGGTCCTGATTCTGGCAAAGGGGATTAGTATAGGTGGACAAAAAGTTTAGCATGTTAATGATGGGCTGAAGGGCCTGTTTATGTGCTCTACGACTCTATGGCTCTAACTCTCCCAATAATAATGGAAAGGCTTCAAGATTTTCTCAGCAGAGGAAGTAACTTCTATCCTACCTATCTTTTCACCTTTATTAACGTTAGTCATGCATCCCTTAACCTCTCGAGGTTAATTGAATGGAACTTACGTATAGAACTTCGGTGATTCAGCCTTTCATCCACTCCGCAGCCAATATATATACTTCCATAAGGAACTGAGTGCTCGTTTCAAGCCAACACTTTCCTGGAGGAATGCAAATCCTGAAATGAGCTGGAGGTCAGATGCTGACATATCTTAACATCTCCTCTACAAGTGGACTCACTATTAAATGATCAGCAGAGCAGAGATGGGCTGAAGAGAGGGTCTAGGTGCATGTCTCATTCCACCTATAACTTAAAGTTATGCTGGGCAAGGAACAACGATCCTGTGCAAAGTAAGTTTGAGTTGTTTTGTTTATGTCACTTCATTGTTTTGGATTTTTTTTCCCTGTACTTTGAAGTGGTTTTAATTGATTTTTAAAAATGAAAATTATGTTTTTCTCAATTGTTTAAGAATAATTTATGCAGCCTGGTCTGGTCAGTTTTCAGAGACTTTCTAGCTCACTGGAAGCCATTTGAGTGCAAAGAGCCAACATAATCAGCCTTCAGCATCAGGGAGAAGTAACTGTGGATAGTGAGTCCAATCACAGGCTGAGCTTACTCCAGATGGGGCCAACCAAACCTTGGTGTTGTTGGCCTTAGTACAAATAAGACAGGCAATAAAACCTATCTAGGTGCCATTATCATGTTTGACCGGAATCAACGTAATGTGGTGAAGGAATCTATGCAACATGATCATTTGATCTGTTGAATTCTTACCTGGATCGTTCCTTTGTTGAGGTTGATTAACAGGGGTGCAGTTAATGAAGTTGTAGTGACATAGGCCAATGCTGGCCTTGAGTGACATTCGTGTGGAGTTTGCACATTACCCCATGATGCTCCAGTTTCCCCTAGATGCTCCAGTTCCCCAAAATGCTCCACATTCGTGTGTGTTGCTAAAGGTATGAAATCTGGTAGGGTATCTCGTCATTGTAAATTGCCTGTGATGTTTAAGTGAATGGTTAAAACTAGAGGAAGTTGACTGGAACGTGTGAGTTGCTTGCAAGGAAAGTTATCGAGGTACGCCGTTACCCAATGAGCCGGCATAGACCTGATGTGTCAAATGAACATCTTCTAATGTAATGTAAAATGAAAAGGGAAAGCAAAAATCATTGTCTGGTGTATTCTTCTTGTTAGGAGGCATCCCAGTTCTACACACAAAAATACAACTGCAGATGCTGTGGATCAAAGAATACATACACAACGCTGGAAGAACTCAGCAGGTCAGGCAGCATCTGTGAGAAAAGAGTAGCCAACGTTTCGGGCTGATACCCTTCACCAGTTCTACACACCTTGCTAATAGGCTCATCACTAATATGAGGAGAATCCCAATTAACTTCTATCTAACTCCAGAAAGACAAGGTCCTCACAATGCTACCGAGCGCAAGAGCACCAGGTCAGATTAAAAGCAGATAGAAGCTCTCTGTGTCTTAGGCAGAGTTGTCAATGAATCACTAGCACATCAGAAAGATTCCAGTGGAGTGCCAGGAGAGATACTTAATTAGTTGATTGTAGTTGGGTTGAAGTTGTTGCACCTGATCAGTACCCAAGTTGCCCTTCTGGAAGGTCATGTATCTGGATATTGGGTGAGTGGAGGATCAGACTAGACTGTGATACAATCCACTGTTAGACAACCAACCAAGAAACACAGACAGCTCCTTTGAGTCTACATCCTAGCTGTGCCCTTCAGAACACCAATAAGCAAGAGGAGAGAATATATTGCATCTATCCAAGACTAAGATAAGCATAGAAACTTTTCTTCTATAAAAATAAAATTATTCTCAATGAAAACTATCCTCTTTCAAATTTTTCCAGCTACTTCTTAATGGTGCAAGGCTAAACTACACCAAAAGCTGAAATGTTAACCTGAACATGCCTTTTTTAGGAGTTTGAAGGGATTTGGTATGTCAACAGATGCACTCAAAATCTTCTATAGATGTAGCATGAAGAGCATTCTGACAGGTTTCATCACTGTCTGGTATGGGGGGTGGGGGGCCACTGCATAGTACCGAAAGAAGCTGCAGAAGATTGTAAATTTATTCAGCTCCATTTTGGGTACTAGCCTACAAGTACCCAGGACATCTTCAAGGAGTGGTGTCTCAGAAAGGCAGTGTCCATTATTAAGGACCTCCAGCACCCACAACAAGCTCTCTTTTCACCATTGCCATCAGGTAGGAGGTACAGAAGCCTGAAGGCACACACTCAGCAATACAGGAACAACTTTTTCCCCTCTGCCATCCAATTCCTAAATGGACATTGAACCCTTGGACACTACCCGCACTTTTTTAATATATAGTATTCCTGTCTTTCTGCACGATTTTTGATCTATTCAATATACATATACTGTATAAAGTAGACTTAATAAGATCTATTTATTACTATTTTATTTTTTTCTTCTATGTTATTTATTGCATTTCACCTCACATGCCAGTGATGATAAACCTGATTCTGATTCTGATGAACAAATAATGGTTGAAAGTTCAAATTTCCTGATGTAAGAAGAACTATATTGTGTGGTTTTAGTGATTTCCTTGAGGTGTGGATAATTTAAATGAGATTGAGAGGTTACTGGTTTTCTAACATTTAATTACTGTACATATGGACAGAGTATAATACAATAACATATTGATTTTAAATACAAGTCTTGCTTTTCATTTAAATTCTGTGCTTAATCAGTCACCATCCAACACTAATTCAATAAAATGCAAGAAACATACTTTGATTTTATTGGATAAACAGCATCCATTTACCAGTGTCACACAAAGGCACTTGACAGTAATTGGTCATCTGATGACTGGAAAAGTTGGAAAACAATTCCTTCTGCTAGATGTTGCATAGGCAACATCAGTTTGTTGAGAAATGGGCTATATCATAATCTGACCCATCGTCTGCATTTGCCCTCATCCATGGTGTATCCCCTCCTCCACCCTTGTTAGACCCATGACCCAACAGTGTTGAGAATCTTCTGTGGTTGCTTGGCTCCAAATGACTTTGAGACCTCAGTTCCATCTCTCTCCAAGGGGACAGAATGGCCCATGAATAGCAACCAATCCTTTTAGATAATGCACGCTGAGGCTCCTCAACAACGCATGCTGCCAAAAGCCTGCTTTATAATGTAATCTGAGCCATTTAATCCCAGTAGAAATTGGTTTGAAAATTCATCAAGCTACTTAAAGTACAGTTAAAAATGTGTTAATAAATTGAAAGCATAATGCGCAGTGAAGTGGAAGTGAAGAAAATTAAGCTAAAACCTTAGCTAGCCTTATCTTCCAAATGATTAAAATCTGCACTCATTTGAAAGCAACTGTGCTAGGGACCATGCCATCTGTAACTGTTGTAAAGCAGATAAACCAGATACAAAGTGCATCAAACCATTGGCTCACTATATTGTACAGGCCCCATTGGACTTCATGCAGGTTCCACGGTTAGATATGCCAGCTACCAATTTCCAGCTTTCCTTTTGTATCCACCCCCAACCATGAACATGGAATACGCTGACATGTGTCCTGCACCTGTGTCCCTACATAACTGTTGGATTGCCATGTGTGGAATCCAGCCCATTATCACAGACCAACAATGCTTTATACTGTTGTTAACTAAATGGAGAAAAAGTAATTCTCAGGGATAATTTTGTTTAGTTCTGCTTCTCATAATGTTGAAATCTCATGTAACATATGCTGAACATCAGTGAGTATTTAGTCAGATTACTCAAAGCAATCTATCTTTAGCAAATGTTTGAAAGCATATTGTGTAAGAAGGGCAGCATGACTATGACATCCCTATGCCTTGCAGCTTGACCTGTTTAAATATTTTTAAAAGCAAGGTGTCCATGCTTCATCATTACTTAAGTCTATATTTATGTGAACAAATTTCTTCAATTTTTGGCAAGTTTTACCTTTAAATATTTAGTGCTGAAGATATAACCTTTGCAAAAGTTTGAGTCTTACAAACTCCAGTGATAATTCAGCATGTTTTTCCAGAGTAGTTGAACCCACAGAACCAGCTTGGTCTCCAGTTCCTGCTGTTCCTCACCCTGAATTATGACTGAGTTGAGTTTAAGTCCAAGTGCAGAGGGCAAAGCTGGAGAACGCAGGCTGTTGCTTAATGCAGAACTGAGGAAACATTAGACTCTCAGGAATGGAGACACAATAGTCTGCATATGCTGGAATCTGTTGCAACAAACAATGTGCTAGCATAACTCAGGTCGCACGATTCAGGGTTTCAGCCCAAAATGTTGACAGTTTCTTTCTTCACACAGATGCTGCAATATCTGTTGAGTTCTCATCGCTCATCACTCTTCTCATTGCTACCATCAAGGAGGAGGTACAGGAGCCTGAAGACACATACTCAGCATTTCGGGAACAGCTTCATCCCACTGCCATTAGATTTCTGAATGGGCAATGAACCCATGTGCACTACCTCACTATGTTTTTTTCTTCTTTGTTCTCCTTTTACACTACTTTGTAATTTAATCAATTATATGTTTAAAAAAATGTAACTTATAGATTTTTATTATGTATTGTAATGTATTGTTGCTGCAAAACAACGTATTTCATGACATATGCCAGAGACCTTAAATCTGATTCTGATTCTGATTCAATTCCTCTAGCACATTGAGATCGTCGGAAATCTTGCCTTTTAGATCAAATGAGAAACTCTCTAAACTTCTATCACTGAAAAATATTTTACCTCAGTCTACACTTTTCTCTGTCTCAGAACAGCAGCCATCATAATCAAAAACACCTCCCACCACAGATATTTGCCTTTCTCCCATCTTCAGGCAGAAGATACAAAAGTCTAAAAAAACACACCACCAGGCTCAAGGAACTGTTTCTATCCCACTGTTCTCTCTAGAATAGACTTTTGAAAAAAGAAGATGAAGATGAATTCTTGCCCTCACAATCTACTATGGCCCTTCTATTATATTGTCTAGATACTCTGCACTTTCTCTGTAACTGTGACTGTATATCCTGTATTCTATTTGTAACCCCCGGTTCACATTTTTACTGCTCTGCTGTGGGTATCTCATTTTAGCAGTTCTGTAAGAGCAGTCTGTTCTGCTTTCTGCCTGGTTAGATTATTGTTGAAGAAAAGGGATGCTGAAGAATGTGCATCATACATTTAAGATGATAGAAGTGGGAGGTTTTGTGAGGGACACCAAGGTAGGTCTTGGTTTATTTTTGTGCGGTGGGAGATGAAGGGAGAAGATGCTGGAGAGAACCGGTCGTAAGATTCGGCCCGGTGGAGGACTGTGATTCAATGGAGCAAGCTGCTGGTGTCTACTGAGGATCGGTGAATACCTGTGATTTTTCAGAACACTCTGCTGAAATCATTGGACACTCAGGAATACAAGCAAACAAAGTGAAGATTGACTGAAAAAAGACCAGTTTAGTTTTGTTGACAATATTCATATACTAAGAATTCAATGATGAAAGCCCTTTCTGTTCACCTCCAAAGAAAATAATGATTCATACTATTAATCACCAACCCCACCTCACTCTTCCTACCCATAACTTTGTCCTCTCCAACACTTTGGGACTTTCAAGGGTGACTGTTTAATTATAATGCACCCTTTTTGTTTTTCTTTCTCTTTTTTCTTTTTTCGCTTTAGTTAAGTTAAGATTCATAAATATAATTCCTTTTATCATATGCAGTGTGCTGTCTGTTATTTCTTGGCACTGAGTTGTAACAGGGTAGAAAATTACACAGTGTGCACACAAACCGGGGTTTGGGGTGGCAGAGTGATCTCAATCTCATGGGGTTGGCAGGACCGGAGTGTGTCTTCCCTAGACTTGCACAGTCAAGGAAACCAAAGGTCATATTATTGCTTTTCCTTTCTACTACCTCAAAGAAACTATGGCTTGACATGATCTGTATAGATGACTTAAAGAAACAAATTTGTCATTGTATTTAGGAATGTGTGACAATAATAAACCATTATAATATCAATATTAACACGTTATACAAGTGGAAGATCATTCTTCACCAATCTTGATCCTTTCATCTCTATTCTACAGAAAGTTGTATGTTCTGGGGGAAGTCACACATATCCAGCTCAGCGTTGCTTGATATGAACATTAAAACCATCTGGTAGAAAGTGAGGTCAGAGAAATATGAAAACTGCATTCAGAACACTCTGCTGAAATCATTGGACACTCAGGGATACAAGCAAACAAAGTGAAGAGTGACTGAAAAAAGACCAGTTTAGTTTTGTTGACAATATTCATATACTAAGAATTCAATGATGAAAACCCTTTCTGTTCACCTCCAAAGAAAATAATGATTCATACTATTAATCACCAACCCCTCCTCACTCTTCCTACCCATAACTTTGTCCTCTCCAACACTTTGGGACTTTCAAGGTTGCAAGGCCAAGCAACAAGGAACTTAATAAACTTCACAAGAACCCCTACTAACTGAGAGCTGCTTGGTTTATTACTGGGGACCCGAAAGGATCCAAACCTTCACATCTGATACAGAACTCATCATGGAATGAAATGTCCTGTTCCCATTTGTTAGATGCAGACAAAATGTGTAGGAAACAAGTTTCTTTAGACATTCACTAGACTCTACTTCAACATTTTTGCTTTCTCATCTGGATCAGTTGGCCTACAGTAGAGATGAAATGTGGTATCTCTCTTTTGACATGAGGAAGATAGTGTGATAATGGCTCCACTCTAGCCAACTTACACTTACAGTTGGTTCCCCACAAATTTTTTATCACTGTTGTTACTGGTACCAAATTTGCACTTGCAGTCGAAAGAGAAACTGAAGAAACAAGTACTGAAATATATATTTTACCATCAGATTTCTATTTATCACTCATCAGTTAAAAGCCCTTAGTGCAGCTCAGATGTCTACTTTCTGACAGGAACTTAACAGTCATAATATCTCCTCAAGACCAATGACTTCTTTCCTCACTTTTTACCTTAAAAGGAAACAGGTGTTGTAAATTAAGAGATCCAATACAAAGACAGGAATTCCTGGAAATAACATTCATAGAATTCAGAGATAGCTACATTTCTTGTTCGGCTGTTTTTTTTTGTTAAGTGCAGTCAAGGTGAAGTTTTCTTCATTTATTTGGGGTGATACTTTTTTCATCAAGGAAAGACGTTTTACTGCTGAGTAATGGCACAGTTCCAAATATGAGTACAGCATAGAGTCTTTACCAGCTTTACCAACTTTAGTAAATCCTGTAACTAAACATCTCACTTAATTGAGAAGTATAATCAGTCTTTATCTTATTGTGAAATTATCAATGTGATATAAAGGTTTATTTATGCTGCCCTTTCATTCTTGCTCAAACTCGATCCATGCAGCACTGTCAGAAATAAAATCAGAGAAGCTTTTTTGGTTACAAAGACATTCAAAAGGTTTTTGTTGGTATAATGAGGGTTCGACCCTTGGGTTAAGGGTCATTTGCATCTCCACTTTGCTGTAATCTAAGACAGCTTTACAGAAAAACTACTTAAATAATATGTTTCATATTAAAGTCTGTGGATTATTGTTTGGAGACTGCGTTTTGCACCAGAAGTGTAGCTTATAATGAATGTAGGATTAATTGTGCAGTTCTAAGATTGTCCTTGTAGTGTTCTGGAAATTTTAAAGTATCTACCATTGTCCAGTATATTATTATTGTCTGCATTGTCCTTGATGAAGAAAGCTCTGTCTCATAAACCTTAATATCCCTTCACTACCTCATCAAAGTTTCTTTTCTTTCAGTGATGATTGAAGTTGGTAGACTGCTCAATCATAAAAGACTCACAATGATTTCCAACGTTGTCCTTATTTTTCTAGCACAGGCAGAATTTCCAGCAAGGAGTACTGATTCACGGCAATGGATTTTAAATGTTTAGGAAAATCTATTCATTTTTTTTCCTTCCTAAAGGAATAAACGCTGAATTATGTTATAGGCTGAAATCATTTAAATATGTACAAAAGACCTGTGCATTTCAGCACATTTATCCTGATTGCATTTGTTTTCTTGTCAGTTTCTGTTCTTCTGAAGGGCTCATTATTTGGGCTTATATTTCACTCTAATTTGCCAGTTGTGTCTAAGCTTACTGTCTGAACATTATCGTTCTCTCACCCTCCTCCAACAATTCCACTTTTAAGATAATGCAAAGGAAGAGGCTGCAGAAAGAAGTCCAAATAGCCATTGTTGATTAATGTCATGATGGTGATTTGTGCAACAACTCATGGGCAGGTCAATTTGTTACAGTCTGTCTAACAGCCTTTTCTTCAAAAAATAGCTAATAATCTTGCAAGAAACTAAAAAACAGAAAGACAAAACTATTCAAATGCTGTGAACTTCAGGTGCAAACATGGGTTTGATCAGTCATTTGTGGGCTGTGATTTTACTGCATGCTTTTCAACAGAGTGAAAGCACTTCTTAAAGACACAAAAGGCAGATTCAATTACTTCAGTTTTGAGATTTCCCTGGGGACTTGAAATTTACACCAGTGTTGATAAATATACATGTATGAGGAGAAAATAAATACATTTAATCCATGAAGGGATTAGTTCAACTATGGGATTCATTCTAACCCATCAGATTACTTAGGCAATGTCTGAAATGGGAACAGTAAATAAACCACATTTTTAGTATTTGACAGTATTTTCAAATAATTCAATGTACATTTATTATCAAAGTATGTATAAATCATACAGCCTTGAGGTTTGTCTGCTTACAGGCAGTCACAAAGCAAGAAACCCAAAAGAACCCAATTAAAAAGAAAGACCAACACCCAATGCACAGAGAAAGAGAAAAAAACACAAATCATGCAAACAATAGAAGCGAGCACAGCATTCTGAGCCAAATTGAGCACTTAGATCTGAATCCCTAGAACATTCGGAGCAGCCTTGGTCTCAGTTCATCACGTTAGCAGGGCAAATAGACCCGAAGCTCCCAGACACAAAGCACAGCCTGAGCAGTCTCACAGCCTCAGTGCTGGGGAGAAAGGAGTGAACACTGAGGGAGAATGAGCAAAATCGTCTCCTGTCCTGCCACTCTGTCTTTCCAGTCTAGCTGGGCTGGTACTTAAATCCCCCAAACACCAAATCTTGCCTCGCATTAGGAGCCGGGACCCGCTGTAGCGATATGCTCTTGGCCTAGTCTTCGCCACCCAGCCCAAAACCATTCTTGGCCTCACCGAATCAGCTCAGCGTTTAGAGTAATCCAAGCTCACACCTGAGTTCGGTGGACAGGCATCAAAGCTTCTCCACCCCGGCTCCTCATTCCAACTCCAACTCTGACAGCAACACCATCTCTATCTGCAACCTTGTCTCAAACACATTACGCTTCCACTTTACAGTGCACCATCACAGTTCATCCCTCGAATCAGCTTCACCTTAGTGTGCCTCTTCATTGTTTGCAATGATAGTTTCCCATAATTTACTTCAGAAAAGGTACTATTAATAATGTCTTAGTCAAATTTCTTGCCTTTCAAACTACCAGTAAACTGTCGCTTGTCTTTGGTGGCACCATCTTAAACAGAAATATAGTTTTTATGAAAGGGCTGTGATCTCCATTTTGATGTTTAATGTGGAAGTAAAACACAATCATCATTTTCGCATGTGAAATGTTTGGGTAACACTCAAATCATTCTCTGGTTTGTGTCAAATGGGCTGACTTAATAAGCTAATAGTTGGAGAAGGACTTTCAGTGGCAGGGACTGAAGGAGATGTGGGTGGGAGACATTGGGAAGGATGAAGTTATGCTTCAAAAGTTTTGGTGGCACCTGGCTAGGAAGAGAGAGTAAAATTTAAATCAGAGATTGAGAAGTTTTTGATAAGTAAGGGTGTCAGAGGTCACTGGGAGAAGGCAGGAGAATGGGTTGAGAAGGATAATAAGGCAGCCATGATGGAACGGTACAGCAGCCTCAATGAGGTGATTGGCCGAATTCTGCTTCTATATCTTGTAGTCTTACAGTCTAATAAAAGTTTTTTCTTTCTGGTTGCTACCAGTGTCACAATTAGCACATGTTCATGGGTGCAGTTGTTTGGTGCTTCTCCAAGTGAAACAGATGTGTCATTGTTCACTGGTTTACAGTAGCTCCCTCATAAAGTGGGCCACTACCGAACTGATAAAAACCACAGACCAGAAGAGAAGAAAGGAGTGTGGGGAGAAGGAATTAAAAAAGAAACCTGTCATTTTAAATATCACCCTATGTTATTATCAGAATAATCAAAGTTATCTGAATGAATTTGCACTAGAAATTGGTTCACTGCCAGCTTTGGGTCCTCTTACAGTACCAGGACAAAAGTTTTTCTTGGGATGCCACTCACACCTCAGGAAGGAGTGTGTCAGATCACTAGAAAGGCAAAGATTAGCCTGCAGGCATCTGTCCTACAGCCAGTCTGGTGGAGGATTGCAAGTTGTGTACAGTGTCAGGAGTACCTCCTTCACTTTCTGTACAAGCAGATAGTTAAGTCAGACTTGCTTTGTTTGGCAGCAGCTTCCAGGACTGCCCTTTGTAGATGGGTTGCTGCTTGTCTGAGAATATGACTGTACACCATGCAGGCATTGAACAAGGAGATATGAAGGAATCAGATTACAATTTGTTTTAGACAGGCAAGCCACCTAGTCTCACCTGAAAACAGGCCACCTGGTCCTTCCTCCCTGAGATTCAACTTGACAGGTCAGCTGCAGGCCCAACATGGTGGATCAGTGACTTTCCCTGATTCATTAATGAATCTCCGAAACCTGGTGTGGTAGAGGCAGGGATAGAGGGTTAGGGATGGAGGGAATCAAATGGGAAGTAAGGTACTTGTGGTATGGCTAAGATCAATTTACTTCTTTCCTTAGGAGGGGATAGATACAGCATGACTCTTCTGGTGGGCCAACAAGACTTGGAACAATTATAACTTATAGGATAACGGATTGGCAGCATATCAGAGCTCAGGAGTCTGTGGACTGAGCAGGGTGTAGGGGCGCTCAACGATTTGGGTAAGTATTTCATTCGTCTGCATATCATCTCAGGGTTATGAGATTAAAGCTAATCCTCCTGAGAGATGCCATTGACAAGTGCCATTTGACAACAAGGCCTATGTTCTGCTTAACAGGGAATGAAATCATCCCATGCATTCCCGAAATGAAAGTTACTTCAATATTGCTTGGCCATTTTACAACTGTATGTGCCCGGTCAGATTTCACAATTGGGCCGATTAAATGTGGAATTGATTACAAATACGTTTACTCAGGGTTAAATTAGTTTACAACCTCATTGCTGATAGAAAACAATTTAATGCTATCAAGTTTCTGGAGCATGGTGTGCAGGCACCAGACAACCATCAGACAAGTTCTACTCCTGGAAAATATCTACTGCACAATTCAGATTTAAAACCCAAATGAAAGGGTTTTGTTTACTTACAGCAAATGACATTTAACAACACTTTTTTAAAGTGTGAAAACGTTCCAAAGCATTCCCTAGAGTTAAGAGTTCACCAGAGTGTAAGCATTAGAAGAGTCTGAAAGCATGATAAAAATTGCTTTCAACAGCATGCTGAGGGAAGCAGCAGAGAGGCACAAGCTTTAGAGCCTATAGCTAAAGCCCAAAGGGTAGTAGAAGAGTAGTATGATACAAAGGGCCAATTTCGATCTAACATATAGGCAAATGAATTAAGAGACCAGGGAAAGGTGAAAAGACAAAGCTGAATATTTTGAAATCAATTTATTAAAGAGCAGGAGTGCAATAAGGATTGGATATACCAGGAACTGTGGAATATTCAGGTGGAGAAAAAGAAGATAAAATCAAAATGTAACAAAATACTTAGATGCATTTTATAGTATTAGATTAAGGCAAAATAGAGGTGGTAAAAGAGCACATACTTGTACCAAAACAAATATTTCATATTGTTGCTCATAATGACATCGAAGGAGTCCATCCCCATCATTCCCAACTCCACATAGTCAGCACTGGTGGTCAAAATGAAACCCACTGCCTGCCTGCATCACTGTTGTTCCACACACACAGTGTGGACGTGCACCTTTACGTCAGGTTTCACATTCTCCTTATTGAGAGCTACTGCAATTAATACAACAAATATGAGAGTTATGTACATCATTCCGGCAAGGGCCATGCCATTAGGACGCCCGTTAAACTGATAATTCTGAGTTCCAAGGTCATTAATTTGTGTGCCTTCCTTAGTCAGTCAAGTACAATTATGCACCAAATATACCACATCAAATGATTGTGAAGGGGCAAAATGTTGCTCGTAGAAAGTGAAGAGAAATACAAATAATTTGCTGACACCAGTTTTTGAGTTTATTTTTACAGCTATTAATTAGAATGTTTGGCTTATGTCTCTTGTGATGTGACACATGATTGCAGTGGCCATCGTCTGTGTGGAATGCCAAGACAGAGATCCTGGCCCCTTGACTCTCAGTATTGTTCATTTCCAGTGTTAGCAGTGGCTGTCAGCAGAGGTGTTAAATAGAAAAGAAACAAAGGGAGTGGGAAATCAGAAAGTGAGTTGGCCCAGAGCACTCACATGCACCTCCTACAGAGCGCCATTGTTGGTGTTTGTTTGCTTGTGATCTCTCATTTGGCAATCCCTTTCTGTAGAGATATTGTTAGAATTATTAATGTGCTGCCGTGTCTGGATTGCAAGTCCAAAGAGAACAGAACTGGAGCTAATTTTAAGAATTCCTCCTGTATTTTTCTAACGAGCAAATGCAATATATCACAGCTCACTTCAAGGCTGGAACATACTGAATATTTTAAAGTAACAGAATAATCAGTCCCATACTTGCTCCTAATTTTAAATGTGGTGGTAAATGTTCCCAAGCACATAGTCAGTATCACATGTGCTTCTAAGGCTATTGTTCTGTGCTTTCATTTAATATCTATCCTTTTAAGGAGTAGTACAAACAAATTGGAAAGACTAATTTGGATTGATAGAACAGCCACCTGCAGAGTGCTTATGCAAAAGAAAAGTTTTCCTCAAGTCAGCTTCTTAATGGTAATAGTCAAGGCTACTGACTTGCAACTATTTAAAACTTTCAATTGGTGCTTTTCTCATTCCTGCTTTGCTTTCAAGCTTTACCAAGGCTTCTCCTCTGATTTAAATAAGGGGCATTTCAGTTCTAGGGTTCTCCCTTTCTTTGGTCACAAGAAGAGATTCTAATTCTGGGCTTTAAACTGTGTTCTGCAAAGCATAATGAATCTGGCTTCATATAAGCCCAGACAATGGCCTCATTCAAGGCTCAAACCCTTCCTCCTGAGATATTGTTATAACTAATAACTCCTGCCAGCTGTGCTGACGGCAACTTCAGCTCTGTGGGAGAATGAACAAGTTCCATCCCTCAGAGGATTTGAAGTAACTCGGAGCTGAAATTGGATTATGAAGGTGAAAAGGTCATTCTATGCTCAGAACTTATTAATTTATGTTTCACTAAATGAGTGAGCATATTTATCCCATTATCCGTGAATTAGCTGGAAGGATGTTCATAAAAGAAGTCTGTACAAACAACAAATATCTCAGTGTAAACTAAGGAGCAAGGGAAACAATTACTCCTCAATCACGTTATGAAAAACAGGTAATGGCTGAGAGCAATTTAAGACTGGTCAGGTAAATAATGCATTTTGCAGTTTTCCCTCTACAAACAGGCTGATTCATTTTATAGGCTTCACACAGAAAGCTCTTGCAGGCTTCTGGATATCACATTGTGCAGAAAGAGAACCTGTTGCTTCCTCAACCCAAGTGTTGATCTTGAAACAAAACTTTCCATGGCAACAGGTCAATGTGTTTGTCTCCTTGCTCTGTGAAATGTGAGAAGATACAATCCTATGACCATATTTCAAAGGTTCTCGCTATCTTTGTGTTTGGCTCTCACTGTAAATTATAAAGTGGTGCTGACCCACTGGGACTGATGGGATCTGATGGGTATGATAAGGAATTCGGAACCAAAAGGCAAATAGAACAATTGAACAAAGAAACAAAGATTAACTGATTAAGCATTCTGCTTCTAAATCACTCCATCACATAAACTACTCCCTCAGTCCAAATACCATGAATTAATCATGGGGTTCATTACCCTTCAGTAAAATTTGGAGTTATTTACATCAACTAAACCACCATATACATTCTTTTAAATTAGTTAATATTGTTTGTAAAACATAAACTAGTACACATATTTTAAATGAAAGGAATCATAAATACAAAAACAACTATTTGATCTATTTATTGTTCATAGGTATTCTGGATTTGTAAACATATTTCGTGCTTTTGAGAAATATTAGGTGGGAAACTGCAGTTATATTTAACATGATATATTCTTTTAAGGCTCAAATGAAGGACTCCCTCTGGAGAGGTGGCTTCAATTGTCTGAGCCAAATAATAACAGATGCTTGCTCATGAGTTCCCATCATCACTTAACAGTTAATTGTACCAGAGTCAGAAGAATCCAAACTTAATAGAATGAGCTTTCCTATTTTGAAATTGTTTTTAAGTCTGTGTAAAAATTAGACTATTTTGAACAGAAATGTGACAAGCACAAATTCAGAACTGTAATGTAGTTAGGCTTAGAAATTAACACACACCAGTTTTCTAATGCTAAAGGGAATCTGTAACATGGCTGATGCGATTCTGAAAGCTCTAAGATTGCCTACATGAAGTGAGTGTTATCAAACTCCCTGATCCAATGCCACTATGATTTTGAAATAGCAGAAATACAACTCAAATTTCTCATGCTACCAGCAGATATACTCACACCTGTGAAAGGCCAACACCCCAGGAGTTTGTTGATAAGGAATGACAGTAAGCTACAGTGGTGGGAGAGATGTAGCAGAAACTTAAACAGTGTATGTACTCCTCCAGCAAGAGGTTTCCATGAGGGCATAAGGTGTCTGTAAGGGCATAAATGCCTTGTAGAATGCTTGTGCTTCTGAGAAATATTAATTTACAACTGTTCTCACACCAATTCTGTTTGTTAAAGTTGCTTAACTAAATCCTGAAGCTTCCTGCCATGGTTACTGAGTGCTTTTTTTTAAACCTGTAATGCAGCAGAGGGTGTCTATGACATATATCAACAAATGCTGTCTGGAAGAATCCTTCAGCAACAATCTGATTTAGATACTGGTTCATTTACTTATCATGAACTGTACATTGAAACAGACAGTGAAATGCATCACTTGCATTAACAACCAACACAACCTGAGGACGGGGTGGGGGTAGGCCTCAAAAGTTGTCACACATTCCAGCACCCACGTAGCATGGCCGCAATGTTCATCAGAACAACAACACAACAGTAACAAAGTTAAACAATAACAGCAAAATAAGCCCCTTTCTCCTTTCCCACCGGCCACCCGCCCAATCACACACACAAGGGCAAGCCTCGATCCCCAGGACAAGCTGCCTCTGGGCCTTGGGTCTTGCAGACCCAGTACTCTAGTTGGCATGATTAACTTATTATTTAATTATTTATCATTTTATATTGCTATATTTCTTCACTATTCTTGGTTGGTGCAATTTCCCTCCAGATCAATAAAGTACGTCTGTCTGTGTAGTCACCAGGCGTCGACTTTCAAACTCGCTGAATCTTTAGTAGTGACCCCAAGAGGATGAGGGGATCCTGAACTCCAGACCTCAAGTTCCAGATTCGGCAACCTAGGTGTTCACTGCCGACATGGACCTCAGATCCCACGTCCCGGTGCTTTGGGGGGAGGTGGGTAGTGGGTTCACCCAGCTCTCGTCCTCACTTCTCTTCAGTCACTGGGATCACTGGTCTTCAATTGAGAGTGCAGAGCATGGAGCAAAGGTGTAGACTCCAGTCTGACCTCTAACCTCCCCCACATCACATCCCTGACCCCTAACTCTTCACCACATCCCCAATAACACCCCTACAAACCTAAAAACCAATGAAGTCAGAGCCACACCTAGAGAGATATCACAGCTCAGTGACAGGAAGCTCTGCCACCTTTGCCAGAACTGAATACTGAGGGTGAATTTGACGTTACTCTTTCTTATTTCAAAGATAAAGATTATTCATAATAATATACTGTATTTACAAAAGGGAGAAAAGCTGTATGACATACTTCACATTCTTAGTGTCCTTGGTCGGTACATGCAGTGGTGTGAATAGCACCATTGTCACTCAAGGAGATATAACGATTTATTTTGAGGATTTTTCCCACCAGACTCTGCCCCGCCATATTTGGTAGAGGAAGGATTCTAAGCTGTGGCTCTTCCCTGCAGAGTGCTGCACTAAGCTTCAGTGCATGTCCTGGAAAGTACTCCTGTAGCCCAGGATGTGCCTATCGGTCGCAGTTCCTCGCAGAATGCTATGCTGGAAGACCATCAAGTATTAGACAGACCAAAGAGCGCTTCTCAACCAGCTAATAATCTTCTAGCAGCACTCGCCATCCCTCGATGTACGTGGAATCCACCGCTTGGAACAGCCTGAAGATCAGAGAACCCTCTGTTACACAGATGCTTGGAAAGAACCGAGGCAAGTACAGTTGCATCCTTCTGTACATTGTTCAGAAAATCCACACTCGGCAACAACATTGGTGGCTGTCTCCTGCCTTACACAGCAGACCCAAGAGCTGGGAGTGATATTTTGACAGTTCCGGTAGGATCTAACTGGGAGGGCCCCTTTAACCAGCCAAGTAAGGTCACCATGTCTGTTGGTGAGTTCTGGCGATGAGACATTCTGAATTCACTTATATTTTTAGAGCAATGCAGGCACGGGTGTAATGCAGGTATTCTGAGGCCTCAAAGATGACAACTATCTTTTGGCAGTATAGTCTGCATGGCAAATGAAAGTTGGCATGTTACCTTTTACCGATGCACCATAGGAAACATTCTATCATAGCTTGGTATGGCAACTGCTCATCCTGTGACCATAATAAACTGCACAGGGCAGCTCAGCCCATGTTGGAAACCAGCCACTCTTCCAAGGGAATTTTCTAACTTCTCACTGCCTCTGTAAAACAGTCAGCATAATCAAAAACCTCGCTCCTGCTGGACAGTCTCTCTTCGGGAAGTCTAATCACCTAGTTTACTTCTACTCCCTGAGTACAGGCAGAGACTGAAGACTGCAGCACCAGCAGTGAGGACCAAGAAGGTTTGGACAAGGGAAGCACAAGAGTGCCGACAGGACTGCATTGAATCGGTGGACAGGATTGTGTTCAGGGATTCATCTTCGAACCTGGATGTGTATGCTGCAGTTGTTACCGACTTCATTAAAACCTATGTGGATGAGTGGGTGCCTACAAAGACTTGCTGTACGTTCCCAAACCAAAAGCCGTGGATGAACCAGGAGGTACGTGTCTGCTGAAGGCTAGCTATATGGCATTCAATTCTGGCCACACATGCCTGTACCAGAAAACCAGGTATGATTTGCGGAGGGCTATTTCAAGGGCGAAGAGACAAGACTGTGTGGCTAGGCATAACTCAAAAACCATGTATAAATTTGCTGACGATACAACCACTGTTGGTAGAATCTCAGGTGGTGATGAGAGGGTGTACTGGAGTGAGATATGCCAACTAGTAGAGTGCTTCCACAGTTCGAACCTGGCACTTGACTTCAGTAAGACGAAAGAGCTGATTGTGGACTTCAGGAAGGGTAAGGCAAAGGAACACATCTCAATCCTCATAGAGGGATCAGAAGTGGAGAGAGTGAGCAGCTTTAAGTTCCTGGATGTCAAGACCTCTGAGGATCTAACCTGGTCCCAACATATCGATGTAGTTATAAAGAAGGCAAGACGGTGGCTATACTTTATTAGCAGTTTGAAGAGATTTGGCACGTCAACAAATACACTCAAAAACCTCTATAGTTGTACCATGGAGAGCATTCTGACAGGCTGCATCACTGTCTGGTATGGAGGGGCTACTGCACAGGACCAAAAGAAGCTGCGGATGGTTGTAAATCTAGTCAGCTCCATCTTGTGTACTAGCCTACAAAGTACCCAGGACATCTTCCGGGTGCGGTGTCTCAGAAAGGCAGCGTCCATTATTAAGGACCTCCAGCACCCAGGGCATGCCCTTTTCTCACTGTTACCATCAGGTAGGAGATACAGAAGCCTGAAGGCACACACTCAGCGATTCAGGAACAGTTTCTTCCCCTCTGCTATCCAATTCCTAAATGGACATTGAAGCTTTGGACACTACTTCACTTTTTTTTTATATACAGTATTTCTTTCTATTTTTGCACATTTGAAAAATCTATTCAATATACATAATTGATTTACTTGTTTATTTATTATTAATATGTTCTATTTTATCTACTATTTTTTTCTTTCTCTCTGCTAGATTATGTATTGCATTGAACTGCTGCTGCTAAGTTAACAAATTTCATGTCACATGCCGGTGATAATAAACCCGATTCTGATTCTGATTCTCCTCTTCCATCAAGCAAAAGGTGGACTGCAGACACAGAAGATGGAAAAGCCTGAAAGCACATACTACCAAGGACAGCTTCTATCCTGCCATTATAAGACTATTGAATGGCAATATGGATTTTTAATCTGACATTATGTCCTTGTACCTTGCTCTCTCCTTGCATTACTCTATCTCTATAACTCTACTACTCTATTTTTCATTCTGTTGTTGTTTTCCTGAGTGCACTGTTGTAATAAATTCATCTGTATTAACAACATGCAAGACAAGTTTTCCACTGTACTTCGGTTCATGTAACAATAATAAAAAAATTTACCAATATTTTTCTGCAGTAAGTGTGTGAAGCCTGGGTTGATAAAGTCTTGGTTGTCATCTCTTTTGCCAGATTTCATTCTATTGATTGTTTTTGGTCACCTTTTATATAATGAACATGGATAGTTCTTGTTTTTAGATTTTCTTCTCACCAGAACTGTTGTGATGCAACTAGAACTCCGTGTGATCTAATCAATGCAGTCTATAGCTGCCACCTCTTATATTCGATGCCTCAGCCAATGAAGGCAAATATCAAATGCCTTCTTCATAGCCCTGTGGAGCTGTGTGGCCTTTCTCAGTGAGCCACAGCCTTCTACCCAAGGCTCTTCTGTGCATTAGTGCTCCTGAGGTCCTTAGCATTTACTCCAATGTCCTATCAAAAGTTGACTTTCCAGACCTTCCAAAAGTTGATTTAGTGCATTAAGTCACACTAGTTTGGAATGTTCCATCTGCCACCACTTCACTTAACTTTCTTTCTGATCTATCTCTCACAGTACCCTTAGCCAACCTTCTATGACTCCACCAATGATTGAGTCATCTGCTACTATATTAATTGGACCATCTATATTCTCATTTAACTTACTACAAAGAGCAAATTTCCCCATATTGATGCCTGCAGAACACCACTTGTTTACAGACCTTCAGTCAGAAAAACACCAAACCATCTCTACATTCTGCCTTTTGTTACCAAACTAATTTTGAGTCCAGTTTGCCGACAGATCATTTCTGCCTTCACATGATGACAGGATATCAAGGGATTTTATGCCATTGGACTGTTGGCTTTAATGTACAGTACACCATAGGATGTATTTTCCAAGTTCTGCACATTCTGTAAAATATTCTGAAGAAGGCATCCCTTTGTCATATAAACTTTACCCTCAGCAAATATTTATTGTTTTTAGTCGTGTTTTCTATAAAGCTACTCGAGTATCATACTGTTTTATGTTTTTAAAGTGAAATTATTTTTGACAGTTTACATCCAGTTTTCACCGCCTGCACTCTTGAAGCATCTCATAAACCATAGCTTTATTATGGGAAATGTCAAAATCAGGTTTATTGTCATATGCCCAAGTACATATTTGCACAGTTACAATGAAAAACTTATTTGCAGCAACATTAAAGACAATGCATCAAAACATGAATTGTTTGAACAGAATCTGGAAGTATGGAGCATTATACAAAGTACAAATAAGGAAAATTTCAACAGAATAAAACTCTAATTCCAACACTGGATGACCTACTTTGGAGGCTATTAGTTGCAGGAAGGAAAGGAAGAGTTGGGTTTCATTTCTGAGATTGCAGTAAACCATATTTGCTTCAAAGTTCAAAGAAATTTATTATCAAAGTACACGTGTCACCATATACCACCCTGAGACAAAAAACTGTAGAAATACAAAAAGGAAATAGCAAAATATTAAAAATAAATAAACAATAAATATTGAGAGCATGAATTGTAAAGTTCTTAAAAGTGCATCCATAGGTTGTGCAATCAGTTCAGTGAGTGAAGTCATCCACTCCAGTTCAGCAGTTTTGTGGCACTGAAGGTGGTGACATAGAAGTCTTTATTCAGCACAACAAGCAGGTCAGCCACCATTTTGGAGATCCTCTTGGTAGAGGCTCACAAGCCCAAAGGTATATACATCACATTTTATACCCTTAAGATCAAAGGTAACAATAGCTGATGCAATGCAATTTCAATAGTTCTAATGACATTGTTTCCTGCAATATATTTGGTTGACAATGCTTCCTTCAATTACACCTCTACAGAGCAGATGCCTCTGAATATTCAAACAATTTTGTCACAAAGTAATTCACAAAAACAGCTTAAAGGTTTCTGGGGGCAAACATTCCAGACACCCAATATTAATGTCATGCGGTCTCTGAGTACACGAATACAGTAAGTACACATAACGTATTGATTGCTAATACCTGCGACCATGTTTGATATGCCAAATGACATCATCCATCTGCTCTGCCAACTTGAATTCAGTCACAAGGTGCAAATAATATAGCCGCATTAATTTACCAATTAGAACAACCCCATTGTTTTAACATTTGGATATTTCATATGCAGTCTCTTAGTCTCTGGAGCAGCCTATGCTTTTAACTTCAATTTACTGCTTGCAACTTTCAAAAAAAAAACTGAAAGCTAATTACAAGCTTCTTGAACTTACTTACATTTACAATAAAAACTGAAGCTTGGTTCTTGTTTGAATTAATATCTGCTATATTCACATAACTCCAGAATGCTCTCTAACAAAGAGCCAGAAGGTTGAGGGGTGATAACTGTTCCTGAACCTGATGGTGAGGCATCTAAGGCTCCTGTGCATTCTTCCTAAAGGTGGCAGGGAGAGGAGGGACAACACTGTCAATAAGCATTGTCGTGGAAAATACAATGAGCAAGTGTGACGGAGACCATTTAGCCTCCTTTTCACACTATCTTCTGCATTCCATTTCTCAGTTTTGTAGCCTATCAACCACAATTTGCTGAATCAATTTTGGGTTTGAATCTTCATTGGAAGTTAACCCAGAAATGAATGATAGATGTAGGTCGCTACCAAGCATGCAAGGGAGTAATCTCAGTTTCAATGACTCATCAGTTGTTATGAGTCATTGAGAAGTTCACAGAATACCATGTGACCTGCAAGTCTTTTTGGAGAAGAAGCTGAAAGCTTTCCAGCCGTATGATAGTTTCACAAACTAAAAATCCTACAATACGAATACCCTCCCCTCCCATCTCCCTCTCCAGCATCAAATAATTGAAACGATTTAATAATTGTACAATAATATAATCTTGTTTTCCTAATGGACCAGAACTGGCAGACAAAATCACATTAGAGTTAGCAACACGTTGTTACTTCTGCTCAAGTCCAATGACAGCTTTGCATGAGGTAACTTCCTGACATCCGAGGAAACCTGAAAACTCGACCCCATTTCTTTCACCATACTTGCTGCCTGACCTGCTGGGTACTTCCATCATTTTCAGTTTTTAATTTGGATTTCCTTTATCTGCAGTTCTTTGCTTTCCAGAAAACACTCCGCAGTGTGCTTCCCGAAAGTGGTCTGACTCACCATTTAAATTGATTGAGCAGCATAATTCCTAATAGATGTATACAGAGTAAATATGAACTGATCTCACCACAGAAAGTCAGGGGTTGTTCATTTCAATCTGTGTTTTTTTTACTGCTATGCTCAATTACTGGCAAACAACCACTTTGACACTAAAAGTAATGGTTACGATTATAGAGTATCTTTACATTGGATTTTAATTATTGTTGATTCAGGATTGTTTATTGTCATTCTTCAGTACACGAATGGAAAGGAGAATGAAGTGATTATTATTGTGGATCTGATGCAGTACAAAAAAAACCTTAGTGAGATAAAAAGCACAATAAATATAAATATAAAAGCAATCCTGTAAAACACAATGTACAAGTAACCATTGAGTTTGGCTGTATATACATTCTTTTTGTTCCTCGCCATGCTTTGTGGCACATCAGATGGGGCAACCTTGCCACTTCTTTAGTATTTGTCTGTTTTTTTTATGAGGCCGGGTTACTAGCTCGATGCTCAATCCAGCACGGATGGAAAGCGTGCAAAGGGCCAGCCAGATTTGAACCCAGGACCACTCACCTCAAAGTGCTGTGCAGATGCCACTACACCAACAGCTGGCTTTATATGCATGCCATTATTGAGTGATTGTATGTATATAAAGTGATTCTGATGGGAAGTGATCAGTGACAAAGTGACCCTTTGCAGTAGGAACGCTTTAAGGTAGCAGCAGGATATATGAAAACTCAGTAGGGCAGTGATTGTATCTGGAGGTGTGGAGTGTAAGCATAAGCTGACAGTGCGTGGGGGAATGAAGGGAGCTGTGTGATTGTGGGGAGGAGTGCCTGATGGGGATGTAGTGGCGGGTGAGGGCCTGGGGTGGGTTAATGGGTGGAGTTGCTGATCACCCTATCAGCTTGGGGGAAGTAATAGTTTTTGAGTCTAGTGGTCCTGGCATGGATGGGAGTTGGACAAGCAGTCCATAGGCAGGGTGGATGGGATCCTTCATGATATTGCTGACCTTTTTCCAGCACCTTTCTGCATAATACATGTTTGATGGTGGGTAGACTGGTGCCAGTGATTCCTTGGCCAGTTGTAACTACCCATTGTAGACCCCTCCTGTCTGCTGCAGTTCAGTTTCCACACCAGCACATTGGAATACTCTCAAACACACATCTGTAGAAGGCTGTGAGCATTAATGTGCATGGTCCAGCTCTCTTTAGTCTCCTCAGAAAGATTTTACAGGATTAAATTACTTTATGGTTCTCTGTCTCATCTTGTCTCTGCTAATCCAGTCTTTTTCTGTCTATATTGCTTTTTATGTCTGAACAGATATTGAGTTTGCAATTCTTATTTACTCTTTCTTGTTCAGGCTCTGTGTATTTCCTTTCCTTGAATGTCCAGCCTGATTGGTCATGAAGACAGGTTTTTGCCCTGTTTACATAAATCCTGTAGAGGGCACCAGATGATTTTTTTCTCCCATCAACAGCAAATTTGCAATCCATAGTTTCATCTGATGAGGTGGCTTCGCAAAATTCTGCACTATAAATGTTCTTGCACTATTTTTAAATCACTCTGTTCATTAAGGTGATTCAAATGGCCAGGGCTATGAATGTATATAACTGCTCTGTGGTCCTGTGGTCAGATTTCAAACATTTCTATTGAACTGAGACTCAAATTGATTCTTAATTATTAAACATTTAAACAATGTTTAAAGAGCAAAAATAGTGAAATCCTAATAACTATTTAAGTGCAGTATATTCAATATACTATCCTCACTTATTGAAAAGTAACATACTCTGAAAAAACTCAGCCGGTCAAGCAGCATCTATGGAAAGAAATAAAGAGTCGACATTTCAAGCCTAGACCCTTCTTTATTCCTAAATTGTCTCAGCCAGAAATGTCGATTCTTTATTCCTTTCCTGATCTGCTGGATACTTCTCAAGCTTTGTGTGCATTACTCTGGATTTCCAGCATCTGCAGAATCTCTTGAGTTTATTACTTATTGTCACCCTGGTACAGAATCCCATCTTTCTTCACTTCTCTCCAGTTGTTAGGTTGATAAACAGCACATCGTCTTGCTGTGTTCTCCAGCGAAGTACAATTTCCTTGCCAGAGATCCCATTTTTATTGATTTGATCTGAGACAAAGCTCTTTCTATAAATGTCCTCCTTTCCTTCCTACCCCTGCACTTTCACATTCTCATAAAATCAAACTCTGAATCATTCAGAATCCAACCTACATGCTGCCTTTCAACAACATTGACCAAGAGCATGGCACCTTCTTCTTTTTTCCATGTTTACAAAAGCTCAATTCTACATTTCCTCCATCAGAACCAAGCCCTGACCATGCTCGCTTAATATCCCACCATGATAAGCCAGAATGATGAGAAGACAACAAACAATGAGAAGACAGACAACACTATCTTTTATCCCCACCTGAAAACAAAAATTCCCTTGATCAGTCACTAATTGGCTTTTTTTGCTGCTTAAATGACTAAATGACTACAGTCCCATTGCACTCACATCCATCATCATGAAGTGTTTCGGGAGACTGATCATGAGGCATATCAAGACCCTGCTGCCACTGGACCCTGCAGGTTGCATACCGTCCCAACCACTCAACAGATGACTTCACCCTCCAACTGGCCCTAAGCCACCTGGACAAAAAAGACACACACATTCGAATGCTGTTCATAGACTTCAGTTCAGCATTCAACACAATTATCCCCCAGAAACTGATTGGAAAGCTGAGCCTATTGGGCCTGAACACCTCCCTCTGCACTGGATCCTAGACTTCCTGACTGGGAGACTTCAGTCAGTCCAGATTGGGAGCAGCATCTCCAACACCATCACACTGAGCACGGGGGTCCCCCAGGGCTGTGTGCTCAGTCCACTGCTGTTCACTCTGCTGACCCACAACTGTGCTGCAACACACAGCTCGAACCACATCATCAAGTTCGCCGATGACATGACCATGGTGGGACCCATCAGCAAGAATAACGAGTCAGCTTACAGAGAGGAGGTGCAGTGGCTAATGGACTGGTGCAGAGCCAACAACCTGTCTCTGAATGTTAACAAAACAAAAGAGATGGTTGTTGACATCAGGAGGGCATGGAGTGACCACTCTCCACTGAACATTGACAGCTCCTCGGTAGAGATCGTAAAGAGCACCAAATTTCCTGGTGTTCACCTGGTCCCTCAACACCAGCTCCATAGCAAAGAAAGCCCAGCAGCATCTCTACTTTCTGTGAAGGCTGAGGAAAGTCCATCTCCCACCCCCCAAACTCATCACATTCTATAGGGGTTGTATTGAAAGCATTCTGAGCAGCTGCATCATTGCCTGGTTCGGAAATTGCACCATCTCAGATCACAAGAATCTGCAGCGGATAGTGAGGTCTGCTAAGAAGATCATTGGGGTCTCTCTTCCCGCCATTACGGACATTTACACTACACTTTGCATCCGCAAAGTAAACAGCATTATGAAGGACCCCACGCACCCCTCATACAAACTCTTCTCCCTCCTGACACCTGGGAAAAGGCACCAAAGCATTTGGGCTCTCATGAACAGACTATGTAAGAGTTTCTTTCCCCAAGCTATCAGACTCCTCGATACCCAAAGCCTGGACTGACACCTTACTGCCCTATTGTCTTGCTTATTATTTATTGTAATACCTGCACTGTTTTGTGCACTTTATGCAGCCCTGCGTAGGTCTGTAGTCCAGTGTAGTTTTTTTTCTGTGTTGTTTTTTACGTAGTTCAGTCTAGTTCTTGTACTGTGTCATGTAACACCATGGTCCTGAAAAAATGTTGTCTCATTTTTACTATGTACTGTATCAGCAGTTATGGTCAAAATGACAATAAAAGTAACTTGACCTGACTTCAGCTCCCTTTGGACCTGATATAAATTTTGTCTCCCTATCCAATCTATAAACATAGTTTCTCCCTCTGTACCAACAGCACTAACCTTAGGGCATCTGCTGTTGAAACCCTCACTTATGCTTTAAGACCATAAGATATAGGAGCCGAATTACGCTATTAGGCCCTTTGTGTCTGCTCTTCTATTTCTTGTGGCTGATCCAATTTTCCTTTCAGCCCCAATCCCATGCCTTTTCCCTGTATCCCTGCATGCCCTGACCAAACAAGAATCTATCATCCTCTGCCTTAAATAAAGACTCGGCCTCCACAGCGGCCCATGGCAAAGAATTCCACAGATTTACCACTCTCTGTCTAAAGAAATTCATCTTCATCTCCGTTCAAAAATGACACCCCTGTATTCTGAGGCTGTGTCCTCTGGTCTTAGACTCTCCCATTATAGGAAATGCCCTCTCCACATCCAATCTACCAAAGCCTTTCACCATTCAATTGGTTTCAATGAAGTTACCCCTCATTCTTCTGACTTCCTGGGAATACAGGCCCAGAGCCATCAAACACTCTTCATATGACAAGCCATTCAATCCTAGAATCATTTTTGTGAAACTCCTTTGAGTCCTCAGCACATCCTTTCTAAGATAAGAGGCCAAAAACTGCTCACAATACTCCAAGTGAGACCTCACCAGTGCTTTATAAAGCCTCAGCATTACACCGTTGCTTTTATATTCTAGTCCTCTTCAAATGAATGATAACATCGCATTTGCCTTCCTCATTACAGACTTAACTGCAAATTAACCTTTAGAGAATCCTGCCCAAGTCCCTTTGTGCCTCAGTTTTTTGTATTTTCTCTCAATTTAGAAAATAGTCAACCCTTTCATTTCCTCTACCAAAGTGCATGGCCATACACTTCCTGGCACTGTACTTCAGCTGCCATTTCTTTGCAAGTTGTCCTTCAGTGCTCCCCATACTGATTAATCCAGTGCATTGGATTATCTTTCCTTGTCTTTGATTGCAAGCTATTGAAAACGTTGCTGTCAATATCCTGACCTAAACTGTCCACTATCTCATCGCCCCCGTTCTTAATGGCCTACAGTACATTGTCTTAATGTTGTAGCCTGGGGAAAAGTACACACTCAGGACAACAAGTGCTTTTTCAGGTTTTAATTCCATTATCTGTTTTAGACATTTAAGTGCCAGAAGAGGGTTTTAAAACAAAACGAATGACTTTACTGTCAGGCACTGCCGTTACAATCCCCGATTAACCTTCGATCCCCACACTGGTGTATCCACCAATTGCGTATGCAGTATAAAAATACAAAGAAAATCGCGCAAAACTAATACAGTACTAATACGGTAGAGGAAATTCTGAAGAAAAACAATACAAACATCATTAGAATCCCCCCAACCCTGTATCTTATACAGAGCAGCGAAAAATGTAAGCAAATACATCTCATCTAAGATGTCTATTTCTCTTTAGTACACACGTGCTGAACCCCCAAACGGAGACTAAACATTCACATTACACGGTTACATGCACAATCAGTCATGATACAATAAAGTTAGACAAAAGGTACACTTTGGCACAACTTATACAAGATATTGCCCGGTAGTTAAATTACAGGAAGACTGACCTACTTGGCCGGTGAGGAACTTTGCAAGCCAGGCTATCCAGCATCGAATTCTTTACTCGTGAAAATCTAAAGCATCCACATGTAAAACATGTCAAATTACCAAAATTCTCGATTCACCATCAAGCATAAACGAATTCACATGGATATTGTAAATTAATGCTCACCTTTCCTCACCATGCCTAGCATCTCTGGGGGAACTTGATTCCAACACCCCAACAGCTTCGGCAGCAGAAAACAAAATGGTCTCCCCACTATCCCACATGTGCGTAATGACATCACCATCTCCACTTAAAGGCACAGACACCTATTCTAGCATTACCCGGATGAATGCCTAAGTACACTTTTAACGATACTGAAAAGCATTAGATAGTCACCCAGTTACATTTAATTTGAAATAGTATGATAAAAAAACCTTAATTGTCCTACCTCTGCTAATCATTGCTATTTCTTTCAGAATGAGGCAGTGCGGTAGCGTAGTAGTTAGCGCAATGCTTTACGGTAACAGCAGCCCAGATTCAATTCCCACCGCTGCCTCTAAAGAGCTTTTATTTTCCCCCCATAACTATGTGGGTTTCCTCTGGGTGCTCTGCTTTCCTCCCACCAACAGTTGGTAGGTTATTTAGTCATTGTAAATTGTCCTGTGATTAGATTAAGGTTAAATCAGAGGATTTCTGGGCAGTGCAGCGCAAAGGCCTATTCTTCGCTGTATCTCAATAAATAAATAATGTGCTCCTCCAATTCTCAGCTCGAACATTTCCTTCTGATTTGCCCCATCACTGACTATCATGCCTTCAGCTAAATAAGCCAGCAGCTCTAAAAATATCTGTCTTTCTACCTTTCCTACTTTAGGACCCTCTGTGACCAAACTCAGAATCTGTCACTGCTTTCTCACTCTTGTTTGGAATGGTGTCAACTTTTTCACTGACTAATCTACTGTAACTCACTTTGAATCAGTTTGTTATGTTAAAAGCATTACATAAATGTACTGTCAATGCTATTGATTATTCACAGAAATAGATTTCACATAATAACATTGAGTTGTTCAATGGTATTTAAAAGGAAAGCCCCAACAAACATAATTTCTAGATGAGGAAATGGTTTCTGCTTAAGCATGGAAAAAGGATTTCCCATACCCCACCAGTCAGGCCCACCAAAAGATGAGCCTCCTTTTTTATAATGACTATCTCCCCTCTTTCTTTCCAATGCTGATGAAGGGTCTTGACCTGAAAAATTGAACAGCCATTTTTCACCATGGATGATGCCTGATCTGCTGAATTCCTTTGATATTTTTGTGCGTTACACCAAAAGATTGAAGTATTAAAAAACAAACAGACTTAGATGGATGTGGCTCCCTTTCCAAAATTTCTTTTTATCAGGATATTTTATCAGATTCATTTCAAGAGGACTAGAATACAAGAGCAGGGATGTGATGCTGAGGCTTTATAAGGCACAGGTGAGGCCTCACCTTGAGTATTGTGAATAATTCTGGGTTTCTCATCTAAGAAGAGATGAGAGGCATTGGAGAGGGTTCAGAGAAGGTTCACAAGGATGATTCTGGGAATGAAAGGGTTATCATACAAGTATGTTTGATAGCTTTGGGTCTGTACTCACTGGAACTTAGAAGGATGAGGGGTAATCTCAGTGAATCCTTTCGAATGTTGAAAGATATGGACATGGTAGATATGGAAAGGATGTTTCACATGGTGGGGTAGTCTAGGACAAGAGGGTATAGCCTCAGGATTAAGGGGTGACTATTTAAAACAGAGATGCAGAGAAATTTCTTTAGCAAGAGGGTAGTTAATTTATGGAATTTATTACCACAGGCAGCTGTGGAAGCCAGTTCATTGGGTGTATTTAAGGCAGAGCTAGATAGGTTCTTGATTGGACACGACATCAAAGGTTATGGGGAGAAGGCCGAAGGATGGGGCTGAGGAAGGGAGAAAAAGATTAGCCATGATTGATTGGAGGAGCAGACTCGATGAGTCAAATGGCCTAATTCTGCTCCTATACTTTATGGTCTTATATTCCACTATTTTATCAAAAAAATTGAACAAATCAATTTAAAAAAATCTATACCAATGAATAATCTCCTGTTTATGTTTATGAAATGCATTCAACTCATTTAATGGCAAGGTCACTCCTTCAAGTTGGTAATTGCTTCACAGAAGATGGCAGTTCACATATAGTTCACCCAACAGAAATATTGGTCTGTAAGTTTAAGTTGTGTAAGAATAGTAATGAGGGTAATGACACAATTGTAAAGGGAGACTTCAATATGCAAAAGGATTGGGAAAACCAGGTTTGTATGGGATCTCAGGAGGGGAAATTTGTTGAATGCCTCAGAAGATGTCTTTTCCGAGCAGTTTGTGCTTGGGCCTACTTGGGGAAAGGTTACCATAGATTGGGTGTTCTGTAACAACCCAGATCTTATTAGGGGGCTTAATGTAGAGGAGGCAGTGATCATAATATGATTGAATTCATACTGCAATTTGAGAGAGAGAAACAGAAGTCACATGTATCAGTATCACAGTGGAATACAGGGAATTGCAGAGGTATGAGAGGGGAGCTCGCCCAGCTGGATTGGAGAAGGATACTGATGGGATTGATGGCAGAGCAGAGGTGGTTGAAGTTTCTGGGAATATTTCTCAAGGTGCAGGACAGATAGGTCCCACAGAGGAAGAAGTTCTCAAATGGCAGGTGTAGACAGCTATTGCTGGCAAAGAAGTTAAAGACTGCATGAAAGCCAATGAAAGGCCACGTAAGGTAGCAAAAGTGATAGACAAGTTGGATGAATGGGAAGCCTTTAAAATCCAACAAAAGGCAACTAAAAAAGCTACAAGGGAAAAGATGAAACATGAGGGCAAACTAGACGATAATATAAAGCAGAATACCAAAAGTTTTATAAAGAGTAAAAGGGAGGTGAGTGTTGAGATTGGACCACTGGAAAATGATGCTGATGAGGTAGTAAAGGGGTACAAAGAAATGGCAGATGAACTTAATGGGTACTTTGCATCTGTCTTCACTGTGGAAGACGCTAGCAGTGTGCCAGAGATCTGGAGTGTCAGGGAGCAGTAGTAAGTGCCATTACTATTAGAAAGGAAAAAAATGCTAGGTAAATTTAAAGGTCTTAAGGTGGATAAGCTACCTGGACCAAATGAACTACATCCCAGAGTCCAGAGAGAGATTGCTGAAGAGATAATAAATGCATTGGTGATGATCTTCCAAAATAACTTGATTCTGGCATGGTTCCAGAGGATTGGAAGATTGCAAATGTCACTCCACAATTTAAGAAGGGAGGAAGGCAAAAGAAAGGAAATTATAAACTAGTTAGCCTAGCTTCAGTGGTTGGAAAAGTGTTGGAGTCTATATTAAGGTTGAGGCTTTGAGATACTTGGAGACTAATGATAAAATAAGTCATAAAATGGTTTTTGCAAAGGGAAATCTTGCCTGATGAACTTGTTAGAGTTTTTTTGAGGAAGTAACAAGCAGGGTGGACAAAGGAGAGGTAGTGGATGTCATTTACTTGGATTTTCAGAAGGCATTTGATAAGATGCCACACGTGAGGCTGCTTAACAAGATACAATCCTATGGCTTTACGGGAAAGATACTGGCATGGATAAAGGAATAGTTGACAGGCAGGAGGTAGCGTGTAGGAATAAAAGGGGCTTTTCCTGGTTGGCTGTCAGTGACTAGTGCTGTTCCTCAAGGGTCCATATTGGGACCGTTACTTTTCACATTGTCAGTGATTTAGATAATGGTTTTGTGACAAAGTTTTGGATAATTCAAAGATGGGTGGAGGGGTAAGTAGTATTGAAGAACCAATGCGATTTCAGCAAGATTTAGGCAAATTGAAGAATGGGGGAAAAAAGTGGCTGATGGAATACAGTGTTGGGAAATGTGTGATATTACATTTTGGTAAAAGGAATAATAGTCCAGATTATTACCTAAATGGGGAGAAGGTGCAAACATCAGAGGTGCAGAGGGACTTAGAAGTCCACGTGCAAGACTCCCAGAAGGTTAATTTATAAGTTGAGTCTGTAGTAAAGAAGGCAAATGCAATGTTAGCATTTATTTCAAGGGGAATAGAATATAAAGGCAAGGAGATAATGCTGAGCCTTTATAAGACACTAGACAGGCTGCACTTGGAGTATTGCCAACAGTCGTGGGCCCCTGTATCTCAGAAAGGATGTATTGTCATTGGGGAAATTCCAGAGGAGGCTCACAAGGATGATTCCAGGAATGAAGGGGTTAACATATGAGGAGTGCTTGGAAAATTTGGGCCTGTATTCACTGGAATTTAGAAGAATGCAGGAGGATCTCATTGAAACCCACCCCATGTTGAAAGGTCTAGATAGGTTGGATGTGGAGATTTCCAGTGGTAGCGGTATCCAGAACTCGAGGGAACAGCTTCAAAATTGAGGGCAACCTTTTAGAACAGAGGTAAGGAGGAATTTTTTTAGCCAGAGAGTAGTGAATATGTGGAATGCTCTGCCATATACTGCAGTGGAGTCCTGGTCCGTGGTATATTTAAGGCAGAAGTTGATGCCATGATCTGACAGGGCTTCAAAAGATATGGTGAGAATCAGGAAATATGTAGTTGTTTGGGATCTGGGATCAGCCATGATGGAAAGACGGAGGAGACTCGATGAGCTGAATGGCCTAATTCTACTCCTATGTCTTATGGTCTTAGCTAACTGTATTCAATGGAATACAAAGGATGACCTTGGCTTTCAATCATTATATATTGATTATCTTGAGACTTTCAAATTCTGGAAGCACTCTGGATTGATATAGTGGAAGTATTGTGCTAACATATTGGATAATTGAGAGTGTGTGAAACCACTTGCATGTTAATTGAATGTAGTCAGCCCCAGCAATATTTCCTACTCATGTGTGTGCATTTGGTTTTGCTTGTGAAGCTAGAAGGAGACGTTCTTTTTCCAATGTCCTGGCAGGAGGTAAACTTTCATTGATGGCCCTTTTTCAGTTAGAGTCAATTTAATAGATTGACAAAAGCAGGGTGGTAAACATTGTCTATGTAGACTTTAGCAAAGCCTTTGACAAAGTCCCACCTGGTAGGTTAGCCTTGAATGTCATGTCATATGGGATCTAGGATGAGCTGGCAAATTAGATACAGAATTGGATTAGTGGGAGAATCAGAGGGTGGTAGTGAATATGTGTTATTCATTTTGGAGACCTGTGACTAGTGGTGTGCTACAGAGATCGGTGCTAGGTCCACATTTGCTTATCTTTAATGTTAAAGACTTGGATGACTGTGTTGTTAATGTGGTTAGCAACATCGCAGATGATAAACAAAATTTGTGGTGAGGTGAACAGTGAAGAAGGTTATCCAAGAGTACATTGGAATCTGGATGAACTGGGAAAGATGGGCAAGGAATGCCAGGTGGAATTTAACTTGGACCCCATTCCCCTCACAGAAGGTTGCATAGTTAACTGCATTGTGCTCTTCAGCCTATTGCGAAGAGCAATGTGCTCTTCAGCCCATTCAGCTCAATTTGAATGCATTCTCCCTATTCAGCATCCCTGCCTGGCTGATCTGATAAAGCTTCACCAATTCCTGTGGGGTGAAAACAGAAAATGTTGAAATCACTCAGCAGGTCAGGCAGTGTTTGTGAAAGAGGAACAGTTAATGTTTCAGGCCTGAACACTTTCATCAGAACTGAGAAAGAAAGAAAAAAGTTGATATAGGTAGCAGGGATGAGGTAAAACAAAGAGTAAAACAAAGGGGACAACATTCTGAAGAAATGTCTCTGAAGAAACTTCATTTATTTCTCTTTCCACAGGTGTTGTCTGATGTGCAACTTTTCTCAGCTTTTATTCCAGATTTCCAGCACCTGCAGCTGTTTGGTTTGTCACCAGGTCATCTGAGGTGTAAAACAGGTAGGCAACTGTTCCTGATATGTTGGCCTTGGAAGAGATTTAGTTCCGCTGTAGTACAGAGGTTGAAATTCATCTTGATTAAGATAAATTGAAGTCAGCATGACACTGTCATGCATGAGGTATGTTTTGGAGATAATAAGTGCTGTCTCCTGGCAACATAAAGCCTCAAGTGTCGTTGGTGACTGCTGGTTGTTGAGTTTCCTGAGCTTTCTCCCTCCACCATTGGTTTTTCAGGTTTCAGGTGCTCTTCTGGACTGCAGACTTGCATTCCTGATAGCGTTTCCTTTTGGAAGCTGATTGTTGGTCATTTTGTAAGGTGATGAAAGTTTTAAGCTAGGAGTTGAAGATTTATTTCGGCAGAAGTTCATCTTTCATCCAAACAACATGACCATTCCATCTTAGTTGGTTCTTGATGACGCAGGCTTCAATGCTCGTTGTTTTTGCTTCATTTAGCATGCTGACATTGGTTCTTCTATCTTCCCAGCTGATATGTAAGATGTTTCGAAGACAGTGTTGGTGGAACTCTTCAAGTGCCTTCAGATGTCGTCAGTATGTTGCCCAGGTTTCTGATGCATACAGAAGCGTTGGGATCACCACTGCTTTGTACACTAACATTTTGGTGTCTGTTCGGATGTCATGATCATGAAAGACTCTTGTTCAGAGACGTCCAAAAGCTGTTCCAGCGCACTTAAGACAATGTTGGATCTCATCAACATTGGAGGGGAGGTGACTTTCAAGATACAGAAAGTGGTCCACGTTTTCCAGGGTTGTTTCGCCAAGTTGAATTGATGGTTCTATCTGATTTGTCTCAGTTGGTGATGGTTGGTAGATAATCTGAGTCTTCTTGGAATTGATGGTAAGTCCAAGTTTTGTCTATGCAAGGTTGAAGGCAGTCAGAATCTGTTGTAGGTGGTTTTCTGAGAGAGCTGCAACACTGTTGTCATCTGAGTATTGGAACTCGAAGAGGGAACTCGTGGATGTCTTGTTTTTGGACTTGAGACGGGCAAGATTGAAAAGTCTGCCATCTGTTCTGTAGGCACTTTTGATTCCTGAGGGTAAGTCGTCCTTGATAATGTGGATGATTGTCGCAATGAAGATGGTGAACAAAGTTGGGGCAATCATGCATCCCTGTTTTACTCCTGATCTGACTTGAAAAGGCTCACCGTTACTATTGTTGTCCATGACTGTGGCAAGCATGCCATTGTGGAGGAGTCTCAGGATTCGAATGTACTTTTCAGGGCATCCATAGGTGGATAGGACATGCCATAAGCGTTCTCTTCATATCAAGTCAAAGGCTTTGGTGAGGTTGATGAATGCCATGTACAAAGATTGAAGTTGTTCACGACATTTTTCTTGTAGTTGTCACATTGTGAAGATCATGTTGATTGCTTCACATGATGATCTAAAACTGGCTTGTGTCTCCGGAAGGATCTTCTCGGCTAAAGGCTTGAGCCGGCTGTTCATGATGCGGGTGAGGATCTTTCCTGCTGTTGCTAACAGGGAAATTCCATGATAGTTTCTGCATTCAGATTGATCGCCTTTCCTTTTGTAGATGGTAATGATAGCTGAGTCTCTAAAATCTGATGGTATGTCTTCATTTATCCAGGTCTTCATGAGAAGTTGTTGCAGTTGGTAATAAAGTGGGTTACCTCCAATTTTGTAGACATCGGCAGGTATTCCATTGAGTCCAGGGACTTTGTTGTTTTTCAAGGTTTTGATGGCTTCCTTGACTTCTTCAAGTGTTGATATTTTGCTCAGGGAATCGTCAACAGGCTGTCTTGGAATGTTGTTAATCACATTCCTGTCAAATGAGACAGTCTGATTTAGATGATCTTCTAACTGCTCCCTCCATCTAGAATTGATGTCAGCATTGCTCTTCAGGATGGTTGAACAATCTTTGTTTTTGAGAGGGGCTTGACCGTGAGTGGGTGGGCCAAAAATAGCTTTAGTTGCGCTGAAAAAGCCTCGAGTGTCATTGGTGACTGCTGGCTGTTGAATTTCCTGAGCTTTCTCCCTCCACCATTGGTTTTTCAGGTTTCAGGTGCTCTTCTGGACTGCAGCCTTGCATTCCTGATAGCGTTTCCTTTTGGTAGCTGATTGTTGGTCATTTTGTAAGGTGATGAAAGTTTTCTCTTTTCGTCGATGAGTTGCTGGAGTAGTTTGTCTTTCTCATCGAATCAATCCTGATGTTTTTTTTCGTTTTGAGCCCAATTGTTCCTTTGCAGGAGGTGATGATAGCGTTCTTCAATTGATTCCAGTGTTCTTCTACAGATGGTGGGATTTGTTGAGGTAGTTGTCTTGAACATTTTGTTGGAACTTCTGTACATGGTTGATTCTTGAAGGATGTCAACATTGAATTTCTTAATAGTGTTCTGATTTTGGTGTTTTCTTTCGGGCCAAATTTTCATTCTTGTGGTGGACGAGATGAGTCGATGGTCTGTCCAGCACTTGTCAGCACCAGTAACAGCTCTTGTTATCAGTACATCTTGTTGGTCCCGAGATTGTACGATGATGTAGTCGATGAGGTGCCAGTGTTTGGAGTGTGGATGCTGCCAGGAGACTTTGTGCCTGTTTTTCTGGAGAAATAGGGTGTTTGTAATCACCAGGTTGTGTTCAGCACATTTGGTGAGGAGGAGTGTTCCATTGGCATTGACCTGGTCAACTCCTTCCTTGCTTATTATTCCAGTCCAGAGCCTATGATCTTTCCCAACTCTGGCATTGAATTCTCCCAAGAGAATGATCTTGTTGTTGTTGAGAACAGAGGAAAGGACGTCGTCAAGTTGGGCATAGAAGTTCATCTTTATTTCATCTTCAGCGTCCAGAGTTAGAGCATAGGCGCTGATGATGGTGGCCTGTTGGTTCTTGACGAGCAGGATTTGCAGAGTCATGAGACTTTGGCTGATTCCCAGCAGTTGCTCTGTCAGCTTCTGAAGTAGGCTGTTTCCAATAGCAAAACCTGCTCCATGGATCCTTGGTTGTTCAGGGTCAAGTCCTTTCCAGAAAAAGGTGAATTGGCCTTGCTCTTTCTTTAGTTGCCCTTCTCCAGCTCTATGGGTCTCACTCAGAGCAACAAGGTGGTTTGAGTGTCTCAGAAATTGCTGACTTCCTTGGATTTTCATGCACAACAATCTCTCAAGTTTTTACAGAGAATGGTGTGAAAAACAAAATATAAAATCCAGTGAGCAGAAGTTCTGTGAGCAAAAATGCCTTGTTAATGAGAGAAGTCAGAAGAGAATGGCCAGAATGGTTCAAACTGACAGGAAAGCAACAGTAACTCAAAAAACCACGCGTTACGGCAGTTGTGTGCAGAAGAGCATCTCTGAACACACAACACTTTGAACCTTGAAGTGAATGGGCTATGGCAGCAGAATACCACTAACATATCATCAGTGTCCACTTTATTAGGTACAGGAGACAATGAGCGTATGTGGCAGATACTTCCTGAGCCCTGCTGGATTCAGGATATGTGCTGAGACCCAAGTCACCAAACTGAGCTGAGATGACGTTGGACTTGGATGCATTTGTGTGGCAATGATGGATAATTATTGTGGGAGTAAACAAGTGATTGGAGAGTGAACAATACAAGCAGAATTTTCATGCTCTGGATGTGTTTGAGACGATAAAATGAGAAGAGTTGGGAGGGATGATGTGCCAAGTAGTTTGCAGTTAATGACTGAACTGCTTCCTGCAATGAATCAAGTTATGGGGTATTACAATCCTGCCCCTTACTTCTTCAGTTGCTGTTGACTATGCTCTATTGGTCACAATGATTCTTGCTGCCATTGCACAGGAAGAATAGCCATTATCTAAGTCTTGATTCCACCAAGCAGTACGTGAAACATCAAACATTGCTTTACTGAACCTGAAGGTAGTGTTGGAGGTGGAAGGGGGAACGTGGACACCTTCATCATCCAGATCCTCCAAATTCCGTCTTTGCATGGATTCTTCAAACAGTTAAATGGAACCATGTCTAACAGCCACATATCTGTCTGATGACATACTTTCAGCTGTGAAATGCAGAGTTAGTCAGATAGCTCTGGTTTTGAAATGGATATCCCAAACATCTCCTGTCACAATTGCCTCAGCCCTCCAAGCCAGCTCAGATACAGCCTCTGTGCTACTTTTGGATCAGAAAGTCTCTGCAAGGACAAAAAGCACCACACCAAAACCTTCACAAACACCTTCCTTCACCAAACCTACTTGTTGTCTGTGGCCTTCCTATGTGAAAATAGTAGTAATATTGCAATTCAACATTTAGTACATTTTAAAGAGAAATCATCAACTTCAGACATCTAGATGATATAAATATAAATGCAAATGTCTTTCCTCTTTACCTGTTGCTTTTGCATAACAACTCTTTCGGAACTGTCCCTCATCCCCATCAAAACACCAGCATGTGTTCTACCTTAGCCTTCTTGGAAAACCATTTCTCATGTTCACTGTGTATATTTTTAAGAATGATGAGTACCAAGGGCTATGACTATGGACATGTAATTGCAGCTATCAATGGTGATGTTAAATGGCATATCTTATACACCTACAAAAAGAGTTGTCAAAAATACATTGGTAGCTTTCCTAACAGTTGAAAATACAGCAATCAGTATGTCTATTGGCACTTCTATAGTACATAAGGTAAGATGAAGACAGGCGAATCACCACGTTCATGCAACAGAAATTCATCCTCACAGAATTCACAAATCATAATCAAAACTTCTGAGATGCAGAATGGAACTCATTCTTACAAAAATAATGTAAGTAAATAAGTCAGCACTATTTTTTCAGCTCCATGAAATTTTAGGAGTTATTTAGTAATGAAGAGGTAGATGAAGAGGCAGAATTTCTTAAGCAAGGAGAGACTTAATCATTAAAAATTATTATTCAAGAATGGGGTTGAATCATTTGAAGGCATGGCTACCAATAGCAGTTTTAAGGAAAGGAGAGACTGACTAAATCCATAACTTGGAGGAGCGGAGATCTTGTAGTGCACTAAAGGATGATTTGGAGTCACTGTAAGACAGAAGGAATGGACAATGGGATTTGACGCAAGATAGACTATAGGAAGCAGGGTTTTGATTCAATGAGGATGAAGGAGTCATAGAGCACTACAGCATAGAAACAGGTTGTTCGGCTCATCTACTCCATGCCAAACTACTAATCTGCACCTGGAACATAGCCCTCCATAGCCCTCCCATCTATGTACTTACCCAAACTTCTCTTAAGTGTTGAAATCCAACCTGCATCTACCACTTCCACCAGCATCTCATTCCTCACTCTCACCACCTTTTCAGTGAAGAAATTCCTTCTCATGTTCCCCTTAAACGTATCACCTTTCTCCCTTAACCCATGACTTCTAGATCTCGTTTCACCCAACCTCAAAAGGAAAAGCCCGTTTGCATTTACCCTATCTTTACCCCTCATAACTTTGTATACCTCAGTCAAATCTCAGCCTCATTCTCTTGCGCTACAGAAAATAAGTTTATTTAATCTTTATTTGCTTCGAAACACAGCCTGGAATAGGCCTTTCTGAGCCATACTGCCCAGCAACCCCTGAAAATCCCAATTTAACTCTAATCTAATCACAGGCCAATTTACAACAGGGCTTCCCAAACTTTCTTATGCCATGGACCCTTACCATCAACCATGGAACCCAGGTTTGGAACACTTGATTTACAATGACCAATTTACCTTCCCAGTACAACTTTGGACTGTGAGAGGAAACTGGAGGAGCAGGAAAAAATTCACACATTCCACAGGGAGGACGTACAGAGACTCCTTACAAAGGATGCCAGAATTAAACTCCAAACCTCAGAGCTGAAGTAGCATTGCATTAACCACTTTGCTACCATAGTGATCGCTCCCAACCTTTCCCTGTGACTCAGGTCCTCAAGTTCCAGCAATATGCTTGTAAATTTCCTCTGCAATCTTTCAATCAGTAGTGGGGTTCGATGTCAATATGTGAGTAAGTTAAGTAAATGACCTTGATGAGAAACCAAAGATGGACCGCTTAGAGGAATGGATATAAAACCTATTGCGAGGGAAGCTAAGGGTATAATCTGATGATTAACCAAAGAGGGGTTTATGGTTTGATGAAGCAGGAGAGGGATGTCAAAAGTTCTAGCATGGGTGAGCAAGAATAGGAGGGAGTAACAAGAAGGATAGCTACAGTAGTTTGTACTTATGTCCCTAAATGTATGCTAATAGCTGTGCATTGTAATTGACAAGTGCTGACTATGTTTTACTTGTTACTTTATTTGTGTCATTATATTGTAGCCAGATGATGGACACTAATTATTTCTAGCACTGAAGGTTGTGGAAATACAACACAGCGGACCATCAAACACCCATTTCACACTAAAGTGACACTAATTCATTTCATCTTCCCCACATTTCCATGAACTCTGCCCATTTTCGAGCACTCACACACTAGGGAGCAACTTACAGAGGGCACTTAACCTATCATCTCGTGTTTTTTTTTTATGGGGTGTAGGAAGAAACAGAGCACCCAGTGGGAATCCATCCAATCAAAGGAATAATGTGCAAACTCCACACCAGTTTTCACCGGAAGTCAGAATTGAACTTTAGTCACTAGATCTGTGAGGCAGCTGTTCAACCAGCTGTGCTGCTCCACTGCCCATAGATAATTACATTTTCTGCCTGTGCTTACTTACTGGTAATTAATAGTATTTCTTTGATAAGATTTTTCTATATTTCACTCAGCCAAAAAGAGCCAGTTTCCATCAAACATTTGCTGCTTATTTCCTTAAAAAAAAACCTGCCAAGAAACATGTTTTCAAAGCTACATATTTTTTCAAAGTAAGACTTTGTGAATTGCTCACTTGCTGATTGGATGGAGCATGTGGAAGGTGTGTCTTTAAAACTGAAATGGGCCACGGTTGGTATTTCTTATCAATTTAGTCAGGAAGAGAAATGGCCTTACTGATAAATGCCCCAACCCACCCCAACATCACCACCCACAATGGGTAAGAGGTCTGGGAAAGCAAGGTTTAAAAGCAGAATACATGAAACACAGAGACAAACACACAAAGAAATTATCCCTCCAGACTGTCTAAGAAGGATTTTATCATTGTCCCCTCCCTGAGACCAAGCCTCAGGGTTATGTTAGTCCTGTAAGAACACTGTATTTAGTAGAAGATGTCAAAGTAATAAAGAAACAACATAGTAGACTCTTCTTTGGGGAGTGGTAATGTGAGCATTTGATCAACATTATTGAAGCTGAGGTAACTAGTGGCTATATTTCATTTGGTGTTTGAGGAGATTTGGCATTTCACTAAAGACTCTTGCAAATTTCTACAAATGTACCGTCCACGGCATTTTAACTGGTTGCATCACTATCTAGTATGGAGATACCAATGCTTGGGATCTGAAAAAGCTGCAGAGGGTTGTAAACTCATCAGCTCCAACATGGGCACTGGCCTCTCCACCATCCGGGACATTTTCAATAGGCAATACCTCAAGAAGGCCGCATCCATCATTAAAGACCATCACCATCCAGGGTATGCCATTTTTTTCATTGCTACCATCAAGGAGGAGGTTTGGGAAAAGCTTTCCCACTTCCATTAGATTTCTGAATGGACGATGAACCCAAAAACACTACCTCGCTTTTTGCACTCATATATTTATTTCATTTTTTTTAACTGCAACTTATTTAAATTTTCATGTACTGCTGCTGCAAAACGACAAATTTCACAACATAAAGTATGTCAGTGGCAGTAAGTCTGATTCTGATTGTGATACCCATCTATTGCTGGTTATTTCTTCCATGATCTCTTTCCAAAGTTGGTGTTCACTCCTACCTTGCAATACCTGAAAGGAAACACAGTTACCAGACATTAGAACATAGAATAATGCAATACAGGAACAGGCTCTTGTGCCAAACAATTAAATTAGTCATCAGAATTTGAGTACTGTGTACCTGAGGTGAAGTCACCTTTGAAGGGCTGGATGTATGACTGAGCAGAATGAGATGCAGAGATGAAAGGACGTCACAGGACTGGGTGACTTGTAAATGCAGACGATAGTCTGATGGTCCATTCATTACATCTCATTCCCAGACATCTCATTTTCATTGCAGAAGCCATCATTTGAGGTATCTTATTTTACATTTGCCTGGCTAATCTTGCAAGCTCACCCTATCTTTTTCAGCCTCATTCCTTCATTCCCTCACAAACCAGAAATGCCAAGGGTAATGAGATTTGCACCTATTTGCTGGCGTTCAGCCAATGAAAGGTTTACAGGTATTAACAAAGGTAAAGATAATTATGCACCTATCCAGGACAACAGTTGACAAAAAAATTGCATTCTATTAAGTTATTTTACATGACAAGTAGCAGTGCAAGATTTAATAAGTCTGTTGTTCCTTGAGTTCATGGCTCTCAATTGGTAGAATCTTTCATTCAAAACCAAACTATTTACGTGTGAGAATGGTTGTGTTGCAAAGTGGTTATAGCGTTTTTGCAAAATAGTAGAAGTGTCCATTTTATAGTGTTATGAACCCCGTAACTGGGTCACTTACCAGCAAAGATGGAGACGTCCGTTGAAGTCTGATGATACTATTTTTAACAGTATTTATTAGTAAAAATACACAAAAATAATATCAATGCAAATATACAGATAATATACGTAGTCAATACTAAATCTAAAAGTGCGGGTATAATAATAATCAATAAGAAATAGCTCTATCGTTGTCTAGGGGATAATGTAAATATATCCAATGGAAATATAAAGTTCATTCAGTTCATGCAGGCTGCAGCCTTTGGGGACTGCTGGGTTGCAATGGTTGGAGAGAGAGAGAGTTTTGGGAGAAAAACTTGCCAGCTTTCCTTTTATGATTTCGATCCATCAGGAGTCCCGTTGGTGTGGCCGTTCACTCGTGGCCTCTCATTTAGCTAAGCTGTTCTTCCGTGGTGAGCCCACCAACCCAGGCAAGGAAGGACGCACACGAACCCCCCCACCAGCTGTCGCTATTAAACGCTGTCACGGGATTTCTAGCGTTTCTCCTGGTGCGTCTAAAGGGGTTGTTCCCCAGACCCTCTTTTATCCTTACTCACGGGGTCTCAGATGTCAATCAGGTTGGGATGATGCATTCCCTCAACCAGCCCACTGGTTGTCCCCTGAGGGGTTTCAATGAATAGTACAGCACTCAATACACAATTCCGTCTCCAAGAAACAATAGCCGTTATCAATGGTTCAGTTTCGCTGAGGCCAGGACACATTCCAAAACCTTGTGGATTCTGCGTGTGTCTCTCTCATTTCCTGGGTCCCAGACCCGAATTAATAGCGATCTTGCGATTCTCAAAAAGGAGGGGGCGACTTTGTACCCTTCGGCCCCTCAGAGTTGCGTCACATTATTAACAATAGGAACTGTGAATTCATCCTACTGTATGTAGTTATCTGCACTGAACTTATTCATTGTGCGCAGTTTTGGAGATATGTCAATAAGATCGAAGGAGTGCTGAGAAAATTTTCAAGGATTTTGTGAGGACATGAGGACCTGAGTTATAGGGAAAGGTTGAATAGGTTCGGTCTTTACTCCCTAGAGCATAGAAGAATGAGGGGAGGTTTGATAGAGGTATCTAAAATTATGAGAGGTATAGATAGGGTAAATGCAAGCTGGCTTTTTCCACTGAGGTTGGGTGAGAGCAGAACTTGAGGTTATGAGAAGGGTGAAAGGTGAAACGTTTAAGGGGAACATAAGGGGGAGCTTCTTCACTCAGAGGGTGGTGAGAGTATGGAATGAGCTGCCAGCGGAAGTGGTGTATGAGGGAAACGATTTCAACATTTAAGAGAAATTTGGATAGATACATGGCTGGGGGGGGGGGTATGGAGGGCTAAGGTCCTGGTTAGGCACAGGAGTACATTCAGCCAGAGACTCATTCCACCGAGATGCAACACTGAGCATCATAGGAAGTCATTCCTGCCTGTGGCCATCAAACTTTACAACTCCTCCCTCGGAGTGTCAGACACACTGAGCCAATAGGCTGGTCCTGGACTTATTTCCACTTGGCATGATTAACATTATTATTTATGGCTTTATATTGCTATATTTCTTCACTATTCTTGGTTGGTGCGGCTGTAACGAAACCCAATTTCCCTTGGGATCAATAAAATATGTCTGTCTATCTGTCTGTGCTGGTCGATGGGTCTAGGCAGATTAATAGGTTGCCCTAAATTTGACAAAGGGCTTGTTTCTGTGCTCTAGTATTCTATGACTCCATGAAGAAGAACTCTTGTTTTATTAACTTGCTTTATAATATTCCAATGACTCAGTGAGCCCTGGCTCTGAACTCAGTGAGCTTGAGTTAGTCTTCAATGAAACAAGGTTGCATTCACTTATCATGGCTTTGGGTTCCACATTCATATGGGTTTATGGCATGAGCGGTAAGAAATCGGTCAAAATGTCACTGAATCAGTTTTCTCTTTTTCAGGTTTGGATTGGTATAGCAACTTTATAAACATTTAACATTCACAAAATAAACACCGGCTTCCGCAATGAAAGCAAAATATCAGGGAATGAGACTTATTGAATGGAGCATCTGAATAGCGTCTACGTTTTTAAGTTACCCAGTCCTGTGACATTCTCTCATCTGCACATTTCATTCTGCTCAGTCATATATTCAGCCCTTCAAAGGTGACTTCACCTCAGGCACAGAGTACAATAACTCCATTTATTCCTTATAATGTATGTGTATTCAGTTACATCTCTGGATTTGCATCAAACCAGTTTTAAACCTAGTTTGTTACTCTCCTCTCCTCACCCAGAGCATTTTATTTCTCTGCTGTGATTTTCTGGAGTCTGATTAATACAAATTATATTAACTTATTAAAAGAACAACATCCTTTGACACAATACCTTTTAAGCTATTTTACCAATTCTGGAAATAAGAGTAGCCACAAAAGAATGGGAGTCAATTAAGATTTTGTGGCCAAGTTGAGGTGATGGGGAGGATCTATTTTCCAAGGTGTTGTAAACAATAATTATGGGTTGATTGTTGGAAGGATTAGAGATAATCCAAGGAAGAATTTTTTTCATTCAGAGAGTAGTATGGGTCGAGAATTCACTGCCCTGACAGACTTTGAGTTAGAATCCCCAATAATCTTTGATACGTTTTTCAATGAGAATGCAAATAATCATAACCTACATGGGTATGGTTCAAGAACTGGGAAATGAGACTAACTTAGGTAACCTAATATGGATTGAAAAGCTTCATACTGAGCTATACATTTTTATGATTTTCTGTATGCTCTTTTTTTGCATTCTAGTTTCCTTCTCCATTTTCATGCAAATATCAATGTATTGAACTCCAGTGGTCCACAAACCTCTTCAGTTTCTGGGTCTAAATCTAGGCAGCGTGATTTTTTAATGCTAATGTAAACTCTGGCAATTAGACAGATTTGGAAATAGAGTTGTACATCCTTCAGTAAAGGCAGCAACACTGAACAGAAACTAAACATCCATATATAGCCATATACCACAGTGGTACCTCTTTAATTGTTTGTGCATTTAGCCATTATGGTCAAGGGCCCACCTTTTTGAACCCCTACAGTCTGTCAGGATGTTAGGTTGTGAATTCTTACTTCAGGCAACTCTCACTGACAGCACATGTCACCTCCTACAAGAGTTTAATTCCCCTGCATGTTCCCATCTCAGCTTTACTCTACCCCAATCTATCTCACAGAATCTTATTAAGCTGTCAGCTTGTCAGTGAGAAACATTTTGCTCTAAGTTAGACATTGCCTTAACTTAAGGCAGTGACCACATTCATCCACTACAATATTCTGCTAGAATGTGCAAAGCTTAAGCATGATTTAGCAGATGAATGCGTGGCTGAAGAAATTATGCAGGGGGCAGGGTTTTATATTTCTGGATCATTAGGATCTCTTCTGGGGAAGGTGTGTACAAAAAGGTGGAAGTTAATTTGGCAGAGGTATGTGAAACGGAGTGATAGGACTGAGAATGCGGCTGTTGGTATACAAATAGATGCACTGTGAGGCAAGACAGACATTTGACAGGGAAAAATTGCAATCAGTGGGATGAGTTAACGTGTAACAAGGGACCAGTATCTAAAAGGCTGATGAATACATGACCAAAGCTGTTGTATTTGAATGCACACAGTACATGGAATAAGGCAGAATGATCTTGTAGCATATTTAGAGATTGAGAGGCATGATGCTGTGGACATCTTTGAGTAGTGTCTGAAAGGAAATCATAGATGGGTGCTTAACATGCAAGGATACACCTTGTACTGAAAGGATAGCAGATAGACAGAGGGGGTGGGTCGCTTTGTTAGTAAAAAAATGAAATTCAGTTTTTAGAAAGAGGTGACATAGCATCAGAAGGTGTAGAATCCATGTGGGTAGAGTTAAAAAATTGCAAAGGTAAAGTGGACCCGATGGTAGTTATACACAGGTCTTCAAACAGTAGCCAGGATGGATAGAAATGACAAAAACAAAATAGAAAAGGCATGTTAAAAGGGCAATGCTACGATTGTCATGGGGGGAATTGCAATATATAGGTAGATTGGGAAAAGCCAGTTGGCACTGGATCCCAAGAGGGGATGTTTGTACACTGACTATGAGATGGCTTTTCAGAGCAGCGTGTGGCTGAGCCCACTAGGGGAGTGGCAATTCTTCATTGGGTGTTATGTAATGACCCAGATTTGATTACGAAGCTTAAGGTAAAAAAAAGAACAACTTTAGGAGACAGTGATCATTATAACTGAATTCACGCTGCAATTTGAAAAAGAGAAGCTAAAATTGAATGTTTCAGTATTACAGTGGAGTAAAGGGAATTACAGAGGCATGAGGAAGGAGCCGGCCAGAGTTGATTGGAAGAGGACACTGGCAGGAATGATGGCAGAACAGCAATGGCTGGTGTTTCTGGGGGAAATTCAGAAGGTCCAGTATTCTAAAGAGTGGATAAGGCAAATTTGGGGGACAAGGGAAGTCAAAGACAGCATAAAAGCAAAAGAGACAATATATAACACAGCAGAAATTAGTGGGACAGTAGAGGATTGGGAAGCCAACAAAAGGCAACTATAAAATCCATAAAGATAGAATATATGAAATATGAAGGTAAGCTAACTAATGATATAAAAGAGGATATCAATTTTTTTTCCAGATATATAAGGAGTAAAAGAGAGATGAGAGTGGATATCAGACCATTGGAAATGACACTGGAGAGGTAGTAATGGGAAAAAACAGAATTGGTGGAAGAACCTAATATGGATTTTGTGTCAGCCTTCACTGTGGAAGACACTATCAGTATGCCAGAAAGTGTCAGGGGTCATAAGTAACTGTTGTTGCTATTACTGAAGAGAAGGTGCCAGGGAAGCTGAAAGGTCTGAAGGTAGATGGACTACGGCCCAGGGTTCTGAAAGAGGTGGCTGAAGAGATTGTGGAGGCATTAGTAATGATCTTTCAAGAATCACGAGATTTTGGAAATGGTTCCGGAAGACTGGAAAATTGTCATTGTCACTCCATTCTTCAAGAAGGGAGGGAGGCAGAAGAGAGGAGATTATAGATCAATTAGCCTGACTTCAATGATTGGAAAGATGTTGGAGTTTTTTTTTATTAAGGATGAGGTTTTGGGACACTTGGAGGCACATGATAAATTAGGCCAAAATAGGTTTACTAAAGGGAAAATCTTGCCTTACAAATCTGTTTGGATTCTTTGAGGAAATAACAAGCAATATAGACAGTAGAGTCTGCAGAGTCAGTAGATGTTGTTTATCTGGATTTTCAGAAGGCCTTTGACAAGGTGCCGCAAATAACAACCCATGGTACTACACGAAAAACACTAAAGTGGATAGATGATTGGCTAAATGGCAGGAGAGAAATAGAGGGAATAAACAGGGCCTTTTTTGTTTGGCTGCCAGTAACTAGTGGGGTGACACAGGAATTGGTATTGGGATCACTTCTTTTCACTTTGTATGTGAATGACTGGGATGAAGGAATTGAGGGCATTATGGCCAAAGTTATGGATGATACAAACATAGGTGGAAGGTTTGCTAATGTTGAGGAAGCAGGGTGTCTGCAGAAGGATTTGCAATAGATTAGGAGAAAAGGCAAAGAAGGGGTAGATAGGCCATGAACCAGAACATGGGCCAGAAGGAATAAAGGTATGGACTATTTTGCAAATGGGGAAAAAAATTTAAAAAATCCGAGGTGCAAGGGGCTAATGAGTGCTTGTGCAGGATTCCTTAAAGGTTAAGTCGGTGGTGAGGAAGGCAAATACAATATCAGCATTCATTTTGAGAGAACTAGAATACAAAAGCAAGAATGTAATGTTTAGGCTTTATAAAGCAATTGTCACAACCACGGATTCAGCAGTGCAGTAGATAAGGCAATTGCACTTGTGCATGTGTCAGCTATTTAATTATTATTTCATCGTGATAATATTTAACTCCATACTTGTCGTCATAATGCTTGTCAAGACTTGGACAGAGCACAACAACACTTCGCTGCCTGTTTGCATTTCGCCTTCCCTGAGAAATTGGACTGTCGAGTCAACTGACTCTGAAGACTAGCAGCATTCGTTTAATGTTTAGATGTTCTTTTCAACTGCAGTGTAGGCTTCATTTTCCATTTGAGAGTTTTAGTTAATGGCCCCGTTTGGCCTAGCATTTATTGTTTTATTTTCCCTTCAAGTCAAGTCAAGTCAAATAATTCTTTATTGTCATTTCGACCATAATTGCTGGTACAGTAGACAGTAAAAATGAGACCGTTTTTCAGGTGCTACATGAAACAATACAAAAACGACACTGAAACTACATAAAACAACACAAAAACTACACTAGACTACAGACCTACACAGGACTGCATAAACTGCACAAAACAGTGCAGGCAGTACACTAAAGTCAATAGGCACAGTAGGTTGAACAGAGCACTGTTCGCATTAAAGTCTGTGAACTAGCAAACTGCTTCAGTGTTTCTCACTCTGCACTTGGGCCATTTTCAAACCTGGTAACAACATTGGTCAGAATGCACTTGGAGTATTATGAACAGTTTTGGGCCCCATATGTAAGAAAGGATGTGCTGGCATCAGAGAGGATCCAGAGGAGGTGCTCAAGAATTATCCCAGGAATGAAAGGGTTAACATATGAGGAGAGTTTGATGTTTCTGGGCCTGTACTTGCTGAAGTTCATAAGAGTGAGGGATGATCTGATTGAAACCTATTAAATATTGAAAGGCCTAGACAGAGTGAATGTGGAGAGGGCGTTTCCACATGTGGGGGAGTCCAGGACCAGAGGGCACCACTCAGAACTGAAGGACGTCCATTGAGAACAGAGATGAGGAAAATTTTATTTATCCGGGGATGGTGACTCTGTGGAATTCTTTGCCGCAAACAGCTGTGCAGGCCAAGCCATTGAGTATATTGAAGGCAGAGGTTGATGGGTTCTTTATTAATCAGGGCATTAAATGTTACAGAGAGAAGGCTGGTCAATAGGGTTGAGAGGGATAATAGATCAACCGTGGTGGGATGGCAGAGCATACTTGTTGGGCCAAATGGCTTACTTCTGCTCCTAGGTCTTAAGGTCTTGTAATAGTTCAGATGTGACAACAGTATAAACCATATATGAAGTTCTGCACCTGCCATCATGGGAATGGCAGATTTGATCATAAAATTGCCCTAACATGAGGTTGCAGGATATTAATATAATTGATAGCTCCTTCTATGCACCTGTCCATACATGCACAAGTACATGTATGGATAGGTGCAATGAGTACTTGCAGAACTCTCACAGGCATATGGAATCAGAAATGTATAGTACATCCACATGGCATATTGGAGTCCAAGCAACAATAGAAAACCCTTTGTTGAAGACAGTAACTCACAATTCATCCCAATGCCTGGGTACAACAGTGTATCAGAGACACATCACATGATATGATCAGTTTTTAAGGTACTGTACTATATGCAACATGCAGAGACCATTTCCTGATCACATTTCAGTGAAGCACTTGGTTGAGTTAGAAATCCACAGATACTCAGAGTAAAAGCATCCGAGGTTACTGTTTCTGGACAACATCATGGTCTGTAAATGTCAGGTTAGAACCTGCTTCCATATATAGTTAATTGCATCTTGGGCATAATGCAAAATACCAAATTGAACCTCTGAAATCATATCCCTTCAAAGTGATGGTGTAAAATTACACCAATTATCTTAGAGTAGCATGATAGAAATAATTAAATTGTTTGATAACTATTAGAAAATGATGATTTTATTCTCTATGTTTTTTTAATAGGTTGAATATTTTTGGATGCACTAAAAATAATGTAATTATTTAGCCAGTCCCAGAAATACCTATAAGAATGTAAACCATTTTGTGAAGCAGTGCCTTAACCATGAATAGCACTTTGTCAGTTAATGGGAAAAGTTGGGGGGGGGGGGTCGGGGGAGGCAGTAGAAAATCTGCTTTCAAACATTAACATGGCATTGTTAGCAATATGAAGGAAATTAGAAGCTCCTTGCAAAATGCAGGAGCAAACACACAACTAGGGGACTGCGGGTTTATTCAGTTTCTATCTATGAGTTATTATCATGTCTGCTTCCACCACCCTTTCAGCCAGTTCATTAAAACAACATCTTTGCTTCAGAATCTCTTTTATACACTCCCAAAGACACTGAAGATTAGCTGGAAATATAAACTAAAAAGCGTGTTTTATTACTGACAGCTTACAATTGCAGTAAAATAGCCTTCTCTGTAGTTTTGTTCTAAATAGATTTTTTTCTGGAACTTTCTGTCCCTAGTCAGTGAAGCATTTAGTCACGTGACACGATCCTTAAAGGAGCAGTAAAGCAATAAATAAATATTGTCCAGAATTTTTAATTTATATTTTCAGGATCTGGACATATGTTATGGTAATGAGCTGCCTTGTATTTTTGTAATCTTTTTTGGAAAGGTATTCTCTCAGCACTCTTAGGAACAGGATTTAGACTAAGTAATGATGAAGGACTGACAAATTGTGCACGACTTGAAGGGGAGCTTTTGTGGGCAGTGTTCTTATGCACTGCCATTGTCCTTATTGGTTTGGAAGACAATCGTGGAGAAGCCCAGGCAAGGAACTGCCGTGCTGTCTCCAGGTGTTGGTCCTGGAGGAATAAATGTTTAGGATGGTTAATGGGGGTGTCAGAAATGGACTGCTCTGTCCTGGAAGCAAGCTTCTTAAGATTTATGGCAGTGCACTCGTCCAGGCATGTGTAGAATATTTCATTATACTCACTACATGTGCCTTGCAGATGGTTGTAAGGTCCTGAGTTGCCAGATGAGTCATCTTAATAATGAAAGACACTAAGTAAAAAACAGAAAATACCAAGACTTCCAGATAGATGGGGTCGATGGACTGTCTTTATAATTTTTGATTTTAATTGGCTACCATTCTCCCAGGGCCTGAAACTGAGCTGTGGTATACTCTGCAAGGTTAGCAATGCACATTCTGTGGTCTTTAAGAATGTAAACTTAGTCAGAGATTATTGTGAGACAGATTTTGTTCCTTTGATACAGGACACCCTCCTCCATCATGACCTCATGTAATCTGGGATATCCAGTCTCAACTGCCTTCTGCGGTGCCTGATTCCAGCTCTCTTATCAGAGACAGATAGTGTGCACATCTTCTTTTGGGTATCTCCAGATGACTTCTCACCTCTTTTCACACTCCTGTTTTACTTTTGTAGCCTTTATGTTGTTATGAGGAGATGTTTAGCTCATCCCAAGCAATAATTTTCTGCACGGGACTGCTTGCCGTTGCTTGGACCGGGATGTTCATGTAACAGCTTAATATTTTTCTCTGCCTTTCCATTGAAACAAGCTGATGTCTAATGATGAAACTGCCCACTTTTTAGGGTGCCTCAGAGTTGCCTTCTGCCAACTCTGGCCATCTTTCAAGGAGACCGCACGTTGCAAAGCATCCTTTGAGTTTACAAATGACTATTGATGAATAAGCATTTTTCTGTGAAACTGTTTCCTACAAATTTATGTCACTTGGCAGATCTTCTCCTCTAAGTGAAGCACATCTATCACTCTTTTTGGCCAGATCTATATCGAGGATGAAGCTGTCATTTTGGCCAGTTCCTTTCGAAAGCACTGTAGCATGGCGCTAAGTGTAACACTATTAGAGTGCCAGTGACCAAAGTCGAATTACGTTGTTGTCTGTAAGACGCTTGTATGGTCTCTCGTGTCCGTTTGGGTTTCTTCCGATTGTTCCCACATTCCAAAGCCATATCGGTTAGTAGGTTAATTGGTCACATAGGTGTCACTGGGCTAGGAGGGCCTATTATTGTGCTGTATCTCAAAACATATAAATAGAGACCTACAGGAATCACATATCAGCAGATGATTCCCAAACTCTCAGTTCTTCTCTGGCCAGTGAATACATTCCCTCAATCTGCAGAGGCAAACACTCCCAACAGTACATGCATATGATCTTCTAATTCCTTCCTAGATCTGATTATCCAGAACTTCAAATAAGCAAAATTATAATTACTGGCTAACAATCCTCATTCCTTAAGAAAATATCAAAGGCTTCTTCCTTTTTGTGGCTGTTTAAAAAAAAAATACAGTGAACTGGTTAACTTCTAGGCAAGTTGTGCTGTGACTGCAATCCCTAAAATGTACTCTACCGAGTCTCAATGAGGGCTTTATTGCATGGTATAATTCTGTCCCCTTATGCCCAATGAGATACAATAACATTCTTACTCTCATCTACTTCAATTTAACTGCTACAGTCAGTACCAAATTTACTGTAATTCTATCTGCAACTTCGTTGAATCTTTGGACAGGTTACTTACCAAGTAATATAAGAGTTGAGGAGGCTTTATTTGTTTCATATGTACTATCTGAATCAAACCTCTGAGTTTTCTGCCTCCTACTGCATAACCATGCTGTGAGACTTCACGCCCAGTGTTCTGTATTTCAATTCAGTTATGGTATATAAATGTCATCTAACAGTATATCTGATGATGCATCTCACAGTCCCCCTTATCATCCCTTAAACCTACGAAAAAACTGTAGGTTTAAACTAGCATCAAAGGTACTCTATTAACGTAAGAGTTTTCAGTGCCAGCCAGTATCTCTGACTGTGGCTTTCTTTCACACAGATGCTTCTTGGATTGTATGTTCCAATTCACCATAGCAACTGTTTAAAGGGCAGGAACATTAAAGCTAATATTATTGTCCACAAACCAATATCACGTAACATGCATATATTACACCCAACATTGCCTCTCTGGTTCATTTAGCATCCAGTTGCTCAATGATCTTCCCGCTATTTGCAACAATGCCTACTTCCTTCCTCAGAACTAGCACTGTAAGGCATAGTGGTTAGCACACTCACAGTACCAGTGACCCAGGTTCGATTCCTGCTGCTGCCTGTAAGGAGTTTGTGTGTTTTTCCCATGACTGTGTAGGTTTCCTACAATGCTCTGGTTTCCTCCCACAGTCAAAAGGTATACTGGCTAGTAGGTTAATTGGTCATTGTAAATCGTTTTGTGATGAGGCCAGGATTAAATTGGGAGGTTGCTGGGCGGTGGGCTGCAAGGGCTGTAAGGGCCTATTCCACGTAGTATCTCAATAGATAAAACTATTCACAGTTTGAGCTCCTGCATTAAATCACCTCTAGCTTCTTAGTGACAAAACAATTTATCTCATGTTTTCTCATCTGTGCCATCCTTCAGCCTTTCTGAGGCTTTGGAACCTTACTAAGAATGAACACTTAATTGCTCCATTTGAAAGAGGAGCAACACAGAGGCAAGAGATGGCAATTACAATAATTGCTCACACAGAACTGACATGCCCATGTGTAGAAAGAGTACTGGAAAAAAGATCAAATAGTACAGAATTAGGGAAGTATAGTAAGAATGCAACAACATGTTATAAAGTGAAACATCTGCGAAAAGACATTAAATCACCTAATTATACACTTTGTTACAAAATAAAAATTTTGTGTGAAAGGGTTTCCTGAAGCTCTTCCCATATACAATACTGTATGTGTACGATGTATGATGTAATGCATGATGTAGTTTCTATGATGACCTTTAAAATCCTACCACCAACTTCAGAAAAACTGATCAAAAAATCTGAAGGAAAATCTACAGCCCTTGAATAACATTAGGCTCTCAGCAGCCATGGCTGTCGGCCATAACCAAGACAGTGAAATGAATCAAATAACTACATTGGGACTGCTAAAACCTAAAACTGTACACTTTGAATGGAAAAAGAGTTTATTTAGATTAAATTATTTAGTAGTTAAGAAATTAATAACCAGATTGATAATTAACAAGCAAGTATGTTGCAAATTATGTAGCAAGTATTCCTACAGCCAGTTTTATTAAAGTTCTATTTTGAAGTTTATTATGGGAGATCGTTTCAATTTTAATCTCAGTTAGTTCAAGATAAGATAAAAATATTATTTCCTTCATGATCAACAAATGCTGCTTTTGATGAATGATTGTTCTGTTGATTTGTTGCCTATTGAGCCCCAAATGATCCTATGAATACCATGGGAACGTTACCTAGAGTAATGTCGGCTTTTCTTTGGTCTTCTCCTTGAATATCTCCGGTACAATAAGATTAATGGATGTATTCATTTACCTCAGTACCTCCTTCTGCAATTGGATCTTCAATTTCACCTAGTCATACCCCAGTCAGTTCGGATTAGCAACAACACCTTCTCCACAATCTCTCTCAGCACAGGTGTAGCACAAGGCTGTGTGCTTAGCCCCCTGTTCTACTCACATTAAATTTATGACTGTGAGGCTAAGCACAGCTGCAATGCCATATTTAAGCTGGTTTATGACACCACTGTCATTGGATAAATCAAAGGTGATGGCAAATCAGCATATATAAGGAGTCTGAAAAACTCACTGAGTGGTGCCACAAAAACAACCTCTTACTTAATGTCAGCAAGACCAAAGAGCTGATTATTGACTTCAGGAGGAGGAAACCAGAGTCCATGAGCCAGTCCTCATCGGAGGATCAGAGGTGGAGAGCATCAGCAGCTTTAAATTCCTCAGTGTTATTATTTCAGAGGATCGGTCCTGGGCCCAGTACGCAAGTGCAATTACGAAGAAAGCACAGCAGCACCTCTACTTCATTAGGAGTTTGTGAAGATTCAGCATGACATCTAAAACTTTGACAAACTTTTATAGATGTGCGGTGTATTGACTGTCGGCATTACAGCTTGGAATGGAAACACCAATACCTTTGAATGGAAAATCACACAGAAGTAGTGAATACAGCCCAGTCCATCACAAGCAAAGCCTTCCCTAACACTGAGCACAGCTACACGGAGCACTATCGCAGGAAAGCAGCATCCATCAACAAGGACCCTGCCACCCAGGCCATGCTCTCTTCTCGATGTTGCCATAGGAAGAAGGTATAGGAGCTTCAAGGCCCACACCACCAGTTTCAGGAACAGTTATTACTCCTCAACCATCAGCCTCTTGAACCAAAGGGAATAACTGCACTTAACTTTATTTGCCCTATCATAGATATGTTCCCACTTTCAAAGATTCCTCATCTCATGTTGTGAATATTTATTGATTATTATTATTATTATTATTATTATTATTATTATTATTATTATTATTATTATTATTATTATTATTATTAATGATTATCTTTTGTATTTGCGCAGTTTTTTGCACATCGATTGTTTGTCTGACCTATTGGGTGTGGTCTTTCATTAATTCAGTGTGTTTCTTGGATTTGCTGTGTATGCTTGTGAAACCTCTGTTTATTGGGCATCTCGGGAAATGAAGCTCATTAGCACCTTGCTAACAACCACTGGCCTCTGCAGCAAGGAAACCACCTTTTCCAGGCTCCGTTTATCTAGGGTGAAGCCATGAGATTGGGACGTCTCACCCATCCAAAACCTGGTTTGTGTGATTTACTGCCCTCCTGCAATTGCATGCCAACAAGAAATAACAGATTGTACACTGCATACAATTATAAAGAAGTATACTTAAGAATGTTAACTCAAGCAAACAGTTATTAAAGGGATGAAAGAAAATAATCCAAAAAGGGTCCATTATAATTACACAGTCGTATGTGTACAGTGGAGCTCAAATCTTCCAGAAGCCGTTGTTTTTGATGTACTCACTGCACCAACTCCTATTCACCGCTTCCGGGTAAACGCTCCCCTCTGGGCTCCATTGGATCACACATTCCCACCGGTTCAAATCCTACAGTCAGTTCTCTTAAGCTCCTTCTCTCTCCATCTCCCATCGAAAAAGACCTCAACCCACCCTAGTGTCCATCACAAAACCTTTCCCCCAGCTTTCTTCTGGAACTTTCTTCCAGTTCCGCCGTCCTGATTGGATGACAGAGATTCCTAAGCAGCACTGATCTTTAATGGTAACCCAAACAGGCTGAGAGCAGGATAGACTGCTCTTTCAGGACTGTTAAAATGAAATACCTATAGCTTAGCAGTAAGAATCTGAACCAGGGCATTATACCTGCAAGACAATTAATCTCAGTGTTGTATATGGTGACACATATGTTCTTTGATAATAAATTTACTTTGAACTTTCAACTTTGTGCATATGTGTACTGAAGCAGCTGGGTTGCTCCTTATGAAGTTTTCTACTCTGGTCCGTGTTGGAATTCAGCCAGCCCTTCCTATGATCTCAATGCCACCTTTATTGTTTCATCAGTTCAATGTGGACTGTGAAGTCAGTTTGAATAAATACAACATTTAATTGTGCTTAAAAAGTCAGTAATGCTGGGAATATGTGCTTATATATGCTAGGTTGATCATTCTTGGTAGGAATTTTATGATTCTGACATGATAAAAACATTACCAAACACCCCACTAATGAACAAGAGGCTTACATGTTAACATCCACAATGCACATGTCTCTCTAATTAGGGGTTCCAGGGATTGGAGCTGATTTCTTGGTCCACAATCTCTCTTGTCTCTACCCACACTCTCCCATTTATTTTCAAGGTTCAAAGCAAATTTACTATCAAAGTACATATACGTTCTGAGATGTGGTTCTGAGATTCATTTTCTTGTGGGTATTCACACTAAGTATAAAGGAACACAATAGAATCAATGAAAACATACACACAAGAAGGACAAATAACAAATGCGCAAAAGACAACAAATAGTACAAGTACAAAAAGAAAAAATAATGAATAAAGAAACAACAAATATTGAGAAAGAGATGAAAAGTCCTTAAAAGTGAGTCCATAGGTTGTGGAAACAGTTTAGTTTGGGATGAGTGAAGTTATCCCCTCAGGTAGAAAGCTTCCCAAGACAATAATATTCTTGTTTTCAGGCAGGCAGAGCACTGGCTACCATTCATTGAAGACCCCACCCATCTTCCAGTCACATGAGAAGCAGAAGGAGACTCCTGAATGCTGCTTCAATGTATTTGATAATGACAGAGGTAAGTTATATTTTTGTTTAACTGTTCGTGATTTCAATAACATGCATGACAAGACTTTTGTAACCTCATGACTTGCAACCTTCCCACATTTGGTTTTCATGTGACTCCCAGTTTCCACCAATCCCACTTTAGTATAAACCAAGAAAATAACTCTCAAGCACACAGCACCATCTTGTACAACTGTGCATCAAAATTGTATCTCATGTTAGGCTCATTTCTTGAAGGTACAATTATTTACCCTGACAGGCACTTCTTAATGTGCATTAATCAGTCAGTTCATGATGAGTTAACTATTTTTCTGAGTAGTCACTGCAGGCACAATCAGCACTTTGTAAGTACATTGTAAAATGTGCAAGGGAAATCTAAGGATGAGTTGAGGGGAAAGATGGAAGTAACAGAGGCCTGGGGACAAATCAATAGATATAACTATTAAGGCAAGATGAGCTGTACAGAGACCTTGAGGGGTGGTCTAATGAGAGCAAAGTAGCAGTGTGTGACATAGAATCAAGGAGGGATAATTTCTGCTTGTGAATTGTCTTGGTAAGATAGGAATAGTATGATCATTAACTGGAAAGTACCTTTGGTAAGCTGTGAGAAGATTTGCTTATTATTTAGCGGTGGAATTAGGAGTTCGATGTATTGGGCGATTATAGGAGGGAGGCATAGGATCTGTAACATGGATTAGGATCACAAACCAGAGGCTGTGAGTAACAATCAGGATGGAGACAATTGGTGGTGTTGTGGGGGAAGGGGAGACGATTGAAGGGGAAAGGTTTGGCAAGAACTGCAAGTTTGTGTAGATCAGGGTCACTCCAAGGGAAGTGTGCTTGAGGAAACCAAATGAGAGGCAGCACAGTATTGGATTGTTTGTCCAGGTTTAGCACAAGGTAGTGATCAGCAATACAACGTTTAAATTCACAGAGAAGCTCCTTTCAGATGCACAACAATAGCTTTTGTGCCCTGTTATGCATTCTAGAAAACTGTAAAATGCTGGAACATATTTAGAGATCTCTATGTTTTAGCACTTCTTCAGACCATGATTAACATTTCATTTTTCATTGAAATTGGGACCTGATGCTCAAAAATTGAGCTCTACAAAACCCAGCTTTCAGACCAATCTTTACCTTACACACAAGTTACTTTAGTTATATTTCTTCAAAAATATGTAAAAACAATGAAATAAAAATGATTGGGTTCAATGGAACAAAGGTAGTAAGGCACAGGTTTAGAATCTTCACATGTATTGATCTTCAATGACTCCTTTTCTCTTTTACTCTTTCTCGTCACTGCTGTTCATTGACTACAGCTCTGCATACAACACTAACATCTCATCAAAACTAATCAATAAGCTCCAAGTCCAAAGCCTCATTACCTTCTTGTGCAACTGGATCTTCGATCTCCTCACTTGCAAACCCCAGTCTGTTTGGATTGGCAACAACATCTCCTCAACAATCTCCATCAATACAGGTGGACCACAGGACTGTGTGCATAGCCCCCTGCACTATACTTATGACTGTGAGGCTACATACAGCTCCAACATCATATTTAATTTTGCTGACTGTTGTTGGCCAAATCAAAGATGGTGATAAATTGGCATACAGTGCCTTGAAGAAGTATTCAGCCTGCAACCCTTTGTTCACATAAAATGAGTATTACAACCAGGGATTTTGATCAATTGAACTAAGAATTTTTATTTTGTGAATGACATGCTCCTTTTTTTTTCACAGTAGAGTCCCAAGAAAGGAAAATTGTAAAGCATGGAAAAGTAAAAATTAAAAAACTAAAATGTTAGATCTTCGAAGGTATTCAACCCCTTTGCTCAGAACTTAGTTGAACTACCTCTTGCGGCTATTACAGCTGATAATCTTTTGGGATAAATCTCTACCAGTTTTGCACAATATGATGGAACAAGGTTTGCCCATTCCTCCTTGCAAAATTGCTCAAGGTGTGCTAGGTTATTTGGGGAGTGATAGTGGACAGCAATCCTGAGGTCTTGTCAGAGATGTTCAATTGGGTTCAGGTCAGAACTCTGACTGGGCCACTCAAGGACATCAAATTTATTCATTTAAAGCCACCCATAGTTGCTCTAGCCATGTACTTTGTGTTGTTGTTCAGCTGAAAGACAAACTTCCTCCCCAGAATAAGCTTTCTGGAAGAGACTAGTAGGTTTTTAATCTCTCTCTATTTAGCAGTATTCATATCTCCATTAATCCTGATTAGTTTTCCAGTCCCTGTTGCTGAAAAGCATCCCCATAGCATGATGCTACCTCTACCACACTTTACAGAAGGGATGGTGCTACCTGGCTGATGCACAGTATTAGATTTACCGCAAAATAAAAACACACCGTTGCCTGTAAAGTCTTTGTAAACCATCACTTAGAAGATACAGTAAAAATGTAGAAGATGGTTATGTGAGATTATGTGAGTATTGTCAGTTCAATGATGGGATTAGTGATGCACTGAGAGATCATTTACATTGTGGAATCTTACAAGAAAGTATTCAAAAACAGCCCATAACCAAAGCAAAGTTTATATTTAAAAGAAGAACTACAATATACAATGGTTCAGTATTGTCATTTAAAGTAAAATTGGATAGGTATATGGACAGGAAAGGAATGGAGGGTTATGGGCTGAGTGCGGGCCAGTGGGACTAGATAAGAGTAAGCATTCGGCACAGACTAGAAGGGCTGAGATGGCCTGTTTCCGTGCTGTAATTGTTATATGGTTATGGTTTTATGGTCTTTTGGTTGGGTGAGATTAAAGTGGAACTTTTTGACCTCAGCACTATGTACTGCATGTGGCATCTTACTAAGCATTCTTGTTTGCTTAAATAAATCTTTATGGGTTATACATAAAAACACATGAATTGCATACATCATGATGCTACCACGTCATCTGGGACTCACTTAAGTAAAAGTGATACTAAGATCTGTTCTCCTGGGCTCCCATCTTTTTATTGAAATTTGTTTTATGTTCTGGATTATAAAACATCAGTGGTGATAAATACGTTTTAAAGTGAACTTGAGACAACTAACTACATATTGAAGCAATATGAAATATTCAAGTGTTTTAAAAAGCGCAGCGAGACATTTAAGTTAAAAAAAATCTCAGTATGTGTTCTTTGAAACAAGACACAATTGAGTTACTGTAAAAGAAAAGACAGAAAACAAACAGATTCATAAGTTCATAAACAGTGAGCACCAGGTGATATTAGTCATAAATTTAAAAATCAAAAAGGGCTGATTACATTGGAAAAATAGATGTGTTTGACTGCACAAGAGTTAACTGGAATATATACACTGAGCGAAGTGAGCTGTATTTTGAAATAAGTGCTGAAATAGCCAGTGAGAAGCACATGCCAGTTTTGCTGAGTGCATTAGTTTTAAAGGCATACAGTTTGCCTAGTAGGTTAACCATTCCAACCAAACCAGCTGAAATGAGCTTTGCTGTATGGTGAAAATAATGCAGGAGCATTTAGAGCTGAAACCATTATTGATTGCAGAACATTTTAGGCTTCATAAGCAGAAGCAAAGGGAAGGGGAGTCTATTTCAGCAAAAGTGGCTGAATTGAAGAGATTATGCAAGCATTGTCAGTTCAATGATGGGATTAATGATGCACTGAGAAATCATTAATTACAAGAAAGCATTCAAAAACAGCCCATAACCAAAGCAAAGTTTACATTTAAAAGAACAACTACAATCACTGAATTAATTGAAACAGCAGACGAGGATGCAATTGAGTTGCAGTTAGGAATGAAAGTGAGCGTGAACAAAATCGCACTGTCAAAACACAATCCAGCCTTGCAGAACAAATTGTGTCACCATTGTTGCAGGGGTTCACATTCACCAGACATCAGGTTTAAAGGTGAATCTTGCAGAAAATGTAACAAAGTAAGACCCATACAAACAGCATTTTGGGCAGACAAAACTAAATAGACTGCACAGAGAAAAGAAAAAGATAAAAGACAAGTTGCAGTTTCAAAAAGAATATTAATCTGCATGCTGTTTAGTATTATAGGTTATAATAGGCTTATTTTTGGAGTAACATCTACACTGGCACTCTGGCAGAAAGCTCAGGATCAGATTGTTGCCCAGGCACTCAGTGTTACTAGGACAGCATCATTGTCACTGGTGAAGATGACAAGGAACATCTCCATAATCTCAAGACTGCATTAAAAGGATCAGAAGGTTGCAGGCTCAGAGCACTATGCAACATGTGAATTTGTTAAACCAAGCACCATTTACTGTGATCACATTATCGACTCAGGAGCATAACACAGGTGTACTGAGAACATTCAAGTAGTGGTGGATGCCCCAAGATCAAAGGATGAGTCACAGTTGTGGTCCTTTTTAGGATTTGTCAAATACTATAGTAGGTTCCTTCCAAACCTGGCTACTGCTCTCCACCCTTTGAACTCATTACTACAGATTGGAAAGAAATGACAATGGACAAAGCAGTGTGAGAAGGCTTTCAAAAAAGTAAATAGTGATGCTGGACACTACTCATGAATTATTATCTACATTGTCCATTGAAACTTGCCCTGCACTGTTCAGGACGCCAACACATCCAGAAGAAAGATATCTGGAGGTGTCAGAACCACTTCCTGCAATCCTTGAGTCAACTCATACAACCACAATGGAGGAAGCCCCAGAACTTCACATTGCTTCACAGCCACAAGTCTCTCCTGCCAGACAGAGTGACAATCCCCTCCCCATCTTGTCAGGAAAGATGTTATCCTAGAAGAGTAAAAAATCCTCCATAGCAATTCAATCTTTAATTTAAAATTTACTACACTGTGGATGTCTATATAGTAGTTGTATTATACAGTAGAGTATATATACCTTTGTAGGTAGTTGAGATGCATTTCATATTGAGTTGGAATTTATAGCTAAGCAGGGAGGTGTGTAGTGTATTTAATATTTCAGTAATATTTGAGTAATGTTGCAAATACATTGTTTGATTATACAGTCTTCATTCAAATAATTCATGACATATGTAAAAATACATGAATTGCAGACATCATAATATACCATGTTTTGAGTTACAAAACGTAACAAATACTTACACAGATACTGATGTACTTGGTGTGTTCACTGCACTGTAAAACTCACTAAATTTGATGTTAGTTATTGAATATAAAAGAGAGGACATTGCATTGTCACAATTATGCATCACAGTCCACTTTCTATTACTATTATATTTCTAAGCATGTAGAATTCTCTGCAAAATATCAAAATGCAAGTCAAACAACTTGTACCCCTAGAGTCTCTGAATATAATTTAATATGCTGTAATGTGTCATTTATAGAAACATAGTAAATATGTGTCATTCACCCTTTAGCCAGACCCATCATTCAATATGAACATGGCTGATCATTCACTGCTTTTTCTTCATAACCTTTGACTCCCCTAGCCCAATGAATAGTTCTTTGTTGAATATACTTAATGACTTGACTTCAACTGCTTTCTGTGGTAGAGAATTCCATAGGTTTACCATTCTCTAGGAAAACTGAAATCAAATTACTTTATGAAACATTATCAAACAAAATTCATAATGGAACCTGTTAAGAATATTTTGGGCTAGATGGTCAAGGTTCAAGGAACATCTTAGGAAAAGGATAGAAATAGAGAGGCAGAGAGTTTTTGTTTTGGGGAAGAAACTTACATGGACCACATTTTTCATATTAAGAACAATGTAAACTTCTGTATGTCCTTTATATTATTAAGACCATAAGATAAAGGAGCAGAATTAGGCCATTCAGCCCATTGGGTCTACTCATCCATTCTATCATGGTTGATTTGTTATTCCTCTCAACCCCATTTTCCTGCCTTTTCTCCATAATCTTTGACGCATTTACTAATCAAGAACTTGTCAGTCTCTGCTTTAAATATACCCAATGACTTGGCCTTAACATCTGTCTGTGGCTAGATTCATCATCCTCTAATTTAAAAATCCTCTTCATCTCGGTCCTAAAGAGATGTCCTATTCTGAGACTGTGCCCTCTGGTCCTAGGCTTGCCCATTATAGGAAGTACCTTCTCCTCTATCTAAGCCTTTCAATATTTGATAGGTTTCAATAACATCCCCCTCGATCTTCTAAACTCCAGTGAGTACAGGCCCAGAGAAATCAAGTGCTCCTCATTCCTGGGATCATCCTCGTGAACCTTCTCTGGACTCTCTCCAATGACAGCACATCCTTTCTGAGATTCTATGACCAATTCTTCAATAGGTTTGACAATCTCCCTACTGTGCACACCTTCCTCGACATTCCAGTCCTCATGCCAGTGCTCCCAGTTCTACCCCAGCACCAACACCTCCCCTCCTCCCTCCTTACCCTGCTGTTCAACACGTGGAGGAACAGCACAGGCTACCACTGTCTACATCCTCCACTTGCCCTGAACTCCCACATGCCAACTGTTATTATCCCGATCTTCAACCTCTCCCACTAGCCCAAACCTTCCACCACCTCCCCCCAGTCATTATGGACTCGCCTTCACTACTGAGCAGCTGAGAAAACTCAGACACGGTAAAGCATTGGGACTGGATGGTGTGAACCCCAAGGTCCTGAAAGAGTGCACTGAGCAGGCGTGTGGACTTTTCAATCTGGGTCAGCCTGGAAAAATCATGCGTGGTCCCAATACCCAAGAAGCACCAACCACAAGACTTGAATGACTACTGTCCAGTGGACCTGACCTCACACATCACAAAGACTTTAGAGAGGCTAGACCTGGCTCACCTCCAATCCCTGGTCAGGTTAGCCCCATGATCTCCTGCAGTTTGCCTACCAGGGACACATTAGAGCTGATGATGCTGCCACTTACCTTCTGAACAGAACCTTTCCCATTTGGGGAGACACCATGAGGATCATGTTTTTTTGATATCTTAAGTACATTCAATACCATATAGCCCACACTGCTGGGGGAGAAACTCCGTTCAATGCAGATTGGCACTTCCATTGTAACCTGGATAATGGACTACATGACTGGCAGACCACAATTTGTGCAGCTTCAAAGCAATGTTTCAGACACGGCTATAAGCAGCACTGGGGCCCCACAGGGGACTGTGTTGGCTCCTTTCCTGTTTACCCTGTATACCTCAGATCTTAGCTACAGCACTGAGTCATGTCATCTACAACAATTCTCTGATGACTCAGCAATAGTTGGGTGTATAAATGGAGGACTGGAGGATGAATACAGGCCTGGTGGAGGACTTTGTCAAATGGTGCAAGCTGAATCATCTACAGCTCAATATCAGTCAGAGAAAGGAGACAGAGATGACTTTCGGAAGACTAAGCCTGCCTTGCTCCCTGTTACAATGAATGGTGAGGACCGACAGGTATCTGGGGGTGCAGTTGGATGACAGACTTGAGTGGAGCACCAACAGAGAGGCTGTGTCCAAGAAGGGTCAGAGTTCTCTCTACTCCCTGAAGAAACTGCGGTCCTTTGGAGTATGCAGCCATCTCCTTCACATTTTCTACCAGTTTGTTGTCGCCAACACAATCTTCTATGTGGTGATGTGCTGGGACAATGCCATCAACACGGGCAATGCCAACAGGCTCAATAGACTGATTAGAAAGGCTGACTCTGTTATAGGAGTCAAACTGGACACACTGGGTAGAACAAAGGACCCTATGGAAAATCTGGGCAATTCTGGACAATGTTTCTCACCCTCTGCATGCCACCTTGGATGAATAGAGGAGTTCTTTCAGTAATAGACTAAGACAACTGTGCTGCCACAAAGAGTGTTATATGAGGTCATTCCTACCCTCAACTATTAGGCTCTATAATGAATCAACCTGGGGAGGTGATGACACCCTCCTGTTAAACTCTTTGAGGTAACTCATTTTTTATTCTTTCTTTCTTCTAATATTTGTGTATTTATTTATCTTTGCACTGTAATGCTACTGTGATGCTGTCATTTCTCTTGAGATCAATAATGTATCTATCCATCTATCTACTTACCTATCTAATATCATCAGCAATCTTTATAAAGTAACTAGAAAATTATAATGATGAGTTCCAGATATATGTGTGTGTATCTATCTATATTTATTCTTTTTGTCTATTGATCTATAAATGAATACAGCTATGAGAACAATGTGCAAATGAAATCCTCAAATCAAGTTACTAAAATGATGAGAAGGTATCTGGGTTATCACTCAGACATCCTGGATACTGAAGCATCTGATGGCAATTCAACATCCTCACTCAGGTTACACAGATCCAAGCCACTAAGATGCCCATCCAATCTAGTCCTATCTGTTCACATTTGGCCTATATCCATCTAACCCATTCGTATCCATTGGAAAGATGCCTTGATTTACACTGGTACTGGATAGAAGTTCCATTTCCAAAAATTTGTCATAGTCACCTTGACTGAAAATGCCAAATTAACGTCAGTTTGTACTGTGGACTTGCACAGCATACAATGGGTGAAAGGACAATAATGTGCTATTAACGTGGGTTGAAACTGTTTGAAGAAACGGCAAGGAAACACTTGTGCATGTCAGCTGCCAGACAGGCAGTCTGATGAAGGGAATTTCCTGCCGATGTAAAAGGAAGAACTTCTTCCAACTGCTTTCACAACCTCAGGGCATCCCAAAGCTTTTTACATCAATTAAATACTTCTGAAGTGCTGTTCCTATTGTCCTATGGAAAATGTGACAGCCAGTTTATGCACGGCAGGTCCTGAAAATAGCCTTACTCGTGTATGGACATGTTTAGGGAAATTATTGGCTTGAAAATGAAAGAATGCTGATAAAAAAAAAAGGTAAATAACTGTACTGCCAAAGTACTGTGACTAATGTTGTTAAATCTTCTACAGATACTTATAACTGTACAGACGACTCCCACATTAGCGAGGGGTTGTGTTACTAGAAAACCATTTTATCACTACTTTTTACAACCTAATACTCTATTTGCCATTGAATCACATGCAATAATTGGAGATGTGTTCTTAAGGGTTGTTTTTCTCTCTACAGTAATAATGAACACCACAGCTGCTGGGTCACCATTGAAGGCCACTTAAGAGATTTCCTTTGCAAACTGACATGTCAATTTCTGAAATGGCCAACAGCTGCGTTCAAATTTGAAGTAACTCGCGTGCTTCTAGCCTTCATTTTGAATGGAAACATACAAATCTAAACATGTTTCAAATATAGCTAGTTTAATGCTATAACACATGATGACATATTCCATGATTCCCTTGTCCATCCTTCCTACCCCACTAATGTCCATCCTGGCATGTAACCCCATAAGCCTCAGATATGCTAAGACTGCCCATTCACTTCCTCCCACACCTTCATTCAGGGCCCTAAACAGTCTTTCCAGGTGAGGCAACATTTCACTTGTGAATCTGTTGGGGCCATCTACTGCATCCGGTTCTCCCAAAGCGGCCTCTTGTACATTGTCGAGACTCAATGTAAACCAGGGGACCACTTTCTCAAGCACCTCCCTCCACCCACAAAATGCAGAATTTCCTGGTGGCCAACCATTTTAATTCCTATTTGCAGTCCAATTCTGACACATTGGCCCATGGCTTCCTCTTGTGCCCCAAAGAAGCAACTCTCAGGGTGGAGGAGCATATTCCAATTGTGCAGCCTCCAACTTGTTTGCATGAACATTAGTTTATCTTTCCAGTAATTTCTTTTCTGGCTGCTTCCCTCTTCTTCTCACCATCCCATCACCTCCCCATGGTGTTTCTCATTTTTTCCTTCTCCCATGGTCCACACTCCTCTCCTTTCAGATTCCTTTTTCTCTAGAGCATTGCCTTACCCACCTCCCAGCTTATTACTTCATCCCATCTCCCCACCCACCTAGTTTCACCTCTCACTTTCTAGCTTGTCCTTCTTTCTCCTCCCCCACCTTTTTTTATTCTGGCATCTTCTCCCTTCCCTTCCAGTCCTGACGAAGCGTCTCGGTCCATCATGTCGATTGTTTATTCATTTCCATAGGCAATCCCTGACCTGCAGGGTTCATTTTGTGTTTTGCTCTGGATTTCCAGCATCTGCAGAATCCTATACATTTATGATTAATTAACAATTGCAGTTTAGGTTTAAACTTGCTGGCTTTGTTACAGATATCTTGAAGTTGAATAATACGGAGGTATCTTGAAAACAAAACTACTAGACAGCAAATTGAACCTACTGCATTTTTTAGAAAATATCTGTGCATGCATCAAGAGATGTGAATAAGTGTCAAAGCACCAAAGAGCTTACAGCATGGATACAGGCCCTTCAGTCTAGCAAGTCTGTGCCAAACATGGTGTCCGCCCAGCAAGTTCCAATTTCTATGTTCAGCCCTTATCCCTTTAAGCCCCACCCCTCCACATATCAATCAAAGTGCTTCTTAAATTATACTATTGTACCTCACACTATGCCTTAGATCACACGGCAAATAGTAATACCTACCTTGGGCTGCTATTCATTGATTACAGCTCAGTGTTCAACACAATCATACACTCAGTATAAATCAACAAGCTCCAAAACTTGGGCCTCTATACCTCCCTCTGCAACTGGATCTTTGACTTCTTCATCAGTGCAGATCAAAAATAGCATCTCCTCCTCCCTGACAATCAAAGCTGGTGCACCTCAAGGATACATGCATAGCCCACTACTCTACTCTCTCTCTACACCCATGTCTGTGTGGTTAGGCACAGTTCAAACACCATCTATAACTTTACTGATGACACAACTATTGTTGGCAGAATTTCATATGGTGAAGAGGTGGTGTACTGGAATGATATAGATCATCTTGTTTAGTGGTGTTGAAACAACATCCTTGCACTCAATGTCAGTAAGAACAAGGAATTGATTGTGGAGTTCAGGAAAAGGAAATCGAGGGAAAACACATCAGTCCTCATTGAGGGATAAGCAACGGAAAGGTCAGCATCTTCAATCTCCTGGTTGTCAACTTCCCTGATGATCTATCCTGAGCAAGGAAGGCACAGGAGTGACTATATTTCATTAGGAGCTTAAGGAGATTTGGTATGTCACCAAAGACTCTTGCAAATTTCTACAGATGTATGATGGAGAGCATTCAAACACCATACCATCTGGTATGGTACGGAGGGGCTACTGCACAGAATCAGAAAAAGCTGCAGAAAGTTGCAAACCCAGCCAATTCCATCATGGGCACTCACCTCCCCTGCATTGAAGGACATCTTCAGAAGGCAATCCCTCAGAAAGATGGTGTCTGTCGTTAAGAACCCCCATCACCCAGGACATGTTGTCTTCTCATTACCGCCATCAAGGAGGAGGTACAGGAGCCTGAAGACATATATTTAAGATTTTAGGAATAGCTTCTTCCCCACCCCCATCAGATTTCTGAATGGACAATGAACCAATGCAGACGTCCTCACATTTTTTTCTGCTCTTGTTTTGAATTACTTATTTAATCTGCATGCTCATTAGGACTGTTTATTGTCTTAGAATGAAATTATCCCCATGTTGGAATTTCAAGATGGGAAGAAGTCCAAAGGCGTAATTAAAGATAGATTTTCTTGAGGTTTATGAAGTGCGCTCCTAACCAAGATGGCATAGATATTATTGTCGATGTCACTGCTTTCAATCATTTTAGCAATTTATTATAAAATCATCTCCCAAATTAGAAAATTAATTTCACTGTTTCATCTTAAAAATACTGGTATCTTGTGATGAAATGGGAGACGTAGCTAATGACTGTACCCATAAACACTACCTCACTACATCTTGTTATTTCCTATTTTTTTGCACAACTTATTTAATTTAACTAATTTATATGCTGTATATGTACTGTAATTCATAGTTTTCTTTTAATCTCTATTATCATGTATTGCATTGAACTGCTGCTGCAAAGTTAACAAATTTCACGACATGTGCCAGTGATATCAAACCTGATTTTGATTCTGATATTGGGAAGTTTATTTCATTATGTTATTTAATGTTTTATAAATGTTTCATCGAATAAATAAAAAATAATTGTAACTTTGAATCACTTTAACTTTTTGTATGTTCAAAAGTTTAAACTTCAGGGAATCAATGTTAACCATACAACTGAGTAGTATACCTCGCAGCAGACACTTGGTTACTCTACACTCATTGCTCCAATAAGCTCGCTGTTGTTCTGAATTATAATTGAAGAAGATCAGTAATTAAAAGGTTCATTGGATGACTTCATATTTTGTGGAAAATTCTTTGTTTAGCAGTCGCATATTTGTCTTTGCAATAACTATAGATTTAGAAAGTAACTGTTGTGCCATTTAGTTCATTGGCATGGCCCCAGAGTAATGCCTTTAGTAACCAAGCATCGGGTTATTGAACTGATGCAAAGAGCATATCAGTATTGAACATAAAGTCTGAAGCAGGCCAAACAGAGCTCATTTCAAGACAATAGGCAAAGGCACAGAAAATGATCTATCTGTCATAAGACTTCATATGTTTCTTATATAGACATTTATATATATAACCAGTCTTCTGCTTTACACCAAAAGTGAATTATTAATTGCTGTCTCTATTATGTAAGGTATACTAAGTTAGAGTTTATTGAAAGACTTATCTTTTACCTGAAATAGACCAGACAAAATGTAATGACCTCAGATCATATGAGGGTCACAGTCATTGTGTTCTTAATTAAACCTTAAAAACACTCATGGTAGATAAGTAGCAGTTATTTACTCGAGATTGAGGAGTTGGTGAAAAACCCCAAAATACTACAGAAGTTAACAACTATAGTAAATGAATCAAGCATGAGCTTTGTGATTATTGGCTAAGGATATTATTCGTAATGGCAGTACACTGATTAAGTTTTTGAAGTTATGTGAAGTGATTCATTTATTCGATATTGCAATGATCTTTCTCCCATGCTGAGAAGCACCAGTGGACTTCCAATGGTACATTGCTACCACATGTGAGCACCTTGCTCTATCTCTGACTGCATTGGTCTTCCCATTGGAGGTCAGAGGTTTATCTTGATAGCCTCACTCTCAATTCATTGATCCAACATGAAAGCTGTCAATGGTTCAATGATTACTCGTCCTTTCCACATCTCCATTTGCAAACCTGAACCTTGTCATCCATAGACTTACCAGCAATGCCAGTAATAGCTTAATGATCTTGAGAGAAAGATGATGGCACTTAACTCTTTCCTTTTGCTTTGTAATATCCAGCTTGTCCTGCTATGTCTTCCTTTGTTGTTGATTTGTCTCCTACTCGTCTGGTAAACATCTTCTACTTTGTGCATTTCTAACCACCTGATCTTTCTTTTTAACTTCTTCTTCTTTACAGTAACTTCTTTTTCTTATCTTAGTTTCCACAGTGAACTATTTAGCATCCTTTAGAACTTGAACCCACATCTTCACTAACTTTTCAATAGCTTCACTTCCTCCATTAACACCTCCTTCCGTTTAAACTCTGTTTACTAGATTCAAGCCATCTCACATGGATAATCCATTATTATCTTATCAGGTATTTGAAAAGTGAATTGGATGGACATCTAGTTTTCCGGGACTACAGAAAGGATTGGAACTGGATACGACTCGGTTATCAAAAACCTCAATTTAGATGCCACATTTAATATAGCAAAACATCTCAACACATTTCATTAGGACAATCTTCAGTCATTATCTTAGGTCCCTGAGTACTTTGAATCACTGTCCATTTACATTTTACAACCACTTCTGAGAAAAAATTGCTATTATGACTTACAATAAAACTTCCCAACAATGGGTTATCAAAAATCCAACAACTTAAATTTAAATGTCACTTTTAGTACAGCAAAACATCCCAACATATTTCATTGTTAAACAAAAAGTAAATGTTCCATGGAGCTTTAGATGAGATGGAGTCCACTTCATTCTAGCTTCCAAACAAGCACTAAATATTGTAGAGACACGGAAGACATTTCCTTTAGCAAATGATACAAACGGATTTAAAGTGATGGGCACTGAATATAAAGGCAATGTGAAGAAAGTCAAAATTATACAGGGATAGGTGACCATCTGGTACTCACTACGTGAAAGAATTTTAGAACAAACTTAAAAATAACAGGCGTTTTTAAAAATGAATTAGATGGACATTTAATGGAAAGTAATTTTCCGGGCTATAGAAAAGAACAATGAAATAGCTGGAGATAGTTTCTACTACAGGGAGCCAGGCTGGACTCAATAACTTTTGCATCATTAGAATTTAAAGATTCATTTATTATCAAAGTATACAACTCTGAAATTCTTTGCCAGGTAGCCATGAAACTAAGAAAGGAAGAAAGGCAGCACAATCATCAACTCCCAAAACTCCCTCACTGCACAAAAAATGAACAAAAACCAACACATTAATCCCAAATCCCTTTTCTCTGCACTAAATAATCAAACAAAACTGAACAGGTACACCAACCCCCAAATCCCCCATCCACACACACAAAAAGTGAGTATGGATGAACAACACAGAATATAAAAAAAACTATGAGACTGAAAAAAGTCTATAGTCCAAGTCCATATCCAAACCACAGAAAACCTGAATAACATTCTCCAGGCAAAGCTGTAGGCGCTCCCCTTTCTGGTAGTAGAGCAGTCCACAGCAGTCAAAAGACACAGCCAGCACTCACATTAAGCATTTCCTCAATGTTTCAATTTCCCTCATTATTTTAATCAGCACACAATGGAAGCTTTAATCAGGGGAATGGAGTCAAACATTGGTTTGCGTCCCGTCCTGTAGTCTGCGCATGCTGCCTCCGCTTCCCAGATTCCTCTCGGAGACTACAGAGCACTGGAATACCCAAACAATCTGCAAACAACAAACCACAGGCTCTAACTTATCCAGAATCACCTCCAAGGTGAAAAACAAATGTGAAAAATATAAAAGAAGTGAAATATATGGTTTGATCTATCCAGAAAATGTTGACCGAAGGAATGTTGTATGCAGACACCATCTTGATCAGAAGATCCTATGATAAATATTTCAATCTCTCCACTGTCTTAACCTGCCAAGCACCTGTCAGGCACTTTGGGAAGTTTGGCTGCTGTAAAAGGATTATCAAGATGCTAATTGCAGTTATTACTTTTGAAAAGATCAGACTGCAACATAGACACTTAGGCAGATTTATCTCCAGCGTAATTAATATCTTTCATAAATGGTTTAGTTTTTTTGGTCACACTTTAATAGAAGTATCCTTAAGTAGGATTGAGTAGTATTCTGAAGGTAAATAGACAACTTTCCACCCCAGGCTAGCCATGCATGCCCGTACTGACATATTGGTCTATGGGTTCCTCTTCTGCTACAATCAGGCCAACCTTAGGACAGAGGAGCAACACTTTATATTCCTCCTGGGTAGCCTTCAACCTGATGGTATGAATATCAATTTCTCCTTCCCATAAAAAATTATTACCTCTCCTCCCCTCTTTTACAATTTCCCACTCTGGCCCCTTACCGCTTCTCAGTTGTTTTTTCTCATCTCATCTGCCTATCATCTCTCCCTTGGTCCCTTCTTCCTTCCCCTTCACCTGTCTTATCAGACTGTTTCCTCTCCAGCCCTTTACCTTTCCTACTACCCACTTGGCTACACCTGTCACCTTCTAGCTATCCTCCTTCCCTCCCTCCCACTGGTTCATTCTATTTATTTATTTATTGTTTATTTATTAAGATACAGCACTGAGTAGGCCTTTCTGGCCGCCCAGAGATCCCCCAATTTAATCCTATCCTAATCACGAAACAACTTATAATGAGCACTTAACCTACCAACTGGTACATCTTTGGAACATGGGAGGAAATCCTCACAGTCATGGGGAGAACATACAAACTCTTTATAGTCAGCAACAGGAATTGAACCCTGGTCATTGGTACTGTAAAGCATTGTGCTGCAATGCTGCCCTTCACCCTTCCTTTCAAGGTTCAAAGGTCAAAGTGCATTTATTATCAAAGTCTGTCTACATTATACAACCTTTAGATTTGTCTCCTTACAGGCAGCCACAAAACAAAGAAACCTACAAGAATCCATAAAAAATAAGATCGTCAAACACCTTGTGTGCAGGGAGAGAGAGAGAAAGCAAATTGTGCAAACAATAAAAGTAAGCAAATAGCATTCAAAACAAAGTGAGTCCACAGACACTGCACAGGCTGTGACGGCGGGCAGTGAAGCGGGGAAGATTTAAAAAGGGCAGAAATCCTGAATCGGTTTTCATTTGGAGAAGGAAGTCGAAGGATCAGAACGGGAGTGCGGCCGGAGCCGTCTTTAATTTTTCTTATTCTCATCGGAGTTAAGAGAGGCAGGACTGCGCAGGCGTGTGACGAAGGGCAGTGAAGCGGGGAAGATTTAAAAAGGACACAGCCTTATAGAGCCGGCTGTGTCATTTCAGGCAGTGGAGTGAGCCAGGAGCAGAGTGAAGGCTTAAGGGCTTGGGCTCAATGGGCTTAGGCAGAAGCGGGCAAGGAAAGATAGGTTTAGGTTTCAGTTTTTCCTGTTATTTGAGGAAAGGGGAAGTATGAGTGTGAGGGCAGCTTGTTGTTCTCGGTGTCGGATGTGGGAGGTCCTGGAGTCTCCGAGCCTCCTGGACGTCCACATCTGCACCAGGTGCACCGAGCTGCAGCTCCTAAGGGATCGTGTTAGGGAACTGGAGATGCAGCTTGATGACCTTCGTCTGGTCAGGGAGAGTGACGAGTTGATAGAGAGGAGTTACAGGCAGGTGGTCACACCGGGGCCACGGGAGGCAGACAGGTGGGTCATGGTTAGGAAGGGGGAAGGGGAAGAGCCAGGTACCCCAGTGGCTGTACCCCTTGACAATAAGTACTCCTGTTTGAGTACTGTTGGGGGGGACATCCTACCAGGGGGAAGCAGCAGTGGCTGTACCTCTGGCACAGACTCTGGCCCTGTAGCTCAGAAGGGTAGGGAAAGGAAGAGGAAGGCAGTAGTAATAGAGGACTCAATAGTTAGGGGGTCAGATAGGCGATTGTGTGGACGCAATAAGGAGACCCGGATGGTAGATTGCCTCCCTGGTGCCAGGGTTCGGGATGTTTCTGATCGCATCCGAGATATCCTGAAGAGGAAGGGTGAGGAGCCAGAGGTCGTGGTACATATAGGTACGAATGACATAGGTAGGAAAAGGGAAGAGGTCCTGAAAGGAGAATATAGGGAGTAAGGAAGGCAGTTGAGAAGAAGGACCACAAAGGTAGTAATCTCGGGATTACCGCCTGTGCCACACGACAGTGAGAGTAGGAATGGAATGAGGTGGAGGATAAAGGTGGAGGGTTGAGATTTTTGATTGGAGAAAGGTTAAATTTGAGGAGATGCGAAAGGACGTAGAAGGAGTGGATTGGGACAATTTGTTTTATGGGAAGGATGTAATAGGGAAATGGAGGTCATTTAAAGGTGAAATTTTGAGGGTACAGAATCTTTATGCTCCTGTTAGGTTGAAAGGAAAGGTTAAAAGTTTGAGAGCGCCATGGTTTTCAAGGGATATTGGAAAATTGGTTCAGAAAAAGAGGGAGATCTATAATAAATATAGGCAGCATGGAGTAAATGAGGTGCTCAAGGAATAAAAAGAATGTAAAAAAAATCTTAAGAAAGAAATTAGAAAAGCTAAAAGAAGATATGAGGTTGCTTTGGCAAGTAAGGTGAAAATAAATCCAAAGGGTTTCTACAGTTATATTAATAGCAAAAGGATAGTGAGGGATAAAATTGGTCCCTTAGAGAATCAAATTGGTTGCTTAGAGAATCAGAGTGGACAGCTATGTGTGGAGCCAAAAGAGATGGGGGAGATTTTAAATAATTTCTTTTCTTCGGTATTCGCTAAGCAGAAGGATATTGAATTGTGTAAGGTAAGGGAAACAAGTAGGGAAGTTATGGAAACTATGACAATTAAAGAGGAGGAAGTACTGGCACTTTTAAGGAATATAAAAGTGGATAAATCTCCAGGTCCTGACAGGATATTCCCTAGGACCTTGAGGGAAGCTGGTGTAGAAATAGCGGGGGCTCTGACAGAAATATTTCCAATGTCATTAGAAACGGGGATGGTGCTGGAGGATTGGTGTATTGTTCATGTGGTTGCATTGTTTAACAAGGGTTCTAAGAGTAAACCTAGCAATTATAGGCCTGTCAGTTTGATGTCAGTGGTGGGTAAATTAATGGAAAGTATTCTTTGAGATGGTATATATAATTATCTGGATAGACAGGGTCTGATTAGAAATAGTCATGATGGATTTGTGCGTGGAAGGTCATGTTTGACAAATCTTATTGAATTTTTTAAAGAGGTTACGAGGAAAGTTGACGAGGGTAAAGCAGTGGATGTTGTCTATATGGACTTCAGTAAGGCCTTTGACAAGGTTCCGCATGGAAGGTTAGTTAGGAAGGTTCAATCGTTAGGTATTAATATTGAAGTAGTAAAATGGATTCAACAGTGGCTAGATGGGAGATGCCCGAGAGTAGTGGTGGATAACTGTTTGTCAGGTTGAAGGCCAATGACTAGTGGTGTGCCTCAGGGATCTGTATTGGGTCCAATCTTGTTTGTCATATACATTAATGATCTGGATGATGGGGTGGTAAATTGGATTAGTAAGTATGCAGATGATACTAAGGTAGGTGGCATTGTGGATAATGAAGTAGGTTTTCAAAGATTGCAGAGAGATTTAGGCCAGTTAGAAGAGTGGGCTGAACGATGGCAGATGGAGTTTAATGTTGATGTGTGAGGTGCAACATTTTGGTAGGAATAATTCAAATAAGACATACATTGTAAATGGTAGGGCATTGAAGAATATAGTAGAACAGAGTGATCTAGGAATAATGGTGCATAGTTCCCTGAAGGTGGAATCTCATGTGGATAGAGGGGTGAAGAAAGCTTTTAGTATGCTGGCCTTTATAAATCAGAGCATTGAGTATAGGAGTTGGGATGTAATGTTAAAATTGTACAAGGCATTGGTAAGGCTGAATTTGGAGTATTGTGTACAGTTCTGGTCACAGAATTATAGGAAAGATATCAACAAAATAGAGAGAGTACAGAGAAGATTTACTAGAATGTCACCTGGGTTTCCGTACCTAAGTTACAGGGAAAGGTTGAACAAGTTAGGTCTTTATTCTTTGGAGCGTAGAAGGTTGAGGGGGGACTTGATAGAGGTATTTAAAATAATGAGGGGGATAGATAGAGTTGACATGGATAGGCTTTTTCCATTGAGAGTAGGGGAGATTCAAACAAGACAAGAGGACATGATTTGAGAGTTAGGGGGCAAAAATTTAAGGTTAACAGGAGGGGGAATTTCTTTACTCAGAGAGTGGTAGCTGTGTGGAACGAGCTTCCAGTAGAAGTGGTAGAGGCAGGTTCGGTATTGTCACTTAAGGTAAAATTAGATATGTATATGGACAGGAAAGGAATGGAGGGTTATGGGCTGAGTGAGGGCCACTGGGACTAGGTGAGAGTAAGCGTCGGCACGGACTAGAAGGGCCGAGATGGCCTGGTTCCGTGCTGTAATTGTTATATGGTTAGCGGAAGCCACAGCTCCAGCCTCAATTTAACCCAGAGCAAACTGAACATTACAGAGCCCAATGGCACAAAGCACGTAGTAGCCAGAGCAGGTCACAGCCCCGGCCTCTGTTCAGCACAGAGCCAAGTAAACATTGTGGAGCTGCAAGCAGAGCCTGGCCGATACTTAACCCTTGTCCTGACACCCTGCCTTTTCAATCCATCTGGCCTGGCATTTAAATCGTTCAAACGTCAGGTTATTCCTTGCACTAGGACCTTATTGCATCGATAGCCTCTGGGCCAGGACCCCACTACCGCAGCCTGGCTCATAGCTGACACCTCCGAAATGGCCTAATGCTTAGATCAATCAAACCTTGCTCTCGGTTTAGATGGAGGTGCATCAAATCTGTTTCTCCTCTGCTCCATTCTTGCTCCGCTTCACTTGCTCCAACTTTACCTCGAGTATGCCTTGACCTCATTCTGACTTGGCCTCGAACATACATCCACTTCACTTCGCACCGTCATGCATCAGCCCTTGACCCAACCTCGCCTTCCATTGCTGGCGGAGATCCGTCACTATAAATTTTACAGATGTTTTCATGGAGTATTTAGTTATATTCTTTGATTTGTTTGCCACCAGTAAGTAGTCGCTGGGCTTCACCGGCACCATCTTAATTACTGAAGAAGAGTCTCGGTCCGAAACGTTAACTATTTATTCATTTCCATAGATGCCACCTGACCTGCTGTGTTCCTCCAGCATTTTGTGTGAGTTGCTTTGTGTTGTCACGTTTGTGTAGAATTTTTTCATCTTCACCCAGGCCTGCTCTATGAAAAGTAATGTAGTAAATGTAGATTTTAAACATATTACGTCAAGGTTCATTATTGTAGTTTGTCCATTAAATATTATATCAGAAAGTACTATGAAACATCAAAAAATGTCGACATCAGAAACGCTTTCAGCAAATGTGGACATAGGCACATGGCACATTGAAGAAAATCACCTGAAAGCCTGGCTGTGAGCAACAAGGAAGAAGCTTTAAGATTGCTTATCAGAATATAAACATCTCTGTGATGTATTGAATAATGGACACCACATCCTGTTTGTCAGCAGACATACTGAAGATAATTCTTAACAGTGAACATGATCCTTGTGAAATGTGAGCTGTACCCAAGAGGAGAGCATGTCAGGGCATGGTGAAGCATCAATGTCTAGAAAAGCTCTAATGACTGTTGTGCATTCAACCTGTCTTACATTACAGAGATAATTACAATTAAAGGACTTATCCTGGGTCATGCTCTAACCCTTTTGCTTTGGGTTGGTTGCCATAAACATTCCATGAAGGCTTAGATGAGATAGGGGTCCACTTTTTTCCAGCTTCCAAGCAAGCACTATACAGTGCTAGATCTTGAGTCTGGGCTTTTAAGATGCCTGGTAACATAAATAACTTCAGCCAAAAGCTGTTTGTAACACCACAGAAGTGGAAAGCAAATGCATTTGATCATAGCTGTAAAAATAAATCACAGGCAGTTTCCCCGGTGCTGCTATTTGTTTATTTTATCAATTAACTATCGTCTTAAAATCATTTGCTTTGACATGATACAATTTACCCTTAAAAAATGTAATCAAAAGGCTCAAAATCAAACTAATCTGAGGGCCCAACAAGTGTAATTATGGATTTCACTCCACAATAATCATTTCAATGCCTACTTCTCAAAACCTTAAATCATTACAGACAGGAAAATGCCTGTTGTCTTCAAGAAACCCCATAATACTTTCTTGCCCACGTAATAACAAAATGCAAGGGGCAATTTGTGCCACAAAATCTGAAGTATTTGAAGCTGTTTTGCTTATGGGATAGGTCAGGCCTCTAGAAATCCCATGATCCCCTTCTATTTTTGCAACGGAGCCCAGAAGGTAGACAACACGTCTGTCTGACATCCCATCTGAAACAGTACTTCTTGCAATGAAGTACTTTTTCATTACTACACACATTTCTTACCCCAGCTGTGGCAGGGTTTTCAAACCCTACATTAAAGAAAATTTGACGTCTTGGTTTTAAGAAGCACCAAGAAGCATTATACCTCAAACTCAGCAATGTTTGTGACTCAATGGCATGGGTTCAAACCTTTGTGTAATCCTCGAATGAAACCTGCATGAGATTTTCTTTCTGCTAGTTTCCTAACGTGGGGTTTTCTTCTGGCTGCACTGACTCAGGAATAAATCATCAGTCCGTTTATTTAATCCCAGTGAGTACATTGATTAACAGCTTGAATATAGCTGAAAGAAAATTTCTTTCAAGCTAACAGAAAGTGTTGGAAGTAAGGAGCCATAGAAAATCAACACAACAAAATGGTCACAATATCAAAGGAAGCAATTTTGCCTTATTGTAATAGCAATTCAGTCAGTACAAATCTCCCATCCTCTCTGTGTAACTGCACAAAACCTATCCTTTCAAATACTAACCCAGATCCTTTTTGAATGCTACAATTAAATCCGCCTTCATTATTACCTTGCCAATGTATTCCACATTTTAAAATTTAATGTGCAGAAGAATTATACCTCGGGCTACTTTTCCTTATTGATCACCTTCTGATTGTTGGTTGGTGGCATCCGTCAGTCTCGAGAGACCATGGATCTGCGCCTGGAGTTTCAGGCCTGGGCAGGGTTGTATGGGAGACCGGCAGTTGCCCAAGCTGCATGCCTTCCTCTCCATGCCACCGATGTTGTCCAAGGGAAGGGCGGGAACTAGGCCCAAGCAGCTTGGCACCAGTGACGTTGCAGAGCAATATTAAGTTGTTAAATGCCTTGCTCAAGGACACAAACACGCTGCTTCAGCTGAGGCTCGAACCAGTGACCTTCAGGTTACTAGTCTGATGCCATGCCCACTAGGCCACTGATGCACCATCAATAACTCACTCTGAGACCTAAAGGTGAGATATCGGCTTTTATTGACTGGAAGAAGGAACCAGCAGTGAGTGACCACCATACTACATCCTGGAGACTGAGAGGCCGGCCCCAGGCCTCGATCGCCTTTATACAGGGGTCTGTGGGAGGAGCCACAGGAGCAGTCAGCAGGGGGCGTGTCCAGACAGGCACACGTAGTTCACCACACCCACGCACCAACACAACCTTCTGATTACCTTCATTCTGTATCCTCATTGCCATCTTCCAATAATGACGGTATTTTTTTCTCTGTCAGTTCTTTCTCTTAGTTCCTCAGCAGGTCAGATCACATGTGGGGAGAAAGAAACTTCTAACACTTGAAACCAGATGATGAAATATCATTAACATAAAATGTTTAGTCTACTTCTCTTACCACACTTGCTGCCTGGCCTGCTGAGCAATTCCAACATTCTCCGTTCCTTTTCATATTTTCATTGAATATTTTGATTTTGAATTATGTGATTCCAGTTAATTAATGAGCTTTTTATTTCCTTACAGCCTCCAGATTAAAGGCCCAATTTGAATGCACTGTCATTAGGTCATAAAGCACAGAAACAGGCCCTTTTGGCCCAACTCATCCAACCCAACCAAGAAGCCTATTAGAACTTGTCCCATCTGCCAGCATTTGGTCTGTATCCATATGGCCAAAAGTTAAAGCTGAGTTTACTTCTATAGGCAAATACCTGTCATAGACTAGTACAGCATAGAAACAGGCCCTACATCCAATCTAGTCTGTGCCAACCCTTTTAAGCTGCCTACTCCCATTGACCAGCATGCTCCCCTTAAACCTTTCACCTTTCACCCTTTACCCATGACCTCCAGCTGTAGATGCATCCAACCTCAGTGGAAAAAGCCTGCTTGTTTTTACCCTACCTATACCCCTCATCATTCTATCCCTCATAATTTTGTATGTAATTACCCATGCAATGAAAAACTTACCTGCAGAAGCTTTACAGGCATATAGCATCTTATAAGTAGCGTGAACAGGAAAAGCATAAATTAAACATAAATTATACCTGTCTAAATGCATTTTAACGATGTAATTGTACCTAGCTCTACAACTTGCTCTGCCATTTCCATTCCCACAGGGTTTGGGTGTGGAGCAGTCCAATAGCTTCTAGAAAGACTGCAGTGATTCAATAAATTTTGCCATTATTATCATTTTTACCTTTTTGAGAGCAATGGTAGATGGTTATTTATTGCTAGCCTTGCAAGTGGTGGTCACAGTTTTTAAAAAAAATCAGACCTGCTAAATTTAAAACAAATCAGACGCTTTACGAAGTCTGTTCCTGTACTGCTACACAAGCAGGGTTTAAAATCCACAGCAAAGTAAGCATTCACACCACCACAAATGTCTAAGGAATCATTTACAACACGGTATCTCCTGAAATAGCTGGGTGGTATATCTCCTGCCATGTGGTGTTAAAACATTTTTGCGGAAATTCAATGTTATAATTTCCACAATGATGTACGTTCATTTACCATCAGTAACATTTTAAGCTCTCCAGTTGTAAAATAGATGGAATTATTCTGATGTAGTCCTTTAATAACAGGAAATGAGCAAGTTAATCTTTTCATTTGAATCTAGCTAATGCTAATGATACCTTTAGTAGTCAAGGTTGAATGTAGATGAGACTATAACCAAAGCCACAAGACAACCCAGGGTTTTTTTGCAAAGTGTGACCTGCACAAACTAATGAAGGAATTCACAACAAGAAAGAACTTGACAAGAGAAGTGCTATCTTTTGCTGGAAAGTAAACCACTAGGATAATAGTGATCTCAAAAGTTGATTTACATGGTAAGAAGATCTCACAAAATTTGATTGGATGAAAGGAGACCATTATGAAAAGATTGCCAGCAAAGTAAATAGCTAATATGTCATGAAAATGTCAAATGTAGATTATAAGGAAGATAATTTGAGGTAATGGAAACGCTGTGTTCAAACGATACCTGGCTGTACAAAGTAATACTTCTTAGATGATTGTAGTACCTGCACCACATGTGGTTCCACATTATGTAATTTCCCAAATGTTTAGAAACATATATATTTTTTTACTCAACGTTCAGGAACAGCTTTTTCTACTTGGCCATCAGATTTCTGTATGGACATAGAACCCATAAACTCTACTTCAGTACTTTTTTCCCACTATTTACACTATATATTTAATTTAACTTAAAAATATATATTTACTTACTGTAATTTACTGATTGTATTATTATGTATGGCAATGACCTGCTGCTGCATAATAACAAATTTCATCACATATGCCAGTGATATTAAACCTGATTCTGATTCATGTAAATTTCAACGTTAAACATAATCATCTGGGTCTATCAACATAACTGTGATTGCAAAAGCTCTTTTGATTTTGGAGCCTGTTTGGATGTACAAGGTAGAGTGATATCAGAAAAAAAAAGAAGGGATCTGGTGTGGTGGCATGGCATGTGGCCCTTCTGTCTGAGAAGCCTTCTAACACAGATCTGCAGGCCCTAATAACATTATTTCCATTGATCCTAGGAAATATTTTGTCAACTTTGTGGGGTGATGATTTTGATGCATTTAATATCAAAGTATTCCACAGGTGGAGTGACCAGAGACTCACTTTCACTGATTTGTTACAAAGTTGCAATTTACTGATCTTTTGAGGGAAGTTTTTCAACTTTATGGCTACATGGCATTGTGGCAGAATGATGGAACTGTTAAGCTTTTTCTCCTTTAAATTTAACTTACTTAATTATAAATGAGTTAAATCTCCTTATTTATAATTTGTTCCTATTCATCGTTTTTCATTGAACTGCTGTCAATGTCACTCATCTCACCTCTGAAGCGCAGTGTGTCAATGGTGTGAACCAGGAATTCGATACCAATAGACAATGCCTTAGCAAGACCATCAGCCAATGAACACTGGCGATATATCAGAGAAGGGCCTTATGAATGATCCTAGGTAAAAGAATAGAGGCATGTTTAATGAGCTGAGGCTATTGTGCAAGGTAGACTAAAAGTTGTACTGATATAGCTTGAGCATAAAATATGAACTTAAGCTAGCCGAATGTTAAGTAGTTCTTGTTGCTGAGAATCATAAATATCTCATTTAATTGCCTTCTGGTGTTGTGTGTGAGCTACGGAACACTTTAGGAATAGAACAGAGGTAGGTTTTGCTTTGATGGCGAATTACATCACCCAAAAAGAGCAGATTATTTGATGTCAAATAGATAGTTCATGTTATTTTTTATACTCAAGGTTATTAATGATAAGCTTTCAGAATGTTTTTCCTCCCTGTTGCCTTAGTCATTTTTCCAGTTTATGTTTATTTTCTCCAGGAGAGAACATAGCATGACAGCAGAAGGTGGGAGAGGTGGGAGTGGTGGGGCAGACTGTTGGTAAATCACGTGTGAAGTTACTAGTCATTCCAATTGTGGGACCAGATTCAAGGGTTGGCTGAGCTATCTCTGACTCACTTCCATATTACAGCTCGTGCAGGATATTACCAGGCAATAATGAACCTGCCAATGTAAAGAGATGATGACTCCCAAATAGCATTTAGAACCATAAACTTGTAAAAGATTCATTGGAAGCCATTCAGATGATCTGTGCCTGTAGCAGTCAAACAAGAGCTGCAAACTGTAATTCTGCCATCTGGTATTAGGTTTACAGCCCTGTAGGTGACCGCTCTTCAAGTACACACCCAAGTGAAATGTGTCAAAATTGTTGAGAGTTACTGCTTTTCCACGATTTCAACTGGCAAATTTCAGAACTCCACTTTACTATTCCCTGAATAGTAAATACCAATTACTTTCAATCTACAAACTGCTGGAGGAACTCAGTAGGCCAGGCAGCATCTATGGGAAAAAAATACAGTCGACCTTTCCGGCCAAAACCCTTCAACAGGACTGAATAAATTGCAGAGGAGTAGATATAAAAGGTGGAGGGAGGGGAGAGAGAAAAAACTGCCAGGTGATAGGTGAAACCTAGAGGAGAAGGGATGAAGTAAAGAGCTGGAAAGTTGATTGGTGAGATGAGGTGAGAGAGGAAAATGGGACGGGAAGTGAAGAAAGGAGCATTATCGGAATTTTGGGAAATGGATGTTTAATCCATTGGAGGTAACCCAGACAAAAAATAAGGTGCTGTTACTCCAATTTAAGTATAGCCTCATCACAACAGTAGAGGAGGACATGAATGGACATATTGGAATGAGAATGGCAAGTGGAATTAAAATGTGTGGCCACTGGGAGATCCCACTTGTTCTGGAGGATGGAACATAGACGTTTGGTGAAACGGTCTCCCAATCTATATTAGGTCTCTCCATTGTACAGGAGGCCGCACCAACAGCACCGAACAGAGTAAATGATTCCAATGGATTCACAGGTGAAGTGTCACCTCACCAGGAAGGACTGTTTGGGACCCTGAATGGTAGTGAGGGAAGAGGTATAGGGGCAGGTGTAGCACTTGTTGTGCTTGCAAGGGTAAGTACCAGGAAGGAGATCAGTGAGGAAGGAAAAATGGACGAGAGAGTCATGTAGGGAGTGATCCCTGAAGAAATTAGAAACTGGGAGGAGGGAGGAAAAGATGTGCTTGGTGGTGGGATCCCGTTGGAGGAGACAGAAGTTTCAGAGAATTATGTCCAGCACATTCGCCACCTCCATCAGAATCTACCACCAAGCACACAGTTCTAGCCTAATCTTCCTGCTCTTAAGTTAATGCTTCAACTAACGAATGAAAGAATTGTGTGTGCCTTTTGCTTCTCAGCATCAGAATCAGGTTTATTATCACCAGCATGTGTCGTGAAATCTGTTAACTTAGCAGCAGCATTTCAATGCAATACATAATATAGAAGAAGAGAAAAAAAAATAATAATAATAAATAAGTAAATCAATTACAGTATATGTGTATTGAGTAGATTAAAGATCATGCAGAAACAGAAATAATATGTGTTAAAAAAGTGTGGTCGTGTTCACGGGTTCAATGTCCATTTAGGAATTGGATGGCAGAGGGGAAGAATCTGTTCCTGAATCGCTGAGTGTGTGCCTTCAGGCTTCTGTACCTCCTACCTGATGGCAACAGTGAGAAAAGGGCATGCCCTGGGTGCTGGAGGTCCTTAATAATGGATGTTGCCTTTCTGAGACACTGCTCCCTAAAGATGTCCTGGGTACTTTGTAGGCTAGTGCCCAAGATGGAGCCGACTAAATTTACAACCCTCTGCAGCTTCGTTTGGTCCTGTGCAGTAGCCCCGTCCCCCACCCCCCAGGAAATCTGCAGATGCTGGAAATTCAAACAACACACACAAAATGCTGGTGGAACACAGCAGGCCAGGCAGCATCTATAAAGTCAGAATGCTCTCCATCTAGATAAGTTTTTGAATGTACAATGTATTTGTTGACATACCAAACCTCTTCAAACTCTTAATGAAGTATAGTCACTGTCTTGCCTTCTTTATAACTGCATCGATATGTTGGGACCAGGTTAGGTCCTCAGAGATCTTGACAGCCAGGAACTTGAAACTGCTCACTCTCTCTATCTCTGATCCCTCTTTGAGGGTTCATATGTGTTCCATTATCTTACTCTTCCTGAAGTCCACAATCAACTCTTTTGTCTTACTAATGTTGAGTACCAGGTTATTGCTGCGGTACCACTCCACTAGCTGGCATGTCTCACTCCTGTATGCCTCCTCATCACCATCTGAGATTCTACTAACAACGGTTGTATTATCATCAATTTTATAGATGATATTTGAGCTATGCCTAGCCCGCAGTCATATGTATATATAGAGTAGAGCAGTGGGCTAAGCACACACCCCTGAGGTGTGCCAGTGTTGATAATCAGTGAGGAGGTGATGTTATCACCACAGATTGTGGTCTTCCGGTTAGGAAGTCCAGGATCCATTTGCAGAGGGAGGTACAGAGGCCTAGCTTCTGCAACTTCTCAATCAGGATTGTGAGAATGATGATATTATATGCTGAGCTATGGTTGATGAACAGCATCCTGACATAGGTGTTTGTGTTGTCCAGGTGGTCTAAGGCTGTGTGAAGAACCACTGAGTTTGCGTCTGCTGTTGACCTATTGTGGTGATAGGCAAATTGCAGTGGGTCCCGGTCCTTGCTGAGGCAGATGTTCAGTCTAGTCATGACCAACCTCTCAAAGCATTTCATCATTGTAGATTTGAGTGCTACGGGGCAATACTCATTAAGGCAGCTTGCATTATTCTCCTTAGCCACTGGTATGAGTGTTGCCTTTTTGAAGCAAGTGGGAACTTTCACCCATAGCAGTGAGAGGTTGATAATGTCTTTGAATACTCCCGCCAGTTGGATGGCACAAGTTTTCAGAGCCTTACCAGCTACTCCATCATTACCTTTTGGCTTGCCAGGGTTTACTGTCTTTAAAGACAGAGATCATAGGTGCAGCAGGGATCTACACAGCTGTAGTTATATTCTTCCTTTCAAAGTGGGCATAGGTGGCGTTGAGCTCATCTGGTAGTGAAACATCACTGCCATTCATGCTGTTGGGTTTCGCTTTATAGGAAGTAATGTTTTGCAAACCCTGCCAGGGTTGTCATACATCTGATGTCACCTCCAACTTCGCTGAAATCGTCTCTTCACCCTTGAAATAGCCCTCCACAAATCATACCTGGTTTTCTGGTACAGGCCTGGGTCGCCAGAATTGAATGCCACAGATCTAGCCTTCAGCATAGAACATAGAATAGTACAGCACATTACAGGCCCTTCGGCCCACAATGAGGTGCCGACACTCAAACCCTGCCTCCCATATAACCCCCCCCCACCTTAAATTCCTCCATATACCTGTCTGGTAGTCTCTTAAACTTCACTAGTTATCTGCCTCCACCACTGACCCAGGCAGTGCATTCCATGCACCAACCGCTCTCTGAGTAAAAAAAACTTCCTCTAATATCCCCCTTGAACTTCCCTCCCTTTACCTTAAAGCCATCTCCTCTTGTACTGAGCAGTGGTGCCCTGGGGAAGAGGCACTGGCTATCCTCTCTATTTATTCCTCTTAATATCTTGTATACTTCTATCATGTTTCCTCTCATCCTCCTTCTCTCCAAAGTGTAAAGCCCTAGCTCCCTTAATCTCTGATCATAATCCATACTCTCTAAACCAGGCAGCATCCTGGTAAATCTCCTCTGTACCCTTTCCAATGCTTCCACATCCTTCCTATACTGAGGCGACCAGAACTGGACACAGTACTCCAAGTGTGGCCTAACTAGAGTTTTATAGAGCTGCATCATTATATCGTAAACTCTATCCCTCGACTTATGAAAGCTAACACCCCATAAGCTTTCTTAACTACCCTATCTACCTGTGAGGCAACTTTCATGGATCTGTAGACATGTACCCCCAGATCCCTCTGCTCCTCCACACTACCAAGTATCCTGCCATTTACTTTGTACTCTGCGTTGGAGTTTGTCCTTCCAAAGTGTACCACCTCACACTTCTCTGGATTGAGCTCCATCTGCCACTTCTCAGCCCACTTCTGCATCCTATCTATGTCTCTCTGCAATCTTCGACAATCCTCTACACTATCTACAACACCACCAACCTTTGTGTCATCTGCAAACTTGCCAACCCACCCTTCTACCCCCATATCCAGGTCGTTAATAAAAATCACAATAAGTAGAGGTCCCAGAACAGATCCTTGTGGGACACCACTAGCCACAATCTTCCAATCTGAATGTACTCCCTCCACCACAACCCTCTGCTTTCTGCAGGCAAGCCAATTCTGAATCCATCTAGCCAAACTTCCCTGGATCCCATGCCTTCTGACTTTCTGAATAAGCCTACCGTGTGGAACCTTGTCAAATGCCTTACTAAAGTCCATATAGATCACATCCACTGCACTATGCACATCTATATGCCTGGTCACCTCCTCAAAGAACTCTATCAGGCTTGTTAGACACAATCTGCCCTTCACAAAGCTATGCTGACTGTCCCTGATCAGACAATGATTATCTAAATGCCCATAGATCCTATCTCTAAGAATCTTTTCCAACAGCTTTCCCACTACAGACATAAGGCTCACTGGTCTATAATTACCCAGACTATCCCTACTACCATTTTTGAACAAGGGGACACCATTCGCCTCCCTCCAGTCCTTCGGTACCAATTCCCTTGGACAACGAGGACATAAAGATCCTAGTCAGAGGCTCAGCAATCTCTTCCCTCGCTTCGTGGAGCAGCCTGGAGAATATTCCGTCAGGCCCCGGGCACTTATCCGTCCTAATGTATTTTAACAACTCCAACACCTCCTCTCCCTTAATATCAACATGCTCCAGAACATCAACCTCACTCATATTGTCCTCACTGTCATCAAGTTCCCTCTCATTGGTGAATACTGAAGAGAAGCATTCATTGAGGACCTCGTTCACTTCCACAGCCTCCAGGCACTTTTCCCACCTTTATCTCTAATCGATCCTACCTTCACTCCTGTCATCCTTTTGTTCTTCACAAAATTGAAGAATGCTTTGGGGTTTTTCCTTACCCTACTCACCAAGGCCTTCTCATGCCCCCTTATTGCTCTTCTCAGCCCCTTCTTAAGCTCCTTTCTTGCTACCCTATATTCCTTAATAGACCCATCTGATCCTTGCTTCCTAAAGCTCATGTATGCTGCCTTCTTCCACCTGACTAGATTTTCCACCTCACTTGTCACCCATGGTTCCTTTACCCTACCATTCTTTATTTTCCTCACCAGGACAAATTTATTCTTAACATCCTGCAAGAGATCCTTAAACGTCAACCACATGTTCATAGTACACTTCCCTGCAAAAACGTCATCCCAGTTCACACCCACAAGTTCTAGCCTTATAGCCTCATAATTTGCCCTTCCCCAATTAAAAATTTTCCTGTCCTCTCTGATTCTATCCTCTTCCATGATAATGCTAAAGGCCAGGGAGCAGTGATCACTGTCCCCCAGATGCTCACCAGCTGACAGATCTGTGACCTGACCCGGTTCGTTATCTAATATTAAATTCCCCCTCGTCGGCCTGTCAACATACTGTGACAGGAATCCATCCTGGACACACTTAACAAACTTTGCCGCATCTAAACCCTTGGAACTAATCAGGTGCCGATCGATATTAGGGAAGTTAAAGTCGCCCATGATAACAACCCTGTTATTTTTGCACCTTTCCAAAATCTGCCTACCAATCTGCTCCTCAGTATCTCTGCTGCTACCAGGGGGCCTATAGAATACCCCCAGTAGAGTAACTGCTCCCTTCCTGTTCCTGACTTCCACCCATACTGACTCAAAAGAGGATCCTGCTACATTACCCACCCTTTCTGTAGCTGTAATAGTATCCCTGACCAGTAATGCCACCCCTCCTCCCCTTCCCCCCCACAACCCTTTTAAAGCACTGAAACCCAGGAATATTGAGAATCCATTCCTGCCCTGGTGCCAGCCAAGTCTCCGTAATGGCCACTACATCATAATTCCATGTATGTATCCAAGCTCTCAGTTCATCACCTTTGTTCCTGATGCTTCCTGCATTGAAGTAAAGACACTTTAGCCCTTCCACCTTACTACCTTTATACCCTTTATTCTGCTGCTCTTTCCTCAAAGCCTCTCTATATGTTAGATCTGGCTTTACTCCATGCACTTCTTCACTGCTCTATTGCTCCAGGTCGCATTCCCCTTGCAAATTAGTTTAAACCCTCCCAAACCATGCTAGCAAACCTAGCAGCAAGGATATTGCTCCCCCTCGAGTTCAGATGCAGCCCAACCAATCTGTACAGGTCCCACCTTCCCTGAGAAGGGATCCCAATGATCCAAAAATCTAAAACCCTGCCCCTGCACCAACTCCTCAGCCACGCATTCAACTGTCATCTCCTCCAATTCTTACCATCACTATCACCACCTTTGAGGTCCTGTTCTTCAGCCTTCTGCCTAGTTCCCAAAACTCACACTTCAGGACCTCATCCCTCTTCCTGCCTATGTCATTTGTACCAACATGTATCATGACTTCTGGTTGCTTTCCGTCTAGTAGCAGGATGTCATGCACCCGGTCAGAGACATCACGGACCCCGGCTCCCGGGAGGCAATAAACCATGCAGGTGTCCTTCTCACGTCCACAAAATCTCCTGTCTGCTCCCCTGACTATAGAGTCTCCAATGATGACAGCTCTCCTCTTCTCCGTCCCATCCTTCTGCATCACAGGGTCAGACTCAGTGCCAGAGGTCCTGCCACCGTGGCTCACACCTGGTCAGTCGTCCTCACCAACAGCATCCAGGATGGTAAACTTATTATTCAGGGGAATGGCTACAGGGGTGCTCTGCACTACCTGTCTACTCACCTTCACTTTCCCCCCTCTGACTGTCATCCAACAACCTGCTTCTAGCAGCCTAAGAGTGACTACCTCCCTTTAGCTCTCATCTATGACTGCCTCATTCTCACTTATGAGTCGAAGGACATCCAGCTGCTGGTCCAGATTCCTCACACGGTCTTTCAGATTGCCCACTTCTGGCAGATATGACTCTGTGGGAGAGGGGAGTTCCCCCAAGACTGCCACATCTCACAGGAGAGGCACATCACCCTCTCAGGAGGCATTGTAAAGACTAACTGGGAACAAAGTCGTCCTCCGCCTCTTCTCGTCGAAGCCTCTCTAGTCCAAGCCTCAAAGCTCCACTCCTTCACTGGACCACTCACTCACTGGCCACTTTCCCCTCAAGTACCTCCTGCTTCTTAACCAATTTATTAGCGTATCATCAATCTCGTACCTGTGTATGAACCCTAAAACATCCCTTTGTTCTTCAAAAACAGTTAGTGTGCATTTCCTTCCCAAAGTACATGATGCCTCCTAACCACCCCCCACCACCACTACATGTTTTACTTCACAGTTCCCTGTCCAGCTGACCAGAGCTTTTATATCTTTCCACAGTCTAAAGCTTCCCACCTATTGGTCAACCACAAGGCCAATGATTTATTCACATGCAAATTTCTTAATTATGCACTTTTCATTTAGATCTATATCATTAATATATTTTACAAAAGACTGAACTTTGCCTCGCAAAGCCCCAGAGACAACAGCCCTCCAGACACTCTCACAATATTATCATTTATTTCTTATGGCTAATCCAGTTTCATATATAGAATCTTGTCAACAATCTTGTTTAAATCTATGTGAACTACATCAAATGCATTGCTGTTGTCAACCACCATTTCTACCTCCCAGAAGATCTCTGTGGTTGGTCAGACATAATCTTCACCTAAACCACATCAACTGCCATGATTAATCTGTGCTTTTTTAAATGAAGGTCACCCTTGGCCAAGGTGTAGCTCCTACTTAGCCCCCCCACGCAGTCAGAGTCACATAAAGCCATGGCAGCAGATGGTGGATGATCATATGAGCAGCTGGTGCATGTCACAAATCCTGGTTATATGACCACTGACTCCAGGCACACAATCTCTGACGAGTATTGACAATGCCTGAGGTCACCTTCCTTGTAAAAACACTGCCCAGAGAAAGCCATGGCAAACCACTTCTGTAGAAGAATTTTCCAAGAACAATCATGGCCATAGGCCATGATTGCCCAAATCACACAACATGGCACATGATGAATATGATGATATCATATCTTTCACAGCTATGAACAATTGGCCTGTAATTACTCAGCAAATTCTTTCTCTCCTTCTTATCAATCATACAATATTAACATTACTGCCATCATCTGACATTACTACCATTAGGGCATATTCTGGAGTTAGGGTATATAGCAAATATTAACTTCACCAGCAACCAATCTTCAGACATGAACATGGATTGTAGATTGAATTTAAAATGCAGCCCTGAACAAGAGTTTTCCTGGAGCTGTGAACTAGAGTTGATTGCAGACCAGACAATGTTGATTAATATTCATTTTGGGTGTCTGGAGTGTATGTGTATGTCTGAAGAAGGTGTGTAAAAACTATATGTAATTCAAAGGACATATTGTAGATGCATTGCAACTATGGAAATGTCATGATGTCTTTGATCTTAAGCACATAAAAATGTCATGGAATATTGGGTCGGGAAGACTCTTCCTTCAAGAGGGTCTTTATGATGCCACAGCTGCTCGGTTTAGTTGAATAGAACACTTCTACATCATCAAGCTTTAGTGTCTCTCTGGTGACTTTGTTCATGCTACAACACTGCCAAAGGCAGAAAGGACTGAAAAAATGATGTTTAACACTCATTGCAGCCATCTTTTCCCAATTGTTTCAATATTAGTCAAACAACCAATAGAAATTGTCATAGAAGGAAACCTCTTTGTTAAGTCCCAAACATCAGATATATCACCTCACAAATAATCATTCTGAAATGGCTGACAGATAGCTCCATTTGTTTATACATCAATGGACTAGACCAGCTGCAGTCTACATAAATCCAGTGCATCAACTGCTTACCTGCACTGAGATCATTGATTGTAACCAGGACACTAACAGAGACTCTGTATTTCAACCCAGGAACCTCCAAGCTGAAAAAGGGAGATCTGCCAGAGTTTCTCCTTCTGATGACTGTCCACAGAGCCTTGTTGCATGTCAGTGTGATTGTGGGAATGGTACACATATGGATAATAGTTACTGTGCAGGATAGTGGGAAGTAGTGGGAACATTCAGGACTGTATCCAAGCTAGACCTAGCATCAGAAGGTACAGAGGAATGAAAGGAGAGAAGAGATTGTGAAAATAGTTAGCTTTTTTCAAATTTGACCTCTTTGGAACATGATGACTTGTGGTCAGTAAGTGTTTATGTTCTACTGAGAGCAGAAGTTCATAAAATGCGAACAGGATAAGTGCTGGAGATTAAAACATTCAATCAGTGGCTTCTACCTTACTAAGTGTGGGAGAAGGGAATCACATTTGTACTTTAACTGCACTTAAAAAGGTGCTAGGTGATTTTCTAGGTTACAGTTCATCCCATGAAAATAGTTTTAGTTCAAAAACATTTTCTATTGAGCCATTGAGGTACTCAAGTTTTTGTTTCCACAATACAAAAGACCGTGCAATGTGATATGGATGTATAGAATAATTCTTATAATGGATCTGCTGCAGATAAACTCTAACACATTCCAGTATATTATGCATTCTAGTCGTATCCTTTTCACCACAATCTTATAGAGTTTTAGATCTGACAACTATAGATGTCTAATACTATTGATTTAAACTGGAGATCCCTGTTGATAGCCCTCAGTTGTTATTTTTTTGGAATTCCTGAATTAGCGATGAAATTTGCAATCTGATTGTTTATAAAGTGCATGGAGTTATATTGTGATAGCTTTCACCTTCTCAAAACAGAGAAGAACAAGCGTAATTCCATAAAATCTTTCTTATTTACATGCTTAATTCTGATGTGTTTTCACAGCCTAATTTTGAGCTAGGCGCACAGTTGAGAATTTATTCTTTCCACATCTCTCATGAACTCCCCACAGATTTTATCCCTTATGCACTCATTGCAGGCAACTTACAGTGGTCAATTGCCCTGCCAAACTGTCTGCAAAATGTTGGAGGAGTTGGGAGGAACTTGGAGAAGCCCAGGTGTCACAGGAATATGTGAAAACTCCACACATGCAGCACCCAATGTCAGGATTGAACTCGGGTCACTGGTGCTGTGATTTATTTGTCACATGTACATGGAAACATACAGAAGCATGCATTGTTTGCATCAAATCAAATCAGTGAGAATTGTGCTGGGCAGCCCACAAGTGTCACCAACCTAGAATGTTCGCAATTCACGAATCCTAACCTCAAGTCCTGGAATGTGGGAGAAAACCAGAGCACCCAGAAATGAAGCACAATGTTACTGCTGGTGCCGTAATAGCGTATGGTAACCGCCATGCAAATGTGCTGTGTATGTAAACATACCATAAGGCAATACCTCAACTAGCTGAGACACTTAGCTACTCATTATGACCCAGATTTAATCTGTTATCATATAGAGGAACCTTTTACTCCCATTTCTTAATACTTGCAATGAGTAACGGACACGTATAAAATATTATTTTACTTTTTGTTGCTGAAAGCCATTAATAGAGAAAAGCTGGTAATATATGTTCACTTTACAACACAAAACAAGACAGAAATTAACTATGAATACCTGCGCTGCTTTTACCTTCCCCACTTCAAGATACTGAAATCAACATTCTTCATCAAGCACAGGTACAGAATCATAGCAGATTGTAGAATCATAGGATCATTAATTTTTATGGCATCAAAGATGGCCATGCCATTAAGTCACCGCCGGCTCTTAGTAGATCAGTCTCAGCCATCAGTGTCCCTCACTATTTCTCCATAGCCATTACGTTTTCAAGTATCCATCCATTTCCTATTCAAGGATCTGTATGAGACCCATTCGTTCACATGTAACTTCCAAATTCTTCTTTCTGCTCTGCATTAAGTTGTTCCTCCCAATCCCTGTGTATCTTTTGGCCATCATTTTAAGTATGTACCCTTGGTCCTTAAACCATCTGCCAATAAAAATAGCTTTCTTCCTCTGTACACCAGTTATGGAGTGGTAGACTTCTACAATATAATACATTAACCTTCATCCAAGGGAAACAAGAAACAACTTCTCCATTACAGCTCTATCGCTGAAAGAAATCCATGTGCCACCTACAGATAAAAATATGTGGAAAGCCTAGTGTTAACAGGGAGTCATGTTAGAGGCTAGAGCCCACCAGGATTCAGATATGACATGATCTAATTTCATTTTTCATGAGTCCTTGCGACTATGAGCCCAAATTGATATTTATTGGATGCTGAAAGGCCGCAAGTAACATATTGCGTCAGGACAGACTTTCCCCTAAAAATTAATTCATATAGAAGCTTGAAAGCTAATACAATTCAATCAATTTGTATTCTTGAAAAAGTGTAACTTAATGTGTTTGAGGGAATGAAATTAGATTGAGTCATCTCTGAGTCCTGCTGGGCTCTAGACTATAACATGAAGGAATTTCATTATTACGTATTTCAAGATGATTTCAGATTGTGTAATATCATTTCCAGTACACAATTGTAAATAAGAATGTGCCAATTGTTACTCTGGATCTGATGCAGCACAAAAAATAAGATAAAGAATACAATAATTAAGAAAATGAAATAAATATAAATACATAAAATAGCTTATATACATAAACTGATTGTGAAGTATATTGATTGACGGCAAAGTTGCAAATTATCAAACCTGTTTAATTATTCAACTCAGGCACGCATTGCATTGGGAGTGGGATATCTTTACAGAAGCTGTTGCCATCTACTTGTCATTAAAAATATAAATACTGCCTCGGTAAAAGTGATGCAAAATAACAAACTAATCCATGAGGATTTGACTCTAATTGATCTGCTTCTTAAGTACAAAGAGCACATTGGCACTAAGCTACATGCTGCATTCATGGAAAAACAAAACCATATTTTACTTCAAGGGTCATTGAAGGAGCCAGTCAGTAGCAGAACTTCAACAGTTTAAGGTGAATGCCACTGCTATGCCCCTGGGGAAAATGGAAAGGGTATGAGCTGTGGCCTTGCCAGTATCACTCACATCCCACAAACAACTAAATCACAAGCACCAAATGCAGAACAGAAGCTGAGTGTTCTCCACTCAGTTATTCAGAGTAGTCCTGAGTGGTTTATGTTGTAGAGGTGGAAAACACTAATTTAAAACAAAGGCAGCCAAATAGCTGGAGCTGACTTGAGTGAACAGCTTGAAACTCAACTGTTGGTGCTCATCATCCACAGGAATGATAGGAAGGAAACTATTACATAATGTGTAGTTTAAGAACAAGTTGTGTAAGAATATATTTCAAAGCTACATCAGGGTGAGCCTAAGCTAAAAATCTAACCTGTCCCTAAAGGTAAATTTTCATTTATAGAAAAGTGGAAGTTAATTAAAGAATCAAGAATGACTTGTGGTTCTTTTGAAAATTATATATTTTTAGGAAATAGCAAAAGCAAAGGACATTAACTTCCTCAGCTTTTCTGATATAACCCTTCTATCAGTATCTGCTATACCTCCTTTGATCTTTACAATGGCACTGACTCCAGAATTGGTAAGAGAAGGGACTCTTCAAGCTTAATTTCTCAGTTCTTGGTGTGACAGGGACCTGTTGCAGCATTGACAAGGGTTCAAAGTGGTGAAAACTGTGGGGATTCAGGCCTCAGGAATTAAGTTGGCCCCTTTTGGATTTTATTTTTGCTGTTACCTTTGATATTTAGTATATAAAAACGTCATATAATATTGGGTCAGGAGCCCTCTTCTTCCAAGGGTGTCTCCAGTATGATACCTGCTTGTTTCACTGAATAATCTATATGCACCAGCTTCAGTGTCTCTCCAGTGACTTTGCTCACAGTTACAACACTGTACACTGGGAAAAAGGCTTTGACCATTTATCTTATCTTTGTCCCTCATGTTTTTGTATACCTCTATAAAGTCACCTTTCATCCTCCTATGCTCCATGGAAAAATGTGCTTACAGCTCAATCTCTGCATTCTTGGTACCATCCCCAAGAATTTTCATTTCAGGTTTCCAGCAACCCTGATCGAAAGCACCAGCAATAGCCTTAATGCCATAAAAAAATGCTCTGTTTAAATTAGAATACTTTGATCTAGCAGCTGAAGTGTTGTAATTTCACCCTGTCTCCAAGGTCTATTACTGTATTACGTGATTCAAGGACAGTACAAATGAAGGGAGCAGCAAAGTGCAGGAGAAAGGATGGGATAGAGGAACTAGGCAGGAAAATAATTGTGAGAAACTTAAAGTTTCAGAGAACAGTCTCCAATAAATCCTTTGAAAACATTTGTTACACGAAGGTTTTATGTCATTCTTCAACAGATGGGCATGCAAATGAAACAGTCAGATTCACAGAATGACCTAAATAAATAAAAATCACTGCACCATTTCAACTCTGGTGTAAATCTACTACTCTATCCTGGCTGGAGATGGGAAAGATTGATGCGTAGTATGTACTGTGTACATATTAACTTGCCACATAGATTCTTCATTGTGAGGAATAAGTCAGGATACACTGCAAGTGTAAACACATTAACAGATGGGAGCAAACTTTGTCAAATAACATTGGAAAATCAACTAATAAATATTGTTCTTAGCATTCAACTCATCACACTCTACAGCTTGGAAAGCAAAGTTATTTTGGAGAGAGTTCAATGATTACCGTCATTTCCACTTTGCTTGTTTAAAGGTGTTGTGATTTTTGAACAAATGGTGCTTCTGTCATGAGAGCAGAGAAACATACTTTCTTGCCATGAATGTGGTAAGCATCTGCAGGATAACACACCTCATGCTAATACTGTATACAGACTTACGTTCTGTGTTTGGCTGGTGGGGTGGGGGTACCTCTTTACCAAAGGAGGTGTAAGGTGCTCATTCCCTCCACTAGCCTACAGATCACCCTAGGGCAAGGTGTAGCATCTGATTAGCCCCCCACCCCCACCAAGCAGGATCACATGAAGCCATGGGAGCAGGTAGTGGATGGTCATATGAGCAGCTGGTACACATCACAAGTCCTAGATATACCACTGATGCAAGGCAGACAATCTAAGAAGAGTATTGATAATGGCTGAAGTAACCCGTCTGGTAAAGACACTTGCCCAGAAGGCGGCAATGGCAAATGACTTCTGCAGAAAAGCTTGCCAAGTACAATCATGGTATGTTATGTTGAAGCTGTAGAAGAAGTCGATGAGGTCAGATTTGGAGAATTGTGTGCAGATCTGGTCACCATCTACGGGTCAGAAATCGATAAGCTTGAAAGAGTGCAGAGAATATTTACAAGGATGTTCCAGGAATTTGAGGACAGTGAGTTGCAGGGAAAGATTGAAAAGGTTAAGAACATTAAAGGGAGGAGCACCACGGTAGCATAGTGATTAGTGCAATGCTTTTACAGATCAGGCTGTCAATCATGATATCCTCTGTAAGGAGTCTGCATGTTCTCCCCTTGAAAGTAAGGTTTTTCTCCAACTGCTCCAGTATCCTCCCACACTCCAAAGACACAGCAGTCGCTTTGAAGGTTAATTGGTCGTTCTAAGTTGTCCTCTGATTAGCCTAGGGTTAAATCGGAGGCTACTGACAGTGCAGCACAAAGGACCAGAAAGGCTTATTCTGTACAATATCTCTGAATAAAAATAAAGCGAATGGTTCCCTGGTGCATCGGAAAATGAGGAGAGATTTCATATACAAAACGATGAGGGATATAGATGGTGTGAATACATTTCCCCCTGAGGTTGGTTCAGACTAGAAACAGAGCTCACAGGCTGAGGGTGAAGAGTGAAATATTTCAGGTGAATCTCTTCACTCAGAGGATTGTGTGAGTGTAGAATGAGTTGCCAGTGAAAGTGGTGGATGCAAATTCAGTTGTAACCTTTAAGAGAAGGTATGGAAACTGCACTGTGAAGGGTAGTCAAACTGCACAATGGGTAGTCAAAACGGCCTAACATATTCCTGGCACGAGCCTACCCATCATCGAGGACATAAATACAGAAAGGTGCTGGAAAAGGGCCAGTAACATCACCAAGGATCCCACCCACCCTGCTCAAGGACTGTTTGTTCCACATCCGTCAGGGAGGAGGCTACTTAACAACCACACCAGGACCACCAGACTCAAAAACTGTAACTTTCCCCAAGCAGTAAGACTGATCAACACCTCCACCCACTAATTCCACCACTACTTTATTATAATCCTGATTGTCACCTTATGTACATCCTGGCATCACAGAAGATGAGACTAGGTAGAGAAACAGGTTGGCACAGACTTAGAGGGGCTGAAGGGCTTGTGTCTGAGCTGTAATGTTCTATGACTCTCTGACTATAAACAGGTAACCTAGGAGCAATGCATAGTTAGTCTAGGATGCTCAACCCAACCATTTAGCTATTGCCACAAACTGAGTTCCTACACACTAGAAGATGCCTGCAAATCCGTCCTTCCATTCTCCTAAATACTCACAAGTACATCTGTGTTGTACACAGTGTAAGTCAGGCATTCATAAAGTGTGGAGGGTGAGTTCATAGAGTGAAGTACTTTGGATTTATCCCAAGTTTGTGTAAGGGCTACAAATAAAATACAAGTTTTCTCTCTTTCTTTAAATGTGTTCCATTGGCAAGATGAGAAACTGGGCTGAATCCAAAGGGGAAGACTGATGGGTCCTCCTTGGATCTCTGACTGCACAGGGAACAGTGGAAGTCTGAGACTAACTGAAGGTCAGATGTTCACGTAGATAGCAGTCTGCTACAGCTTTATCTTTATTCATTCAAGTTACAGTGTGCAATCAGCGCTTGCAGCCTTTCAAACCGTACCATCCTGCAACCTTTCAGTTAACTGCAGTCAACTTACGAGGCAATTTGCAATGATCAATTAACCTACTAACTGGTATGTCTGTGGGCTGTGGCGGGGAACTGGTGCACCTGGAGAAAACCCATGCATTCCACGGTGAGGACGCACAGACTCCTTACAGATAATGTTAGAATTGAACAGTATCGTCCCAAGCTGTAGTAGCATTAAACTAATCATAACACTACCCAAGTAAACAGTATCATCTCAAAAGCAATGTACCAAGGCCCTATCATGTAGAACACTTACCCATGATACTGATACCATGAAGATTCTGATCATAAATTGAAGTGATCCACTGATTTTCTTCACCTTTGAGGTTTTCCTCACAGTGAGGTGAATTCTGCCTTTCTTGAAGTGTCCACTTCAGCTTCCCTCAAATCTGTTGGTCTTCTGTAATTCATGACTCGGTGCCTTTCCAGCAATGGTGACAGTGTAGAAACTGTCTCGTAGCTCAGATCCAAGCTACCTGATTGCTTACATTATTGATCATCACCTTAGGTGTCATGTGCACGTACTGATTGATCTACAGATACCCTTTGACTCCTGTCACTCATCTCCATCACTTGGCTCCTAACTCAGAGTGTTTCCACAGTCTCTCTGCAGCTCCAGCCTCAACAGCGCTCAGTGCCCACCTGATCAGAATAAACTTGTATGTCTGCCACTTGCAATTATCTGCCCCAATCTTGTGACACTCTGCCAGCCCTTTTGCCTCTTGTATTGCCTTCAACTGTCCAACCAAGCTAGCCTGCACCACATCCAGCCATGTGTGCAATTGTTGACCCATTGCCATATCAGCCAGGCAATACTCTGTGTTGTGGCAAGAGTGATCCTGCAAGTAAACAGCAATACTTCTAGCTGATGACTAATGGACCATGTAGACACTCGTCTCAGTCACGTCAAGATTCTTCTTACCATTCAAATAGGTCGTTTGTTTGTCCCATTGGATAATTTGAAGATACTGAGCTATATTGAAGGAGAATGAAAAACAGTGCCAATCTGAACTATGGACCACTGATATAATCTAGTTCTTCTTGAAACATTTGCTCCTAAACTATTATGTAACTGACTGAGAAGAAACGTAGAACACAGTACAGGTCCTTTGACTCACAAGTTTGTGCCAATCTTTTAATTTACTCCACGATCAATCTAACCCTTCCTTCCCTCATAGCCCTCCACTTTTTTAATCTAATGATGGATACTTGGCTTAGACGATGTTAATAAGACCTAAAAGCAAATGTGAACTGGGCCAGACATTATCAAAGTGATTTTCATACATATTGCAAAATATTCAAGTCTCATCACTAAACTGAGGTCTGTTAAGATGAACAAAATATCAAATATTTCCAAATACACAAAAAGGAGTCCAATGTTATGATTGATTTAGGGCTTCCTGCAAACATTTTCGATCTCTACCCTTATTGTAATAATTTGGATGTGTGGTATTCCATTGGTAAGCTGGTGAATTAGTCTATTAATTCACATGTGTGTCGCTATGGTGAAAACCCTGTCTCACATTCTGTTCATGCAGATCAATTCACTACCACAGTGCATGGAGGTAGTGTAAGGTAAAACGTTAACAAGAAGCAGAATAAAGAGCTCCTTTTACAGAGAAAATGCAGTGCAAGTAGACAATAAAGCACAAATTCACAACAAAGTTGATTGTGATGTGATGAGCCCAGCTTATTGTACCAAGTTGAATGGATTTATAACAGCAGGTTAGAAGCTGTCCTTCAGCCTGGTGGCGCATGCTTTCAGGTCTTTGTAACTTCTGCCTGAAGTGAGGGGGGGAAAGAAAGAACGTCTGTGGTCGATAGGTCTTTGATTGTGCGGGTTTCTTTACAAAGTCAGTAAGAAGTGTTGACAGAGTCTATAGAGTGGAGGCTGGTTTCCATGTGCAGAGCTACATCTACCACTCTCTGTGGTTTCTTGAGGTCATGGGAATAGCAGTTGCCATACTAAACCATAATGAATCTGTAGTAGATGTTTTCTATGGTGCACTGATTAAAACAATTGTTAAGGGTTGAAGGGGATCTCAGATTTCTTTAGTTATCAGCAGAGGTGTTAATAAGCTTTCTTGGCCGTGCCATCTATGTGATTGGACCAGGATAGGCTATTGGTAATAATCACTCTGAGAAACTTCAAGCTATAAAGCCTCTTAACCTCAGTACCACTGAAAATGGTATGTGTGCTGTTTACCCCAACCTCACACCTTCCTTAAGCCAATGGACAGGCAGTTGTGAGTCAAAAGGGAGGAGAATATGGGGCTGAGGAAGTAACCTTTTGCAGCACCAGTGTTGGGAATATTTCTGTTGGAGGTGTTGCTGCCTGTCCATACTGACTGTGGTCTGCTGGTCAACAAGTCGAGGCTCCATTTGCAAACAGAGGTGTTGAGTCTCAGTTTATGAATTTGGAGATGAGTTTACTTGGAACTATAGTTGGGTTCTAATCAGTTTCTGCATATTTCCCAGAAATTTATATTTGGCCTTGTCACAAAGAAAACTTAAGTATTCTGTAACACATGGTAAACTGCCACATTATGTGACAGTTGATGTGATATCCTTCCACAAGTAAAGATATTGTAAAATTTCCCCGAGACATTCACCACCAGACATTGAACATCTCCTCAGAGATAGACGTGAGGTTTTATGTCATAATGACCTCTTAACATTTGAAAAAGGTGAAGCTATCAGTGATCCTTGATGATAATTCAAGGTTAGACAATGAATTCTAAACCAGCCAACCATCTGTTCATGTAGAGCTCCTCCACATTAAGGATATGGCTTTAATGCTAATTGCATTCTATAAGCGCGTTCACTACTTATATATTTTTGTTATATCCTGAGACTGGTAACAAAATGCTGTAATTAAACTAGATCTATACTCACTCTCAGCTGGAGTAACAGTAAAATTTATAATGTACCATCATAGTTTCACCACACCAAGACTATAAATTGCCAGAAGTTCAATCATATCCATGTTTACTGACAGGGAAAATGAGTAGGGATATGAGGTCAGTTATGTAATACCATGGTTTCTTTGGCATCTAATACAACCTTTGTTTTGTAGTTTCAGAAGAATTAGCAGTTTGGAGCTATGGATTTTCCATAGCATTATCAGTTTCAGTTAACAGAGGCATAGAAATTCCTACACACATGGAAGCACACACTAGTTTGTGGAGTCTACTGATAAGTTTTGAGGGGATGATAATTTTTAATGCAGAGCTCTAGCAATGATGAGCATTCTGAAGTATGCACCTTCACTGACCAAGTGATCCAAGGTTGAGTGAAAAGCCAATGAAACGACATTTGCTGTAGACCTGTTGTGAAAGTAGGCAAATTGCAGTGGATCCAAGTTGCACCTCAGATGGGAGTTGATATGCTTCATTGCCACCCTTTCAAAGCACTTCATAATAGTGGATGTAAGTGCTAATGGAGTATAGTCATTGAAGCAGGTTACCATGCTCTTCTTGGCATAATTGAAGCCTGCTTGAAGCAGGTGGGTACCATAGGTTGCCAAAGTGAGAGTTTAAAGATATTAGTGGACATTCCAGCAAATTGATCAACACAGGTCTTCAATATTCAGCCAGGTACCCTCATGGCCACACAACATGCTGAAGGAACTCAGCAGGCCAGGCAGCTTCTATGGAGAGGAGTAAAGAGATGCTGTTTTGGGCCAGCGTCTTCATCAGAATTGGAAAGGAAGAGAAATCAGAGGGAGGGGAGGGAGGTACAAGGTGGTATCAGGAGGGGGGAGGGGTTGAAGTAAAGAGCTGGGAAGTTGACTGGTGAAAGCGATAAAGTTCTGGAGAAGGGAGAATCTATTAGGAGAGGACAGAAAACTATAGAAGAAAGAGAAGGGGGAAGAGCACCAGAGGGAGGAGATGGGCAGGTATAGTGATGTGGTGAGAGAAAGCAACAGGAAGGGGAATGTTGAAGGAGAGGAGGGAGGGCAAATACCAAAAGTGAGAAATTGATGTTCTTGCCATCAGCTAGGAGGCTACACAGGAATATAAGGTGTTGCTCTTCCAACCTAAATGTGGCTTTGTCATGGCAGTAGAGGAGGCCATGGATTGACATGTTGGAATGGGAATGGGAAGAAGAATTGAAATGGGTGGCCACAGGGGGATCCTGTTTTTTGTCACAAATGGAACAAATGTGCTTGGCACCTGCAAATTGCAGCCAGAATATGAGAAATAAATTACTACAGGAGTTAGAAAAGACATACAGTATATGAAAGGCAATGTTATAGTAGTCATAAAGGACTTCAATATGCAAGCAGACTTGAAATAATAAGATTGGCACTGAATCCAAGGAGAAGGAATTTGTGGAATGCCAACAAGAATTTTTTTTCAGAGAAACTTGTGGTTGAGCCCACAAGAGAAAAGGTAATTCCTAGATTTAGTATTGTGCAATAAACCAGACTTGATTAGGGGGCTCAAGGTAAAGGAACCTTCAGAAAACAGTGATCATATTATGTTAGAAGTCAACATGCCATTCGAAAGGGAGAAGATAAAGTTTGGTGTATCAGTACTCCAGTTGAGTAAAGGGAATTACAGATGCATGAGAGCGGAGAAAAGAACAGTTGCAGGGATATCAGCGATTGTTGGAGTTTCCGGAAACAACTTGGAAGAAACAAGATAGATTCAACCCAAAGAAGAAGTATTCTAAAAGGAGGATGAGACAACTGTGGCTGACAAGGGAAGTCAAAGACAACATGAAAGCAAAAGAATGAGCATACAATAGCAAAATTAGTGGGAAGATAAAGGATTGGGAAGCTTGTAAAAACCAACAGAATGCAATTAAAAAAGCAATAAGGAGAGAAAAGATGAAATGTGAAATAAGCTAGCCAATAATATGGAAGTGGATACTAAAAGTATTTTCAGGTGTATAAAGAAAAAAAAAGAGGCAAGAGTGGACATTGGACTGCTGGAAAATTATACTGGAGAAATAGTAATGGAAAACAAAGAAATGCGAGACAAACTCAAGTTAAAGAGGGGAATAAAGGGAAAATTTTCTGGCTGGCTGTCAGCAATTAATTGTATTCTGCAGGGGTCAGAGTTGTGTCTACTACTTTTCACTTTATATGCTAAATAATCTGTATTTTGGAATTGGTGCATTTATGACCAAAGAATGGTGGATGGGCTGGTAGTGTTGAGAAAACAGTGAGTCTGCAGAGGACTTGGACAGGTTGGGAGAATGGGGAAAGGACTGACAAATGAAATACAGTGAAGGGAAGTGCATGAAAAATTACTGGTAGTAGAAGGAATAAAGGCAAAGGCTATTTAGCGAATGGGGAGGAAATTCAGAATTCAGAGAGTCCTACTGAAAGATTCTCTAAGGGTTAACTTTCAGGCTGAGTCAATACAAAGGAAGGTAAATGCAGTTTAGCATTCATTTCCAGAGGACTAGGATATAAAAGCAAAGATGTAGTACTGAAGCTTTATAAAACATTGATCATATCATACTTGGAACACTGCGAGCAGTTTTTGGCCCGATATCAAAGAAAGGATCTAGAAGTTTCTGAGGATTATCCCAGGAATAAAAGAGTTAAGCGTTGAAGGCCCTGAGCCTTCACTGGCTCTAAAGTCTCACTGGAGTTTAGCATGGTGGCGGAGGTGGCGGCAATAATTTAATTGAAACCTATTGAATGTTGAAAGGCCTGGCTGGTGTTCACATGCAGAGGATGTTTCCTGTACTGGGGGAGTTTAGGACCAGAAGCCACAGTCTCAGAATAGAAGGACATGTATTTAGAATAAAGATGAAGTGGAATTCCTTTAGCTAAAATGTAGTGAGTCTGTGGAATTCTCTGCCACAGATAGCTGTGGAGGCCAAGTCATTGAGCATATTTAAAGCGGAGGTTGATATGTTTTTGATAGGTAAAGGTGTCAAAGATTACACAGAGAAGGCAGGAGGGTAGGGTTGAAAGGGAAAATTAAATCTACTATGTTCAGATGGCAGAGCAGACTCTGCTATGTCATATGATCATATGGTTTCTATCCAGTCAAGTCTGAGAACATGCTTCTGCAATGTCGTTCCCTCCCACAGTCATCATAATTACTTGCAACAAGAAGCAAACGTAAAGGACAAGAAGCTTGAATTGCTAGAGAGGAGAAAAGATGGCAGAGTTGTTAATGTCTAGTTTAAGGCTTAAAAGCTTAAAGATTATCCCTGATAAAAAGATGATATGAACATACAGTGAAGTTCACAATGAAATTCCTAGTTCAACACCAGGGAGTCCAAACCTTTTTTACACCAAGGGCCTTACATTAACTGAAGGGTCTGTGAACCCCTGGCTGGGAACCCCTGTTCTACAGGAATGATGGAGGAATCAGCTTGACAGGGAAATGTTAGACTTTAATTATATTCAATTGTGTTAAAAAACGCTCAAGGTTTGTAAGATTAAAATCTTCACACAGTTCTTAAATAAAATTAACAAAATGTGTGTGGTAATTACTTTGTGGATTTCATGCCTTAAATAAATGCCATATCACAATTAAAATGCACAATATTATTTACATGTCTAATTATAACTTACAGGGCAGGATATTTCACTTAATTTTTCTTTCAAAATAAACATTATTACTGAATGGAAAGGGATATATTTTCAGTTGGCAAAACAGGTTTCTTAATAAATTGGCATTTAGTGCCCAATGACATGTAAACAGAAGTCTTACTCACGGTGTAGTTGTGCTTTGATTCAATCACTTCTCAGCATTGAGAAAACCTAATGCTGTAACCTGATAGTGTAATGTAATACAGATGAGAGCAAAATGGGTAAAGTCTAGGATTCATCTTTAACCCTTGAATTTAAATAGCAGAATCAGATTTATTATTCCCAGCATATATCGTGAAATTTGTTAACTTTGCAGCAGCAGTACAATGCAATTCATGATAAATCTAGAAAAAACTGAATACTGTAAGTATACAAGTAATGCAAAAATATAAATACATTTTGAAAAAGTAGTGAGGTAGTGTTCATGGGTTCAATGTACATTTAGGAATGGAAGAAGCTGTTCTTGAATCAGAGACTGTGTGCCTTCAGGCTTCTGTACCCCCTTCCTGATGGTAACATGACAAGATAGGCCAAAGTCAGCATGGTTTCCTGAAAGGAAAATCCTGTCTGACTAACCTACTGCAATTTTTTGAGGAAATTGCAATCAGGGTAGATCAAGAAGGCCTTTGACAAGGTGCCACCCATGAGGCTGCTTAGCAAGATAAGAGCCCATGGAACTACAGGGAAGCTACTAGCATGGGCGGAGCATTGGCTGATTGGCAGAAAATGGAGAGTGGGAATAAAGGGATCATATTCTGGATGGCTGCCGGTTACCAGTGGAGTTTCACAGGGGTCAGTGTTGGGACCGCTGCTTTTTACAATGTATGTCAATGATTTGGGACTAATGGATTTGTGGCTAAATTTGCCGATGACACAAAGATAGGTGGAGGAGCAGGTAGTGTTGAGGAAACAGAGAGCTTGCAGAGAGACAGACTGTTTAGGAGAATAGGCAAAGAAGTGACAAATGAAATACAATGTTGGAAAGTGTATGGTCATCCACTTTGGTGGAAGAAATAAATGGGCAGACTATTATTTAGATGGGGAGAATTTGAAATGCAGAAATGCAAAGGGACTTGAGAGTCTTTGTACAGGATACCCTAACCTCCAGGTGGTGAAGAAGGCGAATATAATATTGGCATTCATTTCCAGAGGTATAGAATATAAGAATAGGGATGTGATGTTATGGCTCTATAAGGCACTCATGAGACCACAGTTGGAGTATTGAGTACAGTTTTGGGCTCCTTATTTTAGAAAGAATGTACTGACATTGGAGAGGATTCAGAGAAGATTCTCGAGAATGATTCCAGGAATGAGAATGTTACCATATGAGGAACGTCTGGCAGCTCTTGGGCTATATTTCCTGGAGTTCAGGAGAATGAGGAGGGGAACTGATAGAAACATTCTGAATGTTAAAAGGCCTGAACAGCTTAGAAATGGCAAAGTTATTTCGTATGGTAGGGGAGTCTAGGACAAGAGGGCATGATTTCAGAATTGAAGGACGCCCTTTTAGATCTGAGATGCGGAGTAATTACTTTAGTCAGAGGGTGGTAAGTCTGTGGAACAAATGGCTGTGGAGGCCAAGTCATTGGGTGCATTTAAGACAGAGATAGATAGGTTTTTGATTAGCCAGGGCATCAAAGGGTATGGGGAGAAGGCAGGGGAGTGGGGATGACTGGAAAAATTGGATCAGCCAATGATTGAATGGCAAAGCAGGCTCAATGGGCCAAATGTTCTACTTCTGCTCCTATATCTTATGGTCTTATGGTAACAATGAGAAGAGGGCATGTCCTGGGTGATGAGGTCCTTAATGATGGACACCACCTTCCTGAGGCACCACTCCTTAAAGATGTCTTAGATACTACAGGGGCTAGTACCCATGATGAAGCTGACTAATTGTACAACTTTCTGCAACATGCTTCAATCCTGTGCAGTCATACCAGACAGTGATGCAGCCTGCCAGAAGGCTGTCCATGGTACATCTGTAGAAATTTTCAAGAGTTTTAGGTGACAAACCAACATCTTCTCAAACTCCTAATGAAATATAGCCACTGTCTTGCCTTCTGTGTAGCTGCATCAATATGTTGCGACCAGGTTAGGTCCTCAGAGATATTGACACCCAGGAACATGAAATTGCTCTCTCTCTCCACTTCTGATCCCTCGATGAAGATTGATCTGTGCTCTTTCATTCTACCCTTCCTGAAGCCCACAATCAGCTCTTTGGTCTTAATAACTGACTGCAAAGTTGTTGCTAAGACACCACTCAACTAGCTGGGGTATATCTCACCCCTGTACTCCCTTTTGACTCCATCTGAGATTCTGCCAACAAAGGTTGTATCATCAGCAAATTGATAAATGACATTTGAGTTATACCTAACCACACAGTCATGGGTATAGAGAGAGTAGAGCAGTGGACTAAGCACATATCCCTGTGGTGCACCAACGTTGATTGTCAGCGAGGTGGAGACGTTATTTCCAATCCACACAGATTGTGGTTAGGAAGTCGAGGATCCAATTGCAGAGGGAAGTGCAGAGGCTCAGTTTTGATCAGGACCCCAGGAATGATGGTGTTGAACGCTGAGCTATAGTCAAGAAACAGCATCCTGACATAGGTATTTGTAATGTCCATTAAGATCATGCTTGCCATAGACCTATTGTGGTGATAGGAAAACTGCAGTGGGTCCAGATCCCTACTGAGACAGGAACTTATTCTAATAATGAACAACCTCTCAATGCATTTCATTGCCACAGATGTGAGTGCTACTGGCGGAGTAACTATATAGCTCTTCTTGGGTACTGATATAATTGTTGCCCTTTGAAACAGGTGGGAACTTCTGACCATAGCAAGGAGAGATTAAAAATGCCATTCAGTGTCAGTTTCTTAAAGAACGAATAACTAATATTTATACACAGCTACTTTACAGCAATTACATGTAGCTACTCTTTTAGTGTTGGAACAAATGGAAATTAGTTTTCATATAGAGATCTCCTTAAATAAGCAATCAACTAATTTAAATCAGTAACTATTGGTTAGGACACCAAGAAGAACTCTTAGTTCTTATTATTTCTCATGATGTGGAACCTTTTACATCTCTCACTTACACTGCTCCCAAAGGAAGTTCCTTTCATTTGAATGATCTCTTTCTCCCTCGATACAGTCAGCAGATCGTGCCGGAGCAAGGTTTATTTGACACGTATTGTAGATTTTGACTCCAATTCAGGTTAATGAAGAGTTACTGCTGAGTTCCTCCAACATTTTGAGCGAGTTGCTTTAATGAATGGTCGCTCTTTTACCAAATTTTGAATTGGGGTGGCCTGCAGCTAATGAATACTGAGCCAAGCTGAACTGAAATATGCCTTTTGTTTTTGTGTTTTGCAGTTTGTGTTTTCGCTTGTTTTTTTTCTGGGTTGCCATTTGCGCAATTTTTTTGCACCTGGGGTTGGGGGGTGGGGTTCAATGTTTGATATTTTTCTTTCTTTTGTGGCTGTTGGTGGGGAAGAAGAATCTCAGGGTTGTATACTGCATACATACTTTGATAATGTTCTTTGCATCTTTTGAACAGGATCTTGTGGCAGATCAAACCCATAGCTAGCTTTTGAGATCCCATTAATTGAACAGGGATTGTAGGGCAAAGATTTCAGAAGCAAGGTGAAGAGAAGTGAATTTTTAAATTTTATTTTAACTCTCCATTCTAAGTACTTATTTTAATACTTCCCATTCCCACATTGACCTGTCAGCCCTTAGCCTTCTCAATTGAAAAGCACAAAATGGAAGAACTACACCTTGTATTTCACTTGGGTATCATACAGCTCAGAGGTATAAACATTGAACTTTCCATTTTCAGGTAACAGACATCCTCATCTTTATTTTCATTTTGCAAATGACTGGTATGTGGTCGTTCCCACAGTTTGGTCCAGGGTAGCTTTTGGATTGAGTTGTCGAATTTTTGAATCTGTGATTGATTGTTATGTCATCGATTTGATTTTTGTTGTTCCCATTTAGGCTTCTCTATGTCCATTTCCTTCTTGGATGTTGTTTAAACCAAGTGTTGGTGATTATCTGATTGTTTGTTTTATACCATGATATAAGCTTTTCTCCTCTTTTGTTTCTTTCTCCCAATCCCTGATCTCCAACAATATGGTCTTCTCTTCCCTCTTCCCTCACCAGCTTTTGCACTGAAGTCGCCCATGACTATGATGACTTCTTGTGATTTGCGTTGTTCTAGTGCTCTGTCTAGGGAGTAGTAGAAGGCATCAGTTTCTTCCTCTGAGCTTGCCGTTGTGGTTGCATTTACTTGAATGATAGAGATGGTGTTTTGTTGTCCTTTTAGTTTGATTAGCATCATTCTGTCTGAGATATGCCAATATCCTAGCAGGCTCTTAGACATTTCTTTGTCTACGATGATTGCAACACCCTTTTCATGTTTATCTCCTCCAGCGTATGTCATCCTGTAGTCGTCTGATTGGAATACTCCAGTGCCTTTCCATCATATTTCACTTAGGCCTAGGATGCTGACTTCGTCATTTCTAATTTTATGTTTTCCAGCTTACCAGCTTGGTGCAGGGTTCGTACATTCCAAGTGCCATATTCTCAGTCTCTTGTTCTTGCAGACAGTAGTGGTATGAAGATCCGTGCTCACCTGTCTGTTTACATGATATCCTGTACCGAGCGAGGTGTCCGCACTATTTGGTATTGAGCTCACATTTATGCTGTTCTCTTTTACATTTGTGTACGTATGAACTATGGTTGTAGTGGAGATGAAATACAAGAAGTAGCTTCCCCTTGCTTGCCTCCGATGCAGTGTCTTTTCAAGACAGGTGACCCTGACCATTGTCCTATTAAAAGGATCTTCAGCTCAACATCTGAGAAGCAGGAACCATCGATTGTGTTACTCACAACTTGCATTCTGCTTCATTCACCACCTACATTCTGTGGCTTCAGTGTAACCCAAGTAGGGAGGCTAACACCTTGTCTAAGGGTGAACTGGCAAATGGTAACCTCATTACCCAAAGCAAATGCTCCACAGCCAGATGTAGTTTATCCTCATGCCCAGGAGCATGTAATCAAATCAATTACATAACTATCAATAACAGATTCAAAAATCTGATAACTCGATCCAAAAGCTACCCTGGAGCAGACCGTGGGAGCGACCACATACCAGTCATTTGCAAAATGAAAATAAAGGTGAGAAAATCAAAGAAACCAAAAAGATCAGAGCCACTGGATTATCAACAGCTACAAAACAACCGTCATCTGAAAATAGAATACACAATCAAGGTGAAAAACTGTTTTCAGTTGCAGCAGGATGAAGGAGGCAAATCTTCCTGGGACATACTAAAGGAATCCATGGTTGAAGCTGCAAAAGAAACCATCCCATGAAAAGAGTGGAAAAGTAAGAAGAAATATATAGCTGAAGATATAATACAACTGATGCAACAAAAACAGACCATCAAACCAAGAAACATCAAAGAAAACAAACAACTTGATAAGACAATAAAAAGAAATGCAGAGAAGCTAAAGACAGATGGCTAAATGAGAAATGTTCAGAGACAGAAATGCTACAAACCCATAACTCTGGAACAAAGATTATGCACGGTAAGATTAAAGAACTAACAGGGAAATTACTTTGCTCAGCAAGTGGATGCATCAAGGTAAAAGATGGCAACTTAATTATGAGCAAAGAGGAAATTCTAAACAGGTGGACAGAATATATAAGAGAACTTTTTGAAAACCAAAGAGGAGAAAAACCGAACATAAAGAAGAATCTTGAAGGATCTAACATTCTAAAATCAGAAATTCCAACAGCCATAAATAAAACAAAACATAACAGAGCAACTGGTCCAGACATTACTGTTGAAATGATACTGGCCTTAGAAGATTTTGGAATAGAGAAAATAAGAGAAATAGCAAATGAAGTCTATGGTCATGGGGAAATACCTGATGATTTAAGTAAATCAGTGTTCATCACACTTCCAAAGAAAGAGGGAGCAACAGAATGTGAGTTATATCACACAATAAACCTGATGAGCCACGTGGCAAGAATTATTCTCGGAGTAATCAAGCTGAGAGCAAAGCGCTATATAAAACTTGAAATCAGTAAAGAGCAATGCGGCTTTGTGGAAAACACTGGAACCAGAAATGCAATTTTCATGCTACAGATGATCTGTGAACGAGCCATCCAGGTACAAAAAGACATCTACCCATGTTTCATCGGCTACACAAAAGCTTTTGACAGTGTCAGACACCAAGATCTCCTGGAAATGCTTCAATATCTTGACATAGATGGGAAAGATATACGTTTCTTAAGAAACCTATACTGGGACCAGTCAGTGTCCATCAGAATAGAAGGAGAAGTGAGTGAGTATGTAAATGGTAAGTGATGGCAGGTGCAACACAGATACCAAATACAAAATAGCAATGGCGAAAGAAGCTTTCCAGAAAATGAAGACCATATTAACAGACAGAAAGATGAGCATGTACACTAAAAACAGAATATGGCAGTGCTACATTTATTCTATCCTGACTTATGGAAGTGAATGCTGAACCATTTCCCCAGCAATGGGAAAGAGACTAGAAGCAGCTGAATTATGGTTCTACAGGAGAATGTTTGAAAATATCATGGACTACACACACATAAAATGAAGTTCTCAGAAGAGCTCAAGCAGTTAGGTCATTCATACCAACAAAAGAGAAAGACAACTCAGATTCCTAGGACACATCATGTGGAAAGATGAACTAGAAAAACTCATACTCTCTGGAAGGATTGAGAGGAGCAAACCTAGAGGAAGACCTCGGCTTATGTACATCAAAAGCCTAGCCAGGTGGCTACACATCGAGGAAATAGAAGTCATCCAAAGAACAAGAGATAGATCTGAATGGAAAACCATGGTCACCAACATCCGCATCGGATATGGTACCTAGACAGACAGAGGCATCCTCACAATGCCTATCCACCATGATTTCTTCTCCCTTTGGTTTACCTTTCCTATGCCTCCCCCCCCCCTTCCTTCATTTGTTTCCATCTGTCTATTACCAAAGCCCCAGCCACCAACAACTTCCTACGCCTTCATCTAGTTCCACATCACCCACCTGCCTCCCTCCATGCTTTGTGCTGCTAATTACTGACAATCTTTCCTCTTCCCTCTCAGTTTGATCCAGGGAAATGTTCAATTACACCTTTTGCCGTAGATACTATTTGACCCATTGAATTCAATAATTCGAAGTATATATATCATCAAAGGCGAATGCAGTATACAACTCTGAGATTGATCTTCCCACAGACAGCCACAAAACAAAGACGCCCGTGGAACCTGTCAAAGATAAACATCAAACTCTCCCCCCGCCCCCCACATTCTTCCAGTGTTCTAGTTTTTGTTCCAGATTACACCATTTGCACTTCTCCTTGTCTTCAGAAATGGGAGCTGCATGGCTCTCTTGTCTGTTATTCGGTTTGATTATTGTTGCATGCACACATCAGATCTGATCACTGTGGCCACATTGCTTAGTTAGTGCCATGAAGTAATTCAGCATTGGCCAATAGAACAAAATTTACTATCTATTAGTGTTAGTAGATTGCACTCTGCCAATAATTTTACACCTATACACCTATAAAGGAGTGTGTGGAGTGTCCAGGGAGGGGTAACAGTTCTGCTGAAGGAGCTTGATGTGTTCCTCCAGGGGCAACTCACTCACCTTTGGTCCCCACAGGACACTCAGCTCTCACCTGTGCTTTCAGGTAGCTATTTGCATGCAGCAGTGGCTAGATCACTGTACACCGCTGTGTCAGGCGGCTTAAACCAGGTGACGGTAGCTGGCAGGCCTCATCACCTGGTCAGACAGTGACAGGCCTGTCCTAGCATGCGAAGTCAGTTCCAGTCGACTGGGCAGTGATCCAATGGCCGTAAAGGCAGATCTGCAATGTTTTGTGAAGAGTGAAGGGCACGGCAAGGCGCAGAAGAGGTTATGGTCATTCACTGCAACCAGCTGTGATGAACGTACCCCGGGACCTGCACATCTGAGGCCGAGAGGGTAGAACTGCCCCAGAGCAGCAGGTTTGCAACTTTAAAAACTCTCCCGCACAGATTTTATCATGCACTTGAAGAACTGCACAAATCTGTCTGTCATTGTCAGATAACAGTAGAATGAAGTGATGGCAATACAGTAATAATCAAATGTGCTGAAATACTGAAGATAGTATTGTTAATTGAAGAAAATACAGCGCCTATTCTTCAATTAACAAGATTGTTTTCAGCATTTCAAAGAATTATTTTTCTGTTTAATTATTAGCCATCAATTTATAGCCTCAGCACATCCTGCCCAAATCTTCAGTAACTAATCCCTGTTTTTTGCATAATTATTATTGTATGTGGTTAAAAGACAGCTACTGTTCACAATTCTAGGAAAACAACAGCAGTTTTTGTGTTTACACAGGGTATTTAGTGTAGCTAAACATCCCAAAGCAGGAGCATTAGCTATGTTTGACAGTAAGCCTCTTAAGGAGATACTGAGGCTGATAATCAAAAGCCTGATTAAAAAGATACATGCTAAGAAGAATCTTTGTTTAGAAAAAAGGTGGAGGGACAGAGTTGGTTGGCATAATGGTCCATCTGGTAGAGCTGCTACTTCACAGTTTCAGTAACCTAGGTTCTATCCTGACCTCTGGTGCCGTCTGGGTGGAGCTTGCATTGTCTTCTCTGCCACCACATGGTTTCCTTGGGCTGTTCTTGTTTCCTCCCACATTCCAGAGTCATGTGAGTTGCAAGGTTATTTGGCCAATGTAATTTAGCCTGAGTGTGTAATTGAGAGGTAGATTCTTAGGGGAGGGGATGCACCTGATAGGTAGATGTTGGGAATAAAGTTGGATTGGTAGGATGGATGCTTGGTGGTTAGCATGGAATTGGTGGGCTGAAGGGCTTGTTTCTGTGCCTATGACTCTGGTTAAAGGCGGGAATTTTAGAACCTGTGAGAATGACAGCTGTAAGCCTGGCAGCCTATTGCAAAGAAATGAACTGTGCTGATGCTTAAATTTCGAGAAACAAAGGAAACATACATTCCAAAGGATTAGGGAGTTGGAGAAGATTGCTAAAAGTGTAAGGCAAGGTCATGGATCACATTTTGAACAATACGTCAAATTATGTGAGGTAAACCCAAAGCCCAAGCCACCTGAGCTGGAGAGCTTGTTTCGTAAAGAGTGACTGGATAGATTCGGGCTTTTCTCCTTGGAGTGTTTGGAGACTGAGGTATATAAGATTATGAGGGGCATAGATAAGATAAATGTCCACTGTATTTTCCCTAGATAAGATAGTCTAAAATATAGAGAAAATAAACTTAAAGTGAGAAAAGAAAGATTTAAAGGAAACCCGAGGAACAAACACAAAATGCTGGAGGAAATCTGCAGGCCAGGCAGCATCTATGGAAAAGAGTACATTCGACATTTCAGGCCAAGATCTCTAGGTAGAACTCTCTTCCAAGGAAACCCAAGGGATAGGTTTTTCACACAGAGGTGAGTATATGGAATGAGCTGCCAGAACAATTGGTAAAGGCAGGAACAAATACAATATTTAAAAGACATCTAAACAGTATAGGAAAGGTTTAGAGGAATATGGACCAAATGCAGGCAAATGGCGACTGGTTAGGTTGACATAGATGAGATGGGTCAAAGGGCCTTTTTTCCATACTGTATAACTCCATTACTCAATAACTCTCTAACACAAAGCTGCATCAGAAGTAGGTTCCAATAATCTCAAGTGTATTGAGAACAAAAGATGTCAGCCAGAAGAAGCTGTTAATGGTTTGAAAAATGCAATGCAATGCATTAATAATTTTTCTTTATCAGTTTCCCTTCTTCTTATAAAGACATTGATTTTTCATCAAGCTAACTATCAACAATCCTCCACATCAATTATGCCTACTTCTGTGGATTGTCAATATCTTGCATAACCATCCAATGTGAAATAATAGCATCACTGAGTATGCAGCCTTCCCTCAGTGCTGCACTGGAATTAGGTCATACATACAAGATTTTGAATGTCAGGCTTTTAATACTGAATTACTGAATTTTCGGTACTAAATTTTATTAATTACTGAATTTTCGGTACTAAATTTTATTAATAAAATTTCAGTCCTTTTGTAGAGTGTTGCAAATAAAACAGCGGAGGCCATTACTATAACTATTACTGCGCCACAGCAACACAAGAACACAAAATAAAAGAAATAGGAATAGACTATCAGATCTTACAAATATGATTATACCTGAAGATCATCCCCAAGTTACAATCACTTGACTAATGAACCACCCATACATGCAGACTAGCTCTCATAACAACATTGAATTCAAAGGTCTGATGCACATATGTTTGTTCCTACAAATGGCAGAACCAGTTTCCTCTTTCTTATCAGCCTTACGTGCTTTTGATGCCATTTGTGACAATACAGCAGAGCTACGTTCACCGCATTGAGTTTTTTTGTGCATCTTCTGACAACTATCAAAATATAACCCAGGGATGGCCAAAATTGTCAAATTTTAACTGCCTATCAGCAAGTCGTGTTTGGGGCCTTTGAGCAGTCTACAGATTTCTAGTTCCACCGCAAATTATCGCAGAAGCTGAAGCAGTATCCTTCTTTAGCACCCCGCCATAAATCTCACTCTGAAAAACACTTCATCTCTGCAATCTCGTAGTTTTACACCTTCTTTGACTATCTTCTGTAAGCATTTTTAGAAGTAGCTGTTTTTCAAAGCAGTTCTTTTTTAAAAAAGCAATTGCCTTCCCAGGTCTATTTTTTCACAGCAGAAAGCAGTTCAGTATTTTTTTTAGAAAGCAATAACCTTCCTGGGTCTATTTTTTTCAAAGCAGTTCTATATTTTTTTCTGTTTGCCTTGCCTTATAAGTATTTAAGTCTAGAGTATGATGTGCAGAATACATTTTGGGCTGTGCAGGTTTCTCTAGCTAATCAGCTTGACTCTTCTGAAGCAAATAATTTAGTATGAGGAGGAGACTCCTTACTGGAAATGCTTCTGCTATTGGAATGGCTTTACTGAGCGAGAAAGTATTTTCCTTACTGATGTTAGGGATGAATTTTGGAAGAATGCACAACTATCACTTTCCACCTTCCCACCACTTCCCTGCCTCTCACAGAAATAAAGAAGGTTCACTATAGCTCAGTTAATCAAATGACTGCAGGCCAAGGACTCTATCACTAGCTTGTTGAGGCTTGGTGATGGAAAGGTAATATTGCGCAGACCTGTAAAAGGTAAACATCATTGAGTGATGCCTTCATTCACAGAAGAAGTCTAGGAAAGACATTTTGGGGGTTCAGCTTTGAAGGGTACCAGCACACAGGGACACAAGCCTCAGCACGAACCAGCACCCTCAAGTAAAGTAGTATAACTTTGTGAGACTACATTGCCATCCTTTGAAACATCAAAAAAGGAGAGAATAGATTGATATCTTTTATCTAAATTACCTCCTCATGAACTACGAATTGAAATGAAAATAAGTACACATGTTGCAATGTTTATTGCACTCAGAAAATCCCACTAATCAACTTCAGGCACTTAGTCAATAGCCCTGCAGTAAATTCATCAGTGTTGTTAATTCTCCAGTGTGGATATCATTGCTTTTCCAGGATGTGGAAAATAACCTGTCTACAGGCCAAAACCAGCATCCAAAATGAAAGCCAAATGTAAAATAGGAGCTGCAAAATGTGGGAATAAGAGATACGAAACTGCCAGGCCTCATCCGAGTGTCGCCAGTAAACTCCACACGTAGTAGATCCCTTTGCAGCTCACTGAAATCCTGAAGGCCAGCTACTAAATCTAACCACCTAAAGGATCAGGATCAATCACAGTATTAACATTAAGGAAGGATTCCAAAACTCAAATAGTGAACTGTAGTTTTTTTTTGAAGGATATGGTGATAGCACTTCCATAACATGAAATATAAAATTGTTTTTAAACTTCTCACTTAAACCTTGATGCAATAAGCTACCACAAATCCATCTTTGTATTCCCTGACTCCTCAAAGTGGCTAACAATTTTGCCTCATACTTCAGTAGACTAGGAAATAATTCAGGCAGATGCATCAGATATTGAAGTATGGCATGAGCCATTCTGATACCCTGTGCAATTCTAGCACAATAAATAGCATAACAGATCACAGTGGAAATATGAAGGACTACCTCTGATTTGTCAACAGGTCCTTTTGCCCATCACTTCCACACCAACCTTTTTTAATAATTTTCATTAATCTGATTTGTCTGCATTAGCTGCATTTCATTCTATGCCTCAGGTGCCTTTCATACCCCTATTATGCAAAAGAGATGATGATTATCTACCCTGTCTATGCTTCCTATAATTTTGTATAGTTAGCCTCCTATGTTCTAGGGACTAATAGTCTGGTCTGTCCAATCTCTCCTCAAACTGAGGGGCTCCAATTGAAGCAACATCCTTGCAAATCTCCTCTGCATTCCCTCCAGCACAACCATATCCTTCTTATTATGCAGAACTACAAAGAATACTCCATGCGCATCAAACCAGTGTTTTGTAAAGTTACAACAATATATCCCACCTATACTCTGACCTTCTTCAGCACTCTATTTAACTGTGTTGCCACTTTCAGGGAACTATAAACTTGAACCCCTATTCATCAACATTCCTTAGCACCCTACCATATACCACCATATATGTCCTACCACAATTTGACTTCCCAAATTGCATTATCTCACACTCGATGGGAATAAACTCCAACTCTGCCCAAGTTTCCATCTGATCAATACTTGTTTTAGCCTAAGACAACCTTCGTCAATACCCACAACACCACAACTTTCATATTATCTGCACACTTGCTAATCACATCGCTTACGTTCTGATACAGGTTATTAATATATATCACAAATGGCAAGGGGCCCAACACTGATCCCTGTAGTATATCACTGGTCATGGACTTCCAGTCAGAAAAGCACCCTTATCTCATTAAGAAATTGTACATTTTCTGAGCTGAATTCCTTTGCCATTCCAACAGTTATATGACAATGATTACTTGTCATTTTTAAAGAACAAGACTTTTGGTTGATAGCTCCAGGCATTTGTCAGGTCCATAGGACTCTTTCACAACACGATTCTTCAGAAACTATGGACATTTTCTGGTCTATGTGATCCACATCACTTCTGTGACCCATCCACTATTCTTCAAATTTATGCCATTATTTATCAATGCATTGCACTTTCAAGGTTGACATTAACAGTGCGCCTACTGTGTGTTTTGCTTAGTCATTTTCTCAGAATTCATTCGGCCAATGACTTATTGGCAGGGCAATACGATAAGGTGCCAAATGGAACAACATATTTTATGGTTTTAAGGACTCATAATTGACATATTTCATTTGACTGCTTGAAAGAAAAGGTCAAGTCAAGTGTATTGTCATTTAACTATATACATGTATATAATCATATGTGTATAAAATGAGACTTTCTTTGAACCAGGGTGCAAAGCACAGTAGCAGACTTAACACACATAGCACTTGATAACTTATGAAGTTAAGGATAAAATCTATGGATGAATCACACATAACTAACAAATTAAAGTGCATTAATATTAAATATTTTAAGGTACAGAACAGATTAACCAGTGCCACTTCGAGTACGATGTGGCAGGTTGTTCAGAAGCCTAATGGCTTAGGGGAGGAAACTGTTTCTCATTCTAACCATTCTTGTTTCTATGCATTGTAGTCTCCTGTCTGATGGTAGAAAGTCAAAGAGGATACTGGATGGATGGGGAGGATCCTTAATAATACTAAGGCCCCTGTGTATACAGCACTCCTGATGAATGTCCCCAGTGGATGTTAAGGATTCTCTCAGCTGAGAGACAACCAACTATAAAAGCAAAGTTCTTCAGCTATAGGAGCCAGCTCTCAGTCCAGTGAAAAAATTCCCTTCCTATCTATTTTGGGATAGGACAAAGGGACAGATCTTATCATTAATTTGTCACATACTTTCTGCACAGTGCCTTATCATTTACTAACTTACTACCTTCAACACACACAAAATACTGGAGGAACTTAGCATACCAGGCAGCATCTATGGAAAAGAGTACAGTCAACATTTCGGGTCAATGTGGCATTGTGCAGAATGTATGTGAGAAATTAAGGATAAGATCTGTCCCTTTCTTCTACCTTCAAGGTCTTTTTATTAGCAAAAGGTATTGATGTCAACTGAAGACCACAAACATATCACTCAAGTTGAGTGATCAATGATGGGATTTATGGCCAATACCAAGAACATGAGGAACAAGGAAATATTATTTCAAATTATCTCTTTTTACTGACATTTCTTCCCTTCCAGAGCACCATTCTCTCTACAATTCCCTATCTATAGCTATGCCCAGAATATCTCCAATTCTGACCAAAAAGTCCATCCCAATTTTTTCATTTTATCATTGGTAGCCTTCTGCTGTCAAGACTGTAAACCCTGGAATTCCACCCCCCACCCCACCATACACATATACTTACCCTATCAACCTTATTTTTCAAAAAGTTTGAAGTTCAAAGTACATTTATTATCAACGTGTACTATATACAACCTTGAGATCCATCTCCTTACAGGCAGCCACAAAACAAAGAAGCCCAATAGAACCCATTAAAAAAAAATCATCGTATACCCAATGTGCAAAAAAAAAACAAGTCTTGCGAACAATAAGAGTAAGCAAATAACATTCAGAATTGAAATGCATGAATGTGAGTCCGCAGCTGATTCAGTCACCCATTAGTTGTATGACACAGTTTGTGCCTCAGTTCAGCACAAAGGCAAGCAAGTCTCATGGCATAGTGGGCTGAAACAGTCCATTACTTCCCCACACCCTGACCATTTCAATCTGGCTCAGCACTCAAATCATCCAAATCTCAGCTTGTTCCACAACCCAATTCACTGCTTAAAATCTTTTGTTCAAAATTTTGGTCGCTTCTCCTAATATGAGAAGGGGCTTGATGACGTCCAATGAAGCACCTTGGGATATTCAGCATTAATATCTTGGGACATTGTAGATGCTGGAAAACTGAAATATAAACAGAAAATGCCGGAAACACTGAGTGAACGGGGGGGGGGGGGGGGGGAGGAATGAGAAAACTCAGAATATTAACTATTTCTCTTTTCGCAAATGCTGCTTCATCAGCAAAATGTCTTATTTTTATTTTAGTTTGGTCTGTTTTACTGTATTCAAAATTGTATAACTACATAACTATATAAATACAAGCTATTACTCCTTAAATTAACTCTTTCCCTGCTCTTATTATTTATCTAGCATTCCTTCTTACACATGCAAATGCCTGTAAATAGAAGACTATCCAGTATCCACATTATTTTGTTTCTCTGTGGTTTTCCTCAGAGGGAGCTAGGTTACAGAGCAGCCACTAGAGAGCAGAAACAATTTCCTCTGCAGCTTCTGCACTTGCACAGTTTTTGAGCATGTTATAGTTCATCTTTCAGTTCAGTAGGGAGATGAATTTGGCATAAGACTGCTAATACCAATGGATCGCACATGAAGCCATGAGCATTCTGGTTACTTACACTTTAGGAAGGAAAGAGCACAACATAGGTGTACCAGAATGATATCTGGGCCCACACAGTTAAATTAGAAGCAAGTTTTGAAACAAAGGTTATATTCTCTGTAATTTAGAAATTTAAAGGGTGATATGATTGAAGTATTTAAGAGAATAAGGTAAAAAAACAAGATGAATATAAGGAAACTATTGCCTCCAACTAGGAAATCTAGGAGCAGGAGCATGGTCTGTAAATAAGGCCATTCCCACTGCAAACTTCTTTACTGAAACCATTTCAGGAGTAAAGTTTGAAAGCATTTTAATATTCAGAAGGTGGTAGAAATTTTGAATAGCTTTGTTTCAATTGTTAATGTTAAGTCTGAGCTTGATAGATATTTTTAATAATCAGAAGCATTAAGAAATAGCAAATATATATGGTTAGATTACGGATTTCCCTTCATTTCATTGAAAGATGAAAGAAGCCAGAGAGGAAAAATGTTTTTTTCTTTTTCCTATGTTTGCATTTTCTTTAAACAGCAAATACCATGTGGCACAGGGCACTATTACAGTTGCTTCATCGATGCTGGTTTGAACTCGTGAATAAGCAGTTATTTTTACACTGATTATCCGCCACAGGGTGGAACAACTGGAACATGAACTCATCTGACCAGGATTCATTCCAGATATGACCTCAAGTTCTAACCACATTAAACTGTGAGGCTACCACATGAGTGCTTCATCACAGCTCAGCTCACCTGTGATTCCTTGGCAAAGAGGGCTGATTCATAGCTAATTTTGATTAACAAATATGAACAGTTCTGCGATGGACTATCATGTCCAGGCTAGCACTAAGTCAAGAAGTTTATTTATTTTTATTTAGAGATACAGTGCAGAATAGGCTCTTCTGGTCCTCCAAGCCCCACCACCCAGCAGCCTCCAATAACCCAGATTTAACCCTACCCTAATCACAGATCAATTTACAATGACTAATTAACCTAACTGGTACCTCTTTGGACTCTGGGAGCAAGCTGAAGGACCCAGAGAAGATCCAGGTGTTCAACAGGGAGGATGGACAGAGTCTCCTTACAGAGAATGGAGAGACTGAACTCCAAATTCCGGCGCACCAAGCTGTAATAACATTGCGCTAACTGCCAGGCTATGTCACTCGATCTCATTGTGACTTCACTTCAGCTTGAGAAAAATTGAATAACCTTCAGTTGATCATTTCCACCTGCGTTCTAAGGTTTGCCCATTTTCTTACCATAGGATTGGAAGAATTGTGTGGAACCAAAGATGCATCCTGTAGACACTGAATTCACTGTCATGCTTCATAAAATATTTGTCAGTCCCAGTTACCATATTCGAGGAACTTAACACCAATTTAAGATTGTTGTTTAAGTCAATGACTTCGATCAGCACATATAAAGCATAAGTAGATGATACTAAAATAAGAGGTGTCATAGACAATGAATGAAGTTATCAAGAATCACAGCAAGATCTTGATCAGCTAAGTAAATGGCCAAGAGATCACAAAGGAGTTTAATTCAGATTGAAATGCAAGTACATTTTTAGGAAGGCAAATCAGAGTAAGACAGTGTTTGGCAGGGCCTGGAATACGCCTTAGAACAGATGAACTGAGGATTCCAAGTACATAGTTTCCTGAAAGTGGAGCCATATGTAGATAGGGTGGAGTAGAAGGCTTTTGGCAGGCTGACCTTGATCAGTAGGGAAATGAGTATAGAAATTAGGATGTTATGTTGCAGTTGTACAAGATGTTTGTTTGGCTACATTTGGAATGGAATGTTCTGTGTTGGCCACCTTACGATATAAAAGATGCTATTAAATTGGAAAGAGTGTAGAAAAAAAGTATGAGGATGTTATTAGGGCTTAGGGACTGAACTATAGAGAGAGACTGAGCAGACTATTACTTTACCCATTGGAATGAAAAAGTTTAAGCGGGTGATCTTATAGAAGTGTATAAAATCATGGGGGGCATAGATAAGGTGAATACACATATACTTTTTTTTTCCCAGGGTTGGGGAATCAAGAACATGAGGGCATTGGCTTAAGGAGACAGGGGAGAAACTTAATAGGGTTCTGAGGGGCAGTCTCTTCATGTAAAGGGTGCTTCTTCCAAAGGAAGTAGTTGAAGCAGATACATTAACAACCCAGTATCAGACTCTCAGTACCATTTGGTCCCCTTTCATGCATCTCTGAGTCAAAGTAAGTTGTCCTGAATTCTGGAATTCCAAGCAATGGCAGCAGGGGATGGGATAGAATTCACTTTCCTTTACTTCTCTATTGGTTTTTACTTTTCCTTAATAGTTTCCATTCTCAGCCATGCTATGATTGACAGACATCTTTCCAAGGTAAAGCAATCTTCTTGTGAATAGGAAAAGAATGGAAGAAGTTGAAGGTAGATGTTGTTAAGTTATTTTAGTGACCCTTGCCTTGGCCAAAATCAGGGCATGAAAGCCATAAAGGTGATCTCTACAACCACCCTGTAGAACCACAGACGTGGCCCCGCAACATTTTTAAGGCCCAGAAATGAAATCTCCTGGTTTTATTTGATCTCAAATAATTGGCAGTAAAATTGTATATTGTGAAATACAATAATGACCATGTCCATGTTCATAGTCAGAGAGCTGCACAATGTGGAAACAAATCTCTTAGCAGACCATATCTATGACCAACCAAAAACGCAATTAAATTAATCCTACACTCATCCCATTGCAATTTCACCACATTCCCATTAATACACCCCAGATTCCTACACTTACCTACACACTATGGGCTAATTAATCAACCAATCTTCACATCCTTGGCAACACACAGAGCATTGGAAGAACTCAACAGGTCAGGCAGCATTTCTTCAGCGAGACGGTCAACTTTCTGGATCAGACCCTTCATCTAGAACACTGGCTACCTTCACTGCAGGCCAGAAGAAGGGTCTAGATCTGTACATTGAAAACCCATTTCCTTCTACAGATGATGCCTGGCCTGCTGAGTTCCTCCAGTGATTTGTGCATTGCTTCAGGTTTCAGCATCTGCATCTTTGATGTCTGTGTATGTTGTTTTTGGATATGGGATGAAACTGGAGGACACCCACACAGTCAAAGGGAGAACGTGAAAACTATTCCCAGACAGCACAGGATGTCAGGGCTGAATCCTGAATGCTGGAGCTGGGAGATAGTAGCACCACCACAGATGCCACAAACTGCTGATGGCATGTTTCATGTTGTTGCCAAATTTGATTGTATTATAATCACACATCTGAAACAATTTCAGCAACAGATGGAAGTAAAATGGCATTGTTCCACCATCAACAAATATCTAGTATATGGCTGTGAAAATTTGTAATCCTGAAGCAATCGGTCACTCCAGGGACAATCATGTTTTTGCTTTGCTCTGCCATGGCAACTTTCTAGTTGCCTTCAGACTTTTAGGCTTGTTCTCCAGGGTATTGGCCCAATTTCACCCCACCTATGCATCTCCCCCAATACTCAGATCAACCATGGACTTTGGTCCCATCCAACCAATTTGACTAGGTCACAACCTGCCAAGACTCTAACCCCACAACACTCTCAAATGTCCCTGGATTTGGCTCCCCTCATGCTTGGACTCTGATCCACCAAATCCATAACCCCAATACTCATCCATTCCTACATCCCAATCTTATTTACTACACTGTGTCATAACACTTCTTAATGTGATTGTCTTCTGATTTCCAAAGTTCAAAGTAAATTTATCATCAAAATACATATATGCCACCATATACAACCCTGAGATTCATTTTCTTAAGCGCATTCTCAATAAATCCATAATGAAATAATAACCATAATAGAATTAGTGAAAGATCCTACCAACTTGGGCAAAAGACAACAAACTGTGCAAATACAAAAATAAATAAACACTAATGATAAAGAAGTAAGAAATAAATATCTAGAATATGAGATGAGGAGTCCTTGAAAGTGAGTCAATAGATTGTGTGAACATTTCAATGATAGGGCAAGTGAAGTTGAGTAAAGTTACCCCTTTTGATCCAAGAACCTAATGATTAAGGGGTAATAACTGTTCTTGAACCTGCTGGTGTGAGGCCTGAGGCTCGTGTATCGTCTTCCTGATGGCAGCAGTGAGAAGGGCATGTCCTGGGTGGTGAGGGTGTCCGAAGATGGATGATGCTTTCTTGTGACAACGTTTTGTATAGATGTGCTCAGTGGTTCGAACTGCTTTACCCGTGATGGACTCAACCATATCTACTACTTTTTGTAGGATTTTCCATTTAAGGGCATTGGTGTTTCCATACCAAGCTAGGATGCAGCCAGTCAATATACTCTCCACTATACATCTATGTTAAAATGGTTGTTGTGATGCATCTAGTATGGTAGTGTAGTGGGTAGGGCCTGTTGCTCTGACTTTCAGCTTCCACTGGTGGCTAGCAGCCCTGTGAAAAGGAGAGCCTAAAGTGTAAGTCACTCCCTGCCAGTTACACGGAATCCTTTCGGACTCAGCCTGAACGACAGAGGACGAGGAGGAGATCTAGCCCCTGCATACATAGCACGCAGGCCCACCAGTGTCTGGATACACCTTGGTGCTTGTGAACCAGACCCCCAGCTATGGGTAAATAGCCCCACTGTCTTGTGGGCAGCCTGGGGAGAGATGAAGGCTATGGGAGTAAACCCGGACAGAAAATCAGAAGTAGACCCCCTAAGGTGGCTGGACATCATTGAACATCCTTCCAGCAGCTCCTGCGGCTATCTGGTACCAAATATATTGCTTCATAAGCTTTCCTTTGGACTACACTGATGAGGCCAAGAGGGAGATCTTGACGACTAGACATCCCGGGATCTCCATAGTCTCTGCTCAGGCTTGTGATGATGATCATCATCATCCATTGTCCTTCAAGACAGATGGATGCCAACTACCACACATCTATAGAAGTTTGCCCCCCTTACACACCCAACCAATTTGCACTTGCCCTTGACCTCAGATGTCCTATTTTTACCATCATCCAGCACAGAAGACCAAGATGTCAATCAGATCTGGTCCCATTGGTCTGTCTTCGGCCCATATCCCTCTCAGCTTATCAACCCATAAATACACCTAAATATCTTTTGAACATTGTAAATGTACCAACCTTTTCAGCTTCCTCTGGCAGTTTGCTTGATACGCTATGTGTGAAACAACTTTCAACAAGTCCTTTTTAAACAGTTCCCCTGTTACCTTAAATGTATACCTGCAAGTTTCCTATAAAGTCACTCTAAACCTCCAACACTCGAGGGAAAAATGTCCCAGCCTACCTAGCCTCTCCTTATAACACAGTCCCAGTGAACTCACCATGAATCTTTTTCTTTGTGAAGGATTCATAGTCCCTGCTAAGCCCAAGGCTCCCCAGAACTTTGCAAGGGCAGGTTTATGACCAAAGTACACACCAGGACCAAGCAGCATACCCCTAACAGCGCAGTTCAAGTTCTAATGAAATGTATGCTAGCAGTGAATTTCCATTCTCTTCTTCAAAAATCACAATAGGAACTTAAAACTCTGCATGAGAGGGTGATGTGTACTGTATGTATATGATTATGTATATGATATATAGGATTATATGTACTGTATGTGACTGTGTGTACTGTGCTTTGCAGCTTGGTCCTGGAGGAACAGTGTTTCATTTCATTGTATACACGCTCATGGTTTAATGACAATTAAACTTGAACTTGATCTTTATGATAGTTCAATGTTTCATCTGAAATACGGCATCCACAAAAGCAAACAACACTAAGACTATGTGTAATACATTGGAATCTGGATTGTGGTTTGGCTTCTGAATCAGATTTATTTTAGTTGGGATGGTAACTTATGGTTCCTGTATTAGTATGATGTATCTTAATCTTTAACAGGAAGTAATTAACCTTCCACTATGTTGCTCATACTTCGTTCATATTTTAAATAACTGTAATGTCCCCAGAATAGCTTAGGTTTGGCTTGAAAGACAGATTTGCAGTAAGAGCAAATTTTAAAAATGGTTTAAAAAAATCAAGCCTGACCTAGGGCTAAGCAAAGATCCATGACTAAGGAACAAATATCATTGTGTAATTCTTCTGAAACTTCAGAGCTCACCATACCAATATTTTTTTCTGTTGTTTATGTCCAACAATGACAGGAAACCTGTGCGGGAGAATTTTTAAAGTGGCAAAGCAGTTGCCCTGGGGCAATTCCACTCTCCCAACCTCAGAAGTCTGGATCCAGTGGTATGAACAAACGGTACAAACTGGGGTCTTCCTTGGCTGCAGTCGAAGACCATAATGTCTGCTGTGCCTCGTCGTGCCTGTCGTGCTCCATGGAGCGTTGCAGTATTGCCTTCCTGGTCGCTGGATCTCACTGTAGATCTCATCTGCCCAATCTGCTGCAGTTGACTTTGTGATGCACCATCAATAACTCACTCTGAGACGTAAAGGTGAGATATCGGCTTTTATTGACTGGAAGAAAGAACAAGCAGTGGTTGACCATACTACATCCTGGAGACTGAGAGGCCGGGCTCAGGCCTCAATTGCCTTTATACAGGGGTCTGTGGGAGGAGCCACAGGAGCAGTCAGCAGGGGGCGTGTCCAGACAGGTATATGTAGTTCACCACACTTTGCATGGAAGGACAGGCATGTCCCTATCACACCAGGACATGATGATGCTGGCTACCATCACCTGATTTAGCCCACCTGTCAAAGCGATGTACCACGGCGTGGGCACCATCACAGGCAAACAACTACTTGGAGACACAAGTGAGAGCTGAGTGTCTGATGGGGATCAATGGACATAACAAGACCCTCCACTGGAGGTGGTACCCCTTCCTGGACACCCCATGCACTCTATTGTTCCATGTATCTGCAGCTCTGATGGCGTTGCCATTTCTAGACTGATTTCCAACCCAACATCTATTTCTATCTTTGATAACATTGGATCACTCTCAAGCTGTCTTACCATTTTCTTCAGGATTTGCTAGCTTTTGATGGAGTATTTCAGACCTAAAACCCTTTGAGATTTCTGCACCTCTCAAAATCCTCCTCCTTGCACATCACTGATCTTCATCTACCCCTTCTTGGCAGCTGCATCTTCAGCTGTCAAGCCGTTAACACTGGAATTCCCCCAATAAACTCCTCCACCCTTGCACCTGTGTTTAAGGATTTACCACTTTGATGAAATTTCTGGTCAGTTCTCCTAATGACTCATGATACATATTGGTGTTAGATTTATTTTCACATACTGCTCCAGTTTGGTCTTTTTAACATGTTTGGTCATCGACTGTTTTGAAAGAGAGCCTGCAAAAGTTAATTGATGAAGAATCTCAGCCAAAACATTGACTCTTTATTCCCCCCCCCCCCCCATAGATGTTCAAGCCAAGTAAAATCAATTCACTTTTTATTGTCATTTCAGCAATAACTGCTGGTACAGTATGTAGTAAAAATGAGACGTTTTTCAGGATGATCTCCTACTGGTGAGACCTGACGCAGACTGGGAGACCGTTTTGCTGAACACCTACGCTCTGTCTGCCAGAGGAAGCAGGATCTCCCAGTGGCCACACATTTTAATTCCACATCCCATTCCCATTCTGATATGTCTATCCGAGACCTCCTCTACTGTCAAGGTGAAGCCACACTCAGGTTGGAGGAACAACACCTTATATTCCATCTGGGTATTCTCCAATATGATGGCATGAACATTAACTTCTCTAACTTCCGTTAATGACCCACTCCCCTTCTTACCCTATCCCTGATATATTTAGTTCCCCCCCTTTTTTCTCTCTCTCTCTGCCCATCACTGCCTGTTCTCCATCTCCCACTGGTGCTCCCCTCCCCCTTTCTTTCTCCCTAGGCCTTCCGTCCCATGATCCTTTCCCTTCTCCAGCTCTGTATCCCTTTTGCCAATCACCTTTCTGGCTCTCAGCTTCATCCCACCCCCTCCGGTCTTCTCCTATCATTTCGCATTTCCCCTTCCCCCTCCTACTTTCAAATCTCTTTCTATCTTTCCTTTCAGTTAGTCCTGACGAACGGTCTTGGCCCGAAACGTCGACAGTGCTTCTCCCTATAGATGCTGCCTGGCCTGCTGTGTTCCACCAGCATTTTGTGTGTGTTACTGCAAATTACAGTCCATTTCTATTAATACTATACTTGTCTTTGACGTCAGCATATATGTACCTCAACAGGGACTTGGTTCATTTCACACTATCCCACTAGCGGCAAAGCAAAAGTGGCTAACTCAGCCACAGGACACCTTTGTCCTAGTAATTCTGACCTTACATTGGCAAAGCTCCACAAACCAAATATTAAACTTTCTCTCCTGTTTGAATAACTTAGGATCGTTTGTTTTCTTGTCGGTATTTCTAAGAGCTTCTCACAAAGAAACAAAAGTAGGTCTCACAACATCCAGAAGCTTATCTTCTTTCAGAGTCACCAGTAGAAATGCAGTTGCAAATAAAACATAAGTGTTAAAAGCCAATTGAGAAAACACAGCAAAACCCTTGTGAGCATCCAGAAAAAGAGTCTCCATAACTTCGTTCTCATTTGTGTTCCAGCAGGAAAACTCTGCTTCACCTGAATATAGATAAACATGCACCTGGTCCAAGAATAACTCTGATCCAAGCATGGAATTCTAGTCAGTCATGCACCTTCCGTTCACTCCTATTGTGTAAATTTCCTGATCCAAGTATAACATGAAGCAGAAAATCCTGTTGCAGGCATAAAGTCTTCCTCAGTCCTTTGGATTTTGTAGGTCAATCATTGACCATTCCCTCTGAGATGTTGACATCAAATTTTAGAATTTTTGTATTTTTTCCATTATTTTATGTTGAATTGTTGAAAGAATGACAAGAACTATAGCTATATAGGACACTGGTCAGACCTCACTTGGAGTACTGTGTTCAGTTCTAGACGTGGAAACCATAGAAAGGGTCCAGAGGAGATTTACAAGGATGTTGATTGGATTGGGGAGCGTGCCTTATGAGAATAGGTTGAGTGAACTCGGCCTTTTCTCCTTGAGCAATGAAGGATGAGGGGTGACCTGATGGAGGTGTACAAGATGATGAGAGGCATTGATCGTGTGGATAGTCAGAGGCTTCTCCCCCAGGGATGAAATAGCTAGCATGAGAGGGCATAGTTTTAAGGTGCTTGGAAGTAGGTACAGAGGAGATGTCAGGGGTAAGTTTGTTATGCAGAGAGTGGTAAGTGCGTGGAATGGGCTGCCAGTGGCGGTGGTGGCAGCGGGAACGATGGGGTCTTTTAAGAGGCTCCTGGATGCATTCATGGAGCTTAGAAAAACTAGAGGGGTATGAGTAAGCCTAGGTAGTTCTAAGGTAGGACATGTTCAGCACAGCTTTGTGGGCTGAAGAGCCTGTATTGTGTTGTAGATTTTCTAGGTTTCTATGCTTCTAACTAGAAATGGTACATTCTGAAGTGACTTTTTTCTTCCAGTTTATGAAACTCTCCACCTACTGTAATTTTGCTCTGTGTGAAGGGGCTCATTTGCTCATTAGGTGAACTGCGTAGGCCAGAAGTCAATGACCCGTAGGCCACACATCCTAGTAGTGTGGAGAGAAAATTGGAAGGGGGGACAATAATATAATACAGGTTGACAAATGAGATAGGGAATTGTCAGCATTCATCAACATGGTTTTGTCATTAATACCTTTAAAGGTCAAACATCTGTAATGATTTATGTTTGGCTTTTCCCTGTTTTTATTGATTAAAAATAATACACTTGTTTAAATAAAGGAGTACTGCTAAACTGACTTGGAGAACTAATGAACCTGGAGAAAATGAATTAAGTTATACATATCAAAACAAAAATATATAAGTGTGTCACCTTTGGTGAATTATTAATGTGTTACCTTAAATTGTTCACACAAATAGCACCATGCAGAGCTTAAATAAAGCATTTAGTGATCATTACATGCAATAGTTCTCAACAATAGCAACTCCCTGTAAAATTGTCATGATGATAGATTTACAGAAACATTTTAAATTTACACCCATTTAGCTCATCATACTCATGCCACTGTGACAACAGAAAGGAAGACATCCAGTCTATTACCTTGAGATAAGCACTACCTTGTTTATCACCACTTCTCCCTTCACCAGAAGACACTCATCCCATAAGCTGCAGGTGGTTGAGGCCTCTATCACTTCACCATGTTTAATTAATAAGAAGCATTGGGAGTGTAGTAACGATAATAATGAGTAAAAATAAATCTTCTCATAGAATTTCACTACAAGCATTGAAAGTTCTCACACAAAAGTCAATTATAGTCTATTTATGGGTTTCATAAGATGTGCACAGACTTAGTAATATAAACTCTGGTCCATATATGTACATCTGCTTTAAGACTGTGTATTTCCTTTCAGAACACAATGGTTAGGTTCGAGCATCTGAGGTAGGTAGTGTAACTCAATAAAGCAGCAGCATGTCTCCACTTTGCTGAGTAGGAGTGTGTGTGTGACATTATATAGGAGCTAAATCCTCAGTGTCTCTGGGTGGTTTTCCAGTGGATCTGTAACAGGGTGAAATTTGAAACTCTGCTGCTACTGGGAGAAGACTCACATGATGTGGCTGTGGCAGTTCCCACTGAGTTTACTGGCTTGCCTAATTTTCAGGCCCAGTACCTATAAATCCAGCATTTAATACCATCATTCCCACAATCCTGACTGAGAAGTTACAGAACCTGGAGCTCTGTACCTCCCCCTGCAACTGGATCCTCGACTTCCTAACTGGAAGATGACAATCTGTATGGATCGGTGATAACATACCCTCCTCCCTGACGATCAACACTGGTGCACCTCAGGGGTATGTGCTTAGCCCACTGCTCTACTCTCTATATATCCATGACTGTGTGGCTAGGCACAGCTCAAATACCATCTACAAATCTGCTGATGATACAACCATTATTGGTAGAATCTCAGTTGATGACAAGAGGGTGTACAGAAGTGAGATATGCCAACTAGTGGAGCGGTGCCACAGCAACAACCCGGCACTCAACGTCAGTAAGACGGAAGCTGATTGTGGACTTCAGGAAGGGTAAGACGAAGGAACACATACCAATCCTCATAGAAGGATCAGAAGTGGAGAGAGTGAGCAGTTTCAAGTTCCTGGATGTCAAGATCTCTGAGGATCTCACCTGGTCCCAACAGATCAATGCAGTTATAAAGAAGGCAAGAGAGCGGCTATACTTCATTAGCAGTTTGAAGAGGTTTGGCATGTCAACAAGTACACTCAAAAACTTCTATAGTTGAACTGTGGAGAGTATTCTGACAGGCTGCATCACTGTCCGGTATGGAGGGGCTACTGCACAGGACCGAAAGAAGCTGCAGAAGGTTGTAAATCTAGTCAGCTCCATCGTGGGCACTAGCCTACAAAGTACCCAGGACATCTTTAGAGAACGGTGTCTCAGAAAGGCAGCGTCCATTATTAAGAACCTCCAGCACCCAGGGCATACCCTTTTCTCACTGTTACCATCAGATAGGGTACAGAAGCCTGAAGACAAACTCAGTGATTCAGGAACAGCTTAATCTCCTCTGCCAACTGATTCCTAAATGGACATTGAATCTTTGGACACTACCTCACATTTTTTAATATACAGTATTTCTGTTTTTGCACAGTTAAAAAAAAATCTGTTCAATATATGTATATTGTACTGTAATTTATTTATTATTATTTTATTTTTCTTCTTCTATATTATGTATTGCTTTGAACTGCTGTTGCCGTTAAGTTAACAAATTTCACAACACATGCTGGTAAAAATAAACCTGATTCTGATTCTGTACACATACTTTGATAATAAAGGTACTTAATTCGGAGCAAGAAGGCTGTGAGTAAACTGCCAATTTTTCGGAGCAAAGGGAGTTCTTTTTTACAATTCGGGTTAAAGAGAGGCGAGACTGCGCAGGCATGTGATGTCAGTCAGTAGAGTGCAAAAGGTTTAAAAAGAAGACAGCCATATCCAGTGGGCAGTGGTGTGAGAGGCAGCAGAGTGGTAGGGCTTTGGCTCAACGGGCTGAGGCGGTAACGGGACAAGGTGAGGTAGGAAGTATGTGTGTGAGGCCAGTTTTCTGTGCTCAGTGTTAGATGTGGGGTGTCCTGGAGTCTCCCAGACTCCTGGACGGCCATATTTGCACCTGCAGCTCCTGAGGGGGTGAGTTAAGGAACTGGAAATGCAGCTCGATGGCCTTCGCCCTGTCAGGTGGAGTGAGGCGGTGATAGAGAGGACTTATAGGCAGGTGGTCACACCGGGACCACAGAAAACAGACAGGTGGGTCACAGTCAGGAGGGGGGAGAGGAAGAGTCAGGTACGAGAGAGTACCCCTGTGGCTGTACCCCTTGACAATAAGTACTCCTGTTTGAATACTGTTGGGGGGGGGGGGAGAAGCCTACCTGGGGGAAGCAGCAGTGGCCGTGCCTCTGACACAGAGTCCGGCCCTGTGGCTCAGAAGGGTAGGGAAAGGAAGAGGGTGTCAGTAGTGATAGGGGACTCTATAGTTAGGGGGTCAGACAGGCGATTCTATGGACGCAGGAAAGAAACCCGGATGGTAGTTTGCCTCCCAGGTGCCATGGTCCGGGATATTTTGGATCGCATCCAAGATATCCTGTGGTGAGAGGGAGAACAACCAGAGGTCGTGGTACATATTGGTACCAATGACATAAGTAAGAAAAGGGAAGAGGTCCTGAAAAAAGACTACAGGCTACAGCGAGTTAGGAAGGAAGTTGAGAAACAGGACTGCAAAGGTAGTAATCTCAGGATTACTGCTTGTGCCATGCGACAGTGAGAATAGGAATAGGACGAGGTGGAGGATAAATGCATGGCTGAGGGATTGGTGCAGGGGGCAGGGATTCAGATTTCTGGATCATTGGGACCTCTTTTGGGGCAGGTGTGACCTGTAGAAAAAGGACGGGTTACACTTGAATCCCAGGGGGACCAATATACTGGCAGGAAGGTTTGCTAAGGCTACTAAGGAGAGTTTAAACTAAAATTGTTGGGGGTGGGAACCGAGCTTAAGAGACTGGGGAAGAGGAGGTTGGCTCACAAATAGGGAAAGCTTGTAGACAGTGTGAGAGGGAGGATAGGTATTTAATAGAGAAGGGATGCCCTCAAACCGACAGCTTGGGATGTGTCTATTTTAATGCAAGGAGTGTAGTGAACAAAGCAGATGAGCTTAGAGCGTGGATCAGTACTTGGAGATATGATGTGGTGGCCATTACAGACACTTGGATGGCTCAGGGACAGGAATGGTTACTTCAAGTGCCAGGCTTTAGATGTTTCAGAAAGGACAGGGAGGGAGGCAAAAGAGGTGGGGGTATGGCACTGTTGATCAGAGATAGTGTCACAGCTGCAGCAAAGGTGGACGCCATGGAGGGATTGTCTACAGAGTCTCTGTGGGTGGAGGTTAGGAACAGGAAAGGGTCAATAGCTTTACTGGGTGTTTTTTATAGGCCGCCCAACAGTAACAGGGATATCAAGGAGCAGATAAGGAAAGAGATCCAGGAAAGGTGTAATAATAACAGAATTGTCGTGATGGGAGATTTTGACGTCCAAATATCGATTGGCATCTCCCTAGAGCGAAGGGTTTAGATGGGGTGAACTTTGTTAGGTGTGTTCAGGAAGGTTTCTTGACATAGTATGTGGATAAGCCTACAAGAAGAGAGGCTGTACTTGATTTGATATTGGGATATGAACCTGGTCTCAGGTCTCTCAGTGGGAGAGCATTTTGGAGATAGTGATCATAATTCTATCCCCTTTACAATAGCATTGGAGAGAGATAGGAACAGACAGGTTAGAAAAGTGTTTAATTGGAGTAAGGGGAATTATGAGGCAGGAAATTGGAGGCTTAAATTGGAAACATATTCTCAGGGAAAAGTACAGAAGAAATGTGGCAAATATTCAAGGGATATTTGTGTGGAGCTCTGCATAGGTACGTTCCAGTGAGACAGGGAAGTTATGGTAGGGTACAGGAACCGTGTTGTACAAAGGCTGTAATAAATCTAGTCAAGAAGGAAAGAAAAGCTTACAAAAGGTTCAGAGAGCTAGGTAATGTTGGAGATCTAGAAGATTATAAAGGTACTAGGAAGAAGCTTAAGAAGGAATTTAGGAGAGCCTGAAGGGGCCATGAGAAGGCCTTGGTGGGCAAAATTAAGGAAAACCCTAAGGCATTCTACAAGTATGTGAAGAGCAAGAGGATGAGACATGAAAGAATAGACCCTATCAAATGTGACAGTGGCAAAGTGTGTATGGAACCATAGGAAATGGCACAGGTACTTAATGAATACTTTACTTCAATATTTACTATGGAAAAGGATCTCAGTGATTGTAGTGATGACTTGCAGCAGATTGAAAAGCTTGAGCATGTAGATATTAAACAAGAGGATGTTCTGGAGCTAGGGAGGGGTTGGGAGAGGTTCCCGAAGATTGGAGGGTTGCAGATGTTGTTCCTTTATTCAAGAAAGGGAGTAGAGATAGCCCAGGATATTATAGACCAGTGAGTCTTTCCTCAGTGGTTGCTAAGTTGATGGAGAAGATCCTGAGTGGCAGGATTTATGAACATTGGGAGAGGTATAAATGATTATGAGTAGTCAGCATGGTTTTGTAAAGGGCAGATCGTGCCTTATGAACCCGATTGAATTTTTTGTTGATGTGACTAAACACATTTATGAAGGAAGTGCAGTAGATGTAGTGTATATGGATTTCAGCAAGGCATTTGACAAGGTACCCCATGCAAAATATATTGAGAAAATAAGGAGACACAGGGTCCAAGGGGACATTGCTTTGTGGATCCTGAACTGGCTTGCCCACAGAAGGTAAAGAGTGGTTGTAGAAGGTCATATTCTGCATGGAGGTCGGTCACCAGTGGAGTGCTTCAGGGATCTGTTCTGGGACCCTTACTCTTCATGATTTTTATAAATGACCTGTATGAGGAAGTGGAGGGATGGGTTAGTAAGTTTACTGAAGACACAAAGGTTGGGGGTGTTGTGGATAGTGTGGAGGGCTGTCAGAGATTACAGTGGGACATTGATAGGACGCAACACTGGGCTGAGAAGTGGCAGATGGAATTCAACCCAGATAAGTGTGAGGTGGTTCATTTTGGTAGGTCAAATATGATGGCAGAACATCGTATTAATGGTAAGACTCTTTGCAGTGTGGAGGATCAGAGAGATCTTGGGGTCAGAGTCCATAGGACACTCAGACCGGCTGCGCAGGTTGTCTCTGTGGTTAAGATGACGCATGGTGTATTGGCCTTCATCAATAGTGGAATTGAATTTAGGAACCAAGAGGTAATGTTGCAGCTATATAGGACCCTGGTCAAACCCCACTTGGAGTACTGTGCTCAGTTCTGGTCGCCTCACTACAGGAAGGATGTGGAAGCCATAGAAAGGGTGCAGAGGAGATTTACAAGGATGTTGCCTGGATTGGGGAGCATGCCTTATGAGAATAGGTTGAGTGAACTCAGCCTTTCCTCATTGAAGCAATGGAGGATGAGAGGTGACCTGATAGAGGTGTACAAGATGATGAGAGTCATTGATCGTGTGGATAGTCAGAGGCTTTTTCCCAGGGCTGAAATGGTCGCCACAAGAGGACACAGGTTTAAGGTGCTGGGGAGTAGCTACAGCAGAGACGTCAGGGGTAAGTTTTTTACTCAGAGAGTGGCGAGTGTGTGGAATGGGCTGCTGGCAACGGTGGAGGAGTTGGATACGATCGGGTCTTTTAAGAGGCTTTTTGATAGGTACATGGAGCTTAGTAAAATAGAGGGCTATAGGTAATTTCTAAGGTAGGGACGTGTTCTGCACAACTTTATGGGCTGAAGGGCCTGTACTGTGCTGTAGGTTTTCTATGTTTTCTATGTTTCTAACTTTGAAATGACACACACACAGGATACGACGAGAGAAAACAGCTGCTGTTAGTTCCACAAGTGTTAACCCCAAGACCTGAATGCAGTTCACACCAGCTTCAATAAACTCATGAGACAGGAAAGCTAACGAACATATTGTAGCAGTCCTTCAATGCCTTTCCCAGCATAAAGGGAGACTAAACCATTCAAAAATCATTCTTATCCCTTCTTTGTTTACCTCACGTCAGGGAACAGCACCATCCTGCAATCATTTGGAAGCTTTTTGGAAATTAACTACCCTCTGGGCACTTTGTTCACTTTTTTGTTTTAAAGTGTACGATGTTTATTGTCATATGTGCAATTACATGCATGCAATGAAAAACTCACTGACGGCAGCATCACCAGCACAGAGCTTCATAAACTCAAGAGATCCTGCAGATGCAGGAAATCTTGAGAAACACACAGAACGCTGGAGGAACTCAGCAGGTCAGGCAGTACCTACACTGGGGGCTGAGACCCTATATCAGGACTGGACAGGAAGGGGGCAGAAGCCAATATAAAAAGGTGGGAGGGGGTGGGAGGAGAATGAGGGTGCTGAACTCAACACTACGGCACCTTCGTTGAGTCCTGCTTCTTTTTCCTTTCAGCAGAACAGGTTAAACAAAACACATTGGCACTCTTTTAAGTTGCCATTCATTGATCTTTGCTGAAAAATGGCAATCACAGGCCAAGCAATACGACTGAAATGCTGGTATCAGTAAGAATTCAATCAAAGATGGCCTAAGTGAGGTGGAATAGCAAGCTGTAGAAAGATCTGTGGCGGTTCTATAATAAACACTGGTCATTTTTATTTCAATCAAACTATCCATTGAACAGCAGGTGATTATTATTTCTGTATCCATGTTAACTTCCATAAAGCATGCTTCAGATTGGATATCTTTAACATTTATGGATTTTGCTCCAAAATCACTCAGTGAAATGCACAGATGTATGTATGGAGTGGATTTTGGTTAACTGGGCCATCAGTTAATCAGAGCAGCACTTGTAAGGGCCAACTCTTAAAGAACAAAAACTAATCAGGAACATTGCTGGATTTTCCTTCATTAATTTGGGACACTATGCCACTTAATTGGGAGAGGAGACTGTTGCCGAACAGCTTCTAACTAGCAGCAGTCAGGTGCACTTGTATGGCTGTTAGACACTATACTGTGCTTAGAAGAAACAGATTTGAAATAGCAATAGTTGCATATATTTCTGTTTTAAGCAGTGATTTTTGTCACTGACAGCGAGAAATAAGCAGTGAGACAAGTCAGAATTGTTTTGCTCACTGCTGTTTCAAGTATTCAGGCTTGGGAATTGATGGGAGTGAAAATGAAACAACTTCACTACTTCAATAAATTAGGAACTATGAAACACTTGACGGTATAATCAACTGCATAATATAAAGACAGTGCATTATCTGCACCAGGTGTCTGCATTGATTTTGTTCATTTATGGTCTATCAAAAGAACATGTACACTAGATGAATTCCTCTGTCAAAAACCATTCAAGAACTAATACATTTCATTTAACTGCATAATTTGTTACTCAGTTAAATGATAGTTTATCTTTTTTTAGACCTTTTAAACTATTTCCCTGAAACATCGGCTAATTGAGGCTGCTGTTTAATTGGGGCAATGGTCTCAATGTCCCCCAACTATGTAACTGGAATCCACTCTCTTATCTCTGAGCCCTTTACAACAGTGAGTTCATCTCAGAGGTGTCCATTCATTGAAAGAGAGTGCTCTGATGAAGCAAAAACTCACTGCTTCTTCACAGATAAGTACCAGCATAAAGACTGACACACTGATTAGGATGGACAAGTTAAAGGGGCTAACATGCAATGATGCATCCAACAGGACCAAGGACTGCTGATAAGAACAAATACTCGACTTGGCATTGAACTTACTGTTGTGTATTTAATATGTTAGTAATATTTGAGTAGTATTGTAAATATATTGTTTCATTAAGCATTCTGTTTAGATTTCTGGTTATATGTAAAAGTATGTGAATGGTGGGTGTCATCACACCACCAGTCATAAGTGTGCATCTCACTGAAGTAAAATCAAAGTACCTACAGAAGTTTTCTCTCCATGAGACTTTTGAGTTTCAAAAAAATGCAGTAAGCTTTTTTTTCTTCACAAGTGGAGAGAAGTGTTTGACTTTAAAAAAAGACAGAAAATGAACAAAATTTACAAGTTCATAGCAATGAGTACAGGGTGATAAAAATAGGAAATTTTAAAAAAGAAGCAGAAATGAATGTCTACATCAGAAAAACAGATACATTCAATTGCACAAGACACACCATAATTGGGTTTTATATACTGGACAATTTGAGCAGTATTTTAAAGGAAATAGAATAGTCAATGAGAAATGAGTGCCAGTTTTGCTGAGTGAAATTGATGGAAAAGAATACAGTTTGCTCAGAAGTTTGACTGCTCCAAACAATCCAGCTGAAATGAGCTTTGCTGATATTGTGAACATAATGCAGGAACATTTAGAGCCAAAACCACTGCTGATTGCAGAACACATTAGGTTTCTTGAGTGGAATCAAAAGGAAGGGGAGTCAATTTCAGTGTACATAGCTGAATTGAAGAACTTGAGCATTGTCAGTTCAGTGAAGGGCTTATTGATGCACTGAGAGCTCATCTAGTTTGTGGAACTTGCAAGACAGCATTCAAAAATGGTTCCTAACTGAAGCACAACTCACAGTTAAAAGAACGGTTGAAATTGCTGTATCTATGGAAAGAGCAGACAGAGATGCGATTGAGTTGCAGTCAAGAGATGTTCACCCATGTTCTGTCCTGCATGTGTTGTTGGACCTCCCTAGTCATTCCAGGCCTGCAACAATTTTTCTTAATGAACTTAAGGGTCTTGACAATCCCTGGGTGAACGCTCATTCTCGATGCACAGCCCCATTGAAAAACCTGAGAATGGATGGAACTAGGAATGAATCGTTGACCCAGAGGAATGTTCTGCGGAATCTACCCTTGTGCCTGGGCCTTGTGAAGAAGTGCGTCGATTCCCCAATGAATTGGCACTGTCACCTTGGCTTGGGGTAAAATAGTGGTAGGCTGCTCCACTAGTTCAGGCTCATCGAGCTGGTGGGACAAGACATCTGGCTTCTGGTTCTTTGACCCCATTCGATAGGTCAGGATGAAATTAAAGTGGTTAAAGAAGAGACCACCTGGCCTGCCTGGAATTCAGTCTCTTGGTTTCCTGAATGTAAGCCAGGTTCTCGTGGTCTGTCCATACGATAAAAGGGTTCTGGTCCCCCTCAAGCCAGTGATGCCATTCCTCCAGAGACAACCTGACCCCGGGCAGCTCTGTCTCCGATGTCATAGTTCACCTCTGCCGGGGATAGCCACCCGGAAAAGAACACACATGGGTGCAGTTTACCGTCTGAAGGTGACCACTGAGACAACACTGCACCCTCTCCGATGTCCGAGGCATCCACCTCAATGATGAATGGAAGGTTCGGCTTAGGAGCAACCAGAATGTGAACTACCGTGAACCACTCTTTGAGCCCTGCAGAAGCAGCCTCCACTTTGGTAATCCAAACAAAAGGGCCCATGGATCTCTTAGTTAGTACTGTCAGTGCAGCTGCCACTGAGCTGAAGTGTCTGATGAACTTTTAGCAAAAGCTGGCAAATCCCAGGAATCGTTGGACTTGTTTCACACTGGATGGTTATGCCCAATCTCTGACTGCCTGCATGTTACTAGGCTGGACCTTGAGATTGCCATTGGAAGCCCAAAAATGAAATGGTGGTTGCGTGAAATTCAGACTTCTCCAGCTTGACATAAAACCTGTGATCTTTAGGATATCTCTGAGGTGAGTAAAGTGGTCCTCAATGGACTTCGAGAAAATTAGGATTTTTTCCAAGCAGACAAAGGCGTACTTATAGAGTGCATCCCAGAACACGTCATTTATAAAGACCTGGAAAACTGCTGGTACATTCACAAGGCCAAAGGGCATGATCAGGTACCCATCGTGCCTGGTCGATGTGTTTGATGCCATCTTCCACTTGTCGTCCTCTTTTATTCAAACCAGATAGTATGCACTTCGCAAGTCTAGCTTTGAGAATACTCTTGCCCCTCGGAGAATATCAAAAGCAGTGTTCATGAGTGGAAGAAGGTAATGATTCTTGACTGTTATACAATTCAGCCCTCTATAATCAATGCATGGCCACAGGCTCCCGTCCTTTTTCTGTACGAAGAAGAAGACAGCACCAGCTGGAGAAGTGGAGGGCTGAAAGAATCCCAGGGCTAGAATTTCCTTTATATACTCCCCCATAATGCTGCTCTCTGGGCCTAAGCGTGTATAATCAACCCTGCAGACAACAAGTAGATCTATAGCGCAGTTGTTGTGTCAGTGCGGTGGAAGAGTCGAGGCCTTTCCCTTTCTGAAGACCCCTTCCATATCCTTGTTGATGGAAGGAATTTCTACCAGCTTGGGTTCTGCTATTATCCCAAATTTTCTTCAGAGGGCGACTCCTGAGGCTTCTTTAGTAGCAGAGTTGATTTGGCAGAACCCAGTGTCTCCTTAATCGGTTCACAAGAGCGTTTTGTGAAAATAAAGGCCAAATCAGAGTCCAACTCCTCAGACATCGGCGGTGAGGCATGATAAATGGTCACTGTGCTGCTAGAACGAGGCTCCAATGTTCTCCATTATGGAGCCTTCCCCTGAGACGGGACCTGACAACTGGAGGCCATCGACTTAGCTGCTAGAGTTCCAGACTGCTTGGGCACCTCTTTGGCTTGCCCCTCTACTAGAGATGTAGTTTCAGCGCACTCCTGACTGGACAGGGTTGAAATTTGCACATGCCTGTTGGCTGGAGCTGGCTTGTCTGCCTTTGAAGGTAGGACTGAGTTTCCTGAAGGCTCCAGGTTACCCCGAACAGAAGTCTGTCCCCCTCGTCAGCCGTTGGTCTTGGGAGAGTCTGGGGATAGATTACCAAGCTGAAAACTACATTCTGGCAGCAACTGCACAATGCAGTGATCCTCCCTTCCTTCCAGTTCACAGAAGGGTTATGCTGGGATATCCAAAGGGTGCCCAAGGATCAGGGGTATGTGAGGAGCCTCCATGATATAGAACTAATGTCCTCCACATGATCTTCCATCCTCATCCGCAACGTCTACTGCTGGATCTGCCTGGAACCACGCAGACAGCCATCCAGGACACTTGCTGGCATGGACTGGCTTAACTCCTGAAGTGATATATTGAGCCAACAGACCATCCCCAGGTCCAGGAAATTTCCAGCTGACCCAGAGTCCGAAATAAGCATTCACCTCTTGTCGGTTCATACACCCGGCGGTCTCCACCCTGAGTGTGACACCAAAATCCGGGAGGTTGGGGGCACTGGCTGCTACCGTCACAGTCCATCACAGTCTTCAGAATTCTCCCGAAAGCTACAGCTTTGGATATATGTCCCACAAATGCCCTGCTTCCTCACAGTAATAGCAGCAACCTCGATTCTGACGGCAGAATCTCTCATTGGCGGAGATTCTTATGCGACTGGTTTGCATAGGGTCGACAAGATCCTGAGCAGGAGATGGGCTGGTGATGGTCTAAGATTGGGTGGTGAAACTGTGATGCATTGAGGCCAGGCTTAGGTTAGGCCCCTTTGATCTCTTGATGTAGTTCTACTTACGCTCTGCCCGACGATTATCGAAATAAATGGATTGGTTGATGATTACCTCTAAGTCCTTTGCTGGTTCTCCCAAGGCAAGGGCATTGTTCAGTGCATCTCAGAGTCTGTGGTATGTAGTGGCTTAGCTGTTCTAGCCATTCTCTTGGGACAAGGTCCAAAACTGGATAATATAGTCGGTTGCAGACCATCCGCCCTGTCGAATCTTTTTCAGATGGTCTAAGGTTCAGCTGGCTCCAGCTGGGTGATAGAACACCTTCCTTGTGGCAGTCATGAATTCCTCCAAATCCGAGCAAACCTTTTCCTTCATTTCCAATGTGGGTGGTCCAGGCTAGCACTCTTCCAGTCAGAAGAGAGATAATGAAGGCCAACTTTTCGTGCTCCAAAGGGAACCGGGACAGCCAAAGTGAGCCAAAGCTCACTAATGAGCATTGAATGAGGAAGCCACAGCTTGAGCCTGGGTCGCCGTTGAATCTCTCTGGGGTTGGAAGATACGCCAGATCCACAGAGTGACCAAATTGTTCTCCTGACAACTCTGGCTTACTCATTGCTGAAGTTGACAAACGGCTACCTGGAAGTGGTTTATCTGCAGGATGTCTTCTCGCTGTGGCTGGTCACAGCAGATGAAAGACTCTGATACCCTGTTGGCTAACAGGAGACAAGCAATATGGCTTACACCAGACTGAATGGCAAATTAATCAAATAAGATTGGACTCCGGCTTTGCAGATGCAGTCACTCCACAAAATGAGTTGGAACGGCATCTCAAAGATACTGAACTGAAGCCTGAAGATATCCAACTAAGAACTTATACTGGAGAAAATATAACTCCTGTAGGAATGATATTTGTAACAGTGAAATGCAACAACCAACAAGCCAAATTGGACTTGTATGTTGTAAAAACAAGAAGTTCAGCTTTGTAGGGTTGTGATTGGTTGAAAAACTACAACTTGCTTGGAAATCTATTCACCATCTCTATGCCACATCCCCTGCAATAGAGTCAACTGAAAGTAAATTATTGGATGATGCCACAGCAGTTCAAGAATAGCTTTGGAAAACTCAAACATATCAAGGGTAAAGCAGTATTAAATCAAAATGCCATGCCCAAGTCTTACAAAGCCCATCCAGTTTCTTATACTATTCGTGATAAGGTGACCAATGAGCTAGATCACATACAGGCTGAAGAAATTCTTTCCAAGGTTGAGTGGAGCCCGTGGACAATGCCAATGGTTCCAGTAGCCAATAAGGATTGGTCTATCTGGATCTGTGGTGAATTTAAGGTTGCCATCAACCTAGTATTAAAAGTAGATCAATATGCTCTGCCCTGTATTGAGGATATATTCGCAAACCATTCTGGAGGGAAACATTTTAGCTGAGGCCTACCTATAGATGGAAATGAAGTAGAGTCCAAAGCGTTCACCATAAACACTCAAAGGACTATATTGCTGTAATAGGCTCATTTTTGAAGTTGCATCTACACCTACACTCTGGCAGAAAGATGTGGACCAGGTGATGTAAAGCTGTCTAGGCACTCCATGTAAGCTGAGTGACATCATTGCTACTGGTGAGGATGACAAGGAGCATCTCCAAAATCTCAAGACAGCATTAAAGATTAGAAGATCATGGGCTCAGATCACATGTAACAAGTGTGAATTTTTTAAACCGAGCATCACTTACTGTGGTCACGCCAATGACACACAAGCATAACACAATTCTGCTGAGAAAATTCGAGCAGTGGTGGATGCCCCAAGGCTAAATGACGTGTCGCAGTTGCAGTCCTTTTAGGAGTTGTCAATTACTGTAACAGGTTCCTGCCAAACCTAGCTACTGTGCTCCACCCCCTGAACTCATTCCTACAGATCAGGAAGAAATGGCAATTGACAAAGTAGGGTGACGTGGCTTTCCCAAAGGAAATGGTGACATCAGACACCGTACTCATCCATTGTGATCCACAGCGTTCAGTGAAGCTTGCCTTTTACATATGGTGTAACAGCAGTCATGTCACATATTATGAGTGATGGAAGTGAACACCCGATATCCTTTTCACCACATTCCCTTACCACAGAGAAAAATTATGCACATATTGACAGAGATCCTTGAGTCTGGTGTGGGGTGTAAAAAAGCTTCAATATGTACTTGTTTACCCTCAGCAACTACTAGTGTCCATCATCAATCCACGGAAAGGGGTTCCACTAATGGCAGCAGAGATGGGCTCTCTTTCTTGGAGGATGCAATTACAGGATTGAATTCAAGAGGACAACTAATCATGGAAATGCTAATGGGTTGTCAATTACTCTTGGAAAAGGAAACGCCTAAAAAATTTACAAGAGAGGCACTCCTCAATGTACTCTCACTAATGCAAATTGCACGTCTCCCTATTACAGCAGAGATGATACAAAGCAAAACTAGAGAAGACCCCGCACTGTCTCAGCACTACATGGCAGCTCAAAATGGCTGGGATGTCCAACAGAAACTCTAGTCCCCCCATTTTTACCAGTGCCAGGATGAACTTGCTCTTGATGGGGTTTGCTTTTGTTGAGATTGAAAGTTGTTGTACCATCCAAGCTGAGAGGTAAAGGGTTGGAGGGTCTAGGTGCCAATCATCTAGGTGTGGTCAAAATGAAAACCTGGACTTGAAGCATTGTCTGGTGGCCTGGGATAGATGAGCAGAGCATGCAGCCTGCCAACACGGCCGGAAGAAAGGTGTCCGGAGCCATCAGAACCACTTCCTGTGCTCCCAGAGTCAACTGCTACGCCCACCACAGAGGAGACTCCAGAAACATCGTCTTCAACAATGACGATAAAGGTTTCTTCTATTCGAACATGAGATTGTTTCACAGCCACAAGACTCAGCTGCCAAGCAGAATGTCCCACCTTGTCAGGAAAACAATCATTCCACAAGAGTAAGAAATCCTCCACAGCTACAGAGCAGTGTAAGTTGAGATGCATTCTACATTGAGTTGAGTTTATAGCTAAGCAGGGAGGAGTGTTGTTTTCAAGTCAAATCAAGTCAAATCACTTTTATTGTAATTTCAACCATTACTGCTGGTACAGTGCATAGTAAAAGCGAGACGTTTTTCCAGGACCATGGTGTTACATGACACAGTACAAAAACTAGTCTGAACTACGTAAAAAACAACACAGGAAAAAAAAAACCTCACTAGACTACAGACCTACCCAGGACTGCATAAAGTGCACAAAACAGTGCAGGCATTACAAGAAATAATAAACAAGACAATAGTAAGATGTCAGTCCAGGCTCTGGGTATTGAGGAGTCTGATAGTTTGGGGAAAGAAACTATTATTAACATTATTTGTTGTTCACATCATTCATTAAGTTTATAGGTAAAATACGTGAATGGCTTGCGTCATTACGCCACTTTGCACACCTCGATAAAGTAAAAGTGAAGTGTACATGAGTTGTCACCCAGGCTCCTGCATTTTTCTTTCAATCAATTCCTGGAATTACAAAACATAACACTTACACTATTTTCTTTCCCACTGTCTCCCATACCTCTTTCAAGTTCACATTATCCATGAAACTCACTTCCATTTTCTTGACCATATATTCAGTAAACTGCTGGTGTCCCAGGTTTTATTCCTGGCTCCAATGCTCAATGATATTACTGACAATTCCTGCTCCTTTTCATGTCTGCTTTCACCACTTCTTTCCTGCTCTTCCAACATTTGTCCTTGTGAAATGCTGCACTATCGCAAATTTCTTTCTCCTCTTCAAATTCTTTAGGGGTACAGTTGCTAGATCCATTTACAAATCTCTTCATTCTCTTTTCTGACAAAACAAATGGATGTAATCAATGCCAAAAATACCCACTCCATGACTGTCCACTTCAGCCTAGCTTCAACCAGCAAATCAACCACCTTTGATGCATTAGTCTGTAAGTTGACACAAAGAAAGTTTGGCTTGGATGAAAGAGTTAAGTTAAATCAGATCAACCACTACTAAACCGAGCAGAACAAATCCAGCTGCCTGAAAGGCCAGTTTCTGTGTTCCTGGGACTTTAAATATGTTTTCTTTCCATTTGCCAGCCTTTCTCAAGCTATCAAGGGATTGTCTAAGGTTATTACATTAATGACATTTTCTTCCAATTTCATTATTACTTTCTTGTGTAGATATTAAGTGCATTTCCTGTAACAATCTATAACTTGCATTGGTACTTACTCAGTGACCAATACATTTACATATCTGCCGAGATGGGAAATTGAAAGAGATGCAGAATGTCGGGCCAGAGAGGTAGGGAAATAAAGCATTTACAGGGGTAACACAACTTGGGGGGTGCTGCAATGTCTGGGTCTCTGGTACTGAGTCTCATGCTGTGACAGAAGAGAAGAGAGGTAGAGATGGCTGCAGTAGTGATAGACAATTCCATTGTCAAAGGAATAAAGATGAAATGCTGTGGTTGTGATAAAGACACCTGGATGGTATTTTGCCTCCCAGGTTTCCGGGTCCGGGATGTCTCAGATCGAGTCAATTGCATTCTCAGGGAGAGGGTGAGCAGCCAGGAGACTTGGTATTTGCTGGTATCAATGGCATAAGTAGGAAAGGTGAGGAGGCACTGAAGAAAGGTTTTAGTGAGCTAAGTAGTAAACTGAAAAACAGGACCTCCAGAATAGTAATCTCTGGAATGGTCCACGTACCATGCATCAGTGAGGGTAAGAATAGAATGATTTGGAAGGTGACTGCGTGGATGAGGAACTAGTACAGGCGGCGAGGGTTCAAATTTATGGATCATTAGGATCTCTTCTGTGGAAGGTATAACCTGTATGAAAGGGATGGGTTTCTCGTGAACCTGAGGGGAACCAATCTCCTTGGGGCAGGTTTGCTAGAGTTGTTCCGGAGGATTTAAGCTAATTTGGCAGGGGAGTGGGATCTAGAGTGATAGTGCCGAGGATGAGATAGTTGGTTTTCAAACAGAGGCAGTGTGTAGTGAGACTCCTAGCAAGGAGAGTTTTGGGCAAAACTCCAATCAACAGGGTGAATTGCAATGTAAAAGATGAACAAAATTGGAAAGGTCATAGGACTGACTGTGCTATATTTGAATGTGTGCCGTATCCGGAATGAGGTAGATGAACTTCTAGCATCGTTACAGATTGGCATGTATGATGTTGTCGGCATCACTGAATCATGACTGAAAGAAGATTTTAACTGGGAGCTTAACATCCATGGATACACATTGTATCGAAAGGACATAGATCAAGGAGGTAGCATGGCTCTGTTGGTAAAAAACTAAATCAAATCATTAGAAAGAGGTGACATAGAGTTGGAAGGTGTTGAATTGCTGTGGGTACATCAAAGGAATTGCAAGGGTTAAACAACCCTCAACAAAGAGCTATATACAGACCCCCAAACAGTAGTAAAGATGTGGTCTACAAATTACAATGGGAAACCAGTGTTACAATATTCATGGGGGATTTCAAAATGCAAGTTGATTGGGAAAATTAGGTTGGTGCTGGATCCCAAGAGTGGGATTTCTAGAATGCCTACAAGATGGTTCTTTTAGAGAAGTTTGTGGTTGAGCCAACTTGGGGGATCAGCTATTCTGGATTGGGTGTCATGCAATGAACTGGAGTTGATTAGAGTGCTTAAGGTAAAGGAACTATTAGGGACCAGTGATCATAATAAGATATAATTCACTCTACATTTTGAAAAGGAGAGCTAAAGTCAGAAGTATCAATATTACAGTGGAGTAAGAGGAATTACAGAGGCATGAGAGAAGAATTGGCTGGAATTGATTGGTAAGAAACACTGGCAGTGATGACAGCAAAACAGCAATGGCTGGGATGTCAAGCAGCAATACAGAAGACATAGGATATATACATCCCAATGAGGAAGAAGTATTCTAAAGGGAAGATGACACGACCATGGCTAACAAGAGAATTCAAATCCAACATATAAGCCAAAGAGCCATCAAGGTGGTAAAAGGGCAACACAGGGACATAATCCAGTCACAACTCTGACAGTGACACACGCAACATAAGGCAACAGCTGCATACCGTCACGGACATCAAAAGGAAATGTAGCAGTACAGCCAACACATCACCTTTCTCCTAGATGAGCTAAATGTTTTTTATGCTCATTGATAGGACTGAATCCTGGAGGAGAGCTGCGGTCAAGACCTGCACCTTGGTCACCTCCGAGGCTGAGGTACATAGAGCATTCCAACGTGTCAACAGCCGTAAGGCAGCAGGGCCGGACGGCATCCCAGAGCCTGTCCTCAACGTGTGTGCTGAACAGCTGCCTGGTGTGTTTACGGATGTTTTTAGTCTCTCCCTCTCCCAGTGTGTAGTGCCCTCCTGTTTCAAATTGTCTATCATTATCCCTGTACATAAGAAAACTAACAGGGCATGCCTGAATGATTGGCACTCACCTCAATTATAAGCAAATACTTTCAGAGGCTGGTTAAGGACTACACCTGCAGCTTGCTACTACACACACTGAGCCCCTTAGAATTCAGCTACTGACGGAACCAGGTCTACCGATGACGTCATGGCCACAGTACGACACACCATCCTCATTCACCTGGAGAAGAGGGATGCGCACGTTAGAATGCTGCTCTTGGACTACTGTTCGGCACTCAACACCATAATTCCCTCCAGACTTGACAGGAAACTCAGAGACCTCGGCCTGCTCCTCACCTCGTGCAGCTGGATCCTCGACTTTCTATCCACTTGCCGACAGCTGATAAGAACGGGCTTCCACACCTCTGCCCCTCTGACCCTCAACACAGGTGCCCTCTATGGTTGTGTTCTGAGTCCCTTTCTGTACTCTCTTTATACCCATGACTGTGCTGCCACACACAGCTCTAATCTGCTGATTAGATTCACAGATGACATGACTTTTATCAGCCTTATTTCTAGCTGTGATGAGACAGCCTACAGAGAGACACCCTACAGAGGTTGACACCCTGACACAGTCAGGCCAAGATAACAACCTCTCCCTCAAAATCCAAACACATAAAGAGCTGATTGTGGATTACAGGAGGAACGAAGACAAACTCGCCCCAATCAACATCAATGGGTCTGCAGTTGAGAGAGTGAGTAGTTCCAGGTTCCTCCGTATACACATCACTGATGATCTCACCTAGACTGTACACACAAGGTTTGTGCCAAAAAAAGCACAATGGCACCTCTTCCACTTCAGGTGGCTGAAGAAGTTTGGCATGAGCCCCCAAATAGTCAAGACCTTCTACAGGGGCACTATTGAGAGCATCCTGACTGGCTTTATCACCGCCTGGTAGAGAAACTGCACCATCCTTGATTGCTGGGCACTGCAGAGAGTGGTACAGAGAGCCCAGCACACCTGTGGATGTTGTTGGCCAGAAAGAATGACAATCCACAAATCAGTGAATTCAAATGAATCAAGGACAGTTAAAGCAGTCTTTGTTCTTGCCACTTGCTTGGGGATGGAGGCTGCCATTTTGTGAAGACGCTCTGTTCTCCATTTCGTGAGCTTGACATGCTGGGCTTGATCATTGTTTTAAAGAAGAGACAATGATTCTTCAGGTAATCTGCTGGACTGGAGATCATTTCCAAATAAAAAGTTATTTGTGAGATGTTCTTTGGTTGGCTATAACATGCAGGTTTGTGAATGTTGGGGTTGATGCCTGCCTGGAGTAATTCGAGCTCATTGCTGATTCAGAACAAAGCGCCATAAATTATCCACTGTCACTTGATGGGAAAAGAGCAATAAATGGATGCTGGCTTGAAGTAGAGCCAATAACAAGGTGTTCAAGGACAGTTACATAACTTATGCCCTATGACACTCGAATGAGATATTAGAATTGATAAGGAATGGATAGAAAAGTGGATGCTTTGTGTGTGCTGATAATGGTAACTTCGAAGAATAACCATTGCAGGTACAGGTGTACGCAACCCTGCATGAAACACGTGGCGAGTGAATCGGGACAATGAGGAACATCTGGCCAGTGTGAACTCCTTTGCCCGGGTAATACCTTTGCTATTCTTTGACTATTCAGGAGAGTCGGGGATACGTAGCAGGTGTGCACACAAGATATTAAGTGTATGAATTCACATACTTGTTAGTGTAACGTGCTGTAAGGTTTCACTGCTAATGTAATGGCCTCTCTGTAATGTTCCACTGCTAATGTAATAGTTTCTTTGTAGCAGCAATGTCTGGGTTATGACTGGAGATAACAGGGCTTGGAATGGGGGGGCCTATCCAATGAGAGAAATGTTTCCTGTGAGTCTGGAAGAGAGATTTTTGCGGTCTTTGGTCCGCAAGAGGAGAAGAAGGAAGACGTATGTGGAGAGAGCTGGTAGACCACCGGACAGAGAGGACTTGAGCAAGTGTCCAAAGGTCAGCAACGCTCAGAGGATGGATGGCCGGACGTGAGCTCCAACATGTACTTTTGACTTTTCTCTAAAAATGGGCCCTTTATATTAATGAATTCTGGTAAAGCTTCTGGTCCAGATGGTTTTCCTGTAGAATTTTAAAAATCTTTTTCTTCTATACTTTCTCCTTGGCTTTGTAAAATTTTTGAAGATGTATTAAGTGTAGGTAAACTACCACAATCTTTTTATGAAGCTTCTATTTCTTTAATTCTTAAAAAAGTTAAAGACCCTACTGAATGTGCATCCTATCGACCTATATCCTTATTAAATACGGATTTTAAGATTTTCAGTAAAATTTTGGCTATTAGATTAGAAAATATATTACCTCGAATTATTTCTGAAGATCAGACTGGATTTATTAAAAATCGCTATTCATCTTTTAACATTAGAAAATTAATTAATATTATTTATACTTCTTCATCTAAAATACCAGAACGTGTTATTTCTTTAGATGCTGAAAAAGCATTTGACAGAGTTGAATGGCCATATTTATTTACTACAATGCAACAATTTAATTTTAGTTCAAAATTTATATCATGGATTAAATTAATATACCATAAACCTTTAGCTTCGGTTTTTACCAATAATCAAAGATCCCCTTTTTTCCAGCTATTTCGTGGTATAAGGCAAGGTTGCCCTTTAAGTCCTTTACTGTTTGACATTGCTTTAGAACCATTGGTTATAGCTGTTCGGGAATCACCTAATATTCTGGGTATTACCCGTGGGGAGAGGACGTATAAAGTATCATTGTATGCTGATGATTTGTTATTATATATATCTGACCCTGAAAGCGTCTAAACTTGGACACCCATATGTCTTTGTCGGCTATGTCTGCCAGTTCCATCTCAAGATCAGGTTGACTCACACCTGCCAATGCAGTCGTATTCAGTAGGGATGGATCGATGATTAGGGGAGTGACCGGGAAGGATAATGTGTTTTTTTTTCCTCTCTGAACTCAGAGAAGCGTTTCCCAAACGATGTTTGCATTTCGATGATTGCAGAATGTAAATACTCCGAATTTATCATGTCGTGACCTTGTTTGAACTCTCTCAAATTGGGGAAGTGAGACAATGTGCCTTTCTGTAAATCTCTGGCAAGCACTGTCAACTTGCGCTCGAATGCCAAAACATCCTCCAACATGTGTAGGGCTGTACGTCCTTTCCCCTGAAGAGCTGTGTTCAGCGTGTTCAGGTGCACTGTCATGTCTACCATGAAGTGTAGATTTTCCAGCTACATTGGCTGTTCCAGCTCAGGAAAGGTGAGCCCTTTGCTGCCCAGGAAAGTTTTCACTTCTTCCAGACACGCGACAAAGCGTTTCAGCACCTCCCCTCTGGACAGCCAGCGATAAAAACACATTGTAGTGGTGTGCTACATGCAGTCAGTAAACTGCAGTCAAAGATAACTTTATTCAAACTAAACAGCCTTGCTTTTAAGCCTCCCTCAACCCGCCCCCCCCATGAGCGCGGATGCTCCAAAAGACACGTTCTCACAAACCCCGTAGGCTATCTCCCTTAGCCTGAGTGCTGGCTAATTGTGAGCCCGTTCTGATGTGCCAGGAAATGGATCGCCACAATGTTTTATTTAGATTGTACAAGATCACCATAATCTTCAAATTTAGAATTACATTTCAAAAACTAACAAACTAACATAAAATACATTTTAATTAAATACTGACCATTTATTTTCCAAAGCCACAGGGAGCCGCAGCACAGAGATGAAAGAGTCGCATGCGGCTCTGGAACCGCGGGTTGCCGACCCCCGGCCTAGACAAACATGTGTGGGCCTAGCCTAAGGGTTACACTAGTTTAAACAATAAAGGAACTTGTCAGTAAATACAGATCTCTCTGTGCCTCACTAATCATCATTATAAGTAGTATTTTTTTACAACAATGTGAACTTCCCACCACTGAGGACCTTTGTAGCAACAGGTACAGAAAGAAGGCCTCGAAGACCATTGGCGCCAACAGTCACCCCAACCATAAACTGTTTCAGCTCCTTTCATCTGGCAAATGGTTTTGTAGCATTAAAGCCAGGACCAACAATCTATGGGGCAGATTCTTTCCACAATCCATTAGACTTTTAAATTCACATGTCCGTACATTGCAGCAAAGTCATAACACAAAGATTTTTAATCCCTCATGTTACGGGATAGATATAAAATTTAAATAAATATTTCTAAATTCTTTTAAGAGAGGGCATATTATAGTGTAAAAATTAGTGGGAAGTTAGAATATTGGGGAGATTTAAAAACTAACAGAAGGCAAATAAAAAAAGTCATTCAGAAGGAAAATGTGGAATAAGAAGGTAAGCTAGCAATTAATATTAATGAGGATACCAAAAGTTTCTTCAGATACGTGAAGTGGTAAAGAGAGGCGAGGGTGGATTTTGGGCCACTGAAAAGAGATGCTGGGGAGGTGGCAAGGAAATGGCAGATGAACTGAATAAGAGTTTTGAGACAACAACACACACAAAATGCTGGTGGGATTTTTTGTGTTTTGAGTTCAGTTTTCACTGTAAAAAACACTAGCAGTATTCTGGAAGTTCGAGAGTGTCGGGGGCAGAAGTATGTGAAGTTACCATCACTAGGGAGATGGTTCTTGGGAAACTGAAAGGTCTGAAGATAGGTAAGTCACCTGAATCTGTTGGCATACACCCCAGTTTTCTGAAAAAGGAGGCTAAGGAGATTGTGGAGGCATTAGAAATGATTTTCCAAGAATCAAGTAATCTTGGCATGTTTCCGGAAGAATGGAAAATTGCAAGTGTCATTCCAAGAAGGGAGAGAAGCAGAAGAAAGGAAGTTATAGGCCAGTTAGTCTGACTTCAGTGGTTGGGAAGGTGTTGGAGTCGATTATTAAGGATGTGGTTTCTGAATACCTGGAAGCACATGATAAAATAAATAAAAGTCGACTTTGTTTCCTTAAGGGGAAATCTTGTCCGACACAAGTTTGGAATTCTTTGAGGAAATAACAAACAGGGTAGAAAAACTGGACAGTCAGTGGATGTTGCTTACTTGGATTTTCAGAAGGCTTTGACAAGGTGCTGCACATAAGGTTGCTTAACAAAATGAAAGCCTATGGTATTACAGGAAAGATACCAGCATGAATAACGCTTTGGCTGATTGGCAGGGGGCATAGAGTGGGAATAATAGGAGCCTTTTCTGGTTGGCTTCTGGTGACTAGTGGTGTTCCACAGGCGTCTGTGTTGGGACCGATTCTTTTTATGTTATAAGTCAATGATTTGGATGACGGAAAGCAATAACAGGTAGAATACAGTGTCAAGAAGTATATGGGCATGCACTTTGGTATCAGAATCAGAATCAGGTTTATTATCACCGGCACGTGACGTGAAATTTGTTAACTTAACAGCAGCAGTTCAATGCGATACATAATCTAGCAGAGAGAGAGAGAGAGAGAAAAAATTAATAAATAAAATAAAACATTGTAATAAATAAACAAGTATATCAATTACGTATATTGGATAGATTCTAAAAAATGTGCAAAAACAGAAATACTGTATATTAAAAAAACGAGGTAGTAGAAATGCCAGAAGAAATAAAAGGGTAAACTATTTTCTAAATGAAGAGAAAATTCAAAACTCTGGGGTGGAAAACTTTTCTTCTCATCTTTTTTCGAACATGACTTTCTTGAATTGTTTCTCATCTCTGAGAAATGTGACAGAATCGATCTACCTTGAGTGAGGATGTTGAATTGCCATCTGATGCTTCATTACCAGGATGTTTGAGTAATCACCCTGATACCCTCTCATCATTTTAGTAACTTAATTTAATGATTTAATTTGCATATTGTACTTGTATCTGTATTTTTTAAGGATCAATAGACAATGAGAGTGTGTATATATATATATATGGAATCCATCGTTATCATTTTCTAACTCGTTTTAAAGATGCAGTTGATATTAGATAGATAGAAAGATGGATGGATAGATACCTTATCAATTTCAAAAGAAATTACAGTGTCACAGTAGTATTACAAGTACACAGATAAGCAAATACACAATTATTTGAAAAGAAGTAAGAAAGAATAAAAAACAAGTTATCTCAAAGTCTAACAGAAGGTTGACTCATTATAGAGCCTAATGGCCATGGGTAAGAATGACCTCATACAGCACTCTTTAGAGTAGCACTGTAGTCTTAGTCTATTACTAAGTAGACATGCAGAGGGTAAGAAATGTTATCCAGAATTGCCAGGATTTTCCGTAGGGTCCTTTGTTCTATCACAACCTCCAGTGTGTTCAGTTTGACTCCTATAACAGAGCCAGCCTTTCTAATCAGTTTATTCAGCCTGTTGGCATCACCCATGTTGATGCCATTGCCCCAGCACACCACTGCATAGAAGATTGTACTGGTGACAAGAGACTGGTAGAACAGGTGAAGGAGAGGCCTGTATACTCCAAATGAGCTCAGTCCCCTAAGGAAGCAGAGGCGATTTTGGCCCTTCCTGTACGCAACCTCTGTGCTGGTGTTCCACTCAAGTCTGTCATCCAGGTGACTCCCGGGTACTTGTAGGCCCTCACCACATCCACATTCTCCCCATCAATAGTAACAGGAAGCAGGGCAGGCTTAGTCTTCCTAAAGTCCATTATCATCTCCTTTGTCTGACTGATGTCGAGCTGCAGATGATTCAGTTTGCACCATTTGACAAAGTCCTCCACCAGGGCCCTGTATTCATCCTCCTGTCCTCCCTTTATACACCCAACTGTTGCTGAGTCATCAGAGAATTTCAGCAGATGATATGACTAAGTGTTGTATCTAATGTCTGAGGTATACAGGGACAGAAAGTGAATTGCATGATTCATTGAGGTGGTGCAAAGTCAGTTTTGTCCTCACAAAATGAAATTGTCCATTTATCCACTTTTATCTTTTTGAATATGTGGGTTTCATTGAAAAAGTAGTATCATCGATTTGTTTTGTTCCATTTGGCACCACAAGACATTATGATTAGTTTAAACAGTCACAGAGATTCCTCCAAAAGAAAATCTCAATGCACGGTGGAATGGTTTTAATATTTTGTAAATTTGAATCCACAAGAGCATCTGAATTGCCATTTCTGGAGGATTGCTGTGAGGAGATGTTCTTACTAGTGACTACACTTCAAAAATATATAATTGGCTGTTAAGTGTCTTAGATGTTCTAAAACTGTGAAATGTCCTAAATAGAATTATTCAGTTCAACTCTCAAAATGAACAGCATTGGCTGTGCATTCAGCCTATTTCCAGACTTTAAAGGAACTGAGTTTTTGAATTCATGTTAGAATGGTGCTGACCAGAGATGGACCCCTGGGCCAAGTTATTTCTCTCTTGAAAAGTCAATGCTATTTTCTGTGGTTATTTGTACATTTAGTTGCTGTCCAGTAATCTCAATTTTTACTTGTATTAAGAACAACAATTTTTGGCATAAATATATCAACTGTGTTCTCAAAAATTTACTGGCTCTGTGAAGTATTAGTATCTTTCACACGTTTATGCTCAGCAGGAAGTGCCATAGCATAGCTGATGCAAGACAAGAAGCTGATTTTTCTCCTAGTGGTTTCACAGCTTTAATGCAAAGTGTTGTTTTGCTGTTGAAAATGCATTTGCAAACTCCTGCACTCAAAAGGGCTAAAATATGAGTGTTAAACGGCTTTCCTAAGCTCTTATAATGCACTTTACCAAGATCTAAGAACAAGCACAATCAAGATCCTCTCTATAACAGCTTTTCCCATACAATGATGTTTCTTGCATTATAGTCATTGGAAAAAAATTAACTTAAGTTCAACAAGTGGTTCATATGTGAGATTCTGAAGAAGATTGTGGAGGGAAGAGTAATGATCAGTAGATTCTGCAATGGTTCCAGCGGACTGAAAAATTGCAAATGTCACCCACCTCTTTCAAAGGGAGAGAAGCAGAAGAAAGGAAATTTAGGCCAGTTAGCTTGACCTCAGTGGTTGGGAAGATGTTGGGGTCCATTATTAAGGATAAAGATTTGGAATACTTGGAGGCACGTCATATAGTAGGCCAAAGTCAGCATAGTTACCTTAAGGGGAAAGCTTGTCTGACACAACTGTTGGAATTCTTTGAAGAAATAACAAGCAGGATCATAAAAAGGACCGTCATTGGATTTTGTTTACTTGGATTTTCAGAAGGCTTTGACAAAGTGAGGCTGCTTAACAAAATGAGAGCCCATGGTATTACAGTAAAGGTACCAGCATGGAGAGTAGATTGGCTGACTAGCAGGAGATATCAAGTGAGAATAAAAGGGGCCTATTCTGTTTGCTGCCAGTGACTAGTGGTGTTCTACAGGGGTCAGTGTCGGGACCAATTCTTTTCACATTTTATGTTAACAATATAGATGACAAAATGATGGCTTTGTGGCCAACTTTGTAGATGATACATAGATAGGTGGAGGGACAGGAAAGCAGGGAGTCTACAGAAGGACAGACTGGGATTATAAGCAAAGAAGTGGTAGATGAAATATAGTGTAGTGTGGTCATGCACTTTTGTAGAAGGAATAATGGCATTGACTATTTTTTAAGCAGAGAGAAAATTTAAAAATCAGAGATACAAAGGGACTTGGGAATCCTACTGCAGGATTTCCTAAAGGTGAACTTGCAGGTTGAGTAGGTTGTAAGGAAAGTAAAAGCAATGTTAGCATTTCTTTCAAAAGAACTAGAATATAAGAATATAAGGCTTTATAATGCATTGGCCAGACAGCACTTCAAACACTTTGAGCAATTTTGGACCCCTTATGTAAGCAAAGTTGTTCTGCCATTGGAGAGGGTCCAGAGGAAGCTCACTAGAATGAGCCTAGGAATTAAAGGGTTAATGGATGAGGAGCTTTTGATGGCTCTGGGCCTGTACTTGTTGGAGCTTAGAAGAATGTTGGGGAGGATCTCAATGAAACCTATTGAACATTAGGCCAAGATAGAATGGATGTGGAGAGGACGTTTCCTGTAGTAGTTGTCTTGGACCAGAGAACACAGCCTTAGAATACAGGGATGTCCACTTAAAATAGAGATGAAAAGTAATTTCTTTAGTGAATCTAAAAGAAATAGTGAATCTAAAAAGAAATAGTGAATCTATTGAATTCAGTGCCATGGATGTCTATAGAGGTCAAGTCATTGAGTGTATTTAAAATGGAAGTTGATAGGTTCTTGATTATTCAGGGCATCAAAGATTGCAGTGAAAGGGCAGGAGAATTGGGTTGAGAGGGATAGCAAATCATCCGTGATTGAATGGATGAGCATTCTTGATAGGCCGAGTGACTTGATTCTGCTCCTATATCTTATGCTTTTTATCTTTAAAACAATAGTCATTCTGAAATTTGTTTTCAGCACTCATTTATCGTTCTCACAATCTGACATGAATGACTGAAGTTCAGCTTTTTCTTTCAATTTTGCTGCCCTCTTCTCAGCATTATTGAGCTATGTTGGGTATTCCACCCTATTCGTTGTTCTCATATCACTTCTCACGGCAGAGCTTTGCTTCAACATCCCCATGTTACCTTTAAGATTTTGCTTTGTTTTTCAATGTTTCTCAAGTTCTTTGGTCATTCCTAAGGTCATTACATTGTTGGTCATATTATATTCCAGGTCATAATTGCACTCTTTATGTTTGTAGGGTTTATGATACAGTGATGCTACTGCACTTTGTATTGATGGTTCAGCTGTCTGTTACAAAGCTGAGGTGGAATTGAAGACATAATCAGCAGTGGAAAGTCTAGGCGGACAAGTTGCAGAAGGCATTCAAAACATGAATGTGGCATGTGGCACTACAGGCATGGATTTCATCCAGGACATCTGAAGTAAGGCCTTGAAAAATTCTGGCAACACTCCATTAGCACTAGAAGAAAGTCTGGGAGGCCTGCACCCACAGATGGTTTGGTTCATGTTTGTGGTGAAGGATTTCCAATTACTTCTCTTCCTTGAGGCTCTTACTGAGACGGAACTCTTACACAGCCCTTACAGGAAGGTATAAATCAATGGCAGGCAACTCATTATGTTCTCATTCTTCTTATCTCGGCAGAGGCTGGAAGCGTGGAAGGAGGTGCGGAGGAAGAAAAGGACCAGTTCTGAAACCATAAACATCTGGTACTGCCAGAACAGATTAGTTTGTTTTGTAATGAACTCTAAATACTTGCATTCATCAACCCTTGCCAATTACCTTAGGGTGTTAAAATCATCTTAAAGGGAAGTTAACAAAGGGTGATTCTTAGCAATATGGGAAACTGAATATATGGGAGGTGGAGTTTCATGCATTTGAGTGGATGCATAGAACAGATCAGATCTTTGTGAAGGTTTGCTGAGCAGCCATTGCAAACTCTCTGCAAACGAGTAACAATGACCTCGTGCTACAAGGTCCTCGTGGCATAGATAGATGCTGTACTATTTTGGAATATGGGGTAGTGGGAGGCGGACAGATCTGGGAACTTCCCCACTTATTTATGTAACCAAAGCTCTGCATCAATAGATCTTCAGATATTCTGAGGACTTTTCAGAGATATGCATGAAGGAAATCTCTCATGCTGGTGCTGCATAGGGCTTATTTGCTGTTTTTTCTGCTTTATGTCATTCAATAAATGCATTCATTAATTAATAACCTCCAGGAGGAAATAACAATCTCAGGATCTTCTTCATCAACTTAGGGAAAATAACTGCTTGATAAACAAAGCAATCTTGAAAGAGATGTCAAAATATCCAGCAAAAGTTGTTTTAAAAAATGTAATCTATAGTTTCTGTGTACCAAGAAAGGTCAGTGAAATGCAACTATTCATCTTGGAAACTTCTGCAGGAACCTGATGATATTCCATCTCCGTTTTATAGTTATTAATATTATCTGCTGCTCCCAGACTATGCTTGAATACGACCAAGCCCATTCAAGATCCTCTTTTGCCTCTGGTGGTATTTAGGGAAAGATAGTTTAATCCCAGCATATTTTAAATCTTAAACTTCTATCTAGTTAGATTGTTGAGGTGTTGCACAATTAAACAACTGAAATTTCAGCTACAAATTACAATCAAGCACCTTAATCCATGTATGGCTACATTGGATTAGGCAGAGACAATTGTCTGATCTCAGTGTAGAGATACAGGGTTAAATGAAACAGTTGATTTATAGAAAGCTGATTTAGTGTATTTACACTCAGTGGTCATTTTATTAGATATTTCCTATACCTAATAAAGTGACTACTGAGCCTACGTCCGTGGCACTCTGCTGTTGTAGTCCATCCATTTCAAGGTTCGAAGTATTGTACATTCAGAGATTCTCCTCTGCACATCACTGTTGACCTGCTGAGCTCCTGCAGCATTCCATATAACAGTAAGGATATCACTTGGAGTACTGAATGCAATTTGTTTGCCCCATTACAGGAAGGATGTGAAGGCTTTGGAAAGAATAGGGAAGGGGTCTACCAGGATGCCAACTGGATTCGAATGTATAAGCACTAAGGAGAGGAGAGGATGGACAAATTTGTTTTCTCTGGAGTGCTGGAGGCTGGCAGCCTGAAAGAAGTTTATAAAATTATTATAAGCCTAGATAGCATGTGCAGTCGGTACCTTTTCCCAGGATAGAAATGCTAAAATACCACAGGTTATTATTTAAAGTAAGAGGGGAAAGGTATAAAAGAGATGGAGCCAGTTTTTTTCACACAGAGTGGAAGGATCCTGGAAAGTTCAAGGACATTTAAGAAACTTTTAGATAGGCAGGCAAATGTTCAGGGAATGATATGATGATAGAAGTGATTCAGTTTAATTTGGCATCATAAACATCAAGGGGCAAAGGGCCTGTTCCTGTGCTGTACTCTTATATGTTCTAAAACATAGTGACTATCATTGAAGAAGCAAGGTGCAATCCTTCAGAAGTGTTGGTTTCATTGGTAACACCTGTGGAGAATTGTTAAGTACTAGTTTGTCTCATATTATTACTCCTACCTGTACAAACATACAGGCCACTTACAAACACACAAGTCATTTGCATACAAATGAATTTAAATACAAAATAAATGATTATTAGTCCCAGAACACTATTTACAAAAGGCATTAAGTAATTGTCTGCACTTTAGCAACATGTACATAACTCAAAGAACAATAGTAGAAAAGCAATTACAACACAAGGAAAAGGGAAAATATGATTAGAAAATTGAACAAGAGATATAGTGACAGAAAATAATTGTCAAGGAAGTAATGAAACGACAGTAAATCTATTTGTTGACTGCATTAACGGACTACAAATAAGCATCAGCTCTATTAGAGAATTCAGTTTACTTTATCTATCAGTCTCTTCTCTTTTTCTCTGTCAATGTGTGTCTGTATGCTTGTGTATAACTAGGCTAAGTGATTACATTTATAGATAAACAACAGCACAAACCCCTCAAGGCTCAGACTGTACACTGGCAGGGTGCTAATTTCCTGTTTGTGTCTGTCACAGGCTAGTTAGCAGCTGATAGCATTTGTGCCACCATAAAACAAAGCTGACAGGGAGATTATGAGAGTTCAATTGGGCCCTCCTCACATTTCCTCTCATTGCTGGGGCAGCAATCGGCATTATTTAACATCTGTGCAGCTGCACCCACCTATGGTGACCAGGCTGCACTCCACAGGCCATAGTCACAGATTTGTGGGTTAAAAGACACCTTCAGCATTAACAGCTCAGTAATTGCTTCAATTCAAAAGGCTCATTTGTGCATGGGATTACATCAAAGGATTTACTGTTGCTGCTTGGTGGCTTTCAACCAGCATTTCTTGTTCAGGTCCTGTTGGTGGGCTCGGAGCGCACACTGGGCAGTGATTCCAGAAAGGATGCCGAGAGATTACAAATAATTGGAGTCTGCTTCCTCTTCGATTGTTGAGCAGCCTAGTAGGTTAGAGATGAATAACTTTTTTTTACTGCTAAGCAATATTTCTCACCGAAGAGAATAAATGCTGTAATATGGCTTTGTTAGAACCTAGGGAATTTTAGATCTCTTTTACCCAGGGTATCCCATCCACAACAGAAGCTGCTTTGTTGTGCCTTCCATTCCAATGTCTGTCCCACTGGCATTTTGCAAATGGACAGAGGAGAGCAGGCCCTCTACTCATTCCTGTGCAACCATATCCACTGGTGCCTGGACTACCCAGTGAACATAAGGTGGGAATCCTGATTGAAGGATTCAAATTATCAATTTTGCCTCTAACTTCCACCCTGCTCTTAAGTCCACTTGGTCCATCTCCGATATCTCCTTCCTATTTCTTGATCTCTTTGGAGACAAACTGTCAACCCATGTCTTTTACAAGCTACTGACTACCATGGTTACCTCAACTATACCTCTTCCCACCCTCGCTCCTATAAAAATGCTATTATTTTTAATCTTTTCATGTATAATCATTATAGATTCGATTGATATTGTATGATCCTTTTTCGCTGACAGTTTAATAAGATATTGTTATCTTGTTACCAACTTAATTTCAAATCTATTGTATTCATAACCTATTTAATATAATATTATGTTATGTTTTTTTTTAAAAAACTAATAAAAAGATTGAAAAAGAAGAAAAAATGCTATTCCCTTTTCTCAGTTTCTTCACCTCAGCTGCATCTATTCTCAGGATGTGACTTTCCATTTCACAACATCAGAGATGCTCTCACCCACATCTCCTCCATTTCCCATACATTTGCACTCACCCTTTCTTCCTGCCACCATAATAGTGGTAGTCCTTCTTGCCCTTACCTACCACCCTATCAGCCTTCGCATCCAACACATTATCCTCCACAATTTCTGCCAACAACAAAGGGATTCTACTACTAAATATATCTTTACTTCAACCCCCCCCTTCAGCTTTCCGCACTCCCTCTGTGATTCCCTTGTCCGCTCATCCCTCCCCTCTGATCTCCTTCCAGGTGCTTATCCCTGCTAGTGGCCGAGGTGTTATATACCTCCCCATACACTTCCTCCCTCACCTCCATTCAATGCCCCAAGCAGTCCTTCCAGGTGAGGCAACACTTCACCTACGAATCTGCTGGCGTCATCTATTGTGTTCAGTGCTCCTAAAGTGGCCTCCTCTGTATTGGTGAGACCCACTGTAAATCATGGGGAACTGCTTTATCGAGCACCTCCACACCATCCATCACAAGCGTCACTTCCTGATGGATAAACATATTAATTTCCATTCCCATTCTTCTTCTGACATGTCAATCCACGGCCTCCTCTTATGCCAAGATGAGGCCACCCTCAGGGTGGAGGAGCAACACCTTATATTCAGTCTGGGTAGCCTCCTTTCAGTCTGGAAAGGAGTAGTCATTTCTCCTTTCAGTGAACAAATTCTAGTCCTTTCCTCTGTTCCCCATTCTGACCTTTCACTTCTTCTCACCTGCCAATTAGTTCCCTATGTGATCCCTCCTCATTCCCTTTTTCCTATCATCCACTCTCCTCTCCTTTCAGATTGTTCTTTTCCTGCTGTTGACTTTTCCTGCCCATGACCTTTCCTGCCCACAACCTTTTCTACCCACCTGGTTTCACCTATCACCTTCCAGAGAGCCTCTTTTCCCTCCCTCCATCTTTTTATTCAGGCATCTTTCCCCTTCCTTTCCAGTCCTGAAGAAGGGTTTCGGCCCAAAACAATGACTATTAACTCTTTTCTATAGATACTGCCCGACCTGCTGAGCTCCTTCAGCATTTTGCATGTGTTGATTTAGATTTCCAGCATCTGCAGCCTTTCCCATGTTTTGAAGGAGATTGTTGGCGGAATTAGAGGACTGCATGGTTAATTATGCAGTTTCTAAGAATAGAGGCTCAGAAGGTGGGATATGGTATTTCATAATGCTTTGAAAAATCATAACTCTTATGCAAGGGCACTGAACTTCCCATCCCACGAATCCTTCTTCCCCACACAATGGCTCTGCTCAAAGAAAAAATCCCAGGCCTGATTGACTTTGGAACAAAAAACTCCCACCACTTTTGGCAACCTCAATATACTTTCCATTCAAGAGGAGCAGTAGTGCAAGCTGGCTTTGAATGGTATGTTGATGAATCACTTGACAATGCTTCGTGCTGGCTTCATGTTAAACTAGGCCTGCTGGCTAATCCCACATCAAAATTTTCATTCAGGTGATGGTGCAGGAGCTATTGAGTTTAGCCTCTGCAGCCCCTTACTAACCAACCCCTCACCCCCAGTCTCAGAATCAGGAACAACATCAGTTTTAATAACACTGGCAAGACACACAAAATACTGGAGGAACTCAACAGGTCAGACAGCATCTAAGGAGATGAATAGGCAGTCAACATTGCAGGTCCAGACCCTTCATCAAGCAAGGGGGAAGAAGCTGGAATAAGACTATAGGATTATAGATATAGGAGCAGAATTGGGCCATTTGGCCCATCCAGTCTGCTCCACCAGTTCATCGTGGTTGATCCAATTTTCCTCTCAGCCCCAGTCTCCTGCCTTCTCCCCGTATCCCTTCATGCCCTGAGCAATCAAGAACCTATCAACCTCTGTCTTAAATACACATAAAGGCTCATTCAGAAGGTGGTGGAGGGGAGGGGAATGAGTCCAAGCTAAAAGGTAATAGGTGAAACCAGATTAAGGGGATGAAGTAAGAAGCTGGGAGGCTCAAATTCAAGTTCAAATTTATTGTCATTCAACTGTACATATGCATACAGTACCCCATTCCTGATGGTAAAGGATCAAAGATGGGAGAGATGACTGACAATGCTAAGGGCCCTGCATATAAAGCGCTCCTGATAATTATCTCTAATGGACCAAAGAGTGAACAATGATACTTGACTGATGTAAATGTTGGACCAGATTGCAAAGGTTGTGTGTGGGCTGAATTGAGGTGGCGAGGCCCAGGCCCGAGAGCATGTCGAAGTGGCAGGCCCCGGGTTTGAGAATGAGGCACACTTCCAAGCAAGAAACTACAGGCTGTGATTGCAGTGATCATAATCCTGTAGAAATGTACTTAGTAAAATTACTAGTAGCTTTGTTTGCCACTTGCAAAGCATTGCTGTCTCGCCAAAGCCATCTTCAGTGATAATAAACCTGACTTTGATTGATTCTGATTCAGGCGAGCTTCTGGGCGTTAAGATGTCACAGGCCATTCATCAGGGTTACAGTGATACTCTGCAGTTCAGAAGAAGGGCCTCTCCACCCTGAAACATTGACTTGCTTCCTCTCTCCACAGATGCTGGTTGACAGTCTGATTCCCTGTTGCGTTTCTGTTCCTGTTTCAGATTCCAGCATCAGCAGTTCTATTTGTTTTCTAGTACTATAATATTGTTTAGGTTACCAAATTAGCAGACATAGATCCAGACCAGAGACAAAAGTTCAAATCCCACAGGGCAGATGGGAATTTCAATTTAACTAATTAAATGTATCTGAAACTGAAATTAAAACTAGTCTCAGGAGTCAAAACCTTGAAGCTACCAAACTGTTCAATATCAAGCCAGGTTCAGAACACAAAAATCATAGTTTTTCTAACAAATATGCTGTTACTAAATAGTCATAGAAAAGTACAGCACAGAAACAGACCCTACTGCCCATCTAGTCTGTGCTGTACCATTTAAACTGCCTACTTCCATCAGACTGTTCCGGACCCACAGCATTCTTTACCCCTACCATCCAAACTTCTCTTAAGCGTTGAAATCAGGTTAATACGCCCCACTCGGCTGGTGCAAGTGAAGCGTCATAGGCATATAGAGCACAGAAAAGAGTTCCTTCAACCCACTGAGTCAACACCAACCATCAGCCACTTTTTTACAATAATCCTGTATTTCTATCACTTTTCATTCTCCCCAACTTGCCCCAGGCTCCAACACTTACCTTCACACCATGACAATCTACAACATCTAATTAACCTTCCATCTTGCACTTCTTTGGGGCATGGGAGGAAACCATCGCACCAGCAGGAAACCCACATGGACACAGAGATGCACATAGACAATACTCAGGGTTAGAATTGAACCTGGGCTCCTGGTACTGTCAGGCAGCTGCGCCACTAGGAAAATAGGAGCAATGATTTATCACAGGGACCATTCTGTCCTTCTGCAACAATGACAGAAGCAAACAGTTATTGAACAATTCTACATGATATATTACCCACTCAGTCAATTTTAAACTGAGTTGTACATCTATGCAGAGACAAATATGGCTTTCAACATCATGCTGATTCTTTTATTCCAAATTGCTTGACAAAATAATATTGTATCAGCCCCAGCTTGCATGAATGCTTGAACAGCTTGTTGCAATCTCAACTTTGAGGTAAAGAAAATTGACCTGTTCCATCTGATCATTGAAAAAAATTCAGCAGCCTACATTTCCTCTCATTTTGAGAAGTGCCCTTCAAAATGTTCTTCTTCCTTGGTTGACTCACTTGTGTGAAATCTGCTTTACACAAGATAGGTATTCGTGTATCAGAAATCCAGCTGAGGAAATATTACGCAGACTGCCAGTTCAGTGACCCTTGGCAAGCTTGTGGGTGTTAAACACTTCAAGAGCACATCTTAGGGGTGAGAAATATATTCAGAGAAATTCAGATCATCGTCATCATCCAAGCTTACACAAGATTGCAAGTTATATTTCATGGATTATGAGGAGTGTGTGAAAGGAACAGGCAGCTGTATATGCAGCCAACCAGAGTAGTCAATTCATACCATAGCCACAAGGCTGTGTGTTTAGTCCCCTACTCTACTTGTTTTATTCTTATGACTATAAGGCTAAGTACAGCTCCAATGCCATATTTAAGTTTCCCTTTGTTGTTGGCCGAATCAAAGGTGCTGATGAATCAGCATGTAGGAGGAAGATAGAAAACCTGGCTGACCAGTGCCACAACAACAACTTCCCACTCTTTGTCAGCAAGACAAAGGAGCTGATTATTGACTTTAGGAGGAAGCAATCAAGGTCCATGGGCCATTCCTCTTCGGAGAATCCGCAACTTTAAATTCCTTGGTGTTGTCATTTTATGGACTATTTTGAGTTAGATAGAGCTCTTATAGATAGCAGGGTCAAGGGATATGGGGAGAGGGCAGGAACGGGGTATTGATTGTGTATGATCAGCCATGATCACAGTGAATGGTGGTGCTGGCTAGAAGGGCCAAATGGCCTACTCCTGCACCTACTGTCTATTGACTGTCTTAGGCCCAGCACGTGTACAGTAATGAAGAAGGTACCACAGCACCTCTACTTCCTCAGTAGATTGTGAAGATGCAGCATGATATCTAAAACGTTGACAAACTTCTATAGACATGTAGTAGAGAATATATTGACTGCCTGCATTACCACTGCCCTTGAACCTAAAATCAGAGGTGGATACAGCCCAGTCCATCATGAGTGAAACCCTTCCCACTATTGAGCACATCTGCCTGGAGCATTGTAGCAGGAAAGCAGCATCCAGCATCAAGGACGCCATCTCCCAGGTCACGCTCTCCTCTCACTGCTGCCATCAAAAGGGGATAACTTCACTCAACCCATCACTGAACTGTTCCCACAACCTCTGGACTAGGCAAATCCAAAGAGCAGATTTTTGCATATCGGAGGAGAAAACTGGACATCCACAAGCCAGTCCTCATTAGAGGATTGGAGGTAGAGAGCATCAGTAACTTTACTAGAGAGCTACAAGATCTCTAGCCTTTCACCGGTTGAATCATTGCAATGCTCTTTGCCCAAAACATTGACTGGTTATTTCCCTCCATTGATGCTGCCTGTCTTGAATTTGGTGTATGTTACTCAAGATTTCTAGCATTCGTAGAATCACTTGTAATGGTTCAATTAATCAATTGTAATAGTTCCTTTAAAGTTTTGTGTCCTGACCTGCTGTTGGATCCATTGTCCAGTGAATTTCTTTCCTGCATCTTTCTAAACCATGGGTTGCCATCAAAGCTCTAATCATGTTATTCCACTCTATATTGTTCCTATAGAGGAAAGTGCCTCCAAGCATATTATTCCCCTCCTTCCTTATGTTTCATACCTTTAAACTCCAAACTTTTTGTCAAGGTCTTTCTTCTAATTGTCTGATAAGCGTTTCTAATCTTTTTGACCCTGTTTGTTTTCTGGTTGAGATCCTTGCTGTCCAGTTACATCTATTGTTTCTAATAATAATCAGGATGTGAACATTGTGATACAGAGGAATAAAGCAGGGAATATGTTTTTTTACTGTCTTTCACAAGGTTGATATCCTTTTCTATAAGTCCTTAATGGTGGAGATATGCCAACTCGTGGAGTGGTGCCGTAGCAACAAACTGGCACTCAACGTCAGTAAGGCAAAAGAACTGATTGAGAACTTCAGGAAGGGTAAGACGAATCAGAGGAATCAGAAGTGGAGAGAGTGAGCAGTTTCAAGTTCCTGGGTGTCAAGATCTCTGAGGATCTAGCCTGGTCCCAACATATCAATGTAGTTATAAAGAAGGCAAGACAGCAGCTATACTTTATTAGGAGTTTGAAGAGATTTGGCATGTCAACAAATACAGTCAAAAACTTCTATAGATGTTCCATGGAGAAGATTCTGACAGGCTGCATCACTGTCTGGTATAGGGGTGTGGGGAGCTACTGTACAGGACCGAAAGAAGCTGCAGAAGGTTGTAAATCTAGTTAGCTCCATTTTGGGCACTAGCCTACAAAGTACCCAGGACATCATCAGGGAGCGATGTCTCGGAAAGGCAGCATCCATTATTAAGGACCTCCAGCACCCCGGACATGCCCTTTTCTCACTGTTACCATCAGGTAGGAGGTACAGAAGCCTGAAGATACACACACGGTGATCAGAAACAGCTTCTTCCCCTCTGCCATCCAATTCCTAAATGGACATTAAACCCTTGGACACTACCTCACTTTTTTTTAATATACAGTATTTCTATTTTTTTTGCACATTTTTAAAATCTATTTAATATACGTATACTGTAATTGATTTATTTTTTATTCTTATTTTATTTGGTGTTATTTGTTTCTCTCTTCCACATTATGTATTGCATTGAACCGCTGCTGTTAAGTTAACAAATCTCACATCTCATGCCAGTGATAATAGACCTGATTCTGATTCTTCTGTCCTTTTACTCCCCAATCTATAGGCATGGGATGTTGCAGATGTTAATTAGAGAGACAGAAGTGCTCTCTTTGAGACAAGAAATGTGCGTTATTACTCACAGCAAAGCATTGTGGGCTGTGCAGTTGAAGAAAGTAAGAGATTGAAATTGTAGTGCCGTGCCTGATTTTATTTGTTACTGAGAAAGGAAGAGCCGAGTTAAGCATGTTGCAACTGGATCATCAAGCCACCTGCTCTGTGGTGGAGCGATGCTCACAGAAGTGAGGATGCATGTGCACTTCATATCCGACTCCTCAGCTTTGTTTTATTTCAATTGATTTTTATCAATACTGAGGCTGATTGGTGCTTTAATTAAATGTATCATTTGAAATTTTAAATCATGCTTCATAATTTTAATTTTTTAAAATTATTTCTATACATTGAACTATCTCTGACTATCAGGAGTACAGAAGCCTTTGACTGTGGTAAGTACAGGCAATGTACTTACCTGTAACATTGCCTGAGCCATTGACTGGCATTTCTACTTTAAAAGCTCATGACATCTGAAACCATTCTGCTGTTGTTGAAATATTTAAAATGAACCAGTGGCATCAACATTAAATTAATCCTCCCTCCAAGTTCAAAAGCACAGGGAACATGCCTCCAACTTGTTATGAATGCTCACTTTATCATTTTGGCATTGATGTGTTTTGAGGCAAAGTGTGAAACAATATGAAATATTTCATTATTGCAGCTGAATCCAAATCCCAATGTGAAATTAGGAAACCAATTAAACTTTTACAGATGAGTTGAGGGTTCTACTATATTGTTAGGAGTCATAGAGAAATATAGCACCAATATATGCCCTTCAGCCAATGAGTCTATGCGACCAGAATACACACACTGCTAATCACAAATTCCTGTGCTTGGCCCATATCCCTCAATATATTATCCAAGTGGTTCTTAAATAGTACAACTCTGCCTGCCTCAATGACTTCTTCTGATAGTTGGCTCCATGTACAATCTGCAGAAAAAGGGAAGCAGGAACTTAAGGTAAAGGAACCCTTAGGAGGCAGTGATCATAATATGTTCAGATACACCCTACAATTTGAGAGGGAGAAGCTAAAGTCAGATGTAACAAAATTACAGTGGAATAAAGGGATTTACAGAGGCATGAGAGAGGAGCTGGCCAAAGTTGAATGAAAGGGAATACTAGCTAGGATGATGGAAGAATGGCAATGGCTGGTTTCTGGGAGCAATTCAGAAGGTACAGGATAGATACATCCCAAAGAAGTATTTTAAAGGCAACCATGATTGATTGACAAGAGAAGTTAAAGCCAACATAGATGCAAAAGGTAGGGCATATAATAGAGCAAAAATTGAAGGGAAGTTAGAGGATTGGGAAGCTTTTAAAAACTATCAGAAGACAACTAAAAAAGTCATATAGAGGTAAAGGATGAAATATAAGCCAATAAGACACAGGAGCAGAATTAGGCAATTTGGCCAATCAAGTTTTCTCTGCCATTCAATCATGGCTGAGCTTTTTTACCCCTCCTCAGTCCCACTCCCCAGCCTTCTCCGCATAACCTTTAATGCCATGTCCAGTCAAGAACCTATCAAGTTATGCCTTAAATATACCCACCACCTGGCCTCCATGGCAGCCTATGGCAACAAATTCTCTCTGTCAAAAGAAAATTCGCTGCATCTCTGTTCTAAATGGATGATCTTCTACCCTAAGGCTGTGCCCTCTTGTCCTAGATATCCACACCACAGAAACGTCCTTCCATATCTGCTCTGTCTAGGCCTTTCAACATTCGAAGGGTTTCAATAATATCCCCTTTCATCATTCTAAGTTCCAGTGAGTACAGACACAGAACTATCAATGGTTCCTCGTATGATAAACCTTTCATTCATGGAATCATCCTTGTGAACCTCCTCTGAACCATCTCTAATTCCAGCATCTTTTCTTAGATGAGGATCCCAAAACTGTTCACAGTACTCAAGGTGAGGCCTCACCAGTGCCTTATAAAGCCTTAGCATCACATCCCTGCTCTTGTATTCTAGACCTCCTGAAATGACTGCTAACATTGCATTTGCCTTCCCCATCACTGACTCAACCTGCAAGTTAATCTTCATGGTGTTCTGCACAAGGACTCTCAAGTCCCTTTATATCTCAGATTTTTGGATTTTCTCCCAATTTAGAAAATAGTTTGCACAGTTATTTCTACTACCAAAGTGTATGACCATGCATTTTTCAATATTGTACTTGATTTGCCAATTTCTTGCCCATTCTTCTAATCTGTCTAAGTCCTTCTGCAGCTTACCTGTTTCCTTTACTTTACCTGCCCTTCCACCAACCTTCATATCATCTGAAATCTTGGCAACAAAGCTATTTACTCCATCATTCATATACAGCATAAAAAGAAGTGGTCCCTACACCGACCCCTGCAGAACACCACTAGTCACTGGCAACCAACCAGAAAAGGATGTTTTTATTCCCACTCACTGCATCCTATCAATCAGTCAATGCTCTAACCATCCCAGTAACTTTCCTGTAATAAACTGAGTTCTTAACCTGGTAAGCAGCCAAAGGAGTGACACCTTGTCAAAGGCTCCTGAAAGTCCAAATATACAATACCCACTGCATCCCCTTTATCTATCCTACTTGTAATCTCCTCAAAGAATTCCAACAGGTTTCGCATGCAAGGTTTTCCCTTAAGTAAACCATGCCGACTTTGTCCTATCTTGTACAGTGTCACCAAGTATTCGATTACTTCATCCTTAACCATTGGTTCCAACATCTTCCCAACCACTGTGGTCAGGCTAACCGGTCAATAATTTTCTTTCTACTGCCTTCCTCCTTTCTTAAAGAGTGGAGTGACATTTGTAATTATCCAGTCCTCTGGCTCTATGCCAGACTCCAATGGTTTTTGAAAAGTCATTACTAATGCCTCCACAATCCCTACCACTACCTCTTTCAGAACCCTAGGGTGCATTTCATCTGGTCCAGGTGAATTATGTACCATTAGTTCTTTCAGCTTTTTGAGCACCTTCTCCCTGGTAATAATATTCGCATTTTCTTCTCTTTCTTCATGCCCCTTCAACATTTGGCACATGGTGTCTTCTACAGTGAAGACTGATGCAAAATACTTACTTAGTTCACCTGCCGTCTCCTCATTCCTTGTTATTATCTCTCTGGCCTCATTTTTCTAGCAGTCCCATATTCACTCAAATCTCTTATTTTTTGACATATTTGAAAAAGCTTCTAATATCCACTTTAATATTATTTGCTAGCTTACTCTCATATTTCATCTTTTCCATCCTAATGATTCTTTACTTGCTCTCTGGAGGTTTTAAAAAACATCCCGCTAATTTTTGCTTTGTTATATGTTCTCTCTTCTGCTTTTACATTAGCTTTGACTTCCCCTGTCAGCCATGGTTGTACTATTTTTCCATTTGAGTATTTCTTTATTTTTGGAATACACCTATCCTGCACCTTCCTCATTTTCCCTAGAAACTCAAGCCATTGCTGCTCTGCTGACATCCCTTCCAGCATCTCCTTCCAATTTACTTTGTCCAACTCCTCTCTCATACCACTGTAATTTCTTTTATTCCACTGAAATACTGCCATGTCAGACTTTGCTCTCTCCCTATCAAATTTCAAGTTGAACTCAATGATATTGTGATTGCTGCCTCCAAAGCGTCCTTTTACCTTAAGCTCTCTAATCACCTCTGGTTCATTATGTAACACCCAATCCAATATAGCTGATCTCCTCGTAGGCTCAATGACAAACTGTTCTAAAAAGCCATCTTGTAGGCATTCAACAAACTCACTCTCTTGAGATCCATTTCCAACCTAATTTTCCCAACTGACCTGCGTGTTGAGATTTCCCATGACTATCATAATGTTGACCTTTTTCACACACCTTTTCTATTTTCTGTTGTAATTTGTGGTCCAAATCCCAGCTACTGTTTGGAGGCCAGTATATAACTGTCATCAGGGTCCTTTTACCTTTGCAATTTCTTTACTCAACCCACAATGATTCAACATTTTCTGATCCTCTGTCACATCTTCTTGCTGATTTGATTCCATTCTTCACCAGTAGACCCACACCACCCCCTCTGCTTAACATTCCTATCCCTTCAATATAATGTGCAACCTTGGATATTCAGCTCCCAACTCCAATGATCCATGATACCTGACAATCTGTAATTGTGCAACAAGATCATCAACCTTATTTCTTATACTTTGTGCATTGAGATATGACACTTTGAGTATTGTATTTGTGATCCTTTTTCATTCTGCATTACTAATGCACTGATACTCACCCTACCATTGGCTGCCATTGGTGTTCCACAGAGCCCGATGTTGTGCTTCTTTTTACGTTATATGTCAATGATATGGATGATGGAATTAATGACTTTATGGTTAAGTTTGTGGATGGTTAATTTGCAAGTTGAGTCAGTGATGAGAAAGGCAAATGAAATATTGGTATTACTAATGAGGGCCTCACCTGGAAGATTGTGAGCTGTTTTAGGCTCCATTATCTAAGAAAGGATGTGCTGACATTGGATATGGTTCAGAAGATGCTCACAAGAATAATTCCATGAATGAAAGGCTTATCATATGAGGAGTGCGTGGTGGTTCTGGGCCTGGACTCGCTTGACTTTAGAAGAATGAGGGGGGATCTAATTGAATCCTATCGAATGTAGAAAGATATGGACAGTGTGAGTGCGGAGAGGATCGTTCCTCTGGTGGGACAGTCTAGGGCCAGAGAGCACAGCCTCAGAATAAAGGGCTACACATTTAGAACAGAGATTAGGGTGAATTTCTTCAGCCTGAGGGTGGTAGATCTATGGGATTTGTTGCCCAGATGGCTGTGGAGGCCTGACCATTGAGTGTATTTAAGGCAGAGGTTGAAAAGTTCTTGATTTGGCAGGGCGTAAAAGGTTACGGGTGGAAGGCAGGAGATTGGGGATGAGTGGGAAATGTATCAGTCATGTTGAAAAGGCAGAGCAGACTCAATGGGCTGCATGGCCTATTTCTGTTTCAATGTCTTATGATCTTATGAAACTGTTAGTGTCATGGGCAGGGGCATTGTGGACATTTTTAGTTGGCCACAGGCAGCAGGTGTGATCCCATCTCAAGAAATGGTTTGCCATCCCTTTGCTGATCCACTCAGCAGAACATGAGCCTTTGCACGTCTGATTAACAGATGAGTCCTTGGTCACCTGGTATTGTTAGTACTTTCAGCCCTGGTCATTTTCACAAGGAACACAATCACGCTGGTATCAGAGCTGACTCTCTCACTGCTCTGAAAGTTCAAGTAGCCACTACCTGTCACAAATTGTGCCTGTAGCCACCGGGTGATTTCTGTACCGGTCATGAATGGTGTGTCATCACTTCCTGTGCAATGTTCATTTAACATATTGCCAGGCAAGTAATCTCACTTTGTTCTGGAGCATGTCCAATACTGAGCAACTTCTAAATCAGGAAAATTTACAAAATATTTACTTGGAATAAAATGATAATAACCCCAGGTACATGGTCCAGTTACCATGTTTTAATTGGATGTCTCTCTGAGTTGGTCCCAGCTGAGAAATGAGAGGACCCCGCAAATAGGTTTTCATATCTATTCTCCTTCAGTGACCCTTCTCTAATAGTACTGATCTTCTCCCACCCATTGACTACCTCCCTCAACTTTGTCCCCCACTATTCACCGTACCTCCCGACTTTGAACCCGATATCCATCCAAGACCCAATCATATCTCCAATCCGTCACCAAAATCAACCATTACACCATTACCTGTAGCTAGGTAATGATCTCTAATTACTGGTCCACACTTTCCTGTAACCCAACATCCAAACTATGGTCATGAGTTTCTTACATTTTACTTTCCTGAGCTGGTTAGTCATGCGTTCCAAGAGGGAGGTCTATAACAGCTCAACACCCTGAGTCTCAGGCTCTGTTGAATGATTCTCCAGTGTCTGAATAATCCAGAATTGGTGGTGAAAACTGATATGATGGAAGCAAGTAAGGGGCTCCTGGAAAGACACATGAATATGCAGGGAATGGAGGGATATAGACCATTCATAGGCAGAAGCTTGACCCATCTTGGGCCACAGGGCCTGTTCCTGTTCAGTTCTAACCCAAACAAAATTTGCACTGCCCTCACCGGTGCTTAGCACAGTTTGATACCATAGGACAGTTTGTCTGCTACTTGTCAAATTCTTGGCTAGACTAATGTAAGTACCATTCGAATTTTGTTCATAGAGTATGTGATGATGCACCAGCACCCAATCACTTTAAGTAGCCATGAAAAAGCCTTTGGGAACCAATGACTACGGAGCGCCATCCATCCACCACTGACTGCAAAATGTAACCCAATGACTTCAAAATTTCACGACATTATGTGAGTGATATTAAACCTGGCTCTGGTTCTGATTCTGACAACTTGAAGCTCTCTTTCATTAAAAGTCCAGAGACGTACGAACTGAAAACAACCTTTGAATAAGGCTCAGAAACACTGGAAGGGAAATAAGGCAAAAGGACTGCAACAAGACAGTTGAGCATCTGGAACTCACTGTATGAACAGGTGGTTGAGACAGAAACCGTTACTAAGTTAGACACTCTAAATACTGCACACTAGAATGCAACAGAACAATTGCTGGAAATTGGAACTAGTTTCACTAACATTTTTTTTCCCCATTCATACAGATACCAGTGGTTGAATGCATTCCTTATATGCTGTAAATATTTTATGAAACTATCATTCCCGGATTGCTAGATACCTTTCAAAGTTTGCTGCCAAGCAGTGCCTTTCCCAGTCTAAATATGCACATTTTGAAACATTGCATCTGATCTGTGATCTGAAGTGATTCCCCCCCCCCTTCCCTACCCCACGCTGCTCTCCTGAGAAGTCATCCCCACAAGTATTTCTAAATTAACCAAGGATGCTTTGCGTTGTGAATGTTCTTGAGCAGACAAAATCCCACCTCTAAAATCACATCAGCAGCTACAGAATTCAGCAGCTTTTAATGAAATTTCAATACATTTCGCCAGAAAATCCTTTTGACATTAAGAACAGAATTTTCAATCATTGTTTTAATTGCAAGCTCCTCAACTAGTTTGATGCCCTTCTAGATATTTTCTTACCTTCCAGGAGGACAAGTTTAGCGAGAAGATATTGACATGAAACTCACATTGGGACCAAAATGTTACAATTACACCCTATGTTCACATATGTTTCTACTGTTGCAACCAAACAAGCTTCTCAGGTGTCAAACACCAAGTGGCCACATGGGCTGTGACCAGTCTTAATCTTGCTTAGGACTGTCCACACATTCTGTGGCTGTGCCGTCATTCAGTTTGTTGGGTTTGTTACATGGTATTTGTCCACAAAGCTGTTTTCTCTTCGAGCTTTCCACCAAGATTCTTCACTCTTGTGGAGTGTCAGGTGATGGATTCGTGACTAACAGGGTTTCTGGAGACTTCCTCAAGTGGAAAGTTCCTGAAAATCTCCATTAAAGGTGTCCAGGTTAGTGTTCTGATCTGTTGCTTCTCTGTATATTGCTGGAAGTGAGATGATATTTGCAAATTCTAGAGTCATAAAGACATACAAGACAGAAATAGGTCCTTCAGCCAATCAAGCCCACACTGATCATCAACCACTCATTTACACTGAACCTACAGTAATCTCACTTCTTATTCTTATTTCATTCTCATCATCTCTCCACAGATTCAGATTCATTTACTTATCAGCTCCGCATTGAAATGAAGACCTCCGGCAATGAGTCAGGGTCTGTGGCTCAGAAGGGAAGTGGGGAAAAGAGGAGAGCTAGAACGGGGTGGGCAAACTTTTTGACTTGTGGGCCACAAAGGGTTCTAAAATTTGACAGGGGGGCCGGAGTGTTTTGGTAATACACCTCATAAGAGAAAATAAAATATCATGGGATATGTAGAAAACATGTGCTTTAATTTCAATTGAAAATGAACAAATGCATTACAACAAAATATCTGTCTTTGAAGTCCCATGGTATTTAGCTATTTATTGAAATGACTTTTAAAACACTGAAAATTAAATGAATAAAATACAGCTTTTTTAATAGTAACAGTTATTATTTTAAAGCACTGAAAATTCTGTTATCTTTCAAGATATTATCATCATCACTCTCCTCCTGACTGTCTTTATTTCAAAAACAGTAGGAGATGCAGGTCTACTTGTCCTGCTCCTTCTTATTCAATTGTCCCCTGTGCCAAAACTCAACAACGATTAGCATAAAGACAGAACACTGACAGCGCGCCAGTATGCAGAGCGCGTTATTTGCTCTGGAGCGCATTTTTTATTTTGAGAACGTACGTGCACCTGCGCACTACTCATGTCCATCACTTAACAGAAATGACATGTAACGTAAGGCTTATTGAAAAAAAATATTTTCAAATGCATTTTTTGCATAACACAACGAAGAAACTAATTTTAATTTCAGTGGGAACAGTGTTGTTGGTCTCCCTTTTTAGCCAGTGCATCAAAGTCTGGATTTAGTTTGGTTGTGGCGATTCTCAGGATGGATCTGAGGTGTTGGTCAGTTAACTTGGATCTGTGGCTGGCTTTGTTGATGTTCATGCTGCTGAACGCCTGTTCACACAAATAGGTCGAGCCGAACAAAGAGTAAAGCGCAAATGTGGAGTAATATGCTGCACCTCAACAAAGGTCAATGTGTAGCGGTGTGCTACATGCAGTGCTAAAATTACGACACAGAATCGGTAACTGCAGTCGAAGAAAAAATCTTTATTCGAAATCCCCAGCCTCAATTTTAAGCCTCCCTCAACTTGCCCCCCCCCCCCCCGTGGCGCAGAGGCTCCAAAGCTCTGGGCTCGCAAATCCCCGCAGGCTATCTACCTCAGCCGGAACGCTGGCTAATTGTGAGCCGGTTCGGATGTGCCAGGAAATGGGTCGCCACAAATGTATATAGAGTGCGTCATCTATTGGGAAAACACCAGAATTGCGGGGAAAAAAACGTTAACAAGGTTTATTAATATAATTTCATCAAGTTCTGCGGGCCAGATTAAAAAGCTTAACGGGCCGCATATGGCCCGCAGGCTGTAGTTTGCCCATGCCTGAGCTAGAATGTTAGAGGATTCATCGGTTAGGGGAACAGAACTAGGTTCTGTGGACAAGAACGAGATTTTCAGAGGGTTTGTTGCCTCCTGGGTGAAGATATAGGAGCAGAAGTAGGCCATTCAGCCCATTGAGTCTGCTCTGCCATTCAATCATGAGCTGATCCAATTCTTCCAGTCATCCCCATTCCCCTGCTTTCACCCCATACCTTTTGATGCCCTGGCTAATCAAGAACCGATCTATCTCTGCCTTAAATACACCCAATGATTTGGCCTCCACAGCTGCTCATGGCAACAAATTACACAGATTTACCACCCTCTGACTAAAGTAATTTCTCCGCATCTCAGTTCTTAAAGGAGTCCTGAAGTCATGCCCTCTTGTCCTAGGATCCCCTACCATGGGAAATAACTTTGCCATACCTAATCTGTTCAGGGCCTTTAACATTCTGAAAGTTTCAAATGAGATCCCCCCCCCCCACTCCTCCTGAACTCCAGGGAATACAGTCCAAGAGCTGCCAGATGTTCCTCATACGGTAACCCTTTCATTCCTGGAATCATTCTCGTGAATCTTCTCTGAACCCTCTCCAATGTCAGTGTATCCTTTCTAAAATAATGAGCTCAAAACCACACACAATACTCCAAATGTGGTCTCATGAATACCTTATAGAGCCTCAACTTCACATCCCTAATCTTATATTCTGTAGCTCTAGAAATGAATGCTAACACTGCATTTGCCTTCTTCACAGCCCACTCAACCTGGAGGTTAACCTTTAGGGTATCTTGCACAAGGACTCCCAAGTCTCTTTGCATCTCTGCATTTTGAATCCTCTCCCCATCTAAATAATAATCTGCCCATTTATTTTTTCCATCAAAGTGCGTGACCATACACTTTCCAATATAGTATTTCATTTGCCACTTCTTTGCCCATTCCCTTGAACTATTTAAGTCTCTCTGTAGGGTCTCTGTTTCCTCAACACTAACCACTCCTCCACCTAACTTTGTATCATCATCAAATTTAGCCATAAATCCATAAATAAAGGTAGTCCCTGAGTTATGAACAACTTGTACTTACGAACCGAGGAAGGAGAACAGCGTCCGCCATTTTAAGTCGGATCGCGACGCCTACAGCATTTTAAGTCGTTGCCGTTGATACTGTGTTGAGTGTGTAACTTTGTACTTGGCTTAAATTTTTCTTAGCAAGACTCACCCTGACCACCTCCCCCCCCCCCCCCCCACTTTTCCAGTCAGCTGGTGGCACAGCGAGATCAGAGCCAGGCTCGAGAATGGAGGTTCCTGAGTTCGATCTAGTGACAGATGCTCCCGAGCGCGCCGGGTTGATGTCGAGCTCGCAACTCGACCTCGTAAAAGAAAATACTGCCACCTCCGGTTTAAATTCCCACACAAAATATTGAGGAGGATCATATACCCAAACCCAGCACAGCCCCCACTTGTCCCATTTAACCTGTCTCAATGCGGTGGACTTTAGGACCTGGGGTTTTCAGTACTGTGGTCCTTAGGACCCAGCAGAGTTCGGGAGCCGGCGGAGGTTGGGACCCGCCACTCGCAGTGTTTCTGTTCCGTTGACGGGAAGCAATCATGATTGAAAATAAAGTGGAAATAATAAAGCGTTTGGAAAGAGGTGAAACATCATCAGTCATTGGAAAAGCGTTAGGCTACGGTCGGTCAATGATCGGAACAATTTTAAAGTATAAAGGATAAAATGAGAATAATGGAGCATGTGAAAGGCCCTGCCCTGATGAAAGCTACAATTATTACTAAGCAATGCAGTGGTTTAATTATTGGAATACATACCTTTCTTAAGTGTTTTATATGCATAGAAAGGCAAAATATATACTGTATACTAAGACAAACATTTGACTAACTGACGCTAAATAATACCGGATGTACTTGTTCTGACTTGTGTACAAATCCAACTTAAAGACGTCTCAGAAACGGAACTCGTTCGTAAAGAGTACCATAGTCCAAATCATTGACATACATTGCAAAAAGCAGCGGTCCCAATACCAAACCCTGTGGAACTCCAGTGGTAACCAGCGGCCAGCCAGAATAGGATCCTTTTATTCACACTCTCTGTTTTCTGCCAACCAACCAATGTTCCACCCATGCTAGTAACTTCCCTGTAATTCTATGGGCTCTTATCTTGCTAACAGCCTCATGTGCGGTATCTTGTCAAAGGCCTTCTGAAAATCCAAGTACACCACATCTACTGCATCTTCTTTGTCTACTCTGCTTGTAATTTCCTCAAAGAATTGCAGTAGGTTTGTCAAGCAGGGTTTTCCTTTCAGGAAACCATGCTGGCTTTGGCCTATCTTGTCATTTACCTCCAGGTACTCCGTAACCTCATCCCGAACAATCAATTCCAACAACTTCCCAGTCATTGATGTCAGGCTAACAGGTCTATAGTTTCCTTTCTACTGCCTCCCACCCTTCTTAAATAGTGGAATAACATTTGCAATTTTCCAGTCATCCAGTACAAATCCAGAATCTATCAATTCTTTAAAGATCATCATTAATGCCTCCCGCAATCTCTCCAGCTACTTCCTTCAGAACCCAAGAGTGCATTCCATCGAGTCCAGGAGATTTATCCACCCTCAGACCATTAAGCTTCCTCGGCACCTTCTCAATCATAATTTTCACTGCACAAACTTCACTTCCCTGACACTCTTGAATGTCCAGTATACTGCAGATGTCTTCCACTGTGAAGACTGATGCAAAATACACATTCAGTTCCTCAGCCATCTCTCATAACAATATCTCCAGCATAATTTTGTACTGATCCTATATCTCTTTTACTCTTTATATACTTAAAAAAGTGTTTATTCTATTCTTTAATATTAGCCGCCAGCTTTTTTTCATAATTCATCTTTTCCATCCTGATGACCATCTTAGTTTCCTTCAGCAAGTTTTTAAAAGCTTCTTAATCCTTTATCTGCCCACTAGCTCTGGCTTCCTTGTATGCCCTCTCTTTTGCTTTTACTTTGGCTTTGACTTCACTTGTCAGCCACAGTAGTGTTCTTCTTCCCTTTGAAAATTTCTTCTTATTTGGAATATATCTGTCTTATACTTCCCTCATTTTTCACAGAAACTTCAGCCATTGCTGCTCTGCTGTCCTTCCAGCAAATGTCCCTTTCCAGTCAACTTTGGCCAGTTCCCCTCTCATGCCATTGTAATTTCCTTTATTCCACTGAAGTATTGACACATTGGAATTTACTTTCTCCCTCTCAGTTTTCAATTTGAGCTTGATCATATTGTGATCACTGTTCCCAAAGGGTTCCTTAACCTTAAGCTCTCCTATCACCTCCGGATCATTGCTCAACACCCAATCCAGTACAGCTGACCCCCTAGTGGGCTCAGCACCAAGCTGTTCAAAAAAGCCATCCCTTAGACATTCTACAAATTCTCCCTCTTGAGGTCCAGTGCTGTCCTGGTTTTCCCAATCCATTTCATGTTAAAATCCCCAACAGTTATCATGACATTGCCTTTCTGACACCACGTTTCTATCTCCAGCTGTGATTTGTAATCCACATCCCAACTGCTGTTTGGAGGCCTGTATACAAGTGCCATTTGGGTCCTTTTACCCTTGCCATTTCTTAACTCAACCCATAGAGACTCTACACCTCCCAATCCTATGTCATCCCTTTCTAATGATTTAATATTATTTCTTATACACAGGGCCACACCACCCCCTCTGCCTACTAATCTATCTTTCTGATACATCGAATATCCTTGGATGTTCAGCTCCCAATGGCAACCATTCTTTAGCCAAGTTTCAGAGATGGCCACAACGTCATATTTGCCAATCTGTAGATGAATTTTAAGATCATCCATTTTATTCCTTATGCTGAGTGCATTTTAATACAACACTCTCAGTCCAATATTTGTTGCTTTCAATTTTAACTACACCACGCCTCTATTACTCTGTAACTCATCCCATTGGCTTTGATTAAGCCTCATCCCCTGCCTGTTCTTTCTATCATCTCTGTTGCACACAATCTTTGATTTATTTCTGTTCTCCCCTTCCTCAGCTCTATCACTCTGGTTCCCATCCTCCTGCCAAATTAGTTTAAATGCTCCCAAACAGCTCTATTAAATGTGCCCTCTAGGATATTGGACCCCTTTGGGTTCAGGTGTAACCCGTCCTTGTTGTCCAGGTCATACCTCCCCCAGAAGAGGCCTCAATGATCCAGGAATCTGATTCCCTGCCCCCGACACCAGTCTCTCAACCACACACGAATATGCCTGATCATGCTATCCTTGCACTTGCCAGCATGTGGCACAAGCAGCAATCCTGAGGTTACTACCCTAGAGGTCCTGCCTTTCAGCTTCCTACCTAACTCCCTGAATTCTCCCCTCAGGACTTCCTCCCTTTTTCTACCTTATCATTGGTACCAACATGTACCAAGACTTCTATCTGTTTATCCTCTCCCTTCAGAATAATCCACACCCGATCCAAGACATCCCGTACCTTGGCAGCTGGCAGGCAACACTCCATGCGGGTATCTCTATCAGGCTGACAGAACCTCCTGTCTGTTCCCCTCATTATGGAATTCCTTATGACTACCACATTCCTCACCTTTCTCTTCCCCTTCTGCACCACGGAACCAGGCTCTGTGCCAGAGACCCGATTGCCATGGTCGTCCTCTGTCAGGTCACCCCCCTCAACAGCATCCAAAATGAGATAATGATTACTGAGGGGGATGGCCACAGGGGTGCTCTCTACTATCTGATCTCTCCCCTTCCCATCACTGACCATCACCCATTTACCTAACTTCTACAGCTACAGAGTGACTCACTCCCTGTAGCTCCTCTCTATCTCCTGTTCACTCTCCCTAATAAGCTGTAGGTCATTGAGTCGCAGTTCCAGATCCCTAACACAGTCTCTCAGGAGCTGTATCTCGGTGCACCTGACGCAGATGTGTCCATCTGGGACACTGGAAGATTCCCAGGATTCCCACATCCGATGCCCAGAGCAGAATACTAACCCTACCGACGTGCTCACTATTCCTCAAAAAAATGCAAAGAAAAACCAAAAATGAAGTCCACTTACCCACTTACCTCACTGAAGCCCACTTTCCTCGAAGCCTGAATGAGGAAAAGCCTGTCGTTTCTACTCTTGCCACTGGCCTACTCCCGACAACGGCTGCTCCACTATCCCTTCTGTACTTTTATTTAGTTCATCAAGCTCAGTTGCCACCACTGATAGGCCCCACACAATGGACTAATGTCTGCGATGCTCTCATTTCAAATCACCGACTTTAACCTGTGAGAAGCACTCCTCTGTCGAGTTGATTTGCCACTGCTGATAGACCCCGCACGGTCAAATATAGTTGTAATGAAAGCTGTTGGCACTTTGGCCTTCATAAATCAAAGTAATCAGTACAGTGTGGTAAACTATGTATACCTGTCTGGACATGCCCCTCTGCTGAATGCTCCTGTGGCTCTTCCCACAGACCCCTGTATAAAGGGGATTGGGGCACTGCTCCTCCCTCAGTCTCCGAGATGCTGTGCTCCCTTTTGCTGCTAATAAAAGCCTATCATTCACCTCCCATCTCCGAGAGTTATTGATGGTGCATCAATTTTATTAGCAGCAATTTTAAAACATGGAGAGCATTTTACGACCCAACAGATTGGATCTTGACCCTCAACCCCAGGGAGCCGGCGACGCTTTTGAACTCTGGCTAGCATGCTTCGAATCGTACCTGGAGGAGATTCATGTGACTGACCCTGCCACGATGCACAGGGTTCTCCTCTCCAGAGACAGAGCAAGGGTCTACTCCATGATCAGGGACCAAACGGACTACCAGGGTGCGATGGATACCCTCAAAATACAATACCGACAGCTGATGAACACAATGTACGCAAGACATCGCTTAGCAACACGGCGGCAGCGGGTCGGAGAGTCGAACACTGAGTTTGTCCGGGCCCTACAGACACTTGTGCGGAACTGCGACTGCAGGGGACTGACGGGGAACAGCATGTGGAGCTGCTGGAAAGAGGCGCCTTCGTTACGAGGATCAGGTTAGTGTACGTGCGCCAGCGGCTGCTGGAACACGCCGATCTTACCTTACATTCGGTGATCCAGCTGGCCGACGCGCTGGAGGCCGCTCTGCACAACGCTGACGTTGTCCAGGTGCGCGATCTCCCCGGGCCTCATGAATGCTGCAGACCCCACAACCCGCCGGCGAGTTGACCACGGCTGCTGCCAGTCGCAGGTCCACGCAGTGTCACCTCTGCGGACTCGAAAAGCACTCCCGAAAAAACTACCCAGCCCGAGAAGCTACCTGATCCAGCTGCAGAAAGAAGGGTCACTTCGCCAAGGCCTGTAAGTCCAAACCACGAGCGGGGTCAAGCAGCGCCACGTGCGAGGCATGGGGGTTGCCATCTTGGTCACCGCAATCTTGCCTGCCTGCCACGTACGAGGCATGGGGGCGGCCATCTTGGTTGGCACCAATTCGCCCCGCCTCCGATCCTTGGGTGCTTACCGGGCACCTCACCGCGCCGGACCAAGACGGCGATTCAACTCTGGCCTCCGTGACCCTCGACCAAAGCACTCCACACCAGCTCGCAAGGTCAATGATGGACATTCTGGTGGAGGGCAACAGGACTAACTACCTGTTTGACACGGGCAGCACTGAGAGTTTTATTCACCCGGACACGGTGCAATGCTGCAGACTCGTGATACAGCCGGTAAGCCAGAGGGTCACCATGGCTTCTGGGTCGCATTCCACAGACATCCGAGGGGGTTGAGTAGCGACATTGGTGGTGCAGGGCACAGAATATCGGGACATTGCGTTACTGGTCATGCCTCAACTGTGTGCCCCTGTGCTATTGGGGCTGGACTTCCAGAGCCACCTGAAAAGTGTGACAATGGAGTATGACGGGCCCCTCCCACCAATCACTGTCAGATATCCTCAGTTTTGTGGGGCTTTGTCACATACTCCGCTACTGACCACTCACACACACCGACCCGCACATCCCACCCAGCACCATGTCAACAGCCGCGCTACTGACACAACTTGCAGCCTCTCCACCCTCAAGATCCCTCCCCCACCACTGTTCACCAACCTGACCCCCGACTGTAAACCTGTGGCAACTAAAAGCAGGAGGTACAGTGCGGGGGACAGGGCCTTCATTCAGTCGGAGGTGCAGCGGCTACTCAGGGAGGGGATCATTGAGCTAAGCACAAGTCCTTGGAGGGCCCAGGTAGTCGTTGTTCGGACAGGGCAGAAAAATAGGATGGTCGTGGACTATAGCCAGACCATCAAAAGGTTCACGCAGCTTGACACGTACCCCCTACCCCGCATCACAGATATGGTCAATCAGATAGCTCAGTACAAGGTGTACTCGACCATAGACCTGAAATACGTTTACCATCAGCTCCCCATCTGCCCGGAGGACCGCCCCTACACCACCTTCGAGGCAGGCAGCAGTCTCTATCACTTCCTGCGTGTCCCCTTTGGTGTCACGAATGGTGTCTCTGTCTTCCAGAGGGAAATGGACCGGATGGTGGACCAGTGCCAACTGAAGGCCACATTCCAATATCTGGATAACATCACCATCTGCGGTCACAACTGGCAGGATCAAGACACCAACCTCCAACGATTTTTCCAAGCAACCAAAGATCATAATCTTACCCATAACAGGGACAAGTGTGTGTTTGGAACTACCTGACTCCCTATCCTTGGGTATGTCGTGGAGAACAGGGAACTGCCTCTTCCCACCACCCTCAGAGCCCTCAAACGGTGCCTGGGCTTCTTTTTTTATTACGCCCAATTGGTTCCTCACTACGCCAACAAGGCCCACCCCCCTGATCAAGTCCACCGCAATTCCCCTCTCAGCCGAGGCCCGCGCGGCTTTCAGCTGCATTAAAGGGGACATTGTCAAAGCAACGATGCATGTGGTGGATGAGACCATTCCCTTCCAAGTAGAGAGTGACGCCTCCAACTTTGCGCTGGCTGCTACCCTCAATCAGGCAGGCAGGCCAGTAGCATTCTTCTCTCGTACCCTTCAAGGCCCTGAAATTTGGCACTCAGCGGTGGAGAAAGAAGCCCAGGCCATAGTGGAAGCTATTAGGCACTGGAGGCACTATCTCACCGGCAAAAGGTTCACCTTGCTGAACGACCAGTGCTCAGTTGCGTTCATGTTTAGCAACCAATAGCGGGGCAAAATCAAAAATAATAAAATTTTGAGGTGGAGAATAGAACTCTCCACCTACAACTATGATATCCTGTACCGGCCTGGAAGGCTCAATGAGCCCCCTGATGCCCTATTACGGGGAGCGTGTGCCAGCGAGCTGCTCAACCGGCTGTACGCCCTTCATGCAGATTTTTGCCACCCGGGGGTCGCCCGACTTTACCATTTCGTGAAAGCCCGGAACCTGCCTTACTCCCTTGAGGACATCAGGACGATGACCAGGGACTGTCAAGTCTGCGTTGAGTGCAAACTGCACTTCTACCGTCCTGAAAAGGCACAACTTATCAAGGCCACCCATACCTTTGAGCGACTGAGTGTCAACTTTAAGAGACCCCTTCACCTCCACCGACCGCAATGTGTACTTTCTCAACATAATCAACAAGTACTCACGGTTCTCCTTTGCCATCCCCTGGCCCGATACCACTGCCATATCCGTCATAAAAGCTCTGTGCTAGCTCTTCACTCTGTTCAGATATCCCTGCTAGATCCACAGTGATAGAGGGTCCTCCTTTATGAGTGACGAGCTGCGCCAGTACCTGCTGGCTAGGGGTATTGCTAATGGTAGGACCACGAGCTATAATCCCCGGGGAAATGGACAGGTGGAGAGGGAGAATGCCACGGTGTGGAAGGCCATACTCTTAGCCCTTAGGTCAAAGGGATTGCCGGTCTCTCGCTGGCAGGAGGTTCTCCCCGAGGCACTCCACTCCATCCACTCCCTGTTATGCACATCCACCAATGCCACCCCTCATGAGCGACTCTTTTCTTTTCCCAGGAAGTCTGCCACTGGGACCACCCTACTGGCTTGGCTGACATCCCCAGGGCCAGTGCTGCTCTGGAAACATGCGAGGAGCAATAAATACTCCCCAATGGTCGAGAGGGTTCACCTACTTCATGCAAACCCCCAGTATGCCTATGTGGTCTTACCTGATGGGCGGGAGGACACGGTCTCCGTCCACGACCTGGCGCCCGCAGGAGCACCAGACCCCTACCCCGAACACTCCATGGTGACTATGAACCCCGTACCCACCGAGGTGTATACCCACAAGACACCGCGCAAGCCAAGCCCTACACAGACTCCTCACGACACTCCCATACCGAGCGCCTCGCACACGCATGAGAGATCACTGCCGCCTAATGGGCTGACACCTTAAGTCAGGCGGGAACCAGCACAATCACCGTCACTGGAGCAATCACCACCGTCACTGGAGCAATCACCACCGGCACTGGTGCAATCACCACCGGTGCTATGCAGATTGCAGCGACAGACTCGACCGCCTGATAGACGTAACCTGTAAATATACTTGTAAGAAACTTTGCCCCGTGGGGACTCTCTTTTAAAACAAAGGAGGGCTGAATGTGGTAAACTTTGTATACCTGTCTGGACACGCCCCTCTGCTGACTGCTCCTGTGTCTCCTCCCACAGACCCCTGTATAAAGGTGATTGGAGGCACTGCTCCCCCGCCCCCCCTCAGTCTCCGATATGCTGTGCTCCCTTTTGCTGCTAATAAAAGCCTATCGTTCACCTCCCGTCTCCGAGAGTTATTGATGGTGCATCACACAGGAGATGGGATGTTATGTTGAAGTTGTCTAAGACATTGGTGAGGCCTAATTTGGAGTATTGTGGGCAGTTTTGGTCACCTGCCTACAGGAAAGATATAAATATGATTGACAGGGTAATGGAGGACATTCACAGGGATGTTGCTGGGTCTGGAGGACCTGAGTTATAAGGAAAGGTTAATTAGTTTAGGTCTTTATTTTATGGAATGTAGAAGATTGAGGGGAGATTTGATAGCGGTTTACAAAATTATGAGGGGTATAAATAGGATAAATACAAGCAGACTTTTTCCACTTAGGCTAGGTGGGATAACAACCAGAGGTCATGGGTAAGACTGAAAGATGAAAAGTTTCAGGAGAACATGAAGGGGAGCTTCTTCACTCAGAGGGTTCTGAGAGTGTGGAACGAGCTGCCGATACAAGTGGAGCAAGTGTGCTTGATTTCAACATTTAAGAGAAATTTGGATAGACGCGTGGATGAGAGGGGTATGGAGGGCTATCGTCCCAGTGTAGGTCTATGGGACTAGGCAGATTAAAGGCTCAGCACAACCTAGATGGGCTGAAGGACATGTTTCTGTACTGTAGTGTTTTATGACTCTATGATATATAATGAAATGTATAATGTGTGTTAACAACCAACACAGGTGTCTGCATTCCAGTACCAACATTCCACACTCACAGCATTCAGCAGAACACCACAAAGCAACAACAATGAGAAGGGAACACATTTTTAAAAATCCCCGGGCATGCTGGGAAGGCCATGAACAAAGCATACTCACTGCAAAAGCCGTCAAACAACTATGGATATCTGTGATAAACAATCTGCAGGAGGAACAATAGTCTGAGCAGCATCAGTGGGAAGAAAGAAATGGTTAACATAAAACAACCAAAAAATTCTCTCTCAGTCTGACCTACTCACACACTTACACACTAGTGCAATTCACTACCAACCTTCACTTTGTTACAATATAGGAGGAGTCTATATTACCTGGAGGGCACCCAGGCAGTGAAAGCAGAATCATTCAAACTCCATGAAGATGCCACCCAGGTTCAGGATTGAACAAAGTCTCATTCAGGCAGTTGCTCCACTATATTAGTAACCCTTGAGTTGAGGTGGATTTGAAGGATCAAGAGATTACTGAGAGACACTGCATGTTGGTAAGTTTGCTGTGATGATTTGAAATCCAAAGATTGCAATTACCTATTTCCAAACACTGAAGGCGCTCACAGAGCTCCTGCAAATTTTCTCAATGATCCCTTATTCTGCCACTCACATACACAATGGCAATTGACAGTAACCAAATACTTGCCTACTAGCACACCTTTGGGGTGTGTGATAGTACATGCTCACAGCGAGAATGTGCAAACTCCACACATATAGCGGTAGAGGTCAGAATTGAACCCAGGTCACTAGAAGTGGGAGACAGAAACTCCTTTAGTTTTGTCAGTGAGCAATGCTCCACTGTGAAGAAGACCTGAAATAACTGCAGTCGATGACATTTTGCTCTGGACGTCCTGGGCAGTCTTTGCTGTTGTTACACTGACTGCAGTCCAAAGTTTGACTCCTCAAGGAGCCTGGCAGCAGAAAAAAACTTGCTTCAGTTTTCTAACAGTCACACTGGGAAAGTCTGCCATTGGACTTGCACCACATTCAGTGAACCTGTTCATTTCATGGGCAGCAGAGGGTCTGTGGGAAAGAAGAGTTTCAGCTAATTGATATTTTTTATTAAATAACTGTGTTCTTTTAATTGTTAACAAATATGCTTAAATGTTTGCTTGTTTTTATGCATTTGATTTTTCAAATTTGAGAGTATAACATAACATTTGTAATCTTGAATCATTTTTGGATTTTTTATGCATTGGTGCCTGGCCTATTGGGCAAGGCATCAGACTAGTAACCTGAAGGTCACTGGTTCGAGCCTCAGCTGAGGCAGCGTGTTTGTGTCCTTGAGCAAGGCACTTAACAACTTAACATTGCTCTGCGACGTCACCGGTGCCAAGCTGCTTGGGTCCTATTGCCCGCCCTTCCCTTGGACAACATCGGTGGCTTGGGCAACTGCCGGTCTCCCATACAACCCTGCCCAGGCCTGCACCCTGGAAACTCCACCATTTGGATTATTTAAATATTTATGAATATCACTTACATCCGAGACACAAGAGACTGTAGATTCTGGCCCTGATGCAGGGTATTGAGCTAAAATGTCAACCATTTCTTTCTTCCCATTGATGCTGCTCGAACTACTGAGTTGCTCCAGCATATTGATTGTATATCACAGATATTCATAGTTGATGGATAGTTTTTGCAGTGAGTGTGCTTCTCTGGAGTCAGCTTATCTACTGATGTCTATTACAAACCCATGGATTCTCACAGCTACCTGGACTATACCTCCTCCCACCCTGCTACTTGTAAAAATGATATCCCCTTCTCTCATTTCCTCCGGACCTGCCATATCTGCTTTCTGGATGAGGCTTTTCATTTCAGAATGAAGGAGGTGTCCTCATTCTTCAAATAATGGAATTTCCCTTCCCCCACCATCAATGCTGCCCTCAACCACACCTGTTCCATTTCACGCATGTCTCCCCTCACCCCATCCTCCCGCCACCCTACCAGACATACGATTCCTCTTGTCCTCACCCCACTACCACCCCACTAGCCTTCCTGTCTAGCACATAATTCTCTGCAACTTCTGCCTTCTCCAATGGGATCCCACCACCAAGCACATCTTCCCCTCTTTCTGGAGTGATCGCTCTCTACGCGACTCCCTTGTCCAGTTGTCCCTCCCCACTGATCTCCCTCCCGGCACCTAACCTTGCAAGTGGAACAAATGTTGCACCTGCCCCTACACGTCCTCCCTCACTACCATTCAGGGCCCCAAACAGTCCTTCCAGGTGAGGTGACACTTCACCTACGAGTCTGTTGGGGTCATCTACTATGTCCAGTGCTCCTGCTGTGGCCTCCTGTATATCGGTGAGACATGAGTAGATTGGAGGACCACTTCAATAAGCATCTACGCCAAAAAATGTGGGATCTCCCAGTGACCATTTATTTTAATTTCACTTCCCATTCCCATTCTGATATTTCCATCCATGGTCTCCTCCACTATCGTGATGAGGGTACACTTAGGTTGAAAAAACAACACCTTGCATTCCATCTGGACAGCCTCCAACCTGATGGCATGAACATCAATTTCTCAAACTTCTGGTATTGCCACCCCCCCCCCCCCACCTTCACCATTCCCCATCCTCTTTTCCCTCTTGCACCTTATCTCCTTGCCCACCCATCACCTCTCTCTGCTGTTCCTCCACCCTTTTCTTTCTTCCATAGCATTCTGTCTTCTATCAGACTCACCCTTCTCCAGCCCTGTATCTCTTTCACCAGTCAACTTCCCAGCTCTTTACTTGATCCCTCCCCCTTCAGGTGCCACCTATCATTTTTTGTTTCTCTCTCTCCTCCCCCCACCTTTTAAATCTACTCCTCAACTTTTTTGTCTCCAGTCCTGCCGAAGGGTCTCAACCCAAAACATCAATGGTACTCTTTTCTATGGATGCTGTATAGCCTGCTGAATTCATCTAGCATTTTGTGTGTGTTGCTTGAATTTTCAGCATCTCATGAATTTCTCTTGTTTGTGATTGGTGCATGACCTTCCCAGCAGGTCAGGGGATTTTAAAAAAATCAAAATAAACTTTATTCATCATGAAAAATTTACAAGAATAAACTACACAATCTCTTTTATTCTTACATTACATATTTAATACTTTCATTACTGTTCTATTGCATTCCTTCAAACTAATAGGACTGTCAGGTGGGGATAGAGTTACCAACTATGGCAGGGAGGCTCTGCATTGCACAGCTATTTGAAGCAGGAGACTGCTTTAAGGAATGAGTTGCTGCATCAACACCATATAGCTCATTGAAGAGAGCTTCATGGGAATATGCTAGGGTCCTACATTTGCAACGGGAGTATTTCTGAACTGTAGAATTATGAGGGTAAAAATGCATCCAGGATCATGTGTATTAAATACACAGAATATTAGCATAACCAAATTGTATTCCAGTTCTGAAATTCCCCTCCACTGAATTTAATTCAACAATATCTTGGAAATGGAGGAACTGTGCAACTAATGCTGTACAGAGCCTTGAAAAAGTATTCAACCCCCACAACTATTTTCATAAATTTAAAATTTATTCATGCCTCATTTTATAAATTTAAAATATATTGAAGAAGGAATATTGTACCTGATCTTCAAAACATTGTGCATCATGTCAAATCAAAAAAGCAATCCAAAACCTGGCATTAATTTACTAAAAATTAAAAACCAAAATTTCAAGGCTAATAAAGTATTCATCCCCTTTGTAATTACTAAACTCACTTTCCTCTGGTGGAATATACTGTATTGTCTTACCAACTCACCCAATTTATTGATGTAGAAAGTTGGAGGATAACCTGTTTCAATGAATTCACAGAAGAAATCCCCCCTCTCTCATTAACGTCCAACATTATGGTAGATTATCATGAGACCAAACAAAAATGAAGACAAAAGAGCATTCAAGACAAGACAGGGAAATGATGATAAAGAAACACAAATCTGGGGGAAGGATGCAAGGCCATCTCAAAGGCACTGGGTGTACCCCAGATCTCAGTGCAAGCCATTGTGAAAAAGTACAAAAAATATGAAAGCACAACCACACTGTCTAGGTCAGGCTGCCCCTCTAAACTTAATTGCCAGAGAAGAATGACATTTAATAGAGAAGGCACTGTGACACCAACAGTTACTCTCAGTGAGCTGCAGAAGTTGGTGGCTGCAACTGGAGATGAAGTTCATTGTTCCACAATCTCTAAGGCCTTGGACAAAAATAGTATTTATGGAAGAGTGGCAAGGAAGATGCTGTGACTAAAGTGGGACTTTTGGCCTCAACATTAAGCGACACTTGTGGCTTAAATCTAATACGGCACATCAGCCAGGAAACACCATCCCCACTGTAAAGTATGGTGGAGGCAGCAACAGGGACTGAAAATTTGGTCAGGATTGATGGGAACATGAAATACTGCTAAATACAGAGAGATCCTGGATAAAAGCTTGCTTGCCTCAGCCAGAAAGCTTAAACTGGGGAGGAAGTTTGTCTTTCAGCAGGACAACAACCCAAAGCGCACTCCTAGAGCAACCATGGAATGGCTTTAAATGAAGAAAATTGATGTCCTTGAGTGGTTCTATCAGAGCCCTGACCTTATCCTGAATAAACATCTCTCACAAGATTGCTGTTCACCATCACTGCCCAATGAGAAGAGGGCATGTCCTGGGTGACGGGGGTATTTAATGATGGATGCCACCTTTTTGAGGCATTGCCTTTTGAAGGTGTGCTGAATGCTGGGGATGCTTGTACCCATGAAGGAGCTGGCTAAATTTATAATTTTCTGCAGCTTTTTCCAGTCCTGAGCAGTGACCACTCCATACCAGACAGTGATGCAACCAGTTAGAAAGCTCTCCATAGTACATCTGTAGGAATTTGCCAGTGTCTTTGGAGACATAACAAACTCCTAATGAAATACAACCACTGTCATGCCTTCTTTGTAATTGCATCAACATGTTGGGCCCAGGATAAATCTTCAGAAATGTTGACACCTAGGAATTTGAAACCTTTCTCCCTTTCCACTTCTGATCACTCAATGAGGATTGGTGTGTGCTCCCTCACCTTCCCCTTCCTGAACTGCAGAATAAATTCCTTGGTCTTACTGATGTTGAGTACATAGTTGTTGCTTCAGCACCACTCAACCAGCTGATCTACTTCATTCCTGTACACCTCCTCATCAGCATCTGAAATTCTGCCAACAATAGTTTTGTGTCAGTAAATTTATAGATAGCGTTTGAGCTGCCCCAAGCTACACAATCTTGGATGTAGGGAGAGTAGAGCAGTGGGCTAAGCATTCATCCCTGAGATGCGCCAGTGCTGAGAGTCAGCAAGGAGGAGATAATATTTGTGACCTACACAGATTATGGACTCCCAGAGAGGAAGGCAAGAATCCAGTGGCAGAGGGAGGTACAGAAGCCCAGGTGTTGGAGCCTGTTGCTTAAAACTGAGGGTATGATTGTGTTGAATGCTGAGTTGTAATCAATAAACAAAAGCTTGACATAGGCACTGCTATTGTCCTGGCGATCCAAGGATGAATGGAGAACCAATAACATTGCATCTGCTGTAGACCTACTGTGGCAAAAGGAAAATTGCAGCAGCCGCAGGTCTGTGCTTAGGCAGGAGTTGACTCTAGCCATGACCAACCTCTCAAAGTCCGTCATCACAATAGATGTGAGCGTTACTGTGTTATTGAGGCAGCTCACCCTTCTCTTGTTGGGCACTGGTAATATCGTCACCCTTTTGAAGCAGGTGGGAGCCTTTGACTGCGGTAGTGAGAATTTGAAGATGTCCTTCAACACATCTGCCAGTTTGTTGGCACGGGTTTTCAGAGCCCTACCAGGTACGCCATCACCCTCTTGGAAGATGTTCTGACATTTTTGGGGTTCTATCTTTCATAAATGTCTGCAAAGACAAGTTTTAAGGTTATATACTGTATACATTCTCTGATAATAAACGGGACCATTTGAACCTTTGAAAGATATGCAGCAGGATATAGATCAGTAGCAGATATGGGATGACAAAAAGCAGATGGTATTTAACTCAGCCAAATGTGAAGTGTTGCACTTTGGAAGATCAAATGTAAAGAGACATTATGATGTTTATGGAAAGACACTTAACAGTATAGGTAAGCAGATGGATCTTGGGCTCCAAGTTCATAGCTCCCTAAAAGTGGTTATACAGATTGATAGAGTGGTAAAGAAGGTGTATGGGATGCTTGGCTTGTTAGATGAGGGACTGAGATCAAAGATTGTGAGGTTATGTTTCAGCTTTATAAAACTCTAGTTAGGCTGCAACTGGAGTACTGCATTTTGGTCATCTTGGTCATTATGGGAATGATGTTGAGGCTTTGGAGAGGGTGTAGAAGAGGTTTCCTGGACACTGCCTGGTTTGGATAGCATTTGTATTTTCTCTGGAATGGCAGAGGTTGAGAGGAGATCTGCAGAGGTTTATAAGATTACGAAAAGCATAGATAGAGTCTATCTATGTCTAATATCAGAGAACATGATTTAGGGTGAGAGGGGGTCATTTCAATTGGAATTGTGCAATGCCAGTTTTTTTACGCAGAGTGGGGCTGCCTGGAATGCACTGCCTGGAGCAATGGCAGAGACAAACGTGATAGAGACAGCAGAGTCAGAATATCACTGGCTTACATTGTGAAATTTGTTGGCTTTGTGGCAGCACTACAATACAATACATAATTATAGAGGAAAACTGTGAATTACATTAGTGTGTGTGTATAATATATATATATACACACACACACACAAATACACAAACACTGAGAAATAAGTAAATAAATAAATATAATAGTCAATTTAAATAAGTAGTGCAAAAATACAAATAATAAAGTAGTGAGGTAGTGTTCATGGGTTCAATGTCCATTCAGAAATTGGAGGGGAAGAAGCTTTTCCTGAATCATTGAGTATGTGTCTTCACACTTTTGTACCTCCTTCCTGATGGCAGCAATGACAACAAGGCATGACCTGGGTGATGGATGCCACCTTTTTGAGGCATTGCTCCTTGAAGATGTCCTGGTACCCATGATGGAGATGACTAAGTTTACAACTCTTTGCACCTTACTTCAATCCTGTGTAGTAGGTACCTCTCCCACCGCCACCCCCACCCCCTGCACACCAGACAGCGATGCAGCCAGTTAGAATACTCTCCACAGTGCAACTTAGACATTTTTGAGTGCTTCTGGCAACATACCAAATCTTCTCAAACTCCTAATGAAATATAGTAGGCATTTGGTTACTAATTTAATTATTTCGGCACAATATTGAGGGCCGAAGGGCCTGCTCCTGTACTGCAGTGTTTTATGTCCTACATTCCCTGCTTTGGCTGGCTGACAGGATTAGAAAGAGCCAGCAGGGTTCTTTGCAGGGAAGATTGCACTTCAGAAAGGTAACTAAAGACAATAATGAGCCCAGGGCAGCAGATGTTGTCTACATCGACTTTAGTAAAGCTTTTGACAAGGCCCTGCATGAAAGGATGCCTCAGAAAGTCAACGTACACTGATCCCAGGCAGGTTGCTGAACTGGGTTCAAAGTCGGATTTGTGATAGGAAACAGAGGATAGTGGTGGATGGGTATCCCTGTTAGTGCAAACCTGCAACAAGTGGTTTGTCACCACATTAGTGTTAAGATCTTTGTTATTTGTAATATATTTAAATGACCTGGATAAGAATGTAGCAAATATGATTAATAAGATTGGACTCAGCTCAAAAGTTGATGGGAGTTGTAGATAGCAAAGAAAGTTGTATAATGATACAGTGGGAAACAGATCAGCTGGAAAACTGGATGGAGCAGTACCAGGCAGAACTTAATGTAGACAAGCATGAGGTGAATATTAGGGGCCTTAGGAGCATTGATGCATAGAAAGACCTTGGGGTGGAAGTTCACGGCTCCCTGAAAGTGGACTTACAGGTGGATAGGGCAATGGAGAAATGCTAAAGCATTGTTGCATTTTGCAGCACTGGAAAACATTTATAATATTGTGTATATTTCTGGTTGGCACATTAAAATGTGGTAACAGTACAGAGAGTGCAGAGCAGTTTTACCAATGTGTGCCTGAAATAAACAGCTGGAGATATAAGTAGAAACTGAGTAAACTGGGCTTCACTGGAACATAGGATGATGAGTGGTGATTATACAGAGCTTTACAAAATTATGAAGCGCATAAATTTAAAGATCTGAGGGGTAAATTTTTCAAATCCAAGATAGCCAATATTTGGAATGAACAGTCAAAGGAGACACTGGAGATGAATTTCATTACAATATTTAAAAAGCATTTGGATAGGAAAGGAGTAGAGAGGCGTAGGTCTAATGAGGCAAACGGAATTAACGTGGTTAAGCACATGATCCACATAGGCTGAAAGACTCATTTCTGTGTTAATCATATCTATGATCTATGACCTAGAATCGATAACCTGCAGGTTGCTTAACGCCTACATGGTTGATGCTGACTTTTCAATTGTATTGTATGCATTCTGACATTAAATTGAACCATTTTATGTCATCTTTTATCTTAGTTTCCCTCCCACTCTATCCTCTCTCATTTTTCCTCTTCCATTGTTCCTAAGAAGCCCAACATAAGCTTTTGATCTTCTGACTCTGTAATTACAGCTCTCAGGGCACAAGCTTAAATTCAACAGTTTCAGATAAACAGCTTTCTGGGTGATTTGCCTAGTTCTGATGAAAGGTTAGTGACCTGAAATATTAGTTCAGTTTCTTCCTCCACAAATGCTGAAAGACCTTCGGAGTGTTTCCAGTATCTTCCCCTTTCTAGTCATAAATTTACAGTTGATTTCCATCTAAGCCCATCGGCCAGTAGGCCTAAAGTATGCAAGAGTCACTCACGAATTCTCTGTTAACGTAACATGTATCAAACTAAATTTAGTGTGCTTACCACTTGAAGGTGTAATAGACACAAGAGATTATGCAGATACTGGAAATCTTGAGCAGCACACACACAAAATGCAGGTGGATCTCAGCAAGTCAGGCATCATCCATGGAGGAGAATAAACAAATACTTCTGGCTGAGACCCTTTACTAGGAATGAAATTACAGTATATAGCCAAGACCCTCGCAGAGACTTCTACCCTAAGATTTCTGGAAATTTGGGCTTCTAAACCAGCCAGCTTTCCAAACATAGAATGCAAATCTTCAGTACACATATTTTAAATATATGATCATATTTTATGAAGCTAAATAACAAGCATGGATTGAGTGCTTTTGATGAACCAGGAAACAGGACAATTATCATTATTTTTAAAAGGGAACATTAATTCCCTCTCCTTTCCATAAATTCCTGTTGTGATTAAGTTTCTCTTTTGCTGAGCGGGGAATCTAGCACATGGGCATTAGATATGTGTATAAGGATATCACAATGTAAATGTTACCCTGCATAAAAATGAAAGAACAAGAAAAAGCTGCCTTTGCTGGAAATCTGAAATGAAAACAGAAGATATCAGAAACAGTAGTTCAGGGAGCATCTGCAGAAAGGGCAACGGAGATAATGATTTAACTCCAAGATCTTTCACCTGACCTACACTGTTTTTCCAGCATTTTATTAAAAATAAAAAGTAAAATATTTAAAAAAAAAATTTATTGATTTTATTTCTGCACAAAAAGTTCATTCTTCAAAATTAAAATACAGACTTCTAGTGTTTCAAAGCCACGTGTAGCTAAATTTAAATTGATCTCCTATGGGGAACAAGTTATAGTGAAAGAAAAGTGAAAATTTGATAAGGACAGAACAAACTTGTGGTTGAAAGCAACCTGTGGCCTCTCTTTCCTACTGCATAGCTTACTTTGCATGAAATAGGACTTCCACATTTGCAACTAACTGGTTGGTTGTATTTCAACCATAGCTTCCACTTCCTAAAATTGTACTAGCAGTATCTTCATTCTCAGAGAAGAACAAGCACGATTTCAATAAATGGACTGAAAATTTCTGCGCAGTACAGTAATTACAGGCCTTTTATTTGTGTTATGTGATGTCAGGACCGCCTCTCCTGCCATTTACGTTTTTGAAAGGGGAATTCATTGAACAGAAATGGGTATGCAAATACAACATCTCAGAACTTCGAGATCTGGTGCTGCAGTGCAGTACAACTGCGTGCCTGTGATCTCTCCATGTGGTGGGTTTCCAGTTCAATGGCCCTGACTTCAGTGTGGTGGTACAGGCTGCAAAGAAAAATCAGAGCATGCAGAACACACATCCTGGTCCATGCATCCTGTCAGCTGCCCGGCACAAAATAACTCTAAGTGGTGGGCAGAAGTAGAAGGGAACAATTAAATGTTACACTTGGACAAAAATACAGGGACTTCAAATGAAGGCAACAAAAGAATGTGTGCTGGGAAAAAGGTGATCTTCTTCCTTGTGATAATTAATTAAATATTATCCAAGAATGCCTCCAGTCTAAAAGGAAATCTCTGTTGCTTGAAGGATTCAGTGAGCGTGTTCATAAATTATAATCTCAGATGGATCTTAGCTACTGGTATTGTAACGTAGGTATTCTTGTACAGCATCATCTCACCAGCGCAAGTCAACTATACTTATTGCTCATATGCAAGAGATGAAGATAATTATTTGTTTACAGCCTTTTTTATCTTCCATCAATCTGCTGATGTTTTCCTTTCTTCAGATACTCCTGCACAATACGAATTTCCGCTTAAAACAGTAGGTTATTACTAGTCATTTTTGATCTTTTTAGTTGCCTCTAACAATCACCATTATACCATCTCCTCCCCATTCATAAGCTGGAATCTGTTTCAAGTTATTTGTAGATTTGAACCAATCTTTGTACTCTGTTGCAAAGAGCAGCAATTAACAATAATCCTCACTGTCAAACAATGATCTTTCTGCTCTGTGCTATTGTTGGAATTTTCTCTGCTCTTGGACAATCTGCACTTGGAGTATATTCTATCAACTGCTCATTATTCTATCATGGCTTTAGCATATCTTATCTTTGAGGGGTTGGTTGAACTTTTCACCATTGCAATTAAGCACTTAGTGGAAGTAGAATTTTGCCAGATTTTTCTGGTAACATAACTTATCAGCACCTGATGGTGGAGGTTGTCCACCGTATCTGATGACGACAGGAAGAACTGTTGAAGTGGAGAAGCTATTGCACTAGGCCAATTCCACTCTATCAGCCTCGGAATTCCAGATCCAACGGTATGGACAAGTGTCACGAATTGGGGTCTACCTTGCTTGCAGTGGATGACCATGACATCTTCTGTACCTTGTCTCTCCATGGAGCATCGCAGAGCCACGTTCCTGGCCATTGGATTTCATTCTCATCTGCTCACACCGCAGGAGCTGACTTTGCGTGCTAGGACAGATATGCCCCTATCTCACCAGGGTATGAGACTTCAGACTACCCTCCTTTGGTTCAGCCCACCTGTTGAAATGGTGAACCGAGATGAGACCACTGCCATGTGCAAGCAACTACTTGGAGCCACAGGTGAGAGCTGAGAGTATAGTGGACACCAAAGGTGAGTAAGCTGCCCCAGAATGGACAGGACAAGTCCCTTCATCAGAGGTGTTACCCCTCCCAGGACACACCATTTGAACCTTACTTACAGGACAAAATCATATGTGGTTAATTAATTTCCATTCATTTGTATTACATGCACTGAGCAGTAAAAGAGTCAAGTTACAGACTATAAACAAAAGAAAATCTGCAGATGCTCAAACCCAAGCAACACACACAAAAGGCTGGAGGAACTCAGCAGGTCAGGCAGCATCGATGGAAAAAAGTACAGTCGATGTTTCAGGCGAAGCGTCTCGGCCCAAATCATCGACTGTACTTTTTTCCATCAATGCTGCTTGGCCTGCTGAGTTCCTCCAGCATTTTGTGTGTGTTGCTGGCATTACAGACCATTCTCATTCTCATACCTCTGAATTTAACTTTTGTCCAAGTGTAACAGTCGAATTAGTTTCTGACAAGACCTGAAAATGCCAGCATAAAATGCTGAATGTTCCTTTTTAATTGTCTGTTGTTGCTTTGCACCTGCACCAACCGAGACATGCTCAAGCCACGAGATTTTCACACAAAGCAAATGACTCAGATTTCTTTTAAAATACTTTCTAGTTTGCAAGGTTTCACATACATTAGACAATTTCAAGCTTGGATTTCTAGTCCTAAACAATCCTGAAATCTATGAATAGTTATCTATTATGATACCTACTGGATATATTTCATGTACTTTAATTGATTGAAAAGCTCCATAAAACTTATGACAAAAAAGTCATAAAGGCAATGGTAATAATTTACCTACTTTAAGTCAAACTTCCATATGTTACTGGGATCTCCATATTATTGGGGGGAGGGGGCAGGGATTGCACTCCTAGAAAATGGGCCCACATGATGATTTTCCATAATGCAAAGCTGTGCCAACTGTGCTTGTGACAAGAAACATGAATCTACAGGGTTAACGCAGGGGGTTACTGGTAATACCCTACAGTGAGAAATCCCAATTGCTTTTTAAGAATGCATCACGCAGAGAAAGTTTGATGCAGGTGAATTACTCAGAAGACATCCATCATAGATCCTCAGAGCAAGCTGCATCTTGATTTTCCTGATCTTAGAATGTAGAACAGTAGAGGAACTGGCCCTTTAGCCCACAATGTTGTGTCAGACCAATTAAATTAGTCATCAACTGACCAACTATACTAATCCCTTCTGCCTGCACAAGGTCTCTATCCTTCCATTTTTCTCACACTCATGTGCCTATTTAAACCTCACAAAAGACCCTAATGTATCTGCCTCTACCCTGTAGAGGTACCTCTACCTCTACCCTTACACCAAGCAAAGCATTCCAAGCACCCACCACTCTTTGTGGAAAAATAACTTGCTCATCATATCTCCTTTGAAATTAACCTCTCTTATCTTAAAGTTTATGCCCTCTGGTATTAGACATTTCAACCCTGGGGAATAAAAAAAGATACTGTCTGCCTAGTCTATCTATGCCTCTCATAATCTTATAAACCTCTATCAGAATTAGAATCAGGTTTATTATCACCGGCATGTGACGTGAAATTTGTTAACTTAGTAGTGGCAGTTCAATACAAAACATGATTATATAGATAAATAAGCAAATAAGTACACACATGTATATTACATAGATTAAATTAAGTGCAAAATCGGAAATAAAACATTTAAAAAAAAGTGAGATAGTGCTCATGGGTTCAATGTCCATTCAGATATCATATGCCAGAGGGGAAGAAGCTGGTCCTGAATCACTGAGTGTGTGCCTTCAGGCTTCTGTATCTCCTACCTGATGGTAACAATGAGAAGAGGGCATGCCCTCAGTGATGGGGGTCCTTAATAACGGACATCGCCTTTCTGAGGCACTGCTCAGGATACTACAGAGGCTAGTACCCAAGATGGGGCTGACTAATTTTACAACTTTTTGTAGCTTCCTTCAGTCTTCACCTCAACCTCTGCCACTCTAGAGAAACCAACCCAGATTTGTTTCTTCTTTTAGCACATGCCCTCTAATCCAGACAGGTTCCTGGCAAGCCTTTTTGGCACCCTCTCCAAAGCCTCAACATCCTTCCTATAGTGGGGCGACTAGAAAATACCTCGCAGAAAATACTTCTGGAGCTTGGAATATGCTACTCAGCAACATTTAGTCATGGGTAGATCTTTCAGTTGGAAAACCAGCAGCTTTTAGATTTATCCCAATGATGTTTTTGATTGAGCTGATGGTGTTTCAACTCCAAGTGATAGCTACTCTAACAAAGACACCGGCTAGTTGATCAGGTAACAATGCATTGTCATCCAGCAATTTGGGGGCCCATTAATGTGTTAATCAATTGAGATTACACTTGTATAAAATATTTCAAATTAACAAAACAAAATACTAAACCCAAAATTGTGTGTGCTCAAGTGCAGCCTCGTCACCTTTTGCCGTTTGGATTAATATGGAATTGTCATGTTTTTTTTTCTGATAGAAGTAGGAGCAGCTGTAATACATTGCAATGTAGAGCAATGCAATTGAAGCATCCATTTTCAAACTTTTAATATTAATGTGTGAGTAGCTCACACAACAAAGGTTCTACATGAAAAGCACCAATGCTGCTGGTGAGAATTTCGAAGCTGCAAACGAAAATTCTGGTTACAGAGGCATCAGATACGATGCTAGGCCATTGTAGAAGTAAATGGAATATTTAGTTTGGCGTCTACGTGAACTCTGATTTGCTCATTACATATTGTATTCATTTGTACAGAAAATTACGGAAACATAGTTATTAATGCAAAACATTCTAGAATTCAGCTTCACACCCTCCTTCTGGTTAGAGTTGCCTAGTAACGTGAGGAGGAAATGGAAGTTTCGCCCTAGTTTCAGGATGTCTCGATACTTACACTGCTTCTTAACCAACTTCATAGCAACTCAAACACCCAGCGTTTGGACTCCTCAAATTGATTTCAGTCTAAGTCATTAGCCATTCATAATGAAAAGCATGAACGTGGATACAAAATACATTCCCCTGCAGGTTCTGTGTGTTCTGTTTGCAACATACTAACCAGTAAGCCATTCGAACGACTTCTACATCAACACAAGGGAAAAGCTGTTTTAATATGAAAAACAACAAAATTACAAATTTAAAAAAACATAAAGCACAACACGTTGGAAGTGTTCAACACACTAGAGAGCATCTGTGGTAGGAAACGAGTTCTCAATGTCCTTTCCTTTGGAATCTTGATATGTATATTTACAAAACATTTTTGAAGGAATTTATAACATTGTATTTAGTGAGAAGAGTGTTTATTCTGCAAACCCAATCTGTAACGATTTGAACAGGACTTCACCTATTGTGCCTAATGTGATTATGGATTTGAGATTTACAAGTCCTGTAAATCCCCTCTATCCTCCTCAAGCCCCACTCCTACCCATCACCTTCCAATGATCAGCACAACTCACTTGCCCTTAGCCCCTTCCTTTTCATCGTCAGTGGCCGACATTTCCACCCTCCAGCCATTTTACCTCACACAACGATAAATCTTTGTGGGAGAGTGAAGTCACTTGCCTCACGTCCGATCCTGTGGGAATATTACACTTCGATTACAGAGGCTTCACAATTTTATAACAGGTTCAGAAAACTCAATTCAGCTTACTGTTGAGAAGGAAAGGAAGTGGAAATAGAGAGATGATCAGAGTTCTCCCTTTGCTTATCTGATATTTTCCAAACTGTCTTTTCTTCCTACTTACCAATTCAAAGAAAGTGACCTGCTAATCTTCCTGATAAGACCGAATGGAGAGACAACAGAATGGGTACTGGAGGAATCACAAATGAAATGGGGTCCTGCAGTGGCATATCTGTAGAACTCCAGGGTGAATGGATTCAGATGAGCCCCTCTAAAATGATAGAGAACTGAATAATAATCAGACTCATGTGTGGTACTGGAGACCACCTCAAAGAGTTATTTTGCTTTGTGAAAGGGTCTCCAGAGCAAATTGATCATTCAACAAGGATGCTTTGATCATTGCCTTGAGTGTGTTTCCTCCAGGTACTCAGGTTTCCTCCCACACTTATAGACCTATGGTTAGGGTTAGTGAATTGTGGGCATGCTCTGAAGGGCACCGGAAGTGTGCCCCAGCACAATCCTTGCTAACTTGATTTGACGCAAACACCGAATTTCACTGTGTGGTTCAATGTACATCTGGTAAATAAAGTTCATGTTTAAGATCTTCCATCTGTGTTACCTTGGTAAATGAGCAAAAGTGAACTTTAAGATCTTCGGAGAAAGCCTGTGTAATATCTCTGAGGACCTCCAGGATTAAATTCATATAACTAGCTTTGCTGTCCTATCACCACTGAACATAGGGATAGAGCACCTGGAGCAAATGGTCTGGCTGGAACTGGCTTTTGTGGCACTGTTCTCTTTTAATAAGCTTTTCGGACAATCAACAGACTTTAGTCATTTTCAAACGGGGAAATTACATTCAATGGCAGTTGTTCTCCTGTGTTCTCTCCTGCGTCTGACGGCTCTGAGTCACATGATCTCCTGGGCAATGACTATCATTGGCGGGATAGCAAAGCAGCTTGACTGTGCAACCATAGCCCATTCTTAAGGTGTTTTGGATCAGATAAGGAGTAACTAATCTATAATTACTTATGCCCCCACAACTTTCCATAGCCCCATTGTGCCTATTACCGAAAGCACTTTAACGTGGCAACAACTGGAACTCTGGAACATTTTTATAGACCAGTGAACTCTAGACAATGGCAATTACTATTCTGCTATTTAGACTATAGTTCCACAGATGGTATGGTATGCATATGGTAAGTGTCAAGTAACCAGTGAGGAACATAGTTATTCTCAATTTCAGCCTATCTAAAGCAATCACTGAAACAGTATGTCAATTTTTTTTAATGAAAAGTACTTATTTCAAATGCTACATTATCTTTGTTGATCGGTGAAATGAAAACAAACTTCAGAAAATCACTTTCTAACATATAACATGAAGAAGCACAACCATATATAATATAAAAAGTGAGCCAAGCACACCTGCGAACTAAACTTGGATAATGTCAGCTTGGGTAAGCTTTATGTGGAGAACGCAAGTACGTTGTGAAATTGTACATTATCTGGTAACCAATATGTATATGGTGTCTTCTCTTCAAAAATGGAATCTCTGAGGAGCAGACTTATCTTCAACCAGAAGAACACATATTCCAAGCAAAACACACAAAATGCTGAAGGAAATCAGCAAGCCAGGTAGTATCTATGGAAAAGAGTACATTCGACATTTTGGGCCGAGCCCCTCCAGCATCTGCCGATGTTCTCTTTGTAAACACATAATCCAGTTTTCTTTTAGTGAGGAAATGGTTTATATGGCCCAGCACCTTACTCTAAGGTGAAGCTTTTCCAGTGTGATTCATCACCTTTTCTTCATGTCTGTTGATGTGCACTGGGGTCCAAAAGAGATTCCTTAATTTCAATTCAGGAATTGAGAGTGCTTATAGCAGAGCTGCCAGACAGGAATTTCTGATTTGGATTGATAATCATTAATTACTGTTGGAAATGCTCAGATGAAGAGAGGTTGAGCTTGCTTCTGGAGCCCTTTGTGCCAAACATCATTCAGAGTCTAGGGGCCTGTAAGGGAATGGTCAACTGAATAAGGTTATAGATACCAATGTCTTTTGAATCTTAACCTGGCTAGAAACAAGTCTCGTAGAAGAGAACTGTAATAAAAAAAATCAAACATGTAGCTAAATAACAATGAAGTCTAGGGAGCTCAAATCAAAGACAAACTCAGTCACAAATTTAGCAAGAGCTGAATACCTAGTGGATATATTGGGCCATGTTCATTACATGGATGGTCAGCTGTCAGAACAGTTTGTCCACACATCCATCTTAGAACCCATCCAATTTTTACTTCATTGAATACAATGGGATGAAAATCAGACAGGTTATACAAACAAGCAAGGACTCTGCAACTACTGGATAATCCTTTATAACTGGCAATCTAGGCAAAAAATCTAGCCTCTAAAATTCCTCTTTTTCCATTAAATCAATTTTGCAAAAGGTGCTTCTGAGTTAAAGTTTTAAATTAAAATACTGACAGCAAAACACAAATATATTGTCTTACAGTAATTTCTCAATTCAAGTCATAAAAACCAGTTCTGCATTCCTTACAAGTGCTTTCACGCACAGCACTAAGTATTTTCAATTACTAAAATGAAAATACTTTCATTTAACATCATGTCCTGCACTTATCTTTAATGATATTCTGGAATGGTATTGAATAGCAATTGTTTAACTGCATTCTCTTCCAAAGAATTCAGCAGCATAGAGCATTGTAGATACTCTGAACCAAATTCCTGCAGCTCACATTCACAAATTTCACCCCATATGCTTATAGAATTTCAATTCTTCATGTCTCCTCTATGCTATGAATTGAAGTTCACTATATATATTTATACACCTGTTCCTGAATCATTGACTGTGTGCTTTAAGGCATCTGTATCTCCTCCCTGATGGTAGCAATGAGAAGAGGGCAAGTTCTGGGTGACGGAGCTTCTTAACAATGGATGCCACCTTTTTAAGACAACACTCCCTGAATGCTGGGGTAGCTAGTGCCCATGATGGAGTTGACTGAGTTTACAACTTTCTGCAGCTTCTATCAGTCCTGTGCAGTGATCCCCCCACCCCCCAATACCAGATGGTGATACAGCCAGTTAGAATGCTATCCGCAGTACATCTGTAGAAATTTGCAAGTGCCTTTGGTGACATACCAAATCTCCGCAAACTCCTGATGAAATATAGCTGCTGACGTGCCTTCTTTGTAACTGCATCAATATTATCAGTATAATTCAGCTCAATAAGTAACACTAACCATGTTGCATTGTTCTAATATATCACTATCATCTTGCACTGCATTGGATCAGTGAAATAAGTAGTTTCTCCAAAAGGTACCACCTGTATGGAAACATAGAAAGAAACATAGGAAAACCTACAACACAATTCAAGCCCTTCAGCCCACAATACTGTGCCAAACATGTATTTACTTTAGAAATTACCTCAGGTTACCCATAGCCCTCTATTTTTCTAAGCTCCACGCACCCATCCAGGAAACTCTTAAAAGACCCTATTGTATCCACCTTCACCATCATTGCCGACAACCCATTCCACGCGCTCACCACTCTGCGTAAAAAACTTTTTTCAAGCACCTTAAAACTGTGTCCGCTCGTGTTAGTCATTTCAGCCCTGTGAAAAAGCCTCTGACTATCCACACTATCAATGCCTCTCATCATCTTATACACCTCTATCAGGTCACCTCTCATCTTCCTTCGCCCCAAGGAGAAACGGCCAAGTTCACTCAACCTGTTCTAATAAGGCATGCTTCCCAATCCAGGCAACATCCTTGTAAATCTCCTCTGCATCCTTTCTATGGTTTCCATATCCTTCCTATAGTGAGGTGATCAGAACTGAGCATGGTACTCCAAGTAGACCTGACCAAGGTCCTATATAGCTGCAACGTTACCTCTCAGCTCTTAAACTCAATCCAACAATTGATGAAGACCAATGCACCACATGCTTTCTTAACCACAACCTGCGCAGCAGCTTTGAGTGTCCTATGGACTTGGACCCCAAGATCCCTCTGATCCTCCACACTGCCCAGAGCCTTACCATCATATTTGACCTACCAAAATGAACCCCCTCACACTTATCTGGGTTGAACTCCAGTTTTGCATCCTATCAATGTCCAGCTGTAATCTCTGACAGCCTTCCACACTATCCATTACACCCCCAACCTTTGTGTCATCAGCAAATTTACTAACCCATCCATCCACTTCCTCATCCAGGTCATTTAGAAAAATCATGAAGAGTAAGGGTCCCAGAACAGATCCCAGAGGCACTCCACTGGTGACCGACCTCCATGCAGAATATCACCCATCTACAACCACTCTTTGCTTTCTGTGGGCAAGCCAGTTCTGGATCCACAAAGCAATGTCCCCTTGGATCCCATGCCTTCTTACTTTCTCAATAAGCCTTGCATGGGGGTACCTTATCAGATGCCTTGCTGAAGTCCATATACACTACATCTACTGCTCTTTATGTATCCTGTTATGTAGAACGAAACACAGAAACCCTGTATATCTCAACAACATCTGAACAAAATCAAACATACTATTTAACTTTGGTGTCTTTCTTGTAATAAGAATATAAAGCAAAATGATTAACCGACTTAGCAGGTGCTGAAATGTCTTAAAACAATTACATTTAAAGTCAGTGCTTTTACCCTGTAAGCAAAGGAACAAACAAAGATAATCAGCTCTAAATTGTTCAGATTGTTCCTAAATGTGTAATTGCATCTCCTTTGCTTAGAGGATCAATTCCAATGCCTATAAAAAGTATTCACCCCCCCCCCCCCCGGAAGGTTTTCATGTTTTATTGCTTTACAACATTGAATCACAGTGGATTTAATTCTTTTTTTTTGACATTGATCAACAGAAAGAAACTCTTTCGTGTCAAAGTGAAAACAGATCCCTACAAAGTAATCTAAATTAATTACAAATATCAAACACAAAATAACTGATTGCATAAGTATTCAGCCCCTTTAATATGACATACCAAATCATCACTGGTGCAGCCAATTCATTTTAGAAGTCACTTAATTAGTTAAATGGAGATCACCATGTACAGTCAAGGTGTTTCCATTGATTGTAGTAAAAATACACCTGTATCTGGAAGGTCCAACTGCTGGTGAGTCAATATCCTGGCAAAATCTACACCATGAAGGCAAAAGAACACTCCAAGCAACTCCACAAAAGGGTTATTGAAAAGCACAAGTCAGGAGATGGATACAAGAAAATTTCCAAGTCACTGGATATCCCTTGGAGAACAGTTAGGTCAATCATCAAGAAATGGAAAGAGTATGGCACAGCTGTAAATCTGCTCAGAGCAAGCCATCCTCAAAAACTGAGTGACCGTGCAAGAAGGGGACTAGTGAGGGAGGCCACTACGAGAGCTATGACAACTCTGGAGGAGTTACAAGCTTCAGTGGCTGAGATGGGAGAAACTGCCCATATGACAACTGTTGCCCGGGTGCTTCACCAGTCGCAGCTTTATGGGAGAGTGGCAAAGAGAGAGCCACTGTTAAAACTAAACTCAACTGAAGGTTTGCCAGAAGGCATGAGGGAGTCTCTGAAATCAGCCGGAAGAAGGTTCTCTAGTCCGATGAAACCAAAATTGAGCTTCTTGACTATCAGACTAAGTGCTATTTTTGGCACAAGCAAAACACCACACATCCTCAGAACGACAGCAGCCAGCATGGCAGTGGCTGCATCATGCCATGGGGATGCTTCACTGCAGCAGGCCCTGGAAGGCTTGTGAAGGTCGAGGGTAAAATGAATGCAGCAAAATACAGGGAAATCCTGGAATTAAACCTGATGCAGTCTGCAAGGGAACAGCTACTTTGGAGAAGATTTGTTTTTCAGCAATGCAATGAACCCAAGCATAAAGCCAAAGCTATACAGGAATGGCTAACAGCTTAAAACAACTAAGTTAATGTCCCGAAATGGCCATGTCAGAATCCAGACCTGAATCAAATTGAGAAACGGTGGCTGGACTTGAAAAGGGCTTTGACGCATGATCCCCATGCAATCTGATAGAGTTTGAGCTGTTTTGTAAAGAAGAATAGAGAAAAATTGTAGTGTCCAGATGTACAAAGCTAAGAGATACATATCCAAACAAACTCAAGTAATTACTGCCAAAGGTGAATCTACTATATACTGACTTGAAGGGGTGAATACTTATGCAATCAATTACTTTGTGTTTTATATTTGTAATTAATTTAGATCACTTTGTAGAGATCGGTTTTCACTTTGACATGGAAGAGTCTTTTTCTGTTGATTCATGTAAAAAAAGCCAAATTAAATCCACTGTGAGTCAATGTTGTAAAACAATAAAACATGAAAACCTCTAGGGGGAGGGGCGTGGTTGAATACTTTTTATATGAACAATAATTTCATAGTGATCCTTACACTTGAAGAGCATGAGGTTCAATTTTTGCTGCACTGCTTAAGGTCCCTACATCAGGATGCACAGAGCAAGTAATAGCATGAATATCTACTAGCCCAGAATAGGTGTTGCAATTCAACAAGGTACTGGTTTCTGCTAAAGGCTCACATCCAGAGCACTAATCTTGCAAACACAGAATCTTTAACTCAAATTTCCAGCATCTAATTGTAACAGCATGCACCAGACTATATTGTCATCTGCCTGCAATTAATGCTTTTCGTTTTGCTAGCTCTTTCAGATAAGTGCAAGGAAAAAATGTAGCAGAGAGGAATACTATATATACTAAGACCTTGCTGCTTTCAGGTGCAAATGGAACATTGCCTTTAATGTTTTTATCACTACATCCTCACGAAAGGTATCTGATGGAACATTGAACCACAAGTCAACCATGGCTGTACCCAGCAGATCTGTGTTAATACAACAGCACACACAATCTGCGTCATCCACCAACCTCCAGCCTCAAGTTCTAGAAAAGAAAGTCTGCCTCCTTTCCCACCAATGCATACTGTCAGCTGTTTCTTATCAGCATAAGCAGCTTTATTGTGGGTTGAAGGTGCACAGAGCAGGCTGAAGACATGATCAAATAAGCTGAAATATGCAAAATCTTCCAAAACATCTAAAAGGTGCTCATCTTCACAATGGCACATACGCAAAATAACAGAAAAGAGAACAACTTGAATGGTTAGAAAAACAGGGCGCTTTTGAGAAGAAAACTGTTTTCACATTACTCTAAGTTACATACCAATATAGCAGTACACCAATTTACAGACATCAACATGAATGCACTATTATTTTCATAAAAGAACCATATCACTGGCAATGTTAAAACAGATAAAGTATATTGATAGCTGACTCTAAATTGATTTCACCCAGAAGATAGCTCTTCCAAGAATGCAGCTCTCCTTAAGTACAGCACTGAACTGGCAGCCTAGATTTCTTCACCTAAGTTCCCTGCAATTATCTTTACTCAGCAGTACATGACGATGGTATGACTACTACTGATTCTGAACATTTAGGACAATTGCAATGTATTTTAACTCAAAATTCAAATCATTTACAGAGCAAATTTTGGCAATGCAATTGTTAGAAGATTACTTTTAAAGATTATACAGTATATTGCCTTTACTACACAATAACAAGGTCATCCACAGCATCCAATTTTTAATCTCAAATTAGGAAAATAATGCGATTGTTTTTCATTTCACAGAATAATATTTATATAATTTGGGATCTGTACTTCCTTCAGATTATAAATGGAAAAATTTAGCTTTGGCTCAGGATGTAAAATTGGAGATGACCATTAACAGAAAGCTATCCCCCCCTAGTTTTCTAATATGCTGACCTCAATAGCTGTGGGTGTGGTTTGAACTGTATGGAGCAGGGGATATCCAAAATGATGGAAGTGATGAATTGGATGATGAACACTCAGTCTTACTTCCTTACTGAGTTTTCAGAGTAACAGCCAGGCAGCTCAGTTCATCCAGGATGAAGAGTTCATAGCATTGTCTTTCCATCTAACCATATGTCAAAATTTCTATCTAACCCTTTCCTGTAAATAATAGTGGTTAGTGGAGGGTTGGGGGAGTAGTGGAGAGATAATGAAGGATAAAGCTGAGAGGGCCAATTGCAATCAGTTCTAGTGGAGCGTCAGTCTTGCCCCCTTTCCCCCTTTCTTGCAGCAGCACGATTAGACTTTAATCCAGATGGTTGCTAGATTTTCAAGAACCAAACTTCAGTTATGCATTATAATGATAATCTTCTTCTCCAGAACTGAGTTGCTCAAGAGGGCACAGGTTTAAGGTGCTGGGGAGCTGGTACAGAGGAGATGTCAGGGATGTTTTTTACTCAGCGAGTGGTGAGTGTGTGGAATGGGATGCCGGTGATGGTGGTGGAGGCAGATATGATAGGGTCTTTTAAGAGACTTTTGGATAGGTACATGGAGCTTAGAAAAACAGAGGGTAAGACTATTAATTTCTAGGGTAGGGTCTTGTTCGACACAACCTCGTGGGCTGAAGGGCCTGTATAATGCTGTAGGTTTTCTATGTTTCTGTTTTAATTTCTTATCAACCTGACTTGCCAAAACACAAATAGGTGCAATTCAAGAAATCGCAGATCAGAACTTGCATACTTGCTAATTTCACCTTGGCTTTTCTCACCTGTTAGATCGCTTCTTTCTTTTAACTATAGTAAGGTATTCCATGCAGTATGCACGCTTGGTCACTTTAATTGCAGCTTTATTCTTGTATGCTGGAATAATGGATTTTGGATTAAAATAACAAAAGTGATAACTGCTGAAATGGGGTATAGCAATAGGTTTTGGAAAGAGAGTTTAAAATGGAATAATAGTAAGAATTAATTATACTTTATACTGTATACAATGTAAACATGGATGGAATACAATAAAATAGGTTATATTATTTTACCTACTCTCTGGAAAATACATTTTTCATATAGTTCTAACGGATTTAATAATGAAAATTTTATTTTTATATCCTTTAGAACTGCAAATGAAAACATTTTCTGCCTACACAAGCTAAACGTAATGGTCTCTATCAGACCAGGCATCTCTTTTTTGGGGAAAAGGGCTCCTGTCTACTTTTTCTTGATATTTGTAATCTTTTAAGTCTATTATCTTTCTATTATGTTTTATCTGTTTTCTCAATGCCTCTGTGACCTTTATATGAAATTAAATCAATTTTTAAAATCAATATACAATGTATTTATTATGTTTAATATAACTTCTCTGGTTTTGGTTTTATTCTTCTGGAAATATAAAGGAGTATTTTTTTCTGATTTTTTTTTGCTACATTCACGTGTATCAACGATTTGTATTGTATTAAATTGCACTTTTTTCCTGCCTCAGTTCTTTGTGTGGGCTTATTACATTTGCTCAGGTATATTACAGTTTCACCACATCAGGTATGTCAGTGTGGAAACTAATTTGCAAATGACGCATCCAATCTGCAAAATAAATTATGACTTCCTGTGCTTTGTTGCAGTGCTCAGTATTAGCTATTTCTTCTGATTTCCTTCATCTTTAAACTTCAAGAGTGTTGTTCCAATATCCAGATTGCTTATGTCATTGGCAAACATCAAAGATCTTGGCACTCAATCTTGTAAATTGCAATTCCTCATCTTTTTCCAAGTTCGAGTAAAACTACTCTCTATTTTGTGAGAAGCTTGTTATCCTTTCTGCTACTTAATTAATCCCTGTTTCCATGTGTTCTGAGTTTATGATTAGCTTAGGAAACAGTAGCTTATCAGAGCTGTTAAGAAATTTAAATATGGTTTATTAACTATTAACCATCCCTTTCAAGATTTCACTTTTGGTCAAACTTGAATCTGCGTTGATTTCCATATTTTTATCTCAGAGAAAGGACCCTATTATCTTAATCTTTCTCTGATATAAAGTAGTTCCTCTCATCTATTCTACCTCACCTTTTAAATGCCAGTCATGTTAATTGTCATGTTCTCCGGCATTTTGTTTTAATGGATTTTCATATATAGTTGATTTTTTTATCTGTTGTCTACCTTTTGTATATTTCTTTCAAGGTGGTGTCATTGGATGTGAAGTGAAAAAGCATGTGAATCAGGCAGATTCATCTTCATCTTGAATTGAAGTCAACAACCCTGATTTACTATTAGTGCAAGAGCTGTATTAACAATTGACTAATGATTATTGCGACTCATCTCAGGCAAGTGAAGCCATGATTCCTGTTGATGAAGCTAATGAAGTTTCCCGACATAGTAGGATGATCAGAAGGCCAGTAAGAGCAGTGAACAGAGCGTCTATAAAAAGTATTCACCCTAGTTGGAATTTTTCATGTTTTATTGTTTTACAACAGTGGATTCAATTTGGCTTTATTTGAAAAAGATGAAGTTAAAGTGAAAACAGGTCTCTACAAAGTGACCTAAATTAATTACAAACATAATACAGAAAATAACTGATTGCATAAGTATTTACCCTCTTCAAGACAGTATTTAGTAGATGCACCTTTGGCAGTAATTACATCCTTGAGCCCATGTGGATAGGTCTCTAATAGCTTTGCACATCTGGACACTGCAATTTTTCTCCATTCTTCTTTACAAAACTGCTCAAGCTTTGCCAGATTGCATGGGGATCGTGAGTGAACAACCCTTTTCAAATCCAGCCACAAATTCCTAATTGGATTGAGGTCTGGACTCCGACTTGGCCACTCCAGGACATTAACTTTGTTGTTTTTAAGCCAATCCTGTGTAACTTTGGCTTTATACTTGGGGCTATTGTCTTGTTGGAATACAAATCTTCTCCCAGGTCGCAGTTCTCTTGCGGACTGCATCAGGTTTTCCACCAGGAATTCTCTGTATTTTGCTGCATTCATTTGACCCTCTACTTTCACAAGTCTTCCAGAGCCTGCTGCAGTGAAGCATCCCCACAGAATGATGCAGCCACCACTATGCTTCACGGTAGGGATGGTGTGGTTTTGATGATATGCAGTGCTTGGCTTACACCAAACATAATGTTTAGTCTGATGGTTAAAAAGCTCCATTTTAGATTCTTCAGGCCATAAAACCTTCTTCCAACCAGCTGACTTTAGAGTTCCCCATATGCCTTCTGGCAAACTTCCATGTGAGTTTTTTTTCAACAATGCCTTTCTCTTTGCCACTCTCCCAGAAAGCTGCAACTGGTGAAGCACCCAGGCAACTGTTGTATGCATATTCTCTCTCATATTAGGCATTGAAGCTTATAGCTCCTCCAGGGTTGTCACAGGTATCTTGGTGGCCTCCTGCACTAGTCCCCTTTTGATCTCTTGTAGAGGTCTGTTTTCAATTTGAAATGAAAGATTTTCTTTCTGTTGATCAATCTAAAAAAAAAGCCAAAGTAGATCCATTGTGATTCAATGTTGTAAAACAATAAAACATGAAAACTTCTAAAGGGGAGAATACTTTTTATAGGCAATGTAAATAATGGGATTGTTCTCCAGTTTCCAGGTAGTGCTTGAGTAATATATACTTCACATAAAAAACTGCTTCTGAAGTCTAGAATCCAGACAATCTGTCAAGATATTGATTCCTCATAAATATTAGTAACAATTCTTTTTTGAGGTGTGGAGAAGCAAATGCTGTTGAATAGTTTAGCTTGTACCATACCATCTGAAGGCAGGCGTGTTTGGAAATACTGCATTTACTGCAGAAGCACGATGAGTTAACATTGTCAAGGAAACATATGTACAGATTTAGGATGTACTATTATTTTATCACAGCATGTTGGGCAGAATTATTTTGAATCATTCTTTAGTCCTTGTCCTTTTGGCCAAGAAAATGATTGAACAGAATTCCTTCCATGAAGTTTAACTTGGAAACTTTGTTGGCCATTAGCACATGAATTTCTTTCAAACTCAAGAAAGGCTCCAGGATTGATATGTATTTAGTATCATGTGTGCTTGTCTAATATTGTACGGCAAAGATTAAATAGGTTATGAATACAATGAGTTGTGTATGTTCAAACACCTACAATAAAATGGAGCTGTCTAACAATCTGGTTTATTTTCTAATTAATTTTCTATCCCTGATAAAATGCATAGGTGTTCAATATCATCCTGCATGGATGAAACCTATCAAGTGCCACATACATAATCTAGAACCATACTTACTCTATCCCCCCATCCCATAACATCACAACACTCGCCACCTTGCCAGTACTCTCACCTCTCCCCATGTGAGGACCATTTTGTGCAAGCAACTTACTGGTTGTTTTGCAATGACTTGCACAATCAAATTAATGGATGGCCCATATTTCACAGATTTCTGAGTCACTCTCACCTCAAGAATATGAAAGTCATTGGTCATAAACCCTGTATAGAGGACTGAGAACATAAATAATGTTCTCAAGCTTTTGAACATAAGCTGTCACAATGACTAGTGCCCCGTGGCAATCACGGTCTCTATTATGAAGTGTTTCAAGAGGTTGGTTATAGCTAGGATTAACTCCAACCTGATCAAGGCACCATACCCTTTGAAATTCACCTACTCTGCAACCGGTCTTACTGGCTCTCCACTCCCCTTTGGAGCACCTCAACAACAGTAGACCATGCATTAGGCTGCTGTTTATTAACTATAGCTCGGCATTCAATAGAGACCACAACCAGTACAGATCGGTGATAACATCTACTCCTTGCTGACAGTCAACACTGATACACCTCAAGGATGTGTGCCTCGTCTACTCCTCTACTCTTTCTACATTCATGACTATGGAGCTAAGCACAGCTCAGATGACACGTAAATTCATAGGTGACACCACTGTTGTTGGTAAAATCTCAGATGGTGATGAGGAGATGCACAAAAATAATATAGATCTGTTAATTCAGTGGTGTTGCAATAATAACTTGACGTGCAATATCTGCAAGACAAAAGAATTGATTGTAGTCTTCAGGAAAGTGAAGTTGGGAGAACACCCATTGAGGTGTCAGCGGTGGGAAAAATGAGCAGCTTCAAGATCCTACGTGTCAATATTGTAGAGGATCTATTCTTGGCCCAAAACATTGATGCAACGACAAACAAGGCATATTCATTATGACACAAGAGGTACTGCAGATGCTGGAAATCTAGAGCAATACACACAATGTGCTCGGGGAACTCAGAACATCAATGGATTCCCATCTATGGATGGGAATAAACAGTCGACATTTCAGGCTGAGATCCTTCGTCAGGACTGGAGAGGAAGGGTGACGATGTCAGAATAAGAAAGTGGGGGGAGGGGAGGAAGAAGTAAAAGGTGGCTGGTGATAGGTGAAACCAAGAGAGGGACAGGGCAGGAAGTTGACTGGTGGAAGAGATAATGGGCTGGAGAAGGGAGAACTTGTTCGGCACAACTTTGTGGGCCGAAGGGCCTGTATTGTGCTGTAGGATTTCTATGTTTCTATGTTTCTAAGGGGGAAATCTGAGAGGAGAGGACAAAAGTTCATTAGGAGTTTGAAGAGATTCTTGTAAACTCCTGTATTTATAGAATGGAGAGCATTCCGACCGGTTGCATCATACCAGGATATGGAAGCTCCACAGGATCACAAGAGGCTGCCGTGGGCAAAGGAATGAGCCAGTTCCATAATCATTATTATTGTTATTTTAATCCAAAGGGTTTAAATGGCTAATATGAGAGAGACATTATTTTACGATGATTGGAGGAAGGTATAGGCAGGATATCTGAGGTATGCTTTTGATACAGAGAGTGGCAAGTGCATGGAATGTGCCGTCAGGTATGATGGTAGAGACAGATACACTAGGGAGATTTTAGATGCTCTTTGATAGGCACATAGATCAAAAAAACATAGAGGGTTATGTGGGAGGGAAGGGGATTACATTGATCCTGGTGTAGGTTAAAGGGTTGGCACAACATCGTGGGCTGAATATGCACTAGGGAAATTCTAAGCAGTTTCTAGAGTTAGTTACATGGTTGGCGCAAGATCATGGGCCAAAGGGCCTGTAATGTGCTGTAGATCTCTATGTTCTGTTTTATGAATGGGCTTCATTGTGCTGTACTTTTCTATGTTCTATGCCGATCCAAACTAATCCCATCAGTCTGCACATGGTCTATTTTTTAACGTTATCTCCTTGCTCGTGTGTCTGCCTAAATGCTTCTTAAATGTTACTGTCATATCAGTTCTGACCACTTCCTCTGGCAGCACGTTCCAAGCACCCGCCTCACGCGATGTAAAACAAAACATGCCTCATAAGTTTGCCCTCTCAATTTAAAGCTGTGCCCTCTAGTGTTTGACACTTATACACTGAGTAAAAGACTAACTTGTATGATTTTATATACTTTATCAGCCTCCAATACTCCAGTGAAAACAATCCACTTTTGTCCAGCTGATCCTTATAGCTAATATTCACTAATCTGGAGAACACCCTCATCAAAACTTGTAATTTGGCACTCAGAACTGCCTACAATACTACAAATATTTTATACAGCTGCAACATGTCCTCCTACCTTACATTACTCAACATCCGAATAGATAAAGGTAATTATGTTGTACACAGGCAGATAGCAGTAAAAAAAATTCTCTCCTTCCAAAATTCCATATCTCCTCATCCTACCATACCACTCCTCCCCAGACAATACTCACCTCTTTCTAGGTTCCAAAATATCAGGCCTGTTCTTAATTGACAACCCACACTGAATGCTGATAAAATGAGTCTCATACGCAGTGACAATCACCTCCTGGATGAAGTTTCTTCTATCCTTTAGAGGTTCTTTAGGTGTACCTATCTGCAATGATACCGAATACTGATTCAGAGTGAAAACATAAAGTGATTTAATCTCCTCCAGAAGGTCAATTTTAGCACGTCAGCAGCCTTTCTGCAGCATTGGATCCACATATACCTACCAATTATTTAAGCCATTGATTATGAGCAAAAGGGCAAAATAAAATATTCCATTACCTATAATTATAAAGAATATGAACTTATAAATTATTGTGCTTTCTGAAGGTGACATATCCTTTTAGAGACAGCAGGCCAGATAAGAGCTGAAGCTGTAGGTCCCAGCAAATAATTTACAAAATTACCACATCTATTTGGTTTGTAATGCAAACATGCATGCATGAGTGAATCTTTTGCTTACCCTATCCAAAGCAAATACAATTTGCAGCCAGGTATCTTCTCGTCTTTCTCAAGGACAGTGAATAACTGTGAGTGCATTATCTTTAAATCAATTGACCTCTCATTTTGCTACAAATCCAGCTACCTGTTATATGGTTTCATGCATCTTTAAGGGGCTATAATTACTGTACATATTGAAAATCTTAATTATTGAGTACAGAACTCCTCCTAGCATTTGCTTTGACTTTGGTCTTTCTATCTTTTTTTTTCTGAGCTCAGCAATCCCTCTTCAAGTCAAGACAAGTCAAGTCAAGTCACTTTTTATTGTCATTTTGACTATAACTGCTGGTACAGTACACCGTAAAAATGAGACTTTTTTTCAGGACCATGGTGCTACATAAAACAGTACAAAAACTACACTGAACTACGTAAAAACAACACAGAAAATAAAAACTACACTAGACTACAGACCTACCCAGGACTGCATAAAGTGCACAACACAGTGCAGGCATTACAATAAATAATAAACAAAACAATAGGCACAGTAGAGGGCAGTAAGTTGGTGTCAGTCCAGACTTTGGGTGTTGAGGAGTCTGATGGCTTGGGGGAAGAAACTGTTACATAGTCTGGTTGTGAGAGCCCGAATGCTTCGGTGCATTTTCCCAGGTGTCAGGAAGGAGAAGAGTTTGTATGAGGGGTGCATGGGGTCCTTCATAATGCTGTTTGCTTTGCAGATGCAGTGTGTAGTGTAAATGTCCGTAATGGCGGGAAGAGAGACCCCGATGATCTTCTCAGCTGACTTCACTATCCAATGCAGGGTCTTGCGATCCAAGATGGTGCAATTTCCGAACCAGGCAGTGATGCAGCTGCTCAGGATGCTCTCAATACAACCTCTGTAGAATGTGATGAATATGGGGTATGGGAGATAGACTTTCCTCAGACTTTGCAGAAAGTAGAGATGTTGCTGGAGTTTCTTTGCTATGAAGCTGGTGTTGAGGGACCAAGTGAGATTCTCCACCAGGTGAACGTCAAGAAATTTGGTGCTCTTAGTGAACTCTACTGAGGAGACATCAATGTTCAGCAGAGAGTAGTCGCTCCGTGCCCTCCTGAAGTCAACAACCATCTCTTTTGTTTTGCTCACGTTCAGAGACAGGTTGTTGGCTCTGCACCAGTCTGTTAGCCGTTGCACCTCCTCTCTGTATGCTGATTCGTCGTTCTTGCTGATGAGACCCACCATGGTCATGTCATCAGCGAACTTGATGATGTGGTTCGAGCTGTGTATTGCTGCAGAGTCATGGGTCAGCAGAGTGAACAGCAGTGGACTGAGCACACAGCCCTGGGGGGCCCCTGTGCTCAGTGTGATGGTGTTGGAGATGCTGTTTCCGATCCAGACTGACTGAGGTCTCCCAGTCAGGAAATCTAGTACTTCATCTGAAATTGATATCTAGTCTTTACATAACATGCCCCATCCCTCAATATTAACTTAGCAAATTTAGGGACTCGACCACAATGCTTATTTGCCGTAAATTTCAATCAGACTTAGCACTCAGTGTGCCACTATTTAAAATTACGAACCTTGCACCATAATCTGCTGTTGGCAAATTAATTTTGGAGATGATGCCTTCTGTAAAAACTTCCCTGAAAATTCACCCATAATTCCATTCCTTCATCATTGGGAACTTGTTGAGGACGTATTGTGTTAAAGGCACATACCAAACATGCTGAACTCTCAGGAAATACAATTGATTGAATCTTTGAAAAAACAATCTGACTCTTGCTCCATTGACTTAATTGGAGGGCATTTGGATGGGTTCTCCTCTCGTAGTGTAAACCAGGTGATCCTCCAAATCTTGTCGCAGTCAATCAGATCAGTGTCAAGCTGACCACACACCAGGAAATAGCTTTCAAGAGTAATTAAATGTATTACATTAGATGGCAGATTGCTAACCATTTTAAAAGATGTTTCCCACCCCTACCCCACTCTTTATCTTCTAGAGTTTGTATGGTTGGTAGTTTCTTTAATTATTGGTTTTTGTGGTCATGTGTCTCACACATCATTTTGAAACATTTTCCAGAGAAGTAGTCACTTATGGTCATGCATACTGTGTGAACCAGTGCAATATCGTTATTCTGTGTGAAATAGGTCACTGCACTCAAATTGGGGAAATGAAAATATGTATGAAATATGACAAATGCAGCTGGTGCCCTGACTGAATTTGCAGCTGAACTTCCAATAAGGCCCATAACATAACAAGTTATAATGCATAACAGCAAAATCACTGTGTGAGTGGATGAGGTCAGTTCATTGGCCTATTGAAGGGCCAATTGAATGAGGCTAGTTCATTAGTTTCAATGGCATCCATGCTACTTATTACTTAATCATTTTGGGGGGTGTAGGCACTGCTGTCACACTGTTTGTCCATGCCAAACTGCCCCTTGAGAATGTGGTGGTTAGCCATTTCTTGAACCACTGTAGTCCTTCTGGTGAAGGCATTCCCATAGTGCTGTTATATTTAAGTTCAAGTTTAATTGTTATTCAATCATACAAATGTATACAGCTGAACGAAGTATCATTCCTCTGAAGCCTGGGTGCAAAACACAGTTCATACAGTCACACACTCCACACAGTACGTACCGTATAGTTACAATGGCACAGACAGAACAAAATAATATTAGCTCAAATCCTTGTGAGCCATGGCCTGAAAATTGATGGTGCATGTAATGTTGTCCTGGAGTCACGTTTCTGCAGGAACATGCAGAAGTGGTGGAGTAAGTCTTGGGATTTGGACCATGCAACAAGTTTGGAATAGATGGCGTCTTTCCATGTAAGGTTGGAGCACAACTTGAAAATGAGCCTGCAGAAAATGTCATTCCCGTGCACCTGCAGACATTGCTTCTGTTTGGTTATGGACTTTGGAGATTCTGTTAGAATAGATTTTGAGTCCCGAGTTACTGCAGTACATTTTCTTGGCGGCACACATTGCAAACACCATGCACTGATAGTGAATGTGAAGAATATTTAAGGTAGTGAATGGAGTTCCAATCAAGCCAACTGCTTTGTCTTGGATAATGAAAATCTTCCTGACAGTTCCAGGCAAGTGAGGAATACTCCATTAGATTCCAGAATAGTGTCTTATAGATTAAGGAAAGGCTTTGGAGCAGTAAGTGAGTAACACTATATGGGATCCAGTATCTGATTGATATGACTGAGTTAATTGAGCTAATGGTTAATATTATCTTGCAGGCGAATCAGAGTCAGGTTTAATATCACCAACATATGTCATGAAATTTAACGTTGCAGGTGATTATAGTAAATATATATAATATTTAATTTAAATAAATAGTGCAAAGAAAAGAGAAATATAAAGAAGTGTTGAAGTAGTGTTCATAAGTTCAATGCCCATTCAGAAACTGAGTAAAGTATACCTATTGAATGCCAGAACTAGACAGGTATGTTCTTTCTTTGCCAATGGTCATTGTGAGGCATACAGTACATATCATTTCCCAAAATATTTTTAAGTCTTGCTTCATGCAAGCATGACTGTTGCATTCCTTGAGGAGATATAAATAGAACTGATCATTGATCAATCATCAGCAAACCTCTTCACTGAGACAATGGTTCAGCCAAGGAGGCTGCATGATAGTTTGTGACTGAGGTAATTAACTACTAATAACCCCGGCTTCCAGGCAAGGTATGACTCCCCCCATTGGAGTATTGTTTCCTTGATGCCATTGACCTCAGTTTTACTAAGCACATTTCCTGTACTTGGTAAAGGGTTGCTATTTTATCATGATAGGTCACTATAACTCACATATGGAACTCATCTTTAGACAGCTGCGATGACGTCTGGCAAAATATAAACTGGACATTGGTGAGCAGATTATTGGAGAAAAATGCTCCTGATATCACTATCAAAAACACCTTTCATTACCTCAGTGATGATTTAGAATGGGGTGACAGGGCAATAATTCAATGGAGTGGAAATATCTGGATGTTTGTAGTGAGAACATATCTGGATAATGTCCATACTGTTGGCTCAATGCCAGTTTTATGGCTGTACTGGAATAGCTTGACTAGAGGAAGAGTTAGTCCTAGCACACAGGTCTTCAGTACTACAGTCAGAATGAGGACAACTTTAAGAATACACAAGAAGCTCAACAACACACAGGGCATAGCAGCCCATTTGGGAGGCACCCAATCAACAACCATTCACTCTTTCCACCATAAAACTGGCACTAGAGGCAATTTGTACGACCTACGGAATGCACGGAAGCTGTTCATTAATACTCCTTAAACAGGACCTTCCAGATCCATGACTACTGCCAGCTTGGAGGACAAGGGCAGCAAAAGCGCAGGGACATCACCACATAGAAATTGCCCTGGAAGCCACACACTGCCCAGGCAAGGAGAACTGACCCGTACTCAATACTCCAGGTGCCTTGCCATCAGGGCCCTGTGTGATTATACAGGGTATTGCTCCTCTTGTACTGAAATCCTCTTGCAATAAAGACTAGCATATCATCTGGTTTCCTCACTTCTTGCTGATCCTGTATATTAACTTCCACACCTCTCATTGAACTAACGTTGATCCTGATGCACCATCAATAACTCACACTGAGACGTAAGGCGAGATATCGGCTTTTATTGACTGAAGAAGGAACCAGCAGTGAGTGACCATCATATTACATCCTGCAGAATGAGGCAGAGGATTAGACCTGAATCGCCTTTATACAGGGCCTGTGGGAGGAGCCACAGGAGCAGTCAGAAGGGGGCGTGTCCAGACAGGCACATAGTTCACCACAGATCCCCTGCTGTGAGTGAAATGATAAAGTGAGGGAGTTTACAAAGTGTGATAATGGACAGCTGATGGCCCATGGTTAATAATGGATGTCCAGGTTATTTTTTATTTTCTTACATGACAATCACAGTGTTTGCAAATAGTTCATGCCGTCTTTAAGTCCCAGATCATTTATAGGGGTAATGAAACCATGCAATGTAAATGTGAGTTCTCTTGATGGTGTACAGAAACCATGTGCCAGTCATAAAGACTGGCAAATGAAAATTCAAAAGAACCCCTGTTGCTGGAAATCTAAAAATAAAAACAGAAAACATAGGTCAGGCTGCATTTGTGCAAAGAGAAACTGAGATAACATTTCTGGTTGCGGCAACGTGACTGACAAATGACCTTTGACCTGAAACATTAGCATTTTCAACTCTTCAATCAGATGCAGCCTAACTTGCTGAGTATATCCAGCATTTACTGCTTTTATATTATAAACTTTGTCTGGTACACTTTTGTCAAGGCAAGCAATGATAAAATATAACAGGCTTTTCATAACCAGAATGTGATTTAATTAACCAAACTTCCCTCGTCCACTTGTTCTTTGCTCTTTCCTTTTAAATCTGGTCTGACTGCTACTTCAAATGGAACAAAGCAACTTGGGATGTTAATAGAAGTCTAACCATCTGCTTTCTCATCCTTTGGCTACCCTTCTTCAATTGTCCTGACTAATTCATTTACATTTAAGCAGCGTCTGAAAGGTGCATGACCACAAGCCTGGAACTTAACCTTTGTCCTTCCATGTGATGAAGTATTTTTTTTGCATTTAGGCCCTTTTCAACTTCACTTACAGAACCAGCAGTCACCAGAGCTAGTTTCCATGATACATGAGCAAAGTGTCTGGAAAAAACATGCTAATTATTATTGTATCATCTAAAGGTAGGGTATGAGGAAAATTTGAGGGTGCAGAGATGCAATGTTCTTTGGGTTGCATCCAACAAAGGGCAGTAATGAGAACCTTTGTCACTATAGGACCCTTTTTCATTTTGGGCATTCTCCTGGAACTGAGGATGACTTGCTTCTAAATGAATTCCTTGTGCTCCAGGAGAGCTGGAGTAACAATAGGGACAGCAAACACTCCTACAAATGGCGCAGAAAGTACCTAAACTGGCAGTTTGTGAAATGGTGCAATCCTTCTGCCACTTATGCTGTGCTCTGAGCTCCCAATGCATGGACTTGAGTTTCTTGATACCCTCTGGAATGGGGCTTCCTTTTAGGAAAGCCTTGAGAAAATCTTTGAATCATGTCTTCTGTGCACCTGGAAATCTCTTCCCATTACAGAGCTCAGCACAGTGTGTCCCTTTCAACACTCTGGTGTTAGACATGTGAACTACGTATGTGATCAACCTACCTCAGAAGCGGCGTCAGCAGAGAGGGAGAAGTGTCAGTGTCCTGGTGATGTTGAGACGGCGTGCTAATCGGCTGCCACTCCCTAGCATATTCCTAGCTAATGTTCAGTCCCTGGACAATAAGCTGTGTGAACTGACAGCCAGAATTTCCTATCAGCAGGAAACAAAGTAATGTAACTTTTTATGCTTCGTGGAAACCTGGCAAACAAATGAGATACTCGATCACGCAATCAAGCCCTCTGGGTTCTCCTTGATCCGGGCAGACAGGTGTAAAAACCTTTGTGGGAAGGGAAAAGGAGGTAGGGTATGCTTCAAGGTCAATCGTGCTTGGTACAACACCTGGAATATGCAAGCCCTCAAATCCTTTTTCCCCCAGATCTGGAGTACCTTGAGTTGCTGTGTGGACCTTTCTAACTGCCTAGGGAGCTCATGGCTGGTATGATCACAGCTTTGTATATTCCACCACAGGCTGATACTGACCTGACTCTCACAGAAGTCTACGAGACCATCATAACACTGGAGAATTCACATCCAGAAGAAGTCATCGGGGCACCATCATGACAAGCTTTTTGCACTGAACTTTTGGTGATTGCTCATCATGTGCTGATGAAGGGAGCTGGCTGGATTCAAACTTGGGACCATTTGCCTCGGAGTCCAGCACTGATGCCACTATGCCATCAGCCAGCCTGCACTTCCAGAGGCTGCCTTCATCGTTGCCAGTGACTTTAATACAGCTTCGCTGCCTAATGTCTCTCCCAAGTTTTGTCAATACATCCAGGTAAGCACATGGGGAGATAGCTTATTCAACCACTGCTACTCTCCCTTCCACAATGCTTACAAAGCACTCCTTCACCCACCGTTTGGAAAGTTGGAACACTCTTCCATCTTGCTTCTGCCAAGGTACCGGCAGAAGATGAAACAAGAGGCAGCCATAGTTTAAACCATCCACTGATGGTCCTTCATGCTACAGGGCTGCTTTGATGATGTCATCTGGAATGTCTTTCATGATGAGGATGTCCCTGAGTTCATGAATGGGGCAGGAGTTCCAGCCAGAAGTGCATCAAGAATGTTGTCACCGAGAAATCAGTCAGGGTCTATCAAAGCCCTGGTAGTAATAGTTCTCTTTGAAATTTGAGCTGGAGAAACTAAATTCCAATGTGTTGGTATTTCAGTGGAATAAAGGAAATTGTAATGGCATGAGATGGAAACTCGCCAAAGTTGACTGGAAAGGGACACTAGCAGGAAGGACAGCAGAGCAGCAATAGCTGGAGTTCCTGCGAAAAGTGAGGGAACTTCAAGCAGATATATTCCAGGGGAGTCTAGGACAAGATGGAAAGACTTCAGGATTGAAGGATGTCCATTTAAAACAGAGATGCCGAGAAATTATGTTAGCCAGAGGGTGGTAAATCTGTGGAATTTGTTGCCATGAGCGGCTGTGGAGGCCAAGTCATTGGGTGTATTTAAGGCAGAGATAGAAAGTTTCTTCATCAGCCAGGGCATCAAAGGGTATGGGGAGAAGGGATGACTGGAAGAATTGGATCTGCCCATGATTGAATGGCGAAGCAGACTCGACAGGCCAAATAGCCTACTTCTGCTCCTATATCTTATAGTCTTATGGTCTTAAAACCAGAAATCCTGGATCAACATTTCCATCTGAGCAGCACTTACCGCGCGACACAGAGCTTACGTTGCAGGTGACCAGCAGGAAGTCAAGAAATGCAGCTACGATCTGCACAAAGTCATCAAGGCAGCGAAATGTCAATACAGGGACAAGATCCAGACACAGCACTCCACCAGCAATGCACACAGCTTATGGCAAGGTCTGCACACCATCACAGACTTCAAAGCTAACATCACTGCCTCTCTCCCAGATGAGCTAAATCCTTTACTTTCGATTCGATGTCGCCAACACTGAGCCCCCGAGGAGAGCCGCCAAAGCAACCTGCATCTTGGTCATCTCTGATGCTAAAGTTCGCAGGTGTTTCCAACGAGGGGACAGTCGCCAGGCTGCGGAACCGGGCGGCGTCCCAGGGCGGGTACTCAGGATGTGCACAGCACAACTGGCAGGTGTGTTTACAGACATTTTTAATCTCTCCCTCTCCCAGTGTAGAGTGCTCTCCTGCTTCAAAGCATCCACCATTGTCTAAAAATGCCAAGGTAACATGTCTGAACGACTGGCATCCTGTCACACTCACCTCAATAATAAGCAAATTTCTTGAGAGGCTGATCAAGGACTACATCTGCAGCAGGCTATCACCCACACTGGACCCCCTACAATTCACCTACCGACACAACCAATTGACAGATGATGCAAAAGCCACTGCTCTACACAGCGCCCTTACATATCTGGAGAAGAAGGATGCTTATGTGTGAATGCTGTTCTTGAATTACAGTTCAGCATTCAATACAATAGCTCTCTCCAGGCTTGACAAGAAGTTCAGAAACCTTGGCCTTCACCCTGCCTTGTGTAGCTGGATCTTGGACTTCCTGTCAGATCACCAATAGATTGCAAGAGTGAGCTCCCTCACCTCTGCCTCTCTGACCATCAACACAGGTGCCCCCTTAGGGCTGTGTCCTAAGACCCGGCCTTTATTCTCTGTATACCCATGACTGTCACCACTCACAACTCCAATCTGCTAATTAAATTTGTTGACAATACTGCATTGATTGGCCTAATCTCAAATAATAACAAGGTAGCCTACAGAGAAGAAGTCATCACCCTGACACAGTGGTGTCAAGAAAACAACTTCTCCCTCAATGTCGCAAAAACAAAGGAGCTGGTTGTGGACTACAGGAGGAATGGAGACAGGCTCACCCCTATTGACATCAATGGATCTGGGGTTGAGAGGGTGAACAGCTTCAAGTTCCTCAGCATCCACATCAACGAGGACCTCATGTGATCTGTACTTACCGGCTGTGTGGTGAAAAAAGCACAACAGCATCTCTTTCACCTCAGATGGTTGAAGAAGTTTGGTATGGGCCCACAAATCCTGAGAACTTTCTATAGGGGCATGATTGAGAGCATCCTGACTGGCTGCATCATCGCCTGATATGGGAATTGTACTTCCCTCAATCGCAGGACTCTGCAGAGAGTGGTGCGGACAGCCCAGCTGTGTATGTGAACTTCCCAATATTCAGGACATTTACAAAGACAGATGTGTAAAAAGGACCTGATAGATCATTGGGGACCTGAGTCACCCCAACCACAAACTGTTCTAGCTGCTACCCTCTAGGAAATGGTACTGCAGCATAAAAGCCAGAACCAACAGGTTCAGGGACAGCCTCTTCCACCAGGCCATCAGACTGATTAATTCATGCTGATACAACTGTATTTCTATGTTATATTGACTGTCCTGTTGTACATACTATTTATTATAAATTACTATAAATTGCATATTGCACATTTTGATGGAGACATAACATAAAGATTTTTACTCGTCATGTACATGAAAGGTGTCAGTAACAAAGTCAATTCAATTCAATTCAGGATCTCAGGAGGTCACAAACTTCTCCACACAACATGGTGATGGTCCTCAGTCCTGCCTCTCCATTTGTACATTTCATATGGAAAGCACACTAAAGTGCATTATAGATGTTAAGACAAGGAAGGAGAGAGTTTGAGGCTTAGGGACAGGCCAAATTCTTGGATGTGAAAAGAGATGTTAAAGCAATGGTGGGAGATGAAGGTGGAGCGTAAGCTTTGGAGGCAAAACTTCAAAGATCTGGGATTTTGCTGGCAAAGTCACATTGGTGGGCTTGAGTGATGAGGACAATGACTAGGCATCAGAGTCAAATGATGAATTTGTGGGTTCAAGAATAGAAGAGATTACAATGATAACATGCTCTTAGTGAAGTTGAAAATTCTAAATGTTGGCGTTTCATGATCGGGAATCCATTTATGTTAAAAGATGTGGTGGGTGTGCGTAATATCTCTCACTTGGTAGTGTGATTGCTGATTTTAGTGTAATGTGGGTGGTAGAGGTGCAGATAGATGAAGTATTGGTGGATGATGGAAAGTAATCCTGCAGAGCATTGCACTCTCACATCTGGTGACAATACAGATATGACAGATCATGTCTGTGGCTGCACCAATACACAGGTGGATATGAAGGAGAGATGAAAATAGAGAATACGGAGTTATAAACCAGGAAATCATACGCCAGTAAGTCTGACATTGGTAGTGGGAAAGTCATTGGAAGGTATACTAAGGGACCAGATCTATGAGTATCTGGATAGACATGAACTTATTAAGGATAGTTAACATGGCTTTGTGTGTGGTATGTCACGTCTAACAATCTTATAGATTTTTTTGATGAAGTTACCAGGAAATTTAATGACGGCAAGGCAGTAGATGTAGTCTACATTGACTTTAGCAGAACATTTGACAAGGTCCCACATGGGAGGTTGGTCAAGAAGATTCAGTCACTTGGCATTCAATGTGAGGTAGTAAATTGGATTAGACCTTGGCTTTTGAGGAGAAGCCGGGGACTAGTATTAGATGGTTACCTCTCTGACTGGAACACTGTGAGAACTGGAGTGTGGCAAGTATCAGTGCTGGGTCCATTGTTGTTTGTCATCTATTTAAAGGATCTGGATGATAATGCAATTAATTGGATCAGCAAACTTGCAGATGACACCAAGACTGGGGCTGTTGTGGACAATGAGGAAGGCTATCATGTCTTGCAGTGAGATCTGGACCAGCTTGGAAAAATGGGCTGAAAATGGCAGATGGAATTTAATGCAGACAAGGTAGGAAGGTTCAATCGTTAGGTATTAATATTGAAGTAGTAAAATAGATTCAACAATGGCTGGATGGGAGATGCCCAGGAGTAGTGGTGGATAAACTGTTTGTCAGGTTGAAGGTCGGTGACTAGTGGTGTGCCTCAGGGATCCGTACTGCATCCAATGTTGTTTGTCATATACATTAATGATCTGGATGATGGGATGGTAAATTGGATTAGTAAGTATGCAAATGATATTAAGGTAGGAGGCGTTGTGGATAATGATGTAGGCTTTCAAAGCTTGCAGAGAGATTTAGGCCAGTTAGAAGAGTGGGTTGAACGATGGCAGATGGTGTTTAATGCTGATAAGTGTGAGGTACTACATTTTGGTAGGAATAATCCAAATAGGACATACATGGTAAATGGTAGGGCATTGAGGAATGCAGTAGAACAGAGTGATCTAGGAATAATGGTGCATAGTTCCCTGAAGGTGGAATCTCATGTGGATAGGGTGATGAAGAAAGCTTTTGGTATGCTGGCCTTTATAAATCAGAGCATTGAGTATACGAGTTGGGATGTAATGTTAAAATTGTACTAGGCATTGGTAAGCCCAAATTTGGAGTATTGTGTACAGTTCAGGTCATTGAATTATAGGAAAGATGTCAACAAAATAGAGAGAGTACAGGGAAGATTTACTAGAATGTTACCTGGGTTTCAGCACCTGAGTTACAGGGAAAGGTTGAACAAGTTAGGTCTTTATTCTTTGGAGTGTAGAAGGTTGGTGGGGGGGAGGGGGGGAGACTTGATAGAGTTATTTAAAATTATGAAGGGGATAGATCGAGTTGACGTGGATAGGCTTTTTCCATTGAGAGTAGGGGAGATTCAAACAAGAGGACATAAGTTGAGAGTTAGGGGGCAAAAGTTTAAGGATAACACGAGGGGGAATTTCTTTACTCAGAGAGTGGTAGCTGTGTGGAACGAGCTTCCAGTAGAAGTGGTAGAGGCAGGTTCGGTATTGTCATTTAAAGAAAAATTGGATAGGTATGTGGACAGGAAAGGAATGGAGGGTTATGGGCTGAGTGCGGGTAGGTGGGACTAGGTGAGAGTAAGCGTTCAGCACAGACTAGAAGGGCTGAGATGGCCTGTTTCCATGCTGTAATTGTTATATGGTTATAAGTGCAAGATGTTGCACTTTGGGAGGACAGACCAGGGTAGGGCTTACACAGTGAACCATCAGGCATTGTGGAGTGTGGTAGAACAAAGGGATTTGGGTATACAGGCCCAAAATTAATTGATAGTGGTGTCACAGGCAGATAGGGCCATAAAGAAAGCTTATGGCACATTGACCTTCCTAATCTAAGTATTGAGTACAGGAGATAGGAAGTTTCTGTTAAAGTTGTATAACTCCTAATTTGGAGTATTGTATGCAGTTTTGGTCGCCTACCTACAGGAAATATGTAAATAAGGTTGAAATATTACAGAGAAAATTTACAAGCAATTTGCTAGGTCTGGTGGACCTGAGTTATAAGGGAAGATTGAATGAATTGTTAAAATTGTTAAAATTGTTAAAAATGTTAAAATTGTACAAGGCATTGGTAAGGCCAAATTTAGAATATTGTGTGCAGTTCTGGTCACCGGATTATAGGAAAGATATCAACAAATTAGAGAGAGTGCAGAGACGATTTACTAGGATGTTACCTCGGTTTCAGCACTTAAGTTACAGAGAAAGGTTGAACAAGTTAGGTCTCTATTCATTGGAGCATAGAAGGTTGAGGGGGGATTTGATCGAGGTATTTAAAATTTTGAGAAGGACAGATAGAGTTGACGTGAATAGGCTGTTTCCATTGAGAGTAGGGGAGATTCAAACGAGAAGACATGATTTGAGAGTTAGGGGGCAGAAGTTTAAGGGAAACACGAGGGTTATTTCTTTACTCAGAGAATGATAGCTGTGTGGAATGAGCTTCCTGTAGAAGTAGTAGAGGCCAGTTCAGTTGTGTCATTTAAGGTAAAATTGGATAGGTATATGGACAGGAAAGGAGTGGAGGGTTATGGGCTGAGTGCGGGTAGGTGGGACTAGGTGAGATTAAGAGTTCGGCACGGACTAGGAGGGCCGAGATGGCCTGTTTCCGTGCTGTGATTGTTATATGGTTATATGGTTATATGAATTGGAAATTTATTCTTTGGAATATAAAGATTGAGAGGGGATTTGATAGAGTTATACAAAACTATGAGGGGTATAGATAGGGTAAATGAAAGCAGGCTTTTTCCCCTGAGGTTTGATGGGACGACAATTAGAGGTCATGGGTTAAGGGTGAAAGGAGAAAAGCTTGAGACGAAATTGAAGAGAAACTTCTTCGCTCAGAGAGTTGTGAGAGTGTGGAACAAGCTGCCAGCACAAGTGGTGCATGCAGGCTTGATTTCATTGAGAAATTTGGATATGTACGTGGATGGCAGAGTTATGGAGGGCTATGGTCCCAGTGCAGATAGATGGGATTAAGCAGTTTAAATGGCTTGGCGCAGACTAGATGGGCCAAAGGGCCTGTTCTTTGCTGTACATTTCATTGATTCTATGAGTCACTTAGAACATGAGAGGAAATTTCTTCACTCAGAGGGTCAGGGAGGATCCTTCAATACCAGTCAGACTTTCTCTCCTGGTTTGACAGACCTCACCTGTCAGCGGAGCCTGTCACCTTGCCGGGCATGTTGTTTCCAAGTGCACAGCAGAGAATCCATGGCTTGTCCCCACGAGTGTTTGTAGCTTTGGTTCAATTGATCAACAGCAGTAGGAACTCCCACCTCAATCTCCGGGTCAAGGAAAAGCAGTGGCTGGAATCCCTTCTGGCATTCTAAGGGGGAACATGCCAGTGGAGGATAACTGAAGGTTATTGTAGGAAATCTCTGCCCAAACCAAATAGGAACTCCAGGACACAGGATTGGAAGAGGCAAGGCAGTGTATGGTTGTCTCCAACTTGTGGTTCTCTCTCACAGTCTGGCTGTTGGATTGAGAATGGAAATCAGAAGAGAGGCAAAGAGAACTGAAAACCTTCCAAAGCGGGCTGTAAACAGTGGTCTTCAATCAGACACTATGTCCTGGGGAAAACCATGCAAAATACATGATGGATGGCTGTCTCATGGGTTGATGAGAGTTTAGGGAGAGCAATGAAGTGGGCAGCTTTGGAGAATCAATCCACAGACGGAGGCAGCTTAGTGATGAAATATACAAAGAGGTAGACCCAGGGGCGATGGACATAGCAGATCCACAAGGCGCTGGCATGACCTCTTGTGCTGAGCACAGGTGGGTCAGGCAGAGACGAAGTCATGGACATCGTGCACATAGATGGCCACCAATATAATCTCTTGATAAACTGTCAAGTCCATTGATTTCTGGGGGAGGTGGGACCAGTGTAAACAGGATGGTCTGCACCTGGGCTGGACTGGAACCAATGTTCTAGGGGGAGCGTTTGCTAATGCTGTTCAGGAGGCTTTAAACTAATGTGGCAGGGGGATGGGAACAAGGGCAGAGAGACAGAGGGGTGTAAAATGAGGGTAGAAGCAAAAAGTAGTAAGGTGAAAAGTAAAAGTGGCAGACAGGCAAATCCAGGGCAAAAAGCAAAAAGGGCCACTTTTCAACATAATTGTATAAGGGCTAAGAGTGTTGTAAAAACAAGCCTGAAGGATTTGTGTGTCAATGTGAGGAGCATTTGTAACAAGGTGGATGAACTGAATGTGCATATAGTTATTAACAAATATGATATAGTTGGGATCATAGAGACATGGCTCCAGGGTGACCAAGGATGGGAGCTCAACATCCAGGGATATTCAATATTCAGGAGGGATAGACAGGAAAGAAAAGGAGGTGGGGTAGCATTGCTGGTTAGAGAGGAGATTAACGCAATAGAAAGGAAGGACATTAGCCTGGAGGATGTGGAATCGATATGGGTAGAACTGCATAACACTAAGGGGCAGAAAACACTGGTGGGAGTTGTGTACAGGCCACCTAACAGTAGTAGTGAGGTTGGGGATGACATTAAACAGGAAATTAGAAATGCGTGCAAAAAAGGAACAGTAGTTACAATGGGTGACTTCAATCTACATATAGATTGGGTTAACCAAATTGGTAAGGGTGCTGAGGAAGAGGATTTCTTGGAATGTATGCAGGATGGTTTTCTGAACCAACATGTTGAGGAACCAACTAAAGAGCAGGCCATTCTAGATTGGGTATTGAGCAATGAGGAAAGATTACTTAGCAATCTTGTCGTGCGAGGCCCCTTGGGTAAGAGTGACCATAGTATGGTGGATTTCTTCATTAACATGGAGAGTGACATAGTTAATTCAGAAACAAAGGTTCTGAACTTAAAGAAGGGTAACTTTGAAGGTATGAGACGTGAATTAGCTAAGATAGACTAGCAAATGATACTTAAGGGGTTGACGGTGGATATGCAATGGCAAGCATTTAAAGATTGCATGGATGAACTACAACAATTTTTCATCCCAGTTTGGCAAAAGAATAAACCAGGGAAGGTAGTGCACCCTTGGCTGACAAGGGAAATTAGGGATAGTATCAAGTCCAAAGAAGAAACATATAAATTAGTAAAAAAAAATCGGCACACCTGAGGACTGGGAGAAATTCAGAGACCAGCAGAGGAGGACAAAGGGTTTAATTAGGAAGGGGAAAAAAGATTATGAGAGAAAGCTGGCAGGGAACATAAAAACTGACTAAAAGCTTTTAGAGATACGTGAAAAGATAAAGATTGGTCAAGACAAATGTAGGTCCTTTACAGTCAGAAACAGGGGAATTGATCATAGGGAACAAAGACATGGCAGACCAATTGAATAACTACTTTGGTTCTGTCTTCACTAAGGAGGACATAAATAATCTTCCGGAAATAGTAAGGGACCGAGGGTCTAGTGCAGGGGTGGGCAAACTTTTTGACTTGAGGGCCACAAAGGGTTCTAAAATTTGACAGGGTGGCCGGACCAGGAGCAGATGGACGGAGTGTTTTGGTAATACACCTCATAAGAGAAAATAAAATATCATGGGATATGTAGAAAACATGTGCTTTAATTTCAATTGAAAATGAACAAATGCATTACAACAAAATATCTGTCTTTGAAGTCCCGTGGTATTTAGCTATTTATAGAAATGACTTTTAAAACACTGAAAATTAAATGAATAAAATACAGCTTTTTTAAATAGTAACAGTTATTATATTAAAGCACTGAAAATTCTGTTATCCTTCAAGATATTATCATCATCACTCTCCTCCTGACTGTCTTTATTTCAAAAACGGTAGGAGATGCAGGTCTACTTGTCCTGCTCCTTCTTATTCAATTGTCCCCTGTGCCAAAACTCAACAACGACCAGCACAATGACAGAACAGTGAGAGCGCGCCAGTATGCGGAGAGCGTTATTTGATCTGGAGCGCATTTTTTTTTGAGAACGTACGTGCACCTGTGCACTACTCATGTCCATCACTTAACAGAAATGACATGTAACATGTAAGGTTTATTGAAAAAAATATTTTCAAATGCATTTTTTACATAACACAATGAAGAAACTTATTTTTAATTTCAGTGGGAACAGTGTTGTTGGTCTCCCTTTTTAGCCAGCGCATCAAAGTCTGGATTTAGTTTTGTTGTGGCGATTCTCAGGATGGATCTGAGGCATTGGTCAGTTAACTTGGATCTGTGGCTGGCTTTGTTGATGTTCATGACGCTAAACGCCTGTTCACACACATAGGTTGAGCCGAACAAAGAGTAAAGCGCAAATGTGGAGTAATACGCTGCACCTCAACAAAGGTCAATGTGTAGCGGTGTGCTACATGCAGCGCTAAAATTATGACACGGAGTCGGTAACTGCAGTCGAAGAAAAAAACTTTATTCGAAATCCCCAGCCTCACTTTTAAGTCTCCCTCAACCTGCCCCCCTGCGCAGATGCTCCAAAGCTCTGGGCTCGCAAATCCCCGCAGGCTATCTCCCTTTGCCGGAACGCTGGCTAATTGTGAGCCAGTTCAGATGTGCCAGGAAATGGGTCGCCACAAATGTATATAGAGTGCGTCATCTATTGGGAAAACGCCAGAATTGCGGGGAAAAAACGTTAACAAGGTTTATTAATATAATTTCATCAAGTTCTGCAGGCCGGATTAAAAAGCTTAACGGGCCGCATATGGCCCACGGGCCGTAGTTTGCCCATGCCTGGTCTAGTGAGATGGAGGAACTGAGGGAAATACATGTTAATAAGGAAGTGGTGTCAGATAAATTGAAGGGATTAAAGGCAGATAAATTCCCAGGGCCAGATGGTCTGTATCCCAGAGTGCTTAAGGAAGTAGCCCAAGAAATAATGGATGCATTAGTGATAATTTTTCAAAACTTCTTAGATTCTGGATTAGTTCCTGAGGATTGGAGGGTGGCTAATGTAACCCCACTTTTTTAAAAAAGGAGGGAGAGAGAAACCAGGGAATTATAGACCAGTTAGTCTGACATCAGTGGTGGGGAAAATGCTAGAGTTGGTTATCAGAGATGTGATAACAGCACATTTGGAAAGAGGTGAAATCATTGGACAAAGTCAGCATGGATTTGTGAAAGGAAAATCATGTCTGCCGAATCTTATAGAATTTTTTGAAGATGTAACTAGTAGAGTGGATAGGGGAGAACCAGTGGATGTGCTATATTTAGATTTTCAAAAGGCTTTTGACAAGGTCCCACACAGGAAGTTAGTGTGCAAACTTAAAGCACATGGTATTGGGGGTACGGTATTGATGTGGATAAAGAATTGGTTGGCAGACAGGAAGCCAAGAGTGGGAGTAAACGGGACCTTTTCAGAATGGCAGGCAGTGACTAGTGGGGTACTGCAAGGCTCAGTGCTGGGACCCCAGTTGTTTACAATATATATTAATGATTTAGACGAGGGAATTAAATGCAGCATCTCCAAGTTTGCAGATGACGTGAAGCTGGGCAGCGGTGTTTGCTGTGAGGAGGATGCTAAGAGGATGCAGGCTGACTTGGATAGGTTAGGTGAGTGGGCAAATTCATGGCAGATGCAATTTAATGTGGATAAATGTGAGGTTATCCACTTTGGTTGCAGAAACAGAAAAACAGATTATTATCTGAATGGTGGCCGATTAGGAAAAGGGGAGGTGTAACGAGACCTGGGTGTCATTGTACACCAGTCATTGAAGGTGGGCATGCAGGTACAGCAGGCGGTGAAAAAGGCAAATGGTATGTTGGCATTCATAGTAAAAGGATTTGAGTACAGGAGCAGGGAGGTTCTACTACAGTTGTACAAGGCCTTGGTGAGACCACACCTAGAATATTGTGTGCAGTTTTGGTCCCCTAATCTGAGGAAAGACATTCTTGCCATAAAGGGTGTACAAAGAAAGTTCACCAGATTGATTCCTGGGATGACAGGACTTTCATATGAAGAAAGAGTGGATCAACTAGGCTTATACTCACTGGAATTTAGAAGACTGAGGGGGGATCTTATTGAAGCATATAAAATTCTAAAGGGATTGGACAGGCTAGATGCAGGAAGATTGTTTCTGATGTTGGGGAAGTCCAGAATGAGGGGTCACAGTTTAAGGATAAAGGGGAAGCCTTTTAGGACTGAGATGAGGGAAAACTTCTTCACACAGAGAGTGGTGAATCTGTGGAATTCTCTGCCACAGGAAACAGTTGAGGCCAGTTCATTGGCTATATTTAAGATGAAGTTAGATATGGCCCTTGTGGCTAAAGGGAACAGGGGGTATGGAGAGAAAGCAGGTACAGGGTTTTGAGTTGCATGATCAGCCACGATCATACTGAATGTTGGTGCAGGCTCGAAGGACTGAATGGCCTACTCCTGCACCTATTTTCTATGTTTCTATGAATTCTCAGATGGCCAACCAGATGGGAGAAGTGACCCCCTTCCAATATTTGTAGGGTATTGTAGCAAGGACAAATAGCCTGTGGGGAGGTCACCCATCTGAGCCTGGATTTGGCTGTTGGGATGCCCTCACTTCAGCCCCTACAATCCACTTAAACTAGGCCTTTCAATATTTGATAGATTTCAATTTGATTCCTCCCCACCCGCCCAATTCTTCTGAATTCCAGTGAGTACAGGCCCATAGCCATCATACGCTCCTCATATGATAACCCTTCATTTTTGGAATCAATCTCATGAACCACCTCTAAACCCTTTCTGATGTCAGCAAATTCTTTCTTAGATGAGGGGCCCAAAACTGCCCACAATACTCCAAGTGAGGCCTCAATGTTTTATAACAATGCTTTGTTTTCTAGTCTTCTCAAAGTCCATGCTAAAATTGCAATTGGCTTCCTCACTGTCAGTTCAACCCACAAGTGAACCTTGAATGACTCCTGCACAAGTACACTCAAGTCCCTTTGCAACTTGGATATTTGAAATTTATCAAATAAAATACTCTACCAAGCATGACCTTGCACTTCCCAACACTTGATTCCATTTTTGCCCATGCTCCTAATCTATCTACGTCCTTCTGCATTGTCTCTGCTTCCTTAACACTACTTGCCCCTCCACCTATCTTAATATTATCCACAAATATGGTCACAAAGCCATCAATTCCGTTGGCATATGAAGGGTTATACAGCTCTCCATTATGTGCACATGCAGGTCAACTCTTTGAGTGATTATGCAGAAAGTTTGAAGTTAATAACGCTTCAGTTAATAGCTCATCGGGGTGATTGATAAGTTTGTGGCCTATGGTGGCAGGGGATGAGTTATTAACTTCAAACTTAATGCATAATGAGTTGACCTGCATATGCATGTAACGAGAACTGTATAACTCATCTCCTTCTACCTTAGGCCGTGAACTTATTAATCACCCATGCTGCGGTCCACCTGGAGGTCCAAGACGCTCTCATTACATGCACGTGCACTCTTTGAGTGATAATGCAGAAAGTTTGAAGTTAATAACTCATCTCCTACCTTAGGCCGCAAACTTAACAATTACCCCTGCTGTGGACCACTTCTACAAAGAAGGGATCTGTATGCTCCATGACTGCTGGACTAAGTGTGTAAATGTAGGAGGGAACTATGTTGAAAAATAAATGTGCTAGGTTTTCTAAAATTGACTCCTTTGGCCATGAACTTATCAATCACCCCTCACATGTTGTAAAAAGAATCAGTCCCTGTGGAACACCACTAGTCACCAACAGCCAACCAGAAAAGGCTCCCTTTATTCCCACTCTTTGCCTCCTGCCAATCAGCCAATCATCTATCCATGTTAGTATCTTTCCTGTAACACCATGGGTTCTGAGTTAAACAGTGTGACATCTTGTCAAAGGCCTTCTGAAGATCCAAGTTCATCCTGTTTGTATTAACTAATGAATTCCAACAGATTAGTCAGGCAAGATTTTGTCTTAAGGAAACTGAGCTTCCTTTGGCCTATCTTGTGCTTCCAAGTACCCTGAGACCTCATCCTTAACAATTGACTCCAACATCTTTCTAACCACTGAGATTACTCTAATTGCCCTATCATTTCCTTTCTTCTGCCTCCCTCCCTTCTTTAATAGTGGAGTGGTATTTGCAATTTTCCTGTCCTTCAAAACTGTCAGAATTTATTGATTATTGAAAGATCTTCGCCAAATCCTCCACAATCTCTCCAACCTCATCTTTCACAACTCTGGGATGTAGTCCATTTGGTCCAGCTGACTTGTCCACCTTCAGACCTTCTCCCAAGTAATAGTAATTGCACTCACTCCTGCCACCGATATACTTGAAGTTCCAAAACACTGCTAGTGTCTTCCACATTGAAGATGGATACAAATTCCTTATTTAGTTCATCCAACATTTCCTTGATCTCCATTACTACTCCTCCAGTGTATTTTTTCGGCAGTCCAATTTCTCCACTCCCCTCTCTTCTACTTTTTATATATGTATCTGATATTGTTGGCTAGCTTACCTTCCTAGTTCATCTTTTCCCTCCTGATGGCTGTTTAGTTACTCTGTTGATTTTTAAAAGCTTCCCAATCCTGTAACTTCCCACTAATTTTTGTTCTATTATGTGCCCTCTTTCTTGCTTTTGTGTTGTTTGTGACTTTCCTTGTCAACCACAGTTACAACATCCTGCCATTAGAATACTGCTTCTTCTTTGGGATGCATCTATCCTACACCTTCCAGATTTCTTCCAGAATCTCCAACCATTGATGTTTTGCTGTCACCCTGCTAAAATCCCCTTCCAATCAACTTTGACCAGCTTTTCTCTTATGCCTCTATAATTCCCTTTACAGGTTTCTCCCACTATTCGAAGGTAGAGCATTCCAAAGAAACGGTTCGTAAGTCGGAATGTCGTAAATTGAAGAAGCAATTACCAATAATTTATATGGGACAAATTTGTAAGCGTTTGCAGACCCAAAAAATAACCTACCAAATCATGCCAAATAACACATAAAACCTAAAATAACAGTAACATATAGTGAAAGCGGGAATGATCTGATAAATGCACAGCCTATATAAAGGAGGAATACTTTTCTACAATCATTGCAGCACTGTCCACTGCAGTGAAAATCTCATGCAAGCGCTCTCGGCAGTGCTCCCAGCAAAAACACACGGCGCAAACACTCCCGGCAGAAGCGCTCTTTCCAGTAACCTAGCTATGAAGCTACGAAATAACAGATATAAATACACAGCCTATATAAAGTAGAAATAATGTACGCCCAATGTAGTTTCACTTACCGGAATCGGGAAGACAGTGAGCACACTGATGATGGTGTGTTAGGCTGAGTCGTGGAAGGTTGGGGTGGTGGGAGACTGGGGTGTCATCTCATCGTCGTCTGTTTCCATCAGGGCAGGCAGGTCACCTTCTTCTATGTCTGCCTGCCTCGATGTCAAAGGTCAAGTTTCGTCGTTTGCTGTGCCTGATGTGGAAAGGCTTGAGAAACGACAGTATGCTTGACTACTTAGCCTCGTACATTTTTCTATCACACAGATCTTTGTAAGCACTCAAACCATCCTGCAAATATGCACTAAAACTACGTACCCTTTCAAAATTGAAGTCATACTTTTCTGCAATCATTGCAGCGTCGTCAATCGCAGTGAAAATCTCACGCAATTGCTTCATGTTCAGTTGCTGGATGACTTCACTTTCAGGCCGTTCGCTACTGCGTTCAGTTTCTATTGTTATCCTTTCCTCTTCATCAGCTCTTCATCTGTCAGTTCTTGATCTCGGATGCCAAAACCTCTTCAACATCACCTTTGTCAACTTCCACAAGCCCAGCCTCCTTAGCCAAATTCACTTTGTTCTTACTTTGTTCATCACAATCGAAACGCTTAATTATGTCTAGTTTTACTCCAAGTGTAACACCCTTACGCGCTCTTTTAGGCTTTTCCAATACCTTAGAACTCATCTTGCTAATGGATGAATGAAATAAATAGACATAAAGCACAGATGCTCACAGGCACGTGTTTAAGCAGTGCTGGCTAGAATGCAGTTCTGGGGGAGAAACTTGGCTGCTTGGGGCGCGCTGCCTTTTTTCTTAACAGTGAAAACACCTTCTGTTAGTGAAAAGAGGTAACTAATCCAGGTCTTTTATAACAGCGAGTTGACATAAAGCGAACATTTGAAAAACTGGCGACACCTGTACTCCACTGTAATACTGATAGATCTGACTTTAACTTCTCATAGAAACATAGAAAATAGGTGCAGGAGTAGGCCATTCGGCCCTTTCAGTATGATTGTGGCTAATCATCCAACTCAGAACCCTGTACCTGCTTTCTCTCCATACCCCCTGTTCCCTTTAGCCACAAGGGCCATATCTAACTTCATCTTAAATATAGCCAATGAACTGGCCTCAACTGTTTCCTGTGGCAGAGAATTCCACAGATTCACCACTCTCTGTGTGAAGAAGTTTTTCCTCATCTTGGTCCTAAAAGGCTTCCCCTTTATCCTTAAGCTGTGACCCCTCGTTCTGGACTTCCCCAATATCGGAAACAATCTTCCTGCATCTAGCCTGTCCAAACCCTTTAGAATTTTATATGCTTCAATAAGATCCCCCCTCAGTCTTCTAAATTCCAGTGAGTATAAGCATGGTCGATCCAGTCTTTCTTCATATGAAAGTCCTGCCATCCCAGGAATCAATCTGGTGAACCTTCTCTGTACTCCCTCTATGGCAAGAATGTCTTTCCTCAGATTAGGGGACCAAAACTGCACACAATATTCTAGGTGCGGTCTCACCAAGGCCTCGTACAACTGCAGTAGAACCTCCCTGCTCCTGTACTCAAATCCTTTTGCTATGAATGCCAACATACCATTTGCCTTTTTCACCGCCTGCTGTACCTGCATGCCCACCTTCAATGACTGGTGTACAATGACACCCAGGTCTCATTGCACCTCCCCTTTTCCTAATCGGCCACCATTCAGATAATAATCTGTTTTCCTGTTTCTGCAACCAAAGTGGATAACCTCACATTTACCCACATTAAATTGCATCTGCCATGAATTTGCCCACTCACCTAACCTATCCAAGTCACCCTGCATCCTCTTAGCATCCTCCTCACAGCTAACACCGCCGCCCAGCTTCGTGTCATCCGCAAACTTGGAGATGCTGCATTTAATTCCCTCGTCTAAAACATTAATATGTATTGTAAACAACTGGTGTCCCAGCACTGAGCCTTGCGGTACCCCACTAGTCACTGCCTGCCATTCTGAAAAGGTCCCATTCTAAATATACCACATCCACTGGCTCTCCCCTATCCACTCTACTAGTTACATCTTCAAAAAATTCTATAAGATTTGTCAGACATGATTTTCCTTTCACAAATCCATGTTGACTTTGTCCAATGATTTCACTTCTTTCCAAATGTGCTGTTATCACATCTTTAATAACCGACTCTAGCATTTTCTCCATCACCGATGTCAGACTATGACTCTAGCACTTTCCCCACCACCGATGTTCTCCTTCTCAAATTACAGGGTAAAGTCTATCGTATTATGATTGCTACTTCCTAAGGGCTCCTTTACCTTAAGCTCCCTAATCACATCAGTTTCGTACAAACCAGAATAGTCTTTTCCCTATTGGGCTCAACCACAAGCTGCTCTAAAAACTATCTCATAGGTTTTCTACAAATCTTCTCTCTTGGTTCCAGCACTAACTTGATTTTCCCAATCTATGTGCCTATTGAAACTCCCCATGACATTGCACTTATGACAAGTGTTTTCTATCTCCTTTTATAATCTATAGCCCACATCCTGGCTACTGCTCAGCAGTATGTATATAACTTCTATCAGGGTTTTTCACCCTTGCTGTTTCTTAATATGCAACAAATCTCTTCAAAAAATGTCTTTTAATAGATTACTTTGTCAAATTCAAAAACTCTGCAGTGATTCTCTTAAGAGGATTAGTATGAATTATTCACAATTTTGAGATCAGCTCAGAACTCAAAGTTAGAAGTTCTCTCGTTTTTAATTGCACCACAACAATCTGCCCAGAATTCAGCCATGATGAACTCCCTTCCCAGTTTACCCAATAATCTCATCAAATGCCGTCACTCAGGTAACGCTTGGCTCCCTGCGGTGATGAAATGGTAGAAGTGTTCCCTGTATATTTGCTAACATTTGAATCTTGCTAGTAGGGGGACAAATGGGGGTGGATCCTGACAACAGCTTGGGGTATGTGTTTTATGCTCTCCTCAGTTCAATAGTCTGTTCACATTCGTCGTAGATTGCGGCAAATGACTGTGTTTTAACGCACATCTGGTATTTCACAACCGCATGCATGCTGTGTTCCAGAAAATATGGGGGTTAATCTCTTGCAATTTTCTCAACGAATCTAATGCCAGTACATCATTCAAGGGAATTTTTTGTCTCCTAACTACATATATTAATATGACATAAATGTTTACCTGCTTCCTAAATACAATATATAAATATATGTACAATATACATTGTGTAAATCATAGGTCACCGTCAGTTCTCTTGGTCTCTCCTCAGTGAATTCTCAAAAACATTCCCTATTGTTTGTTCTCCACAGGACTGTGCTTCCTGGAGCAAACTCACGGTTAGCCACAACACTGAGACAAACTTTACCAAGTATCCATGGATACAGTTTAACTCCTCTGAGGTATTGACAGAAACAAGCTGGGATTAATCCAGCTTTTCTGCACTTTGATTGCTCTCAGTGCTTGTCAACTAATCTCTACAGGAATGGCAATTTCCGTTTGCTTTAATATGCCATCATTGTATGCTTCACACTGACAGCCATTTTCCACTGTATCCCCTGTGGTTTCAGCAATTAGCTATCCCCTCATATCAACTGGACAATATTCCATAATGTCATTACCACCGAGATTGGATTTCAGCCACCAATTCCTTCCTGTGTACTCAATGTTGTAAAAAAGTTGGATTGATGTAGTAATTTTCTTGGTAGCCATATTGGAAATTCCCAAAATAGGAATTGAAGTTGGAAAATGCAGACTAAACAATTCAGAAGTAGAATTTGTATTTAAATTCATTTCAGCCTCTGTCCTGCAAAATTCTACAACTGAAATTTTTAAAAAAATATTTAAACTAGTTCTGTGACAACAATAAATTAATTGGAGCAGTTGAGTCACCGGGAAGAAGCAAAATGCAAGAAATGTAACTCAAGTCATGTATCAGATTGCAATTTGTAAGTCAGAGGATTTAAAGTTATTTTAATTTGAAGTTATCATGCTATGATTATACGTATAAAGCAGTAACTTCTAACAGGAATGCATATTAAAATTGTAGATAATCTGTTTCAATTTATTAAAGAATCTTTAGTGCATAGTATGCAGAAAGATGCTGAATCAGCATATTATGTGTCAGTTTTTTTTCTACGGAGTAGGATTAACTTGCAAGTAGAGAAATGGAAACTTTCTATGGATATATAAGGAGAAAAAGGAATCCCATTACCAAGCAAAACAATTTCCAAACATTACCATGGACTCAGTTACTTAAAACAAGCAATAGGTTCAGTCATTTATTAAAGTCAGTCAAATCGACAAGTTGTTTAAATATTATATATCTTATTTTGCTATATTAAGTAATAAATATGGCATAACACCAACAATGGTGTAGTGGTCTGATGCTGTAAATGGTGGTTGGTTTTAAGGTTTACAAAGTGTTTTGTATATGAAAGTATTTGCAAAAGTGAAAGCAAGTAAAAATCAACCCTGTGCTGTTGTGCCTTATTGAATTTGTTGTTGTGAATTATTTGTGGTGATCTCAGTTCAGTGTGATCTGTGTGATGGAGAAATATTGCAGAGAATATAAAAGGAAAATGGGACTAGTGCCTGGGTTAGATTTGTAATGCTCCTGTCATAGTGTTGGGATCTATGATGATGTCAAATAAATAAATTGTCTGCATTACTTGTCAAAAGATGGAAATACTTTCAAAGTACTTGGTTCATAATGGAACATTATATATTTCACTTAAAGAAAAACAATCTTAACATCAGGGGGCTATGCGAATTGTGGAAAGTTTGTTGTATGTGAATCATTTTGAATGGCGTTTGATACTTTCAGAATTGTATTTAATGTTATCACATATATAACTTTAGTAGTAGCAATTTTGGAAAAAAAATTACCCTTTGTTTCCTAGCTGTTTCACTTTACAAATCAACAGCAGAGTACTAATGAGTCATATAGTTCCTCTTGTTACAATTTGAAATTAGTATGTTAAAAAGGGCATCAAACTAATTGGAACATACTCTTCTGTGGACGTATTGAATGCAGTTGGCTTCCTATTATTTTTATACGGGCTGAATATCGCAATTCTCCATCTGATGTAATTGAGGTTGGTTTACATCAGTGTAAGGCAGACTTCTCAGTGCCTCGATAATTCATTACATTATCAATTCAGTGATTCGGGAACAATTTCTTCCCCTCTGCCATCAGATTTCTAAATGGATATTGAACTCATGAACACCGCCTGACTTCTTTTTCATATTTCCTTTTTGCACTACTTATTTTAATTTAACTATTTATTAAACGCACACACACACCCACACACACACACACACACATATACTTATTGTAACTCAGTTTTCTTCATATATCATGTACAGCTGCCATAAAGTTAACGAATTTCATGGCTTATGCCTGTGATATTAAACCTGATTCTGATTCTGAACTACTGCTTTTGGTTTGCCTGCTTTTCAATCTGAGTTTCAAAGGGCCTCAAATTTTTCAAAGTAATTTTGTGTCAGATATTAATGGAATAGGGTTAAAGACTCAAAGAGGTACAGCACCGAAATGACTCATCACATCCATGCCTGTGTTTTGCCCATCCCTATTAATCCCATTTCCCAAAACAAGTCTGAATCCTTCAATGTCTTGTGTTTGTCTAAATATCCCTTAAACATAATGATTGCATCTCAAACCACAACCTCCTCTGGCCGTGTGTTCTAGATATCAAGCACTTTTTGTCCAAAAGTATTTCTCTTCAGATCTCCTTAAAAATTCAGTGCACTCAAGGTTGGTTTCTAATTTCTTCATTTTTGAAGTACCTACCATAGAAAAAAAAAGATTCTATCAGTCTACCCTATCTATACCTCTTATAATTTTATACAGATCTATTAGGCCTTCTTCACTCTAAGACCAGAAGACCATATCATATAGAAGCAGAATGAGGCCATTTGGCCCATTGAGTCTGATGGCTGACTCATCATGGCTGACTCATCATGGCTGATTCAATTTTCCTCTCAGCCCCAATCTCCTGCCTTCCCCCTGTAACCCTTCATGGCCTGATCAATCAAGAATCTATCATTCTCTGGTTTAAATATACATAAAGGCTTGGCCTGCACAGCTGTCTGTGGCAAAGAATTCCACAGATTTACCACACACTGGCTAAAGAAATTCCTCCTCATCTCTATTCTAAAAGGATACCACTCTATTCTGAGGCTGTGTCCTCTGGTCTTAGACTCTCCCACTAATGGAAACATCCTCTCTACATCCACTCTATCAAGGCCTCTCTAGGAAAAACAGCTCCAGGGAGTGATTTGAAGGCGTCCAATTCCTAAATGAACATTGAACCCTTGGACACTACCTCACTTTTTTTTAAAAAAATATGCGGTATTTCTGTTTTTTGCATTTTTAATCTATTCGATATATGTATACCGTAATTGATTTACTTCTTTATTATTCTTATTAGTTTTATTTTATTTATTATTTTCTTTTCTATATTATGTATTGTATTGAGCTGCTGCTGCTAAGTTAACAAATTTCACATCACATGCCAGTCATAATGAACCTGATTCTGACTCCAATTCTGATAGCTGGGCTTAAGTCATCAAATCCAGGCAAATTCTGCTGAAACTTTTCTACATATTCTCCACTGCAATCACTACACAGAGGAGATTCACCAAGATTTATTTGGATTTGGGGACCTAAGCCAAGTTTCTGAGAAATAGTATCATGTAACTACAAAAACTAAACTTACCTTTTGCCACCAACTCACTGCCAGGCACTAAAATCATGTCAGCTAATCTTTGCTTCAGGATAGATGGAAGATTTTATGATCACTACCATGCACAAAGATGCTGTAAAACTTCTCTGAGAGCTCAGGTTTACCAACGAATACGTCCTTGCAGGACTCACAGAATTAAATTCATTGTTGTCATAATCATATTGATATGTTCGTAGCCTAAGGTAGGAGTCAATTTTAGAAAAGCTAGCACATTTATTTTTCAACATAGCCCCCTCCTACGTCCACACACTTAGTCCAGCAGTCGTGGAGCATACGGATCTTGGACCTCCAGAAAGTGTCCACAGATGGGTGATTGATAAGTTCATGGCCTAAGTAGAAGGAGATGAGTTATTATCTTCAAACCTTCTGCATAATCACTGAAAGAGTTGACCTGCGTGTGTATGTAACAAGAGCTGTGTAGCTCATCTCCTTCTTCCTTAGGCCACAAACTTATCAATCACCCCTGATGCAGACACTTTCTGGAGGTCCAAGATCTGTATGCTCCACGACTGCTGGACTAAGTGTCTAAATGTAGACTATGTTGAAAAATAAATGTGCTAGGTTTTCCAAAATTGACTCCTTCTACCTTAGGCCATGAACTTATCAATCACCCCTCGTAGTCCCACAGCACGAGATACACCATAGGAATGGTAAATATTATTAATGCGGTTAGAAGCATCTTCAGGAAATTACAAAATCATTTAAATAACGTAAAAGCTCCAAACAGCAATAAATTTACCTTCATGTATTTCAACAATAGATGGAACATTCATGGCCCATTCAAAACTCACTACTTACTTTTGAAAGATCATGGAAATTTACCTCAGGACGTCCTCATAAAAACCATTGTGCCATCACAGAAGCAGTGACAGTAAAGGCACGACATGGTGATAGTGAGAAGTTTGCTTATCCAAAATGCCTGACGTTGGCCTGCCGAAGAAGGTATTCCATTCTGAACAAATGTTCAATAAGTAGTCCTGTGCTGGATACCTCAGTGGATAGAAGTGCCGGTGTAAAAAAAAGGTACCAATTTATTGAAGATGCAAAACAGGATTACTTCAGCTCATCTGAAATGGAAGCAGGCTATAGACAGAGCTTAGCAGTTCTGCGGTGATAGATCAGATCAAAGCTTCCCCGTCCTATCAAATCCAGCTACATTTGGGTATGGAAAATTATTGGAATTAGTTTATTATTGTCACATGTACGAAAAGCTTGCCTTGTATGCCATTCATACAGATCAAATCATTACACAGTGCATTGAACCAGTATAAGATAAAACAATAACAATGCAGAATAAAGTGTAAAAACAACAAAATAAGTTCAGTGCAGGTAAACAATAAACAAGATCATAATGAGGTAGATTTTGAGGCCAAAAGTTTATCTTTTTGTACAAGAGGTCTGTTGAAGAAACTGACGACAGTGGGAAAAATTGTCCTTGAGCCTGGTTGTTCCTGATTGGGTATAATCTACCCAACGGGGAAGGAGAGCAGAGAGGATGTCCAGGGTTGGTGATGGGATTATATATGGTTCCTCTTCTTCTAATAACTAAATAATTAATGGGAAGAAAGAGGACCATACATAATCCCATGATGAATGATTCTGAAGCTAAACATGAGATTGAAAAAAAATCAAGGCTAAAGCATAAACACAAGAGATTCAGCAGATGCTGGAAATCCAGAGCAACACACACAAAATACTAGAGGAACTCAGCAGGTAAGGCAGCATCTATGGAAGTGAATGAACATTTGATGGTTCAGACCGAAACCCTTCATCAAGCTAAAGCAGTTTCTACCAGCTGATCTGTGGATGAGCCAGTTCAGCCTTCGCCTAGACTTTCCCCTATCACAGAAGCCAGTCTTCAGCCAATTCACCCTACAGTATCAAAATATAATTGAGACTACCGTATCCAATAACATCTGTGTGGCACAACAGCAAATCAGCTGAACTGCTGAAGACTGTGGTACTGAAGGTTAACAAAATGCGTTACGGCATCAGCTGTAAGACAGGGTAGGATGCCCGTCACTGCCTGTAACGAGTTGTATGTTTTCCTGTGACTGCATGGGTTTCCTCCAGGTGCTCCAGTTTCTTCCTACATTCCAAAAGATGCATTGTTAAGGTTAGTAAGTAGAGGTTGCTACGTTGGTGCTGAATGCATGTCGACACTTGCAGGCTGCCAGCACAATCCTTGCCGATTTGGTTTGACACAAATGATGCACCTCACTACGTTCCAATGTACATGTGACAAACTAAATGTTAATCTTAATCCCATTTGTGTTCCAGAAGTAGCTGTGCCTGTCGCCAAGATGTTCTAATATTGTTACAGCATTAGCAACTACTCAACAATGTGGTAAGAATCTCACAGGCTTGGTGCACTAAAATCAGGTCAAAGATGAAGAAGATGTTCTCTGTCTCTTTGTTGGACCAGGAACATCTTTTTCACATGGTTCACATTGTTTACATTTAAAAACCCACACAATGACCAATGATACAACAATACTGCCTGGAAATAAGTTCTGTAAGATAAAGTGCTGATCAAAGTACACATCATACATTGTTTCATGAGCATTGCATTTTTCTAAGAGGCCCAGACTGAGACGTGGGAAGAATGCCAGCACTATTTTAAGTGGCTCCATTTTCTACACCATAGCCATCAACTGCTAATTATATCTGTTGGCATCACAATGAGGAGTCCACTGTACTGAGCAAGAAGCCATGGGCTTTTATTGAAGAACTATGCTGTCAAGTAATTGGGTCATACAGCATAGAACAAATCCTTTGGCCAAGCAGATGCATGCTCACCATCAAGTACCCATCAACACCATATTTATCAGTAGGAGACAAATGGCGTTTGCCTGGTACTTGAGAAAAGTAGTCTCCTTGTTTTTTCTACCAAGAGCATGGGAAAAGAAGGGATGAAGGTGTTCTGCAAGTTGCTAATGGTCAAAGGGAAATAATATTGCCATCAAGAAAAGATGGATGAGCTTTTTCCATCTTTGTTTGTCATCTACTGCTATGCATTTTTTACCTTCATATTTCAGGCAAACAGGAACCTTGTGAGAAAGCTTGAGTTGAAATAACCCTGCCCTAAAACATACTCATTGCTATAGAACAAACTATGATTGCAAGATATTTAAAAATGATAAGAAATTATCTTACAAAAATGCTCACTGCCAATTTTTAGTTTTGCTGTTACAATTTTTTATCAGCCTCTGTTTTTTTTTGCAGTTTTAATCAGCAGAAGGTGATATCACCAGACTATTGCACTTGCTGCTCTTCCTCCTTTGTCAGTGAGATCACAAGATTTGACCTGATTGACGTCACAGCGGTAGATCGCATAAACCAAAAGTGAGCTTACATTTACTGGAGCCTGTATCTAGTAATTCTGCCTCAGCGAGGATGAAGGAAGCCTTGCCACTCTGCTTGGCTTGCCTCATTCTGCTGTCCCTGAACTTACATCAAATTCTTGCACAACAGTTGCTACATATATAGCTGATTGAAGCCAAATTATGTTGTGACCAAGCTCGCTCTAGGTTACTTGATTTAAGATTAGAGGCTCCATAGAGTACTGTAAGTCAGTATGTTTTATTGCTACAGGTCTGAGTTCATATCTAGTTCAAGTGTATTGGATGAAGATTTATAACCACTTTAAAATCAGCTGCAATGATACAAAGACATGACTTGTAGATCCAAAATTAACAGCCCAAAGATGTTTTTGTGCAACTTTTAAAGACTCAGTTTATAATTTATTATATATTAGGATCAGTTATGCTATAACCTAAAATTTTCAGTGAAAAGAGTTCTGCTGGAATATTAGTGATATACTTAACAGCGTCTTGTTCCATGTGATTGATAAAATCAGCACGATGTCAGGTAAGAATCTTTGAACAACTAACCTTCCTGCCTGTTTCATGTTCTGCACTGTATGACTCATTGAGTTCCTGTGACAACTTGTACATTGCAGAAGGATGCAAGGCCTAATTAGCCTTCTGAGATTTGCTAGGCAGCAGTCATTTCTGCATTTAATGAAGAAGGCTTGGTAGTTGTAATAAGGTTGAGGCAGAATTTACCCTTTGAAAGACGGAGCTTTGGAGTACTAGTGTAGCAAAATGGAGACAGGCCAGTGAAAGTTAACCATAAGCTCAACAGGTGCCCCTGCAGTCATTCCATTTCAAAAAAATTGCAGTAGTATGTCTACAGGACACTGTTTGTGGGAACACTTTAAAAGAAAAAGTGACAGCACTGAATGCAACTGAAGGATTTGTCACAAGTGTGTCAGTGATCAGTTATCATACATAACCAGAATCCAGAATGTAACAAGAAATGATTCTTTTTAAAGAATTACAGATTCTGGAGATATCAAATACAGCAAAGTGTCAGCAGGTTAGGCAGCATCTATGGATAGAGAAACAGTTAATGTCTCAGGTCCAGGACCTTTCATCAGCATGTTCTGACAAATTATCTTGATATGAAATGTTAACTATGTTTCTCCTTCCACAATTACTTCCTGATCTGCTGAGGTTCCAGAACTTTCCGTCCAGAATTTAACAGATGTAATGAATGCTTGCCATTCTAATCACCTTATCAAACACTAAAAAATCAAGGCAACTGAACTTGCTGTGTTGTCTAGAGGAAATTTTGCCACTCATCTGAGAGGTTTCTTCAGTTCTAAAGCAAGGTGGGTAGTTTTCTGGTTTATAAATTCTATGATCTGTTTAAAGATATAGCAATCACATGAGGGTCATTAAGAGTTGTAGAGTTAATGAGAGGGTCATTAACTTACCTTTGCACAAATGTAAGTGTGAACTGTTGTGGTGATGCCGCGTTTAGAGATGTTAGGTCTGCAATGCACATTTTGGACAGGGAGTACAGGTGGTTTGAAAGAGGGGTTAAAGAAGCCATTTTTGTCAAACTGGAAAACCCATCCCTGAACAGAGGGGCTGGGGTACAACACCACCTATCAGCTACTTATAATACATATGAAGGCCTGTAAGGTTGGTTTCCCTGTTGTATGTTACTATGATCTTCATATCTTTTCCCTCCCAATCTGTTAATTTGCAGATTGCTGAATGGGAGGCCAAGGCACAAGAACTAAGAGGCTCGACTAATAAATGGCAGGATCCTAACTCCTGAGCAATGCCAGGAGCCTTGGCATTATCAAGTTTTTCTAGCAACCACAACCTTGCCCATAATGGAGTCCTGCGCTGATCAACTGGGTGGTGTGTTCATTAAGATCTTTAACCTCTCACTTCTGCGGTGTGTGTTACACATCTGCTTCAAGCAGGCTTCAATTATACTGGCACCCAAAAAGAGCATGGTGACTAACCTCAATGACTGTCACCCGGTTACATTACATTCAGAGTGATAAAGTGTTTTGAGAGGTTGATGATGGAATATATCAGCTCCTGGATGAGAGATAACTCAGATCTGCTCCAATTTTCCTACTGGAGCAACAAGTCCACAGCAGATGCCATCTCATTGGATCTTCACTCAATCCTGGAACATCTGGGCGACAAATCTGCATATCGGCATTCTCGTTATCAACTAAGATCAGCATTCAATACCGGCACCTGCTCAAGAGTAATCAGTAAGCTTCAAGACCTTGTTCTCAACAGCTCTTTGTGCAATTGGATCCTAGATTTCATCACTTATAGGCCTCTGTCAGTTTGGATTAGCAACAATATTTCCACCACAATCCCCATCAGCACAGCTGCACCACAAGGCTGCATGCTTAGCCCCCTTCTCTACTCGCTTTACCCCTGTGACTGTGATGCTAAGTACAGCTCCAATGCCATATTCAAGTTTGCTGATGACACCACTGTTATGGGCTGAATCAAAGGTGGTGATGAATCAGAATATGGGAGTGAGATTGAAAATCGGGCTGAGTGGTGTAATTACAACAAGCTCTCACTCAATGTCAATAAGATGAAGGGACTGATTATCGAGCTCCAGAAGGCGAAGCCAGTGCTCCATGAGCCAATCTTCATCGGAGATGGAGAGGAATAGCAACTTTAAATTCCTAGTAGTTACTTTTTCAGAGGGCCTGTCCTGGACCCAGCATGTAAGTGCAATTGGGAAGAGAGCACCGCAGCATGTCTACTTGCTTAGTAGTCTGTGGAGATTTGGCATGATATCTAAAACGTCGACAGACTTCTATAGATATGTAGAGGAGTGAGTATTGACTAGCTGCATCACAGCCTGGTATGGAAACACCAATGCCTATGAATGGAAAATCCTACCGAATGTGGTGGATTTGGCACAGTCCATCACAGGTAAAGCCCTTCCAACCACTGAGCACATCTACATGAAATGCCATCGTAGGAAAGCAGTATCCATTGTTGGAGATCCCCACCACCGAGGTCATGCTCTCTTCTCACTGCTGCCATCGGGTGGAAGGTACAACAGCCTCAGGAATCCTACCACCAGGCTCAAGAATGGTTACTATCCTTCAACCATCAGGGTCATGAATAAAAGGAGATAACTACACTCACGCCCCAGCATTGAAATTTTATCATAACCAATGATCTCACTTTTAAGGAATCCTTATCTCATGATCTCACATTCTCGTTATTTATTGCTACTCATCTATATGTGCATTTGCATATTTTGTTGTCTTCTGCACTCTGGTTGATCTTTCATTGATCCAGTTATAGTTGCTGTTCTATAGAGTTGCTGAGTATGTACAGAAGAAAACAAATCTCAGAGTTGTATATGGTGACATACACAGGAAGTACTTTGATAATAAAATCTACTTTGAATGAACTTTTATTTGATGATAATTTTTTAAATCATCAGTGAAACTTCTATTAACTGTGCTCAGAAACCTAAGGCCCACTGGAGACAAAATTATTCAGTGTCATAGAGAAATCAGTCTGACAATCACCTGGCTGCCCATTTTACATTATAAGCACTGTTTTGCTTTTATATTATTGGTATTAACCAGAAAATTTCTTACGCAGTGCTCAGTGCACCGGGTGCTTAGTTAAAGAGCCATAAACCACGTTCCATGTTTAGTGTCGGTGCATAAAAATTAAAATGCGTCAACAATGACTTAAATAGTACAGCCCACTTCCAAAGGTTATTTCACTGGTAATCCACCTTAACAATGCTGATTTAAACCTGATGGCCTTTTCTTTTAGTAAGGATCTTATTCAGTTCTTCCAAGGGAGATTTTCTACCACTAAGTTTAAAAATGAAATAAGACTCTGCACAAGGGGTTAGCCTTTGTCCGGCCCCTGCTATATGTGAAGTCCCAAATAACTAAGTGAGATCCTTATTTAAAAAAAAGGCCATTATTGTCAAAGTATTAAGGTGAAATTGTGTTGCATCGGTTCAGTGGGGCAGAGGTGCAGACAAGTGGAAGGATGCTAGTTGTTGCACGTGAATCATGATGATACAAAATAACCAGTCCAATCCTGCCAGAGATATACGCTGGAAGGACATTGCTACTTACTGAGTCATGATTTAGCGGGGTTTTCTGTACCACATTGGTTGGAATCTGGTAAGTTGCATTGGGAGAGCCCAGTTGCTTGTGCAACTTGCCCGTCATATTCAAAAAAAGCCCAAGTGTTGCAATAAATGTGTTCTTTTTGTTCTGAGCTGGAGCTGTCTACTGTTTAGTCACCTCAACATAAAGTTATTGTCAGAATCAGAATCAGGTTTATTATCACCGGCATGTGACATGGAATTTGTTAACTTAGCAGCAGCAGTTCAATGCAACACATAATCTAGCAGAGAAAATAATAATAATAATAAGTAAATCAATTAAATATGTTGAATAGATATTAAAACATGCAAAAACAGAAATACTGTATATATAAAAAAAGGTGAGATAGTGTCCAAAGTTTCAATGTCCATTTAGGAATTGGATGGCAGAGGGGAAGAAGCTTTTCCTGAATCACTGAGTGTGTGTTTTCAGGCTTCTGTACCTCCTACCTGATGGTAACAGTGAGAAAAGGGCATGTCCGGGTTGCTGGAGGTCCTTAATAGTGGACCTTCTCATTTTCTGTATTCTCATATCACTTGATTACTGTTTCAGGTTCCTGATTACTTGTCCTTCATGCTTTCTATCCCCACTCCTGGTTCGTACTACACAGTCCACTAGGCCATCTGCCTTACAGATCTGACTGATCTCCACTAACCACATCTTTTACATGCTCCATCCTTCTGTCCCCACCTCCCCAGGCCGTCTGAAGCACGCACCATCAATCCCCATGTCAGTTAGCAAAGGGAAACACTGGGGAACCATTCAGAGGGGCAGAGGATGCAGGAGGGAGGAGGAATATTAAGGAAATGATCAAGGCTGATGGTCAAGGCTGAGAGGGGTGATGCTGGCAACCTGGTCTGAGGGAGTGATCATGGGACAGAGGAGTGTGAGTCTGGGGAATAGGAGTGGAGGAGCTGGAGGCCATTGACAATGGTCAGCAGAGTGAGCATCAACAGGGCAGAACTGAGGTAGTGAGACTGCTAATTGGAGCTGGGGAAATGGGAGACAGGAGGAGTGGGTGACAGGGAATCAGGACTGGGGATATAAGACACAGGCCACTGAAACTATAGGGTCAGAAGATTGGAGGAGACAGAAACAGAAGATCAGGACTGTGGGACTGGAAGACAGGGCTATGGCCAAGAATTTGGGAGATTAGAGATCAGGATTCCAAGGTGAGAGCAGACAAAATCAACTTTCAAAGTATAAAATGCAGTAAAATCCTGTATTTGTCCATTATTGTTCTGTGTCATATAAATTATATTGCAAAGTAGATCTCATCATCTGAGGCCACAATGGACTGCACCCCCAAATACCTACCCAGTGATATCAGGGACAACGAGGAGATAGACTTCAAGCGGATACCAGTGTCAGGGATATTGGCAGAGGGAAGAAAATGATAGTACTGTCTAATCTAAAACCTAAGTCCTCAAAGTCCTCATATATGTAGGTCTGTGCACTGCTTATTGGGAAGGACCTTGCTGCTATCAGATACAATAGACAATAGACAATAGGTGCAGAAGTAGACCATTCGGCCCCTCGAGTTTGCACCGCCATTCTGAGATCATGGCTGATCATTCACTATCAATACCCAGTCCCTGCCTTGTCCCCATATCCCTTGATTCCCCTATCCATCAGATATCTATCTAGCTCCTTCTTGAAAGCATCCAGAGAATTGGCCTCCACCGCCTTCCGAGGCAGTGCATTCCACACCTCCACAACTCTCTAGGAGAAGAAGCTCTTCCTCAACTCTGTTTTAAATAACTGACCTCTTATTCTCAATCCATGCCCTCTGGTACTGGACTCTCCCAACATCTGGAACATATTTCCTGCCTCAATCCTATCAAATCCTTTAATTATCTTAAACGTTTCAATCAGATCCCCTCTCAATCTCCTCAATTCCAGCATGTACAAGCCCAATCTCTCCAATCGCTCTGCATAAGACAGCCCTGCCATCCCAGGAATCAACCTAGTGAACCTACGCTGCACTTCCTCAATTGCCAGAATGTCCTTCCTTAAACCTGGAGACCAAAACTGTACACAATATTCCAGGTGTGGTCTCACCAGGGCCCTGTACAAATGCAAAAGGACATCCTTGCTCTTATACTCAATTCCCCTTGTAACAAAGGCCAACATTCCATTTGCCCTCTTCACTGCCTGTTGCACTTGCTCATTCACCTTCATTGACTGGTGAACTAGGACTCCTAGGTCTCTTTGCATTTCTCCCTTACCTAACTCTACACCATTCAGACAATACGCTGCCCTCTTGTTCCTGCTTCCAAAGTGGATAACTTCACATTTATTCACATTGAATGACATCTGCCAAGTATCTGCCCACTCACCCAGCCTATCCACGTCTCCCTGTATTCTCCTAACGTCCTCTTCGCATGTCACACTGCCACCCAGTTTAGTATCGTCAGCAAACTTGCTGATATAGTTTTCAATGCCCTCATCTAAATCATTGACATAAATCGTAAAGAGCTGTGGTCCCAATACAGAGCCCTGTGGTACCCCACTAGTCACCTCCAGCCAGTCCGAGAAACACCCATTCACTGCTACCCTTTGCTTTCTATCTGCCAACCAGTTTTCTATCCATGTTGAAACCCTGCCCCCAATGCCATGAGCTCTGATTTTACTCACCAATCTCCTATGTGGCACCTTATCGAATGCCTTCTGAAAATCTAGGTACACAACATCCACTGGCTTACCCTCGTCTAACATCCTTGTTACACCCTCAAAAAACTCCAACAGATTAGTCAAGCATGATTTGCCCTTGGTAAATCCATGCTGGCGCAGCCTAATCCTATTTCTGCCATCAAGATGTGCCACTATTTCGTCCTTAATAATGGACTCAAGCATCTTCCCCACGACTGACGTTAGGCTATCAGGGCAATAGTTCTCCATTTTCTCCTTCCCTCCCTTCTTGAAAAGTGGGATAACATTAGCCACTCTCCAATCTTCAGGAACTGATCCTGAATCTAAGGAACTTTGGAAAATGATTACCAATGCATCCGCAATTTCCTGAGCCACCTCTTTTAGAACCCTCGGATGCAGACCATCTGCACTCGGGGATTTATTAGCCTTCAGTCCTACCAGTCTACTCATCACAGTTTCTTTCCTAATGTCAATCTGTCTCAATTCCTCTGATATCTTATGACCCTGGCCCATCCATACATCTGGGAGATTGCTTGTGTCCTCCCTGGTGAAGACAGATCTAAAGTACGCATTAAATTCTGTTGCCATTTCCCTGTTTCCCATAACAATTTCTCCCAATTCATTCTTCAAGGGGCCAACATTGTTCTTAACTATCTTCTTTCTCTTCACATAGCTAAAAAAGCTTTTGCTATCCCCTTTTATATTCCTGGCTAGACTGAGCTCATACCTGATTTTTTCTCTCCGTATTGCTTTTTTAGTTAAGATCTGCTGTTCCTTAAAACTTTCCCAATCATCTATATTCCCACTCATCTTAGCCCTGTCATACTTCTTTTTCTTTAATGCTATACAATCTCTGACTTCCTTTGTCAACCACTGTGGCCCCTTCCCCCTCTTTGAATCCTTCCTTCTCATTGGAATGAACTGCTTTTGCATCTTTTGTATTATGCCCAAGAATATCTGCCACTGCTGATCCACTGTCTTTCCTGCCAGGGCATCCGCCCATTTAACTTTGGCCAGCTCTTCCCTCATGGCTCCGTAGTCTCCTTTATTTAATTGCAACACTGACACCTCTAATCTGCCCTTATCCCTCTCAAATTGTAGATAAAAACTTATCATGTTATGATCACTACTTCCTAATGGCTCCTTTACTTCAAGATCACTTATCAATTCCTGTTCATTACACGTCACCAAGTCCAAAATAGCCTCGTTCCTGGTTGATACGTACATTAAGGGACACCACCTATTTACAAGCCAATCTTCCAAGTGGCCTTTCATCACTTTATCCAGAGCAGCTTGACAACCTGCACAAAGATGGGCTTCTTTATCACCTTCCAGTTAAGACCGTGAGTTACAGGAGCAGAATTAGGCCATTCAGCCCATCACGTTTGCTCTGCCATTCCATCATGGCTGATCCTGATCCCACTCAACCCCATACATCTGCCTTCTTGCCATATCCTTTGATGCCCTGACTGTCCGAAAATGATCATCTTCCGCCTTAAATATAAGGACTTGGCCTGCACCATAGTCTATGGCAAAACATTCCACAGATTCACTACTCTCTGGCAAAAAAAAATCCTGCTTATCTCTTTTCTAAAAGGTCACCCCTCAATTTTGAGTTGGTGCCCTCTAGTTCTGGATAACCCCACCAACATCCTCTCCTCATCCACCCTATCTAGGCCTTTCAACATTCAGTAGGTTTCAATGAGATTGCTACGCATACATTCCAATGAATAAGGGCCCAAAGCTGCCAAACGCTCCTCATATATTAACCCTTTCATTCCAGGAATCGTCCTTGTGAACCTCCTTTGGACTCTCTCCAATGATAAGACATCCTTTCTGAGATATGAAGCCCAAAACTGCAGATAATACTCCAAGTGCAGCCTGACTAGTGTTTTATAGAGACTCAACATTATCTCCTTGCTTTTATATTCTATTTGGTTACAAATATGCTATATTTTTCACAAGATGGTGCCATGCAATGACCTTGTATTTTTGCTATTCATTTTCATATATGCCACACAGCAGACATTGTGGCCAAATATTATGAAATCTATGTTATGATATATAGTCAATGTTAGCATATTTGTTGTTACTGCCACCAGTTTTAGATAACGTCACTCTCTTTAACGGTTTCCTTCTTGGATTTAAATTTGCCGTTACACCTCAGCCAGGAAACTGTGGTTAAGAAAGGCTGAAATGCTTTGCTTTTGACAGATCATCTGAGTAGAGAACAAAAATAGATCAAACACCCAGCCACAATTCCATGGAATATCAGTGCATTGAGCTGCAAACTTAGGATTGTGAAACATATGGAAGGCAGGTTTGGGTAGTTTACAAACCGTTATTAACTGCAGACACTTTGAGGTTAGAGTTGTGGGTATGCTGACATGCAAGAATGCCTAACAGTCCCTTAAATCATCTTGTGCACATAATAACATTTCTTATGATTATAATAAAATACAATAGGGAGAATGTTCCATTTCTCCGTTGTGACATTCTGCCTCTGTGGTGCAAGTTAAAAGACAAGAAAAAACCAAACAGAGGTCAGTAACTCATTGTCAAGGTTGTGCAATGGAATATCGTTCATATGCTGTAGTTTCTGTTGCCATATGTTTAACTGCTCAGCAGATAGTGCTGCTGGTTGGGTCTGTGTACTTTAACACTTAAGAGTGCGGATGTGTAGCATATTGCAAATTTACCTGTACAATGGTCGCCACGGCAACTGTCATTCTCCACCTTCATTTCACATCATCTTCCTCAAAACCTTCCCACCAAAATCCTATCATTGTCCAAATCCTGCACTCATACTAACTTTATATCTTTTGGTTCACACTTACTCACTGTTACCTCGAGCCTAAAATATTCTTGTGTAAACACCCCCTCCCCACCCTACCTCCCCTTCCCATTATCTCACACCTTCACAAGTCAGTGACTTTGCAAAGTTCAACAAACCATCTCCTGAAGTTCATTCTTCTACATTTAGAGTTGTGTGTCTTCAACCAGTGGGCTACACATTCTGGAATCCTCTTTGCAATCTTCTGCCTTTTAAGAAGAGGCCCCTTAGAACATAGGTTGGTACAGCTCTGTACAGGCCCTTCAGCCCACAATGTTCTGCCTACCTTTTATTCTACTACACAATCAATCTAATCCTGCATAGCCCAAATCTTTCCTAAAATTCTCTCTTTACTTAATGTCTGCTTTACCAAAGGTACAGGGGACATTTTTCAACATTAATGCGACTATTGTCTTTGCTTCTGTCATAGCAAGTAACATTAAATATGGGAATCCCTGGCCCTCAACTACAGAAGATTGAAAAGGTACAGCGGGGAAGTTATGTTTCCATACTGGCATTACAAGGAGGTCTAGAACAAGCAGCCGAGGATGCTCACGACATCCCAAACAATTCTACCAAGGATCTCCTGTCCCACTTGTGCTGGTGTCTGCGAGTCCTTCATTGGTCAGTTCAGAATCTATAGGATTGGAGTGGAGGCAAAGTCATCTTCAAGCTTATGTACATACGAAATACAGCAGGGAGTCTGTGCAACATGTCAAATTTCCACTGATACCTGTAAGAATGATTCAGTTAGTCTGACATCTTGCCACTTTCCCCAGAACTCTGAAGATTCCTTCCTTTCAGCTCCCTTTTGAACACTACAGCTGAATTTTCCACTACTACCACCCTAACAGTCAGTTCCAAATCCTAATCATTTACTTTTCCTTGCATTTAATTCCTTCACCAATCACCTTCATTCTATGTCTGCTGATCTTTGCCACATGCACTATGGGGTTTCTTGTACCAACTGTAATTTAAAATATTTCCATCAGATGTCTTCAGAACCTCCTTTTTGCTCAAAGGAACAACCCTAACTTCTCCAGTCTATCCACAATAAGTTTCCCTTTTCTGGAATAATTTTGTAAATCTTTCAAACTCTCCATGAAGCCTTCACTCCTTTCCTAAAGTGTGATGCCCAGAACTGGATATAGTATTCCAACTGTGGTTTTTTTTATATGAAGGTTTATCTTAATCCTTACACTTCTATGTCTCTATTTATATCCCTTATAAGCTTTTAACCACTTTGGTTAAATTGCCTTGGCACTGTCAATAAACTATGAACAAATATTCACAAATCTGTTTTAGAATTGTGTCTTCTAGTTTATTTTATGTCTTCCCATTTTTCATACCAAAAGGTAGCACACGCATATGTTGCTCTCATCCAAATCCTGTGACTAAACACTGGCTATGAAATCATTACCTTTTATTTTTCACAGCCGTGGTTCTGCTTTTTGTATGGTGGGGTGTGGCCAGTATTCAGGAGAGGGAGAGGGAGAGTGGAGGGATCCTCTGCTGTCTTGGATCAAACACTAAATTATTATTAAAATCTGCAGATCTCGATAGCCAGCCAGTGACTGGATGGTGCTGGTGTGCACTAGGATTAACAATGACATATTGAAGTGCATTCTGATAATGGCCCTGATTTTTCCCTGTATCAATTCAAGGAAATGGCACTCAGTTAAAGATCTCTGTATTTTCTGTTTAAAGGTTTGAAGGTTGATATCTCAGAGTCAGCCACCTTAATCTGGATGCAACACTGTCGCTTTTCATCTGTGGGTATTGAGGTTCCTTTGAAAAATGTAGAAATATGACTCATTTCTGAAGTCACCAACTAATAATGGAAATTTACAAGGAGAAAGATAACAGAGAAATGCTTGGACTTGTGCAGGTTAGAGTGCAAGTGCAGTAGGCACTGACTAAGAGCTATCTACAGGAAGAATTTAATTGTCAGTACACATGGATGGAGAAGCATGATCTCGAAGAAAGAACAGGTAAGCACCAATGTGTTAGAGTATAGGGGAAACACGTGAGACTGATATGACTCAGGCCTTTGATTATCATTGTACCTTCAACTTCACCATCTTATACAGCTCTTCCTGTCAACAAAAGATCTGAAAAACCTAAAGGGAAAGAAACTATTGAAATCGGCTTTAAATTGGCAATTAGATATTTGATTGGACAAGTATATAAAAGAGGATATTTGATTGGACAAGTATATAAAAGAGGATATTTTATATCCTGTGCAGTAGACCTCAGCCCCTGTACCAGACAGTGATGCAGCCAGTCAGAGTGCTCTCCATAGTACATCTGTAGAAATTTGTGAGTGTTTTAGATGACACACCAAGTCTTCTCAAACTCCTAATGAAATCTGGCTGCTGTCTAGCATTCTTTATAGCTGCATGTTGGGACTTGGTTAGATCCTCAGTGCTATAAACACCCAGGAACTTAAACCTGCTCACTTCTGATCTGTCTATGAGGACTGGTGTGTATTCCCCCAACTAACTCTTCCAGAAGTCTGCAATCAGCTCTTTCGTCTTACTGACGCTGCAACACCACTCCACTAGTTGGTATATCTCTTGCTCCCGTATACCCTCATCTCCGTCAGAGATTCTACCAACAATTGTTGTATCATCAGCAAATTTATAGATGGCATTTAAACTGTGCCTAGCCACACAGTCATTGGGTGTAGAGAGAGTAGAGCACTGGGCTAAGTACACATCCCTGTGGTGAGCCAGCGTTGAATGTCAGTGAGGTGAAGATGTTACTTCCAATCTACACAGATCGTGGTCTGCCAGTTAGGAAGTCAGGATGCAGTTGCAGAGGTGGGGAGAGAGGCCCAGCTTCTGGAGCTTATCGACTAGGACTGTAGGAATAATAGTGTTAATCGCTGAGCTGTAGTCAATAAACAGCATTCTGACTTAGATATTTGTATTGTCTAAGTTATCCAAGTCGACAGAGAGCCAGTGAGATCATGTCCACCAAAGACCTATTATGGCAATAAGCAAATTGCAGTGGGTCCAGGTCCTTGCTGAAGCAGGAGTTGATTCTAGTCATGATCAACTTCTGAAAGCCACTGGATAATAGTCGTTAAGGCAGCTCACACAGCTCTTCTTGGGCACTGGTCTAATTGTTGCCCTTTTGAAGCAGGCGGGAACTTCCGACTGTAGCAATGAGAGATTGAAATTGTCCTTGAACACCCCTGCCAGTGGGCTGGTACAGGTCTTCAGAGCCTTTCCAAGTTTTCAATCAAGGCCTGCTGTCTTGTGATCGTTTACCCTCCTAAACATAGCCTGACATTGGCCTCTGAGACAAAGATCACGGGGTCACCAGGTGCTGCAGGGATTTTCATAGCTTTAGTTTTATTCTCCCTTTCCAAGCAAGCATTGAAGGCGTTGAACTCATCTGGTAGTGAAACATCACTGCCATTCATGTTGTTGAGTTTTGCTTGGTACAAAGTAATGGCCTGCACACCAAAGTTGCCAGAGTTAATGGGCATCCAATGTCACCTCCAACCTCACTCAGAGTTATTCTTTAGCTCTTGACATAGCCCTCCGCAAGTCTTACCTCATTTTCTTGTACATACCCGCGTGGGCAGACTTGAATGCCACAGATCTAGCCCTTAGCAGTCTATGAACCCCCTGGTTTATCCACAGCTTTTGATTTGGGTATGTCCAGTAAGTTCTCAGGCACACACTCATACACACAGGTTTTAACGGTCGGTCACAACTGCAGCATACTCATTCAGATTCAAAGATGGATCCCTGAAAACAGTCCAGTCCACCGATTCAAAGCAGTCCTGTAAGCGCTTATGCATTTCCCTTGTCCAAACCTTCTTGGTCCTCACTACTGCTGCTGCTGCAGTCTTCAGTCTCTGCCTACACTCAGGGAGTAGAGGTACAGCCAGGTGATCAGACTTCCCAAAGCGTGGACAGGGGATAGCACGGTAAACACTCTTGATGGTGGTGTAACAGTGGTCCATTTGGTTTCTTTGGTACTACAAGTGATTTGTTGGTAATAATTATTTTGAGACATTTTCAAACTGGCCTGATTAGAATCCCCCAGAACGATTGTTCACGTGCGTTATAATTGAATGATCATTTAAATGATCTTTCAATTATTCAAGTATGTGATCAAATGTGTGTTTAAGACTTTCAGTGTGGAACCTGGGGCAGTTGCAAGGTTCCCACCAACACTGATCACTTTAATTTTTACTTACTTACTGCAAGAACATTCAACCTGATAGGACCATGTCATATCTCAGCAAAGCAATCCCATTAGTCTCAATCCCCTTTCTATTTCCTTGTAATCTTTTATTCTCTGTCACAGGTCCCTCAAGTCCCTTCAGAGTCTAACTTTTAATAGCATTAATGGACAGTAACTGCTTAATCAACACACACCCAGGGAAACCAGACGTGGAACAAACAAATTCCACAGAGACTGTGCCCGAAGTCAGGGTGGAATCCTAAACACAAAGCACACTGCAGATGCTGGGGTCAAATCAACATGTACAACAAGCTGGAGGAACTCAGCAGGTCGGGCAGCATCTGTGGAAACAAACAGTCAATGTTTCAGGCCGAAACCCTTTGTCAGGATGGAAGAAGGAGGAGGCAGGGGCCCTAAAAAGAAGGGTGGAATCCTGGTCACTGAAGCTGTGAAATGGCGGTGCTAACTGTTTCTCCATGTGACTCAGCGGAGAGGAAATTACACCCAAGATGACACCTTTTTCCACCCCACCCACCCGGCAGCTTCCACTCACCTTGCTTCTTCACACACAATTTCGACAATCTTGGCTGTCATTCCTGAAGGGCACATTCTTCAGTCTTCTGATCAGCAAGAATGTTTTACAGCATCCTCTGCACAATTCCCTGTTTATTAGCAATGACAGGGCAATAAATGGGTGAAAATCCTCCTTATAGTTATAGAGGTAAACTTAACAAGATGAGGCTTTTGGTGAATGAGAGGGCTTACAAGATGACATGTTGAAGATAATCACAAAAGTTAAAAAAAACATTTTAGAACAATGGAATATTCAAATTCTGTGTGGCAAATCATGGAGGCAGGGTCCATAAAATATTTTCCAATGCAATGAAATAGTCATTTGAAAATAGAATAGTGCAATCTATAGGAAATAAACAGACCAGTTGGATTTAAAATTATAGCCTCAAAGACACATGCTTCTAGACAAAATATCTTGTCCCTGTACCAAAGTGAGTGCCATTCTTTTAAAAAATCACTCACAGTACATGGAGCTTACAAACAAGGCCAATGTTTATTATTGATCCCTCTTTGTCCTGTAGAAAATGGTGAACAAACTTCTTGAACATTCCAAGTTCAAAGTTCAAAGTAAATTTATTATCTGAAGTTCATTTATGTCACCATATGCAACTCTGAGATTAATTTTCTTGTGAGAATACTCAAAAAATCTGTAGAATAATAACCACAACAGAATCAGTGAAAGACCACACCAACTTGAGCATTCAACCAATGTGCAAAAGACAACAAACTGTGCAAATACAAAAGGAAAGAAATAAAAATAATAAATAAATATTGAGAACACAAGACAAAGAGTCTTTGGAAGTGAGTCCATTGATTGTGGGAACATTTCAATGATGGGACAAGTGAAATTGAATGAAGTTATCACCATTTGTTTCAGGACCCTGATGGTTGAGGAGTAGTAACCGTTCCTGAATCTGGAGGTGTGAGTCCTGGGGCTCCTGTGCCTTCTTCCTGATGGCAGCAACAAGAAGAGAGCATGTCCTGGCTGGTGGGGGTCCCTGATGATGGATGCTGCTTTCCTGCAATGGCGTTTCATGTAAATATCCTCAATAGTTGGGTTGGTTCAGTACTGTTCAAGAATAAGAATTGAATGGTAGTTAAAACTGCCCAACACATCACTGACAGTAGCCAACCCACTATCAGGGACATAAATGCAGAAATGTGCCAGGAAAAGGTCAGCAATATCATGAAGGATCCCATCCACCCTGCTTATTAGTGCTTGTCCCACTCCCACTAGGGAAGTAACTGAAACAAAAACAGTTACTTACCCCAAGCTGTCAGGCTGTTCAACCTCTCCACCCATTTTCCTAACACCACATAAACATCAGCCACTCCTCCACTCCACAGCCCACCAGAACTTTTAATCCCATGCCCATGCACTTCCACTTTACGCATACACTCCAAACCTCATACTGACACTGACTCACCGTCCTTTCATAATGTCATATGCCCTGCTACTGCCTAGAAGAGTTCCTTTTGCCAAGTACCTTGTTACTTTATGTTCAGATACTTCCATGTCTAACATTACTTTATGTAATGCAATCAGCCGATTTACATATTTGAGTAGACATATGTATATACAGCTACAATCAACAGTTACGTACATTGTACATTTTTTATATATAGGATTGCTTTTATATTTTTTTTCAAGCGGCATAAGATCTGAGTAGCGATCATTTTGTTCTCCATTGTACTTGTGTACTGGAAAATGACAATGAACAATCTTGAATCTTGAAACGCTTGGTAAAATCACTCATACTCAGTGCCGTTAGAAAGAGCGTTCCAGGATTTTGAGCTGTTAACAATGAAAGAAGAGCACTATATCAGAGTGATGGGTGACATGGCAAGGGATAGAATCTGCATAAAGGTGCTCCCATGCTCCTGCTGTCTTTGCCCTTTTTGGTGGTAGAAGTTGCCAGTTTTGGAGCTAGGCCAGGTGGATGGCTCAACTCTCAGCCTAGACTTCCACTTTAACAAGAATGAAACATGGTTCAAAACTAAAGAAAGGAAATGTTGAGAGAAAATGTGAGAAAAATGCCTTCACAAAAAGGCAGACTACATGTGCATTAGATGAAAAAGTAGACGAAAGGGATATTGTAGCTAAAAACAATAGTTTTATTCAAGACAGAGCTAAAAGACACAATGGAGGGAGATAAACTTTTTTATGCTGTATCGAATGAACTGTAATAGGTTGAATGGCTTTGCTCAGCTGTGTTTTTGTATCTTGACATCAAACCCACAAGTGGCTTCAGATCTCAGGATGACTAAAGTGTTATTAAAGAAAAGACCAAGGTAACAGTGGCATATTCAGTAAGGCAGTCAGCTTCTTTTCTGGCATCAGGTTAATCTCAGGGTTTATATGCACATGACATCAACAAGGCAGCAGAATCAGAACTACATTTTCATAGCTTGCCTAATCCACTAAAAGTGAGCAAAAAGTTGCCAGCATTGTTAGTAATACATCAAGGGCAAGAAAAAAAAATCACCCCACTCACCATCTTTGGTAAATATTAGTCAAAAGATGAGTAAGAAATAGGTCATCAGTATCTCTGTTTCAAAGAGTTTTCTTAACTAATATTTATTATTTCCCATCAGATGTAGTTCTCTACTCGCCAACACTGGAAATTACTGAAACTTTTATGAAAGTTGTTACAATAATGATCATGATAGTCAGACAAGTTTTCCTATCTTTACTTTCTTCCACCTTGTTGTTGCTCTATTATATTTTTATTACCTTCCTTTTGATTTCTCATTCACCTTGAAGCAATTCAAACACCTGCTAGAGCTGCCAGTATTATAGAGCCAGATCTGTTTACATTCCAAGTGCGCCCAACAATTCTAACAACAAGGAACAAGCTGACACACAAGTCTAGTCTTGTACAGATTTACAGTACGTTTATTGATAATTGAGCCTTTCACTCCGGACTGGCCCTCAAGCAAGGAATTTCATCACTTTGGTATATCCCGAAGTGTTTTACAGGCATTTGGGTATTTTGGAATTGTATTTGCTATTGTAATGTGTGTAGGGGAGGTCCTTGCTTCAGAGTTCGTCAGTGAGAGGGACCTCAACAAATGTGAGGTCAGTGTAGAAAAGGCTAATGTGCTGAAGCATGTCAAAATTAAGAAAAAGGCAGTGATGGAGCTTTTGAAAACATTAAGACAGATATGTCCTTGGGGCTGGAATGGATATTCCTCAGGTTACTAGAAGAAGCAAGGGAAATAATTGCTGGGGTTTTGTTGATGATCATTGCATCCTCTTTGTCCACAGAAACAGCTTCAGAGGACTGGAGTTCGGGAAAAGCTACTCCTTTACTAACCTGGGAATTATAGATCAGTGAAGTCTTATGGCAGTCGTGGGCAAAAAAAATGAAGAGCATTCTTAGGGACAAGATTTAGGAGCATTTGCAGAAGCACAGTCTTATAGGGATTGTCAGCATGGCATTGTGAAGGGCAAGTTGTGCCTGATGAATCAGATTGACTTTATTGACAAAGTGACAAGACAAATTGATGAGGGGTTCTTCATGTAAGGCTCATCCAAAAAGTCAAGAGGGATAGGATCCATGAAAACTTATCAATGTATATTCAGTATTGGCTAGCTCACAGAAGGCAGAGGATAGTAGAAGATGAAGCATATTCTGCCAGGAGGTTTGTGACTAGTGGTGTTCTGAGACGCTTGCTCTTTCTGATTTTTATTAGTAACTTGAATGAGGAAATGGAGAGCTGAGTTAGCATATTTGCAGATAACATGAAGATTGGTGGTGTTGAGGATAGTGTGGCAGGTCATCATAGGCTGCAACAGGACATGGACAGCATGCAGACCTGGCCTGAGAGGTGGCAGATGAATTTCAGTTCCAAAAAGTTTAAAGTGATACACTTTGGAAGGTTGAAATTGAAGGCAGAGGACAGGGAGAAAGATAAGATTCTTAGCAGTGTGGAGAAACAGTGGTTGAAGTCCATAGGATGTTGCAGTGCAAGTTGATAGAGTGGTTAGGAAGGCGTACAGTGCGTTGGCTTTCATTGGGGGACAGAGTTCAGAAGCTGCAAGATAATGTTCCAGTTCAATAAAACTCTGGTTAGACCACACTTAGAGTATTATGTTCAGTTCTGGTCACCTCATTATAGGAAGGAGGTGGAAGCTTTAGAGAGGGTGCAGAGGAGACTTAACAGGATGCTGCCTGAATTAGAGAGCTTGACTTAAGAGGAAAGATTGAGATATCTAGGGCTTTTCTTTTTGGAACAAAGGATTTTGAGAGGTGACTTCATAGAGTATACAAGATGATAAGAGACATAGATAGAGTGGATAGCCAACAACTTTTTCCCAGGATAGTAATGAGCCTAATGTTAAGGTGATTGGAGGAAAGTGTAGTTGAGATGTCAGGTAGATATTTTTACACAGGTAGTAGAAAATGGAATGCACTGTTTGGTGCGATGGTAGAGACTTGATATTTTAGGGACATTTAAGAAATTCATAGATGGGCACATGGATGAAAGAAAAATGGAAGTCTATGAGCTATTTTAGAGTGAAGGGTTGGATTGATTATGGAGTCAGCTAAAAGCTTAGCACATCATGGGCTGAAGGGTACATACTGTGCTGTACTGCCTATGTTCTGTGTACAGCAGAAATCAAACCAGTAAACTTTGCTCAATGTAAGCTTTCAGAAACACCAATATGAACAGATAATCTGCTTCAGCAATGTTAATTGAGAAATATATATGATCAGAATACTTGGAGAAATCCTCTGCCACTTTGCAAATAGTTTCTTCTGCATGTATTTGGCAGAGCAGAGGGAGACCTATTTAATGTATCTTTGATAATACCATGTGTAAGGCCTTATCAAAGACCTTTTGAAAGTTTAAAGTACATCACCTCATCTTTCCTTCATTCCCAGTGAATAACTCAACACCTATCCCAAATTTTCTTTCAAGCTGAGTGGCATGCAATTTCCTCAAATGCCCCACGAGCTTCCCAGATGAGGTATCAAGACAACAATAATAAAGGCTGCAAAATGCTGAAGATCTAGGAAGGAAAATTTCCATGGCTGTTAATTATTGCAACCGCAGTTAGTGGAGTACATAAAATGAATAGGATGGCGTACTACTGCCTGTAATACGTAAATGGTTTGTTTCCAGGTGAAGTGTCTCAGCCTGCAATATCGACAGCTTATTTTCCTCCATTGATGCTGCCTGACCTTCTGCATTCCTCCAACATTTTGCCTATGTTCCTCAACATTTCTAGGATCTGCAGTCCTTCTTGCGTCTGTTTCCATGCTCTATGCTCAATGCTCATTCTATGATTCAATTAAATGCAAATAGAGTACAAGGAATTCGTGACTTGGAGTGAGGATTAGTCAATGGACAGAAAAGAGAGGAAGCTATTTTCAGATTGGGAAGCATAAGGGCAGTGCTTCAAACTTTGTTCATAAAGTGAGATAGTGTTCATAGGTTCATTGTCCATTTATGAACTATATGGCAGAGGAGAAGCTTTTCCTGAATCACCGAGGGTGTGCCTTCAGGCTTCCGTACCTCCTTCTTGACGGTAACAATGAGAAGAGAGCATGACCTGGGTGACGGAGGTCCCTGATGATGAATGCTGCCTTCCTGCCACAGTGCTCAATGGTGTGGAGCGTTTTACCCATGACGAACTCAGCCATATCCAACATTTCTTGTAGGATTTTCTGTTCAAGAACATCGGAGTTTCCATACCATGACAATCAATCAATATACTTTCCATCATACATCTTTCAAAGTTTGTCAGCGTCTAGATGTTGTGTGGAATTTTCACAAACTTCTAAGGAAGTAGAGGTGCTTCCGGTGTGTTTTCCAGAATTTTCTTTTTGGTTCATAATAAATCCAAGTTCGTTGCTGATAGACAGCAGAGTTACAGCATGAGATGTGAGAATAATGAGGGAGCCAGAAGTGTCACAAAAGCAAAGTAACTGAATTTCTAAGCACATGGCAGTTGGAATGTGCACAAAGCCTCCATTTTGAGGAAAGAATAGCAAAGTGAAGCATTTTTCTTAAATTATGAAAGATTGTGAAAGGAATTCGTGTGTACTAATAGAGTTACTGAAAGTAAACATTCAAATAGAGTCAAGCAATTGGAATAATAGAGTCATATAACACAGAAATAGACCTTTTGGCCCATTATCCTCATGCTGACTTCAAGAATCCATTTACACTAATCCTTGTTTATCAGTAGTTAGCCTCTAGCATCTTTAGCTTGACAGTTCAGGTGCTTGTTCAATATTATAAGACCATCTGCCTCCATTATTCTCTCCAGTATTATGCTCCAGACCTCTGCTAAGAACAATCTTCTTCAGATTCTTCTAAAACTCTTTCTTCTTACCTAAATCAAGTAAAGTCAAGTCAACTTTTATTGTCATTTCGACCATAACTGCTGGTACAGTGCAAAGTAAAAATGAGACAATGTTTTTCAGGACCATGGTGTTACATGACACAGTACAAAAAATTAGACTGAATTACGTAATAAAAAAACACAGAGAAAGCTATACTAGACTACAGACCTACACTGGACTGCATAAAGTGCACAAAAACAGTGCAGGCATTACAATAAATAATAAACAGGATAGTAGGGCAAGGTGTCAGTCCAGGCTTCGGGTATTGAGGAGTCTGATAGCTTGGGGGAAGAAACTGTTACATAGTCTGGTCGTGAGAACCCGAATGCTTCAGAGCCTTTTCCCAGACGGCAGGAGGGAGAAGGGATTGTATGACGGGTGCATGGGGTCCTTCATAATGCTGTTTCCTTTGCGGATGCAGCGTGTAGTGTAAATGTCCATGATGGTGGGAAGAGAGACCCCAATGATCTTCTTAGCTGACCTCACTATCCGCTGCAGGGTCTTGCGATCCGAGATGGTACAATTTCCGAACCAGGCAGTGATGCAGTTGCTCAGGACGCTCTCAATACAACCCCTGTAGAATGTGATGAGGATGTGGGGTGGGAGATGGACTTTCCTCAGCCTTCGCTAAAAGTAGAGACACTGCTGGGCTTTCTTTGCTATGGAGCTGGTTTTGAGGGACCAGGTGAGATTCTCCGTCAGGTGAACACCAAGAAATTTGGTGCTCTTTACGATCTCTACCGAGGAGCCGTCGATGTTCAGCGGGGAGTTGTCACTCCATGCCCTCCTGAAGTCAACAACCATCTCTTTTGTTTTGTTCACATTCAGAGACAGGTTGTTGGCTCTGCACCAGTCCATTAGCCACTGCACCTCCTCTCTGTAAGCTGACTCGTCGTTCTTGCTGATGAGACCCACCATGGTGGTGTCATCGGCGAACTTGATGATGTGGTTCGAGCTGTGTGTTGCAGCACAGTCGTGGGTCAGCAGAGTGAACAGCAGTGGACTGAGCACACAACCCTGGGGAGCCCCTGTGCTCAGTGTGATGGTGTTGGAGATGCTGCTCCCGATCCGGACTGACTGAGATCTCCCAGTCAGGAAGTCTAGGATCCTTAATTTTAAGATGTCCACCATGAGTGGAGAATGCAAGGTCATTGCAACATTAAGACAAGTGTAAGCACCTCTCAAGGGCTGTCAAAATTAGAATCCCAGTATTCAGGTCACATCTGCACCAGGCACAAATCCTTCCTCTCCAAATCCCTTCACTGTTATATAATCAATAGACTCGGCCATTTTTGTTCCAACTCATTACTATTCAGATCAAAACTGTGCAACCTTTCAGTTTCCACAGCTCACAGCTCTCAAATCATAACTTGACTGTGTTTTGGTCCTTCCTGGGAGTGCTTTGGTCAATCTTACAGTACAAGGTTGCTCATGCTCCACGATAGGGAGGAAGAGTTTGAAGAACGATAAATCTGCTGCACACTCATTCTTGCTGCAATATCTGGTGCTCAGTCCGATGAGCCACAACTGAGTCATGAATGAAAGTGCTGCCAAATTGTTATCCTGCACACATCCTCTCTTATAGCCTCCCCTGAACATGTACTGGGACAAAGTGTAACTGCTGTCAGCAATTAGCAATCTTTCACTGCTTTTCACAGAGTTCAGTCCGTATCCCTCACTCTCACGATGACTGCAGGTAACCTTTGTAAGGAACTTGACAGGTATGAAGGCAGCCCTGAAGACCAGATGTTACACTCCGGAGGACCATTGCTGGTGGTGACAAGAAGCACACCTCATCATCAGCTTTTTATTCACTTAGCAATCGTTGGGGGGGGGGGGGGGGCACACTTCTTGAGGATGAAGTCATCATGGTAGTTCGGTAAATCTATACGAATTAGTTCTTCATGAACAGTGTAGAGGAACTGAGAAGGGCAAAAATGGAGCAGGTGACAAGGTGCAGGGGGATAAAACCATGGCAATAAAGCCATTGGCAGTTTCTCCAACTTTCAGTGAGTGCTGTAAATGGTACATGATTAAATAGTGAAGATGTGTCCTTGGGCAGGGCAATGTTGCAGATGGGGATAGTCAAACAGCATATCAAGAATGCTAACACTGCTTCATCTGGGGAGATACTGCAGTAGAGAGTGACTCGAAGGAGGAAAGAGAGTGATAAGAATAAGAGGAGACACAAGGATCCAGTTACTGGAATCAGGAGCAATAAACAAGATGCTGGAGAAAGCATCTGTGGAGGGAAATGAAGAGCTAATGTTTTGAGATACATCCTTTCTTCTGGACTGAAAGTTAGAGAGGAGGAAGCCAATGTAAATAAATGACAGTAAAGGAAGCAAGAGCTAGCTAGTGATAGATGGATCAGGGTGGAGAAGAGTGATAGGAATGTGATAGAATGGAAGAGTGGAACTAATGACAGAAGCTGGGAAGCAACAAATGGCACCTGATAGGAGAAAGAGGTGGAGTGTAGAATTAAGCTAGGGAGGCGGTGAAGGGGGTAGATGGAAACAGTGGAGGAGGACGAAGGAGAACTGGTGATAAAAAAAGAAAGAGCACTATCACGATGCTGATAAGCAACCTGAAACAATTAAGAAAGAGACAGCAAAGAAAATGAGAGAGATAAAGAGAAGTTAAATACCAGTGAAACAGCAAAAGAATGCTTATTAAAAGAAAAGAATCTATTCAACTGGTTAGCAGTATTAATTATGCATTTCCTATTTCAGAGACAGTGTGGATGAAGATGAATTTCGTGACAAGTGTTCATCGAATATAAAAGAACGTGACCAGGAAAACTCACTGCCTTATCCTTTCAATGAATTCCATATTTGAAATACTTCATCCACCATCTCCCTGCAGGAATCTAGCTTACTGTCCACAGTGAGATAAACACTGGCATGTGGAAGAAGTGTGGAGCTCAGCAGCTTCTTACTGGGAGGATTAAGGGGTAGGTCAGGTGGAAGATCTCGATGACTAATTACAGTGCTGCAGGAGAGGATGCTCACATTCTCTGACTTCAGTCTTTGTTGAAATATGATTTTAACTACTTCATGATTCACAAATTCTTCTGAAGAACTTGTTCACATAAATTCTTAATAGCTCTCATGCGTGACAAGACTAATAATGAAACTACAAGATGTGACTGATAGCTTTACACAATATTCCTATACACAACTGCATAATGGGTTTTTGTTACAAATATCAGATTACAAATGCTGAAAAATTACATGTGGTAATTTATTTTTTACTATCACAAGTGCCAGTATAAATTGAGAGTTACTACTTGCAATGATTATTGGCTCATTTCCATTTTGTTCCTTCTGGGAGCTGACTGTGAGGAAATTGACTCTTGTGTTTCCAACAATATGACACTGTCTATATTTCACCAGAATTTTGTTGGTAAGGATCTACCTAAATTTCAAGATGATTATTAAGAAAATTCATCCGAGTTGCAGGCAGTACAAATGAAATCAGGAGACATATTAATTAATGAGGAAAAAAAGCTTAAATTTCAAAGACTTGCGAAGACATAAGGATTGTCAAATTGAGTACCACCTGCCATTCCTACTGCAGCTACTAGCCATCATTCTTCAGGAGGGTGAAGAATAATCAGAACCCCACAGCACTGAAGACTCAAAGAATGGGGGGCTGCTTCTCTCTCTCACACACACACACACACACATACTCTCTCTCTCTCTCTCTCTCTCTCTCTCTCACTCACTCATTCACACACAAACAAACTGTGGGAGGTGCAGCCCCAGGTCTCACTAGTTAGCTGGTTGCCATTCACCATCAGAGCAGGCTGACTCCCCAAAGTCTTTGCCGGCAACCACCACACCCAACATTTTTACATTGATAGTTAGTGACCAGGGCCAACATGCACTACTACTGCTATTTCTCTGCCACTTCACCCTCATTCCTTTCCAGAGCAGATATCTGGAACAGAGGGAACCAACATGCGAGAAAGAAGAACAGCTAATCTGTAAGTTCTGCAGAACTACATATAATATGACCCTGTTTGTTGTCTATAAATCTTGGGACTCATTCATTTCAATGAAAAGATGGACCTTAAAAATTAACTTTCTTCATCTCTTCATAGAAGCTGCCAGATCTGCTGACAATCTCCAGTATTTCCTGTCTTGATGACAGCTTCCAGAATCTACAGCTTTTCATTTACTTTCCAATATCAGTGTTCAGGAAAGTTTTCAAAAACAACATGTCCAAAGTGATAAATTTTGTGAAGTTAAAGCAGGATAGGACATATACAAGCTGGACCTGGGAACCTGGGAACTTTATTCAACAGTGACACCTTGGGATTCAATTACTCTATTCCCTGAAAGAGGCAACAAAAGTAGACTGGGTCATGAAAAAGTCTTGCCTTCATCAGTCAAGCTATTGAGTATAAGAGTTGGGATAATATGTTAAAATTGTACAAATCACTGGTTCAGCTGCAGATGAAGTATTGTGTGCAGTTTCAATTGTCACAGAAGAGGAAGGATATGACTAAGCTGGAATGGGCGCAGAAAAGATTCACACAGATCTTGCACAGGTGTGTGGGCTTGAACAGCTAACTTACCCACATATGAATTTATGAGTTTAGTTTATTAGTCCATCTGAGAGGAAGTCCACCTATTCTTATTAATACTTTTAGGATAGGCCCATCATGGTCAATTCTCCTCATAGGAATATCCTGCTATAGTAAGGCTAAGAACTTGCCCTCATCAAACAGTGTCGTTCAATGAGTCTAATGGAATTGAGGTTAAGAGGATTGAGACCTTCAAGTTCCTAGGAGTGAACATTACCAATAGCCTGTGCAGCCAGGTAGAAGGAATGGCCAAAAAAGTGTACCAGTGACTCTATTTCCTAAGGAGGTTAAATGAACTTGGCATGTCCCCTTTGACACTCAACGAACGGTGTCAGTACACCATTGAACGTATTGTACTTAGTTGATATGGCAACAGCTCTCCCCGAGACAGCAAGGAAACACTGAGATTTGTGGACACAGCTCAGCACATCACAGAAACCAGACTCCTCTCCATGGAGTCTGCCTACAATTCTCACTACCTCAGTAAAGCAGCCAGCATAATCAAGGACCCCGACTACTCTGGACATTCTTTCTTCTCTTCCCTACCATCAAGTAAAGATGCAATACCACCAAGCTCAAGGAAAGCTTGTATCCCACTGTTATAAGACTGGTAGGACAAGATGGTGCCCTGGTAGGACAAGATTGATTCTTGACTTCACAATCTACCTCATAATGACCATACACCTATTGTCTACCTGCACTGCACTTTCTCTGTAAGTGTAACAGTTTATTCTGCATTCTGTTATTTTCCCTTGTACTATCTCAGATTGGATTAAGGATAGAGAAAAATCAGAGGGGTATTAGCCAAGTGCAGGCAAAATGGATTGGTGGGGTGAGTTGGGCCAAAGGTCTATTTGTGTACTGCATAACTCTTTGAATATATGAATATAAATAAATTCTATACTGCATTGTAACTTGCTGAGTTTTATTTAACTTTTGCTTTTGGTTGTACTACAATAATGTTCTTGACTTTATCAACCAAAATAATTTAATGTACGAGGGGTGATTGATAAATTCATGGTCTAAGGTAGAAGGAGTCAATTTTAGAAAACATAGCACATTCATTTTTCCTATATTTACGCACTTAGTCAAGCAGTCGTGGAGCATACGGATCCCTTCTTTGTAGAAATCAGCGTCTTGGACCTCCAGAAGTGGTCCACAGCAGGGATGATTGATTAGTTCGTGGCCTAAGGTAGAAGGAGATAAGTTATTAACTTCAAACTTTCAAAGAGTTGAACTGCACGTGCATGTAACAAGAGCTGTATAACTCATCTCCTTCCACCTTAGGCCACGAAAGAGATCTGTCATGTTCTGATGGTGTTCCATAGAGATCTGCTCTGGGACCCTGTCTCTTTGTGATTTTTATAAATGACATAGTAGAGAAAGTGGAGGGATGGGTTACTAAATTTGCAGATGTCTCAAAGGTTGGAGGTGTCATGGGGAGTGTAGTTGATTGTCATAGTCAACACAGGATATAAACACATCCATTGAAGTTTCCATGCAAGTTTATAGGATGGTTACGAAAGCACTGGCGTGCTGTACTTCATTTGTACTAAGATTGAATTCAAGAGCTGCATGGTAATGTTGCAGATCTGTGTTTAGCTCTGCTTGCCTCATTATAAGAAGGACTGGAAGCTTTAGAGAGGGTGCCAAGGAGATTCACCAGGATACTGTGTGGATTTGAGAATATGTCTTATGAAGAAAGGTTTTAGGGCTTTTCTGTTTGCTGCTAAGGAGAATGAGTGGCAATTTGATAAACATGTATAAGATTACGTGGAGGCATATATATAGTGGACAGTGTGAACCTTTTTCCCAGCATAGCAATGGCCAATACCATCCATTTAAGATGAGTGGAGGAAAATTTAGGGGAAATATACGAGGAAGGTTTTTTTTTCACTGTGCCTGGAATGCACGGCTGGGTGTGGTGGTAGAGGCTCCTACAATAGGGTTATTTAAGAGACTCCTAAATTTACATATGGATGTAAGAAAATGGAGGGCTAGGGTTGTGTAGGAGGGAAAGATTAGATTGATGATCGAGTACATGTATATAGGTTGGCACAATATCATGGACTAAAGAGTCCGTATTGTGCTGTTCTGTCCTATGTTCTAAATCCAACACAGCCATTAACTATTCTCAAACATCAGCAAAGTGAAGAAAATGATCAATAGTTCTGTTAAGTGTGAATTACTTGACTACCATCTGATCACAGAAGTTCATTTTGGGTTCTGACAAAGTCTATGAACTCTTAACCTTATTACAGACTTGGTCCAAACATGGACTGAAGAACTAAACTCCTGAGTTGAAGAGAGAGTAACAGGACTTGACATCAAGAAATCATGGTTATATTGGAGCCAATGGGAAAACCTTCCACCTGTGAAACCCACCGCCCTGAATGGATAATAAGAATAGCCATCATCAGTCTGCTGGAGAAACACGTCAAAACAGGCAAACTCTTGTGTATCTCATTAAAAACTAAGAGGCATATGTGCCTATTGATGCAGATTGTTGGGTATTGCAATTAAACATGTATTCAGCAGTCCTCACCTCATTGTTGAAGTCATTGAATTTATTGTTGCTCAGTATCCAGAACCTTAGGATGATTCCTGGATTAACTATCACATTTACCTCTCTCCAGTTCCTTTTCATGAATACAAGACATCTCATGTGTGCATAAGACTTTTCTTCTGATCAGTATGTTCCCCTATGCCGGAAACCATAGAGACTGCTGAATCCTGTGTTTGTTTTACAAAAATATAATATATTCAAAAATTTGCAAAAATTTGATTCATTCTTGGTCTCTGATCTCAATATAAAAAACAGATTGCAATTATTCTGAACTGTACGTGGCATACCAAGTACCTTGTTCCATTTGTAAGCTTAACAGTATATCACATGACTTTTCTTTTCCTATTCTTACATTCCTACAATCAAGAATGTGTTTGGTTTTCCCATAGATTCCAGCTCCTCAGTGAACAATGATGGGAGGTCCCAGTAGAACTTTCACAGTGGTGCACCATCTGCACATAGTCCTGGACTACGGAACATGTCCATCTGCAGCACTCAGTAACGGACAACTCCTTGCACTGTGAAAGCCACAGATTATTTATCTATTGAGATTCAGATTGAAATCAGCCCTTCTGTCCCTTCAAGCCCTGTCATCCAGCAATTCCCTCAGTTTAATCCTAGCCTAACCTCAGGACAATTTACAATGACCAATTAACCGACCATCTGATACGTCTTTGAACTGGAGCAGAGTCACGGAGAGAACATACAAACTCCAACAGGCAGCGGCGTGAGTTAAACACAGATTGCTGGTATTATAAACCATTGTGTCAAACACTATGCGACCGTGCTGCCTGAGGGACTGTTTTATAAACTTGCAAATCTTCCAATAGCAATTGTTATTTATCTCAGTCTGAGTCACTGGGAACAGCTTCACAGAGGAAAAGCATACTGCGGTGAGAAACTACTTGCAAAATATCTCAACAAAGACAATTGCATTTATTTCCATCTTCTTTCCAACCTACATCCCAGAAGGAAATTCTTAATGCTCTTCTTATCTGCTCTCTTGTGCCCTGAAGGCAGTGTGCAGTGGTGCAAGGACTCGGGGCATGAGTTAAAGAATCAAAGCCCTTCTCACCACTAGCCAAACAAGGTACTGGGTCTTGTCTACAAGTGAGTGGGCAGCATGAAGTTGGTATTTTATCTGCCTAGGTTAACTGTGCATCACACTTCCACGCTATATTTCCATTTTAGCAACCTACACCTAGTCTTTAAAATCACAAATTTCAATCAATTTTAAACTCAAGGTTGCAGTATGAAGAGTACCCAATGTTTAAACTGGTACATTGAAATTTTTTAAATCAAAATTGATCCCCTTAAGCAGCATTACTTGCTATTCTAAAAATTATATGAAAGGCAAGTTGGATCATACCTATTAATTCCATAGAGTTGTTAGTTCTATACATGTTTTGCACCTGCACAATATAGAAACTAATAGTTGGAAAGAACATCTCAGTATGGTGTCAACACAAAGGCCATTTCAGATATATTGGGTTCCTGAAAACCACATGACTGACAGGAGTCACACCCTACTGCTTGCAAACCACAGCTTATCAGACCACATACACGGCAAAACAATATAAAATGATTGATCCATTCTGTCACAGTTACGTGTCAAAAACCCTTTTTTGTACATTCAGAATTTCTCAGCAGAGTTATTAATTTTGGTAAAACTGAAATTTCCTGGATAGACTTTGCACTCACTGACTCATACATATATGGTGGGAACATATAAAGCGTACACAGTGTGGGCATTCTGATGGAATTGTGGAAACAAAAGATAGGATTTTTTTTCCATTTTATCATGACGTATTTTATTGCCAGTTATTGCTGCAGAGCAGGGGTTCCCAACCTTTACCATTAACTGAAGTGTCTGTGGACCCCAGGTTGGGAAACCGTGCTTTAGGATCTCAAATGAAGAGAAGAAAACTTTCTGAAAAAAATCTGAATCGTGAACTAAATTTTAAAATAGAGATTTCTACCATTTAAAAATGGTTTGAATACTTAGATGGTGTGCATATAGAATGAGGAACAAGCTAAGTACAGAATAGATATTTATATTAGTTGTTCTAGCTGCTTTTCTCTTCATGATCATATTCGTATTTCAAAATGCAAAAGTGATATTAAAATGATTCATAACAAAATTGTAGTCGAGTGTTGACCCATACAGTTCATTACTCATTCTTTGCTCATCCCACCCTTGGTTTGAACAAAGATAATTAGATCCAAAGGGGACAAACTAAAACACATCTTAAAGAAATGCCAGTTTCATTCTGCAGTTCAGGGAGCAAATGTAGAAAGAAACAAAAATAGAGCTAATGTTTTAGGCTGAAGACCATCTTCTGTGGAGAAGCTCACTGGCTGTAATAGGGAAGAGATTCCCAATTCCTCGCTAATGATTAACAGCCTTTGTTGAAAGTCACACTAGGTGACCAGTGTATGAGAACAGTACTTTAACATCATAAACTGAATAGATGTCATTCAATTACACTTGATAAGTTGTCATTACCAGGATACGATTTCCACAGATGCTATTAAACCTTCTGAATTCCTCCAACAATTTATTTTTTTCTCCAGATTACAACATCTGCAGACTTCTGTGTCTCCAGGGTATGATTAGTCAACGGGAAACTGATGAGCCAGGAGGAAAAAGCAAGACTGAAAAATTGAATTCTGATGAACTCCTGAGATTTAAGTGTGTTGCCAAAACCAAAGAAGAAATCACCTTCTGGGGTTCCAAGTTCATGGCTGAAGCTAAAGAGGATTCACAGGTTCAAACCACAAAATTGTGAAGGACATGCTTTGTGAGATGATGTGTTGCTCTGGTGCTCCACGATGTGTTTCTGTTCTCCAGATGCACATAATGGAAGCTCCCAATACCATCCCTAATGCCCCTGCTCCACCCTGAGCCAGGAATTTTTAAGTGTTGGGGGGTCTTGTATATTTTTCAATCAGAAGGATTTAAATATACCTTTCCAGATAGTCATCTTTGCCAGTGATAGGAATCATAACAGAGTATCTGTTTAGGGAGTCAGGAGTTGGGAATGGCCCGCACAGTAAAAATGACTGAGAGCAATGGGTAGGGCAGCTTTTTCCTATGCCTAGCTAGACATCATCAATAACAAATATGGAAAAGCTTTCCAAACTCCAGTACTTATTCACAAGTAATGGGAAGAATACAGTGTCAAAAATTAAGAGGTCAGCAACCATGAGAATAGAACTCAAAGGAGTAAGTTACAAGGGAGGGCACTATATACTTGGTTTGTGCTCCCTGGAGTTGGAGATAGAATCATGGAGAAGAAAGCAAGCCAGCAGAACACATCCACCCCACCAGCTTTAATGAAAGTTAAGTGAGCATAGTCAAAAGACAATATCTTTGCAGTGGGACTGATGACCTGGGATGAATTACTCTCCCAATATTATAAAGGAACTTGGTGGAACAGATCCAGCTACTTCTGCTGCTGGAGTAATTTAGAATGGATAATGTTCAAGTTGGTGACAGGTAACTTGAATTATCTTGACATTCTTTTCACATAAATGTGATATTTATCCACCATCAGGTGTGAGGATTGGTTGAAAGGAAGGCTGAATTCTCGCTATAACATAAAACCGTAAATCCATAAGACATAAGAGCAAAATTAAGCCATTTGGCCCATCAAGTCTGCTTCACCATTCATCTTGACCGATTCTTTCTTTTTCTGCTCATCAGTCCCATTTTCCAGCCTTCTGTCCGTAACTTTTGATCCTGTGGCCAATTAAGAGCCTATCAACCTTTGTCCCAAATACATCCAATGACCTGGCCTCCACAGGTGCCTGTGTTAACAAATTCCACAAATTCACCAACCCCAGCTAAAGATATTTCTCCTTGTTTCTGTTTTAAATAGATGCCCCTGTATCCTGAGGCTGTGCCCTCTTGTCCTCAACTCTTCCCACCATGTAAAAGATGCTTTCTACATCTACTCTATCTAGGCCTTTCAACATTCGAAAGGTTTCAATGAGATTCCCCCCTCATCCTTCTAAATTCCAGCAGGTACAGGCTGAGAGCCATCAAACATTCCTCATATGATAACCCTTTCATTCCTGGAACCATCCTTCTGAAACTCCTTTGAATCCTCTCCAATGCATTTCATAAATAAGGTGCCCAAAACTGTGGACAACACCCAAGGTGAGGCCTCACCAATGCCTGATGAAGCCTTAGCATCACCACCCTGCTCTAGTATTCTAAATCATTGTTATTGCATCGGACTTCTTCACCACCAACTTAGCCTGCAAGTTAACCTTTAGGGTGTTTTGCACAAGGACTCCCAAGTCCCTCTGCATGTCCGATTTTTGGATTTTCTACCCATTTAGAAAATAAACTGTACATCTATTTCTACTACCAAAGTCATGACCATACATTTTCCAACATTGTATTTCATTTGCCACTTTCTTGCCCACTCTCCAAGTCCGTCAAAATCCTTCTGCAGCCTACCTGTTTCCTCAACACCACTTGCCTCTTCACCAATCTTCTTATCATCAGCAAACTTGTCAATAAAGCCATCTATTCCATCATCTAAATCATTGATATACAGCATAAAAAGAAGTGGCCCCAACATTGACCCCTGCGGAAAACCATTCGACACTGGCAGCTAACCAAAAACGATCTTTTTATTCCCACATGCTGCCTCCATCAATCAGCCAATTGTTAAACCATGCTAGTAACTTTCCTGTAATACCATAGACTCTTAATTTGGTAAGCAGCCTTGTGCGAGGCACCATCTCTAAGGCCTTCTGAAAATTGAAATATACAACATCCACTGCATCCCCATTATCTATCCTACTTGTAATCTCCTCAAAGAATTCCAATAGGTTAGTCAGGCAAAATTTTCACTTAAGAAAGCCATGCTGACTTTGTCCTATCTTGTCCTGTGTCACCAACTACTCTATAACCTCATCATTAACAATTGACTCCAACATCTTCCCAACCACCGGGTCAGGCTAACCAGTCTATAACTTTCTTTCTGCTGCCTTCTTCCTTTCTTAAAGAGTGGAGTGACATCTGCAATTTTCCAGTCCTCTGGCACCATGCCAGAGTCCAATGATTTTTGAAAGATCATTACTAATGCCTTCACAATCTCTACCGCTACCTCTTTCAGAACGCTGGGGTGCAGTTTATCAGGTCTGTTTGACTTAAGTACCTTGAGGTCTTTGAGATTTTTAAGCATCTACTCCCTTGTAATAGTAACTGCACTCACTTCTCTTCCCTCACACCCTTTAACTCCTGGCAGACGGCTCATATCTTCCACAGTGAAGCTTGTTGCAAAATATTTATTTAGTTCTCTGGCATCTCCTTGTCCCCCATTATTATTTCTCTGGCTTCATTTTCTAGCGGTCCTGTACCAACTTTCATCTCTCTTTTGTTTTTTATATAATTGAAAAGCTTTTTCTATCCACCTTGATACTGTTTGCTACCTTGCTTTCACATTTCATATTTCCTCTCCTAATAATTCTTTTAGTTGCTCTCTGTAGGGATTTAAAAGCTTCCCACTAATTTTTGCTTTGTTGTATGCCCTTTCATTTGTTTTTACATTAGCTATCACTTCCCTTGTCAGCTTCAGTTGCCATTTGAGTATTTCTTTGCTTTTGGAGTACATCTATCCTGCACCTTCCTCATTTTCCCAGACACTCAAGCCATTGCTGCCCTGCTGTCAGCCCTGTCAGCAGCTCCTTCCAATTTATTTTGGCCAACTCCTCTCTCATACCATTGAAATTTCCTTTACTCCACTGAAATACTGCTGTATCAGACTTTCTCCCTACCTAATTTCAAGTTGAACTCAATGATACTGTGATCACTGCCTCGTAAGGGTTCTTTTACCTTAGCTCCCTAATCTCCTCTGGTCACTACATAACACCCAATCCAGTATGGCTGATCCCCTAGTAGCCTCAACGACAAACTGCTCTAAAAAGTCATCTCGTAGGCATTCAACAAATCCACTCCCTTGAGATCCATTACCAACCTCATTTTCCCAATTGACCTGCATGTTAAAATCTCCCATGACCATCAGAACATTGCCCTTTTGACTCACCTTTTCTATTTCCTGTTGTAATCTGTGGTCCACATCCCAGCTACTGATGGGAGCCCTGTATGTAACTGCCATCAGGGTCCTTTTACCCTTGCAGTTTCTTAACTCAACCCACAAGGACTCAACATCTTCTGATCCTATGTCACATATTTCTAATGATTTGATGCCACGCCACACCCCTCTGCCTACCTTTCTATCCCTCTAATACAATGTGTAACCTTGCAAATTCATCTCCCAACTACAACCATCCTTCAGACATGATTCAATGATGGCCATAGCATCACACCCAACAATCTGTAAAAGAGCAACAAGATCATCCACTTTATTTGTTATGCTCTGTGCATTGATATATAACACTTAGAGTACTGTATTTGCAACCCTTTTTGATCCTGTATCTCTAATGTACTGATACTCACCCTGCTAGTGGCAATTTTGCCCTATCACCTGCCTGCTCTTCCTGCCAGTCTGACTGCACACTATCATTGCTTTTTTACCATCTGTCCTATCCTGAGATCCATCACTCCGGTTCCCATCACCCTGCCAAATTAGTTTAAACCCTCCCCAGCAGCTCTGACAAATCTCCCCATGAGAATATTGGTCCCCCTTGGGTTCAGTTGCAACCCACCCCTTTTTTACAAGTCATACCTCCCCCTGAAGAGATCCCAATGATCCAAGAAACTGAAGTCCTGCCCCTTGCCCCCACTTCCCAGCACAGATTTATCTGCCAAACCATCCTGTTTCTACCCTCACTGGCACATGGCAGAGGTAGCAATCCAGAAATTATTACCCTGGAGGTCCTGTTTATCAGCTTTCTGCCTAGCCCTCTAAATTCCCTCTTCACAACTTCTTTGCTTTTCCTTCCTATATCATTAGTACCAATGTGTACCACGATATCTGGCTGCTCTCCCTCCCCTCTAAAATGCTGTGGACATAATCCGAGATGTCCCTGACCCTGGAACCTAAGAGGCAACATACCATCCAAGTGTCCTGTTCAGATCCACAGAATCTCCTGTCTATTCCTCTGACTATTGGATTCCCTATCACTATCGCTTCCCTCTCTCCTTCTTTGCCTTCTGCACCATGGATCCATGCTCAGTGCCAGTAACCTGGTCTCCATGGCATTCCCCTGGGAGATCATCCCTCACATTTGTATCCAAAATGGTATACTTATTATTGAGGGGAATAACCATGGGGTGCTCTGTGCTAACAGCCTGTTCACCATCCCATTATTTCTCCTGACAACAATCTGCCTGCTGTAACTTAAGGGTGACTACTTCCCTGTAAACTTGATCGATGATCTCCTCACTCTCCCATACAAGCTGAAGGTCATTCAGCTGCTGCTCCAGATCCCTAACATGGTCTTCAAGAAGCTGCAACTGGATTTTCCCTGGGAAACTCTGGGACTCCCAGGACTCCAATGTCCAGCATGAAGAACACACAATGGCCATTTAAAGTATACTATGTACCCTTGACACAGCGAGGAAAAGGAGAAACTTACCCAGACAATTTCTCCAGAGACAATGCCTCTTCCGAACAGAAGCCTCATTTGAGTCAAAGCCTGACACTCCTACCCTCACTACTGGTTCACTCCCTACAATGACCGCTCCAGTTGTCCCTTCTGTATTTTTACTTACTCCTCTCTGTGCTGCTCTCACCAGACTGACACCAAACGCCCGCTAAGCCCTCTTCTAAAATGAGTGCTGTGCACTACTCCCACTGCTGATCAAGCTCTCAGACTGAGTGGATTTGGATGCTAAAAATTAGATTTTTGAAGAAAAAAGATCAACAGATATTTAAAAGATGGGGAGATATGGGTCAAATGCAGCAAGTAGAACTGAAAACCAGATCAGTACAGACCAGGCTCAATGGCATTGGATGCATAACTCCGGATCCTTTTTCCTTAAATCCAAATAAGGATGTCCTGGATACTATGGAGGCTAGTGCTTATGATGGAGATGACGAAGCTTACAACCCTCTGCAGCTTACTTTAATCCTGTGCAGTGGTCCACCCCCCCCCCACCCCCATACCAGACCATGATGCTGCTAGTTAGAATACTCTTCATGGTACATCTGTAGAGATTTTTGAGTGGTTTTGGTGACATACCTAATCTTCTCAAACTACTAATGAAGTATACCCACTGCCTTGCCTTCATTGTAGCTGCATCAATATGTTGGGTTCAGGTTAGACCTTCAGAGAACCTACCAATGACTTGCCTCGACAGCCATCTGTGGCAATAAATTCCAGATTCACCACACTCTGGCTAAAGAAGTTCCTCCTTATTTTCTGTGTTCTCATACAATTCTATTACGGTTTCAGGTTCCTGATGACTTGCCCCTCACGTTGTCCATCCCTGCTCCTGGTTCACACTACGCAGTCTGCTAGGCCATGCCCTTTACAGATCCAACTGACATCAGTTACATGTTCACCTGGGCTCTACCCTGCCTTCCCCACCTCCCCAGACCCACCACTAACCCCCAGGTCAGTTTGCAAGCGTACAAAGAGTACAATTTCCTTCCTACATCACAATTTTTCATTTCAGTTCAGCTGAGATTGTGGGCTGCATACTGTTTATTCTGCTTTTTTTCATACCGCTCATGTCAATGTTGGTTTCTAGACACAGCTTTCCAATGAAAAGCCAATATTGTAGATATTTTACATCCATTAAGAAAATACATCTCTTTTACCTCCTGAAGTATTTTCAATCAGGAATGCAGTGTGTGATTTTCCAAACAAAAATGTGCTGTTCTCCATCAGATAATATCAGGAAACGTAATACTACTATACAATGCTGAATGCTGGTAAATACAGTCATAAAAATACCAACTCCTTCCCCTCCATCAGATAATTTTATTAAAGATACGTGTTCTCTCATAATCATATCCATAATTGTTTCAGCCTGAGATTGCAGATATTCATTTTCTTTTAGATCTAATTGGCTTAATTTCTCACACAAAATGCTGCCTGGCCTGCTGTGTTCCACCAGCATTTTGTGTGTGTTGTTTGAATTTCCAGCATCTGCGGATTTCCTTGTGTTGGCTTAATTTCTGTTGTTATCTCTTTTTTATAAATTGCCTTAATTACAAAGAACCTCTGTTAGTTTTAAATCTTTGTAGAGTTTGTGTAGAACTGGGTAAAGGACTATAATAAGAAATTAAATAATTCATCTCGGAGCTCGTACAGCAGTGACAGAGACATGGGTGGAGGGTACGATGTAGAGCCCATAGAGCTGGGGTGGCGAGGTTTTGCTATCTGTTTGCTGTGCAAAACCTACTTTCTCCTTGGCATTACAGGGACTGCAAAGAAAAGAGCCGTCAGGACCGTCACAGAGGCTGCTGAGTGAGCCTCCAGATGGCTATGGATCAGGAGGTGTGACTGGCTAACCAAAGCTGCTGGGACAAGAGCTAGGGTCTGGTCAACACTGGCTGCGTCGCCTGGGCGAGAGCATCTGATGTTGAAAGACGCAAAAAAATCCAATGATACCAGGTTATGTCACTGATGATGTGTCCTGGCACATCCTACAATGTATCAATAAATCATTGAGTCATAGTGAGATAGAACACAGAAAGAGGACCTTAGGCTGAATGAGTCTAAATATACCATTAATCACCCATTTACACTAATCCTGTTTTATTGTCCCTACGTTTCACACATGTATATTCTCAGATTCAACAGCTCACCTCCACACTAAGTTGGTCACAGTGGTCAACTAGCCTGCTGACCTGAAATTTTTTGGGATGTGGGAGAAAACCAATTTAGTCACAAAAAGAAATGTTCAAACTCCACACAGACAGCACCAGAAATGAGGATTAATCTCGAGCCACTTGAGGTGTGAGGCAGCTGCTCTACTACTCTGCTGCCCAGTTAGTTTTTTTGTGTGCCATACTCTGCCAGAGCCTCAGCGACCACTTTTTTTTTCCAAGGAAAGATTTTGTGAGTGATCCCCCACATCCTTCTCACAGCACAGTTGTTTTTCTACGAGGCCAAGTTGCAAACTCGACACTTAACCCAGCACGGATGGAAAGCATGTCCAGGAGTGGTCCGACTGGCTTCGAACTCGGGGACATTCACTCCGGAGTCTGATGCTGATGTCACTGCGCCACCAGCCGGCCCCCGTTATTTTAAGGAAATATTTATGGAAACGGGGATTTCAGAAATTGATTACCATGTGGGAGGGCTGGAAATGAATTCAAAGAAGCAGAGATGAAATGGCCTGAATTAATTGTGTTGTCATTTGCCTGGCTGTGAATATAGTAGATCAGTCTCTGAAACTCAGTGTGAACAGATGGGTGGCATGGTAACATAGTGGTTAGCAGAACACTTAACAGCTCTAGGGAAAAATGGTTTCAATTCACATCAGTGTCTGTAAGGAGTTTGTACTTTCTCCTCATGACCACATGTGTTTCCTCCAGGTGCTCCGGTTTCTAGCCAGAGTCCAAAGGAATACTGGCTAGTTGGTCATTATCAATGGTCTCGTGATTAGACCAGGTTAAATCGGGGGCTTATTGGGTGGCACAGTTCGGAGGGCCTATTCTGCGCTATATCTCAATAAGTGAATAAACAAGCACAGGAATGGAATATTGGGGTTGATGTGAAAACTCGACAGTAAAGTGACACACAGGGGAAAGTCCAGTCCTTATTCTTAATGTAATCCACACTTTTTAAGTCACAAATGGAGAGAGGATGCTTTTGAGACCAGAATGCATGACATGTTCTACATAACACCTCTGGCAGATGAAGTAGATTAAAATATCAAACATTTTTTACATATACACAATGACATAACAAATCCCATCTGGAGACAGTCTTACATTATACTGGCTTATTGCCTGCGCCATTTTACTGATGTTGCAAATTGACAATTCAATCATGTAGGCAGCTCACTACCTCACTACCATTAACACTTTCAGACGGTCTTCTCTGTTTTAAAGAAACAAAGCCCAAGCTCTTTTCTTCCATTCCACTGCTGTTATTTCGGTCATTGTCTATGCATATTTATAGTCACATTCCAACATAACTGCTAATCAGGGAAAATGGCCCCACTGAAAAAGCAACAAATGAACTAGATGGATAGTCCATGGACGGGCATTTCGAGTCAAAACAAGTCACTTGAAGCAAGAGAATTCTGCCTGCTGAAGAATTATTCATTATTAGCATGTAAGATCATTTGGAGCCTATGCAGGCCTTTTAAGCAGCTGTTGGCTCACTGACTTCTTATGTTTCACTAGACCGCATTTGGCAAATCCACCTGGTCACAAGTTGACTAGTATTTAAACTGTTTTATCTGAATTCACGTCTGCTTTAATCATAGGTAAATGGAAAAGTCTAATCAACTTGTAACTGGATAAACTATGTCAGATTTTTACATTGCAAATGGGAGAGGTAGCAGAGGTCGCCGTGGTAGGAAGTGGTGATTAGATGGTGTGGTGAACTATGTAGGGGCAGAGCTGAGGGTGAGGGTGGTGCTGGGGTTAGAGGTTGAGTGTTTGCCTTGCAGCCAGTGATTTTATAACCTTTTCAAAATGTTGCCAACAATTAGCAAAACCATATTTTTTTTCATAACTTGGTTGCCTCAAAGATTCTACCAGAGATGTGGGGTATTAAAATTGTCTATACATGGACCATAACTGTGTAAAAGTGCTCTACAAATAGCTTTATAAATTAATTGCACATGGTGTATGGAAGATGTATTGCCTATTGATTCACGTCTGCACCTGCAGCCAACTCAGACTGTGTCCAGCATTCCCTCCTCCCATCTCAAAGCTGCTAATTCATGCAGGGGCTCAGTCGCAGGGTCATTCTGGTCTTCTGGTATTTCAACTGAGTGAATACATTCCATACATAAGCCTAACATTAGCAATTACTCAGCCACAAGGGACAGCAAGTCGAAGCAATCCTACCCTTTGTTGGCTACAACTGTTAACTTTTCTGTATAATTATTAAAAATCGCGATACAGGTTGAGGACCCCTCATCCAAAGTTCCAAAATCTGAGCGCTGCCATAACATCACAAATGGAAAATTCCACAAAGCGGTGGGAAGGTTCCCAGGAGAGGCGCATGTCTCTCTGCACACCACAAACAGTTATGAGAAGTGAGCTCACTTATGTAAAGTTAATGAAAAATTGAAAAACACTGCATAAAGCCAAAAATGAATATCTTGAATAGGTATTTAAAGAGTGGCTTCATCAGTGTTGGAGTGACCACATGCTGCTTAATGTTGATCATGAAACAAGCAAAGATCTGTCATGACAAATTGAAAAATTAAAGATAATTGTGAATATTCAGCAGGCTGGTTGCATTAATTTTTTTTTCAGAAATTGAAAGGTAAAGCTTCTGCCGATCACAAAGGAGCAGAGAAATTCATTGATGAGCTTCCCAGGATCATCGGTGATGGAAATCTAACATGCTGAACGGCTGCATCAGCACCTGTGTGTGATGAGCAAGTGTAAGACAAAGACTGCTTACAGGTAGCACGTAAATACAGAGTCGGAAATGATGGCGATGCCGTGCAGTGACTGGCTGTCCACCTGGTCGGCCAAGGTAGTGACCACTGGCCTTTCAATGTACACCTTATTGTTTCATGCACAAAATTATATAAAAAAGAATTATATAAAACTAACCCCCCCCATCATATTTGCGGTGAAACTGGTGGCTGTTTTAAATCAATGGCAGATATGAAGCCAACTGCAGTGCTGGAACCCAGTTATAGATATGGTTGGAAGCAGTCACTCAACTCCGACAGTCTGTGGAGGCCACAGTTCCGTCATGTCAGGCTGTGCCCCAACTGCGAGCTGTTCACTCTGTGAGTTCCACACCAAATGTAGATAAGCTGTATTGTAAATGGATTTCATGTTTGGACTTGGGTCCCATCCCCAAGCTGTCTCATTACATAGACGCAAATATTCCTAACTCTGAAATAGAAACACTTCCGGCCTCAAACATTTTTGGTTAGGGCTGCTCAACCTGTATTGCCTTAGTTTTCCTCCCACCATCTCTGTCTCACTTCATAACCAGAAAGCGCTAAGGATCATTGCATTCCCTTTAATAAAAGTTAGTTATTTCTGCACAGATTTGAAATTCAAAATTGGGATCTCCACACATACAGAATATTTCTGTCTGAACTAACAGAGAAAAACTGCAAATAACGTTATTATGAAGCCTTTGTTTTAATGTTATAAGGCTTCTTATCAAACTTCAGATGCAGCTACTGCAGAATATATTGGCAATGAAAAAGAAAATGGTTTACACAGAGAAAATAATTTACAGTAATATGTTTAAAACTGTAATATAATTAAAAAGAAACTGGCTTTTCAATGGATACCCATTTGGTCTGGCTGTCTTGATTAGAACGTAGAGGATAAATCTAGGAGGGATAATGAACAGATTCAGGTCACTTCATTTAAACTCTCTCACAAAGTTTGGGGCAGAAATTTGTTGTCAGTCACTTGTTTTAAGCATGCACTTGTGGATGTGTTTCCTTTACATTCCATCGATGTTTTCCAGCAGCCCAGTGTTCGTGCTTTCCCTGCTTTAATCGCTGAAACTCCATAACACTTCTGATGTACAGTTCCAGCAAAGCTGCAAGTGTTTTCGACTTGCTTAATGAGAAAGTGTCTCATTTTGTGGAGCTGGGGCCATTTTCCGGGAGAAGTGACTGGTGTGAATCCAGTATAACAGCTGGATCCATGTGACCTACCATTACAGCATACCTTCAGATTTGGTTTGAGGCCAAAACTAATTGCTGTAATCCTCTGTATTCTAATGAAACACATCTGTATCAAATGGGTAACCAGAGAAAAGCCTGTTTCTTCCATTGACTGAGAACTTAATGATGTCAGAATTATTTTAATTTTCTTTCTTGATGTTTTCCCCCGAAAATATAGAGTTAGATATAAGGCCTCTCACACTGCATCCAGTGGACCAGTCTTCAGGAACACTGAACCAAAGAAATATTGACATTCAGCTTAACTGCCTGGGTCTGTCCTTCCCATATACTGTACATTGGCCAGGAGCAAAATTTAGTGCATAGCAATTAGGAATATGAATATTGTCAATCAAGCACAAGAACATTAGCCCAGGGGATGTTAAAGCCAGCAGTTGCATTCCAATCAACTGAAATTGGTTAATTCAAAGCAGACTGAGAAACGAAACTGGAACCTTCTTAGCCTTAAGGCTCTGTACCAGGAGGTCCTAACTTTATGTTGTGTTGGGAAGACAAGGGTAGGGGGCCTAAATTTGGGAAGGAACTTGAATTTGCTCCAAATTCCAGCTGAATATTGAGCAGTAATGTCTTCCCCCAAAAGACTATTCTGGGCATTCCTGTGTCTTCTTCTTCTGAAGTCCTCTCTCCATTTACAGTGGTCTAAATGCCAACTAGTAAACTGCATCCACTAATAAAGGGCTAGCATCATCCAAGATGACGTAACATACCATCTTCAATCTGTTTCATTTCATCTCTGTGCGAAGAAATTATCAGCTATTGTATAAAAATTTTACAAACCCTTGCCTCCTTCAGTGGAGTGCTGCTCTGCTTTCCCAGCCAGTACTGTTTGAACCTTTAGCAAAGGTTCAAAGCTTCATTTATTATCAAAGTATATAACTTGAAGTCCTCCTTCTCCGGGTAACCATGAAACCAAGAAACCAAGACAGCATGATCATCAACTCCCAAATCCCTCCTCCCACACAAAAAAAAAAATAAATGGAACAGACACATCGGCCGCCCAATCCTTCCTGGTGTATCTTTACAAGTCTAGTCCATTTAGCCGATCCAGCTCCCAAAATATGAGATGCGCATTGATGACTGGAAATGTTATAGAATTGATCAGAAATGATAAAGAATATACATAACTGCAACAAGCTGTTAGAGGTGTCCTGATGAAGTATCTCAGCCCAAAACGTCGACTGTACTCTTTTCCATAGATGCTGCCTGGCCTGCTGAGTTCCTCCAGCATTTTGTGTGTGTTGCTTGGATTTCCAGCAGCTGCAGGTTTTCCCGTGTATGTGACAAGGTATTCAGTTCAATTAGTCTACACGCAAGTACTCTTGTTTCACAGGATCTTCCTCCTACCTATTTCACTTAACCTCGTGTGCATACCTTTCTGCTTCATTCTCTTTTATATGCATCTTTGCTACTCATTGCAACTATTTCCAGCGGTACAGATTTCCAAATTCTGACCACTATCTATGGAAATAGGATGCTCCTGTATAGAGGGGTTCTACAACCCGGCTCTTGCAGAAGCAGAAGAGCTCTGGATTTAGTTACAGTTCTGAAGTCCCCATCCTGATAGTCTGCATTTACGGTCCTATATTCCTTATTCCTTATATATATTCCTTATTCACTGACAGGTCTTGATTAAGTTTTAATGTCAAGAAAGTAATGATACTAGCTTTGAATATCAAAACCCAGAAACAAGGAATAATACTTTATATGTAGTCACCACACCACCCCTACACACACCAACACCACTCTAATTACACCATTCCTGAGAGCTTTCAATGAAAAATCAGCCCACCTATTCAAATATCTAAAAGATTTCAGCACCATTAAACACTATTTACTCACTCAAGCACTCATACTAACTTTAACATTTATTTTCCTGCTTCTGATGTCTGCTTAGTGTTTGCATTCATTTTGGCACTATACTTACACACACAAAACGAGAGTCATGGTGACTGGGAAAACTTCTTCACACAGAGAGTGGTGAACCTGTGGAATTCTCTGCCACAGGACACATTTGAGGCCAGTTCATTGGCTATATTTAAGAGGGAGTTAGATATGGCCCTTGTGGCTAAAGGGATCAGGGGGTATGGAGAGAAAGCAGGTACAGGGTTCTGAGTTGGATGATCAGTCATGATCATACTGAATGGTGTTGCAGGCTCAAAGGGCTGCATGGCCTACTCCTGTACCTATTTTCTATGTTTCCTTGTTTCTATGTGATTTCAACATAAATGATCATTTCAAGGAACTATTGGTATAATTAACAGTTAGTTAATTTCTGCGCCCTGTATTTCAGGCAGCAACCTTGTCGTTTCTTTAGCATTTGTCTGTTTTTACGAGGCCCAGTTGCTCAACCCAACATGGATGGAAAGTGTGCAAAGAGCCAGCTGGATTTGAACCCAGGACCACTCACGTCGAAGTCCAGTGCAGATGCCAGCACACCCCTGGCCAGCGATAATTAAGAGGATTCCATAAAGGGATATAAACTCAGACACAATGGATTATATGACTGCTGAGTTTATATGACCATAAGAAATAGGAGCAGAGTTAGGCCATTCTGCCCATTTAGTCTGCTTCACCATCTGATCACAGCTGATCTTTTTTTCATCCATCCCCACTGCGAAACTAGAACATAAGATGCAGGAGAAGAATTAAGCCATTTAGCCCATTGAGTCCCCCCTGCCAATCCATTGTGGCTAATTTATTATCCCTCTCAATCCTATTCTCCTGCCTTCTCCCCGTAACCTTTGACACCCTATTTAATCAAGAACGTATCAAACTCTCTTGAAATATACCCAATAACTTGGCCTCCACAGTCATCTTTAGCAATAAAATCCACAGATTCACCACCCTCTGGCTAAGGAAATTCCTCCTCTTCTCTGTTCAGAAGGGTCTTTCTATTCTGAGGCTGTGCCCTGCGATCCTAGACTCCTTTACTATTCTCAATATCCTCTCCACTTCTATTCTTTCTGGGCTTTTCAATATTTGATAGGTTTCAGTGAGACCCCCCATTCTTATAAATTCCGGTGAACATAGGCTCAGAGACATCAAATGCTCTTCATACATTAACCCTTTCATTCCCTGAATCATTCTCATGAACCTTCTCTGGATCTCCTTCACTGTCAACACCAGTTTATTACAAACGTTTGTAGATAAGGGGCCGAAAACTGCTCATTATACTCCAAGCGTGGTCTAACTAATGCCTTACAGAGCCTCAGTACTACACCGTTGCTTTTATATTCCAGTCCTCTCAAAATAAATGCTAACATTGCATTTGTCTTCCTCACCACCGACTCAATCAGCAATTAAGCTTTAGGGAATTCAGTACAAGGACTCACAAGTCTCTTTGCACGTCAGATTTTTGTATTTTCTTCCCTACACTCTATTATGTCTGCCACTTCTTTGCTCATTCTCCTCATTTATCTAATTTCTTCTGCAGACTCCCTGTTTCCTCAATACTACCTGATTCTCTGCTGATCTTCATATCATCCACAAACTTGGCCACAAAGAGATCATTTTGTCATCCAAGTCACTAACATATAACATGAAAAGTAGCCGTCACCACTAGTCACTGGCAGCAAACTGAAAGGCTCCCTTTATTCCCACTCTGCCTTTTGCTAGTCAGCCAATCTTCTGGTCCAGGTTAGTACCTTTCCTGTAATATCATGGGCTCCTATCTTGTTTAGCAGTCTCATGCGTGGCACCCCATCTTTGTAGTAATGTCAAAAGGGACTCTGGTTCTGTACAGTCATGCTAGACTAAGCATGTTTGAAAGCTGGGAACCATGTGATGGTAGTCACATGTCACTGGTGAGAGGTACCTTTGAGCAAACCCACTCAACAGAGGCCGCTTAGAATTCTAAGATCTGCATTTGTAGTTGATCAGCCTAAGTGGGCGCCCCATGATAAAAATAGAATGCTGTCATTCTTTGCCCGATTATTAATACGATGATTTAGCAAAAAAAATCATTCTGTTTGCAACATAGCTGATTTATATAGGTCAAAGCCCTTGGCATGATTTCATCAGAATCTATTCATGGCACAGAAGCAAGGACTTGTGACCAACGTTGGTCAATATTGTAGGTCATGGTAAATCAGTTTCATTGACATACCTCATCAAATATTTGAAAGAATTGTAATTGCCCAACCTGTTGTTGTGCCACAACCAACTGCAAGACCCTGACATAATTTTAGATTTATAACCATAATTATATATCTTTTTTCCAAAATTATTTGAGTAAGTTACTTTTAACAATAAAAATGGGAATATATTTCAATAGATTTAAGCATTTCTAAATGTTTATCAATCATTCAATTCTTAACCTGTGACCACAACAAAGTAGTTTTCCATCGTGTTCATATTTGCAATTTGTGGGCGTACTCCCGATAACCTTATCACTGACACAACCTCTGAGAATCTACTTTTCGAAAACCAAAATGAGCTCCAATAAAGGGATGAATAACTGGATAAATGATTTGATGTGTGCATTTCTGGTCACCTAGCAACAAGAAAGTTATCAATAAGCTTCAAAGAGTGCAAAGAAAATTTACAAGGATGTTGCTGGGACTTGGGAACCTGAGTTATTTTAAAAAGGTTGAGTAAGTTAGGATTCTATTCCTTGGAGCACAGTAGAATGAGAGGAGATTGTATTGAAATATGCAAAATCATGAAGGATATAGATAGGTTGAATGCATCTAGGCTTTTCTCCCTCAAACTGGGTGAAACTGGAATTACAGGTAACAATTAGTAGTGCAAATATATGCTGTGTGTCCCTAAGGTAGGAAAGGGCCAAGAAGATTTTAGTAATTTTTTTCCTTTTAATTATTTATTTGCTGTAAAGTTCTTTGGAGACATTGAATGTGGATGGAATCAGACATTTCAGCTTGCATTCAGTTTTCATGGTCACATCTTTCCACATTTGTTTTGCAACACAGAAGGAGGCCCATCAAGTCCATGCGGACTCTCAGAAAAATCCCATAGCCCCACAAACACTTGTAATCCCCCTACATTCCCTTCAATTCCTCCTAGGTTCAACAAGTCAATCACCATGGGTTACTTATAGTGTCCAATTAACATCCCATCTTGTTGCACAATTGGACATGGGAGGAAATCGGAGTCACCATAGGAAACTTGATGCTCGCAAGGAAAAAAAGTGTTTCCAAAGGCCTAAATGTTTGAATAAGGCAAGCAGGTGATAATATCATCTTCAAGGCATCTGAATAAACTTGCTGTGGCTCCGTGTATGGCATTATTTTAGTCCCTGCTTTTACATGAGTTATAATGTTGTGCCCAGGTTTAAAATGACTTGCTCTTTTCAAACCTGGCCATGACACTTGTTCTCCTGTGACGTGCAAGAGCAGATTTTACAAAGGACATTTTTAAAAGAAGAAAAGGAATTCAGAATCAGAATCAAGTTTAGTATCACCACTGTACATAATGAAAATTGATTGGAAGCCAATGATGGACATTTACAACAGCATCTTATGGATTATAGTACTGGTCTATTGCTTATATGTAAAAGTAGGATTTTCAACTTAATGCAAAAACCTGCTTTCATTTCTATACCTATCTAAAATTTACAAGGAAGTCTCTTAAGATTTCTGGTCAAGCCATTTCTCATATGAGTGAGCATATTTGGCAGCAAATACTAGTCTGAAAATAACTTTACAAATTTCCATGAAATGGACACAAACAATATTATGTACAAAATGTAATACTTTTTGAATATAAAGATGTGAATTAATTTTATTACCCTTCAGGATAAGGTAATGTACCTCTGGGTTAATGCTGAACCAGGAATAGCAGGAGCATGTCTACAGGAATGGGTTATTTAATGTTTAGAGCATGTTCAACCATTAAGTAAGATTGTTTCCAGTTCATGACCAAAGATCATTTCCAACTCATGACCAAAACTTATAAACATTAGTTACCCCACATCCTTATAGACAGCAAAATTTTTCATTTTCACATTGAGATTAAGAACAAAAATAACCTCAAGTTCCATTGCTCACTGGGCATTGAGTAGAAAAGTTACGACATTATTTTGCAGTTATACAAGAAGTTGGTGAAGCTACACAGTTGTACTGTGCACAACTTTGACTACCTTGTTACAGAATTCACGTCATTAAGTTGGAAAAAGTGCAAAGCAGATTTACAAGAGTGTTGCCAGGACTCAAGGGTCTGTCTCATAAGGAAAGGATAGACTTTATTCATGGGAGCATGAGACAGAGGGGTGACATTACAGAGGCCCATAGATAGGGTGAGTACACACAGTCATTTTCCCAGGGAAAGGATACGTAAAAGTAAAAGGCATGGGTTTAAGGAGAGAGTGAAAAGATTTAGAAGGGACTTGAGGAGCAACTTCTTCATGCAGAGAAAACACTGAGTATTTATATATGATTATCTATTGAGTACGCAGGTGAAGGAAGTGGTTAAGGCAGATACAATAACAACAGTTAAGAATTTGGATAAATACGTGGTTGAGAAAAGTTTAGAGAGATGTGGGCCCAACCTGGGCTAGCTTAGGTGGGGAGCTTAGTCAGCATAGATGTGCTGGTTTGAAGGGTCCATCTCCAAGTGGTATTATTCTATAACTCTTCCTCTTCCTCACAGCACCCTATGTTCCCAGACATAACCCTGCCCTAGGCCTAGCTGATGTCTTTCATGTCGCCTGACCTGATGCAGCACATGAATCGGAGGTGGTTCTTTGTGCGAGACCAGTTCAGCAGTGCCTGAAAATGTTATGAATTTTCAAGTGGCTGTCTCATACCCAAACATGAGAAAATCTGCAGATGCTGGAAATCCAAAATAACATGCACAAAAAGCTGGAGGAATTCAGCAGGCCAGGCAGCATCTATGGTAAAGAGCAAACAGCCGATATTTTGGGCCAAAACCCTTCATCAGGAGTCCTGAAGAAGGGTATCGGCCAGAAGAATGACTGTTTACTCTTTTTCTTAGATGCTGCCTGGCCTGCTGATCTCCTCCTGCATTTTGAGCCTCACGTCCTGATAATGGTTTTCCTGATAATCTTAAAAACTTCAGTCTTCTAAATTTCATTGATTAGACACCTTATTGCTGGAATTTGCAAACTTATTTGTGCAAAAACTGTTTCAGAAGCATCCCCTCAATAGCTCATATGGTTAAAATGGAGTAGCTGAGTCATTTGGACCAGGAACAAGATTGTCACCTCAAATGGGGAGACCAGGTCACATTATTGGAATCAATAGCATTTTCTGCATCTTGTTATTTAGATTAGTACCATCTTGTGTGCTATGGAACTTAGTGATGGGTTTCAAGACTACATATTTCCATTCCCCAATCATTATACTAATATTCCTTCCTGTTTTTCAAAAACAAACTTGTGTAGACATAAGCAAATAAACATTATGAATACTAAGGCAAAAATCCAAGTTCCAACCCACAAAGCTACAATCTAAAAGCAACAGCCCTCTCATACTTTGCTTTGGATTAATTTACTGAAACTTTTTTGCTGATCATTTAATCACCCACTAAGTGAGCATAATCAGGAAAGACTCACTTGCCTCTGATAATCTTAACATCCATAAAATGCACGTTTCAAAATGATTGCTGCATACAATGCATTTATTTAATAATGCTCCTACTAGTCTTGTGGATCCTTTAGCCTGGAGATATTTGACATGGAGCCTATCTAAATCTTGATCTATGAATGTCTGACAATCCAGAAATCAGTACAGAGGATTAACTGACCTGATTGGCTTTGAATGCATGAGTTTTTTTTCCAGTGCTAAGTGTTATTGTTTATCCCAAATTGGCTTCCTACTAATTTAGAGTGATTTTAAGACTTTTTTTTACATCGCCTTTTCAAGAAACACCTAAACTTGTGGAATATTCACTCAGAGGCAACTTTATTAGATAGTGAAGGTACCTAATAAAGTGGCCACTGAATGTACTTCGATATGTGCATGGTCTTCTGCGGCCATAGCTGATCCACTTCAAGGTTCAACGTATTGTGCATTCACAGATGCTCTCCTGCACATCGCCATTGTAATATGTGGTTATTTGAGTTACTGTCACCTTCCTGTCAACCTGAACCATTCTGGGTAATCTCCTCTGAATTCTCTCAGTAACAAAGTGTTTTGACCCACTGAACTGCCACTCACTGGATGTCTTTTGTTTCTCGCATCACTCTCTGTAAACCCTAGAGGCTGATGTGTATGAAAATCTGAGGAGATCGGCAGTCTCTGAGATACTCAGACCACCCTGTCTGGCACCAACAATCATTCCACAGTCAAAGTCACTTTGATCACATTTCTCTCCCATTCGGATGCTTGGTCTGAACAACAACTGAACCTCTTGACCATGTTTGTATCCTTTTATGAACTGAGTTGTTGACACATGATTGGCTGATTAGATATTTGCATTAATGAGCCAGCGTACAGGTGTACCTAATGAAGTGGCTACTGAATGTAGGTTTATGAAGGTATGAGGAATTATACCATTAAATAATTTTCAATTCAATCTTATATGGGACAATCAGAAGTTTCTAAATTCTTCTGCTCATTTACATTAAGTGTGACATTTTTGCATTTTAATACTGTTTTCGTCACATTTAAACTAAGAATTATAGACCACATTTAAATACCAATGCTGAGTGTTAAACTGCTATTCAGAATCAGAATCACTTTATTTCCAATATGTTGAACATACCAGAATTGATTGCACAATTCCATAACAAACAATCCAATAGCAATCAACAACTTATAAGACAATAGTTTAAACAACCATCAGCAATTAACAATCAGCAGAATGGTCAGATGTACAAACCTCAATAATCAGATTTAAATAAATGTGAACATATGAACAGAATAAATAATTATCTACAGAACAAGGAAAGCAAGAAAGACAATTTAATGGATGTTGTGCAAAGATTGTTAGGGTATTACACCTCTGTGAGCGTTGAGAAGCTAGATAGCTACAGGAAAGAAGCTTCGGAGATGACATGTAGTCCTCCTGGACTGGCATCAAAGTAAACCTTGTCCTTATACTGAACTTGTTATTGGACACTGTTGTTAACACTTGTAGAAAGACTTTAAATATACAATTCAGGATGAGCTGAGGTTTTTGAGATGAGGCAATCTATCAGCCTGTTTTCGGTCGAAGACCCCTGGTGCCCATTTAAAGAAATGGCATGTTTTCCTGTCTAGCATTATCTCTGAATCTGAAAGTGTTGGTGAAAGCAAATTACAAACAAGAGAAAATCTGCAGATGTTGGTAATCCAGCACCAAACACAGTATAACTGGATCCCAAAACCAATCTTTCCCTCCTCCCCACTATCTGCTTTCTGCAGGGATTGCTCCCTATGCAAATCCCTTGTTCATTCTTCCCTCCCCACTGATCTCCCTCCCAGCAGTTACCCTTGCAAGCGGAACAAGTGCTACACCTACCCTTGCTCCTCCTCCCTCGCTACCAGTCAGTGCCCTAAGCAGTCCTTCCGGGTGAGGCAACACTTCACCTGTGAGTCTTTTGGGGTTATATACTGCGTTCAGTGCTCCCAGTGTGACCTCTTGTATATTGGTGAGACCCAATGTAGATTGGGAGACTGCTTCATCAAGTATCTGCACACTGTCCGCCAGAACAAGTGGGATCTCAAGTGGCCGCCCATTTTAATTCCGCTTCCCATTCCCATTTCATTATGTTCATCCATGGCCTCCTCCACAGTTGTCGTAAGGCCATACTTAGGTTGAAGGAACAACACCTTATATTCCATCCGGGTAGCCTCCAACCTGATGGCATGAACATTATTTTCTCAAAATTCCAGTAATTCCTTCCCCCTACCTTCACCATTTCCCATCCCGTTTTCCCTTTCTCATTTTAACTCCTGTTGATTTAGCCAGCTACAACTCATTTTTTGACAGTAGTGCTACATCTGGCTGCTCAATCACTGGTTCTCAATAAGAAAAGTCATCTTTCCTCTTCTGACCAAAGTCCAATTAACCTAATCTGAAATCATGCATAAAGGACAACACATGAAGATTGGCTTTGGTTTTACCACATCGTCAGCACCCAATAACTGATTTGAGAAATGACCTCCTGTGGGAGTATTGATATCTAAGGAAACTTGCTGCAGGAAACTATTAATGCTTTCAGAGTAAAGAGGAAACAAATGACAGAGGGGTAATTAACAAAAGGATAAGAAGCAATAATTTTAGTTTAAGACCACAATGAAAAAAGTGTCTTTCCTCTCCACCTAACAGTCAATCAACACTGCCGCACCACAGGGATGTGTGCTTAGCCCACTGCTCTACTTTCTCTACGCCCATGACCGTTTGGCCAGGCACAGCTCAAATGCCAGCTGTGAATTTGCTGATGGTACAACTGGTGTTGGCAGAATCTCACATGGTGATGAGAAGGTGTACAGAAGTGAGATATAGCATCTAGTTGAGTGTTGTCATAGCAACAACCTTGTAGTCAACATTAATAAGACCAAAGATCTGAATGTGGACTTCAGGAATGAGGGAACACAAACCAATCTTCACAGAGTGATCAGAGGTGGAGGGAGTCAGCAATTTCAAATTCCTGGATGTCAATATCTGTGAGGATCTAACCTGGTCATAACATACTGATGCTGCTGTAAAAAAGACAAGACAGTGGCTATATTTCATTAGGAGCTTGAGAAGATTTGGTTTGTCACCAAAAGCACTTGAGAACTTCTACAGACGTACTGTGGAGAGCATCACCGTCTGGGAGTGGGGGGTGGGAGTGGTTACTGTGCAAAATTGAAATAAGTAGCAGAAAGTTGTAAAATTAGTCAGCTCCATCTTGGGTACTAGCCTCTGTGATATCCAAGACATCTTCAAAGAGCGGTGTCTCAGGAAGGCAGTGTCCATCATTAAGGACCCCCACCACTCAGATCATGCCCTCTTCTCATTGCTACCATGAGAAAGGAGGTACAGAACCCTGAACTCAGTGATTCAGGAACAGCTTCTTCCCCTCTGCATCCAATTTCTAAATGAACTTTGAACCCATGAACCATATTTATTTCTGTTTTTGCACTACTTATTTTAACTTAACTATTTCATGTACATATATATAAACGTACTATAATTCAGTTTTCTCTATATTATCATGTATTGCATTGATTTGCTGCCGCAATGTTAACAAGTTTCATAATATATGCCAGTGATATTAAATATGATTCTGATTCTAAAATTCTGTTACCTTCCACTAGTGGGATGGTCATAAACAAGAGGACATAGCCACAGAATAAGAGGCCAAATCATTTATGACTGACGTGCAGAGAAATTTATTCTCTCAGAGTGTCAGGGTCTAAGTAAGTTTACTGGTAGTGACTCTGCCCCTGAGGATGGTGGAGGGCAGATGATCAGATATATATTTAAACATTGAAAGATAAAAATCTGAATGATTGGGGATTTGAGGTTTACAGGAATTGGCATAGAAAAGGAGTTGGGGGCCAGCACTGGTCAGCTATGATAACCTGATGGCAGGACAGGCTTGAGGGGTTGAACAGCCTACCCCTGCTCCTATTTCTTTTATATTTGTGTGAGAAATCTTCTGCATTACAGAGCTGTTACTGTTCTCCGCTCAGTTTGGAAGACAAGATCTCCCAGATGCACACTTAGCTTGCAGCTGCACAGAATGCTGATGTCAGCAAGGCTGTCACAGAGTTTACTTAACACTCATTTGTCTCAGTGTGCTTTGGATCAGAAATATGCACGCAAAGGGGGCCTCAAGATCCTTTGACATCATTTATACAGCGTTGGTGGTAAAGTTCATGCATGTTTGACATGTTCGGTTTAGTTGAAATCCAGAGCAGTAGCCAAATAAGTCGACATTAGCTGAACTCATTTTTATAAATATTCTGTATATTGATTACTTGAATAATAATAAAGTTTTATATGGTAAAAGTACCTCTTGAGATCTATTAAAGGATTTTCTTGACGTGCACACAGGGCATGATGTTTGTTCCATAACACATACAGTAAGGTTCAGTACTACGTACTTTGTGTGGGAAGTCCTTATTAATACATCAAAGGTTGATAGCTTTTCGATAATCTCAGGACTTAACATTCTTGTGAAGGGTAGGAGTGGGGCAAAGTTAGTCACCACGCCGTGCTAAGTTCCCACATCTAAATCTGATCTAGAATTGCTATACTCAAAAAGCTCCTCACATTACGATATTAGTAGTTCTGCCCATTTATTTTTAAATCAAAATCTGAATATGTGATCTGAGCAGATTTTACTGCTGCAAAATATGACAGCAACAGTCCGATTTTTTAAGCAGCAAGCTTCCTAACATATTGAGCGAAAGGGTTGCTGGTTTTTACTTCCATGGACGCTTCCCACTTTCTCACAGCACAGTGAGGATTAAAGAAAGTGGCACACCATGGTACGATACAACATTGGAGTTCAGAGTTCAGAGTGCGGACTGTAAGGAGTTTGTACGCTGTCCCTGTGAGTGGTTAATCATTTAATTGACATTGGAAGTTGTCCTGTGATTAAGCCAGAGTTAAATAGATGGGTTGTTGGAAGGCACAGCTCCTTGGACCACAAGGGCCTGTTCCATGCTCTATCCCTAAATGCAATAAATTAAGATAGAAGATGAAGACAAAAACAGCTAATGGCAACTCAGTGCCTCACTCCATTAACCTGTTTCGGTGTAGCAGCCACGAGTAAATTTATCTGACGAAAATCCATTCACGCTCGGCAGAATTGCGCACTGCATGTTTTGTATACATTAAAATGTGACATCAGTGCATACTTTGGTAATTGATGAATGCGATCTGCAATTCAAATCATGGATGGTGAAGTCGGATGCACTCATTCCCTAATTTTGGGCTGACTCCTTTTACCTGTCCAAGAGAAATATACTGTATTTATCCATTCATCACAGAGTAGCAGCAACTGCATTGCGCACGGGACATCTGAATAAACCTGTGATCAGGATTCATCTGATCACAGAGAAGGACAGAACATATGCAGTACAGGACACCAGAAGGCCCTTTGGCCGACAATAGCTGTCGATTATGATACCAAATGAAACTAATCTCATTTGACTGCACATGATCCATATCCCTCCATTTCCCTCATGTTTGTCTAAATGGCTAAATGACTAATTGCTTCCACCAACACTCCTGGTAACACATTCCAGGTCCCTGCCACTGTCTGTGTAAAAAAATACCTGCCCCAGGGCAAAAGGCTTTGGCTGTTCTCTCACTTTTACTCAATTCTGCCCTTCAACTCTTCAGCTGCTGAAGTCCTCAAAAAGTTTTGGTTCAATAAGCTATGGTCTCACCAACACCCTGTGCTTCTATAGCAAAATCTTTCAATTCTGAAGTTCCAATCTCGTTGCAATAAAGGTCAAAATGCTATTTGTCTTCTTATCTCAACTATTCGCAAGGATCTAATCCATCCTAGATGTATCTTTTGCTCAAATTCTAACTTCTTGTGATAAAAACTTCACTAATTTGCATTTAGATTTAGATAATAATCCACTGTTTGATTCCTTTTGTCCCTGAAGCTACCTAAAAGCAGCGCTGCAGCCCTTCCTGAGATTCAAGAGTAAACAGTCCACGATTCAGGCCCAGCAGTCCTGATGAAAGGTCTCGGCCCGAAACAACAACTGCTTACTCTTTTCCATCGATGCAACCTGGCCTGCGAGTTCCTCCAACATTTTGTGGGTGTTGCTTGTATTTCCAGCATCTACAGATTTTCCCTTGTTTGTTACTGAGATTCAAAATAGTTTAATATTAGTCTACAGTGCAGTGCATGAGTGTATAGGAGAAGGAAATGTTTGTTACTCCAGATCCAATGCAGCATAAAAGCACAATTTACACAAAAACACAATAAAAATAAAATCAATCCTATAAAACACAATGTGTAAGTAACTGGTGTGTATACATGGACTGATTTTAAGTAAATAAAGTGACGCTTGTTGTTGTGTACGTAGAGGCGGATGGAGTTGGTGGGGTGGGTTAAAGGGTGACGCTCTTGATCATCCTGACAACCTGGATGGTTGTCACCTGTGGGTGGGATCCTTCATGATGTTGCTAGCCTTTGTCAGCACCTTTCTGCATATATATCATTGAGCGTGTGTGGACTGACGCTGGTGATGCATTGAGAAGTTTTAACTACCCGTTGTAGAGCCCTTCTTCTGCTGCAGAGCAGCTTCCATACCACACAGTGATGCAACGCGTTAGGATGATCTCCACTGCTCCACTCCGTACACTGTTCACTGTGACTGCAGTAATGCAGAGAGTGAATGTGGCTTGTGAAGACTAAAGGTTGGGACAAGATTCAAGATTCAGGATTGTTTAATTTCATTTCCAGTACCCAAGTGTAAAGGAGAACAAAATAATCGTTACTCTGCATCCGAACCAGCACAAAATAAACTCAAAAGATAAAGAACACAATAATAATAAAGAACAATAAATATGAATACATCAGATAGTTTATATACATCTATTGTGTGTCCATAAATTGACACTAGGTGACTGACTAGATATAATAAATCAGAGGTAATAAATCAAATAGATAGATACTTTATTGATCCCAAATGAAATGACAGTGTCACAGTATCATTACAAGTTCACAGATATACAATATTAGAAGAGGAGTAAGAAGAATAAATAAAAACTAAGTTACATTAAACAGTCTAACAGGAAGAGGTCATCACCTCGCTGACTATAAGTTGACCCATACAGTCTTATAAACAAGGGTAAGAATGACATCGCACGGTGCCCTTTGGAGCAGCGTAGTTGACAGTCTATTACAGAAAGTGCTTCTCTGTTCAGCCGAGGCAGAATGCAGAGGGTGAGGAACAATGTCCAGAATTGCCAGGATTTTCCATAGGGTCCTTTGTTCTACCACAGCCTCCAGTGTGTCCAGTTTGACTCCTCTCACAGAGCTAGCCTTTCTGGTCAGCTTATTGAGCCTGTTGGCCTCAGCCATGTTGATGCCATTTCCCCAGCACACCACCATATAAAAGATTGTACTATTGAGAACATATTGGTAGAACAGGAGAAGGAGAGGTCTGCATACTCCGAAGGACCTCAGGAAGTAGAGGCGACTCTGGCCCTTCTTGTGTTCAGCCTCTGTGTCATCTGGGTACACCGCCGAGTACTTGTAGGTCCTCACCACATCCACGTCCTCACCATCAATGGGAACAGGGAGCAATGCAGGCTTAGTCTTCCTAAAGTCCATCACCATCTTCTTTAGTGGGTGGAGGTGATGATCAGCCTTACTGTTTGTAGAAAGCAACTGCTTTTGAGTTGGTCCTGACTCAATATGGCATAGAGGAGCCTCTGTGAATCCAGATACTGCTCTGGAGGCCCTGGTTAAGAAGGAAAAAAGTAGGAGACTTGTCTTGAACAAAAAAGGAACTCAGATAGTCCTCCATACAAGCACTCTGTAAGTAGTAGGTTTGAATAGCCAAAGAAGCCAATGCCAAGATCTAAGCCCCAATCACATAGATAGTGTTACAAATCTCTAGATTTGTGTTACAAAAGATCCCTAGTAGAAAATTGTTGCAAAAAAAATAATTAATCATCCCTATTGCTCATTGTTAATAATATGAAACAGAAAGGTTACTATATTTCACAGAATTAAGGCAAAACTAGCGATGATTCAGAATGTGATAAGACCGCACTAATTATGAGCTCTAATACAGTCCCAGAGTCATAGAACACTACTGCACAGAAAGAGGCTAGACTGTGCTACCTCGTTGATCTGCACCCAGACCATAGCTCTTCCTCTCATCCATTATGTATCCAAATTCTTCCTAAGTGTTGAAATCAACCCTGCATCCTCTACTTGCACTGGCAGTTCATTCCACACTCTCACCACTCTCTCAGTGAAGACGTTCCCCCTGATATTCCACTTAACCACTTCACCTTTCACCCTTATCCCATAACCTCGAGTTCTAGCCTCACACAACCTCAGTGGGAAAAAGCCTGCTTGCATTTACCCACTCGTAATTTTGTATACCTCTAGCAAATCTCCTCTCAATTTTCTATGTTCCAGGGAATGAAGTCCCAACTTATACGAGCTTTCCCTGTGACTCGGATCCTCAAGTCCCTCATTGGTCCTCTCAAAGTGCAGCACCTCACACTTCCCTGCATTAAATCCAATCTGCCATTTTTCAGCCCATTTTTCCTCCTGGTCCTGATCACGCTGCAAGCTTTGATAGTCTTCCTCGCTATCCGGTACATCTATGATCTTGGTGTCATCCGCAAACTTGCTGATCCAGTTTACCATATTATCATCCAGATCATTGATAAACATGAGAAACAATAACAGAACCAGCACCAATCCCTGCAGCACACCACTAGTCAGTCACAGGTCTCAAGACAGATAGGCAACCATCTACAACCACTTTCTGGCTTCCTCTGTGAAACCAGTACCTAATCCAATTTACTACCTCAGGTTGAATGCCAAGCAAATGAACCTTCTTGACCAACCTCCCATGTGGGACTCTGTCAAAGACCTTGCTAAAGTCCATGTGGACAACATCCACTGCTTTCATCAACTTTCCTGGTAACTTTTTCAAAAAAATTATATAAGGTTCATTAGACATGACTCACCATGCACAAAGCCCCATGTTGACTATCCCTAGTCAGTTCCTGTCTGTCCAAATCCTCACATATCTGGTCCCATAGAATACCTACCAATAATTTTACCACAACTGATGTCAGATTCACAGGCCTATAATTTCCTGGCTTATTCTTAGAAACTTCCTTAACGAGTTGAACAACATCAGCTATCCTCCAATCCTCTGGCACCTCAACTCTATCTAAAGATGTATCTCTGGTAGGGATCCTACAATTTCTGTACTAGCCTCTCACAGCCTCTCACAGGCCCAGGGGATTCATCCATATTAATTTGCCTCAAAACAGCAAATATCTCCTCCTCTATAATCTGTATAGGGTCCATGGCCTTGCAGCTGCATTTTTTTACACCTATAGACTCTATCCATCTCCCAGGTAAATACAGATGCAAAAATTCCTTTTAAGATCTCCCCCATCTCTTTCAGCTCCACACATAGATTACCATTCTGATCTTCAAGAGAACCAATTTGTTCCTTGCTATCCTTTCACTCCTACTATATCTGAAGACTAAGCCCCTAGGATTCCCCTTCACCTTGTATGCCAGAGCAATCTTCTTTTTCCTCTCCTAATTTCAGTCTAAGTGTTCTCTTGCATTTATTATACTCTTCAAGTACCTCATTTATTCTTTGCTGCCTAGAACTGCTGTGCATCTCCTTTTTCTTAACCAGGGCCTCAATATCTATTATCCTTGCCTTTTATTCCAAAAGGAATGTACAAGCTTTGTACTCTCAAAAATTCACTTTTAAAGGCCTCCCAATTACCAGGTACACTTTTGCCAGAAAGCAACATATGTAATGTATTACGTATTGAAGTTATGAAATAGGGGAGCTCCATAGAACGTACATCAATGAATTATATCAGTCCCTTCAAGAGGCAAGTTTAACCACATAAGAATTATTTGGACGTCACTACCATGAATTAGAAAACAGTCCTTTACAGTGAAATATCCCAGCCATTTGCATTACTTACCCACACATTTACAGTCAATGCTTCTGAATCAAATATGTTTTCAACATTACTCATCACACCTCTCTAATAACCATGGAGTAAGTACACGATATTTTCATGACGTATTCAGAATGTTTTCTTGAATGAATGCTGGGTTTTCCACCACAGATTGGCAAAAGTCTATAAGTCAAATAAAAAGCATGTATTTTCAAAACACTGATATTATTCACTGTAAAGACATACTATGATGTCAATTCTGACTCTGTGAACAGTGACCCACAGAGAAACCAATGAACCCTTCAGAAACTGTTGCTGGTATCTGTGGATAAAGAGTTAATATGTTCTAAGATTACTGAGACATAATCAAAAACAGCACCAGGAAAAAGGATAGGAAATACACGAGAACACTGGCCCAAGGATATTAGAACTGTCAGGATGGGAAACAGCTACTTCCCCCAGCCATCAAGCTACAGATCTCCCTTTTTCCACCCAGGCCTCAACAGGTATGAAGCACCAGTAGCTTATTACTGTTTACTTTGTAATTTGAATCAAAAATACATCTTATTATTTGTTAATTTATTTGTGATATTATTTTTTGTGTTACGTGTGTGAGTTTTATGTTCTGTGTTCTACATCTTGGTCCAGAGCGATATACATGTGTATTGCTGAATGACAATAAATTGAACTTGAACTTGAATTTGAACTAGAAGCAATCGAGAAACAGGAGCTGGAGTTGGTCTGTCAGACCATCAAGCTTGTCCCACCATCTATAAGACCAGTGGTCCCCAACCACCAGGCCGCAAAGCTTGTGCTACTGGGCCACGAGGAAACGATATGTTGTCCATATGAAACGATATGAGTCAGCTGCACCTTTCCTCATTCCCTGTCACGCCCACTGTTGAACTCGAACACACGTGAGGTCATTACCCACATGAAGTCATCAGTCGCCTAAATGCAGTGATTCCCTCACGCCAGGGATCACTGGCTGGCCTCAGGTAACCGGCCGCCTTGCACATCCGTTGAGAAGTGCCGTTGCTACTAGCCTGGAGTGCGGACAGATGGGCGCCACCTCTAAACCTGTTTAGCACACCGAATGTTCGTGGGGAATCCAGGGCTAAAATATTCACAGACAACCTAATTCGGGTTCAGGGTTTCGTAAGCAGCAGAGCAGCTACCTCACTGTGATCTACTGAAAGTCATCCCTCGAGCCAAACTTTTGTTGGCCGATAGATCCTATCTACCTACAAGGGGGGCGGGCGTGCGCCCTGTCGCACTGCTCACTCACTCGGTCGCTGTCTCCGAACTGCGACCGGTGCGGCCCCAGTACGGGGACCTTGGGCCCTTGCCTTGTCCTCTCACTGGTGTGTTGCAATGATTTTATATGTTCATACGAGGAACATATGTGCTGTGTTTAATATCCAAACATTACTTAAAATGTTGCTATTGACATATAAGTGAGTTATAATTGATTTATCACTATGTTCATGCAAGGAAAATATGCACTGTGTGTTTAATATTAAATTCATTAGATAAACCCTTTTAGAAATAAAACTGAGTGTATTAACCATTTATAAATGACTTATAAAAACACAAAATGCTGGCAGAACTCAGCAGGCTAGACAGCATCTATGGGAGGAGGTAGTGACGACGTTTCGGGCCGAAACACTTCATCAGGAATGAAGTAACATGGGATGGTCGAGGGGGGATAGGGGGAGGGATAAAGTAGAGAGCTAGGAAGTGATAGGTTGGAGGGAAATGGGCTAGGGGGAAGGTGGAGAATTATGGGAAATAGAAGAGAAAGAAAGGTAGGGCTGGGGGAGATTATAGTGAGGGGGGAAAAGAGAGAGAAAGAGAACCAGACTGAAATAATAGATAGGGATGGGGGTAAGCGGGGGCAGGGGTATCAACGGAGGTCTGTGAGTTGAATGTTCATGCCGGCAGGTAGGAGGCTACCTAGGCGGGAGATAAGGTATTGGTCCATCGACCTGCGTGTGGCCTCATCTTGACGGTAGAGGAGGCCATGGACAGGCATGTCGGAGTGGGAGTGATCTGTGGAATTGAAGCGTGTGGCCACAGGGAGATCCCGCCACGGCTGGAGGACTGAGCGCCAGTGTAAATGGTGTAAATGACTTATAGTTGACTGATCACCTATATTCCGGTCGATATTAACACCCGCACCACACCCTCCAGCCGGTCCTCAAGAATATTGTCAATATTAAACCAGTCCGCAGTGCAAAAAAGGTTGGTGACCCCTGTATAAGACCATACCTGATCCAGACTCATGCGCAACACTACTTTCTTAATCAGTATCCTTCGATTTTTTTACATGTAATGCTACTGTCAATCTCCACCTTAAATATCTTCTATGACTTCAGTTTCATAGCTCATTGGATTGAGAATGTCAAGAATCATGCATTCTCTGGAAGAAGGAATTACTCCTCACTCTCCAACTGAAATGGGTGACCCCTCATTTTGAAGCCCTGTCCCCCCGTCCTAATAACACCATTAGAGGAAACATCCTCTCAGCATCTACCCTATTAATGTTCCTTTGGATTTTAAGAACACAATATAACAAACTAAGTAATAACAAGAAATGAAATTTGGAAAATTTTGGATGCTGGAAGCATAAACTAATAACAGAAAATGCTGGAACACTCACTAGGTTTTTACATGAGACGTTAGATCTGTTTCCTATTACACAAATGCTGCACAACCTTTTTCCTGTACTTCTTTTTTGATTCTAAGTAAGAGTCACAGTCAGCCATCTGGCCCATTGAGTCTGCTTCATGATGCATCAAGATGATACTGATCTTCGACATTATCCCTTGGTTTCACTGAAATCCAGAAATCTATGGTTCTTTGTTATAAAGAAATACAATGACTGACCTTCCCCAACATGTTGGAGTGAAGAATTCCAAAGTTTCCCATCCTTTGTGTGAAGAAATTTCTCCTCATCACAGGCCTAATCTGTGTGACCTTAGTACTGGACTTTTCACCTAGGGGAAGCATCCTTCCTGCATTCAGCCTGTTGGGCGCTGGAAGAATTGTTAAGTTCAATTAAATCTCCTTTCATTCCTCTAAACGTTCGCTTTGCCTCCCTCAGTGTGGTTTTATCCAGTAAGCTTCCCCAGTGCTACAGATTCTAGCATCTGCAGTCTCTTGTGTCTCCACTATGATTAGAATCAATCTGGTGAATCTTCACTAAACTTCTTCTATTTCAAGTACATTCCTTTTTAGGTAATGAGAGTGAAAATGGAACGGGGGTTGGTGGGGGGAATCTCAAGAAAGTGGCAATCAACACCCGGCACTAGTCTTTATCTGTGTGTCTACTCTCTCAGCATCCTGCTGTTCATTCAGATGTACAAAGGGAACTTGGCGTCCAAGTTCATGGCCCTCTAAAAGTAGCTGCACAGGTTAACAGGATGGTTAAGAAGGCATATGTCATGCTTGCCTTTATTAGTTGAGGCATTGAGTCCTGGATGTTACGTTGCAGCTTTATAAGGCCACATCTGCAGTATAGCATTCTATTCTGGTTACTCCATTATAGGAGGGTGTAGAAAATTCAGAAGAGTGTTACCAGGATGAGAAGGCATGTGCATTGAGGAGGGGATAGACAAACTAGAGCTGTTTCCTCTGGGGCAACAAAGGTGAGAGGACACCTGATAGAAACAGAAGGATATGAGAGGCACAGATAAAGTAAACAGTTAATATCTTTCTCCCAGGGTTCAAATGACAATTACATTTCAGTGCCTGCACTTAAGAAGGGAGCTTTAAGTTCTTGAGGGGCAAGTTTTTTTACTCAGAATGTTTGATATCTTCAATGTACTGCTGGGATGGTAGTGGAGGCAAACAAGATACAGGCATTTCAAAGGTTCTCAAAACCTGCTCTCATGTTCATGGCAGGAGAGGAAGAGGAGATCTGCGATTATAATTGATGACATGATTTGAATCAACCGATGCAGAATATGTGTAAAAGGTAACTCTGAGGAGAGGCATAACACTTCATAAAGGCTGTAATGACTGAACAGATGGGGATGCAAGCACAGAGATGAAAGTGTAAAACTGTAAAGTCAATTGGTGTCAGAAGTAATGTGCTGAAGTAAATTTAAGAGGGCAGATGGCACAATACACATTGAGTTGAAAGAGCCTCTGTTGTCACCTCTCCTGATCTGATGGGGAGCTGAAAGGACTATGGCATGAATGCAGAAGTGTGAAAAACACATTCCTGTTGCTCACTTCTGTGACAACTTCCAGCCATACTTCTTTTTGCTGACAGGCTTAGCCCTCTTCTTGGCTATATAAGACCATAAGGTAAAGGTGCAGAATTAGGCCATTTGGCCCATCAAATGTGCTGTGCCATTTCATCATGGCTGATCCAATTTTCCTTCCAGCTCCAATCTCCTGCCTTTTCCCAATATACCCTTTATGGCCTGACCAATCAAGAATCTATCAACCTCTGTCTTAAATATACATAAAGACCTGCCCTTCACAGCCACCTGTGGCAAAGAATTCCACAGATTCACCACCATCTGGTTAAAGAAATTCCTCCTCATCTCTGTTCTATCTAAAAGGAAGCCCCTCTATTTTGAGGCTGTGTCCTCTGATCTTCAACTCTCCCATCATAGGAAATATCCTCTCCACATCTAGTCTGTCCAGGCCTTTCACCATTCAATAGGTTTCACTGTGGTCACTCCTCATTCTTCTGAATTCCAGTAATTACAGGCCCAGAGCCATCAAACACTCATCAATTTGATCCTGGAATCATTTTCATGAATCTCCTTTAAACACTCTCCATTTCAGCACATTCTTTCTAAGATAAGAGGCCTCAAACTGCTCAAAGTACTCCAAGTGAGGCCTCACCGGTGCTTGCTTTTATATTCTAGTCCTCTTGAAATGAATGCTAACATTTCAATTGCCTTCCTCACCATAGACTCAGCCTGCAAATTAACCTTTAGGGAATCCTGCACAAGGACTTCCAAGCACCTTTGCACCTCAGTTATTTGTATTTGCTCTCCATTTAGAAGATAGTCAACCATTTTATTTCTTCAACCAAAATGCATGAAAATACACTTCCCAATATTCTTTTCCATCTGCCATTTCTTTGATCATTCTCCTAATCGGTTTATGTCCTTCTGTAACCTCTCTACTTCCTCAGAACTACCTGCCCCTCCACCTATCTTCATATTGTCTGCAAACTTTGCAACAAAACCATCAATTCCATCATCCAGATCATTGACTTATACAGTGAAAAGAATTGGTCCCAACACAGACCGCATTTACACTTTATGTGTCTGAAGAAACTTCTGGTATCTTCTTTAAAATTATTGGCTAGCTCAATTTCATATTCTACCTTTACCTTCTTAATGACTTTTTTAATTCCATTCTGGTGGTATCTGAAAGCTTCTCAATCCTCTAACTTGTACTATTTTTTTCCATTGTATGCCCTCTCTTTGCTTTTATGTTGGTTTTGACTTCTCTTGTTTGCCGTGGTGGTATCATCTTTCCTTTAGAATACTTTTCCTCTTTAGGATGTGTTCATCCTGCGCCTTCCAAATTGCTTCCAGAAATTCCAGGCATTGCTGCTCTGCTGTCATCCCTGCCAGCGCTCTTTTCCAATCAATTCTAGCCAGCTCCTCTCTCATGCCTCTGTAATTCTCTTTACCCCACTGTAACATTGATGCATCTGACTTCAGCTCCTCCTTCTCAAATTTCAGGGTGAATTCAATCATATTATGATCACTGTCCCCCAAGGGCTCTTTTACATTAATCTATTCTGATTCATTGCACAATACCCGATCCAGAATAGCTGATCCCCTAGTGGGCTCAACCATGAGCCGCTCTAAAAAGCTATCTCATATGCACTGTAGAAATTTCCCTCCTAGAATCTAGCATGAATCTGATTTTCCCAATCTACACGCATATTGAAGTCCCCCATGACTATTGTAACATTGCCCTTTGGGCATGCACTTTCTATCTCCTGTTGTAACATGTAGGCCACACCCTTACTACTGTTTGGGGGACTGTATACAACTTTCACCAGGGTCTTTTTATCCTTGCAGTTCCTCAGCTCTATTGAACACCACTATGTCATCACTTTCTAATGATTTGATTTCATTTTTTACTAACAGAGCAACACCACCTCCTCAGCCCTCCTGCCTGTCCTTTTGATACAATGCAAATCCTCGGACAAATACACAACATCCTGCAATATCCACCATGGAGTCACAAAGTTTTGGGCAGTTTTGTAGAACCTATTCCCTTATTAATCACCTAACATCAGGAACCATTGGAAGTTAAGTTTGCAATATTCCTTTGAATAATGAAGCTGAATTAGAATTGTGCAGACAGCCATCCTATCTACTCAGTGGCATACGAAGGGTCTGAAGACCTGCTGAGGATTACTGCCACCCACCCAACAATCTCTTTTTTTACCCTTTACCATCAGGAAGGAGGTACAGAAGCATCAGTACTAGCACTGCCAGACGAGGTAACAGCTCTTCCCTCAGGCTGTGCCACCACTGATGTCTCATCACCAGGACTGTGATCTGTTTAATGTTCTGTTTAGTGTTTACCTGTGCTGCACACTACATGCATTTTGAATTACGTATATCGTATTAACTTGTTTGTGATAATATATTATTTTACGTGTTGTGTGTGATAAACAAGGGGTGATTGATAAGTTCATGGCCAAAGGAGTCAATTTTAGAAAACCTAGCACATTTATTTTTCAACATAGTCCCCCACTACAGTTACACACTTAGTCCAGCGGTCGTGGAGCATACGGATCCCTTCTTTGTAGAAGTGGTTCACAGCAGGGATGATTGATAAGTTCATGGTCTAAGGTAGAAGGAGATGAGTTACACAGCTCTCCTTATAAGCACATGCAGTTCAACTCTGAGTGAAAATACAGACAGTTTGAAGTTAATAACTCATCTCCTTCTACCTTAGCCCGCAAACTTACCAATCACTCCTCCTGTGGACCACTTCCGGAGGTTCAAGATGCCGACTTCTACAAAGAAGGGATCCGTATGCTCCATGACCGCTGGACTAAGTGTGTAAATGTAGGAGAAGACTATGTTGAAAAATAAATGTGCTAGGTTTTCTAAAATTGACTCCTTCTACCTTAGGCCACGAACTTATCAGTCACCCCTTGTATGTTTTGTGGGTGTACCGTGGTCCAGAGGAGCAACATTTCATATGATTGTATATTTGTACAGGCAGATGACAATAAACTTGGACCTGATCTTAAACAAATTGATCAGGGGATTTGGAAGTGATGATTTTAAAGTGATGGTTGAGTTAAAGAGCATCAAATAACCCCATCTGGCACCTACAATCATTTCACGATCAAAGTCCCTTGGACCATATTTCTTCCACATTCTGATGAACAACTGAATTTCTTTACCATGTCTGCATGCTTTTGTGCATTGAAGTGCTCCATCATAATTAGCTGATTAGCTGCTTGGATTAACATGCAGATGTAGAGGTGTAGCTAATATATTGGCCACTGAGTGTATATAAAATCTAGTTTTTCCATGTCATTCATCAGATACCATACATCCCTTTGAGCAGATATTGTGAAGTAACATAAATCAGTTAATATTGTGAAATCTAAAATGAAAAATCAATCATATCCACTCTCTCATATTGTCCTTAGAAGTTTATAAATTGTACATGTAATGGTGGTTAAATTACAAGACTGGCAGAAATATGAGCTCAGATCCCATTTCAGGAACCGAAGTATTTAAATTCAATCAATTAACTTCCAGAAATAATGATGACAGTGAAGATACAGCTTTGTCCTCAAACTCTACATAATCATTATAATTGATTCTGGAAGTAAACCTGAGATCTTGGCCTGCTCTAGCCTATGTAAGACTCCTGATCTCCAGTGTGGAGATAGACCACTCTCCAGCAAGCCATTCATTTGAACAGCACTTTGGATAGACAACTATTGTAGAATCCGTCAGTGTTGCCCACATACTGTGACTAAAATAATACATTAAAATTAGTAACAGGGACTTGCCAGTTGCAAAGCACTGGCCAGGAAGGACAACCAAATGTCATAATCATACCTCTGACCAAAAACTACCAAGTGCAATGCAATGGAAACTCCATTGTTCCAAGTCAAATCAGTAGCTGCTATACTAATGGAACCCATTCTGAAGCTTTCATGTGCCCAGATTGTGCTGTTTAGAAAACAGAATCATGTTTCCATTTGGAGATGAAGCCAGAGTTTTGCAACCACCTTGAAATAGACATTTAACAAACCATGCTGAGTCTCTTAGTTTGTGCAGAGATAGATTTCAGAAGGGGTAATCCTCTAAGGGAGACATACTGAATATCATTGGAGCTCTAAGGCCACAAGTACACTCTGCCATTAATACAGTAAATATTGGTGCTGAGAAGTTTTACCACGTCTATTAGGATCCACGAGAAATGCAAAACAGCGTGCAGCAATAATTGTATTGGCCATTGGCATTTTGCTGAAAAATTTTAGCTGTACCTGGCATATTCAGTGGAGGGATTGGGTTCTATGAATTCAAAGGATGACGGATGGAGGATTGGTTCAGTACAGTGGAGTCCAGCATTGAAGGAAGGTTCCCAGGAGCACATGTTCCAAGTTAACCTCCAATGCTTCAGAAGGAACAATCATCACATGTACCCCAACTCAGAAATTGCATCTGAGTTGTAATGATGACAGAAATTCAACAGTTCAATTTCTACAATGAAGCATAATGGCCCAGAAATGTTGGACAATGCTAAAGAGAATCAAATTTTCATTGCATAGAAATAGAAGTTTGCAATGTCCCACAGTAGATGAACTGCCATATTGATAAACTTGAATAAAATACTTATCAATTCACTTTACACAATGGTAGTATCACAAGTTTTGATGCTATTGACTGAATCTAGGTGTCTGAAGAATTATCTCTGTTTTCCTTTGGAAGAATGTCATTGATTATTTCCAACCACTCTGAAAGATAAATTAAAGTCTTCTTGTGGTGCATAGTGGCACAGCTGTTAGAATTGCTGACGAATAGCACCAAGGGCTTTTTTTCGAGCCAGTCATTATCCAAAGCTGTGTTAATGATATCCCTGTGACTGTGGATTTCCTCTGGGTGCCCTAGTTCCTCCCCCCGCCCCCCCACCCCACATCCCAAATATGCTTGGTAGGTTAATTAGCCACCATAAATGATCTCTTTGTGTAGGTAACTGACAAAAAAAAAATTAAAAGCAGAGAGGTCCTGAGTATGTGAGAGAGAATGAAGTACAAATGGGACTGGTGAGATTGCTCTTCTGGGAGCTGACATGAAGCTAATGATTAAATAATTGCCTTCTGTGTCATATTAAGTAAAGAAAGTAAAATATTTAACACTACAATATTCCCTCTTACAAGAACAAATATTAAATTATAGTTTGAACATTGGCTCTGTCAAGATTGCTTATAGCTATTAGAGATGCAGATACTTACAGTCCACAAAACTGCCTTGAATTAAAGAAGGTAACTGCATCAAGCAGGAGCATTGTTAGAGTCTTATCACAGAGAGTGGAATACACATTGATAATCAGTGCAGAAGTACTGGCAGGGGATGTCAAAGTTGCAGATACACCCAGCCCTGAGATACCAGGTAAGGTTATTTGATTCTAAACAATTACAGAATATCCCTCTGGTGCATCCCACTTCCTCCCCTCTTTCTTCCCCTTTTCCTAACCATGATTCCCCTCACCCAGCCCCTCTCCACAGCAGAGACTCATATCAGAATCAGGTTTATCATCACTCACATACATCATGAAATTTGTTTTTGTTTTTGTGTCAGCAGTACAGTGCAATAGATAAAATTACTACAGTACTGTGCAAAAGTCTTAAGCACCCTAATAGGCACATAGATGTGCCTAAGTCTTGTGCACGGTACAATACATACCGAAAAGCAACCCACCATGCAACAGGGAGATCCTTTTGTAATCATTTTCCTTCTCTACGGTTGATTATGATCTCTACCTGTCCCCCTAGTGACTGCAAACAATCACTGCCCTTCCCCAGACTCCCTTCCACCCCCTTTATAAACCTTGAACTGCAACTGCCCTGTAATTACAATTGTTGGGGGAGCTAGGCAAGAACTCCTGAAAACATATTTCAACTCAAAAAGTTGAATGTCGTGTCGTGCAGGACTAAAAAGGATGGTTTTGATCATACCTACCCAATGTAGGTAAGTGGGCAATTAAAATAAACCAGCAACCTACCATTATTCTGCCACAGCCTATTCATGTAGAGTGCAGGGAAAATCACATAAAACACAAGGCCTCATCTGTGAACACACGAACAGGGAGCCACTTACAGCTGCAATCTTAACCATCAATCTAATCAGAAAAGTTTAGAGGTTCTAAATGTGGAAACAGAATCAGAGCAAAAAGATGCTCAAAAATATAAGTGAATTAAAAAGTTAAAATGCTTTCTAACATTGTTTATGGACCAGGAGAAGGCTGTATCCCAGAGATTCACCAATTCCCTTCTAAACTGCATGACAATTCGGAGTCCATCTCTCTCTATAACTTACTTTGGTAATGGACAAAATGCAACACTCACGTCATTAAGATAAACTACAGGGTTTTATAAACTCAAGTAACTTCAAAGTGGACATACTTTAGGAATGAACCTTACCAAGAGGGCATGAAAGCCATAAAGTTACATGGAAAGTTTGTCACTGAGGCACAGACTTCAAGTATTTTTAGCAGAAAAATGAATGATGTAAAGACATGCAATATCAGTTCAACCAGACATGGTTTTTAAATTACTGAGAACTTTTTGAAATGTCGTCACTGTTGTATTGTGGGAAACACAGCAGCCACTTGTACAGAAATCTCTCACCATTGACAAAGAAATAACAACCAAATAATTTCTTTCTTACAAATGATGAAGAAAGAGCTATTGACCAGAACACCTGATATAACTAGATGTACAACACAGAGAAATGCCCTTTGACCCATTTGTAACCATGCTAACCATATTCCCCTAAACTCTTGTCATCTATAAACCTGTCCACATATTTCTTTAATGTATCTTAAGTTCCATTGCTTTTCTTCAAAGTGGCATCAGTGGAAATTTTTACATTCAGCTAGTAGATCTCAATTTAACTTCAAAACATCTGAGTGTTAGTCTAAACTCTTAGGTTTAAATTTCTGACGTGGGACATGAATTTAAGACCTTCTGATTCACAGAAAATAATGCCACTAACTGAGCCACAGGAAACACAGTGGTAGAAGCTGTTAATTTCTGTGGCTTAATGTATGTTAAGGTATGGAACTGACTCAAGCTGGACCTGGAAGGTATCAGGCTGTGCTGGTCTGGTTAGCAGAAACTTCTATGAAGAAGCATTCAAAGACCACATTCAATTCAGTGACTCCTCACTACTGATTAAACATCTGCTGGTAAATGTCGTTGAGTGGAGTTTCAACAAGGCAGGTTACTGGCACCTTATAATCAGTCAATTTGGGCAAATGGGGCTCAACAGAAGAAAAGCTCTGATCTCAAGCCTCCGCTGCCTTGTGGCTATACCTACTCATGGGGAAGGCTTTGGTAATAAATCCTAAGGAACAATCTGGAGCTGGAGACCCTAAGTCGGCTCTACATTTGTTCCATGCTAACTGGCAACTCCTGCGGTTGTCCTGGCATCAAGCTGTTTCAATCTCTGCCATTCTCTTGAATTCACCAACTGCATAGAGAGGGGGATCCTGCTGCATAGGCGACAGTTTACTCTCCATATTGTACCTGCGTATTACGTAGAGAACTGGGATGCAATATCTATGGTCAACCCCAACCAGAGGAGGGCCTCATTGGAACCATATAGAATAAAATGGTTATTTCCTAAGAACAACAGATTCCAGGCAGCCAAAACACTTCATAGATTCTCGAGCCTGAATAAATCTAAATAGCATTTGGAGTTAATCATATTAATGTCAATTGGAGTAGAAATATATTCTCTGTTTAAAGAAGTAAAGATAGGTTATAATAATGTAAACATGAGAAAGTCTGCAGATGCTGGAAATCCAAAGCAACACACGCAAACTGCTGGAGGGACTCAGAAGTTCAGACAACAATTATGGAAATGAATAAACAGCTGACATTTCGAGCCGAGGTCCTTGTTCAGGTCTAACAATGCATGCACATTTAATTCCACTTTTGAAATTTTTTTATTGAGTTCAGTGGTTTGAAATTTCAGAAGTAGTATTCAACGTGCATACATTAATGTCATTACGTTATGTGGTTAACACTTAGAAGTTTATCAAAGATCTTCTCCTAATAATCTTAGAAGGTAAATGGTAGACATATTATAGAATTTACAGAATCACAACAGACCATTCAGCAATGAGTTCACTTCATCATTCATACTTCAGATGAACCTTCTCCCTTTTTAAATTTTATTCAGCCTTGTTTGCAAAACCTTCTCTTCTTTTCTCCCTCAAGTACTTGTAAAATTTCTGCATAATGGGATCTACTCTGATCCAAGTTCCAGGAATTAAGACTGAGGCACTGCTGCAGTAGAAGATGGCCTTCCAAATTTGGATCGGGGCATCATTTTAGGATGCTTTCACATTCACCTGTCCTGTGATGGCCTCATGCTGATGTGCACACAACATTGACCATTGCCAACACCGACATCCGGGCATTACAACAAACACTAAATGTGTCCTTTCCACTTCACCAAAAAAAACAAAAACTACAAGCAGCAGAAGACTTACACTGCCAGTGGGATATGTTATTAAAAGAAAGGTATAAATGATAGGCTTTACTAATTTGTTTTTTCCCTTCTTAGTTACCAATTTAACAATGTTGTAATAACGTAATGAAATTTTCTCATTGTCAGTTTTTGGAGGTTAACCATTCACCTCAAAAGGAAATATTTCTTGTGAATAAACTATCTACCAAAATAATACGTGTAGTGCAACTGCAGGAAGTGTCATTTCTGAGACACTCCAAGTCACTGAGCCCAAGGCAATGATTGCCAAAAGCTATTCATGTGACCATGACTCACTGCTGCTCGATAACAGTCTTGTTGAAAGAGATGTGGTGTGTCAGAGTGTGGTTTTAGTATCAGCAGTGACATGTGTGCACAGCTATGAGACAGCAGGAATAGCACTTGCTCTGACCAAAAAAAAACAAATTGCATTAACACATTGTATGCCTGCTATAATCCAGTAACACAGGAACACCAGAATCTTCAGGAGCTTTTGTATTAATTAATTATTCTTATTGTGTATTATCTCAGCCAAATTAGAATACAGAAACTCATATCCAGACGCTTCATATAATGAATAGTATGGTGCCTGAAGTGATACCTAATTGGGCGGAGTGAAGTCTTTGAGAGAGTAGATCATACTTGGGCTATATATAGATTGGCTTGGTGAGTCAAGTGACATTTGTTGTGGAATGCCAGCAATGTAAATAATACAAAAGACTGTTTTGAAGGCACCTGGAAATTAGAACCAGAATTGGGTTTTTTATCACTGACCCATGTCATGATCTTTGTTGTTTTGTGGCAGCAGTGAAGCGCAGTAAATGAAAAAAATATAAGTTACAATGATAAAGATAAAAAAATACAAAGATTAGCTTTATTTGTCACCTGTGCGTCGAAACATCCAAACGTACAATGAACTGGGTTACTTGCGCCAAATCAGATCAGTGAGGATTGGGCTGGGCAGCCCGCAAGTGTTGCCATGCTTCCAGCACCAAAATAGCATGTCCACAGCTTACTAAACTTAACACTATGGCTTTGGTAAACTTAAGTCTATGTCCTTGGTACGTGGGAAGAAAGCAGAGCACCTGGAGGAATCCCATGCAGCCACGGGGAGAAAGTATAAATTATTTACAGACAGCAGCAGGAATTAAACCTCGATTGGTGATCACTGGCACGCTAAAGTGATCTGCTAACTGAACACTGGTGTGCCACGCATAACAATAGTGTGCCAATAGGAAATATATGGAAAAAATAGATGGCACATTCTTCATTATTCTTTAATTTCTCCTGAACACTCCTGAGGCAAACTGACTGGAAAGCCCCATTCCTAATCGGCTTTGCAATATCACATTTCAGCATTTGAGTTATTCCACTTGCTAAGGCTAGAATGGAGATAATCCTCCAAGATTCCTACTGCCTCTGATCAAGTCCAGTTTCAAGCTCTGCAGGATGGAAAGTATTCCCGTGTGAATGCAGGAGTGAAGGGCCGACCAACCTCATCTATGATGAGCAATAAGCGTTATAACATTCAGTAATAAAATGCATGACAGGCAACAGGGGACCCACACCATCCAACCCATCAACTCTTTCGAAAAGCAACAGCACAAGTTTAGATCAGATAACCACTTGCTGCTTTAGGGCCTTATAGGTGCACCACAACAGCTGAATTAGCTCAGTGCTTGTATTTGAATTAGTTACTAAAATGACTTCTCCCAAAAATACTTTTTGAGAGATGAAACAAAGTTTGAAATAAATGCAGCATTTCCTTTTCATGCTTATGAGATTATTTAGGACAACACTATTAAGTAATGCAACTGTTACTTTCTATGCTATAATGGACCACTATAATCATCAATAATTGATACAGTATTAGGGTTAAGTAATGTCACTGGCTAAATGTGTAGTTTCATTTAGCACTTCTCCTATTGTAGAATGGTAAATGGAGTTGCAGATAATGTGCAGCACCTGCTATGTAAACTGTATGGGAAGTGGGCACTTTGCTGAGTGATCGCAATTAAAATAATTAATTATTCAATTTTATCTTGTGTTTTTTTTTTACTTGCAGTGGGACCAATTATAAAATCATGAACAAGGAGTCTGCAGGGTAACTGGTGGACCTGAACACAGGTGGCCCAAAACCGATGGAAGCACAAGGTGTAAGTCATCGGGTTGCTTCGCCTGTCCTTTGGAATCTGATGAGTAAGAAAATGATTTTATTTTACATATGTATTTGTTTAGCTTAGCTTAACCTTGTAGTGGTAAACAAGTAGCGAATGAGATATATAAGGTGGTTAAAATGTAACTGGCCAGGTAGTTAGGAAATGAGCTACAGTTGATTAACTGAACTGAATTATCTGAACATCTGTTACAGCAGGGCAGAGGAGTCTATCGGTTCTACTAATACATAGTGTATTTTAACACAGTGTATAGAGCCCAATGGCAATAGGACTGTCAATGGAATATAACAATCGAGAAACAAGAGACTTCAGTGAGACAAGTGTAACATTGAATATTAAGAAAATTGAATGAAACTTATTAACAAGGTAAATATGGCAGGGGATGTGACGTGTTGTCACTGCAGTTTGTGGGAGTAGACACTATGGCATCATAGACTCAGTGTGTGCACCTCAAGAAATTTCACCTCATTGTTGATGAACTGGAGTCTCAGATTCAGACAGCATGCATTAGCGAAAAGAAATGCTATCTGGACAATTTGTTCCAGAAAACCATTACGCTTCTTACACTAAGTGTTTCAGAAGTGGTCAGCAAATGGAAGCAGTAGATTGTAACGACCAAATGGGGGAGGTATGATGACCTTAGCCCTTGTGACTCTCCAGCAAGCAATTCGTGCAGCCTATGTGACAAGATCAAAGAATGCACCAAGGATGAACAAAGTGACCACAGCACAGTAGTACAAAGAGCTACAGAACCATAAAAAATAAGATCAAGAGTAAACCATTTGGCCCCTTGAGCCTGCTCTGCCATTCGTTCAGGTCACACTGGTCAAATTTTCCTTAAATTAATTTTCCCCAACCTCTTCCCATGAATACTGATTATCTGCTGACTACAGGCCTGCTTTGAAAATGTTTGTGGATTCAGCCGCCACAGTTCTCTAGGGCAAGGATTTCCAAAGACTTGTGGTGCTTTGAGAAAACAGATGTTTCTTCATCTCAGTCTGAACTGTCCTGCCCTTATTATGATTCTATGCTCTCTGATCCAGTCTTCTCCCAGTTAAGTCAGGAAAGTGAAGAAATGATGTACTGACAGGATTGATAAGTTTGCTGACAACACGATGTTCGTATACAGTGAGGTCAGTTATCTGTGGATACAGAGGGACATAGAAAAGCTGGAAAATTGGGTGTGACAGTGCCAGGTGGAATTTAATCCAGACAGGTAAAAGTAGGCATTTTAGATTCCTGTCAAAGATCCTGCTGCAGGGTCTCGGCCTGAAACATTGACTGTACTTTTTGTGTGTGTTGCAAGTATAAAGGTAGTGCATTTCAGATTGTCCAATAATGACACGATTTATACAGTCAATGTGAGGGACCTTAGGGTCGTTGAGGTACCACAGGAAGTTTAGGGTGCAAGGTCAAAGCTCCCTGAAAATTGTGATGTATGAGGATAAGGTAGTGTCGAAGCCGTTCGGAGATGCGGGGTCAGGCAGCATCTATGGAAATGCATAAAGAGTCAACGTTTCAGGTCAAGACCCTGCATCGGGATTGAATCCTGAGCCTTGCCTGACCTGCTGAGCTCCTCCAGCATTTTGTGTGTGTGACTCTGGATTTCCGGCCTCTGCAGAAGGCATGCAACATGCTTGTCTTCATGGGAGGAAGTATTAAGTGAAAGAGGTGGGACATCAGCTTGCAGCCGGACAGGATATATGTTAGGATGCAATATTTTATCGGGAGTTGTTGCAGGCGCCACCCCCAGTGCTGACAACGTATGGGACAGCATGACTGGGGGAACTCAAGATGCTTATAATAAGAGAAATGGAGTAATCATGCAGGAGACCAATCTACATATAGACCAGCAGTGACAGTAATGGATGACTTAAATTAGTGAAATATAAGTATGTTAAGGAACCTAATGAAAGAATTTGTATAAAAATTGAAAAAGGTTTTCTTCAATCTGAATTTGAATTCTTAAATCTTAGCAAAGAAAGCTACTTAATGTATTAACAATCCTCACCTGGGAAACTAGTTTAAAAGGAATAATTTTCAATAGGCAACTGAAAGGACAATATTTGAAGAATAGTTTACAGTAAACATATATCCCTTTAAGGCACAAACCCAGCAAACAGAGTATCCAGACCTGGTTAGCAAGGAAAGTTAAAAGAGTGATAGATCAAAGGAAAAGACTTACATTGCCAAAAAGATCAGTACACTGGAGAACTGGACAGAAACAACAGATTTCAACAATGAGCACAAAGAACCTGAAAGAACAAAAATAGAATACAAGATTAATTGAAAAGAACCATGAAAACAGATTTAAAAACCATTATTGCTATGTAAGAAGGCAAAGGTTAGTGAATATGGACCTTCAGCCCTTTATGGACTGAAACAGGAGAAACAAGTCAGGGAATAAAGAGATGACAGAGAAATTATGCAAGTACTTTATGTCTGGGATCATGGAAGAAAGCATAATAAACCTCTTGGAACTAGAGGAGGGCAACAGGTTGAGTATGAATGAGGGGCTGAAACAAAACCTGTTTTAACTTGCTTAAAATATGTATTTTCTCCCAATTTTCTAATTCTGATTAAGGTTCATTGACCTGAAACATAAACTCTCCCTGTTTGCTGAGTAGCATTTTCGGTTTTAGTTTTGATTTTTTTGAAGTTACGTTCAATCAAGAGGCAAATTCATATCAAAATATCCTTGAAACAAAACATCCTACATTGGCTACGATGGCAGCAATCCTCTCACATTCAAACTAAAATATCAAACAAAAATGCATTAATATGCATATTTTATTATTTTTATAAAATATATGATTATTTGGTGAAAACTGAATTTAATACTATATTGTGTTCAAATATTTCACACTGTGAATGAACAAAACTGAGCAAGGCCTCACAGAATATTTTCATCAGGCGAAACAATGAATGTTAAATGATTAAATGCACAGAGATAGTTTTTACACAGCAGGAGGACTATATTAACAACCAGAAAATTACAGAGAATGTAACTCAATATAAGGAGCAATAACATTAATTACAATGGCAGAGGATGTGAAAATGTGGAAGAAAATAAAATATTTATTCAATGAAAGATGACTGAGTACATTACTGTTGCATACTCAAGTGATTCAAAGACCCTGAATGGTCTATCTAACATAGGAAGCAAGGCTGAAGTGAAGCTGTTCTTGTTTTATTAATAATTAGCAGGATTTATGTTAAAACATAATTGAAAAACCTATTAATGATATGAGAATACATTCATTAGTTTTTGCATTTGCCAAAATTATACGAACGTTTATCGTTAGCCCCTTTGCAGAGAAGTGATGTGAATGTATATTGTAGCTGTCACAAAGGATGTTGAAATGTTAACCAAGCAGCTCTAGGGTTTATAAGCCAATAAAAAGCACCCACACATTTAGAAGGTCCCAAGGTATTTATTGGTCTGGAGAAGTTCTTTATTCAGTCTCCATGGCCCTTACCCATTTTATTGCTATTGCCACTTCAGAAAATCTGCATTTTTAAGAATAATTATCTGCTGTTTTGAGTCAAACAAAATCCCATGTTTGATTTTTATTTATGCTGGCGGTATGCCAGCAAATAATTTAGATGCAGGAGGGTGCATTACAGCACAGTGCTTATTAAAGCTTCAAAGTTATTTGGGTTGCTTTGGTACACCTGTCTTTTTTTTTTACCAGAAAGTCATATTTTTCTTTTTAATTTCCTTGGCATCATAGAGGAGAAGCACAACAGCATATTCTGCCCTAAGAAAGCTATTTGAGGAGCCATTCCCCTGCTTCCATTTCTCTGTTTATTCCCCGAAGCAAATTACTAAATGCTTATCCAATTGAAGTGCATGTGGTATCCAGCGAGGGTTAGCACCTCTGGTGAAGGAGCTTGTCATGTCCATCCTGGGGTAGCTCACTTACCGTTCATCCCCACCAGATACTCAACTGTCACCTGTGCCTCCAAGTAATTGTTTGCATGCAACACTGCTCACACCCCGGTACACCACTTTGACAGGTGGGCTAAATCAGGTGAGGGTAAATGGCAGGCCTCATACCCCTGAGAGATAGGGACATGCATGTCCTATCTTGCAAAGTCAGCTCCAGTGTACTGGGCAGATGAGATCTAGGCCAGGAAGGTGGTTCTGTAACATTTTGTGGAGAGTGAAGGGCATGGCGAGGCACAGAGCAAGTCATGGCTGTCCACTGCAACCAAGGAAGACCCCAGTTGTAATTACTGCTTATACCCACGGACCAGTACTTCTGAGCTCAAGAGAGTGGAACTGCCCCAGTGCAACAGCTCTTCCACTTTAAAAAATAAACTTTCCTGCACAGGTTACCTGTCATCATCCGATACAATGGACGTCCACCATCAAATTCCGTTACAGTTTCAATTCTCCATAATGTCAGTGAGTTCTGGACCTTGGCCAACCTGAGTATTTTTCCTCAGTGTCGCAGGGAGTCACAGAGTCACAGTACTTCAGCCCTCTGCTTATCAATCATCCATTTACACTAATACTACATTAATCTTATCACGGACCCTAAAATTCTACCACCCAATTAAACATTAGGGGCAATTTAGTGCAGTCACTTAACTTACCAACTCTCTTGTCTTTGAAATGTTAGAGGAAACCATACTGTCTTGGAGAAAAGGTGCAAATTCCATACAAGTGGTATCTGTGGTCAGGAATGAGCCCAGTACTCCAGTTCTGTGAGGCAATGGCTCTGCTAGCTGCACAACTATGCCCCTGTCCATTTCTCTTTGGCTCAGAAACTGTGTCCCTGGCCTTTAAACCATCCACTACAAAATCGGCTTCTTCATTTGATCTATCATAATCTTGTTTTCCAGTCAAACCTACTCTGAGGAAAGCCAGGTTCCCAATTTAACAGTAGATGAAATACCACCCTCCTCTGCTCTTAAATGAACTTACCCACTTATAAGGCCTTAAAGGCCTGAATGCCTATTCTTGTTCTTAAGTTCCCATGTCGTTCTTAAACAGAGGTTCAAAGTTTTCCGCTGGTGATTGAAAAGAATTTCCCTTTTACTGATCATAATGACCTTAGTTCTGAACCCAAACCCTAGGGCAATAAATGAAGATAAACGCAGGTACACATAAACCTCCTGAAATTAACCTCTGCAGCTAAAATATGAACGTCTGTCATGTGGTAAATTTTAAAAGCAGCTGGATGCACAATTCAAGCAGCCCTGAATCATTGAAAGGTCTTTTACAAAGCAGTGATCACCCAGTAGAGGAACATTGGGCCATAAACATAGCAAACAGACATTTTAATGGGAGAAATCACTGCAGAATGTTTATGTTAACATTTCTCAGCAGCTTTTAAAATATTTTTGGAATAAACATCCGGATTATAAGAAGCAATCTCCACCCTTGCACACTATCTTCCCATCTGCAGCTTCTCTTTTTTTTCTACCAAGGTCCTTAAATTTATGTCCAATTTACCAAAAACTCTTTGTTCCGGTTTCCTCCACCAGGTCTCACCCCATCATATTGCAATATGGTTTTTATCAATGTCATAAAAGACAGACAGTGTCAACATAGATACTGTAGATAATTCATACTTCATTCTGGTCAATCTGTCGGACCCTTTAACATATCTGACCATACTATCATCCCCCATTTGCTGGATCGTGCTAAACAGGTTTTAGTCATAAACAGATAATTATCCAGCGAAAAGAACTTTTCCCGCATGTTCATGAGTGCTTTGCCTCTAATATCTCCCTAAGTCTCCTTTTCATCAAAATCTCTCTCCTTGATGACATAATCAAAAAAGTAAGACGGCGGTTTCCAACAGTTGGCGTATTGCATCCACCTCAATCAACGTTCCCTCTTTCTTTTAACAGTTGTGCAGACTAATTATTGCTCTGAGCAGGAATTTTTTATGCGGCTTGAAAACTGCGCAGCACTTAAAATGTTTTTTTTATATGCATACTATGAATATTTAGAATGAAAATTGAAACACTGACAATGTAAATATGTTGAAGCTCTAAGATGTTTCAGAGTAAAGGTTGTGGTATGTTTAGCATTATACTAAACATTATGTTTAACATTATATTAAAGAAAATTCCAGCTACATGATCACTAAGGCTATGTGCATGGGAGCATTTCAGTTACTGAGCAACCGTGCACCAGTGCTGCTCATGGGAAGTGACCTGTATTTCACCTTCATTTCCTGGCCCATCATTGTGCTTGGAAGCATCATCCTAGCTAAATATCAAAACATTCGCTGTCCTCCTTATCACAAACTCCATTCCCTGCCCACCTAGCCTCTCTACTGCAACCATATACAACTGCTGGCAATCACAGAGGGAAACATAATGAAGATCAGCTCACCACCGTGCGAACTGTGGGGAGCACTTTGCTTAACTAGCGTGCCTCCAGCTGCAATCTCCTGACAGGTGCCCCCTCCACTAAACTAGTGAAGTGCTGAACTATTCAGACTACCTGGCTGACTCCTGGATCAATCCCCAACTTTCACTTCTTGTCACTAGAGCCAGAGGAGAAGGCTGAAGGGGATGATGGATATCAGGAGGGCTGATCAAGGCTGTTTATTGAAAGGGCTGGAGGTAGGAGAAAGGGGAGGCTGGAGCTATGAAAGGTTGATGAAGGCAGAATATGGGGAGGGCTGGGTGAGGACTGATTGAATGCCAAGAGTATACAGGGTGCGATCCCTTATCAATGTTATTGTTACTCCTAGTCCTGACTATTCCGGCACTCTGCTGATTGTTTTCCTTGTTTTGCCTTCTGCATGTGTAAAGGTCAGGAGAAAAATGCTTCCTGTCAAAGATAACAAGTGCTGCACCAGTTGAACAGCATCAGCTCAAATGTGATCAATTTCTCAATTATAAAATTGTCATTGATTTTTCAGGAAACTCCTAAGAAGTCTCCTCAACTGCCTCCCAATGCCCTACTCTGTAATCCCACAACTTTCTTAGGAACTTCCAATGAGCCATAGTGCATGAAAATAACTATGTGACCCACCATGTCCTTTGGGTACCTATCCATATTAGTCAAGTCAATTCAAGTCAACTTTTATTGACATTTCGACCGTAACTGCTGGTATAGTGCATAGTAAAAATGAGACAGTGTTTTTCAGGACCATGGTGTTACATGACACAGTACAAAAAACTAGACTGAGCTACGTAATAAAAAAACACAGAGAAAGCTACACTAGACTACAGACCTACACTGGACTACATAAAGTGCACAAAAACAGTGCAGGCATTACAATAAATAATAAACATAAACATAAAAAATAATAAACAGGACACTCAGGTGTCAGTCCAGGCTTTGGGTATTGAGGAGTCTGATAGCTTGGGGGCAGAAACTGTTACATAGTCTGGCCGTGAGAGCCCAAATGCTTCGGAGCTTTTTCCCAGACGGCAGGAGGGAGAAGAGATTTATGAGGGGTGAATGGGGTCCTTCATAATGCTGTTTCTTTTGCGGATGCAGCGTGTAGTGTAAATGTCCGTGATGGTGGGAAGAGAGACCCCGATGATCTTCTCAGCTGACCTCACTATCCGCTGCAGTGTCTTGCGATCCGAGATGGTACAATTTCCGAACCAGGCAATGATGCAGTTGCTCAGGACGCTCTCAATACAACCCCTGCAGAATGTGATGAGGATGTGGGGTGGGAGATGGACTTTCCTTAACCTTTGCAAAAAGTAGAGACGCTGCTGGGCTTTCGTTGCTATGGAGCTGGTGTTGAGGGACCAGGTGAGATTCTCCGTCAGGTGAACACCAAGAAATTTGGTGCTCTTTACGATCTCTACCGAGGAGCCGTCGATGTTCAGTGGGGAGTGGTCGCTCCGTGCCCTCCTGAAGTCAACAACCATCTCTTTTTGTTTTGTTCACATTAAGAGACAGGTTGTTGGCTCTGCACCAGTCTGTTAGCCACTGCACCTCCTCTCTGTAAGCTGACTCATTGTTCTTGCTGATGAGACCCACCATGGTCGTGTCATCAGTGAACTTGATGATATGGTTTGAGCTGTGTGTTGCAGCACAGTCGCAGGTCAGCAGAGTGAACAGCAGTGGACTGAGCACACAACCCCATGCTCACTGTGATGGTGTTGGAGATGCTGCTCCCGATCCGGACTGACTGAGGTCTCCCAGTCAGGAAGTCTAGGATCCAGTTGCAGAGGGAGGTGTTCAGGCCCAATAGGGTCAGTTTTCCAATCAGTTTCTGAGGGATGATTGTGTTGAATACTGAACTAAAGTCTGTGAACAGCATCCGAACATATGTGTCTTTTTTGTCCAGGTGGGTTAGGGCCAGGTGAAGGGTGGTGGCAATGGCAATAGACAATAGACAATAGGTGCAGGAGTTGATCATTCGGCCCCTCGAGCCTGCACCGCCATTCTGAGATCATGGCTGATCATCTACTATCAATACCCGGTTCCTGCCTTGTCCACATATCCCTTGATTCCCCAATCCATAAGATACCTATATAGCTCCTTCTTGAAAGCATCCAGAGATGATGTCATCTGTTGAGCAGTTGGGACAGTACGCAAACTGCAGGGGGTCCAGTGAAGGGGGCAGCTGGGTCTTGATATGCCTCATGACGAGCCTCTCAAAACATTTCATGATGATGGATGTAAGTGCAACGGGACGGTAGTCATTTAGGCAGGACACTGAAGACTTCTTATCCCATGAGGCGGCGTGGCATGGCAGCAGCGGCCTTTCAGACCTGGTGTTACTTTAATTTAATTTTCTATTTTAAGTTTGATACACAATTTTCAGTTAGGGCACATGGATAACAGAGCGGCTATCTACCATCGCCAGATACTACTACAATACAGAGATCGCCCAGAAACAAACCTTCACAAAGGTCTGCTGGCTGAATTACACGACGTCGGCTTGCTGAGGGGAACAGGCCTACATTCCTCGGGCTTGCCTGATGCTGGAAGCCGGAGACAGAGACTCAAAAGCGATGTGCAAGGAAGCAGAATTAATCCCATCCTCAAAGATTTGGCCAGGAGCTTTCACTGTCTAAGCAATTCAAGATTCCTGTTGCCTACGTTGTCAATACCCCTCATAATATTATATACCTCATATCCTCTCATATCATGATTTGCTCCAGGGAGAACAAACATATCCTTATCTATTTCTTCTCTTAACAAAAATGCTCTGTCCCCAGCAACGTCTCCGACAGTGTCCTTGCACCATCGCCACCACATCCTTCCTATAATGTGGTAACCCAAACTGCTGAGGTCCGACCAGTGCTGTCACCCTGGACATTCCCCATGCTTACTTGTCCTACCTTTCATGACAAATTATATTCTGAAATTCTCTCCCTAGCTGAATTTAATTCTCTCTTCTTTACTGACACTCCTTCAAACACCAAGCTTTTGGCCATCTTCCTTAAAACCCTTTATTGTGGCTTAGTGCAGTTCTGCCATTCTGATGTAGTCTCAGTTTAAAATATTCACTATAAGACGATAAGACACGGGAGACTGATTAATCCATTCAGCCCATTGAATCTAATCTGCCAGTTATTAACTCTCTCGGCCTCATTCTCCTGCATTAAACTTCAACACCCTTACTAATCAAGAACCCATCAACTTAGTCTTTAAATATACCCAATGACTTAGTCTCAAATGGCAATGGATTTCTCAGCCTTACCCCACTCTGGCTAATGAAATTCCTCCTCATCTTTGTACTAAAGAGATGTCCTTGTATTCTGAGACCATGCCCTCTGGTCCTAGGAAGTGTCGAACGCCTGGCTCAGAACTGGAGACACTTCCCAGAAAGAGGAGGGCTCCTTGTGGCAATACAGACCGGGTGGATAACATAAAAAAATTAGCAAAAATACATAATAAAAGACCAACAAGTTCAAGATGATAAATGTAGAAAATGCAAAGAAAAACCAGAAATAATCCAACACATTACAGGACCCTGTAGCAGTTTAACACAATATGATTACTTACGCAGGCACAATCAGGTGACAAACAGCATTCATCAAAATCTTGCTTTAAAATAAAAATGCATAAAATAAATCATACCTTACTGTAAATTCAAGCCTGATCCAGTTTTAGAGTCAGAGAACAACAATTATATTATGACTGATCAGTTATTACAGATAGGACAATCCATAGTAACCATTCAGATATAACAATACGGGATCAACAAGCAAGAACAACTTCTTTAATAGATATTGCCATTCCAAACACACATAACTTACAGAAATCAGTAAGTGAAAACACCAGAAATATGCTGAATTAAAAGAGGAAATTGAAAGACTTTGGCACATGAACAAAGTATACATTGTCCCAATAGTAATATCTACAACTGGTGTCATCCCAAAATCACTACACAATAGCATTAAACAATTCGGGCTACACAGTAATAACTATGTAAATCTTCAGAAAGCCACAATACTAAACACCACTAGAATAGTCTGAAAGTTCCTAGCAATTGATAAATTAGTGTAACACGCACATCACTAGTGTGCTTGGCTATGTCCATATCTCAGGTTTTACTATCTTGAGGAGAAAAAATAAATAACAACAATAATAATAATAAATGAACAATAAATATTGAGAACATGGGATGAAGAATCCCTTGAAAATGAGTTCATAGATTGTGGGAACAGTTGTGGGAAAGCGTGAGTGAAGTTAAGTGAAGTTATCCTCTCTGGTTCAAGGTCCTGATAGTTGGGGGTAATAACCGTTCCTGAACCTGGTGGTGTGAGTCCTGAGAACAGCAGCTCTTTCTTCTTTCCTGATAGCAGCAACAAGAAGCGAGCATGGCCTGTATGGTGTGGGCCTCAGTGATAGATGTTGCTTTCCTATGATAGCACTCCATGTAGATTAGCTCAATGGTGGGGAGGGCTTTAACTGTGACAGCCTGGGCTGAATCCATGTCTTTTTGTAGGTTTTCCATTCAAGGGCATTAGTGCTTCTACACAAGTCAATATACTCTCCACCGCACATCTATAGAAATTTGTCGAAGTTCTAGATGGCATGTCGAATCTTTATTTGTTTTTATTTTATTTTCTGTTACAGTGTGAAATAGGCCCTTCCAATGCTTCAAGTTACACCCCCCAGCAGCCCCCGATTTAACCCGAGCCTAATCAGAATCAGAACCAGTTTTATTATCGGCAGCATGTTACATGAAATTTGTTAACTTAGCAACAGCAGTTCAATGTAATACATAATATAGAAGGGAAAAAAAAACAAAATAAAATAGCAATAATAAATAAATAAATTATAAAATCATACAAAAGCAGAAATACGGTATACTGTATTAAAAAATAAGTGAGTTGGTGTTCAAGGGTTCAATGTCCATTTAGGAATGGGGTGACAAGCTGTTCCTGATTCGCTGAGTGTGTGCCTTCAGGCTTCTGTACCATCCTCCACTGATGGTAACAGTGAGAAAAGGGCATGTCTTGGGTGCTGGAGGTCCTTAATAATGGATGCTGCCTTTCTGAGACACCGCATCCTTGAAGATGTCCTGGGTATTTTGTAGGCTAGTACCTATGATGGAGCTACCTAAATTTACTACCCTCTGCAGCTTCTTTCAGTCCCCTGCAGTAGCAAACCTCTCCATACCAGACAGTGATGCAGCCTGTCAGAATGCTCTCCACAATACATCTATAGAAGTTTTTGAGTGTATTTGGTGACATACCAAATCTCCTTAAACTCCTAATGAAGTATAACCACTGTTTTGCCTTCTTTATAACTGCATCGATATGTTGGGACCCAGGTCAGAGATCTTGACACCAAGAAACTTGATGCTGCTCACTCTCTCCACTTCTGATCCCTCTATGATGATTGGTATGGTATGTGTTCCTTTGTCTTACCCTTCCTGAAGTTCACAATCAGCTCTTTTGCCTAACTAACACTCAGTACCAATTTATTGCTGTGGCACCACTCCACTAGTTGGCAAATCTCACTCCTGCACACCTTCTCATCACCACCTGAGGTTCTACCAGCAATGGTTGTATCATCAGCCAATTTATAGATGGCATTTGAGGTATGCCTAGCCACACAGTCATGGGTATATGGAGAGTAGAGCAGTGGGCTAAGCACACATCCCTGAGGTGCACCAGTGTTGATTGTCAGTGATGAGGAGATGTTATCACCAATCCACACGGACTGTGGTCTTCTAGTTAGGAAGTAGAGGATCCAATTACAGAGTGAGGTACGGAGGCCCAGTTTCTGCAACTTCTCATTCGGGATTGTGGGAATGATGATATTAAATGCTGAGGTATAGTCGATGAACAGCATCCTGACATAAATGTCTATGTTGTCCGGGTTGTCTAAAGCCGTGTGAAGAGAAATTAAGATTGCATCTGCTGTTGACCAATTGTGACGATAGGCAAATTGCAATGGGTCCAGGTCCTTGCTGGGGCAAGAGTTCAGTCTAGTCATTTCATCACTTTAGATGTGATGCATCTCAAAACATTTCATCACTGTAGATGTGAGTGCTACCAGGCAATAGTCATTAAGATGGCTCACGTTATTATTCTTAGGCACTGGTATAATTGTTGCCCTTTTGAAGCAGATGGGAACTTCCACCCGTACTAGTGAGAGTTTGAAAATGTCTTTGAATACTCCTGCCAGTTGGTTGGCACAGGTTTTCAGAGCCTTGCCAGGTACTCCATCGGGACCTTCTGCCTTGCAAAGGTTCACTCCCTTTAAAGACAACCTAACATCAGCCACTGAGACAGAGATCACAGGGTCATCAGGTGCAGCTGTAGATGTGTTCTCCCTTTCAAAGCTTGCATCGAAGGCGTTGAGTTCATCTTGGTAGTGAAGCATCGCTGCCATTCATGCTATTGGGTTTCACTTTGTAGGAAGTAATGACTTGCAAACCCTGCCAGAGTTACCATGCATCCGATATCACCTCTGACCTCATTCAAAATTGTCTCCTCACCCTTGAAACAGCCCTCAGCAAATCATACCTGGATTTCTGGAACTGTCCTGGGACACCGGACTTGAATGCCACAGATCTAGCCTTCAGTAGATGATGTACCTGCTGGTTCATCCGTTGCTTTTGGTTTGGGAATGTACAGTAAGTCTTTGTAGGCAAACACTCATCCACACAGGCTTTGACGAAGTCGGTAACTGCAGCATACTCATCCAGGTTCGAAGATGAATCCCTGAATACAGTCCAGTCCACCGATTCAAAGCAATCCTGTAAGCACTCCTGTGCTTCCCTTGTCCATATCTTCTTGGTCCTCACTGCTGGTGCTGCAGTCTTCAGTCTCTGCCTATTCTCAGGGAGTAGAAGCACAGCCAGGTGATCAGACTTCCCAAAGTTGTCCCAAATCACAGGACAACTTACAATGATGAATTAACCAACAAACGAGTATGCTTTATGACAGTGGAAGAAAGCCAAAGCACCCAGAGAAAACCCAGGCATTCCATGGGGGAGACACACAAACTCCTTACAGAGGAATCTGGGATTGATCTCCAAACTCTCAAACAGAAACTCGAGTTCAGCAAAGGCAGGTCCTGTTTGACAATCTTACTGGAGTTCTTTGAGAATATAGTGACCGCAGTGGATAGAGAGGAACAGATAGACATTATTTACTTGGATTTCCAGAAGGTGTTCGATAAGGTGCCACATAAAAGACATCCATAATATAAGGATGCACAAAGTTGGGGGTGATGTATTAGCGTGGATAGGGGATTAGTTAACTAATAGAAAGCAGAGAGTTGGGATACATGGGGGTTACTCTGGTTGGCAATCAGTGGTGAACATGTGCCACAGGGGTCAGCGCAGAGGAGGTTTGCCAGCTTGATTCCAGAGATGAGGGGGTTAGACTATGAGGAGAGATTGAGTCACCTGGGACTGTACTCACTGGAATTCAGCAGAATGAGAGGAGCTCTTATAGAAACATATAAAATTGTTAATGGGATAGATAAGATCGAGGCAGGAAAGTTTTTTCCACTGGTAGGTGAGACTAGAACTAGGGGACATAGACTCAAGATTCAGGAGAGTAGATTTAGGACGGAGATGAGGAGGAACTGCTTTTCCCAGAGAGTGGTAAATCTGTGGAATTCTCTGCCCAATGAAACAGTGGAGGCTACCTCAGTAAATATATTTAAGACAAAGTTGGATAGATTTTGTATAGTAGGGGAATTAAGGGTTATGGGGAAAAGGCAGGTAAGTGGAGATGAGTCCATGGTCAGATCAGCCATGATCTTATTGACTGGCAGAGCAGGCTCAACAGGCCAGATGGCCTACTCCTGCTCCTATTTCTTATGTTCTTATCATACTCCAAGCTGTAATAACATCACACTAACTACTACAGACCCTTTTCTAACTTTGCCACTATGCTTTCTTTATAATGACACTTACGTGCTGCACTCAGGACAGATTCCCTGAAAGGATAACATCGAGCAATTTAAACTCACTGACCCTTTCCACCTCTGATCCCCTGATGAAAACTGGCTCATGGACACCTGGTATCCTCCTCCTGGCATCAATAATCAGCTCCTTGGTCTTGCTGACATTGAGAGAGAGGTTGCTTTTGTGGAACCACTCAGCCAGATTTTCGGTCTCCCTCCTATATGATGATTCCTCACCCCCTGTGATTCAGTCAATGACTGTGACGTCATCAGCAAATTTAAATTTGACTTTGTGACTATGCTTAGCCTCACAGTCATAAGCGTAAAGCAAATAGAGCAGGGGGTTAAGCACACAGCCTTATGGCTCATGAAATTTATATTGTGAATGTCATGAAAGCTGTGGCAGCATTACATAAAATATTCTGTAACTTACAATAAGAAATATATATTAAAAATTAAAGAAGTAGTGCATCCAGAAAGCAAAAATAGTGAGGCAGTGCTCATGGGTTCATGAACCATTCAGAAATCTGTTGGCGGAGAGAAAATAGATGTTCCTAAAATGTAGTGTATGTCTTTTTGGGCCCCTGTACCTCTTTGCTGATGGTAGTTATGAGAAGAGCATTTTTTGTTCTAAATTAAATGTAAACTGGGGTAATTTCATTTATAGGGCATTTGATCAAAAGAGCAGTACTGTTTGTGTTCTGAGTGCTGTTAGGATATTTTCCTGCCTGTTCGTCACACATGCTCTAGCCTCCAGTCAACCAGCACTGCAGACCCACAATTAGTCACCAACATGTCCAGCCGCGTGATACATTATCTTCCCAACCCAATGGAAAATGAGTAGACATTTATTACTTAGTTGGAAGATTCTTCGCTTATTACATGTTTCATATCATGTGGTTAAAATTTCTTATATATGACCCTCTCAATCTTACTCGCAGTAAACGTAAAAGTTGTTTTCTTCTGTCCTGGAGCCTCCATGGAAAATGCCTAGTGGAAGTCCTATGATAATCAGGCAATGAGAAGCTATTTCTCACTCTATTGCTGGAGCTAATGTAGGCCTTTAAAAGTACATAATTTTGGACAGGATAGAAGCGGTTCCCTGCAAGAAAAGTAAACAGATTTTTGTTTAATGAGTCTGACTGGCATTTTTTTTCCAGATCCTTTTGTGGGTTAGACTTCTGTGTGAAACTGCATTCTGTGGTTGAAGTAATGCCCTTCACCTCCACTGCATTCTGCTCACCCAGACAGCCACAAGTCACATGTGCAAAAGTACACCTCCCTTCTCAGCTTCCATCCCCCACTCTAGCAACCTAAAGCTGGTAACCTCAAACATCTGTAACGCATTTTACCAGTAAAACCATGTCCCAGCCTGGGTTAACTGCCACTGCATTTGTTCGGTGTGAAAACCTTGAGTGTATACAAACAGACTGAATAGGAAAGAATATTTATTCCTGACAACACCGCAAGCTTAGAGCAGTGTGGTTTCAGGGTTTCCCACAGATAAAGCATCTGGGCAGCATTAGCTATGGCACTCGGTAAACATTGGCTTGGAGATAATCCCCTGAGCACTGACCACAAAGAACATAAACCGTTTCTCCCCTTTGCACTCAATGTAATCACTACTCCAGCTAAGGGACCAAAACAAAAAAAAATGAAGCCTGGCTTTAAGGCCTGGTAAGGGCACTCCTTTAGTTAAACAACAGGTGTCTACACCACAGTTAACCAACTTGTGACTGTTATTCAACACTCATCACTCCTTACTCAACTGCACTTACCCTCGCCTCCAACTGCAGATCTGTGCAAATGCAATATAGAATCCTGTTACATTTTCAAGAGCCCCTGTGATACCCAGGCTTAGCCGTCTGACAAAGTGTGGAAATGGTGAAAGTTTGGAATACTGGAAGTCAAATTAGAGTCTAGGATCCAAATATTATGAGGTTTTTTTCTGATTGACAGTCAAATATTGGCCCGATAGGATCGTCTCAGCCCTTTTTTTCACCTACCCATCAATGTCGGTAATATTAACAGTTAAACAAGAAACAACAAAAGATAGACCAGAAAGGCAAAAGGGCGAAAAATTGTCATTTTAGTGTGGGAAAGTAGGAATGGAGAGTAAGATGGACAGACATTTAGCATTCTGACATGATATGAGAACGGTTACTAATGTTAAGCTTTGGATCAACAGCTCGTGATTTTTGGTAACTGAAGCTGAGAGCAATAAGAATTTTCAGATGTCTTCTCCTGGATCTTGTGAAAATGGTCTTTTATAAATTCTGGTCAGATGTGGCCCAATGGATGGAGACTTTTGAGTGGAGGTACTTAGGAGAAACAAAGTTGCATTGGAGCTGGGAAATAAAGATCTATTCAGAACCTTTTCTAAATTCTGGCAAACTCCAATGAGCCTCTTAAGAAGGTGTCTCAGGGTTGAAATGTGCTCTGTACAGATTGCCATTGAAGCTTTTGATACCTGCTTCTTTTTCTCTTTATGTTTCAATTCTTTTAATAAAGGTGGATACAATAATTTACTTAATCTCTATTTAGCATCACTGTGGTAACTCTTGGTTGGGTTATAACAGCCTCACTGTTGATTTTAATTCACAGCTCAGTCTCTTCTTTGCAAGCACTTTGAGCCAGTGGATATTTATGCGTTTGTTTTGTGAATGAATATATTAAATTAAGAGTGTTTTTCTAGATTGCCCATTTAACCCAGAAAGAGGGTTTACAGTGACATCTATCCTGAAGGAGTTAGCAACCATGCAGGCTGCCACACAAAACCCAAATCATAAAATGCAGCTGCGACAACACTTCAATATTCTGTGTTAATCCCAAAGGTCTACAAAAATTACCAGAAGCAAACATTAATGCTCCTCAACACCCACTTGATAACAGCTCAGTTGCTGGAAATCTATCCCTCATACATAAAAAAATTAGAGATTGAATTGTTATTATTGGCCCCCCATTAGTTATTGTGGGGGCTGAAAAAGGATTCTTTAGAGGCATTGTTCTGTGTTTAATCTATCATTTCTTCATTGATTCCCCAGGGGAATTTTTCCAAGCTTTAATGGTACCCACCAAGGTCAAAGTCACAAAATATAATGCCACTTGTTTGACTTGTCCTTATAGGTTGCTTTTTCACAAGTGCTGCCCCCATAGGGAAAGCAGAGGCAAAACTATACAAAACTACATGGGATTACCAGCATTTAATGTCCATACCTAATTACCTACAGACTGGGGAGAGGGTTAAGAATCAACAGCATTGGTAGTTTAAAAGTTACTACTTTCCAGACTGGGTAAGAATGGGAGACTTCATGCCATGCAGAAAGCTATTGGAACAAGTGAGTTTTTCAGAGAACACAGTAGCTTCATGGTTACCATCAGTAAGTCTAGCTTTAAAAAATACATATTTATTTTTATCTATTTAAAAAACAGTGCAGGGTAGGCCTTTCCAACCCTTAAAGCCATGTGTCACCACAGCAACCCCCCAACAGAGCTGATTAAGACTAACATAATCACCGGATAGCTTAAAATGACAAAATAACCGACCTGGTAGGTCTTACAACAGGAGGGTGAAAACTAGTTCCTTTATAAGTCTAAAGGGGGTATTCCTATCTGAGAAGTTGTTGAGGAACATGACAGTGATATAAAGCCAGCAATCTTCAAGAATGCTCCCATCTCTCATTTATGCTAATGGGGAGCAAAGAAAGATACAATGATGACAACCCACCTCCTACTGTACACAGTTCCTCAGTCGTCAGATGTACATGCTTCCTGTTCAGATTTCCTATCTGGCATGAGGACACATCTGCCACACAGCATCCTCTTGAAGTGATCTTTTCAAATGAGGGTTCTTTGAGGAAATAACAAGCAGGATTGAAAGAAAGAGAACTGTTGGGTGTTGTTTACTTGGATTTTCAGAAGGCCTTTGAGGAGTGCCACACGTGAGGCTGCTTAACAAGCGCCCGTGGTATTACAGGAGATAAAGGGTTGGCTGACTGACAGGAGGCAGTGAGTGGGAATAAAGCAGACATTTTCTGGTTGGCTGTTGGTGACTAATGGTGTTCTGCACAGGTCGGTGTTGGGACCATTTCTTTTTAAGTCATTAATTTGGATGATGAAATTGATGGCTTTGTGGCCAAGTTTGCAGACAATACAAAGATAGATGGAGCAGCAGGTTGAGGAATCAAGGAAGGTGCAAAAGGACTTGGACAGTTTAGAAAAATTAGCAAAGAAGTGGCACATGGAATATGGTGTCAGGGAGTGTATGTTATGCACTTTGGTAGAAGGAACAAAAGCATAGACTATTTTCTAAACAAGCAAAAAAATTTAAAAAATTGAGGTGCAAAGTGACTTGAGAACCTAATGCAGGATTCCTTAATGTTCAATTTGCAGGTTGAACCGATGGTTAGGAAGGCAAATTCAATGTTAGCATTCAATCCAAGAGGACTAGAATATAAAAGCAAAGATGTAATGTTGATACTTCATAAGGCTCTGGTGAGGCCTCACTTTGAGTATTGGGAGCAGTTTTGGGCCTCTTGTCTAAGAAAGAATGTGCTGACGTTGGAGAGAGTTCAGAGGAGCTTCACAAAAATGATTCCAGGAATGAAAGAGTTATCATATGAGGAATGTTTGATGGCTCTGGGCCTGTACTCACTGGAATTTAGAATAATGAGTGGGGTTCTCATTGAAACTTATCAAATGTTAAAAGGCCGAGATAAGGTGGATGTGAAGACGATGTTTCCTATAATGGGGGAGTCTAGCTTCAGAAGGCACAGCTTTGGAAAAGAGAGACGTCCATTTGGAACAGAGGTAAGGAGGAATTTCTTTCATCAGAGGATAGTAAATTAGCACAGGTGGCTGTGGAGGTCAGGTGATTTAAGGTGGAAGTTGATGGGTTCTTGATTAGTCAGGTCATGAGGAGAAGGCAGGAAAGTGAAAGTGTTGAAAGGCAGGAAAGGTTGAAAGTGAAAATAGATCAGCTTTGATGAAGTGGCAAAGCAGACTCAATGGACTAAATGGCCTAATTCTACTCGAATTTCTTATCGACTTATGTCCTTAGATTTCTCTTGTTAGTAATTTCCTTTAACCCAAGTCAGCCCTTGTGCATGAACCACATCTAGCAGAAGGCAGAATGTACAAAAGAAAGGAAGAATCTAAAGTTAAACACACATGGAGCAGATCCAAGAATAATCCAGGCCATAAACTGACAGGTATGGTGCAAAAATTTATAATATTCAAAGTCTTAGCGGTCTGTTCAGACTGATGAAAATTTTAGTCTATATGATTTATATTAATCATTTCTCACAATTATTTTTAGTGCAATCAATAATTTAGGGTGCCCCGGTACCATCGTGGCTAGCACGATGCTATTACAATTCAGGATGCCAGAGTTCAGAGTTCAATTCCAATGCCGTCTGCAAGAATGTTTGTAAATTCTTCCTGGTTGTGTGGGGATTTCTCCTGAGTCCTCTGGTTTCCTTCGACAGTCGAAAGACGGACAAAGGTTAATAGGTTATTTTAAATAGTCCTGTGATTAGACTGGAGATAAATAGGTGGGTTACTGGGCAGCACAGCTCAAAAGGCCAGAAGACCTGTTCCACATTGTATCTCTAAATAAATAAACAAACATAGAAGTATAATTTCTGGGGTCAGCTCTACATTATCATGTGAAGTAGCAGTGGTCTCTGCTGGGCCAAGTACCCAATCCTGTTATACCTGTAGATTTATTTTCAAGAACTGTACAACTAAGTATTCTTTATTTAATTGTATATGATTTGCAAGAACTATCTGTGCACATTGGTTGTTTGCCAGTCTATGTTATTTACAGCTTTTCATAAATTCTATTGTAGTTCTTTATTTTCCTGTAAATGTCTGAAGGTAAATGAACGTCAAGGTAGCATGTGGTGTCATATACATACTTAGATAATAAATTTAAATAATAAATTCTAAGGAAGTACCCTGGCAACTTGCCCGTAATGTTTTAGATGCCGTTCTTTTGAGGTGCAATCATCAATACAAGAGAAACTGACACAGTATTTCTTTTAGGTAAATTCATTATGGATGAAAGCCATCATTTTATTCTTTTGGGAACATCTTAAATTTTGGTGACACTGTGTGCATCAGAGCTTAAGTTGAAAGACCGAGAAAAGGAGATTCTATCCCAACTCTTACCTACACTAACCAGAGCTCAATGGATAAATGAAAATAAAGTGCTTCACTCCCCACAGAACATCGGCGGCTCCTCAGTAGAGATCGTTAAGAGCACCAAGTTTCTTGGTGGTCACCCAGCGGAGAATCTCACCTGGTCCTTCAACACCAGCTCCATAGCAAAGAAAGCCCAGCAGCGTCTCTACTTTCTGTGAAGGCTGAGGAAAGTCCATCTCCCACCCCCCATCCTCATCACATTCTACAGAGGTTGTATTGAGAGCATCCTGATCAGCTACATCACTGCTTGGTTTGGAAATTGCACCATCTCGGATTGCAAGATCCTGCAGCGGATAGTGAGGTCAGCTGAGAAGATCATTGGCGTCTCTCTTCCCACCATTACAGACATTTACACTACACATTGCATCCGCAAAGCAAACAGCATTATGAAGGACCCCATGCACCCCTCATACAAACTCTTCTCCCTCCTGCCGTCCGGGAAAAGGCACCGAAGCATTCCGGCTCTCATGGCCAGACTATGTAACAGTTTCTTCCCCCAAGCTATCAGACTCCTCAATACCTGGACTGACACCTTACTGCCCTATTGTCTTGTTTATTATTTATTGTAATGCCTGCACTGTTTTGTGCACTTTATGCAGTCCTGGGTAGGTCTGTAGTTTTTTTCTGTGTTGCTTTTTACGTAGTTCAGTCTAGTTTTTGTACTGTGTCACGTAACACCATGGTCCTGAAAAACACTGTCTCATTTTTACTATGCACTGTACCAGCAGTTATGTTCGAAATGACAATAAAAAGTGACTTGACTTGACTTGAAGAGAGGAAAAATCTCTAATAATATAATGCAGCACAAATCTACTTGTTGAAACGAGCATCGTCAGGGATCTGGGAACAGAGGGTACCTTGTGGCAGTGTGGAGATAACAGAGACAGGTGAAGGAATAAAAGAATAGTGTCATGTTAATTAGGCACTCCTTCAATGAAGCTTTGAGTACATACTTGAATCATTTACTTGCCAAGTAATCTGCTCTCTCAACAGGTCTAGCAATAGAGAGTCTGTCTTGGAGGTCTTGGATTGAATACTGGGCATGCTGGTCTCAGACACCATGTTAATGGAGGCTCATTTATCCTTCAAGCTAATTTGGGGGATTTTGATGGTACTTTTCCAATACCTTGAGTTGTCTACTGCAGGTATTCCAGGCTTCAGAAGTGTGTAAGAGGGCACGGGTCATAAGCTGTTTCACAAGTGTTATGTTAGCCACGAGGTATTGATCTTCAAGTACACATTTCCTCAATCAGACAAGGAATGTACCGGCACATTGAAGGTTGTGGTGAATTTTATAATTCACTCCTGATACTGATACTGATTGTTCATAGTTCCCTTGTAGAAGTACAGCATTCCCATGGACTCCTAGGAATCTCAGGTTATGACCACTCAGAATGGAGAAGAATGGTCATTGTCATATATTCATACTGCATGAAGACAAGCCACCGTATCCATGCCAACCAATAAATTGTGTCCATGTTAATCTTGACTTTCTGCCTTCAGCATTCTATGCCTAGACAATTCAAACGCATGTCCAAACACTTTGTAAATGCTGTCAGTAACTCTGTTTCCATCACTCCCTCAGTCAGTGCATTCCACGCACTCACCGCTCTCTGCGTGAAGAGTTCCTCTGAGATCCCTTCTGAATCTCTTCCCACTTTACCCTAAATTTGAGTTTTCTGTTTGCATCTATCTTAGATAAGAGAAATGCTTCTGTCTACCGTATTAATACCCCTCATAATTTTGTATGCCTCAATTGTATCCTCTCTTAGCCTCCCTCACTTTTAGGGAAAACAGACCTACCAATAATCTCTCAATTTTCTCTATATCAAACATAGAAGTTCAAACAGTACAACACAAGAACATGACTTTAGAAAACCTACAGCACAATATAGGCCCTTCGGCCCATAAAGCTATGTCGAATATGTCCTTACTTTAGAACTACCTAGGCTTACCCATAGCCCTCTATTTTTCTAAGCTCCATGTACACATCCACGAGTCTCTTAAAAGACCCTATCGTTTCTGCCTCCACCACCACCACCGGCAGCCCAATCCATGCACTCACCACTCTCTGCGTAAAAAAACTTACCCTTGACATCTCCTCTGTACCTACTTCCAAGCATCTTTAAAAAAAAGCCTTCTCGTGCTAGCCATTTCTGACCTGGGAAAAAGCCTCTGACTATCCACATGATCAATGCCTCTCATTATCTTGTATACGACTTTGGCCCACAACATCTGTTTCGACTATGATGGCACTCTAAATTAATCATATCTGCCCTCTCAAGGTCCACATCCCTCTACTTCCTGACCATTCATGTAGTAGTCCAAATGTTTTTTAAGCATTGCTATCACACCTGCCTCCAACACTTGCCCTGGCAGTGCTTTCCAGACACCTACCACTTTCTACGTAAAAAAGAAATCGCCTCATAAATCTCATTTCGACTTGTCCCTTCTTACCTTAAAGCTATGCCCTCTATTATTTGACATTTCAATTCTGGGAAAATGACTTTCACTTTCTACCCTATCTAGCACTCTCAAAATTCTATATGCTCCTATCAGATTGTCCCTTTGTCTTTGATGTTCAATGAAAATAATTCAAGAACTGCCTAATTTCTCAAAGCGATTCCTCTCCAATCAAATCAACATCCTGGTGAACCTCTTTTGCATGGTCTCCAAAGCCTCCATATCCTTCTTGTAACATGGTAACCAGAACTGCACACAATACTCCAAATGTGGTCAACAGAAGTTTTATAAGGCTGTGATGGGACTTCCCAACTTTTATACTCATTGCCCCAGCCATTAAAGGCAAGCATAGCATTCTCCTTCTTTATGACCCTGTCTTCTTGTGCTGCTACTTTCAGAAAATTGTGGCCTTGCACCCTCGAATCTCACTTAAGATCAATACTCATCCGGATCCTGCTGTTGACCACATACTTTCCCCTGGCATTTGCCCAGTTTAACTCTACCTGCCTTTCCTCAATCCAGAATTCCAATTCATGACATTAACAACGTCAAGCTCAGGCGCTGAGAAACACAGCAGCTGCAGATATAAGGTAGAAGAAGTATACCACTTCCTGAACTCCCCACTTACAGTCATCATCTCCAGCCCCATTGATGGAAGAGTCTGTATTTCCCACATTAGCCACGTTAACTACCACAAAAGCTATAAAATTGCAGTGAAATAAGGCCATCATTGATCCCAAGAATCTGCAGGGTGGAGCATATTTTTCATGATAACTTTTGAAAGAATAGCAACTGCTATGACGTTATCTGACTCTAACACAATTCAAGCTCTAACAGAATCACTAGCTGATAGAAGTTGTTGACTCATCCAGCTCTTGGTTTATGTACGAATATTTGTATATCTTTTCAAACTAAAGCTCTGTGAACAATGGAATTAAAGGAATGTTACTGCGGGACAGAGGACTTCATTGTGAACCATCTAGGTGAACTTTGGAAGCAAGAAATACATTTGACAGTACTGAAATGCAAGCAATGACAGTAAGTATAGGAGTCCAAGACAACCTTAAATCATAAGGGTCAGTGGCCACTTTATTAGGTACACCTGTTCATTAATGCAAATATCAGTCAATCAGGTGTCAGCTACACATTGCATAAAAACATGCAGGCATGGTCAAGAGTTTCAGCTTTCCATTATTCCAAACATCAGAATGAGGAATAATGTGGTCTAAGTGATTCTGACCATGGAATTATTGTTGGTGCCAGACTGTGTGGTTTGAGTATCTCAGGAACTGCTGATATAATGCAATTTTCACGCACAACAGTCTCTGGAGTTTACACAGTGGTTCAACAAACAAAAACATCTGGCAATCAGCAGTCCTGTGGAACAAAACACCATGATAATGAGAGAGATCAGAGAGGAATGGACATACTTGAGGTCGCGTTGCCGGTGGCGGGGGCATCGTAGTGCGCTCGGCAGAGGAAGGTGCTCAGAGAGGCTGTGCTGGAGGGGATGGTCGGAGGCTCGGAGGTTCAACGGACTCGGAGTCCGTTGTGGTCAGGGCGCATTCACTGTGTGCTGCATCTGCGAAGCTGGTTCTGGTGGCACTTTCACTGTGTGCTGCACCTGTGAGGCCGAGTCCAGTGATGCCAGCGGGGGTATTCCCTTCTGCCACCTGCGTGGGATGATGAGTCTATCGGGACCCTGAGGACTTGTGGAAACTGTGTGGTGGTTTCTTTTGAACTTATAGTCTCTTAACATCTTTGGACTATTTTTACTGTACCCATGGTCTGTTTTTTTTAATCAATTATGGTATTGTTTACACTGTTGTAACTATATGTTGTAACTATGTGGTTTTGTGTAAGTCTTGTAGCTTTAGTTTTTGGTTTGTTGGGTGGTAGAGTTGGTCTCCTGACTTGGTGTGCCTGGGTAGTCTTGTTTTGTCTGGTGGATTTGGAGCTCCTTTCCGGGAAACGCGCTAAGAAGGTAGTGCGATGTTAATACGCAGCAGCCTCTCCGGACTCTGGATTTGAGGATTGCCAAACATTATGTGGATTTTCTGGTGTAGTCTGGTTCGTCGTGTGCTTTTGTGATATCATTCTGGAGGAACGTTGTTTCATTTTTTAACTGCATTGCAGTTGTGGTTTCTAAATGATAATAAACTGAAATTCAGTTCAATTCAATACTGATTCTAGCTGATTGGAAGGCGTTAGTAATTCAAGTGACTACACGTTACAACACTGGTGTGTAGAAGAGCGTCTCTGAATGCACAATATGTGGAACCTTGAAGTGGATGAGCTACAGCAACAGCAGAAAACCACACTGGTTTCCACTCCTGTACCTAATAAAGTGGCCACGCTGTGTGAATGCACACAATCTTTTATCCAAGCTTATCAAATCATGGACCAAATGGCATAGCTTTAAGGTCAAAGAAGAGAGATTCAATAGGAACCTGTAGAGCAGCTTTGTCACCCAGAAAGAACAAGCTGTCAAAGGAAGTAGTTGAGGCAGGTAGATTAACAACATTTAAAAGACACTTGCTTAGGTCCATGGTTAGGAAAAGTTTAGAGCAGTGGTCAGCAACCTTTTTGCCTCTGTGGGCCGGATTGCGTATTAATGAGCAGACGGTGGGCCAGATAAATGCCATAAAAACTTGAAGTATGGGAATTATCCATTTAAATACATCTAGTTATGTTTTACCTCAAACTAATGAATAACGCATGCCAGAAAATCATTAGTGCTTAAGTTTGCCTACCCCTGGTTTAGAGGAATGTGGGACAGACATGGACAAATGGAACTAACATAATTTCATTTAGATAGATGGTCATCTTTGTCTGCTTGGACCATTTGGGCCAAAGGGCTTCTTTTTTCTTGCTGCAAAACTCTATGACTCAATGATCTGACTCCATGACTCATCTTTAGCACTGGAGTGCTGGTGGGGCAGTGAAAAATAAGCATTCCTTGAACTGAGATTATGGAAAATCTTTCCACACTTTGATCAGTGAGAATAAATGGAAAAATGGCTACTTGGAGACTTGTGCCCACTCTCCCTATTCTCTCTCCTACCTCTTAACCTGTTTCCAGTCTATGATTCTCAAATGGAAATTTAGTAAATGTTTTGTAAAATAAATGGACCATTTAGCTTCAGGTGGTTAGCAAATAAAATCATGATCTTGCTCAGTTGTGAATAAAATTATCAAAGCAGTTCTGAAAATGTCATCAAGTAGAATGATATATCCAGAAAGAAAATAAGTCTTTCAACAGTGAGGATAGGAATGTGGATGAGGATGATTATTAAAGCAGCTGAAAAACTACAGAGAAAAGCATTAAGATTTACTAGGGAACCATTATCACCAAAATAAACATTAGCCAGTTTCAAACATGTTAATAGTGTTAAAAACTTCTAAGTTATCATTCTTGTGAAAATAAGTCAGCTTGTATTTGCCAAGATTTTCCTTGCCCTTTATGAAACGTTACCTTCCTGAACCAGTGTCCCACCAATAATGACTATTTTTTTTAAACTATCTTCAAAATTCTGTGGCCACCAGCCAAATTTGCAACTTTCCACCTTTTTGTGGTGGATACTATAGTCTTAAAAGCGCAAACTGGATATCATTCATATCAGAGTTAAGGTGTAACATCCACTACTATTTTTACTTTGCAAGCTCAGCGATTTTGCTGAGATATTCATGGTTCAGTAGAAATTTCCTCAGCAAAATGTTGATCTTCTTCATTCCTGTTTTGAAAGAAACGTTCTTGCTTCCTGCTTATGTTCCTTGAGTACAGTGGAAGAAAGGAAATTGCAATCATTAAATGAATTTTTCCTTGTGCGTAAGAACATATCCTAAGAACAATCAGTTGAAAGGAACCAAGGACAATAGTAACTCAGGAAAGCAAATGAGGGCATCCTTATAAATGGAATTTAGATCATTGGTTGCTTTGCATGCTAACAACCTTGGGCCATTTCTGAATCAGAAGGTTACCTTGGGAGTCATGCATTCAATTCTTAGTCAGAAGCTCGACGGTAATTTATTCCAAGCAACGCAGTCACTACTACATCAGATTGCACAGCAAACTCAAAGATAGGCTAAAAGCAAGTTCAAAAAAAAAGTTTGCTTTGTTATATCAACAACAACAACTTCCAACCACCTACCTACAACTATTTCCCAACAAGTAAATCTTGAAGCAGGCTTTTTTTTTTATGGAGGTTGGATGGGGCTGCAACCACAGGTCATGAGTTAAAGGTGAAAGCTGAAAAGTTTAAGGGGAACATGAGGCCTGTTTCTGTGCTGTATCTTTCTTTGATTCTATGACTCTAAGTGCTGTCACATTCACAAGTATAGGGAATATGAATTGATCTCTGCTACATTTGAGAATAGAAAAATAACTCAGTCCTCCCAGGTTATAAATGAACTGTCCAACTTGCACAAGACAGTAGGAAATAGTTTAGCCCTTCTTTTGTGGCCAAGAAATTCTATTGCTCAGTATGCTGTATGTATGCTCCATGTGATAGAATTTCATTGGAAAGTTGATTGTGGATTAAGCTAAGGACCTAAACTTATTGGTTAAACTATTATTAAACAGATTAAAACTGGACATCCCTGTGCTCTTTAGCAGTGCATGTAGGCTTTTCAACAGGAAGCCCTCCACGTCCAGTACTAAGTATTAGCATTCTTTCTTCTCACCTTTCTTCCTTCTGGCACAGGCTTTATTCCCGAGAGGGCTCTTCCTCCTCGTGACAACTTTCTACTTCCAAAGAATCTTCCTGTCATTTCAGTATGCATCAGAGTATAACAACCCTTTAAAAGACACTGACTCAATATTTGCCTATTTCCCAAATAGGCATGCAGCCAATGAAAAACGTTTGCTGCCGACATGAGTGACAAATATGATCAGTCGGCACAAACGTTACGTGTTAACTGGGACAACTTTATCAGTCTCATGAAGTCTTTGTCCATTTTTGGTCACAGTCAAGCTCCTGGACCCTGATAATTAGAGTGTGTGCTCCCAATTCATTTATATTTATTGATTTAGAGATGCAGCACAGTAACCAGCCCTTTGAGTCCGTGGCACCCAATTACACCAAATAACCAATTAACCTCCGTACCTGAACATCTTTTGAATGTGGGAGGAAACCAGAGCACCAGGAGGAAACCCACACAGTCACAGTCCGAACATACAAACTAATACAGACAGTGGTGATCTCGGACATCACTCACAGTGCAATAGCACTACACTAACCATTACATTACTACGCCGCCCAAAAGCTACCAGTTGCCAATGTCCCTAAGTGGTTTTCATTCTCATTTTCAGAATAGGCTAAATTTAAACTCTGGGTGGGAACCACTGCTGAAGGACTCGTAACATGGAAGATTTTCAAACCAAGAGTATTTTCATTCTTGAGCAATTCTTTTGTGATATATGCAACAATCATTGTTGCTTCAGGGAGGTAACTCCTTTAAGGAATGTGTCACATGTCTAACAGCTCTCTTGGTTGCATCAGTGCATCTAGAAACTTCTGAGTCAGACCAGGAAGAGGCCTATTGTAAACTACAGGTATTTTGTTTGGTTGGTGGTGTGGTTAATGTAGAGGGTTGTCATAGTTCAAAACAAGACATCGAGCTAGGATGAGAAATGGCATATGAAGTTCAGTCTGGAAAAATATGAAGTGATACACTTTGAAAGGCCGAACTTGAAGTAGATTACTAGGTTAATGATATTTTTAGTAATATAGTGGAACAGAGAGTTCCTGGGTTCTTAGTCCAGAAATCCCTCAAAGTTTCAACCAAGTTGACAGGATGGTCAAGAAGGTGGATGATGCGTTGGTCCTCATTAGTCAGGGTATTGAGTTCAAGAGCCACAGGCTAATGTTGCAGCTCTATAAAACTCTGGTTAGACCACATTTTGACTACTCTATATAGTTCTAGTCACCTCATTATGGGAAGAATGAGGAAGCTTTAGAGGGGGTGCAGAGGAGATTTACCAAGAGGCTGCCTGGACTAGAGAGGATATCTTGTGACTAACATTTGACAGAACTTGGGCTTTTCTCCTTGAAGCGAAAGAGATGACCCTATAGAGATGTGATAAGTTAAAAGAGGCAAGGATGAGGTGGACAGCCATCACCTTTCTCCCAAGGGGCAATGGCTAATATAAGAAGACATTATTTTAAGATGATTAGAAAAAAAGTATAAGTGGGGGGGGGGGATCTTCTAAGACTTCCTACACAGTGCATGGTATGAACTACTAAGGGTAGTCACTGAGGCACATACATCAGTGGTATTTAAGAAATTCTTAAGTAAGCACATGGAGAAAAGAAAGGGAAGGGAATGGTTAGATTATATTCGGGGTAATTTAAAAAGTTGGGACAACATCAAGAACATGGTACAAGAAACTGAAAGTTACAAAAGAGGCAAATCAAATAGAATATTGCATTGTCCTCAGATTCAATCAACTTTGACAGTTCAAAGGAACTGAGAATTTTTTTACGTTCATTAACCCCCTTGCGACGTCTATTTTTACACTGCCAGGAAGAAAAGAAAATAACAATACTAATATTCTTAGAAACATTAGCACATTTTGATTTGTAAGTCATCTCAGCTGATTTTGTAGGTTGGGCAGAACAAGTTTCACCATGTAACACACCTTAACAGCCATTAGCATATCAGAGATATGAAACACTTATCCAGCAGAAAGGTCGCAATGTCAATATTACGATGTCAGAGAAATGTCATGGTTTGCCATTAAGGACATTATTTTGTCTGTTTAGACAATGGAAGCAATTAACCAATAGAGCAATATTACTGAATAAATATTCGTTCAGCCTTCACTATAAAGCTGCCTGACAGAATGACCCTTAATTGGTACAGGCTAGGATTTGAGTCTTCAGTCTGTATCAAAATTCAAAGACTAGCCATGGCAACCTTGTGGGAATGTTCTTCTCAATCATCAAATGATCACATATTTGAGTTCTGTTCTGCAAATAAGCGATATGTATATTTGTCCAAGATTAAGATAAAGGTTTAAACTGTCCAAACAGCTAGCAACTGTTACAACACAGGGAAACAATGTTTCTGTTGGTAAAGGATTATGTGTAACCTATGATTATTGCATTCATGGGGCCACTTGCTAATGGTTTTGAATACAGTGGGTTCCAGTTAATTGGGACACAATCAGGACCAGCACATTTTGGCTCATTTAAGCAGCTGTCCCTATTGGCAGAAGTTTCATGGAGATTGTCCATGAATTACCCAAAGTTTAATGGATAAGGTTTACTGAAAGAATGTTCAAACACTGAAGAATGTTAACCAGAGCATAATGTCAGTGCTTGTGCAGTACATGGGGAAAAAGGAGGAAGCTCTGATACCAAGCCATATGTGTAAGCTTGGCACCAAGGACAAGTCCAACTGGAAAATCTGTGACTGATTAAAGGTATTCATCTAATGTAGATTTGTCAGTTTAGAGTGGTGCATCTGCACGCAGCCCCAGCCCATGACCAGCAGTAGAAGCCAGAATAGTTTGAAAATACAAGTGTAACAGAAAGTCACAAAGGAGACACTTGGACAATATTGAACCAATGAGGAATCAAAAGAGAAGATTAAACAGAGTATTTGCCACTAAAAGGAATATGACACTAAAAGGAAAGTTAAAGATCAATTATATAAACAACGTTGTTGATGTGAGCAACCAAACAGCTTTTGACTGTTCGATTATGCTCAGTAATATCTACATTAGGATATTTAACAAAGTGCCTTAAGCAAAAAAAAACAAAGCAAATAATCATTATTATTATCTACATAACCAGACAAACTCCATTTTTGTTCAAAAAGGTGAAATGGAGGAACATATTTAGTGTGAGAACTTTGCAACCACTTCTAAGCTTCTCGGACAATATGCAGAATCACTGAAAAAAGTGTACGTTACAAAGTCTACAAACTCATCAAGCCAAATACCAAACTAATTTGTTCCAAGCCCTGTCTTCAGCAACATGCATCACAAGCTAGTTTAGAAGAGGAATTGAATAAACTTAATGACATGATACATTGGTCACAATCAGAGACTGATTGAATGGCATCCATAATGCTCAAAGCAAATAAATTTGTGCGGAGATGCAAGAGACTGCAGATATTGGAATCTGGAGAAACAAGCACTGTTGGAGGAAATCAATGGTTCGAGCTGCATCTGTGGAAAGGAAAAAAATTGTCGTCATTTCAGGTCAAAGCTCTGTATCGGGTCTGAGAGTGGAGAGGGGAGATTAACAGTGAGGTTTGTATGGAACTATATAATCAGCTTTGTAGGGACTACACTAAGTGTAGTTGGAACCATTGTCAGTCACATAATAGACAAAGCCAGCTCCTCCAAGAATTCAGTGGTGAGGCAAACTTCTGACTAAGCGAGAGTTTGATGATAGGTTCACAGTGCATGCAATATCAAGATTGCTTTACCAACAGCACTTACAAAATGAAGTATTTCATATTAAATGATAAAAGGCAGATTGCAGGTGAGAAAATGTTAGAAGTATACAATTCGAAAGGATTTGTGGAGGGATTTGTCAGAAGAGCAGGTGAAGGATTTGGAAAGGTTCATGAACACCACTCAATCTTACTGCGAGTACCCAGTAGAATATTGAGTGAGATTATAAGTTTGATTATAGTCATTGAAGTAAGTCCAATAATTGATAAAGAAGAATTGAAAAGGAACATGGCTAAAGAAGGTCAAGAAGTGAAAGCACTAATCTGTCCTAAAGTGAATGTAGAATTCACTGTTAAGTCTCCACTCAACACCGTCAGAGTTATGAACCTCAGTTAATTGGTCACATTTGTAAACTTTGCTATGTTAGTACACTCTTTCTTCTCTTTTAAATAAGGAAGTATTATAGTATTTGTCAATAAGTGTGACCTAATGGCATGACATGCTTAGTCACATGGGCTCATTCAGAGGACAATCTGGATTGAGATAGGCACACTGAACTTTTTAATTCCTGGATGATTTTCTGTAAATTGTGTTTGGGTGTGTTCCCACTGGAGACCAATTAGCCACAGGGAGATATACACTAAAGCTCAGAACTTACATGAATCTGAGTACCTACAGGCTGAAGCTAGAAATTTTAGCAGCAATGCTCATTTTGCATTCTACTGCACAAGTAAAGAAACTGAGACTTTATTTAGTGAGATAGAATTACTTTTCAGACACACTTACCAGTGTGAAACTACAAGAGCAAGACGAGGACATTGCTAGATTTATGGACTCCCTCTAAATAGAGATCTGCTGCTGCATGCACTTATGAAATACTAAATGTATTGGAACCAAGCGGCATCCCAAGCCTCTGTCTGCTACTAGAGATCCATCTTGGAATAAAGAGTTGTTCATTAAGGAAAGAGCTCAGAAGAATTTTCATCAAGTGAGTAACATATTCATGGACTGATTGCATCACCGTCTGGTATGGAGGCTCAGATGTACAGGATCGAAAGTGGCTGCAGAGGGTTGTAAACTCGGCCAGGTCCATCATGGGCAGTACCATATCCACCATCTTCAAAAGCACTGCCTTAAGAAGGTGGCATCCATCAATAATGGTCCTCACCATCTGGTACATGCCCTCTCCTCATTACTACCATCAAGGAGAAGATATAGGAGACCCACACTCATCTTCTCCTCCACCGTCAACAGTCCATGAACATAGCCCCACTACTCCTCTTTTGGACCACTAACTTATCTATTTGTAAGTTTAGAGTAATTTCATGTCTTGAAATGAAACTGCTGCCACTAATCAAAAGCATTTACAACAAAAGTCTATGATAATAAACCTGATTCTGATTCTGAATTCTCTACTCGGAGGGTTGTGGAGGTTCAGCTGCTGAGTAATGTCAAAACAGAGTTTGAAAGATTTTTTTGATATTACACAAATCAAGAAGTACGAGTTAGGGCAGGAAATCAATGCTGATGATCTTACTGAATGACTGTGTAGCTAGGCACAGCTCAAATACCGTCTATAAATATGCTGAAAATGCAAGTACTGTTGGCAGAAATTCAGATGGTGATAAGAGGGTGCACAGGAGTAAGATATATCAGCTACTTGAGTGGTGTCACGGCAACAACCTTGCACTGATTGTCAGTAGGTTCTTTGGTCTTCAGATTGGGTAGGTCGAGGAAACACACTCCAGCCCTCATAGAGGGATCAGAAGTGGGAAGAGTGAATAATTTTAATTTCCTGGGTGTCAACTTCTCTGAGGATCTATCCTGGCCCCAACGTATCGATGCAGCTACAAAGAAGGCACAACAGTGGCTATGTTTCATTAGGAGTCTGAGGAGATTTGGAATGTCACCAAAGACACTCCCAAATTTCTACAGATGTACCATAACTGGTTGGCTGCATCACTGTCTGGATATTCTTACCATAATTCACAGGGTTTTTTTCTCTATTATTATGCATTGTATTGTACTGCTACCACAAAGACAACAAATTTTGCAACATATGCTGCCGATATTAAACCTGATTCTGATTCTGAATGATGAAGCAGGTACAAGGAGGTGAAAGGCCCATTCCTGCTTCTGTCTTCTGTTGTTATTCTGACACCCTTTCATTAACTCTAAAAGGTCTTTGAGACATCCTGAAAGGACTGTAGCCCGCATCATATAAATGCAGGGCTTTTGCTTCTTGACTTAACTACATGGCAGGATGCAGCGATAGGGTATTCTATTATTGCTTTATTGGAAGTAAATTTTCATGGCCCACACAGAGCTGTGACTATCTGTGTGAGAATATTGGGATTGGCATCCAGTAAAATGAAACACAGTTGGAAGCGAATATGTTTCCTCTCACCATATAATGACATGTTTGACATCAATGGAATAAGAACTTATTATACAGTATTGGAGACATTATAATTCTTGGGTATGTAATTTACATTCCAATGAACAATATTACCCAGTAGTTAAAACATGAATTAGCAATTAAATGCAATATCCTTCATTTAAACTACACATGCAATTATAACTTCTGTTTGGACCTCATATTGTACAGTTACAATTTCATCATTTGATAGAGCCACACAGAGAGAAGGCCAAAATTTAATGAACTCATCAAAGGTTATGCTAGCAAATTTTATTGGCTAATCACCACAATCATTTTCTCAGCAGGATTATTCATCTTATTTGGATAAATCCCTGAGGGTCCTCAAAAATGTAGTCATAATATTGTTGTTCTTAACCTTGCAACATCAGGACAGTGCCAAGCAGACAAAGAATTTTCCCATGATTAAGGAACAAAACAAGGGTGAGTCATCATGCATTCCTAAATGGTTGCTTGAAGATAGTATAATCTGAGGCTTGTGTTCGAAGTTCAAAGGAAATTTACCATCAAGTCAAGTCAAGTCACTTTTTATTGTCATTTCAACCATAACTGCTGGTACAGTATACAGTAAAAATGAGACAACGTTTTTCAGGATCAAAGTACACATATGATTCATTTTCTTGCAGGCATTCACAGTAGATCAAAGAAATACAATAGAGTCAATGAAACTTACTTTCTGCCTGTTACACTGTTGGCATTTAGGATAGGAATGAAAGTCTTCCATCACTGGCAGCAGCTTCCTTGTGATTTCCACTACTGTCAATCATGTAGTCCCGGGGGGAGTCTCAGGAATACCATCGTACTCAGATGTAAAAGGATTCCTTATTGCTGTTTCTATAGCAATTTTGTTTTACCATACGGAGTTGTTAGCCCTGAACCTGGAGGACTGGTGGACTCTGCTTAGTCTGACCTCTACCCTTTGACCTGTTTGGCATGGGTGACCCTACCAAGAGCCAAAGCATAAAGCCCTGACTCCAGCCAAAACAACTCTGCAGGACATCGAGGCACACAAACCTCCAAACCCAATGACAAGCTTATGGTCCTTTGGGAGGAAAATCAATAAAAAGCTACACGCAACAGAAACTCCCAAAAGAAACAGAGAGCCTGAAAGCCTTCTTGGTCAGGAGAGAAACTGAGTGCAGTTTGGAGGTTTATAAGAAAGGTGGCTCAGCCTCAGCTGCTCACTTCATTAAATTGTTTATCCTCTCTCTGCACTTGGTGTCCTGATTCAAGGTCTCAACCAGAAACGGAGGCTGCCTCTTGGCCTACACAGATGCTGTTTGACCCTCTGAGTTCCTCTAACAGCTTGTTTTTGATCCTTCTGCCCTTCTAAATTTAACCCCCTGAAATGCAAGACATGTGAGGCCCTCCCCTGCAATTATCTTCTCACACCCCCATCATCTGTGAGCTCTGAAAGTGTCCCCGCTGTGACGAGCTTCGTACAGCAAATGGAGGCAAATTAGAGAAACGAGCATTCTTCAAAAATAACATTGGTTTACAATTATATAATATTTTTACTGTAGTAAAACACACCAAGGGGTTTCTTGAGTACGGAATGAAATAAAAGCTGAAAACAAGTTACGTGAAATGGTTATTAGGGCAGCTCACTAAAAGCTTTCCCAAGGAGATGGTGTTTAAGGAGTATGAGAGAGAGGTAGAGGGGCTGAGAAATTAGATTCGGATTAGTTTATTATCAGCAATACCAGAGTGCCACAAAACTCCTTGTTCACATGGAAGTCGCAGTATTCAGTAAATGGTAATGAGTATAACAAGACAGCGACAAGCACAGAACAAGAAGAATGGTGCAAATAGCAGTGCTGTCTGAAGCAGTGCAAGAAGAAATGGTGAAGTATCAACAGAAATAACCCAGAGAGGTAGAATTAAGAAGCAGAGATAGTTTAGCACCCCAGCATCTGAAAGCTTGGCAGTAAATATGGTCCAATTATCGTCCTGAGTCAGAACTGCTACGGCTGCACAGGTATTACACATAAGAATTGCACAGGTAGTCCACCGAGGAAGGCACCTCCTATTTGCAGCTGTGTGTAAGTGTGTGGTACAGTAGAGCTTATGCAGAACATTCAAAAATCAATATTTCAAAGTTTATGATTACAGACCAAAACCTAGAGTGCAGCTGGATGTCTGAAACTTCTCTGTGACAATCTGAAACTGGTTTGTGTCAGCACAAGGCTAAGTATCTATTTGACCTTTCATTTAGTGGCCAGTGGATCAAAAGGCCATTGGGGGTTTATTTTGTTCTACTGAACTATTCATCTGCCATTCCGAGCAGAAGGAAAAGCAGTACAGAATATTTCTTTGAAATATTATCAATCACTGAGAATTCAAAAGTTCATGCACCAGCTTTTCTGCAAACTGAGTAAACCATTTCAGTTCTGATCATTAATTCTGGCCACTGACTCACCGAGCTAAGTTTTGGACAGTCCAAAACTTCAAGCCATTGTCAGTAGGTAAACTACATCTGAAGGCTCACTAGTACATCTTTGGATATGTGCAAGAATTGACACAACAGCAACGGGTGTTCAGTAAAAAGCTGAATGCTTGCAATTGTAAATAAAAGCATTGGCAATGCATGTTTTAAATCAGCTTTAGGGAATCTCCATTTAATATGTTACAAAATATGTGAAGGTCCCTCAAGATAGAGATTCCATATCACTTTGATCCCATCTCATAGAGATTGCTCAATATATATCTGAATGTTTGTGAACAGATTTTTACAGGACTTGTTCAAGCACAGTTAAATGCAACCACTGCGAAACAGCCATTAAGCAAAATGAGTTCAAAGAGTTTAACTTTGCTTTTACAAGTGATTAAAGGTTAAGCAAATAAGAGCTCATCAGACCATAGTGATACATTATCAACAATCAAACCAGTGTCCCATAGATAAATTGCAGAATGAAAACAAGCAGGCAAAGAGATGAAGGCCCTTATCTGATTCCTGAAAGAGACAGAGCAGCTGGCCCATCTCAGCCCGTCCTCCTGGCAGTTGGCGACAGCAGTTTTATCTTTCTCCCCCTCTATCGCTAGCATTAAGTGCTCACTCAACCCTTCTGATAAACCAGTTGATATTCCTTCTTTAATTTAACTGCTTGCTTTTCCGAACAGACAAATCCAGCAGATTGTAACGGCATTTAATAATGCATCACACACCCAAAGGTGAAGGAAACATGCAGTGGTGTGCAATGTCAGTTGCATCTGGTGGGAACACTAAACCTGAGAGGGGTCAGTTTTACCTGAACACAATAATAATGAAGGAATTAATGGAACAATGGTCTAAATGCAGGACTGTGGGAGTTAGACTTCCTAACGAACAGACCTCAGATAGTCAGGACACACAAATGCTCCTCCCTCCCATTATCCTCAGCACTGGTGCTGTCCAGGGCTGTGTGCTGAGCCCAGTGCTGTACAACCGAGCAATCACATTGCCAAGTTCGCTGATGACACGACAGTGGGGCGACTCAACATCAACAAGAATGACCCGGCCTTCGGGGAGAAGGATGAAGACCCGAGCTCCAGTGCCAGGCAAGTAACCTCTTCCTCAATATCAAGAAGACAAGGGAGATGGCTATCGTCTTCAGGAGAGCTTGTACTACTCACACCCCTCTTCACATCGGCGGCACAGCACTTTAAAAATGCTGGGAGTGCACATCTCACACAGCCTCTCATTGTCCCACAATGCATTTGACACTATCAGCAAAGCTTCACATTCTGAGGAAGCTGAGGAGAGCTGGACTATTCACATCCATGTGTACTCACTTCATTCTACAGGTAGGGAACATCCTAACAAGTTGCATAACTGCATGGTATGGAAACTGCACTGCGGTAGACAGGAAGCCTCTACAACAGAGAGTCAAAGCTGCCCCATGCACCATTGGCACCAGCCTCCCTGCCATCAAGGACATGTATACATAAAAGTGCCAGAAAAGGGCCAGTAACATCATGAAGGATCCCACCCAACCTGCTCACTGACTGTTTGCCTCACTCCCATCGGGGAGGATGTCTCACAGCATTCACACAGGGACCACCAGACTCAAAAACAGCTACTCACTCCAAGCCGTCAGGCTGATCAATACCTCACCAACAATACTTCATCATTTCCTGTCAGTCACTTTAGGGGCATAACATCAATCTAAGTATATAAATTATCTTATGTGTTTATATTTATTGTGTTTTTATTATTAATTCATTCTTTACATTATTGGGGTTTTTTTGCACTGAATCTAGCCCGCAGTAACAATTATTTCATTCTCCTTTACACTTGTGTGCTGGAAATGGCGTTAAACAATTTTGAACTTTGACCAGGAAGAGAGCCTTTCTTTATATTGTAGCACTGCCACATCTGAATATTCAAATTGAGAAGTATTGTAATTCTGACATATTCACATTGATATTGTCCTTTTGGTTAGATAATTGTACTTTGATTTAAGACTGTACGTTGATTTAAGATTGTTGAGATGTGTATAAGGGTGCTTTTGAGGTTAAGGCACAACACAGGGTCCTCCAAAAATCCAAATTCCAAAGCACTAAACAAGAAGCCTTTGCATCTATTGCAATTCAGGTTCCAATGCATTCTAATCTGGCCTCTATCTAGCAATATAACCAATTTTCATTACCTACATGAACGATTATAAACATCACCACTTATAATACATCAGTGTATACCATAAGTAAATCCTTTCTAAACCAAGATCCTTATGAATTATGTATATAACAATTCTATGAACTTATTTGAACAGAAATTTGGGAATGCTATGTTTACTCCAGTCTGAGCAAGCATAGTTATAATGGGCCACATTGCCTCTTTCTCTCATAATTCCATGATTCTAGGATTCAGCAGAAACTGAGGAGATCTTAGCTAATTAGATTGAAAAAAAAGTCACACAAACTTGAACGATGTCTGAAATTTTGCTGATTTTAGTTTGACAACAGTCAAACAATAAGGCCTAAAGGAGAACAAAGAGCAAGGTTTCTAACTTTGATTACTATCCAAATACAGCTTCTGAATTCTTTCAGTGGTGGGTCCAAAACCCACACCCGTTCTCTCCAATCTCATGCTGACAATAAATTCACAACAGACAGTATGCCAGTATTAAAGCTGTTTCTGCTTCTGATTCTGACCTTTCATCTTCCCAAGCACCTTCTCCTTAGTAATACCAACTACACCCACTTCTGTCCCCAACACTCTCGAATGTTAGGCATATTACTAGCTTCTTCCACTGAGAAGACTGATAAAAAGTATTTATTAAGTTTATCTGCCACTTTTCCTGTCATTTTCCAATATCCTCCACACCTCTCTTTTACTCTTTATATATTTGAAAAAACTTTTGTATCCTGGTTTATATTATTACCTTGCTTACATTCAGATTTAATCTTTTCTTTCCTTGTGGCTTGTTTAGTTGCCTTCTGTGGGTTTTTAAAAGCTTCCTAATCTTCTGAAGTGCCACTAATTTTTGATGCATTATATGCCCCATCTTTTCCTTTTATACTGTCTTTGACTTCCCTTGTCAGCCACAGTTGCCTCATTCTCCTTTTAGAATGCTTCTTCACCTTTGGGATTTCTCAATGCTGCACATTCTGATTTGCCCTCAGAAACTCCAGCCATGTTTTTCCCTGATAGTGAACCCTTCCAATTAACTTAGGCAGCAACTCTCTCATGCCTTAGTAATACCTTTTAATCTACTGTAATATTGATACATCTGACTTTATTTTCTCCCTCTCAAACTGCGGAGTGAATTCTATCATATTATGATCACTGCCTCCTAAACCATCCTTTACCTTAAGCTCCCGAACCAAATCTGGTTCATGAGACAACATCCAATCCAGAACTGTCTTTTCCCTTGTGGGCTCCACCACCAGCTGCTATAAAAAGCCATCTCATAGGTAGTCTACAAATTCCCTCTCTTGGGATCCATCACCGATTATTTTGTTCCAATCTACCTGCACGCCTTCACTATTGTAACAACACCCTTTTTGCTTGCCTTTTCTCTCTCCTGTCGTAACTCGTATCCCACAACCTGGCTACTGTTCAGAGGCTTGTATATAACTCCCATCAGGGTCTTTTCACCCTCGCAGTTTCTTAAATCTACCCACAAGGATTCGACATCTTCCATTCCTAAGTCACCTTTTCCTAAGGATTTGATCTCATATTTTATAAATGAGGCATACTACCCTCTCTGCCTACATGCCTGTCCTTTCAATACAAGGTGTGTCTTTGAATGTTAAGCCCCCAACTTTTTTTCTGCCATTTTCTAATTGCGCTACGAGATCATCTACCTCATTCTATACACTGTGTGCATTCAAATATAACACCTTCTGTCCTGTATTTATCATCCTTTTTGATCTTGCCCCTGTTACACCTCAGCTCAATCCACTGACTGCAATCTGCCAGCCCTACCTCACAGTTTCACTACACAGCATGTACAATTCTCAGCCCTATCATTCTTAATCCCATCCCCCTGCCAAATTAGTTTAAACTCTCCCCAACAACTTTAGCAAACCTGCCCTCAATAATGTTGGTTCCCCTCCATTTTCATGCTATTTATTTATCTTCACACCAGAGCTGCCTTTAATTCTTTACCAGTTCTGTTTGACACTGCCTTTTATAAATATTTACTATTAACAATGTACAGATCTTACTGCTATTAAAAGATTGATTTCTTTGAAGTGAATTTGTTACTTTTTATTGTGCACACATCAGTGCCCCCTTTTTTACACAGTCAGCATAATTACTCATGTTTTTTGACATTTGTTCCTATCAGTAAAAATTGTTAGGAAATCCTGGAAGGATACAAGCCATCCACAGGGACACAGTTTGTGTAAGTACTTCTGAAAACAATGGAGAGGATACTCTTCACGGAATATTCACATAAATCAGAGGCCATGTGCTTTATTCACCCTATGTGTCCTGTCTATTTTTAACAAAGTGCATTATGTACAACTGACAGATAATGTAGTAAACATTTGGCTATACATTGAGAGATATATTGTAAATCACATGTCAAGAAGGTGCAGGTTGATGGACTTTTAGAATGATCACAGATTTAAAGAGGCATAATTTTTGTCAAAAAGTATTTAATGACTCCTTTCCATGTATTCCAACACACATAAAATGCTAGTGGAATATTTTTTTTTGTATTGATGCAGTATCTTTTATAATGAAACTTATTAATATGTTTCGTCAATCTAAGTTGTGTTGGTGTATATTATCTTAAATCTGACCACTTAGTTAATCGCAGTACCGCTTTAGAAAAGTTAGAGGTTTCAGCATCACTTGACCACACCAGCCCCAACAAAACCCTTTCATACTCAACTAGCTAGACAAAATCTCACTTGATTGATTCCATTTTTTTCCATCCAGTCATAGCCAGAGAAACACTACCAATGGATTCTCTTCCATCTTCTGCTCTGTCACTCTATCCTTCTGTCCAAGGATATAATCCAAGCTCCCTCCTACATCTCAACAGTACACTGCCCCTCAGCAACATCATCCAAAACACAGCATTTGTTCTACTTGTATAAGAACAATACCCTGCTCTACCTCAGTGCACCTACTTTAATCCTAACACTATCTCTACTTCTGAGCTTTGGACCAGTTTTCAGCATGATCACTAAGACATCCTATTTCCACTTCAGTAAAATTGCTCTTCACTACTACCCCAGCTCATCTGTAGATGAAACTCTCATCTGACTCCTCGTTATCCATGGACTTAGAAATCACAAGACAAATCTGGACAAATGAGTCCTGATGAAGAGTCTTGGCCAGAAACATTGCCATTGCATCTCCCTATAGATGCTGCCTGGCCTGCTGCTTTCCACCAGCATTTTGTGTGTGTTGCTTGAATTTCCAGCATCTGCAGATTTCCTCGTGTCTGGCCATTCTTGTTTGTTCCATCAAGTTTGTTCAAACTTTTACTTCCCATATCACAATGCGCACAAAATCTTCTTAAGCCATATTTCAACTCTAAAATTTTCATTGGTGTTTTCAGATCCCTCGCAGAGCTTGCCTCTCCCTATCTATGCAATTGCCTCCAGCCGTGTAAACCTTCAGAAACTCTGCACTATTGACCTCTTCACTGTTTAATTGCTCCTGTGCTGGGGGACCTGCATTTCAGCCGCCAAGGCTCAAAGCTCTGAAATTAATTCTGTAACATTCCACTCTTAAAATCCATCTGTCTAATCATGATATTTCTCATTTATCTAACATGTCCTTTTTATGCAGTGGCATCAATTTATTTTTTTGGTCTGGAAATGCTCTTGTAAAGCGCCATGAGATTCTCCAATTGTTTTCAATAGTCAATGGTAGGACCAACTCAACTTTTAAAATTTAGTAAATTGTAAATTAAGGAATTGAGTTTAAGAGCCGAGAGGTAAAGATGCAGCTATATAGGACTCTGGTCAGACCCCACTTGAAGTACTGTGCTCAATTCTGGTCACCTCACTACTGGAAGGACATGGAAACCATAGAAAGGGTGTAGAGGAGATTTACAAGGATGTTGCCTGGATTGGGGAGCATGCCTTATGAGAATAGGTTGAGTGAACTTGGCCTTTTCTCCTTGGAGCGATGGAGGATGAGAGGTGACCTGATAGAGGTGTACAAGATAATGAGAGGGACTGTAAAGGCTGGCACGAGAGGGCCTATTTTTAAGGTGCTTAGAAGTAGGTACAGAACAGATGTCAGGGGTAAGTTTTTTACACAGAGAGTGGTGAGTACGTGGAATGGGCTGCCGGCGGTATTAGTGGAGGCAGAAACGATAGGGTCTTTTAAGAGGCTCCTGGATGGATACATGGAGCTTAGAAAAATAGAGGGCTATGGGTAAGCCTAGGTAGTTGTAAGGTAAGGACATGTTTGGCACAGCTTTGTGCTGTAGCTTGCATATTGGCAATGCATATTATACTTTCCTGAACAGATCAAGTGTAAGTGCCAATATTTAAATAAGCAGTAAAAATGGTGATGTTTGCATATATTAATGTTAGGTATGAATATAGGAGGAATGATTAATCACTTCGCACATGACATGAAAGTTGGTGACAATCATAGAAATCTACAGCACATTACAGGCCCTTCAGCCCACAATGTTGTGCCAACCATGTAACCTACTCTAAAAACTGCCTAGAGTTACACTACCGCATAGCCCTCTATTTTTCAGGATGTTGAGGAAGGTTGTCAATGGCTACAGAAGGATTTTGACCAGGGAGTCCCAACCTGGAGTCCGCAGACCCCTTGCTTACTGACTTTAGTCCATAGCATAAAAAGGTTGGGAAATCCTGATTTAGACAGATGGAAGTTGGGCAGACCATTGCACGTGAAATTTATTCCTAACTAATGTAAGATTATGTATTTTGAGACATTAAATAGAGCAAGGACATATCCACTAAATTGCAGGGAGTAAAGAAATATTGATGAACAGAAGGACCTTGGGATTCAAGTGTATGTTTCCTTGAAAGAAGCAACACAGTTAGAGAAGATGGTGACAAAGATATGTGATATGTTTGCCTTTATATGTCAAGGTATTAAATATAGAAGTTGGAACCTTATATTGCAACTTTAAAAAACTTTTCAAAGCACTTGTTTGAGTCCTCTCGGAGTATTGTGTGCAGTTCAGATCACCATACTATAGGAAGATGTTATTGTACTGAAGAGAATGAAGAGGAGATTCATCGGGATGTTGACTCGATTTGCTGTCCACAGCATCAGCAGCTTTCATGTCAGTTGCGGACTTAGTTATTGGACAGACTGGGTGTGTTTTCCTTGGAGCAAAGCAGGCTGAGGGATAACCCAATCGATGCATAGAAAATTAGAGGCATATAAAGGGTAGGTAGTTATAATCATTTTCCAGTGGCAGGGTTATCGTAAGGTGAGAGGCAGGAGGTTTACAAGGAATTTGTGGGAATTTTTTTTTACACAAAGTGTCTTCGTTATTGGAACATGCCGCACAAATAAATAAGGCATAAAAGGATAAGGACCAAATATCATAAATAGGATGAGTGTCAATAGCCAAAAAGCTTGGCAAAGATTTCTGTGCAGTACAATTATGGCAAAGATTCTCAAATTATCAAAGGAGGGTTAGCTAGTGATAGAAGTTCTCAACAGCAAGGAAGCAATTGTGGGAAGAGAAATTGCAATACAAATGTAAAATCTTCATCTGGAGGAGAAATTGCTCTGTTCAAAGACAAATCCCACTATGGACTGCTTTATCCTAAACTTAAGATATGCTTTTCATAGCTACTTCTAGTGTAATCAAGGCGTAACAATTAAGGAAATCTGGTCAAGAAGGGAAATGTAGGACCAGATAACCTTGGTCGAATGTGCTACAAAAGGTAATGGATTCAGCCCAGCATATCCCAGATAAAACCCTCCGAACCATTGAGCACATCTACATGAAACATTGACGTAGGAAAACAGCATCTATCTTCAAAGAACCTCACCACACAGGCCATGCTCTTTTCTTGCTACTGCCATCAGGTCGAAGGTACAGGAGCCTCAGGACTCACACCAATTACTACCCTTCAACCATCAGGCTCTGGAACAAAAGCGGATAACTACACTCATTTAAGGAACTCTTTTATCTTGTTATTTCATGCTCGTTATTTGTTACTATTTAGTCATATCTGTATTTGCACAATTTTCTGTCCATTGTTTATAGTTACTGTTCTATGGATTTGCTGAGTATGCCCACAGAAAAAGAATCTCAGGGTTGTATGTGGTGACATGTATGTACTCTGATAATAAATTCTGCTTTGAACCTTTCCTAATTGTGAGTGATAGGGTGGGGTTAACCAGCATCGGTAGAAATTGGGTGACATTCTCACTGAGCAGGAAAATGCTGACCCAAAGCATTAAAGCCAGGAAGACCAAAGAAGTTAATGGAACATGCAGTAAATAATGACGGTAGATTAAAGAACTTCAATTTACAGCAGACAGTTGTCATTGAAGTAAATCTGTGCAGTGTTATTTAGGTTTGAATGCCAACACTATGAAAATATTTCTAGGTGGCCACATTAAAATGCCCCATCTTTATCTGGACTCCAATGTAAATGCAAAAAGGATCGAGCAACATTCATTGAGTTGCTAATTTTTTATCTTTTTGCATTTGGCAGAGGCCATGACTTCAATCAATGATTTTAAAACTTAACCATCTGCTGATCAGACCTCCCTAGCCCATAAATTGATGCAGAGACAGTAATATAACTCTGCTGTCAAAATATCAGCACATATGGTGTAAACATGCTCAAAAATCTTTCCACATGGAAAATACCTGTCATTATTAAACTTTTCTGACTTTGGGGGATTCCTAATAGTCTTTAAAACTAAATGCTGATTAAGCAACCCCTTGTTGTAGCTGTCAAGAAATCTTGGACACAAATCAGCTAGTTAATCCTTGAACATTCAGTCTTACTTAAAATAATAGGCAAAGGATGAGGCAAAAATGACCCAGATGTTAGAGGTCATGCCCCCCTGGGGGTTTGGCCCATTCATTTATAATCTGCAATGAGTGGTGCTGTCTGAAGGGCTCCTTTCCCCAGACGCCTACTATTATCTTCCAGAAGGGAGTTAACACAGATTGCCAACAGTCATTCCACAGTCCTTGGGTTGATGGTTGCTGCCGGTTGCAGCTGGCAAATGTTTTAGCTCAGTTTTACTTTTAAGGAAGAGAGGACCCAAATGTTGAAGAAGCAAATAGGATGGCTACCCTCGAGACTGTACTTCCAAATTAACAATAGCTGACTGTTCTCATCATTTCTGTGCTTCAGTTCCCTTCAGGGCATCAAAGAAAAGAAAACAAACGCAGGATGCATACTCCCTTTGAGTAATGTTAGGACACACCATCTTTCAAGTCTTGTATTATTTTGTAGCCTTGTACCAATACAGCAATGTTTACTGCTACAGTCCTTGTCCGGTACGGCTCATTATTTACTTAAAGAGGAAGTCAACTGCAGGAGGAGGTACTTTCAAGTTAAAGTCTTTATTCGTTTGTTTGCTGCTCATTGTTTTCTTGTAAGCATTCTTCTTCCCCTGAATAAATGACCTTGGCAAGATTGGCTTCCCCCAAGAGACTAGAATATGGAAAGTTCAATCAAAGAGACAGATATGCTCTTGTGCTGTAAGTTCAATCATCAGCATCTGTATTGAGCCTTTTGAAAACAATTGAGACTTGTGGTTTTCTTTGCAACTCACATTCTGGCTGTTTTTAATGATAAACAGACTAAGTAGCAACCAGATCCCCTCCAAGATGTGTGAAGAGGTACTGGGGTTTCACCATGTCAGCACAGCTGTCAGCATGATAATACCAAGCTATGGGTTTTCAATAGCATCCCTCTTCTGCTAATTCACCTAATCTCAGGCAGTGCAATACTGGGGCTTCTCCCCATTGGACTCAGGAGGAGGGAAGGGAACTGTCAGCTCATATTCTCATTTCACATAACTATTTTACGAACACTGTGGCTGTTCACATACCTAGAAATTCTGATCCTCTGCAGGCCTGGTGATGAGTGAGGTGCTAGACTGGCACTGTGATGGCTGATTAATGGCTGTATCATCATGGGTCACCTGCTGGTAATTTCAGTGGTATCAGGTAGAGGGGAGCGGGAGGAACCAGACGGTTTGAACCATAGGCCCTTTGGTGGGCTGAGTAGTGTGTGGGGAGGTCAGGCCTTATTACTTGGGGTTGGAACATTGGAGGGTGGGAAGTGCAGTGGTATTTGGAAAGATCATGTCTTAGTTGGGTTTGTGGAGAGGGCAACAAGCTGGCCCTGTGGTTGGGGTGTTTAGGTGACAGACATGTGAATTTTAAAGTTTCTTAAAACTTTTGAACTGCTTCAAAATTTAGCTTATTGTCTACTGTGCCTTTCTTAATGCATCATATATAACAGTACTCAGGTGATAAACATCTGCAATTCTCCACTTGGTAGACTTTCACAGAGTTGGTGTGTTGTGTTGATGATCTGATGCATGTTATTCTTCTGTTGTAGAAAAAGCATTTCATCTTGCGTTATTGCTTTATTTCCGCTGCTTCCATACTGATACTTTCTCCCATGTCATCTCCGGCCTAGGTTCGAGACAGATTTAATTGTCTGACGTCTTGATCTTGTGGAGGGTATATTTTGCAGAGTTCTGCTATCATGTACCTTCTACCATTCAGTATTTCAGCAGGGAATCTCAGGTCAGTCTTAAAGGGAGTAGCCTGAGGTGAACATAAATCAACATTTGAATCTCCGTTTACTTTTCTGGATTTGGTAAGGTTCCAGTTGGCTTTTTGGTCATCTCCCTTTGCTAGAGTATTCTTGGTGTCTGTTGCTTACTAATTCAAATATCTGTAGAAACATTACCAAAATTTTATTGAATGCACAATGATGTCATAGCATGTGGTGAGCCAAATTCTTAAAGATACACATACTCTGATTAGTACCATATCTTTTAAATGTTGCAATTGTATCTCTACAGCTTCCTTTGGCAGCTTTCCACCATCCCTTGTGTGAAGAACCTGCCCCCAGATCATCTTTGAATTTTTCCCATCTCACCTTAAATCTAAGCCCTCTAATTTTAGATTTTATTGCCCTGAGCAATAGGTAGTGTCCATCCACCTTATTTATGCCTCTCAAGAGTTCATATGCCTCTATAAGGTCATCCTTCACTCCAAGGAAAACAGTCACTGCCAATCCACTCCCTCTTATAACTCCCAGCCTGCAGTCCCAGCAACATCCCAGTGAAGCTTTTCTGCACCTTCTTTCACTGAATCATGTCCTTCTTTAGAATCCTGACCAGAACTCCTCATTATATTCCACGTGTGGTCTCACCAATTTTTTGCATCCTGGCATCAAAACTCTTACATTCCTTATAAGGCCAGCATGCCATATGCTTTCTACAGTGTCACTAAGCTCAGGGAACTATTTACTCGAACCTCTAGGTCTCTGTTCCACCACACTCCCAGAGCTCTGTGTACATCCTTCCCTGGTTTAACTTCACAAAATGAATTACTTCATGCTTTTCTGAGTTGAATTCCATCTGACATTCCTTGGTCCATTTAGACAACCTCCTTCTCTGTTCACCACACTACTAATTTTGGTGTCATTTACGATTTGTCAATATAGATATTAACAGATGCCACTGGTCATAGGCCTCCACAATGACAAACGATCATCCACTACCACACTTACTTCTTCCAATGATTGCAAGCTATTCCCTGCAGATCCTCTCACTTTGGATCAATTTAGCTAGATCATTTTGGATCCCATGTGATCTCTCCATCTAGACCAGCCTACCTTGTGGGACTTTGTCAGAAGCTTCGCTAAAGTCCAAGGTAGATAAGGTCCACAGCCCTGGCCTCATCAATCCTCTCAGTCAGTTCTTCAAAAAAAAACACAAATTTATGAGCCATGATTTCCAATGCACAAATCAATGCTGACTATTGCTGATCAGTCCTTGCTAGTCCAAATGCAAATAAATCTGGTCTCTCAGAATCCCCTCCAGTAACACACCATTGCTGTTAGGCATACCAGCCTGTAGATCCTTGGCTTCTACTTGCAATAGCCATAACTTAAGCCACTCTCCAGTTTTCAAGTACTTCACCTATGTGTTGAGCCTATATGTTGTTTTAATTTTGACTGAATTTGTTTCTAATGTCTATTCTCAATATAAAAACAAAAAAAACTGAAAGTAGGTCAGGTAGTATCTGTGGAAAAAGTAACAGTGAATATTCTAGGTTGAAGATACTTCATTGGAACTAAGAATGAGAGAGAGAGATCTTAATTGTAATAGCAGAGAAGATGAGGGAGGGCAATGTGTGGAACAGATAGAAAATAGGAGTTGATTAGTGAAATGATGTAGCCATTGAAGGGACAATTAAACTCCTATGTAGCGTTCTTGCTGTTTGGGCTGTAAGCTCCTGGAAATGGTGTTTCAGTAGCTATCATCCCATTTGGAATGTACTTCTGCCACACTCAAAATGATGACACCCTTTTCACGATACCTTCATAAATGCCAGTGCAGTATATAGCTCACAGTCTGCACTGCTCTATATTCATGTAACTTTCATGCATCTTCTCAAGTAATTTATCTTGCATCTTTTGGATTCTGAATCCAGCCAACTGTACACCAGTTTCTGGTGAGATACCAACTCTGATTGACAAATAATGTTTTGCTGCTCAAAGGGTTTGCTTTATCTTTCTAGGTGACTTTTGAACCACTTGCTGATAAAATTGTCAGTAAGACCTCATCTTTGTCGGCCTCTTCTTTGATCTCAGGGAGCTGTGGATGTGTCACATTTACTTGGTAGTATATCTCCACACCATGATCTCCCATCTCATGCTCCTTCTGGGGTTACAGTTCAATGAGTGCATTTATATCACTTCCTGGTTTGCCTTTCAGAGTTGAAGTCTGAAGCCTCAAGACTGACGTCTGCAAACTTGTTGGTTCCTGATGTAAGATATCTTTGCAGATTTGCATTAGAGACCAGAGAAGGCTTTAAACTACAACTTTCATCCCTATAGCTATAGCTGTGAATATTTATACATAAAATCATGAGGGGTACAGATAGACTTAATACAACAATCTTTTTCCAGAGGTTGGGAATCAAGAACTAGAAGACTTAGGTTTAGGGTGAGAGGGGAGAAATTTAGTAGGAATGCAAGGACAAATTTTTCATCAAAATGGTGAAAGACGGTATATGGAATGAGCTGCCTGAAGGAATGGTTGAGATAGGTACATTAACAATATTTAAAAGGTACTTGAACAGGTGTATGATAGAAAGTTTTGGAGGGATATGGGTGAAATGCAGGGAAATAGGATTAAGTTAGATGTGAATTATGGTTGACATTTGTATGAAGGATCTGCTTCAGTGGTGTATGACACTGTGACTCTGTATACAATGATTAAGAACTCTATTTCCTGTCCACAAAGTTGCCTATCTGTCCCCTAACTATAGAGTCCCCTATTAGGAGTTCCCTAAATTGAAAATGAACCTGCATCCAGCACTTCCTCTGACAGCGTGCTCCACACTCACACCACCTTCTGTGTGAAGAAGTCATGACAAAGTGTCTCAGCCTGAAACGTCGACAGTGCTTCTCCTTATAGATGCTGCCTGGCCTGTTGTGTTCCACCGGCATTTTGTGTGTGTTGTCCCCTATTACCGCTGCCATCCTCTTCCATTCCCCACCCTCCTGAGTCACAGGGCCAGACCCAGGTAGATCATTGTATTGAAACGGGCCCTTCAGTCTGTCTGACCTATGCCAAACCTCTGCCTGGTCCTATCAACCCACACCTGAACCGTAGCTCTCCATGTCCATCATGTCCTTGGACTTACTGTAAAAGTTGAAAAGTGCATCCACCGCTTCCTCTGACAGCTTATTCCACACTCACACCACCTTCTGTGTGAAGAAGTCCCTCCTCTGATTCCCCTTAAATATTTCAACTTTCTCTCTTAATTTATTACCTCTAGTTCTCGTCCGACTTTTCATGATCTCATGGACCATAGGTCTTCATGGCAAGATACAGAAGATATCTTGTGCGCAGATACTGCTGCTGCCCAGGTTGGGACCCAGCTGGGTTTGAACTCAAGACCATCTGCCTTGCAGTCCAGTGCTGATGCCACTACACCACCAGCCAGCCCAATTCTATCTATAACTCTCATGATTTTGTACACCTCTATCAAATCTTCCCTCATTCTCCTACGCTCCAGGAAGTAAAGACCCATTCTATTCAACCTTACCCCATGACTTAGGTCCTCAAGTCCCAGCAACCAAAGTTCATTATGATTGCAGCAAGATACATTTACTCCAGTATTCAAATATTCTTACAATAAAACCTAAGTCTCCTTACATCTTTTTCAATGCACACAATTTTGCCTAGTGTCATCTTATCTTCAGAAAACTAGGAAATACAACATTTAGTCCTGTCAGGCAATTATTGACATATGGTGAGTCCCAAGTACTGATCTTTGCCATATCCCATTGGTCACAGCCTGCTAACTTGATAAAGACTCATTTATTCTTCCTCTTTACTTTCTCCACATGTAGTACTATGGACTCTAACTTTATTGACCAATCTTTTGCATTTGACTTTATCTAATAATTTCTGAAAATATAGGTACACTATATCTATTCTTTGTATATTCTACCAATCATATCCTCATAGGACCTTTACAGTTTAGTCAAATATTATTTCTCTTTTCATAAATCTTTAGTGATTCTGGTCAAACCCATTATTATTTTTAAGTGTTCTGTGATTACGTCCTTTTTTTACTCCAGTAAATTTCCTGCTTTTTTTTTTCTTCCCTAGGCTAATAACATAGTTCTGTGGCAACCCACTTCCTAGCGCACTCGAACCGGCTCACAAATAGCCAGCGCGCTGGCATAAAGGCCTGTCCCAAAAGGGCGCCCGGTCTGCTTCACTAACAGAGGGAAAAGCTCGCGCGGGACTGTGAACACGTGCCTCCTACAGCATCCGTGCCTGGGGAGGGCGGGATCAGGGAGGCTTTAAAGCGAAGCCGCGAAGTTCGAATAAAATCTTCTTTAACTGCCGTTTATCGACTCCGTGTCATTATTTCAGCACACCGCTACAATTCTTTGTTTTCTGTCCCCTCTTTTCTTAAATAGTGAGGCTACATTTGCTATCTTCCGACCTACATGAGCCGTTTCAGAATCTACAGAATTTTGAACAAGTGAGAAAATACTTCCATCGTCGATACATTTCGTACTCCTATGGAGCTGGTCATCAGATCCTCATGATTTATTGGCTTGAAGTTTCACTAGCTGCCCATATACAATACTTTAACTAACACAAACACATCAATCTTACCAGATACTTCTATAATATTTCTGGCATGTTTTGGGCATTTACTCCCATGAAATCAGCCACAAAACATTTGTTCAATTTTCTGCATTTCTTTATTCCCTGGTATGCATTCTCCCATACATTCTCCCAATAGTGCGTGACCCACATTTACCTGGATTAGTTTTTCCCCGTTTACATAGCTATGCATCACTTACAGCCTACTTTTATGTTCCTCATCAGTTTAATCTCCCTTCCCTTCATTTATCAATTACTTTGTCTTCCTTTGCTGAATTCCAAAAAAAACTTCCAATCCTCAGTCTGTTGTTACAGCTGAAAAACCTTGAAGCTGTTATTTGATTTAATACTAAATTCAATTTCTCCTGTCAGCCATGCAAATGATAGTTTGTCCTGTTGTGTTTCTCTGTCTTAAAGGTATGTATTTGACCTATGATCATTCCTCTGTGCCCATATTTTCTCTTAATGTTAACTTGCATGATGCACACATGTGTTAGTGTGTCCTACGATCATGGGAATAAAAGGCACTGACTTCAAAGTACAGTGTATACACAGGGGCAATAAAAGATTTACTTGCAGCAGCACCACTGGTACATAGCATCAGACAGCATTCACAAGAAAAACATAAAATATACAGTATATTTTTTTGCAAGGAATAACACAATTAGAATTTTTAAGAGGTTTCCTGAAAGTTTAAAACAGCTTAAGGAACTTTCTTCTCGTGGGAGCCAGTGAAAAAAAGAAGGAACCAAAGTGTCAAGAGGCATCACGGAAACATGTAATGTATCAATAAATACCCTACAATGCTTCAGATGAAGTATTACCAGATCATCTCAAAAAGGCACAGCAAAAAGATTTCATCGCGACACAGAAAGGCAAGTTCCATGAAATTCATTAAAAGAGGATCTATTCAATGAAGAACACTCGTGGTCAATAACCAGAGTAAAGCAGTTGATGTGGAAAGAACTTTAGGTGGAACTTACTCCCTATATATGTTTCCAATTCCTGCCTCCTCCTCTTTTTTTTGCCTAAAATCAAGCATGGCGTAGCTGCCTTCCCAGAATTTAAATCATACTGTATCTAGAAGAGAGAGTAATACCTGGATGATCATTAATCATAACAACCAAGCAACATAAATGACAGCAAGGTTTCACTCCCAGATGAGCTCAATGCCTTTTATGCTCACATTCTACTATTTAACTGATAAAACGTGGAGACACTTGGTGAACCCCTACAGACATTGACCCTGTGATGTCAGTCTCTGAGGCTGATGTGAGAGCATCCTTCAATCCACAGAAAGCACCTTGCCCCGACAGTGCACCAGGCCAAGCCCGGAAGGCCGGTGCTAATCAAATAGCTGGAGATCTCCACCTCTTCTTCCAGCAGTTTGAGGTACCCAATTGCTTCAGGCAGACTTCAATCATACCGTTGCTCAAGAGAAACATGGCAGCCTGCCACAATGACTATTGTCCAGTAGCACTAACATCCACTTTGAGAGGCTGGTCATGGAGGATATCAACTCCTGCCCGGAAAGTGGCCTGGAGATGCTCCATTTTGCCTATCATCTCAACAAGTCAATGGCAGATTCATTCATTAGCCCTTCATCAGCTCTGGAACATCTGGATAATAGAAATGGCTACTTTTCATTGGCCACAGTTCAGCATTCAACACTACCATCCCCTTGAAGCTAATCACTAAGCTCCAAGTCCTCCCTGAGCAATTGGATTATAGGTTTCTTCACTTGCAGGTCAGTACAGACTGGCAACAAGATCCTCTCCACAATCACCGTCAGTGGAGGTGCACAACAAGGATGTGCTTAACCTCCTGCCCTACTCACTTTGTTCCTGTGGTTGTGTGGCTAACTACAGCTCCAATGCATATTTAAATTTGCTGATAGCACCGCTGTTGTAGGCCAAATCAAAGGTGATGATAAGTCATCATATTGGAGGGAGTGCAAAAATCTGTTTGAACTTCTCAATCAATGCCAGCAAAACCATGGAGCTTATTATTGACTATAGGAAAAGGAAACTGAAGGTCCAAAAGCCAATCCTCATTAGATGACAGAGGTGGAGAGGGTCAGTAACATAGAAAACATACAGTGCAATACAGGCCCTTCGGCCCAAAAACCTGTGCCGAACATGTCCTTACCTTAGAAATTACAATAGACAATAGACAATAGGTGCAGAAGTAGACCATTCGGCCCCTCGAGTCTGCACCGCCATTCTGAGATCATGGCTGATCATTCACTATCAATACCCAGTCCCTGCCTTGTCCCCATATCCCTTGATTCCCCTATCCATCAGATATCTATCTAGCTCCTTCTTGAAAGCATCCAGAGAATTGGCCTCCACCGTCTTCCGAGGTAGTGCATTCCACACCTGCACAACTCTCTGGGAGAAGAAGCTCTTCCTCAACTCAGTTTTAAATAACTGACCTCTTATTCTCAATCCATGCCCTCTGGTACTGGACTCTCCCAACATCTGGAACATATTTCCTGCCTCAATCCTATCAAATCCTTTAATTATCTTAAACGTTTCAATCAGATCCCCTCTCAAACTCCTCAATTCCAGCGTGTACAAGCCCAATCTCTCCAATCTCTCTGCGTAAGACAGCCCTGCCATCCCAGGAATCTACGCTGTCTACGCTGCACTTCCTCAACTGCTAGAATGTCCTTCCTTAAACCTGGAGACCAAAACTGTACACAATATTCCAGGTGTGGTCTCACCAGGGCCCTGTACAAATGCAAAAGGACATCCTTGCTCCTGTATTCAATTCCCCTTGTAACAAAGGCCAACATTCCATTTGCCCTCTTCACTGCCTGTTGCACTTGCTCATTCGCCTTCATTGACTGGTGAACTAGGACTCCTAGGTCTCTTTGCATTTCTCCCTTACCTAACTCTATGCCGTTCAGACAATACTCTGCCCTCTTGTTCCTGCTTCCAAAGTGGATAACTTCACATTTATTCACATTGAATGACATCTGCCAAGTATCTGCCCACTCACCCAGCCTAACCAAGTCTCCCTGTATTCTCCTAACGTCCTCTTCGCATGTCACACTGCCACCCAGTTTAGTATCGACAGCAAACTTGCTGATATAGTTTTCAATGCCCTCATCTAAATCATTGACATAAATCGTAAAGAGCTGTGGTCCCAATACAGAGCCCTGTGGTCCCCCACTAGTCACCTCCAGCCAGTCCGAGAAACACCCATTCACTGCTACCCTCTGCTTTCTATCTGCCAACCAGTTTTCTATCCATGTTGAAACCCTGCCCCCAATGCCATGAGCTCTGATTTTACTCACCAATCTCCTATGTGGCACCTTATCGAATGCCTTCTGAAAATCTAGGTATACAACATCCACTGGCTTACCCTCGTCTAACATCCTTGTTACACCCTCAAAAAACAGATTAGTCAAGCATGATTTGCCCTTGGTAAATCCATGCTGGCTCGGCCTAATCCTATTTCTGCCATCTAGATGTGCCACTATTTCGTCCTTAATAATGGACTCAAGCATCTTCCCCACGACTGACGTTAGGCTAAAAGGGCGATAGTTCTCCGTTGTCTCCTTCCCTCCCTTCTTGAAAAGTGGGATAACATCAGCCACTCTCCAACCTTCAGGAACTGATCCTGAATCTAAGGAACTTTGGAAAATGATTACCAATGCATCCGCAATTTCCTGAGCCACCTCTTTTAGAACCCTCGGATGCAGACCATCTGGACCCGGGGATTTATTAGCCTTCAGTCCTACCAGTCTACTCATCACAGTTTCTTTCCTAATGTCAATCTGTCTCAATTCCTCTGATATCTTATGACCCTGGCCCATCCATACATCTGGGAGATTGCTTGTGTCCTCCCTGGTGAAGACAGATCTAAAGTACGCATTAAATTCTGTTGCCATTTCCCTGTTTCCCATAACAATTTCTCCCAATTCATTCTTCAAGGTGACAACATTGTTCTTAACTATCTTCTTTCTCTTCACATAGCTAAAAAAGCTTTTGCTATCCCCTTTTATATTCCTGGCTAGACTGAGCTCATACCTGATTTTTTCTCTCCGTATTGCTTTTTTAGTTAAGATCTGCTGCTCCTTAAAACTTTCCCAATCACCTGTATTCCCACTCATCTTAGCCCTGTCATACTTCTTTTTCTTTAATGCTATACAATCTCTGACTTCCTTTGTCAACCACTGTGGCCCCTTCCCCCTCTTTGAATCCTTCCTTCTCATTGGAATGAACTGCTTTTGCATCTTTTGTATTATCCCCAAGAATATCTGCCACTGCTGATCCACTGTCTTTCCTGCCAGGGCATCCGCCCATTTAACTTTGGCCAGCTCTTCCCTCATGGCTCTGTAGTCTCCTTTATTTAATTGCAACACTGACACCTCTGATCTGCCCTTATCCCTCTCAAATTGTAGATAAAAACTTATCATGTTATGATCACTACTTCCTAATGGCTCCTTTACTTCAAGATCACTTATCAATTCCTGTTCATTACACATCACCAAGTCCAAAATAGCCTCGTTCCTGGTTGGCTCAAGCACAAGCTGTTCCAAAAATACATCCCTTAGACACTCCACAAACTCCCTATCCTGGGGTCCAGCACCTACCTGATTCTCCCAGTTCACCTGAATGTTGAAATCTCCCATAACGACTACATTACCTTTAGCACATGCCAATGTTAACTCCCTAATCAACTTGTACCCAATATCCACGCTACTGTTTGGGGGCCTGTACACAACACCCATTAGGGTCTTTTTACCCTTGCTGTTCCTCAGCTCAATCCACACAGACTCTACTTCCCCTGTTCCCAAGTCACCTCTTGCTAAGTTACCTAGAGTTACCCATAGCCCTCCATTTTGTACCTCTCCAGGAGTCTCTTAAAAGACCCCATGATATCCACCTCCACCACTGTTGCCGGCAGCCCATTCCACATAAATGCCACCCTCTGCATAAAAAACTTACCCGTGACATCTCCTCTGTAGCTACTTCCAAGCACCTTAAAACTGTGCCCTCTTGGGCTTGCCATCCCAGCCCTGGGGAAAAAGCCTCTGACTATCCACACGAGCAATGCGTCATCTTATACACCTTTAAATTTAACTTTAAATTCCTTGGAGTTACCAGAAAAGATGATCTTTTGTGCGAGCAGTGCATAATTACCATCACAAAGAAGGCATAACAGCGTCTCTGCTTTCTGAAATATTTGCATAGAATCAGCATGTCTTCTAAAACTGTAACTAAGTTCTATGGATGTATGGTGGAGAGAATCCTAATTGGTCGCATGATGACCTGGTATGGAAACACTAATGGGCAGGAACAGAGAAGTCCACAGGAAGTGATAGATACAGCCCAATCCATCACGGATAAAGCCCTCTCCACACGAGAGCACATTTATAAAGTGTGCTGCTACAAGAAAGCAGCATCAATCATTAGGGACCCCCCAGCACCCAGACCATGCTCTCTTCTTGCTAACACTATCATGTAGGAAGTGGAGGAGCCTTAGGTCCCACACCACCAGCCTCAGGAACAGTTGTTAGCCTGCAACCATCAGACTCCTGAACCAAAGTGGATAACTTCACTCACTGCAACTCTGAACAAACTCCACAACCTGCAGACTCACTTTCAAGGACCTTGCAACTGATGTTCTCAGTATTAGTTATTTATGTTTATATGTAATTTGCACAACTTGCCTTCTTTTAAAGCATAGAATTTAGAATACGACAGCAGAGAAACAAGCCCTTTGGCACATCTAGTCCGTGCCAAACTATTAATCTGGCAAGTCCCACTGACCTGCACCAGGACATAGCTCCCCATATCCTTTCCATCCAGGTACCAAGCCAAATTTCTCTTAAATGTTAAAACTGAACTTGTATCCACCACTTCCACCAGCAGCGCATTCCACATTCGCAGTACCCTCTAAGTGGAGATGTTACCCCTTATGTTCCCCTTTCATATTTCATCTTCACCCTTAACGTATTACCTCTAGTTCTAGTCCCACCCAACATGAGGAAAAAGCCTGCTTGCATTTACCCTGTCTATACACCCAAGAATTTTGTGTAACTCTATCAACTCTCCTCTCAACCAAACTTTACAGATTGGGAGTTGTTTTTGATAAATGCTATTGTATTTCTTCATTTTCCTGTAAGTACCACCAGGGAAATGAATCTCAAGGTAGTGCATAGTGACATACACGTACTTTGATCAAAGACTCATGACCTGTTCTTCCTTTAACCAGACCTTCGTGATCTCCAATTTAGGATTCTGTTTACCAGTCCAAATTTCCAGTTAAAGTCAGCTCTTTCCTCTGCCCCCACCTGTCATCCAATTGTGTCCAATAGTTGTTTCCATTTTCTCTGTGGAACAGTACAAGTAAGAATAAGAATTAGTGTCTTATTTGCAGGAATTTTTTCCACTTTTGGAGACCTGCCCAATGTTTTGTTCTTCAGGGAGAATCTGTAAGTGAACAAATAGCCTGCAGTGCTTTCAGTTCTATGGGCCTGGACTCTCTGTGTGTTGCAAGACAACCAGATGAAAAATAATCCAGCAATGTATATCACTGAATTTCCATACAGAGCTCCAGGCTAATGCTTTCCGTGTTCAGGAATCAGGAAGTCCTCCACCGTACAGTTCAGAGTACATATCTCTCATAGTCACAGTTGACAATGAACCTCTGCTTTGTAAGTGGTCCACATAAGGAGATTCTTTGGTTAGTTTCTCAGTGCGGAAATTATGATAAATCAGTATTCCATCATGTGAATGCATACAGAATCTGAGCCCACCCTCTCAATAAGATCTTTGGTCCTGTTCAATAACTATGAGAATCAAATTCTCGCTGTTTGTTTCTACTTGCTTTGCATAATTTACAAGCCTTTTCGAAAATATCATAACTCATCCTTGTTCCTTAAAAAAATCCCTATTAACCTTTATCATCTTCAGGTGCTGCATTACAACATCTTCAGTGCCATCACACAAACACATATAACACATGTGATAATGGGTCACATGGATGGTAACAACATAGATTCGGGTTCACTATTTTTTTCTGACACATCCTTTTAAATAAGTAACAGTGGGATGAGAAATAATAGATATCTAGGGAATAGGTACCAGTCAAAGCTGTTCAGAGTAAAGGTTAGTTCTTTCTAATGGAATAGATTTAAACCCAGCATTAACTGCACAGCCTGCATCTAATCTGATATAAATGTGTCTGACACACAAGGGGAGTCTTGTTCACTAAGACAGATAGTTAATATTAGGCTGCTTGCCCATGGCTACAAGTGGTTCACAGGTGTTCACAAGGATAAACAGCTGGTGTGTGCTGCAATTGGAATACCTCAAAGTACTCTGCCTTCAGGTTATTAGGGAGTGAGTGTGTGTGTGTGTGTGTGTGTAAGTAAAGAAAAATGAGCAGTAGTAGTAACTAGGAGACAGTCTGCTTGAGAAATAATACTGTTCAGCAGACTTTGTTCAATCTATCTGCCTCACATGACTGTATGTATCTTACTTGACACACTGACCATTGCAAAAATGTAGTGAAATGTAAGAAAAGCATCGAGCATTTCAAACACTTTCATAGTGGTTAAGATTTTTCTATTTCCTGCCAATGTCTGCCAGATTTGACATGTGTTCTGAATATTTGGATAAGACTGAAGTTAAATTCGATCTAAATAAGGTAAGAATCCCTGGTATGACAGGAAAGATACTCTTCTTAAGTGAATATGTTTTTTTTCTAATTATCCATTGTCATCCATCAGCTTTTTTCTTTGGTAGGTGGTAGGGGGTTGACTTTTTATATATATAAAAAAATTTCTTTCATGATGTATGACCTATTTTTAAATTTTTGATTACAGAGTGTTTTGATTACACCTTTATGTGTTATTCTATACCATTTTGATCAATTTTATTACAATATATGAATTATGTTGAGTTATGTTATGTTGAGATGTATCTATGTTTTGCACTCTGTAAATCTTTTTTTTTCTGAATAAAAATATTGTAAAAAGAAAGGAAAGATACTAGCTTGGACAGAAGATTATCTGACTGGAAGAAGGGAAAGAGTAGAAGTAAAGGGGATCTTTTCTGGTTGTCTGCCGGTGACTAGTGTTGTTTTGCAGGAGTAGATATTAGGTCCACTACTTTTCATGTTATATGTTAATGATCTGGATCACAGAATTAATGGCTTTGTGGCCCAGATTGTGGATGAATCAAAGATAGTTGGAAGGGCAGGAAATCCAGAGAAAGGCTTGGACACATGAGGAGAATGGGCAAAGAAGTGGCAGGTGGAAGTATACGGTCATGCACTTACAGTGTAAGATGGTGCTCCTGAAGACGTGTGACAGCTTACTGGTAGTTTGATTAAAACCATTACTAATAGCACTTCTTTTGAAGTAAGTTGTGATAAACTATCACTGCAAACAATGAAGAAGCAAGCAAAGGCAAAGCAAATTCCTGGGATGTGCCCTACTGGTGTGCTGCAAGATCAATGCACTTGGACATGGAGCATTGCTGGTTGGAGTAAACGATTCGGAGGAGAGAAGATGGAACAGAGGAGTTCTGATGCTTATCCAACTGACTTGGATATGAGCGTGGGTCACATGGAGCCAAATTGGAGAGGTCAAGAAAGGCTTCTTCTGCAGAAAATTCCAGGTGCGGTGAATCGTTGGAAGGCACATTCAAGGCCTGGTACGATTCGCCGCAGCAAGCCCCTGATCCTAATGTAAGGTACAGATCGCTGTTTGGACAATCTAAATGCTGGCCCAGTTAGACTGGAAAGGCGGGGTTTCAAGATTTGGACACCTTGGATCATTCTGGTTGCCGAGCCGATTTGGTGAGGTCGAGAATGGCTCTTTCAGCAGCAAAATCCAAGCCAGGTGTGATTCACAGGCAGTGGAACCAGCAGTGAGAAGCTCAGACAATTTAAATGCCAGTCCAGATAGTCTTGGGGTTTCTCTCTCCCCAGTGCTAAGGCTGTGAGACTGTCCCCAGCTGCTGTACTTCATGACTGCAAACTTTGCGACTATTTGCCCCACTAACATAATGAACTGAATACAGAGGCTTTGGGCCTACTCTGGGCTGCTCCAGGGATTTGGATCTAAGAACTCATTTTGGTCCAGAATGCAGTTGCTGTTGATGGCTTCTATTGCTTTTGCATGATTTGTTTTGTGTCTTTTTTTTCTCTTCTTCTTCAGGCACTCGAGGTTGGGCTTATTTTTTTAATTGGGTTGTTTTGGATTTCTTACCGTGCAACTGCCTGTAAGCAAACAAATCTCAAGGTTGTATAATTACATGTTCTTTGATAATAAATGCACTTTGAAATTTTGTGTCTTTATTCCTCCCAACTTTGAAATTTGGAAGGAATAAAGCCGTAGGCTGCTTTCTAAACATAGAAATCAAAGGTGCAAAGGGACTTGGGAGTCCCTGTGCAGGTTTCCCTAAAGTTCAACTTGCAAGTTGAGTCCATAGGCAGATGCAACATTAGCATTCATTTGAAGAGGACTGGAATATAAAAGCAACACCCACAAATGCTGGAGAGTCTCAAATGGTCAGACAGCATCTATGCAGGAGAATAAATTGTCAATGTTTCAGGCCGAGACTCTTCATGAGGTCTTGATGAACAGTCTTGGTCTGAAAAGCCAACTGCGTATTCCCCTCCATAGACTGTGCTTCACATGTAAGGTTCCTCCAGCATTTTATGTGCATTTCTCAAGATTTCCAGCATCTGCAGAATTTCTCTAAATATAAAAGCAAAGGTATGATGCTGAAGCTTCATAAGGCAATGGTCAGACCATATCTGGATTATTATAAGCAGTTTTGAACCCCATATCTAATAAAGAGCAAACAAGAGGAAATCTGCAGATGCTGGAAAGGGTCTGACCCTCCCGACAAAGGGTCTCGGCCTGAAACGTCGACATCGCTTCTCCCTATAGATGCTGCCTAGCCTTCTGTGTTCTACCAGAATTTTGTGTGTGTTAATATCTAATAAAGGAGGTGTTGGCATTGGAGGGGGTCTGGAAGAGGTTTACAAGAATGATACTGGGAATGAAAGGGTTACCATGAGAGTCCGATGGTTGTGAGCCTATACTCACTGGAAACCTGATTCTGATTCTGATATTAAAGTGGATTTTTATAGATTACTGATTAGTCAGGACTTAAAATGTTACAGAGAAAGGGTAGGAGAAAGGGGTTGAGAAGGAAAATAAATCAATTGTGATCAAATAACAGCGCAGACTCAATGGGTTAATTATTCTCCAATATTATGGCTTTATGGCCTAATTCTTGGCCAGTTGTATATAGTAGAACCAAGCTTACAATTCCAAAACTGTCAAATTGAATTTCAGCAGAAAATAGAAAGATTTAAGATACGGAGACATGACATGGATAGAAAACTGGTTGGCAGATAGAAAGCAAAGGGTAGTGGTGAATGGGTGTTTCTCGGAATGGCAGGTGGTGACTAGTGGGGTGCCACAGGGCTCTGTATTGGGACCACAGCTGTTTACGATTTACATCAACGATTTAGATGAAGGCATTGAGAATAACATCAGCAAGTTTGCTGATGATACTAAGCTGGGTGGCAGTGTGACATGTGATGAGGATGTTAGGAGAATTCAGAGTGACTTGGATAGGCTGAGTGAGTGGGCAGATACTTGGCAGATGACATTTAATGTGAATAAGTGTGAGGTTATCCATTTTGGGAGTAAGAACAGGAAAGCAGATTATTATCTGAACAGTGTAGAGTTAGGTAAGGGAGCAATACAAAGAGATCTAGGAGTCCTTGTTCATCAGTCACTGAAGGTGAATGAGCAAGTGCAGCAGGCAGCGAAGAAGGCTAATGGAATGTTGACCTTTATTACAAAGGGAATTGAGTACAAGAGCAAGGAAATCCTTTTGCATTTGTACAGGGCCCTGGTGAGACCACACCTGGAGTATCGTGTACAGTTTTGGTCTCCAGGGTTAAGGAAGGACATCCTGGCTGTAGGGGAAGTGCAGCGTAGATTCACAAGATTAATTCCTGGGATGTCTGGGCTGTCTTACACAGAGAGGTTAGAGAGACTGGGCTTGTACACGCTGGAATTAAGGAGATTGAGAGGGGATCTGATTGCAACATATAAGATTATTAAGGGATTGGACAAGATAGAGGCAGGAAATATGTTCCAGATGCTGGGAGAGTCCTGTACCGGAGGGCATGGTTTGAGAATAAGGGGTAGGTCATTTAGGACAGAGTTAAGGAAAAACTTCTTCTCCCAGAGAGTTGTGGGGGTGTGGAGTGCTCTGCCTCAGAAGGCAGTGGAGGCCAATTCTCTGGATGCTTTCAAGAAGGAGCTAGATAGGTATCTCATGGACAGGGGAATCAAGGGATATAGGGACAAGGCAGGAACCGGGTATTGATAGTAGGTGATCAGCCATGATCTCAGAATGGCGGTGCAGGCTCGAAAGGCCGAATGGTCTACTTCTGCACCTATTGTCTATTGTCTATTAATACACATGTATATGCACACAATACAATGTATATGAGCACTCTCCAGGGTAACCCAACACACCCTACCATCAATAAACATCTTTAGAACTATGTGCATAGTATTTGTTTTCCCAGGTTCAAAGAGGACTTATCTAGGTTAACTTTACTGGTTTTCAAATGGGGAAAAGAAAAGGCAACCACAAGGCTGACTGGATTACTTTGCACCAATCTTCCTCTTCCTATTAATAGTGATGGCTCCTTAAGCAGTGCTGTCACTGTGATGGACACTCTCTGGGTCTTTTCCCAAATGGCCATGGAGCTGCTGGCAGCTGCACTGTCGCCAGACAGCAGAAAAACACCTCCAGGTGTCCTCCTCTACAGGAACACATGTCATGAACAAAACTGGAAACATGGGATTTATCCCATATTCCTGTAAGATGTAGTGAACTCCTGGCAATGAACACAATGATAACAGAAAAGTAATTTACTGCTATTTAATGAATCACAGGCAATGATTTGTGGCTGCTGGCAAATTCTCCATCAAATGAACAAGGAAGCTGCAGAGCCATGAATGAGGCAATTTGATCATTTTGAAAAAAAAACACTTCGGGAGGGAACCACCTGCAGAAAACCAATCAATCTAAATGTGGTGGACCAAAATAACTCTATTTGATATCAGAATCAAATCTGTAACAAACTGTTCATGTTTCATGTAGCACAGGCTTGCTTATCTAACGCATCTACATCCTCCATCACTTGGAAAACACAACCTCCTTTGTGCCTTCTTGCCATATTTAAGCTTTTGCATAGATATCTACCACAGTTAGTTTCTGCTGAATTCCCCTGGGTTAGCATCAATGCAAATGCAAAATAAACAGAGAAAATGATGGAAATACTCAAGCAGGCCTGGCAGTATGAAATGAGAGAATCGGAGTTAATTTCAGAGTTATAACTGTCAGGATATATCTTTCCTTTCATGCTGCCTGACCTGCTAACTATTCCCAATTTTTTCTGGCTTCCGTTCAGATTTCCAGTAGGTTTTCTTTGGGTAGTTTTTGCTTTTTTGTCAATTTCTGCATCGCTACATCACAACTCCATCAGTACCACCCATACGAGGCTTATGGAGTTCACCATATGTTCTTCTCTTCTGACCACAGTGCTGGAGTAGCTGTACTGTATCCCCAGTCTTTTTGCTAATGTCAATAATTTGTTAATCTGTTTTAAATTATCAATGTCTAATACTTCCTTAAAATGAAATTAATAGGTGTTGATTAACAGGTACGAAAGTGGGCTTTACCTCTGTTTAGGAGATCTTTTGATTGTCAATCAACTTGTTGCTTTCTGCTATTGGACACTGGGCAGTAGCTCACAAGCCCTGTGTTTGAACAAGAAGAAGCTGCAGTTTAAATTGACAGATAATGTGCAGTGCAGGATGAAAAGTTGACATGATAGGAAAAGTCTTCTGACTGTTAGCTACCATGTTGGTTGGATTCCAGATGGGTTATGGATAAGGACATGTAGTGTATGTAGTGAGTAGTCAGTGTATCCGTAAAATATAATGGCTGTCATGTTGTCTGTTGCTACCACTACTTTTGGCTAACAACAGTGGCCAATGACTCCACAAATATTTGACTCCACCATTTTATTAATTAGCTGCTCCGTACCCCTACAACTCCTATCAACCACTTTAGCTCAAATTACCCATTATTCAGCAAATTATATTCTTTGGTGCAAAGCAAATTTTTCTTTTTTTATTAATTTAATTTCAATCTTTCTTTTGTGCATTCAGGGTTGTTTAACAATTTGGATTTTCAAAATATATTCATATTACATTGCAAATTATTTTTTTTTATCATCACTCATATTATAGGTTCTCATTTAATAAGAATTATAACTTGATCTCCAGACTCTATATAATGTTAGATAAAGCTGGTTTTTGTCTTCCTGTCCCTCATGTACTCCTTTAGTTTAACGATCTCTCTTGAAGCTACTTTCTCTACCTCTACCTTATGGTCTCAGATGCATTTCCCTTCCATTATAGGTGAATGTAATGACTGGTAGAAATGAGTCTGAGACATAGGTAGGTATTGGAGTATTTTTGATCAGAGTAATAACCTCCCCCAAGGACTGCACTGTGGACATTATATGTAGTTGGTATTAGGGAGTGGAAAATTCAGGCAATGTTGTTGTGTGTGTGTGAAAGAGAGAGAGAGAGAGAGGGAGAGAGAGAGAGAGAGGGGTACAGGTAGAGGAGAGAGAGAGAGAAAGTGTGTGAGGTATAGGTAGAGGAGGGAGAGAGAGAGAGAGAGAGAGAGAGAAAGAGGTAGATGGATATGGATGAGAAGGGAGCTTTCTTTAAACTATATTCTACTATCCTGACATATTTCCTGCATGTATTAAAGCTATTCACGTTGTGTCTTGTTTAAGCAGTTCCACTGAAAACGATAAAAGCAAGCTGAGCACCCCTTGCAATTCAACAAAGAGTGTTTTGTTGAACAAATTAATTTATAGCTTCCTGGTCCGTAACCCATCAATGGCGTACATGAAGGGCAGCTCTAGATAAATTTCAACAGCTGGCAATAAATTTAGATTCCTAAATTATATTTTGTATTACTGGCTTAATTTCAAGTGTCACAAGAAGAATACATACCAGAGTCTGACTGTTAGGGAGTAACTGACAGCTTGAAGCATAGGTGTGGCAACACAAGGTGAAACAAACACAAAATGTTTTCTATTTTAATCTTTAGGTGTACTAAGGACCCAAATATTTATAAAGCAATTTACACTCTCAATACCACACCCCCCCCCCATTTAAAAATAGACCATTAAGAAGGATTATAATTATTCCTGGCTCTTCCCATCCAACGACTTTGAAGTTACTAACTTTTGAGGGCAGTCCTTCCTCATGCTTCACGTCATTGTTCATGCATGGGTCTGAATCTGCACCATGGCTGCAGGCAGTAAACAGTAATAGAGTGGGAACTATAGGCCTCAAATGCCACGCAGCTCTGACCTCATGGGAGGAGAAAGTCAAAGCTGGCAGTCGCTTTCCAATAAATACATCGTGATTGGCTGCTTGTGATGGAGTGACGGAGGCACCACCCATGAAACTCTTCTACGATAATAAGTCCAGCAGGAACTTTAATTTGCTCTCCACAGGAAAGTAGATTTTATTGTATTATCATTACATTTCTCTGAGGTGTTGCTGGCCAAGGTCTTGAGCTAAGAACCCCTATAAACTTGACCTGATCCTCCCCATTGATCAGCCAGTATGTTGGTGTTCTAAGTGCCATCTAGGCTGCAGAGTCCATGGGAGATAGGGGCTAATGCAACTCCAGACAGCTACGCGTGGTTCAGATTTCATTCCTACACTAGGCCAATAACCAGCATGCACCCGAACTTCTTCTGGGTAACCTACATAGGCCAGAGGCTAATCCTCTCAACATACCCACTTTCATGAAACTTTCTCAACTTGGATTCAATTCCAGCCAAGGAACTTTAAGAAGTGGCATCTGCTCACTGGAAGTGAGATCTGAGGATGATCAGGGGGCTCCTGGGTAAATTTCCCCTTCCTGGCTTAATGATGGTTGAGTATCAGTCATAAGCACAAGAGGTTCTCAGATGCCAGAAATCCAGAGTAACTCATACAAAATGCTGGAGGAACTCAGCTGGTCAATCACCATCTATGGAAATGAATAAACAATCAACATTTAGGGCCGAATACCCTTCATCAGGGCTACCTTCTATCATTCCATCCAACATCAGATATACCAAGCAGTGATCAAACCTATTCTGGAAATTTTCCTCTTTATTCAAAGCTTCTAGAATTTGCAAAGGCTTTGTAAATCTACAGCATTTTTGTTGCTATGACTCAGTGCTATATCAGTAGTGTTTTAAACCATCAGCCCCCAGAAATCTGCATTATTTACAGATTACTTCTATATTACTGTAAAATCTTAATAACTTCTTAAGCTTGCTATTAGGCAGAGAGAGCAAGAGCTAATTATTAGTTGTAGCAAGTTGTATTGTCATCCTTCAGAATAATGCAATGACAAAATATCATGCATCCATGTACAATACAACGAAGTTCAAATCTCACACTCGGTGAAAACAAATGCCTGCTGCTTGGAAGACTTGGGCAGACTTGAAAGCCCAAAGGAAGTAGCGGCCTTAACATACACGCAACATTTTAAGAACAGCTTCTTCCCCTCTGCCATCGGATTTTCACATGGTCCATGAACCCGTTAAAACTGCCTCATTATTCGTATACTCTATCCATTTATTTTTGTAATGTACAGTATTACTTGCACTATACTGCTGCCACAAAAATGGCTAATTTCATGACACAGATCAGTGATATTAACCTTGATTTTGATTATGATTCTTATGCAGACAATTTAATTAGACCAGGCTTTGCAGTATAAATTATGAGAGGAAGCTGAGAGACCTTTGTTTCCTAGCACCAAATAGTTCAAAGTTCAAAATACATTTATTATCAAAGTTCATACATATGTCACTGTAAACAGTAAAACCATGAAATTCATTTTCATAGTAAATAGAAGTACAATAGAAGCAATGAAAGACCACACCCAATAAAATAAACAAATACACATTAGCATCAAAACAGACTTAGTGTTGGCCTCTAGTACTTGTTCTGGTGTACTCTCAGTTTTAAGATGCCAAATGGAAAATTTTCCAAACTTTTAAACCTGACGTCATTACATGCAGAAAAACTATTTGGCTCAACCAACCTATGTTAAGCCTACATCATCTAAATATTATTATCTCTAATTTTGGATGCCTGTCTACTTTGCTCTCACTTTCAATTAGGTCTTTGTTTTTATTACCAACACTGGCAATGCATTCTGTGGCTGCACAACCTTTCTGAAGAAAAGGTTTTTCATATTCCCTGTCCAGAATCTTGTTCATACAATCGTATTACCAAATCCTCTTATCCTAAACCTTTCAATCAGTTTGTTTTTATCAAATTTGTCCCTTCTTCATTAAATCAACCCTAATCTTCTTTGTTCTAATGAAAACAGGACCCACTTTCCAATTCGCTGGCTTTGTACCTACTCGCAGCAGGCAGGGGTTTAAATAGACCTGCATAAATACCTGAACCACCTTCTGATAGCATTAAGCCCAAAACTGTCCAACTGTTCCAAACAAGGCATTACTAAGAACAAGAAGTTCTGCAGATGCTGGAAATCCAGAGTAACAACACACAAAATGCTGGAGGAACTCTGCTGGTCAAGCAACATTTATGGAGAGAAATAAACAGTTGATGTTTCGGACTGAGACCCTTCATTAAGACTCGGTCTCGTCTTAGGTCAGACAACAGATAAATCACTATAATGGCAATAATATTATGTCCATTTACATCAATCTGCATTGTAATTTCACTTTATTATGAATACTTCATGTTTTCTAGTACAACTTTAACATTCATCAGTCCCTCAGTACTTTTGTCACTCTGTCCTGATGAAGGGTCTCAGCCCAAAACATTGACTCTTTACTCCTCTCCATAGATGCTGCCTGACCGGCTGAGTTCCTCCAGAATTTTATGTGTGTTACAAGGCTTTACTAAGATTTTATTTGGATTCACTATTTACATTGTTCATTATCCAAACAATTCACAAGTCAGGAAAGTGGTTGCAAGCTCCCACCCACAAGAAGAAGCTTACAGCCCAAAAATAGCTAGCAAATCCATTCTGCCTATCTCCGTAACACTTACTCATATGTACTGGCTGTAACTAAATCAGGCTTAGTAAGCTGGGGAGGACCAGAGAAATAATGGCATTATTTTAATGCTTTTATACACTTGTGCTTTTAAATAAGTTGCAAACCGGAATCCCCAAATTTCCTTTCTCATCAAACTTTCTTCCAGACAAGCTACAGCAAGGTATGCACCTCATGATTATTTTAACTTGTCACAAAATGCAAGCACTACTGGCTTCCCTAAAAGTGCCCAACAAGGTTTGTCTGAGACCAGTTGAACATTACATCTGTGGACTTTGTCGCCATGTATAAGGTAGACTAAATAGGGATGGCGAACTTCCTTCCCCAAAGGAAACATTACTCTTGAATTTTAGTACTAGTGACCCCTTACCCAACATCTAAATCAATGGTCAATACAATGGCAACAAACAGTCCCAAAGCAGAGCCTCACAGAACACTGCAATGATATCATGCCAGCTTGACAGTGTTCTTAAAACTATAAGCACTCTTTTTTTCTCTCTCGTCCAACCACCTTGTAATCCAGTTTGACAACTTTCCCTTCATTCATATTTCTTAAACTTTCCTAAAGGTTTCTGCACACTTCCTTCTGAAAGGGTTTTATGAAGTCCACTTACACTGAGAATAAGCCAATCCAATATATACAATATATAAAATAAAAACCTCTCCAAAATGCAGCTGTTAAGTACAATATTTTATTTTCAAATTTTTGTTTCCTACTTTTTATTATCTGTTCACTACTTGACTATATATATAATTTCAGTTTTGGTGGAAAATATCACTGAGGATTCAAATAGTCACTCTGTACAACCCGATACCCACCTTCACTGGGGACAGGTAATAGCAACAAAGGAAATCGTAACAGGACTAAGTCACTCCACCAATGAACATGATATTACTGATAATATATTTCAGCTTTCTCTCTCACACTCCCAGGTACCTTTTACATCTGAAAATCTATTTAATTCCTTCTTCAGTACATTCAGTATTTGCCCTCCAAACCTTTCTTGTGTTGAAAATTCCATAGTGAAGGAATTGGCCTTCATCTCATTTTTAATATCTTACCTCATACTTGAGACTATGACCCCCACTGCCCAAATTGAACCACTTCATTTTCCATCATAAAATAATTTTATCATGTTATTGCTAATCCTTCCCAAGGATCCTGTTAAACATGATTATTAAACATAATTATTAAAGAACCCCTTCTCAATACACCACTCAAATCCATTTCCCCATTTGGCTCCTCAACATATTACTCTAAGACCATCTATTGCTCTCAAGACCATTTTGCACACACTCCTGAAAATCATCCACTACAATGTAGTGCATTCTAGACATGGAAATGAATTGAATTGACTTTATTACTTACATCCTTCATATACATGAGGAGTAAAAATCTTTACATTATATCTCTGTCTAAATGTGCAATTTATAGTAATTTATAATAAATAGTATATAGAACAGAATAGTCAATATAACATAGAAATTCCCCATTGATTACTGTAGCACCCTTGTTACATATATCTGGTTTCCAGTTTGATGGTGACCCTTATATCACTTGGAGTTCAATAAACAACTCCCACCAATGTTTTCTTCTCCTCGGTGTTTCTTAGCTCTATCCTCAATGACTCTACACCTTGGTTCTCCAAGCCAATATCCTTTCTCATACTCCTCAGTTTTCATCCTCTACTAATATCAGCACCCTACTTGTTTTTCCTTTCAGTCTGTCCCTACTAAATATTGAATGACCTCAGATATCATCCTTGATCAGTCAACAGATAAATCTCAGTAATGACAATTATTTCAGATGAATTTACACTTATTTGCACTGTAATTTATTTACTTTATAATGAATGAGTCATGTCTTCAAATACAACTTTAGCATCCATCAGTCCCTTAATATTTTTCCAACGCCCATCCATTCTCAAAAAAAAATGCATAACTTGTATTTCTCTGGCTTGGGAACTTCCTCCTGAATTTCTGTTCAGGTGCTCAGATTTATTTCTTTGGTTCCCTACAGTTTATCCTCATTCAGCTCAGCTAACTTCACAAATCCTAGAGATTTATGTTAATATTATTTATGTCCTTTTTTACCTAGAGATTTATCTGCTATTTGTCATCAGGAAAATCAAAAGAGGTCTTAATATTTTACCTCAGTTCCAACTCTACCAGGTGACATGGTGCTTCTAACATGCCAACAGGAGACACCATTGAAATCATCTGCAAACTGCCAGCAAATCAGTGGGTTCCTGGTGGACTTCTGGCCCATTTACCTGCACAGATCAATTGAATCTTCTCAGCATCTGTGGGCACTGCATTGATTGACCTGATGTCAGATGATACTCCATTATTTCAAATAAAAACAAGGCATCCTACAGAGAAGAAGTCATCGCCCTGACTCAGTGGTGTCAAGAAAACAACCTCTCTCTCAATGTCGCAAAAACAAAGGAGCTGGTTGTGGACTACAGGAGGAATGGAGACAGGCTAACCCCTATTGACATCAATGGATCTGGGGTTGAGAGGATGAACAGCTTTAAGTTCCTCAGCATAAACATTACCGAGGATCTTGTAGTCTGTACCTACCGGCTATGTGGTGTAAAAAGCACGTCAGCACCTCTTTCATCTCAGATAGTTGAAGTAGTTTGGTATGGGCCCCCAAATCCTAAAAACTTTCTACAAGGGCAGAATTGCGAGCATCCTGACTGGCTGCATTACTGCCTGGTATGGGAACTGTACTTCCCTCAATCACAGGACTCTGCAGAGAGTGGTGCAGAGAGCCCAGCACATCTGTAGATGTGAATTTCCCACTATTCAGGACTTTTACAAAGACAGGTGTATAAAAGGGGCCCGATGGATTATTGGGGACCCGAGCCACCACAACCACAAACTGTTCCAGCTCTACCATCCACAGCATAAAAGGCAGGATCAACAGACTCTGAGCCACCAGGCCATCGGACTGATTAATTCATGCTGATACAATTGTAGTTCTATGTTATATTGACTGTCCTGTTGTACATATTCTTTATTATAAATTACTATAAATTGTACATTTAGACGGAGATGTAACATAAAGATTTTTACTCCTCATGTAAGGATGTAAGACATGACTTACATCAAGGATGTAAGTAATAAAGTCGATTCAATTCAGTTCTGTTTCTAGCAGCGTTGCTGATATGCTTCAGACCAAGGTGAACCAATGTCCAGCGTGGGTCCATTGCGTTATTTACAAAATTGAATTCCATTCATTTTTTTTATGTAGACCTACCTCAGTGGTGCTTTCTTTCTACCATTCATCAGAACTCCTTGTGTTATGTGTCGGAAAAGTGAAGTACCAAATTGATTTTACTCCTCAGAGATTAACATGGGAAGATTTCATACCTCAATGAATCAATATAGCTGGTGAGCTGAAAAAGAATGAAATTGCTTTTAAATACCTTCATTATGAGAATTTACACCCAAGGTAAATTTTGCAACTACAGTAGTTGTAAACAATGGTGGAACAAGGAAGGGCTTTTTAATTATTCCCAACTGCTTCCTTATTTACTGTCGGTTATACTGAATAGAGCAAGAAGACCTAAAGAGACACCTTAGCTTCTACTATGCTTGCTAATCTCTAACCAATTAATATTAACTGGCTGCATGGCAATTGGCCTCAATATACTGCGTGAAGGAAGGGGGGAGAAAAAACAACAAATACACAGTGATTTTGCTGCAGAACTTGATGCACGTATGAATGTCAGGAGAGGACAGGACTCAGCACAACTAGGATAACTTCACAAGTAAAACAGCCTGGTGATATTCACAATCAAGTGGAGACGAGGGCACCACTGGCTGCATACACTCTCAAACCAGACCACTGAACTCAAGAGGAAGGTAGAAATTTTTAAAAATAAAATGAAATGTGGTCTACAGTGACTGGTACGAATATAGGAGTACTTCATGGACTGTTACATGATCTTCCAAATCAAAAATACTCCTTTCAAAAACAATTAATATCAAATGCATTCTCATTGTTACACACGTGAGACACATTTTCATGCGTGTCAACTGTTTCGACTCTGACAGGATCATTCTAAAACCCATCCCCTTGATATATCTCAAGCTGACAGATGACAGTTTGTATTTAACAGATGTCACCCACAGACTCCAGATCACCCAGAGCTCAGTAATTTAGGTACCGGAATCAGCATTTCAAAGCACCTCGTAAGCATAACACAGAAATCCATTAAAGCAATATGTTTTGTAGCAGCCTATAGAAATGTTTAAACATCGTATCAGTATTTCCATGGTAAACATAAAATGTTAATTTATTTTTAGAATAAAAATGCTCTCTTCTAAACAGTTATTTGGCTTGTTACACTTTGTTTAGTTTCTAAGTAGCTATTAAGATATCACTGTCATAAATTTTCCTTAGGGAATGTCAGTGTTTTAAAATGTCAGTATTACTAGTTCATTAAAATATTTCACAAAATATGGGAACAAGTTTTACATCAACTCCAATGATAGAAATAACTATTTCCAATTGGTTTTGTTCAATGCACATTTAATTAGCTTTCTATTTAAAGAAGGTGAGGTTCTTTTTAGAGTAGAACGTTTTCTCCCTTTTACCTTGTGTGTTTATTTGTAGGTCAAAAGGATAACAAGCAACATTGTAGGTTAAAACTGGAATAGCGAGATTCCAACAGCAGTCAAGAGCAGGATTTAAGGCCATACTAGATTATCGCTCCCATCAGGCTAATAGTTTGCCAGTAGATACCATGCCTGGTATAATTTTTCAATCCATACTTCAACAACATAAAATACCATTTAACTAACATTAGGGCCACTTTGCCAAATTGCAGCTGAGAAGGAATAATGTAAATTTCTCCTCATAAGGTTCAGCCACAGTACTTATCATCATGTTCAGTGAATGAACAGAGCTATGAAATAAGACAAGACCAAAACCAGTGTCTTGATTAAATTCATATTGTTTATATGAATATCAAAGTTGGCAGAGTTAGAATACACGTCTATAATTTATTTAGGGAAATAAACTAAATATTAAAGATAGAGACTTCATCCCGAGAACTTTCCCATTTACCCTAAAGCTGTTTAATCCCCCACATATTTATCTCAGACATTAATTAAAAGCTTTTGCTTTAGGGCAGCATTTGATAATCACTGGTGAAATGCTGATTAAATCAGTATATTCTGTGTAATCTCATCTATCTGGAAGTGTACTACTAAATTTTCTTGCCTTGCTTTTCAGCTAGAATGATTGAGTCTGAATCAGCTTTTATTGTAGCTTATGTCAAATTTATTATCCAGTGGCTTTATCTCTGGATAAGAATATTTACTAGACACTAATTATCCTGTTTTTATTGAAAGATACTGTTAACAGATATTTTGAGCATACAGCACACAATCTCTTTAGAGTAACTATGAAGTAGACATGTGAGATTCGCTCTACCGTGTGTTACTGTTTAATGGTATTGCATTAATGTTTCAAAATGCCTATAAAAGTGCAAACTTTTGCAATTCTTAAAATCTCTACAGTATTATCCAAACTTTATATTAATTTCATAAGGTAAGTGTAAATATCAATTACTGAGCTTTCCAAGGATCTTACACAGCTGTACACATGTGTATACCATCTGGCACCTCAGGGGCTTGAGATCTTTCTTAGGAAAGAAAAAGTAGAAGCAGGGAAGATAGATCCTTAGACCATTCAAACTTGGTTTATGCTACATTAAAACTGACTAAACTGTAATATTAAGTTGCCAAGTTTGAGCTGAGAGTGAGGAAAATATAGAAATATGCATAATCCTCTGAGCAACCAGGAGATGGACAACAAATTTCAGAAAGGAAAGCACGAAGAGTGTGAACAGTTTAGCAAAAATGAGGTTTGGGAACTCCTTTGAAGATATTATCTGAATGCCAGCTGGAACTGCTGGTGGGGAGCATAAAATAGTCAGATTGTAAATGTTTACTCCTTTTCTATTCTTTCTCTACTCCACGTGTACAGATTGCTTGCCATGGTAAAGAGCAATTAACTGACTAATTTTCTGTGAGCTTTCTCCATGCATGATCCTGGGCAACAAAACTAGTCAACTGAAAAAGGAAGTCAGAGAATCTGAAAAATTTATGATGCTCCATTTGCTCCGTCATGTCCATGCGACCAAACAAGGAAGCCATTTAGTTTAAATCCTCTTCTCAGCTTCTCACGTGTTTGAGCAGAAACAATCAGGAGTCACAATCTCAAACACAGGCTTAGCATCCAGCAGAGAAAGACCACTGAATCTTGGGAGTACTCCACCCGAGAGGACTGTAAAGATTCAGCTGCTGCAGAAAGAGTTCAACATATTATTCAATAGCATTAAAGTGATTCAAGGAACAAAATTAGCACTGAGGTGAAAGTTCAGCCCATAAACTTACTGAATAGCAGAGCAGGACATTCTTCTGTTCTTCGAACACCTTTTAAATGTTTAGCGATGGGTTAATGTAGCAATGCTTGGCTCTGTCAGGATCAGGTTTACAATCACTGGCAAATGCCATGATCTTTGTTGTTTTGTCACAACAGCACAGAGCAATACACAAAAAATTGGAAAAGCTGGAAATCTGAATCAAAACCGAAAATTCTGGGAAAACTCAGCAGGACAGGCAACATCTGTGCTTAAAAAAATAGTCCATGTTTCAGATCTGAAAAGCTTCATGGAAATTCAGTTGGTTTAAATGAATTTCAACTGCAGATTTTGATCTACTCAGTTGACTTCCAGTAATTTGTTACTCATTTCCTTCCCCCAATCTACTTAACACCGCGTCTTCCATCAGCACCATCATCTCACTACGTGAAAGCTGGGCACTGATTATTACTTGGAACAAGATCATTTCAAGCATTTGTAAACCCAAAGTGTTTATTAAAATCAGATTTTATAAACTATATCTAAAGAACTACCACATTAAAAACAATTTCCTCAGATAATTACAGCTTTTACATCATGTTTATTTGTCTGTTGTCATTAAGAAAATCAGGTTTGGGGTGATTAAAAGAAATCATGAAACTCAGCCACACACTATTCTGCCTTCTAATTTATTGTGGCCAACACAATCTATTCATTATCAGTATTTCCAGATCACGTAATTAGTAATGGCACAGTTCTGTGAATGGAAATTTGAGAAACGTTGTATTGTTTGTTTTAAGTATATGATGAAATGACTTAAAACTACTATTGTGTCAGTTACTGTACTGTGCAAAAGTCTGAGGCACATATCTGTAGCTGGTGTGGCTGAGACTTTTGCACAGTATTGTAATAATTTTCTGTTTTCATTGTACCACTGCCACAACAAAAAACAAACTTCATGACATGTGTGAGTGATAACCTAATTCTGATACGGGTCTCTATTATGGACTGAGAGTGGGAAGGAGGCAAAGAGAGGGGAACCATGGTTGGGAAGAGGGGAAAGGACAGCGGAGGGAGCAGGAGGCACCAGAGAGACATTCTGTAATGAACAATAAGCTATTTGTCTGGAATCAAATGAGCTTGCCTGGAGTCCCAGGGTTGGTCGTGTCTGCACCCGCGCTGCCCCCAGCCCAGCACTCTTCCTCCGCCATCTGCCCCAAACCGCTTCTGTGATACACCACCTTCGCCATTCCCAACATCCTTTGCTCCTGCCAGGTTTACAAACTTGCTTTCCGCCCCACGTTAACAAATACTGTACAGTGCAGAAGTCTTAGACAGACAGACAGACAGACATACTTTATTGATCCCGAGGGAAATTGGGTTTCGTTACAGCCGCACCAACCAAGAATAGTGAAGAAATATAGTAATATAAAACCATAAATAATTAAATAATAATAAGTTAATCATGCCAAGAGGAAATAAGTCCAGGACCAGCCTATTGGCTCAGGGTGTCTGACACTCCGAGGGAGGAGTTGTAAAGTTTGTTGGCCACAGGCAAGAATGACTTCCTATGATGCTCAGTGTTGCATCTCGGTGGAATGAGTCTCTGGCTGAATGTACTCCTGTGCCTAACCAGTACATTATGGAGTGGATGGGAGTCATTGTCCAAGATGGCATGCAACTTGGACAGCATCCTCTTTTCAGACACCACTGTCAGAGAGTCCAGTTCCACCCCCACAACATCACTGGCCTTACGAATGAGTTTGTTGATTCTGTTGATGTCTGCTACCCTCAGCCTGCTGCCCCAGCACACAACAGCAAACATGATAGCACAGGCCACCATAGCCTCATAGAACATCCTCAGCATCGTCTGGCAGATGTTAAAGGACCTCATTCTCCTCAGGAAACAGAGACGGCTCTGACCCTTCTTGTAGACAGCCTCAGTGTTCTTTGACCAGTCCAGTTTACTGTCCATTCGTATCCCAAGGTATTTGTAATCCATGTCCACACTGACCCCTTGGATGGAAACAGGGGTCATCGGAGCCTTAGCCCTCCTCAGATCCACCACCAGCAAATTAGTCTTTTTCACATTAAACTGCAGATGATTTTGCTCGCACCATGTGATGAAGTTTCCCACCGTCACCCTGTACTCAGCCTCATCTCCCTTGCTGATGCATCCGACTATGGCAGAGTCATCAGAAAACTTCTGAAGATGACAAGACTCTGTGTTGTAGTTGAAGTCTGAGGTGTAGATGGTGAAGAGAAAGGGAGACAGGACAGTCCCCTGTGGAGCCCCAGTGCTGCTGACCATTCTGTCTGACACACAGTGTTGCAAGCGCACATACTGTGGTCTGCCAGTCAGGTAATCAATAATCCATGCCACCAGGGAAGCATCCACCTGCATCACTGTCAGCTTCTCACCCAGCAGAGCAGGACAGATGGTGTTGAATGCACTGGAGAGGTCACAAAACATGACCCTCACAGTGCTCGCCGGCTTGTCCAGGTGGGCGTATACACGGTTTAACAGGTAGACGATGGCGTCCTCAACTCCTAGTCAGAGCTGATAGGCGAACTGGAGGGGATCTAAGTGTGGCCTAACCATAGGCCGGAGCTGCTCTAGAACAAGTCTCTCCAGGGTCTTCATGATGTGGGAGGTCAAAGCCACCGGTCTGTAGTCATCGGAGCCACTGGGGCGTGGTGTCTTCGGTACAGGAACGAGGGAGGACGTTTTCCACAGCACAGGATCCCTCTGGAGACTCAGGCTCAGGTTGAAGACAATGTGAAGTACTCCACATAGCTGGGGGGGCACAAGCTTTGAGCACCCTGGGGCTGACACCATCCGGGCCTGCAGCCTTGCTTGGGTGGAGACGTTTCAGCTGTCTTCTCACCTGTTCAGTTGTGAAGCCCACCATGGTGGTTTCAGGTGAGAGAGGGGTGTAGTCACGAGAGCAGGGTGGGGGGCTGTGAGGAGGGGTAGGAGGGGAGAGTGGAGTTGGGGACCGACACCAGATGAATCATGTGGGGGATGGGCAGGGGCCACAGGGTCAATTCTGTTGAAGAACAGGTTAAGTTCGTTGCCCCTGTCCACACTGCCTTCAGCTTCTCTGTTGCTAGTTTGCCGGAACCCAGTGATGGTCCTCATCCCACTCCAGACCTCTCTCATGTTGTTCTGCTGGAGTTTCCACTCAAGCTTCCTCCTATACCTGTCTTTAGCCTCCCTGATCTTGGCTTTCAGGTCCCTCTGTATTGTCCTCAGCTCCTCCCTATTTCCATCTCCAAACGCCCTCTTTTTAGCGTTCAGGATGTCCTTAATGCCCTTTGTTACCCATGGCTTGTTACTTGAATAACAAAGAACAGTTCTTGCTGGAACATTGCAGTCCACACAGAAGTTGATGTAACCAGTGATGCACTCTGTGAGCCCATCAATGTCCTCTCCATGTGGCTCACAGAGGGCCTGCCAGTCTGTTGCCTCAAAACAATTCTGGAGTGCTTCATAAGCCTCCGCTGCCCATTTCCTCAGTGACCTCGAGGTTGCAGGTTTACTCTTCACCAGAGGCACGTAGCAGGCACCCTAGTTATACATATGTGCCTAAGACTTCCGCACAGTACTGTATTTGTCGATATGGAGCTGACAATCCGCCAATCTGTCTCACTCCTGTGCCCCTCCTTGTTGCCATCTGAGATTCTGTCAACAGCAATTAACTCACCAGCAAATTTATAGGTGGCTTTTGAGCTGTGCCTAGCCACACAGTCAGGAGTGTCGAGACGGTAGAGCGGTGTGATGTCACGATGACTAAGTCAAGGATCCAACAGCAGTCAGCATGCTGCAAAATGGTTCAACAGTGATCTGAAGCAGGAATCTCACATTAGATTTCCAAGATATTGATTTCATGAAATTTTGGTTTTGATCAAGGCTGCATGTCTAATTATTTACAAAAAGTCTGCTGAAAGTGTTGCTTCTCAATGTGCTGAAGAAGTTGCATCCATCAAATCTGAAGGACTGGTGAGATTGTCTATGTTTAAAACATTTCAGCACCCCCCCCCCACCCCCAACCACTGTAGATCAAACATACAAATGGTAGAGGAATTTGCTCCAAGCAGCTCCGTTTCACAACACGTGAATGTACTGGAACAAGTTTCCCTGACTGCACTGCCAGGCTCGGAGATACTGCAGGGGTCTGCCAACAAGGATTTGAAAAGCCAGCTCAATGTGAGTGGCATTCCATGGCCTAAGGCAAATTGAACAGGGTGGGGAGGGAAAGCAAGACCTCAGAGACATCTTTAAACAATAAACTTCACACTGCTGTTAATTAGAGGTGCCAGCATGATTACTGTCATTTACTAATTACTCTCAAAAGCACAGATCTGCAAATTTGACATCGGTAAGAATACGTTTTGGTTGAAGTGTGGCTATTCCTTGCTTGTGGCATTTTCACAGCAGGCTTTATATTGACCTTAACAGGAAGTACAGTTTGGAAAGATAAATGATAAATTCACTCTGTCATGTGTGAGAATCACTTATCGATACACAAGCACTACTCTGAGTAAAAGCAACAGACTTCAAAACTGGATTAACACAAAGTGATGAGACTACGGGTGCTGAACACCACGATTGACACCCGCCCATCAAATCAAAGGTTGCAAAAATGGAAAGAATAGGAGAAGCAGGTTCCAGTCCTTTCCTTTGTTTATAAAGATTTCTTATAAACATATATTGCAAATTACAGTAAGCAGTAGAAGGTGCATATTTAAATTATCTTATAAATACTAAATTATTTCTGGTATCCTGACCAATACTGATCGTCTCTTCATCATTCCTGAAACAGATCCTTACACGTTTATCACACTGCTGTGTTGTGGGATCTTGCTGTACATAAACTAGTTCGTAGTTTTTTTCTGCGATACCACATGTAAATATCCTGCATATGATTAATGGTGAAGTGCTGGGCCAGGACAGATGTATCCCTTGTGATTATGCAAAAGTGATATGGTGATATCTAACTGTGGAATCTCTGAGAATTTCCATTTGATATTTACCAAACGGCTAAAAAGGAATGGCTGCAATACACACAAAATGCTGGTGGAATGCAGCGGGCCAGGCAGCATCTATAAGGAGAAGCACTGTCGACGTTTTGGGTCGAGACCCTTCGTCAGGACTAACTGAAAGGAAAGATAGTAAGAGACTTGAAAGTAGGAGGGGGAGGGGGAAATGCGAAATGATAGGAGAAGACCGGAGGGGGTGGGGTGAAGCAAAGAGCTGGAAAGGTGATTGGCAAAAGGGATACAGAGCTGGAGAAGGGAGAGGATCATGGGACGGGAGGACTAGGGAGAAAGAAAGGGGGAGGGGAGAACCAGAGGGAGGTGGAGAACAGGCAGAGTGATGGGCAGAGAGAGAAAAAAAGGGGGAGGAAGGAATAAATAAATAAAGGATGGGGTAAGAAGGGGAGGAGGGGCATTAACAGAAGTCAGAGAAATCAATGTTCATACCATCAGGTTGGAGGCTACCCAGATGGAATATAAGGCGTTGATCCTCCAACCTGAGTGTGGCTTCATCTTGACAGTAGAGGGAGGAGGCCATGGATAGACATATCAGAATGGGGATGGGATGTGGAATTAAAATGTGTGGCCACTGGGAGATCCTGCTTTCTCTGGTGGACAGAGCGTAGGTGTTCAGCGAAACGGTCTCATAGTCTGCGTCGGGTGGTATACTGCATCCGGTGCTCCCGGTGCAGCCTTTTATATATTAGTGAGACCTGACGCAGACTGGGAGACCGTTTCGCTGAACACCTATGCTCTGTATGCCAGAGAAAGCAGGATCTCTCCTTTCTTTCTTTCTCCGTAGGCCTCCCATCCCATGACTCTCTCCCTTCACCAACTGTGTATCCCTTTTGTCAATCACCTTTCCAGCTCTTAGCTTCACCCCTCCCCCTCCTGTCTTCTATCATTTCAGATTTCCCCCTCCTCCTCCTACTTTCAAATCTCTTACTATCTTTCCTATCAGTTAGTCCTGACGAAGGGTCTCGGTCCGAAACGTCGACAGTGCTTCTCCCTATAGATGCTGCCTAGCCTGCTGCGTTCCACCAGCATTTTGTGTGTGTTGCTTGAATTTCCAGCATCTGCAGATTTCCTCATGTTTACATTTTTAAAAAGGTATGTCTGTAGCTTTTCATTATATTTCCTGACAAATTTGTCTGTATCTATGTGAATATGATTTTGCTTCAAGAAACACATGAATATCTGGGATATCAACAAGCAAAGAAAATAGATCACAGTGAGATAAAGGAAAAACTTTTGACAAAATTTACTTCAAGGCTTAAGAAAATATGCCAAACACAGCTCAATAGTAAAAGGTCAACAAAGTCAATACACACTTTTGCTATACCCATATTAACATGTTCTTTTGGCATAATATCTTGATCCAAAACAGATCTGGAAATTTTACAAAGAAAAATAAGAAGTGAAATGACAAATTTCAGAAAACATTATGTACACTTGAATGCGCTTAGATTAACACTATCTAGGACAGAAGGGGAGAATGAATAACAGACATAAAAAATCTACACAACAGTTAGATAAAACTTCTGAGTATATACTTCCATCAAAAAGAACAGGATTCAGCAGTCCACACAACCATATGCAATTCTGATAAGAAGTGCATGCCACCAAACTTAAATGAGAGCACAACCCAGAAACATGAAGACATTATCGCTGTTGAAGTCTAGTCCAGTTTTAGAGTCAGGGCCCTACAAATTATATTACAAAACAATCTATTATTACAGATAGGACAAATCATAATAACTGTCCAGGTACAATATCACAGAATAAACAAACAAGAACAACTTACTTAAAAAATAGCCATTCCAAATACACATAACATACCCTGAACATTTCAGTAAGTGAAATATACCAGAAATTCGCTAAATTTTAAGAGGAAATTGAAAGACTATGGAACATAAACCGGGTAAATGCCTAAATAAATATCGTCTGGTGACATTAATATCAACCAGTATGAAATGCTTTGAGTGGCTGGTCATGGGGCATATTAAAGACTTTCCCCCAGCTATACTGGACCCCTTCCAGTTCGCTTATCGCTCAAGTTGATTCACTGATGATGCAAACGGGATCTCATATGTCAGATTGCTGTTTATTGACTTCAGTTCAGTGTTCAACACCATCATACTCTAGAATCCACTGGGGAACTGTCCTCACTGGGTCTCAACACCTCCCGCTGCAATTGGATACCGGGCTTCTTGACAGTAAGGTCACAGCCAGTCCTTGTGGGCAGCAACCTCTCCCATCCCATTACGCTGAGCACTGGCACTCTCTAAGGCTGTGTGCTCAGCTCACTGTGTCACAGGATCCAGCTCAAACCATGCCATCAAGTTTTGTGGATGACACAACAATGTCTGGCCTCATCAAGAACGATGATGAGACGGAGTATAGAGAGGAAGTGGAGCGGCTGGTGGATTGGTGTGAGAAGAGCAACCTCAGTCTGGATGTGGAGAAGACAAAGGACATCATTGTGGACATCAGTAAGGTTCAGACAAACCAGTGCCCTCAGCGAATACATGGCTCCTCCACAGAGAGAGTTAAGTGAACCAATTTTGTGGGAGTTCACATCACAATCACCTCACCTGGTCCCAATACCACCTCCCTGAACAAGAAGGCACACCAGCACCTCCACTTCCTAAGAAGACTGAGGCAAGCAAGGCTTCCACTCCCCATCTTGACTGCATTTTATGGGAGCACTATTGAGAGCATCCTGACAAGTTGCATCTCCAGCTGACATGGGAGCAAGTGAGCATCGGACCAGAAGTCTCCAAAAAAGGACAGTGAGGACAGCTGAGAGGGTTATAGAGGTCTCCCTGCCATCCACTGGGGACATTTATCAGGAGGGCTGCATACACATGGCTCCTAGTATCACTAAGGACCCCACCCATCCATCTTTGACTTTCTACCATCAAAGAAAAGAGTCCAATGCATAAAAGCAAGAATGGTCAGGATAGGAAACAGTTTCTTTCCTCAGACCATTAGGCTTCCGAACTCGGTCCCATCACGTTCGAAGTGTCTCTGGTTAATGTGTTCCAAAACTTAATAATAATGCACTCCAGTTTGTTATTTATGTGTGACTCATCTGTAGATTTTATCCTTACCTTCATAAGTTATCGTGTGTTATGTGTATTATGTGTTTTACACCCTGGTTCGAAGAAACATTGTCTGGTTTCTATATACATTTTATATGTTATATATATGTATGTAATTAAATGGCAATAAACCTCACTTGTCACTTATATATACGTTGCCCAGATAGCAATATCTACAACTGGTATCATCCCAAAGTCACTACACAATAACATTAAACAATTAGGCCCTCACAACAATATTTATGTAAATCACCAGAAAGCCACAATACTAAACATCACTGGAATAGTTCAAAAGTTCCTAGCAATTGAGGAAAGAGTGTGCTCAGCTATGCCTGTACCTCACATTTTACCAGCCTGATTTGAGAAAAAAAATAAAAGTATAATAATAATGATAATAAAAATTCAAGTGATGGAAAAGCCCATGCATAATGCAAAAGTCACAGTTCATATTCAATGCATATTAAATATTTTAAAATTTCCATAGTATACACAAGTTTCAATGTATTTTTCATTTTGACTACGTTATGATTTAAATTAAGGTGCACAATAAGTCTTCAAACTACTGGAAATTTTGGAAGAAAAATCATGCACATTTTCATACTTGGTAATAGCACATAGGAATGGAATAATGTGCACTTCAGTCATTCAGTGTCAGCATTAAGCATCCCTAAGACAGACTGTCAGTTAAAAATGTATTTTACATCGCTGCTCTTTTTCATTTGAATTGCTAGAGATCAAAATCTATGAGCTAGCTCCCAGTGATTATACTGATAAATCATTCTCCTTCATGCTCACGGTTGAATTACCAACCCATATAACTCTAGATCCATAATTTGTCACCAAGAAGAAAGGATAGATTTGCACATATTAATTCCAGAAAAACTGATACCCTAGGATTCCAGCAGAAGATGTGGCATTATGAAAACTTTTATTCTGTCCTATCAAAGTCAAATTCAAAGTTGACTTTATTGCCGTTTGCACATGTACATCTACACACAGGTGCAGTGGAAAATGATTTTGTAAAGACGGCAGATGCACATAGCATTATTTCAGTAGCATTCACAAGGAAAACATAAATTACATTTATCTTTTTAAAAGGAAAACACGGTTAGAACAAAAACATCAGTTTTATTGCAAAGTGTTCAAAGTGTTGTTGGACTGTAGTGATTAGGGTTTTATCAGTTGGTTCAAGTACTGAATGATTGAAGGAAAGTAGCTGTTCTTGAACCACTGGGTGTGGAATTTCAGGTTTCTAAACCCCTTGCCACCGGAGCTGCCTAAATGTTGCACAGGCTGGATGGTGGGTACCTTTGATGATAAACGTTGCCTTCTTGAGGCAACACCTGCTCTAGATACTACAATAGTGGAATGCACAGACTTCTTAGCTATTACTTCATTTCTATTTGAGAGATATTTTCCATTTTTCCACAGACAACTTTATGTTTCTGGTTCTCCCAATTTGCTGATAGTTATTACATCAAAATTCGGCCAATGCACAGATGATTGCACACATTTGCTTTATTTTGCCACTTTGAAGTTAGCAGTGTACATTTCCCAATTACCCATTTCATTGTAACTCATCACACATCAATTGTTAAGACATTTTTTCTGAGCTTGGTGTAACCCATGGACAATCAGTATAAGTAAATGCTGCAACATTTACCAAGAGAAACTGTCAAGTGATTAAATCCCTTGGGATCTAATATCATGTATGTGAAGGTTAAGTATAATATCATTAAGTCTCCAGGAGTACTTTCAGTCAACCTGTCAATCTTCAGCCATGCCATTCAGCAACCTGTGTTAATATTATTTTGTGACTGCATGTGCTGGATTATAACTATATCTGTTGTGTGTGACTAACGTACTGTGTTTTGTGACTTGCCCCCAGAGGAACAATGTTTCGTTTAGTGGTATACACGTGTATGGTTGAGTGACAAAAAACATTTCACCTAGACAGGGACAACCACCAAAATGTGAACATTATCTCATTTAATATATAAAGCAAACTGTACCTTTAGAAACAAACTGTATGATTGTTATGGCTCGGTCAAGTCAATTAATGACTGATTTATTTTATATACTGTTGAGTTAAATATGATCATTGATGTCATGTAAATAGCAGCAATATAACTTCCTCAGATCGGGCTGATTAGTTTAAGCAGGTGTTTGCATCAAGTAGATACCAAACTGAATTTTTTAAGTATATATTTTCTATGTAGGAATGGTAACACCTGTGGATGCAAATTCAGACTTCCTATCTATGCTTGTTGCAGCTTGCGATTGGTATAGGAAAAGATAGCCACCATATCAACCCTAGAAATAACTGGGAAAATATGTAACTTGGGTGGTTGGTGGTTGGGCTGAGTTGCTCTCAATCTTGGCAATCCATTTGCAAACGTTTCGTCACTGTATGATGTCTCCTCGTATGGTGACGAAACGCAATAGATTGTCAAGATCGGAGAACAACTGAACCCAACCAATTTCCAGCATCATTTTGTATGTGTTGCTTGAATTTCCAGCATCTGCAGATTTCCTCGTGTTTGTGACAACCATACCTATCCTGATTATAGAGAAATGAACCCGTATCAGAATTTACCTGCCCACACATTAGTTTTTGCCTGTATGTGTATTTATAAATTCCTATGTGTGAGCTCTCAAATAGTGTTTTGGTTGTGATACATTTTCTCTGTATCTAAATAACTTACAAATATTCGGGGCAAGAGTTACTACTCGGCTGGGGCATTACTGGAATTCAAATATGTCAGCATTTGGTGAAGAAGAAATTCTAAGAACAAAGTCTAGAGCTTGCAATTTTCTATTAGTGATATATTTTCATGCATCACATGATTATTTTAAAAATATGCAAGTGAATAACAAAAAAGAGAGAGCACTTTACATCAGAATCAGTTTCTTCCCCTCTGCCAACTAATTCCTAAATGCACATTGAACACATGAACACTACCTCAGTTTTTTATATTGCTTCTGTTTTTTCCACTATTTTAAATTTAACTATTAATATACATACATATATACTGACTGTAATTAATTTGCTTATTTATTTTTTCTATATTATCATGCATTGCATTGTACTGCTGCCCGTAATTTTAAAAACTTCACAGCATATGCCAGTGATATAAAACCTGATTCTGATTCTGTTTTCGATTCTGAAAAAAAGCATTGTTCTACATGTGGACTGATCAATGAAAGAAGAAGAGAGAGAAAGAGACAGACAGACAAACAGACAGACAGGCAGAGAGAGAGAGAGAGAGAGAGAGAGAGAGAGAGAGAGAGAAATCGCTTAACATCTTCACACTGGAGAGAACACAGCCTTCACAAATTGCAGTCCTAAAGACAAGTTTCCCAAAAAGAGAAGCACAATAGCTTCTGAACCTCTTGCTTCTGAAAGAAAGTTCTCACACCATCTGCTGCACTCAAGGCATTTTTGTTTGGTATTTGGGCTTGGGAAATTGGCATTCAATTAAAAACCTGTGACCACCTCCAACCCCCATCACCCCATCCCCTGGCAAGTCTCTTATGTTTTACTGCATTTTAGTGTTGTTTGTCTCTATCTGAAGGCCAATAAAAGGCAGCACTTGTCTTTCACACCTCCGGTCTCTATTCTCAAGACTCATAAAAAGCTGAGACCCGTTGCTGCTAGAAGTGTTGACATAGCACATTATAAAAGGTTTTGTTACATCTTCCAGGAAAATGGAGCAGAATTGTGGCACAGTAAAACAGGGAAACATTGATGAAAAAAAATATCCTGCATAATTAAAGTTTATCCCCATGGCATAGGAAATTTCCGTAAACTGGTTGTGTAGTTCTGATCAAAGGTCAAGCCCAAAATATTATTTGTTCATTCTCTTTCAGATATTAGCAGCCTGCCCGATGCCTTCCTTACTGGTTTATTTCGAAATTTGCAGTAATTGCAGTTCATTTTTTTTGATGTGCTGAACTCTATGATGAGATTTGAGAACAATGAAAGAAGCTTTTGTGCATCAATGATCTGTAAGTTCTCAAAGAGAATGTCAGAAGAGTCTGAATGGAAAGAACACTGGGCCATCAACACTACCATGACCGTTAGTTGAGCCCCGTACAAATAAGCCACTGTGCTGCTTTGCAGAACTACTAAAAAGCATGTCAGTCATTTGACCTACCTGGCAGTGTGCACATCTGATGGAGCCATTCCAGCCATCACTTCAGTTTGGTTATGCATTTAAATGAATGATTTCCAGGAGCTTTTTTTCATGGCTAAATATGTTGTTTCTGTGATATCTGTATTGTTGGGGTATAAATGGTGTTAGCGTTTGAATGGTTGTCAATGTAATGAGGAACAAAGATGTCAGAAGAATGTTTTCTATGGTCTCCATGGCATGAAGTGAACTTCTGTGTGGAGGCCTGGGATAAACAGAGCAGCCCAAGCATTAGTCACAGAATGTTTGTACTCTGGAGCTGTGCAGGCAGAGCAACAGATGACTGTACTGAGCGAATGTGATGCCAGGGACAAGCAGCTGGGTCAACTAATGCATTTGCTAATTAGTCAAGCAGCAATTACTCTGGTTATCTGGCTATGTTTTATTCTGAAATATTCTTGAAGGTTTTTAAGCATCCCTATTTTCCCTCAGCTGTTCCTGGATATCATTTCTTCTTACTCCCCTCCTGTTGAATATATTTGACCGAATTTTGACAATCAGCAAAGCCCATGAAAAGTGAAATTGAATTATCTGTCTCCTCCTGCCATTTGATTGCACGTAGCTTCGGTTAAAATGAGCCCCATTGACAGAGTGGAGTACTTTAGTCAGATCAGAAACAAAAATCTTTAAAGCACCGTTCAGAAGACTGGTTCCACTTCCTATGGCAGTCAACCTCCCGCCCATAAACATCTTCAACAGGAACTCTTGTTATGCTCACAAAGTTATTGACAGCCAATTTAACCTGTGGGCTCCACTCTGTCAGTGCAAACTTCCTGCCATTCTGAACCTCATTTCTGTACACTGGTTAAGCAGCAAATTCTGACCAGTTTCAGGCAAGGGCAGAAGTCCTGGTGTGTAAAGGATCCACTGATGCTGGTTTGAATAAAAGCCTGAGAGTTAGCCTTAACGTGCTGCCTAGTATTTTTCCTAAGCTAGTATTGTGGAAGTCGATCACCTGGCTATTCCCATATTGGTATTTCTGGGAGCTTGCTGTGCAGGAATTGGCTGCCATGCTCTCGCCATTATAGGAGTGACCAGACTTTAAAAGCACTGCAATGATTTCAAGGTATATTGCAAAACCTGAAGCACAAATCTTTCCTTGCTTTACCACAACCACTGGCCAAATTAAATCAAACAAAGATGGACTTGCATAGTGCCATCTTCAAGCTGGAAGATTATTGTTCAAGCTACATTCTAGAAATTTGCGTGTAACATTGCAGGGTGACATACCTGTGCAGTACTGAGCCGGGATGCACTACCAGAGATGCTGTCTTGCAGATGAGTTGCTGGACCATTCCTCCTCTATCCTCCCTGGTTGAGGCCAAAGTTCCCAAGATGTATTTCTAAAGAGAGGGAGTGTTATTCCTGGTGTCCTGGCTGACATTTGCACCTTGGTGAACAGCATTAAAGCAGGCTGCCTCACCATTTTGCTACTCATGATACATGCAAATTAATAATTGTGTGTCTTATATTTCAACTGCCCCCCCAAAAAAAAAATTAATAGCCACTGGGGAAAAAAGGATGGCTCATTTACCAAAATACTGATTTTCAAAGTCAGCATTATGAACCTTGGGTGTGCTGCAGGATTGGGTGACTAATTTTATCTTTTTTTTTAATTAAACAAATGCCAATCAGCAGTTTGGGGAACTTAAAAACAAACTGGAGAAAATCTGCTGATGCTGGAAATCCAAGCAACGAACACAAAATGCTGGAGGAACTCAGCAGGCCAGGCAGCATCAATGGAAAAGAGGACCGAGACCCTTCTCTGCCTGGCCTGCTGAGTTCCTCCAGCGCTTTGTGTGTGTAGACTGGAGAACTTGTTATATTGAGTTGCAAAGGGCGACCATTTGGTTAAAGAGGATCAAATGAAAAGAGTTTGAAAGCCACATCACTAACAATTGTGTGATATCACCATTAGTCACTTCTGGGCGTGGTATCAGGTCGTCATTTTCTTACAGCCTTCTGGAAAACATTTTTAAAAATATGAGATTTCACCATTAGAAACTAACAAAGCCATTGAGAAGCTTTCAGTAATCTTATTTTTTTAATACAATTCTCTCAAATTTTTTGTTGCATCATCAGCAGTGACAGAGTCTGCCTGAGGCAGGGGCAAATAGATTAAGCTGAATGACAAAGGTGGGACATGAGGTTAAGAGCCTGAAGTTCTTTTGTGAAGCTTAAATGACCATCTATCAGCGCTTACGTTTAGTATTATTTTCTGAATATGTCTCCACTTAATTTAGCTTTGATCAAAATATTGGATTATTTAGTTATTGAAATGGCAGGAATATTGAAATTGGAAGTATGGTAATTTCATTTTCTTCTGCCCAGTACAATGCTTTCTTCAGAAAACCACCTTTTTTGGGGAGAGGGCAAATTTTTACAATACGACAAATAAATGACCCTAAAAGGATAAAAGCAGAGTTTATAGTTACTATAATTTAAAAGACCCATCTTACACATTGTTTTATACTTTGAATGACATCGAGCTGGAAGCAAAAGAAAGAAGCACTCAGAAAATTTTGGACAAAATTTGGCTGGTTTATTATCATCTGACACCAGCATATGGAATCTAAAAAACATACAATGCTTTCAGTTCCTTCTCGCAGCCACATGAAATCCTTAGGGTGGGGTAATACATAGCTAATACAATATTTTTTAAGAACTAACGCTCTTGTTATTTGAGTAAATGTGGCTGCCAATATAATGCAGAAAAAGTTCCCACAAGCAACAAATGAAATGAATAAATTTGCTTGATTGATAAAGTAAAGGTCAGGACATTAGAATAACTCACTACCTTGTTTCCCCAAAATAACTAAGAAAATTTATACTTGTCTAAATTTTCAGACAAAACCTTGATATTGACAGTTGATATTCCTTCAGTACAGTGCCAAGTGCGAGGCTCTGTTGTCTGCATCTGTCCGTAGTAGAGCCCATTCTTTATAAGAAAACATACATGTGTATTTTCTGTTTGATCACCTATGGAACGTAATTTAACAATTAGTTCAGTAATAAGATGCATTGTCTCGTGACACTCAGTGCCATTATAACATGACTCTAATGGCATATTATTACCCCATATTATTGGTAAATTGGTTTATTATTAGCTTATGTACCAAGGTATGGTGAAAATCTTGTTTTGCAATAGGTAATATAAGGTAAAACAACAGCAGAACATGGTATAAGTAACAAAATTACAGTTATAGAGAAAGTGCAGGCAGACAAAAGGTGCAAAGGTCATAATGAGATAGATAGTGAGTGCATCTTATCGAACCATTCAGTAGTTTATAACAGCAGGACGGAAGCTGTCAATGAGCCTAGTGGGATATGCTTTCAGGCTTGTTCAAGTTCGTCTAATTGTCATTCAATCACACGCATGTACAAAACAATGTTCCTCTGAGGCCAAGTTGCAGAACACAATACATATAGTTAAGATAGCATATTCAGTCACAAAACTAGTACTTGTACAATTCCCTGAGTGGCATTGCCTGAAGAGTGAGGGTGCACAGGATTTTGTCCTGGAGCCACGTTTCTCCAAGAACAAGTACGCAGCAGTTCTTCATCTCTCTACAGACTAATACAGTCCAGCCTGTCTTCCACAGAGCGAAAACTGGAGAGCAGCATTGATGAGAGAGCCGGCCTGCAGGGGACAGCCCCCAAACGAGCACAGATTCTGGCCTGCCCTCCATGCCTGAGTTCTCTTTCCCACTGCCTCCTGCCCTTGGTGGCTGGAACAGGCAACACCTATTGGGTATCTTATGCCCTTTGGAAAAAAGGAATTGAGAGAATATGGAGGGGAGGATGGCTTTCGTGATGCATTGAGCTATGTCCACATCTCTTGCAGTTTCTTGCAGTCACAGACAGACCATTTGTCAGACCAAGCCATGATGCAGCAGGAGAGGTTGCTTTCCATGGAGCGTCGATAAAAATTAGTGAGGGTCAAAGTGGACACAAAGAATCTTTTTAGCCTCCGAAGCGTAGATTTTCTTGGTCACAGCAAAGCAAGGTATTGGTGATATACACTTCTAAGAAGCAGCTGGTAAATTGAGAGGATCGTGGGTTGAATGGTGCAGTCAGATGAAGCAAGTTAAAGCCATTTTTTGGTGAGACACTGCATACAGCAGTCCCTAGTTTCTCTTTGGTAGGTCAGTCTTCATCTTAGTTTATTGGCTTTTTTCTTAATGGCCAGACATCAACTAGTAGGAGGTACTTGAACCCTCTTACCTCTCTTCATATATCTGAAGAATGGGAGCTAATAAATAGTGTTGTCAATCATGAAGAGCATTATGCCTGATTTCAGACTCATCTCTGTAATGCCCTGGTTAAGATTTCTATTGCTATGCTGTGATGTAGCTTATATTAGCAGTTTTCTGTAAAAGCAGAGTGCCATGCTGGAAGGTGTGTTTTGGTTTTGTCTATAACAAGGACCCATGTTGTCTAGCTTAGGAATGTGAATCAGCCAATCAGGATTGGGGGATGTGAGAGAAAGTTCTAGAGAGCTGTGGGGAAGAGCTTCTGAAGGCTAGTGGTCTGACTTGGGGTCTTTTGGTGGGAGCTGTGGTGTTGAACAGAAGGGAAGATGCAGTAGGTGTCATTGGAAGGAGTTCCCCATTGCAAGAAGTACTTTGGGCAGATGAATGGCTCCAAGAACTAAGGGCCAATACTACTGAGAGAGAGAGCCAGTTTGCTGGAGATGGTCTTCGAGGGGAGCGCAAAAATGTGGTGGGTGTTATCACTTAAATTGTGGGTCCAGTGTGTGAGCAAGAGATACACCCCCAAATACGCCTGTAGAAGCTCCAATGGACTGATTTAACTCTATTGGGCTCTGTTCTTTTCCTTTTCCTGTAAGTGTTTGATAAAGCTGAAATTGGTAAATATACTTTCTTTATAATAGATGTATGACCTGTTATTTCTTGCTGACCGATAATTGTGTATGGGCAGTATTCACTCAAATCGAGGTTTCTTTAATTAGAACCTCACGACAGTCCTGTTGGCGTGAACCTCAAATCAGACCGATCCGAGACACATATTGTTATAAAGGTGGCCTTCTCATTGCTGAGTCGCATGGCTGTTAGTCAAGTTGGCATTCAAGCCAAGATTGCATATCAGACCAGTGAGAGGGTTACAGTTCCATCAGTGTTTAGCAATCAGGAGCATCAGTGTTGGCTGACATTTCTCCCTGAATAGCCCATGAGATCCAAAAGTAGCAATAAAGATGAATTCACGGTTAATCTGCATTGCTTCAGTGATAACTGTGGACCAGAACACCAGAGCTTCCAGACCTTCAGGTATGGACAAAATATTTGGGTTATAAAGTCTAGCTATAATGGTTCATTTGAGATCGGTCAGGTCAGCATGGACTGGGTCACTTGGGATCGTATTGGACTTAACTGTTCAGTTCTACATGAAACACGGCATTCACCAACTGAGCAACTGGGAGCTTTGAATTTGAATTTCATTCAGTTTATAAGGAAATGAGATAGCTTATATAAATTAAAAGCCTAAAGAGTCTCAGGGGTTCCGTCCAATTTATTAACATCCTGCAAAGTCCCCTTCATCTGTGTTACAGTGCTGTACAAACCTAGACAGATATTATTCTCTCCAGGTCTGGCAGTAATGCCTTGGGATCTTGACATAACAGATTTTTATATATTTAACCATTAATATCCTGTCAATGCAACTTGCTGTCGCAGCATATGCTGGTTGGGTAAAAATGCATTAGGTGCACAAATATTCATTTCCTCACACCAGCTGAGATTGTATCAATATTGGCTGTGTTTATAAAATATGAATTACATTCTCAACTATAGCATAAACATTTCCTTCTGCTGATGGCTGGTGTTTTTAAGAAAGAGGACCTTAGTCCTTTCACCTTTCAAGATTAAATATCTGTTTCCTGTCATTGCTAGCATGGTCTTTCAGACCTTATGCATTAAAGTTAAAAGCCTGTTAAATGTTCACTTGCACCATTATTCATTCAGCCTCAGCCCTTCTCAAACCTTTAATCATGCTTCAGATAATACAGCTACAAAAACACATCATTTTGTTATTTATGAGGTAAAGTCACATTACACTAATCTTCAGTTAGCAACAATAATAACCAACATGTATATTGTGCACTTAGTACAAAAGAATGCTTACTTTATTAGTCAGTGCTTCATGTTGTAAGTCAGGGATACTCTGCCTAGAAATACCAGTTGCAGTAAGTAAGATCACCATGGGCATGAGACCTTTGTTTCAATTGCCTCTGAGCAGATACTTCAAGATTTGTCTGTCATATTGCCAAATGGAACATTTTGCGGAGGAAATAAACTTCTATTTTCATTAAAAAAAACTCAGATGCCAAAGACCTTGATAACTGAGGTGTACAAGGGAAATTCCCTGTACACTTGGGGAAATAGCATGTGCCTTCACTTTCTTAGCATTGATGCGGTTCTCTTCTTTTTCCTTCTTCAGTTTGTAATTTCACAGTTCCTCTCATTTTAAAGTGCCATTATTTTCTGCATTATTATTTTCTCAATTAAATTTAAAGATCCCTTAATCAGTAACAATAATAAATAACAACTTCCATTTATATAGCAGCTTTAGCATAATCAAATGTCCCAAGATGTTCATTCAGTGCACTATCAAGAAAGTCTGACTGTGAATCATAGAAGATAGCCAGCCAGTCTTCAACAAAGACTTAAGGCAGGAAAGTGAGCAAGAGTGGTAGCATATGGAGTTGTGGAAATGTAGTTTGCTTGTAGTATTAAAATGGCACTTCTGTATGTGCCCAGTACATTAGCATCTGTAACAAAATGGAACCTGTATTGTACCAGAGTGCTTTGCTAATAGTGTTCACACAACATGCCAATGGAAGCTGTGTCCTTGACAAACTGCAGACCAGCAGATGCTTTACTGGAAGAATGCCAAATACACTGATTAAGCAGAAGGACAGAATGCACCCTTCCCTTCAACTGAGGCATGGGTAGCTTCACTTGTGCATAAAGGAGTGATTATGCTATTTGTTGTTTGAGAGCTATCACCACCACTTGTGCGGTGATGGTCTCCACTTGCTGCAATTAAAATAAATCCACTTATGATTGATCCACTCTGAGTAATTTGTTATTTGTTATAGGACATAGTGAAAAGGCGATCAGTGGAGGGAATGCATAAATTAAGGCCAAGGTAGATGAAAGCATAATTGCCACTGGTGCCGTGATTAAACTCAGCATTGTACAATGACTCCAGATTAAAGCACAGAGATCTCAAGGATAATTAGGGCCTAGATCATGGAAAGATTCCCCCTTCCCCTTTAGTCTAAGATAAAGAATAGGAATGAAAGACACAAATGTAAACATGGAAACTTCCTGGTTCATGTAGCTTATTTTAACAATAGTTAATGTTCTTAACATAAACTCTGTGGGAAATGGTGTTAAAAAGATGTAATCAAATATGCTCTTTAACACAGTAGATCAGTAGATATATTACTAGTACATATGAAACAAATACTTTATTGATTTTCTGTTAATTTCTTCCTTCCCTTCACTTTCCCTCCTGGACATATTTTGCACAGAATATTGTAGATTTTTTCTAAAACCTCATCCAAATGGTTGTTATAAAGTTTTGGCTACAATCAGTAAATGCCAGGAGACATTGGGAATCATTGATGGCTGAACCAGTTTAAACCCAATGTTCTTAAAAAGGGGAGTGCAATTTCTGAAACTGATGCAGAGTTAAATATCAGCCATGGTCTTATTGAGTGACAGAGATGTCACATTCCTGCAGGTCATAGCTGCTCAGTAACTTAACCAACTGTTCCATTGGACTGATAATTGAGCAGTAATGCAGTTATCCAGTCCCCTTGATTACACAAACTACAGTGTAAGCCCATGCATAAAACCATAAAAATAGCAATCAATAAAAATGGACTGGTTTTAAAGGGACAATGTGAGGACTTTTGCAAACCAGTAATGATAAGCAGCTGATGGCTAAACAATGAATGGTGTGGTGTTGCATATCTGAGGCCACATAACCGATTTAAGTTCCAAAATCCTAAATATGATCCCATTTTGCCAGGTCAGAGAAATGATGGACTTGAACGTAAGAATGAATCATAAAATCACTGAGTCAGATTTGTTAAAGTAGCCAAGTCACCCACAACATAACAGTTTTACCAGTTCACAGTTGGAATTACCCAGATTATGCTGCAAACTGCAGATCACTCTTAACTCTGAATTCTTCCATAGAATAGTTTGTGGTTGGGAATTTGTTAATACTTGAGAGTGAATTCCACCTTTAAAATCCAGGTTATTTCTGGTTGGCATTAAAATGCAGATCTCATGAATTCCAAATCAACAAAATATGTTTTCTGAGAACTCTATTCCATTCCATTCATTGCACATGGCCTAAAGGATACACAGAGCTTGTATGCCATTTACTGTTTACCATTTGCCTACAAAACCCAATGACCTGCAGGTCAAAATAACTCCTTGTAAGCAAAGCACTTTGCAACATTTCTGAATGGTGCAGAACTGTCTAACATAAATTAAATTTCCTCTTTCATTAAACTGGGAACTTCTGTTATTATACCTACATCCTAGGTCTAAAATATTAGAACACAAAATCTATATGCATTAAATATTCAGCTGTTGAGCTAAATTTCTACTTCTTCCTTTTTTTTCCTTTCCCGAACAAGAGAAATTCAGGTTTATAGTCTCTCAAGTGCTGGTTGGTACTGTCAGAACAAAGATCAATAGCAGAAGTTTTTGAAGTAGAAGACCCAGAAATCTCCCTGGTTACACAAACTACAGTATAAGTCCGTGCCATAAAACCATAAAAGTAGCAATCAATAAAAATGGACTGGTTTTAAAGGAACAGTGTGAGGACTTTTGTAAAACCAGTAATGATACAGAAGACAGTGAGAACCAAAAAATATTTGAACGTATTTATCAATGCCTTTGCTTGTTCATTTCCATCCACTGTCATTTTAATTTTGACATAAAATAAAAGGGGAATGCAAAATGATAGGTAGTTTTGATTTAAAGGAGAGCAGCTACCAAAATTCAGATTTTAGTATCAGGATTAAGGATCATGCTCCTTAAGTTTATTTTAGCCAGGGCTGGTAATGGGGGTAAGCTCACACTACCTATTACATGCTATCAAATTAAATGATGTGTGTCTCAAAGAACCTCTGACAACGAAGTCCAGCTCCTGGCCTTCACGTGTGGCTTAGCTACTAAGCCCGTTGGAACCACTTCGACTGTCAGGAGAAGGGGCAAAGTCGGGTTACTGGCACTTTAAAAGCAGATGCTTCGGGCAGATGGGGTTTTTCAGTCATGGTTGGCAACTGATCTAGGAGAAGGAAAACTCTGATCTCAAACGCCTGCTGCCTTACTCACGGGGAAGGCTTCAGGAGTAAACTCTGAAGGAAAAGTCTGGAGCTGGAGTCCCTAAGGTAGTCTTATGTTGATTTCAACACTGACTGGCAACTCCTGCCATGCAGTATCAGTGTCTGCCATTTGTTTAAGTGCATCAGATGCACAGAGAGAGGCAGCTTGCTACATGGGCTCTTCACATTGTACTGACCTGGCTTTGCATATTTAGGGCGCAACATCCGTGGTCAACATTGACTAATGAAGACCTCAGCAGCAGGCCTAACCAGAATCAAAATCATGTTTGTTATAACTGACATATATCATGGAATTTGTTGTTTTGTGGCAGCAGTATGGGGTAATACATTAAAAAAATTACTATCAATTACAATAAGCGCATGTATGATAAATAAATAAATCATGTAAAAGGAGATCAAAACACAGGCCATTCAGAAATCTAATGGCAGAGGGGAAGAAGTTGTTCCTAAAGTGGTCAGTGTGTGTCTTCAGACACCTGTACTTCTACCTGATGGTGGTAATGAGAAGAGGGCATGTCCTGGATGGCGATAGTCATTAATAATGGATGTCACCTTCTTGGAGTTGTCCTCAATGGTGGAAAGGCTTGTGCCCATGATGGAGCTGGCTGAATTTACAACCCTTTGCAGCTTTTTCCCGTCCATACCTGACAGTGATGCAACCAGACTGAATAATCTCCTCAGTATATCTGTTGAAATTTGTTAGTCTTTGATGACAAATCAAATCTCTTCAGAATCAAAGTTCAAAGTAAGATTTATTATCAAGGTACATATATGTCACCATAAGCAACACGTTTACTGAAATATACCTGCTGATATGCTTCCTTCATAATTGCATCAATATGTTAGACCCAAGATAGATCTTCAGAGATGTTGACACCCAGGTACATGAAGCTGCTCACCCATTCCGCTGCAGACCCCTCAAGAACTGCTGTGTGTTCTTCTGATTTCCCTTACTGTAGTCCACAATCAAATCCTTGGTCTTACTGATGTTGAGTGCAAGGTTATTGCTGTGAAACCACTCAACCACCCAATTTATCTCATTCCTGTACACTTCCTCATCACTTATGTAACTTTTCCACACCTCATCACTGATTTTCCCCCACTGTTGAAGTCAATACAATGTGCCCCCATTCCTCATCACCCATTTTACCTCATCGATGAAGACCAGACTCCCTGGTATTATCAAATCTGCCATGATGCATACATGTTAGCATCTTCTGTTTAAAACATGAATCTCAAAATGCATGTTGCATTCATCATATATATGTGAATTGCCTTCTAAGTTCTCCATCACTTCATTGTAATTAACTAATCTATGACTACATGGGTCTGCAAATTGATCAGTTAAAGTGATCTGACAATAGCATTTGCCTCTGCATTCATCAACAACAGAGAAGATTGAATTAACTAATAGAGAAAAAAACATTCTATATTCAATACCAAATCTAGTAAAATTACAGTGTAATAAGCCATATAGCTCTGTAGATCTTTGCAAAGGATATGAAGTGTCCAACATTGCAAACTGCCGCTTAGCATTGTTCCTTTATCATGGTGCGTGAATGTCTCCAGTGGTCCAAGTGCAACTTATGCAACATGGGCAAATTAGCATGTATATAAGGATGTTACAAAAATAATCTGCATTTGTAATAAAAACTAAAAATGTTGTAATCATTCAACCGATTTAAGAAAGATCCATGGACGGGAAGCAGACTTAATCATTCAGCTCAATGGGCTCTCAGCAGAATTCAGTGAGATTTTCACTGCTTTAAAATCAACATTCTATGGTTTTCATTTCCTGAATTTATGAAATGAAAACTTGGCACAGTCTGATTAAACTGTTGTTGGAATTAATCACCTCTGCATATTTACATATTTATACACATATTTGCCTATAAATACACACACACACACTCATATTTAATTCAATAAAATTAGAGCAGGAAAATAGATCTGTTGGCTCAATCAATACTCTGAAATAAAGAGGGGATAGATAATCATTTCTTTTCTTCCTCTCAAAGACAATAATTCAGCTGGATTCCATATGAAATGATGGCAAAGGTCCAGTGGCTTTACATTACAAATGCATTTCCTGATAAAGATGTGATGGATCAATAACAATGCATTCCATGCCAATGAAGTAGCAGCTCTGTAGGTGAATGCATTGTCTTGCAGTGGAATTGGGGCTCTATGGATGAATGTGTGGTCCAGCAATGGAGTGATAGCACAAGGTGTTTATGAATTGTGCATAATGGAGCAGACACTCGGTGAATGAATGCATATTCTTGCCATTAAATGATGGCCAGTGGATGAATAAATTGTGTGGGAATGTACTGAGTGGCAGAGGTCTGATGGCTCAGTGAAAGAATGCATTGTGAGATAACAAAGCATCGACTCAGTGGGGAAGACATTTTGTGGTAAAGGTGTTATGGTTCAGTGAATGAATGCATTTTCTGGTAGTGGAGCAGTAGTTCACTGCATTATTGTACTGTGTGATAATTCAATGGATGAATGTGTGGTGTGAGAAAGGAACAGTGGCTCTGCACCTAAATGACTCACACTGCAACAGTGTAGTTGCTCCTTGAAAAATCTGGTTTCTGGAAATGGAATAGCATCTCAGTGGATTCCTCTTAGGAAGTCTCTCACCACTGGGCCTCACAACAAGGTAAGTAAAATATACCTGTAAATGATACTGATAAAAAGACTCTTAAACTTATGCTGAAGCAGATTGTCCTCCTCAAATAGATGTGTTTGAGGTAACACAATATGCACTGCACATAAACGTGGCACAATATACCAGTGAAGTATTTCATCTTGTGAGCTAGAGTCCCCATACAAGAGGGGCTCAGATACGTAGAGACCATACTGCAACTGATCAATGTTTGTGTCAGGACTATCATATAGAGCTGAAAAAAAATTTCAGAATCCAAATATGCATTTTTGTCTTGATATAACTAGGAAGCATTTAAAGTGCTATTCCTTGCCAGCCTTGGCATTAGTGGAAGGCGAAGAAGAAAACACCCTTTCCTGATCACTAACCAGTGATCGTTGCTGGAAAGTGAGCATGCACCGCGGTGATAGATCATGCTCAGCTGTTATGCCTCTATGCCTATCTTGTGTTCAGGCTCACGAACGAGTAACAGCCAGTCAGAGAATGCATTGCAAAAGATAAAGTTTCAGTGCTCGTGAATGCCTTCAGGAAAGGAAGAGACTGGAAAAGTTCATTCAGGGTTTTAAATATAAAAATAAGCAAATGCTAATTGGTAATCAATAGAGCTGATAAATATTTTGGGTGCAGCTCTCTCTGGAGCAAATACAAACAAAACAGTACACAATCTATCAGTTAGTCTTCTTGCCCCCACTTGATTGTTCTTCACATTGCCATAAGCCAAAATGCATAAAAATCAGTTGCTGAACTGATGCTGAAGTTCCAGACCCAAGCTGAAGTTGGAAGTTCAATCCAACTTTATTTCTGCACCAAACGTCTGCAAATATATTAATAGATTTGAAAGATAAAAGTGTTATTTTCCCACTGCAAGAAGCTGAGGACACAAACAAGTTGTTATTGTGCAGTTTCCCATTAGGCACTTGGGTTTTCTTGTGCCAAATCCGTCACTTGGCTCGCGAGCTCTGAAGTAAAAGGGGAGAGATCTCATTTACAGCTGATCAAGCAGAAAAGATACTCTTGAATAACTATTTAAGAACAAAAACATAATTTGAGAAGGAAGTTACAACTGCTCATGAGTTGCCCAAGCGTGAAAAGGGGAAGGGTGCTGCAGTACATTGTAAAAGAAAGCTGGTTCTGAATATTCCACTTACGAAGAGGAATCTAGGTTTCCTGAATTGCATAACTATTTCTGCAGCACCAAATAAATCTGCAACTGAAATCCAGTTAAACTTCAAAACAAATTTTGTCACGTATTTGATAGACTTACACGGCTTGCGGTTACCTATTTTTTTTAAACCAATCGCAAAGTAGTGTTCAGAAATGTTTAGATTGCAAAACTGGCAGAGGGAGGTGGATGGTGGGTAACAAAGAGAGGTGTTGTTATACCAGTGTTATTAGGTCAATCTATCACACTTAAAGAAAAATTTTAATATAACATCTTATTACAGCCTGAGAACATACCAAAACAATGTTCTGCTAATGAATCATCTTCTAAAGTGATTGTAAATGCACTGTTATTATGTTGCAAAATATGGGACTCCATCTCACTAAATTCCAAAAGCAGCAAATTTGATGAAAGGCTGAATGAACTAAACATGAATTTTCTTCATTCCTGCATAGCCTGTTTAACAATAAATGAAAAGAATTCTTTTTTAATAAATGGTTATCATTTCTGGGATAGTTTGATAGTGCAATTGTGTAAAAGCAGTACCCAGCAGCCACTAGTTGCTATGTCTAGACATGGCTAGACAAGCTGAAGATCGAGGAGCACAACCAAAACATATCCTTTTTGACAAAAGCCACTGTCCTCTTTGCTGTCATTGCTTTGCAACTCTCGGCTGCAAAGAAGCAAAAGTCTTTCCCAATACGTTAGATGAAACCAGTTTCTGCCTTGCTGAAATATTGAGACAGATCTTTTGGCGCCCTGGAATGAACGGCTTCCTTCTCTTGGAGCATGGCCAGTCACCCTGGAGGATCCTGAGCACAGATAACCTCTGGGAGGTTGGTTCCAGGGAGGGCCCAACCTCTGTGCCTTTTCCATCCCAAAACTCTCCACTCCTCAATGACTATCAAAGCTGTCCCCAGGGATGCATGCTTATATCAAATATTCATAAACACACAGGAGCTATTAAAAAATTAAAACTAATACAACTGAATGTATGTTAACATAGAAAGAGCTGGAGGAAAACAACAGGTCAGGAGCATCAATGAAGGGAAGTGTACAATCGTCATTTTAAACTGAGGCTTCTCACCTACAGAAGACAGTCTTAAAATCCTTTACACATGGAAACAATTAGTGACTGAAACAAAATGAGGTAAATCAAAGCACAACCCTTCATTTCTACTTTGATTTTAGTCTGGCCACGCCACCCAGTGCATTCCCCATCCACACACTGAAGAGATTCATCAGTTCCTATGGGACTCATGAGAAGTCTGCTGATGAAGTGTAGGAGTAGCTGGTAGAACAGGTAGTAAAGAGGAGTATGTGGTCTCAGCTAAACGTTATTTCCATAGGAGTTTGCAAAGATTCGGCATGACATGTAAAACTTTGACAAATTTCTATATATGTGTGGTGGAGGGTATATTGGCTGTCTGAATCACATCCTGGTATGGAAATACAATGCTCTTGAACAGAAAATCCTACAAAAAGAAATGGATACGGTCCAGTCCATCACAGGCAAAGCCCTCCCCACCATTGTGTGCATGTACACAGAGCATTGCCACAGGAAAGCAGCATTCATCATTAGGGACCCTCACCACCCAGGACATGCTTTCTTCTTGCTGCTCCCATCAGAACTCTTACTACCAGTTTGAGGAACAGTTATTACCTCTCTTACAAACAGGCTCTTGAACCAAAGAGGATTAACTTTACTGAACTTCACTTGCCCCACCAATGAAATATTCCCACAACTTATGGACTCACTTTCAAGGACTCTTCATCTCACGTTCTTGATATTTATTGCTTATTTATTTCTACACTTAATTGTTTGTTATTTTTTCTTTCATTTTGTATTTGCACCATTTGCACTCTTTTGAATGCTGCTTTTCTGCCTTGTTTGTGCAGTCTTTCATTGATTCTGTTATGGTTATTGGAGTTATTGAGTAGGCCCACAGGAAAATGAACTGCAGGGTTGTATATGATGACGTATATGTACTTCGGTGATAAATTTACTTTGTACTTTTGGATGTGGCTAAGGTACAAGAGGAGCGCTGAGAGTGGAAAGGAGGCTGTGAACTTTGTCCAGTGCAGTGGGAGTAACAGAGGGATTCGGTAAACATTGTACATTTCAGAGGAATTAGCGGATGAGGGCAGTGGACTTTGTACAGTGTAGTGGGAAGACAGGAAGGGGTCAGTGAATACTGTACATGTCAGTTTATACTACTGCTGTTCTTAGTCGCTCATATGCTCTGGGAATGCTTGGGAAATTCAGCAGTTCTGTTTTTCATGAAGACATTGGTTATGTAACAAATTTTAGTTACAGAATTCCCTTTAAATAATACCAAGAGATGTTATTTACTTTCACCTTAAAAGGCTGTCATGACTTCAACTTAATGGCTCATCTGAAAGGCCTTTGGGCTAACAATAAAGCATCTGGACGTCTCTGTGCTCAAGTGTTTTTGCTGAGGTTCTGAAACTTGTCAGAGAAGCTTTAGTCGCAAGTTTACTATTCCATCGCCCACACCTGGGAAGAGCAGAGATGCCAGTTGACCTCAGAGATAGCTATAAAAACAGACACATATTCCATTAGAGTAAATGCAAAGAGGTCTCTCTGCTATCGGTTTCCTTGACCAGGGTTCTCCTCAGTAACCTCCTCCCATGATCATGGAACTGCTTGCTGAATCACAATGTGGAATCTGTCCTTTTAGAAATAGAATCAATTTAACAAATATCGACTGCAAGAGAAATGCAGGGAGCAGCATCGAATAATTCATGGTCTTTTTTTGACTTCACAAGAGCTTTTATCTCCAATAATCCAGGAGACTGTAAAACATCCTGATTAAGTTTAGCTGTGTCGTACCTGCAACATTTAAAAAGGATCTGTGCAGACCTAATCTCTGTTTCCACATGTGTCAGTAAGACAGTGTAACCATCCCCATATTTCCTCAATCTTTCTCTACTCAACAGTGTACCTCACTTATAACAAGCTAAGATGACTAATGTTCAACCCATTTCACATCCACTATGGAACCCAGGTCGCCCGAACCTCTCCTCAAGCAGCAGCCTACAGGACTTTTTTTGAGTACACTCTGAGACTGCACTGTTTGCTGACGTGTATTATAACAGGCCTTACGCTTAACAGCAGTAAAGCAAAGATAATCTTTCAACCATGGTCGACAATAAAATATCCACTGTGAGACACTGGAAATGCAAAATCTTGCCAGATACAAGGGCACATGTCATTTCATCATTGTGCCAGCATAGCTTTTGTCAGTTTCAGACATCAAACTTGGCACATTTGGCAGCAGTGATCTTTGTAGATAGGACTCGCCCTAAAAAGGGATGGCACAGTAGTGTAGCGGTTAGCACAACACCTTACAATGCAGGCGGCTTATAATCCACCTTACAATCCAGGTTCAATTCCCACCACTGCCTGTAAGGAGTTTGTATGACACGTGGGTCCCCTCTTGGTGCTCCAGTTATTGGTCATTCTAAAGTGAGGGAAGGACCAGGAGGGCCTATTTCAATCTGTATGTCAAGAATATAACTAAATTTGTATTCTGTTGTACCTATTTGGTACAACATAAACATAAGCTCTTTATGTTCCATTGCTAAATTCAACTTCGATACCTGATTCAATCAGATTCAGATTCAGAATCAGAATTGAATCAGTCTGGTTCGATCAGACTGCCCAGTTTTGCTATCCAAGATACTAACTCAGATTTCCTCTCTCCACCATCTGCACTTCAAGGATGTTCTCAGGACCTCTTTGTAAAGTGTCCTTTAAATATCCCCCAAAGCCCGTGTGAACCCCTGGAACATTATCACTCATTTGGACCACATTTAGAACCTTAGGTCCCTTCACTGGGAATACAGAAAGCAGCGATAGCAGCACCTCTCTTCCTATCCTATCTAACCCCCCCTCCTTCCCACCAACTGTGGATCTTACCGACTACCCGAAAATCTGTGATCGCACTGACTACCTTTCTAAGAAGAATGCTCACTTCTGAGCACAGCCCTTGAACTGATGAGTCAGTGACTGGAATTCTATCAGCCTAACCAAGTTAACTGAGGGAAGGCGTAATAATATCACTCAGAGCAGAAATTCTCTTCAGAGCACAGACTTCCTCTACTTGTCCGTTTCTGCACCACATTGGCATGTGTTTGGAAAATCCCTCCGATTATTTATCGTATGCAGAAAGCCATAAATTCACATGAATAGGTCTCATGTGTGGGTGACTTGACTGAGTTGATTAAGATGACAAGAGGGATAGACAATACGGATCACCTGCATTATGATCTAACTAATCAGAATTAGAATCAGGCTTAATATCACTGGCATATATTGTGAAATTTGTTGTTTTGTTGAAGCAGTACAATGCAATAAGTAATAATAAAAATCTGTGTATTCAGAAAAAAAGTATATAAAATAGTTAAAGTAAATAAATAGTGCAAAAGGGAAGTGAGGTAGTGTTCATGGGTTCAATGTCCATTCAGAAATTGGACGGCAAAGTGGAGGAAGCTGTTCCTGAGTCGTTGAATGTGTGCCTTCAGCCTCCCGGCTCTCTCTCCTGATGTCAGTAATGAGAAGAAGGCATGTCCTTGGTGACGGGGGTCCTTAATGATTGATGCTGCCTTTATGAGGCATCGCTCCTGGATACAGGGGAAGCTAGTGCCCAGGATGGAATGACCAACAGTTACAACAAATGAAGCACACACATGAGTTGGATGGTATAAGCTTGACCGTTGTCCCATCTACATTTCTCAAGTTACTGAAAGAGGAACTGAAAAAAATAAACAGTTGTCAGACTTTATAATAGTTGAGGCTACTGACGTGTCAACCTATCTTCCCCAACCAATTTTTTTTTTGCGTTAGCATGGCCAGCATTTGTTGCCCTTCCTTATTTGTTCTTGTGCTGTCTCTTTGAGCCTTTTTGATAGAATTACTCACACAGTGATATTGAGATTCCAGCAACACAGAAGGAATGGTGATATTATTGCCGATCAGGATGCTGAGAGATTTGTAGGAAAGCCCGTGCACCTGAAGCTCTTGTCCTCGTCGTTGGTAAAGGTCGAGGATTTGGTAGGATGGCCTCAACCTGGCAATAGAGAAGGCTGACAATGGACTGGTCAGTGTACAAATGAAAGAGGAGTTGAAATGGCATGGAATCGGCTGCTCAAAATAAGATTTTTCAAAATGGTCCCCAAGTCTACACTTCATCTAGCTGATGTTGGGGAGTCACTTCCTATGCTACTTTCTCTATCCTTCTGATCCATCCAGGTTCTATCCTCTTCCACCTGTCTCCACCTATCCTTCATCCATACATTCCTCTTTATGGGTCTCCTATCCCCTCACCCAACTAATTCCATTTCATTTTGAGGTGTGTCTGGTGCTGTAATTGGTTTGATCTGCTGTACTTCCCTTTGATAATAATGGCAAGATGAGAGATATATTGGAACTTGAGGTTACAGGTTTTAATGGTGTATGATTGCTGATGGTCTGAATCTATCCCTAATAAATCTGCTTTGGTTTTCCCCATTTTCATGACTGAATACTTGCACGTATGAACCTATTCCGCATGTATCCAGAATTGTAATAATAAAATTGTTTTAAGCAATAGTTGTCATAACCTCTAATAGGAGCTAGTCAAGATGTAATGGCGAGTCTTTTCTTTGACCAGGAGCTAGCATCCAACAGCTACTGTAATAAACTTGGCTTTAAATCAGTAAGGAACTGAATAATGCATACAACAAACATAATCAATTCACTGGACTCTTTTTTTTACATTGAATGGTTCAATCCTGATACTTTCTTCCATTTCCCCCCATAAATTCTTTCCTTGTGCAATCATTTACAGCTATAGATTCCAAGACAGCATTTCATAACACTTACAGTATTTTTTAAAAACAATCTCTGCAACACATTCCATTGATAGATTTTATGTTACTTCATCTCTCCAGTACTAGTTACATCTTGGCTGTCTGTAGTATATTTAGTCCAAAGTACACTGCAAGGTCCCATTTGAAGAATATCCAGGATGAGAACCATATGATTGTGCTGTTTTAACTGTGGACAGCTTCCAGGAGGTGTGTGAGCATTGGGCAATCTCTGTGGTATCCTCAGTGATCATGGAACTGTGACACTCCATGACTGACCATTTGCAGTAGACACATAGTTGCCACATGTAAAAAAAATATTTTCACATTAAAATAATCTTGATGCTAAAATAATTTAACTACTTTATAACTGCTTATACCAGAAGGAAAGGCTGAATGGTTTAGAAGTAGGTGAAGTGGCTCAAGGAGTCTGCATCTGTAGAAATGAATTAAACCCTCAGCCATTTAGAGTAAAAAATAAAAGGTCAATGTAATTTGACTGTGATTAAAATATGCATTTGGATTGGGCTGACAGAGTAAATAAAGCCTCAATAAACATTGTCTGTTTACAGTTATTTAGAGTTCCAAATGAAGACAAACTTAAATATTTAATGTTTCCACATATTTCAAACTTGATTGTAAAAGCGGTGAATGCAAGACTAAATTCCTGAACATGATGCTGCTGGAGGAGAAAAATCCCTCAAAATGATAGTTTAATCCATCTGTACAAAATTGCTTCAACTGAAATTTGTTATCTGCATGACTCAAAACTTCACCGTGTAGATACTGAACCATTCCAGGAGCTAGCTGCGAGAACTTTAAAAACATTGCCGAATTTCTGCCTCATCCAGCACTGCAGCTTAAAAATTTGCAATGCAATTGTTGTGTACAAATAAAAGCTACCATACATCTAATATAGAAACAAGAGGTTTCAAATGCTGGAATCTGAAGCAAAAAGTAAAGTGCTGGAAGAACTCAGTGGGTCAGGCAGCATCGGTGAAGGGAAATAAACTGTTGAGGTTTGGGGGTCAAGACTTTTCATCTGGGCTGAATGAGTGGAGGGTAAGTAGCCAAGATAAAGAGTTGAGGAGAAGGGATGGAGGAAGAGCTGGCAAGTAATATGCAGATCCAGGTGAATATAAGTGTTAGGAGAAGAAAAGAGAGGAAATTGCGACAGATGCTTAGTGAAAACTATGAGGGGTTGCTGATGACTGAATCAGATTGTAAAGGAAGGTGGAGCATAGAATTAGATAATGGGGATGAGGAGGACTGATGGGAACAGTTGGAAAAGAATGCGCAGGTGATGGGCAGATGGAGCGGGTAGAGAAGAGGAAAGAATCAGGACAGAAACAGGAGGAAATTGTAATTACAGATGTTGAAAATCTGAGTAACACACACAAAATGCTGGAGGAACTCAGCAAGCCAGGCAGCATCTATGGAAAAAAGTACAGTCGACATTTCAGGCCAAAACCCTTAGTCAAGAATCAGGGGATGGTATAGGAGGAAATAATTGTCTAGCCATTTCCTCCTGCAGCCAGCTGCACCATGGCAGACTGGAAGTCTTTACAACGGGAAGTCAAAACTGCCCAACTCAGCACTGATACCACCCCACCTGTCATCAAGGACATATATACAGAGAGATGCCAGAAGAAAGCCAGCAACATCATTAATGACCTGGCCCACCCTTCTCATGGACTGTTTGACACAATCTCATCAAGGAGGAGGCTACTTGGCTTCCACACCAACACCACCGGATTCAAAAACAGTTATTTTCCCCAAACAGATTAACACCTCAACCCACTAACCCACCCCACCAGCATTTGTTCATCATTTCCTGTCAGAGTCACCTTATGTACTGACACTCCTATGCTTATCGTCTCTTTATGGATATACAATCAATCTGTGTATATAAGCTACCTCATGTATTTATGTTTAATGTTTTTGAAAAAGGTTCAAAGATTAATTTATTGTCTAAGTATGTATGTATGCAATGTACAAATTGGAGATTCTTCTTCCCCAGATAGCCACAAAATAAAGAAAACCCACGGAAAGAAGTTCAAAGAGAAACAGCAAACTCACCACCCATCACAAATAAAAGAAAGGCAACACAATCATCAAACCCCCGTCCCCGCACAGAAAACTAACAAAAAATCACAACAAGAACTTCGACCCCCAAACGCCCTCCCCATACCAAAAAAATTAAGAAGAATGGACAAAAACACAATATAAAAATCATTAAAAAAGTCCATAGTCCAAATCCATAAATGCAGAACCTTGGTGACATCCTTCAACATTATGGAAAGAGGGAGACACAGCACAAACTCATAGACCTACCCACCAGGCACAGCGATAGATAGGCCACACAACCTCTTTCAGTAGCAGAGGGGTCAAAAGGCAGGTAGCCGGTGCTGAACACTCACTTGCCTTCCACATTTGCCTTGATGCTTCCATCTTCCTCATCACTTTAACCAGAGAACAATGGAAGCTTTATTCAGCAAAATGGAGTCAATCATTGGCTCGCATCCCATATCGAAAGCCTCAAAAGCTTGAATCAGAGCCCAGAATCCTCCTGAAGCCAACAGAGGGCTGGATCAGTCAATGGATCTCCAAACTGTTCTTGTGTTCTTTGTGGAATGCAGCAGGGCAGGCAGCATCTATAGGAAGAAGCACTGTCGATGTTACGGGCCAAGACCCTTTGTCCCCAAGGACAGACTCGGGGGTCTGTCCTGACAAAGGGTCTCAATGTTCATACTATCATACTGGAGACAACCCAGGTGGAATATGAGGTGCTGTTCCTGTCGGCTGCATTGAGCATCACCTCGGGTGTGGCCAAGGACACACCGTTCAGTGTAGTAACTTGGAGGTGAATTAACTTGGATAGCAACTGAGAGCTCCCAATGGCTATAGCAGATAAAGTGCAGGTGGTCGCTTTGTGCGTGGCCTGTCTCAATGCTGTTGAGGAAGCCAAACAGAGAGTACTAAGTGCAACAATGAAAATTGGAGGAGATGCACATGAATCTCTGCCTCATCTGGAAGGATTGTATAGGTCCCTGGGTAGTGATGAGGGAGGAGGTTTAGGGAGAGATGTTAAACTCTAGGGTCGCAGAGGATAGTAGGACTAAGGAATCACAGAGAGAAAGAGTGATTGATCCCTGCAAGAAGTTGAAAAAAGTAGGGAAGGAAAGACATGGCAGTAGGATCATGTTGTGCATTGATTTAGGGATCAATAGACATAAAATTAAACCCTAACATGGCAGAAGTAGAATTTAAACAATGAGGTAAAAATTCATCATCATTAATGCAAATTGTGTTTATTGAAATCCTTTATGGGAGGTCTTCACTTAGTCTGGTCTGTATGCAAATCCATGATGAATGTTGTTGATTCCTGCTGAAAGGTTTTGGCCCAAAACATCAACTCTTTTCCATAGATGCTCACTTCACTTCCTCCAGCATTTTGTGTGTGTTGTTGATTCCTAAATGCGCTCAAGAAACAGAGCTCAAGAATGATCAGGGAAACACTGGTTTTACCACTGATACCTGAATTCTGTGAATGAAGTTAAAAAAAGATTCTTCAGTAAGCAGTCAATCAAATGATTATGTCTCCAAGGGATTTAAAAAATAACCTCATGGTTTTGTGTTGGAAATGAGCAAGGTAATTTCCCATTGTTCTAATTAATATTCTTGTTCCAACTGAAACTGCCAAAGGTCGTTTAATTGTGATTCATCTTCCTTACCAGATGTGAACTGTTTCTTCATGCACACTTCTGTAATTGACAATGAGCTGTAACTGCAATGGCCTCATTCAAATGCAATTCACTTGAGACGAAGGTTTTTAAGATGACATGGCGATGCTGTGGAGTGCTGTATATTGAAGATTTATTTTTCCTTGCATTTTACAGAGAGGGCAGTTTAATAACTTACTACTCAATATCTGTGATATGTGTAATGGTGAACCAAATCGAAGCACAGTGGTGTAACAGGAAGATTTGATCTATCCAGAGATTAAGCAGGAAAACGACAGGAGTGTAGACAGGTTAGAATGCAGAAGCTGGTGTAGGCAAATACCATCTAGAGAAGTTTCAAGACATGAGAACTTTATTCCCTCTTCCTAGTTGTGCCTTTCATTGTAGAGGTATTTCAAGCAGCAGCAATAACTACTTATCTCCTTCCTTTCCAGCTGCTGAATTCTAACTCTGGTCTAACAACAATCAAAATACTGGAGTAACCCAAAGCAACACGCACAAAATGCTGGAGGAACTCAGCGTCTATGGAGAAGAGTAAGCAGTCGGTGTTTCGGGCCGAGACCCCTCATCGGGACTGGGAAGGAAGGGAGAAGTGGAGGAATTCAGCTGGTCAGCCAGTGTTTGCGGAGGCTAAATGGACGGCCAACCTTTCACATCAGGATCCCTCATCTGGACTGAAAGGCAAGGGGTAAATAACCTGTATGAACAAGTGAGGGGAAGCAGTGGAGTAAGAGCTGCAAGCAATAGGCAAGGAGGGATGCTAGGCAGATGGAAGAGGGAAGAGTGGAAATAGAACTGCTCCATCAACTGGATTCCTTCTACAATTAATAAACATTCCTGGGCCTTTAATTATTGTGATGGATTCATCAACGAGTTTTTTCCATGTGCAGCATCTCCAGTCATATCTGATATTGTCATTAAAGTTCAGAGTCCATTGGGGATGTTCTGGTTTAATTGTTTAGGGAACAAAGAGTTCTCCACCACTTCACAGGGAAAATAGCAATTGGAAAAGTTCCTAACACACCATCCCAGCTTTTAATCTTGTGATAAAGGGTGCCTTCGGTTACATTGATTTTGTTTTCTCACTAACTTGTTTTTAGGTCATTGCCAAATATTTATTTGTTGTGAAATGTGACGTTACCACTATTTCCTTCCAAGCACCAAACCTCAGCCAAGAGCTTTGCAACATATTTTTATATCACCTTCCTCTGACAGCTCAGAATGACCCAAATGGAGAAGACCAATCACTATATAGCATTTTCATCACAAGATAATGGATGAGCTTTTTTGTATTACTCATAAATGAGTTGCAGACTTACAGTTGTTCATGCTAAAACATACAGTACTGTGCAAAAGTCTTAAGCACATATATATATAGCTAGAGTGCCTAAGACTTTTGCACAATACTGCATTTGTCAAACTGGAGAGGGGAGCGAGTTTGTAAATCGGTCAGGAGCAAGGGATGTTTGGAGTGGTGAGAGTGGAGCGATGCATGAGGGATGTGGGTCAGGTGGCAGAACAAGAGTGCCAGAGGTGGGGGAGGGGTGCCATGGGTGCAGACACACCCAGACCAGGCAAGGTCATTTGATTCCAAATATTTGTCTCATGGTCATTACAGAATGTTTCTCCGGTGCTTCCTATTCCCTCCCTTTTTCCAACCATGATTCCTCTCTCCCTGCACCCTTCCCACATCCTCAGCCCACAATAGAGACCCAGGTCAAAATCAGGTTTATCGCCACTCATATATGTCATGAAGGTTGTTTTTTTTTGTGTGGCAGCAGTACAGTGCAATATATAAAATTACTACAGTACTGTGCAAAACTCTTAGGCACCCTTGCTATAAACATGTACCTAAGACTTTTGCATAGTACTGTAGATTTTTCCCATGTAGAATCCAGATTACCTTCATGCAGGTGACTTGCAGCCAGCACATAACATGAGCTTGTGACTAAAAACTGTCAGGATGTACCCACGTCCCCAGAGGCAGAGGGTCACTGTGCTGAATTTTCATTTTACTCATTGCAGCCAACTCACATATGTGTAAATCAAAAGCGTTATGTGGAGAAATGTATCTACTGCAGGCAGTCATAGCTGTACTGAAAACTGGGATGAGGTTGAGCTCCTGTCCTGGAGGTATTCAGATCCTGCCACCTAGATCCACCAAAGGATTGTCTGTCTATCTTTTATCCCACCTCTCTGTGGCTTTGCGTCATGCTGGAGCCACTGTTTGCACACCTCTGAGTATGGGAGGGTGGTTATCATTTAAATTTCACTGAGAATCACTGATCTATTTCAAACAAATTCTAGACTTATAAAGAGCTTCCAGCTCCATCAGGAAGGCCAAATGGGAGCATTCTCAGGGACTTTATAGCCCTTCTGTGATACTACATACACGAGGCGCATGTGACAGGGAATTCAGAGCATTACAGACAACAAGTCTACGCTGCACATCAGTTTTACTTCCTGAGAGACTGGACGTCTTCTGCGCCCGGTTTGATGGACAGAACAAGAGAGGCACCCCTCCCCCCATGGGAGCAGACACTCCATGTGGCTGAAGCTGAGGAAGACCCTGGTCAGAGTTAACCCACGCAAAGCTTTGGGGCCCGATAATACACCAGGTCGGGTTCTGAAAGACTGCGCAGCCCAGCTGTCAGAGGTGCTGACAGATACATTCAACATCTGCCTGGAACAAACCATTGTCCCCTCCATTTTTAAGGTGGCAACTGTCACTCCAGTATCAAAGAAAGTGACAGTAACCTGCCTAAACGACTATCGCCTGGTGCCATTAACATCAACCATTGTGAAATGCTTTGAGCAGCTTGTCTCGGAGCACATTAAAGCCTTTATCTGGCCGACATTGGACCCTTTGCGGTTCACAATGGGTAAATCGACAATGCAATAGCCTCCACCCTCCACTCTACCCATTCCAGCTGGAAAATGGGGTCTCACATGCCAGAAGTTTATAGACTTCATTTCAGTGTTCAACACCATCACACTCCAGAAACCGGTGAAGTGACTGTCCTCACTGGGTCTCAACACCTCCCTCTGCAATTGGATACTGGACTTCTTGACAGTAAGGCCACAATCAGTCCAGGTGGGCAGCAATGTCTCTCGTCCCATTATGCTGATCGCTGGCTCTCCCCAAGGCTGTGTGCTCAGCCCGCTGCTGTTCACACTGCTGACGTGTGACTGTGTCGCAGGATCCAGCTCAAACCGTGTCAGCAAGTTTGCAGGAGACACCACAGAGGCTGGCCTTATCAAGAATGATGACAAGACAGAGTATAGACAGGCAGCGGAGTGGCTGGTTGTTTAGTGTGCGAAGAACAATCTGAGCCTGAACATGAAGAAGGCAAAGGAAACTATTGTGGACTTCAGGAAGGTGCAGACAAAATATCCCCCTTTGCGAATACATGGCACCTCTGTTGAGAAAGTTACCAAGTTCCTGGGAGTTCACATCACAGATTACCTCACCTGGTCCCTTAATATCACCTCCCTGAACAAGAAGGCACACCAGCACCTCCACTTCCTAAGAAGACTGAAGCAAACAAGGCTTCCACCCCCCATCATAATTGCATTTTACAGGAGCACCATTGAGAGCATCCTGACAAGTTGCATCTCCATCTGGTATGGGAGCATTCAAGCATCAGGCTAAAAGTCCCTGCAAAGAACTGTGAGGACAGCTGAGAGGATCATAGGGGTCTCCCTACTATCCATTGGGTAGATTTATCAGGAGTGCTGCATATGCAGGGCACATATTATTATAAGGGTCCCACCATCCATCCAGCATCCTCTTTGACTTTCTGCCATCAGGCAAGAGACTACGATGTATAAAAACAAGAGTGGTCAGGATGAGAAACAGTTTCTTTCCCCAGACCACTACGCTTCTAAACTCCCTGCCATATTGTATTCAGTGTCACAGGTTAATCTGTTACATACCTTACAATATTTAACATTAACACGCTTTAGTTTGTTATTTATATGTGACTCATCTGTGAATGTTATCCTTATCTTCATAAGTTAATGTATGTATGTGTACCACTGTGCTTTTACACCCTGAATCAGAGAAAGGTGGTCTTGTTTCTATATACATTATATGGTTATATACATTATATACATGCATATGGTTAAATGACAATAAACTTGACTAGAGTTACATTTATTAATCACCTTTCATATCCCTTTCAGGATATTGAAATGTGTTTTACAGCCGATTAAGTACTTTTCAAGGACAGCATTTTTCAAAACGTAAGAAACATTAGAACCGATTTGCACGCAGCAAGCACCACACATGGCCCTGTGATAATGAGCAAAAGTGTGTTTCTGAAAATGCTGATGGAAGAATAAATATCAGTCAGCATTCCTCTGTTCTTCCACTGATTAGTTCCAATGGGCCTCTATCATCCACTCGTGAGATCAGAAGGGACCTAGGCTAAATATTTCTACTGAAAGACATATGAAAGTTGTAAAAGGTTTGGGCTTCATATTCTTGGTAACTGTCCATAACCTGCCAGATGTAGGCAGATGGTTAAAATTACTCCCTATAAATCATGCCATGGACTATACCTATTATTATACATATGATATTTATTATTACTTACTCATATATATCAGATTGACTCTGACAGAGCATTCCATTTTCTTTCTACCACAAATCCCTGCTGGGTCTCACTTCTGCCCTGTTGCTATACCTCCACGTATTTTGGAAAGAACCAAATGTAGACAAGTACATTGGATTGACTTTTGGCGCCGGACTGATGAAAATGCTGCAGATATTGAAAGTATTTGCCTTCAAATAAGGCAAAGATTTAAAACTGCCTTCCCAGTCAGGTGAATATAAAGATGGGGGAAGTTTTCGGAACTGATCTTCTGTCTTTGTGAACATTTTTTCCCTCAGCAAAACCCAAGGCCTTCATTTAGTTAAATCATGTAAATGAGTTCCTCTGAGTGAATGCACATCCACATCCTGTAGATTTAACGGTGTGTGTGTTTGTGTGTGTGTGTGTTTGTGTGTGTGTGTGTCTGTGTGCATTCCTCCAAAGACGACAAATTTAAATTCCCAAACTTACTCTGCACTTCCATCACGTCAAAAACAAAGGCAAGAAATATATATTTATACTTCTGTTTACATTTAAACTATATATACTGGCTAGTAGGATATATGTTTTTACATAGTGGACCGTGCTAGAGAAACATTATTCTAAGAGCATGTTATTTTTGGAATGATAAGTAAAATCCCACAGAGAGAAATGCTTGCTTTTTCCCAATCTCCACTTTAGCAACGTCTCTCATTGCTTTCTTGGTCCTCCCTACCAACCACTAAGGTCAATACTTAGGGTTATGGTAACATAGTTACTGGCCTATCAGCTAAAACTCTGCATCATTGATACAGGGGCCTGAGCTGGAATCCGATAGGGTAATTGGGAAATTTAGATTTAGGTCTGGAAGTTTACTTGAAGGCTTATAATGATTGCCATGAAATCCCTTCACTTGCATTGTAAAAATGGGTCACTAATAGCTATCAGGAAAGAAAATTCGTCATTCTTACTTGACTCCATTCTCATCGAAGGAAATGAGATTTAACTACGCCCTCAGCTCAGGGAAAATTAAGGATGGGCAATAAATGCTGGCATCACCACTAATGTCCACCTCCTGATTAAGTATCTCAGTCCAAAATATCAACCATGCATCTGTTGTGTTCTTTTCCAGCAACTTATTTTCTCTTCAGGATTCTAACAACTGCATTCACTTGTGTTGCCGTGTCGAAGTCCTCAGACTTGCGTGTGTCTATGTGTACAACTACAGGATCACCCAGGCTTATTGAAATTTTCATATTCTTTCCTTTGTTTGTTCATTGTCTACATCCAGAGGAATTCAAAGATTCAAAGTACATTTACTATCAAAGAATGTATAAATTTTACAACCTTGCAACTTGTCTGCTTACAGGCAGCCGTAAAGCAAGGAACCCAAAAGAACCCAATTTTAAAAAGAAAGACCAACACCCAATGCGCAGAGAAAGAGAAAAAACACGTGATGTTACAAGTCATGCAAACAATAGAAGCAAGCAATAGCATTCCGAACCAAATCGTGTCCTTAGATCTGAATCCCCAGAGTCTTCTGGAGATTCAATCCAGAGAAATGGTAGAGGATTCACTCCACAGGTTGTAACATGGGTATCTTAATGTAAGTATTAGTTAATCATTATTAGGCATTTACAACCAACTAGTGACCATTGGCGTGATGTAATAGCAGCATCTTAATTTAACAGTCCTTCACAATGGGCTGATACATATCAGGGGAATGGGAGAAGGCATTTGTTAACATACAGTAAAATCTACATGCAATAAGAAACATAGAATGTTAAATATTGCTATAGTTGCTTATTTTTTATCAATGCTATGGACACTGTAAAATATATCCATATAAGTATGTATACTTATGTACATACACACATGAATGATTGAAACCATGGTAAATCATACTGCTTATTTCTCACCAACAATCAGTGACAAAAATCATTGCATTGTTGTTTCCATACCAGGCTGCAATGCAACTGGTCAATATAATCTCTACCATACATCTATAGAAGCTTGTCCAAATGTCATATGTCATGCTGAATCTTCGCAAACTCCTAAGGAAGTAGAGGTGTTGCTGTGCTGTTGGAGTTTGTGAAGATGACTGACTGACTGGGGTTTTCAAGTGAGGAAATCAAGGATTTCACTTCTTCATTAGGTTAGGAATTATGAATGTATTGACAATTACAGAACATAGAACAATACAGCACAGTACAGGCCCTTCAGCCCACAATGTTCTGCCGACCCTTAAACCCTGCACCCCCATAACCCCCCACCTTAAATTCATCCGTATACCTGTCTAGTAGTTTCCTAAATTTCACTAGTGTATCTGCCTCCACCACTGACTCAGGCAGTGCATTCCGTGCACCAACCACTCTCTGAGTGAAAAACCTTCCTCTAATATCCCCCTTGAACTTTCCACCCCTTACCTTAAAGCCATGTCCTCTTGTATTGAGCAGTGGTGCTCTGGGGAAGAGGCACTGGCTGTCCACTCTATCTATTCCTCTTAATATCTATCATGTCTCCTCTCATCCTCCTTCTCTCCAGAGATTAAAGCCCTAGCTCCCTTAATCTCTAATCAAAATGCATACTCTCTATACCAGGCAGCATCCTGGTAAATCTCCTCTGTACCCTTTCTAATGCTTCCACATCCTTCCTATAGTGAGGCGACCAGAACTGGACACAATACTCCAAGTCTGGCCTAACCAGAGTTTTACAGAGCTGCATCATTACCCTGCGACTCTTAAACTCTATCCCTCGACTTATGAAAGCTAACACTCCATAAGCTTTCTTAACTACCCTATCTACCTGTGAGGCAACTTTCAGGGATCTGTGGACATGTACCCACAGATCCCTCTGCTCCTCCACACTCCCAAGTATCCTGCCATTTACTTTGTAACTTATCTTGAATGTTACAATGAAAATAAGATTTGGAGGATGCAATCATCTAAAACATTGCATGGAGACAGTCGATTATCTGCATGAGATGTCTCCGCTGATTTTACTCATTTACACTCATTGAGAAAAATCATGGCAGATGAATACCTTCATCAATAACTATTAAGGATTTATACACTGTTTGATAGTACTGTAGAGGTATTGATAATGTTCTAATTTGTTCTGTATTTCATCTAAATACATAAATTGTTGCTCAATTAAACAGTAGTTTATCTTTTTTTTCCACTTTAACATTCATGAAAACTCAGCTAATTGGCAGCCTTTTAATTAGGCCAAGATGTGCTGATCCTGCTGTGTCCCAACTAACTAGAATCCACTGCAGTTATTTATTAATTTAGCAGGAGTAGGCCCTTTCAGCCCTTCATGCCATGCTGTCCCAGTATATATACATACACACACACACACATAGTAGAGTATTTATACAGTGGATTCCAGTCCATTGGGACACATCAGGAACAGTAGAACACTATTACTTTTCATATCAATATAATAGTGTGTAATATTTCCCAATAGGTACATATGGAGGAATTAATCCAATGTACGCTGATGCATTCTTTTGATTGACTGTAAATGAACAATAAAAGTGCAGGCACCTAGTGTAGATAATAGACTGTTTCATACAATGCTATCGATGATTGTATCCTCCAAATCTTCATTTTTATTGTAACATTCAAAATGATTGTCTTTACCTTCAAATTCATTGCAGTTTCTAACTTTCTGAAGTAGTAAGATCATTTCATTCTCACATCGAGTGTATCACTGCTTGAAACTGCAATGAGTACAACCGTTCTGAATTGTTCTACTGCTTGTTTCTCACCAACTATCAACAATGAAAATCCCTGCTTTTTGAACACAAACACATGCAACGGAAACTTAAAACTTAAAGTGTGTCTAATGGCCACACAAGTTCACTCAACTCACGCTAGTTAGAAGCTGTTCAGCCCAAGTATCCTGCCCTAATTAAAAGGCATAATGTCCCAAACAAATGAAGGGAATCCTGACTATTTTATTGATTAGTTTTTGTTCTTTAAGAGTTGTCTCAAATAAGTGGCTGCCCTGATTAACCGAAGACCCAATTAACCAGAATCCACTATATATATTTATATTCTGTAAGACCAGAGTAGAATTAGGCCATGCAGCTGATTATGTCTGCTTTGCTTTATAAGAAAAATATTCCCTTTTCATCTGGAATAAGTTAAAGAGCGTTATTCATGCTTACGTGAGCTTTCACAATGTACTTTTATTTTGGCTTACCAGTGTGCAGATATGTCTGGTAAAACACTCTGCCAGGTGCTCCTTTAACTGGTTCAATAAGTTCAGTCTGAAACATTTTGTTTTCCACTTGTGATTATTTAACTGATAATTGCCTTGAAATGCCGTTACTTTTTTTTATTGGACTGCATCTGTTTCATTTACAACTTATTAAGAGGGAGTCACTGGAAGGCAAACTTCATTGAAGAGACCCCAGATGGATGGTGTAACTAGCAATTAAAAGTGTGAAGTGGATAAGGAATTCTCCCTACCATCAAATCTAAGTGTACCAATAATGGTTTTCAGAGTGATTGACCTCTTTGTTTTACTCTTGCTCCTTTGACTTGGGCCAGAAAGTGCAGAAATTCCCAAGTAAGCCACAGTTCAAATTTCAAAATCCTGTAACAAAAAATAACAGTAACAACCACGAGTCTTGATGAAGGACCTTGGCCCGAAACATCGACTGTACTCTTTTCCATAGATGCTGCCTGGCCTGCTGAATTCCTCCAGCACTTTCTCTGTGATGCTAGGATCTCTAGCTCATCTTTGAACCATTACTAAGCATATCTTCCTCTCCCCTTTCCTTCCAGCACTTTGTAGAGATTGCTTCTTTTACAGACACCTTGTTTCATCTTCTATCTTTGTCTACCACTCCCCATGGTGACACAAGTGACTGTAGATGCTGAGCAAAAACGTACTGATGGAGGAGCTGGGAAGGTCAGGCAGCATCTGTAGAGAAAAATAAATGATCAATTTTCTGGGTTGAGATTTTTGCCCCATCAAATGGCATTTTCATAGGCAACATCTGTTATTTTACCTCTTTCTTTCCCACCTTCCAGGAACCCAGACTTTCCCTCCAGGTGAAGCAGTGAATCACTTGCACTTATTCAAGTCCAGAGTGCTGCATTCAGAGTAGATATTGGGGCCACTTCTACATTGGAAGAAGTAAAACGCTGATTGGCTGATGGCTTTGTGCAACGCCAGCCTTCAGTCTGAATGATTCGGTTGCCTGCCCTTCTAGAATATTCTGTTTCCTTTGCCGAGCCAGACTCACGATGATGGAGGATATAGCGTGGACAGCTTGAAAGCACTGTGAGTGGGAAAGAATTAAATTATGTTTCAAAATATGAAAAAAGTGGGTTTTTTTCATTGTAGGTCTCCTGATGGTTGAAAGGCAAATACACTGAAGATGAATGAGCTGAAAAGAAATGTGTTTTGTTTTGGTCTGGAAAGGTTTGCTGCAGACTTTTGCTAAGCTGAGCCATTCTCTATTACAAGGAATGCAGTTTTCTGGAGAAACTAGTCCCCAGCCTCTCCTTCTAAGTGGTGTACAGCTCTTCCCTGTGACCAGAGAAACATTTCTGGAATATTGGATTACACCACGAAGCATACCATTTAAGCCCTTTCTTTTATGATTGGCCACATGGGAAGTATAAAATGATTTGTATTTCAGTACGTTTATATTCAAATACAATTCAACCATTTAGACAGACATTTAGTGACTTAAAGCAAAACAACTTACTGTATAAAAACCAACCAAGCAGTTCTCACCCTTCATTAAATTCCCTTTGAAATCTCTTCATAAAATGTGAAATATGCCAGGCCTCATTGATTTTCATTAAGATATAAAGTGCAAATATTTTATTTTTACAATATGATGGGAAGACAGGAGCAAGTAAATGGTGCAAGAAGGTAATATATTGATCTTTCACTCCTGGGATCTCCCTTCAAATGAAGTCAGCATTGATAGGATGAAAATCAGCTTCCTCTCAACAGCAACTTAATAAGGTTGACTAGTCTTGGTATATTTGGAAGGAGCTCAATGATTTTAGTACCTCAAACCATCTCAGATAGAGAGGTCATATAGTGATTGCTCCAGATAATGCATAAACAATTTTGATTATATTTTGTGGGGCAGCATTCATCATTGGAGATCCCCATCCCACCAGACCATGTTCTCTTCTTGCTGCTGCCATCAGATAGAAGGTACAAGAGCCTCAGGATTCACACCACCAGGTTCAAGAACAGTTATAACCCTCAACTATTAGCTGCTTGAATAAAAGGGGATAACTACAGTCATTTGCCCCATCATTGAAATGTTCCTACAACCAATTATCTCACTTTGAGGACTCCATATTAAATTATCTCATGTTCCCATTATTTATTGCTAATTATTTGTCTTCTGCACTCTGGCTGATCTTTCATTTCATAGTTACTGTTCTATAGATTTGCTGAGTATGCTCACAGGAAAATAAATGTCAGGGTTGTATATGGTGACATATTAGTATTTTGATAATAAGTCTTACTTTGAACTTTGAGTGTTTGGCATAAGTGTAGAACAGAATCAAGGGAAGTTTATCCTCTATATAATTTTCTTTTGTTTAAACAGGATGAAAATGTGCTTAATTTCCCAGAGTTTTAATATCTCCTGCCTTCATGAACATCATATATCGTGAAAAAGAACTGTGAGATGACTTCTCCTTAATATCTACTTCTTTTTATATATATCTTCAAATTAATGCTACTTTAACACCCAAGTTGCCACTATATTGAAAACACCATCTTGGGTTTGAGGACTTGCTGAGGGTGCTGGAGTGACTCTTTTGAAATGGCCCAGGAATTTACATCAGACTGGAAGCTAATTTCACTATTAATATCTGCTCTAGAGAAGTCTCACAAAATATGACAATCTTTAGGGTCTCATCATAGGTATTTGTTGTTAAGAGCTGGGTGGAAGGAGGCAGTGTGGTAGTGCAGCAGTTAGCACAATCGCTTTAGAGCACCAGTGCTCATTAGTCAGGGTTCAAATCCCACCCACTGTCTGTAAGGAGTTTATACATTCTCCCCGTGACCACATGGGTTTCCTCAGGGTGTTCCAGTTTCTTCCCACATTCCGAGATGTGTGGGTTAGGATTAGTAAAAGATGGGATGCTACATTGGCACTGGAAGTGTTTGAACACTTGCACCATTCTCACCAATTTGAGTTGACACAAACAATGCATTTCATTGTACATTTAGGTGTTTGGATGTACATGTGACTAATACAGCTAATCTGTTTCTTCTGAATGTTGGAGCAAGTTTGTGAGAGACTTCTCTCATAATGTAAGGTCTACCTAGCTTATGCAGCAGGCCAGTGATGCCCTGAAAATGAGAGATCTGTATGGTTCTGTCTTCCTGTATAACACCTTCCTTCAAAAATTAAGGCCCATCAATGTGATCTCAAAGGCATCATTAAACTGGAGAGAAGTGCAGAGAAAATTTATGAGGATTCTGGCAGGTCTCAAGGACCCGAGATATCGTGAGAGGTTTGCAATTAAAACTTTATTACTTGGACTGTAGGAGTTTGAGGGGGTGACCTTATAGAAGTGTACTGTATAGAATCATGAGGGGCATTGATAGGGTGAACACACATAGTCTTTTACCCAGGGAAGGGGAACATTAAAACTGGAGGGCAGGGTTTTAAGGTAAGTGATGCAAGATTTAAAAGGAACCTGTGGGGCAACTTTGCCATGCAGAGGGTGGTATGGCATGAGCTGTCAGAGGCAGGAACTGTAACAACTTTCAAGAGACATTTGGATAGGTACATGGTTAGGGGTGTTTCAGGGAATATGCACCAACTGCAGGCAATGGGACTGGTTTGGCAAGCACCATGGTTGGTATGGATGATTTGGGCTGATGAGCCTGTTTCTCTGCTTTATTGCTCCATAACTCTATGACCCTGAAAACGTGAGCTACTTCCACTTCCTAGGAGCCATCTCTCAGCAAAGGTTGACATCATTGACAAGGTTTATTGTGGCTTTTAGCAAAACAATCATATGAGCCTTTGGCCATCTGAGGAAAAGAGAATTTGAAGACTAGATGCAAAACCCGAAACAAGGTCCATGGTCTAGCAACAGTAGTGATCCCTGTCTTCCTACATTCTTCTGAGTCTTCAGCTATTAAGCTCCATAAAAGCCAAACTCACTAGCAGGATATGCAAACTAATATCGTTGTCCTCTCCTAGGGCAACATCCCAGTATTAAGACCTGAACCACACTCATTTGCTCCAGTGGCCAGGCCACATCTCATGCACACTTGACCTCAAACTCCTGAAATAGACGCTCAGATCAGTGTTCTGTCACTTGCGATTTTCAGGTGGGCAGAGAGAAAAGATACAAGGATGTTTCTTAAAACCTGTTGACCTGCTGACTCCTGGAACCATTGTTCATAAGTGCTCAAAGTGAAGAAGGAGCTCTCGAGATGGCACATGGAACATCAAGCCCAGGCATTGAGACAAGACAGAAGTCTGGTGTAAACGTTGGAAGCGGAGCACGATCGTGCATGCATTCCTCTCTGACTGGGGAGCCCTCACTGGCCTCACTAGTAACCTTAAAACCCAGAGAACTGAACTGGAAGCAAGTCATCCTCAACCTCAAGAAAGAAAAATGGCATGCTCTTTGCTTGTATTTGCCCCTGTTAAATCATAGACACTAATACACTGTTATAAATTATCATCTTACAAAAGTGAAAGTTAAAACCAGTTTCTACTGTTTATCCAATGCTTGACTCCCTCACAATTCGTTTCATTCCTTTTGGCTGGAACCTTCTGAGAACTGCAGAGACACCATCTGGCCGTTGGTCTGCCATTGCGTGATAACCTGAAAAGAGTTAATGCTCCTTCCTTTGAATAACGTTGTTAATCGTAGCTCCCAAATGCAAACTAGTACCACCAAATTCATGCAAATTACATTGCAACTTCAAAATGTAGCCCAGAATTGAATGCAATCAGCAGTAAGTGTTTTGTTACAGCCTCACTCATTCAGTGAAACGTCTACCAAATAACTCATATCCAGAGGAATCAGTTACTAATCCAATGTTCATTACTATCATATTGTGGAAGCAATTCTTTTTGAATTGGATCAAACAGAAACTGAAGTGAAGTAACCATTAACCCTTAACCATTATTGCTATCGGATTGAAGCCTCAGTCTGTCGGTTATTTACTCTCAACTCAGTTTCTACTGTGTATTGCTACACAGCATAAAGCCAGCTCCAATTTAACAGCATATAATCCTTGGTAGAAGGAATAAAGGTGTAGACTATTTTCTAAACAGGGAACAAATTCAGAAATCAGAGGTGCAAAGAGACTTGCGATTCCTAGTGTAAGATTCCCTGAAGGTTAACTTGCAGGTTGAGTCTGTGGTAAGGAGGGCTAATGCCATGTTAGCATTCATTTCAGGAGGACTAGAATATAGAAGCAAGGATGTCATTAGAGCGGTGAAGATGCCATTTGGTATGCTTTCCTTCAACGGTCAGGACATAGACTATCGGACTTGGGAAGGTATGCCGGCGAGGCTGCAGCCTGAGTATTGTGCTCAGTTTTGGTCACCCTGTTTTAGGAAAGATGTTATTAAGCTAGAAACAATGCAGAGAAGATTTATCAGGACATTCCCTGAACTTGTGGGCCTGAATTACGAGGACAGGTTGTGTAGACTAGGACTTTAGTTCCTAGAATTTAGAAGATTGGGGGTGGGGGGGGGGGTGACCTGATAGAGTCACATAGGATCATGAGGGCACAGCAAGGGTAAAAGCACACACTTTTTCCCAGAGAATAGGTGATGAAAATAAGAGACATAGGTTCAAGTTCAGAGACAAGGGATTTAAAAGGAACATCAAACAATGAGTGCTGTGCGAGCTGCCAAAGGTAGGGTTGAGGCAGGCTCATCAGCAACATTTAAAAGCCATCTAGATAAGTACATGGATTAGGAGAGGTGTAGAGGGTTGTGTGCAAAATGTGAGCAGATAGGACAAGCTCACTGGTAATGCAGTCAGCATGGACCAGTTGGAAGAAGGGTCTGCTTTCATGCTGCCTGACCCTATGACTCCAATATCAGATTTCCTGAATACAGCAGAAAATGCAGAAAACATCCAGCAGGTCAAGCAACGTCTGCAGAAAGAGAAACTGAGTTGATGTTTCTGGTTGTAAACCTCATCAGAACTGAGAAATAGAGAAAACAGGTTAGCTTTATGTTGTAGAGGTTGACTCATGTTGTTACACAAACTTCCACACTACAACTAGCATGAAGTGAAAGCATTCATACTGTCCCTGGGCTAAACTCGTATAGTCAGTAAGGTTGCAGTTTTATAGTTTCCTTTTTATCATTTTGGATACACAATATGGCAGGAACTAAGTGTAAGCATCCATATTCTGAGTGATGTAGGTGCTCTACACCCAGAAAACCATGCCCTTTAGACAGGCTAATAGACCGAACTTAAACAAAAGAGACACTGTCTGGCCTCGAAGATTTGCAATGACAGTTATTTGTAGTTTGATCTCTATGGAATCAGTTAATGAGCCCTTGCAACATACTGGAGCAGTACAATGCATAAAAAGGCACTCGCCACACACAACAGTCTGAAACTCCTTATCAAAGTTTAATAATATGTAAAAACATAATTTTTCAACAAAGCGGAAGTGCTTTTCTCAAGTTTGAGCATTAGCTTTGCTGAATTAGATTAGCTGTGGGAATTCCAATGCTTGTGCATTTGTGAATAAAGCAAAGCAACTGTCTATGTCACAGGAACCTGAAACACAAGTGCATTCACATTATTGAGAGTGTTCAGGATTCTGCAGTTTTAGCTATTTTTGTCAGCTAAGGGAACAAATTGCATATATTACTGAGTTGGAATCAATCTAGAATAATAAAGCTAAGGGTTCATTTGCTTTGAGATGCCATCCACTAAGGATTGGACAGCAAGTCGGAAGTTACCTGATGTGTAATTTTTCTGACCTTTTGCCATCTATTTTATTTATTGAGATACAGTGTGGAACAGGCCCTTCTGGCCTTCCTGGCCCTTCAAGCCCCTCCAGCCAGTAACCCCCAATTTTAACCCTAGTCAAATCACAATGACCAACTAACCCACCAACTAATACATCTTTGGACCCTGGGAGGGAACCCACGTGGACACTGGAAGACTGTATAAATTCCTTACAGAGAACATAGAACATAGATTGATACTTTATTGATCCCAAAGGAAATTACAGTGTCACAGTAGTATTAGAAGTGCACAGATATACAAATATTAGAAGTAAGAAAGAATTTTTAAAAAGTTACCTTAAAAATAAGATGCACAAGATTTACAAATCAAAGATTACAAGATTTACAAAATTTCCATGTTCACACTGATAAGATGGTAATTCAAGAATTACTGTAATATTATATGGTAATGGGAGCACATTCACACCATCCAGATAAGAAGTGATGATAGTATTGCACAGGGTATCCACAGTGTCAGGGTAAGGTAAACAGAGCGAAACAGAGCCGTACAGCACAGTGCAGGCCATTTGGCTTATGATATTGTGCTGTCCAGATACAGCGAGAAGGCGAATGGACCGTGGTGTGAGCTAGAGAATGGGGTTTCGGATATCACTGAGCTGGCAGTGGCTGAACAAGAGAGGATGACCACATGTCCATTGGAATAGTCAATTTCTAAAGGTAACAAGGTGGTTCTCAGCAAAAAAGTGAAACTGGGCAGTCACCATGATGGCGCAGGTGTGATTCTTAAATGCATCTTGATTAATTACTTCAGCAAGGCTGGTTCACTTTTAGACAGTTGCCAGAGAGGAGGATTCAGTCAAGGGCCATGGAATTAAGTTTCTGACAAGAGACTGAAGTAATGGTTTTTGAGTTACTGTTAAAAATTTGAAATAAATTTCTGTTCAATTCAATAAACAGACTAACAGTTTAGAGATTGCAGATGAACCAAGAGCGATGGTGGTGAAATTGACAGATGTGTCATGAGCTTACACATGGTTTCTGTGAGATGATGAAATAACCGAGGACAAGTACTTGGGACCACCAGAAGTAAAAGTGCCAGATGTCATTGCAGGAGACTCTTAGACTATGATTAGATGAGTAAAATTGTAACCAGGAGCAATTCCACCTAACCAGCCTACAGTAAAGGTGCGTTATATTTGGACTTTTTGAGCAACTACACAAAAGCATAAGGATACAAGAGCAGGAAAGGCCACCTGCGCTCCCTAAGCCTGTTCTACAATTCAAAAAGCTCATAGCTGATCTTCCCCTATCCATGCCAGTTCCCTAAAAGACCAATCTTTCAAAAATGTATCTGTTGCCCCATTAAATTACGCTCAGCAGTAGAGAATTCCAAAGAGATTCCAAAGCACCTCACTTCTAAATGACAGTCCATTAATCTTTTAACTACACCTCCTCTTTGAGATGCTCCCAATAGTGGAATTATATTGACGTCTACCATTTTGTACCTTTAAGAATCTTATACAATTCAACAGCCTTTCTTCTACATTCCATAGAATATAGATCTTTAGAATATAGTTTCTTTTTAGCTAATAACAGTGGAATTAGTCTAATGGATCTCCTTTGGATTGCCACTATATTTTTGTTGAATAGGGGACCAAAGTTGTACACAGTACTTCAAGTGTGGCCTTATCAGTGTCCTGTACCTCTGTAAAAATACATTGTGGCTGATGCACCATCAATAACTCTTGGAGATGTGAGGCGAGATATAGGCTTTTATTCACTGGAAGAGAGCAGTCAGCAGCAAGAGATCCCCATACGACATCCTGGAGACTGAGGGAGGAGCAGTGCCTCCAATCGCCTTTATACAGGGGTCTGTGGGAGGAGCCACAGGAGCAGTCAGCAGTGGGGGGCGTCCAGACAGGTATATGTAGTTCACCACAGTGGCCACTTTATTAGGTATCTCCTGTACTTAATAAAGTGACCACTGAGTGTATCTTCACGGTCTTCTGCTGCTGTAGCCCATCCACTTCAAGGTTCAACATGTTGTATACTCAGAGATGCACTTCTGCACACTATCGTTGAAACACATGGTGATTTGAGTTACTGTTTGCCTTCTTTCAGCTTGAATCAGTCTAGCCATTCTCCTCTGACCATTCTTATTAACAAGACTTTTACTCACTGAATGGTTTTTTTTTGTTTTTCACACCATTGTTTGTAAACTCTAGAGACTGTTATGTGTGAAATTCTGAGGCGATCTGCAGTCTCTGAGATACTCAAACAACTGTCTGGTACCAACACTTTGATCACATTTCTTTTCCATTCTGATGCTTGGTCTGAACAACAACTGAACTTCTTGGATGCTTTTATGCACCGAGTTGCTGCCAAATGATTGACGGATTTGATATTTTCATTAAAGAGTAGGTGTACAGGTGTACCTAATAATGTGGGCAATGAGTATATATGCCTGTGACTACACTCTGTCCCTCTTGGAATAGATTTACTTTCCTAACCACTAACTGTACATTCCTGTTAACTTTAACAATCCCTGCAAAAGAAAGGCCTGCCAGACTTAAGAGAATGAGATTATTTTTGTCAAACTCCCATACAGTACCTTTGGAGGACTTTACAGTAATTTTACTTGGTGGACTTCACAACTGTCAGAGCTGTTCTGGTACAGCGGTAGAGATAGAAACCAGACCGGAGGGATTTAAAGATGGAGTTTGGTGCAAGACTTGCTTCAGTTTGGGAGGGTATAACATGTTTCAGGGCTCTTGAAAGGGAAGGGAGGTTGGAGTCGTTTGCAAGGGTGGAAGGTCAAGGCTCGTGGGCAGAGCCAATTATAGCAGATGTAAAAATTCCAAGATTACTAGCTGCAGAGAGAGAAATATTAGTAATATTTCAGGAAGAGCATAATATAAACTAAAATCAGGAAGGGAAGCTGGCTAGCTACTAGTTTGGTGGAAGCAGGAAGCAGGTGGTTCTCCTAGTCAAGATTGTTTTTAAGATAATATGTTGATAGATTGAAGGGAAACTAAAGGAAGATATAAAATTAGACCCAGGACTCAGGGAATATTAAAACTATGACCCAGTGATCTAGAGGAAGGAAAGAAAGTAGCTCAGATAGTTGAAGTCTCAATCCAAGTTACAATCAAATCCTTGTACTTGTTACTGGAGATGAAGGTAAAAATGATTTGGGAGAGGGGATTGTGAAGGAGGTGTATGATTAAGTTAGAGGACAATTAAAATTAATTTATGTCAGATGAGAGTAGGCCCAATATTGCATTATCCAGCCAGACATGATGTTAAATAACTAAACCAGTTCATCATCTTGTCAGTTCAGATCTGCAAATTCAGGGGGTAGAAAGTAAAGTCGGTTTAGGGGAGCAGTCAGAGTGAGAGAGGAGTGGCCTTAATGGAGATCAGTTAGACAAGGGTGAAGGAAATAAGATGAACTAGCAGACCAATAGCTAAAGGAAGGCGTTGGCAGGAGAAGACCATAGGCGAGATGGCTGAAAGTACAGGACTGAGAAAATCTCAAAAGGATGTAGGATTTTGAGTGGGTGATGGAATGTAGTTGGAAACCAATACAAATAAATGTTTAGAGGTAGTGTTACCGATGATTGAGGTTACGTGAACAAGACCGGCTTAAAGTTGTGAACCAAATGGATTTGTGAACATATAAATTGGATAAAATTTGAATGCAAAATTTGCTTCAAAGATAAATTTCCACTGATTAACATTAAGTTATAACCAGCTGCTGACAAAAAAGAGCAAATAAAGAAATGATTAACAAATATGTGAACCTAGTCCTTGACTGGGTTCACATATCTGTTAATCATTTCTTTATTTTTAACCCTGTGAATGAATAGTGTGGTTAACTTTAGTGTACTTATTTAGAAACTATTGGATGTGGAAATAATAGTGAAGAATAAACATGAAAAGGTTAGGATGTCACTGTCCATTTTAGTGAAAAATCTATTACTGCTTTGGAACTTGACTGGATAGCAGAGCCACATACAAATTCTGACTTATGCCATGATCTGCATTCACTTGATAGGACCTATGTAGCTTCCTTACTTATGGAGATTCTTAATTCCAAAAAAAAATTGAAGACACATGTAGTTCATTCAGCCAAGGAAAATATTTGGCTTACAACAAAATGGCATTTTTCCCTTTACTTTTCCAATGACCTTTCTTCCCAATGATGTGTTGATTCACACTGGGTTCAATGTGAGCAGTAGTCCTCTGATTCTTTGCCCACCTATGTGTTAGAGTCAGGTCTGTGACTGTTTGCAAGCCGTGCTGTTCTCACCTGGTTTGCACACGCAGTTACAGCAGAATTTACTGGAACACAATCAAGGGATGCCAATGCCGGTAATTTTTTCCCCATTTTTAATCCAAGATCACTGAAGCCTAACTGGGATCTTCATGGCTTGATACCATATTAACCTGTAACTTTGTTTACTGAGCCATAACCCTTCTGTTTACAAATTAAAAACCTTTGTCCCATTACCAGAAATCTAATCCCAATTTCAATTTGATGACATTTTCATGAGTTTCACAGTATAGCTTTCTTTTGTGACAAATTCAAATAATCTTAAAGATTATTCAAGAATATGTCTTTACAAAGAGATTTTGTTGATCCTCTAAAACTGATTGCTCAAATTGGTTGTCTCAATGTTCTTGCTGACCAAAACAATGTTTCTGCCTCATTCGCTAATGCAGAAAAATACCCCAAACTGATTATTGGAGGCATTGTCAAAGAGAACCTGGCACTCGGGGATTAGGAGAGGTAGCCAAAAACATGATCGTTGATATATTTTAAGGAGCATCATAACTCAAAGGGAGAGAAGGCGTAGATACAAAGAAGCTGATATTTCTGGGCCGGGGGTCTATATGGCTGAATACATGATCATCAGTGATGATCTTTACGAGTGATGTAAAAGAAACCAGAATTGGAGGAGTGGTGATCTTGGACAGGTGTCGTGAGCAATGGCTGTAAGGAGATTTCACACTTCCCGCCTTCCCTTTCTTAAAACCTACCTGTTGACCATGTTTTTCAAGATAGCACCAGTGGTGACATCCTGCAGACTGCTCAGCTGAAGGAAGGTACAGGCGTCTTGAACTTGATCACCTCTGTGGCGAGGCTTGTGGCTGCAAGACTCTTTCTCGGGGATTGTGCGGTTTGAGGTTTAATGCCCTCAGTGCTGCCTGTGGTCCACTGACTTGCTTTTGGAGGACCCTTCGATTCATGTGCCATGTGCTTCCGGTTACTCTGTTCTGGAACTTGCGCGATTTGATGGAGGTGCTTCGGTGTGACTCTGGTTCTGCGGTTGTGGCCTGCAGTCAGCAGCACAGCGCTAAACTGAGCAAACAGGGTGTTTGTCACCTGGACCACTTTTGGGGACTCGTTTAGTATTCTGTGTGTTACTCGCCAGCTTTTACCTGTTCGTGTAATCAGCTTTATTTCACCCACTGGGTGTTCGATGTTTTCATTTAACAATTTCATGGTGTTTCTTTGTTTCGTGGCTGTCTGTGGGAGGACTTATCTCAGGGTTATATACAGACTTTGATACTAAATGTGCTTTGAATGTTGGTCAAATTTGGGGCTATCTGTTCCAAGGGTACGGGCTTGAGGATGTCCAGCAATAAGGCAGCACTTTGGCACAGCTAGTGGACTTGCCAGCTCACTGCTCCTGTGACCTGGGTTCATCCGGAGATTGGACATCCTTCCCGTTGCTAGGCGGTTTTCCTCTGCATGATCCAAGCATGCTGATAAATAGGAATAGAAAATTGCCTTTAGTAACTAGATGTGTGGTAGAAATTAATGGGATCATGGAATTAATAAAAATGGGATTAATAAAGGATAACTGCAAATGTCCAGTTGTTGGATTGTGTATACTCATTGGATCATCTTTCCATGCAGTATGGTTCTAAAGTGTGTCGAAAAGCCTAATTCTGCTCCTATGTCTCGTCTTATGGTTTAAAACACTACTGAATTGCAAGCCAAAAGTAGTCACCAAAGCAAGGACTAATGGGTGAGAGAAAGTAACAGGATGTGGACAAGTGGTTTGATACCAAGGACGCCAGTTTTTGTAACTTCAATCGGAGTACCTATTTCCCTCACTTCGCATCATGGCCTGCAATGGGAAACATCAATACCCTTTAACAGAAAAGCCAACAGACAGTAGTGGATACGGCCCAGTCCATCACCGGTAAAGCCCTCCCCACTGATGAGCACTTCTACATGGAAAGCAGTACCCATCATCAAGAACTCTTTACCGTCCAGGCCACGCTCTTTTCTCGCTATTGCTCGCAGGAAGGACGTAAAGCAGCCTCAAGACCCACACCACCAGGTTCAGGAACAATTATTACTCCTCGACCATCAGGCTCTTGAATCAGAGGGGTAAATTCACTCAACTTATCTCACCCAACATTGAACTGAACACAACTTGTTGACTTAATTTCAAGGGCTGTTTATCTCACTTTCTCAATATTTATTGTTTATTTGTTATTGTTATTTTGTATTTTCAGAGTTTATCCTTTGCACATTGGTTGTTTCATCCATCTTGTGTGCAGTCTTTTGTTGATTCTATTGTATTTCTTTGTAATTTACTGTGAATGCCCACAAGAAAATGAGTCTCCCGGTTGGATACAGTGACATATATGTACTTTCAATAATAAATTTACTTTTAGCTTTTAAACTTTGGTTATAATTGCATTTTCCATATGGTAAGAAACATGCTATTGATTTACAAAACTCCAAATAATGTTCAATACTTAAAGGGTTAACAGAAAAGACACCAGTTACATCAATCTGTTGGGCTATACTTCACTCACATTACCAAACTCAGCAAAAAACACCAACGTCGTTAAGCAGAAGGCAACATTAATTACTCATAGAAAAAAAGGCTGAAATTACATGCACGTGAAGTGGCAGAAGATAAGAATGTTTAAAAATAAGAACACATTACGGATGTTGCAAAGCATCCACGAGACTGACAGGGCTGAGTGAGATACTTCTAAAAACTCGTATTAGTGCATAACTAAAAGATCAGAAAATAGAATTGAGTTTGGAGTCTTTTGCAAGCCAATCAGAACACTCCTGAAAGCTTCGCTGGTCTTTCATAACATGGAAACCCATTAGGATGTGTGGGCACTGCACCAAAGCAATAAAACCCTTAAAACATAGTAAAGTTTCAGCTGAGCATTATTTGTGTATTTTTTGTCATATTCTTCTTCTGGAGAACAAATGGCCTATCAGTCACTCAGCAACGAGAGTACAGGCCTCTTCAGTCCACATCCAGGAAGAACATCAGAATTCTGCTCTAAGCAGCTTTAGCCATAGAACTGATGAGTTTATCCTAAAATGGTTATTCCAGTCTCTCCTTAACCACCTTTTGTTGTACAATAACAACCCCAAATGCTTTTGCCATTCCAGCACAATTCCTATAGACATTAATTAATATGCAATTCATGATCAATTGAAATTATTTGACTCGGTAGCAGATTTCAAAATACAGCTAAATTGGATTTGCTTTGATTGTGCAAGATGATGAATCATAATGCAATTCATCATGTTTCAATTAATGACTGAGGTTTTGTCAAAAAATTAGTAATGAATAGAACTATGTATGCATTTTAGATGATCAATTTCCTGTTTTATGTTCCAGTATCAAGTCAAGTGCTTTCTAAGAGGTTTGCAAATCCACTTCATGATCTCAAAGGCTGCAGCTTTTGCATTTTTTGGGTACAAATTATTTGCCTTTGTTAATGCAGAAGGCTGCCCAACAACCAAGTTATGTCATCATCCCTTTCTGCTTTATCAGAGCTGTGACAAATGTACATGTGGAAGAAAATACAGGTAATGATGGCCTAGTTTTAGTGTGTTAACTTATCTTTAAATAGCACTTTAGAATATTACAGGTAAATGTACTTTAAGGGCAACGAAGTCTCTCTGGCTACTGTGAAGTTTCATTAAGCATCTCTAATTAGCCACACCCCCAGAGGGGAAAAGTGCTAAAGGAATTCAGGTGGTTTTCAAATTGATCAGATGAGAGCCATTTCCAGCTGTGTCCTAGTCACAAATCAATAATCAAACTATTTCAATTGTACAAAGGAACACAATTGTTTATGAATTAGATAAAGCCTCCTTTTGCAGTTATTTGGCAACTTCTTTGATCTGGATGGAAAAGGAGTGTTCTCCCTCCCAATAGCAACATCACAACTAAGTAAAACCCCATCTTATTCAGAAAATTCCTGTGCTTGCATTCACAAACATCCAGAGGACATTAGAGCACATTTCTTCAAAAATGATTTTATTGGGAGAACTACAAAAAATTTACAGTACAAATTTTTACAGTCTCACACTATAATCTGTAGTGAACTGACACCCAAGTATTTTAAACAAGTTTTTTTTTCCTTTTGTTACATTCAAAGGATACTTCTGTTAAAGTAGTCAAAAGGAGAGTACATAGTGCTCATAATCTGTACCTACTATGTACAAACTAAACCTACTATCATTCACCCACTGTCTTGGAAAATGAAGTTTTTTTTTCCTTTTTCTTTTAATAGCAAATCCCAGAAAAAAACAAAAGCAGAGTTCCACTCTCCAGACATTTCAGATTTACTTCAAAAACTGTTCAGACCTAGAGGTGGCCCCTCACTCATCAAAGTGGTGGCAATGTCTCATCTCCCCTCTCTCCTGGGAAGAAAACTTCCCAAAAGTTCACTTTCAAAACTATTACATTCAGAGAACTGACATCCCCAAATTGTAAAAAAATACTTTTCAAAAAAAAGGGAATGCATTATTTGTTCTGAAACTTGTTATTTTGGTTAAGAAGAAAAATAACTTGTCTCTGTAACTGGACCCTGAAGGCACTGTCAATATAATACTGGGTCCAGGGTGCTACATATTTTGGCTCTTATTTTTTTTAAAAAAGGGAAACAAAAAGAAAAAAAAATCACAGTGTCATTTATACAAAAACTTTATGATGCCACTTTGACTTAAGAATGCCACATTTAAAGTCTGATACTTAAAGTTTTAACCACTGACTTTGGACGGTCTAACATCCCGTTACTTTACATTCTTAAAAAAGCCTACCATCGTCAATCCTAACTAGTTCCACAGCATCAAGAACTGATTTCTAGCACATAGAAATCATGCGATCGTTCATTTCGTAAACAAGGAAAAAAAATTAATGAAATAAATATTACATACAATCTCTTAAATTAAGATTTTTATCATTTACAATAAAATAACCAAGTGAAGTTACAAAAACAAAAATGGCATATATTACTGTGAAAAGAACACACTCCACATTCTGCAGATTAATAATGGCAATCATAATTTAAACATAATAAAAGAATATATATCTATTGTTTTCATCATACGCGATAAATACAGTATGAACAAATTACCAATGTATACTTTCTCGAGATAATAAATAAGTTAAATAGTTTTATAGCGAGTTGTACTGCGATGTGCTATCACATCAACTCAACAGCTAAAAAAAAATTAACAATCAGCAGTTATTTCAACAATTACAACTAACTCAACGAACGAGTGCCTCACAAAAAAAATCTGCAACACGGTTCTCTTCTCTCTAAAGCCAAACGGGCCACTAGGTGGCAATGGAAAATAGATTAACTTGCAACAAAGTTTGGAATGAGGTTCTTTTTCTCTTTAACAAGGCAAAAATAGCAAGTCCTGTAATATTTGTTTCCTTAATGAAGGCATTTTCTTGGCAGGATTTTTTTGTTTGCAATTCGTAAAAGTTCTGTTAAATAGAGCAGTTCTCGGTTTTATTTCTTGTTGCTTTTAATCTTCGGAGATGGAAAGCCTGCTGAAAATGGGCAGGCGCCTGCCCGGGTCCATGCTGGGGGACTCGGAGCCGCTCAGACTCCCGGAGCTTAGTGAGCCGCTCAGGTAGCTCTCCCGGTCGGAGAGGGAGTCCGGTGGGCTCGGCGGGGCATCGAACACCGGGGAATCGGCCAGTCGCCGCAGGCACGACTGCACATGGCTCAGGAGGAACGGGGGGGAGGGCGGGCACCCGTTGGCGGACTGCTGCTGGCCGTATCCCCCGGTGCCGCCTGGCAGCTGCTGGGTCTGGATGGCGAGCGGGGTGAGCAGGCTGCTCAGCTCTTGGCTGGAGAAAGTGAAGGCGTTGTTGGCGCAGGCTGGCAGTGTGGGCGACAGCAGCTCGTCGCAGAATACAAAGGAGGAGGCGGCGGCGGAGGAGGAGGAGGAGGAGCAGGGAGGAGGGGGCGTGCGGGAGGTCGGGCTCTCCAGCAGCGGCGACTCAAGTCCGCTGGAGGCGCTGGGGAAGCCCGAGAAGCTAAGGCTGTGATGCAGCTTAGGTCGCGAATGGTGCTGCTGTTGCTGGTGGTGGAAAGAGTTGACGGCGTTGTTGTTGGTCGGCGCCTGCCTCCTCTCCTCGGCGTTGTGGATGAAGTGGCACCGGGGGCCGTAGGGGCAGAAGCCGATGGTGTGGAATGTGCGGCACAACTCCGTCTTGTATTTGGGGTGGCGGGTCAGGCTTCGCAATTCGTGCATGCCGTGCGCGAACTGGCACTTGTCACCGTACTTGCACGTTCCGCTCTCCTCGAAAGGCCGGCACAGCTCCGTCTTGTAGCGGGTCGAGTTGACCTGCCCCCCGCCGCCGCCTGGCTGCTTCTGCTGTTGCTGCTGCTGGACGAGGTGGAGCGGACTGAGTGGTGGATGTTGCTGCTGGTGAAGCCGCTCCGCGCTCTCGCTGAACGAGCGATCACGGAACTTGTTCTCTTTGTTCAGCATGGCCGTGTTGTTCGATTCCTTGATGTTAGGGAAAGATGAACTGGGATACTTGCTGGACGAACTATTAGCCAGCGCTTGCAAGTTGCTGGTCGAGTGCCGCCTTAGAAATCCCGGTGCAAAACTTGTTACAGGGGTCCCCACTGCCTTTTTATCCAGCATGCTATTGAAGTTGTTGTAGTTATTCAGGGATTTTTCGTTCTATAAAATAAAAGCAATGAATTAAAGACGAGATCTCAAAACATTCAGATTCTAAATACACTTCAGAAATGCATTCGGGGACACGATTGCGTGGCTAAAAGTTTCAACAAAAACTTTTCCAAAACTTTTTTTCGTCCTAACTTTCAGAAATCAACTTTTTTTTTTACCTTGTTGCACAAGAAATCGTTGATATCGTAGAAGGCAGATAGAAGCGTTGTAGACATCTTCACGCAGTAGTTTCTACAACCTAGATCCTGCTCGCGTGAAGGCTGGAGTCACAGCTGTTTTCTCCCAGCAAAGAAACGTGAGGTCCGAATGTATAAGAGAAGAGGGAAAAAAATAAAAAAAAAGTATGTTTTTTGGTGGTGGCGAATTTGAACTGCTAGAACTCTTCCTCCTGTCTGCCTTGTTATAAATATTGAGCAGTGAGAAATGGGAGGGATTAACCAGCCTGCTTTCGAACCCTGGCCCGGAGTCTCCATGACAACAGCGACATGATTGACGGGCGCTCCTTAAGCTAAACTGCAAAAAAATATCCTTATCTCCGAGCTGGGAAAGTCAATATCACTTCGTCAAAAAAAAAACCTCTGATCAAACTAGATAGGCGTCTAAAACTAAAATGCCGCAAAGACTTTTGCAACTTTCTGAACGGTTTTGCGAGACTTTTCTGTGCGCTGGTCTTCGGTGAAATACCGATACATCGGAGGGAATGCGTCATTACTGTTACAAAAGCGCACAGCTGTGATACTTCCAGTTGAAGCAAAGTCTTTGCAAAAAGTAAACTGGCGGGATATTATTCCCTTAATTCATCGAGCAGAAGGTTTTCTTATTGGAATAGGGATTTCGTTTCTAATCACAAAGAGCACTGTTGAATAGTGTAAATTCATTTTATTTGTTTAAAAAGGCCGACTTGCACTTTGATCATAAAACACGGAACTTTGGCCAGCTTATTCAAAAAGTTACACTGACAAATTCATACTAAAGAACACAAGTTTATATACACGCACGAACAAGTGTGAAGATTTTTATTCATAATTCCAAGGCATAAAAGGAAAACATTCCTGAATTTAGCATTCAAACTGCCTTGGAATGCAGAGTGAGACAATTCAAGGTTTTCTACACACGGTTATTTAACGAGAACAGATATCCCACTTTCACGGATTGTGATTTTCCTCGTTAACATTTCTTTTCGCTCCCCTCCCGTCCGCCCACAACCCTCTACCCACACGCACACAGTTAGTAAATTCAGGGCAAGTTTGTCCATTCGAAGCTTGGCTTCAGAGAATTTCAGAAACGAACGTTTATTCAAAAGCAAGGGACAAAAAAAAGTTTACGGAGAAAACGGCACGCAACTGGTATGTGCAACTCAATAAATTGCTACTGCGTGTTTCTTGTAGCTTCCCATCCCCCTCCTTTAAGTCTCATGGGTGGATACAACATTGACAGGAAGCGAGAGGAGAAAAATGACGAAGGCTTTATTGAATTTTTTTGCTACATCTTGATAGCTTTAAACTATTTCAAATGCAAATTATATGTGGATCATAAACCCTGGTCCGGATCTGGCTGAATTAAAGCAAATTTAGTCTTCGCAGTAGGGGGATTTTGCCCCTTTTAAGCCTGCAGGGTTACAGACAGACACTGCTGCCAAACTAGCTACAATTCGGCGCAACGAGGTACTGTCCCCACCTTCAGCCAACTCCTAAAGCGCCTCAACGTACTTTTCTTAGACTGTCTCAGCAACCATCGCTTATTTTTTTGTTGGTGCTTTGAATGACGTAGTTCTTAAGTAGCCTATTTTGGAAACTTTTTATATAGAAATGAAACGAAGACAGCGTAAAACAGTAGACGATAAGCTAAAAAGTAATAGTCCGCCTCTCCCTCTCCGGTTACCGTACTTCTTTCCAGCTATTGCACTTCCATCAAATAAGCCGTAGATTTTAAACTTACGCCCATCATGGCTTGATAATCAAACGCCACCAAACTTGTTTCCCTCCCGCCGCGATTTATCTCTGCAATTTGTGAAAATAAGTAATGTTGTGTCTGACTATATGAAAACGGGACTTAAACCACAATTTATACAGTTTCTGCCACGTTTTGCTGACTACTTTTTTTCAGCCTTCCCTTCAAGTTGTTTCGGTGCCACGCTGGATCCCCACCACCCTTTCAAATGCAGCGTTTATTAAGAATCAGTCTGTCCTTCCCCACGGGTAAAAATCGAATTATTAAGTACTGACATAAACCGCCTTTCCACAGACTGCCCCTCCCCTCCCCCTCCAGTTGCAACACCAAGTGTTGAGACTCGGAACCGGCTCGCCGAGCTTCGCAGACAGAACGGAGAGCGCCCTCTCATGCCGCATCTCCAACACAACGGAGAAGTGAGCCTGGGCACGTCACAGGAAGGCCTCAAACCAAGGAACAAAATCCAAAAGTTGTCATTTTCTTTACCGGGAATTTACTTCTGCAGTCAGGAAACTCACTAACGCCTCTGCTTTCTGAGGAGAGCTGGACTCGTGTCATTCTTTAGAGGCGCAATAGAAGAACATCTTAACAAGCTGCATCACTGCTTGATACCCACACTGCACTATGGCGGACAGGAGGGCTCTACAATGGGCAGTCAAAACTGCCCAATGCATCACTGGCACCAGCCTACTTGCCAGCTCAAGAACATATATACAGAGAGGTGCCAGTAACATCATGAAGGATCTCACCCACCCTGCTCATGGACTGTTTGTCCCACCCCCATCAGGGAAGAAAGAGGCTATGTAGCAACCACACCAGGACCACCGGACTAAAAAAAAGTTAGTTTCCCCAAGCAGATGGGCTGATCAACTCCTCCACCCACAAATTCATCCCTCCACACCCCAATCACTTCCTGTCAAGTCACATCGTGTACAGACACTCCTGTGCTGAGGGTCACTTTATGGATGTACAATCAATCTATATACATAATACATATTACATTTTTATATTTATTGTGTTTTTAAAATATTATTTTCTTTATATATTCTATATATATTATATTCTTTATCTTATTGTGTGTTTTTTTTGTGCTGCATCGGAGCCAAAGTAACAATTATTTCCTCCTCCTTTCTGGTTGTGTACTGGAAATGACATTAAACCATCTTGAATCTTATTTGGATGCATACCTTCTCCACAAAGTTTGAAACTAATAAACAAAAGGGAAAGATTTGCTTTAACATTGTCACTTTGGAAAATGAAACAAATCCTACCTAAATTAAGAGGAAGAGTAATCGGTGGTTCGGTTTCCCAAGTGAACAGAATCCTGTGTAACCTATGCGTCATATGCAATTATTGCATTCATAAGAAGTTATTTGTACTTGTGTGTCTGAGCACATCACTATTGCACAATTGTACTGACAGTTAATAAACTTAAACATATGAGCGGTGATAACTGGTCTCCAGATATTTTAGTGTCTACAAGAAATAAAATGCAATCTCCCTAAGATTGCATTATAGCATGTGGTATTATTTATCACAGATTGTGGAAACTGATGCATTGCAAGGTCTTGTGCACTAGTAATCTGGCCATTGCATTGGGCTGACCCCACTGTCACCAAACTGTTCTGTCTGCTACAATGCACTGAGGGTAGAATTGTCCGAGGTTCAGCTTTTCAAGATGTTTAAAAAATCTTCGAGATACTGAGTGGAATAAGTCTTTCCACCCTTCGAGTCGTGCTGCCCAGCAATCCTCCAGTTCAACCCTAGCCTGCTCAACGGACAACTTACAACGACCAATCAACCAGTACTGTGGGAGAAAACCTACACGGTCACGGAGAGAATGTACGAACTCCGTACAGGCAGCGGCGGGAAATGAGCCTGCGTCGCCTGTACTGTAAAGCATTGTGATAACTGCTATGTCACCGTGCCACCCCACATAACGAATGGTAAAAGAAAGGGATGGTAGTAGGAGTGCAGAACTTCAGGCTGCAGAATTAACTGGTATACAGGGCCAGAGATGAGGGGTCCCTGGATCTTGACAGTTACTGAGGTGAAATAGCTCATCCAGGGTCTGAAAATGCAGATGGCTGACTGCTGCAGGGCTAGCTTGGGATATTTCAAGCCAGTCTGACACACTAGCTTATCTACAGCCTTACGTATATTCAGTGGTACTTGTATCCAGTTGAGTAATTGAAATGGACTGTGACAATTCATCAGTGGAAGATTTAGGTTGTGTGGTGTATTTAGGATAGGAGAAATAACCCTGTAATTAAAACCCTTCCAGGTACACATCCATAACTGTCCTTCAAAGTCATTTATACTATCTGAATGCTTTGATGTTTTTGGAAAGATGTGATAAGGCACTGTATAATTTCAATGAAAAAATGAATGTCTGTCTTTGATTTGAATGGTGAAGAGAGATGAGCCTTTTTGTTTATGCCAGTTCTTCCCTGGCAAGCATTTATACAAAACATCAGTATTTCTGAGCAATTACTTTGGTATATCTTCCTCCTTCCCAATACTGTATTTTCATGGAAATTTTTTAAAATTCCAACAGCATAAACTTAGTAGCAGTGTTTCATGTAAATTGTATTTAACTATAGAGTCGTTGCTTTATCCAGAGAACAGTTAATTTGGAAATAACACAAGTTATTTTAAAATGTTTAATTGCAAGTTGTAAAATGTATAAAATTTAAAAATAAATAAATCACAGTTGCGTTGTTTAGTTGTGAACTTTGCTGCAGGGCCTCTTTATAAACTGTCTTTCTTCCCATGATCAATGACTTTTGCAGCTGTGACACTTGGAGTTCCATTGGATAAACATTTGAAATAAATCAGTCCTTCGCAAAGAACGTATAATTCTTAATTGGTTTTGGGTCTTTAGGTACACTTTGGGTACATTACAGCTGTAAATTTACTTCCTAACTTAGTGTAAGTAAACAATTGTATTTTTAGGTAACCACTCTGGAATTTGTTAAACTAAGTCTTGCTTTTTCTGACAGAAAACCCTTTCCTCTTTGCAACATTGGGAACTTAAGAGGATGAAACCATCAGGTAAACAAAAGGCATATCTGGTTGTTTTTAATTTAAAATCATTGCTCCCATCAGCACACAAATATCAAGGTAAGCAAGCATGAGTTTAAAGATTAGGCATCAGCCTTCCTCAGATTTTGTTACCTCGGAAACCACTGAAATTCATAGTGGTCCAAGGCATACTGACCATCAGTCAAGCGAATGTGATGTTAAGATATATATTTAATGAGTTCATGTTCTAAGTTATATAACCCAGGGTACTAGTAGTTATAGCTATACTGTATTTACAGGTATCTCGGGGAAATTTGTGCAGCCATTAAAAATGTAATTTGAAACCTGTGTAAGTACAGATAATTTAGGTCTGTTTTTGAACAATGCCTCAAGACTGCCCCCCATCTTCTTTCTGTGTTGGTGCAATAAACTGGTAACTGCAGCTTAAATGCAAAATTGTACATTGCAGTTTCTGAAACCCATTCTTGTCTGGTTTTTGAATAAGTATCTGAACAATGTGGCCAAAAGAAGGAAAATCAGTCAGAATTTTGATTTCAATAGACAATATTGTATGTCTCAATCAGATCCCCTCTCATCCTTCTAAATTATAGTGTATACAAGTCCAGTTGTTCCAATCTTTCAACATATGTCAGTCCCATCATCCCGGGAATCAACCTCGTGAACCTACGCTGCACTCCTTCAATAGCAAGAATGTCCTTCCTCAAATTTGGAGACCAAAACTGAACACAATACTCCAGGTATGGACTCACCAGGGCCCTGTACAACTGCAGAAGGACCTCTTTGCTCCTATACTCAACTCCCCTTGTTATGAAGGCCAACATGCCATTAGCTTTCTTCACTGCCTGCTGTCCCCGCATGCTTACTTTCAGTGACTGATGAACAAGGACACCTAGATCTCGTATTTCTCCTTTTCCTAACTTGACACCATTCAGATAAGTAACCTGCCTTCCTGCTCTGGCCACCAAAGTGGATAACCTCACATTTATCCACATTAAACTGCATCTGCCATGCATCTGCCCACTCACCCAACCTGTCCAAGTCACCCTGCATTCTCCTAACATCCTCCTCATATTTCACACTACTACCCAGCTTTGTGTCATCTGAAAATTTGCTACTTTTAATCCCTTCATCAAAATCATTAATTTATATTGTAAATAGCTGCAGTCCCAGCACCGAGTCTTGCGATACCCCACTAGTCACTGCCTGACATTCTGAAAAGGACCCGTTAATCCCTACTCTTTGTTTCCTGTCTGCCAACCAATTTTCTATCAATGTTAGTACCCTACCCCCGATACCATGTGCTCTAATTTTGCCCACTAATCTTCTACGTGGGACATTATCAAAGGCTTTCTGAAAGTCCAGGTATACTACATCCACTGGCTCTCCTTTGTTCATTTTCATAGTTACATCCTCAAAAAATTCCAGAAGATTAGTCAAGCATGATTTCCCCTTCATAAATCCATGCTGACTCGGACCAATTCTGTTACTGCTAATTGACTCCAGCATCTTCTCCACCACTGATGTCAGGCTAACTGGTCTATAATTCCCTGTTTTCTCTCTCCCTCCTTTCTTAAAAAGTGAGATAACATTAGCTACCCTCCAATCCTCAGGAACTGATCCTGAATCTACAGAACATTGGAAAATGATTACCAATGTGTCCACGATTTCTAGAGCCACCTCCGAAAGTACCCTGGGATGTGTGTGTGTGTGTGTGTGTGTATCTATATATATTTTTAAAAAATATTTGTATTATTTATTATTGCAGTTAGTAGAGCTCCTTGTGCAAAATCATGATGAAGGGTCTCTGCTTGAAACCTCTACTCTTTATTCCCCTCTATAGATGCTGCCTGACTTGCTGAGTTCATCCAGATTTTTGTGTGTATGCTCAAGATTTCCAGCAGCTACAGAACCTTGTGTCTTTTTACAGCTGCTGTGGGTTCAATCCTGACCTCAGGTTCTGTGTGGTGTTTGCATGTTTTCCCTGTGACTGATTTGGGTTTCTTCAAGGTACCAGTTACCTCCAGCATCCCAGCATCCAAAAAATGTGAAGATTGGTTATAATAATAAATGCCTCCTACTGTGTGGGTGGGGGGGAGGGGTGAAGTTGATGAAAATGATGCTGTGTAGGTTATCTGGGAAATTAGTGGGGAATGATACTGTTATGTGAATTTACATGGATGGGATAAAGAGCCTCCTCCTTTGTGACAATCTATGAAAAAAGCTTTGAGCTCCAAGCACATTTCTTTCCAGAGTAACTTCTGCTAAAATTGGGAATGGGCTAAAATGAACAGAAATGTTCTACACCATCAACCCCATCGCCAACCCTAGAGAGAAATGAACAGAAGAACCTTTGAAGGTAATCAACTTTGCTGAATCCTACTTTCAAAGGCACCAGCAGCTATACGATAGATGAGGAGGGAAGGGTGGGTGGCGAGGATCCCAGCAGGCATAAATTCAATCCCAGCTAGCTCTGAAATCAGGAAATGATATGACTGGATAGTGATCAAGAACAGAAGTCACACTGATTTTATTACCTCCTTCCATTGCCCAATGACTAAACTGGAATGTGTTCACCGTCACCTCCACTAAAATAAATTACTCAGTCCTTCACTGACGAAGGATCAAACCATCTAGTCAGGACCAAAGCGGGTAATGGTCGGAAGGAAATAATACTTTTTTTAAAACATAATTTAAAAAATTTTGTCAAGCACAAGATAAGGTCAACTTTCCCAATTCTGAAACCATCATCACTGCTCTGCATTTGAGTGCACTGGGAATGTCAAGAGATACACCGTCCCAAAGGAAAGCATGGCAGGAATTGACCATTATTCCGTTGGATGAAACTCGCTGCGACAACTTTCCTGTGCTATGGGTTTATTAGGAAATTAAATAAATCCATTAAAGTGCTTTTGCACTTCACTATTCTGCTTCTTATGCTGAAACTTTTGATACTAGTTGTCAAGACTGCATTTCGGACTTCAGTGCTTTATGTACAAGAAATTGCAAACAATATATCAAGAAATAAAGTTTTAAATTTGCAGCTGGCCTGACATCAATAAACGAACATTCATTAACCAACCCTTTGCTTGACCAGAATAGTTTCCATTTTCTGGAGTTGAAATGGAGACAGAGTGCCACCTTCTGGAGTGAGAGAGATATTACATCAAGGAAATAATAGAAATTCCCCATTTTCACTACTATGTGCTAGCAGTCACGATCTCTCTAGCAAGCAGTGACAATTGACAGTTATAGCTATTAATTTGGAATCTCAAGGGAACTAAATTCAAAAAGTAGAAGTGTTGAAGAACCTGAAGATTGAAGTTACAAATTAAAACTCTCCGTATAAATTATCTAACCTATTATCAATTCTGCCCTTTGTTTGTCTTCAAAGTGAGTGCTGATTTGTCCTTGCTGAGTTCCATCAGTTTTCAGTCTCTGTATTTTGGGACAGACAGTCATTTATATTTTTCAATGTAAGTCCTTTACTCCACGTTCATTTATATTAATTTGTAAACCAACTATTTCAGAGTTTTCATACATCCACATCTCAGTTTCTATACAATAGAGAACAGCTTTTGTTTTGAATATGCTCAATCTCTGTGCCCTCTCACTTCTGACAAACCTGACTACTCTCTGCAGGCAAACTTATTTCTGACACTTGCATTCTGCACAAGGATCTCCTCTCAGTTTTGCCCAGAGTAATTTGACATTTGCTATGAGATGTTGTTTGAGATAGCAAATATAGGTTTTTTTAATGCAAATTCATGTAGAAACAAAAGTTGGACTGTCTTCTCCATTAATGTCCATTCACAGAATGAATATGAGTTGGAAGCAGAAAAAGACTATGTAGATTGCCATGTAAAATCACAGAGGAAACTGTTGTTTCATGTTGGCTATTTGCTAAAGTAATCTGAATCTTCTCTCAGAGCTCTGTACTCTAAATGCCTTCTGATAGCCTTACAGCTTTATCTTCAAATAGCTCAAAGTTTTCCTTAAAATAGGCAAAAATCTCTGCCTCGTCCACTCTAAGTCACTCCCATTGTTTGGGATAATGACCAATTAATATGAACACCACTTGACTCCAATTCCCCAGCAGAGTTAACTGTTTTTATTCATTTACTCCGAAGGATTTTTGAATGATTTAGGAAATGATCTTTTTCCTAAACTAAAACTATACATCTGTAATCTTTCTCTGCCTGTATGGAAATCCAGAAGTAGCTTCTAAGAAGGGTTCCTCCACGAGTGTGTTTCTGGTGTTTCTAGTGCCTGCAATATGCTGGCTATAGTTTGAAGCCATGATCTTCAAACACTAGCAAGTATGTAACTGCAGCGCCAACACTGATGCCAGTTCTGTCCTCTTGCAGTATATCCACATTCTCACTTTCATCAATTGTAAAATTAAAAATATTTAATATCCCTACCATCTTGAAACATGTCCTGACATCTTCAACTAATGTTTTTTTAATATCAAGATTGACCAGCAGTAATTTTCTTTTTAGCCATTTTAAGTACGGTAATCTTTTCATTCCCCTACAATGCTTTTTGTCATCTTTGTTATTATTAACATTATTTTTTTTCATGTGTTTCTTTTAATATTTTAAATCAATCTGCTCAAAGGATTTTACACTGTAATACACCTTCAGGACTTTGTACTTTAACTTTGTGTATCTGTTGACTCATGCATCTCACCTTTTCTTACTGTGGAGCAACTTCTCCATATCTCACTGAACTTTGTTTCCCTCCTCTTGCACTGATTGAATCCAACTTCACTGAGAGTACAACTTCCCAGTGTTCTGCTGCTTTCAATAGCCATTGCTCACAATTAATGCTTAGTAAATTTGGAGCATTATTTTTTAAAATGTGTTATCCACTTCTACCTCATATTGTATCTGTAATGTGGCTTATATTGGAATTTACAATGTTATTGTTCTGTTTTTCTGACACTACTCTGAATAGTCTGAAAAATCACCATTTCTATCATTTCAGCTCTTTGATGGCATGTATTACACACCAGGAATCTTAACATGACACTATTTTTAAAAAAATTCTATCATCATGGATTTCATCATAATAAAACCTGTAAGTGCACAGAACTCCTATTGTGAACATCAACATTGTTTTTTTCTCTTTCTGGCTTTTTCTGAAATGTTAAATCCAGGTATATTAAATTCTCCAAAAAAAACCCAGAAAATGCTGGAGATGCTCAGCAGATGAGGTGGCATCTATGGAGACAGAATCTGGGCTAGCTTTACAGGTCAGTAACTCTTCATCAGAATATCTCAGTCCTACTCGGGTGCGAGTAGTTTACACCTTAATTCACAATTTAAATGCTTAGAGGACTATCAAATGCATAATGTGTTTGTGTGTGTTTAGATAAGGTTTAAATTAGGTCTGAGTGTTGTATTGTTCCACAACATGAGCTGACAAAGTGAGAAACCCCTGAGATTTTTTTACCAGGTCTTTTTCCTATGTCTTTGCATAAAAGTAAGAGTCAAAGTATTGATGCAAACATAAAGCACGTTAATCCAATTTCCTGAGAAATAACAGATTGAAAGAAACAAACCAGTTTAAGAAAGGTCCATCTAACTTTTTGTTTGGTTCTGTCACCAAAAAGTAAATTTCAAGTTCAGAAATAGCATTGATCATTTTATAATATCCTGCGTTATTTTCTACTAACTTAAAATTTGTTTGTAAAATTACAACTTGTTTATGAAACACTTTCTTCTGCTGAACTATTGGGGTAAATTATGCAGGCTTCTATTTCCATCTTTACTCAAATTGTTAAAGTACCAGAAGTACAAGGTTGATTTTTAATGAAAACTCACTAAAATGGTCAACTCAAATCATCTGAGCTGCAGATCAGAAAGGACACTGAAGTTTTCATGAGTTGGAATACATAATGAGTTGGCCATTATACATAACGCAATTTAACATTTAACCTGCAGTTAGGTTCCAGGCTTCATTTATTGATTGAAATAAGGAATACGTTATAAATGAGTCAGCATGCTCATAAAAAAGGATTTTAATTAGTAGGACAAGACATTAGTACAATAGAAAAGTGCAACAAATTATTGGCTGCTTTGTGGAATAGCTAAATTATATTTTGTTTTCACTCAAAGCACATAAAATCATTGTTGACCCTGAGTTCTGTCACTGAAGATCTAATAGGTTATGCAGGTAATAGGGTTCAGATAACTGAATGAAATATGTCTACAGACAGTTCCTAATCTCTCCAGTGCCACTGAGAGCAGATACCACATTGCAAATTGTTGCTTATTCATTGCAAAAGGAAAGAACATTCTGACCTGCTGACTCACACTCTGGTTTAGTCTAAGAAGCAGTATTGATGATAGACCATCTATCTGCCTTGGGATAACTGTGGGAAAAGTGCATATTATAAACATCTCATAGGGCTGTTAAATAGCATCAACATTTGCCATTTATGTAGCACCTTTAATGTTTAAAAACTGTCCTTGGCATTTCCATGAGTCACTAGTGAGAAATGGAGACCAATTCAAGCCTTTTTGTTAAAGGGAGTTGGTTCCATGGTGATCCGTGTAGCATTAAATCAATGTCTGTTGGAAAATATCCTTTTTCTTCCTGGAAAGCTGAGGGATAGCGATGGTTTTGGGATAAAGTTTGAGTTAGGGGAGGTGAGCGCTTAAGTGTGGTATTAACAAAAAAAAACCCATAAGTTCCAGCCCTAGAGACCTGATTCATTCACTGGTGACATTGGCTTCTGAAAATGTTAGTTTCGTCAGCCCTTAAAGCTGAAGAGTAGCAATGTCATTTCTTTTGAAACTTGTAAGCCTATTATGCTATGATACAGTAAAGGAAAACCAATCATTTTGGGAGACTGGCACATGTGGGTAATCTGGAGAGAGTCTGTAGATGTGCTAACAGAATCTATTTAATCATGTCCTTAAAAAGAAAAGTTTTCAAATGAACTGTTTGTCTTATCTCCTGTGGTTTTGTTATCTGTTCCATAAAGATGGAAACAATCACACCTTGCATTTTTAATATCACCTTCAGGTGCTGTGCCAGTGTTATCCACAATGCATTTCCCCTTGTAAACCATATACATTTACTTATAAGAGGAAGTGGAGCACATGTTCATATGTACTGTCACTGATGTGGTCAAGTGTAATAGTTATCATTCAAAATGTAATGTTTTAGTTTCAGATACTGTGAAGGTTAAGTTTAAGATACTGAACGCGAGGGTCTTTTGTCTTCCCTGAAGTCACACCAGACTGAAGGAGAGATTAGTTGTCTGAACATCTTGCAGGATCTAATCTTAATGCGGTAATCAGTCACCCATTATTACATCAAATGTGACCGCAGTACAAATCATTTACAGTGAATTTGTCAGAATCAGGTTTACCATCACTGACATGTGATGTGAGCAGTGCCATAAAAATATAAATTACAGTGAGCTGCGAAAGAGGAGTAACGAGGTGGTGGTCATGGGTTTATGGATCATTCAGAAATCGGATGGCAGAAGGGATAAACCTGTTTCTAAAAAGCTGAGTGTGAGTCTAGGTTCCTGTATGCCGTCCCTGATGGTAGTAATGAGCAGTGGCGTGCCTTGGATGGTGGTGGTCTGTAATGTTGGATGGCACCTCCTTGATGCCCCTTCTGGTGGAAGGGATTGTGCCCATGGTGGAGTTGGCTGAGTCAACAATCCTCTTTAGCCTTTTCAATTCACTGCATAAGGCTCTGTGTGAGGCTCCTGATGCAACCAGTCAGAATGCTCTCTTCGGTACATGTTTAGAAATCTGCAAGAGTCATTGGTGACATACCAAATCACCTCAAACTCCTAATAAAGTAGAGCTACCGGTGTGCCTTCTTCACAATTGCATCAATACTTTGGGCCCAGGATAGATGTTGACGCCCAGAAACTTGAAGCTGCTCACCGTTTCTGCTCTGGACCTCTCAATGACGACCGGTGTGTGTTCTCCTGCTTTCCCCTTCCTGAAGTCCACAGTCAATTCCTTTGACTTACCGATACGGAGTGTGAGGTTTTTGCTGCAATACCACTCAACCAGCCAAGCTATCTCACTCCTGTAAACTTCCTTGTCACCATCTGAGATTCGACCGACACAATGCTTTCAATGGCAGATTTATAGATGGTGCTTGAGCTGTGCCTAACCACACAGTCATGAGTGTAGAGAGCAGAGCTGTGGGTATACACGCATCCGAGTATATTATTATTTTATTAAGTATTTCACATGTGTGCCACACAGACCATTGGGTGTGTGTCCTTGGCAAGTAAATGTATCCTGATACACAAGAAAATTTGGCCTGGAAATTCTTCCAACACCCGGAGATGCATCAAAATCCCTGGATACACAGTTTATCAATAAGCATTTAGCTCCTGGGCATGCCAGTCAAAGATTCAGGAGCACCTGGGACCTAAGGCATTAAACTATACTGAACTACAAGCTTGGTGTGCTGCCCCATTGCAGTAGAAAATAAGAATGTCTGTGTCTGAGAATGAAACAAGGTCCTGGAGTTGGCAGGGAAAGAGGTTAGGAGATTGAGGATTGGAGTTGAGCAGGGTATGGATTGGCAATGAGAAATGTAGGGTTTCATGGCCTGAAAGGTACAGAGCTCAATGGGTGAGCGGGGTCGTGCCCGAGAGCTGCCAGTTGGGGTCAATGCTACAAAAACGGTCAAGTGATTAAAGGCTAGTACCTCTTCTGGGAAGCTACCTTTAAATCCTTTGCTGCATTAGAGACACAGCTATAAGAACCTTGTTCTTCTGAAGACACCCAAGGGCAGGAAACACTAGTGGGTGATGTCATTGGTTCGACAACCACTGCAGGTGGCACAATCTGACTTGGAAATGATTGTCACCGTGTTGCATGCTGTCAACAAAAGGCTTACTTACCTGTATCTCTTTACTCTGTGGGGAGAAAAGCACAATCTTCCTCTACTTCTTTTCATGAAGATTGAGACTGGATAAGTTGCCATTTTCTACATTTGATAGCTCCTCCTTTTTGGCCGCGTCCTTGTATGTCATTAGAAATTTCAACAATTTGAATATGTCATGTGGGAATTTTTTTACCGCAGCAACTAAATCAACTGATTTGCAGCAAAGTTCATAAACCTTACATTTAAACAACAGACTGATAATATTTTTGGAAGTAATTTCTCAGAAAAACATTTATAGCATTAATAAACTGGGGATGGGTAATTTCGCAATTCAGTTTACCCATGCAAGAGGTTCCTTTTTGATTAGGGCACTTCTGGCATTAGTGTCTGGGGCTAGAAGGGCTTTAATCCCAGATGAAATTTCTGCAATGGCAATTCCGGTAAAGTACATCTTAGTGAGCTGCTGAAGCCAAGGTACAGGTACCTGGAAAGCAGAAGGAGACATTTCCTAATGATGTCAGACCAGGTGATTTCCTGGAAGTCTATCAACTTCCCCTCTAGTTTTTCTTTTGTTGTTTTATACACAGCATCCACAATTTTATTTTGGTAAATCACGTCCCTTTGATCTTTCTAGAAGTTACTGTATTTAATCTTGTTATTCTCCCTGCCTTTTCCAAATACTGCTTAGCATATTATCTGCTGCCAGGGGGAGGAGCTAAGATGGTGACAGAGGGCAACTTCTCCGTGCTCATCTGCAAAACAGCTTAAATTCCACTGGCTAATGTCTGTCTTTCTCCTTTGTTCAAGGTGCTGGGGTCCTGGTGGAGTCTGTGATCTACAGCAGCACTCAAACTGTGGTTCTGCACAGCGGCGGGGTTCCCGCTTCTGGAACCCATCAAGCAGCCTGGTGTTTTCAGTTTCTCCAGGAGCAGCCTCGAAGACGTGCGATTTCGGACGGCCCCCGCGGACAACTGCATTACTTGCCAGTGTCACTGACTGGAATGCTGCAGAGATCAGAACATCAAGACAGCGCGTGTGGCTGCCTGAGACCTCTGTACTCGGGCAATTGATCTCACTCTCTCTCTCTCGATATGGGGGGGAAGAGTCAGATGAGCTCGAATAAGCGCCGCTTCAGGTTGTGACATTTCCCTCTCACTGTGGACACTTCCGTCCCTTGTTGGTAAGACAGAGAGCCTATGGTATGTCGAAACCTTGGTTCTGGACTGTAGATGATGGCCTTTGCTATAGCTTGCTTGGTGGACGGTGGGTGCTGCTGCTTCCTGCTGGAACAAGCAGGGGGAGGAGGAGAGGGGCTTGGTGGTTTTAATGTTTTTCTGTCATTCATTCTTTTGGGGTTTTCTTCTGTTTCATGGATGTTTGTGAAGAGTAAGAACCTGAGACTGTATACTGTATACATTCTCCAATATTAAATCATTGAAATGCCGACTCTCCATCCACAAACAAACAGGGCAGCAAAGAACCATGGTTCAAAGAACAGGTTGGTTTTATTTTCCTTTGACCTCAATTCTCCTGATTCTTCCCTACTAGCACGGTTATTTGGGAAATGCCTTGAGGGGAACAGTGAAGCATGAGAAATATCTACATGAGTTTCAAGCCACCCTCAGCTGAAGTGAACTGAGTAGACAGTGGGACCACGTAGATGTTTTTCATCTAGATGCACAACTGAGACGAGTTATGCAGCAAACATCTGAATTGCACAAAGTGCTTAGGCAGACAGTGTTAGTTTTCAATTTGCTAAGCCAGACTTTCAGCTTTTTAACCACTACAATAATTTGTATGGCGTGTTCAAATGCTGTGAGGGTCATTTTGAATTTTTCAGTTTAAACAGAGCCACCGAGCCACCTTTATATCCATAATGGGAACCACTGCCCCAGACAGCTGAAGTAATATTCATTGTTCTTCGTTAATGGGGTTGTGGGGGGGATGGGAATAAAGAGGGTGGAATTACATAACACCTTTCAGACTTAACGACATTGCAAAACACATTAGAGCTTTTTGACATACTTGCCAATTTAGTCACAGCAAGCTCCCGCATTTGGCAACTTGCTAATGACCAGATAATCTTTCTTAATAGTGCTTATTAAGGGATAAAAATTGTCTAGCACTGTAGGAGTAACTCCTTTCCCCACGTGATCCTACTGTATCCACCTAAAGAAGCAGATGAAGATTTGACTAACCATATTTGAAAGTTATCACCTTTGACAATATGGCATTCGCTCGGTGCATATTTGAAGTACCAGTTTAGAATTTTGTGCTTACGGCCCAGGAGTGGGAATTAAACACATGAACTCTGGGCTCAGAAGTACTGTAAGAATTCAGACTGAACTGTGACTGAAAATAGCGTTCTTTTCTTGACTCAGTTCAGCATTGCCTTGCAGACACTTTTCATGCTATTGTGGAAGGTAGGCTGCAATGGCAGATCACCTCTTTGCCTTTTCCTAATTGTGCTTTAGAGGCTGGTGGGAAGCCAACTACTTCCAAGGGGCCAACTATCATCCAGGGCATGCCCTCTTCTCAGGGAGGAGCATGAAGGCACACATTCATCGATTCAGGAACAGCTTCTACACCCTGCCATCTGATTTCTGAATGGACATTGAACCCATGAGTACTACCTCCTACTTTTTTATTTCTATTTTTTGCACTACTTATTTAATTTAACTATTTTATATGTATATTTACTGTAATTCAGTTTTTTTCTGTTATTATGTATTGCATTGAACTGCTGCTGCAAAGTTAACAGATTTCACGGCATATGCCGGTGATATTGAACCTTATTCTAATATTGAAAGTTGGAGCATGTGGAAAGTATTTAATAAAGAGTGGGAAATAGAAGAACAGAGCTAGACAAAGACAGTTTTATGAAGTTCAGGAAGCAGAAGAGTACAAGTGGTCAGTACACCCCACCCAATAGTGAACAAATTAAATTCCCACAGATCTTTATTCAAAAAATGGGATCAATGGCAAAACATCAGAAGCACATAGTTTTGTGAACTCGATAACGGAAATCTGGATCTGTCTCTGCCCCCTCCCCCATATAATTTTGGATAAACCCACTAGTCTGTCATGTCAGAAAGAAACAGGTGTTGTTTGCACTTTGGTAGCAAGCTGGTTTCAGATCAGACCACTTGAGAAAGTCTTACTTTTGAACTTAAAGCAAGAGTGTCAAATACACAGCATCAAAACCATTTGGGAGTCTCAGCAAAATTACTGCACTGGTTGGGTAGGGGAGAGCTTGCAGTCACAGATGCCACACTTGGAGTATCGTCAACAGTTTTGGGCCCCATATATCGGAAAGGATGTGTTGTCATTGGACAGAGTCCAGAAGAGGTTCATGAGGATGATTCCAGGAATGAAGGGGTTAACATATCAGTAGATGAGCTCCAAGTCATCTTCACTAAAATTACAAAGAAGGGCTTTATTATATCCACAAGACTACCTTGTCTCCTGCTGCGTCACATACTGCCCTTCAACATAAAGGTTCACAATGAGACCCTGGAAAATACGAATCTTCAGCCTTGGCTTGATTGAGGAAATGGGTTCTTAATGATTAACATCTCAGATCAGGCGCAAAACTCACAGTCCTCCAGGCAACAGTGATGCCTGCCCTGCTACGTATCTTTAAAGGACCAGTCTACCTGCAGCAGGTTTCTCAGGGCGCTGTTAAAATACCACTGAGACTGTCTCTAGAAGATCATAGTGGGATCATGATCAGCTGAAGAAGTGGGCCAAGGAGTGACAAATGGATGCCAACAGGTGGTGCATTTTGGGAAGTCAAGCCAGCATAGGAGTTGTACTGTGAATAGCAGGGCACAGGGAGTCTAATGGAAAAGAGGAACCTAGGGGTACCTATCCTGGGCCTAACATATCGATGCGCATGTCTGTAGCTATATTTCATTAGGAGTTTGCAGAGAGTTAGTGTGTCACTAAAGATACTCGCAAATTTCTACAGATGTACCATGGAGAGCATTCTAACTGGCTGCATCACCAGCTGGTATGGGGGGGGGGGGGCTACTGCACAGGATCGAAATAAGCTGCGGAGAGTTGTGAATTCAGGCAGCTGCATCATGGGCACTAGCCTCCGTAGTATCAAGGACATCTTCAAGGAGTGATGCATCAAAAAGGCGGCGTCCATCACGAAGGCCTCCCATCACATAGAACATGCCCTCTTCTCCATGGTAACATCAGGGAGGAGGAGCAGGAGCCTGAAGACACACACTCAAAGATTCAGGAACAGCTTCTGCCCCTCTACCATCAGATTTCTGAATGGACATTAAACCTATGAACACTACCAAACCACTTTTTTTGCACTACTTATTTAACTTTATATACTTACTGTAATTCCATTTTTATTATTATGTGTTGCAATGTACTGCTGCCTCATAACAACAAATTTCATGACATATGCCAGTGATATTAATCTGATTCTGATTCAAGTGCATAGCTTGTTGAAAGCAGCATCACAGGTAGACAGTGTGGTGAAAAAGGTGCTCAGCATATTCATCAAACAGGGCATTGGTTACAAGAGTTGGGTCATATTATTGCAGTGTACAAGTGGTTAGTGAGGCTGCACTTGGAGTCCTGTGTATAATTTTGGTAGCCCTATTACAGAAAAGATGTGGTTAGACTAATAAAAAGATTAATGAGGATATTGCCAGAACTAAAAGACTTGAGTTTTAGGGAGAGGTTAGTCAGACTACACCTTTATTCCTTCATAGGAGAAAGAGGAGCAAATAATAGAAATGTCTAAAATTAGGAGAGCCATAGATAAGGTGGATGATAATAATCTCTTCCTCAAGGTAGGGGAGTCCAAAACTAGTTGGTGCAGGGTTAGGGTGAGGGGAAAGATTTTAAAGAGGACATGAGATGCAACTTTTTCACGCAGTGTGTAGCGCATATGGGATTGAGCAGTCAGAGGAAATGGCTGAAGCAGGTACAGAGGTATAATTTAAGAAGTTCATAGATGGGTACATGAAGGGTGGGGCTTGGAGGGTTTTGGGCCAGATGCAGCAGATTAAGATTACCTGGGTTGGCACTGTGATTGACAGGCGTGCATTTGTGCTGCATTGCCGTGACTCCAGAACCCAAAGATTACTGGTAAATAAATCCAAGCCAGACCAATAGTTACACACTGAAGCCATACTTACTACAAATCGGCTATGTTAGACTAGTCACATCACTCACACATCCAAGAATTTTTTCCAAGCTCTGCCCTAGGACATGGTTACCAGTAAGACAAAGGAAAATATTCAAAAATGTGGTCATGGCTTCCTTGAAGAAATGCAGCATCCCTCTAACTACTGTGAACTCTGACTAAAAAAATGAAGAAAGAGAAAACTATGTATTGTGAACCCTGTGTCTATGTAAGAAGCAGACGTCTTCACAAATTACCACTTGTATGTTTGTTGTGGAAGACGCTGCAGTTCATGCATTGGCCTCATTAACCACCTCAGAACCCACAAAACAAGAGAAAATCATTCTTGACCCCAAAGGATTGGTACAGATAAGAAGATACAGAATTTTATCCCAGGCCCTCATGATGCTCTTAGAACTGGTAATTAATTTAAGAAATGCAACCAAAGTTAAATATTTAATTTAAATTTTATTTGCTGCTTTAAAAAATGATTAAACTTAATTTATATTCATCCAAACTTTTCCCAATATTCAAACTGTAATTTGAAAATGTTGATTTCAGGTCGGTCCACATAACATTACTACAGCAATGACAATAGTTCATTTCTGATGCCAACAATTTTCTTTAGTGAGAGAAGCAATTAATGTTAACGAATTATGACTGGCATAAAAATCTTCATGTCGTTAGGCACACAGCCCTAAGGGATACAGTCTTCCTCTAGCCTCCACAAACCCCTCTTTGTCATGAATGTGCTTCTGCTGATCGGTTTTTCCTCAGCTTTAGGCCAAGTCAAATAATGAGATCATTACACTTCACAAATGCCCAGTAATAATGGCACCAAAGCCGAGCTGCCTCAGTAGCTGGGCTGTGTTCAAGAGCCTCACTCTTTGAATGCTCAGCCTTGTGTAGTCCGCTGTTCTAGAAAATTCTGCTGCAGGAGGTAGGCCTTCAAGAAGTTGATCTACATGCTGCGCTAGGTCAGAAGCCTTTGCTGACAGAAGGCAGAGCTGGGAATCTTCATCTGGAACGATCCCTGACTGAAAAATAAGTCTTGACAGATGCTTCTGGAGCAGATTGGCAAAGGTGATCTTCTCTGCCCAAAGGTTAATTTCACTTTTATCAAATAGCAGGTCATATTCTCCCTATATATGAAAAAAAAACACATTTAATTTAGAAAGGGAACAGAATTCTGAAAATTCCCCCAGAAGAAATATCGAATTAATCATACATTTTTTTGCTTTCATTTACAGGATTGGGCTCATGGTGGAACAGTGTTATTGCCTTGTAGGAGGCGTGGTGAACTCTGGCGTGATCCACTGTGGTCTGTGGTGAGCATACTTCTCCACAATGCCATGAGGTGAGGAGTTCCAGGATTTAAACCCATTGAAAGTAATTCTCTTTTGATCCCAATGACAGATATTTATAGTTCCCATTTCATGTAGCACAGATTAGAAGGAACCAATCAGACGTATTGCATTGCTAACGTAGTTTTAAAACAAATTTGCTGTGTTGCTTATCCTTACAATAAATAGAGTTGAGTTCCAGGAATTCAGCCAGAGTATAAGGGTGATCGTCCTGGAATTCCTAGACTACCCCGGGGGATATTAATTTGTTAAAAACTGGTCATGATTTTACAATTGAGAAACGGGTACAGTAGGACAAGTCTCCTTGTTGGAGATCATTTTACATTAAATAGTACTAATTCAAAAACAAATGAAAGGGTAATCGTTAGCCAGTCCTGATTTACTTCTCAAAAAAATAATCAGTATAATTCGTTTAAAATCGTTTAATTACCTTTGTCCCAATGAATATGTTAGATTTAATTAACCGTGAAAAACACACTGTAGATAACTGGTGTTTGTTACCAAGTCATTTCTTTATGGCTAATATAAGACGTTTCCACTGTTAACATGAGGACATCATCCAGAGTATTTTTCTTGGTAAATATTGTACCGGTGAGAAATAAATACACCTTTACAGGTCAAGCTGTTCTACAAGTGCGTCATTAGACTATGCATCTTCCAGCTAGACTGGGCTTTGGGGCCTTTGAGCTTGCTAATTGGGAATGGTAATGCTATTTCAACACACTATCCATTCAATTTCATGTGGAACACTTTGGGGAGCCTACCTTCTCTCCCACCATCCTACCCCATTTGCCCCTCCCCCAACACCACCAACTTAAAACCAGATTCTCACAGTGGGAGTAATTTAAAATCTGCCCCATTTTCTTATGAATAACACTCTCTCAATCATAATATGGGGAACAGAAGAGGAGAAAGTGAGATTAATTTTAATCAGGATGGACAATTACCAGCCTACTTCCTGCTGTAACACAATGGGTTGGGACTTGTTGGTGACCATCTGGCTCTGAGTCTGTTTAGCATACATTCTACTGAACCTCAGCGATCACTGAGTACCAGCCTGCAAGGATCTCCTGGGAAGATTGGTGGGGTAATCAGATAGTTAACAACCCATGTTGCCAGCCGCCCACTGTGTTTCCATCCAGCCAGGCGAAGTTTACCCTGAGCAGTACGCTCACCGAGAAGGGCTGGATCAATGAGCCAAGTGCTTTCATTGAATTGCTTGACGTCCAGGAAAAGCGGGGGTGGTTAACTGCACACTGACGCAACAAACTGATTTTATAAACACGCAATGATTGTTTCACTGCTGAGATATTAATTTAGGCCTATTCAGACAGTTGTGGCTTCACCTTTGTTCCAAATGCAAATTCTGGTCATTATTTGGCTAATGTGCACCAGCCAGATGGAGATATTAATAACTGACAAGGACTTTGATATGATCCCTTATGGAGGAGTTTGGTTGAGTTCAGCCAGAAGAGATTTTGGGGTTGTATAATTAATCACAATTCATCTTGGCTAAGGGTGTGAACTATTCAACAAATGATGGTTCCTATGCCCATACATCCAACAGCTCTTCTACACTTCCCGAACAGCCACACTCAGACAGGGTTTGGATTAGGGCTGGCTCAGCTGTCATGTAGTCTGTCCCTTCCAGATGGAAAGATCTTCTGCTTACATTTACCCTGTTCTGTAACGTGGAGAACAAATAGGTAGAATGGCCAAGAGAATGCTGTCAGCATCACCAGGCTGCATTACGGCACCTTCAATGGAACAGCAGCAGAAGCAAAATTGGCATCACTTAACTGGAGAGGAGCTGATTTTTACCCACAAAACTAAGTAAAATTACTGAAAGGAATTGGATTAAAAACTCAGTTAACATTAATACCCTTCAGTTGGTGTCTGGTGCTGACCATGAACCATCTATTTACACTCATCTTAGATTTAACTCTTTTTTAATTCTTCCCATGTTCTCAATCTTGCCGCTCCCACCTCAGTTGTTACACTCAGGTGACTTACAGTACAGGCAACTAACATACCAACTTATGTCTATGGAACTTTGGGATGTGGGAGGGAACCACGTGTTTACAGGCATAACATGCAAACTCCACATAGACAACACAAGAGGCCAGATTGCACTGGGTCTCTGTTACTGTGGTCTAGCAGCATCACCATGCTGCCTCTTGTATCAGAAGGGACTGCATATAGTGCATTTGAATAGGAACCTTCCTTTACTTATCTTTCAAATCCTCTGCTAAGATGAACAAACTCAGGGAAAATACCCCTTATTAAGCATACCAGGTTTTCATTCACTGTATCTTCTTCCGTATCATCTTCTACCAGCATCCATTCAATGAGGGTGACAATTCCAGGCAAAACTTGGCCCCAGAACTGCAGAAGTTCACACAGCGATCCAAGGCCAAGATCCAGAGCCAGGGACGGATTAATGGCAGAGTACAAAATATCTGCATGGCAGGGAGAAAACAAAGTGATAAGAACAAACTTAAATCCAAAAAATACTACAGCTGTCCGATGACTAATCATCATATAAAACTGATACTGATGTGATCTGATTTTTGGGTATTTTCCAGGACAAGAATGTGGTGTGAGAACCAGCAAGGAACTTGCAGCCACATTACAACCTCTCAATCAAGAAGGCACACAAGAAATTTAATCACTAGCTACATTGTAAACTTCTAAAACCTAAGAGATGAAGATCTGAATAGAAAAAAATGGCACCAAAGAATAAAACCAAGCAGACAGAGTTACTGTTATCAAAAAAATAAAATCAAACCCAAGTACAACAGGGGCTACATTTGTTGTTCAATGGAAATGATAGCAGGTATTTTGGTCCTGGAGAATTACTTTCTTCTCTATTGAAACAAATCATCATAAATTGAAAAGGAATGTTGTTGTGCTAATTCAAGTGGGATAGGTTAGTCTGGTTTTATGATCATTAGGAGTGCAATGATCTTGAAAGAGTTCAGAGTAATTCAGGTCAATTCAACAAATAACTGTTTGAAAAAGTAATTTGTTCTCATGAGGTGGTGTTTCCTACAGCAGCAATGCATTTGGGATGAGATGCAAGTTTCAGTCTTGTTGATTTCTGACAGTCTGTTATTAGGAAATTGAAAGCAGAGATCATGTTCTTCTAATGGGAGGAAACAGACTGCTATTTTCTTCCACCAAAGTCGTGGTACTTCAAAGAGCCAAAAGGTGCCTCTCCTTCTTTTGAGTTGCTTTAATCGCAAAAAATACTTGGGTACCCCTCAGTAAAAAGAATTTAGAGATGAAGATATGATGAATTGTCTTTGGCTCAAAACATTAACTATTTCTCTCTTCTCAGATTCTACCTTACTTCCAAAATATTTACAGCATTTTGTCCTTTTATTACCTATTTCTGGCATCAACAGTTGCTATGGTGAATGAACCGTCTTTATCCCATGATTGGAATTAAGGAGTAGAGAGCACAGGTTTATGATTTATTAGGAACTTGAGGTGGTTGTATATGGAATGAGATGCCTGAGGAAGCAGTTGAGGCAGGTACAATTGAGTTGAGTTCAGCTCCATCGTGGGCACTAGCTTCCATAGTATCCAAGACAACTTCATGGAGTGGTCCCTCTAAAAGGGGAAGTCCATCATTAAGGACGCTCACCACACAGGGCATACCCTCTTCTCATTGTACCTCTATCAGGAAGGAAGTATAGAAGCCTGAAGGCACACACTCAATGATTTAGGAACAGCTTCTTTCCCTCTGCCAACTGATTTCTGAATGGACATGAAACCCATGAACACTGCCTCACTACTTTTTAAAAACTTCTGTTTTTGCACTACTTATTTAACTATTTAATATGCATATACTTACTGTAATTAATTTGCTTCTATATTTATCATATATTGCATTGACTGCTGCCACAAAGTTACCAAAATTCACAACATATGCTGGTGATATTAAACGATTCTGATTAACAACATTTAAAAGGTACTTTAACATGCAAATAGGTAGGAAAGGTAGCATTATGGACCAAATGTGGGCCCATAGGACTTGCTCAGTTGGGAATCTTGGCCAGCATGGACTTGTTGGCCTGAAGGACAGTTTTCATGCTGTATAGCAGTACTTAGTTTAAAAATTGGCAGTACAGTGACCCAGGAGTGATAGCAAAAAGCTTGGTCAAGGAAGTAGTTTGATTATCTCGCACAGTGTCAGAAGTTCAATAGCAGTATTCCAGAACTAAGCAGCCAAATCAAGATAACAAAAAAAAACAACAGTAATTAGATTTATGGACAGAGAGGTAGAACTGGTTTAGCATTAACAGAACTGACCAGGACTTGGACATGAGGTATGGAAGATCTATAGAAGAAAGAAATGCCAATTACTCCAAGTATGTAGGGAGGTTTCATTTGGCAAGGCCTTAAAACCAGCTGAGACTTTATAAAGCATTGGTCAGTTTGCACTTGGAGTATTGTGGGAGTTTTGGGCCTCTTACCTAAGAAAAGATGTACTGGGATTAGAGAGGGTACAGAGATTTACGAGAATGATTCTGGGAATGAAAGAGTTAATGTATGAGGAGTGTTTGGTGGCTCTGGGCGATCCCGTGAAACCTGGTGAATACTGAATGGCCTACATGGGGAGGGTGTTTCCGATAGAGGGGAAGTCGAGGACCAGAGGGCACAGTCAAAGAGCAGAGGTACGTCAATTTAGAACAGAGATGAGGAAGAATTTCTTGAGGCGAATCTCTGGGAATTCATTGCCACAAACAGCTGTGAAGATCAAATCACTGGACATATTTAAAGTGGAGGTTGATAGGTTCTTCATTTGTCAGGGCATTAAAGCTTATTGGGAGAAGGCAGGAGAATGGAGTTGAGGCAGATAAAAAATCAACTGTGATTGAAGGGCAGTGCAGGCTCGATGTGGGAATGGCGAGTTCTGCTCCACTGCCTTATGGTTTTATAGCCAACAGAATGGACTGACTTGTTATCATTACATGCCGCAGGTGCCAGCATTCTTCAATCACAGGTTATTTGTCAACTAACACGAGTGAATCTGCAGATGCTGGAAATAAATAAAAACACAAAATGCTGGCAGAACTCAGCAGGCCAAACAGCATCTGTGGGAGGAGGTAGTGACGATGTTTTGGGCCAAAACCCTTCATCAGAAGTGAAGTAACATGGGATGGTCGAGGGGAAGGAAATAGGGGGAGGGATAAAGTAGAGAGCTGGGAAGTGATAGGCTGGAGGGAAATGGGCTAGGGGGGAAGGTGGAGAATTATGGGAAATAAAAGAGAAAGAAAGGTAGGGCTAGGGGGAGATAATAGTGAGGGGGGAGAAAAGAGAGAGAAAGAGAACCAGACTAAAATTATAGATAGGGATGGGGGTAAGGGGGGACAGGGGTATCAACGGAGGTCTGTGAGTTGGATGTTCATGCCGGTAGGTAGGAGGCTACCTGGGCGGGAGATAAGGTATTGCTCCATCGACCCGCGCGTGGCCTCATCTTGACGGTAGAGGAGGCCATAGACAGACATGTCGGAGTGGGAGTGATCTGTGGAATTGAAGCGTGCGGCCACAGGGAGATCCCGCCACTGCTGGAGGACTGAGCGCCAGTGTTCGGCGAAACGGTCTCCCAGTCTGCGGCGGGTCTCCCCAATGTATAAATGGCCACATCGGAAGCACCGGATACAGTATATCACCCCAGTTGACTCGCAGGTGAAGTGGTGCCTCACCTGAAAGGCCTGGGATGGTGGTGAGGGAAGAAGTGTGGGGGCAGGTGTAGCACTTCTTCCATTTGCAGGGATGAGTGCCCAGAGGAAGGTCGGTGGGAAGGAATGGGGGGGGGGGGGGGAGGATGAATGGACAAGGGAGTTGCATAGGGAGCGATCCCTGTGGAAAGTCGAGAGTGGTGGGGGGAGGGGAAGATGTGGCTGGTGGTGGGATCACATAGGAGGTGGCGGAAGTTTGTCAACTACTTATCTCTGCCTTGGAGAAAAGTGAAATAATATATACGAATAAAGGGCAGGATTTTCTGATTTTCTTCTTGTCAGTTACTAAAACTAAAATTGGCTCCCCACACCACCGCTCCCCATTTATAAATTTATACCTGTCCTTTGAACTAATAAACAGAAATCATATACCATATACCCAGAGCAGGAAAATAAAATACAAAACTTGCAATAAGTTTATCAATTGCTGGAACACCAGTATATGGTTTAAATATTCTCTTTATTCAAAGTTTAGTTACAAGGGCTTCCTCCAGTTGTTTTATAGGTAAATGTGACAATGGGTTACCTTGCAGCCTCAGGGCAAGAGGGGCAGAAAGAAGTGAAACTTAAGGGTGCGCCATTTTAGCAGGATTCCACATAAGTGAAAGTTAATGCCTGTAGCGAGCACGAACACATCCTTCTCACAGCCAATGCGCCGTTGCAGAACCAGGGCAACTACAGAATTTGTGTGGTTTTCTGGCAAGCTACAATTATTAGCCATATTGTGTTTCAAAGTCTAAATTAAATTCCAACAGATAAAAATAGAATCTGCTTCCAGCAGCCAAATCTTTCTCCAATACAACATTTAGCACAATAATAAACATAATCAAAATCACTGTAACAGCAAGATTAAATGTTCTGTTCAAATGGGACAAAGAGCAACAGCCTGTTTATACAAAACATGTAAAGTCAAGGTGATGCTTCACAACATAATTCTTCATCAGTGCTGCATCTAATTGCTTAAACATCACAACTGCTTTCTGAGAGAATGTTGATTTATCTATATTCAATTTGGTACAATTATTTCAATTCAAAAGTAGAAAAGCAGTGACAGGGATACTGGGTTGAAAACACTAACTTATTACTGAAGGGAAAATATGGTAGAAATTATAGCCACACACACAAAATGCTGAAGGAACTCAGCAAGCCAGGCAGCGTCTATGGAAAAACCTGCAGTCAGCGGTTCAGGCCGAAACCCTTTGGCAGGACTGGAGGTAAAAGCCGAGGAGTAGATTTAAAAGGTGGGGGGGGGGGGGAGGAAGAGAGAATCACTAGGTGAAAGGTGAAACCTGGAAGGGGAGGGATAAAGTAGAGAGCTGGGTAGTTGTTTGGTGAGATGAGGTGAGAGAGGGAAAAGGGGATGGGTAATGAAGGTGGGGGTGGGTTGGGGGGCATTACCAGATGTTTGAGAAATTGATGTTCATGCCATCAGGTTGGAGGCAACCCAAAAGGAATATAAGGTGTGTTCCTCCAACCAAAGTGTGGCCTCGTCACGACAGTGGAGGAGGCCACGGATGGAATAGGAATGGGAACTGGAATTAAAATGGTTGGCCAGTGGGAGATCCCACTTGTTCTGGTGGAAAAAGTATAGATGCTCAGTGAAGTGGACTCCCAATATTTGTCAGTTCCCACCAATGTACAGGAGGCCACACTGGGAGCACAGAACATAGTAAGTGACCCCAACAGACTCACAGGTGAAGAGTCGCCTCACCTGGAAGGATTTTTATCACCTGGTGGTTCTCTCTCCCCTCCCACAACTTTTAAATCCAGTTCTCATCTGTTTTTCTCCCATCCTGCCAAAGGGTTTCGGCCTGAAAAGTTGACTGTACTATTCTCCATAGATGCTGTCTGGCCTACTGAGTTCCTCCAGCATTTTGTGTGTGTTGCTCGGATTTCCAGCATCTGCTGATTTTCTCTTGTTTGTGGTAGAAATTACATTTAGCTTTCAGGGCAGAAGTTGGTCAGTGTGTTACTAATGGCCTGTTGATCAGGTGAGATTCCTGGGGTGGGCTTCTTTTGCAGAGTGTTTAACTATAAACCAGCACCAAATGGTTTTAGATGCTCTTCATCAGAGTAGGGGATTGGATGGAGTAACTGGTGAAGTTTTAGCAGGAGGTTCTTTCCAGTTTGATGGGCATTGACTTCTGGGGTGGGGAAGAGTCTGCCTTGTTGAGCAGTCTGTGCTGAAGTGGAAACTGTAAGGAAATACCTCAGAAGTGACAACAAACAATCTATCAATGGTTTGAGCATCACCTGTAGCAGGAAAAGACCTGATTTAGGGTTTTGATCTGAAACATCGACAATTCCTTCCTCCCTCACAGATGCTACTTGACCTGTTGATTGCCTCCAGCAAGTTGTTTGATGCTTCAGATTCTATCATCTGCAGTCTTTTGTGTGTTCCCCGTAGAGGGACAAACAAATTGAGATCTGTACAGAGTGGTTTCCTTCAAACTGGGCAACTAAAAGTCCAGCAGCACCAGGAAAATCTGGTTATCCGAGTGACTCTGACAGCAATGGCTGATTGAGCACTATGGGAGAAATGACGTAAATGTGTGGTCACCTAACACAGATCTGTACAACTGTGATTCACACCAGAAGTAACCAGCCAACTATCCGGTGCTCTGTCATCTGGAAAACCGTGTGATTAATCCATGAGACATCGCTTTTCATTCTTTTCAACGAATTATTTTTCCTCATAGATTGTGCACTGTTGTATGACCTCAGTTTTGTTAATAACTCCATGCTGCCAAAGAAGAGTACCACATGCAGAAGCTGCAGTCACCATTATATAGAAATTCCTCCCGAACAAATCAATGAAAACTATTATAAAGGCTGCGATACCCTTAAGAACAAACATGAATAAAATCTGCAGATGCTGGAAATCTAAGTAACACACAAAAAATTTTGGAGGAACTCAGCAGGCCAGGCAGCATCAATGGAAAAGAGTACAATCGACGTTTCGGGCTAAGACCTTCAGCAGGACATACACTTAAGAACATCATCTCTGCAATGGTAAATTGCTTGAGCATGAAAAATGTTCTTATTCCACATAAAACTAAATTTACTCTCACCTGCAATGCAGTGCCTGGCGTTAACTAGCATAAAAATTTGAGCTATTAAAGACAAGTGCCAAGTGTTTGAGAACGCTATGATCTGCCTCAGCTTGAATGATATTGCATGCATACTCGATAACGAGCTGAGAAAAAAAACACGTTTGTTTAAAAGTACCCTCTGAAATAATGTTTTAAAAGTTTAAGAGTTAAAGGAAGACAAGGCTATAAATCTCTAACTTAGCTATTCAGGACCAAACCAATAATTGCACACAATGAATGTGATTAATGGGTAGCACTATTCTTGGTTTCCAGTTTACAGCTGTTAAACATCGCATGCTAACACACAGTGGCGCCATATTTATCTCCAGGTCTTGTAACTATAATCATTCACTACACGGATACCTGTAATGATAATAACCTGGGAAGTTGCAGCACACATAAATTCAACAGGGGCCTAGCAGCCTATACAACTCTTTTATCCTGAGGCATTATTCATTTGACTGTGGAAAAACACCAAGATTCTTAACTTCCACAGAAGAAGATTGTCTAAGTTCAGCATAAAAGCTCAAGGTGGTGGGAATTCTGGTTTAAAGTTGGGAATATAGAAGAAAAGGGCCACTGGGAAGAACTGGGTAACTGTGAGGGGAATTGCACTGAGGTGAAGGTTACCTAATGGGGAAACCCAGGGCTTGATGTTTCCAGTCTGTATAACATCTTGGAACCAGAAAAGCTGTCAAAATTACCATATTTGTACCTTAAACTAGAATAGGCAGTCAGCTGTAATGGGAAAGCTTGCTCACTTCATCATGACTGTCAACTGGATGAAGTACCAAATATAACTTCAACATGGAAAACTATTCGTCGAAAGGGGCTTAAACAGCCAGGAACTTTAAAAAGTGCAAAGACAGAGGTACGTTGAGTATGGGAACTTGCCCTACCAACCATCAAGCATCTGTTTAACTAATCCTACATTCCAACACCGATACTGTGGTGATGTCACCTGGCTAATCTTTAATTTAAGAGGACTGCATAAACAGAAATGTATATGTGGTGAACTATGTGCCTGTCGGGACACGCCCCTGCTGACTGCTCCTTTGGCTCCTCCCACAGGCCCCTGTATAAAGGAGACCTGCGGCCTGACGCTCGGCCTCAGTCTCCAAGACCTTGTATGATAGACACTCACTCCTGGTTCCTTCTTCCAGTCAATAAAAGCCGATATCTCGCTTACGTCTCAGTGTGAGTTATTGATGGTGCATCAGTATACAAACATCGGAACTGTAGAGGCTGAAGTGAAACAACTGACTTAATTTATTTTTAGAGATATAAATGTCAGTAAGCAGTAGCTTACTTCTGCAAATTGAATCAGGACAGATGGTGAAAAGACATGTTTAGCCCAATAATAGATGGCGCTTTGACTGTTCTGAAAGGAAAGGAGGATGTACAAAGGGGAAATTTTTAACTAACCTGAAGTAATTTATGAAATTAAAAATAAATCAGCCATGATTGAAGTCCTAATGATCAATTAGGGCTGAATGGCCTAATTCTGATACTATGTTTTATGGAAATAAAAGGTAAAGAGATTAAGGGAATGGAGTTCCAAGAATGGACCACAGAACAAGAACAGGCTGTTTGGTCCACAGTGTTTATCAAGTAAATCAAATGCTCACCTAAATGTCTTCTTCCTACATCTTTCCATTATTTAATGTTTACTATCTTTCCATTTCCTACACATTCATATGCCTACTTAACAGCACCACTACCAGCCCCCCAGTTCATTTCATGCACCCGCTACTCTGTATATTAAAAAAAAATCTCCTTTGAATTTACCCCTTCTCTTCGTAAATCCATGTTTCCTCTCTATTTAAGGTACAACCTGTTCTTCTTATACAGGTCACCTGTGCCCCAGAAGAGGTTCCAATAATCCAAGAGTCTGAAACCCTGCCCACTGCACTAGTTCCTGAATCACAATTCATCTGCCCTATCTTTCTATTCCTATCCTGACTGGCACATTGAAATTGAAATATCTTTATTGTCATTGCATGGTACAATTTGCCATGCACCAATACAGCGAAAATGAGTTTGCAACTCTCGTACTCAATGCTATTGAACAACAAATAAAATAAATAAACAAGAAATAATATCAAGTATCCAGCCAGTACAAGCAATGTCCAGCAGTACAAAAGCACAACTCAGATGCATGACAGCCATAAAATCAGTATTAAAAGTAGCAATATAACAAATTTATGGATGATGCTTGATCGATTGGTTCAGAGCAATCATAGCTCTGGGGAAAAAGCTATTTTTCAGTCTGGAAGTGCGGGCATAGAAAATCTTGTAACGACTGCCAGATGGAAGAAGTTCAAACAGATGATTGCATGGGTGTGTATTGTCCGTACAAATGCTTGTAGCTTTCCTTAGGCAGCGTGAGCTGTAGGAGTCCTCCAGGGCAGGGAGTTGTGTCCCGATGATCTTCTGTGCACTAGAGACAACTCGCTGAAGTGCTTTCCTATCAGCTGCTGTACAACTGAGATACCACACAGAGATGCGGTATGTTAAGATGCTCTCTATGGTGCAGTGGTAAAAGGTCACCAGCATCTGTTCAGGTAGACCAGCTTTCTTCAGCATCCTGAAGAAAAACAAATGTTGCTGTCCTTTCTTAACTACTGTTGTGGTGTTAGTGGACCGTGTAAGGCCTTCTGTGCTGCAAATAAACCAAAGATTACTAGCTTTGAAAACTTGCATTTCAGCCTCTTTCTTAATTCCTTATACTTACTGGGTAGGACCTCTTTCCTCTTTCTACCTATGTTATGAAGAGTGTTTGATGGCTCTGGGCCTGTACTCACTGGATTTCAGAAGAATGATGGGGGATCTCATTGAAATCTATCGAATACTGAAAGGCCTTGATAGAGTGGACGTGTAGTGGATGTTTCCTATGGTGAGGAAGTCTAAAGCCAGAGGACACAGCCTCAGAATGGAGGGATGTCCATTTAGAACGGAGATGAGGGGAATTTCTTCAGCCAGAGTGGTGAATCTGGGGAATTCATTGCCACAGGCGGCTGTGGAGGCCAAATCATTGGATACATTTAAGGCAAAAGTTGATCAATTCTTGATTAATCAAGACATAAGGGATTATGTGGAGAAGGCAGGAGTTTGGGGCTCAGAGGGAAATGAATCAGCCATTATGAAATGGCGGAACAGACTCAATGGACCAAATGGCCTAATTCTGCTCCCAGACCTTATGGTCTTATGGCTATTGTTGGCAATGTGCACCACAACCATTGTCTGCTTACCGCCCCCCTTTAGAAAGTTCTACATACAGGTCTCCCTTCCAGACTTGTATCCAAAGACATCAAGATGACCATAAAACAGTCTGCAGTGACCATAACACATGAAACTTTAACTGAGCAACTGGGAAGAATATCGGCATAGCTGATTCTAGAATCATGAAGAGAAGCAGATTGAGAGACTAAAACAGAAATAAGAAAAGAAATAACGATATTAGCAAATAATGACGTAGAACAGCAATGGGAGCTATTTAAAATGGTGTTCCATGGGCCCAAGAAGAGTACATTTCACTGTCCAAGAACAGCCAAAACACTAAAAGGACATCATGAATCAATTAAGACAGAAACTTTTGAGGACAGGGAAGCAGCCATACGCCTTTAAAGCTCTCCTTTAACACAAGTGGTAAGAATAAACTTAGCATTTCTAGATCCGCTGATGCACTGCAGGAGGATGAAATAATGTTGTCACAAGGGTGGGCCAAAATTAACTGTGCCCACAAAAGAAGAATAGTAATTCTGACAGCTGCCAAACCTGACAAGGAAATGAACATTTCTGAATGTTGCTAGTATTCAAAAACCTGTCAATATCAATGGGACAATAAAAAACTCTTATAAACACATTAAAATAATCAGAATCATTAGAGAAAACTCAAAATAATTCTTGCGACTAGTGTATGTTTTACTCAAACACACTCCCCCATCCTTTGCTTTCCAATGAAATGAATGGACTAACTACACTGAATTGGATCTAACCTGACATTGGTTTAGTGGGCAGATTCCCCTTAAAGAATGCTGAGGAACTGCAACAAATCTGGATCACCACAGGAAGATTCCAATATTTCCAGAATCACTGACAAAAAAAAGTCAGTGAAATCAGGATTTGTGTGTGCCTGTGGGAACCTTTAACTGCAGCGAACTTCTGGCTTTTCCCAGCATGGTTTACCCAATTATGTAATTATTTTGCCTCCCTAATTATCAGGGTGACGATTAGGTAGCTGCAATATATGGTTGGAAATATTACTATATTATTTAAAAAATAAGGAAAACAAATTGGCAAGCCTAAAGACAATAAGCCAGGAGTTTTATCACAAATTTTGAGAATTTGCATTAGAAATATCACATTTGATAATTTATTAGAAAAAAGTGCTAGAGGATTGGTGGCTAACTATCATTATGTAAGTAGCGACAGAATGTGCTAAGGCACATACAGACTCTTAAGTGTAAATACCATGGAAAAATAGTCCAGTTTCTAAGAAAGGATAAAGTTAAAAATGTATATATTATAATAAACAACAAAAATAAATTCCAGGAACATTTTGGTGTCAAGTCACATATCTTGCTCACTCTTGGTGGCCAGTGGTGATATTCATTTCTTTTTTAGAATTTTCCTGGCAGCCTTGGTGGTTTTTTATAGAAATTTCTTTCTTTGTAACATATTCCTACTTGGCCAAACTTCGAGAATTTTTTAAAGACAAGCGGTGAGTAAAAACAAGCTCATGGATGAAATATAGTTGATGTAGATTTTCAAGAAGCATTTGATAATGTCCCCATGTAATGGATGAGAAATAAGAGCGCTTGTTCGTTATATGCTATGTCTTTCCACGACCATGATTGTTCTTGAACAATTTTTCTACAGAAGTGATATGCCATCACCTTATTCTGGGCAGTGTCTTTACAAAATGGGTGAATACTCCTCAGAGATTGTCTGCCTGGTGTCCGTGTTTGTAAATCCAGGATTTTGTGATATGCTCATACGACCATCTGTTGCCTGCTCCCATGGCTTCACATGATCCAGATTTTGGGGGGTGGGGGATGGGGAGGGAGTGGCTGAGCAGGTGCTACATCTTGCCTAAGGTGGCCTTCAGGTTAGCAGAGGGAAGGAGTGCCTTCCAACACACACAAAACGCTGGAGGAACTCAACAGGCCAGGCAGCATCTATGGAAAAAAGTATAGTTGATGTTTCGGCCAGCATTTTGTGTGTATTGCTCAGATTTCCAGCATCTGCAACTTCTGTCTTGTTCAGGCGTGCCTTACACCTACTTTGGTAGAGTCAGAACCCCAATCTGCCACCCTGAAATAAGATCAGGAATGTTAAATGCGGAGTCAGTCAACTGGGTACTAGACCAAAACCAGAGAGTGGGGGAAAATGGGAGTTAGTCGGAGTGTCAAAGGATGGGAGGGGAAAGGGTGCACAATAATTAGTAATGGGACCACTATCACTATTATTTATATATATGTTGAAACCAAAATGCACGTTTTACTTTTCAGTCATCAGGACAAAGCCAATTCACAAGCAATAAATTGCACAAAATATTTGATAGGAAATATAAAGGATTGCTATTATTTGGAAAATGAGTAGCCAAATAGGTAGTGGAGCAAAGGAATCTGTAATATGACAGACAAAAGAAATGTGACAGAATTGAAAAGTAGAGAAGTTATATGAAACTGTACTGTTTGCATGAACAAAATGGGCTGCCCTGTTTACAGCAATGATACAAATGTGGGATTATACCTAGTGGATGAGCAGAAGAGAGGGGCGGAGGGGGAGGAAGCGGCAATTCAGACCTTTGTATTCCTACAAGGTTTAGATGGTTTAGATGCAGAGTGTATTTCCACTACTTGTGAATAAAGCACAGTTGCTGTAAAGCAAATAGGCTCTTAATCAAAGCAACACAGACAAAATGCTGAGGAATTCAGCAGGCACCATCTACTGTATGGGAATGAATTAACAGTTAACGTTTCAGGCTGAGACCCTTCTTCAGAACCCCCTTAATCAGACAGTGGATTCATAAGTAACTTCTTTATCCAAAGAGTGGTGGGAACATGAAACTGCCTGACAGTTTCATTTTTAATGTATTCACTTTCAGAAACAGGCACCTCCACACATTGTTGTAACGGCAATGAGCTATTCCCTTAAACTGTCGTATTCCTTTACTGTCATGAAACTTCTACTAATTTTTACAGTAATCTTATTCACACCACATTTCCATTAACTCCCTGAGATTCTAACAATCATTTACACAATTTAGAGTTGCCAAATTGCTTAACAAGCAGGACAGTTTCAGTCATGATGATTCAGATGAAACGGGAATAGTAAACACAAATGCCTGGTCAGAAGAATCACTTTCCAGATGAGATGATACACCAAAACTATCTCAAGTGACCTGAAAGATGTTCTGCCATTATTTAAAATAATGCAGGAGAGTTCAGCAAGTTGCCAATGTTGAGTCTTAAACCAACATCTCTGAAAAACTACTTCACCATAAAGTTCGTTGGGACCTTCTTATGCACAACAGACCGCCAAGTTTCCCCATACTGTAACAGTGACTACACTTCAAGAGTACTTAATTGGCTGTAAAATGCTTTTAAGTGGTCAGACAAGGCACTATGGAAATTTCCTTTCTTTAATGAGCAGGTTAACTGAATAAAAGGTGAATGTAAATATACAGTTTAGTGACATATTTGCTACAGTGATTTAGTAACCAACAGCTCAAATGTTGAATAATGATTAAAAAAACATCCATCTTCGATATCCTGGCAAATCTCCTTAAAACTGCATAAGTTGTTCTAACTGGTCTTTTCCTGAAGGCTGCAATTGACTTAGTTGCTGTAACTTTTGAATAATTTTAGCTCCTTAAGTTGGGCTGCGAAAATAGTTGTTAATGAGTCCCAACTGGCAGCAAGTGTATGAACTTCCAGTCACAAACTTAACCAGGCAAATCAAAGTACGTGCTTGTTTGAGTGTGGCTCAACTACTCACTCCAACTTCGGGGACCTCTAACAAATGTTTCCAACATATGTATCAAGTTAACAAAAGGGTTAGCAGGGTAGGGGTGGGGGCAGGAAAGGTGAAGGCAGCCAATTTTTATTTTAATTCATTATGTCTTGTTACAAAGTTAAAGGGATTACTACAAACTGAAGACCAGACAAGAATGCTTTAGTCGACAGTGCTTTTTCCTTCATTTAAGAATACAACCTGAACATTCAACCAAGTGCACTTAATGCAGTAAAATGTTGCAAAGTGCTTCACATAAACATCTTCAAAGGTGATTCAACCAATCAACGTATTTGATTGAGAAGTTAGTGAGAGAAGAGAAGATCGGAAAGGATAACCAAAGAAAGTGTACAGCTAGGGGCCTTTTGGCCCTTCTTGGCTGTGCCGAACCATTTTTCTGCCTAGTCCCACCGACCTGTACCTGGACCATATCCCTCCAAACCCCTCTCATCCATGTACCTGTCCAAGTTTTTCTTAAATGTTAAAAGTGAGCCTGCATTTACCACTTCATCTGGCAGCTCAGTCCATAGTCCCACCACTCTCTGTGTGAAGAAGTTCCCCTAATGTTCCCTTTAAACTTTTCCCTTTTCACCCTTAACCTATGTCCTCTGGTTTTTTTCTCCCCTGGCCTCAGTGGAAAAAGCCTGCTTGCATTCACTCTATCTATTCCCATCATAATTTTATATACCTCTATCGAATCTCCCCTCATTCTTCTACGCTCCAGGGAATAAAGTTCCAACCTATTCGACCTTTCTCTGTAACTTAGTTTCTCAAGTCCTGGCAACATCTTTGTAAACCTCCTCTGCACTCTTTCAACCTTATTAATATCCTTCCTGTAATTAGATGAACAAAACCGCACAAAATACTCCAAATTCGGCCTCACAATGTCTTATACAACCTCACCATAACATTCCAACTCTTATATTCAATACTTTGATTTATAAAGACCAATGTGCCAAAAGCTCTCTTTATGACCCTATTTACTTGTGATGCCACTTTTAGGGAATTATGTATCTGTATTCCCAGATCTCTCTGTTCTACTGCACTCCTCAGTGTCCTATCATTTACCTTGTATGTTCTACCCTGGCTTGTCCTTCCAAAGTGCAATACCTCACATTTGTCTGCATTAAACTCCATCTGTCGTTTGTCAGCCCATTTTTCCAGCTGGTCCAAATCCCTCTGCAAGCTTTGAAAACCTTCCGCACTGTCCACTACACCTCCAATCTTTGTATCATCAGCAAATTTGCTGATCCAATTTACCAATTTATCATCCAGATTATTGACATAGATGACAAATAACAATGGACCCAGCACTGATCCCTGTGGCACATCACTAGTCACAGGCCTCCACTTAGAGAAGCAATCCTCCACTACCACTCTCTGGCTTCTCCCATTGAGCCAATGTCTAATCCAATTTACTACCTCACCATGTATACCTAGCGACTGAATCTTCCTAACTAACCTCCCATGCAGGACCTTGTCAAAGGCCTTACTGAAGTCCATGCAGACAACATCCATTGCCTTCCATTCATCCACTTTCCTGGTAACCTCTTTGAAAAACTTTAAATAGATTTGTTTAAACATGACCTACCACACACAAAGCCACATTGACTCTCCCTAATAAGTCCCTGTCTATCCAAATACTTGTAGATCCTATCTTTTAGTACTCCTTCCAATAATTTACCTACCACTGATGTCAAATTTACTGGCCTATCATTTCCCGTATTACTTTTAGAGATGTCACATAATTGTAGAGTAGAGATAAGGAGATGGGATGGGAGATAAGGACACCATTAAGAGATGAAACTAAAGACAAGCTGTTCGAGAGAGGACTTGCAGGAATGGAAGCCAACGTGAGGCTTAGATTTGGAGGAATATGGGCCAAATGCAGGCAAATGGGATATGCTTGGATGAGAATCTTAATCCACACTGACCAGTTCAGTCAAAGGGCCTGTTTCCATGCTGTTTTAATCTATAAATTGGTGTGCAGTGCACCACTACCTTAAGTATAATGGGATGGGGCTCACAAAAAACAGCACATGAACATGAAGCCCATTTTCCTTCCTGGGCTATTGACTGCATGAGGGAGGGGACTGCACCCAAGGCATAGATTTAAGGTGCTTGGAAGAAGGTACAGAGGAGATGTCAGGGGTAAGTTTTTTATGCAGAGAATGGTGAGCACGTGGAATGGGCTGCTGACAACGATGGTGGAGGCGGAAATGATAGGGTCTTTTAAGAGACTCCTGGATGGCTACAAGTAGCTTAGAAAAATAGAGGGCTATGGACAAAACCTAGGTAGTTCTAAGGTAAGGACATGTTCAGCACAGCTTTGTGGACTGAAGGGCCTGTATTGGCCTGTATGTTTTCTATGTTTCTAAGACTGAAGGTGGGTCCAGTGAGGGCTGGTACTCAGTTTGATTGGGGCTACAGAGTGTGAGGGGAGGGGGTGGTGAGGTGATACAAATATTGGAGATCCGACTGGGTTTGTGGAGGAGGGGAGAGTAATGATCTCGGAGGAGGGCTTGGCTGGGTGAAGACTTGTGCTTTATTTGAGGGAGAGCGATGGAAGTAAGGATCTTAATCAGGGATTTCAGAGATCTGTGTTTTGAGAGGCTCTTCAGTGTGGTGTGGGAACCAAAGAGAGAGACTTTGGGTTGTTTGGTGGGGAATACAGTCTGTGGGTAATTGCTGTGTTTAGTGGTGGGGTGTTCCTGAGGAATGAGAGTGAAGTAAATTCTTAGAATTGGCTATTTGTGCTTCTCCAACAAAGCTTCTGTCAAAGCTGCTAAAAGTCAGTGCAAAGTGGAGAGAACCCACACTGAGATGGGAAAAAAAACAATGAAGTGGAGGGGGAATTCTTGATACACCTAGTCTTGAAGGTTTTTTTTAGATTTAGAAGTATGGCATTCATTCCAACTGGAAAAATGTAAAAGCAGTGAGAGACTGCCATGAAGTCTCTGCTGACTTCTCAAACATAGAAAGAACTCCTGTGCAACATACACAAAACTCAGCTGGTCAGGCACTATCTATGGACAGGAATGAACAGTTGACGTTTTGGGCCGAGACCTTCCTGATGAAGGATCTTGGCCTGAAACATGAACTATGTACTAACCTCCATAGATGCATTCTGACTTGCTGAGATCCTTTAGCATTTTATGTGTGTTGCTCTAAATTTCCAGGATCCACAGTACCTCTGGTGTTTGTGTTCATGTGTACATTATCTATGTTCTACTGCAACAATCCCAACATTTCTTAAATATTATGCTCGTGAATCAATGTTATAGAGATTATAATGCTATCAAGAAATTAATTCAAACTTAACAAAAAGTTTATTCCAGAAACATTGTAATTCCTAATGCTTTATTTTATTCAAATGAATATCCCCTAAAATGGTTAAACTGCCCAGCATCTGCTTATCCATTATAAGAGAACAGTTACTGAAATGGGTTAATGCAGCTTGCAGATTGTTGGTTATGCTACAATCAGACAAGGAGTTGACAATGTAGATTTCTATATATGGAATAACGATATGATTCAGCTGTGACCTTTCTGGTTTCCAATCGACTTCCTTGGCCTTTGGTTCATTGCTGAAGTTGCAAAATTTTTGATTCTATATTTGTCTCCAAGTTTTGCAATCAAAATGAAAATAAAGCAATGGAAGAAAAAAGTCCCAAGTACAGCATGATTCAGGACAACTTTAAATGTACTCTTATGTTCCAAATAACTTCTCAGCACAACTGACCACATTTCTATTCATCCTCTGACACAAAAAATGATTTGGATATGTATCTGAAGACTCATGACCATGGGGCTATAGACTTAGTGATGTGAAGTAGGATAAGGCACTTTTTCAACTGGCATGAATACAATAGCTTGAAAGACCCTTCCCTCTATGTTTCTAATCAAAGAATCACTTTGCTGTAGGTGATACATCAACATAAAAAGGATTGGCACCAGTAGCGTTCACCATTCCTTTCCACTCTTAAGAACACCTTTAAGCTTTGCCGCCGCGTCTTTAGAATCTTGTTTAATAAATAGACAGATACTTTATTGATCCCAAAGGAACTCACAGAGTCACAGTAGCATTACAAGTGCACATGTATACATATTAGAAGAGAGTAGAAAGAATAAAAAATAAGTTGCCACAAAGTGATAAGCAGAGGCTCATCACTTCCCCAGTTATTGCTTGACTCATTATGGAGCCTACTGTATGACGGTAAGATTGACCTCATATAGCGCTGTTTGGAGCAGCTCAGTTGTCTTAGTCTATCACTAAAAGTGCTCCTCTGTTCAGCCAAGGGTAGGAAACATTGTCCAAAATTGCCAGAGCTTTCAGTAATGTCCTTTGTTCTACCACAACCTCCACTGTGTCCAGTTTGACTCCTATAACAGAGCCAGCCTTTCTAATCAGTTTATTGAGCTTGTTGGTATCACCCGTGTTGATGCTATGCCCCAGCATACCATCGCGCAGAAGACTGAACTGATGACAACAGACTAGTAGAACATGTGAAGGAGAGTCCTGCATACTCCAAAGGGTCTCAGTTTCCTCAGGAAGTAGAGGCGACTCTGGCCCTTCTTGTTGATGATCCACTCAAGTCTGTCATCCTGGTGCCCCCTTAAGTACTTGTAGGTCCTCACCATCAATAGTAACAGGGAGCAATGCAGGCTTAGTCTCCTTTGTCTTACTAATATTGAACTGCAAACGATTCAGCTTGTACCATTTGACAAAGTTCTCTACCAGGGCCCTGTATTCATCCTCCCAACTATTGCTGACTCATCAGAAAATATTTGCGGATGAGATGACCCAGTGTTGTACCTGAAGTCTGAGGTATACAGGATGAACAGAAGGTAACTCATACCCCTGTGGGGCCCCAGTTGCTGCTTAAAGCCATGTCTGACACGCAGCTCTGAAGCCGCACAACCTGTGGTTTGCCAATCCGGTAGTCTATTATCCAGGACAAAATGGAAGTTCCAATCTGCATGGAATAGAGCTTTTCCCCCAGCAATAAGGGCTGTATGGTATTGAAGGTTCTTGAGAAATCAAAAAGCATTATCCTCATCGTGCTGCCCTGCCTATCCAAATGGGAGTAGGCTCTGGATTGACTCCATTGTGCTCCTGGTAGGCAAACTGCAGGGGATTGAAAGCTGATCTGACCAGGGGTCGGAGGTGAGCCAGAACCAGCCTCCCTAGGGTCTTCATGATTTGTGAGGTCAGGGTCAATGGATGGTAGTCATTCAAGACTTTCGGTTGGCCCTTTTTGGGTATTGGGACCACACATGATGTTCCTGCACAGTCGGGACCCTTTCCAGGCTGAGACTCAGATTGAAAATTCCCTGGAGAACCCCACACAGCTGCTCAGCACACTCCTCCAGGACCTTGGGGTTCACACCATCCAGCCCCAATGCTTTGCCATGTCTGAGTTTCCCACAGCCCTTCTCACCTGCTCAATTGTCGGATCTTTGTTCTAAGTATTAACAGAAGAATGCTCTTAGACAAGATCAATATTGCTTAATGAAGATTATCAGAACAAAGTATTTCCTCATAAAATGATAGAAGCTTAGGTAGTGTACCTTACAGCTTTGTGCTTTCTACCAATCTTACCTTAGTCAGCATTATTCCTTTAACTACATTAACCTTTGACACCACTCGCTGGGTGATATTGGTATCCTCTCTAAGACACCACAGCTCAACAAGAAACAGGATTGGCTGCTGGTATGGGAGAAACAGGGTTGCTGCTGGTATGGCAGAAACTGGGTTGGCTGCTGGTATGGGAGAATTAGGGTTGGCTGCTGGTATGGGAGAAACAGGGTTGCTGCTGGTATGGGAGAATTAGGGTTGGCTGCTGGTATGGGAGAAACAGGATTGGCTGCTGGTATGGGAGAAACAGGGTTGCTGCTGGTATGGGAGAAGCAGTCAGCAAAGAGCTGGTCAGAGAGAAAAATAATAGTTCACATTCTGGTAATCTGGTGCTCCATGGTGCAATACTCACCTGCGAGCAAGTGTGAATTGGATTGAACTCAGTTGTGCTAATCGTCTGTTGTTGAACTTCTTAGATGCTTAGCTGCATGAAATTTTTTTGCTTAAATTAAGTAGTAAAGCTCTATCAGCAATTTTTAAAGGAGTTGTGAGAGAAAAGCAGAAAAAATAATAGCATTTCACTGTGTTTTCTAACAAAAGTGGATGCTGAGTCTTCAAGTGACAACTGTCAGAAAACCAACCAGATACGGTGTTAGTCAACTTTTATCAAACTAATATTGTTCTTATTAAGCACTCTTAATTTAAAGCAGTACCAAACAACATCTGATTCCTAAATGGACATTGAACCTTCAATAACTACCTAACTTTATTATATTATTTCTCTTTTCTCATTATTTTTAATGTAACTATTTTATATTTAATGTAATTGATTTACTTATCTATATATATATTTTCTACATTATCATGTATCGCATTGTACTGCCGCCACTAAGTTAACAAATTTCACAACATATGCTGGTGATATTAAACCTGATTTGGACTCTGCTTTAAATGGTAGAAACAAAGCATAAGATTTTGACTGAACACTTTATTTATTTATGTTTTATTTAGCGATACAGCGTGGAATAGGCCCTCCAAGCTGTGCAACCCCAGAAACCCCCGACATCCCAGATTTAACCCAACCGACTCATGGGATAATTTACAATGACCAATTAACCTACCTGGTTCATCTTTGGACTGTGGGGGGAGACCCGAGGACCCAGGGAAAAGCCACGCATTCCATGGAGGGATGTATAACAACTCCTTAGAGAAAATATCAGGATTGAACTCAAGACTCTGATGCCCGGAGCTGGCCCATTGTCATACTAACCAGCTCATTACTGTGGCACCCCTATTACCAAAGATCTACAAAATGGAGCAGTGGCCTAGCCTCAGGTTAGTGCAAAGCACTACCTAGTAAAGCTGACACCAACTGTGCACTTGCTAAGCATAAGATGTCAGCTAGTACTTATTAGGGAGCAATGAGACAATTTGACAAACTGTTCTTCAACCGCTGTCCTTTCCAAATGGTGACCACCTATTTGGCAGTAAAAGGAACGTAGCCATTGACTTCAAGCACCCATTAAAAGTAAGTACAGTATAAAGGGGTGCTCACCATTTCATTGTCAATGCTGCAGCAGCAAGAAGACACCAGAAGTATGTTACCCAGGGTTCTTCTGAGCAAAAATTATTCCAGAAATTCTCTAAAAATGCCTTCTGAAAAGTGTAAAAGCCTATCTGCTCCTTTATTATTTGTCTTGCATTAGAAAATTGTGCTTGGTTACGGGCTTCTTGCAAAGGATTCTTATTGACTGGGATAAAATGAGAGCGAGGACATGAGGCAGGCAGAGTAGCCCACCTCCTCTGGGATTCCTCAACCCCTACCACATTCAAGAACTTCTCCCTTGCCTTCAGAACCATCTTTCAAAGCACTACCATGTACCAAGCACACATGAAGTGCTTTGTAACGATAATAAAAAAAAGAGGAACATACATATGAATGCAGTAGCGGAAACTACATTTATACACATGTTCCTTTTTTTTTAGTGGAAACTGAACTCATACAGGAATCATGTCAGAGATCCATTTTGAAGATCTAATTCATGTATAGTTGAATGATAAATAAACTTCAAACGTGTGTATGTGTGTTTGTTTCTTTCTTTTTTAGGTAATAAACTAAATCCGAAAAATAAGACTGTTCAACATCAACGATGGTAATCCACATCTTAAGTGAAAATGGGTGCAAGGAATATAGAAAACATAGAAAACTTACAGCACAGTACAGGCCCTTCGGCCCACAAAGTTGTGCTGAACATGTCACTAGCGTAGAAATTACTAGGGTTACCCATAGCCCTCTATTTTACAAAGCTCCATGTACCTATCCAAAAGTCTCTTAAAATACCCTATCGTATCCACCTCCACCACCATTGCCAGCAGCCCATTCCACGCACTCACCACTCTGTGTAAAAAACTTACCCCTGACATCTCCTCTGTACCTACTCCCAAGCACATTAAACCTGTGCCCTCTTGAGGCAGCCATTTCAGCCCTGGGAAAAAGCCTCTGACTATCCACATGATCAATGCCTCTCATTATCTTATATACCTCTATCAGGTCACCTCTCATCCTCCATCGCTCCATGGAGAAAAGGCTGAGTTCACTCAACCTGTTTTCATAAGGCATGCTCCCCAATCCAGGCAACATCCTTGTAAACCTCTGCACCCTTTCTAAGGTTTCCACATCCTTCCTGTAGTGAGGCAAGCAGAACTGAGCACAGTACTCAAAGTGGGGTCTGACCAGGGTCCTATATAGCTGCAACATTACCTCTCGGCTCCTAAATTCAATTCCGTGATTGATGAAGGCCAATACACTGTATGCCTTCTTAACCACAGAGTCAAACTGTGCAGCTGTTTTGAGCATCCTATGGACTCAGATCCCAAGATCTCTCTGATCCTCCACACTGCCAAGAGTCTTACCATTAATACTATATTCTGCCATCATATTTGATCTACCAAAATGAATCACTTCACACATACCTAGGTTGAACTCCATCTACCACTTCTCAGCCCAGTTTTACATCCTATCAATGTCCCTCTGTAACCTCTGACAGCCCTCCACACTATCCACAACACCTCCAACCTTTGTGTCATCAGCAAACTTACTAACCCATCCCTCCACTTCCTCATCCAGGTCATTTATAAAAATCACGAAGAGTAAGGGTCCCAGAACAGATCCCTGAGGCACTCCACTGGTGACCGACCTCCATGCAGAATATGACCCATCTACAACCACTCTCTGCCTTCTGTGGGCAAGCCAGTTCTGGATCCACAAAGCACCCTTGGATCCCATGCCTCCTTACTTTCTATACACCATGTAGACACAATGGATGTAAGTATAATAATAATGTGCCCCAGAAATGGTACAAAATTCCTTATCCTCTAATACAAACGTACTGGCCCATTAAAACTGTGTTGAAGGAGTACTTGGAACAAATCATTCCAGTCCTCTGGTTAGTACCTTCAGGGAAATTCATGTCATGGTAATCAATCATTGGACTAAGACTGTAATGGAAATTAGGTCTTTTAAAACAGTTAATCTTATTTTCACAGCACTCATCTATTGTCTTCTTTCAGCCTTTGACTAACACGTGCCATTGTTTCTCAAAGATCGCATTTTTCATTCCACTTTTGAAGTATAATCATTGGCTCACTAAGATCCTCAAATGGCAAATATGGAGTTGAATTATGGACATCAACTTGGTTTTTCTGCAATATTTTCTACTGCAGAATTAGATGATAAAGGTCAGTGTATTAAACATTTGATGGAGTAGATTATTCTACTCTCCACAATTTCTTTCAACTTCATATGTGCCTTCTTTTCTCACTGGAGGGCCTCAACTCTTCTTCAATTAGTGCTTTCATAAAAATTCTTGAATAACACAGTAATTAATGAGGCCATTCAGCCTAACAAGCTTGTGTTAACTCCCCCACCCTGCATTCACTCCTGACCCCATGCTCTTTCCCAGCATTCCTGAAATTCTCTTACAAACCTATTTTTGAATCTGTCTCAAACATTTTACTAAGCGTTACAGATGTTAACCGCTGGTGGTTTTGAAAAGTTTATCGTCAGGTTGTATCTGTTTTTTCTCTAGCTAATCACCAGTTATTACTGTTTCAGCCACTGGAAACAATTTCTCATTACTTGCTTTAACTGCCTCATGATTTTCAATTATCTCTATCAAATCTCATTTTTTTCCTGTTCGATAGCTAACTGCAGACAGTTTAAGAAAAGGTTACCTCTTTCCCCGGATGAATTTTCTATATTATAGTAAAGTACTTGAACTCTAAACAGCAGGAGCTGCCAGCAAGCCTATAATAGGCAAAATTCATCTGGATGTATGTAGTTCAACAGTTTGGTGGAAAGATCTTGAAGTTGGGAGCAGAAAGCTCTACTTCTAAATTTGGGGAATTAGTCCATGAGCCAGGACCCCAAATTTGGGCCACTGGTACCATCTGGGGGTAATAATTCTTATAGTGATTTCTGGCAAGGTATACACCCTTAGTGCTAGAAAATATGTGATGGCATTGCAACGGTGGTAGCTTTCTGTGTGTTATCACTCGATTTATAACCCCATGCCAAAACACACTTCTCAAAACTATACATAACACAGAATAAAGCATTCTACTTTGAACTGATGGTTCTCTCTTATTATTGACGCTTTGTCTTTGAAAATTGGTGGGAATATAGCGCAGACAATATGTTTTTCAGAAAAGTTGTTAAAATTAGCATCTCTACAAATGTCATCTATTACTGGCAGTGACAACACAGTGACTATACATTACATAAGATGTACTTCTGTTTTCATGTTCTGTTTCACATTTATATCTTGTATCTCACCATTTATACATACATTTATATCACCTTTGCAGCAGGTGCTTTTTTCACCAGCAATGCTAATGTGATTTTTTTTCTGGGTCAGGTACTGTGGTGGTGGGATAGTCCAGCACAATAGAGGAGAGAGAAGAGTAGAATAGATTTAGATCTGGAGTAGCAGAATCGCTTTGCTTCAGAATGGAGAGCCAGAAGCACAAAAAATCTATTAAGAAGCAGTGTATCATACACTGGGAAACATCAAAGGAAGATGATGACCATTTAGTTAGTCCTCAAGACTATGAATCCTGGAAAACACTACTTGAAGCAGCCAAAGTGAGAAACTATGCCCCTATTTTAGATGTTGCTAAAGAACTTGGAGAAAAAGGAGCCCCAAGAATCTACTATCACCGAAAATGCCGAAGCCTCCTCACCATGAAGAGAGACTTAGAGACTCTGAAAAGGAAAGCATTACTGATGAAGCTGGTGAGAATACCTGTACATCAAAAGGCCAAGTAGGAGATCTTCATCAGAAGCAAGGGTGTATGATCCAATCTGCATTTTTTGTAATAAGGTGAAATTTCTGAAGGGTTCCAAGTCACGCGAAAGCTTACACGAGCTGTAAAACCCAGAGATGACCAAACACTACAGGAATGTGCAACCCAGAAGGAAGATGAAAAGATTCTAGCAGAGACATAGTTACTGCAGCGGCCCACTATCATGCTTCATGCTATAAGGATTATACCAGAGTCAAGAAAAGGGAACCTGAGTACAAAGAAAATGACGATGAAACAGACGGTGATGAACTGTATAAAAGGATTGAAAGGGAAGCCTATAAAAACCTTTTCAAGTTTGTCAGAACTGACATCATACCCAACAAGATGATTGTACAAGTCACTTCTTTGGTCATGAAACTTGAATCTTTCATGCTATCTGGTGGAGTTACACTCCTGCCAGATTCTACAAGGAAGCACATTCGTAGGAAACTGGTATCTGAGCTGGGCAATTCAGTAGATATATTTCCAGGGACGTTGTCTTGGAAAATCAAACTCTACAGAGGGAACTCAAAGTCTGGAGGGCCAAGGCAACCAATTTCGACAAGATCATTGATCAGACTTCATCACATATCAGGCCCTGTCTACACCAGACAGTCTTGCTGAGAAAGACAAATAATGCTACTTTAGCCACAAGCTTGCAGAAAAATGTAGCAGTAGAAGAGCAACTTCCAGGAAACTCTGCAACAGTGGTTGATGGAATGAACTTGGTCCAAAGAGTGAAAGGTGATCAAGTTACTTTCAGAGATGTTGCCACAACAATTCTGGGCACGGCTCTGAGGGAAGGCAGTCAGAGTAGCAGAATAGACTTTGTGTTCGACACATACAAGGAGAACTCTATCAAGAATAGTGAAAGACCTCTACAGGGTGAAGAGACTGGTCATGAGTTGCAAGGTATCACAGGCACACAGATAGTGAGGCAGTGGAGGAGCTTCCTGACCAAAGTCAGTAATAAAAATAGTTTCATTAACTTCATAGTCCATGTATGGAGGAAGGCAGAGTACAGAGCAAAGCTACAGAAGAAGATTCTGTATGCGACTGTGAATGACAAAATGATACAGAATCACATCTCAGGACAGTGAGGAGGTGTCAGCTCTTCAGTGTCAACAAGAAGAAGCAGATGGCTGTCTACTTCTCCATGCTGCCCACGCCACAAGAGAGGGATACCAATCTGTAGTGATCGGCTCAGAAGACACAGATGTCTTTAGCATTTTGTGACAAGATTGAGGCCCCATTGTTCCAGACGGTACCAGAACCCGTACAAGGCTCGTAGACATCAGGAAGGGTGCTGCCACTGTTGGCACAGAGGTTTGTAGGGCTCTCATTGGGTTGCACGCATATACAGAATGTGACACTGTGAGCACTCTTGCAGGCAAAGGGAAGACAAGTGCCCTAACACTTCTGACAAGCAACAGGGAAACACAGGACACATTCTTCGAGTTGGGTCAGGAATGGAACCTCTCCCCAGAACTGATGGATAAACTGGAGGCATTTACATGTTGCTGTTGCCCCAAAAGCACTGACCACCAAGGTCAATGAGCTCAGGTATCACCTTTTCTGTGCCAAAAAAGGTGAAATCGAAAGTCATCAACTCCCACCATGCAAGGACTACTTAACAAACCATGCACGGCGAGCCAACTACCAGGCTGGTATATGGAGAAGATGTTTGGAGAAGGACACACAAGTGCCAAGCCCTGTTGGCAGAGGGTGGCAGATGGAGAGAGAAGAGGAAGCTGAACAGATGGTGGTGCACTGGATGGAAGGCCAGCCAGCACCCGATGCCATCCTGGATCTACTGGCCTGAAACTATCCAAAAAAATGTTCACTCCCAAGATGTATGTGTGTTGCAAATGGCCTCAGCTGTATTGACATGTGTAGACTGGTAGACTGGCAGACTGTGAGAACCAGGCATCGGCCCCAGAGAGTGTGGGAAGCTCAAATGAAATTGTGGAAGACTTGGAAAATTATGATTATTAATAGGTTTTGAAAGTATGGAAAACAAAGCATGAAAAGCAGTCTTTGATTAAGTATATTCATTTTACTACTAAATGGGGCCTAGATTATGGCTGTGTGGAACCCACATTTGAATTATTGTACTGTAATTCTGTATGCTATGACAAAAGCTTAAGATTGTTTTGATTTGATACAACAATATAGAAAATATCATGACATTGATAAAACTCCAGAAATCTCTCCAAATGAGGTTTTTTACCGGGGGGCGGGGGGGGGGGGGGGAGAACATTTTTTTGCTGTACTGATGTTAATATGGAATACATACAAGAAGTGATTACTTATCTTAAGTCATAAAGCTACCACTGGTGTAATGCTCTCACATATTTTCTAACTCTAGAGATGTATACCTTGCCAAAAATGACTGAGCATTATTCCCCTCAGAGGGTACCAACCAACCCTACTGGCTCACGGACTAAATCTAGTTTCCATATAAATGAATGCAACTGTGGAGAACCATTTAAACTCCAACAAAAGACTAGTGAAATCCATCAACCTTATTAGAGTGGAGCACACATTAAAGTAGACAATAAATTTAACTGTACTTCATGTATATTTTTACTTAACAAATACCTACCATTATTTAGTAGCCAAACATTTAGACACTCAAAGATAAAAAACTTGCCTTGTCACATTGTGAACTCGTGGACAGAAAAAATATACACCATGTAGACAATGGATTTAAGTACAGTAATAACGTGCCCCAGAAGTGATACAAAATTCCTTATCCTCTAATCAAAACATGCAATGACCATATCTCGATTCATAATTAGCTGCATATTATATCCAGAGCTACATACTAGCCATTTAGTTCAGTTCCAACGATAGTGGGCAGAGAATTTGAATTCAGATAAAAAAAAGTTAGCAATAGAAGTTGGATCCAGTAAAGGTGACTATAAAGTTGCTCATAAAAAAGTTAAATAGAAACAGAAACTGCTGGAACCACTTAGCAGGTCTGGCAGCATCTGTGGAAATAGAGTCAAAGCTTCAGATTCAATAGCCTTTGTTAAACTTCATTGTTACTCTTAACTAAAACTTACTAACACTCTGCAGGAAACCAATTTTTTCATCCGTACCCATTCTAACTATGCAACTCCTAACCCAGGGTATCTTGACTATTCTCCAAAGTGTCCCAACCAACTCATGTTATAAGTGAACAACATATGCTAATGCATACTCTGCAACTACAATGTCTTGGCAATAGATTAAATGACTAATAATAGATAAATAACATCATTCCAAATCCCTTCTTGGAAAACAAAGCATGTGCAAATTGTTTTGTTATTTTATGTAAATATTGGTTTATATTTTAAGTTCAGCACCCGTGTGATGGCTCTCATAGAAAGGAGCCCCCAAAAACTGGAGTTATCATTTCACCTACATGAAAACCTTTTGGTCCAATATTTATTTAAACAGTTATTGCGGATTACTATATCATTAAGTATTCACTGAAAATTCATACACAAAAGTTTAACATATATAACAAGAATATTTTTTGTCTATTCATTCACCAGAGATGGGCATTGGTAACAATCTCAGCATTTACTGCCCATCCCTGTTTGCTCCTGAACTGGGATGATAAAAAATCAATCACATCGGTGAGTTAGGAGTCACTTAAATGCCAGGCCAGATAAATGTGACAGCTTTCCTTCCTGAAGCAGACGGATTTCTATAACAATCCAGTAGTTTAATGTATACTGAGACTAGCTCGCTTTTAAACAATAATTTTAACATTTTTATATTTTAAATCAGCAAATAAGAGAGCTGAGATGGGTGAATGGGAAGAGAGGTGTGTGTGGGGAGGAGGGGGAATAGGATCCAGTGAAAGATGTGTGTGGGTCATATGTAGATGGAGTGGGTAGTGGAGGGGAAAGACACATGGTGTTGGGGGAATAAGTGTGAGTGGAGGAGGAACTGGACATTACTGGGGTGAAAAAGACAAAAGGGACAGTGAAGCAGTTTACTAGAAATTGGAGAATTTCACTTCACCTCTTTGACTCCATGCTCCACCTTCCTCTGCTTTGAGATTCCATATCTGTAGCCCTTTGATACTTTCATCTGTGACCTCTCAGCCTCTGTTGCTGATCCCACTCGACCCTCTTCCACCTATCAGCCCTCCTTACCTGGATCCATCTATAGGTTGCACTGGACAACAAAGATTTTTGGTTCCTACATACCTTTGGCTGCATCTTATGGATTTTGGTCTGCTGATCATGAAATTTCCTCACCATTTTTTTGATATCACCCATATTTGTCATTTGAATTCATAACTGAAGTCAATTAAGATGCTGCCCACAATGTAAGCTGAAAAGTTTTTGTCTTGTCTAACATGCTTAGGCGGGGTAGCTGCTGCATGGTAGGATGGGTTTTAGAAAGGCTATAAAAGCAAAATGCACACACGGTTCCATTCCTTGCACTTACATGTATATTGGTTTGCAATCATGTTGACATGCATGCTCTAGGTGTATAGCACATTGTGTGTACTCTTTATAATAAAGTAATTTTATTTTCAGGAGTATCTGTGATAACAAAATGTATTATCTATGTTGCAACAGCTGTGATACTTTCCGTTATATTTGTGCTGAGTATACACTTACATCTCAAAGATGGAACATGGCTCCTCTTATTACAAAAACCTTTGAACTCTACTTTGGGTGTAAAATTGGTGACCAAGACGAAGCTTGGGCTCCTCACACTTGTCCCGCTGTCAATCTTAGAGCTTGGCTCAGAAGTCAATGCCGTTCGCTGTTCCAACGACATGGCGAGAGCAGAAGGATCATGTGACAGACTGCAACTTCAGTCTGACCAGCGCGTCTGGATTCTCTGCTACAAGCAAGAAATCCATTGAATACCCCAATCTCCCTTCAGCCACGAGACCTGTGATGCAGTACTGTAAGACTTCCAGTCCTGAAGCTAGCGGAGACATGGAATCCAGAGGAGGCAGGCAAAGGTGCCATGATGCTTGAGCTAGGCATGGAAAATGACACTGATACTGATAGTGAACCCCTTATGTAGAGAGTGCCTCAACTGATAACTCAATCTGAGTTAAATGACTTAGGTTTGTCGATGGTAAAAGCAGAATTACTGGGTTCAAGACTGCAAGGGTAGAATCTGCTGTCACCAGGCGCTAAAATTTCTGTGAAGGATTTTGGGATATTTGAGACATTTGTTTCCGAAATAACTGATGAAGGAAGGCATTTTTGTTGGTCCACAAATCAAACAAGTTATCAATGACAGGCAATTCAAACAAACTTCTCGTGGGATTGGAGAAAATCGCATGCAAGGCATTCAAGGACATTGTTGAACATTTTCTTGGTAACTACAGAGCATCAAGCTACATCCAGCTGGTTGACAATATACTGAATGCATACAAAGAACATAAAGTGCAACATATCACTAAAGATTCATTTTCTGCATTTCCATTTAGACCTCTACCCTGTAAATCCTGACGCTGTCAGTGATGAGCATGGTGAAAGGTTTCACCAGGACATTGTGGTCTTAAGAGAAATGGCATCAGAGCGACTGGAATCCATCAATGCTGGCTGATTATTGTTGGCCATTTAAGTGAGAAGCTTCAGACACTGAATGCAAAAACATTTTTAGCTTAGCACTGTTATGCAATTAAGTGAGTTATTAAAAAAATAGTTAATTTCTTCTTTATCCAAGTTCCTATGTGATACAAGTAGTCTGAAATTATACTGGTGTTCAGCTTCAAGCGGTCTATCATAACCACGAAAAAAATTCTGAGGAAGCAACACTTTCCAAAACATTTGCTGTCCAGTGCTGTTAGTTCTTGCTCACCCCATTCACTTCACCTCTTTATACTGCCTATCTGCTCTGCAAATGAAGGGTCTTCAATGGAAACATTGGCAGTCCATTTTCCTCCACAAAGGGAGTGCCTGGCCCACTGAGTTCCTCCAGCATCCGGCTTTGTTGCTCCAGGTTTAGTGTCTACAACCTCTAGCATCTCCAACTTCCAAGGTTTCTGTGTTAAACTATACCTTCATAGAAACACTAAAATTACTGTCATTTTCACTGTAACATGACAGTAGATAGTATCAGTTTTATTGTTCCTTTCACTGCAAAGCCTTCAAATTGCCAAGCTTGAAATGTAGACCTTCCTCCTGGCATCCATATTACATTTTATACAATTTGCAAATGTCTCCTGATTGCTAGTGAAAACCCCTACTGGGTGCTGTTCAATCCAAAAATATTAAATGTAAGACCTCAACAATTTACTTTTCTATAAACAGCACACTGAGGCCATGTAAGAAGCAGCAAAATATTTGGCAGAGTGAATTTTAATTCAGAGCGCATGTTACGAATTGGACATCCAAATCCTGGGTGGCTTCAGTTTTCAAAAGTTAAAATATTTACAGTTTTAACTTCCACTTAACTATTCTACAGGAACTGGACAGTTATTTGTATCAACAGTCTTGATCAGTTCCCTCTCAGGTTTCTATACACAATGCTACCCATACAGAAGTAATTAATTTTGTTCACTGCAACTTTTATCATCTGTATCAAGCTAGATGCAAAAGGACAACATAATCAAAAATTGCAACCAAATGGCATGGAAGTTAAAGGCCAAAATATACTCATAATTTATCCAAACTATTCTTTTGGAAAACGATTGAGGCGTTAAACAGATGCTTACTCTCAGAGCATTCTACCAGAGGCAGAAGAAGGCACTGAATATGATTTTTTCCCTACCCCATGTAAAACACAATGCCTCAGTAACACATCTGTGGTAAATGCAATACAATATAAGGAACTGGAAATGAACACAGAAGTGGAACAAGTGTTAGAAATGCTTCTAACCTTCATAAGGGAAACAGGCTGTATCAAGGATGGAAGCTTTCTGATGAGCTCATGATCCCCTTCCTTTTTTAAAAAATAAGTCATTTTCTCCTATTCTCTTTAACATGACCAGGCTGAGATTGAGAGCAATTGCTCCGAGGCTGCCATCAGTCCTGTGAGCAATCACGGGTTTGCAATGATGATATGATTTTGCTTCTTTACTGTGTGAAAGCCTCCTTTAATCTCTTCACTGCAGAACAGCAGTCAACTCATGATGATTCATGGGCACAAATTACACCCACCAAAGTTGGGCAGATGTTGGAGCTTTAGTGATGTGTCATCTGGTTAGCAGATTTCCATTTAGAATGCAGTTCCATTTAGTGGTATGGAGTTATGATTGAAAATCCCATGTGACCTATATTCAAAATGGTTAATAACGATCATGAGCTCAACTGAGGTTTCATTTAAGAAATATTTTTCCAAAAGTGATCATTGTTACTTTGTTCTACTATATATTTAACAATGTAGATGCTTCGGGCTTAACTTAATTGAAAATAGCTGACTACATTATCGTAAAATTAGAGAAGTGAAATACTTTGCATGCTGGAAATCTAAAATAAAATCTGGAAATGCTGTTCTGATTAAAAGTTGTGAACATTAACTTCAACTTTCTCCCTCTGCACGTGCTGTGTGACTTGTTGAACATTTTCATCATTTTCCATTTTCAAAATATCACAACATTTTTGGGACCTGTGGAGCTTAGAGCCAACACATGGCTCATTCATCTCGAAACTGAGTATTTTAATCCATCCCAGATCGTTGGGTGATAGATTCTTCTGTGGCAGAATTAAGAGTTCCAGGAGAAATGAGTTCAGGTAACCACAATCCAGTCCCCAGGCCTGAAACACAAAGGCCCTCAGAAAGTGGCAGTGATTAATAGTCTGACAACTATCACAAGGATCTACAAAATCAAAATGGAATATTAGTGCTGCTAAGAATCAGCAGCCCACTTTCTCTGATGCACACAATTAAAAGAATTTAAACTTGTTTCGATAGATTCACATTTGACAGGTTTATCATTTCAAACTCCATTTAGATGCCAGCTCTGTAGATGTAATACCAAGCCATGCCTCAGAATTCTGAGTATATAACTTAATGTGCACATCACTCAATCACATGTGATCTATTAAACAGAGAGCACACTGTAGTGAGTGTATATGTGTGTCCAGGATTCTCCACAATTATGAAATTGAGTTTGAATATATAGTGTGTAACATAAAGTGCAGCACTGAGGGACAGTTAGGTTATCAAATATGCTGCCTTTTCTATGAAATTTAAAGCAAAGGTTCTGCTCAGCAAATTCTGCTTGATTAGCTGGCTAGACCCTGGCATTACTCCACTGAAAAAAAAAACACCCCAGCATTATTCCCATTGTCCTTATTTTCTTGTGCAGCAATTTTGCTGTTCCTGATGTTTTCCTGTAACTTTCGCCTTTCACATTACCTGGTCATTTATTTGTGAACCTTGCCGTTTTCTTCTCCTACCATGATTAAAATAATGATTACAAAATGAGCTGTGAACGCAAATTCTTTCTTTTTTACGACCCCATTAAATGCACTCTAATAATGACTTTGTTATTTTTAGAGAGTACTGGGAAAAAAAATAAAACAAAAAGAAAACATTTATACAACTGTAAAATAGGAAAAAATACATTTCAGATCATTAACAATAATTTGTATAATTTCTCTAAAGTGATTAACTTTCTGACATATGAAATTAATCATTGGAGGATATTTATAAATGCATTTCCTGATTTTAGTAAGTTCAAGCAGAATCCTGTCGTGTGTCCTACTGCTTGAAGTAGAGGCCAATTACTTCATACATGGGAAGAAAATATTCTACTGAAATCAGAGAGCACCCTCACTGATTAGTTTACAGATGTTTGTTATTTTGTTGCTAATACATTTGAAAATACCACTTCAGATTACCATTCATGGGTGGCATGCAGCGTAGTGGTTAGCAGAACGCTTTACAGCACCAGCAACCAAAGTTCAATCCCCACCGCTGCCTGTAAGGAGCTTGTACCTTCTCCCCGTGACTGTGGGGGTTTACTCCTACAGTCCAAAGACGTACCAGTTGGTAGGTTAATTGGTCACTGTAAATTGTTTTGTGATTAGGCTAGGATTAAATTTGGGGTTGCTGGGTGGGGCAGCTTGAAGGCCTGGCAGGGCTTACTCTGCCCTGGATCTCGATAGATAAATAAGTAAATAGATAATCTACTTCTTTTTCATTATAATCAGCAAAGGGATGGCATAGCATAAGAGCACTATCAAGAAAAATATCAGGAGTTATTGAATAACTGAATGTTAGTATAAGGATGGTAAGTGGTGTAACTAGGGTTACAGACTTTGAGCTCTTTCTCGATGAATTAAGAATGATCAATGAGCTCCCTCATCAGGAACTCTGACTGATTTTCTCCAGCACTCCAACTGATCTCAGCTTCTCTAATTTAGGAAGGGGAAGAAAGGCTCTTGTTCCACATTTGTTATCAACTAACTTCCAAATAGTAACTATGTCAGTGTCAGTGTTCGTAGGAGGCACCACTGGTCTGAGATGCAATTCTTCCTACCTTTGAGTAGTTTTCTGACACATTCTGTTGATCTAATGCAAGAAGAGGTGACTGAGCTACAGGAGGGGATCACAGCCTGGTATGGAAACACTAATGCCCCTGAACTGAAAAGCGTACAAAAAGTACTGGATACAGTCCAGTCCATCACGGGCAAAGCCCTACCCACCATTGAGCACATCTACAAGGAGCAGAGTTACAGGAAGGCAGCATCCATCATCAAGGACCCTCACCATCTGGATCATGTTCTCTTCTCAGTACTGCCATCAGGACGAAGGTACAGGACCAATACTACCATGTTTAGGAACATTTATTACCCCTCAACAATAAGGCTCTTGAACCTGATAACTTGAGATAACTTCACTCATTTTACTTGCCCCATGTTGAACTCACTTTCACTTTCAAGGACTCTTCATCTCATGTTCTTGTTACTTATTGCTTACATATTTTTTATTATTATTATTATTATTTTGTTTTGTATTTATTCAGTTAGTTTTCTTTTGCACATTGGCTGTTTGTCCATTTTGCTGTGTGCAATTTTTTTCATTGATTGTATGGTGTTTCTTTGTTTTTACTGCAAATGCCCACAAAAAATGAATCTCAGGATTGTATATGGTACATATATGCACTTTGAAAATAAATTTGCTTTGAACTTTGAGGAGGGTACTTACCACCCACAATAATGTACACTGACAGCTTATTGGTGAGAAGGATTGGAGAAAATTATTGGGGTGGGGAAAAATAGCAAAAGGTTTATTAAGCGAAAATAATCCATTCAACTGGATTAGTGGCTTTGCACTTTTCTGTGAGGTTTGCATCCTTGGGCTGGGTTCACCTAAAGTATAGTTAACTCCAGGATTTCTTGCACTCGTTCATAATTTCTGATCTACAGAGCTAGTTTTATATCTAATAGCTGCTTTGAAGCTAACTCGAGTGAACAAGTAGGCAGCATATTAACCTTATTCACTGATGTCCGGCAGTAAGTTCTGATAGAAAGATAGAAACATAGGAAACCTACAGTACAATACAGGCCCTTCAGCCCACAAAGCTGTGCCGAACATGTCCTTACCTTAGAAATTACCTAGGGTTACCCATAGCCCTCCATTTTTCTAAGCTCCATGTACCTATCCAGGAGTCTCTTAAAAGCCCCTATTGTATCCGCCTCCACCACCATCACCAGCAGCCCATTCCACGCACTCACCACTCTCTGCATAAAAAAACTTACCCCTGACATCTCCTCTGTACCTGCTTCCACGCACTTTAAAATTGTGCCCTCTTGTGCTAGCCATTTCAGCCCTGGGAAAAAGCCTCTGACTATCCACACGATCAATGCCTCTCATCATCTTATACACCTCTATCAGGTCACCTCTCATACTCCATCCCTCCAAGGCCAAGTTAACTCAACCTATTCTCATAAGGCATGCTCCCAAATCCAGGCACCATCCTTGTAAATCTCCTCTGCACCATTTCTATGGTTTCCACATTCTTCCTGTAGTGAGGCTACCAGAACTGAGCACAGTACTCCAAGTGGGGTTTGACCAGGGCCCTATATAGCTGCAACATTACCTCTTGGCTCCTAAATTCAAGATGAAGGCCAATGCACCATATGCCTTCTTAACCACAGAGTCAACCTGCACAGCTGCTTTGAGCATCCTATGGACCTGAACCCCAAGATCCCTCTGATCCTCCACACTGCCAAGAGTCTTACCATTAATACTATATTCTGTCATCATATTTGACCTCACACTTATCTGGGTTGAACTCCGTGTTCAATATAAAACAGGACTTTAATCAACACACAGACATACAGTGATGATGTCACTGCTTGGTCTAACCCCATCTGACACACTCAGTTCAGTCTTACCTCCACACTTACGTCTCTAACATAACGAGACCACACTCTCTGCAGGAGTTTATTCTGATGACCTTTCAGACGAACACCATTACTAAATGTTGGTGACCTCATCTAACTCATTTCACCGGGTGTGGGGTGGGAAAGAGAAAAAAGGAGCTGTAAGAGGAGTAAAGTTCACCAAATTTGCTGCAAATGTCTCAGTTTGACCTTTGACCTTGAATTTATCTCACAGTCTCATAATCGGACTGAAGCTTGATGTTATTGATTACTGATTGAATGAGGAAGGCAGAAAATAAACCAAATTACATATCCCTGGAGAGGTGACTGGCAACTGCCCCCAAATAAATATAAACATCAATCCAAGACTGCAATTGGGGTTTTGTTGCAAGGAGTCCACATGAAGGGAGTTTCTCCCCAACAATATTTCTCAGAATCTGAAAACAGTTCGCCAAAATCTTTAAAATCTGTGACACGAGGTATCTTTTGTCAAATTAAACGTTTTCTATGTCAATTTCAGCACTCGTGTTTTGAGTAAAATAATACAATCCGAAGAGTGAAATAAATAATCATAACGGCAACAATCAAAGCTGACAAAGATGTAAGCTAAAATCTATACAGTAAAGTATAATGATTAGGAAGCAAATGACAGAGACTTTTTTGAATAATGTTTTTGAAAGATCTATACATTTGTAACCTTTTGACAACATGACCAAAGACCTGACAATAGCTAAAAAAACACACCAGCAATCAAAAAATTACTGAACTTTGTCAAAAGAACATTTAATTGATTCTAATCAAATCTCTTTGCCTTTTACAAACCTTTCACCGAGAGAAGAACTTGCTTTTTCTAATGAATTTGAATATTTCTGGTAACAGTGAATATTATAAAATAAATATTTTTTAAATGTAACGTGCAAGTATTTCATTAAGAAGGATATTGCTGTGAAGGGGTTCAGACTTAATTATTTCAAAATGGGATAACATATGTTATTCATTAATACACTGTAGCAGTCCCTAAGAGTGAGTGTGAGTGTGTGTGTGTGTGTGTGTGTGTGTGTGTTGGCAGGGGGAGGTTTGAAAGAGTGGAGGGTGGTAGATGAGTTATGTGAAAAATTGAGTTAATATAGAAAAAGAAAACAAACCAAAGGTTTTTTTTCCAAACAGTTCTATGTTCACCATATATCAGCATTATCTAAAAATAATACAGCAAAAGCATATAGCAATTATGAATTAAAAACATCTGTGTTGCCTTCAGCCCATTGTGCAACACAAATTATTATAAGATTTACAATTCATCTGCATTCACAAATGTATTCCAGTTGAGATGCCCTGCGGTTAGAACTGAACAGACATGAAACCAATTTGTGACATTGATGATACAAGATTTCTACAACCTAAAAGCATGAACATTCCTGCTTCACTTAAGATTTTACCTCAGCACTGATTGATGTACCTTCTATGTGAGGAAAATTGATTTAGTCTTCCACATTCTTCAGTAAATTATATCTCAAGAATTACTGTACATGTAATGATAGTACATATAATTAACATCTGTGGTGCAATGTTAATGGCAATTCATTCTTTTACCTGTTGTAGCCTGTTTCAAACCCTTAAATTAGTCTGAGACATGTCAAAAGCAAACTATGTGGAGGAGGGCAAATGAACTAAAAATCCTTCAAAGAAAATGGTACTGTTACCTGAGATGGTAACACTATAGCCAGAGATTACAAAAACACCATTCACAATTTGTTCTCTAAACCCACATAATGACTGATGCTTGAAGGCAAAATGGTAGGGTTGGACAGAAAACCGAGTAAGTACATAGTCTTCATATTTACCCATCCTCCACAAAGTATTTGGAGATGGTAGAAGGCTGAGCATTAACTTAAATGGGGATGTATTTATTCTCATCTGCCCTCTCAAAAGAACAACACTTGGACAGAAAAGACAGACACTTAAATACCACATTTCCAAAAGAAAAAAACTGTTGAACGGAATTGCTGTAATCTCTGCAATAACAATTCCAACGGATATGAACCTAGCTCAACCTGAAGAACCATTTTTAAAATATATTTTGCTTTTGGTTGACATTGGTAACTGAGCTATAATGGTAGCTTTCAAACCCTACAACCTTAGGGCTAAAATGAAAAGGAATCCCAGCTTATAATATGAAGAAATCTTTTTGGGCTTCAAGTTGAGTACAGGTACCGATTATAACTGATGGTTTGATGACAAACTCTGCCATCTTCTTCAGGGATGATGCTGGGCAGGTCTGGTCTGGTGGTGCTAAGATATTAGCTGGGGTATTTCAGCTTTTAAATTACTTAAGATGATGAATGATTATCACTCAGGTGTGGTGTTTGCTAGGAATGACGACATTTCTAACCTTTTTAAAGTGCAGAAGGGAAGCTCTAAATACCCCACAGCATCGTGAAAGCTGCAGTTCAATGGTTTTTGCTAATAACAATAATAGTTATGATGTGCAAGATAATTAGGCAGAATGTGGGGATCAGCAGCGATGAGCTTGGAGATGGGCATGTAATTCAGTACCTACCAAAGGTCTGTGGTGTAACACAGAACACACCACAGGATTTGGATGAATCAGATTTGGTGTACGTGGAGAAAAGTTTCCTTGAGTTACACAACTGGTCTGCTAAATGTATCCAGTTGAGGTTATCATGAACACAATAAGTCATAAATCTGAAATACTCTAGATGCTACCTGTCCTGCTGAGCATTTCCAGTACTCTGCTTTTATGCCAAGAATCTCTCATTTAAGAAAGGATGTATTTGCACGGAGGCGTTTGAGAGGACATTTGCCACGCTGATTTGTGGGATGAAGGAACGGGCTTAAGTGGATTGACTGAGCAGGCTCATTTTATATCCATTGAAGTTATGATGAATGAGGGTTTTCTTTTACTGATGCAAGGGGGTTTAGGTCCTGAAGGATCAATAAGGAAGAGACTTCCTTAGATCTAGTGTTGTGTAGTGTCTAACCTGAGAACTGGTCCATGGGTAAAGAGTAGGAATAATCATGTCATTTTCAAGCTGGGTAGCTGCAACCAAAGGATGATGCACACCAGAGTTGAGAAGTCAAGCGTAATGATTCAAATCTGGTGATGATACATAGCTCTGTGATAAATGTGAACTGAGAAAGGGAGGTGAGGCGGGGATGCTTCAGGGGGAGAATATGAACAAGGATGTACCAGATTAGTCCAGTAAACTCTGAAGTAGGCCAAACCTAAGCCTTGCTTCAGATGATTATTTGATAAGTACATGTACACCAGGTCCAAATTTGCCATTTAGAATTCAACAATCATTATTTTATATACTTTAAAAGATTCCAAATTTAAATCTATTCTCCCAGCTAAAAGTGCAATGTGATCAGACACAAATGCCTACTGGAATGTCTATAATTGGTGTACATGTTGGACTAGCCCCCCCATAACAGATAAGATTCAGATTTATTTATTTATCGAGACATACAGTGAAATGCAACGTTTGCAAAACACACTTGGGGATGTTATGGGGACAGTCTGCAAGTGTTGCCAAACGCTCTAGCACCAACACAGCATGACCACAGTGTTCGGCAGGAAAACACAGAACACAACCAGCAACAAAGCAACAGCAAGACAAGCTCCTTTCCTGCCTCCCACCTCCCCACCCACACAGACAGTCAACCAACTCCAGGACAGGCCTTCAGTCTCTGGGTTTGGCCATCAGACTCTGACATCCAGGGTTTTGATTGACCTTCGGGCTCCGATCTTCTGTATTAAATCCTGCGCTAGGTGATGACAGAACCCTGTGCCTCTGGCTCACATTGAATTCCAGGATCCATTGCTCAGGGACAGCCTACGTCCACTTATATCCTTATTCACCCATGTACGTTGCTTGTCTTTGAGACTGGAGTGGGGGTTAAGACTCCTGATGACTTTTGTCCCGTGTCTGCATCGCACGTCTTCGAACATGGAGCAGAGGTCTTGACTCTGCATGTTCTTCATCACCTATCCACATTGCTGGTTCTTGAACAAGGGGTGAGGAATGGAGGCCTGACTTCTAAATCCTCCACATGCCTGTCCCTAAACTCTAACCTGACCTCTAACTCCCCCATATCATTGCCCTTAACCCTTACCTGACCGCTACCTCCCTTCTCTGTCCCCCAAAACTTTAAAAAAACAACCAAGCCTGAGCACGATCTCAATGGAAACTGCACCGTCTTGACAGGAACATCCATACTGCAACAATCACAACCTACATGAAAAGTTGCTTTGTCCCCTCAGTGTTTCATAGGCAAAATGGTGGACTGCACTGGACCATTAGTCTAGTAGAATATATTTCCCAGTTTATCAATAGCATGTGGCCTTCAGAAGGAATGCAGATGTTTTCTTCCTAAAAAACCGAAAAGTTTAAAATAACAAGCTTTTTTTAAATAAAAGGAAATTGATTATATGAATTGAGTCAAGTTCCTGGACAGCTGAATAGGTCTAGACTTCAATCAGCCAAGAATCACTAACTCAATTATTTTCTTCAGTAAAGAACCTCAATGAATATTCATACTTCAGTCCTTACACACAAGCACAATATAACAACTGCGTAACTTCACACCTTGCTGATAGGAAACAGACAGCAGTAAAGCCAGGGTCCGAACAATAACCTTCTGTGTGGAGCCAGATTACAAGTGACGTTAGCAGTTCGGTGGAAATTCCTCCTTAAGGTTTCAGGCTTATTTGAAATAATATTTCCAACCTATCCTTTACATTGCCTCTTTCCTTCTTCACTTTGCTGGTTATATAAAGGCGATCCCCTCACAACGGTGGGAATGTGCTCTAAGAACCAGACTGTTACAATTCTGGACAGCTACTCCGCAGAGGAATGCAGAACCTCCGAGAAGCAGCCCACACAGTGGAAGTGATGTTTCAGCACACCACTGATCCAGAAATATTGCTTTTCATTGTGTGGCTCGCTACCCAAGACCACAGGGATTATGCACTGGAGCCAGCAGCCCTTCAGCAATTGCCAGATCGCTTCCAGCAGACTGCTGCAACATGAACCAACTCCAGACATCATCACGCGAGGACAGAAATGCGGCAACGGCAAAAAAGAAATCAAATGAAGATGAACCTGGAAGTAATTAACAAATGAGCATGTCCATACTGTACTAGGAATTTGTACAAACGTGCATACTTAAGGGAGGCTTTCATGAGACAACTGATATGCTCTAGGGGATTTGTTGATCAAGGGTACAGAAAGGAGGTTTTGTGGATGAGAATGAGATTCCTGGACGGTATATTGCCTTCGTGTGTAGGGTCAGGGACACCCTCCACAACATCCTTAAGTGTGAGGGTGGTCATGATCCACGTTGACAAGAAGGGTGGTAACAAGGTCCTGAAGAGTGAGTTCAGGGAGTTGGGTGCTAGATTAAAGGACAGGACCTCCAGGGTTGTGATGCTCAGTACTCTTATGCATGCCACGTGCTAGTGAGGCCAGAAATAGGGAGATCATATAGTTTAACATGTGGCACAGTAGGGAGGGCTTTAGGATCATTGGGCTCTCTTCCAAGGAAGGTGGGATCTGTACAGAAAAGACGGTTCGCACCCGAACTGGAGGGCGACTATCATCCTAGCAGAAAGGATAGGGTTGAGGTTTAAGCTAGAGTTGCATGGGGATGGGAGCCAGAGTGCCAGAACAGATCGTGGAATGGTTGTGGTGCATGGAGTATTGTAGGAAAGGTAGATGAGCTTAGGGCAGGGATCAGCGCGTGGAATTATGATATTGTAGCCACTAGTGAGACTTGGTTGCAGAAGGGGCAGGACTGGTAGCTCAGTGTTTTGGGGTTCCGTTGTTATAGACATAATGGAGCTGAAGGGATTAAAGCGGCAGAAGTGACATTACTAGTCAGGGAAAATGCCAAGGTAGTGCTTAATTAGGACAGACCGCAGAGCTCATCCCGTGAGGCTGTATAGTTATGTGATGCTCTGGTTAAGATTTCTACTGCTATGCTGCGAGGTAATTTATATTAGCAGTTTTCTGTAAAAGCAGAGTGCCATGCTGGAAGGTGTGTTTTGGGTTCGGCTAAGATAAGGACCCAAGTTGTTCAACTTAGGAACATAAGTCAGCCAATCAGGATTGTGAGATGTGAGAGAACGTTCTAGAGAGCTGTGGGGAAGAATTTTCTGAAGGACTGTAGTCTGGTGTGGGGTCTTTTAGGCGGGAGCTGTGGAGCGGGATAGAAGGAAGATGCTGTGGGAAGGGGAGTCCCAGTTGCCGGAAGTGCTTTGTGCAGAGGAAAGACTCCAAGGAGGAGAGATGATACTCTGATAAAGAACCAGATTTTTCGAGATGGTCTTCGAGGGGAACTCAAAAATGTGGCAGGTCTTTTCATGCAGACTGTGGGTTTGGTATCATAAGTAACGATTATACCCAGCTTTGTATGAAATGAGTTCCAATCATCATGTGCACATTTTGATTGGCTTAACTGTAATGGTCCTTTTTCTTTTATTCTTTGCTTTCTCTTAATAATTGTTTGATAAAGCTGAAATCAGTAAATATACTTTCTTTACATTTTTGTGTGGTGTGCGATCTGTTATTTCTTGCCAACTGATAATAGTGTACTGGCAGTATTTACACAGCTTTCAGTCAAACCAGCGTTTCTCTAATGGGAACATCAAGATGTTATTGTTCGGTTGAAGCCCAAATCATACCGACCCTAGATATAAATTGGTATGAAAGGTAGTCTCCTTACCGCTGAGTCATATGGCTGTTAGCAGAGTTAACTAACAAGCCTGGTGAGAGGGTTACAATTAGAAATGAGGAATAAAAATGCGATTACATTGTAGACCGTCCAACCATCTGTGGGACTTAGAGGAGCAAATTTGTAGGGAGATTGCAGACTGTTGCAAGAAGCATAAGGTTGCGATAGTAAGTGATTTTAACTTTCCACATATGGAATGGGACTCCCATACTGTAAAAGGGCTGGACTGGGTAAGAATTTGTCAAGAGTGTTCAGGGAAGTTTCCTTAATCAGTACATAAACGTCCCAGCTTGAGAAAGTGCAATACTATTAGGAATGAAACAGGGCAGGTTACAGAAGTTTGTGTAGGGGAACACTTTGTATCTAATGATCATAATTCCGTTAGTTTCAAGACAGTTATGGAAAAGGATAGGTCCAGTCCTCGGACTGAGATTCTAAATCGAAGAAAGGCTAATCTTGAGGCAATGGTGAAGGAGAATCCTTAAAACTTCCACGGATATATTAAGATTAAAGGGATAGCAAGGGACAAAATTGCCCATCTGGCAATCTCTGCGTGTAGCCAAAAGAGACAGGAGAGATCTTAAATGGATTTTTTACACCTGTATTTACTGGGGAAACAGAGTCTATACAAATGAGGCAAAGCAGCAGAGAGGCCATGGACCCGATGCAGATTACAGAGGAAGAGATACTTGCTGTCCTGGTTTATGGTGGATAAATTCTCAGGCTCCTCCGACTCTGTGGGAGACTAGCACAGAAAATGCAGGGGTCCTAGCAGAGATATTTAAAACTTTCTTAGGCATGGGTGGGGTGCCAGAGAACTGGAGGATAGCTAATCCTGTTCCATTGTTTAACAAAGGCTCCAAGAATAAACCAGGAAATTATAGGCCGCTGGGCCTGGCATAAGTAGTGGGGAAGTTATTGGAAGGTATTCTAAGGGACTGGATATATAAGTATTTGGATAGACAGGAACTGATGAGGGATAGTCAACATGTCATTGTGCGTGTCTAAGGAAATTACCAGGTAAGTTGATGAGGCAAGGCAGTGGATGTTGTCCAAATGGACTTCAGCAAAACCTGGGTCAAGAAGGCAGTTGCTTGGCATTCAATTTGGGATAGTATATAGGATTTGGTTAGACATCGACTTCACAGGAGAAGCCAGAGGTTGCCTTTCTGACTGGAGGCTTGTGACTCCGACTAATAGTGTGCTGCAAGGATTGATACTGGGTCTGACGTTTGTCATCTATATCAACGACCTGGATGATAATGTGGTTGAGGATGTAGTAGACAGCAAGGAAGACTATCAAAACTTGCAGTGGGATGTGGGTCAGCTGGAAAAATCGGCTGAAAAATGGCAGATGGAATTTAATGCAGACAAGTGTGAAGTATTGCACTTTGGGAGGACCAACCAGGGTAGATCTTAAACTGCGAGTGGTAGGGCACTAATGAATGCGGTAGTACAGAAGGATCTGGGAATACAGATCCATAATTCCTTGAAAGTAGTCCCTGATATTGTTGTAAGTAAAACTTTCAGCCATTGCTGTCAGAGTCACTCGGATAACCAGATTTTCCTGGTGGTGCTGGACTTTTAGTTGCCCAGTTTGAAGGAAACCTCTCTGTACAGATCTCAATTTGTTTGTCCCTCTACGGGGAACACACAAAAGACTGCAGATGATAGAATCTGAAGCATCAAACAACCTGCTGGAGGCAATCAACAGGTCAGGTAGCATCTGTGAGGGAGGAAGGAATTGTCGATGTTTCAGATCAAAACCCTAAATCAGGTCTTTTCCTGCTACAGGTGATGCTCAAACCACTGATAGATTGTTTGTTGTCGCTTCTGAGGTATTTCCTTACAGTTTCCACGTCAGCACAGACTGCTCAACAAGGCAGACTCTTCCCCCACCCCAGAAGTCAATGCCCATCAAACTGGAAAGAACCTCCTGCTATAACTTCACCCATTACTCCATCCAATCCCCTAAATTGATGGAGAGCTTCTAAAACCATTTGGTGTAGGTTTATAGTTAAACACTCTGCAAAAGAAGCCCACCCCAAGAATCTCACCTGATCAACAGGCCATTAATAACACACTGACCAACTTCTGCCCTGAAAGCTAAATGTAATTTCTACCACAAACAAGAGAAAATCTGCAGATGCTGGAAATCCGAGCAACACACACAAAATGCTGGAGGAACCCAGCAGGCCAGACAGCATCTATGGAAAAGAGTACAATCAATGTTTCAGGTTGAAAACTTTCGGCAGGACAAAATAGAGGTAACTGGTATAAAAAACCAGCAGTCGGCCATTTTGATTGTCATGCCTGTTTTACCATTCAGTCAGATTTGCAGCTAAGTTCCATTTAATATCCTTGGTTTTGAAATCATTAACACTCTTAAAAAGATCAATCAAATTCTGTTTTGAAAACATTAATAAGATTTCCTCCATCTTTTCAGTACATAATGCAGATTTTCACCACCCTGTTTCACATAAAGTCAACTCCCCAACCCTGAACACAGTTATTAAAGGAAATTATTCCAGCACCACTCACACATACAGTGATGAAATGCTTTGAGAGGTTGGTCAACTCCTACCTCAGCAATGACCTGTACCCACTGCAATTTGCCTATCGCCACAATAAGTCAACCGCAGATGCAATCTGAATGGCTCTTCACACGGCCTTAGACCACCTGGACAATACAAACACCTACGTCAGGATGCTGTTCATCAACTATAGCTCAGCATTTAACACCATCATTCCCACAATGCTGATTGAGAAGTTATAGAACCTGGGCCTCTGTAGCTCTCTCTGCAATTGGACCCTCGACTTCCTAACTAAAAGATCACATTTTGTGCGGATTAGTGATAACATCTCCTCCTCACTGACAATCAACACTGGTGCACCTCAGGGGTGTGTGCTTAGCTCACTGCTCTACTCTCAATCTACACATGACTGTGTGGCTAGGCATAGCTCAAATACCATCCATAAATTTGCTGATGATACAACCATTGTTGGTAGAATCTCAGATGGAGACGAGGGGGCGTACAGGAGTGAGATAAGCCAAATATTGGAATGATGTTGCAGCAACAACCTGGCACTCAACGTCAGTAAGATGAAAGAGCTGATTGTGGTCTTCAAGAAGAGTAAGATGAAGGAACACATAACAATCCTCACTGAGGGATCAGAAGTGGAGAGAGTGAGCAGTTTCAAGTTCCTGGGTGTCAAGATCTCTGAGGACCTAACCTGGTCCCAACATATCGATGCAGTTATAAAGAAGGCAAGACAGCAACTATACTTCATTAGGAGCTTGAAGAGATTTGGTATGTCAACAAAACTCAAAAACCTGTATAGACGTACCGTGGAGAGCATTCTGACAGGCTGCATCACTGTCTGGTATGGGGAGGTGCTGCTACTGCACAGGATCGAAAGAATCTGCATCCATTATTAAGGACCCTCAGCATCCAGGGCATACCACTGTTACCATCTGGTAGGAGGTACAGAAGCCTGAAGGCACACACTCAGCGATTCAGGAACAGCTTCTTCCCCTCTGCCATCCGATTCCTAAATGGACATTGAACCCGTGAAGACTATCTCACTTTTTAAATGTATATTATTCCTGTTTTTGCACGATTCTTTCATCTATTCAGCACCTAAGTTACAGAGAAAGATTGAACAAGTTAGGTCTTTATTCTTTGGAGCGTAGAAGGCTGAGGGGGGACTTGATAGAGGTATTTAAAATTATGAGAGGGATAGACAGAGTTGACGTGGATAGGCTTTTTCCATTGAGAGTAGGGGAGATTCAAACAAGAGGACATGAGTTGAGAGTTAAGGGGCAAAAGTTTAGGGGTAACACGAGGGGGAATTTCTTTACTCAGAGAGTGGTAGCTGTGTGGAACGAGCTTCCAGTAGAAGTGGTAGAGGTAGGTTTGGTATTGTCATTTAAAGTAAAATTGGATAGGTAAATGGGCAGGAAAGGAATGGAGGTTTATGGGCTGAGTGCAGGTCAGTGGGACTAGGTGAGAGTAAGTGTTCGGCATGGACTAGAAGGGCCGAGATGGCCTGTTTCTGTGCTGTAATTATTATATGGTTATATTTAATATACGTATACTGTAAATGATTTACTATTTATTTATTTTTCCCTGCTTTTTCTATATTATGTATAGCACTGAACTGCTGCAGCTAAGTTAACAAATTTTACGACACGTGCTGGTGATAATACACCTGATTCTGATTCTGAAGTTATTTCTCTGTACCTGTTGTTAAGCTCCTATATTACAGAATATCCTAATAGTCCGCATTTGCATAACACCCATCCTCTTTATGTAGCCTTTTCTCGCCCTGATATATTTCTAGTAAATCTACAACTGTACCTTTGTTTAAAACCAATATTCAAGATTGATTTATTAATAAAGAGTGTATAAATTATACAAACTTCAGATTTGTTGCTCACAAATAGCCACAAAGCAAGAAACTCAAAAGAACCCAATATAAAAAAAAAGACTAAAAATAAAAATAAAAGACTAACACCCAAAGCACAGGAGGGAAAAAAAATCATGCAAACAATTGAAGCAAACACAGCATTCCAAATCAAAATCAAGCCCTCAGATGCAAACCACTGAGGAGTCCAGAGTAGGCCCAAAGCCTTACTCTTCAGTTCACTATATTAGCAGGCATGGGGCACAGCAACCGGGGCAGACTTTATAGCCTCAGCGCTGTGGAGATGACCATTGTGGAGAATGAGTGAAATCAACTCTTGACCAACCGACACCCTGTCTTAACAGTGCTTAAAATGACCTAACAGCAGAACAGTGAGAGGCCTGGAGAGAGGAGTGACCATCATGGAGAGTGAGCGAATTTGGCTCTTGCCTCTGATCTGGTCTGGCAATTAAATAGTCTAAACAGTGCATTGTACCTTGCACTAGGACCTAAGCACCGCTGCTGCGAAAGGATCAGGGACCAGATATTGCTGCCCAGCCAGAAGCCACTCTCAAGCTCTTTAAATCAGCTTGGCACCTAGAGTGATCTAACCTCGCATGGGAACTTCTTTGCCTTGGATTCTGCAACACACCATCTCTGCTCATCCCCCGAACTCGCCTCACCATCATAAACCCCTTCACTGTTTGCGCCAATAATGCTTTAGTGAAGTTTTTTGTCGGATTTCTTAGCTTTTTGACTACCAGAAGCTCTCACAAACGTTCAGTGGTGCCATCTTAACTATAGCTCAGCATTTAACACCATCATTCCTACAGTCCTGATTGAAGAACTACAGAACCTAAGCCTCTGTACCTCCCTCTGCAACTGGATCATCACCTTCCAAAGCAGAAGACCACAATCTGTGCGGATTGGAAATAACATCTCCACCTCACTGAAAGGGATGTGTGCTGAGCCCGCTGCTCTACTCTCCATATACCCATGACTGTCTGGCTAGACATAGCTCAAATACCATCTATACATTTGAAGATGACACAATTATTGCTGACAGAATTTCAGACTGTGACGAAAAAGGCATACAGGACTGAGAGATACCCGTTAGCTGAGTGGTGTCCTTGCACTCAGTGACTGCAAGACCAAAGAGCTGATTGCAGATTTCAGAAAGGGCAAGATGAGGAACACAAACCAAGCTTCACAGAGGGAACAGAAGTGGAGAGAGTGAGCAATTTCAAGTTCCTGTGTGTCAATATCTCTGAGGAACCTAACCTGGTTGCAACATACTGATGCAGCTACATAGAAGGCATGACAGTAGCTATAATTCATCAGGAGTTTGAGGAGATTTGGACTGTCAAATAAAACACAAAAACTTGTAGAAATGTACTGTGGACAGCATTCTGACTGGCTGCATCACCATTTGGTAATGGGGGGGGATTGTGTGGGGCTATTGCACAAGGTCGAAGTAAGTTGCAGAAATTGTAAAATTAGTCAGCTTCATCATGAGTACCAAACTCGGTAGTATCCAGGACATCTTCAGGGAGTGGTGCCCTTGGAAGGTGGCATCCATCATTAAGGATTCCCGCCACCCAGGACATGCCCCCTTCACACTGTTACCATTGGTAAATAGCTACAGAATCCTGAAGTCACACACTCAGTGATTCAGGAATAGCTTCTTCACCTCTGCCATCTGTTTTCTAAATGGACATTGAACTCATGAACACTACCTCACAACATTTTTATTTACATTTGCACTATTTCCTTTAACTTAACTATTTAATAGACATATATATACTTATGGTAATTCAGTTTTTCTCTATTTCATTGCACTGTTAACCAAATTCACAGCATATACCGGTGATATTAAACCTGATTCTGATTCTAATTCCTTCAAGTGGTTTTCGAAAGAGAAAGGAATACATTACACTACTACGTCTCATCAGGTCTCTGAACAGTCAAAACGCACTGTTCTATCTAATTATTAAACTTGCGTGACTCTAGGTCAAGGGTCCCAAGAAAACACTTTTAAAAATAGGAAGATATTTGCTAAAGAAATCTAAAGGAGGTGAGTAAACAAAACAATCAAGAAGACTCTAGTCACAACATCTGGAGAAAAAATATACATGGACATGTTAGGACATTCTTTTGAACGTCAGTTTTTAAACAAAAACACACCAAAATTTGAGCAAAAGTTTAGTTTATAACATTTTTTACATTTAAAAAAAGTGTCTGTGTGCATTTTGCTTTATGTTTACTTCCTTCTCAGCAGAAACCATGATATATTTAGCATTCAGCTATTACGGGTTTGGTCTGTGATCACATGCCCCAAGTGTCAAACGACATTTTTATTTTCCTTCCAAGGTTCCGCTACAGGGCAAGAAGAACTCACGTACACACTTGCTGACTAAATAATTAGTTCTACCTTAATGAGATCACAAGACTATGATCATTGATGCAGAAACACTTTCAGCAATTGGTTTCAACTTTACAAACGTCAGAAAGAAATAAGTAAACAAAAAACAGAAAGATGCTGGCAATCTGAAATAAACATGAAAACTGGTGAAAATATCAGTCAGGTCACATAGGATCTGTGGAAAGAACTGAGCATTTCCAGGAATTTCTATTTATATTAAAATAAAATCAATGCTGGGAAAAATCTTGACTAAGTTCTTATTAGATTAATGAGATGGCAATCTAACATTATGAGAAGGTTGGGCAGAAAAAGCAGCAATGAATTATCAGTTGAATGATTTGCTACTGAGACCATAAAAAATAGGAGCAGGATTAGGCCATTCACCCCATCAAGTCTGCTCCACGAGTTCATCATGGGTGATTCATTTCCCTCTTATCCCTATCCTCTTGTCTTCTCCCTGCAACCTTTTACACCCTGACTAATCAAGAACCTATCAACCTCTTAAATATACCCAATGACCTGGACTCCACAGCCACCTCTGCAAACGAATTCCAAGGTTTCACCACCCTCTAGCTAAAGAAATTCCTCCATTCTACATCGACACCCCTCTATTCTGAGGCTGTGCTCTCTGGTGCTGGACTCCCCCAAGATAGCAAACATCCACTCTATATCCACTCTAAAGTTAGGCCTTTAAACATTCAAAAGGTTTCAATGAGATCCCCCCTCATTCTTCTAAACCCCTGTGAGTAAAGGCCCAGAGACATCAATCCCTCTTCATTCAATAAGCCTTTCAATCCCAGAATCATTCTCGCGAACCTCCTTTGAACCCTCTCCAACATCCACACATCTTTTCTAAGGCGCCCAAAACTGGTCACAATACTCCAAGTGACGCTTCACCAGTGCTTTATAAAGCCTCAGTACTACATCCTCGCTTTTATATTCTAGTCCTCTTGAAATGAATACTAACATTGCATTTGTCTTCCTTACCATTGACTCAAGCTGCAAATTAATCTTTGGGGAATCTTGCACGAGGACTCCCAAGTCCCTTTGCACATTGGATTTTTGAATTCTCTCTATTCAGAAAATACTCTATGCTTTTATTCCTTCCACCAAACTGCATGACCATGCACTTCCTGACACTGTATTCTATCTGCCATTTCTTTGCCCATTTTGCTGATCTGCAGTTTGATGTGCTGATGTCCAAGTTCATCTGCAGACTCCTGCTTCCTTAACACGACATGCCCCTCCACCTATATTTGTATCATCTACAAACTTGGCCTCAAAGCCATCGATACCATCATCCAAATTGTTGACAGGCAACATAAAAAGAAGTGATCCCAACACTGACACCTGCGGAAGATCTCTAGCCACTTGTAGCCAAGCAGAAAAGGCTCCCTTTATTCCATTCTTCATCTCCTGCCAATCAGCTAATACTCTCTCCATGGTAGTACCTTTCTTGTTATATGATAAGCTCTTATCTTGCTAAGTAGCCTCATGTGCTTTCTCATAGGCTTTCTGAAAATCCAAGTACACAACATCCAACAATTTTCATTTGTCTATCCTATATTTCCTTAAAGAGTTCCAACAGATCTGTCAGCGAAGATTTTCCCTTAAGGAAACCATGCTGACTTTCACCCATTTTATCATGTGCCTTAAGTACCCCAAAACCTCATCCTTAACAATTGACTCCAACATCTTCCCAACCACTGAGGTCAGGCTAACTGGCCTATATATTCCCTTCTTCTGCCTCCCTCCCTTCTTGAAGAGTGGAGTGACATTTTAAAATTTTGAGTCCTCCAGAACCATGCCAGAATCTAGTGATTCTTGAAAGATCATTCCTAATGCTTCCACAATCTCTTCAGCCACCACTCCTGGGGTGTAATCCACCTTATCCAAGTGACTTATCTATCTTCGGATCTTTCACATTCCCACGCACCTTCTTTCTACTAACAGCAACTGCACCCACTTCTGCTCTCTGACACTCTCAAGCATCTGGCATACTGCTAGTGTCTTCCACAGTGAAGACTGATACAAAATACTTATTTATATTTAGGTCTTCTGCCATTATCTTGCCCCACATTAGTACCTCTCCAGTGTCATTTTCCAGCAGTCCAATATCTACCCTCACCTCTCCTTTACTCTTTATATATTTAAAAAAAAAACTTTTGGTATACTCTTTGATATTGTTGGCTGGCTTACATTCATATTTCATCCTTCCCCCCCATTGTGGGATTTTTTTATTTTCCTTCTGTTGGTTTTTAAGTTTGCCAATCTCCGATTTACCCCTAGTTTTTGCTGTATGTTATGCCATCTCTTTTGTTTTTATGTTGGCTTCGACTTCTCCTGTCAGGATGCATCATCCTGCCTTTGGAAAACTTCTTCTTTGGGAGGTGTCTATCATATTTCTTCCAAATTGCTCCCAGAAACTCCAGCCATTGCTGTTCTGAAATCATCCTTTCAATGAATTCTGGCCAGCTTCTCTCTCATGGCTCTTTATTCCACTGATACGTCTGACTTTAGCTTTTCACTCTGAAACTGCAGAGTGAAATTTATCATACTATGATCGCTGTCTCCCAAGGATTCCTTTACCTTAAGCTCCTAATCAAATCCAGTGCATTACACAACACCCAATCCAGAATACCTGATCTGCTAGCAGGCTCAGCCACAAGCTGCTCTAAAAAATCCCATCTTGTAGGCATTCTACAAACTCTCTCTCAGGTTGGATCCAGCACAAACCTGATTCTCCTAATCTACCTGCATATTGAAATCCCCCATGACTATTGTAACATTGCCCTTTTTACATGCTTTTTCGATCTCCCTTTGTAATCTGTAGCCTCATCCTGGCTACTGTTCGGAGTTCTGTATGTAACTCCCACCAGGGTCTTTTTACCCTTGAAGTTTTTTTAACTCTACCTGCAAGGATTCTGCATCTTCCGATCTCCTAAGGTCACCTTAGGAAATCTCCTAAGATTTGATTTCATTTTTTACTAATATAGCCATACAAACCCCTCCACCTACCTGCCTGTCCTTTCAATATAATGTGTCTTCTTGGATGTTAATCTCCCAACTATAATCTTTTTTCAGCCACGACTCAGTGATGCCCACATATCATACCTGTCAATCTCTAACTGCGCTACAAGATAATCTACTTTTATTCTATATACTGCGTGCACTCAAATGTAACACATTCAGTCCAGTATTCGTCACCCATTTTGATGTTGTCTCCCTTTAACACTTCAACTCACCCCACTGACCACAATTTTGCCCTATCATCCATCTGCCTGTCCTCGCTGACAGTTCCACTACACACTGCTTCTACTTGTCCTATCCTTACTTTCACTGGCAGGTGGCACAGAGATTGCTATCCTGGAGATCCTGCTTTTCTGCTTTCTCACCTAGCATTATCCTAAATTAACTCTTCAGGACCTCCTTGCTCTTCCTACCCATGTCATTGGTGCCAAAATGTTACAAGAGTTCTGGCTGCTCACCCTCCCCCTTTAGAATGTCATGCACCTGATCTGAGACATCCCTGAACCTGGTACCTGGAAGGTGACACAACCTCTGGTATGTCCACAGAATCTCATGTCTACTCCTCCAGCTATGGATCTCCTGTCATTACTGCAGTCCTCTTCTCCCCACTTTTCTTCTGAGCCACAGTGCCAGAGACCTGGTCACTGCTGCTTTCCCGCATCAACCCCCCTCCCCCCGGTACGCAATATAGTCTGCCTATTATTGAGGGGAACAGCCACAGGGGTATTCTGCACTGTCGGCCCATTTCCCTTCCCTTTCCTGACAGTCACCCATTTTCCTGCCTCCTGCAACCTAGGGATGACTACCTTCGTGTAGCTCCTATCGATCAACTCCTCTACATGATCTGATGGTCATCGAGCTGCAGCTCCAGATCCTTAACACTTTCTCTTTTTAAGTAGTGTGTGAATTCAGTGCTTCTTGGTACTGATGTCAGCAGAGATTGTGTTATAATCAAATAATCAAAAGTAGAATAATATTTCATTTCAATACAAAAGTTTAAATGATCAATTTTTACATAGCTCAGGTTATCAGTACAAATACAAGGCCTTTGGAAAGATTTGCTTAAGAAACCCAAGGTCATATATTTCCAAAACTCCATACACGCTGTCCCAGGCTATGAACACTCAACTTTTGGAAACCATAAAATAAATATATTCGAAAGTCTGACCTTTCCCTGTAAGAGGCAGAACCAGCTTTCTCTCCTTCCACTTTTACTAACTGTTGTTTCTCATCAGTGTTATGTGCTTTTAATGACATTCGTTTACAATACTATGCTTTCTGTGCTGAGTGACTTTTGTGTATTTTCCAACTTGTAGACAAAATTGACTATGGACATCCATAAAACAACAGATCCTGTTTATTCCTAGGGGACGGACGGCCTGTAACATTTCATCATTCAAACCTAGGACTTGGAGCTAAAGTTCCTGTTTCAGTAATGATTGGGCAAGGTAATCAGAAGACTGGACCAGCATTTGTAATACTGACGTCTTTTGTCAGGTCGGAGTTCTTGTTCTTCTTTGAACAAGTGCAGCTTCCCCACTTGTAAGAGATTGAAAGCGCCTACCCGAAGGTTTTTTAACCGGATTCCACTCAATGACCAAACAACTTTTACTTTTTCCTCCTTTTATTTTTTGCAAGTGCGGCAGTTTGATAGTTCCATTAGCTCCATCAGTCATTAGACATTAGTAATCAGTCATTAGTCATAAGGTGAAAAAACTGACTGCCTCTCGGACTTTGCAGACGAATTCCGACCTGCACAGTCTCCGTTTCTCTAATGGACCGTTATGTTTTCAAACCAGGCAAACATTCCCGAAGGTTCGCGAGCTCTTCTTAAACCTCACAATGTTTCCTAGAAGCGCCCGCACACGATGATCCCCGTGACGAAGCTAATGCTAACCCAAACACAGTGACAGCATTGCTTTTTTCCATGAAACAGTCTCTCAAGTTATTTAAAGTTCAGCATCTTACCGCGGATTCCAACGCTGCTCCCGGACTGCCGCTGTGACGCTGCGGGGTCCTCCCAATGTTCCGGGGCAGAAGCAGCACTCAGGCAGTGGGTTCTATCCGATCTATCGGTGGATTTTTGCTATTACTTTTAAATTTTATTTTCTTTTGACCCTAGGTCCCAATACTTTCTAGAAACTCAAGTATGACTTGCCATCTTTTATACACATTTTTGCTTTTCATAGTTGTTTTCTTATTAAATGAGTTGGTGAGGTAGACAGAGGAGTTGTAACAAAGTTGTTTCTGAGAAGAAAGTGGAATGGTTTGTCTTGCAAGATATACATACATAATGACGTATACACAAGGATGCTTCATTAGACTCCAAAAGTTAACAACTTTCACAATTAGTAACTTCGCTAAGAAGACAGTCTCATCAATCAGGGACAGAGATCCATTAACCAATTACACTCTTCACATGTCACACCAACAAGTGCATAAAAAGAAAAATAAATTTACCAACTGTTATTAAAATTCTGAAAATATGGCACAGCAATTATTCACCGGGAGAAAATCAGAAAATAAATGTGAACAAGTAGACCAATCTCAAATTAAAGGAAGATAGATACTATAATTTGCTTTAATGGGCCAGTGCAAGCCAAAACAGAAAATTAAAATTAAAGCTTGCATTCCTGACTCATATGTGTCATCAGAAAATGATGCACGTATTAACTTCATGCAAGACCATAAGTGATTCACAGGAAGATGTACTGAGGTGAGCTGATGTTTGTCAGTGTAACAAATCCTTCGGCTCACAGTGTTTCGACAAACCAATTAAATTATTAATCAAATGGCCAACTAAACTAATCCCTTCTGCCTTTACAATGTCCATATCCTTCCACTTCCTTCACATTCATGTGTTTATCTAAACATCTCTAAAAGGTCCCTAATGTACCTACCTCTTCCATAACCCCAGGTTTTGTATTCCAGACACCCATCACTCTTTGTGATGAAATTGCTTCTCACACCCCCTTTGAAATAACCCCTTCTCACCTTAATGCCTACTCTCTGGTATTAGACATTTCAATTCTGGGTAGAAGATGCTGTCTGCCAACTCTATCTATGCCTGTCATAATCTTATAAACCTCCATGAGATCTCACCTCAGCCTTTGCTGTTCCAGTAAAAACAACCCAAGTTTGTCTAACCTCTTGTTATAGAATATGCCCTCTAATCGAGGCAGCATCCTGGTAAACCTCTTCTGCACCCTCTTCAAAGCATCAACATCCTTCCTATAATGGTGACCAGAACTGTGTGCAATCTTCCATAGGCATCCTAACTATAAAGCTGCAACATAACTTGCTGACTTTTGAACACAATGCCTCGGCTAATAAAGGCAAGAATGCCATAAGCCTTCTTAGTCACCATAATAACTTATGTAGTCACTTTCAGGGAGATATGAACTTGGACCCCAAGATCCTTCTGCTCATCAACACTGTTATAGATCTTGTCTGAACACTGGCTGGGATGATGGCAAGAATGGCTTGAATTTCTGAATGCAGTTTGGAAGGTACAGGATATATACATCCCAAAGAGGAAGAAGTATTTTAAAGATAAGACAATACAACCGTGGATAAGAAGAGAAATCAAAGCCAACATAGAGTAAAAATTACTGAGAAATTAAAGGATTGGGAAGCTGTTAAAAACCAACATGAGGCAACTTAAAAAGTCATTATGAAGGAAAAGATGGACTAAGAAAGTAAGCTAGTCAATAATATTAAAGAGGATACCAGAAGTTTCTTCAGTTACATAAAGTGTAAAAGAGTGGCGGGAGTGGATATCAGATCACTGGAAAACAATGCTGGAGAGGTAGTAATGGGAGACAAGCAAATGGTGGATGTACTGAATAAGTATTTGCATTCGTCTTCACTGTGGAAGACACTGCCAGTATGTTGGAAGTTCGAGAGTGTCAAGGGTCAAATATGTGAGTTTCCATTACTAGGGACAAGGTTCTTGGGAAATTGAAAGGTCTGAAGATAGATTACCTGGACCAGATGGTGTACACACCATAGCTCTGAAAGAGGTGGTTAAAGAGATTGTGAAGACATTAGTAATGGTCTTTCACGAATCACTAGATTCTGGAATGGTTCTGGAAGACTGGAAAATTAAAAACATCACTCCACTCTTCAAGAAGAGATAGAGCCAGAAGCAAGGAAACTATAGGCCAGGTAGTCTGACCTGGGAAGATGTTGGAGTTGATTATTAAGGATGTGGTTTCAGGGTACATGGTAGCACATGATGAAATAAGCCATAGTCAACATGATTTCCTCAAGGGAAAGTGATGCCTGACAAATCTGTTGGAATTCTTTGGAGAAATACCAAGCAGGATAGACAAAAGAGAATCAGTTGATGTTAAGTAATTTTCAGAAGGCCTTTGACAGGGTGCCAGACATGAGGCACAAGTTAAGAGTCCATGGTATTACGGCTAAGATAGTAGCATGGATAAATCAGTGGCCGATTGGCAGGAAGCAAAGAGTGGGAATAAAGGCAGCCTTTTCTGATTTGGTGCCAATAACGCAGTTATTGCACTGTGTAACTAGTGCAGTTACACAGGCATCTGTTTAGGGACTGCTTCTTTTTACGTTATATGTCAATGACTTGGATGACGGAATTAATGGCTTTGTTGCAAAGCTTGCAGATGTTATGAAGGTATGTAGGTGGAGGGGCAGGTAGTTTTCAGAAAATAGAGAGGCTAAAGATGGACTTAGACAGATTAGGAGAATGGCAAAGAAATGGCAGATGGAATACAGTGTTGAAAAATGTATCGCTATGCACTCTGTTAGAAGAAATAAAATGGTAGACTATTTTCTAAATGGAGTGAAAATTTAAAAAATCTGAGGTGAAAGGGACTTGGGAGTCCTTGTGCAAGATTCCCCAGAGATTAATTTGCAGGTTGAGTCGGTGGTAATGAAGGCAAATGCGATGTTAGCATTCATTGCAGGAGAATTCAAATATAAAAGGAAGGATGTAATGTTGAACATTATAATGTTTATAAAGCACTGGTGAGGTCTCACTTGGAGTATTGTGAGCAGGTGTGGGCCCCTTATCTTAGAAACAATGTCCAGCCAATGGAGGTTCAAAGGAGGTTCATAAAAATGATTCCAAGATTGAATGGAATATCATATAAGAATGTATGATAGATCTGGGCCTGTATTCACCGGAATTCAAAAGAATGAGGGGTGATCTAATTGAAACCTATCAAATGGAGAAAGGTATTGATTGAGTAGATGTGGAGAGGATGTTTCCTATAGTGGGAGAATTTTGACCCAGAGGACACAGCCTAAAAATAGACTGGTGTGCTCTTAGAACAGAGATGAAGAGGAATTTCTTTAGGCAGAGAGTGGTAGATCAATGGAATTCTTTGCCTCAGGCAGCTGTGGAGGCCAAGTCTTTGCAAATATTTAAGGCAGAGGTTGATAGATTCTTGATTGGTCAGGGCATGAAGGGATATGGGGAAAAGGCAAAACACTGGGGCTGAGAGGAAAATTAGTTCACACATGACGAAATGGTGGAGCACACTTGATGGGCCTAATGCCTTATTCTGCACCTATATCTTATCGTTGTATGGTCTTTACATTTACATTTGACCTACCAAGGTTCAACACTTCACATTTGGCTAGGTTAAACTTCATCTGACATTTCTTCACCAATATCTGCAACTAATCATTATAACCATATTAACAATTACAGCACGGAAACAGGCCATCTTGGCCCTTCTAGTCCATGCCGAATGTTACTCTCACCTAGTCCCACCGACCTGCACTCAGCCCATAACCCTCCATTCCTTTCCTGTCCATACACCTATCCAATTTTACTTTAAATGACAATACCGAACCTGCCTCTACCACTTCTACTGGAAGCTCATTCCACACAGCTACCACTCTCTGAGTAAAGAAATCCCCCTCATGTTACCCCTGTACTTTTGCCCCCTAACTCTCAACTCATGTCCTCTTGTTTGAATCTCCCCTACTCTCAATGGAAAAAGCCTATCCACGTCAACTCTATCCCTCTCATAATTTTAAATACCTCTATCAAGTCCCCTCTCAACCTTCTACGCTCCAAAGAATAAAGACCTAACTTGTTCAACCTTTCTCTGTAACTTAGGTGCTGAAACCCAGGTAACATTCTAGTAAATCTTCTCTGTACTCTCTCTATTTTGTTGACATCTTTCCTATAATTGGGTGACCAGAACTGTACACAGTACTCCAAATTTGGCCTCACCAATGCCTTATACAATTTTAACATTACATCCGAACTCCTATACTCAATGCTCTGATTTATAAAGGCCAGCATACCAAAAGCTTTCTTCACCACCCTATCCACATGAGATTCCACCTTCAGGGAACTATGCACCATTATTCCTAGATCACTCTGTTCTACTGCATTCCTCAATGCCCTATCATTTACCATGTATGTCGTATTTTGATTATTCCTACCAAAATGTAGCATCTCACACTTATCAGCATTAAACTCCATCTGCCATCTTTCAGCCACTCTTCTAACTGGCCTAAATCTCTCTGCAAGCTTTGAAAACCTACTTCATTATCCACAAAGCCACCTATCTTAGTATCATCTGCATACTTACTAATCCAATTTACCACCCCATCATCCAGATCATATTTAATTCTACAACAGTGGAACAAAATGTTCCCCTGAAGAAAACAGCAGAAAGGAGACATAGAACACTGACAAGGATCAACAATGAACTGAGTTTTTACTTACAGTAGCTTGATTGTATCTTAATAATGGGGGAAATGGCAAAAATGATGTGGAGAGAAATGATTATGAAAACAGACACCCAACTGGGTGACTGCACTTGGTCAGCAATGAGCAAAGGTCTCTTATTGAAGAAGGTGATAAAAACAGATATGCTCGAGAGACAAAGTATGTGTTTAGGGGGAGAATTTCAGTCTCGTCAACTGCAGGAATTGATGCCAGTATTAAAGCAAAGGAAAAATGCAAACAAGGTCAGAGAGAGGGTTAAGATTAATATGGAAAGTGATGCTATACAGGTAAGGAAGGGTTAGCCGATGACACAAGGAAGCATGAGATACTATCTTTCCCGAGAACTTGGAAGGTTTGCCTAACACTTTGCAAATTCTGAACTACATTCTTATTAGTACTTACCCATAAACAAGAAATAAGTGTGAATCAAGTGGCAAACTCTAGGATCATTTAATCATCATTCATGCAGATTAAAAGTCTACTAAAGAAAAAACAATCAAGAAAATATTAAACTTTTTAATTTGGATGGGCCAGTGGTTCATTGGAAATCAGTTGGCATAGTAGCCACTCAACCAGACTTGATGAAGCACTGAGAGAAACAAGACAGACATGTTCAGAGCTAGGATGAGGGATAAGATTTCCTCCTTGGGCCTCTCTGAATACAACGGTGCCACTACTAGTCCCTGTGCCTTCAGCAGTCAATGCCCTTGATTCTGGAAATCCCTCCCTGAATTCTTCTTATTCTTCAGTTGAACTACTCTATAAAACATACCTTTCATTTAATTTTCAGTTTTCTGCCCTAATATCTCCAAGTGGTTTCATGCCAAATTTGTGCTAGGTTCATAATTCTCCTGTGAAGCTTTTTGGAGATTTTTTTGCTATGTTGAAGGTGCTGTACACACAGTAAGAGTTGCTGTTGCTGGAAAAGGAAGTAGACAGGGAAGAACCTCCTGAACCTTCAGACTCAGTCTTAATGACAAACAATTCCATGAACCTATTGCTCTCTATGGTAAAACTCAGAAATAATGCTAGAAACAACGGGACCTGGAAAACCAACATAATACATCCATCACATCAAAATCTGCATAAAGATCATTCCAATATCCAGGCAGAGATTTAGAATCAGGAATTCTATGACAATCGTACAGACAAAATGATTCAATTCATATGCTTTGTTGTCATCATTCTATGAAATTTGACAGATAACGTCTTGTAAAAATCTACAGTAAATCTGCATTGTTAACTGGCTTCTGTTAATTGTAATTCATTTTGGATCCATTTAATTGACCCAGCAGCTGCTACTTTGTTTCTGTATTGAACTGCAGCTGTTGCAAGTTTTAATGCATGCAGAAATCCTGCAATTTACTCATGCCTAAGTCACCACTAAATACAAATGCTCATCCCATCCTACAGCCATTAAATCATTTACGATTCCAGAATGACTCACATCCAACTCATGTCAACAATACCACTGACAATTCTCCCTGGTTGGTTTCCAATGCACACAAGTAAAGGAGCAGTGCACCAAAGATTAGGACAATTTGACATGTACACCCTGTGGCCACTTTATAGGGACACCTGCTCATTAATGCAAGTATCTCATCAACCGATCATGTGGCAGCAACTCAACGTTGACCCGGTTAAGAGGCTAAGTTGTTGTTCAGACCAAACATCGGAATGGGGAAGATATGCAATCTAAGTGACTTTGACCGTAGAATGATTGTTGGTGCCAGATAGGATAGTTTGAGTATCTCAGAAACTGCTGATCTCCTGGGATTTTCATGTACAACAGTCTCAAGAGCTTACAGAGAATGGTGAGTAGTAGTTCTGTGGGTAAAAAAGCCTCTTTAAAGACAGAGTCAGAGGAGAATGGCCAGACTCATTCAAGCTGATAGGAAAGTGAAAGTAACTCAAATAACCATGCATTACAGCAGTGGTGTGCAGAAGAACACCTCTGAATGTACAACACATCAAACCTAGAAGTGAATGGGCCACAACAGCAAAAGACAATGAATGTACACTCAGTGGCCACCTCATTAGGTACTGCTATGCTCTTCTTCTTAGGCAAAGGCCTGAACTGAAGATGACTTACTTCAATTTAATTTCTGTGGGTTTTGAGGTAGCTGAGAAGGATAATGTGGGAAGCACAAGCTCTTCTACAAATGGGTCAGGAGGTGTCAGACCCAGGGTTCAATGGAGATGTTGCACTTCTTCAAATAAACCTTGAGAACATCCTTCATTTTAAAAAATTCTATCCATCTGGTAATTTCTTCTCCTAATAGAGCTTTGAATGGAAGGTCTGATTTGGGAGCATGATATAAACTAAGCAAACAATGTGACCCACTAAAAGTAGCTGACTGAATCTCATTGCTGGGCATATTGGCCTGGAATCCATTGCAGGGATTTATCTTGACAATGGTTCAGGAGGATCTTATATCAACAGCGTTTGTGGTATTTCACTTGTGCGTTGATGCGCCTGCTGAAAGTAGCCCAAGTTTCAGAAGCATATATGAGGGCAGGCAACACTACTGGTTGGTAGATTCTGTGTTTGTGCCAGATTTCTTCACCATAACTTTTCTTAATTCAGTCACAGGTAATGAAGACAATGGTGTGTTTCATTGTCTGTCTTCACCAAGGGATCGATCCTGAAAAATGGTGGTCTACATCTAATTGGGAACTACCATAATCCTGTCCTATTGGAAAGTGATCTTGTATTCTGTGTATCATTTGTAAGAAACATTCATCGGGCAGAGGGCCTCCAATAAAGGATCTTCCAAGGCTACTATGATGGAGCATTCAATAGTGCTCCGCCTGCTTAAAGTGTGAGGCTAAGAGGTGCTGTAATTGAGTCAAGATTTAATAGAACCAGACTGAGGACTGAACCACAAAAATCAGCTTTTTGAGTCAAGACAGATGTTCACATGTGCAAAAGCATTGACTGGTTATTTGAGCATTATGATTATAGCACTAGCAAATATCGTATGCATCTTTTGATTCTTTTTTAAAAAGGAAGAGCAGAGATTTATTTAGTTTGTAAAAATGGTGATGAGATTTCCATATTCAGGCTTTCATGGTTTATAATTGATCCATTTGATGATACCACTAAAAGACTATTACTTGCAGCTAAATTTCAGACTGGAACCATCATATGCACTTTAGCCTAGTAACCCTGAAATATGTGTGCTATTCTGCTAGCCACGTTTTGTGAAGCTTGGTTATTTTTAATGACTACTGCATGTAAAGAGTTTTTTGTTTGCACTATAAGAGATTAAACGGGGAAACTCTAGGAACGCTGGCAGTTACTCTCCATGCTCACAGTATTAAACCAGTTAAGAGTAGAACACAGATAAATGTGCATTCTGGCCTCAGATGTTTAAAGTTCTTAAAATATGTGCAGTAGATTTTGATTTAAAAGAGGAAGAGACTTAAGGTTAATATTTAGCTCTGATTCTTTCTCAGGACTTGCTTTAAAGATTTCACTTTAATTATACAAATCTATCCTTTACTCTCCTGAAGCTATTTACAAAAAAAAGCTTGCTTATTTATACTAGGAGAATAATTTCTATCTAAGCAAACTTCTGTCTGCTTCTGTTGACTTTGAGGACCAGACACAGTGTTGTTATGCCAGTGCTGTGCTAGTTGGCAACTGGAAGTACACGTTGAGGAAAACTTTATTTTACAAATTAATTCAAATAATGTGAGAGACGTTCTTCATGAAATGGGTTACATCTGTCCAATTATATAAGTTTGCCTTCTTTCATTTTCAAATCTTATGTATTAGACAGCACAGGAAGAGAGATAAGACTACTAATACTATAGAGTACAATTGAATTCATGGTGATGGAAAACACTTTAAAGAGATTGAGACAACAGCATTAAATGTTATTGAACAGATTTTGTGCTTGCTTCACACAAGTAAAATCCTCCAGCTTCTTAAAAAAGTCTGCTGATACAAAATCTACAATTGCTTTGTTGTCTAAACTATGTCAAATGACTTGTATAGCATCAGAATAAGTTGTAACAGACTGCTCCACTTCAATTTCATTGCAATTACATGTCACACAGGGGTAAGGTTGTATTGACGTAGAAGATTCTGGGAAACGTGATTTATGATCAACCTGATCTCTTTTGATCTTGCTCTTACTGCATTACATTGAAATGGTCTTTAATGAAAGGGGAAAGGCAAATTTCAGGACTATGTGCTTAAGGCTGGCTGCACTAAAACCCAGCCAATGTAGTTTAAAATGGACATAGTGTGTATCATAGTTTAAGAAATGGTGGGTGGAAGTGCAGTATAGGCTGGTATTTGTTGCCTTGTTCACAAAAACACCACATAGGGAAGTCAACATGGCTGGTCCAGTTAAGTTTCTGGACAATGGCGATCTCCAGGATATTGATGAATAGTGACTCCATGATGGTAATGCCTCTGAACTTCCAAGGTCATGATTAGACTATCCCATTGGAGATGGCCATGAGTTTTTACTTTGCTACAGGTAGTAGTGGATCACTTACTATGTTGGGAGCTGACAACAGAATTCAAAATCGTGAAATCCTTGACAAACATCCCCAATTTCCAATGGAAAGAAGATCACAGGCAGCTCCAGGGGCCTGGGTTCACTACTGACCTGAAGTGATATCCATGTGTTCTAGCTTCTTCCCACCTCCCAAAAAAGTCTGCTGTGATAGCCCTTATGTAGGCAAAAAGAATCAAAAGGCAAGTGAGAGAGAAGTCGTTATAGATCCACTGGAAAGAAATAAGGAGGAGAATGGGATTGATAGAATTGATCTGCGGGAGCTGGCCGGACTTCAATGGGCCAAATAGCCTCCATGTGCATTATAATGAATAAGGAAGTGACTGAAGAAGAATAGGGCCTAACTCTAGTCATCAGTTGCTATTTTTGATTCAGTACTGTCCATTTTTTCTTTGGTTGTTTCACTGCTGCAGGAAGGACTATCAATAGCAAGAAAGCACAATGAAATAGAGGTGTAAAATACAGTACAATATCACACCCACTGCCTTTTGATAAAGTATATTCAAATACATAACTTGTTAAAATCAGATTGATGAACTATCACTATGTGGATACCTGGCAGCTTCTAATAACTGTCCACAGCTAGTTTAGTAATCATTCAAAGAAAATTAAAGGAGGAATGAAGACAGGCTAACCCTATTGACATCAATGGATCTGGGGCTAGAGGGTAAACAGCTTCAAGTTCATCAGCATCCACATCAACGAGGTCTTTACACACCAGCAGTGTGGTGTGAAAAAGGCCTCCTCAGACAGTTGAGGAAGTTTGGTATAGAACATAGAATAGTACAGCACATTACAGGCCCTTCGGCCCACAATGTTGTGCTGACCCTCAAACCCTGCCTCCCATATAACCCCCCCACCTTAAATTCCTCCATATACCTGTCTAGCAGTCTTTTAAGCTTTGGGTCCCCAAATCCTAAGAACTTTCTACAGGGGCACAATTGAGAGCATCCTGACTGGCTGAATCACTGCCTGGTATGGGAACTGTACCTCCCGGGGTTCCACAACCTGCCATTGTTGTTCGGCACGCCAAAGGCTCGGCCTAAGAATCCAGCTCAGATTCGAAAGCCAAGGATCTCAGGGCTCTGGAGACGGAAGGATCGAGGGTCGGTGTCTTCGGGGAAGTCGGGATATCTCCTGTGTGCCCAGACAAAGATCTCGGGATCTTTGTGGTCTTCAGGCACAGAGCCTGAAAAAAGCGACATGGCAGACTTTTAACATCATAAACCAGAGAGTTTGTTATGTCTCCCCGCTTGCTGGAAAAATGGAGATACCTCTTTCTCCCTCATTACGGAGAGAGGGAGAGAAGGGGGGGGAGGGAGGGAGGGGGAGGGGGGACAGGGAGAGGGGGGGGAGAGAGAGAGAGAGAGAGAGAGAGAGAGAGAGAGAGAGACACACACACACACACACACACACACACTACGTTGATGCCGGGTGAAGTGCAAAGTCTTTGGGGTAATTGCAAGTCTGTGTCTTTGCTGTTGCTTTGCTCATGTTTCTGTGCTCGGTAGCGGTGCAAAAGTGCTTTTTTTTGCTGGTGGGTGAAGGAGGGATTTGCGCTCTCTACTGCTTCTGCGCGGGAGGGGGAAACTTGTGGGGGGGGTACTTTGGGGTTCTGACAGTTAACTGTCTTTCATTCTTTGGGAACTCCTCTGTTTTCCTGGATGGTTGCGAAGAAAAAGCATTTCAGGATGTATATTGTATACATTTCTCTGACATTAAATTGTACCTTCAAACCTGTGAATAATATGATGAATTAAAATGATACATAGTTCATTTTTTTCATAATTAAAGACAAAGACGTTGAAATTTGATAAAGCTTGAAAGATATTAATCCACCAATAATCTGCAAAATTATCAATCCTTCCCAAAATGTAGCTTATTAAATTAATTATTCCTTTCACTTTTCATTCTGCTAATGGGAAGAAGCCAACAGAGAGCCATTAGCCAAGCAAAGTGGTGTATTAAACTGTTGTACTGATATGAATGAGCACAGAGTTAAAGTATGCCCAACCACGTCTGCTCCATGAAAGGCAATGTTATGGTGATGGAAGTCATAAACGGCTAACTTGACAATTTAGACACGAACCAATTCAAATACAGTTCTGACAAGTGTATCTGGTAAACTAATTTCAGAATGAGAAAGGAAAACTGCACACATTGTTTGCTTTAACAGCAATATACTGTGAATAATTACCATAAAAACACAACATCATCTGACAAATCTTTCCCTTCATTTCCATTTGCGTGCAGGGTTAAAGTTAAAATTTGTACTACCTAAAAAGGAATCAAGCTATTCTGTTGGCTTTTATAGTCAGGTATTCAGTACAATTCATAATCAAAAGTCTGTAAAAAAAAAAGTGGTGTGAACAAATTCAGGTAAAAGCTCCACTGGAGAGAGTACTGAGACTCCATGAACTGTGCTTGATTATTTGGTTTTAATCAGACTGTTAATGGGACATGCAATTTACCTGAAGGTAACAAAATAAAAGGTAGTGATTACCAATAAGTCTTCTCTTGATTCCTCTCCAAAGATGGCATCTATATAATGACCTTGACATTTATGCTTTCCTCAGCTGAATTGAATTGTTGACTAGATTCATACCCTCAATAGCCATTTAGCATAACATATCAGCCGACAAACACTGTCTGTTGTACCAAACATTTGGACAAAAAGGCAAAAGCAAAGGTGAACATAAGAAATAGGAGCAGGAGGAGGCCATCTGGCCCATCGAACCTGCTCTGCCATTCAGTAAGATCATGGCTGATCTGGGTATGGATTCATTTCCACCTACCTGCCTTTCCCCCATAACCCTTAATTCCCCTACTATGCAAAAATCTATCCAACCTTGTCATAAATATACTTACAGAGGTAGCCTCCATAGCTTCATTGGCAGAGAATTCCACAGATTCACCACTCTCTGGGAAAAGCAGTTCCTCCTCACCTCCATCCTAAATTTACTCCCCCAAATCTTAAGGCTATGTCCGCTAGTTCTAGTCTCACCTACCAGTGGAAACAACTTTCTTGCCTCTATCTTATCTATCCCTTTCATAATTTTATATGTTTCAATAAGTTCTCCTCTCATTCTTCTGAATTCCGGTGAGTACAGTCCCAGGCAACTCAATTTCTCCTCAGAGTCTAACCCCTTCATCTCTGGAATCAACCTGGTGAACCTCTTCTGCACTGCCTCCAAAGCCAGTATATCCTTCCTCAAATAAGGAGACCAGAACTACACGTAGTACTCCAGGTGCGGCCTCACCAGTACCCTGTATAGTTGCAGCATAACCTCCCTAAATATTCCTCTGTCTGATCAGTCCCCAAGCTGATGGGTACAAACATTGATTTGTCCAACTTCAGGTAATTTCTCCCCTTCCCCCTCTTTCTTTGTCCAGTTCCTATTCTTTTTCCCTTCTCTTCTCACCTGTCCATGGACACCCTCTACTTTCCTTCCTCCATCCTTCTCTCCCATAATCCATTGTCCTCTATCTGGTTCCTTCTTCTTTTGCCCTTGAACTTTTTTCACATATCACCTCCCAACTTCTCACTTCATTCTCCCTCCCCTAACCATCCCCCTTCCTCCTCCACTGGTTCACCTATCACCTGCCAACTTGTACTACTTCCCCTTAATCTGGTTTCTGCCCCCTGCCTTTCCAGGGTCTTGGCCTGAAAGATTGACCGGTTATTCCCCCTGATAGATGCTGCTGACTTGCCGAGTTCCTCCGGCAATTTTCTGTGTTGTGGTGAATATCCTTTGCATTTTTTGGTGGTGGGGAGAGAGGGAGAGGCTGTCAACAATAATGAAGCTAAAAAGAAACGTTTCAACTTCTACTACACAACAGTTAATAGAAATAAATAGTAGATATATTTCACTTTATAACCTGAGACCTCAACCATTCAATTTGAAACATTTTTCATACTGCAAGTTAGAAGCATTTCTAAAATTCTAAATGGTTTTGCACTGCAACTGCCCAGAAGTTTTCTCTACTGTTAGTGGCATTTTTCATATTCTCAATGCAACTGCAGTTGGAAATGCTATTTCAGAAGGACAGAAGTACAGGGACCTTCCAGAACTCAGAAACAATGTGCAATTGATCCTCTTTTTTAAATAAAATTCAGATTAAGGACATAGAGAACAGCTCTGGCACATACATGATGAAACAGAAAATGGTGGCAATACTCAGCATATGACACAATGCTTAAGGGGACAGAAACAAGGTTAACATATCAGGTCTCTTCAAAAGAAATAGAAAAAGTTAGAGATAAGAGAGTTCTGATGCAGAGTAAAGGGGAAAGGGTTGAGAGAAGAGAAAGAAAGGTCTCATATGTACCTGCACTTCATTCTCCATTGCTCTCTGAAATGTAGATGTACTGTATGTTCATTTGCCATGTGTTACTGAAAAGCTTTTGACTATTAAGCTTCTCTTCATGAACACAAACTTACCATTATCCTTACAGGCCGTCAGAAAGCACGGAATCATCTGTACAACATCTGTGACCTTATTCCTCACCATCTGCTCTTCATCTTGCAGAAGAGTGAAGATACATCTCCACAGGGTTAAAGTATCCTGTAGATCTGCAAAAGCAAAGGATGTGTTCTCAGCAATAATTATCCAAAATAACACTGTCTCAAAAGAAGAGAATATTCCAAAAGAAAATATTCTGGGCTATGATTAAAACAACATACTTTGTCTACCCCAACTCAACATCATCTGGTCAAGGTCTACACATTCAGATCTATACATCGAATTAGGGCTTTTCCCTTTGGAGCAAAGGGTGATGCGAGGCAACTTGATAGAGATGCATAGGATGATAAGAAGCATAAATAGGGTGGACAGTCAGTGCCTTTTTCCGAGGGAGGAAATGGAAATGAAAGGGTCCATGAAATTTTAAGGTGACTGGAGGAAGTTTTAGGGGGTATGCCAGAGATTGATTTTTTTTATGAAGAGAGTGGTAACTGTGAGGAATACACTGCCAAGGGTGGAGGTAGTAGCAGATATATTAGGGAGATTTAACAGACACTTCGATAGGGACATGATAAAACAAAAATTGAGGGTTATGAGAGAGGGAAGAATTGGATTCCACCTTGGTTAAAAGGTTGGCAAAACATTGTGGGCCAAAGGACCTGCATTGTACTGTATTGTTCTACTAGTATCTATGGTCCCCTGGTATCTCAGTTGAAGCTTAGTTTGACTAAGGAAGTTGGTAGGATGTTTTATTGTAACAAACCTAATCAATGTTTTAAACGTAGTTTGGATATGATCTTATTCTGGCCTAAGCACCAGGCAACTGAGCAGTAAAGAAGTAAAGAAGATTTCAATCTTGAGCCAGCAGTATAGCTCAGAAAGTCTCTCTGGGCCAGCAGCCAACAGCAACTGGAAGAAGGACCAGGTCAAGGAGAATGTGGGAAAGTGGAAAGGGAAAGAAGTGATTGGGAGTTGAAAGTGAGGGCATTGATCACTGCTGTCCAATAGACCATGAGCTTTGTATTAATTCTACTGTCTTAATCTTCAAACACTATTCTTCTCAAATGACAAAAAAGTTGCATTGATGCATGATGATTTTGGCGAATCATAGCATCAATGTTTGCCTTCATTGAGAAGTAATTCCCAATACGCAAGGCAATTCACACTTCCAGGGTCTCATAGTGTACCATTACACTTGTGGTGTTGTATGGCAACTCCAATTATCAACCTGTATTTTATTTCCTGCTGCTATAGGGGAACTGGATTAAAATATTCTGCAGTCTACTACCAAGTTTTATTTACAATATATGCTTATCTGAACAGAATACTTTCATCCCAAGCAGTTAAGTAAATCTGGATCTCATTCTGTTTCCTTGAGAAAATAAGGAATTCTTTGAGAAAAATAATTAAAATTTTGTAATCAATGAAATTAAATTACATTTCATGACCTAACTTATTTTAGACCAGTTCAGACTAGTCGAAATGCAGAATTCAATTATTCTTAAGTAAAGGGTAAAGCAAGATTTTAATGGGTGTTCAATGACTTTCTAGATGATTAAGTGTGAAACAGTGTTCTACTGAATGAGGTAATAGTTCAAGGAGTCATGTTAATTTTAAAACTGCCTCAGTAGGGTAGCATTATAAATGCAAGCAATGTAGAAATCATGCATGAATTACCGTACAATATATTGACGATCATCTCTTGGGGGAAGAATATAAACAAATCACTCTGCAATGTTGATGGATCTATACAGTTATTCACAGAGCAGCAGCAAACACATTTCCTGTCTGCTTTTTCTTCTTAGTCTAAAGTATTTACCCACCTAAATAAAGCTGTTTATTGGCAAGGAAAGATGGGACAGCAGCAATGAGGACTTCTGCAGCTGTCAATCGCATTTCTGTCTGCTGCTCTACTCCACAACTCTGTTCAACTAAATGGACCCACTGTCTGAGCTCTTCACTTATGGAATCCAAGGTTTTCTGCTGAGAAAGAGCCGTATATGAGAAAGTTATAGAAACTATTCTCAGAAGACGTATTGATTTACCATAAATGATTAGGTGGTTTGCATTACCTCCTGTTCCTTCTGCACAAGATGGATCACTAATTTTGAAGTCAGATTAAGTGTTGCACTTTGCATCTCAACACTAAAATACAGAAGGAAAAACACAGTAAGTATATAGCTGGGATTCAAAACAGAAGTTAAATTGACAAAATATATTTAAATTAAATTTAACCAAAACATCATCAACTGCTAATTTCCAAAGCATATCCCTAAACATCCTGAAACAAGTGTGTTCTTCATCAAAAGCACACGCAATTACTTAAATTATCGCACTTTCTGAGGGTCATGCAAGTACATTCTGGAGACAAACTCCTTTTCAATTATTTATATAAGTATTAGGCTTGGGTCATGGAGGTGCATACCCCTGGTTCCATTCTTTGTACATGCCATTTGCCTTCAAGGGGACAAGATGCCTGCATTCAACTTTCCAACATGCATCCCATTTTGTAATTTGTTTGCTTGAACTTGTTAGATAATTTAATGACTGGCAGTGCAGAGTGATTACTCCTAAATTAGAAGAAAATGTAAGATTTGAAAAGTTAAGCTCTTGCTGTCACATGTTATTACTATTAATTTTAAGACAGTGATATAAAGGTATTGGACAGATCTTTAGGTTGGAGTCCTAACATAAAAAAGGCTACGTTTGGGGGAATTGGGATCTAGCAGAGGTCATCCGGTAAGCCTGATTGAAAGGAAAGGAATGAATGGCAAATACAAGGCTTTAAGAGTGTGTTAGCAAGGATCCAGGAGCAGCACGTTCCTGTTAGGGTGAAGGTAAACCTGGCAAGTTCAGGACACCTTGGCAGGCAAGAGATATTGAGTCTCTGGTCAAGTAAAAGAAGGAAGCCTACATTGGGCTTGGGAGCTTGATGACTAAATAGATTAACAATACTCCTAACAAGACACACAAAATGCTGGAGGAACACAGCAGGCATCTATGCATCACAGCATCTATGGAAAGGAGAAAACAGTTGACGACTTGGGGCAAGACATTGACTGTTTATTTACTCTTTTCCATAAACGCTGCCTGGTCCAACATTTTGTGTGCGTTGCTTGGATTAAAATGGGTGGCCACTGGGAGATCCCGCTTTTTCTGGTGGATCTATTTCTGTCGGAGAGCAACAGGGAAAAAGCCTATCCCGGAGAAATTTGAATTTTCCCTTCGATGGAAATTCAGTGAAACCCTCTCTCACTGCTCCCCCTCTATGCTCCCTCCTGCCCTCCAACAGAAATAGATCCACTAGAAAAAAGCTGGATCTCCCAGTGGCCACCCATTTTAAGTCCACATCACATTTTGATATGCCTACCCATGGTCTCCTCCACTGTCGTGATGATGCCGCACTTATTATGAAGGAACAATACCTTATATTCTGTTTGGATAGCCTCCAGCATGATTACATGAACAACAATTTCTCAAACTTCCGGTCATGCCCCCCACAACCCATCTCCTTCTCCATTTCCTATACTCTTTTCCTCTCCCACCTTATCTCCTTGCCTGCCCATCACCTCCCCCTGGTGCTCCTCCCCTTTTTCTTTCTTCTGTGGTCTTCAGTCTCTTTCATCAATCAACTTTGCAGCTATTTATTTCATCCTTCCCCCTTCAGGTTTCACCTATCACCTTGTGTTTCTCTCTCCCTTCCCCCCACCTTTTAATTCTACTCCAGCTTTTTTTCTTCAGTCCTGTCCAAAACATTGACTGTGCTCGCTTCCATAGACGCTACCTGGCCTGCTGAGTTCCTCCAGCATTTTGAATGTGTTGCTCGGATATCCTGCATCTGCAGATTTTCTCTCATTTAAAATTATGAGGTGCATAGAGAGTGTAATGCCCTGGTTAAGGTTTTACTGCTAAGCATTTACTGTTAATGCTGTGGGATATTTCATTTAATAATTTTCCATAGAAGCAGTGTGTTCTTTTGGTAGTGTTTGGGTTACTGGGTTGTGATGTTCAGCTTAGGAATGTTAGGTCAGCCAATCGGGATGGTGGAATTGGGAGAAGGTTCCAGGGAAAGTTAGGTGGACAGGTTTTATGACGAACACTAAAGGGGTTGAGGTCCTTTCCGGTGGGAGATGGAGAGAGTAGATCAAGAGAGCCAGCGGTAGGATTCGATCCAACCGGAATGTACTTTTCAATGGAGTCCAAGATGGAAAGTTCTAGCAGTGAACAGGAGTTGGCACTGTGAGTATATGGACACCTCCAGCTTTTGGAAGATCTGCGCGCCAACTTTCTACATATTTGACTGTCTTAATTATAATGGCCCTCTAATTTTTTTTCTTCTTGAAGGGTCCTTCTGAAGGGTCTCAGCGTGAAACCTCGATTGAACTCTTTTCTATAGATGCTCCCTGGCCTGCTGAGTTTTTCCAGCATTTTGTGTGTGTTGCTTCATAAATACACCTTTCTTATAATTGTAAGTGGGCAGCATTTATACAGTATTCACTCAGATTGGGGTGTGGGTGGTTGAAACATCCTGGCTCTCCCAGTCTAGTGGACTCGAGTTATATTGACCCCTTATGTACGGAGTTTGAGAAAGGTGGTTCTCTCACAGCAGAGTCCATTGGCTTGTTAGCGAGGGGCTAACCGGCCGTGTTTCTAGAGACACCGGGTAAAACGGGTTTTATGGGCTTTTTTCCATTGAAATTGAGTGAGATGAGAACTACAGTTCATGGGTTAAGGTTGAAATCAGAATCAGGTTTACGAGGGTGATTGATAGGTGTGTGGCCTAAGGTAGAAGGAGTCAATTTTGGAAAACCTAGCACATTTATTTTTCAATGCAGTCTCCGCCTACATTTACACACTTAGTCCAGCGATCATGGAGCATACAGATCTTGGTCTTCCAGGAAGAGTCCACAGCAGTGGTGATTGATAAGGACATGGCCTAAGGTAGAAGGAGATGAGTTATACAGCTTTCGTTACAGGCACATGCAGGTCAACTCTTTGAGTGATTATGCAGAAAGCTTGAAGTTAATAACTCATCTCCTTCTACATTAGGCCACAAACTTATCAATCACCCATTGAGTATTTACTGATGAGTTATTGGAGGTCCAAGATCCGTATGCTCCACGCCCGCTGGACTAAGTGTGTAAAAGTAGGAGGGGACTATGTTGAAAAATAAATGTGCTAGATTTTCTAAAATTGACGCCTTCTACCTTAGGCCACTGTTATGATCCCAGCCCCCTCCTTTGTGAGAATCGCAAGAGCACCCGTCGAAAGAGGGGGGTCAGTAGACCCAGTAGGAGAGAGAGATAGATTCCGGGATTGGAATTTGTGGCTGGAATCACAGAAAACCGCTTTTAACTAACATTGGGGAGAGGGAACCAACGCTCCCCCGATTTCACGGAAGATTCATCAAGACTCGGCAAGTTCTTTCTCTTCTCCCCCCAATCTCTCTCTCTCGGTCGCCCCACGCAAAACCCAGTGACTTTCAAAGGGCTGAGGCCTGCAGACTTTCAGAGTGACTTTTATATTTCCAACGGACAATCTATTAACCCCTAGACACCAGCAGAGCTCACTTCTTAATGATGATTATTACTATACCCGCACTTTAGATTGAATGTTGACGATGTGCACTATCTGAATGTATGTATTAACCCTATTTTTGTGTCCCTTTATAAATAAAAACGTCTGAAAATAGTGACAACAGACTTCAACAGACCTCTCTATCTTTGCTGGTAAGTTATCCAGTTATGGGATATGTAATAATTGGGTTTCTCGTCTCGGGATTTGACACCAAATTGGGAGGCCAGTGAATCGGGCTTGTAAATCAAAAAACTTGAATCTGGTTACGCGGGTAGCCAGACGGGAAACCAGCAAAGATGGACGTGGGGGAATTTATGGAAAACCCGACGGAGGGGGCGCTAGAGGCGGCCACCAAATCAGACTTGTTAAATTTGGCGAAGGGGGTTGAACCTCACAGAAGTGAGGTCGTCCTTGAAAAAGCAGGAGGTACGAAGGGCCATAACTCAGTATTACGTTGGGAAGAAGGTGTTTGAAGATAGGTATTGGAAGATATCCCTGACAAAGTACCATCAAGTGGGACGGTTCAGGTAGAGGTGGAGAAATTAAAGGTGGAACGTGAACTTAAGTTACAAAAGCTGGAAGTGGCTGAGAGAGAGAGAGAGAGAGAGAGAGAGAGAGAGAGAGAGAGAGAGAGAGAGAGAGAGAGAGAGAGAGAGAGAGAGAGAGAGAGAGAGAGAGAGAGAGAGAGAGAGAGGGAAAGGCAAGAGAGAGAGAGGGAAAGGCAAAGACAGCATGAAATTCACCTAAAGAAGCCAGAAGCAGAAGAGAAAGAGAAGGAACGGGCCGAGAAAGAGAAATAGAGGCAACATGACCGGGAAATTGAGAAGATGAAGAACAAGCGAAGAGATCAAGGGTTAGACCAAGCAGAGCGGTTTCATGTTAGTTGGGAGTTGAGATTGGTGCCCCCGTTCGAGGAGACAGATGTCGATAGTTATTTCCTGCTTTTTGAAAAGGAGGCAGTAAATCAGAAGTGGCCAAAAGAGCAGTGGGTGGCGTTGTTACAAAGTGTGTTAAAGGGGAAGGCCCAACGAGCATATGCGGCCTTGTCCCTGGAGGAGGGAGGAGCGGAGAATTATGATGAGGTGAAAAAGGTAATTCTCCGGACTTACGAATTGGTACCTGAGGCATATAGACAAAAGTTTAGAAATTTAAGGAAAGGGTGGAATCAAACGTATACCGAGCTAGCCCATGAGAAGGGGGTGCTCTTGGACCGTTGGTGCACCGCAGAAAGAGTGGGCAAGGATTATGGGCATCTCAGGGAGTTATTTTTGATTGAGGAATTCAAAAGTTGTGTTCTGGAGGAGATCCGGGTGTATTTGAATGAGAAGCCGGATAAGTCCTTTTCAGAATTTGCCAGGTTGGCGGACGAATATGCCCTAACCCACAAGTCAAAGACTCCCTCGAATAGAGGTCCCCAGAGAGACCGTGGGAACGATCGAGAAAGTCCAACGAGTGAGGCAGAGGTCCCACCGGGAGCTAGCGGTAAGGTTGAGGGGGAAAGGCAAGACGGCCAGAGGGCTCCGGGTTTGACCTGTTTTAATTGTGGAAAGGAGGGCACATTGCATCTCGATGCTTTGCTCCGAGGAAGGAGATGGGAAGAGGGAAAACCACAGTCCCTATAGGGTGTGCCGTGGTAATCAGCAAATCGACCAGAGAGCCGAGGGTAGACAGAGTACGAGAGGGCTCTGGGAGTTGTCTGTCACACGGAACCGTGTCTGTGACGGAGGGAGACACACCAGTTTCCGTACGAATCTGGAGGGATACGGGCTCTGAATTATCCCTGGTTAGCCGTAAGCTACTAGAATTTGGTCGGGAAACGGGCATGGTAAAGGTGGAAGGAATAAACAAACGGATAGAAATGGTGTTCTTATATAAGGTCATTCTGGATTGTGAGTTGGTGTATGGATCAGTTGAAATAGGGGTGCCCTCAGAATTCCCGAGAGCTGATGTGGACATGCTGCTGGGAAACGACTTAGCGGGGGTAAGGTTTGGTCAGCCATGCTGCCAACCTGGCGACCGGCGAGTACGGTGGCCCCGTCCCTAGCGCCCAAAGACCATTTTGCCGGCGCGGTCACTCGCAGCCTGTCGAGAGAGACAGCTGTGAACGAGAGCAGTTTAAATCTGGCCAGTTTTGATTTGGCCGAGACGTCTTTGCCGACCCTGTGCCATGAGGGTTTCGAGGGTGGTAAGACGAAGAGTAGTAAAGTGAAAGGGGGTAAGGGAGAGGAGATAGATCTGCCTTTAGCGAAGAGAAAGGTCCTAAAGGTAGGAGATAAAGATGAGAAACAGATAAAGCTGTTGAAAGGTCCAGAGTTGGACGTGGATGATCTGTCTGGTTTGGCAGAATTGTTTGAAGAACGTGAGAGTTCGAAAGGTGTTCCCGATAATGAGAGGAGGGCAGTCCTAGATGGAAAGGATACCCTTGCCTCGAAGGGGTCTGCTGAAAGGGCCGAGGAGGTTGTTTCAGCTCGCAGGGTTGCACCTTCCCCGGGTGGGAGCTGCCCAGAGAGTAACTGGGAGGATCGGGGGAAGTTAGAATTTGAAAAAGGTACGGGTGTTGAAAGCCTGGAAGAGGCCAATGTCCCGTTTGAGTGTGTCCGAGATGGGGATGACCGAGGTGCTGAACCTGGTAACAGAGCTCAGAAGAAGTCTGAGGTATCTGATCCAGTGGAACGGGGCGGCCGTCCTTGTGGGTCAGATGGACTCGGTTCAGTGGGAAAAGGGTTAACCTTGGTAACCGGGGAAAGTGTGAGTTCCCCGGCGTCTGTACTCGAAGGAGTGATCAAAGTTAATGCAGAATTTAAGAATGGGGGGGTGAGGATTGTTGGCGAAGGAAACGAAAAGCCTGTAGTTTCCAAATCGAAGGAAGAAATCTTAAACCTGGCAGTTCGCTCACAGAGTGAGCCGGGGAATAGTGGGGCCCCCCACTCTATTGTTATGCCAGGATGGGGTGTGAAAAGGCTGCCTTCGACAGGCTACTTGAGCGAAGAGTTCGAATCAAACACCAATAGCCTGAAGGGGACTGATAAAAGGGCCAGCCACCTGGGAAAAATCGAAGAATTGGGTGAAAAGGGTCTAAGTTTGGGGCATGGTGTTGCAAAAATAACCCAGATGAACGAGGCTGGCAGGAGTTCACCACGAAAAATTACTCAAGTTCCCCACGGGGGGGCTCGCCGAAAAAGAGGTGACGGTTAATGGAGATGCCATTGTTAGACAGCCAGGCAGGTTGAACGGGTTTGCGCCAAAGCCTGGGAATACTAAAGACAGCCCTTTGGAGACCTGCCGGTTAAGTTAAACGACTGAAACGATTAGTATTCGCGTAAACTTTTGTAAATGCACCTAAGCTAAGGTCACACCTCCTTAGTTTTGTTGCTTAGGGAAAAAAAATAAATAGGTGGTTATTAAATTGAAGTCTGATGTACAATTCGCCATGTTAAGATATTAAAGAAAGGGACACTGTAGTCGTTAACTATTTGGATACTGACTTGAATGTATAACGGTAGTATTTTGTGAAAAGAAAAACTTGTGTATTGTGTTAGATTCAAAACTCCTGTAAGACTGTGGACCACTCCGTTTTAACCGCTGGTAAAAACGTTTTTTAAGAGGGGAGGTGTTATGATCCCAGCCCCCTCCTTTGTGAGAATCGCAAGAGCACCCGTCGAAAGAGGGGGGTCAGTAGACCCAGTAGGAGAGAGAGAGAGAGAGAGAAACGTGCCAAATTGCAGGTCCCACCAGGGATACAGAATAAAGACAACAGCGACTATTGTCTCATGGAGACCACGTGAAAAGCCCTTGGGCAAGGTGGGCTGGTTGAGAGAGAGATTGCATCATCCCAACCTGATTGACACCTGCGACCCCGTGAGGAAGTATAAAGGAGAGTCTCAGGGGGACAGCCCCCTCAGACGCACCAAGAAGACACGAGAGAGTGATCCCACAGCAGCGGGAAGCCATTCTGAAGGAAGCCACGTGCATTAGATTCCGGGATTGGAATTTGTGGCTGGAATCACAGAAAAACACTTTTAACTAACATCGGGGAGAGGGAACCAACGCTCCCCCGATTTCACGGAAGATTCATCGAGACTCGGCAAGTTCTTTCTCTTCTCCCCCCAATCTCTCGCTCTCTCGGTCGCCCCACGCAAAACCCAGCGATTTTCAAAGGTCTGAGGCCTGCAGACTTTCAGAGTGACTTTTATATTTCCAACGGACAATCTATTAACCCCTAGACACCAGCAGAGTGTCTAGTTATCCAGTTACGGGATACGTAACACCACGAACTTATCAATCAGCCCTTGTACTATCACCGGCATATGGCATGAAATTTGTTAACTTAGCAGCAGCAGTTCAATGCAATACATAATCTGGCAGAGAGAGAGCGAGAGAGAAAAATGATAAATAAAACATGATAACTAAACAAGTAAATCAATTATGTATATTGAATAGATTCTTTTAAAATGTGCAATAACAGAAATACTGTATATTAAAAAAAAGTGAGGTAGTGTCCAAGGGTTTAATGTCCAAAGCTTCAAAGTCCATTTAGGAATCAGGTGGCAGAGGGGAAAAAGCTGTTTCTGAATCGCTGACTGTGTGCCTTCAGGCTTCTGTATCTTCTACCAGACAGTAACAGTGAGAAAAGGGCTTGCCCTGGGGTGCTGGAGGTCTTTAATAACAGATGCTGCCTTTCTGAGACACTGCTCCCGAAAGACGTCCTGGGTACTTTGTAGGCTAATGCCCAAGATGGAGCTGAATAGATTTACAACCTTCTGCAGCTTCTTTCGGTCCTGCGCAGTAGCCCCTCCATACCAGACAGCGTAGCAGCCTGTCAGAATGCTCTCCACGGCACATCTATAGAGGTTTTTGACTGTATTTGTTGACATGCCAAATCGCTTCAAACTCCTAATAAAGTATAGCCACTGTCTTGCCTTCTTTATAACTACATCAGAATGTTGGGACCAGGTTAGATCCTCAGAGATCTCGACACCCAGGAAATTGAAGCTGCTCACTGTCTCCACTTCTGATTTGCTCTATGTGGATTGGTATGTGTTCCTTTGTCTTACCCTTCCTGAAAGGTGAAATGTTTAAGGAGAAGATGAGAAGGAGCTTCTTTACGCAGAGGGTGGCACATGTGTGAAATGAGCTGCAAGTGCAAGTGTTGGATGTGGATTGGATTTCACAAATTTAAAGAGAAATTTGGATAGGTACTTAGATGGAAGGGGTATGGAGGGATATGGTCCAGGTGCAGGTCAATGGGACTAGGCAGATTAATAGTTTGGCACAGTCCAGACAAGCCTAAGAGCCTGTTTCTGTTCTGTGACTCTATCTACAATGGAAAAAAATAGAAATTTTACATTACTAGGGAGGAGGAATCTGCAGCCTTAAGAAGGATAAATCTCCAGGGCCTGACCACGTGCACCCTTGGGCACTTTTGGAAGGCAAGAGAGGAAATTGTGGAGCCCTTTAGCAGAGATATTCGCTTCACTATTAGCCACTGGTGAAGACTGGAAGGTGGATAACAATGATGAAGGGTAGCAAGGACAAGCCAAGGGAATACAGGCCAGTCAGCCTGAAATCTGTAGCGGGGATGTTAAAGGAGGGGATTCTGAGGAAGCCAACCGTTAGATATAGAGAGTCTGATTAGGAGTTTGTATGGCTTTGTACATGCGAAGTCATGCTTGATAACCCTTTTGGAGTTTTTTGAAGAAGTAACCAAAAAGGTACAAGGCAGTGAATGCTGTCTATCTGGACTTCAGTAAGGTCTTTGAAAAGGTTTTGCAGAATAGGTTGTTCAGTGAAGTTAGGTCTTATGGAATGCACAGATAGACAATAGACAGTAGGTGCAGGAGTAGGCCATTCGGCCCTTCTAGCCAGCACCGCTATTCAAGGTGATTATAACTGATCATACACAATCAGTACCCCGTTCCTGCCCTCTCCCCATATCCCTTGACTCCGCTATCTATGAGAGCTCTATCTAACTCTCTCTTGAATGCATCCAGAGACTTGGCCTGCACTGCCTTCTCGGGCAGAGATAATAGGTAGGTAGTTCTGAAGATTCAAAATTGGTTCTGAGGTAAAGTCCAGAGGGTGGTGGTTGAAGGTTCTCTCTCAGAATGGAGTTATTCATTATTTACTCAAATGATTTTAAGATGAATGCACAAGGTTTGATCAGTAAGCTTGCGGATGACACAAAATTCTGAGGTGTTGATTGTGAAGGTTATCATATTTTACAGAGGAATCCTGATCAGCTGGGGAAGCGTGGTGAGGAGTACCGAATGGATTTCAGAGTGAAGTGATGCATTCTGGAAAGGTAAAACTGCATAGGACTTATACTATGAATGGTAGGGTATGTAGGAGTGTAATGGATCTAGGAGTGGAAGTGCTTAGTGTGTTGTTAACTGTATCACAGGTAGGCAGGGTGGTGAGAAAGGCATTTAGCGCGCAGGCCTTCATCAGGCAGGGCACTGAGTACATGATGTTGCAGTGGTACAAGTTGTTGGTGAGGCTATTCCTGGAATACCGCATACAGTTTTAGTCACCCTGTTATAGGAATGTTACGCCTGTGTCCCAACTCTGAGGGGCCGAAGAGTACAAAGTAGCCCCCTCCTTTTTGAGAATCGCAAGATCGCTGTTAAGTCAGGGCAGGAGACCCAGGAAATGAGAGAGACACGTTTGGAATGTCCTGGCCCCTCAGCGATACAAAGCCACGGAAAAGGTCATTGTCTCTTGGAGATGGAATTGTGTATTGAGTACTATGCTTCGTGGAAGCCCTCAGGCAACGTGGGCTGGTTGGGGGGTGGCATCATTCCACCCTGATTGACATCTTGAGACCCCGTGAGTGGGGATAAAAGAGGGTCTGGGGAATGGCCCCTTGAGATGCACCAGAAGAAAAGCTATAACTCCTGTAACAGCGTAATAGCGAAAACCGGTGGAAAAGCCCACGTGCGTCCTTTTCCATTTGCCTCGGAATTGGTGGGTCTTACCACGGAAGAACGGCTTTAGCTAACACAAAGGAGAAATCAGCCTCAACGACTCTCGAAGGATTGACATCATAAAAGGAATGGGCAAGTTTTAAAACTCTCTCTCTTGACTCAAACCAAAGGCTGCAGCCTGCAGCTTGAGTGAACTAAAGTGACTTTTATACTTCTATCAGACAATACATTACCCCCTAGACAACGATAGAGCTATTTCTTATTGATTATTATTATACCCGCACTTTTAGATTTAGTATTGACGACATATATTACCTGTATGTTTGCATTGATATTATTTTTGTGTATTTTTATCAATAAATACTGTTAAAAATAGTACCATCAGACTTCAACGGACCTCTCTATCTTTGCTGGTAAGTGACCCAGTTACAGGGTACGTAACAATTGGGGGCTCGTCCAGGATTTGACACCAAATTGGGAGGTCAGTGAATCGGGCTTGTAAGTCCAAACTTGGATCTGGTTACGCGGGTAGCCAGATGGGAAACCAGCAAAGATGGACCTGGATGAATTTATAGAAAACCTGACTCTAGAGGCGCTAGAGGCGGCCACCAAATCAGACTTGATAAAAATGGCGAAGGGATTAAACCTTGCAGAGGTGAGGTTATCAACGAAAAAGCGGGAGGTGCGAAGGGCAATAACTCAGTATTATATTGGGAAGAATGTGTTTGCAGCTAAGGTACTGGAAAATATCCCTGAAAAGGTACCAGCTAGTGGGACGACTCAGTTAGAGTTGGAGAAGTTAAGGTTGGAACATGCAATTAAGTTAAAGTAGCTGGAAGCAGCTGAGAAAGAGAAAGAGAAAGAAAGGGCCGAGAGACAAAGGGAGCATGAGCTCCAGCTAAAGGAGTTGGAGGTGAAAAGGGAGCAGGACAAGGCAGAGAAACAGAGGAAACATGACTTGGAGATGGAGAAGTTAAGACAAGAGCGAAGAGATCAAGGGTCAGACCGAGAGGAGCAGTTTAATGTTAGTCGGGAGTTGAGGTTAGTACCTCCGTTCGAGGAGACCGATGTTGATAGTTATTTCTTACTTTTTGAAAAGGTGGCAGTGAATCAGAAGTGGCCCAAAGAGCAGTGGATGGTGTTGTTACAAAATGTGTTAAAAAGGAAGGCACAATGAGCATATACAGCGTTGTCCATGGAGGAGGAAGGGTCGGAGAGTTATGACAAAGTAAAAGCAGCCATTCTCCAGACTTATGAGTTAGTATCTGAAGCATATAGACAACTGTTCAGAAATTTAAAGAAAGGGTGGAATCAGACGTATACTGAGTTTGCCTATGAGAAGGGTGTGCTCTTGGACTGTTGGTGTACAGCAGAAATAGTGGAAGAGGATTTTTGGCGTCTCAGGGAGTTAATTCTGATTGAGGAATTTAAAGGTTGTGTTTTGGAGGATATCCGGATGTATTTGAATGAGAAGCCGAATAAGTCCATCTCCGAATTTGCTAGGTTTGCAGATGAATATGCCCTAACCCACAAGACAAAGTTTTCCTTGAATAAAGGTTCCCAGAGAGACCGTGGGAATGATCAAGAAAGCCCGCCGGTTGAGGCAGAGGTCCCGCCGGGAGCTAGTGGTAAGATTGAGGGGGAGAGGCAAGACGGCCAGAGATTTCCAGGCTTGACCTGTTTTAATTGTGGAAAGGGGGGACATAGTGCATCGAGGTGCTTTGCTCCGAGGAAAGTGACAGGAAAAGGGAAAGCAGCAGTCCCTATTGGATGTGCCGTGGTAATCAGTAAATCGACAAGAGAGCCCCAGGTAGACAGAGTACAAGAAGGGTCTGAGAATTGTATGTCAAACAGAACCGTGTCTGTGAGGGAGGGAGACACACCAGTTCCAGTACGGATCTGGAGAGACGCGGGGGCTGAATTATCATTGATTAGCAGTAAGGTACTGGATTTTGGTCGCAAGACAGGAATGGTAGCTGTGAAAGGAATAGGAAAAGGGACGGAAATGGTGCCCTTGCATAGGATCATTATGGATTGTGAGCTGGTACCTGGACCAGTTGAAATGGGGGTGCAATCAGAATTCCCGAGAACTGATGCGGACGTCCTTCTAGGTAATGATTTAGCTGGTGGTAAGGTTTGGTCAGCAATGATGCTGACTAGACAGCCGGTGGAGGCTCCGCCCCTAGATTCCAACATCTATCCCGCATGCGTGATCACTCGCAGCGTGTTGAGAAAGGCAACTGAGAACGAGAGCAGTTTAAATCCGGCCAGTATCGAGTTGGCCGAGACGTTTTCACCGACCCTGTACCACAAGGGTTTAGAGGGTGGTAAAACTAAGAGTAGTAAAGTGAAAGAGAGTAAGGGAGAGGAGGTAGACCGGCCCTTAACGAGGAGAAAAGTTATAGAGGCACGAAATAAAGATGAGAAACAGATAAAGCTGTTAAAAGGTCCAGAGTTGGACATGGATGATCTGTCTGGTTTGGCAGAACTGTTTGAAGAAGTTGAAAATTCTAAAGGTGTTCCCGATAATGAAATGAGGGCAGTCCTAGATGAAAAGGGTGCCCTTACCTTGAAGAAGTCTGCTGGGTTGGCAGATGAGGTTGTTTTAGCCCGCGGGGGTGAGTTTACTCCGGAAGGGAGTTGCCCAGAGAGTAGCTGGAAGAATCAGGGGAATTTAGAATTTGGACCAGGTACGGGTATTGAAAGCCTGGAAGAGGCAAATGTTCCATTTGAGTGTGTCCAAGATGTCGGTGCACGTGGTACTGAACCTAGTAATGGAGCTCAGAAAAAGTCTGAGGTATTTGATTCAGTTGAAAAGGAATGCAGTCCTTGTGGGTCAGATGGACTTGGTTCAGTGAAGAAAGGGTTAACCTTGGTAATAGTGGGAAGTGAGAGTTCCCAGGTGTTTGTGCTCGAAGGTGTGTTAAAAGTTAGTGAGGAGATCAAAGGTGGGGAGATGAATATTATTATTGAAGGAAAAGGGAAATATGTAGTTCCCAAATTGAATGAAGAAAATTTAAAGGCTGGACTGATATCAGAAGCAACCACCAGGCTAGAGACAATGGCTTGGTACCAGAAAACCTGTGAATCAATTACAGGTTGAGTTGGAAGGTAAAGGGGCCCCACATGCTATTGTTATTCCAGAGTGTGGTGTGAAAAGGCAGAATTTGAAATGCTGTTTGAACAAAGAGTTTAAACTGAAAACTAATAGCCTGAAGGGTCCTGAAGAGAAAACTAGCAACTTGCATAAAATTAAAAAATTGGGTGGAAATTCAGAAGATGGTCTAAGTTTGGAACACATTGTTGATAAAATAACTCCTATGGAAGGAGCAGACGAAAGCCTATTTCGCCAGGGTGCACAAGCTCCTCACGTGGGAATTAACCAGAAAAGAGGCGAGGGTTAATGGGGACTCCATTTTTAAATAGCAGAAGCCGGTTTTAAGGGATTTCGACAAAGCATGTGAATAATAAAAGACAACCCACATGGAAGCTTGCCTGTTAAGTTTGAAAGCAACATAAAGATTAGTATTTGCATGAACTTTTGTAGAATACCCGTAAGCTAAGATCACAACTCTTTAGTTCTTGTTTGCTAAAGAAAAATAAGACCTAAAAATAGGTGGTTATTAAATTGGAGTCTGATGCTACAAGACTTTAGTAAGGTACAAGATGTTAAGATATTAAAGGAAGTGACAATGTAATCGGTAACCATCTAGATACTGAATTGAATGTATAACTGTATTACTCTGTAGAAAAAAAAACACTTTTGTATTGTGTTAGATTCTAAAATCCTGAAAGACTCTGTATTACTTCGTTTTTTTCCGATGGTAAAAAACGCGTTGAAGAAAGGGGGTGTTACACCTGTGCCCCACTCCTTTTTGAGAATCGCAAGATCGCTATTAAGTCAGGTCAGGAGACCCAGGAAATGAGAGAGAGACGTTTGGAATGTCCTGGCCCTCAGCGATACAAAGCCACGGAACAGGTCACTGTCTCTTGGAGACGGAATTGTGTATTGAGTACTATGGTTCGTGGAAGCCCTCAGGCAACGTGGGCTGGTTGGGTGGTGGCATCATTTCACCCTGAGTGACATCTGAGACCCCGTGAGTGGGGATAAAAGAGGGTCTGGGGAACAGCCCCTTGAGACGCACCAGAAGGAATGCTAGAACTCCTGTAACAGCGTAATAGCGAAAACCGGTGGAAAAGCCCACATGCGTCCTTTTCCATTTGCCTCGGAATTGGTGGGTCTTACCACGGAAGAACGGCTTTAGCTAACACAAAGGAGAAATCAGCCTCAACGACTCTTGAAGGATTGACATCATAAAAGGAATGGGCAAGTTTTAAAACGCTCTCTCTTGACTCCAACCAAAGGCTGCAGCCTGCAGCTTGAATGAACCAAAGTGACTTTTATATTTCCACCGGACAATACATTATCCCCTAGACAACGATAGAGCTATTTCTTATTGATTATTATTATACCCGCACTTTTAGATTTAGTATTGACGACATATATTACCTGTATGTTTGCATTGATATTATTTTTGTGTATTTTTATCAATAAATACTGTTAAAAATAGTACCATCAGACTTCAACGGACCTCTCTATCTTTGCTGGTAAGTGACCCAGTTACGGGTACATAACAAGAGAAAGACATGCAGAATCCACAAGGGGTTTGGAATGTCCTGGCGCCTCAGCGACACAAAGCCACGGGAAATGGCCATTGTCTCTTGGAGACGGAATTGTGTATTGAGCACTGGGCTATTCATCGAAGCCCTCAAGGAATGAGCAACATGGGCTGGTTGAGGGATTGCATCATTCCAACCTGATTGACATCTGAGACCCCGTGAGTAAGGATAAAAGAAGGTCTGGGGAACAACCCCTTTAGACTCACCAGGAGAAATGCTAGAAATCCCGTGACAGCGTTTAATAGCGACAGCCGGTGGAGGGCCCACGTGTGTCCTTTTCCGTTGCCCGGGATTGGGGCCCTACCATGGAAGACGGCTTAGCTAAAGAAGAGATCACCACCAACGAAATTTCGAAGGATCGACATCATAAAAAGGAAAAGCTGGCAAGTTCTAAAAAAATCTGTCTTTCACCAACTAAAGGCTGCAGCCTGAATGAACTAAAGTGACTTTTATATTTCCATCGGACAATACATGATCCCCTAGACAACGATAGAGCTTATTTTTTATTGGTTATTATTATACCTGCACTTTTAGAGTTAGTATTGATGACGTATATTATCTGTATGTTTGCATTGATATTATTTTTGTGTATTTTTACCAATAAATACTGTTGAAAATAGTACCATCAGACTTCAACGGACCTCTCTATCTTTGCTGGTAAGTGACCCGGTTACGGGGTACGTAACAGGAACACGTGTTCAAACTGGAAGCAGTGCCGAAATGACTTATAAGATAGCTGCTGGGACTGGAGGGCCTGAGTTAGAGGGAGAGGTAGGCCAAGCTAGGCCATTATTCACAAGAATGCAAGAGAATGAGGTGTGACCTTAAAGAAGTGAGAAGCACAGATAAATGTAGATGGTAACAGGGCAGAGAAGTCCAAAACTAGAAGGCACAGGTTTATAGTGAGAGGAGAAAGATTGAAAAGGAACCTGAGGGGCAATTTTTTCATGCAGGGATGGTGAGAATATGGATCGAGATACCCGAGGAAGTGGTTGAGGAGTGTACAGTACCATTTAAGAAGCATTTGGATAGGTACATGGAGGGGCGGGGGCTTGATTGAACGAGGTTTCGAGGCTGATGAATCTGTATTCATGTTATATTGCACTTTGACTCTAAAACAACTTGCTGAGTTTTGAATTAAATTGATCTTTAAAAATACTGTAAATTACTTCAGAAGATCTATCATGAATGGTAATCTTTTGTCTTTCATATGGTAGAAATTGAAAGGTATTGTGAAGTTTGTGGGCTGCATTTTTGAACATGACTACATCCTTATTAGTTATAATTAAAGAAGATACTCATGATATTTTTGAATTGAGGACAATTAACTAATGAAATTGAATTAAAAAAATCAATTTTGCTCTCATGAAAAGTCTGCACGGATAAATAATGTTTCAGTACTGCGAGAAGGTAATTTAATAAAAAGAAATATTTCAAGCATATTGCTCTAATTTGCCTTGGTTCCTATAGTTTCCATGTGTGGGGTAGACAGACTTGGCCAAAATGTGAGACCGAGAAACCTCTCCAACTGTTATTCAAGTATGAAAATCCAAGTCTTCATGGAAACTCAATAAACATACAATATATCTATAAAATACTTCCATTCACTCCTTGGGATTTCAAATTTTTGCACACATGTGGCAATGCATCAAGTTCCTGTGTCAAACGGTTCATTATGAGACCATACACAAGGGGCACTACTATTACAGCGTCTAACCTTTGATTGTATCTACTGGTTGGTTAACAGCTGGGGACATTATGCTGAAATATAATGATCCACGAGGGCTGTATTTTACATAAGTAAATAGAAGCAGTAGCGAAAAAAAAAAGGTTCTGCACAAATGTATGTATTACAACAGCATCTGTGGGCCCTCATCAACCAACCATACATTTAGACTTTTAGCTGTAAAGATTCATCCAAAAAATAACATTAAACAGGGTTGAACACCAAAATTCAATGGCCGTGAAATATTTCTGTATGTTAAAAACTTCTGTGAAAGCAGCAAAACACGGAGAGCTGCTGGCGACGGTTTCAAGTGCTGATCTCAGGCTTCAATTCCCCACAAACGTGTACACGTGTGTGCGCATGCACACACACACGCGCACACACACGGAGGTTTTCCTTTCACAGTCTCACATAGCTTCTGAAAGTGAAATATAATATGTAAGTGAGTGGGATGGTTTAGGTGGAGATAATACAGAGAAGGATGAAATAATTCACTAGGCGTGAGTTAATAAGATAACGTACAATATAGGCTGGACAAACTTGAGTTGTTTTCTCTGCAGCAGTGGAAGTTGAGGTGAGACAGGGCAGAGGTTTATAAGATAATGAAGGAACAGACAGATTAAACAGCTGATAATCTTTTTTTCTCAAGGCTGAAATGCCTAATACTAGAGGGCATGCATTTAAGGTGAGAGGGGTCAAGTTCAAAGCTGATGCCCGGGACAAATTTTTAAACACAGAAAGTGCTGGGTGCCTGGAATGTACTGTCAGCGATGGTAGAGGAGGCAGATATGGCAGAGGTATTTAAGAGGCTCTTAGATAACCTCAAAATTGTGCACAGAATGGGCATGATATGGACATTAAGTAGGCAGAAGGGATTAGTTTAGTTAGGGATTTGATTACTAATTTAATTACTTTGGTACAACACTGTGCTTGAACACTGGTGCACCTCAGGGGGGTGTGCTCAACCCACTGCTCTACTCCCTCTATACCCATGACCGTGTGGCTAGGCATAGCTCAAATACCAACTATAAATTTGCTAATGATACAACCATTGTTGGTAGAATCTCAGATGGAGATGACAGGGGGTACAGGAGCGAGATATACCAACTAGTGGAGTGGTGTCACAGCAACAACCTGGCACACAACGTCAGTAAGATGGAAGAGCTGATTGTGGATTTCAGGAAGGGTAAGATGAAGGAACACATAACGATCCTCATGGAGGGATTAGAAGAGGAGAGAGTGAGCAGTTTCAAGTTCCTGGGTGTCAAGATTTCTGAGGACCTGGTCCCAACCTATCAATGCAGCTGAAGAAAGCAAGACAGTGACTATACATCTTTAGGAGTTTTAAGAGATTTGACATGTCAACAAATACACTCAAAAACATCTATAAGTGTACCATGGAGAGGATTCTCACAGGCTGCATCGCTCTCTGGTATGGGGAGGGGGCTACTGCAGAGGACCAAAAGAAGCTACAGAGGGTTGTAAATTTGGTTGATTCCATCTTGAGTACTAGCCTATAAAGTACCCAGGACATCTTCAAGGAGCAGTGTCTCAGAAAGGCAGCATCCATTATTAAGGACCTCCAGCACCCAGGACATGCCCTTTTCTCACTGTTACCATCACGTAGGAGATACAGAAGCCTGAAGGCACACACTCAGTGATTCAAGAACAGCTTTTTCCCCTCTGCCATCCGATTCCTAACTGGACATTGAAGCTGTGATCACTACTTCACTTTTTAAATATATATTATTTCTCTTTTCACATGATTTTTAATCATAAACTGGAATTTATTTATTTATTTATTTTAACTTGTTTTTCTTCTATATCATGCATTGCATTGAACTGCTGCTGCTATGTTAACAAATTTCACGACACACGTATTGTCCGATATGTACTGATATTTGTCTATTCTCTACCTTTTGCTGTACACTGTAAAACTTTATTCTGTACTCTCATATTGTTTATCCTTGTACTATCTGAATATACTGTTGTAATGAATTGATCTGTATGAACAATATGCAAGAAAAGTTTTTCACTACCTTAGTACGTGACAATAATTAACCAATTCACTAATCTTCAAGTCACTAATTCTGACACTTAACTTTCTGTTAAGTGTACACTACACTACAACTTTCTGCGGATATAAATTAACATACTGAAAGTGCTGGAAATCTGAAAAAAAACCTGAAAATATTGGAAGAGTTTAGCTCATACGGCAGCAATTATGAAGCACGAAATGCTTCAGTTAAAAGACACCTCATCAGAACCAAGAACTTCAGAAAACAAGTTTACAAGATTGAAGGGAATGTCTCCGACAACATGATGACAGGGTTGTCCAGGAGAATCGTATGTTTATCGATAATGAATTACACAGGCTATCACTGTCTACATCCCCTCCTTTCCCTGCACCTACCATCCACACCACTACATACCAACTGCTCTCGTCCCAATCTTCAACTCCCCCAGCCCCCACCTTCCAACAATTCCCCAGGCATCATGGACTCACCTTCATTACTGAGAAGGTGAGAAGGGCTCTCCGGGGAAACTTACTCACGGGTCCAAATGGTGTGAAACAAAAGATCCTGAAAAACTGTGCTGAGCAGTTGTGTGGAATTTTCTAGCGCATTTTCAATCTGAGTCCCAGTCTGGAAAGGGCCCCAACTGTGTGGAAAACATCATGTGTGGTCCCAGTACCCAAGAAGGGCCAACTGCAAGTCTTGAATGACTATCGTCCAGTGGCCCTGACCTCACACAAAATTAAGGCCCTAGAAATGCTGGTCTTGGATCACCTCTGACCCTTGTTCAGTTCAGCCCTAGTTTGCCTACTAGGAGTACCCTGGGGCTGATGATGCTGTCAGCTACCTGCTGAACAGAGTCTACTCCCATATGGATAAGCAGGGCAGCACTGTGGGGATGAGGGTCATGTTTTTTGATTTCTCAAGTGCCTTTAGCACCATACAGCCCTCGTTGCTCTATTCAATGCAGATCGGCACTTCCACTGTATCCTGGACAATGGACTACTTGACTGGCAGACCACAGTATGTGCAGCTTCAGAGCTGTGTGTCAGACATGGCCATAAGTAGCACTGAGGCCCCACGGACTACTGTATTGTCTCGCTTCCTGTTTACCCTGTATACCTTGGATTTCAGATACAACACTGAATCTGCAGAAATTCTCTGATGACTCAGCAACAGTTGGGTGTATAAAGGGAGGACGGGAGGATTAATACAGGGCCCTGGTGGAGGACTTTGTCAAATGGTGCAAATTGAATCACCTGCAGCTCAACATCAGTAAGACAATTCACTTTCTGTCCCTGTATACCTCAGACATTAGATACAACACTTAGTCATATCATCTGCTGAAATTCTCTGAAGACTCAGCAATAGTTGGGTGTATGAAGCGAGGACAGGAGGATGAATACAGGGCCCTGATGGAGGACTTTGTCAAACGGTGCAAACTGAATCATCTGCAATTCACAACCAGACTATGTAACAGTTTCTTCCCCAAGCCATCAGACTCCTCAATACTCAGTCTGGACTGACACCAACTTACTGCCCTCTACCCTCTACTGTGCCTATTGTCTTGCTTATTACTTATTGTAATGCCTGCACTTTATGCAGTCCTGGGTAGGTCGGCAGTCTAGTGTAGTTTTTTTCTGTGTTCTTTTTACATAGTTCAGTGTAGTTTTTGTCCTGTTTCATGTAGCACCATGGTCCTGAAAAACGTTGTCTCATTTTTACTGTGTACTGTACCAGCAGATATAGTCAAAATGACAATAAAAAGTCACTTGACTTGACTTGAATAAGACAAAGGAGATGGTGATGAATTTTCGGAAGACTAAGCCTGCACTGCTCTCTGTTACTATTGATGGGGAGGCCCTACAGGTACCTGGGGGTGCACCTGGATGACAGACTTGAGTGGAGCACCAATACAGAGACTGGGTACAAGAAGGGCCACAGTCACCTCTACTTCCTAAGGTCCTTTGAAGTATACAAGCTCCTCTTTCACATGTTCTACCAGCCTGTTGTTGCCAGTACAATCTTCTATGCAGTCATATGCTCAGGCAATGGTATCAATACCGGTGATGCCTATGAGCTCAATAAACTGATAGGAAGGCTGGCTCTGTGATAGGAGTCAAACTGGACTCACTGCAGGCTATGTTAGAATAATGGACCCTATGGAAAATCCTGGCAATTCTGGACGATGTTTCTCACCCTCTGCATGCCACCTTAGCTGAACAGAGAAGTACTTTTAGTAACAGACTAAGACAACTGTGCTACTCCAAAGAGCGTTATATGAGGTCATTCTTACCCTCAACCATTAGGCTCTATAATGAGTCAACCTATAGCCGGGAAAGTGATGACACCCATCCTGTTAGACTGTTTGTGGTAACTTAATTTTCATTCCTTTTACTTCTCCTATAATATGCATATCTGTGCACTTGTAATGCTACTGAGACACTGTAATTTCCTTAGGGATCAATAAAGTATCTAACTATTTATCTCTATCTTACCTGTCTAATAAATCAATGAGCAGTTGGAAAGAAGAAAAACAAATAAATGAAACAAATAAAGCTGAAATAATGTCAGAGCTAATGCTGAAACCTAAAATTGAGGGGAGAATGTTGGAACTACCCAGCAGATCAAGTAGTGCCTATGGAGAGATGAAAACTAAACTGATGTTTACATGGCAGAACTTGCCAGTTCCAAAACCAATAGAAAAAGCAAGTTATCTTAACTTGCTCCATTCTGCATTGGGGTTTTGAACAGAATTTTCACAATCCAAATAGATTTAGTGAAATATTGTTATGTTAGTAGCAAGAGGAAGTTTCTTTCACAGTATAGGTTCCGACCCATAAAAGACCAGAATATTGTCCTAATCATGAGGAATAAGTTGGAACTTCATTGCAACTTTAATTATAACATATCACTGGAAATTAATTTGCCTGTAGCACATGCCATGTAGCACTGAGAGTGAAAATACGTTACGTAGCAAAAGGTTGCAACTTAGAGTCATTGCCCTGCTCTTCCACATGAATCCGGCTATGGCACTGCTGTTATGAGGATCATTATATTAGAAAATGAAGAAAACGAATGACAGTGAATAGCACTTAAGTCATATACTATCTTTCTAATCCATACCCAGAAATTAGTTGGAACGACAGCACTTAGCTAACTTCATCTAGTGATGAAGTGGCAGAGTATCCTGATAGGAAAATTTAGGAATTGGCACAGTGCTCATTCCTGGATATTCAAAGCTGTCATTACCAAATGAACTACAGTCTGTTGACAACGTGGAGCTGGAGAATATTGGCAGGATATGGGTTAATTTTATACTAACATTTGTGTCAACAACACTGACTCATGTGAATACATATGGTAGACATATATTGCATGTGTGAGAAGTAACACCTCTTCAGAATGAATCTTTCAAAACTCCCAAACAGCCCATCCTTCCACTATTTAATACCCTTGTGAGTATCTTTGATAAATGCATCCAGATTTTTTAACTATTGAAACTACCCCAAGAATACCACAAGAAAACAAATTTAGATTGGTATACAATACCCTGGGAAAATATAACAGGCAAATTAATTCTCAAACTCGGTCATCAGCTTTTTGACCTCTTTGAAAAAATTGAATTCTCTTTTTTTTGATAAAAGCTACCAAGTGTAAGTTATTAAGTATAAATTAACAGCAGAGTAAACACTTAAAGGTAATACAATTCAAAAATGGGGAACATTTATTTCTGAAGTTCCTGTGTCTGCCATTTCCAAATCACTCTTTTTACTCTTCGTAGTTTGTCAAAGTTTCACGTCTGGAGATGAAGTTTTACACTAGAAGTTCAACCAATTAGTGCAACATTTTAAGTGCCAAGCTGATGGAACTTTATTAAAAGCTGCTTTGTGTGCTGGTAAACCAATTCCAGATTTTTGAACCACTTGCAAGATGTTTGAATGGCTTGTTTGACATCACCTGTATTGAATTCTACTCTGCATATAACACAGGCCTAAAGCACTAGACCAGTTAACTGAAGGCTTGTTATCTGCCTAAGATTGTTTAAAGTGCCTGTCTTTATCTGGAACATAAGGGGATTTGGACATCAGTCTTCCTCTAACCAGGTAAACATTCATTGTTACCAGCTGCTCCCACTCCTCTAGTCATTGTTTCAATCAACCCATTGCTGCTCCCTATGCCATCCCAAGGCAATAATGTTTATCTCCTCAGCTCCCTCCTCCCATCTTGAAACAGAGACCAGTACAACATAAAAAATAAATAAATTAGTAACTAAATGCCTAAATAAAACTTGTAGCCTCAGTAGCGCTGTTGCATGTGCAACATTTCCCCCTCCTGAAGCCAGTGACCAGATCCTTTGTCTTGCTCACCTTGAGGGAAAGGTTGCTTCATCACTTCATGTCACTTGGCTCTCTATTTCCCTCCTGTACTCCGACTCATCGTTATTTCAGATACTGCACACCTTGGTGGCATCATCTGTAAACTTGTAGATGGAGTTAAGGCAGAACGTGGCCACGCACAGTCAGGAGTGTACAGGGAGCAGAGAAAGAGGCTGAGGATATTGCCTTGTGGAACACCAGTGTTGAGAATAATTGTTGTGGATGTATTGCTTCCTATCCTTACGACTAAATAGATAGATGGAACATTAAAGCACAGTACAGGCCCTTTAACCAACAATACATAGCCAAACTTTTAATCCACTCTAAGACCAATCTAACCCTTCTCTTTCCTGTTCACCTCCATTTTCCCATCATCCATGTGCCTATCTAGAGTTTCTTAAATGCCCCAAATGCATCTACCTCTACCCACCGCCCTTTGACAGGGCATTCCACGCACCCACCATTCTCCGTGTAAAAAACTGACCTCTGACATACTTTCTAATCACCTTAAAGTTATGTCTAACCAAAGCTTTATAGAGCTTCAACATTACCTTGCCGCTCTTGAACTTAATCCCCCAACTAATGAAGGCCCACTCACCATAATGGCTTCCTATCTACCCTATCTACTTGCACAGCATTTTGGAGGGATCTATGGACGTGAACATGCAGAAGGAAGTGACTCTCAGTCTTGGAGTTTGGTGATGAGCTTGCTGGGAATTATAGTATGGAAGGTGGAGCCATAGTCAATAAACAGGAGTCTAACATAGGTGCCTTTACTGCTCAGATACCCCAGAGATGAGCGTAGGACCAGGGAGATGGCATCACCACGGACCTGTTTTGGTATTAGGTGAAGGTTCTGGCGGGAGGCTGAAGTTATTGTTTCCTCTTGAGTGGCCCTTCCACTCGCACTGCCCAGCAACCCCAATTTAACCCTAGTGTAATCACAGGACAATTTACATTGACCAATTAAGCTACCAACTGCTACATCTTTGGAATGTGGTAGGTAACCGGCGTACCCTAAGAAACCCACGTGGTCATGAGGAGAATGTACAAAACTACAGACAGTGGAGGGAAATGAACCCTGGTGGCTGAACTGTAAAGCATTGTGCTAACCATTATGCTACCGTGTTGCTAAAATGTACTGTTCTTCAAAACTATGCCACTCATGACAGAAAGTCAGTCTGAGTTTAACAAGATCACAAGATCTAGGAGCAGAATTAGGCTATTTGTCCTATCAAGCTCGGTCTGTGTCACACCTCTGACAATAAAGCACCACCTCCAATTCAAGGGCAAAAATGCCAGCACCAAATCACAGTTGACAACTCAGGGAATAATTATCCTCATTGGATGCTACTTATGCTGTCTGGAGATAGCTTTACACTGCAGTCAATTCAATTCTAAAAGATCTTTGTTCCTCTTTAAATAAAAAAAAGGTTTAGTTAATAATTAAGATAAAACCCATTTTCACACAGTTTTTATGAATATATCAAGCATAATGAAGCCCATGTGCTTATTTCTAACAAAATTCTGAGCCGTCCCTCTAATGTACTGGACACTTCCTGTAGTGATACACTGTCACGTGGATATCATTTCCCCGTCTTATGGTGCACACACACATGATACTGCCATCGACCTTATTACTCATTGGCCATAATGGATCAACTGATCTTGGTCTTCTACACTTTTCATTTTCACTCATAGGAGTCCAAATACTTAAACCACGCTGCAAGGCTAAAACCATATGCAATTGGTTTCAGGAAGCACCTTTTATCATACTACCTCACTGACTTTCATGTGCTATTCTTTTGCAAATAATACTCACTGTGTCCTTTAATGCAAAGGAGGAGCAATTTTTCCTCTTCTCTCTCTTCATCTCCCCTGTTTTTCCTCATCTCCATTCCATAGGTGTAAACTATAACTCTGTATATTTTAGTGGTTATGGAAGGACGCAGGGCTGGACCAGTAATTAAAGTCTTAAATCAGTCCAAGGCCAATTTCATCAACATAAGGGAGGACGCTGAATGATAGCACATCCATGGTGTAACATTTTATCTCAACAGTATAGAGTCACAGAGTCTTATAGTGTGGCTGGCAAGGGAAGTCCAAGACAGCATAAAAACAAACATATAGCAAACATTACGGAGGAATTTAGAGGATTTGGAATCTTTTAAAAATGAACAGAAGGCAACTAAAAAAAAACTTAAGGAGAGAAAAGATGAAATAGGAAGGTAAGCAAGCCAATAATATAAAAGAAGATTCCAAAACTTTTTTTTCAGATAAATAAAGAGAAAAAGAGAGGTGAGGGTGGATATCGGACAGCTGGAAAATGACGCTGGAGAGATAGTGGGGGACAAAGAAATGACGGATGAATTTCAGTATCATGCATCTACTTTACTGTGAAAGACACTAGCACTACGCCAGAAATTCAAGAGTGTGAGGGGGTACAACTGAGTGTAGCTCCATTATTAAGGAGAAAGTGCTTGGAAAACTGAAAGGTCTGAAGGTAGATAAATCACCTGGAGCAGATAAGACTATACCCTAAAGTTCTTAAAGAGGTAGCTGAAAAAATTGTGGCTTGGTAATAATCTTTCAAGAGTCACTAGATTCTGAAATGATTCTGAAAGACTGGAAAATTGTAAATGTTAAAAAAGGACGGATGCAGAAGAAAGTAAATTACAGGCCAGTTAGCCTGACCTCATTAGTTGGGAAGATGTTGCTGTCCATTATTAAGGATGAGGTTTCAGGGTACTTGGAGGCACCTGATAAAAAAGGCCAATGGTTCCTTAACAGGAATTCTTGCCTGACAAACTGTTAGAATTCCTTGAGGAAATAACAAGCAGAGTAGACAAGGGACAGTCAGTCAGTGGACATTTTTTCCTTGGATTTTCAGAAGGCCTTTGACAAGGTGCCACACATGAAGCTGCTTAACATGAGCCCATTGTATTATAGGAAAGATATGCGCTTATAGAGAATATTGGCTGACTGGCAGGAGGCAAACAGTGGGAATAAATGGAGCCATTTCTGGTTGTCTGCGGGTGACTAGTGGTGTTATAATCGCAAGGATGTAATGCTGAGGATTTATAAAGCATCGGTCAGACCACATTTGGAGAAATGTGAGCAGTTTTGGACCCCACATCTAAGAAAAACATAGACACATAGAAAACCTTCAGCGCAACACAGGCACTTCGGCCCAGAAAGTTGTGCCAAATATATCCCTACCTTAGACTTCCCCATTGCCCTCTGTTTTTCTAAGCTCCATGTACCTATCTGATGTGGTGTTTGAGAGGATCTAAAGGAGGTTCACAAGAATGATCCTGAGAATGAAAGGGTTATCAGACTGTAAGAGGAACATTTGATGGCTCTGGGATAGCCCTGTACTTACTAGAGTTTGGAAGAATGAAGGGGGATCTCATTGAATCACCTCATCTTAAATATTGAAAGGCTTAGCTAGAGTGGATGTGGAGAGGATGTTTCCTATAGTGATGAGTCTCGGTCCAGGGGGCACAGTTTCAGACTACAAGGAAGTCCATTTAGAACAGAGATAAGGAGGAATGTATTTAGCCAGAGGGTGGTGAATCTGTGGAATTTATTGCCCCAAATAGTTGTGAAGGTCAAGTTATTGAGTATGCTTAGTGGTTGATAGTATCTTGATTAGTCAGGACTTCAAAGGTTATGGAGAGAAGACAGGGGGATATGGTTGAGAGGGATAGTAATTCAGCCATGAAAAAATGGCGGAGAAGAGTTGATGAGATGAATGGCCTATTTCTGCTCCATTGTCTTATGGCCTTTTAGAATTGGCAGACAGACTCATGAATGTCCTTAAACATTTTCTGGTACAAAAGTTTATCTGTGATAAACTCAACCTCAGAAATTTACTATGCCATTTGGTGTGGCAAAGAGAAAATGAGACTGCTAAGAACAACCTCTTATTCAGGCTTCAAGCCACACCTACTTTCCAAAATCACTCCACGTTTCTGAACAAAACGTTGAGCACACAACAAATACAACAATATGCTGCTCCAATGATAGGGTCATGGTAAACAAATTCATTAAATTGCAATTCCTGATTCTAGGCGGACTATTCAGGTTTCAAAACTAAGTAACTAAAATTTCAGCAACTATGCAGTATATTAAACATCTGAGGACATGTACCTGTTTGCTCAAGTTAAATCTCTACAAAGTCTTGGAGACGTACCTGCTTCTTGTGGTTTCTGCTACTGATAAGATCCACCTGAGAAATATGGCTTCACTCATCACTGAAGTATTCACCATCCAAGGAAACAGTCCCTCTATATCCAAATGGCACAAGATTTTCAGCACCTAGAATATTTGACAGAGCAATTAGTTATAAAACTATACACATAGGCTGTGTTAGGTTCAAGTAGATGCCAAAGTCAGTCGTTTGAACACTTTTAGATTGTGCTCTTAGCTCTATTGGTTTAGTAAAGTGATCCATTTGAATAGTCAATGAGAGTGCTTTCACTTAGACTGGTTCTTTCACAACTTGTTTTATTATATAAAACTAATACGGTGGCTACTGTCTCATTTTATTTGCAAGGCTTCAAAATAAGCAAGCATTAGTTTTAAGAAAGCCACATTTGAGGTAATTCTTCATTCTCCGTGATAATACATGTTACTATAATTAGATAATCCCTCACCTTGGCAAGGCATTCTGGGTGTTTATCTTGCACTGCTAGCTTTTTCAGAGTGTCCTTAATTCCCGATAACAGGAACAGTACATTCCCATTTGTCTGTCTATGCTGGAGGAAATCTGTGTCTTCCAGCCATAACAACAGTGTCTCCAGGGTCAGCAAACGTACTTCAGTAAGTTCTGAGTGTAGAAGATGAGGAAGGAGAAGGCTGGGCTGAAAGTCAGAAGTTTCAGAAGCCAATTTGAAGGTGGCATCTCCTGACTGTGACACTGGTCGTGCAGAAACCGATCTTGCTACTACAGACAACGTTAGCCTTGTGATGCTTTTTTGCCACTGAATTAGTCCAGGTGCTGGTGAAATCTTCTGGCTCTCTGCAAACAGTTCTGACTCCAGTATAATGTGCTGGGCAGCCTGCCAGAAATTTAGAACCTCCAATTCTGAAAGAAAGCATTTATTAGTTAGGTCTGCAATTTACAGTGCATTATAAACTTAATGCATTTCATGATATTTCTAAAGGTAAAGTTAAAGTAACATTCAAAGATACTATATTTGTGACAAACTTCTTGGGAAAAGATTTCACCTCCAAGTCACTTCCCATAAGTAGTGACACTATGTAGAGGACCTTATCCAATGCATTTTGCAATGAAGATTGAAATAAGAGTGATTTTAATTTTGCCTCTTCAGTGAGCACCTGTGTCTACAATTTCATCCTGCTCTTGATTAGGCTTATATGTTTAAAAACAAAAGGGTCTTTATTTTATCACTCTGAAGATATCATCAAAAGCTGAGTGTTATTATTGTTTGGTGCACCAATGGGAATCAGTGTGGCTTTTCTACCAGCGTGTTGTGAAGCTCAAAGGCTAATCTAAACATCAAAAAAATATTTATGGGAAGGGCACATCCAATAAACGCAACATTGTTACCCATCATTAGTTTCCCCAGAAACGTCGCAGTCACCCCCCTCCTTGAATTTTACTCCTTTGTTATCCTTTGTAGTGGTTTGACAGGACTGCTTTAGAAAGCTGCTTAGTTACATTAATTATGTTTGTGTGGGATCATAAGAAATTCCACTAAATGACAAGAGATCCCAGGAGCAGCAGAGTCAATGGACCAAACCATTTCCTGTAATTGTGGACATGGTATGAAATTATATTAAGTGAAGGAGGAAAAGAAAATATAATACAGGATTCTGCCAGTTACCCATGCTTCACACTTGACCATTAAACTTCAAAGGTGAAATTCCACACTATTCAGAGAAAGAGAAAAAAACAATAAAAGCTAAGAGCTTTTTTTTCTAGTTTGCATGGAAAGCTCAGAGGCGCATTCTTCTCACTACTCTAAGTCAGGAGAGTGGACACAACTCCTCTCTGTCCACTGTCAAATGCATATCTTCACATCAACAGACTTAACTGTTCACGAGAGTCTTTTTCTTGAATTGGGCCACGCAGCTCAGGAATTTTCCATCCTGGAGGTATTATGGAAACCGGAGGTACTTTAAAAATTAGATAAATGTGTGAAAGGTCAGGGAAATGAGAGCCTAGAGGAGCTGGCACAGAAAAGAGGTTGAGGCCTGGGATAGATTCGCCATGGTCATATTGAATGACAGGGCAGGCTAGAGAGGCCTAGTGGCCTGGTCCTTTTCCCATGTTTTTGTGTTCTTCTAAGTAATTAAGTTATTCTAAAAGCTGCTAATAACCACAGTAACACGCATGTCTCCTTTCCAATGCAACATGACTTTTCAGGCTGCCTGAGATGAGTTTTTAGTCAGACAGTTGATGAACCATGCTTCCTTTAATTAGCAACACAAATTCTTCCTTCTTTGTAAAAATTTTGGTAATCAAAGTTTAAGATAATGCAAAACCACTGCACAGTTGTTACTTTTCTCTATGTAGGAATGTCAAGAATAGAAAACTTGTTCATTTATGAAGAGGGCACGGTGTATTTCTGAGAATGAAGTTTTATAGAGCTTTATATTTACCTGTGCATTTAACTTTGTGTGGGATTTTGGGTCAGAATAATGATGAATGCTGGTACTGTAAAGCGTTGTGCTAACAACTAAGCTTGGGGAGGCATAGTAGTGTAGTGGTTAGCACAATGCTTCACAGTACCAATGACCCGAGTTCAATTCCTGCCTGTTGCCTTTGAGGCATTCATACGTTCTCCCTATGATTGCATGGGTTTCCTCCCACAGTCGAAGACATACAGTTGGTAGCTTAATTGGTCTTTGTAAACTGTCCCGAGATTGGGCTAAGATTAAATCGGGGGTTGCTGGGTAGCACAGTTTGGAGGGCAGGAAGGGCCTGTTCCATGCTGCATCTCATTAAATTAAAAAAAAAACAAATAGTAATCATCATCTATCCACATGCTTTCTGTGGAGCTCTGGAGTTAAAATTGCTCCACATTCTCTCAATGGTATGGGGGAAACTGAGGGTAGTAATGTATGAACTGAGTAAACAAGAGTTACTTATCAAAACAAAGATTCTGACTGAGACTGAAAGTGAAAGTTTAAATGGTTAAATCTTTACCGGAATATGTGCAGAATTAAAATAAAGAGAAATAGTGAGCTGTTTTCTGTTATAAGATCCTGGATGGGCCTGCACTTAGTCTGTGTCTCTCTCAGTCCACAAATCCTCACAGTCTGCTAATCACAACCTTGAATGACCCTGACAATTGAGCATCTATAATCTTTGAAGGTAGAGAATTTACAGCACTGAGGTGTTCACTCACTTTCCAGAGAAATATTCCAATATTGCCATGAGAATGAGCTTTCAGAAGCCAATTTAATGAATGGAGATTTGAAACATTTGACATTAAATATATTGTGGAATTTGGCAGAGAGAAATAAACAAACTTGAAATTATATGATGTTGTTTATGACCTCTGGATGCCCAAAAGCTCATCAGAGGGAGAAAGCAAATTATCTAGGATTAATCTACAGTATACCTTGTGTCAAGCTTGTTTGGAAAGTATTTTGGCTTTTCTTTGATTGTGAGACATACTTCATCTGAACAGCAGGAGTACAATCATTCTCCAGATTTAAAAGAGCATAGAGGCAAAACCTAGTGAACTGACATGGTTTATTTACCATTAAGGATGCCCAGGGAAATTCACATTTTGTCTCTACCCATTTGAACACTCCATCTGCATTATGTGACGAAACATGGTAGGTAAAATTTTCAGGCGGTTTATTGAGATCCCAGTTATTCCTTTTCCTTGCATCATTTATGAACGGCATATGAATCAGTCTCAACAAGCTCCTCAGAAACACTCACTAACCATGACATCCCTGACGCTTTTATAGGGGCCGCACAGTAGTGCAGCAGTTTGCATAACACTATTACAGCACCAGCAAGCCCAGGTTCCGTTCCTGCTGCTGCTGTCTGTAAGGGGTTTGCATGTTCTTCCTGTGACCGCATGGCTTTCCTCTCATTTTCCAAAGACCTACAGTTAGGGTTAGTATGCTGTGGGTTTTCTCTTTTGAAACTCGAAGCACGACAATATTTGTGGGCTGCCCCCAGCACATCTGAATGTGTTGGTAGTTAGCACGAATGACGCATTTCACTGACGTTTTGAGGTACATGTGACAAATAAAGCTAATTTTTAAACACCCTAGATACTGGCTGAGGAATTAATTTATTTTCATGGCGAGACTTCTCCAAATTTGATTGCGATTCATATTACAAAGATATTTGTAATCCACATTCTCAGTCTGCAGATTTCCATGTTAAAGCAATGATAGACACAGGCTAATCCGTGGAACAATGCTTTCAATTCTGCTCAAGTAACATGAGTTTGAAATTGGGAATCCTTACGTAAACACCCACTAAATCACCTAGCAACACACAGGTGCAGCAAACAAGAGTCTTTCAAAAAGCACTATATAACTTAAAGTCTGTTATGGTGGCTTGCAGTCCTCGTTTATTCTTAAGGTCAACAATGAGCTGTTCAACTGTTGATTCAAGCACTGTAGGCATGACTGCTGAAGTGGAAAAGGAGGTGAACAAGAAAGATAAGGTCACAGAATAAACACTGATATACAGAAAAATACAGCAGATGCAAATTGAGGTGAGATTTGATAACGACAGAAACAGCAAAGCCAAGTGGAACAAAGTCCTTGAAAGGCAGACAGTGAGAAAGCAGACGAAGACAAAATGAAAGGAAACTGTAAAACGGTCACATTTAAAAGGCTGGCAAACAGCAGGTGGTTGAGAACTGAAAGTAAGATCTAAAGCCGGAATATATACCACAAAGGAATTTCTTTTTCACTTATTTTCAGGGTGTAGGTGCTGCTTGCCAGGACAGCATTTTTTTTGGCCATCCCACAACTGTCCTTGAGCAAGTGATAGTGCACAGCCTTGTCCAACTGTTACAGCCTTTCTGCTGAAGGCAACTCCCCTCGAGGCAGCTGGGGAGGAAGTTCCATAATTAAGACACAGTGATCACGAAGGGTCAATAGGACTTTGCCAAGTCTGGATAGCGCATGACTCAGGGGGGAACCTGTAATTTGTGGTGTTCACATATGTTTGTTGCTCTCGCCGTTGGTGACAAAAATTACAGATTTCACAAGTGACTTCATATAAGCCAGATGAGTAATTACAGAGCATTTCATAGATGATACACACTGCAGTCATTGTAGTGAAGCAGAAATAACCAGGTCAGGGGTCCCCAACCTTTTTTATGCCATGAACCAGTACCATTAAGCAAGGGGTCAGCGGACTCCCAGGTTGGGAACCTCTGGTTTAGGTTATCAGATGAGGCCCCCGTAAGTGGGCTGCTTTGTCTTCGATGCTCTCGGGTTTCATCAGCGTTGGAGCTACACACATCCAAACAAGTGCAGAGCGTTCCATTATGCACCCATCCTATGGTTTGTAGATGGTATAAAGGTTTTGTGGTGTCACACCACAGAATAACCAGCTCTTATAGCAACATTATTTACCTGTGACTCAAAATTGACAAATGGTACACGAGCATGTAGTGTTGAAGGTTGATGGTGCTTCCTAATATCATGTAGCGTAAATCCCAAACTCAACATTGCGCTAATTTCCTTGTCAGGGAACTGTCTGAAACGAGTCCATACCTTCTCACTGCACCACAGTTTCTCTCCAAGTTGCACAGCTGCTCAATGACATGCATTTGTGCCTGTTCACTCAATTTTACTGTGTTTTCAGAAATCTCTCACATGACTGCAGAACTATCACCAACATTAGAGGTGTGATGTTGTGGAGTGCTGAAAAGTCCCAACTTTTCAGGTCACAAGTGGTGGCAATGGGCACTGGGTGGCCAATATCATCTAGCACCCAGGAACAATCAACAGAAAGATGATAAACTTGCTCCTGGATATTTTGGTGTAAGTTTTTTTGTTTTTATTCAGGTGTAATGCTCTTAAATGAAATTTAAACCAATATAGCTATTACAAACAAGGAGACACAAGACATTGCAGATGCCAGAAAAGGGAGCAGTAATCTGTTGAAGGAACTCCATGGCTTGGACAGCATCTGTGGAGGTAAGTAATTGTGGTTCAGGGTTCGGATGCAGGGCTTTGACCTGAAATGTCGACAAGTTCCTGTCTCCTACAGATGCTGCTTGCCAAGCTTAGTTTCTCCAAGACTGTTGTGCCAGACAACGTGATTAGCTGAGACCAGTTAAATGAGTTTAACTTTGTTGAGTTTCCTTCCTTTATAACATGCCAGAAATTTTATTTCCTTTTTTCAGGATATGGTAATCCAAGGCCTGCATTTAGAGCCTGTTTCCAAAATGTCCTTGAGAATGAGGTGGTGACTCATTTTCCTGCAATATTATCACATACGGAATTCCAGGATTCAGATCAGGGATGGAACAGCAAAATACTTATAATCTGTTGCTTCATGTGGCCCAATGTTTCAGATGGGATAAGTTAAGTTCCTATGAATAGATGCATGGTCTAATCAAGTTAAGTAATAAGCTAATTTAAAGTTAGTAACATTTCAAAAGAATGAATGAATGAATGAATAAAGGCAATGCTGCAGACCTACAAGACATGGACTTTCAGAAATCATTTAATAAGCAGCTTATATGAAAAATGCAGCCAGAAAAATCAAACAGCATGTATATAACATGTAATAACAGACAAGGTGAGGGTAAGTGGGTACCACTGAGACTGAAGAAATAGTTCTAGATACACTCCTGTTCACATTTGATGTGGACAATACAAAATTGTGTTAAGTGTACAATTTCATATCTTGTTGATGACTCAAAGGAAGTTGTTCAGCCAACAGTGAGAAGGAATACACAAAGATTCCAGAAGATAGAGGATTGGTAAGACCAGCAGAGGTAGGAAATGCAATTTACTGTGAGTAATGGTGAGATGTTACAAATATGTGGAAAGCACTGGGGCATTTATTTATTATTTATTTTTTTCTGAAGACGGTTAGCCTCCATGAAATGTATATTCCTTGTGGTGAAGGTACCCCACACAATGCTTTTACTGAGGAAGCTTCAGGATACAGACAGTAGCAGTGAAGGAATGAATAAGTTTCCAAGGCTGGATGATGTGCAACTTGAAAGAGATCCTGTAGGTGCCAGTCTTCCAATGCTCCCAAACCGACTGACCTTCTCGGTGGTAGAAATTATAGAGTTGAGTTTTAGAGTTGCCTAGGTGAATAATAATAGTGCAGTTCCATTGACTGTATTTGGCCCATATGCCTCTAAACCATTCCTATCCAACGTAACTATCCAAATGCCTTTTAAATATCACAATCGTGTATGTCTCTACCACTTCCTTGTTTCACCCTTTGGTGAAAAAGTTGTCTCTCGGATATCTTTTAAGGAGAGTGTTATATAAATAGTGGAAACTTATTGAGCATGTCAGGATTGAGTCATTTCTCACAGAGTACCTGGGCTCTGGGATGTTCCTGTAATCTGAGTAGTCCAGTAGCTACTTCAATTCAATTTCAGGTCAAAGGAGTGGGAGGAGCTAAAGATGGCGCCAGGGGTTTTTGTAGACCCAGGCGACTTCTTCCAGCATGTCCTTGAAACATTTTCTTCTTTTTTTCCTGTGTTTCTTTTCTTCTCAAGGTGGCCTAGGTCCTGCTAGAGACCATGACCTGCAGCTGCAGTTGAAACAACGGTTTTCCACTGCAGTGGGTTCTCATTCTCGGACTTGTCACGCAACCTGGTGCTCCGATATCTCCAGGTGCGGCCCGGGAGGTATGTGCCTTAGGGATGACACCCTGTGAACAAGCTGGTTCCTCGACGATGTCTGAAGCGTTGCACGAGATTGAAACATTGAGACAGCAGGCTGTACGTGCTGCAGCTGGAAGGGATCTGCACTTGAGTAATCTCTCTCTCTCTTTCTCTCTCTCGATAGCTGAACCATTTGAATGTTGCCCTCTTCACACTGACCACTTAAGGATGCTGATGATGAACAACTTAGTTTTGGGAATATCAGTAAATGCCAGAGATTACTGGTTAGCAATGCATGAAATGGTAGAGGAACTCAGCAGGCCAGACAGCGTCTATGGAAAAGAGTATAATTGATGTTTCAGGTTGAGACCCTTCAGCAGGACTGGAGAAAAATAAGATGGGGAGTAGATTTAAAAGGTGAGGAGAGGGGAGGGAGAAACACAGGGTGATAGGTGAAATCTGGAGGAGTGGCGGGGAGGGGAGGGTAGTAAAGAGTTAGGAAGTTGATTGGTGAAAGCGATACAGGGCTGGAGAAGGGGCAATCTACTAGGAGAGGACAGAAGGCCATGGAAGAAAGGAAAGGGGACAGGATTTCCAGCATCTGCAGATTTTCTCTTGTTTGTGATTGCTAGTTAGACTCATTCTTGTTGGAGCTGCACTCATACAAGCAATACGAGAGTATTCATCAGGCAAAGTACAGCGCAGTCGTCTCACTGCATCAGAGACCCAGATATCCTGACTTCAGGTGAGGTGTCAAATTGGCACATTCTTCCTGTGACTGTCTACATTTCCTCATCACACCTTCCAAACTTGCTTAGGCTGGCAGGTTAATTGCCCCCAGTGATAGAATCTGGGGGAAAACAAAAATGAGATTAATCCCGGTTAGCATAGGCGGGTGATTGACGGTTGGTGTAGACTAGATAGGCCAAAGAACCTATTCCCTGCCATATCTCTCCATAACTCCGCAATTCCCGACTTCTACCTTCTTGGGTATCAAAAAGTGATTCGACTGGCCAACTTTAGACCAGCTCTTTAGCCACAGTATTTGTGTAGCTGTTCCAGTAGGATTTTTAGTCAGTAGTGACTCCTGGATATGATGGTAGATTAGACTGGTGTTCATTGGCTGGCACCTTTGTGACACAAATATTGGTTGTCGCTCACCAGGTCCTGCTGCATTAAGGCACGAGCATTTTGCTGTAGATTCACAAATAGAAATGAATAAATGTGAAATCTAAAGCAACCATCCCCACTTCTGATTACATCCTAAAAGGAAAGTCACTGAAGATGGTTGGTGTAGTCACTATTTTGTACCATTTACATAAACCAAGACCAGGGGTGTATGAAGAACTAATCTTAGTGTGCACTCCTCCTTCAGTCTCAACAATATCTATTTACCCTAACTCTTGGATCGCAAGACCCTGCAGCGGATAGTGAGGTCAGTTGAGATCATCAGGGTCCCTCTTCCCACCATTACAGACATTTAAACCACACGCTGCATCCGCAAAGCAAACAGTATTATGAAGGACCCCATGCACCCCTCATACAAACTCTTCTCCCTCCTGCTGTCTGGGAAAAGGCACCGAAGCATTCGGGCTCTCACGACCAGACTATGTAACAATTTCTTCCCCCAAGCCATCAGACTCCTTAATACCCAGAGTCTGGACTGACACAAACTTACTGCCCTCTACTTTGCCTATTGTCTTGTTTATTATTTATTGTAATGCCTGCACTGTTTTGTGCACTTTATGCAGTCCTGGGTAGGTCTGCAGTCTAGTGTAGTTTTTGTGTTGCTTTATGTAGTTCAGTCTAGTTTTTGTACTGCTTCATGCAGCACCATGGTCCTGAAAAACACTGTCTCGTTTTTACTGTGTACTGTACCAGCAGTTATGGTTGAAATGACCATAAAAAGTGACTTGACTTGACTATCTATCAATCCATTTTATGCATAAGCTGCTAAACTTTCTCACATAATTTGGCTGAAAATTTCTACCAAGCCTCTTTTCAAATGCTTTCTGAAAATCCACATATTGTAAATCTACAGCAATGTCTTTATCCATTCATTCATGGTTTCTACTGCACGAAGGAACTCTTACAGTCATGTCCTGGGTTTGGGATAATTTACCAACAACCACAGTCGTATTCCTTTGAGCAAGGGGTGACTGAAATCATTGTAAATTTTTTTCTGTCAAGTGGTTTCGGTTTGTTGTGAAGGATGGTTATTTACTCCGTCAAAATGGATTTCAGTTCACGTGTCTGTTTGGAACAAGGCTGACAATAACTGCAAACAAGTGGTCCTGTGCAAATCCACAGTGGGCATTAGCGAGTGGGTTCATGGTGAATAATTGCTGCCAACTACACTTTCCATTACTTTGCTGATGAACCAGATTAGCCGGTGAGAAAGTAGTAAACTGGCTCTTTGTAAACTGGGCAACTTTATAGATTGTTGGGCAAATGACAGTATTACAACAGGACTGGCTTCCGGGATGTTGGAGATCTCTGGAGGAACCAAAGATGGATCATTAGTTGCACTTCTCACCAAACACAGCTGTAAGTGCTTTAGCCGTGCCTCTATCACATAGATCACCATCACCCTTGAAAACAAATAGGTCTTGTTATCTAATTAACTATCTATTACGGTGGGAGTGCAGAGATTTGGCGTAGCACACTGAGCTCAGTCACGTGCATTAGCATTTAGCTGTGTAGCCCTGTATTGCAGCTTCACCAAGCTGGCCAGTACTTCTTAGCTATGCATGGTGCTGTTCTCAGGCGCCTTTCCACACTCAGTTAACCTCATTTAATCTCCTGACTTGATTGTAAAGGCAGACCGGCATGTGTAGTGTCATAATTAGACACATCTGTATTGGCAAAAATAAGGCCAGATATGCTCTGTTCTCTATCTGAACATAAAACAGCACAATAAAGGCCCTTTGGCCCGTGATGTTGTACCAACATTTTAACCAACTCCTACACTGCGCTCCATTTTTCTATCTGCCACTTGCCTATCTAAGAGTCTCTTAAATGTCCCCAATGTACTTACCTCTACCACCACCTCTGACAGCACGTTCTAAGCACTTCTCACTCTCCATGTAAAAAAATCCTACATCTGACATCCCCCTATAATTTCCTCCAATAATAACCACGTCTAAAAGCCACTACTGAACTAGGGAAATACCACTGGCTGTCCATTCTATCAATGTCTCTTATTACCTTATACTGTACACCCGTCACCTCTCATCCTTATTTGCTCAAACTATCCTCATACAACATGCTGTCTACTCCAGGCAACATCCTGGAACATCTCCTCTGAACTCTCTCTAAAGCTTCCACATCCTTCCTATAATAAGATGGTCAGAACTCAACACATATGCCAAATGTGGTCTAACCAGAGTTTTATAGAGCTGAAACATTACCTCCCAACTTTTGAACTCAATCCCTTTACTAATAAAGGTCAACACATCACACAGGTTCTTAAAACCCTATCAATGTGTGGCAACATTGAGGGGCCTATGTACATTGTTCCCATATCCTTCTGTACCTCCACACTTCTAAGAATCTTGTCATTAATCCTGTACTCTGCCTTCAAGTTTGATTTCCAAAGTGTATCACACTTCCCCAAATTGAACTCCATCTCAGCTCAGCTCTGCAACCTATTAATGTTCCATTGTAATCTGCAGCAACCTTCTACACTATCCACAATACAATAAGCTTCTTGTCATTCGCAAACTTTCTAACCCACCTTCCTCACCTAAATCACTTTATTTATTTATTGAGATGCCGTGTGGAACACGGCCTTCTGGTCCTTCGAACTGCACTGCCCAGCAAACCCCTGATTTACTACCAACCTAAGCTGGGGACAATTTACAATGGCCAATTAACCTACCAACTGGTAAGTCTTTGGACTGTGGGAGGAAACCAGAGCACCCAGAAGAAACCCATGTGGTCATGGAGAGAACCCCACACTGTTGTGGGGAGAATGTACAAACCCTTCTTACAGGCAGTGGTGAGAAATGATCCTGGGTCGCTGGTTCTGTAAACCATTGTGCTAACCACTATACTACCATGCCGCCCCTATAAAAATCACAGAGAACAGAGGTCCCAGAAAAGATCCTGCGAACACCACTGCTCACCAAACTCCAGGCAGAAAACACTCCATTCACAACCACAGTCTATGGCCAAGCCATTTCTTAATGCATGCCTTGTGGATCAAGTTTCCCTAAATCCCATGCCTCCTGACTTTCTGAATAAGCCTACCATGGGGAATTTTGTCAAACTGCTTACTAAAATCCATATATATGCATCCACTGCTCTACATTCATCAATTCGTTTTGTCACTTCCTCAAATAATTCAATCAGGCTTGTGAGGCACAACCTGTTCTTAGATAGCCATAATCAGCCACTATCCATAATCAGCCTATGCATCTCCAAATGCCCATAAATCCTGTCTCTAAGAATCCTAGGATTATCCATATTACCTTTCTTGAACAAAGGAATAACATGTGTAACCAACTAATCTTCTGGAACTACTCCAGTGACCAGTGATGATGCAAAGGTCATTGCCAAAAGCACAGCAATCTCTTCTCTCACTTTGTGTAGTATCCTGGAGTATATCCTGTCCAGCCCCAGGGACTTATCTATTCTGATATTTTTCTAAAGGCTCAGCAGATTCTTTTTCTTAATGTTAACATGTTCCAGCATTTCAGTCAGTGAGAATGTTGCCTTCACAAACATTAATGTCCCTCACTGATGAAGCTGAATCAAAATAATCTTTACTAACCTCCCCTTCCTCCTCAGACTCCAGGTACATGTTTCTTCTTTTATCCCTGATCAGACCTATCCTCACTCTAGTCATCCTTCTGTTCTTTATGCGTGTGTAGAACACCATGGGGTTTTCCTTAATCTGACTCACCAAAGCCTTCTCATGTCCTTTTCTAGGTCTCCTAAGTCCCTTCATAAGCTCCTTCCTGACTCCCGTGCAACTCTCAAGAGCCCTGCTCACTGAACATCTTTGCTTACTAAACCATAAGTATGCCTCTTTCTTTCTCTTAACTAAATGCTCCACATCTCTTATCAACCATGGTTTTTCACCCCTCTCATCCTTTCCTCAACCTAGCCTCCACCTCGGTGAAGCCTCTTAAGCCAAAAGCTGTTGCCCATTCTAATAATTCTGATCACTCATACTGTGGCCACTCTCACAACGGCTGCTCTGCTGCAACTTCACTCCTTTCTATTCGTCCTTGCCAATTGCCTATTAAAAGAGGTGATGCCCAGTCTGCAGAAAGTCCCAGCAGACTTGGCTTGCTTTTTAAACCTGGTACTACTTCTGGTTTACTTTTATTGCCTCACTTTGTTCCAGATCTGCAGCAGGAATATCTTGGCAGCCGCATCCTTTAGGACATGGCTAGTCCAGTCTGTGGTGATAAGCCACTCCTGAGGTCCTACCCAAAGTACATTCTATGCCTTTGCATCTTCCAGGTATTGTCCAATATGGAGGAGCAGGGATGAGTGATGACTGTAGGTGGTAATTAGATTTCCATTCCCATGTAAGACCTGATGCCAAAGGAGTTTATGGGGCCTGAAATCAATGCTGACCACTTCCAGAGCAACTCTGTCTGTTTAGCACACTGCTGCCCCTATTGATGGGTCTATCCTGCTGACGGGACGGAGATACTCTGGGTTTGTGATGGAGGAATCCGACCCAAAGACCATGTGTCATTCATGATTATGTATGGCCAACCTTGTCAACCTGTTGCTTGACTAGTCCATGAGGTAAATTTTTCAATTTGGACACAGTCCTCAGATGTTTGTGCGGAGGATTTTGTACTGTTTGTGAAAAAGTCCCTGAAAGGCAACAGTTGAGGGAGAGTGCCAGAAATTCAAATATATATTTTGTCAGTAGTTAAGGACAGCTCAGGTCAGGTTCTCTGACTTCACCCGCTAAGATCTGGTTACAGTCTAGAGCATGCCATTGAGACTTTGGAACAAAGTGGGCCATTGAAGGTAAACCAAGATAAATGTGGACAAAAGGAGATAGTAGATGGCATTACTACCATCTATAGTTCTTTAACCAACAACATTTCTACTATTTTGTTTTATATTTACAATATATATTTCCCCATCTTGTACTTTTTGTACCTGCTTTTTTAATGTGTTCCTGTAAACTTCGATAAATATCCCAGTGAACCTTCCTCCAGGATTTATACAAGATATTTTCTTCCTGTTTCATTTAAGATCATAATTATATAATTACTGAATCTTGGCACGTGTTACTTTTTAAAATATAGTCCACTTGGCTTCTTGTAAAATGCTGTTGGATATCCTCTAGCCCACTTATTTCAGATCATCCATTTCATCTTTCAAATTAAATAAATGGCTTTGGATCTTTGGTGTATCAGAATCACAGATCACAATAAATGTAATTATACCATGGCCACCATCCCCAAGGGGAGGAATTGCTTCTAATTTCTAATTTTATCTGGGTCACTTATAAATAATTAAAATCAGCCTGGATTATTCAAGCAGTCATGTGTTATATTTACTCCAGCTCTGAATTACATTATATTTAGTAAATTAAACTCTAGTATGATAACATTTGTAGTCCTACAAATCTTTCTTATAAGTGCTCATACAGCAACTTTCTTCTGGATTGAGTGCCTGGGGAAGTGAGGAGCATCAAAAGGTTGGCAGAGGGAACATTCTCCCAGCACAAGGGGGGAAGGGAGGGGTAGATGTTCTTGCTGGTGTAAAAATGATCTTAAAAAAACATAAATATAAATCCCTGGGATTGTACAGGCCAGAAACTGAGCCAATAGTTCCTAGCATGGAGTTGTTGATGGGGAACAATTGACTCTTCACCACACATGATTAAGAGTATCAGGGGCACGCTTATAAAACCAAAACATGTACCGATGGTGACATACAAGTCTGCAGTTGCTGGAACCTGGAGCCGAAAACAAGTTGCTGGAGGAACTCATTAGGTTGAGCAGCATCTTGTCTTGACCTGTGTTGACCATTCCTTTCCAGGTGTCATTTGACCTGCCGAGTTCCTTCAGCAGTTTGCTTTTTTGTTTGAGGTTCTGATGGTCCCTGGGGGGGGGGGGGGGGGGGGTGGGAAGATCTGAGAGGATGTTTCCTTCTTGGAGGATATCTAGGGCAACAGAAAAAATGCCACAGAAAAGAGTTGCCCATTTAACAGGTAGTAATGAAATATTTCTCTGTGCATGCTGTGGATTTTTAGAATTCTCTTCCCCTGACCACAATGAAGGCTGAGTCATTAACTACACCCATATAGGGATAGACAGATATTTGCTCTGTAGGGTCAGAGGGATCAGGCAGGAGAGTGAGATGATTGGTCTGCAACTGAAAGTCAACGTGGCTTTGCAGAGCTTCAGGTTTCAGATTCATATTTCTATTTATCTGTCACACAGATGTCGAAACATACAGTGAAATGTGTAAACAACCCACAAGGATGTGCTGGGGGCAGCAAGTGTCATCATATGTTCTGGCGACAATATAGCATGCCCATAATGTTTAGCAGGATAACACAAGCAGCCACAACACCAATAAAACAAAACAAAACAACAACAGTGAAATAAGCCCATTTCCTTTTCTTTCTCAAGGGATGTTTGGATAGATATATGGACAGGAGGGCTATGGAGGGCTATGGTCCAGGTGCAGGTCCATGGGACTAGGCTGAATAACAGTTTGCCACAGACGAGATAGGCCGAAGGGCCTGTTTCTGTGCTATACGGCTTTATGACTCTCTATGATTCTAAGCTCCTTTCCAACATTCCCACCCACCCATTCACACACAGCCAGGCCTCCAAACGCCAGCAGAGGCTGCCTCTGAACCTTCAGGCTTTGGCCGCAGACTCACTTTGGGCCTGTAGCCCCAGACTCGCATTGGGCCTGCAACCCCAGGAGAGGCCGCATCCATGCCTTCAGGCCTTGGCCCCAGACTCTCAGACTTGCATTGGGCCTCCAGTTTTCACCCCAGGACTTGCTTTAAAACTAACTTTGTACTTCTGCAATGACCAATGCCTAGGTTAGCTTTATTAGGAGTGGACTTAAAGTTAAGTCCCACCTCTCCATTTCCAAACTATAATACACAAGCATACTGCTAGCTGGATAAGGATATGGAACTGAAAATCTGGTTAACAATTCTACTTCCCATAACTGTGGTTATGGATCTTAATTATAGAAACCCTACTACTGTCACAGCTGCCATGATGTAATCTATGTCATAGATCAGGGGTCCCCAACCTGGGGTGCACGGACCCTTCAGTTAAAGGTAAGGCACCATGGTATCAAATGTTTGGGAACCCATGATGTAAATTGAGGGAGTTATGTTAAGTATGGCAGAAAAAAAGTTCAAAGTAAATTTATTATTAATGTACTGTATATGTTACCATATCCTACCCTAAGATTTATTTTCTTGCGGGCATTTACAAGAAAAATAAATACAATTAAAATTCAATCTCATTGTCAGAATTCCAATTATTGCGTTCATGGGCCCAAGTCAAAGATGAGAAATCATCACACTCCTCTTTATATCAGAACTAATATGTCAACTGTAGCAATCAAAGGAAGAAAAATAAACCTTTGACCTGGTGATTTTTTTTTAAACATGCCTAGGCTGGGAGGGATGGTTAATTTTCGTGATTAGTTCAACAGGAAAGACAGACAGAGAGGACAGTAATAAGGATAGATTGCCAGACAAATGAATATTTGTTGTGAGTAACATCCCCTTCACCCCATTTCGTAGACATACCCATCATCTATCAGGCTTTACACTGCAACCATGGCCTGCAGGAGAGAAGGCACAGAAAACTATAGCTGCATGATGTCAAAGATTAGAACTAAATATTTAAGTTATCCTGCACCACACTGTTATAAAAATAAATCAAAAACGCAAGCAATTAGGGTGAAAAGTTTCAGTGACCTAGGTCTATTAGTACAGTTTGTATCCAATAGAACAGCTGCACTAACAAAATTCCTCTTTGTTAGCCAAACAAGCAATGCATGAGGTCTCTTGATGAGACATAGTTTAGCAGTATGTATTCACAATGCTATATAAAGCACTCGGTGAAGGAAGAGCTGCATTTACCTTTCTCAACAAAACCTGGCAACTGCTCAACTTTAAATGGAATCTTTTCACTTGGTCCTTACTGACTGCTTTTAGAGTAGGCAAGTGCTGATCAGAAAACCCATTCCTCAAGCAAACAAGCTCATGTGCCGGAGGAAAGACTTTCAGTGAAGTCTGCTCAAAAACAAGATTTTACTGAGTTAGTTTTAATACATTTTTCTTAATCCTGAAACTGATTAAACTTCACTACAATACTGTTACCAGATTTAGTAATTATGTTTTCCTTAGTTCAAGTAAAACTTGAGACTTCCTGCATGGATTCATTAAATGTTCACCAAGCGTTTCTTTAGTAATTAAATGAACTTATTGTACTTAGCTCAAGGAATTGCTTTATCTCACTAATTTCATCAGTAGAGCAGAAACTCTCTTGAAACTTAACTAAAAGATCCAGAACAACGGAATCAGCCCTGAGGGCAAGACAAATATTAATTAAACCGAACAAAAAGAGTTAAAGAGTTTCTACATAATTTTATGACTGGCATGTTACCCGGTTACAGTGATTTAAAATGTAAAACTACCAGTTCTGATACCATGCAATTTGACCATAATTAATAAGTACAGCAAAGTTTGAAGTTATTGCATTTCCAGACAACTGGAAAACTTTACAACTGTACCATTATTATAATCCCTCCCCTTGTTATTTTCTCCTTCAACATTCTCTCAAACCTGCAGGCAGATGAAACAAAGCTGAACTTGGAACTTAAAGCAATCATAGAATCTTACAGTGCTGGAAATCTCCTGTATCATAACTTTAGAAAATACACTGAAAGGACTAACCTTTCAGCATATTTTCTTACCCTTCTCTCATACCCACATATTTTCCCTTTTAAAATACTGAATCTACTTCCGTATTTAGAAGACACCTACTAGAGAAAACATTTCCTCCATCTGTCTATCCCTTTTGACTCTGGGTTTGATTCATACCTTGTACCACTAACTTATTGATCCATGGGAATAGAGCAAGTACGCAGCTTAACACAAAAAACTTCTTTAGACTGGAGGAAGTATAATCCAGTTATTTAGACTTCAGTCAATACATAATAACTTTTGCTTCTTGACGACATAAGGATACAGATCTAAATCCAAAGAGAGGCCTGAGGAATTAATCTTCTCCTGATGTGAAAACAATAAACATTGGAAATACTCAGCAGATCAAGCAGCAAATGTGGAAAGAGACTGAGAGCTAACATATCAGATCAGAGATCCTTCGTGTATACTTCCAAAATTCCTTACAGCAATGTAGATTGATAAATCGGTAATAAGAAGGTTATATTGGTGTTTTCATTTAATAGTGAAGACAGTGAATACAGATCAAAGGATCTTTGAAATGAAACATTAACTCTTTCTTTTCTTAAGTGCTGCCTGACCTGCTCAGAGTTTCCAGTATCTTCTGTTTACCTTTCACATTTCCATCAACTGCATTTTTAAAAAATGTCCAACCTCTTCTAACAAGCTCTGGGAAAGAAGTGCCATTTCACCTGAGGGAGCAGAGCAGAAGATTTGGCATCTAAATAAAGCCCATCACATTAAGGGGTGTTTTCTTTCAGAGCCTTCTGCCTTGACCACAAACCTTCACTTGCTGCATTTTCCATCCTGACTGCCCCAGACTCATCCCAAGCATGTCCAGACAGAAGGTCAACAACCTAGCATTTACTCATTAATGTGCCAGTGACAGTTGTGGTGGATGAGCAAAGTTGATAGGATGGTATTCCCAAGGATATTTTGTATGGTGATCAGGCTACTGGGCCACATCCATGTTGTCATCTACACTCCAGTGAAAGGACAACTCTAAGATAAAATTTGGGCAGGTTTAAAAGTAGGAATTAACTAATTGGTGGCTGTGATCTCTGCAGACTGTCCTGTACAGGAAAGTACAGGAAAAAGGGAGGTAATTCCCAGAGCAGCTTCACATATGGGCAGCTTTCTTTACAAGTCAAGGTAGTAAATGTATGATGTTATGCTAGAATCCCTTCATCTCCTCAGCAATAATCACCAAGCTTCAAAACCTGGGTCTCTGTAGCTCCCTCTGCAACTGGATCCCTGAGACCCTTGTCATTGCGGATTAACAAAACAACTACACCTCACTGTCAGTCAACACAACTACACCTCAAGGATGCTTGCTTAGCCCTCTGCTGTACACTTTCTACACTCAGGAATGTGTGGCTAGACACAGCTTAAGTGTCATCTATAAATTTGACAAAAACACAAGTGCTGTTGGCAGATTTTAAATGGCAACAAGAAGGTGTAAAGGAGTGAGGTAGATCGGCTGGTTGAGTGGTATTACAACCTTGCACAAAACATCAGTAAGACCAAGGAATTGATTGTGGACATCTGGAAGGGGAAACTGGAAGAACATGCAGCACTTTTTATCAAGATTCAGCAGTGTAAAGAGTGAGCCGTTTCAAACTCCTGGGTGCCAACATCTTTGATGAATTATCCTGGGTCCAACATACTGATGGAATTACGAAGAAGGCACACCAGCGGCTATACTTCATTAAGGGCTTGAGGAAATTTGATATGTCACCAAAACCTCTTGCAAAGTTCTACAGATGTACTGTGGTGAGCATGCTAACTGGTGGCCTGGAATGGAAGCTTCAATGCACAGGATTGACAAAAGCTGCAGAGGGTTGTAAACTCAGCAAATTCCATCTTGGCCTTCAGCCTCCCCAGCACCAAAGTCATCTTCAGAAAGGCGGCATCCATCATTAAGGACACCCCACCACCTCATGCACTCCACTACCATCAGAGAGGAGGTACAAGAGCCTGAAGACGCACACTCAATGTTTTAAGAACAGCTTCTTTCCCTCATCAATCTGATTTCTGAATGTTTAATGAACATATGAACAATACATTTCAAACTATTTAATTTACATATTCTTATTGTAATTTATAATAATAGAAACATAAAAAACCTACAGCACAATACAGGCCCTTCGGCCCACAATAACTATGTGCTGAACAGGTAGATAGTTTAGAAGTTACCTAGGGTTATCCAAAGGCCTCTATTTTTCTGAGCTCCATGTACCTGGCCAGGAGTCTTTTAAAAGACCCTATCATATCCGCCTCCACCACTGTCGCTGGCAGCCCATTCCACACACTCACCATTCTCTGTGTAAAAAACTTACCCCTGACATCTTAAACTTACCTCTGCTCCTTTTCTATAGTTTCCCACAACCTTCCTATAGTGAGGCAACCAGACCTGAGCACAGAACTACAAGTGTGGTCTGACCATGGTCCTATATCGCCGTAACATTACCTCTCGGCTCTTAAACTCAATCCCATGGTTGATGAAGGCCAATGCACCATATGCCTTCATAACCACAGAGTCAACCTGCGCAGCTGCTTTGAGTGTCCTATGGACTCGGACCCTAAGATCCCTCTGATCCTCCACACTGCCAAGAATCTTAACATTAATATTATATTCTGCCATCATATTTGACCTTCCAAAATGAACCACCTCACACTTATCTGGGTTGAACTCCATCTGCCACTTCTCAGCCCAGTTTTGCATCCTAACAATGTCTCACTGTAATCTCTGACAACCCTCCACACTATCCACGACACCCCCAACCTTTACGTCATCAGCAAATTTACTAACCTATCCCTCCACTTCCTTATCCAGGTCATTTATAAAAATCACGAAGAGAAGGGGTCCCAGAACAGATCCCTGAGGCACACCACTGGTGACTGACCTCCATGCAGAATATGACCTGTCTACAACCACTCTTTGTCTTCTGTGGGCAAGCCAGTTCTGGATCCATAAAGCAATGTCCCCTTGCATCCCATGCCTCCTTATTTTCTCAATAAGCCTTGCATGGGGTACCTTATCAAATGCCTTGCTGAAATCCATATATACTACATCTACTGCTCTACCTTCATCAATGTGTGAGCATTGTGAAAGGCAAGCATGGCCTGCCTTTCACAAAGCTGACTATTCCTAATCATATTATACCTCTCCAAATGTTCATAAGCCCTACCTTTCATGATCTTTTCCATCAACTTACCAACCACTGAAGTAAGACTCACTGGTCCATAATTTCCTAGACTATCTCTACTCCCTTTCTTGAATAAGGGAACAACATCCACAACCCTCCAGTCCTCTGGAACCTATTCTGTCCCCATTGACAATGAAAAGATCATCGCCAGAGGCACAGCAATCTCCTCCCTCACCACCCACAGTAGCCTGGGGTACATCTCGTCTGGTCCCAGAGACATCCAACTTGATGCTTTCCAAAAAGCTCCAGCACATCTTCTTTCTTAATGTCTATATGCTCAAGCTTTTCAATCCACTGTAAGTCATCCCTACCATCGCCAAGACCCTTTTCTGTAGTGAATACTGAAGCAAAGTATTGATTAAGTACTTCTGCTATCTCCTCCGGTTCCATACACAGTTTTCCACTGTCACACTTGATTGGTCGTATTCTATCACATCTTATCCTCTTGCTCTTCACATACTTGTAGAATGCCTGCGGGTTTTCTTTAATCCTGTTTGCCAAGGCCTTCTCATGGCCCCTTCTGCCTCACCTAATTTCATTCTTAAACTCCTTCCTGCCATCCTTATAATCTTCTGGATCTCTATCATTACCTAGATTTTTGGACCTTTTGTAAGCTTTTCTTTTCTTCTTGACTAGATTTTCAACAGCCTTTGTACACTACAGGTCCTGTTCCATTGGAATGTACCTTTGCAGAACGCCATGCAAATATCCCCTGAACATTTGCCACATTTCTGCCGTGCATTTCCCTGAGAACATCTGTTCCCAATTTATGCTTCCAAGTTCCTGCCTGATGCTTCATATTTCTCCTTACTCCAATTAAACACTTTCCTGACTTGTCCGTTCCTATCCCCCTCCAATGCTATAGTAAAAGAAATAGAATTGTGATCACTATCTCCAAAATGATCTCACACTGAGAGACCTGACACCTGACCAGGTTCATATCCCAATACCAGATCAAGTACAGCCTCTTCCTCTTGTAGGCTTATCTACATATTGTGTCAAGAAACCTTCCTGAACACACCAAACAAACTCTACCCCATCTAAACCCCTCACTCTAAGGAAATGCTAATCAATATTTGGGAAATTAAGATCTCCCACCACAACAAACCTATTATTATTACACCCTTCCAGAATCTGTCTCCCTATCTGCTCCTCGATGTCCCTGTTACTATTGGGTGGTCAATAAAAAACACCCAGTAGAATTATAACTTCCATCCATAGAGAATCAGCAGACAATCCCTCCATGACTTTCTTCTTTTCTGCTGCCGTGACACTACCTCTAATCAGCAGTGCCACGCCCCCACCTCTTTTGCCTCCCTTGCTGTCATTTCTGAAACATCTAAAGCTTGGCACTCCAAGAAACCATTCCTGCCCCTGAGCCATCCAAGTCTCTGTAATGGCCACAGCATCATAGCTCCAAGTACTGATCCAAGCTCTAAGCTCATCTGCTTTGTTCATGATGTTTCTTGCATTAAAATAGACACATTTCAAACCATCGGTCTAAGTGTACCCCTTCCTTATCACCTGACTACCCTCCGTCACACACTGTCTACAAGCTTTCTCTATTTGAGAGCCAACCTCCTCTTTCGCCATCTTTTCAGTTCGGTTTCCACCCCCCCCCCCCCCAGCAATTCTAGTTTAAGTTCTCCCCAATAGCCTTAGCAAACCTCCCTACCAGGATATTGGGCCCCCTCGGATTCAAGTGCAACCCATCCTTTTTGTACGGGTCATACCTGTCCCAAAAGAGGTCCCAATGATCCAGAAATCTGAATCCCTGCCCCTGCTCCAATCCCTCAGCCATGTATTTATCCTCTACCTCACTCTATTCCTATACTCACTGTCATGTGGCACAGGCAGTAATCCCAAGATTACTACCTTTGTTGTCCTGCTTCTCAACTTCCCTCCTAACTCCCTGTAGTCTGTTTTCAGGACCTCCTCCCTTTTTCTACCTATGTCATTGGTACCAATATGTACCCAGACCTCTGGCTGTTCTCCTTCCTACTTCAGAATATCGTGGACACGATCAGAAACATCCCGGACCCTGGCACCTGGGAGGCAAACTACCAACTGTGTTTCTTTCCTGCATCCACAGAATCGCCTGTCTGACCCCTAACTCTAGAGTCCCCTCTCACTGCTGCTATCCTCCTCCTTTCCCTACCCTTCTGAGCCACAGGGCCAGACTCTGTGCCAGAGATACAGCCACTGCAGCTTCCCCCAGGTAGGCAGTCCCCCTCCCCCCCCCACAACAGTACACAAGCAAGAGTACTTATTTGTTAAGAGGGACAACCACAGGGGTACTTTCTAGTATCAGTCTCTTACCCTGCCCTCTCCTGATTGTTACACATGTATCTGTCTCCTGAGGCCCCGGTGTGACTACCTGCCTATAACTCCTCTCTATCACCTCCTCACTTTCCCTGACCAGACGAAGGTCATCGTGCCTAACACGGTCCCTAAGGAGCTGCAGCTCAATGCACCGGGTGCAGATGTGGCCGCCTGGGAGGCTGGGAGTCTCCTGGACATCTCACATCTGACACCTAGTACAGAACACTGGCCTCACAGACATACTTCCTGTCCCTATTCCTTACACGTAACTTACCTCACCTTGACTTGTTATCGCCGAAGCCCTACCATTCTGCCTCAGATCACTCCATTGATGACCGCTCTGCTAGGCAGTGTCTCCCTTTTATGCCTGAACCTTCATTGATGTCTAAGTCACGATTGTTGCTCAGGTTATAGCTGCTGATAGGCCATGTACAATGAACAAACACTCTCGAAGCTCCCTTTTTAAAAAACTGCCACAGACCTGCGAGAAATCCCTCTTGGTAAAGCTCCGTTGATGCCACTGATAGGTAACGTACAATAGACACACACTCTCGAAGCTCCCTTTTTAAATAACCGCCGCCGATTCGCGAGAAGTTCCTCCTGGTAAAGCTCTGTTGACACCGCTGATAGGCCACGTACAATGCACAAATGCTCTCGAAACTCCCTTTTTAAATAAGCACCGCCAACCTGCGAGAAATCCCTCTCGGTAAAGCTCTGATGACTGTGCTGATAAGCCATGAATAATTTTATATATTGAACTGTACTGCTACCACAAAACAACAAATTTCAGTGATAATAGATGTGATTCTGATTGTGGCTCGAAGGTGAGACCAGGTTCATTATGTTTTTGTCTGAGACAGATATAACTATATATAGCAATTACAGCACAGAAACAGGTCATCTCGGCCCTTCTAGTCCATGCCAAACGCTTACTCTCATCTAGTCCCACCTACCTGCACTCAGTCCATAACCTTCCATTCCTTTCCTGTCCATATACCTATCCAACTTTTTTCTTAAATGACAGTACCGAACCTTCCTCTACCACTTCTACTGGAAGCTCATTCCACACAGCTACCACTCTCTGAGTAAAGAAGTTCCCCCTCGTGTTACCCTTAAACTTTTGCCCCTTAACTCTCAACTTATGTCCTCTTGTGTGAATCTCCCCTACTCTCAATGGGAAAAGCCTATACATGTCAACTCTGTCTATCCCCCTCATTATTTTAAATACCTCTATCAAGTCCCCTCTCAACCTTCTATGCTCCAAAGAATAAAGACCTAACTTGTTCAACCTTACTCAGTAACTTAGGCGCTGAAACCCAGGTAACATTCTAGTAAAATCCCCTCTGTACTCTCTAATTTGTTGGCATCTTTCCTATAATTCGGTGACCAGAACTGTACACAATACTCCAAATTTGGCCTCACCAATGCCTTGTACAATTTTAACATTACATCCCAACTTCTAAACTCAATGCTCTGATTTATAAAGGCCGGCGTACCAAAAGCTTTCTTCACCACCCTATCTACATGAGACTCCACCTTCAGGGAACTATGCAGCATTATTCTTAGATCACTCTGTTCTACTGCATTACTTAATGCCCTACCATTTACCATGTATATCCTATTTTGATTATTCCTACCAAAATGTAGCACCTCACACTTATCAGCATTAAACTCCATCTGCCAATTTTCAGACCACTCTTCTAACTGGCCTAAATCTCTCTGCAAGCTTTGAAAACCTACTTCAATATCCACAACGCTACCTATCTTAGTATCATCTGCATACTTACTAATCCAATTTACCACCCCATCATCCAGATCATTAATGTATATGACAAACAACATTGGACCCAGTACAGATCCGTGAGGCACACAACTAGTCACCGGCCTCCAATCTGACAAACAGTTATCTGCCACTACCCCTGGGCATCTCCCATCCAGCCACTGTTGAATCCATTTTACTACTTCCATATTAATACCTAACGATTGAACCTTCTTAACTAACCTTACGTGTGGAACCTTGTCAAAGGCCTTACTGAAGTCCATATAGACAACATTCATTGCTTTCCCCTCGTCGACCTTCCTAGCAACCTCTTCAAAAAATTCAATAAGATTTGTCAAGCATAACCTGTCACGCACAAATCCATGTTGACTGTTCCTAATCAGACCCTGTCTATCCAGATAATTATATATACCATCTCTAAGAATACTTTACATTAACTTAACCACCACTGACGTCAAACTTACAAGCCGATAATTGCTAGGTTTACTCTTAGAACCCTTTTTAAACAATGGAACCACATGAGCAATATGCCAATCCTCCGGCACCATCCCTGTCTCTAATGACATTTGAAATATCTCTGTCAGAGCCCCTGTTATTTCTACACTAACTTCCCTCAAGGTGCTAGGGAATATCCTGTCAGGACCCAAAGACTTATCCACTTTTATATTCTTTAAAAGCTTTAGTACTTCCTCTTCGTTAATCATCATAGTTTCCATAACTACCCTACTTGTTTCCCTTACCTTACACAATTCAATATCTTTCTCCTTAGTGAATACCGATGAAAAGAAATTGTTCAAAATCTCCCCCATCTCTTTTGGCTCCACACATAGCTGTCCACTCTGATTCTCTAAGGGACCAATTTTATCCCTCGCTATCCTTTTGCTATTAATATAACTGTAGAAACCCTTTGGATTTATTTTCACCTTATTTGCCAAACCAACCTCGTATCTTCTTTTAGCTTTTCTAATTTCTTTCTTAAGATTCTTTATATTCCTCGAGCACCTCATTTACTCCATGCTGCCTATATTTATTGTAGATCTCTCTATTTTTCTTTTCTTTTTTAAAAAATATTTATTTATTAGATTTTAGAAATTACAAAGAATAAATGTAATAGTAAAATAGTAAGAAAGATAATATTAACACTCCCCCCTCCCCTTAACCCTCCCCCCCTTAACCCTTATCTAAAGAAAGAAAAAAAAGAGAAAGATTGCCTGGATATCGGAGGATCCCCACATGCTCCATGGAGTTCAAAATAATTTTAATATTTATTTCTTACTTTCCCCAATTACCGTAGATTTCGGACTACAAAGCGCACCTGATTAAAAGCCGCACGCTCTAATTTTAGAAAGAAAATCAATTTTGTACTTGTACAGGCTGCACCGGATTTTAAGCCGCAGGTGTCCCACGTTGTAATATGAGATATTTACTCAGAAAGATATTACACGTGAGGATTTTTTAACTTTTAATTAAATCCGTATGGTAACATAAACAAATATATATTGCAAATGCTTTTTTTCGAACAGTGCCTGTAACACAGCTACTTTTAAATATACATACGTATCGGTAACACACAAATTACGTTGCATATACTTTTTTACTGAACAGTGCACGAACAACATTCCAATATCTCCTAATGACTGGTAAAAAAAATATATATACTGCAGCCTACCAGGAAAAGTTATTGATCGCCTTCTTCATCTTCCTCCTGCGCACTAAAACCATCAAAGTCCTCTTCTTCAGTGTCGGAATTGAATAACCTCAGGATCTCGTCACTCACTTCAGTCTCTTCGTTGTCGCTCTCACTTGAGCGCACGCGGTCCTCTTCATCACGCAGCAGTCCAGCCTTTCGAAACCCGCTGGTGATGGTGGATGTTGTGACACGGCTCCACGCATTTAGGATCCACCGACAGACTTGAGTTAAAGATGCTCTTCGCATGCGTCCTGTTTTGGTAAAGAATTTCTCGCCGCTCGTCATCCAAGCCTCCCACTCAACGCGCAGCGCCAATTTAAATGCCCGGTTCACGCTGATGTCCAGTGGCTGCAAATACTTCGTGGTGCCCCCAGGAATCACAGCTGGAATTGAGTTTGTACTCTTGATGGCAGCTTTCACTGAACTTTCATGGTCAGCCGCTTAAAAATCACCATCGGTGGAAGCTTTAGTCCGGATGCTGTGCAGCTCAGAACACAAGTAAAATGCGTTCTCTCATGGCCACTTGTTTTCAGTGTGATGAACGAGTCACCTTTTTTATTAACAGTCCGAGTGAGAGGCAGGTCAAACATCAAAGGTACTTCATCCATATTTATGATATCATCTGGCCCGATGGAATTCTCCGCTATCTTTGTTTGAGTGAATGTGCGGAAGTTAGCAAGCTTTTCCTCGTGGTCGGGAGGAGCTGCTGACACAGAGTCGTGTGTACCCTGACGGACAGGCCTTTTCGTCTCATAAATCTAAAATACCATGATGGCCCACCTCTAAAATCTTCAATTTTCATTTTGGTGGCGATTGCTTTAGCCTTCAGTCTGATCTGCACGGTGGAAACACCGCGGCCGCCTGCTCTCTGTGTGTTAACCCAGTCTTCAAGAAAGTTTTCAAGTTCGGGCCATCTGCTATGATTACCTCTGAAAGCTTTTGTTGTCTTTTTGCATTGACTCAGTTCTTCACGCTGGCGTCTCCACCGTCTCAACATCGATTCATTTATGCCAAGATTATGTGCAGCAGCTCGATTTCCTTCTTCAACTGCCAGATTGATCGCCTTTAACTTAAAAGCTGCATCATATGCTTTTCTTCGAGTGTTTTCCATGTTGATGAGGGTGAGTACAAATGACTGATTTACAATAATTTAATTGTGAAAGTGCGCTTGATTTATCGTACAATTTCATTGGACCTACTCATCAATTTTATTGGTCTACTGTTACGAGGCAAAATGTTTTTGGCGGCATGAAAAAAAAACATGCATTAGCCGCACCGTAGTATAGGCCGCAGTGTTGCCGCAGTGTTCAAAGCGTGGGAAAAAAGTAGCGGCTTATAGTCTGGAATTTACGGTGCTATAATTTTATCTTCAAAGGACCTATGTATTTAATCCTATCTTTTGTAACCCAATCTCTCTTTAATTTCTTATGTTCTGTTTCTGTTAAATGTGTTTCTTGTAAAAAAAAAGCTATATATCCTTTCATTTTCTTAATCTATATTAAAACTCTTTTTCTGTTCACAGGTCCATTAATTCCACTAACATTAAAATTTAAAAAATTAAGTAAATTAATCATTCATAGTACCTTGGGAATTCTTTAAAACTCCCCATGTTGCTATGAGTCTCTCCCCAATCATCCAGGCAAAGAAGAAGAAAAATAGAAAAAAGATAACTAATATATAAGAGAAAAAAAAACAAAATACCCCCCCACTAATGTTGCGAATAAAAAGAACACAACATTACCCCCCTCCCCATTTTACGGGTCATGGAAATTGCCATGATTGTACACGTGAAACTCGCAGCCATCGATCAGGAGCTCCCCCAGCTACCCCGCAAAAAAAAAGAAAAATATATCAATAAAGAAAAAAAAAATTAATGTCTCTACTCTCAATTAATATTCCTCGACCGTTTTTTTTTCTTATAAATGTCCATCATGTCCAACCTTATTTCAGTCTTTATCATTAGTCCATTTCATTTCTATAATTCTTTAGTCCTCTTCATGGGCATCAGGTAATTCTTGTACAAATTCCTCTGCTTTCCGGTAGTCAACAAAGAATCTTCTTTCTCCATTATCCAGGAAAATTATCAATTTTGCTGGACAGCTCAATAAAAATTTATAGCCCTTTTCCCATAAAGATTTTTTCACTGGATTAAATTCCTTCCGCTTCTTCAACAGATCGTAGCTTATGTCTGGATTAAAAAAAACTCTTTTCCCTTCTACTATCAATGGTCCATTTCTCTTTTCAGCACCTTGAGTAGCTGCCTTCAAGATCATTTCTTTATCTTGATACCTTAAACATTTTATCAAAATTGATCTCGGATTTTAATCTTGTTGAGGTCGTGGTCTTAAAGCTCTATGTGCTCTTTCAATTTCAATTACTTGACTTCCTTCTTTCATTTCCAAAATTTCCATTCTTGAAAGAATTTTATTGGATTTTCTCCCTCTGTACCTTCCATAAGACCAATAATTTTAATATTATTTTGTCTACTAGAGTTCTCAAGCGCATCCATTTTTTCTATCATCCGTTTTCTTTCTGCTGTCCAGGCAAGCTTATAGTATTCTATCTTTTCTATTCTTTCCATGTTTTCTTCTATTTTTACTTCCATCTCTTTAACTTTATTATCCATCTTCTTTTGTTCTTCCACCACATTGTCAAGTGTATTCTGTATGCTTTTTATATCTGTTCGTATAGCTTTAAATTCATTCGCCATATCTGTTCTTATAGCTTTAAATTCATTCGCCATATCTGCTCTTATAACTTTTAGTTCATCGATTATAAATATCAGGATATCTTTTGTGTCTCCTTTAATCTCTTCCTTCTTTTCTTTTACTTCTGCATTTCCCAAAGAGTCTGTTTCAACTTCCGACTCACTTTCAATTTCACTTCCAACCATAGTTAAAGCTTGTATTTTTGTTGACATCTGTTCATGCATACTTTTGCGCATGCGCTGTTCTTGCCGTTTCTTCTTAGAGACCGCTGACATTGCTGCAACTTCTTTTCCTGCAACATCAGAAGTGCCATGCCCTTCGTCGAGAGAAGATCCAACTTGAGTCTGAGGCTTCGCCAAGACGGCTAGGCCTTTTTCCCCGCCGATTTGCGCAGTCTTCGAAGTAGTAACTTTCTTCTGTTTCAGTTTAGGAGCCATATCAAAAGATAATCCTGAGTTGCTTATAAGTAGTTTCTAATAGATATTTGTTAATTCTTCTTCATTTAAACCTTATTTCATTACTTTTTGCGAGGGAGCTGGAATCCCAACGTCTCGACCCTACGTCATCACGTGACATCCCTTCTTTTTCCAAACCAAGTTTCCAATATCCCTTGAAAACCATGGCTCTCTCAAACTTTCAACATTTGCTTTCAACCTAACAGGAACATAAAGATTCTGTACCCTTAAAATTTCACCTTTCAATGACCTCCATTTCTCTATTACACCCTTCCCATAAAACAATTATCCCAATCCACTCCTTCCAAATCCTTTCGCATCTCGTCAAAGTTAGCCTTTCTCCAATCAAAAATCTGAACCCTGGGTCCAGTCCTATCCTTCTCCATAATTACATTGAAATTAATGGTATTGTGATCACTGGACCCAAAGTGTTACCCAACACATACCTCCGTCACCTGACCTATCTCATTCCCTAACAGCGGATCCAACACTGCTCCTTCTCTAGTTGGTGCCTCTATGTATTGCTGCTAAAAACTATCCTGCACACATTTTACAAACTCCAAACCATCCAGCCCTTTTACAGAATGGGCTTCTCAGTCTATGTGTAGAAAATCAAAATCTCCCACAATCACAACCCTGTGCTTACTACAAATATCTGCTATCTCCTTGCAAATTTGCTCCTCAGATAGGCTAAGTGACTTCCACTGGAGCCATACATCTCTTCGGGTTGTTATGTGAAGTATTTATGGAAGCTGATGTTCACCCAAGAATTTGTGCTCCCGTTACAGATTTGTCTAAAATACAATGATAATTTTCATCAAGTGAGAAGCTCAGCAATGTTATACTTAGGCTACGTGCTGAGTCAAGAAAAAGTAATTTTTCCTTATTGCACCATTACAGAACCTCCATATTTCTAATGAAAGCCCTGACATTTAATCTATTATACCCAGTGCCATAACACTGAGGGGAAATAACACTGTCCTCACAGAACAATTAAGCATCAGTTGCACATGTACATTACTGATAACTGTCTATATCTTTATTTTTATTGAAACCATGCTTTTGTGGAATCTGCATGACCCATGTGCTATTAGTTTCGTTGGAGTAAAGAAAAAAAGTGGGAGAAAGATCTTGAGATTACTGTTACCATGTTCAACAATATCATTACATTTTGTTCTACACCCCAGTATAATATTTGCAGTATAATGTTATATGTGTTTTCCAAATATAAATAAGGATATTTGTACAGGTCTGAGAAAATCAGAAAATAATGATGAAATGGTAAGATATTGCACCATGCAACTTTGAGCAAAATTGAACAGTACCAATCCCTCAATGGAATCATATATAACCATATAACAATTACAGCACGGAAACAGGCCATCTCGGGCCTTCTAGTCCATACCGAACGCTTACTCTCACCTCGTCCCACTGACCCGCACTCACCTCATAATCCTCCATTCCTTTCCGGTCCATATACCTATCCAATTTTACTTTAAATGACAATACCGAACCTGCCTCTACCACTTCTACTGGAAGCTCATTCCACACAGCTACCACTCTCTGAGTAAAGAAATTTCCCCTCATGTTACCCCTAAACTTTTGCCCCCTAACTCTCAACTCATGTCCTCTTGTTTGAATCTCCCCTACTCTCAATGGAAAAAGCCTATCCACAGCAACTCTATCTATCACCCTCATAATTTTAAATACTTCTATCAAGTCCCCCCTCACCTTCAATGCTCCAAAGAATAAAGACCTAACTTGTTCAATCTTTCCCTGTAACTTAGGTGCTGAAACCCAGGTAACATTCTAGTAAATCATGACACATAAGCCAATAAGAGTACACTAGAATTTTGTTGGAGATCAATCAAACCAAGAGTCGATTGATGTTCATAAGAGGAGACAAGGTCAGTCATTTTTTAAACAAAACTTCAGAGGAAGAGTTTAAAAGAACACTGTGCAAATCCATGATACAAGCAAGGGCAAATTAAGGAATGTTCAAAGCAAAGCAAAAAAATAATTGGCTTGATATGACTGACTCTCTTTGGTCACTGATAAACTTTCTGAAGTAAAAAAGATGGCATCAAGCAAACACAATGTTAAAGTAACTGCTCTACTATTTCATTGATACCCACACTCTCTAATTCCTCATCATAATTATTCTACAAAAAAATTCTGCTTGCAGAGTCTGTCTAATTTATTGAAAGAAATTTCCATTTCATCAGTAATATAAAAATGGATCTCGAACAAAAGGAGGAAGTGTTTATTTATGGAATTATTAAGTTTGGAGTTGGTGAGGTTAACAGCAACGTCATCAATGATGGAAAAAGGGAAAGGGATTCAGGAGGTTTGAGTCTAACAGAGGTTTGGAGGAGGAAGATCGCAGCAGAGAAAGTTAGTTAAATGTACAGGGGAAGATTATGTGTGTTCTTAAAGCAATTTTAAAGATAGAGTGAGGTGACTAGCATCCAAGGTAGATGATATTGACAAGGATGGCGAACATGCAGGGGTGGAGTAGGTAGACTGTATTTAGATAATCCACTATGAGGCAAAGCTATGGTCCTAAATCAGAGCCTGAAGCAAAAATTGCTACAGCATCTCTCCTGTGCATTCTCATCACTTTGACTTTGTACTAATATTAGTACAAATCCAGCCCTTGAATGTATGTTTTGTAAAAATCATGTTGGCCTCTTTTGCAATATACTCAATGTTGACTCTACACCCACTCTCTGAGAATCGGTATCAGCTAACCAACAATGTGAGTGGACTATCCGGCCCACAGCATTTGGTCTGCCATGGGTGGTAGCTGGAATAGTTGTTCATGTTTTTTGAAATATCCTGCAAGAATAGACCATACAACAGCACTCTAGTGTATAAAAAAGTCACAGACATTCCCTATGATTAACTGGTAAAGTTCACTGATATGTAAAAAAAATGTACAAATTCTTTCAGAAACCACCAGCGTTGTGATTAGCTAGGATCCAAAAGCACAGTATAGTGCATAACATGTGAACATTTGATTTGGTAAAAACTTACCTATTCTTTTTGAGAAATCCAAATGAGAACAAAGGATAGAAATGATATCGAGAAAAGTTGCTCTAGTAAGGAAACAAGGATTCAGCCTATAAAACAAGAAATCAGAATAATCAGTCATTACACATAAACTTTTATCTTATTCCTGGTAAAATGGGCGGTTGTGAAAGCCACCTACTGTCAACTAATGAATAGAACAAATTGAATATGTAGAAGCCATGTGAAAATGTTCTGTTGGAGGGTGGGTATCAGGGTGAAGCAAGGTAAGGCAACAGGGAACAAAAGCAACTTTAGACACTAAATTCCATTCTGAAGTTAGCTAATTGAAAATATAATTAAATTAGATCAAAAGATTAAATGGCTCAGCAACTCAATAGGAATTCTTTTAATACCATTTCTGGGATTTTATATTTGCATTGTTTTTAATCATATATAATCACATCAATGATTCTGGCCAGATCAGTGCTAAAATATGCCCTGCCCTCTGCAGCAGCCTCATCAAGATTTGCAGAATACTTAAACTGTAGGTTAGCTTTACAAAAGAAAACTTAAAAGTTTTGTTCTTGTCCAAATGCAGTTCAGTGCAATTACCAGCAAGAAACAAAATACTTCTTATTCTAAGATCACTGAAGGATTTAAACTTGAAGCAGTCCAGCATGCATTTAAAACAAAAGTCTGTTACAATTTAGTCAGGCTATAGAGTTTTATCACATTATTTAACAAAATATATGGATCAGTTTCCAAATTCTTTTCACCAGCAGATATCTGAGACAGATCTAGGACTAAACTGAAACATGATGAGTAAAAATAATTATAAGATTCAGGACATTCACTGATACCGACTGGTGAACAGAATGGGCGAGCATTGTTCTTTCAACTTTTAAGCATTAGGTTAAAATCTACCCTAAATCCCAACTCTCATAAACAGCCTTGATTTCCTGAGAAAAAAGCCCAAGGATTTCCAATCTGTACTGATGTAAGATATCAACCTTTTGCCTATCCAAGATTGATATTATAATTATCTTATTCAGAAATGTTTGTACAAGAAATGGAGATGTTTGTTAGTAACATATGTAACACAAAGGAAGCTTTGCTCTGTATTTAAGAATTTGATGGTGTAAATAGTTCAATTTGCTTCTTGTCTAGAATCAGCGTCTGCAATTCATGGGGAGAAAGGTCTGTGTCAAACACAAACCCGTTTCATCTGTCCTCCAATTAGTATACCAAGAAAGTTTATTTATCAAAATCATGATAAGCTTCACAACCATTGTAGGAACTTCCTCCATGTCCCTCTGCTCCACTACCATTTATAATCATCAACATGGCTTTTGTCAAAGTATGTTCTGTCAGAGCACCATGGAAGCAGCTTGGAGGAAATTCAACCAAACGCTCTCATGAGTTGAGTTTTATAAAAATGGTTGTACTTGCTAAGTTCATCAAAATATACAGCACAGTACAAAAGTCTTTCTTACACACACACACACACCTACCTTAAGGATTTTGCACAGATCCGTTCCTAAGTCTGTCTTTAAGTCAGATTTGTACGCAAGTCGGAACAAGTACATTCGGTCTTATTTAGTGTCAGCTAGTCAAAAGTTTGTCAGTATATATTTTACCTTTCTATGCATATAAAACAATTCCAAATACACTGAAACATCTTAAACATAATAATAATAGTAATAATAAAAGTAACTACATATGCCCCAGAAGGGGCATTCGTGAGGTAACATTATGATGGACCTGGTGCTGGAGAGCCGTCAGGGGTTGATTCTGCTGCTGGAGAGGGTAGCTTTACTACTGGAGTCAATTTCATGAAGTAGGCATCAAGGAAGGCTTGTACAGAGCTTTTCTTTTTCTCGTCATAAATGGCCCTGTAGCTGCTGAGGTCCTCGGTAACTGTATGGTAAACTTTGGTGAACCTCTCTGTATTAGGATCTTGCTCCTCTAACTTTGCCATCCCTGCTTCAATGTGACGAAAGGCTTCAGCTAACTCTTTCGTCACAAACTTCTTCGGTTTTGGTGTTTCTAGATCCCAGACTTCTTCTTCCTCAAATGCTATCATCTGCTGCTCTAGTTCCAAAAGGTCTTCATTAAAATGGCGGACGGCATTCTCCTTCCTCGAGCCGACGAACCGCTGAAGCTGCGCAATGTTTTCGTGAGCGTCACAAAGGAGTGCACATGTTCGTTATTACGAACCGTTGTATTTAACTCAAATTTTCAATACAACAGGCTTTATGGCAGTCCGTCCATAAGTATGAGCTGTTCGTAAGTCGGACGTTTGTAACCTGGAGACTGCCTGTATTGCACTGTACTACTGCCGTTACCACTTCAAAAATAATCATGACAATGTGAGTGGCACTAAACCTGATCAGAAAGCCACAGAACCTTGGCCTCTGCACCTCTCTCTGCAACGGGATCGCCGAATGCCTAACCGGAAGACCAGAATCCGTGTGGTCTGGAAATAACATCTCCATTTCGCTGACAATCAACACTGGTGCATCACAAGGGTGTGTGCTTAGCCCACTGCTCTACTCTCTCTACACCTATGACTGTGTGGTTAGGCATAGCTCAAATGATATCTGTAAGTTTGCCAGCGATACAACCACTGTTGACAACATTTCAGATGGTGATGAAAGGGCGTACAGATGCAAGATATACCAGCTAGTTGAGTGGTGCTGCAGCAATAACCTTGCACATGACATCAGCAAGATCGAAGAGTTGACTGTGGACTCCAGGAAGGGAACACAAACCAATCCTCAGAGTGGGACCAGAATTGGAGAGACGGAGCAATGTCAAGTTCCTGCATGTCAATATATCTGAGGACCTAACCTTGACACAACATATTGATGCAGCTATAAAGAATGCAAGACAATGGCTATGTTTCTTTAGGAGTTTGAGGACATTGTGTTTGTCAGCTAAAACCCTTGAAAGTTTCTACAAATGTATCATGGAGAGCATTCTGACTGGTTGCATCACTGTCTGGTATAAAGGTTGGGAGCAGAAGGCTACTGCACAAGATCAAAATACGTTGCAGAAGTTTGTAAAATCAGTCAGCTCCACCATGGGTATCCATGACATCCATGACGTCCATAGTATCCAAGACATCTTCAAGGGGTGGTGCCCTAGAAAGGTGGTGTTCACCATTAATGACCCCGCTACTCAGGATATGCCCTCTCCTCATTGCTACAGCCAGGAAACAGAAACAGAAGCCTGAAAACACACATTCCGCAATTCAGGAACAATTTCTTCCCTTTTGCCTTCAATTCCTAAATGGATGTTGAACCAAAAACTTTTGTACAGTATTGTATTTACCTATTTTCAAATTTCCTATTCCCATAAGTAACAGCAAAAGAAAATTCAATTAATAGGCAATCTCATTCTGGAACTTAGGGAGAAATCTGAGGCAGCTAACAGAATAGCCCAAGAAAATTCTCCACACTGAACTGATGTCCTCAGCATCTGAGGCTCTAGGCCCATGTTCCAATGTGCCAGTTTTGAGTTGGGAGTACAAATGATTACTCATGGAGAACTGGTGCAAGGAAATTTCTTTCTTCCTTGTACTCTGGCTCATACATTAGTGTACATTACAATTTACATACACTTCTATACATTCTGTATCACTGCCATTATGAACCTTGCCACTTATGCAGAGATGGATGCAACATATTGATGCATGCCCCTGTTTAAGTAACATTCATACCACATTTCTGTATTCTTAATTCGTTATACAGTTTCATTGGGTTGTGGCAAAATGACACCTTACCATAGCCCCAGTCACATTTACCGTAAAGACATTATTGAAGATACAAGTTGAAATATGGAAAAAAATAGTTGAGAGGAAGCTACGGAAAAGAAGAAAAAGCAATTGGAACACACAATATGAAATATTTCTGCACTATGGAAGATGAATTATAGAACAGAACTACAGGGCACAGGTTTAGGGTGAGAGGGAAAAGCTTTAATCAGAACCTTTTCCACACAGAAAGAGGTATGTATGTGGAAAGAGTTGCCAGAGGAAGCGGTTAAGGAGGAAGAATAACAGCATTTAAAGTACTTATGGACAGATACATGAATTGGTTATATTCAGAGGGGGCATGGTCAAATGTGGGCAAATGGGACTAGCTTAGATGGGCATCTTGGTTGGCATGACACAGCTGGGATGAAGGGCCTGTTTTCTGTGCTGTATGACTCTATGATACTAAAAGTAATATTAAAGGTCTCAGGCAAGGAAATTAGTGCACTTATTTATTCAATGGGTGTATTAAAACAACTTGACTACTTTAGATTCCAGGATTTTAGATTCCAAGCAAGTCATATTTTAGACTCATTGTAACAGTGCTAATTTTCATTGGCATCATCACTGTAAAAAGAGCAAACAATGAAGAACGCATCCTTTTGTATATCTGTAACCTAGGACCAGCAGTTGCCACTGCAGGTTTACATTTGAGTACAATGCAGTGGCTCAGTGAATCAATTTACTATACCGTTCTTAAAGGCATTAGTTGTCAATTGACACAAGGACTCAGTGGCAGCCATTATTTCCATAAGCTAACACACCTACTGATCTTATAGAAAAATGAAATCCCATTCTTGGATTGTAGCCCAGCTCCGATTCACTGTACATCTGCATATAAACCTATTCAGCCTATTTGAATACGAACTGAGTTTCCACCAGTTAAGGCAAGGTGTATTTTGAACAATTAATGTAACTATTAATGTGCTGTATTCTTCAGCATGGAGAGAGCAAGACTTATAACCAGATTTTCCCTGGTTCAATAGGAAAAAAAAAATTTTGGTGCCATTATAGGAAAATAATGAACCCACATCATTCTTCTCCTTTAGTGCGTTACATTATGCAACAGACAGAATAACCAGTTCAGCATTCATTGCTACTTCATTGGTCCAAGAAAGAAGAACCTTCTTATATGATTTTCTTCTGCCTCTCAGACAACATTGCTGCAAGTGGAACACTTTAAAAAACAATGGCCTTATAAATATAAACTTAATTCAGATATCAAATTGAGGTTGACCCAATCCGCTCCATATTGTAATATTAAGATCACTATTTTTTATTGCAGTCATAGTACAACATAGTACATGGTTTCATAGGATAATCTTTCCAAATAAGGAAGATGCACTCATAGTTTGATTCTGCTCAGACACCTGCACTGAGCCAACAGCTAACAGACAGGGCTCCATCCCTTAAAGGGATTGTTGGCAAGAAGCCACTCTACATTGTGTGGCCAGGAATATCACAGAATGGAAGAAGGAACCAGGGACTGCATTTCTAGTTCAGCGGCTGCATGAGAGACGGGCCAGGTGACCTTCAAAGACAACGCCACGAAGATTTTGATCATTGCGACTTCTGCCACATGTACATCAAGCAATGCCAAAAATATCATGTCAAGATTTATGAAGGTGGGCGTTTGAACAATGTCACCTACTCTTCACTTGTTTTGCCATTCTAAGAGGTGGAGGGTGAGGGGTTGATTGAAAGGGAAGCTCCAGCCAGTAACTGGGAGGCTGGAAATTGTTCACTTGCTTCACAAGAATCTGTGATTAAGTGTTCAGTTCCTCCAGGCTCCCAAGCATGGTTGCAAGTGCCACTTACCACAGCTTCTGCTCACTTTCTACAGTTTCCCAACCTTCAGATAAGTTTCAAATCAGGATCCCAAATGTTCTGTAAGAGTCTGTCTTAAAGATGTCAGAGGCAACCTGCTGCTCTTTGGCGAAACACCAGACACCCTTGTATCTAATTAACACACCATGAGCTATGACAAATGTGGTGTTTTGAGTTCAATCTTCCCAATATTCATCTGGTAAACAACAAACTCTTTCCTGTCTCTTTTGGGGGATTAACATCAAGTGCAGTTAGCTCCAGATGTCAAACCACAACTGTATCTTTAATGACATCCATCTCTCATTAGGTCAGGAGGACTGCATCCGCTTAGAACTGATGAACTGGACAATAAGTCTTGTGTAAATATTATGGAATAACGTACATAAAAATATAACCACAATGGAAGTTGATAAAGGGTAAAAATTAAAAATTCAAAACATCTTCTGCTGAAATAGTGAATGAGAGCATAATAAATAGGAACCAAAAATGACAAGTTTAAAGAAACAATGATTGAAAAGTATTATTTAGACCAGCTCTGAGGTATTTCCACTTTTGGGCAATGCTATCAAAAGAACCTGCTGGAGGAACTCAGCATCTGTGGAGGGAAAGGAACTGCCAAGGTTTGAGGATGAATCCCTGCAGAAGAACACAAATTACTGTTCACTTTTACCCTTATGCACATTCAATTTGATTCACCCTGTTACAGCACCAAAAATGATTCAGTGGAAAAAGTTATTTCCTCTACTTTAAACTTATAAATGCTCAAGAAAATGAAGCCTTCTGAGGCAAGTGATTTGTGGAGAGGAACTGGGAATTGCTTGGCGACGCTTACGTGTTTTGGGATTTTATTTAATTAGCTTCAAAATCATGAACTATAAAAAGCAGGATATTAATGCAGGTTATTCAGAAAACTTAAAATTTAAAAAATGAGTTGCTCATCATGTCAACATGTTTTTGCTTATTCTGTTCTTCTTTTATATTTTCTCTTCCTATTTATTGACTTACTGGATCGAGCCCCATGCAAAACTCTGCTCCAATACCCAGAATGAATATATCCAAGGACCTTGTTCTACGATAGTTACCTACAATCGGAATAATGCAGCCCTAAACTGCACATGAAGAGTAGGTCAGTTCACTGTTATAATATACATATACTTTGCAGCTTTGGAATGAGGTTTGTTCCTCTGAGCCAAAGATAGTTTATCTCTCACCTTGTGGAAGTGCAACTACTTTTTCTTTCCCCTCAGATTTTCCTTGCGTAGCATGGACTTACCCCCCCTCATTGAACTAAATTATTTGTAAAAGATTTATAAAGAAAGCACAGCTTGTCCCATCTGCATGTGTATAAATCTCAAGCTCTCAGAATTAGAAAGACACTGGGCTTATTTTCTGATAATATACAAAAGGCCAGCACAGAACACTTGTATGAATTATATCCCAGGGCAAAACAGGCTTTGATAACGTGAATTCATGCTTCCAAAAATAATACACAAAGAAGCCAAAGGCTACAAGTGATACTAGACAGATGTTTCCTTCAGTTTTCCAGCAAATTACTTGCACTGAGTTGAAGTTAAACCCTGCACAGTTGTTAAAATGGCACCAGAGTCATACTTTGAACTTCCTGGCACACATGACTTCACTAAATATATTTTAACTTTCATTCACAATGAAAAGGCTTTGATCTGCAACTGGAGGCTTAAAGGGCTTAGCTTGACTTTTTTTAATATAAAGTACCTCATTAGAATTTATCATGTAACAAATCCACAGTCCTTGGCATTGCATCCAAAATACTACTCCCACTTTGCAGTGCAGCAGTATCCTGGTTGTAAGCATTATGTTACACTACTTTCCCCCCAAAAAATCGCTCCATTGGACAGATCTAAAAATATTATGTAGTGGGGGAGAAAGACATGACATTTAGAAAGAGAAGGTGGGAATGAGTGTTCTATTAATTTCCCACTCCATTCTTTTTACAGTGTTAAACATTAGATAATCCAAATCTTGATTATCTCAAATTAAAAAAATATATAAAAGGCTTTTTTTTATATTTTAATACATTGAAATTACTGCCCTTTAAATGTGAACATGCCACGCAGCCTTTGAAGCCACTGTTAACACTGATGCACGTTAGCTTTTCAGCAGAACATTCAGAATTCCCCACGATTAGCTCACAAAGGTGACAAAATAAAACTCCAGGGTATCAATTCATCATTAGTTAAAATAAATATTTGCTTTTCTCAACAAAGCACATTCCATTGGTCAGTGGGGCCTGTGAATATGCCAAAATCATTATACCTATTCTTTTCAATCCACTTCTTAATTTATTCAGCTGCTTTGAAAATCCTATACCTGGCAAGCTTAACATATACTCTAAGACTTATACAGTCTTCCGATTGTTAATGTGCTGGCAATGGAGGTCATTACGTTACCATGCACCAAATGAATGAAACACCATGATCGAATGGTGGAGCAGCCTTGATGGGCTGAATGGCCAATTCTGCTCTTATAGACTTATGGAAAGCACATGGCTTGCAACAGAGCGATCACAAATTCTTTTGACATCGACAGATCCCTTGCCTGAATGGACACAGAAGTACTTGGTGGGTAATACTTGTTAGCCTCTTCCTTTAGCTTTTACCATCAGACTGGATTAATAAATTATCTAAAAGCTGCTGAAGGCACTGGAAACTATTTGCATTGATATGATAATATGGGCAATTTAAGACTTTTATTTTTAAAAGAGCATATCCCAATCCCTTTGACTATCTCAAACAAGGGAAAATCTGCAGATGCTGGAAACCCAAGCAACATGCACAAAATACCGGAGAAACTCAGCAGGCCAGGCAGCATCTATTAAAAAGAGTACAGTCGATGTTTTGGGCCGAGACCCTTCATCAGGACTGGAAAAAAAGATGAGGTGTCAGAGTAAGAAAGTAAGAAAGAGTCTTTCTCTGACTCCTCATCCTATTTCCCCCAGTGCTGATGAAAGGTCTCGGCCCAAAACATTGACTGTTCTCTGTTCCATAGATGTTGCCTGGCCTGCTGAGTTCCTCCAGCGTTTTGTGTGTCTTCCCTCTGACTATCTTACGCTTTTATCATTCAGATTGTTTAAATTATTTCTACATTCATCACAGTCAGAAACTACGTTATGTGTTCTCATGTAAAGCAACTCACATGTTGGATGCATTTGAACTGACATGTGTCCTTGTCCACTTGTTACCATGACCAGTACTGTATACTTAATTATTTTCAAAGCTTTAGGGTTTTGTGGTGGTTTTCCAGGCATACAGGCATGTAAGACAGTCTAGCTCAGGCATGGGCAAACTACGGCCCGCGGGCCATATGCGGCCCGTTAAGCTTTTTAATCCGGCCCGCAGAACTTGATGAAATTATATTAATAAACCTTGTTAACGTTTTCTCCCCGCAATTCTGGCGTTTTCCCAATAGATGACGCACTCTGTATACATTTGTGGTGACCCATTTCCTGGCACATCCGAACCGGCTCACAATTAGCCAGCGTTCCGGCTAAGGGAGATAGCCTGCGGGGATTTGCGAGCTCAGAGCTTTGGAGCCTCTGCGCAGGGGGGCAGGTTGAGGGAGGCTTAAAAGTGAGGCTGGGGATTTCGAATAAAGTTTTTTTCTTCGACTGCAGTTACCGACTCCGTGTCGTAATTTTAGCACTGCATGTAGCACACCGCTACACATTGACCTTTGTTGAGGTGCAGCGTATTACTCCACATTTGCGCTTTACTCTTTGTTCGGCTCGACCTATTTGTGTGAACAGGCGTTCAGCGTCATGAACATCAACAAAGCCAGCCACAGATCCAAGTTAACTGACCAACACCTCAGATCCATCCTGAGAATCGCCACAACAAAACTAAATCCAGACTTTGATGCGCTGGCTAAAAAGGGAGACCAACAACACTGTTCCCACTGAAATTAAAAATAAGTTTCTTCGTTGTGTTATGTAAAAAATGCATTTGAAAATATTTTTTTCAATAAGCCTGACATGTTACATGTCATTTCTGTTAAGTGATGGACATGAGTAGTGCACAGGTGCACGTACGTTCTCAAAATAAAAAATGCGCTCCAGATCAAATAACGCGCTCCGCATACTGGCGCACTGTCACTGTTCTGTCATTCTGTGGGTCGTTGTTGAGTTTTGGCACAGGGGACAATTGAATAAGAAGGAGCAGGACAAGTAGACCTGCATCTCCTACCGTTTTTGAAATAAAGACAGTCAGGAGGAGAGTGATGATGATAATATCTTGAAGGATAACAGAATTTTCAGTGCTTTAAAATAATAACTGTTACTATTTAAAAAAGCTGTATTTTATTCATTTAATTTTCAGTGTTTTAAAAGTCATTTTAATAAATAGCTAAATACCATGGGACTTCAAAGACAGATATTTTGTTGTAATGCATTTGTTCATTTTCAATTGAAATTAAATCACATGTTTTCGACATATCCCATGATATTTTATTTTCTCATATGAGGTGTCTTCCCAAAACACTCAGTCCATCTGCTCCTGGTCCGGCCCCCCTGTCAAATTTTAGAACCCTTTGTGGCCCTCAAGTCAAAAAGTTTGCCCACCCCTGGTCTAGCTATATTTGTGGGAATCTATTCTAGTTTAATGGAAAACTTCCCAACTCTGGTCATATTATTGGAAGCTTCCTAAATTTATACAGGTATCATATAATTTTGAGAGGATTAGAGGACACCTCTAATTAGTGCTAAAGTTACGGGGACTTATTATTCAGTGCTGACATGGTTTAGTTGCCTGCAGTACCAGGTAGTCAAGAGTTATTTTGCCATCAATCAGCAAGTGAATGATATGGAATCCACTGTCTGAAAGGGTGTTCGAAGTAAGTTGAACTGTCACTTTCTAAGGAAATGGTTAGAAACTTGTCAAACAGAAGTTTTCTTGGGCAATAAGAAGAAAGCTGTGAAACGAGACTGACCAGATTATTCTGCGTGGGTTTGATTTGCCCACTTTCTCTTGCCATTGCGCTCAATGTCAAACTTTGTTTAATAATCATTGCAAAAGGCTTCAGGATGTTTACTGTGTTGGAGATGCCACGTAAATCCAAGTTACTTTCTTAATGAAATTAAAGTGAAATTCAAGATCTCTAAAATGACTTCATGAATTGTAGCTACATAGGCAGAGAGAGCATACTTGGTTATTTTGCCTTTATAGTGAAATAAATCCATGTGGATATGCTAAGGACTTTATAAGACTCAGATCTAAAGAAACTGTTTTCCATTTTGGGTGTGAACTGTGACAACTAATATAAAACCCATGAAAGGAAAAAGAAATGGTACCATTAAATCTGCCAACACTTAGATAGATGGTGAAGAATTTGCAAAAATACACAAGCAAACAGCTTTAATTTTTAACCAAGAATCTAAATATACCTCTGGCTTATATATAAAAACTAAATTACTCCTTATTTAGTATTGACTTAGATTGAAATTCAAACTTACCTTGTTGCCAACCATATTTTGGCTCTAGTGCAGCCAATGATGTCATGCAGCTCTTGGTGAAGACTTGAATTGGTCCTTTGTCTTGAGTCATAGCAGGACTGCAGTAAATGAAATGCCTTCATAAATGAAAAAAAAGTATCAACGAGTTATTGGCCACATTGACAACCTGTGGTTAATTTAATGCCATTCCAATCATGGCAGCAAACAAATATGTGACAATTCTTGAGCAATTGCTTGAAGTTAACAATAGGTAAACAAAAGAGTGAGCCGTCCAACTAAAAGTAATTACAGTGTTTAATGAATTGTGAAGATGTCTGTTGCACACAATGCTGTAGGTTAGGCTCTAAACATTAAAATTCCAAAAGTGATATCCTAAGACACTGAAAACTAACTCATGCACAAAATGTTTCTGTTTTAGGATTAGTATTCAAACGAGCCGGCTTTTCATAACTGTCACAAGCTGGAATAAAAGCAGGAGACAAAGGACAAAGGCAGCTATGCAAAATGAAATCTTTATTAGAGAGTTTTGCTTTCCCTTCAGCTAAAGTCAACAATGGCTGTTGGTTCAGTGCATGCTAATAAGAACAGAAAGATTAGCTATGTCACATGTATACCGAAACACAATGAAATGTGTCATTAGTGTCAACAACCAACACAGTCCCAGGACGTGCAGGGGGCAGCTCACAAGAATCACCATGCTACCAGTGCCCACACTTACTGACCTGAATGGGGGAGAAAACCCACATGGTCTTGGGGAGAACGTACAAGCTCCTTACAGAGAGCAGCAGAATTTGAAACCTTATCGCGCGCTGGTGCTATAAAACATTACCTTAGCTGCTACACTAACTTTGCAGCATTATACATTTAAAAAATATAATTAATTAGCAGCTGCCAGAAAGTTTGCGTTGCTGATTGGTTAGTTTTATCTAATATAAATTGAAAATAAGCAGGATTTGGACAGAGTGATACTGAATGTACTCTTTTGCAAGGTTAAATTTATAACTTGATCTAAATCAGTGCTGACCACCTGGTAACATAGTAGCCCATTCCTTTTTTTTTAAAAAAAAGGTACTATTCTTTTGATCATGAGACCCATAGCAAAAATCACAAAACATAATACAAATTCTACAACAGACCTCTCCAAAGTACTGAGAAACTGAGATCCTCGTCTAGATCTCAATTCAATGCAATTTGATATCTTGGTTGAATACTCCCTTTAAGAATATAGATAGATAGATAGATAGATAGATAGATAGGTACTTTATTCATCCCCAAGGAGAAATTCAACATTTTTCCAGTGTCCCATACACTTATTGTAGCACTTATTAATATGCCATGTCATGTTGCCTGAAATTTACCAGTCTTTGCCGCGGTAACTATTTCAAAAATAAGTTTGGTGGGGAAAAAGGGGTAAATAAGTGCTTTGGATTTCCAGAAAGCTTCTCAAGGCAGGGAGAGAGGTAAGCACACTAAGATGGTTTGCAAAACAGATGAATATGAAGAGACTGAGTGCAACTGATGGGGTTGCTGAATTGTGAGTGGGATGGACTGATGCACTAAATAGTCCCCTTACAAATTCTAGGTTGAACAACAACATACTCTTGGCACCATCTGTCCTACATTTCCTTCACCAATGGAATTAGTAAGTTCGATAACACCTATAACTAATCAAGCAAGAACTTGCAAATTATCCTAATTTCCAAAGCAATATTTGAACATACACAGCTGCTCTTACCAAAAGGAATTTCTTATTAAAAAAGGAAATATCTTCATGGTTCAGTTTTTTAAAAAAGCGAAGAAATAAATGAGATCAATCTGTATGTGTATGGTCATGCACCTCTGAAATTTGCTACTCAAACTCTAAAATTTAAAATTTAACACATCTCTATTGAAATATGTTGAAAACTTAGTTTGGTTGAGGTCTTCTAGTACTAATCTACCACATGCTAACACAAACAAGTGACATAATATGAACCAGAGATGGTTGAAGTACAGTATTGTGCAAAAGTCTTAGGCACCCAGGGGTTTTTAGTATGGTTTAGATGGTGCGGTTTCCCCAGAGCCCTGACCTCAACATCATGGCAGCTGTCTGGAATTACCTGGAGAGGCAGAAGCAAGCAAGACTGTGGCAAATTCGCCAAAATACCTGGAACAACCTAGCAGCTAATTTTCTTATAAAACTGCATGACAATGTGCCAATGGAAATTAATTCAGTTTAAAAGGCAAGGGGTGGCCACACCAAATATTGATTTTAATTTTTTTTTACTGTTTATTGCACTTTATGGTAATTTTTCTATATTTAGAAACTAAATATCAAAAAATATTTGAAAACACCTTCGCTTTACAGAACAACACACACAAAATGCTGGTGGAACACAGCAGGCCAGGCAGCATCTATAAGGAGAAGCACTGTCGACGTTTCAGGCCGAGACCCTTTGAAGTTAGTCCTGATGAAGGGTCTCGGCCCGAAATGTCAACAGTGCTTCTCCTTATAGATGCTGCCTGGCCTGCTGTGTTCCACCAGCATTTTGTGTGTTGTTTGAATTTCCAGCATCTGCAGATTTCCTCGTTTTCGCATTACAGAAGCTTTTTACATGCCTAACTTTTGCACAGTTCTGTATGTACAATAACTACCTTTAAGAGTATGTTACTGAAAGTTTTTTCAAATTTATGTAATGTTTTATTGCACTAATCAAATGTCAAACTTTGAAGTCCATTGCTTGATACAAGCAAATGAAGTGGCCATATGACACAAAGCAAGTTCCTATTAAATGGCAATTAATACTCATATAATCTGTTTACCATAGAAGAAATCTTAGCCAAATATGCAAAAGATTCCACAACTTGTTGATGCCACCATTCCATCATATCGACCATGGCTCTAAACCAGTCTAAAATTTCTACTCACCTTTGAGATTCTGAGCAAAATATACAAAATAGAGGGAAATGGGCAATCAAAGTTTTGGGCCAAGACCCTACATTAAGGTTTACTTCTCTCTATAAACGCTGTCTGGCTTGCAAAGCTGCTCAAGATTTCCAGCATCTGCAGAATCTTGTGAGTATGACTTTTGTGATCTTAGTGCACAGTCTACACTGATTTTGCCATGTTTCGCTTGAAATATTAAAATGAAGCCCGTCTGTCCTTTAAAATTGATGTAACCAACTGCAAAACCATTATCTGAAAAGCAGCAGATTCCTCACAATGCCTTGGCCAACATTAGTTCTTCAACTAACACAAAACCAGCGTTGGCCTGGTTTATATGCTCATATAATCAGTGCAGGCTTGACACCCAAAATTCGTGACTCAGATTAGTCTAAACTCTTTCCTTGTAAACTAATATATAGTTTTATTTTGCAATGTTCTTCCAATTAAATACTAGAGACATTAAAATAAAACATGCAGCACACACAATACTGGAGGAACTCAGCAGGTCAGGCAGGATCAATGGAAATGAACAGTCAGTGTTTGAGGCCAAGACTCTTCTTCAGGACCAGAAAGGAAGGGGGAAGACGCCAGAGTGAAAAGGTGGGGGGAGGGGAAGGAGGACTAGTTACAGGATGATGGGTGGAGTTAGGTGGTTGGGAAAAGTAAAAGGCTGGAGAAGAAGGAATCTGGTAGAAGACAGTGAACTATGGGAGAAAGGGAAGGTGGGCACCAGAGGAGATGATAAGCAGTCAGAAGAAGAGCTAAGAGGCCAGGGTGGGGAATAGAAGAAAAGGGAAGCTCATAATGGCAAAAGAAGCCATGGACTGACATGTTGGAACGGGAATGGGGATTCAAATGAAAATGGTCGGCCACTTTCAAATTCCACTTTTGGTGGATGGTGCTCAACTAAGCAGTCTCCCAACTTACGTCAAGTCCCATCAATGTAGAGGAGGCCGTATGGGAGCACTGGATACCACAGACGACCCCAATAATATGACCTCATCTAGAAGGACTATTTGGAACCCTCCATTGAGGTAAGTGAGGAGGTGAATGGACATGTGTAGCATTTCTGTCACTTGCAGGGATATGTGGCAGGAGGGAGATTAGTGGGAAAGGAAACATAGAGTAAGCGATTATTGTGGAAGGCTGAGAGTATGTGGGGGAGGGTATAGGATCCCGTGGAAGATGACGGAGGTTGTGGAGAATGATATGTTGTTTATGAAGGTTCATGGGATGGTAGGTGAGGACAAAAGGGACTCTATCCCTGTTAAGATGGTGAGAAGATGGGGCGACTGCATATGTCTGAGAAATGGAGGAGATGCGGGTGAGTGCAGCTTCAATGCTGGAGGAACTGGAATTCTGTTTTTTAAAAGAGGTCATCTCTGATGTCCTGGAAAGGAAAGCTGTATTCAGGGAATAGATGCGGCAGAGACGAAGGAACTGAGAAAAGGGAACAGGATTTTTACCGGAGATAGGGTGGTATGAGGTACAGTCAAGATAGCCATTGGAATTGGTAGGCTTATAATACATCAGTAGACACTTGTCTCCAGAGATGGAGACAGAGTCATTGAGAAAGGGAAGGCAGGTGTCAAAAATGGACCAAGTGAATTTAAGGGCATGGTGGAAATTGGAGGTAAAGTTGATGCATTGAACAGCATCAGTGCAGGAAAAGTTGTGGAGCATTATCAGGGAAAGCTCAGAACATGGATTGCTCCACATGGTTAACAAAAAAGTAGGCACAGCTGGGGCCCATGGCTACCCCTTGAGTTCGGAGAAAGTGGAAGGAGTTGAAGGAGAAATTGTTGAGAATAAGGATTAGTTCTGCCAGACAGAGTAGGGTGCTGGTGTAGGGTAACTGACTGGATCTTTTGGAGAAAGGAGGAGGAGCCGAGATTGTTGTGTTTTTAACCGAACTCTGGCTCCTTAGCTCTTCTCCTTCCCTGGTGCCCCTCCTTCATCTCTTTCTCCCAAAATCCACTCTCCCCTCCTAATGGTTAAATCCTCTCCAGCCCTTTACCTTTCAAACAGTCCTGACTACACATCTCAATTTCTAGCCAGTCCTCATTCCCCCCCCCGCCCCCCATCTTTTTATTCTGGCATCCCTCTTCCTTCCCAGTCCGGAGAAGAGCCTCTTCACACCAACAGTTTATTTATTTCCATGGATGCTGCCTGACCTGTTGAGTTTCTCCAGTATTCTGTGTGTGGTGTTCTGGATTTCCAGCATCTGCAGAAGCTCTTGCGAAAATGAAGCATGCACAATTGATACATTTCGTTGGAGATTTGCTGAACTGAGATGATACATTCAATGGCCACTTTATTAGGTACACCACTCATTAAAGCAAATATCTAATCAGCCAATCGTGTGGCAGCAACTTAATGCAGAAAAGAATGCACACCTGGTCAAGATGTTCAGCTGGTTCAGACCAAACATCAGAATGGGGAAGAAATGTGATCTAAGTGACTTTGACACATTGTAGTTTGAGTATTTCAGAAACTGCTGATCTTTTGGGATTGTAGTGTTTACTGCAAATAGTGCAAAAAAAAAATTCCAGTGAATGCCACTTATTATACCACATTAATGAGAGGTCGGAGGAGAAAGGCCAGACTGGCTCAAGCTGATAGAAAGGTGACAGTAACTCAAATAACCATGCATTACAACGGTGGTGTGCAGGAGAGCATCTCTGAACACATAACATGGAGAACTTTGAAGTGGATGGGCTACAACAGCAGAGAACGACACTGGGTTCTCCTCCAGTACCTAATAAAGAGGCCACTGAGTGTGGTAAATAATATAGCTGAGCTATCAGCTATGAAGAGTAAAACTAACTGGATCCATATTCTTAATGTTCAACAACTTTGAACGTGTTCAGGACTGAGGTGATTCGGCCTGCCCAAATGGGCATAGTCACCAGTAAAAGGGATGAAGAGAGAATGAGAAATGTCCTGTTCTTTATTAATGAAACAAAAACATAATTCTGAAATCACTTTGAGAAATCTAAATTTTAGTAAAACAAGTATGGTTGGAGAATTAGACTCTGTAATAGATTAACTGCCCATGATCCATGCAACCTGGACTTGACCAACTATCAATATTATTTTTGTGTAGCACGGCTAACCAGCATGAGAATAGTTTAGCTTGTTGCTTCCTTCAGTTACTTGAAACACCTTAATAGTTGTATTGTCTCAAGGCAATGTCCTTTGTTGTGCTAAAGCTCAATACTTATGAAATATTACATTTAACCCTGTCAGTATTTGGTGGTCGAAACTCTATTTCATTGTCTATAATTAGATCAAATGTTAGGGAGCTTATTTTCCATGTGGTTGCAAGAAGTGGTATTAATATTAATGATCCCGTTATTCTATTTATCTTCTATGTTTACATATGCCATACAGTACAAACGATGTTTATGTCTACATGTAGTACCTTTCAGCTTTGGTACACCAATCATTACAAATAATTACATCTGAGGAATAGAGGGTGGCCAGAGGTAGAGGAGTGTAGACATCCATTTGACCAGATTGGCAGTCAATTGAAAAATCTTAGTCATTTTGTTGTGTCTATCTCTCTCCTTATCATATTAAGTGTGAAGTTAGTATGAGTAGTAATTTATGACCCAAGAAAGCTCACACAAGATCATAGCAAAATAACTATTTGAGGAGAAATTCTGAGATGGCACGAACACAACTAACTCAAGGCATTTCCTTTTTTGTCTTTCTCATCACCTCTTACCCAAATGCATTGTAACTACAAATTTGAATTAATTGGAATTATACCAGAACCGAAATAAAAATAGCTTTGCATGTGGAGACTATAAAATTCTGATTTTATACCACTTGGATATATTACCAGATCAATTCTGAACAAACAAACTTGCAATTATTCTTGCGCAGCATTTTCCATTATGGAATCAAGCAGACAGAACAAGAATAGCTCATGCTTGTAACTAGTTTCACTTCTGGTACAAACGAAGATGTGCCAAGATTAAATCACTATTTCAAATGTAATCCAAGCAAAAGAACATAAGATACTATGAGTATTTAATCAGCATCATCAGCAAAGGGCCAGCATTCTCTGAGTGAATATTCTCCACAACAATTACTATTAAAAGCAGATTATCTGATCATTTAAGTTATTACTGCATGTAGGAACTCTGTTTTGCCCGGATCATTTGCCTACATCAGGGGTCGGCAACGTTTACCACTGAAAGAGCCAATATGGACCCATTTCCCACAGGAAAGAAAACACTGGAAGCCACAAAACCCGTTTGACATTTAAAATGAAATAACACTGCAGACAACAGTTTTTTTTTTTGCCTTTATGCTATGTATAAACAAACTATAATATGTTGCATTTATGAAATTGATGAACTCCTGCAGAGAAAACAAAATTACATTTCTGCATGCAACAAAAACATTTTGAACTCCGAATAAAAGACGTTGGGTTGAAGGTTACTCCATAGTTAGCCTACCTTGGATCGAAGAATTAAAAGAAAGTGCGCACTGGCGGGTGTCAGGCATTGGCAGTGGTGATGTATATTAATAGCGATAAAAAACACGTTGTAGCGGTGTGCTACACGCAGCGCTAAAATAAAGACACTGCAGTCAAAGGTAGCTTTATTCAAACTAAATAGACTTGCTTTAAAGCCTCCCTCAACCCGTCCCCGTGGGCGCGGATGCTCCAAAAGACACGTACTCACAAACCCCCGTAGGCTATCTCCCTTAGTCGGAACGGTGGCTAATTGTGAGCCAGTTCGGATGTGCCAGGAAATGGGGTCTCCACAAAGTTTTTAGATTGTACAAGATCACCATAATCTTCAAATTTCGAATTACATTTCAAAAACTAACAAACCACGGGGAGTCGCATCACAGAGATGAAAGAGCTGCATGCGGCTCCGGAGCCGCGGGTTGCCGACCTCTGGCCTACATTTACAAAAGAGAGTACATTTTAAAAGCACCGTATTAGCTAAGCCGATTTGGATTTCAAATGGTGATGAGGAGGCATACAGGAGCAAGGCAGATCAGCTGGTTGAGTGGTCTTCATCGAGGGATCAGAAGTGGAAAGGGTGAGCAGTTCCAAGTTCCTCGGCGTCAACACCTCTGAGGACCTAACCTGTGCAATTACAGCGGCTATATTTCATTAGGAGTTTGAAGAGAATTGGTACGTCACCAAAGATACTGTGGAGAGCATTCTAACTGTCTGCATCACCAATGTCCTTGAAGAGAAATGCCGACTAAAAGTAATGGATATGGTCCAGTCCATCTTGTGGAAAGCCCTCCCCACCATTGAGCACGCCTACACAGTGTGGTCACAGGAGCGAAGCATTCATCATTAGGGAACCCCATCACCCAGCTTATGCTCTCTTCTTGCTGCTGCAATCAGGAAGAAGGTACAGGGGCCTCAGGACTCACACCGCCAAGTACAGGAATAGCTATTACCCCTCAACCTTCAGGCTCTTGAACCAGAAGGGATAACTTCACTTGCCCCATTTCTGAACTGTTTTCACATCCACTTTCAAGGACCCATCATCTCATGTTCCCGATGTTGATTGCTTAGTTATAATTATTATTGTTATTTTTTTTCTTTCTTTTGGTACTTGCATAATTTGTTGCCTTTTGCACCACAGGTTGTCCACCCTGTTTGTAATAGCTTTTCATTGATGCTATTTTGGTTATTGAATTTATTGAGTATACCTGCAAGAAAATTAATCTCGAGGTTGTACATGATGACATATATGCACCTGGGTAATGAATTTACTTTGAACCACTTATATAGAAGGGCCACTGCACAGAATTGGAAAAAACTGTAGAAAGTTGTAAACTCAGCTAGCTCCATCATGGGCACTAGCCACCCCAGCATCAAAAACACCTTTGCAAGGCAATATTTCAAAATTAAACATCCATCAGTAAGGACCCACATCACCCAGGACATGCCCTCTTCTCATTGTTACCATCAAGGAGGAGGTAAAGGAGCCTGAAGACAGCCATTCAACATTTCAGAAACAGCTTCTTCCCTTCTACAACACACACAAAATGCTGGTGAAAGAGATTTGAAAGTAGGAGGGGGAGGGGAAAATGCTAAATATCATTTCTCCTATCATCTCACATTTTCCCATCCACCTCCTACTTTCAAATCTCTTACTATCTTTCCTTTCAGTTAGTTCTGACGAAGGGTCTCAGCTCAAAACGTTGACAGTGCTTCTCCCTATAGATGCTGCCTGGCCTGCTGCATTCCACCAGCATTTTGTGTGTGTTGCTTGAATTTCCAGCATCTGCAGATTTCCTCGTGTTTGTCTTCCCTTCTGCCATCAGATTTCTGAATGGACAATGAACCCATGAACACTACTTCACTATTTTTCCATCTCTTTCTGCACTACTTATTTAATTTAATTTTCTTTTTTACATGTGTGGCCTCCATCAGTTGTGGTCGACCATGGGTACTGCACCTCTGGTAGTCACTGGTTTGTCGAGCAACGTTGACTGTGGCTATTGAGGCTGATCCTGGAACGGTAGGCTCTGCCACAGTTGCTGAATGTGTAGGGCGTGGTGGAATTGTTGTCTGCTGTGCTCTCCGTTTAGCTCTCCGCTCCTCAAACTGACTCAAGATCACTCTTTCGCCTTGCTCTAGGCATTGCTGAAAAGTACCTCGCTATTTGTTGCGGTCATCTGCTGTATCCTCCAGCACTCTGTGTTGATTTTTAAGGCTTTCATGTCGCGCTTGCGAAGCTGGGGTCTACCAACCTTCCTCTTGCTTGTTGTTAGTTCTCCGTAGAGGACGTCCTTTGGCAGTCCACCATCCTTCATATGACGGATGTGGCCCAGCCAGTGCAGTCTGCATTGTCTTAAAAGCGGGAACATTGTGGGAAGTCCAGCACGGGGAGGACCTCAGAGTTTGGGATTTTGTCTCTCCAGGTGATGCCAAGGATGCAGTGAAGGCTGCGCAGTTGAAAACTATTAAGTTTCCTCTCCTGTTTGGAGTAGGTGGTCTAAGTCTCACTACCATACAGGAGGGTGCTGACAACACATGCATTGTACAAGGCAGTCTTGGTCTTTGTAGCGAGTTTCGGGTTCTCCCAGACCCACGAGGAGAGTCGAGCAAGGATCGATGCTGCTTTGCCGATACGTCTATTGATTTCAGCATCGAGGGAGAGAGTGTCGCTAATGGTCGACCCCAGGTATGTGAACTCGTGGATCACTTCTAGATCGTAGTTGTCAATGGTAATGAGTGGTGTCGCCACTGTGTTCTGGGCAAGGACATTTGTTTTCTTTAGGCTGATGGTAAGCCCAAAGTCCTTGCATGCCTTAGAGAAGTGGTCCATGAGAGTTTGTAGTTGCTGTTTGGTGTGTGAGGTTATAGCAGCGGCATTGGCAAAGAGCATGTCACATATTAAGATCTTTCGCACCTTTGTTCTTGCTCTCAGGCGCGCAGGGTAGAACAGCCGCCTATCAGACCTGGTGTGCATGTAGGTGCTTTCAGTCGACGTCCCAAATGCGTGCTTCAATAGCACAGAAAAGAAGATGCCGAATAACGTTGAGGCCAACACACATCCTTGTTTGACTCCACTACAAATAGCGAAGGGTTCTGATGAGCTGCCATCATACTGAACAGTAGCCCTCGTGTCATCATAGAATGACTTGATGATACTCTGGAGTTTCGGGAGACAGCCGATCTTGAGGAGAATCTGAAAGAGCCCATCCCTGCTGACAAGGTTGAATCCCTTAGTCAAATCGATGAAAGCGACATAGAGGGGTTTCTGTTGTTCCCTGCACTTCTCCTGGAGCTAACGCAGTGAGAAAATCATGTTGACAGTTGACCTCCTTGCGTGAAAACCACATTGAGACTCAGAGTAGACTCATTCTGCCAGAGTTTGTAGATGTCCAGAGCTACATGAGCAAAGACTTTGCCCACAATACTTCGGAGGGAGATACCCCTGTAGTTGTTGCAGTCGCTCCTATCACCCTTGTTCTTGTACAAAATGATGATTTTGGAGTCGCGCGTATCTTGTGGTACGGCTCCTTCCTTCCAGCACTGACGGAGGACCTCGTGTAAAGGTTGGAGGAGTGAGCCCTTGCGGTGTTTGGTCAGGTCTGGAGGAATCCCATCATTGCCAGGAGCTTTCCCTGTGGCCAGACTGTCCATTGCCTCGATGAGATCCTCAATGGTCAGTACAGAGTCGAGTTCATCCATGACTGGTAGACAATCAGTGGCATCAATGGCTGAGCTAACAACAACATTTTCCCTCGAACAGAGCTCAGAGTAGTGTTCTACCCAGTGTTCCATCTGCTTGCTTTTATCGGTGATTATTTCACTGCTGGATGACTTCAGAGGTGCTGTCTTACTCTGCAATGGACCAAGGGCCTTCTTGATACCATCATACATCAATCTGATGTTGCCTGTCACAGCTGTTGTCTGAATGTCCTCACTGAGCTGGAGCCAGTACTCATTTGCGCACTGCCTTGCAGTCTGTTGCACTTTGTTTCTAGCGGCTCGAAGAGCCTGGAGTGTTTGGTCAATGGTGAACGCTTGTACTCTGTGAGAGCTGCACGCTTGGCTTCAATGACAGGAGTCATGATGTTGGACTTTGCTTCAAACTAGTCACTGCTCTTTGTGGTCTTTCTTCCAAAGATAGAGAGTGCCGCACATCTTTATTGTGATTTATAGCTTTTATTATGTATTGCAATGTACTGCTGCCGCAAAACAACACATTTCACGATATATGCCAATGAAACTAAACCTGATTCTGTTTGGTTTCAGGGTCTGAAAGGTGCTACATAAATGTTACTTTGGTTCTCTTATACTGTATGAAATGAGACATTAAGCATTGACATGGTAGGTTTAAAGTTCCTCTGTTTCTTTTTCCAGAAACACAGCTGGCTAAGGCAGGTTTTTAAAGTTAGTTTTACTCTAACTGACATTACATAAAAGAAATCCAGAAAACTCCTTATTTTGAGAGTCTGTGAAGCAAAATATTGGCAATCACCTGCTGTCCGTGGAACTATATCCCAGGATAAACCTGTCTCTTCCTGAGAGGATCAGAGTGGTTTATGAGGTTTCTGTTGGCACACCGTCAGTTCACACAGAATTGTAAGGTAGTCTTTGTTAATTTCCTCATACATTCTCATTTTCCAGGATCACATCACTGCTGGCAAAAACCTTACTGAACCTTTCACAATATCAGATTACATAGGTTTAAATAAAATTAACAAAATCTAAAATTGCAGGGATTTGGAAATGAAAGGTAAAGGAACACCTAAGTCAGGAATTATAGCTAGATTTTTTTTAAAATGCAAGGCCTTGGAGAAAGTATAAGATCTCTCACATCACTTGCCTGGAACCAATTCATTGTGATTTGACAGCAAGATTCTAAAGTTAACGTTCACACAAGTCAAACCACTGAACCACACCTGTACTGCTAAATAATGCAGTCATAAGACACTTTGTTTTTCTGGTTGGAATATAAAGGAATGCTTGTCAGAGAACACTTCTTCCTGGCTACCATTTCAATAGTAAAGGTGAACAATATTCAAATTTGTCTAGGGCCTTCATACAAATTTTACTCCAACTGACATAAAAGCTGCGTATCTGAGATACAAAACTTCAGCATTTTGTTCACAAGCTTTAACGGTTGCCCCACATGTTCTGACTGGTGTTGCTTTAATGTCGGTGCTATATGCAGAACCTTTAAATAAATCACTGCACCAGGACTGGGTGTTGAGTAGGTCTTATACCTCACCATGATACTGCTTGATGCTCCTGTATCATCAATCTATTCGAAACTAAATATATTATTCTTGTTTAATACCCTAAAAATATACAGTGCACCATGCCTCTTTGATCACAGCACAGGCAAAACAGTCCGGAATACAAATGGGATGCATAAGGAGTCAGGCACACATTTTCAGCTATTTTAATTTTGTGATTTTCCCGATAGGTGAAGGAATTTTTTTTCAAATAATCTTAACATAATTACTAACTCTGCAATCCATATTTAAATCTTCTCTCAGCTTTTTAAATATTCAAGTCATGGCAATTCTATCCTACAAGCATATTCTAGGAGAGTTGATATTGTAGCCAGATTTCTGGATGTTACATCAAATGCACGGAAGATAAGCTTCTTTCCAAAATGTACTGCTGTAAAATCAAAAGTTGCTTGGAATAATTTAATGTAAATTGACCTGCAAGGACGTGGGAGAGAGAAAAATTAAAGTTGTTGACACAGCTCAGCACATCACAAAGACCCAGCCATGACTCCATGGGCTCTGTCAACATTCCTCACTGTCTCGGAAAAGCAACCAGCATAATCAAAGATCCCGCCCACCCAGGGCATTCTCTCTCCGCACCCCCAACCCCTTCGGGTGGAAGATACAAACTGAAAGCATGTACCACCAGTTTAAAGGACAGCTTCTATCCCACTATTATAAGAATACTAAACAGTCCCTAGTACAATAAGATGCACTCCTGATCTCACAATCTTCCTCGTTATGACCTTGCACCTCATGGCCCGCCTGCACTGCGCTTTCTACGTAACTGTTATTCTGCATTCTGTTAATGTTTTGCCTTGTACTACCTCAATAAACTGACATGATAAATTGATTTATATGAATGGAATGCAAGGCAAGTTTTTCCATTGGCTTTGGTACATGCTGCAATAATAAACTAATTTTACCACTAATACATTGTACAGATGCTGGAAATCCATAGCAATACGCACAAAATGCTGGAGGATCTCAGCAGTTCAAGCAGCATCAATGGAGAGAAATAAACAGTCGACATTTCGGACTGAGACCTGGACTGAATTTCAGCATCAACTTTGTATTTATGATGTGAAGCCAGTTCAATTCACTCTAAGCATGACATAAAATGGCTGAACCAGTTAAAAGTGACATCATCGACAGCCTGTCCTGCTCCAATTACATAGCCGCTACGGCCAAGGAACTCACCAACAGGACAGTAATTTGGCATGTCCCTGTCAACCCTTACCATTTATTTTATCGATGCACCACAGAAAGCATCCTGTCCGGATGTACCATAGCTAGGAATGGTAATTGCTCTGCCTGTGACTGCAAGAAACTGCAGAGAGTTGTGGAACACAGCTCAACACGTCACGGAAACCAGCCTTCCCCTCCACGGACTCTGTCTAGAGGTCTTGCTCTCTTAGTAAATGGTGTAGGCTAGCTTAGTTGTAGTCATACAGCACGGAAACAGGCCCGACTCCATTGCTCAGTGAGTGAGTCCCATCTTCCTGCATTTGACTCCCAGCCCCCTACACCTCTCCTATCAATGTACCGAGATAGTTTTCAAACATTGTCAATGTGCCTGCCTCAACCACTATTTCTGGCAGCTCATTCGGAAAAGCAACCAGCATAATCAAAGATCCCACCCACCCCGAGCATTCTCTCCCCGTATTCTATTCAGTTCACATCTCCTCAGCAAAGAAAGCAGCCAACCCCTGCAGGGAGTGAGACCTCAAAATGACCACCACCTATCAGAGAAAGTCTAACAGCCCACTCCTGACATTCCATGGTATTACCATTGTGAAGTCTTCCACAATGTCCTTCAGGCCACCATCGATCAAGAATGATGGACAGTCTCAGTTGGAGACATCAGCTGTTTATTCCTCTCCATTGATGCTGCTTGACCTGCTGAGTTTCTCCAGCATTGAACTGGCTGCAGTCTGGTAGGGACTGCAGGAAGAAGCAAGGTGGATTTCGTTTGGCACTTCTGGCAAAGTGGAAATCCAAATGTTTTCTTAGAATTTGCCGTCAATAAGCTGATTTTATATACCTAAGTTAACTAAGCTCACTCTTTGGGTGATGCTTTACATGCAGTTAACCTACAATTAAAGTGGGCACACAGCTGAGATTTAGCATTCACTATGAAAAAAAACCCTGCATTCTAATATCTGATTTATCCACTTTACTCTTCAACCTATTGTTAGGAAAATTCCAATCATGGTTCCTGTTTTGTAGACCATGTAGCAACAGCGCAGGCGAGCGCTGGAACTTCCAAGTCACCTTAGGACAGACCTTTTACATAGCTCTGTCACTGATAATTTGCAGATGTCTGCAATGCATATCCTAAATAACATCTACTCAGTATTTCAGCAGCACTCCCACAGATCTCTTTAATCATGCAACATACTGGAGTTATCAGTCCCTGCATGCCCATTCTCATCTAAGGCTTGGGAGCAGAAACAAAACTCCAATTCAAATAAAGTTACCCTGTAGGATTAGTTTATGTTGCTATTGGATTTTAATGTCATGTTACCAGCTGAGGCTTTAGTGAGCTCTCTGTTAAAAATACACCAATTGCTTCCCACATACATTCCAATGACTCAGCTTAGCAATAACTGATATTTTATTTGGACACTGTTCACGAATGTAGAGCAACTCCAGAGTTCCTGGAATTAGCAGTGACAGGCTGATGTAAATCTCAGCATATATAACTGCCACTGCTCCACTGAGTGCACTCTGTATACGCTCGACTCCCAGCATCTTGACAGATGGGTTCCAGCTGAAATACATTTAGCAACACACTGCACTGTGGGTAGTGTAGCCTTTATTGGTTTTGTTGATTTAAATGGCAATTTGAATTCATTTATTTTTCTAAGCTTTTCATTTCACTAGAATTAATAGGCTGCCTGTATAGGGAGGCAATTTTCAAAGACTGTTGAAACATCAAACTGTTGCTCCCCCTTTTTAGAAATGGCCTCCTTGTTTTCCTGAAACCCAAGAATTAACTCTATAAGTTTAAATTATAGTGTACAACAGGGTTAAACATAAATATGAACTAGCAATTAACCAGTACGTTTGTCAGCGATGCATATTTAAGTGCTTAGTATATTTTATATTCTTGCAAGTAAGATTATTTTCACTCTGTGTTCCTTTACTGCAATTTGAAAATGTTTATGCCTGCTTTGTCAATTCTACAAGTGATCACAGGGATAGGCACAATCTAGTGATGTCAGAACATTTTCAAAGGTCAGAGAAGAACAGTCTAAGGGTTGTTCTAATTTTGCACACAGGAATGTGAATATTTATAGTGTATATATAATTAAAGCAAATACCGAGCTGTGGGCACGTTAATACATCTATTTATTATTTTGAACCAAGATTTGGAATAAATTAACGGTTCTCAAATGTTTAGAAAATGATGGGGCAATAGCACCACAAATAATTTAACAGGAGTTCTGGTCAATGCTTCCCACTCAGTTCTGTGAACTGGAACACACAAAATGTTGCATAATTATGCTGTTAGAAGCTCTCAAATAATATGATTCATAAAAAGTTATGAAAGAGCATTTTAAAGTAAAGATAGAACGAAGAACAACAGTAATTTACCATTTCATTCCACAATCTCCATAAAAGCTCCACAACATTTTTATTGAGGTTCAGAACCCAATATGTTTACTTCTGTTCACTTGAAAACACACTTTAAGTTATCTGCTAGTCAACAACAATGACCTGAATATACATTATATTCACTGTTACACACTACACTTCTGTCACAAAATGATGTTTTCTTTCAAGAGAGGTTTGAAGGGTATTCCAATGTTAATTGCCAATTGGCAAAACACTTTTAGCTTAATTAGTTAATCTTCACCTTTTTGAACAAACCTGAATCTAATATAAACAATGTGAGTATATTTGCTTAATGGTAAAAGCATTATTAACATTCTGTACACTGTCAACAATTACAGCTTCACAGAGTCAATTCACTGAGCAAGGAAGTTCACCGGAGCAGACTGCCATACAACAGCCTGACATTCTGAGGTTTTCAAATGTGCATTCTACAAATAGGTACATTTATGAATAAAGTTGGTGCATTCTGTGCACTGATTTTATTTCAAAAAATCTGCATCAATTCATGATTAAAAGTATATGCATTTGTTTAAATAAACAACACATCTTCTCATTGAATGGACAACTTCCCAGTCTGAGGTGCATCTAAAATACATTTGCAACTATTACTCGGGCCCTTTATGTATTCTATTCTGTTTTGGGGATTGTCAGGCTGAGAATCAACTACTTCAGCCTGCAGCGAGTAGTTTGAGACAAATAAGTCAAAAAAGTAATAAACATTTATACCTCTGTCCTTTCCTTGTTTACACAATCCATTACCAAACTGTTTCACCAGGTATCATCATTCCTTTCATCATAATTCTTCAACTTCAATCGAGTCTCCCACTCTCTGACCAATGCATTTCCCCACCAACTTTTCCAGGCTCTGTATACCCTCAGAAATGTGAGGAAAGGTCATTGACTTTGTGTACAATTCTTTCCCTCTCACCCACTACTCAATCACTTGGCCCGAAATGCAGAGACCTCAAATGCCACTTTGGACTCATCGGCCACCACAGAAGCCACGGAGCTGGGAATGGAAGCAAGCATTCCTTGACAACGAGCGAATGAATAAGGAGGAGGCTTCTTCCTCCATAGTTGTTGTCTGACCTGGTAAGCATCGCCGGTATTTTCTACATTTAACTTTCCCATACTGTTTCAATTTTAGTTAAATTTGTTTTTATTCTGCAAGAGATCACATTAGGTTTGAAAAAAAAAGAAAATAATTTTCCAGTTAAATGTACCACAATATTCAGTTTAAGGGATGATGAGAGGCACAGCACTGCCGCACCTTGTTGAGCAGACAAGACAGCCCGCAAGCAGCAGAGTCGAATTTCAGTTGCACAATGATAGCTTGTTTACTGGACAGAACCCAGAAAGCGGGTAACTTATTTTACTCAAGTTAGAGTCAAAGCTGCAACAGAAAATGGACAGAGTAACGACGTGTCTTGCAAAACACGCACAACATGCTGACATTCATTATTCCTCAGTAATTTATTCTCCAGCCTCAGCTGAGAACAAAGGTCTGAAGAAAATCCAGGAGATTTAGGGTGAAGGGTGTTCAGGAAGAGAAAGCCGACAACGCAGGCAAAACTTAATGCTGAAATAATCCAGGGCAATAGCGTCACTTGCTGCAGTTGAAGTTACCATTTGTTGACAGGATTATGGCATAGAAAGAAAGGTTTGTAGCACATTAGTACAGGTAGTCAGATAGCAAGAAATGATTCCAGAAAAGAAACATAGCATGGATAAATTAAAAGTAGAATATGCTGGAAATGATAATCTTGTTAAACAAGAGGAGAAGTTTGACCAGACGGCTGTAAAAGATGATAAGATGATTGGATTACTGGGGGGAGGGTGTGTGTGTGTGTCTAAAAGAGAGAGACTTCTAGGTGTGAAAGCTTTTGGATCATCTAGCAAGAAATGACAAGAAAAACACTAAAGTTATTTAAGCAAAGATTCTAGGAGTCAGTGAGCAAATCATTTTATTCATTCATTCATTCATTCATTCAGTCAGCCGTTTATTTATTTATTTATTTGATGCTTGTGGTAACAGTCTCATATCCAAGTAATTTTCTCAGCATCTTCCCTGCCCAGTTAAAAGCTAAACTGGACACCCCGCCATGGAAACGATACCACTTATGTAACAGGAAGCTCTGGAAATTGTTTGGACACTATTTTCAAATTTTCATGGAAAAATGGACAATCACAAAGCACAAGAAAATCCAGCAACTGGAAATAATAAAAGGCAGAATTTAGTTTCTTAAATCATGATATTTAATAGGCCTGATCTCCCACAGATGAAATTGTAGAAGGCAGCAAATGATACTCTGTTAAAAATCTGGACATTTCATTTAATAAAAGCAAAACTGATTTGTTCAGTCATTGTAAACAAAAATCTTGGAGAACACTTAAAAGTTTTCTAAAGGGAAAAAATGAAGAGGAAAAATAGATTACAAACACGTAGATGAAGTAAACAGGAGAAGAAAAAAGATAAGAGTAATTCACATGAAATTTCTCAGCTGTTTATTCTAGATTAGTCAGTCTTCACAGAGCATCCTCACTGGCTTTAATCTGATCTTGAACATTGAAGTTAGTCAAGCCTTGCACCATGCTGAACCTGTCCGCAAGGCAGACTAACAATAGGTCAGATTGAAACTGGTTAAACAGAATTTAGGATCTATGCAAGGGATCAACGTCCATTCCACAGTCCTCCATTTTTCTTTCATCCATGTGCTTAACTAAAAGCCTTTTAAATGTCCCTGATATATCTGCCTCTTCCACCATTCCCAGCAGTGCGTTCCATGTACATACCACTCTGTTTAAGAAAAAACCGACCTCTGACATCCCCATACACTTTCCTTCAATCACCTGATAAGTAGGTCCTTTCATATTATTTGTTGTCATCCTGGGAAAAAGGCACTGACTGTCCACTCTGTCTATGCTTCTTATCATCTTATACACTTCTATCAAACCTCCTCTCATCTTCCTTCACTCCAAGAAGAAAAGCCCTAGCTCATTGAACCTTTCCTCATACAACATGCTTCCACATCCTTCCGATAACGAGGTGACCAGAAGTAAGCATAATATTCCGTGTGACCTAACTAGAGGTTTATAGAGCTGCAACATTACCTCACTGTTCTTGAACTCAATCCCCTGACCAATGAAGGCCATTACACAACATGCCTTCTTCACCACCCTATCAAACTGTGTGGCAACTTTGAGAGATCTTTGATCATGGACCCCAAGACCCTTCTGTTCCTCCACACTCTAAGAATCTTAACCATATAATAATCACAGCACGGAAACAGGCCGTCTTGGCCCTCCTAGTCCGTGCCGAACTTTTAAACTCACCTAGTCCCACCTACCCGCACTCAGCCCATAACCCTCCACTCCTTTCTTGTCCATATACCTATCCAATTTTACCTTAAATGACACAACTGAACTGGCCTCTACTACTTCTACAGGAAGCTCATTCCACACAGCTATCACTCTCTGAGTAAAGAAATACCCCTTAAACTTGTGCCCCCTAACTCTCAAATCATGTCTTCTCGTTTGAATCTCCCCTACTCTCAATGGAAACAGCCTATTCACGTCAACTCTATCTATCCCTCTCAAAATTTTAAATACCTCGATCAAATACCTCAACCTTCTACGCTCCAATGAATAGAGACCTAACTTGTTCAACCTTTCTCTGTAACTTAAGTGCTGAAACCCAGGTCACATCCTAGTAAATCATCTCTGCACTCTCTCTAATTTATTGATATCTTTCCTATAATTCGGTGACCAGAACTGTACACAATATTCCAAATTTGGCCTTACCAATGCCTTGTACAATTTTAACATTGCATCCCAACTTCTGTACTCAATGCTCTGATTTATAAAGGCCAGCGTTCCAAAAGCCTTCTTCACCACCCTATCTACATAAGACTCCACCTTTAGGGAACTATGCACTGTTATTCCTAGATCTCTCTGTTCCACTGCATTCCTCAATGCCCTACCATTTACCCTGTGTGATCTATTTGGACTATTCCTGCCAAAATGTAGAACCTCACACTTCTCAGCATTAAACCATCTGCCAACATTCAGCCCATTCTTCTAACCGGCATAAATCTCCCTGCAAGCTTTGAAAACCCACCTCATTATCCACAACACCTCCTACCTTAGTATCATCGGCATACTTACTAATCCAATTTACCACCCCATCATCCTGATCATTTATGCATATTACAAACAACATTGGGCCCAAAACAGATCCGAGGCACCCCGCTAGTCACCGGCCTCCATCCTGATAAACAATTATCCACCACTACTCTCTGGCATCTCCCATCTAGCCACTGTTGAATCCATTTTATTATGCCAGCATTAATACCTAATGACTGAACCTTCTTAACTAACCTTCCATGTGGAACTTTGTCAAAGGCCTTGCTGAAGTCCATATAGATTACATCCACTGCCTTACCCTTGTCAACATTCCTCGTAACTTCTTCAAAAAATTCAATAAGGTTTGTCAAACATGACCTTCCACGCACAAATCCATGCTGGCTACTCCTAATCAGATCCTGTCTATCCAGATAATTATAAATACTATCTCTTTTCAATCTTTTTATTGAATTTCATATATAAAAAAACATAACATAATATTGTATTAAATAGGTTACGAGTACATTAAACTTAAAGTTAAATTAATAACAAGATAATAATATCTTATTAAACTATTGGTAAAAAAAAGATAATATAATAATCAATCTGACCTATATTGATTATACATGAAAGGGATTAAGAATAGTCAACAAAAGAAAAAAAATATATAAAAATGCAAGAAAAAAAATATATATAAAAAAATAATAAACCTAAACTAAACATGGGCAATAATAATAGTTTATATGTATATGATAGTGTCAAGAACTCCAGAACTCCATACCAGAACAAGAATAAAAAGAGAAAAGGTCTGGAAGCAGCTAAATTAATTCATATGAAAATGTCGAATGAACGGTCCCCAAGTTTCTTCAAATTTAATTGATGAATCGAAAATAGTACTTCTAATTTTTTCTAAACTCAGACAAGAAATAGTTTGAGAGAACCACTGAAATGTGGTAGGAGGATTTAGTTCTTTCCAATTTCGTAATATAGACCTTCTGGCCATTAATGTCGCAAAGGCAATCATTCGTCTAATTGAAGGGGAAAGTCGACTATCATCCTCATTTGGTATACCAAAAATTGCAGTGATAAAATGAGGTTGTAAATCGATATTCCAAATTGAGGAAATGGTAGCGAATATGTCCTTCCAAAAGTTATGTAAGGTAGGACATGACCAAAACATGTGGGTCAATGAAGCCATATCTAAATGACATCTGTCACATTGAGGGTTAACATGAGAGTAAAATCGAGCAAGCTTATCTTTAGACATATGAGCTCTATGTACGACCTTGAATTGTATTAAAGCATGTTAAGCACATACAGAAGAAGAATTAACTATTTGTAAAATTTTTCCCCATTTTTCCGTTGATATATTGTATTGAAGTTCTTTTTCCCATTCCTGTTTAATTTTACTCGATACCTCTGGTTGTATCTTCATAATCATATTATAAATAAGAGCCACCAATCCCTTCTGACAGGGATTTAAAGTAAAAATCATATCTGAAAAATCTATTAAAGTTGAATTAGGAAAGGATGGTAAAAGTTTATATAAAAAATTTCTAATTTGTAAATATCTAAAAAAGTTAGATTTAGGTAACTTAAATTTGTTGGAAAGTTGGTCAACAGACATCAAACTACCTTCAAAAAAAAAGATCACGAAAACATATTATACCTTTCCTTTTCCATATGCTAAAAGCTTGATCTGTTAAAGAAGGTTTAAAAAAAATTAAGTAAGATAGGGCTATCAAGAACAAAGTTTTTCAGAGTAAAAAACTTACGAAATTGAAACCAAATTCGTAATGTATGTTTGACAATAGGGTTAGATATCTGTTTATATTTAACTAAATCAGCAGGGAGAGAAGAACCAAGAACAGAGAATAAAAAATATCGTTGTGCATCATTACATTCTAAATTTACCCACTTTGGGCACAATGGTGAGTCTAAATCTAGTTTCCAATATATTAAATTTCGAATATTATTCGCCCAATAATAAAATCTAAAATTAGGCAAAGCTAAACCACCATCCTTTTTAGATTTCTGAAACTGTCTTTTACTTAATCTGGGATTTTTATTTTGCCACACAAATGAGGAAATTTTTGAATCAATGTTATCAAAAAAAGATTTAGGAATAAAAATTGGTAAGGCTTGAAATAAATATAAAAATTTCGGTAAAATCATCATTTTAATAGCATTGATCCGACCAACTAATGATAAGGATAAAAGAGACCATCTAGTAGTAAGTTGTTGAATTTGATGAAGCATAGGTAAAAAATTCAATCTGAATAAATCTTTATATTTCTTGGTAATTTTTATACCTAAATAGATAAAGTTATCAGTAACAACTTTAAATGGTATCCTGTCATTCAGTAAAGTTTGCGCATTTAAAGGAAATAATTCACTCTTGTCCAAATTTAGTTTGTAACCAGAGAAACTACCAAATTGAACCAACAAGGATAGAATAGCGGGAATAGACCTATCCGGATCAGAAATATATAACAACAAGTCATCAGCATAAAGTGATAACTTGTATAACTTCTCATTACGGGTAATACCAAAAATATTAGGAGATTCACGAATAGCAATGGCTAAAGGTTCTAATGCAATATTAAATAATAAAGGACTTAAGGGACAACCTTGTCTCATACCACGAGATAATTGAAAAAAAGAGGATCTGTAATTATTCGTAAGAACAGAAGCAACAGGTTTATAATATATTAATTTAATCCATGATATAAAATTAGAGCTAAAATTAAAATTTTTCAAGGCATTAAATAAGTATGTCCATTCAACTCTATCAAAAGCTTTTTCAGCATCTAATGAAATAACACATTCTGAGATTGTGGGTGGAGAGGTATAAATTATATTAATCAATTTTCTAACATTAAAAAAGGAATATCGGTTCCTAATAAAACCAGTTTGATCTCCTGAAATAATCTATGACAGTATCTTTTCTAACCTAATAGCTAAAATTTTTGTAAGAATCTTAGAGTCTACATTTAGTAGCGATATAGGGCGATAAGATGCACATAAAGTAGGATCCTTATCTTTCTTAAGAATTAAAGAAATAGTAGCTTCATAAAAAGACTGGGGTAATCTCTTCTTAATGAATGCATCATTAAAGATTTCACATAACCAAGGGGAAACCAAAGAAGAAAAAGTTTTAAAGAATTCTATAATATAGCCATCAGGACCAGGAGCTTTCCCTGAATTCATTGATGAAATAGCCTCTCCTACTTCAGCCATAGAAATAGGAGCATCAAGCAAACTTCGATCTTCATCTGTCAGTTTGGGAATATCCAAATTGTTAAAAAAATTATCCATCATAGACAGATCGCCATCAAATTCTGATTGATATAAAGATTTATAAAAATCTTGGAAAGCATTATTGATTTCTTTATGATCAGTAGTCAAATTACCGTCTTGTTTACGAATTTTAATAATTTGTCGCTTAGTCGAAATAGCTTTTAATTGGTTAGCTAACAATTTACCAGTTCGGTCACTATGAATATAAAATTGAGCCCTGGTCTTAATTAATTGATTCTCAATTGAAGAAGATAATAATAAGCTATGTTCCATTTGAAGCTCAACTCTCTTCTTATAAAGTTCTTTGGTAGCAGTCACGGAGTAAATCTTATCAATTTCTTTAATTTTATCCACTAATAAAGCTATATCTAAATATCTTTGTTTTCTTTTACCACCGGAATATGAGATAATTTGTCCACGAATAAAAGCCTTAAAAGAATCCCAAAGTAGTCCTCTGTCAATTTCTTCGGTATAGTTTGTTGAAAAAAATAAGCCAATTTGCTGTTTTATAAAGGTAATAAATTCTGGATCTTGAAGCAAAGTAAGGTTGAGTCTCCAAGATCTAGTATTAATGGAAGAGTCCGAAATCTTGATAGATAACTTCAAAGGTGCATGATCCGAAATGGCAATAGAATCGTATTTACAATCAGTAACATCTGTTAATAAACGATGATCAATAAGGAAATAATCAATTCTAGAATAACTATGATATACATGTGAAAAAAACGAAAATTCTTTATCTTTAGGGTTCAAAAACCGCCATATTTCAGTAATTCCCGAATCGACCATAAAAGCATTAATAAGTAAAGCTGATCTATTCGGAAGAATTCGAATAGTTTTAGATCTATCCATCAAAGGATTCAAACAACAATTGAAATCTCCACCCATTATCAACATATATTCATTTAGATTAGGAAGGGAAGTAAATAAATGTTTAAAAAATTCAGGGCAGTCAAAGTTTGGAGCATAAATATTAACTAAAGCCACTTTCGATTAAAAAGTGAACCAGTAATCAACAAGAATCTGCCCTGTGGATCAGATATAATTCAATGATGTATAAACGAAATTGAGGGGTCTATAAAAATAGACACACCCCTAATTTTAGCAGTACAATTCGAGTGAAATTGTTGACCCTCCAGAACCTAAAAAAGTGTTGATTGTCCTCCTTCCTAATATGGGTCTCCTGTACAAAGATAATATTAGCATTTAGTCTATGGAATACTTTAAATGTATTTTTACGTTTAATCGGATGATTTAAACCATTAGTATTCCAAGAAATAAAATTAATAGACTTGTCCATCATGCCAATATTAATTGTATATATCATAAAAGGTTAAAAAGACACATAACCCATAATTCAGGAAGAAGGATAAATACTATCTCTAAGAATACTTTCAATTAGTTTACCCACCACTGATGTCAAACTGACAGGCCTATAATTGCTAGACTTACTTCTAGAACCCTTTTTAAACAATGGAACCACATGAGAAATACGCCAATCCTCCGGCACAATCCCCGTTTCTAATGACATCTGAAAGATCTCCGTCACAGCTCCTGCTATCTCTACACAAACTTCCCTCAAGGTCCTGGGGAATATCCTGTCAGGAACCATAGATTTATCCACTTTTAAATTTCTTAAAAGCGCCAGTACTTCCACCTCTTTAATTGTCATAGGTTCCATAACTTCCTTACTTGTTTCCCACACCTTACACAATTCAATATTCTTCTCCTTAGTGAATACTGAAGAGAAGAAATTGTTCAAAATCTCTCCCATCTCCCTCGGCTCCACACATAGCTGACCACCCTGATTCTCTAAGGGACCAATTTTATCCCTCACTATCCTCTTGCTTTTAATATAACTAGAAACCTTTTGGATTTACTTTCACCTTATTTGCCGAACCAACCTCATATCTCCCTTTAGCTTTACTAACCTTTTCTTAAGATTCCTTTTACATTCTTTATACTCCTCGAGCAATTCCTTTACTCCATGCTGCCTATATCTATTGTAGACATCCCTCTTTTTCCGAACCAAGTTTCTAATATCCCTGGAAAACCATGGTGCTTTCAAACCTTTAACCTTTCCTTTCAACCTAACAGGAACATAAAGATTCTGTACCTTCATAATTTCACCCTTAAATGACCTCCATTTCTCTATTACACCTTCCCATAAAACAACTTGACCCAATCCACTTCCTCTAAATCCCTTCGCATCTCTTCAACGTTAGCCTTTCTCCAATCAAAAATCTCAACTCTAGGTCCAGTCCTGTCCTTCTCCATAATTATATTGAAGCTAATGCTATTGTGATCACTGGACCCGAAGTGCTCCCCAACACATACATCTGTCAGCTGACCTATCGTATTCCCTAACAGGAGATCCAACACTGTCCCATCTCTAGTCGGTACTTCTATGTATTGTTGCAAAAAACTATCCTGCACACATTTCACAAACTCTAAACCATCCAGCCCTTTTACAGAATGAGCTTCCCAATCCTATGTGTGGAAAATTAAAATCTCCCACAATCACCACCTTGTGTTTACTACAAATATCTGCTATCTCCTTACACATTTGCTCTTCCAACTCAGGCTCCCCATTAGGTGGCCTATAAAACACTCCTATCAGTGTTACTACACCTTTCCCATTCCTCAATTCCACCCAAATAGTCTCCCTAGAGGAGCTCTCTAATCTACCCTTCCAAAGCACCGCCATAAGATTTTCTCGGACAAGCAATGCAACACCTCCTCCTCTGGCCCCTCCTACTCTATCACACCTGAAGCAACTAAATCCAGGAATATTTAGTTGCCAATCACACCCTTCTTGCAACCATGTTTCACTAATAGCTACAACATCACAATTCCAGGTAGTAATCCATGCTTTAAGCTCATCCACCTTTCTTACAATGCTCCTAGCATTAAAATAGATACATTTAAGATACTCTCCACCTCCTCCTCTCTTTTCATCCCTAACAATGCATTCAAATTTATTATCCTTTTCTTTCTTCTCCCCTACATCTTCGGGCTGAGCGCATCCCTTCTCCATCACCTGCCTTTCCTCCCTCACACAAAGTCTACTTACTTGCTCTATTGGTGAACTAACCTCCTCTCCCATAGTTTCCTCAAATTGATTCCCACCCCCCCATCTTACTAGTTTAAAGACTGCCCTGTAGCCCTAGCATACCTCCCCGCTAGGATATTGGTCCCCCCAGGATTCAAGTGTAACCCGTCCTTCTTGAACAGGTAAACGCCTGCCCCAGAAGAGGTCCCAATGATCCAGAAACTTGAATCCCTGCCCCCTGCTCCAATCCCTCAGCCACGCATTCATCCTCCACCTAATTCCATTCCTACTCTCACTGTCGCGTGGCACAGGCAGTAATCCCGAGATTACTACCTTTGCGGTCCTTCTTCTTAACTGCCTTCTTACCTCCCTGTACTCTCGTTTCAGGACCTCTTCCCCTTTCCTACCTATGTCATTGGTACCTACATGTACCACGACCTCTGGCTCCTCACCCTCCCACTTCAGGATATCTTTGACACGATCAGAAACGTCCCGAACCCTGGCACCAGGGAGGCAAACTACCATCCGGGACTCCTGATCACCTCCACAGAACCGCCTGTCTGAACCCCTGACTATCGAATCCCCTATTACTATGGTCCTCTTTCTTCTATCCCTACCCTTCTGAGCTACAGGGCCGTCTTCTGTACCTCCAGGTAGGCTGTCCCCCCCCAACAGTACTCAAACATCAGTACTTATTGTCAAGGGGTACAGCCGCTGGGATACTCTCTAGTACCTGCCTCTTCCCCTTCCTGACCGTGACCCACCTATCTGCCTCCCGTGGCCCCGGAGTGACCACCTGCCTGTAACTCCTCTCTATCACCTCCTCACTCTCCCTGACCAGGCGAAGGTCATTGAGCTGCAGCTCTAGTTCCCTAACTCGGTCCCTCAGGAGCTGCAGTTCGGCACACCTGGCGCAGATGTGGACGTCCGGGAGGCTCGGAGACTCCAGGACCTCCCACATCCGACACCGAGAACAACAAGCTGCCCTCACACTCATACTTCCCGAATAACTGAAAATAACAAGGAAAACTAAAAGATAAGCCTACTGTGCCCTCTTCCGCCTAAGCCCTCTGAGCCCAAGCCCTACACTCTGCTCCCGGCTCACTCCGCTGCCTGCAAACAAAGCTGCCCGCTTCTTAAGGCTGCGTTCTTTTTATATCTTCCCTCCTTCCCAGGCCTCCTTCGCGCGCCTGCGCAGTCCTGCCTCTCAGAACTCCGATCTGAGAAGCAATTTGAAAATGGCCGCCGCCGCACTTCTTTTCAAAGCCTTGCTGTCTTCTTCCAAAAGAGCTTGCCATTAACCTTGTACTCTGCCAGCAGGTTTGATCTTCCAAAGAGTTATAATTTCACACTTTACTGGATTGAACTCCATCTGCAACTTCTCAACCCAGCTCTGCACTTTGTCAATGGCCTGTTGTAACCTATGACAACTTTCTACACTATCCACAACACCACCAACCTTAGTGTCATCTGCAAACATACTAACCCATCCTTTCATTTCCTCATTTAAGTCCTTTAACAACAAATCACAAATAGCAGGGGGTCCCGGAACACAACTAGTTATTGACCTCCAGGCAGAATAAGCAAAGATGCAACTGGATCCTCGACTTCCTAAGCAGAAGACCACGATCTGTGTGGATTGGAAATAACACCTCCAGTTCGCTGACAATTAACACTGGCACACCACAAGGATGTGTGCTTACCCAACTACTCTACTCTCTCTGCACCCTTAACTGTGTGGTTAGGGATAGTTCAAACAGCATCCATAAATTTGCTGGAGATACAACCACTGATGGCAGCATTTCAGATGGTGATGAGAGGGCATATAGGAGTGAGATATACCAGTTAGTTGAGTGGTGTCACAGCAACAACCTGGCACTCAACGTCAACAAGACCAAAGAGCTGATTGTGGACTTCAGGAATGGTAAGACAATGGAACACAAACCAATCCTCCTAGAGGGATCAGAAGTGGAGAGAGTGAGCAATTTCAAGTTCCGGGAGTGTCAATGTCTCTGAGGATCTAACCTGGATGCAACATATTGATGCAGCTATAAAGAAGGCAAGACAGTCACTATATATTATAGGGACTTGAGGAGATTTAGTTTGATAACTAAAGCACTCGAAAATTTCTATAAATGTACCATGGAGAGCATTGTGACTGGCTGCATCACCATCTAGTATGGGGGTGAGGGCTTCTGCGCAAGATCGAAATAAGTTGCAGAAACTTGTAAAAATAGCCAGCTCTAATGTGGGTACCAGCATCTGGAGTATCCAAGACACTTTCAAGGAGCAGTGCCTCAGGAAGGCAGTGTCCATCATTAAGGATCCCCACCACCCAGGACATGCCCTCTTCACATTGTTACAGTTGGTAAAGAAGTACAGAGTCCTGAAGTCACACACTCAGTAAATCAGGAACAGCTTACTCCCCTCTGCCATTTGATTCCTAAATGGACATTGAACCCATGAACACTATCTCACTACCTTTTTATTTCTGTTATTCTGCACTACTTATTTTAACTATTATATATATGCCTAATGTAACTCGGTTTTCCCCCTTGTATTTATTTATTACATATTTCATTGTACTGCTGCCATAAAGTTAACAAATTTCGTGACATATGCTGGTGATATTAAACCTGATTCTGATTATGCTCCATGTACATCCACCTTCCACGTGCAACGCGACTCTGAATCCGAGCAACACACACAAAATGCTGGAGGAACTCAGCAGGCCAGGCAGCGTCTATGGAAAAGAGTACAGTTGACGTTTCAGGCCAAGACCCTTCAGCAGGACTGCAGAATCCACGCAGCCAAGTTTCCCCGGATCCCATGACTCTTGACTTTCTGAGTGACCCAACCATGGGGAACACCTTCATATCCATTTACACTACATTCACTGCACTACCTTCATCAATTTGTTTTGTCTCTTCCTCAAAGAACTTGATCAGGCTGGTGAAGTACGACCTGCCCTTCACAAAGCCATGATGACTATCCCTAATCAGACTACACTTCTCCAAATGCTCATAAATCCTGTCTCTAAGAATCTTCTCCAATAGTTTATCCACCACCGAAGTAAGACTCACTGGTCTTACACACTTTAGAAGAAATTCCAATGCCTTTGGCACTTCCAATCCAGATGTGGATACAGCTGCTAGTCCTTATGCAGGTTCCTGTACACAGAACCTTGAAATGTAATTAGCTGAATTCAAGATTGGCACTTAATAGGCACGGCATAGAAGGATATGAATAAAATGCAGGCCAGTAGGATTGCTGTAGAAGGGAATAAAAGGCAATCAACATGGTGGTGGGGGTCAGAGTAATTGTCCATGGTTCATGGTCCCAACGGGTCCATGTTGACCAAGATGTCCAAGTACTTTTTAAATGTTTTTGAGGTACCTGTGTCATCCACTTCCTTTGGCAGCTCATTCAATATACCGACAACCCACTTGGTGGGAAAAAAAATTGCCCTCAAGCTCCAGTTAAATCTGTCCCCCTCTCACTTTAACTCTATTGTGCTCAATTCCCCAAACCTGGGGAAAAACACTGTTCATTCACTTTATTTACACCTCTAGAAGATCACCCCTCATCCTACACTCCAACGAAAAAAGTTCTAACTTGCTCAACCTCTCTCCATATCTCAGCCCCCCCCCCCCCCCCCGAGTCCAGGCAGCATCCACGTAAATCTTCTCTGCACTCTTTCAGGCTTAATGGCATCTTTCCAGCATCAGGTGCCCAAAACTGAACACAACATTCCAAATGCAGTCTCAACAACATCTTACGTAACTGTAACATAATATCCCAAGTTTTAAACCCAAAGCCCTGGCGGATGAGAGGCAGCGTGCTAAAAGCCTTCTTTGCCACCCAGTCCACTTGCAATGCCACTTCCGGGAATCTTCCACGTATGGGCATTTTGAAGAAATCTTTTAAACTTCCTATTGAACAACTTCTCAGAAGGGTGAAAACATGAAAAGAGATGATTGACTTTTAATCAACATGATCAGTTTCAGGTTCCTCAGATCTTCCAATCTTTCCAAAGCGTCTTCACTTATTTTTTTCTGCTGCTGGACCGTGAATGTCCAAAGCATTGTGATCATACAATCCTGAACTTCCCCATAAGCACTGATATCACTTCAGTTTTGGTTTTCCAGCAGTATCCCCAGCTATAGCACATTCCATATTCAACCTTCAACAATAAAAATTACCATTCCCTGTCCATTCACTGGCCATTGATCTTTCCACTAAACAATACAGTTCAAGCTGAGGAGGTGATTCAGAAATAATCACCTCTTTGTGCATGACCTTAAATCTCATCCCTATTACCTTTCTGTTACATTGAATTTCCTGGAAAGCAAACATTAACCATGACTCAAAAGGTATGAAAAGCATTGGCATAACAAGAGGAATCTTTCTACAGGCTGCTTAATAACTGCCCATTAAGATAGAAATCAGCAGAATGTATTCCTTCAGGCAAGAGGGAAAATAACTGCAAAGAGACATTATAAAAGTTGAAGTACACTACACACAGTCTTTGACTCGTCAACATACGGCCTCAGCAGCATGCCAGCTACACTTCACGCACACCAGATCCAGCAGTCTGGGGAAAGCATTTGAAACATTCTCAAATTTAGTGCATTAAAATCACTGAGGAGAAATGTTCCATACCATGTAGCATCTCAACCTGTAACACCAGCAGGATTTCTGTACCATGGTCAAGTATCTGCGCAAATTTCTCTCCAGATCTACATATGCTATGGCACCATGAAGGGCAAAGCCAGTGATGCAAACCAACTTATTTTTAATTTATAAAGAATGTATCACAATATGTGGTGGCATATCAGTAATTAAAATCCATTACACCTACAATGATTGGCTTGTATCATCTGAGGCATTTTTTTCTGTATACTTGAGTGAACTACGTAACCTATACATAATATATACAATATAGTAAAGAATTACTGAATATAAAAGTAGTTTATTCTGTGGCACTTTGACACACCCTACAACAGTCAGCCACATATATTTTTCAGTCACTGTTCATATAAGTGATAGTCAGAATCTAGAAAGTGAGAGATATGTCTGTGTAAGTCAATGTCTGTGTAAATCAGTGTCTGTGTGATTCCACCTGTGCATGCACATCTAAAATATTTCTTGGAGGAATGAAGTCTGTGAGGCAGGAACAGAACTCTGCGTGTTGCTTTATCACGTGTGGAAAAGCTTGGAAGAAAACTGTTTCTAATAGAAAAATAAACTGCTGCCGATACGATTCACAGAGAGTTAGTCTTTTTATTTCCTATATCACTACATAACTGCATAAACATCAGCTTTTGAAAAGACACTATGTACCACCACTTGGCTACACAAGCAAAAACAGTGACATCACCGAGGTCAATAAGACAGGATGTGCCAAAGAATTTCAATCTCCATGGAAAAAGAAAGTAAAGGGAGTAACTTTCTTTTGAAAATATTTCAGCATTTTGATAAACAATTCCATGTGTTTTTTTTTATGCAGTAGCAATGTAGATTTTATAGGGTTAAAGAAACCCAGATGGGATCCCAAGCCAATCAGAATATGCAGCCCCCATGCTGAGCAGCGAGGAAACCTTAACTCATCAGTTCTTTAATTCACCATTCTATATTACTTCAGCATATTTGTTAAAATACTTTTGGGAAGGTGTGTTTTCTCAATGTAATAAAATGGAGAAAACTTAACTTCCCCTCTGGGGAGGAAAATTGTTTTCAACATTTTCACTGAATGATCATATTCATGTATTTGGGAAATCGGAGAAGCAGACAGTGCAGAAATCAAGTGACTCTAAATCACTGACTTATTGACCAGACTGCCAGACAGCAATTCCTGCACATCTCAAAGCAAGAATACCTCAACAAGAATAATATAAGCTTGGGGGAATGTCTAGCCAAAAAGAGATTATACACATAATATGTATGGGGCAGAGGTTGCAGGGGGATGGGAACTAGAATGCCAGTTCTGATACAGGAGAGGTTGTGGAGAAAGATGTTCTTAAATTTACTTATAAAGTCAGGAATCAAAAAGTTGAGCATGCTGTTGAGCACGACTAATGTTCTGAACTGCATACATTTCAATGCGAGGAGAATTGTAGGCGAGTTGAATGAGCTTAGGGCATGCATGGATCAGTATGTGGAATTATGATACTGTAGTCATTAGTAAAGCTTGGTTGCAGGAGGGGCGGTACTGGTAGCTGACTGTGCCGTGTTCCATTGTTTTATACGTGATAGAGCTGGAGTGATTAACGGAGACATTACTAGTCAGGGAAAATGTCACAGCATTGCTCAGTCTGGACAGACTGGACAGCTCATCTAGTGAGGCCTTAAGGGTAGAACTGAGGAATAAGGAAGGTATGACCACATTAATGGGATTTATATTACTGACCACCCTACAGTCCGCGGAGCAAATCTGTAGAGAGAATGCGGACTATTGCAAAAAAGATAAGGTTATTATAGTAGGTGATTTTATCTTCCTACATATTAACAGTTAAAGGGTTTTCCAAATGTGTTCAGGAAAGTTTCCCTACTCAGCACATTGAAGTCGCAACTGGAGAGAGTGTGATCCTAGATCTCCTATTAGAGAATGAGACAGGGCAGGTGACTGAAATTTGCGCAGGGGAACACTTTGCATCTGGTAATCATAATGCCATTAGTTTCAAGGTAATTATGGAAAAGGTTAGGTCTCTCCTCGGGTTGAGATTCTAAATTGGAGAAAGGCCAATTGTGATGGTATCAGAAAGGATGTGGACTGGGACAGGTCGTCTTCTGGCAAAGGTGGGAAGACTTCAAAAGTGAAATTTTGAAAGTACAGAGCGTGTATGTTCCTTTCGGAATAAAAGGCAAGGATAACAGGTTTAGGGAACCTTGTTTATTGAGAGATTTTAAGGCCGTGGTTAAGAAAAAGTAAGCCAGAACAAATGAGGTAATTGGGGAGTATAAGAAATGCAAGAGAACACTTGAGAAGAAAATCTGGAGGGCTAAAAGAAGCCATGAGATTGCTTTAGTAGATGAGATGAAGGAAAATCCTGAGGGCTTCTACAGAATGTTAAGAGCAAAAAGAGGGCAACGTACAAAATTGGTCCTCTGGAAGACCAGAGTGGCAAACTATGCATGAAGCCAAAAGAGATGGGGGAGGTCTTAAATGGATTTTTGCATCTGTACTTACACGGGAGATGCACAGGAGTCTATAGATGTGAGGCAAAGCAGCAGCAAGATCACAAACTCTATACAGATTATAGAGCAGGTGGTGTTTGCTGTCTTGAGGCAAATTAGGGTTGACAAATCCCCAGGGGCTGACAAGGTGTTCCCTTGAACCCTGTGAGAAGCTAGAGTAGAAATTACAGGCGTGCTAGCAGAGATATTTAAAAATCCTTAGCCACAGGTATGGTGCCAGAGGATTGGAGGATAGCTAATGTTGTTCCATTGTTTAAAAAAGGCCTGACATCAGTAGTGGAAAAGTTATTGGAAGGTATTCTCAGGGACCAGATATATAAGTACTTGGATGGACAGGAACTGATTAGGAATAGTTAACATGGTATATAGTAAGCCAATATTATAAAGATAAGCTTCTAACCTATCTTATAGAGATTTTTGAAGAAATTACCAGGAAAGTTGATGAAGACAAGCCAGTGGATGTGGTCTACATGGAATTTAACAGGGCCTTTAACAAGGTCCCAGATGGGAAGTTGGCCAAGAAGGTTTAGTCATCTGGCAATCAAGATGAGGTAGTAAACTGCATTAGACATTGACTTCGCAGATGAAGCCAGAGAGTGGAAGTAAATGATTGCCTCTCTGACTGGAGGCCTGTGTTAAGTGGTGTGCCATAGGGATCGACGCTGGGTGCATTGTTGTTTGTCACCTATATCAACGATCTGCACGATAACGTGGTGAACTGGATCAAGTACATTTGCAGATGACACTGAGATTGCAGGGTGCAGTGGACAGCAAGGAAGACTATCAAGGCTTGCAGCAGGATTTGGACCAGCTGGTGAAGTGGGGTGAAAAATGGCAAGTGTGAGGTGTTGCAATTTGGGAGGACCAAACAGAGTAGATCTTACACAGTAAGCGTTGGGGTACTGAGGGGTGCAGTAGAACAGAGGGATCTAAGAATACAGGTCCATAATTCCTTGAAAAGTGGTGTCACAGGTAGACAGGGTCGTAAAGAATGTTTTTGGCACATTGACCTTCATAAATCAATGTACTGAGTGTGGTAGATGGGATGTTATGTTGAAATTGAAAATATAAGACTTTGATGAGGCCTAATTTGGAGTATAGTATGCAGTTTTGGTCACCTATTTACAGGAAAGACTTAAATATGTTTAAAAGAGTGCAGAGAAAATTTACAACACTGTTGCTGGAACCTGAGGACTTAAGTTATGTGTAAAGTTTGAATAGGTTAGTTCTTTATTCCCTAGAATGTAGAATTTTAAGAGGAGATTTGATAGGGGTATACAAAATTATGAGGGGTATAAATAAGATAAATGCAAGCAGGCTTTTTCCACTGAGTTTGGGTGGGGTTACAACTAGAAGTCACCAGTTAAGGGTAAAAGGTGAAATCTTTATGGAGAACATGAGGGGAAACTTCTTCACTCAGAAGGTGATGAGAGGGTGTAACAAACTGCCAGAGATGTGGTAGATGCGGGTTCAATTTCAATGTTTAAAATAAATTTGGATAGATACAAGAATAGGAGTGTTACGGAGGGCTATGGTCCAGGTGCAGATCAATGGGACTAGTTAGATTAATGTTTCAGCACTGACTAAATGGGCTGAAGGGCCTGTTTCTGTGCTGTAGTGCTCTATGACTCTATAATTTGTGTTTCTGTGTATATCACAGCTCTCAAGCCTTACCATAGACGATCAAAGTTTTATTATTACTTTATCTGAGACACTTTGCTTCTCCTATGACTTCTAAGTATGTCAAAAATTAGCATTTCAAAAATAGCCATGCAATATATTAGCTCACAAGAAACAAATATCTGGCACTAAGCTGAAAGCTGTAATATCCAAGAAATGCTTTGTTCTGACAATTTTTGCCCATTGTCAAAACCATAAATCAAAACACTATTGGTCACATTTCCAGATATATTTTCTGGCTACTTTTCCACAGGAAAAACTCATTTTTAATGTTCTGCTATGAAAGACCTGTTTATTATTTTTGCAAAATAAAAAGGGGGCAAGAGGTTGAGTAGTGGGCCAGTGTTATAAGTAAGTTTGAAGTAGTAATGCGTGTAAGCTGACTTTATTGTTCTTGCCTCACAGACTGAAAATAATAAATTTGTGGCTTATTTCTGAAGTTGATATATGTGTAAAAGCTATTGTGTTAGAAAGTATTTGATTTCTTTCTTTGGCTATGGACAGTCAGGAACAAAGTAGCAATGCAAACACATAATAAGGCTGAAAAGCCAAAGGAAAAGCAATATTTTATGTGCAACTAACCTTTGGTCAACATCTATGTTTAATTTAAACAAAATCTTTTGACAGCCTATGCTATGTACAACCCTAAACCAGGAAAAAAACTGACAACACAAGTACAGTTCAACTAAAATTAATGATTAGTTCTTCTCACTAACGTAAAACTTAGGGCTGCAGGCTACATCACAGTAAGTTAATTTTTATATGTTACACAGAAAAGTTTCTTTAAACATATTGTACCAGAACCATGTTGAACATATGCTGTGCAGAAAATTTAAATTGAGCTTTCCTAAAGAGACTCCTGCACATTCTTTCTCATAAAATTTCCACTTTGTTTACTTCTTTTTAGGCTCTGTACAAGTCACTGAAGATGTTTGACATCGCCAACATTTATTTAACAGTTTGCCTGCTTTTAATTCCTGCACTATAACTGGTATGTCTGCATATTCAATCACCTTTCCATATTCCTAACATTGCAAAAATACCTATTTCCCTCTTGGCCTTGAAGGATGAAGGGCGATATCACCTTAAATCTTTATGCTTTTATGTATATGTATCCCATCGCATTTCATCATTTTTAGCTTCTTCTAGAGTTACTGTTGATTTAATAACCTTTAATTACCTCTAGCCGCACTAACTTTGAAGATAGAATGGATGCCTCTGGATTATTTCTGTATTCCTTTACTGGACAAAGAGATTACTTGACTCATCAATTCTATGCCAGCTCACAGAGCAATACCATTCCCCACTAACTCGCTCTGTAACCTATTCTACCCATATTCCCATTAAGTCCCATCAGATCCTATCACCTATTCATGTCAGGAACAATTTATAAAGGAAAATTAACCTACAAACTCAAATATCAAAGTCAAGTTTACTGCCATATGCACATGTGCAATGAAAAACATACCAGCAGCAACATCACATAGCAAAAGAGAAGCAGCATTTACAAGAAAAACATTATTTAAATATACAGTGTTCAAGAAAGAACAGAATTAGGATAAAAAAATCTCATTGTAGTGCAATACTGAGGTATTGTTAGGTTGTGAAGGTTGGTTCAAGAACCAAACGGTTGAAGGAATGTAACTCATGGTGTCCGACCTCAAGCTTCTGAACCTTCTGCCTGATGGTAGCAGTGGGATGAAGGCATAGTGCAAAAGATGGGGATCTCTGATGATGGATATTTCCAACTTGAAGCAGTTCTTCATGTAAATAAATAATTCCTGTGGTGGAGAGGGTAAAGGGTTCAGTTGAGGGGGAAGGGAGGATGTGGGATGTGGTAAGAAATCCACAGAGACACAGGGAGAACATACCAACTCCACGAAGCAGTGGAGGACGTTGTCTGCTGGAGCTCTGAGACAGCATCTCCGTCAGCTACCCCACCATGGAAATGCCACAGTGGTGGAAATCTTTTTTCATGAGTTAACTTGGAGCTGAGTTTTCTCAGGTTATTTTACCAGTAAGGACAGGAAATCACAGCCAACTCATATACTATCTTCACCCAAGCTTAATTGCACTAGGATCACTGGGGAGCAATGACAATGAGTCAATTTTATCCCCTCTAAATCTCAGGTCAATTTTAACAGTGCTACCATTGTCCCTGCTGAGGGCAGCTAACTGAACACAGAGCAGGTACCTTCCCAATATGCACTAATAACATAAATAAACAAGATGAGCAAATGTTGGCAAAAACACACGGCACTTCAAACTGCAATGCAAATAGGCTTCGTAATGGTAAGCAAAATATCCAAGAAAATTCCAAATACATTTTTTCAATCAACAATCACTCTCTTCAGACTTCAATTGTCAGATTTTGCTGATAAACAATAAACATTAGCTGATTCTGGAGATTACATTACCGGTACTTCTTGGAAACTTACCATATATCCTTAATATGGCATCAGTGATGTGATGTTATGAGAATCCCCATAGATGTCAGAGTTTGCTTCACATGCCAAATCCTCACTTTGTCGTAGGGAGCAGGTGCCAAACTTTCACTTCCTTTCTCTGCAGTGCCAGGAGCAGTCTTTTCAGAGGAAGCAATGATCAGGACTAATATACCCAATTCTCAACTGGCAGGGAGGCATTTAAAGTAACATCAATATGGCCCAATACAACATCTCCCCTCAAATTTTGTTCTTTATGCCAGAAGAATGGAAGCACATTCTGCTTCAATAACAATCGTACTCTCCACAAAGACAGACCAAATGCAAAGTAAATAGAAGAGTTTAAGCTATGGACATATTTCACAAGGGACCAGGTCACAATCTGTCTTCAGACTCACATATTAAAAGAGCAATATTGTGCATTTTATTTCACTTCCAAAAGCTGGCTTTATTTATCTGCTGCTTCTGAGAAGATTCCCTGTTTCAAGTACATGTTTGAATGTTAAAAAACAAATAAGGGGGGAAAAGATCAGCCAGGCGACTATACAATTTATAATAAATGCAACTGGAGGCAAAACATTATCACATCATAAAATGCGCCATAACAAGCATCTCTAAACTGCAAGATGTGTTTAAAAACTGAGAGTGAAAAAAAACACGTTTGCGCATGTATGTCAGAGGAGTCGAGGCAGATAAATTAATCTTTTAAAGCAAAACCTTCTGAATAGTTACAGGAGTACTCCTTTATGTGAAGTTATATTTAAAAGCTAAGCCCACGTTAGTTAAAATTTGACAGCAGCTATTTGAAGCTCAAAGCACCCAAAACAAATGGAGCACAAAAAGAAACTCAGCACTCTGCTGATCTTTGTACTGAGAAAAGCTATTTATAAATGATCTTCCAATGCACTCAATGAGATATGTCAGTTCAAATAACAGATTAATGTTTGGCAACATCATTTCTCCTTTGAACAGAAGCCTCCCAACAAAGCTAAACTTAAGGACAACATTAATAACAACTGAAGGAATGTGTTAGAAACCAAATGAATATGTTGAACACAAAAGGTCTGCATCAAGCTCGCACTACACGAATAAAGAAGGAAGGTTTATTTCATTCTTCAATAATCAGTTTGCAAAACTTATTCCCAAAATTAGCTCTTAGTTAATAATAGAAAAGGATACAGCATGAGATAAGAACAACAGGGCTTCTACCCAGGACCTACACAGCCTGGAAGTGTCTGGAGTTAATTCTTGTTCGGTAACTGAACAGGCCAATTAAAAGCCAAACAGCACTGACCTCCAATAGTACAACTTAATGCCTCCCCCCAAATGGAAACGCTGAGACTTTTAAGCTGTTACAAACTATGACTTCTAGTATTCTTAATAAGAATAAACACACTTTTACACTAAACCTTCACATTTTTCTTTATGAGGACAGACAGTAGCCATGACTTTCTTTTCCTTTTCCAAAATATTTTATCTCTCTTCATTATAAGAACCAGAAAATGAGTGAAACACAATCACTATTTCCAAGTCATTTTGTTACACTGTAAGTTCAACTGGTCGTGTGGATTAATAGGGCTCATTGGGCTGGAAGGGCCTGTTACTGAGCGCTACTTCTAAATGATAAAAAAGTCACTTCCTGTTCTGCGAGACATTGGTAGCCTTACTGAGATTTCTGCTTGTGATGTTGCCAGTCCCCGTGCAGACTTCTGGGGCAATGCAGCAGAAGGAAGGTTAGGTTGTCATGGGACACACACATTATTGTGCACTCACAGGGCACACTCTTATTACCATGGACCTACATTTTGATTCATGGTTCCAAAAGGAGATTGACAACATCACACAGACTCCTGAAGTAGAAATCTCACAAGGACCACTGCAGCACTCACAATAGGAAGAGCCCAGTTAAACTTGTGTATGGCTTGATCCCTTCCTCCCACACTGTACACACAAGACTGAATGTATATGGATTGGGACAAAGGCTAGTATGGTTGCTGTTGACTTCACTTAAACATTCTAATGTAACATTTAGTCATAGGGTCCTACAACACAGAAACAGGCTCTTAGATGGCTAACTCTTTCTGACAATCCAGACAATCTGCTCTAATTGCTTTGGGGTACCATAAAATTTGAATTTTTGTGTATGCTTTCTCTTTTTAGAATCCTGTCTACCTTTCTCTCCTAATTTTAACTTACAAGAAGATTCCCTCTCCAGAAATTGCTCCATAAATTTCTGTAACATATATTAGCAGGAAATGAGGCGGCCTTAACTTCTACCCCAATGTAATAAGTCAATTGAATGGTTACCTTGTAAGATAGATTCTTGACCTCAGTATCAACTTCAGTAAGATCTTGTACATTATTGGCTACTGGCACTGCACTTCCTCTGTAGCTGTTGCACTTTATTCTGCATTCTGTTATTGCTTTACTCTGGACTATCTCAATGCCTTGTGTAATGACTTGATCCGTACTCAAGAAGCTTTTCACTGTTCCTCAGTACAGGTGACAATAATAAACCAATTGTTACTAATGTATGCCACACCTGAACACTGAATTCATCAAGCAACAGCCACGATGTTAATGCATGGTCAGGTTAAATTTGGTTGCCTTTCTCAGTGCCTCCCTTGAATCAATGCCAGTTTCCATCTTACTTGGCAAGCAGTGGATTTCTATATCCATTGAATATTCCCAAGACTAAAGCTACAGGTTGCCCACAGTACCATGTAACTATATCACAAACATAAATAGACATAAAAGTCAAGGCTAATTTTTAAGCTGCCAACTTCTGAAGATTTGTCAAATTGTAAGCTCTGGAGAAACTGAGTTGGCACATATAAAATTATGACCATTAAAAATGACTCGTACTTCAAACCCACGTAAATATTTGAAACTGTGGTATTGTGGTCATTTGTTTTAGGAATTGCAATAAGAATCAAAATAGTCTGCAATATCAAATCAAAATGAAACACAGCCAATGCCAATAAGAAACGCTTGGCAAACCTTCACATATCTAGATGTAAATGCATCGGGTGGGATAATAACACAATTTATGCAAATATTCACAGTCTTCCATCTTATGACCATTTACTTAATAGACTGTATCAATATGAGATTACTCTGACTTTTCACTACTAAGCATTTTTTTTATCAACTTCTATCAGTAACGTTAACAAAAATGCTGATAATTTTCTGCGCGACATTAATAGAAGACAGGTGTGAACTAACTTTGCAATGCATTGTGGAAGAAGTAACCATAGGAGTCCATGCCAGCAAAATCAGAGAAAAATATGGTCAGCATCTCCTGCAAGTTCTTCGCAGAAGCCACAGAGGAAATGTTTTCTGATAGAAAAATAATTTACTTTTGACCACTCACTGGCCTGGTTTCTTTGGGAAATGACCTCCATGTGGACAGCTGTCAGAAGCACCACCATTCAAGAAGGAAGTTGTTTATCTTCAAGACATTCCGATTTCCACAAAAAGGCTATGTCAATAGTTTCTGTTGCATCAGTATTTGCTTGGGCAAAATATTCTCTTCCTTCCCAGTGTCCCTGGGAAATGTAAAAGGAGGACAATCTGTTCCCAATCTTTTTGTCAAATTAACTGTAAATACGCCAGCTGTGTGGATGCAAACTTCTTCAGACTTTTGCTCTCCCATCCTCTAAAATTCTTCACCATTAAGAAATTCCTAATTCTTTTCCCTTGCAACTTCTCAATTTCACATTTTCTACTGAGCATGAAATGCAAACGGCAAATGTTTACAGATTCTGTGATGACCAGCCTGGCTATCAATCATAAGCATTATCACAGATGTTCATAATGGATGCCTGATAGGATTTGAAGTTTGCAGGTTTCACTTAACAAGAACCAACTTGGGAATTGGTTATTGATTCAAAGCCTGGGCTTTGCTACAGTGAGAATGTTGTTTTGAAGGTAAAGTGAAACTCCTTGTAAATTACTTCCCCACACAACCAAACATTACAAAAGAATGTAGAGAAATTCAATTGGCTCATTGTTTCCATTTTACTGATTTTGATAATCTTCGATTTGCTATAATTTTCACATATCTCTTTCCATTTTCATCAAGCTTCAGCCTGATTTATTTTACTTTCTCAGTTGCAATTTTACTGTTTATGTATGTAAAAGTGAAATATGAATTTCTAAATACAGTGTGATATATTAAAGGTGCAACATCAGGCAGAAATCTACACCCATCTTCAATTTATTCTAGTGCTTAGGATTTCACTCACTCAACAGCCCACGTACAATACACAAAAGGTCCCTGCTGGCACTGCAGCAGCAGAACGGTATACAGTGTAGTACAGTGCTTTTATTCCTGGATAATTACTGGTTATATTGTTAGACCAATAATCCAGAGTTCTGAGAACAGTGAAAGTGAGAGTGAAAGTGAAAATACAGAGAGGTGAAATATGAATTCTCTGAAGAAGGAGGAAATTGAGAAACTGGCAACAGCAGTCATGATTTTGAAGCTCTTAGCCTGTAATTTGAAAAAAAAACCAAATAGTGTGTTGAAGTCGTTGAGGAAGGAAACCTTCTGTTCCTATTCAATCTGGCTAGGTGTAAATCCTGCCTCAAACCAATTTTTTAACCAAACTATGATCTACAATATATATGCAACTGTTAGTGTTTTTCTCGACATTCTCTATACTGTACCTTATTTGGCTTTAGCCAACTACCGTAGGCAAGATCTACAGTCTTGTAGTTAATTTTATAATAGCTAAAACATTATCTGTTTAAGAACAGAGTGCTCATTTCAGATTATTCAACAGCTCATTCCGTCCTATACCTTAATTGGTACATTTACATGAAAGTAACAAAAATATCACAGGACTGTGGCAGTAAACAATATTATGTCTACATTGCAATTGTGACTGTAACAACTTGGTTGTCTTACTCTCTGCTGTTCCTCTCTATGTAATCTAAATTTAATCCCAAAATTCAGTGAAAAAGCCACTATTGACTCAATCAACTAAATGATTGTGTCATTAATGTGCACAAAATTTTCACCCAATTTATGCTTGGAAATGTGTTGTCCAGAGTATATGTTGTACAGTAAAATGTCAATGCATCGGCTCCGATCACATGATTTTTTTTTCCTTTTGAAAGGTCTGATTATAAAATCTTAAAGGCTGATTGTGTAGCAAATTCAGAGATGGTGTTCAGTGGCAGCTGTCATTCACCTCTATAAATGGTCAATCCAGTGTCATCAGATCTTTAAGTTCAGCCAGAATGTGGCACATCAACTTCTGATATTTCACCAAACCAGGTAGTGTTTCTTCCCTGAACAGAGTGCTGCACAGATGAATGAATGATTCCCAAGTCCGGCATCACCCATGTTTTCCCTGGATCTGTGGATCTGAAGCCATCTCATTTACCAGGAAAACGGCACTGCAGAGTTAAGCATGCATGAGAAAAGCTACTGAGACTTCGACCATTTCTCCCTCTCCTCTGCCTTGCGTGGGATATGGAGACAGAAGGTCAATATATTTTCAGAAATTGCTTGGAAATACTTAGCTGGTCAGGCAGTGGCTGGTTTATACTTGAATCTTTTTATTCACCTAAGTTACTGAAGGTCGGTTTCTGAGAGGCAAGTATTCGGTACAAGGTTTACCGGGTATTTTCCAAAGTACTACTTTTCACCTTTAATAATTAACACAATGTTAATATAATGATAAAGGATTTTGTGGGGCATGTAACCAATTGTAGATTTCACAAAATAATAATAATTTGGCAGGTGGGTGGGAACCGAAGGTGAAGTAGATACACAAGTAGTGTACTGTATAGTGAGACTAGGAGGAAGTATAGGCAGGTTATATGGCAAAATTGTAGCCAGTGAGATGAGCTGAAGTGTAACAAGGGGGAAAAATCAAAAAAGGTGACAAATACAGGACTGCAGGTGTTATATTTGAATGCACGCAGTATTAGGAATAAGGTAGATGATCTTGTAGCGCAGTTAGTGATTGGCAGGTTTGATGTTGTGGGCATCACTGAGTCACGGCTGAAAGAAGACCAACCATAGTTGGGAGCTTAACATCCAAGGGTACCCCTTGTATTGAAAGGACAGTCGGGTAGGCAGAGGGGGTGGGGTGACTCTGATGGAAAAAAATGAAATCAAATCCTGAGAACAAGGTGGCATCGGATTGGAAGAAGTAGAATCCCTGTGGAGTAGAGCTAAGAAACTGCAAGGGTAAAAACATTGTGATAGGAGTTGTATAATAGGCCTCCAAATAGTAGACAGGATGTGAGATACAAATTACAACGGGTAATAGAAAGGGCATGTAAAATGGGCAATGTTACAATAGTGATGGGGATTTCAATATGGAGGTAGAATGGGAAAATCTGGTTGGTGCTGATTTTGGATCCCAAGAGATAGAAACTGAAGAATGTCAATAAGGTGACTTTTTAGAGTAGCTTGTGGTTGATCTCACTAAGGGATCAGCTGTTCTACATTGGGTGTTGTGTAATGAACTGGCTATGGTTAGGGAACTTGAGGTAAAAGACCTCTTAGGAGACAGTGATCAAAATATGATAAAGCTCACCCTGCAATTTGAGACTGAGAAGTTAAAGTCCATTATATCAGTATTACAGTGCGGTAAAGGGATCTACTGAGACATGAGAGAGGAGCTGGCCAAAATATATTGGAAGGGGACACTAGCAGGGATGACAGCAGGGCAGCAGCAATGGCTGGGGATTCTGGGGGCAATTCAGGATAGATACAGCCCAAAGATGAAGAAGTATTGTAAAGGGAGGCTGAAGCAACCGTGGTGGAGAATGGAAGCTAAAGACACCATAAAAGGAAAAGAGAGGGTATATAATATAGCAAAGATTAGTGAGAAGTTGGAGGATTGGGAAGCTTATAAAACCAAAAGAAGGCAACTAAAATAGCCAAAAGGAGAGAAAAGGTTAAATATAATGGTAAGCTAACCAGTAATAATAAAGAGGAAACAAAAAGTTTTTCAGATACATAAAGTATAAAAGAGGGGTGAGGGTAGATAATGGACTGCTGGAAAACTATGCTGGAGAGGTAGTAAAGGGGACAGGGGAATAGCTGATAAACTGAGTAAGTATTTTGCATCAGTCTTCACTGTGGAAGTCACTAGCCAGAAATTCAAGAGCGTCAGGTGGCAGAAGTGAGTGTATTATTATTATTATTGCTATTATTAAGGAGAAGACGCTTGGAAAGCTGAAAGTAATGAAGGTCACTAAGATCAGATGGACTACAGCCCAAGGTTCTGAAAGGCATATCTGAAAAGATTATGGAGGCATTAGTAAAGATCTTTCAAGGATCATTAAGTTCTGGAATGGTGCCGGAGGACTGGAAAATTGCACATGTCGCTCTGCTCTTTAAGTTCAAGAGTGTCAGGGATCAGAAGTGTGTGAAATTGCCATTCCTACCTTCCTAGGACGAAGGTTCTTGGGAAACTGAATGGTCTGAAGGTACAGTATATTAAATAAGTCACCTGGATCAGATGGTGTACACCCCAGGGTTCTGAAAGAGGTGGCTGAAGAGATCGTGGAGGCATTAGTAATGATCTTACAACAATCACTAGATTCTGGAGTGGGGTTGGAAGGCTGGAAAATTACCATTGTCATTCCACTCTTCAAGAAGAGAGAGAGCCTGAAGAAAGGAAATAATAGGTCAGTTAATCTCAGCTCAGAGGTTGAGATGATGCTGTCATCCTCTATTAAGGATGAGGTTTGAGCTACTTGGAGGCATATAATAGGCTTGGTTTCCTTAAGAGGAAATCTTGTCCGCCAAATCTGTTGGAATTCTTTGAGGAAATAGCAGGCATGATAGACAAAGGAGAGTCAGTGGTTGTTGTCCACTTGGATTTTCAGAAGGCATTTGATAAGGTGCCACACATGAGGCTGCTTAACAAGATAAATTCCTTTGGCTTTACAGGCAAGATATTGGCAATGATAGAGGAATGGCTGACAGGCAGGAGGCAACAAGTGGGAAGAAAAGGGGCCTTTTCTGTTTGGGTACCAGTGGCTAGTGGTGGTCCTCAGGGAATTAGTATTGGGACCGCCACTTGTCACATTGTTTGTCAATGATTTGGATAATGGAATTGAAGGCTTTGTGACAAAGTTTGTGGATGACACGAAGATAGGTGGAGGGATAGGTAATGCTGAGGGAGCAATGTGATTGCAGCAGGACCTAGACAAGTGCAGGGAGAATGGACAAAAGAGTGGCAGATGGACTATCATGTAGGGAAGTGTATGATCATGTACTTTAGTAGAAGGATTAAAAGTGTAGACCTTTTTAAAATGGTGCAAAGCGACTTTGGAATCCTTTTGTAGGATTCCATAAAAATTAACTTGAAGGTTTGGTTGATAGTTAGGCAGGCAAGTGCAATGTTGGCAATCATTTCGAGAGTATAAAAGCAAGGATGAGTCATTGTCAATAAGCCATTGGCCAGACCACAGTTGGAGTCCCGTGAGCAGGTTTGAACCCCTTATCTCAGAAAGGATGTGCAGTTGAGGTTCATGAGAATGATTCCAGGAATGAAAGGATTAATGTATGAGCAGCATTTGATGGCTCTGGGCCTGTGCTCACTGGAGTTTAGAAGAACGAGGGGGAATCTCATTGAGATCTATTAAATATTGAAAGGCCGTGGTAGATTGGAAGTGGAGAGGATGTTTCCTAGAGTGGGTGGGTCTAGGAGCAGCCTCAGAACAGAAGCATGTCCATTTAGAACAGGGGTAAGGAGGAATTTCTTCACAGACTGTGGTGAATCTGTGGAATTCATTGTCACAGATAGTTGTGGAAACCAAGTCAATGAGCTTATTAAGTTGAAAGGTTCTTGTGTAGATAGGGCATTGAAGGTTACAGAGAGAAGGCAGAAGAAAGGGGCTGAGAGGGATAATAAATCAGTCATGTCGGATTGGTGGAGCAGACTCGATGGGCCGCATTCTGCTCCTATGTCTTATGGTCTATTAATCTGAAACATGTTTGTCGTCTCTGTAGTGAGGGCAGCTAGATTTTAATTCAACTTAATTACTCTGATATTATTTTGATTCTTATCTCCGACTTTTTATTTTGGAAGTTAAACTCTCCCAATTTTAGCATTTTCACTTAAGTATTAAGTCATCATATTTAATATTATTATAGTTAAGCCAAATTGCAAAGGTTAAACAAAAGTTTAAAAAAATCAAAGCTCAGTAGAACATTAATTTTTCATTCATTGATTGACCCTAGCTACCAGCAATAAAGTTGTCACTGGAAAATAACAGAGGTAAAGCAGGTAAAGAACATGCGCAATCCTACTACAGTTTTCTTGTTAGTTAAGAAGTAAGTTTACAAATGTTAGTACAAAAAGCTAGTACCGGTCAAGTAAAGAGAAAGCTGTGGAAAGAAAGGACCAAAAGGCATAGTCAAAAAGAAAAGTATTGATGACCTCTGGAAAGTGGATAGGAAGTGCCTAAGTTGAGAGAATTTGGTCTGAAGATTCTTTTGCTCAGAATATGCAGGATTAAATCTGGAATTTACTCCAGTCAAGTGTAAGGTATTGTACTTTGGGAGTTCAAAGGTAAAGGGCCAATAATTAATGGACCCTAAGCAGTGTTAATGTATAGAGGAATCTCTGAGCTCCCAAAAAGCCCATCGTTCCCAGAAAGTATCTGTGCACATTGGTAAGGTGATAAAAGATAATCAGGGCACAGGGTTCAAGAGTCAAGAAGTTACAATGCAGCTTTATATAACATTATAAAGAGGGTGCAGAAGAGATTTTCCAGGATGCTGTCTGGATTAGAGGGCATATCCTTGTGTTTCTTTTTCCTGGAGCAACAGTGGGTAAGGGAAGACCTGATATAAGTTTATAAGAAGATGAGAGGCATAGCTAGACAGCCAGTATTTTTTTTCCAGAACTGCAATGCCTAATACTAGGGGGAAAATAGTTAAGGGGATAAATTCAGAGAAATGCAGGTCAAGCAGTTGTTTATGAGAATGATGGATGCCCGGAGCTGGTAGTGGAGGTGTTGAACAGGCTCTCAGGCACATGAAAATGCAGAGAATGGAGGGATATTGACTGTGTAGGGAGAAGGGATTAGATAGTTACATATTTTATTACTAGGTTTAGTAGTTTGGTATACAATTGTGGGCTGAATGGCCTGTGGCTATACCGTGCTGTTCTGAGTTCTATGTTCTTTGTAGCTTTTACAATTTTTAATTCTGTATTGTATTGTTTTATCTTGTTCAACTTCAATGCACTGTGTAATGATTTGATCTGTATGAACAGAATGCAAGACAAACTTTTTCACTGCATTTTGGTATGTGTAACAATAACAAAACAAATACCAATACTAATATCAATGCAATGTGGCACACTTGTACTGCTTTCTAGTGTTAGAATGGTAAACATCTTCAAATGCAACCATCATTAAAAATATTGTTCAATTTTTCAGTTTCCCTGGATCTTCACAGGAAACCCAAATGCTCTTTAGCAATATCACACAACTGCAACCTGAGAATCCAGCTCTAAGGAGCAATGGTGAATAACTGGAGCTGCAATTAGAGCAGAGAGGTTTTGTGTTCCCATAGCCAATAATACTGTCTAAGGAACAACAGTCAAGTTTGCCTAGGAGGAGGGTACTTAAGACCTGAAATTCTTTGCTATCTTTGAGCCATCTGGCAAGCCAGCAATGTCAGCAAATCTTCATGCCAAGCTCACCTTATGCTCTGGGTGAAAACACACACACACACAATATGAAATAATTGCCCTCATAATACAGAATTTAGTTGGTTTTCCTAATGCAACAGTGAGCAACATACTGTGACTTAGCAGAGATCAGTAGCGAGTCTGTAATGACCCAGGGGTGGGAAGCTGAGAATAAGAGTAACCTTTACTTGAGTAGAGAGAGCAGTCTGGCCTTGTGTAAGCCTGTTATCGGGAAGGTACAGACAATCTGGTGAAGCACAGTCTGTGCAGACATTGCTCCTCAGTGAAGTACAGCTGACTGTGGCTCCCTGGATAGAAAACAACATAGTGAATGTTCCCTTCTGTCTCTCTAAATTGTGCTGGCTGTTAAATGCAAATGACGCATTCATTGCATATGTGATAATTAAATGAATACCAATTTGAATCTCCTTCCATACACCTCTGGGTCACTGATGTCTATGCTTCATTTCCATGCCCTCCACCAAAAGGAGGGTTAGCTATTACTGCAGACTCACTAGAAGGAAGTTATAAATCCCGGAATGCAGCTGAAGGTGTAAGGAAGGCCCAGTGATAGGTTTATATGGTAGGTAGAGGAAGAGAAGAAGCTGCAGGTTCTTCTTTGGAATCAGGCCCCTGCTATCTAGAACGACCTCCTTCACAGAGCTCTCTGAAGTTGCTAACAGGGGCATATGTGGGGACCATTTTCAATAGATGGGGCAGGATATGCTTGAGTTTGTTTGTGAGACGGTATACCCATTCTACCAATGACAGTTTGCTCATCCTTCCATTGAAGTTCAAGATTTCAGCAGAGGTTGCATAAGTTGCATCTTTCCAGTGCCATGAGGTGCCTTCAGTAGGTAGTCGAGCTCTCAGAAGTCGATAGGAGAGCAGTGGACTGTAAATAAAAAGTCCTATAACTCTACTTGAATCACAAACCCACTGCCTCTTCACCCACATCTGGTGAGGTGGAGGACGTGCAAGGGAATCTCAGAAGATGCTGCTGGTATGATTGCCTTCAAGAGGGAACACAAGTACCACAGAGGGAACCCCTGCTGTCCACTGACGGAAAGTCATCACCATGTTCCCCCTCAGCCTGCCTCCTCCAAATGCTAAATAACTGCTCCCCAAATGACTCCATCCATCCAGAGAAACAGTGGGCATGACCTGTACAGCGAATAACATGCAGTGAACTGCATCTTACCTTTTTCAATTTCACTAAAACATCTGATTCCATCGATCAGAAGGCACATCCTCCTCAAATTTGGCTGCCCACATAAATTTGTTTCCACATTACGTGCATTCTGGGATGGCACATAGGGCATGATACTAACAAGCTGATCTAACATAGAACCGTTCTCAGCAGAAACAAAGCAGTGTTATTGACGTGCATCATCAATGAACAGAGAGGACTTCTCATATCACGGGAAGTGATGCGGGAAGCCTGGTCTACTTAACACAACACTTAGTAAACACAGACATCAGTAAGGAAATTCACTGCTGCCCTCATTGTGGTGCTACGGTCTGTAGTCCAACTGTGGAAAAGGGTTCTTGAAGTTCAAAGTTCATAGTTAAAAGTAAAATTTATTATCAGAGTGCATATATGTCACCACTTCCAACCCTGATTCTTTGTCCTGCAAATCTATAGAATGGTAACTAAACACAGGATCAATGAAAGAGCAAATAGAGCACAGAAGACAACAAGCTGTGCAAATGCAGATACAAATAAACAGCAATTGCGAGAACATAAAATAACAAGATAAAGGGTCCTTAAAGTGAGTTGCTAGTTGTGGGAACATCTCAATAGATGAGTGTAGTCATCCTCTTTTGTTCAAGAGCCTGATGGTTAACAGGTAGTAACTGTTCTTGAACCTGATGGTGCGAATCCTGAGGCACTTATACCTTCTACCTGATGGCAGCAGCGAGAAAAGAGTATGGCCTGGATGGATGTTCTTCCCTACAACAGTGCTTCATGCAGATGTGCTCAACAGCAGGGAGGGCTTTATCCGTGATGCACTGGTTCAAATCCACTACCTTTTGTTGGATTTTCTGTACAAAGGCATTGGTGCTCCCATACCAGGTTGTAATGCATAAGAACATAAACAGAAGCAGAAGTAGGCCATTTGGCCCATCAAGCCTGCTCCACCATTCAATAAGATCATGGCTGATCTGGCCATGGACTCACCTCAGCCTACTTGCCTTTTCCCCATTATCTTTCATTCCATAATGCAGCCAGTCAATACGCTTTCCACCACACATCTCGAAGTTTGTCAAGGTTTTTGATGTCATGCAGAATCTCCACAGACTCCTAAAGAAGTAGAGGCACTGTCATGCTTTCTTTGCAGTTACTTTTATAGGATGGGTCCAGGACAAGTCCTCTGAGATAGCAACACCCAGGAATTTAAAGTTACCAATCCTCTCCACCTATGAACCTCCAGTGATACTGGCTTATGGACCTCTGGTTTCCTTCTCCTGAAGTCTTGAATCAGTTTCCTGGTTTTACTGACATTAAGTGAGAGGCTGTTGTTATGACACCACTCAGCCAAATTTTCAATCTCCCTCCTGTATGCCCACAAAAGTCAACAGTAAACATAAATAAGGTGTTGGAAATGCAGTTGGCCACACAGTTACTGCTATAAAGTGAGTAGAGTAGAGGGCTAAGCATACATCCCTGTGCTAATCCTGTGATGATGCAGATTGTGGAGGAGATCTTCTTGCCAATCGGTACCAATCGGGGTCTGCAAGTGAGGAAGTCCAGGATCCAACTGAACAAAGGATTGAATATCACAGCCTAACATCTCACGATCTACCGGGCAGCAGTGATCTTGTTCCTACTGGGATGAAAACCAAAAATTTTTAGAATAGAAGTCCTCCTTGGCCTTGCCCAAACCTTTAAGGTATGAGATGTTTGCAATAATATGCTCAGAGTGAGCCGAAGTGACATGAGGCGTTCACTGATTCAGCAGGCTGTGTTGCTGAAATGCTAGACTAGCTTACTATTAAGTTCATTCTGTGAAGATGGAGGGTCCTGCGTGGCAGTGAACACGTTTGTATGTGACTGACCCTTCCAACAGCAAGGGAAGCTTTCATAAAAGATGCTGTACAAGTAAACAAGACAGAGCAGAATCTAAGCCAAAATTTTTTAATGCAAGCAAAAATCCTGTTAGGAAGTTCGGGTCTAATCAAAAAATTGGTTCAATTTTTCTCCAGGTTAAATCTATTTTTATCTGAACACCACTTTTTTTCAACATTATATGCAAGCACGTCTAGGCCATGGTCTCTCAGATAAAAGCATGTTTTGCATAGTCTTGTAGTCTGTTAACACACAAAAGAGCTAATTGAATAAGGCATTGCTGGGCTGTCGGTGCCCATGAAAGTGTGCGCCAATAACAGTGGGTGCCTTCAGGAGAAGAGCAGGGAAAAAATGAGCTTGAGAAATAAAACTACACATTATATCAACCATCCATTATCCTCCATATAATTAACATCTTTGCTGCATTATTCTCTGTATAATTACATCCGAAAAGGCTAAAAAAATTTGAACCTTTAATTTGGAAACATATGCTTCAAGGAACACTGCAAACTAAAAATCGAAATTAGGTTAATTACTGCTGCATAATTTATACTTAAAATCTACCCCATGAAGTCTATTGGGCACCAGAGTATCATAGTGGTAGGCGCGATGTTATTACAGTTCAGAGTGTATGAGTTCATGTACGACCTCCCCTTGAAATGTGAGGGATTTCTTTCGGTCCTCTAGTTTTCTCCCACAGGTCAAAGACATACTGGGTAAGTTAACTGGTCATTGTCAATTGTTTTACAACTATTCCGGTTAATTCAGAGGGTTGCTGGGTAGTACGGCTTGAAGGGCTGGAAAAGCCTATTCTGCACTGTATTTTTAAATAAATACTAAAGAGAAAAAACATTTTCAATGAACACTTTTCAAATAGTAAATAATGTGCTGCCAATGACAACAACACCAATTCACTTATAAAATTCAAAACATACAGTGAAAACGGGTCTTTGAGAAAGACTGAATCAAACTTTCTTCATGGTAATGATTTTCCAACAATGACATAGAGTAGAAAATTCCTCCCCGGCAATGAAATAAGAATACCATGCGTGTTCAGAATCTGATAAATATCCAACTATTCAAATATTAACACAGCTCGCCTACTATCTTCAGTTATCTATATATGGATTTTTTTTAAAAACAGAACTACAAATTGAGTGCTACCCTCATTAGAAATGATAACGAGCATATTAGTCCACAAGGGACTGGATCCAACAGCATAGCATTGAAAATTAAATCCTTTGTTGACCGAGGTTGGAGTCACCAGCAAGAATGGGCACTCAAGCAAATTAAAGTCACCAGCCAAGGAACCCGCAGGCATTGGGTCAATGCTCTGTCCCTACTTAAACAATGGTGGGGGATTGTATTGCAGACAATAAGGACCTGCAAAGAGGATTTAATATTGTGTTGAATCCATTTCATGAAGAAAAAAGTTCAAAGTAAGTTTAATATCAAAGTGCGTACACATGTCAGCATATACAACCATGAGATTCATTTTCTTCTGGGCATACTCAATAAATCCATATTAAAATAATAATCACAATTGAATCAATGAAAGATTACACCAACTTGGGTGTTCAACCAGTGTGCAAAAGTGAACAAACTGTGCAGATACAAAAAGAAAGAAATAATAATATTAAATAATTACGCAATAAATATCAAGGACATGAGATGAACAGCCTTTGAAAGAGTCCAAAGGCTGTGCAAACATTTCAGTGACGGCTCAAATGAAGTTGAGTGTAGTTAGCCCTTTGTGTCCAAGAGCTTGATGGTTGAGGGGTAATAACTGTTCCTGAACCTGGTGATGTGAGTCCTAAGGCTCCTGTACCTTCTTCCTGAATGGCAGCAGTGAGAGAAAGCGTGACATGGGTGGTGGAAGTCCCTGTTGATGGGTGCTGCTTTCCTGCAACAATGCTTCGTGTAGATGTGCTCAATGCTGGGCTGGGCTTTACCCGTGATGGACTGCTTTTTGTAGGACTTTCCATATAAGGACATGGATGTTTCCATACCAGACTGTGATGCAGCCACTCTGTGACATACAGATGCTTGCCAAAGTTTTAGATGTTATGCTGAATCTTCACAAATTCCTGTGGAAGTAGAGGTGCTCTCTGAAATGATAACACAGGAATTTAAAGATGCTGACCCTCTCCACCTCCGATCCTCTGATGAGGACTGGCTCATGGACCTCTGGTTTCCTCCTCCTGAAGTCAATAATCTAATGGTTTCACAGTTCCAATGCAGTGCATTTCTGAAATTATTGGCTATTTCTTAAGCAATGCATGTTAAATACTTTTGGAGTTAAAAGATCCTTCCAGCCAAGAATAAAGACACGCCCTACCTCCATTTAACAGACATTTATAGTCACACTTAGTACATATTGTAAAAACATGTTTCACTTGCTTTTCTAATAGAGGGAAAATAAAGGGCATACTTAATTATATTCTTTGAATGTGGTTGATTCCTGATGGCTCTCACTACACACCCATTTCTTGACATAGCTGCCGAGATCAGACGGGATTGCCGTATGTACAGAGAGCATACTGCAACTCCAGGACCATTCACTGGAAATTAAACAAAAGCTCCTCTACTGGGTAATCACATGAAATTACATGAGAAGCTGTTAAGTTTTCTAGTGTTCTGGAGCTTTTTCATCTCTCAAAGTTCAACAAGCTAATTAAACAACAATTTACCTAATTGCTGCAGGGTTAACGGCTGCCGTGTACACAGTTAATGGCAGGACCCAAAAGAGCGCCGATGTAGAGGGTCTCGGGATACAGGCCCTGAGCTCCCTGAAAGGTGCACATGAAGGCATGCTCGGCTTTATTCATCACAGCACTGAGTTCAAGAGTCAAGACGTTGTCTCACAGCTTTATAACTGCATTCCGTTATGGTCACCCCCTTATTGGTAGGATGTGGAGGCTTTGCAAAGTGTGGAGAAGAGGTTTACCCAGTAGGCTGTCTAGATAAAGAGTATGATGAGAAATTGGACAAACTTGCATTGTTTTATTTGAAGTGGTGGAAACTGAGGGGAGACCTAATAAAGGCTTAAAGGAATATCAGAGGCGTGGATATAGTAGGTAGCCAGTATCATTTACCCAGGGTTGAAATGTCTAATACTACAGGGTATGTATTTAAGGAGAGGTATTACATTCAAAGGAGATGTATAGGACTAGTTTTGTTTTTGCACTCAGTAACTGGAAGATTCCTAAATGCACTGCTTGGGTAGTAGCAGAGACAAGTACATTAGGGACATTTAAAAGGCTTTTAGATCGGCACATACATAAGTAGAAAGTAGAGAGATATTAACTTGTGTAGTTTAGTTCAGTACTTAAATACCAGTTTAGTGAGTTTGATGTAACACCATGAGCCGAAAGGCTTGTTCCTCTGGTACAGTGTTTTATGTTCTATTTATGCTCCAAATCAATTTGAAGTAATCTAGTTGGTAATAGGTTTTCAAGCAACTCTATTGATAAGAAGTTTCATTCACATTTGTGCAATCCATTTGAAAATTTACGCCACCAGTCAGGATGGCAGAACTGTCAGCTGTGCCTAATTTTAACAAAAGACAAAATAGCCGCTGGCATGCGTGAGCTGATGTCAACGAAAAATTTCATTTTTAGGGCAGAATGAACTGAGAAGAACATGGCTCTGCTTTTAATAGCATGACTCCATTTTCACCACATCTCTAGAACACTTAACAAGAACACCTTCATTTACGCTGCGCTTCCCAATGAAATGTAATTCAAGATTAAGCAATCACATTCTGGATTGGCTCCAGTTCCATCCTCTGAATTAAGGTAGATTAAGGCAGATGGCTGAACAGGGAGAGAAATACATTTGGTGAGCAAATTGGTGAAGCTGATGTAGGTGGTGGAAGGAACATTGGTGAGTAAACAAATAGCCCCTGCCTGCCCTTGTACTCTTTTCCAGTTCTATCATTTCCTGGGATGTCAGCTCCCATCCATTTCTGGTCACGGATCATCCAAAAACTAAACTGCTCCATCAACACGACCAATACTTCAATAGCCAAAACCTAAGCTCTAGAATTCCCTTCACAGACCTCCCCACTTTTTCTATGCGTCTCATAACACTCACTCAAGCTTATCTCTTTAATCGAGATTTGCTAATCTGCTTTAACATTACAAGTAGCTTGGTCAAATTTTGTTTGATGATGACCCCATGACATACCCTTGGGGAGTTTTATAACAGTAAACTTCTATATTAATACAAACAGCTGGTATTTACAAAAGTACAGTAGAATAATCTTTTTTTTTCTGGTCTAACATTCTTCCTCAGGGAAGGAAGAACAGTGAGGAATCCCTTATGCACAAGGTGATGGGTAGAGCTGATTTGAAAACTAGGTGACCACGGGGTAACTGGTCACCAGTAATGGGGCAAAAGGTGATGCAATTAGAAACGGTGAAGTGGAAACACATTACAAAAAAAGCATGTGAGAAACAACCTGACTGACACAAATCAGATTGCTTTTCCGAGATCTCAGCTGACACAATGCAAGGCTCCTCCTACCCAATACATCTTACAAAATTTTTGAACCAGAATTGGGACACCATATGTTAAACGCTTTAAGGTCACCAGGTGAAAATCTTAAGCTAGCAAAGGTAGAAAAAGATGAACCACATTTTTAAGGTGACCTTGTAAAGAAATCCCCATTACGTAATTCACAAATCATTGTGTCACAGATACATAGAGTACTGCAGCAAAGAAGCAGACCTGTTGGCTCATCTAGTTCATACCAACCTGAACATCTGACTAGTTCCATCTACCTGCACCCAGAGCAGATCTCTTCAAACCTCTTCTATCTATGAGCCTATCCAAGTATCTCTTAAAAGTTACAATTGAACCTATATCCACCACTTCAGTTGGCAGCTCATTCCACACTCTCACCACATTCTGAGTGAAGTTTTCTATTTTACCTTTCACCCTAAAGCTTTGACCTCTAGTTTTGGGTCTCAGCCAATCTCAGGGGAAATAGGCTGCTTGCATTCACCTTCTCAACAAACCTCATAATTTTGTACAACTTTAAAAGATCTCCCTTCATTCTCCTATGCTCCAGGGAATAAAGACCGATTCAACCATACACTATAACTCATCTCCTCAAGTCTTTGTAAATTTTCTCTTTACTATTTTAATCTTATTAATACCTTTGTATGGACAGGTGACCGGAACTGCTCAGTTCAGCCTCACCAACATCAGTACAACATGCCAACTCCTGTACTCAGTGTCCCGATTTATAAAGCCCAATGTGCCAAAAGCTCTCTTTATAACTCTATCTATCTGTGATGCCACTTTGGAGGAATTATGGACCTGTATTCACCAGTTTTAAAACATTTAAAATATCTGAGATACAGAATAAAAATTTGCTCAGGAAATTTATGTTGAACAGGTAAATAAATAAACACATATTTTAAAAAAAATTACACTTTTTGACACGTGCAGTCGATGTGGCTTCACATTACAGAAAATCGTAATATGAATGGTTTTCTAGGAATGCAACACTCTGTGATCTGCATCTGCAGTAGAATTGTGGTTTGAAACGAAGGGAAGGTGGGCAGGTTTTATGATGTACACTGCAACATGTTCTAACATAATTTCAGAATGTATGAATAGATTTGCAGTTAAACCTTGAAAGAGCCTGTCCTGGTATCTTTGGCTCCCCACCCAACCCTACATCACTTCAATAATATTAAAAATTAGAATTGCCCAAAATGAATATATGTACAGTTATCAGAGTGCACATATTGGTTATCAGCAATTGGACTTCCAAAGGATTTTCCTTTTATGAATAAGTGAATACATTTCCAATAACAGATGTTTTAAATAGCTTTTGTAACTTGAGGGTTAATTATGACACAGCCAGTTCTCCAACAAGATGAAGGTGAGCATTCACCCCTGAACGATAGACTGAAATACATTTGATTTACTTCATCCATGCTGCTGTTGGCACTCTGGCAGTACATCTCTGAAAAAGCCCATTTCTCACTCTAACCCCGCCTCTTCTTTCTTTGCGATAAAGCAGACAGCTCAACAGCTGTTATATATAGCACTACACTCACTTTTACTAAGCAATACTAAAAGCAGGAGAAAATATGACACATGATTTTGACTAATAAATGAAGTTCCCCGTGACTCTTTTTGGAAAAGGACTGTTATCAAAGAGATTGTTAATCCCGTGGGGAGTATTGGAATAAAATTATATGAGAAACCATTGATTCCGATTTAAAATCCCTTTTAAATCACAGGATAGCAAACTGGCCATTACCAGCCCAAACAAAGCACTGTCTTTATTCACAATGCACATAACTTTCAGGTAAGCTCAGTCATACCCAATTTTACACATTTCTAAAATTTTTGATTGTCTCTGTGGCTTGATTTACATTAAAGCATGTAAAACATACACCGTGGTCCATCTCATCAGGCAACCTGGTGATGGTCATCAAACCAGCCCCGCTCTCTCACATTTACTGTTTGCTCTTACCTGAAGCAGTGTCCCGTGGATCTGGTTCTGTCGTATACATGGATCTGTGGGAGCAGGTAAGGTTTCCATCAAGGACTGTGCCATTGGAAGAATTCGATCAACTGCCACGAAGGGAACGAGGGCGAGAGCAGCCATCTCACGGGATCGAAGTACAGGCGAGTGGCCACATCTGCAAGAAAAAGACAATCTTACAGACCTGTTGTGAAACATGGACATTGTGTCTCATCTTGCACCAAGTATGAATGTTTCTTAGCACAACTGGGATGATTGGGGAACAAATACTTTTGAATGCCAGAACCTCGTAAATTTTCACGGAGCTTGTTCATCGGTTATGATTTCCAGCAGCACTTGTTTCATCATGTGTCCCTGTGAGCAGCCTGTAGATCAGAGGATCCCCTGATACACAGCTGCCCATATTGAACCATGACGAGGATCCTGGCATCCTTCTACAGACCTACTTTATAAATTTACAGTCAGGCAGTTCAGCCTCAACACAACCATCTCAAGTGCAACATGAATTGGCAGCATCTCTCCAATCATGCAGGAAATGTCATGTGGGGGAGGCCCCTACCTCCGCCTGGTTTTGTTTGCCAGGTTCTGGTGATGAGGCATTTTGGCAAAGGATTTTGACAATTGGCTTCAGAAACCGTCCCACAGAACCAATCACGTTCTTCTCCATGCTGATCACTGCCTGCTGGACTTGTGGTCAAAGGTGCTTCTCTGAAGGAAATTCTCTATGAATATCGGGCTGTGTGGCAAAATCCAGCTGCATGGATTTCCCAGGAAAAGACCCAGCTCATTGGTCAGAACGCCAGGGACAGTAGAAACTCAGCACTTGGTACGAGAGCAACACTGGGTTTACGTTTCTCTCAGTTCTATATTGCAACCCATTGGATGTGCTCCACCATGACCCACAGATGAAGTAGAAGTTGACTGCCAAAGTAGAGCACTGGGGTATGGGCCACACCTAACCACGTACACAACACCAAATGCACTTCACACCCGATAACCAAGTTCTTGCCTATGATCGAGAGGAACCATCACTCTCAAATTCCTGATTTTTATTGATTGCTCAATACGACACTCACAATGGGACAAGGTTTCGACTGTGTCCATCAACCGGACCCCAGGTTAAAGACTCTTTGAGCAAAATTCCCATAACAAACTCTTCCTGAAGGATGCATCCTTAGGCAGAGCACAAATACAGGGAGGAGGCTGTAAAGATGTGTCGTTCCGTATTACAAAGAAGCATTTTTTCCCCCACTAGTGACTGTAACCATTAGCAGTTATAGTCATGAACACATTTGACAGAGATAAACTGGCTGTTTATTTGACCAAAGTGTGTGATGCCAACATTACTGCATTGCTGTTTCACGATCAGAAGAAAAAAGTTGGAAATGATCAGTGGTCCATTTAGTATCTTAGCAGAGTGAAACATTAGTAACATTTTGGAATGCCTGAACCAACTTCTGTTTCATCTCTGGATCACGGTGGAGCCTATCCGACAGGTTGCAATATCCAACTCTCCATGGAGATTTGTCAGTACCTTATCCGGCTGTGCACAGAACCAAAGTACGCACACACCAAGTGTTGAGTTTCTACTGCCCCTGGTGTTCTGTCCAATGAGCTGGGTCTTGTTCCTGGAAAATCCATGCAGCTGGATTTCGCCACACAGCCTGTCGTTCATAGAGAACTTCCTTCAGAGAATCACCTCAGACCACAAGTCCAGCAGGCAGTGGTCAGCATGGAATGTCCTGCAAACTCTTCTGGAGGAAGACAACAGATGAGGGATCTAATCAGATCCCTCCACAAATGCTGCTGGGGCTGCTGAGTATTTCCAGCGTTCTTTGTTTTTAATTTCAGCTTTTGAACATCTGCAGTTTTTCTTTTGCTTTCCAATTATTGCTTTGCAAACACTTTCAGGGGAATTTGAGCCAGTTCCAATTTACACACTAAATTCAATGATTTGTTTCCTGACAGTCTAGATGACTCACCTGGTACTTTATGAAAAAGACAAACATATGGTTTCAGATTTTGTATTAGGGAAGAGGTGAGAAGCAGAAAGTGCTGAAAGGGATATCTGGAAAAGTCAAATAGACAGGACTCAAAATAATAATCTTATTTTAGAGAGGGGGAACAAAAGGAAACAACCATAAACATTCTCATTCTAGCACCACCAACCACATACTTGCCAGTTCCTGAAATGCAATCTAGATTGAGAGGAGGTGTAGAGATACAATGCAAGAGGAAATATGCTCTGGGACAAGTGCTTTAATGCAAAGTAACAATGATGTTTAATATACCCTGCATTCTGGTTAATTAGGACACGCCAGGACCAGTACATTTTGGTTCAATTTATCGGCTGCCCCAATTAGCTGAGGCTTCATGGAAATAGTTAAAAAGGTATAAAAAAGCTAAACTGAGTAACAAATACTGAACAAATGAGAACACTACAAATACTACTGCAGTATGATAAAACTGCCATAGTTCCTAGGAGGAATTTATTCACATCATGTTCTTTTGACTGTGAAGAAACAAAATCAGTGCAGACATCAGGTGCAGAATTGACTGACTTCATGCAACGCTGTCGGCAATCGCATCCTCCAAATCTTCATTCTCTTTGTAACATTCCAGATGTAACATTCAAAGTTGAAACCTTCAAATGCTTTGTAGTTTCTAACTTGAGGTAGTGAAATCATTTCATTTTCACTCCCAGATGTTTCTGGCAGCTCCAAGCCTGAATGTTTGAAACTGCAGTGAGCAAAACTTCTCTGAATTACCTACTGCTCATTTCCCGTCAACTAAACAGTGACAAAAATTGCTACTTTTGGAATACCAATGCACACAATTGGCGCTATTTAATCTATTGGCTCGAAGCACAGTGTTGTGTCTAATGGTATGTGAGTGCATGCAACTAACGCTAGTTGCAGCAGTCTCTTGCCCAACTAAATGGCATAGTGCCCCAAATAAATGAAAGGAATCCCAGCTATTTTCTCAATAAATTTTTGATCTTTAAGAGTTTCCCCAAATAGGCGCCTGCCCTGATTAACCGATGGCTCAATTAACTAGAATTCATTGTAACCCATCACACTGTGGTCAGTGAACGCCCAAGGATGAAAACTGTTCCATTGGGTGGCAAAACATTGTACACTTGAAGATCAAAATTTCACACAAAAACACCAGCTGGAATCTATTCTACAGATCATTACAGAGACCCAAATTGTAACAAGTTATCCACTCAATTTCACCTTTGTTGATTCAGTTTTGCGAGACTGCTAAAGGTTATTTACAATACAGTGACATGCAGTTTGCTGGATGAATAAACAAGCGATGCAGTTCACAAAGAGTTAATCCCATAATCACAACCACTGCGATATTTTCCATTTAGTTAGAACTTTTATCCCCACATTGCAACACCTTAGTTACATTAGCTATATTAACAAGTTCTGCAGAGTTGGGAACAAAATTAAAAGGCAGCAGCATGTTCAGGAATGACCAGATATGCTCCGTGACCTTTACTGGTGCACAGTTTCCCAAAGGGTCAGGGATAAATAATGGAAAATGGGAACATAGCCAAGTGATCTTCATCCAGAAACACTCCGTAGGAGGGCACTTTTCAAAGTGCACACGTCATTACTTCTTACTGTAATGTAGAACACACTAGTGGATGTAAGATATATGTATCACTGGCAGATGCTTGACCAGATGACAAATATATTGCAGGCAGCCCAACGTTCCCTGTAATTTTTTTTACAGCTGTGTGGCACTTCATATTTTTTTTATAATATGCATACAAGGAATATTGAGAATGATAATTGAAAAAAAATCAAATAATTTTGATTTTATTTATTAATTGAAGGGTATAATGAAATGCAGTACAAGGAAAATCTTCGACATTTATTTTTCTAGCTGCATCCAATTCCAGCTGCACAGCAATAAAAGTTTGTGCACAGGAGCATTTTAGATACTGCGTGGCCATGCACCCATGCTATTTAGAGGGAACAGTGAATCTTTCCAGTTTCTCACCACTACTACTTGTCTGTCTTCTATCCGTACCACCTCTATTTCACCATTAAACATAACAGTAAGTAATATAACTTGAATCAGTTTAAACAGTAATAACAAATCCAATTAGATGGGAGACAAAGGAAGGATATCCTAGGGATGCAAATATTGTATACCAGTATCATTCAGCAAAAAGATCCATGATCCTTTGCTCCCTTTGTCACCGCAAACCCAGTAGCATGGTGGACTCCTAACTACCCACTAAAATGGCCAACAATTCAGAAGCTGTTAGGGATTGACAACAAATTTTGGTCATGCCAGTTAAATCATAAGACCATAAGACTTAGGAGCAGAATTAGGCCATTCAGCCCATTAAGTCTGCTCTGCCATTCCATCATGGCTGATCCCGGATCCCACTCAATCCCATACACCTGCCTTCTCACCATATCTTTTGATGCCCTGACCAATCAGGAAATGATCGACTTTTGCCTTAAATATATGCACGGATGGCCTCCACCGCAGAGTGTAGCAGAGCATTCCACAGATTCACTACTCTCTGGCTAAAAAAATTCCTTCTTACCTCTGTTCTCAAAGGTCACCACTCAATTTTGAGGTTGCGCCCTCTAGTTCTGGATACCTCTGTATAGGAAACATCCTCTCCACACCCACCCTATCTAGTCATTTTAACATTTAGGTTTCAATGAGATTCCTACATATTCTTCGAAATTACAGTGAGTACAGGCCAAAACTGCCAAACACTCCTCATATGTTAACCCCTTCATTCCCAGACTCATCCTTGTGAGCCTGCTCTGGAAGCTCTCCAATGACAACACATCCTTTCTGAGATATGGGGCCCAAAACTGTTGACAATACTCCAATTACAGCCTGGCTAGTGTCTTATAAAGCCTCAGCATTATCTCCTTGCTTTTATATTCTATTCCCCCCCTTAATAAATGCCAACATTGCATTTGTCTTCTTTACCACAGACGCAACCTGTAAATTAATCTTTTGGGACTCCTAAGTCCCTCAGCATCTCCATGTTTGAACATTCTCCACACTTAGATAATAGGCCGCACTATCATTCCTTTTACCAAAATGCATTATCATACATTCCCAACACTGCCATCTGCCACTTTTTTTCCCATTCTTCCAATTTGTCTAAGTCCTGCTACAATCTCATTGCTTCCTCTACCTATCCCTCACCTTATCATCCACAAACGTTGCCACAAAGCCATCAGTTCCATTATCTAAATCATGGACAAACCAATGTGAAAAATAGCGGACCCAATACTGACCCCTGACGAACAACACAAGTAACTGGCAGCCAACCAGAAAAGGCCCTCTTTGTTCCCACTCACTGCCTCCTGCCTGTCAGTCATTCCACTATCCATGCTAGTATCTTTTTGGTAACGCTACAGGATTTTATCTTATAAGCATCCTCGTGTGGCACCTTATCAAATGCCAGCTGAAAATCCAAGTAAATGACATCCACTGCCTCTCCATTGCCCTCCCTCCTCGTTACTTCCTCAAAGAACTTTAACAGATTTGTCAGGCAATATTTCCGTTGACAGAAACCATGCTGACTTTGACTTATTTTATCATTATTCTCCAAGTACCCCAAAAACTCATCCTTAATAATAGACTCCAACACTTTCCCAACCACTGAGGTTAGGCTAACTGACCTATAACTTCCTTTCTTTTCCCTTCCTCCCTTTTTAAAGAGTGGAGTGACATTTGCAATCTTCCAGTCCTCCAGGACCATGCCAGAATCAAGTGATTCTTGAAAGATCAAGAGCAATGCATCTGTTGTCTCTTCAGTGACCTCTCTCAGGACTCTGGAATGTAGTCCACCTGGCCCAAGTAACTTATCCACCTTAACACCTTTGAGTCTGCCTAGCACTTTTTCCTTTGTAATAGCAATGGCACTCACTCCTGCTCCCTGACACTCACAACCTCTGGCACACTGCTAGTATCTTTCACAGTGAAGACAGATGCAAAGTACCTATTAAGTTCATCTGCCATTTCTTTGTCCCCCAGTACTACCTCACCAGCATCAGTTTCTGGTGGTCCAATATCAACTCTCACCTCCATTTTACTCTTTATATAACTGAAAAAAAACTTTTAGTATCCTGTTTTCCTGTAGTATCCTGCTCTATCTTTGGTTAGTCTGCACTTATATTTCATCTTTTCCCTTCTTATAGCTTTTTTAGTTGCCCTCTGTTGGACTTTAAAAGCTTACTAATCATCCAACTTCCCACTCACTTTTGCTACCTTATATGCCTTTTCCTTGGCTTTTATGCAGTCCTTAACTTCCCTCGTCAGCCACAGTTGCCTACCCCTGCCATTTCAGAACTTCTTCTTCTTTGGGACATATCTATCCTGTGCCTTGTGAATTATTCTCAGAAGCTTCAGCCGCTTCTGCTCTGCCACCATTCCCATCAGAATGAATAAGCAGACAATGCTCTTTCAGTATGCATCAATCGCTGTAACTATAATAATTAAATACTGTTTATAACCATTATGTATATAGTTGATTGTTAATACTGCAATATCTTTACAACACTGGTGTTTCATTCCTTTCCATCTATACATAGAAATACAGTATATATGAACTACAAAAAGGAAACAGACTATTTGGCTCCAGACACTATAAATATTTGCCCTCTACAAAGGAAAATAACCTCAAACAAATTCATACACCCTGCTCTCATTTCACATCACTTCTTTTTCTTCAGTCTATTGATTTAATTTTAGATACTGACAACTTCTGCTTTAACAACCAGCCATGGAGGCAAACTCAGCATATTCACAACTCTGTGTATACTTGCTCTCTGATGTAACTTTCTTACATTCAATGTTTTATAAGACTTTCACAGTTAACACTCTTTCAATGTAGCTCAAGAACGAGTACTCAAAATTTAAAGGAAAAAACATATTTAATTGAAGATTGGTAATCATAGAATTCAGTCTTGGTGTGAATAGCCAAAGGAGATAGTGTTGATGCATTTTTACAGCAAGGCTGCATTAACATACAAAAAAGGACAGAAGGCTACGGTGGCAGATTTAGCTCAAGAAACAGGAGCAGTGGACTGGTTGAGCTAAATGGGCTGTTTCAATGCCATAAGCACATAACATACAACACAAAATCTGTAGTGAAAAAAATTATATTCCAAGTCTTCTGTGTTGCCTCATTCTAGGCAACGTTCTAATGAATCCATGGTGTGGCACTGGTAAATGATCAATACACTTCCTATTGCATGCAGCCTAATCAGGTGCTCTAATGCTCTCGGTTAGCTTTCAACATTTCTGTCCATGCTTCGTATAAAATAACTCCAAAACTTGTATCAAGCCAGATACTGCTATTAATGTTGTCAATTGTTTGTCTCAAATTGCTGTTCTGTTTGTGATTTGTGCAATTTGGTACTATTAGCTATATGCTACTTTCCCAGATACTGATAGTTAATGAACAAATATTTTCTCAGAACATCATTCCCTTGGAAACTATAACTCACTTTCAACCACTCAAAAAGTGTCCTCTAATCCCACCCTGATTAAAATAAGAATCAATATTATTCTTCTGTGCCAGTTATCCCGTTGTCACTTCCACTTACATACAATTAACAATCATACACAAGAATTTAGTAATACTCTGAAAATGCTGGAGGAACGCAGCAGGCAGAAAGTATCTATGGAAAAGAGCAAACCATTAACATTTCGGGCTGTTTACTCTTTCCCATAGATGCAGCCTGGCCGACTGAATTCCTCCAGCATTCTGTTTGTGTTTATTTGATTTCTAGCATCCGCAGATTTTCTCTCGTTTGTGATACTCATGGAGTTAACAACATAAAACCACTGTTTTTCATCCTAAACGTTAATTTCACGTAACTCAAAATATCTGTGCACCCATTGAGAAGGGATAAGGCCATTTTAACATTCCAGTCATATTTTAAACTGCAGATACTGTAGTTACAAAATAAAACAGAAACTAGATTTTCCTCATGGAAGTAATACCTCCAGCATTTTCTGATATTTTCAATATTATTACTTTCCTTTTTTGAAAAACAGCACAAGACTGAAGTGCATACTGCGTCCGCATTGGTGTATCATTCTGATGTTTGCCACAATGAACCTGCTTTTTCAAAGTTCTTTCTGAATAATGTTTTTCCAAGAGATAAAATGGGGATAAATGATTAGAAATACATGTTTGAAATGTTAAATAAAGGATTTCCTTTTGATGTTGAAGTTAAAAAAATAAAGGAAAATGGCTAGCTAAGTCCAGAGTGAGTTGATTTTGTACGAACCCCCCTCTGTATTTGAAAACAATTATTGCTGACTCTGCTTCGGCTTTGTATGAGTAGAAGAAAAGGACTTTGCTGCCTTAAGCATGAAAGCACGGATGTTGTGAAAACTGGTCTCAGACCAATTTAGAAGGTGTTTTGTCAGGGTTCTTGTTATAATTAGCACTAATAAGTTACATCAGAAATAAATGTGATGACTTTCAAAGCTGCATATAAACTAATGTGGATAAAAATAAGGGAAAAAAAGCTAAAAGGGGCAGAAAACGGTAAATAACACATGAGCAGAGAGTCACAGAGACAAAATGAAAGTTAGGATCTGTAGGGAAAAGAAAAACAGCTCTAGCTAAACACTTCTTTCTGTAATAACACAAATGAAAATGGGAGAATCAAATACCATGGATTCCAGTTCATTGGGACACACCATGAATAGTGTATATCGGCCAATTAAGTGGCTGCCCCAATTAGACAAACTTTCACGGAAATAGTTAAAAACCTATAAAAAAGACAAACTTGTTAACAAATTGTGTACTTCAATCAAATACAAAACAATTTAAAACACTACCAATAGCACTACACTACTATAAAACTGTGTATTCGTTTCTAAAAACTACACTGCTCCAAAGAGCTCGATATGAGGTCTTTCTTAGCCTTGGCCATTAGGCTCTATAATGAGTCAACCGATAGCCAGGGAAGTGATGACCCCCTCCTGTTAGACTGTTTGAGGTAACCTATTTTTTATTCTTTCTTACTTCTCTTCTAATATTTGTATATTTGTGCACTTGTAATGCTACTGTGACACTGTAATTTCCTTTGGGATCAATAAAGCATCTATCTGTCTAAACAATATCAACAGAAGAATTCATGCAGTCTACGCAACCAACAAAATAAGCACACACCTATTGCTTTCATTCAATGCTACAGACCATTGCATCCTCCATATCTTCTTTTTCACTGTAACGATGATTGTTGGTATCATTGCTTATGAATAGTACGAATGGCAAACCAAATTAATTCCAGCAGCTCCAAATGGCAATTATGACTGCACCCATGCTTTCTGTATTTCTGACAAACACTGAAGACTAGTTGTAATAACTTTCAAATCCACTCGAATAGCCTTTGTTCCTTACTAATTTTGTGAAAAAGTCATAACATTCTGAACGAAATATTGTTAACACTGGAAATGCATGTGTAACTGAAAAAATTCATTTGCTAAACAATGGGAAACCCCATCTGTGTTGGGAACACCATTGTTCATCAGTGACAATAGTGATTTAGACTTCAGAATTGGAAGCACAAGCCGATCAGACTGAGAAGTGAAGTTAATACAGAAGAAGGCTGAGGGGAAATATATAGCATGTAATAAATGTACAGAATCAATGGGTAATACAGATGCACGAGGCAGTACATCTGGTGTCTAATTAAGTAAAAGTGGAATGGAAGGACTTTGCGCAGGTATATTTTTACTTCTAAATTCCAGCAGTTGCAGATTTACTTGAGTTTCATTTTGAAGGGTGCTGTGTTCCATCTTTGTAACAGTGACCAGGGCACTACCCTTGTCTTAGTTCAATTCCCACTAAGACCCTCATCATGCCTGGACTATTTGAATTCCACCATCTGCAAAATTAACTTCTGCTCTACAATGACTCAATTTTGAAATCCTCATCGTTCTTTTCGCAGGTCTTTTTAATGTTTCTGTGCATAAATACTCCAAGCATAACAAACCGAATTGGATTAGAACGGAAAAAAAGATCCACAGGCTAGTCTCCTAAACTGGATCTGGGCCAATTTTGGGGGAATTAGACTGCATCTAACAGAGGCCAATGGTTGAGCCTTTTGGAAAGGAAAAGATTAAGTAGCAAATCAGAGGCTTTTAAGAATGAGGTAGCAGATGTACAGGAGCAGCATGTTCCTGTTAAGGTGAAGGGTAAACATGACAAGTTTAGGGAACCTTTGCTGACAAAAGATTTTGAGATGCTGGTTGAGAAAAATGAAGCATACATTGGGCTTATGAGGTCAGAATCGTGCGGATCCCTCATTGACTATAAAAAGATGAAGGACATTCTGAAGAGGGAAATCAGGAGGGCAAAGAGATGGTATTGGATGGACCAGATAGGATAAAATTAAGGAAGATCCCAAGAAGTTCCACAGAATATTCTTAAGATAAAAGGATCCTTTAGAGATTAGAGGGGCTGCCTTTCTCTCGGGCTGCAGGGAAGGATGGGATTTTTAATATATATTTCTCCTCAATATTTAGTGAGGGGAAAATCATGGCTGCTCAGGAGATAATCGAGGGAGAGCTAGTTATGTGGATTCAAAATATGCATGGAGGTTAGAGACTGAGGGTGGTGGTTGAAGCTGGTTTCTCAGAATGGTAAATCGTGTATAGCACAGGGGTCAGAGTTGGGACTCCTGTTATTCATTATTTATATAAATTACTTGGATGCAAATGCACAAGGCTTGATCAGTAAATTTGCAGATGATACAAAATTAAGAGAAGTTGTAGATTATGAAGACGGTTATTGTAGATTACAGTGGAATCTTGATCAATTAGGGAAATGAGCGAATGAGTGACAAATGGATTTCAAGACAGATGAATATGAGGTAAATCATTTTGGATTGTTAAACCAGCATAGAATTTATACTTTGAATGGCAGGGTGCTAGGGAGCATAATGGAAGAGGGATATAGGTGCATAATTTGCTGACAGTCATAAATAGGGTGGTGAAAGAGGCATTCAGCATGCTGGCTTTCATCAATGTGTATAGGAACTGAGACATTGTGTTGCAATTATATAAGCCATTGGTGAGGCCACACTTGGAGTACCTTGTACATTTTGGTCACCCTGTTACAGGAAAGATGTGGCTAAACTAAAAAGAGTGTAGAGAGGATTCACAAGGGTTTTGCAAGTTAGAGGGAGAGTTTGGCCAGGTGAGGTCTTTATTCCTTGGAAGATAGCAGAGTGAGAAGTGACATTATAGAAATGCTTAAAATTAAGAGACACATAGATTTAAAAAAAATGATTTCAGTATATTCTGCTTAGTTGTAAATCAAGGGGGGAATAGATTCAGTCTGAGGGCAAGGATTGAAAACAGACCTGGAGTAACTTTTTCCAGAGTGTGGAGAATATATTGAATGAGCTGCCAGAGGACATGGCTGAGACAGGTACAGTATATCAGGATCATAGAAATATTTGAATAACTGCACAGAGGGGTGTGGATTAGCGAGATATGGGCTGAAGCAGGAAATTGGGACCAGGGCTGAAGGGCCTGTATCAACACTGTAGTGCTCAGTGATGTTAAAATGATGAAGGCACCTGTCTATACCAGTATTAAGGGTCCAATCAAGCCTCTTGCTGCATTCCTTCATATAAATCTGTCAGTGTGACTATGTACTGATCTCCCCTAGATGCCCAGCCAACCTCCTTGTTAATGCACCCATATTATTTTCTGCAGTCAATTCCAGTGGCAGCAGATCACCCATTCTCACCCCTCCGAGTAAAGGATTTTCTTTTAGGTTCCCAAATGGATTTCTTGTTTATTATCTTGTGTTGATGGTCACTAGGGTGTATTCTTTCCCATTTGTTTTATTGCATACATGATGCTGCAGTCTACAAGATTCCACGAAGCTTCATTCCTTTACTTCACCTCCGCACTTAGCAGTAAAGGAGCAGATACTGCTGAATTAGAATTATAATCAAATTCTAATGCTCTCTCACTGTTCAAAGGAATAAATCATCATCAGGTGTATAAAGCCAATAATCAACTGAATTCAAGATTCAAGATTGCTTAATGTCATTTCCAGTACACAAATGCAATGGAGAACAAAGTAACTGTTACTTCAGATCCAATGCAGCACAAGAAAACGCAATAGGATAAAGAACTGAATTATAATAAAAAAAACAAATATTTACGCAGATTGAAAGAATATCCATAAATTAACACTAACGGGAGTATCTTTACATAGGGGGACTGGCAGGAATTAATAAAGGTGTGATAGGGGGTGTGGTTGGGAGTGTAATAGTGGTGAATGTATTAATCAGTCTTGCTACTTGGGGAAAGTAACTGTTTTTGAGTTTGTTGGTCTTGTCCTGGTTGCTATGTAGACTCTTCCCTGATGGGAGTGGGACAAACAGTCCACGAGCAGGGTGGGTGGGACCCTTCATGATGTTACTGGCCCTTTTCCGGTATCTTTCTGCATATATGTCCTTGACGGTGGGTAGACTGGTGTTTCAAAGCTGAAAGTGAATTTTATTTCCAAAGTACATAGATGTCACCATATACAACCCTGAGATTCAATTTCTTGTGGGCAATCATATGTAAATACAAGAAAGACAATATAATCCATGAAAGACCACATCCAACAGGATGGACAAACAACCAGCATGCAAAAGATGCAAATAAAAAAGAAGGTAATAATAACAAAAATAATGATGATAATGCCTGGCTCAGAGTTGCAGATCTCTTCCCAGAAACAGAGCAGTTCCTTGTGGCAATAATACAAAAATGATCAAAAACTATATAACAAAAGATCAACAAATTCAATACAGAAAATGCCGACAGAAACCAGAAACAATCCAAAACATTACAAGATCCTGCAACAGTTTAACGCAATCTGATTACTTACACAGGCACGGTCACTTGGCAAACATTACTCACCAAAGTCTTGCTTTAAAATACCAAGCCGTAAAACATACTGTACAACATATGACGATAAATACAACCCTGATCCTGTTTTAGAGTCAGGGTCCTACAAATTATATTATGACCAATCCATTATTATAGATAGGACAACCCATAATAATGTCCGGATTAAAAATTACAAGATAAACAAGCAAGAATACCTTACTCAACAGATATAGCCATTACAAATACACAAAACATACCGAATCAATAAGACAAAAACACAAAAAAATTGTTGAACTAAAGGAGGAAATTGAAAGACTGTGGAACACAAACAGGGTATACATTGTACCAATCTAAAACTGGTATCATCCCAAAGTCACTACACAATACCATTAAACAATTAGGCCCTCACAACAATATTTCTGCAAACCTCCAGAAAGCCACCATACTAAACACCACTAGAATAGTCTGAAAGTTCCTAGCAATTGAGAAATGAGTGTGTTTGGCTACACTCGTACCTCAGGTTTTACTAGCTTGAGCTGAGAAAAAATAATAGTAATAATAATAATAATAATAAGCAATAAATATCAAGAACGAGTCCTTGAAAGTGAGGCCATAGGTAGTGAGAACAGTTCAGTGATGTGGCATGTGATGCTGAGAGAAAAATGGTTCAAGAGCCTGATGCTTGAGGGGTAAAGACTGTGTCCTGCACCTGGTGGTGAGTGTCCTGAGGCTTCAGTATCTCCTTCCTAATTGCAAAAGAGAGAAGAGAGCATGCTCTGGATGGTAGGGGTCCTTGATGATGAATGCTGCCTTCTTGCGACAGTGTAGTTATACTCAATGATAGGGAGGACTTTACCGAAGATGCATTGGGCCGTATCCTCTACTTTTTACAGGCTTTTCCGTTCAAGGGCTTTGGTGTTTTCACACCAGGCCATGATGCAACCAGTCAATATACTACACACCACACATCTACAGATGTTTGTCAAAATTTTTGATGGCATGCCAAATCTTCACAAACTTCTAAGAAAGTGGAGGAGCTGCAATGCTTTCTTCATAATGTCACTTACATGCTGGAGCCAGGACAGATCTTCTGAAATGATAACACTGAGGAGTTTAAATTTGTTGACCCTCCCCACTTCTAATTCCCCAGGGAGAACTGGCTCACGGACCTCCAGTTTCCTTGTCCTTAAGTCAATACAGTCGGCCCTCCTTATCCGCAGGGGATTGGTTCCAGGACCCGTCGTGGATGCCAAAATTCGTGGATGCTGAAGTCCCTTATGCAACCTGTTTCAATCCGGTGGACCTCAGGACCCAGCGGAACTCCAGAACTTATTTAACCTGTCTCGGTGCGGTGGACATTATGACCTGGCACTAGAGCTCTGAATGTGCAGTGTTTCTGTTCATGAAAATAATCATGATCACCAATGAAAATAAAATGGAAATAATAAAGTGATCGGAAAGAGGTGAACGTCATCAGTCATTGGAAAAGTGTTAGGCTATGTTGGTCAACTATCGGAACAATTTTAAAGGATAAAATGAGAAAGGCTCTGCCCCGATGAAAGCTACAATTATTACTAAGCAACACAGTGGTTTAATTATTGGGTTTTGGGTTTTTGATCGTCACATCAATCCGGCACAGTGGAGAGCGCACTCGGGAGCGATCTGTCCCGAGTCCCGAGAACTTCTGTTCCCGAGCCCGGCGCTGAAACATACGTTCTTAAGTGTTTTATATGCATAGAAAGATAAAATATTTACTACATACTAAGACAAACGTTTGACCAACTGACGCTAAATAATACCCGATGTACCTGTTCCGACTTACTTAGTAAGAGAACTTCCGATTTTTTTCGATCACGATCCATGATAACCCACGCGCATCCTCCCGTATACCTTAAATCATCTCTAGATTACTTATAATACCTAATACAATGTAAATGCTATGTAAAATGGTTGTTATACTGCATTGTTTAGGGAATAATGACAAGAAAAAAAGTCTGTACATGCTCGAACAACAAATGCTGGAACAGCACTTCCGGGTTTTCGCGATCCGCGGTTGGTTGAATTTGTGCATGCGGAATCTGTGGATAAGGAGGGCCGACTGTAATCGTCTTGGTCTTGCAGACATTCAGCAAGAGGTTGCTGTTGTAGCATCACTCAGCCAGACTTTCAATCTCCCTCCTATATGCTGATTCGCCACCACCTTTGATTTGACCAATGATAGTGGTGACGAGAGCAAATTGAAATATAACATTGGAGCTCTGCCTAGCCCCATGGTCATAAGTATAAAGCGAGTAGAGCAGGGGGCTAAGCACATGGCCTTGTGGCATACCTGTGCTGATGGAGATTGTGGAGGAGATGTTGTTGCCAATCTGAAGCAATTGGCGTCTAAAAATGAAGAACACAAGAAGGTATTGAGGCCTAGGTCTTGAAGCTTATTGATTAGTTTTGAGGGGATGATGGTATTGAATGCTGAGCTGAAGAAAATGAAGAGCATCCTGATGTCAGTATTGCCCATAATGCTCAGACACTACGCTAGGGATCATTATTGGAGAGGTGTTCCAGAATTCTTTGAGTGTAGACAGTCTTTTCCCCGGTTTCTCCTGGCTGATTTGAGAGCTGTTCTGTCTCCAGGCTTAAAGGCAGCGTCCCCCGGCTTTTAGTAGGGAGCGTACCTCAGCGTTCAGTCAGAGCTTCTGGTTGGGCCACGAGATGACTGTTCTTGAGGCACCAACATTGTCTACACACTTAATGATGTAGCCAGTGACAGATGAGTTACTCTGAATCACAGCTCTTGGTCCTTCAAATAATTACGGATTGCTAATTCAATAGAACATATAATTACAGAAACAACAACAAATATACAATTATATTTTTAACACAAGATATTCTGCAGATGCAGGAAATCCAGAGCAAAAGATAAAAACACTGGAGGAACTCAGCAGGCCAGGCAGCATCTGTGAAAAGGAACATACAGTCGATATTTTGGGCCAAGACCCTTCATCAATACTGGAAAAGAAAGGGGAGGATGCCAAAACAATTTTTAATTTGTTTAAGGAAGCGCAGTGAAGTGCTTTTAGTAGCTATAATTTGCAACAATATCATGATACATCGATCAACACTGCAAAAGTTATTTCAAAGCCTGTTCAAGCTTCATTGTAAAAGGTATCCTCATTAGTGTAATTCTAGGAATAGTATGATCATATTTAGATGGCAGCAAAATGATCTTGCAACACTTACAGCTAATAAATAATTGGAATGTGTATGCTGAATGAAGAAATTTTCATTCAAGTATGATGAGATATCAAATTCTTGAACTGTACGGAGCAAAACAGATGGCTCATCACAAAACAATTTATATTATACAGATGGGACTAACATTTTTAACTTTATTTCATAAGATACCATTGGACCATCCGCACCCTGATTATTAGCAATGGTATCAGGTACCACAGCCACAGCTGAACTTATATGCACTGATGAGTCAGCCTTGAATTATCAGAACTTTGACTCACATTTCTGCAAGTACGGAACGGCCAAGGGAAGCAGGCAAGCCTAAGATGAAACCAGCTTTTGATGGATTAAGGATCAATTGCTGTGAATTAGTGAATGAAAAGGATCACTAGATGAGTTGGTAAATGTTATTGGCTGCCAGAGATATTGGAGACAAGATCTGGTGAATCCCAATGACAATTCCCTTCATTCCATGGGTGAATATGCCACTCTTGTCTCTTACATGAACTGTGAGAGACCATAAAAAAGTCCAGAATTATGGAACAAACAGGATAGGAAACATGGTTATGACCATATGAAGAGTAGATTACACTAGTCATCGGCCTTGGTTGAAGAAACAACCTTCAACCATCACTCTCTGCTTCCTACCTCTGAGCAAATTTTGAATCCACATAACTAACTCTCCATAGATTCTAAGGGACCTCATCTTCCAGACCAGCCTATGCTGAGACATTGCTGAAGTCTATATAGACAACATCCACTGTACTACCCTCATCTACCTTTTTGGTTACTTCTTCAAAAAACTTTTAAACTTTCTTTAATAATGACACCCCACACACAATTCTATTGCTGACCCCCTGTGTTGGACACTGCCTGTCCAAATGGAGGTAGATCCTGTCCTTTATAATTTTCCCCAGTAATGTTCCCACTATTGATGTTAGGCTGACCAGGAATTTAATGGAACAATATTAGCCACATTTCAGGCTTCAGGAAACTCACCAGTGGCTCACAATGAAGAAAATATCTCTGCAAGTGCCTCCAGTCTCCCACAAAGTTCAGGAATACTCTTGGTCAGACGTGGGGATTCATCCACCTCAATGCTCTGTAAGGCTGTACATACTTCTTCCCTAGTAATATGAATGTCCCTCCAAAGCATCTCCACTTGTTTCCATCATCTCTCGAGCAGGCATGATTTTCTCTGAGGAGAAGGTCATTTTAAAAGTCTCACCCATGTCCTGCATCTCAAGACATGGGTGGCACTTCTGTTCTCTGTGAAAACCTACTCTCTTCATCACCCTTTTCTTTAAATAGAGCTACAGAACCTCTTGTGATTTTCTTTTAACCTTACCTACCAACTAATTTGCTTATTTTTCTTTCTATTTTCTTGAACCTCCATATCACTTGACTATAAAAATGATATACACAATTAAAAATATATTTGAGTTCCTTAGAATGACTTGTTTTAACAGTGCAAGTTGAATCATGACTGCAAATGCAATAAGCGGGACAAGGTTTGGAAAGCAGGCTATCCTGTTGCGTGATGCTAAAAGGTTGATGTTTTACCTGGGGCACAAAAATCAAACCAGTTATTACAGTTACTGAAAGCAGGTGAAATAACAAATGTTTTACTCAGTACTTTTTGACGTATTGTGGGGGAGCTGGATGAATACCAGCTACTATCTTAAAGGAGATACAGGCACTTTTTCCATTCTGCCCATACCAAGGTGAGTAAAAAAAATCAGGTTCATGAAAAACAAGATAGTTTACTTTGCCATAAAATATCTGTGATAAAACAGGAATTTATCAACCAACTCTTCATTATTTGTGAAACCTCGCAATGCCACAGTCAGAATCAGAATCAAGACAGTAGAGTTCATGGTTTCAACGTCCATTCAGAAATTGGACGGCAGACGGAAAGAAGTTGTTCTTGAGTTACTGAGTGTGTGCCGGCAAGCTTCTGTACCTCTTTCCTGATGGTAACAGTGAGAAGAGGGAATGTCCTGAGTGGTGGGAGTCCTCAATGATGAACGTCGCCTTTTTGAGGCACTGCCCCTTGAAGATGTCTTGCATTTTGTATCTGCACCATGTGAATGATGGAATTTAACTCAATGTTCTTTCCATTGTTATAGTATGTCAGATAATTAATAAAACTAACAGCATGTAGGTGTCAGTGGAAATTTCTGAAGAGCCCCACATGCTCCAGCTGGATATGTTTGTTTCATACAACTTTTGCCGAGCTTAATTTAACAAAGAGCATTTGGAGAAAGGATGAGCTACAATGGAGTTCAGAACAATGTGAAGCAAGGAAGGAATAAAAAAAAAGGGAGGGGGAAAGAGAATGTGATTATAGGCATAAAGTTTACCAATAAAGCTTTAATCTGAAATTAAACTAAATGTGCTGTGATCTATTCCTCACAAAGTTTTAACTTAAAGAAAGACCAAGATTAATGTACTTTTAGCAACGATTTTGTTTTCAGTTAAAATAACACACTATGTTGCAGGAACCATGTGTGGTTAAGATAAATAAAAGCAGAATTTTGGCCTTTATTGCAACCCTAATCATGCTTTCAAAATTCAGTTCCACTATAATAAATATATTGTTGCTTAATACCAGCAACTGCAGAATAATTTCTCCTTTAACATGCATGCACTAAACTTGATATATAAAAAAAGATCTTTGTTATTATGTTCGTAGCTCACTTGTTTCCTTAGGATATCTAGTTTGTTTTCAATTCGTGATCCTTTTAGAACAGTCACTGACAGACATGTTCATTCTCTGAAGGGGCAGGCCATCACTCAATCATCCTATCATCTTAGCCTCCTCACTGACACAGTAAGATTATTTTGACTTGAATGAGAGGCTGTCCTCAGTTTTCAATATTGCATCCCCAGGGAAGAAATTGTGAGACCACAAAATCTGACTTTTCTCTGATCTACCTCTCAGAGCAGATTATTACGCATGATCTAATTAGAGCAATGCAAAACTTTCCACTTGAGCAATTGCTTCCAAAATGGCACTGGCTTGAAGCAGCAACAGACCTAGCTGGGGATGAGGTAGTGATTTATAGCAGCAGAGCTTGGCCCGGTATTGTTAAGCTCAGTCAGTCCTCTACGTCGAGCTACTAAATTGAGGACATAGTTGTACTTTGTACCCAGCATGAGCAGCAATGCCGGAAGCAGGAAAGTCACTCAATTACAGTGGACCTTGCTCTACAAAGAGTTCATAAAATAGTGCTCCAGAAAAAAAAATGCCCCAAAATAGAATGTCCTGATATGGTTCATATACAGTGCAAATATGTTCTGTATAGTATGCCAAACACAAGAACTTTTTTAAACATTATTAGACTCTAAAAATCAAGCAGGTAACAGATCTGACTAAATGGAAAACACTGCGTGCTGCTTTACTCTCAGGCATACATAATTACCGGTGCTTCAACCAATCTTTCTAAGGCCTATTGAAATGAAAAAGCAAATGAAAGAGTTTATTCTCATGAATATTTTATTGCATTAGCGCCCACAGCACATCAACAGCATTATTTGTGCAGAATTCAGAGCTTTCCACTGTCCCCTGCAGACTGCATTAACTGATCATTTTGAATTACTTAACAGCATTTGTTTGCTTACTGTACCACACAAACACACGTGATCCATGCTGCTTTCCTCAAGCAAGTCTTATAATAAAAGGTAACGAACGATGAGGCCTTTAAAAAGTATGTGGGTAGTTTAGCCCTTCAGTAGTCTGAGAGACACTTTTAAATGAATATCTCAATGAATGTTAGTTTTTACATCTGCTCTCTAAGACAAAATCATAACTTTCAATACCAAAGCAACTACAGGTTGTGCATTTAGTCAATACAGATGCACTGTGAAGTGGAAGTGTGCAGTACGGAGGCATGCCTGTCCTTGAGATATTAACCTGTAAGGTTATACAACACACTCAATCACATTCTAATTCCAGCTCCCACTTGATGGAAAATTCCACTTTTGCTGTAGTGGAACAATCTAAACCTCAGCACATTCCTGCCAGCTAACCAGAGAGAAAAAGCATAGCAAAACCTTACCCATGCTGCAGCTATGTCTTAGGAAGCAGATTATTCTAAATAACCAAGTTATAGACTTGTTCTGTTCAAGGACTTTAAGTCGAGGTAGAGCCAGCTCTATTGAGTCACAGATTATTTTTTTCCAGATCTATATTTGTCCAGGTCATTGCAGGAAATGCAGGACATCAAAAATACCCCATTAGTGAAAATCTATTTAAACATTTCTTGAGTTATGAATGCATAACTGTTTAAATATTTAAAATTGAAGATAAAAACAGAATATGCAATAACATAGCATACATTTAAATGACTAAATTTTTGAGAGGCATGAAACTAATGTAGAACATTTGACTAAACATTTAAACATTTGAAATCAAAACAATAATAATTAGGAAAACAATTAGAAATATAATGATAGAGAAATAGAGGTGCTTCATTTAAGTCTCTGCCATCCGAATAAGTTCTGCTTGTTCTCTTCATTTTATGATTCTATGATTTACCATATTCCTAGTTGGTGATTGATCACTGAGAGGTGGTTTTAACTTTTTTTTTTACACACATTTGCCTAATATCCATGAAGAGAAATTTCCTGCAATTACAAACTGGGAGAAATAGTGCCCTCATCTTCAGCCCTCCTCACAAACCACACTTATTGGTCACCAGTGCCAATCCCTTTCAAAGCCACTTAGGGAGAACCAAAGCATGTACTGACTTTCCACTCTATTTATCCAGAACTCAGCTCTCAATAATTTATTCTCATCAACATTTCCAGATCTATAATATGGAGCAACTCCTGGGGGGGGGGGGGGGGGGGAGAGAGGAGAGTGTCAAATAGACGTGAAAGATGGGAATCACAAAAGATCAAAAGGGCAATCAACTCATGAAATAATCTTTCAACTTTCCAAGGACAACAAGAGAAGAAACTGACCGGACCTGAGCCAGCTACAGCTGAGGTGCTACTCCTTGAGGCATTGATGGTCAAACAAGCTTTTGTTTTGAAATTGGGATGCAGGCATACTTTGTGAAGTGGAAGAAAACGAAAGAGGTAGCCAGGTAGAAGCTGATATTATTTGTGGAAGACAAATACCAGGCAATAACCATCACCAACATGAGTCTAACAACTTACACTTGCACGTGGTAATACTGGAACACATTGAACCTCCTACCATCAATATCAACATATTCAACTAACTGGCCACATGTTTCTGTAGCCACTGTATATGTGCCAGAAACTTGCTATCTTGCAATAGCTGTCACATCTTCTGATACCTACGCCTTTTCATCTTGCAAGTTACAGTTGTGTAATGGAATATCCTCAAATTATAGTTGGTGTCTTTAACACGAGGTCTGTCAGAAGAAAACTCCGCCCAATTATCACCAGCACATCACCTGTTGCACCAGATGTCCCAACACACTAGACCACCTCTGCACTGCAGTAAGGAATGCCTATCATTCTTTTCCGAAATCACAGCTTGGCGAGTCAGATCATTTGGCTGTACTCCTACTACCTGCAAACAGACAGAACCTGAAGAGTGAGGCTCCAGAGATAAAGACAACTGAGAGGTAGTTGTGGGAGGAGGAGTTACTTTTCCAGGATTGCCTTGAGTCCGTGTTCAAGAACTCATCTTAGGACCTGAATGACTTCACCAGACTTTATTAAAACAGCTATGGATGAGCGTGACCCTAAATATCATTCAGGCCTTTTCCCCAATCAGAAGCCTGGATGAACCATGAAATCTGGAATTTGCTGAGAGCCAGATTAGAGGCATTCAAATCTGGAGATCAAGAATGCTACAAGAGGTGCAAGTATGATCTCTGGAAAGCCATCTCATGGGCAAAGTGGAGATTCCAATCAAGAATGGAATCAATGAGGGATGCTCGAGAGCTGTGGCAGGGTTTGAATGCCATAACCTCCTACAAAGTTAAATCTTGCAACAAAGGGAGCAACAGAGCTTCACTTTTGATCACCAGAACAGGGAGGAAACATCACGCACCCCATGTCTCCCTATGATCCTTTAGTCTCAGTATCTGAAGATGATGTGCAGACTGCCTTCCAGAAAGTGATTCTGAGGAAAGCATCCAGTCTGGACAGAGTACCTGGCTGAGTACTGAAGATGTGCTGACTAACTGGCTGGTGTATTCACAGATATCATCAACATCTCACCTGCTTGAAGCAGGCTTCAATTGTACCAGTGCCCAAGAACAGCTCAGTGACCTGTCTAAATGATTATCGCCCATTGCACTTACATCCACAGTGATGAAGTGTTTTGAGAGGCTGGCATTGAAGCTTATCAGCTCCTGCCTGAGTGTTGACTTGGATCTGCTCCAATTCATCTACTGAAGCAACAGGTCTACAGCAGATGCTATCTCGTCGGCTCTTCACACAATCCTGGAACATCTGGACAGCAGAGATGCATACATTAACACCATCATTCCCCTCAGAATTAATCTGTAAACTCCAAAACTTGGACCTCAATATCCTCTTGTGCAATTGGATCCTGGATTTCCTCATTTGTAGAGTCCAGTCAGTTTGGATTGGCTGGCTGGTGGCATAGTGGCATCAGCACCGGACTTTGGAGCAAAGGCCCCTGAGTTCGAATCCAGCCAGCTCCCTTGCAGGCTTTCCATCAGTGCTGGGTTAAGCATCGAGCTAGCAACTCCATATATAACCATATAACAATCACAGCACGGAAACAGGCCATCTCAGCCCTCCTAGTCTGTGCCGAAATCTTAATCTCACCTAGTCCCACCTACCCACACTCAGCCCATAACCCTCCACTCCTTTCCTGTCCATATACCTATCCAATTTTACCTTAAATGACACAACTGAACTGGCCTCTACTAGTTCTACAGGAAGCTCATTCCACACAGCTATCACTCTCTGAGTAAAGAAATACCCCCTCGTGTTTCCCTTAAACTTGTGCCCCCTAACTCTCAAATCATGTCCTCTCGTTTGAATCTCCCCTACTCTCAATGGAAACAGCCTATTCACGTCAACTCTATCTATCCCTCTCAAAATTTTAAGTACCTCGATCAAATCCCCCCTCAACCTTCTACGCTCCAATGAATAGAGACCTAACTTGTTCAACCTTTCTCTGTAACTTAAGTGCTGAAACCCAGGTAACATCCTAGTAAGTCGTCTCTGCACTCTCTCTAATTTATTGATATCTTTCCTATAATTCGGTGACCAGAACTGTACACAATATTCCAAATTTGGCCTTACCAAAGCCTTGTACAATTTTAACATTACATCCCAACTTCTGTACTCAATGCTTTGATTTATAAAGGCCAGTGTTCCAAAAGCCTTCTTCACCACCCTATCTACATGAGACTCCACCTTCAGGGAACTATGCACTGTTATTCCTAGATCTCTCTGTTCCACTGCATTCCTCAATGCCCTACCATTTACCCTGTATGTCCTATTTGGATTATTCCTGCCAAAATGTAGAACCTCACACTTATCAGCATTAAACTCCATCTGCCAACGTTCAGCCCATTCTTCTAACCGGCATAAATCTCCCTGCAAGCTTTGAAAACCCACCTCATTATCCACAACACCTCCTACCTTAGTATCATCAGCATACTTACTAATCCAATTTACCACCCCATCATCCTGATCATTTATGTATATTACAAACAACACTGGGCCCAAAACAGATCCCTGAGGCACCCCGCTAGTCACCGGCCTCCATCCCAATAAACAATTATCCACCACTACTCTCTGGCATCTCCCATCTAGCCACTGTTGAATCCATTTTATTACTCCAGCATTAATACCTAATGACTGAACCTTCTTAACTAACCTTCCATGTGGAACTTTGTCAAAGGCTTTGCTGAAGTCCATATAGACTACATCCACTGCCTTACCCTCGTCAACATTCCTCGTAACTTCTTCAAAAAATTCAATAAGGTTTGTCAAACATGACCTTCCAGCACAAATCCATGCTGGCTACTCTTAATCAGATCCTGTCTATCCAGATAATTATTAATACTATCTCTAAGAATACTTTCCATTAATTTACCCACCACTGATGTGAAACTGACAGGTCTATAATTGCTAGGCTTACTTCTAGAACCCTTTTTAAACAATGGAACCACATGAGCAATACGCCAATCCTCCGGCACAATCCCCGTTTCTAATGACATCTGAAAGATCTCCGTCACAGCTCCTCCTATTTCTACACAAACTTCCCTCAAGGTCCTGGGGAATATCCTGTCAGGACCCGGAGATTTATCCACTTTTAAATTTCTTAAAAGCGCCAGTACTTCCACCTCTTTAATTGTCATAGGTTCCATAACTTCCTTACTTGTTTCCCACACCTTACACAATTCAATATCCTTCTCCTTAGTGAATACCGAAGAGAAGAAATCGTTCAAAATCTCTCCCATCTCCCTCGGCTCCACACATAGCTGACCACTCTGATTCTCTGAGGGGCCAATTTTATCCCTCACTATCTTCTTGCCTTTAATATAACTGTAGAAACCTTTCGGATTTACTTTCACCTTATTTGCCAAACCAACCTCGTATCTTCTTTTAGCTTTTCTAATCTCTTTCTTAAGATTCCTTTTACATTCTTTATATTCCTCGAGCAATTCCTTTACTCCATGCTGCCTATATCTATTGTAGACATCCCTCTTTTTCCGAACCAAGTTTCTAATATCCCTTGAAAACCATGGTGCTTTCAAACCTTTAACCTTTCCTTTCAACCTAACAGGAACATAAAGATTCTGTACCCTCATAATTTCACCCTTAAATGACCTCCATTTCTCTATTACATCCTTCCCATAAAATAACTTGACCCAATCCACTCTCTCTAAATCCCTTCGCATCTCCTCAAAGTTAGCCTTTCTCCAATCAAAAATCTCAACTCTAGGTCCAGTCCTGTCCTTCTCCATAATTATATTGAAGCTAATGCTATTGTAATCACTGGAACCGAAGTGCTCCCCAACATATACATCTGTCAGCTGACCTATCGTATTCCCTAACAGGAGATCCAACACTGCCCCATCTCTAGTCAGTACTTCTATGTATTGTTGCAAAAAACTATCCTGCACACATTTCACAAACTCTAAACCATCCAGCCCTTTTACAGAATGAGCTTCCCAATCTACGTGTGAAAAATTAAAATCTCCCACAATCACCACCTTGTGTTTACTACAAATATCTGCTATCTCCTTACACATTTGCTCTTCCAACTCACACTCCCCATTAGGTGGCCTATAATACACTCCTGTCAGTGTTACTACACCCTTCCCATTCCTCAATTCCACCTTATGAGACCAAACTCGGCCTCATAAAAATAAGAAAGCCTGCTAAAAAAAAAACGTCGTCACGACGGAGTCCCGATGACGCCACTTGGAGTTAAGGGCTGTCTTCTTTCTCTTCTTCTCTGCTTTACTCACTTTACACCTATGACTGTGTGGTTAAGTACAGTTTGCTGATGACACCAGTGTTGTGGGCTGCATCAAAGGTGGTGATCAATCAGCATACAGGGAGGAGAATGAAAATTTGGCTGAGTGGCATCTTAACAACCTCTGGCTCACTGTCAAGGATCTGATTGCGGACGTCAGGAGAAGGAAACCAGAGGCCCATGAACCAGACCTCACTGAAGGACCAGAGATAGAAAGGGGGCCACAATCTCAAAGGACCTGTCCTGGACCTATCATATAAATATAATTGTGAAGAAAGCATGACAGCGCTCCTACTTCCTCAAGAGTGTGTGGAGACTCAGCATGTCTCGAAAAACCTTGCCAAACCTCTGTAGATGTGTAGTGAAAAGTGTGCTGCTGGCTGCATCACAGCTTGGTACAGGAACACCAAAGCCTTTGAGCTGAAAATTCTACAAAACATAGTTGATTTGGCCCAGTACATCATGGGTAAAACCCTCACAATCATTGAGCGCAACTGCTTGAAATGTTGCCATAGAAAAGCAGCATCATCATCAAAGATCCTCATCACCCAGGGCAAGTTCTTTTCTCTCTGCTGCCATCGGGTAGAAGGTACAAGTGCCTACGGACTTGCACCAACAGGTTCAAGAACAGTTGCCTCTTCTCAACTATTAAGCTCTTGAACAATGGGGATAGCTAAACTCATTTCAGGATTCTTCTATGCTGTTATTTCCTGCTTATTATTTATTGCTACTTATTTATGTTTGCATCTGCACAATTTATTGTCCATTGTTGACAGTCACTGTTCTATAGGTTTGCTGAGTATGCCCACAAAAAAAGAATCTCAGTGTTCTATGTGGTGAAAGGTATTTTCTATGATAATAAGTTCTACTTTGAACTCGTTTCACAGATGACTGCAGCTCTAACAGCTTGAAGAAACTCAACGCCATCCAGAACAGCCCACACCCATCCATCACCTAAACATTAACTTTTCTCAGTCATCAGCACTCCATAGTTGCACTGTGTACCATCTACAAAAATTATTATGGTTTCTCGTCTAAGCCATTCTGACAGCACACACCCAAACCCACATCCTCTAGCACTAAGAAAGACAAGGGTAGTATGGGAATGTCATAACTTGCAGGTCCTGCCCTAACTTGCACATTGCCCCAACTTGGAATGATATCATCCTCCTTCATTGTCATGGCATCAATAGTTTGGAACTGCCTACCCAACAGTAGAAAGACTGCAATGATTCGAGCAGGTCGCTGATCAGATGGACAATAATTACTGACCTTGTCAGAAATACTAGTGTCTGAAAAATGAATAATTAAAAGCATGGGATCAGATGAGACTTTGTACGCCTCTGCAGCAGCTTTGCACTCCAGTTGGTGATAGTTTATGATGGACTGACCTCTTACAGGAGCTGACACCCACTCAACCTCACTCGACCGGCTGAATGGTTTATTGCAGAAAACTGCAGCTCATTCAAGAGATATTGAATAAGATGTTTTGAGAGGAATGGTGATGTGGAATCTTCACTTATTCTGCAGAAAAGTTTCTTACGGAGTGCTCCATCACCCTTCTGGCTTGTAATATCCAAAAAGTTACATATCTTTAACAGTTTATAAAGTGTTTAATTCAGGTAACAAATTAACATAGACAGAATTTATAATGGGAAACCAGCTTCAGGAAAGGCAAAAGTAGTAAAGGTTTTAAAAATAAGATCTGTTTTTAAACAAGGTTTTATCTACCATGTACTTTTATCCCCTCATACTAAACAAAATTTTGTGCAGCTCCAGAAACTGATTTTCATTTTATTCTGAGATATTTTGGGAGCATTTCATGTATAAACTTATAGTAACTAAAATCCAAGTTAAAGTACATGTTTTTAATTTACTCTCTCTAATTTTCTGAAACAAATTTTACAACTAATATAGATCTAACATTCTTGCAGAAGATATAAAATTACATGCCACTAATAACTGATTAGGCTAAGCTAGTTAGAATAGTATTTTTCTCTAAGTAACACCACTTAATGTTGTCCAACATGAAGAATACTCTTGGGAGGGGAAAGTAATTGAGGTAGATTATTAAAATGGTAGACATGTTGCTGGTTCTGGGCTGGCGATTCCAAATGCTAGCAAGAGCAGTTTGAAGTAATTATACTTTACAGCTTAATGTATCATTTTTGTAGTCCTGGGCTGTAAGTGGATTTAACTTTCTATCCTAGATAAATTACTGCCATGACTCAAGCCACTGAACTAAACATCAAGATGTTGCATTAAAATTGTTGCTTGAGCTGTCATATCCTTCAATTTTATATAAGAGTATTACAGTAACTTGTATCTAAGAAATGCCTTCAGTCTTATCAGAGGATTTTATGCCAAGTTTTCTCTTGAATCAGAATCAGGTTTAATATCACTGGCAAATATCCTGAAATCTGTTAACTTAGTGACAGCAGTAAAATTCTATACATGATAATTTAGAAAAAATAAGTCAATAAATTACAGTAAGTATATATATGCAAATTAAATAGTTAAATTAAAAATAGTGCAAAAACAGAAATAATTTTTAGAAAGTGAGGTAGTGTTGATAGACACAATGTCCATTTAGGAATAAAATGGCAGATGGTAAGAAGCTGTTCCTGAATCGCTAAGAGTGTGCCTTCAAGCTTCTGGGCCATACTGACTAAGAACTTGGCCAAGGTATTAAAGTTAGCTGAAAAGAAGAAGAACGGGGTGACCGAGTGAGGAATTCACAATGATTAATGTTCAGGAGATAAAGGCATGGCTGCTAATGATAGACTGACTAAGAAGATATGTACAAGAGGCAAAACATGCTCATTTAGATTGGCTGCTGTGTCTTGTAACATGGACCAGTTTACAGACTCATTAGCAGTCGCGTAGGAGCTCACCTGTTTCCTCAGACCAGCGTTGTACTGGATCATCACATTGCAATTTCTGTTTGTATGCAGTGAGAAGGAGTGAACACAGCAGGCAGAATTTCCTGAACCAGAAATCAGTGTAGATAAGCAGTCACAGGGGTAATGACTGGATGGGACTTGGCATCCCTGTCCCTCTCTCACCTTATCTCCTTACCTGCCCATCACCTTCCTCTGGTGCTCCTCCCCCTTCCCTTTCTTCCATAGTCTGTCCGACCAGATTCTCCCTTCTCCAGTCCTTTCTCTTTTTCACCAATCAACTTCCCAGCTCTTTACTCCACCACTCCCCCCTCCCAACCTATACCTGCCACCTTGTATTTCTTCCTCCCCTCACCTCACTTTCTTAATCCGATTTCTCCCCTTCCTTTGCAGTCCTGATGAAGATTCTTGGCTTGAAACATCGACTGTTTACCCTTTTTCATTGATGCTGTCTGGCCTGCTGAGTTCCTCCAGCATTTTGTGTGTGCTGCTTTGGCATCCATCATCTGCAGATCTTCTTGTCTGTGATAGATTTCACTACATGTTTCGATGTACTCATGACAAATAATGCTAATGTTAAAAAAAAATCATTATCAAAAAGTACGGCAGTGCATCTACTTCCTTAGGTGTTTGCAAGGATTCAGCATGAAATCTAAAACTTTAACGAACTTATATAGAGTATATTGACTGGCAGCATCACAGCCTGGTATGGAAACACCAATGCCCTTGAACGGAAAATCCTGCAAAAAGTAGTAGATACGGTCTGGTCCATCATGGATAAAGCCCTCACCACCACTGCACCACCATCTACACGGAGCACTGACACGGACCCCCACCATCCAGGTCATGTTCTCTTCTTGGTGCTGCCACCAGGAAGAAGGTACAGGTGCCACGGGACTCACACCACCAGGTTCAGCAACAGTTATTATCCCTCAACGATGAGGCCCTTGAACCAAAAGGGATATCTTTACTCAACTTTCACTTGCCCCATCACTGATATGTTCCCATAATCTATGAAATCAATTTCAAGGGCCCTTCAACTCATGTTTTTGATATTTATTGCTTATTTATTTATTTTAAAAATTATTATTATTATTATTATTATTATTATCATCATCATCTCCTTTTGCTTCTGTAATTGCATGTTTTTTTTTCTTTTGCACACTCGTTGAACACCCAGTTGGTGCCATATTTCATTGATTCTATTCTAGTTATTATTCTATTATGGAGTTATTGAGTCTGCCTGCAATACAGTGAATCTCAGGGTTGTACAAGGGACATGTATGCACTTTAATAATAAATTTACTTTGGACTTTGAAAAAGACTATCTACTTTCTCCCAACCTCCATGAACATTGATTATACCTGCCCTTACCTTTACCTGATCCACTCACTTATCATTAAAATTCACATTTTCACTTTGACATCCACGCAATCTATTAGTCCAATGCCTTTCTGGACTCTCATTCACAACCATCCATACTCTGAACACCAATCAAAGTTCTACTGCTCATAAGTTAGATCAAAACCTGCTGGAAACACTCGAGTGTGTCAGGCAAAAGCACGGGAGAGAGAAACAGAATTCACATTACAGATCGATGACTTCCATCAAAACCATTAATTCTATCCTATTCAACACTAAATCCTGCTGAAACCCCATGCCTGTACTTGTCAGTTAATAGGTTTCCGGCTCCAATATGTTAGTTAACACTCTCAATGCTGTGTTTAAATCCATTCATGGGTGCATCAGTCTATCACTAAATAATCTATTCTAGTTCTATATGCAGTATCTCTCAATTTCTGTGCCTCCTGTTTCATGTACTCCTATTTTCCCTCGCCTACTGCATTAACATCAACAGCTGTATCTTCAACTGTCTAAATCCCAGAATTCCCTAAAACCAATCAACTTATTTTCATTTAAGAGTCCTTTTACATCTCCTTTCTTTGATCACTTCCTCCAGCATTTCCATCTTTGGCTTGGCATCTAGCTTTCTTCATACTTAATGTAGTGTTTACCTTCAAAAAAAGGGACAATTTGTAAAATTTATAAAAGCAACTAACTTTCACCTTATTTTCAAAGTACTGACCAAGAAGTGCCAAGAGTTCAGTGGGTTTTAATCAACCTTTAAATGTTTTGTCTAATTTTGTGCTCAATTGGCTGTGGACAGAAATAGCTGTTCGGTATCATTCTCAAACCAGTTCAGCCATGATCTCATTGAGTGGCAGAGCATCAGCTAATGGCCTTCTATGGTACAGAGAACTGTGGCTCAACAAATAAGGTAAAATAACTTCAGATTAAATAAATGACTCTTACTCAGATGAGTTAGTTGATCATAGCCTAGAGCTGCAGTACAGGACTGGAATAAGGTGGAAAGTTCAAATCATTAAGGCACTGCAGATACACAAGTCACTGTCAGATTTGGAAGAGGCTACAGGTTGGACAGTGAAGGGTTCCTGGGCCCTAATTCCCAGCAATTCCCCTCAGTGAAACTGCAAGAGTAACACCAACTGAACCTTGAAATTGCATTTAAGATGATATTGGCACTCAAAGCAGAGTTCAGCTGATTAAAATATATGGACCATATATCAACTGTTCACTGATCTGATGAAACCATACTTAAGTGGAACTGTGGACACCATGGAATTCAGTGTTCTAATGTAACTCTGGTCACTCCCTGATCATATAATCATTGGCCACAACCAATTTGATGTTAATTGTGCTACTATGGCATGTGAAGTAGATTTTGGTACACCAGATCATTCAAAGACATGCTTGTTAGTTAATTGGGTGGCAGGGTGGAGATACTTATTTACCAAAGAACATTTAAGGTTCCTCTACTAGCACGCAGGTCTCCCCTGGGCAAGGTTTAGTGCCTGCTTAGCCTCCCAGTCAGGTTTGTGTGAATCCATGGGAACAGGTGATAGATGGCCGTATCAGCAGTTGAAGCATATCACAAGTCCTGGTTATACAACCACTTATGCCAGGTAGACAATCTCTGGAGAGTACTGATAATGGCTGGGGTCAGCCATCTTGTAAGATATTGCCTTGAAGAAGGCAATGGAAAATCACTTCTGGAGAAAAATTTGCCAAGAACAACCATGATCGCCCACATCATACGGCTTGGCACATAATAATGATTATGTTAATGCTGTGTTTAGGTTAATTACATTTGACGTTCAAGTTGCTATAACTGGAAGCTGGGAACAAAGCATATGCCAGCTTTGCTTTGTTGCCAGCTTAACTGAAGAGATTAAGAACTGCAAAGAAGTGAAAGAGTTAATTGATGTGAGTGGATCCAATGTCAAATCCAATACAGCAGGAAAAATGAAAAAGAGAAAATCTCTGTAGAAGATGTGTATCACTAACAGTTGTTCCTGGTAGGATTATCCTTACAGATACTGGAACAAGAACAAAAGAGGGAAGACTGGGGTTAGTTTGGGGCAAACTATGCTGGTCTTAAAAGGCTAGTGTAACAAGGATGCTAAGGAAGGCTACTGGGATGAACAGTTTGTATTTAGTAAAATATAAAAAAAGAAACACTGTGTATTTGTGTGAGCATATATTGAGGCACCACACAACAGGTTTTACAAGCAGTTTATGAGGGGTATCACTGATCTGGAAAATTGCTACTTGTTTGACAGTAGAATACTAGTTACTTTCAAGGAAAATTAATATAGAAATGCACACTTCCAAAAGATAGACATTATTTCTTTATAGTATTGGATTGTTGTAATGGATTTATTACCTGGCCAATGAGAGAGGGGTAGATTAGGCCACATCACAAAACAAGATAGCAGGTCAGATAGTACTCTTAACCCACCTAAAAGAGATTCAATGGCTTCAAACGCAGTGGCATAATATTCAGTGTAAGCCTTCAAAAAAGATTTGAATGCTGCAGTGAATTCAAGGCAATTGGCAATGAGTTCTGGAGCATTATAACCGACAAACAGATGAGCCAATGGAGAAAAAATGAACCACAAAATACATAATCAAATACTCAAGGAATGGGGAGGTTCTGGCGAAACTCTTCAAAAGCTTATCACACCAGGTGGGAGAGCAAATTGAAAATAGCTGTGATTATTCAGCTGTAAGAAAGCAGTACTCCTGAGATTTTGAAAGTCATCAATGTACAAGAAAACATGTGACTATCTCACATTGAGAAGAGAATTAATTTGCAGTCACCCTGGATCTATATGTATCCCAGGTCTTTCACACAAATGCGTACATTTTTATTTCAAAATAAAGTGAAAACTTTCAACTTTTGATCCTTAATGATACTCCAAGCTATCAGAACAGCTATATATCAATGTATTGTGCCACTTTGTCCTGATAAGAAACAATTTATGCATTTCACTTGTCCATGATTTGGTCTGAGAGTTGCACTTAAAATAAACACTTTGTGCACTTTTGCCGAACTGCATTTGGTTCAGTACTGAACAGAACACACTGGGGTACTTCAAGCAGAACCTCTTTCGATCCTAACTGTGAACAAATTGTCCCAACTGAAACTAAAACTATCTAGCTGAAGCTGGATAAGTGGGAGAAACTTTCTCTTGAACAGTGGTATTGTGCGTAAAACTGAGTCTGAACCAATAGTTTAGAGGGCAAGATGAGGACTGCAGAAACCTGATCATATTATTATAGCAAGCTTTTAGAAAAAAAAGACTGTAAAGACATCATTACTACTCCATTTCTTCAAATAACTGTCAAGATGGTGCACTGAATTTTGCTCATCATATATCATTTGTAGTCTCTATTTCTTTGAATAATTCTATTGGTATGAGATTGGTAACATTACATTTACATAAGAAACTGAAGATCTACAAAATAGTTTGTGGTTAGCAATAGAATTTTTTTGTCTAAACTTTACCCAAATTGACAAAGAAGTTCTCAGAGAGATTATAGACTGATGTCAGAATAAAGTTCGACCTACCAAACACATCTAAAATTAATACTGACTGGCAAAGCAGTAATTGCCTGGAATTTACTTGAACATGCTGATCAGTTGGGAAATGAATGTAGCATTTTGAACAGAATGCTCTCATCACAAGCTCCTGTTCCATGAGCACAACTGTTTGATGTACAGAGGGATCTTGGAGTCCAAGTCCGTAGCTCACAGAAAGTTGACATGCAATAGATAAGGTCGTTATGAAGGCATATGGCATGACTTCCTTCATTGGTCAGGGCATTCATTACAAAAGTCAGGAAGTCATTTAACACAGAACAATGCAGCACATTGTTGTGCCGACCTGTTAACCTGCTCTACCATCAATCTACCTCTACCACCATCCCCGTAGGACATTCCATGTGTCCACCACTCTCACTGTAAAGAACTTAGCTCTGACATCTCCGTATACTTTCTTCCAATCACCTTAAAATTATGCCATTTCCACCCCAGGAACAAATTTGAGAATATCCACTATCTATGCCTCTTATCATCTTGTACACCTCTATCAAGTCCTCTCTCATCCTTCCTTGGTCCAAAGAGAAAAGCCCTAGTTCACTCAACCTATCTTCATAAGATATGCTCTCTGCTTCAGGCAGTATCCTGGTAAATCTCCTTTACACCTACTCTAAAATTTCTACATCCTTCATATAATGAGGTGGCCTTAACTGAACACAATATTCCAAATGTGGTCTAACCAGGGTTTTATAGAGCCAGTTAACCCCAGTGAACACGTCTGGTTTAAGAAGGACTGGTAAAACACAGCAATGACTTGCTGGTAGCAAACAAAACTATACTGTATTGCTCATACTTTTTCTTGAATATGATCACTGCAATCAATAGCCTGTAACTTCCCTTTCAGAGAAGAACCGCCTGTACAACCTGTCATTTTTGCCTCGTGAAAGTGCAGAGTGGTTGAGGCATGGCGACTAGAGGCGGCAGGGCCCTGGGCCAAGGGCAGGGAATGAGCCAATGCTTGACCAAGGCTGGAGCAGATTTGGAAGCAATTCAATGTGGCAGAAACAAGGCTAGATGTATAGGGGTGAGGCAGAGTCTAGGCAACGGGATCTGGGCATTGGCCCGAGAGTGAGGAAAGACCCGAGGTTTGATCGATTTAAGCACAGGGCAGAATTGGAAAGGTTAGAGCGTCGGGGCCAAAGGTGACGGATGTGCTGGTTCAGCTTGCTGCACTGCGAGGCTCACTCGTCTTTGCGCTGAACTGAGGCTTTGGCCTGTAACTAATGGGCTCCTGAATCAGATCCAGTGATAATTGGCTTCAAGCCCGTGGACTCAGTTTCGTGAACATCATTTCTGAATATTATTTGCTTGCTTTAGTTGTTTGCACGATTTGTTTTTTTTTGTTTCCAGCATAGTAGGTGTTTGAAGATCTTTTCTTAATGGGTTCTATTGGTTTTCTTTGTTCTTCCTTTATTCAGTACCCATTCACTCTATTCCACGGAGTATTGGAATAGTATGCCTCCACAGTTGAGGTTAGAACTCACTCAAATTGATATTCCAAATGCTGACATCAACAGTCTCACCAACAATTTGCCAAATGTACCAAAATTGATTACAGTGTTGTTAAAGTACACTTCTTGCAGCAAATTGGAGGTCTCCACAGTACAGAGAGAACCCTGATATTTTAGTGATGAAATTGTCCTCTCATTCTAAGCCGAATACAAACATGGTTGCCTCAGCCTCTCTTTACAAGGCAGTCCTGCCTTGTCCACTGAATCTTTCCGTACTTTTTCTATGGTAAGGAGACCAAAACTAGACTGAATACTCCAGGTATAATCTCAATAGAGCATTGCTCCTATACGCAAACCCTCCTGTTCTGAAGGTCGCCATGCCACTTCCCAGCTGCTCTGTGTCCTTCTTGCTATTCGTGTCACTGGCAAACTTAAAGAAAATTACGTTTGGTTCTTCATCCAAATCACTGGATCTTTATCTAAGTCAGAGATACAAGTACTGATACTCCACCCTCAGGGCTGCTCACCACCCAGGTCATGCTCTCTTCTCGCTGCTGCCATCAGGAAGAAGGTATAGGAGCCACAGGACTCACACCACCAGGTTCAGGAACAGTTATCACCCCTCAACCATCAGGCTCTTGAACCAGAGGGGTTAACTTCACTCAACTTCATTTGTCCCATCACTGAAATGTTCCCAGGACCTAAGGACTCAATTTCAAGGACTCTTCATTACATGTTCTCGATATTGCTTATTTATCCATTGTTATTATTAATTTTTCTTTTTTCTTTTTGTATTTACACAGTTCGTTATCTTTTCTTTTTGGAAGTCCGTCAAGCCTGAACTGGGAGGCGCAGGTGCGTCCACAGGTCAGGTACGTAACGGACATTGAAGGATCAGGTCACCTCTCCTTGCGGTCCTGGCACTTTTGATTCAGGTCCTTCCACCGCTACTCTTCGAATGTGCTGGTGCCAGGTGTTGCAGTCTTTGGCCAAGGCCTTCCAACCAGTCACAGGGATATTGCATGCCTTCAAGGACACTTTCACGCAGTCTTTGTAGCACTTTGTGGGGCCTCTCTGCTTTCTGGTGCCATGTGCCAGCTGGGAGCAGAAGACCATCTTTGGAAGGCGGCTGTCTTCCATCCGGACCACATGTCCAACCCATTGAAGTTGAGCCTTCATAATCAGTCTCCCTGTGCGAGAGCTCTCAGCCCTTCGTAGCAGGTGGAACTGGTCAAGCATCTTGATTTTCCTGTGGTTTGGCATCCATGTTTCACAGCCAGACAGCAGAGAAGTCAGGATGACTGCTCTGTAGTCTGCCATCTTGGTTTTCAGCCGGATGCCACATTCACCCCACACACGTGTCCATAGCCTGCCAAAGGATGCCCCAGCTGTTTGAGACCTCTTGATCTAGACTGCAGGAGGAGGTGTGGCAGCTTCCCAGGTAGGTGAAGGCAACAGCATTGTTCAGCTGCGTACCTTCAATCTCAAACTATGGTTCCACAGGGTTGGTATGAAGTTTGAGTGAAGTAGAAGTTCTGTCTCTGCAGGCTGATGATTAGGCTGAATTTTCTTGCTGCCGTTGTGAGGCAGTCAGCTTGCTCCTTTCACTGAATGCTGCAGGAGCACAGTCATCTTTAAAGAGGAAGTCTCATACTATTGCTTCCAGCACTTTGGTCTTGGTCTTGAGGTGTCGCAGATCAAAGAAGCATCCATCAGTCTCGCATCAGTTTGTGAGAGGGCAGAGAACAGCACCGTGGCAACAGCAAGCTGAACAGAGTAGGCACGAGGACACAGACCTGCTTAGTTACTGGGAAGGGGTTAAAGGTGCAGCTGGTTTTGATGACCCTGGCCATTATGCCTTTGTCTTTTACACACTGGTAGTACGCCCAGTTGGTGCAGTCTTTCATTGATTCTGTTGAGTATGCCCACAAGAAAATAAATCTCTGGGTTGTATATGGTGACATATATGTACTTTGATAATAAAATTTACTTTATCCACACGTTACAACCTGAAAGAAAATCCTGTTCTTACTTCTACTTCCTGACTGAGAAAAAATTTTCTATCCATGTAATTGCATTACTTCTAAAACCATGCCTTTAATTTTGTTCTCTAAACTCTGTTCCTGTATGTGGTATGTTATCAAAAACATTTCGAAAATCCAAGTGCACTGCATCTACTAGTTCTTCTTTATCTATTCCTTCAGTTACTTCCTTAAAAACCTCTGGTTGGTCAAAAGCTGTTTCCCTTCAGAAAGGCATACCCATGTTTAATCCCATTAATATTAGTTTCTAACTAGTTTTGCAATATATTTTGTTAAGAGACTCTGCCAATCAGGTTACATTAATTGGTCTGTAGGCCTCCATTTTGTCTCTCCCAATATTTTTTAAATACTGGAGTTACATTAGCTATCCTCCAATCAGCAAAACTATCTCGTAATCTATACAATTCTGGAAAATAATGCACAGTACATTCACTATTTTCAGTTATTTCCCTTCTGTACATTGGGACCAGGACTTATTGGCCTTCAGTGCCTTTAATTTCTCCAGCATTATATTCTTACCTAATACTAACTTCCTTTAGTTCCTCACTTTGCTTAGATTCTCAAATCCCTAATATTTCAGAAAGATTACTTGTGCCCTCTTCTGTGAAGATAAAAAACACATATTGCTTAATTTTTCTACAATTTCTTTGTTCACTATTAGAAATGCTTCTAGTTTTGACTGTACAATAGCTTCATATCACTAATCATTCTCATCTATTTAGTGCCCCTTTCTTAATTCTCATAACCCATTTTTGTTCTTTTAATTAATCTTTGTCCTCCTTTATAGAAGCCTGAACTACTCCTAATTTTCAAATTTACTATTTTTTCCCGATAACCTTGTACAAAATTATGGGTGTTGTAGATAGGCTAAATGCAAGCAGGCTTTTTCCAATGAAGTTGAGTGAGACTAGAGGTCATAGGCTACAGGTGAAAGGTGAGAAGTTTGAGGGAACATGAGCTGAAATCTCTTCACTCAGAGGGTGGTGAGAGTGAGGAACGAGCTGTCAGCGCAAGCAATGGATGCAAGGCCACTTCCAACTTTGAAGAGAAATTTGGATAGATGCTAAGATGGGAGGAATATGGAGGCCCGGGTGCAGATCAATGGTACTAGGCAGATTAAAGGGTTGGCACAAAGTAGATGGGCCAAAGGGCCTGTTTCTGCCCTGGAGTGTTCTATGACTCTATCTATGTAATATAATTGTAAACATAACCTTTGTTAGCCATGATTAGCTCAGCCTTCCTTTTATATTTTTTTCAACAGGCAAAAATGTGCAAATGCTGCATTTCCTTCATCTATTCCTTAAATGTTAACCACCCCATGGACACCAGCATGCTTTTCAATGAAGTTCTCCAACCTATCATCAACTCATTCCTTATACTTTCTTGGTCCTCTTGGATCTGGATAGAACTACTTCACTTTCCGTTTTTATGAAGAATTGTTATATGTGATAGTCACTCTTCTCTACTAGACCCTGTATGACAAGATTATTAGCTACCCTTTGTTGTATAATACCCAATTCAGGAAAGTTTCTTCTGACTACAAGAGGGGTGCACAACACCTGGTTCAAAAAACTACTCCACACACCATCTGGATTTCATCCACTGCCAGTATTGTTTCCAATTTGATTTTGTGGGTCTACATCAGGATAAAAATTATCCATGATTAATACAGCACTGTTGTTTCACATACTATAATGTGCAAGTCTTAGGCACCCTAGCTATTTTATATAAATTTTGGCGTAGATGTTTTTTTTTGTCTTCTGTATTACTGTGTCAGTAGAAAAGAGCAAATTGTAAATTTCCAAACATTCATTTTCTAGAAAATTAAATGTTACAGAGAATTTTTTCCCATTTTTAAAGTAACATATTAAGTAATAAACCACTTTACAAATATAAACTTGATTACTTTGTAGGTATATAGCCCAATGCATGATTAAACAAAGATAACAAACAGGTGCTAATGATCAATGACAGAATGATTTGAATGAACTAAACTGATGAACTGAAACAGAAATGGGTGTAGAAGGAATCAAACTGGATGAAGGTAAAACAAACTAAAAGACAAGGATGTGGCAAATGTGACAGTTTAACCTTCAAATCAGCAATTATTACACCATAACAACAACAAGACACAAGGTTGTCAAGGTCCCAAAGAACTATCCAGCAAAAAGAAGAACAGGAGTTCTTCAACAGATGGTGTGGCCTCCACCGAGCCCTGATCTCAACATCTTCGAGGCTGTCTGGGATTACCTGGAGGTACAGAAGCAAGCAACACAACCAAAGTCTGCAGAAGATCTGTCGCAAGTTTTCCAAGATGCTTGGAACAACCTATCAGCCGCTTTTCTTATAAAACTACACAACAATGTACCTAAGAGATCTGATGCAGTTTTAAAGGTCACACCAAATATTGATTTGATTTAGGTTTTACTGTTTACTGCTCTTTAAAACAATTTTTTTTTGCAATTTAAAAACTTCTCATTTCATTATTTTTCAAAGCATCTTTGCTTTATAGAATTTTTTACATATGCCTAAGACTTTTGCACAGTACTGTATATTTAGTTTTCTGTTGAATACTATCTCCTACATTGCTACTACCATTGGATTATAGACAATTCTCAACAACATTTGACATCCTTCGGCCCAGCACATAAGTGCAATTACAAAGAAAACATGGCAGCTGCACTATTTCCTTAGGAGTTTGCAAAGATTTGGTAGGACAGCTCAAAACTTCAACAACTTCTATAGATGTGTGGTGGACAGTATATTGACCGGCTGCATCCCAGCCTGGTGTAGAAACACGGAAAATCCTACAAAAATTAGCGGAAGCAGCCCAGTCCATCACAGGCAAAGTCCTCCCCACCACTGAGCATGTCTTCATGGAGCTTTGTCCCCAGAAAGCAGCATTCATCATCTGGGACTCTTACCCAGCCAGGTCATGCTCTTTTCATCAGGACTCAGGACTCACACCACCAGGTTCAGGAACAGGCCCTTAAACCAGAGGTGATAACTTCACTCAACTTCATTTCCCCCATCACTGAACTGTTCTCAAACCTATGGACTTGCTTTCAAGGGCTCTGTCTCACGTTCTTGCTATTTATTGTTAATATCTTTACTATTATTATTTCTTTCTTTTTGAAATTGCACATTTTTTTATCGTTAGCACACTGTTGGTGCAGTCTTTCATTCACTCTGTTATGGTTATTGGATTTATTGAGTATGCCCAGAAGGAAAGAAATTACAGGTTTGTAGTAAATGGTGACATATATATATTCAATAATAAATTTACTTTCAACATTGAACGTATCTCCACCCAGACTCAATCCACACCTTCATTTTATGAAGCGCTTCCCTCAATATTACATTAATTTCTAAATATTTAATATCCTTCAACATTCATCTTTCATCTTGGTCACTCTGTGGTCACATCTCCATACAGTGTAACTATATTATATCACTATCATAACCAAGTCTTTTTCCCTGTCTGTAAATACATACTTCCAAGAGTTTTGTAAGGTCATAATTTAACCTGCCCTGACTACTGGCTATTTAGTTTGTTTACCCATAATATGAACTGAAGCCTGAATTCTTCAATCATCCCTTCTGCTACTGTACATGCAGGAACACAAGACAGCCTTTAGAGTCCTCCCAAAGGGAATGTGACATACACTTTGACCTACCCTCCTCTGTAACAGTATCTGCATAGTAAACCTACAGTCCTGTTATGACTTGTGTGTTTTTATCAATGACCATCTGTTAACCACTTTAAAATATGCTGCTCTGTGTAGATTTCGTGTGAAAACATGTAAATTTTTGAATTAGCTGTTGAAGGTTAATTTGACTGAATTTGATATTAGTCTTTAGTAAACTTCTGCTTCTTAAATGAACACTGCTTCTGTTTAAAGTTACTTTTTTGGCCTAACTAACAAATCAAGCCTTCATTAATGGGAAGGTATGTTTCAGTTATCAGGAGAGACTGGATTGGCTGGATTTGTTTTCCTTGGGAAAGGAGGTCGAGGGGAATTCTGATAGGAGCGTACAAATTATGTGACACATAAGTATGGTAGAGAGAGGACAAAGCTTTTCTAGATTAGCATGCACTGATTTAAGGTGAGCAGTAAAAGGTTTTGATAGAATCTGAGGAAGAACTGTTATTTTAACTCAGAAGGTGTGGAAGCAGCTTCTCTCATAAGGTTTAAGAACCATCTGGATGAGCACTTGAATCTCCTATGACTAAAAATCTTAGACAATGAAAATTTGCACACCATAACAAGCACTAATCTGTATTTAGTGCTTTCTTCCTGCTGAAATGTTCTTTAAAGTTGCTTTTTGATGTTATAAAACAAATATTACTAAAAGTTCCATCTAAAGTTCGGTGTAGTACCTATCATTTCTTTACATTATATCAGTTTCCCTATATTTGACCATCCTGGTTTATTATGTATGCAGTGATTGAAATTTTTTTTTTAAAAAGTGTAGATGCCGGAAATCCAAAACAGAAATAGAAAATGTGAGAAGCACACTATGGTTCAGACATATCTGTGGAAAGAGAAATAAAGTTACCGTTTCAGATTCAACATGAAATATCAATGTTGTTTCTCTTTCCACAAATTCTGCCTGACCTGCTGAGATTTCCAGTGTTTCCTGTTTTTATTAAGCATGCATTCTATTTCTCAAGGGCACAAACACATCCAAGAATAAGTTTAATATTAATGCTCTGCCAAAGTAACAGAAGCTTTGAAATAATCAGCCTTGGGAAGATGAGAGTAAGCACTGAAATGAGATTTTTCAAATTACACTGACTGGAAATATTAGAACGTAAATTACTGAGATGAGGTATTAATGTATCTTGGAGATTATTAAATAACTGCAATAATTCATACGATATAGGAGTAGAATTAGGCCATTTGGCCCATCAAGCCTGCTTCGCCATTTCATCTTGGCTGATCCCATTTCCCCTCTCAGCCCCATTCTCCTGCCTTCTTCTCATATCCCTTCATGCCCTGACTAATCAAGAATTTGTCAACCTCTGTCTTAAATATAATCAATGACTTGGCCTCCATAGCTGCCTGTGACAATGAATTCTACTGACTCACCACTCTCCAGCTAAAGAAATTCCTCCTCATCTCTGTTCTAAATGGATGTCCCTCCATTCTGTGGCTGTGTCCTCTGGTCTTAAATTTCCCCACCATTGGAACCATCCTCACCACCTCCACCCTATCGAGGCCATCCAGCATTCAACGGGCTTCAGTGAGGTCCCTCCTCATTCTTCTGAATTCCAGTGAGTTTTACTATGTTCAGTTCCAGTCACCTCACTACTGGAAGGATGTGGATACTATAGAGAGAGTGCAGAGGAGATTTACAAGGATGTCGCCTGGATTGCAGAGTATAACTTATGAGAATAGGTTGAATGAACTTGGTCTTTTATCCTTGGAGTGACGGAGGATGAGAGGTGACCTGATAGAGGTATATAAGATGATAAGAGGCATTGATCATGTGGATAGCCACAGGCTTTTTCCCCGGGCTGAAATAGTTAACACGAGGCGGCATAGTTTTAAGCTGCTTGGAAATGGGTACCGAGGGGATGTCAGGAGTAGGTTTTTCACACAGAGAGTGGTGGGTGTGTGGAATGCACTGCTGGCGGTGGTGGTGGATGCAGATACAATCGGGTCTTTTAAGTGCCTCATAGATAGGTACATGGAGCATAGAAAAATAGAGAGCTATGCGCTAGGGAAATTCTGGGCAGTTTGTAGAGTAGGTTACATGGTTGGCACAACATTGTGGGTAGAAGGGCCTGTAATGTGCTGTAGATTTCTTGTTCTATGTTTGTCATCTCAAAAATCACACCAAAATGTTAATTTGACTGCTAATATGTAAAAATGGTTTAAACAATTTCTTAAGAGTATGGATTTTAAATAAAATAATTTTACAAAGGCAAGCAGTGTTCTTTTAAGCTGTGAAGCTTACTTTACTATTTAAGATCTATAAACAGCAATTATAAATGCTATGAATGAGGCTTGAGATATCATGTTCCACACACACATATGCACAGATTCTAAAGTCATCTCACTACCTTAAATGGATAAACTCTTTTGAATGCAAATGTGTACTTTTTTAATATTTGTTATCCGGATTTGAGTGACGGAAAGGAGAAATAGAGTTTTCTGCCACTTAGCATTTTTCAAATGCTTAAAACATACAAAAAAATCACATGGAGTTATATCTCAAGTTAAAATAGAAGATCATATTCTCCAGTAATGTATTGGTCAAAATAAATATTTCAAAATAAGTTGATTATGCTAAAATAGCTTCATCTGTCAATTAGATGGAAATGTTCACCATCTTTGCATGTATAATGCACTGAATTTTCTCTCAAACATTACAGGCCTACATACCGCACCTTACGTCACTGATGACATGCTGCTGAGTGTTAATGCATATTAAGGGAACTGTACATGAGAGCATTAGTGCCTTGCACACTTGAGTACAGATATTTACAGTATCTTCCAACAATATGATTCAGTAGTTTGGTTTTTTTTATTCAAGACTCAACATTCAGCTAGTTCAATAATTGAGATAATTACAATACTACAAATATAAGCAGATGATTATTTCTGGATAACACTGACACATACTGCTGCACAAGGTTGTCTGTATCTAGTAGTAAGTAATAAATTCACTAATATTTTTAAAAGCCTTTAGATTCAGATCATAAGAAGGCCTAAAAACACAGCTTGTCAATGTGACAAACACAGCTTGTCAGTTTGTCAATGCAAGAAAAAATTCTCTTATTCAAGATCCTAATTAGGTGTGTCACCTTACCTTATGATTAAGGGCACAAAGGGTGCCAGGCTGAGAGCCGAGCATGTGCCATCCATGGGGGATGGATATAATCGACCCAGAACAAGCAGCAACAAGAACAGGCTGGGGTGGAGCTTCAGAACACCAGAATCACTACATATATGGAGATGAGAGAGAAGGAATGAATATTACGGGTGAAGTAATTCAAGAGAAGACTGATGTCAGACTCACATCCAAGCTAAATAATTTAAAGATGATAAAACACTCTGGTTTATTCAATGTGCAAGTTTTAGAAATAGAAAATTGTACCTTAGCCCCAGCTAATATAAAATTAGATCAAAGATTAGTTCTACTCATCAAAACATATGGTGAAATCTATCCTACGTATCACCTAACGTCACAGTCCAAGGATGTGCTGGGGGCAGCCCACAAGTCGCCATGCTTCTGGCACCAACAAAGCTTGCCCACAACTTACTAACTCTAACCCACACATCTTCAGAATGTGGGAGGAAACCCGAGCATCCAGAGGAAACCCACGTGGTCATGGGGAGATCAGACATATTCCTCAGAGACAGCAGCGGGAAGTCTTAATGCATTTGCTTGCTTTTGACTTCTGATCCAGGAGGCATTTTGGTAAATTAAATGTGATTTGCACTTTTCAGACAGAGATTAAAGTCCAGCTCTGTCTGCCCATTTTGGGAAGTAAGTAAATATTTCATCTTTTCCCAGTCTGCCTCTGACTCTAGATCCACCAGCAACAACCAACCTACTGGAGGAATTGCAGGAATGGAGCAGTCCGCACAGACGTGTGTGTATGCTTGTGAGTTGCGGCTGAGAGAAGGGACTGTCAGTGCTTCAGGTTGAAACTGCCCTCACCCACAAATGCTGCCTGACCAAATGAATTTCTTCAGGAGATTGTTGCTTCAGATTGACGAGAATGCTTTCTGAAATGACAGATTAAGCCTAGCAACTTGCAATGTAGGAGTATGCAGTAAGTCTTGGCCGTACTCAGTGCGTCAATGTCCACAATGAGGAGCAAAAGTAAACTTCATCTGGGATGGGGTCAAGGCCGGGACCACTGCACCATTCACTGTTCCAGAGAAAGTCACAGGAGGATAAACTTAGCATATCATACCAGGGAAATCAAAGCATCGTTTTCCACTAAGGTTTGGTGGGACTACAACCAGAGAGTCTAGATTACAGGTGAAAGGTGAAATATTTAAGGGGAACCTGAAGCGGAACTGTTTCACTCAGAGGGTGGTGAGAGTGCTGAATGAGCTGTCAGCAGAGGTGGTGGATGCAGGGCCGACTTCAACATTTACCAGAAGTTTGGATATTTACATGGATGGTAGGGGTATGGAGGGCTGTGGCCCAGGTGCGGGTTTATGGGACTAGCTCAGTATGGACTAGATGGAACGAAACGCCTGCTTCTATGCTGCAGTGCTTTATGGCTCTGTTCACTACACAGGAAGTAAGGATGGGTTTGTTCTCAGTGCAAAAGCTGCTCTCACTAGCTTTCCTTAAGCAGTCAAACGTACAACCATTTTTGTTTCTCACCTGCCCGTTGTGCTTGCCACCATCTCCAGCTGTTTAAGGAGGAAGGGATGAAGTGTGGGGAAACGGGTAAAGAATTCCCTGCCAGTCATCCTGTGGATACAAAGAAAGGGACATAAATGAAACATTAAAGTGTGCAGCATGGATTGCAAGCAATTTACAGTACTGGCTACATTAATCACTTGAAACGTAAAAATGCCCTGGAAGACTAACACTTCTTGATTAACAATCAGCAAGGGGATTTCTGTCAAGTATTTGACATTAGGACAGTTGAGTGTATTAATACTGACATCACTGGGCATTATTGGAAAGAAACTCCAATGTTGGAGTGCTCTTTCACATAACAGAAGACAATTATAGTTGTTGAAAGTCAACTGCCCCACAGCATCAGTACTGGAGCTCCTTAAGGCACGATCTTCAACCAAACTATGTTCAGCTCTTTGCTACTGACCTCCCTTCCATCATAAGGTCTGGTGGCGATGTTCATTGATGATTTATGATGTCCGATTGCATCCACAGCTTCTCAACATTGAAGCAATCTATTGCCACATCTATTCCCACAACATTCAGGCATGGGCCATGTAGCAAATTATATTCACATCAGACAAGCGTCAGTCAAATATCAACTTCAGCAAGAGATTCTCACAGACTATCCTCTGCAATCAATGGCATCATTGTCCATTCGCCGGCGGTTAACACCCAGAGAACCACTTGAAGCCAGAAACTGAACCGACCAGCCACAAAAACACTGCAGCAAATTGAGCCCCATCCCACTAGCCCTATTAACTTCTTCCACCATCCCTAAGGCACAATCTGGAGCAGAACAGAATACACTGCACTTGTCCGAAATCGTGCAGTTCCAATCTGTCTGAATCCAACACCCACTGTACTCATCCCCTCCATTTACAATGCCCGATGACTGCAGTGTGCACCATTCAGAAAGTGTATTGCAACTAAAATCAAACCGCTGGAGGAACTCAGCGAGGCAAACAGCCTCTGGGAAGGCAAAGGGATGGTTCCAACTCTCAACCCACAATGTCAACCTTCCTTTGCCTCCAAAGGTGTTGACCTACCCACTGAATTTTCCAGCAGTTTGTTTTTTTTTTGCTCCAAGTACCAGCATCTGCAGTCTCTGGTCTCTATACTGCAGTTAATTGCCTCAAACAAGGAGGACAAGAGCAGCAGGCACACAGAAATACCACCTGTGCTGATATCTCTCTTAGTCATCAACCATCGCGTCTTGGAAACATGCTGTTCCTTGAACACATCCACATCCAAATCGTTGCACTCCCTCTCCAAAAAGAATGTGTAGAGAACTTCACCAGAATTCGGCAACAGTTCAATATGACAACTTATCACTTCCTTCTCTTCTAGGACATTATGCATAAACATAAAAACACTCCCTCGTTCCAGAAGTGACTAAAACTACAGCAAGATGTTGCTTCAGCTGAATCTGAATAAATAAAAATAAAAGTAAAATCAAAATAGCATAACAGTTGAAATTGGAAAAGGAACATTTCCAGCAAAGGTAGTCGCCATATTGGATGGACGCCATATCGGGGTTTCAGAAGCCTAAGATCTCGGGGCTCTGAAGACAGGCAGATCGATGTTCAGTGTCATGACAGGAGACCCATGTGTCGTCGAGGGAGTCAGGATATCTGCTATGAGCCCAAAGACCCAGGATCTTTGCATTCTTCAGGCACAGAGCTTGAAAAAAGCAACATAACAGACTTTTTAACATTGCAAACTGGCAAGTTGTTTGTTGTCTCCCTGCTCGCTGGGAAAACAGAGAGTCCTTTTTCCTTCCTTATTAGGGAGAGAGAGAATCTGCGGTATGTCGAATGCTGGGTGTAACGCAAAGTCTTTGGGGTAACTGCAACTGTGTGTCTTTGCTATTGCTTTGCTCACGCTTAAGTGCTCAGTGGTGGTGCCGATGCCTTTTTTTGCTGGTGGGAGGAGGGGGATTGTTGCTTACCACCGCTTACGCGTGGGAGGGAAGGGAACTGGTGGGGGGGGGCAATCTTTGGGGTTCTTACGTTTATCTGTCGTTCATTCTTTGAGTGCTTCTTTGTTTTTGTGGATGTTTGCAAAGAAAAAGCATTTCAGGATGTATATTGTATACATTTCCCTGACATTAAATTCGACTTTTGAACCTTTGAACTGATTAGTTAAGAATCTAACAAAAATACAACAAAGTGACCAATTACTCATAAACATAAGACCACAAGACCATAAGATATAGCAGCAGAATTAGGCCATTTGGCCCATCAGGTCTGCTCCACCATTTCATCATGGCTGATCCATTTCCTTCTCAGTCCCAATCTCCTGCCTTCATGCCCTCACTATCAACCTTTGCTTCAAGTATGCCCAATGATTTGACTTCTACAGCTGCCTGTGGCAGTGAATTCCACAGATTCACTACTAAAGAAATTCCTGTTCATCTCCATTCTAAATGAATGCCCCTCTATTCTGAGGCTGTATCCTCTAGTATTACACTCTTCCATTTTAGGAAACATCCTCTCTACATCCACTCCATCTAGGCCTTTCAACATTCAATAGGTTTCAATGAAGCCACCCGTCAATCTTCTGAAATCCAGGGAGTAGAGGCCCAGAGCCTTCAAACACTCCTCATTTTGCATCATTCCAACCCAGAATAGGTGATCCCCTCGTGGGCTCAACCACAAGCTGCTCTAAAAAGCCACCTTGTAGGTATTCTGCAAATTCCCCCTTTTGAGATTCAGTACCAACCTGATTTTCCCAACTTACCTGCAATTGAAATCCCCTATGACTATTATAACTTTGTCCCTTTGACAAGGCATTCTCTTCCTCCCTTTGAAATTTGTAACCCACATCTTTGCTACTGTTTGAAGGTCTGTATATAACTCCCATCTGGGTCTTTTGGAGAAAGACTCATGGAAGATGACAAACTATAAGCAGATCTATGAATAGCAGAGAAGTAGCTAAGTTTTGAATATCAGGTGAATATTAGGGAACACAATACCTGTATTGAATAAATTTTAAGTCACAGTTAAATAAGAATCACGTCTTACAGTAAAATAAGGGGAATAGGAAATACACAGAACTGCATGAATCAATGCTAACAAAGAAATTATAAAATATCTGAGAATGACATACAGAGACAAGACTACAGACTGAAGCATCTCCAACAGATTGACACATCCTTCTTTGCTCATTGACCATTTTAGCTTATGTTTTAGAAGGGAATGTGGTTGCAGCCTCCATCAAGTATCTATCTAACTGACTCAATTTTCTACATGGCTGCTGATTTCCATCAGATTCAATGAGGCTCACTATTAACTAATGGTATTTTTAGACATTCTGCTTTCAATAGCTAGAAAATGCTTAAATATTCCAATATATTAATCATAATATGTGTCTGAAAGTTTCAAAATCCAAATCACAGTGTGAGATAAAATATGCAGTGAGACAATATTGAAATTCATGCTGTAGATACCTCAAATAATCGTTCCTTTGCACAGGCTAAGGAAACTATTACTACATGAGAAGCTAAAGACATGCATGGGTAGAAAAATATAAGACTTACTTTCTTGTATGGGAAGACAACAAGATTATATTTCAACTTTTCCATCACCCACTATTTCCCCCATGAAGTTTTCCTTTTTATTACAACTCATTGCATTTCACATTATTTCAGGTTATGAAATTAAATGCACTTTTCCAACTATTTATTTTAACAGAAAACTGTCTTTAATTAATATTTTGAAAATAATTTAACTTGGTTTTATATACCATTGACAACAGCTTCAGACAGCTGAGTCCTGGAGGAAAACAAAATTACTATAACATCTATGAACAAATAGAATATTTAATGTCAATATTGATGAACAATGTACTCAAATTTTCTTACAATACTGAAGATATCTTTTGGTCATTTAGTTTACACTGGTTCTCAAAGCAAGGCCGTCAATTCCTATTCCCCACTTATCACCCTGTAGTAAGTTCTCTGCCTCGTATTCATTCTCAGTTTCCCTGACTCTATTCACACTTGTACCAATTTACAATGATCAATATCTTTGTGATATGAAAGGAATCTGGAGTTGTGTAGTTGCAGCTCTTTTGGCTGCATCACTGTATGGCCCAATATAACCATCAGAAGATGAACCTGTTCACTAGTAGGCTATTTACTTTTTGGGCAGTGGACAGAGATAATCCTAAACTGGCCTGAAATTTTGCTGCAAGTGAATAGTTACTGCACTTTATTCACTGACTTGCTTAGATACAACAAACTATATCAGGAGCAAATTGGTAGCCAGTGAAGGATCACTTCCCCTTCAGGATAATGTGGGGAGGCAAGCAATGTGATCAAGATCATAAATTAATACTTCCTATCTGCGTTCATCAAGGGGGAGTTCATGAAAGGTCATGAAGTCAAGAAGGGGTACGTGGATAATCAGGAGCAGCTCAGAATTACTGAGGAGATTTAAGATGTCATGGGTTGCATAAGGGTCGATAAATCCCCAAGACCAGGCGAGATCTATCGGAAGCTGTTACGACAAGTGAGGATGGAATCAATTGAGGCTCTAATGTAGAAATTTGCACCTTTGTTAGCCACAGGCTAGATGTCAGAAGTCTGGAGCATAGCAAATATTGTTCCTTTATTTAAGGATAAACCAGGATTCTGCAGAGTGCTGGGCATGATGTCGGTGGTCAGAAAATGCTGAGGAATAGGATTTCTGAATACGGAGGGACGGGGGCTGATCCGGATTGGTCAGCATGGCTTTGTGTGGGAGAAACCCAGCTTCATTAATTTGAAAGAGTTTCTCAAGGACTGATGAGGCAGAACAGCAAACGTAGTCGATGTGGACTTTAATAAGGCATTTGACAAAGTCCCAGGTGATTGTATTGTCAAGAAGGGAAAGGCACATGGGATCCAAAAAAGCAGGCTCACTAATTGGATCCAAAGTTGGCCTGGTGATAGGATGCGGAGGTACTGGTTTTCCAAGGAAAAACATGTTTGTCGTGTTCCTTGGGTCCTTGTTGTCTACGATTATGATATGAACAAATTCTTGGTGATGCTTGATTAGTAAATTTCTCGATGATATGAAGGCTGGTTGGTTTTTTGGATAATGGGGTAAGTTTTCTAAGGCAGAAGCAGGATGTAGGAAAGGATCAGTTAGAAAGTTGGGTGTATCATTGGCAAGTGGAATTTAATCCCAAAATATAGGAAGTAATGCATTTTGGAAAGTTAAATTGTGTTAAGACACTTACAGTAAACCACTGGACACTAAGGAATGTTGATGGAACAGAGCAAACTTGGGGTTCAAGTCTACAATTCCCTGAAGGTGGCAACAGTTAGGTAGAAAGTCGAAGGCCCTTCATATCTCAGGGCCCACAATATAAAAACTGTTACAATAGGTTGCAACTTCGCAAACACTGGCTCAGGTACTGTTCTGGACACCATACTGTAGCAAGGATGGGATTACACTGGAGAGAATGAAGGGGAGATTCACCACGATGTTAGATGAGGAATGGAGGAGGTTGGTTAAAGGGCAAGACCTCCTTGGAGGTAAGCAAAACATGATCTAATATAAAATTAAAAGAGGCACACATATGGAAGATGGTTGGAACTTAATGAATATAAGACATGGGTTATAAGGTGAAAGCAAGGAGTTTAAAAAAGATTTTGAGGACTTTTATTAGAAGGTGACTGACAACTCGAACTCCCCACCGGAGGAGGCGGTGGAACAAGATACAATCACTATATTTAACAGGCATTTAGACAGGTAGGTGAATAGGCAAGGCAGAGAAGCATAAGGACAAAGAGGGCGAATGGGATTAGTGCAGGTGGGCACGGACACGGTGGGCTGGAAGTCCTGTTTCTGTACTGTACAACTCTATCCACATGTATAAGTAGTTGTACTGGTTTGGACAGGTATTTTTTTCAGATACAACACCTGAACCTAAACCCAACTCTATGCATGGCCCCATATTAGAATTCCCCTCAATGCAACCACTTGCACTACTGACTCATTTCCTAACCACAGAAGCTCCTGGAAAATTCAAAATAATAGAAATCTGAAAATTCTGCAATACAATCAGGGAACATCGAGCATTCAGTAAAGCTCCCAGGATTAATGTCATAGCCAGTGTAAACCAGCAAACAAATTACCCACCATAACAGAAAACACAGTCTTCCTTCAGCCCACTTCCTCATAAAGAACTGAAATGAATCCATACCCATTGGAGCTTTAACCCAACTGAACCAGAACACAATGATTATATGTAAATAGAAACACTTTCTGGCATCCAAACTAACAGCTTATCTATGGATTTAATACTCAAGAAGGTAATTATATATCTAATGAACCTAATTGGCCTGCCATCATTTTACACTGAAAACAGAGACATGGTCACTGAAATGATTCCTCCGCATTCGTTTGCTGTCATTCCTTTTCGCGCCTTGTTGTGCATCAGGTGGCATTTTTACCATTTCCATAGCATCTGGATGTTTTTTTTTACGAGATGTGTTGTACCCAGCATAGATGGAAAGCATGCAAGGAGCTGGCCAGATTCAAACTTGGGACCATTCACTCTGAAGTTTGGTGCTGATGCCACTACACCACAGGCTGGCTATCTCTTTGTTTAAGATTCTCCATTATGTCAGCATCACTCAGCTCTACACTCTTCCCTACAGAGTCTGGCCTTTAGGATAGGCATGTCATTTCTGACTTCAAAAATATCCTAAATATCCTAGAGCGGCAGCAAACCTTGCAGAAGTAAGCAAGCAGTGATATACATACAAAATTGCTGGTTAATCCAGACAAATTCAATAAGTTTCTTTTTTATAAAAAGTAGTTGTCAGAGAAAAGAAAATCCAGTTCTATTTGACATTTGATCAAAAAAGGTTTAGAATAAACTATCAAGGCTTGTATTTCCTATTTATTGAATCCATTACTGAACAAGAACCAATTATGTGGATTTAACCAACACAACACCATCAATATTCTTGATTACAGCTTGGTGGTTGCCTTGATGTTAAATACAAAACTCAGAATTCTGGTTGTTTACTATTATTGTCATTATTCAATGTTCTAATGCTTTCTTGTTTTAATATGTTCTACTGCAGGTCCAAATCTACAAAACTTCTCCAAATACAGGAACCCCATTTCTACTCAGGAAAACCAAAACAAAAATACAATTTCACAAATGAAACATTTGCACAATGCACTACTGGGTAAAATATTTTGATTTGGGGTACACTGGAATTATACCTTACTACAATCTTACTGCCTCTTTCCTCGGCCTTAGATCTCATATTTATTAGTAATATCTATGTCAGGCATTGATTACAGGTCAGCATTTACGACAACCATACCCTCAGTTCTAATCAACAAATTCCAAAACCTGGGCCTCTGCAAGTAGATCCTTGCAAGTTCCTCACTGAGCGACCACAGTCCATTTGGATTAGAATTAACATCTCTTCCTCACTGACAATTAAGACCATAAGACATAGAAGCAGAATTAGGCTATCTGGCCCATCGACTCCGCTCCACCATTCAATCATGGCTGATCCATTTTTTCTATCTCCTCCTAAACCCCAGTTCCTGGCCTTCTCCCCGTAACTTTGATGCCATGTCCAATCAAGAACCTATCAATCTCTGCCTTAAATACACCCAATGACCTGGCCTCCACAGCTGCATGTGGCAACAAATTCCACAAATTCACCACCCTTTGGCTAAAGAAGTTTCTCCGCATCTCTGTTTTGAAAGGGCGCCCCTCTATCCTGAGGCTATACCCTCTTGTCCTGGACTCGCCCACCATGGGAAACATCCTTTCTACTGTCTAGTCTTTTCAACATTCAAAAGGTTTCAATGAGAACCACCCCCCCATCCTTCTGAATTCCACTGAGTACAGACCCAGAGCCATCAAACGTTCCTCATATAACAACCTTTTCATTCCTAGAATCATCCTTGTAAACCTCCTCCAGACCCTCTCCAATGCCAGCACATCTCTTCTAAGATGAGGAGCACAAAACTGTTCACAATACTCAAAGAAAGGCCTCACCAGTGCCTTGTAAAGCCTCAGCATCACATCCTTGCTCTTATATTCTAGATCTATTGAAATGAATGCTAACATGGCATTTGCCTTCCTCACCACCAACTCAACCTGCAAGTGAACCTTCAGGGTGTTCGGCACAAGGACTCCCAAGTCCATACGTATCTCAGATTCCTGGATTTTCTCCCCATTTAGAAAATAGTCCGTACATTTATTTCTACTTCCGAAGTGTATGACTGTGTATCTTCTAACATTGTTTTTCATTTGCCACTTTTTTGCCCATTCTCCTAATCTAAGTCCTCCTGCATGCTACCTGTTTCCTCAATATGACCTGCCCCTCCACCAATCTTTGTAAATCATCTGCAAATTTGGCAATAAAGCCACCTATTCCATCATCTCAATCGTAAAAAGAAGTGGTCCCAACACCGACCTCTGCGGAACACTACTAATCACTGGCAACCAACTAGAAAAGGATCCTTTTATTCCCACTCGCTGCCTCCTGCCAATCAGCCAATGCTCTAACCACGTTAATAACTTTTCTGTACTATCACGGGCTCTTAACTTGGTAAGCAGCCTCGTGTGACCCTTGTCAAAAACCTTCTGAAAGTCCAAATATACGATATCCACTGCATCCCCTTTATCTATCCTACTTGTAATTTCCTCAAAGAATTCCAACAGGTTTGTCAGGCAAGATTTTCCCTGAAGTTCCTATGCTGATTTTGTACTATCGTGTCCTGTGCCAGCAAGTACTCCATTACCTCATCCTTACTGACTCCAACATCTTCCCAACCACTGAGGTCAGGCTAACTGGTCTATAATTTCCTTTCTGCTGCCTTCCTCCCTTCTTAAAGAGACCCTATTGTAAAGATTTCCTCTGATCTGGGTGAGTGACTTATGTACCTTTAGGTCTTTCAGCTTTTTGAGTACCTCCTCCCTTGTAACAGTAACATTTCTCTTCCTTCACACACCACATCAGGCTCACTGTTAGTGTCTTCCACAGTGAAGACTGATGTAAAATACTCATCTAGTTCATCAGCCATCTCCTTATCCCCCGTTATCATTTCTCCTGCCTCATTTTCTAATGGTCCTACATCCACTCTCATTTCTCTTTTATTTTTAACATACTTGAAAAAAAATGACATACCTGAAAAATTGGAGGGATGGGTTAGTAAATTTGCTGATGACACAAAGGTTGGAGGTGTTGTGGATAGTATGGAGGGCTGTCAGAGATTACAGCGGGACATTGATAGGATGCAAAACTGGGCTGAGAAGTGGCACATGGAGTTCAACCCAGATAAGTGTGAGGTGGTTCATTTTAGTAGGTCAAATATGATGGCAGAATATAGTATTAATGGTAAGACTCATAGCAGTGTGGAGGATCGGAGGGATCTTGGGGTCTGAGTCCATAGGACACTCAAAGCTGCTGTGCAGGTTGACTCTGTGGTAAAGAAAGCATACAGTTCATTGGCCTTCATCAATCATGGGATTGAGTTTAGGAGTCGAGAGGTAATGTTGCAGCTTCATAGCCGCCACCATCGTCCCCGTGCCGAAGAAGTCTTCAGTGTCCCGTTGCACTCACATCCATCATCATGTTTCGAGAGGCTCGTCATGAGGCACATCAAGACCCTGTTACCACCCTCACTGGACCCCCTGCAGTTTGTGTATCATCCCAACCGCTCAACAGGCAACGGCATTACCACCACCCTCCACCTAGCCCTCACCCACCTGGGCAAAAAGGACACGTACATTCGAATGCTGTGTTCATAGACTTCATTTCAGCATTCAGCACAATCATTCCTCAGCACCTGATTGGAAAGCTGAGACTGCTGGGCCTGAACACCTCCCTCTGCAACAGGATCCTACACTTCCAGACTGGAAGACCTCAGTCAGTCCAGATCGGGACCGGCATCTCCAACACCATCACACTGAGCACGGGTGCTCCCCAGGGCTGTGTGCTCAGTCCACTGCTGTTCACTCTGCTGACCCATGACTGTGCAGCAATACACAGCTTGAAACACATCATCACGTTCGCCGATGACACAACCATGGTGGGTCTTATCAGCAAGAACAATGAGTCAGCATACAGAGAGGAGGTGCAGCGGCTAACGGACTGGTGCAGAAACAACAACCTGTCTCTGAATGCGAACAAAACAAAAGAGGTGGTTGTTGACTTCAGGAGAGCACAGAGTGACCACTCTCTGCTGAACATTGCTGGCTCCTCCTTTGAAATTTCTTGGTGTTCACCTGGTGGAGAATCTCACCTGGTCCCTCAACACCAGCTCCATAGCAAAGAAAGCCCAGCAGCGTCTCTACTTTCTGCGAAGGCTCAGAGAAGTCCATCTCCCCCCCCCCCCCCATCCTCATCACATTCTACAGGGGTTGTATTGAGAGTATCCTGAGCAGCTGCATCACTGCCTGGTTCGGAAGTTGCACCATCTCGGATCGCAAGACCCTGCAGCGGATAGTGAGGCCAGTTGAGAAGATCATCGGGGTCTCTCTTCCCACCATTACAGACATTTACACACACACTACACCCGCTAAGCCAACAGCATTGTGATAGACCCCACATATCCTTCATACAAACTCTTCTCCCTCCTGCCTTCTGGCAAAAAGTATTTAGGCTCACACAACCAGACTGTGCAACAGTCTCTTCCCCCAAGCCATCAGACTCCTCAATACCCAGAGTCTAGACTGACATCTAAATCTTTTATTATTATATTGAAATTTGTCCTCTACTGTATCTGTTGTCTTGTTTATTAATTACTGTACTGCCCTGCACTGTTTTGTGCACTTTATGTAGTCCTGCACAGGTCTGTAGTCTAGTGTAGTTCTTATGTTGTTTTATGTAGTCTAGTGTAGCCTTGTGCTGTTTCACAAAGTCTAGTGTAGTTTTGTGTTGTTTCATGTAGCACCAGGGTCCTGGAGGAACGTTGTTTCATTTTTACTGTGTACTTTACCAGCAGTTTATGGTCGAAATGACAATAAAAAGCAACTTGACTTGACTTGATATAGGACCCTGCTCAGACCTCACTTGAGTACCATGCTCAGTTCTGGTTGCCTCACTATAGGAAGGATGTGGAAACCATAGAAAGGGTGCAGAGGAGATTTACAAGGATGTTGCCTGGATTGGGGAACATGCCTTATGAGAATAGGTTGAGAGAACTTGGCTGTTTTTCCTTGGAGCGACGGAGGAGAGGTGACCTGATAGAGGCGTATAAGTTGATTAGAGGCATTGTTCGTGTGGATAGTCAGAGGCTTTTTCCTAGGGCTGAAATGGCTAACACGAGAGGGCACAGTTTTAAGGTGCTTGGAAGCGGGTACAGAGGAGATGTCAGGGGTAAGTTTTTTTACGCAGAGTGGTGACTGCGTGGAATGGGCTGCTGGCAACAGTGGTGGAGGCGGATACGGTAGGGTCTTTTAAGAGACTCCTGGAAAGGTACATGGAGCTCAGAAAAATAGAGTGTTATGGGTAATCCTAGGTAATTTCTCAATTAAGGACATGTTTGGCTCTGCTTTGTGGGCCGAAGGGCCTCTACTGTGCTGTAGGTTTTTTCTGTTTCTATGTTTCTAATGCAAGCTTAGCCCACTGCACTATTCTTTCTAATAACACAAACACTGCACAAACACCACCTATAAAATTGTTGATGACACAATTATTGTAGGCAAAATTTCAATGTTGACAAGGAAGTGTACAGAAGCAAAGTAGTACAGCTGGTCAATGGTGTCATAACAACAACCTTCAACATCAGTAAGAAGAAGAATTTCACTGTGGACTTCTGTAAGGGTAACTTAGGGAAATACCAGTCGTCTTTGAGGGACAAGCCATGGGAAGGGTGAACAGTTTCAAGTTCCTGAGTGCCAACATCTCTGAAGATCTATCTTGGGCCCCACATATTGCTGCAATTACAAAAACAGCACAACAGCATCTATATTTCATTAGGAGTTTGAGGAGACTTTTTATTCACCGAAGATACTTTCAATTGCTACAGATGTACCATGGAGAGCATTCTAATTGGAATGATACTTGGCAGGATACTTGGAAATGTGGAGGAGCATGTCCACAGATCCCTGAAAGTTGCCTCACAGGTAGATAGGGTAGTTAAGAAAGCTTATGGAGTGTTAGCTTTCATAAGTCGAGGGATAGAGTTTAAGATGCAGCTCTATAAAATTCTGGTTAGACCACACTTGGAGTACTCTGTCCAGTTCTGGTCGCCTCACTATAGGAAGGATGTGGAAGCAATGGAAAAGGTACAGAGGAGATATACCAGGATTCTGCCTGGTTTAGAGAGTGTGCATTATGATCAGAGATTAAGGGAGAGGACTTTACTCTCTGGAGAGGAGGAGGAGGAGAAGAGGAGACATGATAGAGGTATACAAGATATTAAGAAGAATAGATAGAGTGGACAGCCAGCGTCTCTTCGCCAGGGCACCACTGCTCAGTACAAGAGGACGTGGCTTTAAGGTAAGGGGTGGAAAGTTCAAGGGGGATATTAGAGGAAGGTTTTTCACTCAGAGAGTGGTTGGTTCCTGGAACGCACTGCCTGAGTCAGTGGTGGAGGCAGATATACTAGTGAAATTTAAGAGACTACTAGACAGGTATATGAAGGGATTTAAGGTGGAGGATTATATGGGAGGCAGGGTTTAAGGGTCGGCACAACATTGTGGGCTGAAAGGCCTGTACTGCGCTGTATTGTTCTATGTACTTCACCATCTGGTACAGAGAGGTGGCCCCCACTGCACAGGATTGCAGAAAGTTGCAAACTGAGTCAGCCACGTCATGGGTAGTAGCCTCTCCAGCATTCAGGATATCTTCAAGGAGCAAAACTTCAAAAAAGTAGCATCCATCATTAAGGACCCTCAAGAGCCAGGATAGGCACTTTTCTCATTGATACCATCAAGGAGGGCGCAACAGGAGCCCAAATTCACACACTCAACATCTCAAGAACAGCATCTTCCTCTTCGCCATCAGATTTCTGAATGGAGAATGACTCCACGAACAGTACCTCACTACTTCTCCCTTTCTTTTTGCACTACTGATTTAAGAGCAACTGCAATGATATTAGGAAGCACTCCGTCATATTTAGTTAGAAGGAAATCTGGATCTCTCTCCTCCACCAAATAATTTAACATTTACAAGCAGCTTTGTGCTTTGTTTAGGCTCGGCACTAAATAAATGCCCAGCCAAGTTAAGGGACAACCGTAACCGACCTGTGGAATAGGTTTGAGGTGCTCCTCCTGAACTCTGCATTTCAACTGTATTATCATCCTACTATATTGCCCAAACTCCCCTTGAGCATTATTACAGGTCCATAGTACAGCTGAAGTTATTTCAAAAAATAAAGGTTAATAGAAACACCTAAGTGATGGATAATTGGTATTTTTCCCATAAACACATAATTCTGCATTAGCTTTTTCACACAGTTACATTTGGCCATTTCAACTTGTAATCTACATATTTGCCATATTTTGTTCAACCACTGTCACAAATACAATTAGGGTTTGACGTGAAGTTTCATTTTGAGCAGACAATGCAAAATGGCTTTGTCATTTGACAAGACTGGGAAGGGTTCTTTCAAAATAAATGCATTAGCTGGTCACAGATGATGACCCTGCACCACTTGCAGCAATTCTTCCATGAATACAAGTTGTCTAAGTGCACACAAAATAAGAGAAACTTTCAATCTTGACAGGACCAGAAAACTGGCAGAAATATAATTGCCCCTTAGTATAACCATTCCAACTAATTCCCTTTGTATGCCTTAGTCTTCCACATTCCTTTGAAAACTCTTCAGTTTTAAATTCCAAAACTGGTTTATCATTCAATTGTAATTTTAACACATAATGTATTTCAATTGTGAATATGAGATGATGAGGATGGGGTTGGTGGGAGGAGGTGGGGGTGGAACAAGGAGAGGATGAACAGGAATAATAGTCTCTTCCTCCATGAAAGAATCACAAAACTACATGCAATAAAGTCAGGTATTGGAAGGCTGCAGATGCTCAATCCATAACTTAACAGAATGAGAGTGAGAGTGTGGGGGGGAAAGAGAGAATGATAGGAGAGTGGGGGGAGATAGAGAAGGAGAGCTTGAGAGAGAGAGAGAAAGGGGGAGAGGAGAGGGGGGGAGAGAGAGGTAGGGAGGGAGAGAGGGAGATAGTTTTCATGTGTTCAGTATTTCCACATGTAAATATAAAAATCCAGAGCTGGTAATGATTTACAGCCAAGTCACATTCACACCAAGGGCCCTGCTCTATTCTTACTACAGCCATCAGAAGACAATACAAGAGCCTCAAGACTCACACCTTCAGCTTCAAGAACAGTAACTACCCTTCAACCATCATGCTCTTGAACAAAAGGGGATAGCTACACACATTCTATTTCTGGTGTTCCCACAACAAATTTATTACAAATTACTATATCTGCACATTGCACATTCAGATGGAGACATAATGTAAAGATTTTTCTCCTGGTGTAGGTGAAGGATGTAAGAAGTAAAGCCTATTCAATTCAATTCAAAAACGGATGGTCTCACTTTAAGGACTCTGTATCTTGTTATTTCATGCTCCCATTATTTAATTTATTTATAATTGTATTTGCACAGTCTGATGTTCAATGATCCTGTTTAGTTACTGTTCTATAGATTTGCTAAATATGCCCACAGGTGTCATGTACATAAGTACTCTGATAGTAAATTTTACTTTGAAATTTGAACACTTCAATTTTAGACTCGTTGTGGAGCAACAGAAATTTGGGCTAAGTGCCCTACACATACATATATATTAGACTCATAAATGGATTCTGCAGCAGGTAAAAGTAACTCAAGTCTTTTCCCTTAAACAATGTTTTAAGGAGACTATTAGATTAGATGGGCTGAAGGGTCTGTTTCTGTGCTGTACTTCTCTGCGATTCTATGGTTATTACCAATGGCTATGTACATGCTGATAAAGATACCAACTCTAGCGGGATGTTTTCCCAGAGAGTTCACTCATCACCGTCCATTTTGCACAGTCCAGTAGTCAAGTAACCCCTCTTCCCCAATGATGCAACCAATGAACTGTTCAAACAGAGAAAAACAATCAATTGTTTTAAAAACCTGATGATTCTGTTCCACATTATTCACTACAGGTACAGCTAATTAGCCTTCAATGTCAGACTGCTTTAGGACAGTCTTCGGCACTGAGCAATGCAAAATGTTACCACATTACTATTAATGTTAAACTAATAATGACATGGTTCCTCTCATCTCTGGCTTCCCCCTTCAAATTCCTTCTCTGTCTCCAGTTTCCTCTTTTCACAAGCTTCAATTTCCCTTCCTTGCCCACTTCCAGTGGCTCTCTTGGTCACTGTTACACAGCAACTGCTGGCTCAAAACCACAAGCAAAGACACACAACCGTAGAGAATCCAACTTTCATAAAGAAAATTCAATCATGAACATCACGTGGACACAGTTAGTCTGAAACCCAAAATAATACCAGAGTGTGTTAAGAGCGCCAGAGTGTCATAACACAAAACCCCATGTGTCCTCCCAAGTTGACCTAAAGGCTCCGACTTGACTTCAAAGAGGAGCATAGGAGTTGTCTCATGCACTGGGTAATGTTTATTCAATGATCAACATCATGTAAAACCCATTCCCCGGTCATTACCATGTGTTGCTTCTGAGAGCTTGTGTGCAGATCGGCTGCCACATAAAACCTGCATTGCAACAGCACACCTTGTTAGCAGTAAAGAAGCTTACAGAGATATGAAAAAGACTATGTAAATACAAGCACAAACAAGGGACCAATCTGCAGATGCTGGAAATCCAAGTACACGTACAAAATGCTGGAGGAACCCAGCAGGCTGGGCAGAATCTATGCAAAAGATTACAGTTGACACTTCGGGCCAAGATCTGCTATGGGTCTCAGCCTGAAATGTCCACTGTACTCTTTTTCATAGACGCTGCCCGGCCCGCCGAGTTCCACCAGCATTTTGTGTGTTGCTATGTAAATACAAGTCTTCTTTTCTTCAAAGATCCGACTGCAGGTACAACCTAATTTTTAAAAAAGTTACTCTCTTTGAAAGGAATATATTGATCCCTTAAATACTCAATGGCATTAAGTGTCCCAAGCATACAAAAAGATACCATGCCTACTTTCTTCGAGTTAAATGGCTGGCAGGAAACATGCATGCAGCAGAAGCAGGAAAAATAAGAAAACTGCCTTTAAAGCCCGTTGCTTTTACAGTTCACTTTTAAAAATTCATCTTCAGTGGGATGTGGGCACTACAAGCTGGACAAGCTTTAACAAAAAATTCTGGATTTGAATCATTAGCTGTTTCTCATTCCACAGATGTTGCCTGACCTGCTGAGTTTTTCTATCATTTTTCATTTTTATTTGGTGATTGTAGGGATGATTTGCAGTGGACTGAAAAGCTTGAGCATATAGATATTAAGGAAGAGGATGTGCTGGAGTTTTTAGAAAATATCGAGTTGGATAAGTCGTCAGGACCAGATGAAATGTACCCCAGGCTATTGTGGGAGGCGAGGGAGGAGATTGCTGAGCCTCTGGCAATGATCTTTACATCATCAATGAGGATGGGAGAGGGTCTGGAGGATTGGAGTGTTGTGGATGTTGTTCCCTTATTCAAGAAAGGGAGTAGAGATAGCCCAGGAAATTATAGGCCAGTGAGTCCTACTTCAGTGGTTGGTAAGTTGATGGAGAACATCCTGAGAGGCAGGATTTATGAACATTTGGCGATGCATAATATGATTAGGAATAGTCAGCATGGCTTTGTCAAAGGCAGGTTGTGCCTTACAAGCCTGATTGTATTTTTTGAGGATGTGACTAAACACATTGATGAAGGTGGAGCAGTAGAAGTAGTATATATGGATTTCAGCAAGGCATTTGATAAGGTATCCCATGCAAGGCTTATTGAGAAAGTAAGGAGGCATGAGATCCAAAGGGGACATGCCTTTTTGGATCCAGATCCGGCTTGCCCACAGAAGGCAAAGAGTGCTTATAGATGGGTCATATTCTGCATGGAAGTCAGTGACCAGTGGTGTGCCTCAGGGATCTGTTTTGGGACCCCTACTCTTTGTGATTTTTATAAATGATCTGGGTGAGGAAGTGGTGGGATGAGTTAGTAAATTTGATGATGACACACAAGGTTGGGGGTGTCGTGGATAGTGTGGAGAGCTGTCAGAGGTTACAGTGGGACACTGATAGGATGCAAAGCTAGGCTGAGAAGTGGCAGATGGAGTTCAACCCAGATAAGTGTGAGGTGGTTCATTTTGTTAGGTCAAATATGATGGCAGAATATAGCATTAATGGTAAGACTCTTGGCAGTGTGGAGGATCAGAGGGATCTTGGGGTCCGAGTCCATAGGACACTCAAAGCTGCTGCGCAGGTTGACTCAATAGTTAAGAAGGCATATTCATCAATCATTGGCCTTCATCAATCATGGGACTGAGTTTAAGAGCTGAGAGGTAATGTTGCAGCTATATAGGACCCTGGTCAGACCCCACATGGGAGTACTGTGCTCAGTTCTGGTCGCCTCACTACAGGAAGGACATGGAAACCATAGAAAGGGTGCAGTGGAGATTTACCAGGATGTTGCCTGGATTGGGGAGCATTCCTTATGAGAATAAATTGAGTGAACTCGGCCTTTTCTCCTTGGAGCAACAGAGGATGAGAGGCTAACTGATAGATGTGTACAAGTTATTGAGAGGCATTGATCTTGTGGATAGTAAGAGGCTTTTCCCCAGGGCTGAAATGGCTAGCATGAGAGGGCATTGTTTTAAGGTGCATGGAAGTAGGCATAGAGGAGATGTCAGGGGTACATTTTTTACGCAGAGTAGTGAGTGTGTGGAATGGGCTGCTGGTGGCAGTGGTGGAGGGAAAAATGATAGGGTCTTTTAAGAGACTCCTGGATGGCTACATGGAGGTTAGAATAATAGAGGGCTATGGGTAAACCTAGGTGGTTCCAAGGTAGGGACATGTTCAGCACAGCTTTGTGGACCAAAGGGCCTGTATTGTGCTGTAGGTTTTCTATGTTTCTATGTTTTATTTGAGATTTCCAATATTAATTTTGAATTTTCAGAATTAATCATTCCCGGGATATGTGGTGGTGAATCGATCCCTGGAATTGTGATCACCCACCCTTCTGATGAATGTGCACCCCCCGCACTATTGGTTAAGTGGTTCCATTCTTGAGATGCCTGAAAAATGGCATATATCCAAGTTCAAATGACATGAGTCTGAAGCACATCTTACAAGTGAAGGGGCATCCATGCTCTTGTAGACCTGATGATTGGTTAACAGCCAAAAATCCTTGGGTTTCGGACTATTAACCAATTCTATATCATGCTGCCATATTGGCTGCAACCCCTCATCACTGTAGATGGGCTGAAATGCAGTATGGGCTGAGTCAGCAGATCTTAGCCCCCCACTCGTGGCCTAATTAGTCCTAGATGAACAGAAGCCAAAATAAAATCTGTTAGATTGTTAACCAGACCACCACCATGTAAAATAAATATAGTTGCATTTGGCAATTTTACTCTCTGCATTTGGCAAATTGGTTTATTATTGTCACATTGACCATAGTATGGTGACAAAAATCTATTCAGATCATTTCATAATAAGAGTGCATTGAGTTATAAGAGAAAAAAAATAACAGAATGCAGAATCAAGTGCAGTGCAGGCAGATAATAATGTGCAAGGTCATTACAGGATAGATTGTGAGATCCATTGCATCACACTGTTAAAAACTACTGAACATACTGTCTTACAACAGCTGATAGAAGCTGCCCTTGAACCATGGTAAATGCTGTCAGGGCTTTGTATCTGCTGCCCAATGGAAAGCCGGAAATTAGGGAATGTTCATGGTGGGTGGAGACTTTGGTTATGTTGATTGTTCTACTGACGCAGGGAGAAGTATAGAAGGAGTTCAGAAGGGGAGGCTGGTTTCCATAATGTGGTGAACTGCCTCCACACTCGACGCAGTGTCTTGCAGTCTTGGGTAGAGCAGTTGCCAGACATCGCTGTGGTACATCTGGATAAGATGCTTTCTATGGAGCACAGACAAAAATTGGTGAGGGTCAAAGAGGACATGTCAAAATTTCTTTAGCCTCCTGAAGAACTGGAGGTGCTGAGGACTTCTCTGGCCATGTCTTCTACATGTACGTACTCAACATGATATTCTCAGTGTACTTGCTTGGAACTTAACTAGTACACTGAGAATCTATCTAGAGTTAGCAGTACGTTCATTGTGTAAGATGTGATAACTACATCTGCAAAGTTTACTGAGCTTTAGCTCCTTACAGACTGTGTTAAGGAACTGGAGCTGCAGCTTGATGACCTTCAGCTCATACCAGAGAATGAGGAGGTGATAGCGAGGCTACAGAGAGGTAGTAGCTCCTACGTTGCAAGAGGCTGGTACCTGGGTGACTGTCAGGTGAGGGTAAGAGAATAGGTACCCAGTATAGAGTACCCTTGTGGACTTCCCCTCAATAATAAAGATATCAATTTTGGTATGGTTGATTGGGGGGAATTACCTATCAAACAGAAGCTAGTTAGAGGAACCAACAGGAAATTCTGTGGACATGAAAAAAAAACCCTGAAAAGTTTGTTGCCTCCCAGATCCCAGGTGAGCAGCCAGACATAGGTAGGGAAAAGGAGGAGGTTGTGAAGAAAGATCTTAGGGAGTAATTAAAGCTGAAAAGGAGTAATCTCTGGATTGGTGCCTGTGCCACATGCCAGGGAAAGTGAGAATAGGATGGTTTGGCAGATAAATGCATGGGTCACACCACATTTGAAATATTTAGAGTAATTTGGGGCCCCTTATCTAAGAAAAGATGTTCTGGCATTGGAATGGGTCCAGAGGAGGTTCATGGGAATTATTCTAGGAATGAAAGGTTAAATATATGAGTAGCATTTAATGGCTCTGGGCCTGTCCTTGCAGGTGTATAGAACGAGGGAGGATCTCACTGAAACATATTAAGTATTGAAATGCTTAGATAGAGTGGATGTGCAGAGGATGTTTTCTATAGTGGGTGAGTCCAGAATCAGAAGGCACAGCTTCAGCATAGATGGTGGTCCATTTAGAACAGGGATGAGGAAGAATTTATTCAGCCAGAAGATAGTGAATCTGTGGAATTCATTGATTCAGATGACTGTGTAAGTCAGGCCATTGGGTACATTGGTAGTGAAATGAGGACACCTTTTTTTCCCCTTATTAAGGAGAGAGAGCGCCTGTGGTATGTTGAACACCGGGTGAACAAGTAGTCTTTGGGGTACTGCATCTTTATTAAGGCTTTGCTACACACTTGGGTGTTCAGTGGGGGGTGCCAATGCTTTTTTGTTGGTGGGGGGAGGGGGTCATTGCTTTGCTGCTGTTTATGTGTGGGGTGGGAGGGGGCAGTTGGAGAGAATTTGGGGTTCTAACATTTAACTGTCATCCATTCTTTTTTTGTGGATGTTTATCAAGAAAAAGAATTTCAGGATGTTTTCTGTATACATATCTCTGACATTAAATGTACCTATTAAAACTTATTTAGAGCGGAGGTTGATAGGTTTTTGTTAGTCAGGGCATAAAAGTCAGCCATGATGAAATGGCATGGCAAAATTGCCCATTTTTCCTGTATCTTATGCTTGGTGCAGAACAGGCTATTGGTGATGTTCTTGAAGACTTCAACCTGCTGAATCTCAACATCTTTGATGTAAACAACAGCATGTGCACAATCCCTCTTCCTGAAGTCAATGACCAGCACTTCTGTTTCATTTTTTTTTTTGTTTCATTTCTGTTTCTGTCTTCTTCCTGTATGGAACTCATCGTTAGGTTTAGATTTGGATGACTAACCCAGTGTCATCTGCAAAAACGTAGATGGAGTTCGGGTAAAATCTGGCCACGCAGTCATTAGTGCACAGGGAGTAGAGTAGGGGGCTGAGGATGCAGCCTTGTGGAGCAGCACTGCAGAGAATAACCCAGGTGGACATGTTGCTGCCTATCCTTACAGATCGCAGTCAGATGGTCAGCAAGCTGAATATCTTGTAAGAGCAGATTTTTAGTTCCAGGTTTAGGAGTTTGGAGTTGAGCTTGCTTGGGGTTATACTACTGAAGTCAATAAACAGTAATCTAATACAGTCTGACAGCCAATGTCAGAGTCCTAGAGACATACAGAATGCAAGCATGCCTTTGGGCAGTGCAAATGGCCTTCAACCATCCATTATTACATTTTTTATATATAAATTCTCCTCACATTTTCTTCAACTTTACTGATTCTACTCACTCACTTAGACACGAGTGGCAATTTACAGTTACCAATTAATCTGCCAATTCACAAGTTTTTGAGATGAGAGATGAAACTGGAGCACATGAAGAGCTTGCATGGTCACAGAGAAAATATGCACACTGCAGAGAAACAGCACCTCACTTTTGTTCTCTTTTTGTAATACTTAAATATATACTATATTTCTTATTGCTACTTACAATAACCTTCCTGCTGCAGCAAAACAACAAACTTGATGACCAATGTCAGTGATGATAAATCTGACTCTGCTATCTGAAGTCTCCTGCCATGAGGCAGCAGTGCTTTCAGCTACACCACTGTAGTACCCAGATGTCTAGCCTCAATGCTGAGAATTATAAATTGGTCAGGTGAATTGCTCGCACACAATGGGACCATGTTTCACTTTGATATTTCAAATGCAGCATTCATCATGAAATCCGAATATTTATATTGTTTGATAGAGTCATTGTATTAAACTGCAAGGGACTAAGAAGCTGTCACTTAAAAGTCAGGTATATACCTAAGGAAAGTCAGTGAATTGTTCAAAGAACAAATACACTCTACCTTACAGCTCATTAATTGTAACTCTGCACAAAATGGCAAAGTACACAGGGATCTGCCAAAGCAAACAATGCTGAACATCTCGTTAAAGGGCACTGATGCCTAAACCTATTGAATCAAACAAGTCATCAATCAGACGACTGGGTTTAGCTTTTCTCCATTTGGTGGCCATTCAGAAAACAACAAAATGAATCACCTTCCTCTACATTTAACAGAATTTCACAGTTAAGTATTTTCTGGCATAACAAAGCTAGGTCTGTTTACACTGTAAACTTGTAACAAGTTCCCTTAGCTTTTGATGCAAGGAAGTAGAAACTATACTCATACATCAGCAGTTCCCAAACTTCTTTATGCCATGGACTCCTACAAATGACCAAGGGGTTTGTGGAGCCCAGGTTGGGCACCCCTGACATACACATAACAGTGACAATAAAAATGGTAAGTCTTTTGTGGACTTTAAGTTTATTAAAGGAATTTAAGGTTAGCAGACCATGCTGTGTTTTATATATATCTATATATAAAACTTGCTGTCTGCTTCAGCACCAAACCACAAATATTTTGCCTCCTGAATGCTTTTGGGTGTATCTTATCAGTTTTGGCCTGCTGATCATGAAAATCACCATGAAATTTGCTTAATAAGAGAAAATCTGCAGATGCCGTAAATCCAAGCAGCACACACAAAATGCTGGAGGAACTCAGCAGGCCAGGCTGCATCTATGGAAAAGAGTAAACAGTCAATGTTTCGGGTAGAGACCTTTCATCAGGACACTGACCTGTAACATTTTTTAAAAAAATCACCAATAATTGTTATTTCAATTCAAAATTCAAGTCAATTAAAATGTTGCCCACAATGTAAGATGAAAAGTTTTCTATCTTGTCCAAGCATGCCTGGGCACGCCTAGGCAGGGCAGATGCTGCGGACAAGTTTTAGCAAAATGAGAATCAGGTTTATTATCACCAGCATGTGATAATTTTGTTAAATTTGTTACCTTAGCAGCAGCAGCAGTTCAATGCAGTACATAATCTAGCAGAGAGAAAAATAATAAACAAAATAAAAATAATAAACAAGTTGTAGTGTTCTCACTCGGGTGTAACGGAACAATGAGCTAAACACCGAGTTAAACCTTTGTCAATAACGACAGGATCACAGTAAGATTAACTGTTTACTGTTCACTCTTCCACATTGACGTATGGTGAAAACTGTGGATAAAACAATACAAGATTTGTACAGCATTTGTTTCCTTCTTGATATTACAATTACATCGTAAATACTTGCAAAAGTAAAACTACAACAACTACATTACATTAAAGTGCAGCATACAGTCAGACTCTACCTACGCCATTGACTGCTTTAAATACACTTCAACGCAAACTATCCACAACTCTTTAACTAACGAAAACATAAACATTATCGACCGTCGTTACTTTTAACAGTATCGGCATTAACATTTTAATTCAACATATCGATTATCTCATGACTCACAGCGTTGCTTTCACTATGTTCCTAGTGCATAGAGAGAGAACTTTGCTGGCGCAGCTCGCGCTCACACATGTATCTTCCCCCCACCTTCCTGTTTTTCCAAACCGGTATTTTCCCACAGGACATGGCAAAACCGGATGTGATGTCATCGCATGCCGCGATATCTCACAGACAACTTTAAACAATCCTAACTTTAACTAGAATCCTAGCAAACGAATTACTAAGCGAAAATATTATAAACTAAATAACTGCCATAAAGGCAACACATAAGTAAATCAATTACGTATGTTGAATAGAGTTAAAAATGTGCAAAACAGAAATACTGTATATTAAAAAAGTGAGGTATAAAACCATCACGTTGTAGTCGCGCACAAAGTGCTACAAAAGGAACACACAGAGGCAGAGAGCTGAACTCAGAATGGCTTACTGATTCAAATTTGCGCACTTAAATCCCCCCTCCTATGGGTCCCTGCGACCAGCGGGGCGGACGTGACGTCAGACTGTCCCCAGAAGGTCTGCCTCGAGTGGGCCACGCGTCTGCCTGCAGTTCCCGATGGCGGTTCGAGCCCCGTGTGTGCGGACTGCCACAACACCCCCACCCCACAGAAACGTCCATCGGGGGAGTGGAGCCCTCAGTCTGTGTGGCTTGCCTGGGTGGCCGGCCTCGCTGGCGCGGTGCGGTTACCCTCACTGGTTACTCAATGTCCAAGTGTGCTGGTTTGAGGTGGTCCACTGTAAAATGCTCTTCCCAGCCACCCACCTCCACGACACACTTGGTTCAGTTGTGCCGGATCACCCTGAAGGGTCCCTCATACGGCCACTGTAGAGGTGACCTGTGTATGCCCCTGCGAATAAAAACATACTCACAGTCTCGGTCTTTAGGGGTGAAGGATGGCGTGGGACCATGCCTGGAGGTCAGGACCAGTGCCAGGGTCCCTACCTTGTCCCGCAGCCTCGTTAGCACTGCTGCTGGAGTTTCTTCCAAACCTCTGGTACAAACTCGCTTGGGACCGTCAGGGGGGCGCCTTAGACCAATTCTGCCGAGGAGGTGCCCAGGTCCTCCTTGGGGGCTGTGCGGATGCCCAGAAAGACCCAGGGAAGTTCGTCTGCCCAGTTGGGCGCCCTGATGCCAGTGGAATCACTGTACCAAACTGTCGGACTGGGGATGGTACGCTGTGGTGTGATGCAGCTGGGTGCCCAGGAGCTGCACCAGAGCTGTCCACAAACCAGACGTGAACTGCACCCCTCTGTCAGAGGTGATGTCCATTGGGAGGCCGAACTTGGTGATCCAGTTCGCGATGAGCGCCCTGGCGCAGGACTCAGTGGACATGTCTGAGAACAGTACGGGTTCGGCCATCTGGTGGACCTGTCTACCACGGTAAAGATATACCTGGCGCCCTGGGAGACTGGCAGGGGGCCAACGATGTCCACGTGGATGTGTTGGAACCTCCTTTGCATCGGCTGAAACTGCTGGATGGGGAGCCTTCACGTGCCGCTGGACTTTGGCGGTCTGGCAGTGTACGCAGGTCCTGGCCCAGTGTCCGACCTGTTTGTGCAAACTGTGCCAGACGAATCTGTCTGCTACCAGCTTGATGGACGCCCGGATGGACGGGTGAGCCAGGTCGTGCAGCGTGTCGAACACCCGGCGCCTCCATGCTGCTGATACCACTGGTCGGGTCTTGCCGGTAGACACATCGTACAGGAGTCGATCCCCTGCCGGGCTGATGGAGATGTCCTCCAACTGGAGCCCTGAAACGGTGGTGCGGTAAGCCGGGATCTCAGTGTCCGACCGTTGTGCTTCCGCCAGTGCTGCGTAGTCTATTCCTGAGGACGATATGCCTACTGAGTGGAGGCAGGAGCGAGACAGTGTGTCGGCAACAATGTTGTTCTTCCCTGCGATGTGGCGTACGTCCGTGGTGAATTCTGAAATAAAGGACAGATGCCTCTGCTGCCAAGCCAACCAGGGGTCCGATACCTTGGCCAGTGTAAAGGTGAGAGGCTTGTCGTCCGTGTACACGGTGAACTCCCTTCCCTCAAGGAAGTACCGGAAATGCCGGACAGCCAGGTAGCGCACTAGCAACTCTCTATCAAAGGCGCTGTACTTCACCCTCTGGTGGCCGTAGGTGCCGGCTGAAGAAAGCGAGTGGTCCTCGACGAGCTGCTCCAGGACTCCGTCGACTGCCGTGTTGGAAGCGTCAACTGTGAGTGCTGTGGGTACATCGACTCTCGGGTGCACTAGGGGGGGCCACCTTTGCCAGCACCTCCTTGGCCTGCTCGAACGCCTCCATGGACTCCGCATCCCATGCCACTGGCCTTGCCGGCCGTCAGGCTGAACAAGAGTCTCATGATGCATACCGCCACCGGCACGAACCGATGATAGAAATTGACCATCCCTACAAACTCCTGCAGGCCCTGGACCGTGCTGGGCTTGGGGAACTGGCGGATGGCCTGGACCTTGTCCGGTAGGGGAACTGCGCCATGTCGGTTGACTCTGTGGCCCAAGAAGTCGATCTCCGTCAGCCCGAACTGGCATTTCGCTGGATTGATTGCCAGTCTGTGGTCGCTCAGGCGTTGGCAGAGCTGGCGCAAATGTGCCACGTGCTCTTGGTGCGAACTGCTAGCCACCAGGATATCGTCCAAGTAAATGAAAACAAAATCCAGGCCGCGTCCCACCGAGTCCATGAGCCTTTGGAAAGTTTGGGCTGCATTCTTGAGATTGAAAGGCATCCTCAGGAATTTGAACAAGCCGAACGGGGTGATGAGGACTGTCTTGGGCACGTCGTTGGGGTGCACTGGGATCTGATGGTATCCCCTGACCAGGTCGATTTTGGAGAAGATGGTCGCTCCGTGCAGGTTCGCCGAGAAGTCCTGGATGGTATCTGTTGGCGGTTATGGCGTCGAGCCTTCTGTAGTCTCCGCAGGGCCTCCATCCTCCCGTGGACTTGGGCGCCATGTGCAGCGGGGATGCCCACGGGCTGGCTGAGTGGTGTACGATTCCCAGCTTACAGAACTCCTCCTTGGAAAGGTGGTGCTTGTCCAATGGGAGCCTGCGAGCTCAGGCATGTAGCGGCGGGCCTTGCGTGGGGATATGGTACTGCATGCCGTGTTTGGGGTCGGCTGTGGAGAACTGCAAGGTGACTATGGAGGGGAATTTCGCCAACACCCTGGCGAATTCGTTACCCGAGAGGGTCATGGAATCCAGGTGGAGGGCCGGTAGCTTGGCTTCTCCAAGCTGGAAAGTCTGGAACGCCTCAGCGTGGACCAAATGCCGGCCTTTTAGGTCGACCAGGAGGCAGTTGGCTCGTAGGAAGTCTGCCCCTAGTAGTGGCTGTGACACCGCTGCCAATGTGGAAGTCCAAGTGAAACGGCTGGACCCAATAGTTCATAGGCCATACGTCCGAATACTGGTGTCATTTGCAGCAGCTAGTTTGGGGCCTGGGACCGCGTTACGAGTGTCCATATTTGGGGGGGGGGGGGGGGGGGAGTACGCTGACTTCGGGCCTGGTGTCTACCAGGAAGCGCCGCCCGCCTGAGCCCCATCTTAGGTGATAGAAACACCATTGTTCCGAACTTTCGTCTTTTCCCCCCCTGGATCTCGGCGGCTTCGGTTGCAGGGCCTGGGCTTTGGGGCGCACGGTTGTGGCTAGGCCCATGCAGGCTGCTCTGCATTGCTTGCTCTGCCAAAGGATGTCTGCTTTAGCCGCGACCCTGCACGGGTCACTGAAATCCTCGCTCACGAGGAGGAGGCGGATGACCTCTGGTATTTGCTCGAGGAACAACTGTTTGAATAGAAGGCACGGCTTATGGCCATCCATGAGCGCCAGTGTATCATTCATGAGCTTGGATGGCGTGCGGTTGCCCAGGCCATCCATGTGTAGGAGCCGCGCTGCCCATTCGCGGCAGGAGAGTCCGAAGGTACAGATCAGGAGCGCGTTAAGCTTAGTGTACCTGTCCTCCATTGGCTATTGGCGTAGGAAGTCGATGATCCGGCCTGCCGTCTCGTGGTCGAGCATGCTGACCATGTAGTAATACCGCGTGGCGTCGGCTGTAATGTCTCTGATATTGAACTGGGCCTCAGCCTGCTGAGGGGGGCTGAGTGGCCCAGAATGCCGAAAGCTTCAGAGCGACCGTGCTGTGCGAGTTGCTCAAACTCATGGCTGGTTCCAGATGCCGTCTGGAACGTCGGGGTTACCAATGAAGTGGCGCGCAAAGCGCTACGAAAGGAACACACGGAGGCAGAGAGAGCTGAACTCGGAATGGCTTCACTGATTCAAACTCGCACACTAAACACTCGCACGCTTAAATCCCCCCTCCCATGGGGCCCTGTGACCAGTGAGGCGGATATGACATCAGACCGTCCCCGGAAGGTCCATCCCGATGGCGGTTCGAGCCCCGTGTGTGCGGACCGCCACAATGTACATATGAATATATGCATATATTGCGTTTACATGTATATCGGTTTGCAACCATGATGATCCACATGCTCTGCACCATAGCATGTTGGGTGTAATAAAGTAATTGTATTTACAAGAGTACTTGTGATAGTGAAATGACTCAAAGTTGCAACAACCGGGATACTTCTGTTATATTTGCAGATTTATATGCTTAAATCTGAAAGACAAGGCACTACGGCTGATATAGAAAGCCTATAAGCTCAAATTTGAGAGTAAAATTAGTGACTAAGACAAAGCAGGGGCTCCTTACATTTGTTGCATAACATGCTCTGTTGATTTTAGAGCTTAGCTTAGAGGTACTCAGAAGTCAAAGCTGTTCGTGGTCCCAATGGTATGGCGAGAGCTGAAGGATCATGTGACAGACTGCTACTTCTGACTGACCAGCGTGTCTGGTTTCTCGGCTAAAAACAAGAAATCCATTGAATACCCCAATCTCCCTTCAGCCATGAGATGTGTGCTGCGTATGGATAGTCACCCAGTACCAATGCCACCGGAGACGTGGAATCTAGAGGAGACAGACGAAGATGCCAAGACGCACAAGCCAGGAATGGAAACAACACTGATAACGATACAGATCTTGAACCTTTTACATCAAATGCACCTCAACTAATAACTCAACCTGAGGTAAATGGACTGGTCAGAGACTTGGGTTTGTCAAAAGCAAAAGTGGAATTACTGGGCTCAGGACTGCAAGGATGAAATCTGCTGTCACCATGCTGATGAAAAATTTTGTGAAAGCGATGAACAAGGAAGATGAAGGATTTCAAAATTTGAGAAAGATGTTTCCCAGAATAATGGATACCAAGATTAAATAAGGCATTTTTTGGGTCCAAAAATCAAATACGCCATCAATGGCAAGCAATTCTAAGAAATTCTAGTGGGCCCAGGCCCAGAATTATTTAGAGACCTCCCAACAGTAGCTGGGATGTGCACATTGGGAAATAGAAAATGAGTCAAAAGGGCAAAGTTATGATAGTCATGGGAGATTTCAACAAGCAGGTTGATTGGGAAAATCAGGTTGGTAATGGATCCCAAGACAGTGAGATTGTTGAATGCCGATGAGATGGCTTTTTAGAGCAGTTTGTCATTGAGTCTACTAGGGGATCAGCTATACTGGATTGGGTGTTATGTAATGAACCAGAGGAGATTAGGGGGCTTAAGATAAAAGAACCCTTCGGAGGTAGCATTCAGAATATGATTGAGTTCAACTTGAAATTTGATAGGGAGAAAGTAAAGTCTGACATAGCAGTATTCCAATGGTGGATTGAAATTAGAAAGGAAATTACAGTGGTATGAGGGAGGAGTTCCCCAAAGCAAAGTGGAAGGAGATGCTGGCAAGTATGATGGCAGAGCAGCAATGGCAGGAATTTCTGGGAAAAATTAGGAAAATGCAGGATAGATGTAATCTAAAAACTAAGAAATACTCAAATGGCAAAATAGTTCAACCGTGGCTGACAAGGGAAATCAAAACTAACGTGGAAGCTAAAGAGAAGGCATACAACAAAGCAAAAATTAGCAGGCAGATAGAGGATTGGGAAGCTTTTAAAACCTAGAGAGAGCAACTAAAAGAATCATTAGGAGAGAAAAGGTGAAATATGAAATCAAGCTAGCAAACAATATCAAAGTGGGTAGTAAAAACGTTTTCAAGTATGACAAAATATTAAAGAGATGAGGTAGATACAGGACCACTAGAAATGAGACTGGAGAAATAATAACTGGGATCAAGAAGATGGCAGATGAACTAAATGAGTATTTTGCATCAGTCTTCACTGTGGAAGACAACAGCAGTGTGCTAGATGTTAAAGGATGTGAGGGTAGACAAATGAGAGCAGTTACTATTACAAGGGAGTGTAGTTACAAGTGAGTAGGTGTTCAAAAAGCTGAATAACCCAATGATACATAAGTCACTCAGATCAGATAAACTGCACCGTAGGGTTCTGGAAGAGGTAGTGGTAGAGATTGTGGAGGTATTAGTAATGATCTTTCAAAATCATTGGACTATGGTATGGTGACAGAGGACTGGAAGATTGCAAATGTCAGTTCTGCTCTTTAAGAAAAGAGGAAGGCAGCAGAATGGAAATTATAGACCAGTTAGCCTGACTACATTGGTTGGAAAGATGGAGTCAATTGTTAAGGATCAAGTTATGGAATACTTGGTGACACAGGTCAAGATAGGACCAAGTCAACATGATTTCCATCAAGGAAAATCTTCACTGAATTTGAGGAGATTACAAGTAGGGTAGATAAAGTGAATGATGTATATTTGGATTTTCAGAAGGCCTTTGATAAGGTGCCACACATGAGGCTGCTTACCAAGTTAAGGTTTTACAGGAAACAGAGCATGGTTAGAGCAATGGCTGATTGGTAGGAGGCAGTGAGTGAGAAAAGGATCCTTTTCTGGTTGGCTGCCAGTGATTATTGGTGTTCCACAGGGCTTGGTGTGTGGATCACTTCTTGTTATGCTGTGCATCACTGATTTAAATGATAGAACAGGTGACTTTGTTTCCAAGTTTGCAGATGATATGAAGATTGGTGGAGGGCCAGGTAGTGTTGAAGAAACAGGTAGGTTGCAGAAGGACTTAGACAGATTAGGAGAATGGGCAAGAAAGTGGCAAATGAAATACAATGTTGGAAAATGCATGGTCATGCACTTTAGTAAAAGAAATAAATGTGCAGACTATTTTCTAAATGGGGAGAAAATCCAAACATCTGAGATCCAAAAGGACTTGGGAGTCCTTGTGCAGAACAATCTAAAGGTTAACTTGCAGGTAGAGTCAGTGGTGACAAAGGCATAATGCAATGTTAGCAATCATTTCAGAAGATCTAAAGTACAAGAACAGGGATGTGATGCTGAGGCTTTATAAGGCACCGGTGAGGTTTCACCTTGAGTATTGTGAACATTTTTGGGCTTCTTCATCTAAGAAAAGATGTGCTGGCATTTGAGTGTTCAGAGAAGGTTCACAATGTTGATTCAAGGAACATTTGACAGCTCTGGATCTGTACTTGTTGGAATTTAGAAGGATGAGGGTGGTGGGGTTCTCATTGAAACCTTGAGAATATTTAAAGGCCTAGACAGAGTAGATGAGGAAAGGATATCTCCCATTATGGGGGAGTCTAGGACAAGACAGTATTTAGCCAGAGGGTGGTTAATTTGTGGGATTTGTTACCACAAGCAGCTGAGGAGGCCAGGTTATTGGGTGTATTTAAGGTAGAGCTTGATAGGTTCTTGATTGGACACAACATCAAAGGATACGGGGAGAATGACGGGGAGTGGGGCTGAGAAGGGGAGCAAAGGATCAACCATGATGGAAGGGTAGAGCAGACTCGATGGGCCAAATGCCCCAATTCTGCTCCTATGTCTTAAGACCAGAGAAAATCGTATAGAAGGCATTCAAATTTGATGCTGAAAAATTTCTTGGCAACTACAGAGCACCAACCTACGTGCAGCTGGTTGACAACGTCACAGTTCAAAGTAAATGTTATTATCAGAGTACTGTATATAACCATACACAACCCTGAGATTCATCTTCTCCAAGAGTACTCACCAAATCTATAGAATAGTAACTATAACATGATTAATGAAAGATCAACAACAGACATTTGGATAGGCACATGGAGGGATATGAACATGGTGTAGGTAGGAGGGATTAGTATTTGAACACATTCGATGTCTTTTAGCTGGTTTGGCACAACCTTGTGGGCCGAATGGCCTGTTGTTCCTGTGCTGTACTCTTCTACAGAGAAGGAGGTAAAAGAAGGAGTTGTATTGTTAATCTGGGACAATATCACTGCTGCACTCAGAGGGAACATAATGGAGAGCTAGTCTACAGAGCCTCCATGGGTAGAACTCAAAAATAGGGAGGGTTCAATCACTCTGATGGGACCTCCAATAGCCACCGGGAAGTTGAACAGATATACATGCAGAATAAGGAAAGATGCAAAAGCAATTGGGTTTTTGTAATGGGGGACTTCAGGTTCCCTAATATAAACCGGGACCTTCTTAACACAAAAGATTGAGATGGGGCAGAAGGTGCATCTGGATCATTTGGAAGGTGCATCTGGATTGTCATAATTTCTTATGACAATATGTCGATAGTCCTACATGAAGAGGGCTATACAGGGACAGGCTTTGGGTAAACAGCTTGGCCGGGTGACTGACCTTTCAGTGGGTGAGCAGTTGGCAAACAGTAACAACTCCTTAAGTTTTAAGATAGCTGGAGATAAGGATAAGTATGGACCTTGTAGGAAAGTATTAAGTTGGAGCAGAGCAAATTACAAGAGCATTAGGCAGAAACTAGAGGGAGTTAATTGGGAACATTTGTTTTTGGGCAAGTCTACTACATCTGACATGCGGAGGGTGTTTAACGACGGGACAGGCCAAGGATGGCAAAGGTAAGAGTACCTTGGCTATCAAGGGAGGTGATAAATTTCATCAAGAAGAAAAAAGAAAAGTATGTAAAACTTAGGAAGCTATAATTAAAAAGAGGCCTGGAGAATTATAAAAACGCAAGAAAAGAGCTCATGAAGGGAACTAGGAAAGCCAAGAGAGGCCACAAAAAGTCTTTGTCAAGCAGGATTAAAGAGGCATTCTTTTCATATATCCAGAGCAAGAGGTATCTAGGGAGACGGTAGGACCACTCAAGAATAAAGGGGGGGGGGGAACATTTGCTTGGATACAGTGGATGTGGGTGAGCTCCTAAATGTGTACTTTCCATCAGTATTTACCAAGAAGGATGTAAATGATAGGGAGATTTTTGCCATACGTATTAATATGCTGGGGCAATTTGAAGTAAATGAGGAGGTAGTGTTGGTCTCCTAAAGAGCATTAGGGTGGATTAGTCCCCAGAACCTGAGAGGATATACCCAGGTTATTAAGCAAGGCAAGAGAAGAGTTGGCTAGGTCTTTCTTTGACCAGTAACATCATGTCCTTTCTAGCCACAGACGGAGTTCCAGCAGGACTGGCGAGTAGCTAATGTTGTTCCATTGTTCAAGAAGGGAACCAGGGATAATCCTAGAAACTATAAATCAGTGATTCTCATGTGAGTGGTAGGAAAGTTACTAGAGAGAATTCTTAGGGATAGGAATTAGGAACATTTGGAAAACAATGGTCTAATTAGGGAGAGCCCGCACAGCATTGTGCAGGGCAGGTTGTCTCTTATTAACTAGATTGATGAGATGACGAGTAATTAATGAAGGAAAGCTATGGGTAATGTCAACATGAATTTTAGTAAGACTTTTGACCCATGGGAAGCTCGTTCAGAAGATTAAGATGCATGGGATCCATGGTAAATTGGCCATTTAGATTCAGAACTGGCTTGCCCATAGAGGACAGTGGTTGATGGTCAAATGGACATTCTAGTTGGAGGTCTGTGATTACTGGTGTTCTGCAGGGATCTGTGCTGGAACGTCTGCTGTTTGTGATGTATATAAATGACCCGGATGAAAATGTAGATGGGTGAATTACTGAATTTGCAGATGGTACAAAGACTGGTGGTGTTGTGGATAGCATAGAAGAACGGCAAAGAATACAATGGGATATAGATCAGTTGCAGATATAGGTGGAGAAATGGCAGATGGAGTTTAACCTGGCCAAAAGTGAGGTGTTGCACCTTGGTAGGGCAAGTGTACTGACGTTACACTGTTACGGCCAAGACCCCTAACAGTGCTGATGTACAGAGAAATCTCTTGGTCCAAGCCCATAGCTCCCTGAAAGTGGCTACACAGGTTGATAGGGTGGTTCAGAAAGCATATGGCATGCTTGCCTTTACTTGTGGAGGCAATGAGGTCAAAAGTCAGTAAGTTATGTTGCAGCTTTATAAAAGTTAGGCCGCCTCTGGAGTATTGTATGCAGCTCCATTATAGGCAAGAAGCCAAGGCTTTGCAGAGAGCACAGAAGAGGCTCACCAGGGTGCTGCCTCATTTAGCGGGCATGTGCTATAACGAAAGGCTGGGTAAACCAGGTTTTCTCTGGAGTAGCAGAAGCTGAGGGGAGATCTGATAAAGATTATAAGACAATGAGAGGCATAGATTGCGTAGACAGACCTTATCCTTTTCCCAGGGTTGAAATTTCGAATACCAGAGAGTGTGCACTTAATGTGAGAGGGGATAAGTTCAAAGGAGCTGTGAGGGATGGGTGCCTGGAATGCACTGCCTGTGGTGGTGGCAGACAGAGGCAGATACATGAGGGATCTTTATGAGACATTTAGATACGAATATGAGGGGAATGGAAGGATATAGATGTTGTGTACGCAGAAGGGATTCATTTCGTTGTCCATTTGATTACTAATTTAATTGGTTTGGCACAATATTGTGGGCCATAGGGCCTATTCCTGTGCTGTACTGTCTATGTTCTAAGACAACAAAGTGTGCAAATGCAAATATAAATAAATAGCAATATACAGTGAGATCATGAAATAACAAGGTAGAGTCCTTAAAGTGAGATCATTAGTTGTAGGAGCATTTCATTGGATGGGCAAGTGAGTGAAGTTATTCCCTTTTGTTCAAGAGCCTGATGGCTGAGAGGTACCAGTAGTAACTGTTCCTGAACAAGGTGGTGTGAGTCCTGAGGCTCCTGTACATTTGACCTGATAGCAGCAGGGAAAAAAAAGAGCATGATCTGGGTGCTGTTCCATGCAGATGTACTCAATGGCTGGGAGGGCTTTACCTGTGACGCACTGGGTCAAATCCATTACCTTTTGTAGGAGTTTCCATTCAAAGGCATTTCCATACCAGGCTGTGGGGCAGCCAGTCAAGAGACTCTCCATGCTTCAAGCATACAAAATCATTAGGGGCAACGTGTCACTAAAGATACATTTTGTGTTTTCCCATTTTCACTTCTTCCCTGCAAATCTTGGCGCTGTCAGCGATGAGCATGGTGAAAGATTTCACCAGGACATTGAGGTCGTGGAGAAATGGTATCAGGGCAACTGGAATCAATCAATGCTAGCTGATTGTTATTGGACACTGAAGTGAGAAGCCTCAGACACTGAGTACTAATTAAAATCATCAACAAAACATTATTAGCTTAGTTGAACTATTGCAAAGCATCAGCACTATTATGCAATTAGATGCTTTATATTCAATAAAATGTTATTTCTTGTTTCCCCAAATTCCTATGTGACACAAGCAGTCTGAAATTATATTAATGTTTGGTTTCAAGCGGTCTATTAAAACAACAAGAAATTTCTGGGGAAGCACCACTTTCGAAAGAAATTTTTTCTCCAGACATTTTTATTGCAATTTCAATAAAGCATTTTGTCACCAAATGTAACAGAAATAAGAAGTCTAATTACATATGGTCCTTGAGTGCAAACATTAACAGGTTTGACAAGCCAAATAACGATTTCTGAATAAAATTGTCATAAAGGGAGAAATTGACATGGATCATCTTGGGTTTCTATTATTATTCTGATAAGACAATTTATTAAAATAAAGAGAGTGATTGAATTGATAGGATCATTAGATTGCCACCTCTTAAGATAAAATTCCACTAATCACTACCATCAGTATCTCATTTAAACTTTGACCATGTCACCTTAAAGTTATGCCTTTTAATATGTGGCATTTCCAGTCAGGGAACTCTGACAATCTATCTACGTATGCCTCTCGTGATTTTATATACCTTGACCAGTTTGCCCAGGGAAGTAAATTTAAGAAATATATTTAAGTTTATCTAACTTCTCTTTAAAGCCAGGTAACAGATGATCTTCTACCTGCAGGCTGACCCCAGCACATTCACACACAATGATAGTCGGTAACGCAAATGACACTTCTCCCTGTAGATTTATATGTATATGTGATTAGTAAATTAATCTAAATTAGTATAATCTTCTGCATCTTCTCTGAAGCCTAAACACACTTCTTGTAATGCAGTGACTAGAGCTACACACAATACTCCAAATGTGGTTTAACCACAACTTAACACAGCTAAGCAATGCCCGTGAAACAGACAGTACCACAATTTCCAGCGATGACTATGGCTCAGACAGAGCACCTGACTGCTGCACGCTAGTTCACTAAAAGATTCAGAGGCAAAAGTATTCTGAAATAAGGATTATTCAGGATTACATAACAAAATGAATTTTCTGTTTTTAAACTATAGCACAAGGGCACTAAAGGGTTTGGAATATTCCCCCCCCCCCCCCCCACCTTTTCAAGTGTCAGGAAACGTTGAATGGCAGTCAGCACACACACAAAATGCTGGAGGAGCTCGGGCCAGGAAGCATCTATGGAGGAAAATAAATAATCGATGTCTCAAGCCAAGCCTCACCCTTCATTGAGACACACCTTCAATGACATTCCATTTGAGTTTTGTCAGAATACATTGCTGGCCTTAGCCTTACTTTCATTATTTCTGCTGTACCTTTTCCCTTCTGCCTCCTCATACCTCATGTGCTTTTATTATCTTGTGGTCTTCTGCATAGACTTTCTGACATATATATTTTCTCTTTCAATTAATGTTCTTTGTCAAAGAGAGACTGGCACATGAAGACAGGAACATAATGTCAAGGAAGGGAATGCTCTCCATGCAAGTTACCCAAGATGATTACCATCTTGCACATTTTCCCAGTTCCATTCTCAATTCTCTGCTGAGCTTTAATTCTTTCCACTCTCTTGTCTACTCTTCCTTCTGTTTCCTATAATCGTTCAATTTCCTTTCATCGTTATCTATTGGCGGGTGGTGAGGTGGTGATACAGTTCTACCACAGGACGTATAATGCGCTAGCCTGCAGGTCACCCTTGGGCAAGGTTTAGCACTTCCCCCTGCCCCTGCAATCAGGATCACCATGAAACCTTGGGAACAGGTGGTTGATGGTTGTATGAGCAGTTGGTGCATATCACAAGCCCTGGTTATGAAGACCAAACTCTGAGGAGTATTGATAATGGCTGGGGGTCACCCGTCTTGTAAAGACACTTCCCAGAAGAAGGCAACGGAAAACCACTTCTATAGAAAAATTGGCCAAGAACCATCATGGTCATGGAAAGACCATGACTGCATTTGTCATACAACTCGGCATATAATCCATTGGCTTCGAATCCTCTTCCATTCATCCTTGTTCATCATCTTTTCCTTCCCCAATAGTGTTACATCGTTGCACTCTCAGCAGAAGGTTCTGTCTTCCCATATACCACTTGCCTTCTTCTTGCATATCATCATGCCACACTACTAAGAAGTTATCATCCTGACACAGTGGTGTCAAGGAAGCAACCTCTCCCTCAATTATTATTTCTTCTTCTTCTTCTTCTTCTTCTGCGGTTGGCACCCAGCTTAATGGTGCATTACCTCCAACTTCTGCTCCGGAGTGTGGATCAGACGATAGACTTACATTCTAGATCCCTTCACCCACTGACACACACACACACCCTAATCTACACTTTATCCTTCCTTCTTTGGCCATCCTAGTACCCTATTAATGTTTATCCATCATATCCTATAAAAAACCCCTGTATCCCTCAAGAAAACTAAAAGTACCCTGACCTGTGCTCTCTCACCCATGCCCAGTAACCCTTTTAATGTGAATTCCTGCACCCCCAGTTCCCTTAGACTAATTCTCATCATCTCTCTGTATCCCATACTTCCTGCAACTCAGAACTACATGCTCTACTGACTCCTCTTCCTGACATTCCTCACACAATCCTGTCTGATGTTTCTCCCTCAATGTCACAAAAACAAAGGTTGTGGACTACAGGATGAATGGAGACAAGCATTGACATTGACATCAATGGAAATGGGGTTGAGAGGGTGAACAGCTTTAAGTTCCTCAGCATACACATCACCACAGGTCTCATCACGTGGTCTGTACATACCGGCTGTATAGTGGAAAAGGCACAACAGCACCTCTTTCACCTCAGACGATTGAAGATGTTTGGTATGGGCCCCCAAATCCTAAGAACTTTCTACAGTTGAGAGCATCCTCACTGGCTTCCCACTATTCAGGACATTTACAGAGACAGGTGTATAAAAAGGGCCTGAAGGATCATTGGGGACCTGAGTCACCCCAATCGCAAACTGTTCCAGCTGCTACCATCTGGGAAATGGTACCTCAGCATAAAAGCCAGGACCAACAGGCCCCAGGACAGTTTAATCCACCAGGTCATTAGACTGATTAATTCACGCTGATTAATTAATTCAACTGTCTTTCTATGTTGTATTGACTGTCCTTTTGTACATACTATTTATTATAAATTACTATAAATTGCACACTTAGATGGAGACGTAACATAAAGGTTTTTAGTCCTCATGTATGTGAGGGATAAAGTCAATTTAAAAAAATATAAGACTGGGGAACGACGTGAAAGGTTACCTCAATTTATAGGCCTAAAAATGGATTTGCTTCAGATGTACCATCCAGATACACCAATCAATAGTATATTCTTAATGGAACTCCTACAGCAATGAACAATATATGCTCCTATTTCTTTTTATGCTTTCCATGATCTATTCTGTTCCTCACATTGCACCATCTCTACTTCGGTTGCCCTCGTGTTAGCTAATGTGCCAGGTGACAGATTACCCTCCATATAACTGACAAAAAATTCAGCCTCAAGGTCTTCCAGCAATCTTTCAAGCCTGTCCCTCACTTAAAAGATGGCAGCTGGGAGAGCAGTGCCACAACCCACTTAAAGTTGTGTACATTCATGTTAAAAGTAACAGCTATACCAGGCAGCAAGACATCATACACAGCAGTGAAAATGGTTTGGCACAAGTAGTAAATGCAAGAGGCAGCAAATGAACATCAGACTCAATAATTCAAAGAGTCAAAGGTTTAAAGGTTCAATTTAATGTCAGAGAAATGTATACAATATGCATCCTGAAATGCTTTTTCTTCTCAACCATCCATGAAAACAGAGGAGTTCCCAAAGAATGAGTGACAGTTAAACGTTACAGCCCCAAAGCCCCCTCCCTCCCGCGCGTAAGCAGCAGCAGGCAACAATCCCCCTCCCCCCACGGGCAAATAAAAAGCATCGGCGCCCGTCACCGAGCACTCAAGCATAAGCAAAGCAATAGCAAAGACACAGACTTGCAATTACCCCAAAGACTTCGCGTTTCACCTGGTATACGACATACCACAGGCTCTCTCTCTCTCTCCTTAATAAGGGAGAAGGAGGTGTCTCCATTTTGGATCTGAATCGCCATATTGGTCTATCATAGACATGAACTTAGGTCAAAAAGGAAATGTGAGTTAGACTACACTTAGAAGCCAGCTGTAGTTACAATGTCACCGCTGAAGGGTCTCTGAAGATAATTAGCCTCTAGACATACTATTCAACAGAAGAGATGGGGGTGGGAGTTATTTCAGAGATAGCTAATGCAAATGAAAACAGGAATTCATTTCACCAAGAAAATGAATTAACTACAGACCCAGATGGTACACATTTGAATTGCATTAAACTCTGAATCGTCACTATCTCAGCAAACCAAAGCCGTACATTAATTTAGCCAACTGGCATCAACATGGGGTCCAAAGTATCTTCCTCATACAGAAGACTTAAACTATGAAACATCGCTATGTCACACAGACTCAACGCAAGACAAATTATTGGATTAGTCAATTAAAATAATCTTTTGGCACACGCTACAGGATTTTCTTGGATACTGCAATATCTCAATGGAGAGCTTCTGGTATTTTACTACTGATAAGATTCTCGTTTTCAACTGAATGCAACTATCACGACTCACACATCTTTTTCTTGTCAAACTCAGTTTGTGATTTGTGTTACAAACTTAAAGACTCACATTATCGTTCACCAAATGTTAGCATTGAACTATTAGCTTACTTTACAGTGAACTCAAGATACTTGCTGAATGCAAGAAAAATATTAAAGTGTGCTGAGCAAAATAATACACACGTCCAAACATCAATCACATCTGGACATATTAAAAAAATATGATTTCTGGTTAGTCCAGACTTTTCAGTCTAGACTAAACATTTTATATCCTCTCTTTGAAAACTGCACTGTAAATTCAAATGGTTTCAAATTAAATTTGTGATCAACTCCTTCATAACAGGATAAATTTGTTTCTAATTATTTTTATGATCTCATTCCCAAAGTCTTGCTTTAAAAGTTTTCATGAAACATTTTTTGAATGAAAAACATAATCAACTATTCACTAAGAGACTAAAAGCTAAGCTGATTACCCAACCCTTCTGTTACTGCAGTTACTTATTTCACAAACGGCTGAAGAACTCCCTGAAGTTAGAGGGCTTGTTTTGGCATTTGGCATTGACTTCAAATTTGTTAAATTGCTTTCTTTAATTAACAATATCCAAAAACAATCTCAAAGTTAGACTTTCTTTAAGACAAAAGTAATTCTCTTTAGCAGGGATCTTTCTGTAAGATATCAGTTTTCCCATGTTAAGAGTACAACTGTGCCCAACTCTTCAAAATCTAACAAATGGAAGATTTCTAATTACATCAGTGTATACATATTTTTACAATGGACAATGAATGCACTGATTCACAATAATTCTCAAAAAGCACCAACTAATCCACATCGGATTACTACACAGCATAGTTTAAAAAAAATTAATTTAACATGTTACCACAGTAATGTGACACTCCTTTGCAATATAAAATGAATTAGGGTTTATCGTCTTTATGCAGGATCCCAATAACTTGACTGGCATTACGCCAACTTTTAATTTGACGGTAACTTTCAGAACAGGGGGAAAATGCCCCTGTAGACAACATAAACTAATGTGGCATAACTAAAGTCTATGACAAAATAAATGGAAACTGAAAACAAGGATATTGTCAGGGCAAAATCATTATGACTAATTCTTTTGGATAAGAACCTATTGTGTCACCGAAACATGACTGATTCACCTGACCTCTGGAGACATACATCAAACTGAACAAATAATACTTCGGTGTTGTTTATTTTAAAACATCGTTCAATACAATTACATCATCTATTGTAAGCAGGGTAAAACCCAAACTTTGGTCACATCAAACATGTAATTAAACGAGACTGATTCATTGTTGATTACCTTAAGTTGCAATGGCATACAATATATGAAAATAAACCCATTGTGCAACCTTTCCAAAAATAAGGCACTTTTTTGATGAACAAGTCCATGGAAAGAAACTGATTTAGCTGTTAATGGCAGTAAAATGAAAGATGAAATGTGCTTCCTCTTCACGGTATGGTTTGGACATATCACAATTTGTTTCTTTTCAGCAAGACATCTTGCTAAAGATTAATACTCATTAATTATTGTCCTGCTTCCACTCCCTTTGATGTAATTTTTAATAATGTTTCTTCCCACCACATAGGTACAAACTAAAATTTGACCTGCATCTCGGAAAAACCCGAGGGAAACTGCAAAATCTGCATCCAACAGCCACACATCAGACATTGGACTGGAATGGGCCACAAAAGTATAAAGGTGGCGGCCAACATTTCATGCTTTTTTATCCTTATACCAGAGCATCAATCGATAAGTTTTAGCACAAGAACAGCACAAACTTGCAAAATGATCATGGATGTGCTTTTAGACAAGATTCCAACTTAGTCCAATCTTAGCAGCTGAAAATGACCATCATTTCAAGTTAGTACATATGTGAATATAAGAGCATATGCAATTCAGTGCTACACAGATTTAGAATTTACAGGGACACATCATAGGCAGCTAAACATTGCATTATATTGAACGGAAAACTTGTGACTGAAAGTAGATTTACATCAAAAGTATGATACATTGGGTTTTGCAACTGTACACTGGTTCATTCTTATCACTGTACTGTTAATCTGTGAAAATATCACTTTTATCCAATATATGCAATCCTATGTAATCATGCTTCTGATGAGCAATGATCACAGGCCTAAATGAAAAATCAAACACAATCAAGTGCGATCACACCAGCAGAGTGGTGCATTTTCATCCAGCATCTACACATTTTTCATGTTGATTCAGGGAACATCTGACTTAGTTGATCACAGCATGCCTAGGGTGGATGTTAGGGATCAATGGTTGAACACTGCACACTTAGTTTTGATACTTAGCTTTAAAAGAACATAGAACAGTACAGTACAGTGTTGTGCCACCCTTTTAACCTGCCCCAAGATCACCCCACATAATCCTCCATGCACCTATCTAATAGCCTCTTAACTGTTCCTAATGTATCTATCCCTACCAACACCCCTGGTACTGTGTTCTAGGCACTTAGGCTCTTCTGTATTCCTCCAATCACCCTCATTATGTCCCCTCATATTAGCCACTGCCACCCTGGGAAAAGGGCACTGGTTGCCCATTCTTTTTCTGCCTCTTATCATCTTATACAGCTTCATCAAGTCACCTCTCACCATCCTTTACTTCAAAGAGAAAAGCCCTAGTTCACTCAAACTTTCCTCATAAGACATGCAGATAGCATCTCTGCAAAACTCCTCTGTCCCTTCTTTTAAGCCTCCACATCCTTCCTATAATGCTGTGACCAGGAGTGAACACAATACCCCATGTGTGAACTAACCAAACTTCATAGTTTATCTTGCGCCTCTTGAACTCAGTCCCCTGAGTACATAAGGCCAACACCCCATAGGCCTTCTTAACCAGTCTATCTATTGAATATGTACTCTCAATAGAGATAATTCTTTCTTCATGTTTCTGATTTCCACCCACACTGACTCAGTAGAGAATCCCTCCACGATCTCTTCCCTTTCTGCAGCTGTGATAATATCCTTGATCAGCAATGGCATTCCCCCACCTGTTTCATCTCCCTCCCTATCCCTCTTGAAAGATCCAAACCTCAGAGCATCCAACAACCATTCCTGCTCTCATGACAGCTAAGTCTCTATGATGGCCACATTGTAGTTCCATGTACCATTCCATGCTTTTAGTTCAACACTCTTATTCCTGCTACTTCTCACATTAAAATAAACTCATTTCAAACAATCAAACTGACTGTATTTATACCCTATCCTTCTTTGCAGTTTCTCTATACCTTACACCTACCTTTACATCAACTGCTCCATCCTTCGACCTATCAGACTGGTTGCCAACCTAGTTAAAACCCTCCCTGAAGCTCTAGCAAACTTGCCTCCAATGACATTGGTCTCCCTTGAGATCAGGAGTAGTTTGTCCCTTTTGTGCAGGTCATACCTTCCCCAGAAGAGATCCCAATTCTCCACAAATCTAAAATCCTGCCCAATAAAACAAGTCCTCAGACACACATTCATCAGCCAAACCATCCTATTCTTGCCCTTACTACTGAATAGCACAGGTAACAATCTGGACTTTACTACCCTAGAGCTTTTCAGCTTTCTCCCTATTTCCCTATATTTGCTCTTCAGGACCACATCCTTTTCGCTAAGTATGTCATTGGTACCAATATGTACCATGACTTCTCACTGCTCACCCTGCCTGAGATATCCCTGACCCTGCCACCTCAGAGGCAACATACCATCCAGGAGTTTCTTGCAGATCTACAAAGATCTCCTGTCTGTCTCCTAATTATGAATCCCTAATCACTACTGCTCTTCTCTTCTCTTTCCTGTCTGAGCCACAGAGCCTAACTTAGTGCCCGAAACTTGGTCACTTCAGTTTTCTCCTGGTAGGTCATAGCCCCAACAGTATCCAAAGTGCTATTGAGAACAGCCAGAGGAATACTCCACACTGATACTTGTTTTCTTTCCCTTTCCTGACAGTTACCCAGCTATCTGCTTCCTGCAACTCAGAAGGTGAGTAATAATTATCTATGTAATTGTCCACGTAAACAACCGTCATAAAATACACTTGTGGAATCAATAAAGTCAGTGCTCCCAGCAATAACAACCTCGAGCTGGTTATTTTCATTTGCATTTTAAGCCCCCAAAGAAATACAAGATACAATTTTTCTTCCTGACCTTGAACTCTCATCCTTACTAACATTTTCCTATCATGTAGCACTTCAATGACTTTATGTATATAATACTTAAAATGTAGCACAATGCAGTCTTTTCGGCCCACTGCAAATTTGTTACACCCTAATCTGTGAACAAGGCAAACTTGTTTAAGGATAAACGCAAAATATGCACAGGCCAGAACTCTGAAGTAAAATAGAAAATGCTACAAATAGTTAACAGCTAATTTTTCACAGTGCTAACCTCTCATCAGAATCTGATGAAAGATGTCAAAGCCTCTGGACACCCTTTTCAATTGTACAATGTACCAATTTCAGGCAGTTAAAGAGCAATTTGCATTGGCTTATCTAGATTACAAAGGAGTTTTTTTTTTAAGAGAAACACATTTATTTAGTCAAAATATTAGCCATTCTCCTAATGGCTCACTCTCATTTATCCAATTGCACATCTGAACTCTTGCCTTATGCTCCCGCCACCCCTATTGTGAATCAATAAGAATGTTTTAACTAAACTGGGATACAGATGACAATATTTTAAATCCAGTTTTCAGTTCCCTGAACCTTTATTAGTGCTTAGAGCAGAAATCAACATAGTAAGATTTCACTGGTCAGTGTTACATTATGAGACTTTACTACAGATGTTCAAATTGTAATGGCTACTCCTGCAATTTGGCCCCACGGACATTAACACAACTGGAGTTCAAAAGCATGGACAAAATTCTGCCATTGTTATTTATGGGAATTAAACACAAGCAACCATGGGTGAATTTCCATCTGTGTTTCAAATTTTGCTCCAAAATAAGAAACTTCATATTAGTTGTTTATATTAACTGGATTTCAGATAAAAGTCAGATCATTATACAATTCAAACAAACTACTAATATTCGGCATAGCAATTTCTTAACAAGTTTTCATTACTGAGAGGCCCTCCAAATTATTAATGTGCTCATCACATAAATGGCATAAGACAGTTTTCAACTGTAAAGTGAATATAAATTTGGAGCTCTTGACATGCAACTTAATAACATGCATGATTTTTTTCCATATTTGCAAAAAAAAACAAAAAACACAGATATGCTTCTGAATTTTTTCTTGCTCTTAAATAGCGCAAGTACATTAGGCAATCCAGTTAAATAATACTAGAAGTATTTACTAGAATTTAAACACCTTTTCAGTATTTATTGAATTGACTATTACTTACATCCTTCAAATACATGAGTAAAAATCTTTACATTACATCTCAGTTCAAATGTGCAATGTGCAATTATAGTAATTTATAAAAAAATATTATGAACAATAGGATTGTCAATATAACATAGAAATACATTTGGATCAGCATGAATTAATCAGTCTGATGGCCTGGTTAAAGAAGCTGTCCTGGAGCCTGTTGGTCCTGGTTTTTCTGCTGCAGTACCATTTCCTGCATGATAGCAGCTAGAACAGTTTGTGCTTGGGGCGACTTGGTCCCCAATGATCCTACGGGCCCTTTTTACATACCTGTCTTTGTAAATGTCCTGAATCATGGGACCTTCACAACTACAGATGTGCTGGGCTGTCCGCACCACTCTCTGCAGAGTCCTGCAATTGAGGGAAGTGATGCAGCTAGTGAGGATGCTCTCAATTGTGCCCCTGTCGAAAGTTCTTAGGATTTGGGGGCCCATACCAAACTTCTTCAACAATCTGAGGTGAAAGAGGTGCTGTTGTGCTTTTTTCACAACACGGCCAGTATGTACAGACCACGGGAGATCCTCGGTGATGTGTATGCCGAGAAACTTAAAGCTGTTCACTCTTTTCAACCCCAGATCCACTTATGTCTATAGGGGTTAGTCTGTTTCTATTCCTCCTGTAGTCCACAACCAGCAACTTTGTTTTTGCGATGTTGAAGGACAGGTTGTTTACTTATAGAGATGATTTCCTCTCTATAGGCTGCCTCATTATTACCTGAGATTAGGCCAATCATTGTAGTATTGTCAGCAAATTTAGTTAGCAGATTTGAGCTGTGGGTGGTGACACAGTCATGGGTATAGAGAGAGTAAAGGAGGGGACTTAGTACACAGCCCCAAGGGGCTCCTGTGTTGAGTGTCAGAGGGTCAGAGGTGAGTGAGCCCACTCTTACAATCTGACAGGAAGTCCAGGATCCAGCTACAAAAGGCAGGGTGAACTCCGCAGTCCCTGAGATTCTCATTGAACCTGGAGGGAAGTAAACATTCCTCTTGCAATTGCAAATCCCTGTTGGACATTGTTAACTTGAAATGCTGCAAGTCCACTTCCCTTGTTTATTGGCGAGGCAGGCAGCAGTGGGGCTGTGTGGCCTCGGGCTTGCCTGTTGCAGCAGTCCAGGAAAGAAGATGCTGGAGGTGCCATTGCGCTGCATTACTGCAGGGTACAGGGCTGACCTCTTCTGTTGTTGCTGCCCTTCAAGTGTTCAATCAGTGGAACGACAAGCTGGATTGCATGCACGCGTACATACGTTCGCCTGCGGACTGCTTTCTTGCCGTTAACATCCATGCACCATTAATTTAAAGGAAATGTCTTCCAGAGACTAGGGCTAGAATATATTTTTTTAGTGTGACTGCATGCTTTACTGCAATCTTATATGTGCTGTATGTGCTTCTGCTGTGTATGACTGTTGGTACTGTATTTTGCACCTTGGCCCCAGAGGAATGCTGTTCATTTGGCTGTATTCATGGGTATTCATGTATGGTCGAATGATAATTAAATTTGAACTTGAAACTTGAATAGAAATAAAACCCCAATTGAGTTGAATTAATGCTCTCAAAAACTCAAAGTTCAGCTTCATATTTCCTAGTCCAACTGTCACATTTTTAAATACTGCCTACCCTTCAACCATCATGGCTTATATATCTGCAAATATAATAGTGTGTGCTTAAATTTCACATTATGCATTCACTTTCTGGCCCTACATCAGATGTAACTAAATTCCAAGATCATCATCTCCTTGTTCCATTACTGGTTCCCATCTGATACAATTATTTCCTCATCAAGAATTTAGGGTGTATGGACTTCAAACAAATTGACATTCATTAAACAAGAGGAGAACATTTTTACAGCAATTATTTATTGGATAATAACATTTTACAATCTGCTTTCAAATGTATCAATACTGGTTTTACCTATGTATTTGGCAAACAAAAATTATTTTTTGCAGTATCCAATTTATGCAAGTGGCATTTGGATTTTGTTTCTAGTATGGAGAGTGCATTTTCACTGCAGTTTGAGTAAAATCGTACTTGAATCTGCACTTATTTAATTACTTATGACATACAGGTAACCCCCGCATGATAGATGTGTGTGTGTGTGTGTGTGTGTGTGTGTGTGTGTGAGAGAGAGAGAGAAAGAGTGCGAGAGCAAATGTGAGAGAGAGAGAGAGAGATGGGGGGGGGGGGGGTTAGCATTGCATTCCTAAAAATGGTCCACAGCACAACTTTCTGTAACTTGTTGAATCCATGTTGTCTATGCAAATGTCAAGCAAAAATACAGCATTTTTAATTAGATTCCTCCTACTACTCACCCACTAGATAAATTCTGTGATAATTTTATTCCACAGCTCCAATTCTTCAAGTAGTGATCTGTGAATTTTCTAAGGGTGAATTTATGTTAGCCAAACAGCCATAACACAGAATTCACCTGTATTTGACACTGACGGCTGCTTTTTCTTCAGCTTATTTGCAATTTATCAATAAATCAATGATAGCTCTTTGAAAAGGATAAAAGACTGAAAATTTGTTATTTGACATTTTTGACATTGACCAACAGAAAAAGACACTTTAGGTCATATACCTACAAAGTGAACTAAAAATTATTTACAAATATAAAACACAAAATAATTGATTGCATAAGTATTCACCCCCTTCAAGTCAGTATTTAGTAGATGTACCTTTGACAGCAATTACAGCCTTAAGTTTGTGTGGAGAGGTTTCTATCAGCTTTGCACATCTGGACACTGCAGTTTCCCCCCCATTTCTTTACAAAACTGCTCAAGCTCTGTCAGATTGCATGGGGATTGTGAGTGAATAGTCCTTTTTAAGTCCAACCACAAATTCTCAATTGGGTTTAGGTCTGGATTCTAACTTGGCCACTCCAGGACATTGTAATTTTTAAGCCATTCCTGTGTAACTTTGGCTTAATGCTTAGGGTCATTATCTTGCTGGAAAAAACTCTTCCAAGTCGACGTTCTCTTGCAGACTGCATCAGGTTTTCCTCCAGGATTTCCCCAGATTTTGCTGCATTCATTTTACCCTCTACCTTCACAAGCCTTCCAGGGTCCACTATAGTGAAGCATCCCCACAGCACGACGCAGTCACCACCACGCTTCACTGTAGGGATGGTATGTTTTTGATGATGTGTGGTGTACAACATTTAGTCTGATAGCCAAAAAGCGCAATGTTTGTTTTATCACACCATAGAACCTTCTGCTGGCTGACTTCAAAGTCTCCCACATGCCTTCTGGCAAATTCTAGCCGAGATTTCATGTGAGATTGTTCCCCCCTCCAATAGTGGCTTTCTCTTTGCCCGCTCTCCCATCAAGCTACGACTGGTGAAGCACCATGGACAACAGTTGTGTGGAAGTGTCCCCATTTCAGCCACTGAAGCTTGTAACTCCTCCAGAGTTGTCATAGGTCTGTTGGTGGCCTCCCTCACTAGTCCCCTTCTTGCATGGTCACTCAGTTTTTGAGGACAGCCTGCTCTAGGCAGATTTACAGCTGTGCCATATTCTTCCCATTTCTTGATCATTGACTTAACTGTACTCCAAGGGATATCCAGTGACTTGAAAATTTTCTTGTATCCATCTCCTGACTTGTGCTTTTCAAAAATCATTTTTTTGGAGTGGTTTGGAGTGTTCTTTCGTCTTCATGGTGTAGTTTTTGCCTGGATACTGACTCCCCAGCAGTTGGGCCTTCCAGACACAAGTGTATATCTACTACAATCAATAGAAACACCTTTGCCACGCACAGGTCTCCAAAAACAGAAATCCATTTAACTAATCACATGTCTTCTAAAACCAACTGGCTGCACCAGTGATGATTTGGTGTGCCATATTCAAGTCAAGTCAAGCCATTTTTATTGTCATTTCGACCATAACTGCTGGTACAGTACATAGTAAAAATAAGACAATGATTTTTCAGAACCATGGTGTTACATGACACTGTACAAAAACTAGACTGAACTATGTAAAAAACAACACAGAAAAAAAACTAGACTACCGACCTACCCGGGACTGCATAAAGTGCACAAAACAGTGCAGGCATTATAATAAATAATAATCAAGACAATAGGGCACTAAGGTGTCAGTCCAGACTCTGGGTATTGAGGAGTCTGATAGCTTGGGGGAAGGAACTGTTACATAGTCCGGTCGTGTCAGCCCAAATACTCTGTGCCTTTTCCCAGACGGCAGGAGGGAGAAGAGTTTGTATGAGGGGTGCATGGGGTCCTTCATAATGCTGTTCGCTTTGCAGATGCAGCGTGTACTGTAAATGTCCGTAATGGCGGGAAAAGAGACCCCGATGATCTCAGCTGATCTCATAATCCGCTGCAGGGTCTTGCGATCCAAGATGGTGCAATTTTCAAACCAGGCAGTGATGCAGCTGCTCAAGATACCCCTTATACAACCCCTGTAGAATGTGATGAGGATGGGGTGTTGGAGAAGGACTTGCCTCAGCCTTCGCAGAAAGTAGAGACGCTGCTGGGCTTTCTTTGCTATGGAGCTGGTGTTGAGGGACCAGGTGAGATTCTCTGTCAGATGAACACCAAGAAATTAAAGAGGGGCAAAACTTACGCAGTCAATTATTTTGTGTTTTATATTTATAATTAATTTACATCACTTTGTAGAGACCTGTTTTCACTTTGACACAACAAGTGTCTTTTTCTGTTGATAGGTGTCAAAAAAGCCAAATTAGATCCACTGTGATTCAATGTTATAAAACAATAAAACATGAAAACTTCCAAGGGGCGGAGGGGGTGAATACTTTTTACAGGCATGTATTTATTATCTGCATTTGTCCAGTTTGTTTACAGCTTACATTTCCTGATGTTTACAGTTACTGTTCTATAGATTTCCTAGGTATGCCTGCCAGAAAAAGTCTCAGGGTTGTATATGGTGACATGTATGCATTCCGATAATAAATCTTACTTTGTACATCGTACTTTGAACTTTCAGTGAACAAGTTGACGTTTCAGGCCGCGACCCTTCATCAGGATGCAATGAATGACCAGTCCTGGTAAGAATGCAAGTGAAGGAAAATGGTTTGTACAACGTCTCTAAGCTCGAAATCCCAAAATGGACATGTCTGAACAGGTGTAAGGAATGTGCCCTAAGAAGTGGCGTAGTCTGCTTCCAAAGCACTAGTTACACAACAGCAGTGAAACAAAACTCGCCCATCTGGAAACATCAGTCTGTATTATATCATCTCATTAATCTGTCCATGGTGGAGAAGAGGCCAACTGTAATGTTATTTCCAAAGCAACTTTCCAATCTACTGCAGCCAATGAATTGCAAGAAAGCCACTGACGCTTCAACGAAAAATATCCATACATTTTCAAGTTGAACAATCAAATAAACAAAACATTAAAATCAAAGAGTAAATTCCCTGCTTTTTGTGCAAAATGTGCAACAGAACTTTATGCAATTATCGAAGAAAATAGAAAGATGAGTTTAATGCTAAATCAAAAGGATGTCACATCCCTTAAAGTGCAAACTATGCGTACTGTGTTAAAATATATACTATTTATACTATACTATGTTAAAATATTTTAAACTAGATTACATGCTGTGGTCATTGAAGCAGAGGCTTGATCCATAATCCTCTGATTCAAGACAATGCTACCACCCAGACTGGACTGACATTGAAATCTGAATTAAAAACTTGTGTATTCAAATTTGGTCATATTGTCATAATTCAGTGCACAGTTTCTATTAATCTTTCTGCACTTGCAAGATGATTTACTATATCTAAACATAATGCTACTGCCCTGAGTACCAGAAACTTCAGCTCTTCAACTCAACAGCCTAAAGCTGTGCCACTCACCACTGAAGGGCACGGCTCACAAAGGTTAGAGATAGTTAGGGAGGGACAATCTGAAAGACAGAGAGGATCTATCTGCAAGGATGTCAGGGATGTCATATAGGAGACACACACACACACACACACACTTACTTTCTGGGCCTCAGGACTACTTTTACTTCCCTTCAATCATATCCATTTTTTTCTGCAGTGTCTTGGAATAATTAATTTCAAACCTTGCTGACTTTACAAGTGGATCTTATGCAAGCCCAGACAAGTAAAGCAAATGTTGACTGTTGAGATGATCTCAGATGCTTGAGGAGAAGAAAAGGTAGTTTCCAGTAATTGTGTAGCTATCTTGTAGAGATTATGTATAATTTTGTGTAAATCAAGATGGCAGTATGTGAATTTTCACTTTTTTGGTTTCAAAACAGTCAAATGTCAATTCCTCATTTTCCTTTACAGTAGATGTACATGTACAGTAAATGTGATCCCCTTCCTTCTAGATTTTAGTTGCTGACCTAGTTAAGTTACTGCCACCTAACTCTCTGAACCTTTTTCATAGCACAAGTATACTGAAAGTCTTCAGTGTTGAATGATAATTATGGATCAATTGATTTATACAAATTGGACAGAATTATTCTAACAATGATGCCAATGTGGTGAGATCAAATTGTAGGAATTGAATAAAGCAATCTAGTTTAACTGATACAAGTAGAACTGCTGAACAATATGGAATGTGTACACAATTATGATGTAACTGATGCAAGATTTATCCTTGTTCTCATTGACCTACAGGAAAACCAAAACAAAATACTGAAAACAGTTTGTGTTTAAAATACTGGTCCTGATAATATAGTATCTTTTCGCCTCTAGGCAAACTATACCCATGTTACTTTGTCCTAGGCCAACATTTAATGAAGTTCCATATTCAATTATTTTTTCCCCATGGATTATCCACCATCCCTTATAAACAATGTTATCCTTTCTTTATTGACTTTCAGGGAGAAGAGTGGATTTTTTTGTGCTTATCTGGATAACTCAGCGCTCTTTCTCAAGAGGTCAACATTGTTACCTGTCAATGCACATCCTCCAGAGCTAAGATAATCTTCCAGCTTGTTGATAAGAAGAACCGGTGATTACGAATGAGGACCTCCCACCGAGAACTGACAATCTATAACGAAGACCAACCCCCACCCACACAAGTCCAATCCTTCTCGGGAAATAATATCTAACTAACCCACACTAATAAAAGTGTAAATATCATAGTGCCTTCCTGAGCCTGGCCAGATGTAGGAAACCTGAGAACATGCCATTTGAGACTAGAATCTTCTGATATTCTATCATGAAGTCTGACTCAACAGCAACCGAACCACTGATAAAATTTATACTGTACCTATTGCTTTCACATTTCATTTTAACATTTCACCGGTTACACTTTCTTGAGTTCAGATTAAGAGTGCGGAACAGTCAAACAAAATGTTTCAACTGGTCAAACAAACCAGTTTCTACTCTGCCTGATTACTGTCAGGATGTAAGAAAAGATTTTCATGGCTTGGAAAAACACAATTTTGGAAAATCATATTTTGCAGAAGTTTTGGTGAATATAAAGGTATATCTGTGTACATTGAGCCAGACAATTCTGAGAGCTCAACTTCAGACTTTAAAGTATGTCATTCAATCTTTACAAAGACAGTAAGCAGTTTTGGTTGTCACTTTTGAATTTGTTCTAACAGCAAGGTGAAAAGTTCTTATTACATTAGTTGGCTAAAAGGATTCTTATTGGCTACACAGTTGTTTTTTTAAAAGCAGCCAGCAAAGATTGGATTTTTGATTTTCATTTTCTGTTTTTCCCCCAACTCACTGCCAGAAAGCCGTCTGTTGCTGCTGAGAACCACCCCAATTTTACACTGCTGAAACTGGGAAGTTATTAAAAAGGGGAAATTCCTAGCACAAAACAACTCACTAACACCATGTGAATGGTGCAAAAGAATGTTGTTCTTTCAGTCAAACCACTGACCAAATGCCAGAATTAACAATGTAATCTCAGTCTACCAGCGCATAATATATGCTGTGTTGTAATTACTGCTCCATTTTTTTTCTCAGATGAAATGGGTTTTAAGCAGGAAGATTTAGTGTTTAATAGAAACTAGTGGTACTCAGTATACACACAATCTACAGCAATCAGCAATCAGCTCATCAATGATTTAAAGGATACCCTCATTTGGAAACTGCTCATTCTCCACAGGTAACAATATCTTACTTAATGCAAATAAATGATCAACAGGAATGCTCGACATTAAGAATTTTCCTCTGCTGAGCCACTAACCTCCACCTAGGCCAAACGCTTAAGAATAGAGATGTTGTACACTGATCTTGCATTCGGATTCAAAATATTGACAAGTAAACCTGAACAGCAAAATGATCTAACAGGTGATTAAAATCTGAAGCTATAAAATACTGGAAATCCACTGGAGGAAAATACAGAAAAAATTACCCAAGGTGCAAGTCAACAAAACCAGAACCACTAAGTGTTTCAATGAATACTTGTAGGAATATAAATAAATTCGAGTTAATGCCTGTAACAACTAATATCTATTTTCATGTTAACAAAGATTTTTAATAAACATGATATTCCTAAATTGGGTACTTACCAAGACAAACATAAATATAACTAAATTCTGATATCCTTAAAATTACTTCAAAATTATTGAAGATATTCACATGCCGGTGGTAATAAACCTGATTCTGACTTTATCTTAAACACTGCAAAACTGTTATCTTGAATCAAAATGTTACAGAGTACCCCATTTTCTGAAAGTGTAAACTGGAGATAACACCCCAGTGGTGCTCAGTCAAAGGTGGTCACCAAATTACATGGCATGTCACTCTATTGAGGTGATGAATGCAGGAACCCTCACAACATTTCAGAACTGGTGAGATGAGCATTTGAAATGCTATAACCTAGAACACCATGGGCAAAGTACTGAAAAAGAGGATTCTTATAGAGAGGTACATTATAGCCACCACAGACGCAGTGTACAAAATAACTCTAGGAAATATTAGTAAAAAGCTAAGCTATACTTTGGGAAACAGTTTACATGGGGTGAAGTGACAGGGAATGAAATGAATGACTTGTTCTACGAGCTAAAACAGAGCAACATTCACTGGTTTTCAGAAGAATGTGATGAATCGATGAGAGATTGACAGGGAAGAAGCAGAAAGGCCATTTCCCAGAGGCTGGAAGCATTTGGAATTAGGAGTGAATTCCAAAGGTATTTAATTAACTGAGTAAAGAAATTAGGAAGATATTTCTTTCCAACCTTCCTAGTAAAGACATTCTTGTTCAATGTTTTTTCTATTGATAAGCTTTAACATTCTTTGTACCAGACCCCCGTGAATGTCAGATGTTGAGAACATTTCAATCCGAAACAGAGAACACCCGATATCAAGGAAATCTGAGGTCAAAGGGATAGGGCAAGGAAGAGATCTTGATGCCCTGAATCAGCCAGCACTTCACTGAATGATAGAGAGAATTTATGACAAAGTTCTGTACATTCTATCCATCCAAATGGATCTTGCTCTCAATTAATCAATTGTCAAATAAAGCAAAATGATATTGAAGCATCTCAGAATAAGGTGGTCTGATAACTTCAAAATCTCATTTCAATTGCGAGACAGGCAAATAATTTGAAGGTAAGTAACCAACACTGTTTACCTCTGGATTTGAAATCCCACAAAAGATTCAAAACCTGAATAAATTTAGAGAACCATATCAATGAACTTGAGCACTACTTGTAACTAGAGTGTATAAAGTTATAAACAAAATGATAAATTGATCAATAAGCTCTCTTTTGAATAAGGTTGTATCACCCACTGCCTGCTGTAATGGGCTAAAACTTAGTTACCTTCTAATAACAGTCTGAAGGAGAATAACTTCTTTACAAGTCAGTATTGTTCTGATTTTTGCACTCACTCATTGCAGAATGGCTTTCTAAAATGGGACAGAGGTCACACAGCACAGTGTCAGAAGAGCTGAGCTGATTACTTCTGCAATCTGACAAAGTATTCATCTTAACTTAACATGAAAAACCAAACATTATTCATTCAACAAACATGCAAGTTGCAATTGCACTTGAATGGTTGAATCAGATTTCAAATATTTTTAAGATAATCTTTAATTTTTGTTAATTATTTAAACCTATTTCTACAGCGTTTAAATGTCTCCAGTTGTTACTTCCATCAGTGTTTGTTTTTCCTCCTGTCTGGCCAGATAAAAGTTGACGTTTCTCACTTTCCTAATGCTCTGTGCTTCTTTCAAATAATTAAGGAAAAGCAACGCAGTCAGTGTCTTATTCCAGACAGTATTTTGTACTAAAACAAATTGTAAACACAAGAAACCCTGCAGATGCCAGAAATCCACAGCAACACACACACAAAATGCCGGAGGAACTCAGCAGGTCAGGCAGCATCTATGGAAATGAATAAACAGTCGATGTTTCGGGCCATGACACTTCTTCAGGACTGAGAAGGAAGGGGGCATGTACCAGAATTAAAAGATGGGGGGAGGGAATGGAGGCTAGCTGGAAAATGATAGGTGATGCCAGCTGAAGTCAAGGGTTGGAGAAGAAAGAACCTGATTGGAAAGGAGAGTGGATGATAGGAGGAAGGGAAGGAAGAGGCGACTGGGGGAGAAGTAATGATGAGGAGAGGTAAAAGACCAGAGCTGGGAGTAGTGAAGGGGTGGGGAGGGTGGAATTTGATTACCAGAAGAAGAAATCAATATTCATGCCATCAAGCTGGAGGCTACCCAGATGGAATACAAGATGTTGCTCCTCCACCCAGAGGCAAAGTCTTAAAACAAAGTATATGGTCAATACTTCATACTAAACAAACTATTTACTAAATAAACATATGTTTAAGGTGAGAGGGGAAATATTTTGCGAGGCAAGTTTTTCCACATAGTGGGTGGAGAATGCATGGAATGAGCTGCCAAAGTAAGTGATGTCAGCAGGGAAACGTGAAAGACATTTGGGCATCTGGACATGGCACGTAGACAGTCAAGGTTAAATGCACGCAAATAAGATTACCTCAGGAAGACAGCTTGGTCAGCATGGACGAGCTGAATCAAAAGGTATGCTTTGTGCTATATAACTCTGAATCTCTTTAAATGCCAATGGACAAATATGGAGTTGGAAATTCAGAAGCCTAGAGTAGTGAATATCAGAAGTCCAACCAATAAATGGTGAAAATATGAAAAAATGAGAAACCAGTCTTTTTCCAGTAGGAACGGAGAAGTTCATCAGTCATATATACCTGTACCTACGATATGATGAGTTAGTTAAATGTAGTTAGAGAACCACCTGATGGCCCATGACTGCCACTGCATTTCTCTTGAATAAAAGTAGCACACTACAGGATTCCACACATTCAACGCATGACTTCTCCTGGCAAGCTAGTTTCTCCAAGCAGATACCTATCCTCAAAACAATACATTTTATTCAGAATTTAACAGCTCTCAAATGAATTAAATACAGTCACATTGCTTTTACTCAATCATGAACATTCACATGAAATTGTAACAATAGATCTAAACAACACTGAAGGACAAGAGTGAATCTGCTTACATTTATACCCTCTCATACTGCCTGAGGCTGAAGGTGGCGGCAGAGCAGAAAACCACCTTCAAAATGGAAATGTACATAAATAAAGTGCAACAAAAGAGTACAAAGGAGAAATAAATTGCAGGATTCAATAATTAAGCAACAGACATGCAGAATTTGGAATATTTAATCTGAACACTAGACTGTATTTTATTTGCACCTACTTGTCACTCTTCTAGACAACACATTCTCTTTGTTAAACTCATATATTCTGTGCTCTGCCACCCAACTCAAATGTATCAGAACCACTCACTTATTTGTAGATAGAGCCAAGGTAAAAACCAGGAACAACAGTACTCACTATTTCCAAAACTAGAATAAAGCAATTGTGAAAAAGAAGAAAGAGGCAATAGTAATAACAATTCACTGGCTATCATTTGAGGACACAAGAAGAAACTAGTGTTTGTCCACCATTAATAATATTAGAAGTTATGCAATAATATTTATTACCTAAATAAATGCTATACATTAATTTGTTGCAAGCTCATTGCTCATACTCCCCAATGTCTTTTAGCCCAACTTTTGTGAGGTATGATTTTTGACAATTGGAACACTGTCCAGAGCACTGAATTTTCCTCAGCTTTTATTTGCAATCCTCTTTTGTTCTGTTAGTTGAATGCAATTCTTTTTTTTAGAGATTTCCTGTGCACTCAAATTAATTTTCAATTCACCACTCTGAGTATTAAATGACTAGGTGGTAAATAGGCAGAACTGTGCAAAATTGAATTCCTACCTATGGGTGGCCATGGGCTTGAAAACATTGATAGCAATATTCAGTAACACTTGTGTAAAGAGCCCTTACAATAAGGTAGGCAGTACTGCACTGGTATAAACTGTGTAAAATGCACTCAACAATTGAACTAGCTTTGCACAACCAATTTTCAAATCAGATGCTTGGCAAACAAGGACATTTGAGATTGTGAACAACAATCCCATACAAAAAATAAATGTTTGTCTTCATAAACAAATACTAAAGGAAATGTAAGCAAAAAGTAACCTGTTCTTCTTGGAATGTTCATCCTTTCCTCTTTTGACTCCAAATATCCTGGTGATAAGAGCACTGAACAATAATGTGGAAGAATTTCGTACCTGGTGGTTAAAAGCAAAGATGAATATAATGCCGTGTAGAGAGCATCTTTTGTATTTATATTTACCAGTATATTTTTTACAGTATATGTTTTAAACCTCCATATGCAAAAGCAAATAATCACCTTAATTTTTATAATTGTGTAAGATATTTAAGGTATTTTGCTGACTTGTATAAATTGCTACCATTAACTTTTAAAAAATCTTTTACAGCCAAATGAGAACATAAGGCCATAAGATATAGGAGCAGAATTAGGCCATTTGGCCCATCGAGTCTGCTCCACCATTTCAACATTTCTCAGCCCCAAACTCCTGCTTTCTCCCTGTATCCCTTAACACCCTGACTAATCAGGAACCTATCAATCTCTGCCTAAAATATACCCCAACAAAAATTGCTTCATCATGAGTTTTATGAATTTGAAACTTCATGTAAAATAATCATTTGGTAGCAAATGGTAAAGTGAAAGACAATGGGTTATTGTGTGTTAAATCTATCTTTAGCTAAACGAGGGCTCTGTTGAACATTTCACGCAAAGAAGAGTATTTCCAACAGTATGGCACGCCCTCAGTAGTCCCCTGAAGCAGCAGCGTTGACTGTGAGCTGAAGGGATAGAAGAAGAATGTGAACCTATGACCTTCATGCTCATAAATGAAAGTGCCTGCACGAAGCCAAGTAAAGTTGCCAGCTTTAGCACAAGTTTTTGCCACATTAGGTATATTTCTGTTCTGTACATGTTCCTGCTATTTAGGAATTAGGATGACTACCCAAAATCATTTCACTTAGAACTCTACAGCTGGCAACAGAGGAGACCTGGATTTGAATCCAGAGGTGATATGCGTGCGTGTTTTCAGTGAGTGGATCAATTCTTCAGCTATAAACAAGCACCAGGTCTAAAATTGAGTGAACTTGGGCTCAAGCAATGTTGAATTTGGCTGTGCCTTGTTGTTTTGATAGCTAATATTTAAAATAAAAGTCCAGATCAGTTTACTGGAAATAAAAATCACATACACAAGTCCTGCTTCAGATCTAAGCAGCCAGGCCAGTCAGTGAAGAAATGTGATCAGAAATAAACATGCAGTCAAGATTATTACAAATTATATTGAACGATATGCAATTAAATAAAAGAACTGCAGTTTTAGCCGTTGCATAGTAAATGCAATGAAATGCAGTATTTGTACAGTGAAAAAAACCCACAATTAACATGCTGTTTTCCGTCGACTCAATAAATCAAAGTTTGAAATAAACAGGACTTTTTTTTTCATTGGTAAACAAATTAAGGAACGGTTACATCCACAACACACACGTCTTTTGGAAACTTCTAAATTATAACTTGTGCTTTGGCAACCATGGTTATTTATTTTAGAGCAGGTTTGTTTGATTTGGTTGGTAATGCAGAGCGTTTTCCACAAATATCCCACTCTACAAAACGACAGCCAGACTTTTTAAAAATACATCTCACAACCTGCAATTTGACATGGGCTCAACTAAGAAAACTTTGCACTGCAGAATTTTTTCGGTGAGTTTTTCCATCAGTCGACTGAGAATCAATAAAGTGTGCCAATGAAAATAGTTAACTAACTTCTTAAAATTATACTTAATCCTTCAAACTTTAAAATCACTGTTATCAGTGGCAAGAGCAAGTTTGTAAAACATTTGAAAATACTAATTGCTATATCTGCTTCCATCTAATTGGCAAGAGATTTGGGCTAACAACCAATCCCTACAACAAACAAAGCTGAAAAGCAATGAGGAGCTCAATTCTGATACCACCATTTTCTGCTTTCTCACATCCGAGGTTTGAAAATGACTCATACAAACAAATGGGATCACACACCACTTATATTGGCAATATTAATGCAAATAGAACAGCACACATGATCAGTTTCCTGATCTCTGCTCAAGTACCATTTCAGTGCATTTAAATTTAAGCTTTTATAATGGGGCAAATTTTCCACTGAGATCTGCTCGTGAACATAGCCACAGCTAAACGATTCCCAAGCGATGACTGCAGCATAATCTTCTGCTCATCAGGCAGCTGACCACAGGTCACAGCTGGAGAGAGGCGGGTGAGGAGGTCACTGCTGAATCTGTGCCAGGTCCATCTGGAGCAAGTACAGCAGGTTCATTCAACTCAAGGGGAGAAATTGGCCACCATGTGAAAGGCGAGTTAAGAGGTTTATGTACGAATGAGTGTCTGAGTGTATTTAGTCTTTTAATTTTTTAATTAACTGATAATTTTGACCATCTGTGAGCCTAGAGGTAGTGCCTTATTGAAAACGACAGAAACCCTTTCCAATTTAATAAGAGTTGGGACATGTTGGCCTTCACAAGTCATGGCATTGAGTATATATGCAAGGAAGTCATGCTGTAGCTATATTAATCTTTGGTTAGGCCACACTTGGAGTATTGTGTGCAATACTGGTTGGCCCATCACAGGAAGGATGTGGAGGCTTTGGAAAGAGATCAGAAGAGGTTTACCACGATGCTGCCTGGATTAGGGGACACGTGCTATAAGGAGAGGTTAGATAAACTTGGGTTGTTTTCTCTGGAGTGTCAGCATCTGAGGGGAGATCTAAAAGAGGTTTACCAAAGAGGCATAGATAGGATAGACATTCAGAAACTTTTCGCCAGGGTATAATACATGTATACAAGGTCAGAGGGGGAAACCACAAAAAAAATTTATGAGGCATGATTTTTTACCTTTGCCCCGGAGGGTGGTAGATGCCTGGAACATGCTGCCAAGGGTCATAGTGGAAGCAGATATGAGAGAAGTGTTTCAGAGGTTTTTAGATAGATGCATGAAAATGCAGGGAATGGAGGGATATACTTCATGTACAGGAAGAAGAAACTTATTTTACTTTGGCGTTGTATCCAGCACATACATCATGGGCTCAAGGGCTTTTGCCTGTGCTGTACTGTTGTATATTCTATGAATATAGCAGAGTTCAGAACAGTAGAGCCATGACCTGCAGACCTAAGGCTAACATACGTGCTTAAGTTGAGTAGCCCTTTTGGCAAATGGCACGGACACTCTCTTGCATCCTGGCCCATGTCATTTCTTCTCAGTGGAAGATCATTACTGGTAGCACAATAGAACAAACAAGATGGTCTGGAGTAGACACACTCCAAGATCTCAAGGCAGAGCATGGCCTGCCCAGACTGTTTCAATGGTTAGAGGGCAGATAGATGCCATCATAGCTGGAATGGAATGTTGCTGGTCTAGTCCCAGGGCCTAAGCAGCTTCAGAAACATTCAGAGGTATGTAGAGGTGGGTAAATAAACATAGGGAGAGGCGGCGGTTCACATCTGTTTCAGTGACTTCCACCACTAACTTTGAGAGAATCACAGATGAGATTATAAAGCATAATCACATTGGAAGGTGCTACTTCCCAAAGCAAGACATCAAAACTAATTAATAGGAGAGATAGGATATAGTCTTATAGGAGAGATCACACAATTTTTTTCACCTAGGCAATGATAAGGGAATGGAGCTACCCATCTGAAAATGTAGAAAATGCAAAAAAAAATCTCAAAGAAATTAAGAAGCGCTCGAATGTATGCTTAAAAGGGCCAGGACCTGCCAGGTTATAATCTAGAGTAGGAAGATGGAAATAAAATAGGTATCTTATTATCCAAGGCCATAAAAACATAAAACATAGGAGCAGAATTAAGCAATTCCGTCAGTCAAGCCTGTTTCATCTCGGCAGATTTATAACTCATCTCAACCCCATTCTCCTGCATTCTCTGAGTAACATTTGATGCCCTTACCAATCAAGAATCTACCAACCTCCGTTTTAAAGTACACAATGACTTGGCCTCGACAACGTCTGTGGCAATAAATTCCACAAATCCACCACCCTCTGACGAAAGAAATTCCTCCTCATCTCTGTTCTGAAGGGACATCCTTCTATACAGAAGCTGTGCCCTCTGATCGTAGACTCCTCCAGTAGAGGAAACATCCTCTTCACATCCACTCATCGAGGCCTTTAGGTATTCTACAAGTTTAATCGGATTCCATCCCCCCCACCATTTCTCTAAATTCCAGTGAGTACAGGCCCAGAGTTATCAAACATTCATCATACATGTTCACTCTCAGGGTCATTCTCGTGAATCTCCTCTGGACATCCTTTCTCAGCGCATCCTTTCTTAGATAAGAGGTCCAAAAGGGTGTATGATGAATTAAAAATGAAATTAGGGAGGCTTTAAGGATGCACAAGAAAGAAATTCTCAAGGAGAAAATATAGGAAATAAAATAGTCTTCTTTATAAGTAGATATAAAAATGCACAATCACAACCTGGTCCCAACATATCAATGTAGTTATAAAGAAGGCAAGACAGCGGCTATACCTTATTAGCAGTTTGAAGAGATTTGGCATGTCAACAAATACACTCAAAAACATATATATTTGAGAGCATTCTGACAGGCTGCATCACTGTCTGGTATGGAGGGGCTACCGCGCAGGACCGAAAGAAGCTGCAGAAGGTTGTAAATCTGGTTAGCTCCATCTTGGGCATTAACTTACAAAATACCTAGGATATTTTCAGGGAGCGGTGTCTCAGAAAGGCATCATCCATTATTAAGGACCTCCAGCACTCAGGGCATGCCCTTTTCTCACTGTTGCCATCAGGTAGGAGGTACAGAAGCCTGAAGGCACACACTCAGTGATTCAGGAACAGCTTCTTCCCCTCTGTCATCCCGTTCCTAAATGGATATTGAAGCTTTGGACACTACCTCAGCTATTTTTAATATACAGTATTTCTATTTATGCACATTTAAAAAAATCTAATCAATATATGTTATTGATTTACTTGTTTATTTATTATTATGTTTTATTTTATTTATTATTTTTTTCCTCTCTCTCTCTCTGCTAGTTTATGTATTGCATTGAACTGCTGCTGCTGTTAACAAATTTCACATCACATGCCAGTGATAATAAACCTGATTCTGATTCGGATCTCTGCTGCCTCAAAACGGTAGGCACTTGGGTTTGATCCTGAGCTCAGGTGTTGTCTGTGTAGAGTTTGTACATTCTCTCCATGAATGTTTGAATTTCCTCCAGCATCCCAAAGGTGTACTGGTAGACTAACAGGCAACTATAAATTGACAATGACAAAACAAAGCAAAGCTAAAGAATAGTTGTTGGGCATGTGGTGAGAGACGATGAGTTGCAAGGAGTACAGGTAAATAAGGAGTGGGGCAATGAAACCAATGGCACTACTGCCCTGGAAACAGGCATAGATCTGATGAGCCAAATGGCATTCTATTGTGTTGTTATAAGACAAAGAAAAGATTGGGTCACTTGGAGTGAAAAAAAAGGTCCCAAGTGTGTTATAAATAAAGACTTTGCTTCTGTCCTTAGGGAAGAGTAGAATCATACAAGCATTGATATTGAGGAGGAAGAATGTGAAGTACTGACAGTCAAAGACCTTGAGGTAGAAAAGGGGTATAAAATTGAACAAGGTTCCCGGATGCTTTGTTGCCTGCTGGGTGCCAGGGTTAGGGTCATCTCAGATCAAGTCCATAATATTCTTAAAGAGGGAGGGTGAGCATCCAGAGATCGTGATCCATGTTAGTACCAATGACATGGGTAGAAAGGGTAATGAGGTCCAACAGAGTAAGTTCAGGGAGTTAGGTGCTAAGTTAAAGGACAAGATCTCCAGGGGTGACTGCTACATGCATCAGATGCTAGTGAGGACAGAAGTAGGAAGATCTTACAGCCTAACACATGGCTAAGGTGATCGTGCAGGAGGGAATGCTTCAGTATTTGGATCACTGGGCTCTCTTCCAGGGGAGGTGGCTCCTGGGGTCCTGTACAGAAGGGGCTGTTTGCACCTAAACTGAATGGGAACTCATATCTTTGTGAGAGGTTTGATAGTGCTGCATGGGGGGGGGGGGGGGGGAGGGAGGTGGAGGAGGTGGTTTCAACTAGTGCTGCAGGGGAAGGATATCTGAGTGCCAGACACAATACTGGAATGGTTGTGGGGGAAAATGTTGTCAAACGTACTAACAAGATCAGAATTGCAAGATTAATCATGGTGGGACTAGCTTTCTAAGCTGCATATATCTCAAAGCAAAGAACACTGTAGGAAAGGCAAATGAGCTTAGGGCATGCATCAGCACACATAATTATGACACTGTAGCCATTAACGAGACTTGGTTGCAGGAGGGTCTGGACTGGCTGCTCAATGTTTCAGGGTTACTTTGTTTTGGATGTGATAGAGTGGGTGGGATTAAAGAGGGAAAGCTGATGTTACTTGTCAGGAAAAATGTCACGGCAGTGCTCTGTCACAACAGACTGGAGAGTTCATCTAGTGAGGCTGCAGTATATGGGTGGAACTGAGGAATAAGAGACTGATGACCACAATAATGGGATTATATTATAGACTACCCAACAGTCCATGGGATTTAGAGGAGCAAATTTGTAGAGAGATCACAGACTGTTGCAAGAAACATAGGGATTGTGATGGTAGGTGACATTAACTTTCCATGAATTGACTGGGACTCCAATTATTTTAAAGGGCTGAGTTCAGGAAAGTTTCCTTAATTAGTATATAGAAATCCCAACTACAGAGAGTGAGATACTACATCTCCTGTTAGGGAAATGAGACAGGGCAGGAGACAGAGGTTTATGTAGGGGAACATTTTGCATCTAGTGATCATTGAGGGGCGAGAGCCGACACTACCCAGCATCTTGTTAGCAAGTGCACTATCGCTGGAGGAAAAGATTGAAGACCTAAAGGCAAGATTGCTGTATCGTAGTGAAATGAGGAATTGCTGCGTTCTCTGTTTCACAGAGACATGGCACACCCAGGACACAACAAATACATTCGTAAAACCCGAGGGCTTCTCAATACATTGGATGGACTGGACTGCTGATTTATTGATGATAAAAGATGGCGGTCTGTGCTTTATACTAAACTCACTGTGGTGCTCAGATGTAGCAGTCTTATCACACTCTTGCTCCCCTGACTCTGGACTTTTAATAATCGAGTGCCAATCATTCTACATACAAAGAGAATTCTGTTCCATGATCCTGACCACAGTTTACATACTGCCAATATATTGAGAGCTGCTGTCAGCAAACAAGAAACAGCCTACCTCAAAGTCTTTCAAATCATTTTTTGGGACCAATCCGGTTTGTTTGAAGAAACCTCTGCCCAATTATCATCACCATACTAACTGCAGCCCCAGGGGTCCCAATGCACTTGAATGCAGCTATACTACGATTAGGAATTCCTACCGTTCCATGCCTAGACTGCATTCTGGGAAATCTTTTCATGTGGCTGTCATCCTTCTACCTGCATGCAGGTAGAGGCTCCAGAGAAGAGGACAACAAAAATGTGGCTAGGAGTTGCTTCGAGTCAGTGGACTGGGCCATGTTCAAGGACTCATCAGAGAATCTGAATCAATACACCAAGGTTGTCAGGGACTTCATTAAAACATTCTTAGACGAATGCGTCCCCACCATCTGAGTCTTCCTCAACCAAAAGCGCTGGATGAACAATTAGATCCACATCCAGCTGAGGGCCAGATCAGTGCCATTCAGATCTAGCTACCACATTAAATAAAGGAGGTCCAAGTACCATATCAGGAAAGACATCTCATATGCCAAGTGTCAATTCCAGACCAAGCAAATCACTGAAGGATGCTCAAAAGCTGTGGCAGGACTTGAATGCTATCACCTTTACAAAGCGAAACCAAGCGACAATAAGGCTTCACTCCAAGATGAGCTCAATGCATTTTATGATTGCTTTGACCATCAAAACATGGAGGCACTTTCAGGAATTCCCAAAGCCACCGATGACCCTGTGATTTCAGTTTCTGAGGTCGGCATGAGAGCATCCTCTATGACAGTGACCCCAGAGAAATCATCCGGCCCAGACGGGGCACCGGTCCGAGTACGAAATACCTGTGCCGATCAAGTGGCTGGAGTATTCACTGATATCTCTAACTTCTCCCTTTGGCTATCTGAGGTACCTGCCTATTTCAAGCATGCTTTAGTTATACCAGTACCTAAGAAGACCATGGTAACCTGTCTCATTGACAATCGTCCAGTAGCACTTGGGTACATCCACTGTGATGAAATGCTTTGAGAGGTTGATAACGAAATATAGCCATTCCTGCCAGCAGAGTAACTTGGATCTGCTCACAAATGCCTACGGTCACAAAAGGTCAGATGCCGTTTAATTGGCTCTTCACTCAACTTTGGAATATCTGAACAGCGAAAATGCATGGATCAGCATACCTAAATTAACAACATCTTGCCATTCAGTACTAAAATTCCCTCAAGACTAATCAATAAGCTTCTAGACCTATGGCCTCAATACTTCCCTGCGCAACTGGATCCTTGATTCTCTCACTTGTAGTTCCCAGTGAATTTGATTGGCAACAATATCTTTTCCACAATCTCCATCAGCACAGGTGCACCACAAGGCTGTGTAGTTAGTCCCCTGCTCTACTCACTTTATACTTAAAATTTTAAGGCTACTCACAGCTCCAATGCCATAATTACATTTCTGGATGACACCATTGTCGTTGGCCAAATCAAAGGTGGTGACAAATCAGCATATTGGAGAGAGATTGAAAATATTGCTGATTGGTACCACCACAATGTCTCACTCAATGTCGAGGAGATGATTACTGACTTCAGAAAGAGGAAAATGGATGCCCATGATCAGAGATGGAGAAGGTCAACCACATTAAATTCCTCAGTGTTACCATTTCTGTCCTGGGTCCAGCGTGCAAGTGCCATTACAAAGATATAGCAGGTTATCTAAAACTCTGACAAACATCTATAGATGTGTGGTGGAGAGTATATTGAATGGTTGCAACATGGCCCTGTATGAAAACACCAATGTCCTTTAATTGAAAATCCTACAAAAATTAGTGGGTATGACCCAGTAAAACACAGTTAAAGCCCCCTCCCCACCATTGAGCACACAGACACAAAGCACTGTTGCAGGAAAGCAGCATCCATCATTAAGAACTCCCACCATCTAGGTCAAGTTCTCTTCTTGCTGACATCAAGAAGGTGATACAGGGCATCAGGAGCAACAACACCAGATTCAGGAACAGTTGTTAGCCCTCAACATCAAGTTCTTCAACTGGAGGGGATAACTTCTTCACTCAACTTCAATGAACTGTTCCCACAACCTATGAGACTCACTTTCAAGGACTTTGTCCCCATGTTCTCAATATTCACTGCTTGTTTGTTTATTTATTTATTTATTATTAATATTTCTTTTTTCCGTTTTTCTACTTGCACAGTTTTGTTGTCTTTTGCGCATTAATTGTTTACCCTGTTTGGAACAGATTTTCGTTGAGTTTCTTGTACTTACTATGAATGCCTGGAAGGAAATGAATCTCAGGGTTGCATATTTAGATACTTCGATAAAAAAACTTACTATTTTTTAATTGAGATGCAGCACGGAGCGTGTCCTTCCGACCCTTCGAGACGTAACACCCAGCAATCCCCCAACTTAATACTAGCCTAATCATGCGACAATTTAAAATGAGAAATTAATCTCCCAACCAGTACATCTTTGAAGTATGGTTGGAAACCCGAGTACCGAGAGGAAACCCAAAGGGTCATGGGGAGAAAATAAAAAATCCTTAGAGGCAGTGGTGGAAATTGAACCCAAATCGCCTGCACTGTAAAATGGTGTAAGACTGTAAGATATAGGAGAAGAATTAGGCCATTCAGCCCATCAAGTCTGCTCCACCATTCCATCATGGTTGATCCTGGATCTCATTCAACCCCATACACCTGCCTTCATGCTATATCCTTTGATGCCGTGATCGATCAGGAACTGATCAATTTCCGCCTTAAACATATGCATGGACGTGGCCTCCACTGCAGTCTGTGGCAGACCATTCCACTGATTTACTACTCTCTGGCTAAAAAAATTCCTCCTCACCTCTGTTCTAAAGGGTGGTCCATCTTTTTTGAGGATGTGCCCTCTAGTTCGGAATACGCCACCCCAGGAAACATCCTCTCCACATACACCCTATCTAGTCCTTTCAACATTCGGTAGGTTTCAATGAGATTCCCCTGTATTCTGCTAAATTCCAGTGGGTATAGGCCCAAAGCTGCAAAATGCGTAAGTTAACCACTTCATTACCCGGTATTAGCCTCGTGAACCTCCTCTGGACTCTCTCCAATAATAACACTTGCTTTCTGAGATATGAGGTCCAAAATTGGTGACAATACTCTGTGTGGCCTGCCTAGTGTCTTATAAAGCTTCAGCATTATCTACTTGCTTTTATATTCTATTCCCCTTGAAATAAATGCCAACATTGCATTTGCCTCCTTTACCTCAGACTCAACCTGTAAATTAACATTCTGGGAGTCATGCACAAGGACTCCTAAGTCCTTCTGCACAGCTGATGTTTGAACCTTCTCCCCATTTAGATAATGATCTGCACTATTGTTTCTTTTACCAAAATACATTATCGCACATTTCCCAAGACTGTATTCCATCTACCACTCATTCTTTCCATTTGTCTGTCCTGTTGTAATCGCATTGCTTCCCCAGCATTACTTACTCTTCCAGCTATCTTTGTATCATCCACAGACTTTGTCATCAATTCCATTATCTAAATCACTGACATTGTGAAAAGTAGCAGTCCCAGTACTGACCCCTGAGGAATACCGCTAGTCATTGGCAACCAACCAGAAAAAGCCCCTTATATTCCCACTTGCTGCCTCCTGCCGATCAGCCATTCTGCTGTCCATGCCAGTATCTTTCCTGTAACACCACAGGATTTTATCTTGTTAAGCAGCCTCATGTGGCACCTTATCAAGTGCCTTCTGAAAATCCAAATAAATGACATCCACTGCCTCTCCTTTGTCAACCCTGCTTGTCACTTCCACCCTGTTGTGCTAAACACTATGGTACCATGCTGTCCACTTTGAACTTTGAAGTGCGGTAAGACCAGTGCCGTATAATGCCTCGGCATTACATCCTCTCTTTTATATTCTAGTCCTCTTGAAATAAATGTCAACATTGCAGTTGCATTCCTTACTATCAACTCAACCTGCAACTTAAACTTTAGGGAATCCTGCATGACAACTCTCAAGTCCCTTCGTACCTGTATTTTAATTTTCTCTCCATTTAGAAAGTGGCTTATGCCTTTATTCCTTTTACCCAAGTGCATGACCTTACACTTTCCAACACTATATTCCATCTGTCACTTCTTTGCTTAATTGCCAGTCTGTCCAAGTCCTTCTGCAGACTCCCTGCTTCCTCAACACGACCTGCCCCTCCAGCTATCTTCCTATCATTTGCAAACTTGGCCACAAAGCCATAAATTCTGTCATCCAAATCATTGATGTATAATGGAAAAAAAAGCTGTATCAACATCGATCCCTGTGCAATACCACTATTTATCAACAGCTATCCAGAAAAGGTATCCTGATGAAGGTTCTCAGCCTGACACATGGACTGTTTACACTTTTCCATGGACGTTACCTGGCCTGCTGAGTTCCTCCAGCGTTTGTGTGGGTTGCTCCTTTATTCCCACTCCTTGTCTCCTGCAACCAATCTGCTATCCATGCTAGTATCTTTCCTGTAATACCATGGGCTCTTACCTTGTTAAGCAGGCTCAAGTGCAGCACCTTGTCAAAGGCCTTCTGAAAATCCAAGAAAACAACATCCGACTCTTCTTTCTCTGTTGTTTCGCAAAGAACTCCAACAGATTCATTAGGCAAGATTTTCCCTTGAGGAAACCATGCTGACACTGACCTACCTCCTCCGAGTACCCTGAAACCTTATACTTATTGATGGACTCCAGCATCTTCCCAACCGCTGAAGTGTAACCAGGCTATAACTTCCTTTATTTTGCCTCGCTCCCTCCTCAAACCTGGTATGGAAGTTGTCCTGTCCAAGACTGGAAGAAGCTGCAGAAGATCGTGAACATAGCCCAGCACATCACACAAACCAATCTTCCGTCCTTGGACTCACTTTACACTGCACGCTGTCGGAGCAGTGCTGCCTGGGTAATCAAGGACACGACCCACCCAGCCAACACACTTTTTGTCCCTCTTCCCTCTGGGAGAAGGTTCAGGAGCTTGAAGATTCATATGGCCAGATTTGGGAACAGCTTCTTTCCAACTGTGATAAGACTGCTGAACAAATCCTGACCCGGATCTGGGCCGTACCTTCCAAATATCCGGACCTGACTTGCACTACCTTACTTTCCCTTTTCTATTTTCTAATTATGATTTATAATTTAAATTTTTATTATATTTACTTCGATTTGTACTCCAGGGAGCACGAAGCGCAGAATCAAATATCACTGTGATGATTGTACGCTCTAGTATCAGTAAAGCAAGTAAGTAAAGAGTGGAGTGACATTTGCAATTTTCCAGTCCTCTGGAACTACTCCATAATCTTGAAAGATCATTAATAGTGCTTCAATAATCTCGTCAGCTAACTCTATCAAAACCCTGGGGTGTAGTACATTTAGTCCAGTTGACTTATCTACTCTCTGACCTTTTAGCTTCCCAAGCATCTGCTCCTTAGAAATAGCAACTACACTTACTTCTTCCTCCTGGCACTCTTAATGCCTGGCATCCTCACTCCTCTAACTGTGCAATAAAACAAAACATAAACTATCTACTTCTCTTCTCCTTGTAGAAGTCTCTGTGAGAGAAAGCCTGAGCTTCCAACTCTAACCCTGGTCCACTCACAATATAGCCACTCCCACAATGGCCCTTGTTTCACAAAACAAGGCAGAATACCAAAATGTAGACAGGATTATAACAACCTGAAGATAACAGCACAGGGAGTAAGGTGGTATAGAAGAGCTTTGCCTTTATTGGGCATATATAAGAACAATAAGATCAAGGTGATTGTGCTAGATCTTCAACTTTTCTGCACACTTGACCAACTACTTCTGTCAATATCAACCAATTTTGTATCCTAATCAGAGCCCAATAAGATTAACCCATCATGTCCATGCCCACCAATGCACACCCATCCATTTTCATCCAATCTTCCATCACTTGGACTATTGCCTTCTTCGTAATAAGCGATGCTATTGCTCCTCTAGATACTTCTCAAATTTTGTCAGTGTCTCTGCTTCTGCCCTTCCGCAGTACAGTCCAAGTACTCAAAGCCGAGTGAAAAAAAAGGTCTCCACAGATCCCCTCTAAATCTCTTAGCCTTCAAACCTCCTACACTTAGTTAAATATTAATAGCATGTGAGCCGGCACTGAGCCCCGACAGCTCCTCTACAAAATTACAACTAAACCTGCTATTATACAACTGGTTCATGGCACTACTCCAATCTTAGGCTCAACTTGGTTTCCAGGACATTCATTTTTTCCAATCAGTCTGCCATATGGGACTTCAGATATCAATGGACTACATCAAATAAGGGCTATAGTCTTATTAGTATGCTCTTAAAATTATATTCCTTGAATCAATGAGTATAATCAAGTTGAAATGAACAGATGCTTATTCTACTGGGGAATGAAGGGTTATAGGATACAGACAGAAAAGTGCAGCCTCGGCCAAGGTTGGATCAACTATGCTCTTGCTAAATGGTGGAGCAGGCTCAGAGCCACATGCCATATTCTTGCTCCCATTTCTTATGTAATATGTCATCTTTCAAAAATTTCAATCAAGTTAGGCTATCACAACCTTCCCTTAACAAGTTCACACTGACTGCCCTGGTTTAATGTGTTTCTCTTAATACATTTTTTGCACCTAACATTTTATTTTTTCAATGCATAACTACCATCTCAGTTATAATCCAAGTGTGCCTTACTTAACTTGATAAAATAGGGTTCCATTGGAAAAGTCCAATACCTTGTGCCAACCAGCCCTTTGTCAAGGAACTAAACATGTTATTTTCACATGTAGTATTCTAATTTTGGAACGATCACATGGCTTACCCGTAAAACAAGAATGCTCCACAATAATTTACATCACATCATAATCTGAATGGTCCTTATAAAAGCCAGACTCAACTTTGCACACAACTTACTCTCTTATTGTAGGATGCCACCTTGTTCAACAGTAAGCCAATTTCACCGTACCATTATGTTGGGTAAGCCTTCCCTCACAAGCATTTAAATAAAAAACATAAGACTGCAAAAGCCTTCACGTTTTAGATTAAGCATTTTTATGCTTTTTACACAGTCATACATCACATTAGGCACGGAAAAAATTCAATTATCAAACATAATTAATATTAGAAGGTGAAGACTTACTGCCCACACAGGAGATGTAAAGCCAAGGATCGCTGCTTGCAATCCATCTGCCACATAGGGAATGACATTTTCACCCAATTTGGTATCTCTGAATAGTGCCCTCAAGATATTCAGGGCATGTACCTGACAGAAACAAAATTAACTGTTAAGAAATTATGTATGAGCAATGCAAACGATGAACGCCTTCTGGATCATAAATGTGTTTCCCCCTCCGCCAATTAAAAGATGCAAAACAGAAGAATCTTTAAGTTACACCACAGGAAATATAACATCAATTCATCCCAGTACTGTACATATCTAGCTAAAACCACTCTCCAGAATATCAATACAAAATGTCCAGGAAACAGAAAATAGGAGCATGTGTTCAGCTCCACCATTCAACTAAGTTGAATTGAATTGATTGAGTCAACAAAGATTTATGTTTTCTCTCATGTCACCTGGTCCCTTTACCCTTTAGCATTGAAGAAGTCAATATATTTAAGAACTTGGCAGGATGTGAGAGTGGGTAGTGGGGGATGGGGCAGGAGAGAAAGGAGCGGGGTTGGGGGGGGTAAGAGAGAGAGGAGAGAGAGAGAGAGAGAGAAAGGGGTAAAGAGAGAGGAGAGAAAGGGAGGGTGAGGGTGGGAGGGAGTGGCGGGGCAGTGGGGTTGGCAGGGTAAAGGGAGAGGTAGACAGTGAGGGAGAGGGAGAGGGGAGAGGGGGTTGGAGGGGGCCGAATGAGAGGGAGGGGGAGAGGGAGAGAGAAAGGGGTAAAGAGAGAGGAGAGAAAGGGAGGGTAGGGTGAGGGTGGGAGGGAGTGATGGGACAGAGTGGAGTTGGCGGGGGTTAAGGGAGAGGGGATGGGAGAGAGGGGTTGGCGGGGGCTGAAGGAGAGTGTGTAGAGAGGTAGAGGGTGTGGGAGAGAGGGTGAGAGAGAGGGGGCGGGAGAGGGTGACAGAGAAGGGGTGGGGAGGGGAGAGGGCAGAGAGGGAGAGAGAGGGGGAAAGGGGAGAGGGCAGAGGGTGTGGGAGAGGGTTTGTTGCTGATCTTGAGTGGGTGGGAACTCAATTTAAAGCAACACTGCACTGTAACATTGAAACAGCGAGCTGTTGGTCCCGTCACTGTGACAGGATACCACTCTCTCCCTCATTAGTGAGGGAGAAGAGTCTGTGGGATGTTGAACTATGGGGATGAACAGTGGTTTTTGATGGACTCTATATCATGAGGGTTTTGCTATTGCTTGCCTGGTGGGGGGGGAGGGGCTGATGCTTTTGCTGAGGCGGTGAGGGGGAGGATTGATGCTTTGCTGCTGCTGTCTGGGGAGGGGGCTTTGGGATTCTAATGTTTTTCTGTCATTCATTCTTAGGGCTTTTCTTCTGTGGATGTCTGCGAAGAGCAAGGATTCCAGGCTGTATGCTATATATATTCTCTGACATTAAACGGAACTATTGAACCCCATTTCATTCCCCACTACACATTCCTATCAACTGTCCTCAGCTTCTCCCATTCACCCACCATCAAAAGGCAAGTTACAGTAGCTAACTAACCCACACGTCTTTAGGATGTCGATGAAACCCAGAGGAACCATCGCAACACAACACAAACTCTGTGCACACAGCATTGGTGGTCAGGAATGAACACAAATCATAGAAGTTGAGCCACTCAGCTGTTTCTTTATATGGGTTGAGAACACTTGGTGAGCCCCCTCAATCTCATGATTGCAAATTGTCCACGGCCACCTAAAGCCAGAGGTTGCAGTATCACAAAGACTTCCACCTTTAGTCGTTACTATGGAAAAGGACTATATGCTACGGACAGAGTTAGCACATCAGTTTATAATGCACCAGATGCTGACGCTGACCCACACAGTTCCATGGAAAAGAGGTTATAAGTTTGATGCATTTGCACTACACTGATAATATATAATTATCCTTTGGAACTGTCAATGTGTTAACTATGAGTCATAGCAATAATCTTTAGTCACGACACCAGAATTTTCACTGCAGTTTGTTTTTGCATTTGGGACAATAAAATATGTAATATTAAAAACAGAGAAAGAGAGAGAAACAGAGAAGACACAAACAGGAAGTGTGTAAGGCTGTAATTTAATCTCCTGGCTCAACTGACATCCAGAAACCACTTGAACTTCACTTCAATGGCTCACTATGCCATCCATTTCTCTGGAGTAAATTACAGCCTTGTTAACCATTCACTCATACTCATCAAATATTCTATGTTTAGCTTATTATCCTTCAGTTTATTCAGAGAGTGCTATGTCAACGGGCAGCTGTGCTTGGTTTCTCAACCTCTGTGTTAGAACGGTCTTGGACACTAAACCAATAATCAGAGGAAGTTTATCATCTAAAAAATCCCCACTCTACAATTTCTCACCCACAATCAGATCTACAGTGTCGCTTTTTTAACCTTCTGAAAAGTCAGTTGCAAAGCCATAAATTTGGCTCTACCCTCCCCCTCCCAAATACTACCACTTTTCCCAAGTAAATTAATTCTGAGCTATTGTGTTTAATCGGCTTTTATGACATAATTGAGTAAAATAACTGTCAGGATTTATTGAACTTCATAATGGAAAGGTGCACAACAGCTTAACCACTCCAATAATAACTTTCAATTAATGTGTGCAATCAATTCAGCTCCCCTGTACAGCAAAACACCCCTACAGCTCCCAAAAATGCTTCATTGCCTCACATTGTTCATCTAAAAACAAAAGTGAAAAAGGCACGTGTATAACTAAATTATGATGTTCCATTATTTTTAATATCCCAAACAGCATCGAAGAGTCTCAGAGTCGCACAGCACAGGGTCAACAAAAATATTGATTTTTTAAAGTTTATATTTTAACACAATTCACTGAAATAAAGCAAAAGTAGTTTTGAGAGGCCAGTATACCTTGTGATTAAATTTATACTTACTTTATGTTTAATCTTGTTTCAGATTCAAATTAATTTATTTATCACATGTACATTGAAATATACAGTGAAACGTGTCATTTGTGTTCACAACCAACACAAACTACAGATGTGCTGGGGGCAACCTGCAAGAGTTGTCACACATTTCAGCACCCACATATACACACACACCCACCCCTCCAACTCAGGACAGAGCACCTCAGGGCCTCCAACCTCCAGTGTCTGGCTCAGACTCACAGACATCGGGCTGCCAACTTCCAGATACGTTTGTTTCTTTTCAATACTGTAACATACTGCATTCTTTAAAATGCAGATAATGTTCAGTTAACAACAACCCTGGAACTTCAGTGAAAATCCAATATCACGAATGGACATTATTATCCACAATCCTTGGATAATTCAGTAACAATTCTGAAGCAAAATTATAAATTTCAAATAACTAATCTCTCCTACCTAAACCATGTCCATAACCTTCCTCTCCCTTACATTCATGTGTCTATGCAAACCTCACTTAAAAGTCTTGAATGTCATTGCCTCTACCACCATACTCGGCAGCACACACCAGGCACCCACGACTTATCCTCACACTCCCTTTGAACCTACCGCCTCTCATCTTCAAAGCATACCCTCTGATATTAGTCATTTCACCCCAGGGAAACAGATGTTCTCTGTCCACTCTATATATGCCTCTCATACTCTTGGAAACCTCTATCAGATCTCACGTCAGACTCCAACGCTCCAGAGAAAACAACCCAAGTTTATCAGGCCTCTTGTGATAGTACATGCCCTCTGAACCAGGCAGCATCTGAGTAACCCTCTTCTGCACCCTCTCCAAAGTCTCAACATCCTTCCAAAAGTGTGGTGACCAGAACTGTATGCATTACTCCAGATGTGGCCTAACTACAGTTATATCAAGTTGCAACATAACCTCTTTAATTTTGAACTCAATGCCTCACTAATAAAAACAAACATTCCATAAGCCTTCTTAACCATCTTATCAACCTGTGTAGCCACTTTCAAGCAGCTATGAACTTCGATCCCAAGATCACTCTGCTCAGCAACACTAAGCATCTTACCCTGAACAGTCCAGGCACTGCCTCACTGGAGGAACTCAGCAGGCCAGGCAGCATTTGCAAATGCTGAACATCCAAGCAACTCACACAAAATGCTGGAGGAACTCAGCACGCCATGCTGTTTTGTTTGGATTTCCAGCATCTGCAGATGCTGCCTGGCCTGCCGAGTTGCTCCAGCATTTTGTGTGTGTTGCTTAGATTTCCAGCATCTGCAGATTTTTCTTCTTGTTAGAGTACAGTTCCCTTGCATTTGCCCTACCAAGGTGAAACATCTCACATTGATCTGGATTAAACTCCATCTGCCATTTCTCAGCCCATATCTCAACTGATCTATAGTGTGCTGAATTCTTTGCTAGACTTCCACACTATCCACAGCTCTACCAATCTTGGCACCATCTGCAAATTTACTATCCCATCCATCTACATTTTCATCCAGTTCATTCATATACATCACAAACAGCAGAGGTCCCCACACAGATCCCTGCGGAACAGCAGGAATTACAGACCTCCAACTTGAATAAGAGCCTTCAACCACTAATCACTGTCTTCTATGCACAGGCCAGTTCTGAATCCAAACAGCCAATTTGCTGTGGACCCCATGCATCTAATCTTCTGGATGAGCCTCACATGAGGGACGTTATCAAATGCCCTATTTACTAAAATACATGTATACTACATTCACTGCCTTACTCTCATCAAACTCTCTCATCATCTTGTCAAGAAATTCAATCAAGTTGGTAAGGTACGACCTGCCACATACAATGCTATGCTGGTTTTCCCTAATTAGGCCATGGGCTTCTAAATGTTCACATATCCTATCCATAAGACCATAAGATATAGGAGCAGAAGTAGGCCATTTGGCCCATCAAGTCTGCTCCACCATTCAATCATGGGCTGATCCAATTCTTCTAGTCATTCTACCCTCCTGCCTTCTCCCCATACCCTTTGATGCCCTGGCTAATCAAGAATCTATCTATCTCTGCCTTAAGTGCACCCGATGACTTGGCCTCCACAGCTGCTCGTGGCAACAAATTCCACAGATTTACCACCCTCTAACTGAAGTAACTTCTCCGCATCTCTGTTCTAAATGGACGTCCTTCAATCCTGACGTCACGCCCTCTTGTCCTAGACTCCCCTATCATGGGAAATAACTTTGCCATATCTAATTTGTTCAGGCCTTTTAACATTCGGAATGTTTCTATGAGATCCCCCCTTACTCTCCTGAACTCCAGGGAATACAGCCCAAGAGCTGCCAGACATTCCTCATATGGTAACCCTTTCATTCCTGGAATCTTCTCATGAATCTTCTCTGAACCCTCTTCAATGTCAGTATATCCTTTCTAAAATAAGGAGCCCAAAACTGCACAAAATGTGGTCTCACGAGTGCCTTTAGAGCCTCAACATTACATTCCTGCTCTTATATTCTATACCTCTAGAAATGAATGCCAACATTGCATTTGCCTTCTGCAACACCAACTCAACCTGGAGGTTAACTTGCACAAGGACCCCCAAGTCCCTCTGCATCTCTGCATTTTGAATTCTCTCCCCATCTAAATATTAGTCTGCCCGTTTATTTCTTCTGCCGAAGTGCATGACCATACACTTTCCAACATTGTATTTCATTTGCCACGCCTTTGCCCATCCCTTTAAACTATTTAAGTCTCTATGCAGGCTCTCTGTTTCCTCAACACTACCCGCTCCTCACCTATCTTTGTATCATCGGCAAATTCAGCCACAAATCCATTAATACCATAATCCAAATCATTGACATACAACGTAAAAAGCAGCGGTCCCAACACCGACCCCTGTGGAACTCCATTAGTAGGCAGCCTGCTAGAATAGGATTCCTTTATTCCCACTCTCTGTTTTCTGCCGACCAGCCAATGCTCCACCCATGCCAGTAACTCCCCTGTAATTCCATGGGCTCTTAATTGCTAAGCAACCTCATGTGCAGCACCTTGTCAAAGGCCTTCTGAAAATCCAAGTATACTACATCTACTGCATCTCCTTTGTCAACCTTGCTTGTAATTTCCTCAAAGAATTGCAGTAGGTTAGTCAGGCTGGATGTTCTTTTTAGGGAACCATGCTGGCTTTGGTCTATCTTGTCATGTGCCTCCAGCTACTCCACAATCTCATCCCTAACAATCGATTCCAACAATTTCCCAACTACTGATGTCAGGGTAACAAGTCTATAATTATCTTTCTACCGCCTCCCACCTGTCTTAAATAGCGGAGTAACATTTTCTAAGAATTTTTTCCAGCAATTTCTCTACAACTGCAGTGACACTTGTCATATTGTTCCCTTCTTAAACATAGGTACGACATTAGCTACTCATCTGTGGCTAAAGAGGATATGAAGAAACTGGTCAAGGGCCCAGCCATCTCACCTTTCTTTCTTCCATAACCTGGGGCAAATCTCATCATGCCCTGGGGATTTATCCACCTTAATACTCATTAGGAGGCCCAACACTTCTTCCTCCTTGACCTCTAAATGTCCTAACATGTCAAGACAGTTAGCACTGATCTCCTGGTCCTCCATATCCTTTCTCTTGGTAAATACTGAAACAAAGTATTCAGTAAGTACTGGATTCACATTCTCCACATCGAAGCAGATGTTCCCCTTTTTATCCATGAGCGGTCCCATCCTCTCGCTAGTTACCCTCATGATCTATGTATAGAAGGCCTTGGGGATTCACAATTCATATATAATTATTCACAGACACTTTGGTCTCAAAAAACTGCTTAAATCAGCATGGTTTTCACTGGGCTGAGAACATAAAACAATACAGCACAGGAAAAGGCTTCTGTCACCACACCTGCACCAATCATATAAGCAATATTTTCAAGATGCACTCCAGTTAAATGCCAAGGCCACACTGACAGAGTTCCCAAATGTATGAACTTTAACCTAAACATGTCACCATCTGCAATCTCCCCTCAAACTCATATCATGTCATTATTTCTTCACCCACAAATGCATAAAGCTTGAAGTTTTCTACCCAACACCACTGTGGGATACCTTTAACAGATGGAGTGTTGTACTCTTGGAAGGCAACACACAATTGCCTTTTCGATGGTAAGTCGGAATAAGCAATAAATGCCAAATACCTAAAATGAATTTCCAGTAAATTAATATTGAAACAAGACTTGAGATCTTTTAAAAAAAATCACAAACTTTCCCTGCAATTTATTCCCTTTCTTTTTCCAAAAGGCATCAACCCACACTGTGACAAGGCTTCACAAGTACTAATTATCAGTCTTGTCGAGCTCAGTGGTAGGTGGGCCAAGTTATGACTTCACCCAGCATCTGCTCATGAACTTTCCAGCCCGACTAACTGGATGGCAAGTTGAAATGAAACAACATATCTGTCTTTATTCCCTTCTACAAGGGCCAACATTATCAGCCATTTCAGTGGTCTAGCTGAGATAGAGAAAAACTTAGTGCCTAGCTTGGCGTGGCATTAAACAAAGAAATTATCAAGGAAAAGTAAATAAAACTGCAGATATTGAAAATCTGAAACAACAACAAGAAATGCCGTAAGTACTTTATTAACAACTGTTCAGGCTAATGGCAATCTAATGTTTTGGATCCTGATAAAGTCAACATCTGGAGCAGAGGCTCAATTCTTTCTTTTACAAATTCCAATAAACTGAACGTGTATTTTCAGTATTATGATTGTGTTTTTATTTCTGACCTCAGACCAGTGGGCTTGACATTAAACAACTTAACAAAACATTACATGAAGATTCGATTTTCTGTTTCTTTTAATGACATCATAAATATGTACAAAAAAACTAATCTCGAATTTTACCAAAACTAGGGACTTTGACTCAGACAAAAGTGAAATGAAACATTTTGGAAAGTTACACCAGGCAGGACTTCCTCAGTATTGCTAGGACCTTAGAAAGAGCAACCCAAGGGTACAGGTACATAGTTCCCTTTAATGACACAGGAAGGCTGGATGGTGACGAAGGTATTTGGCATGGTTGCCTTCGTCACACAGGCCACTGAATTCAAGCATTAGGACATCAGGTTATTGCTGTAAAGGACATTGGTGAGGCTGTACCTGGAATATTGTTCAAAGTTCTTGTCACCATAGATGTGATTAACCTAGACAGGGTATGGAAAAGATTCGTGAAGATTTTGCTGGGACCAGACAGCTTGAATTAGAAGGAAAGACTGTATTGGTTGGTACAATTTTCCCTGGTGTGGAACATTCTGAGCGATGATCCTGAAGAATTTATGAAATCATGAGGAACGTGTAAAAGACAGATGATTAGTCTCTGTTCAAGTTACGAGAGTCTATAGCTAAAGGGCATATGATTAATGTGGAGGGGCTGATTAAAGGGGAACTAGAAACATAGAAAGAGAAAACCTACAGCACAATATAGGCCCTTTGGCCCACAAAGCTGACCGAACATGTCCTTAACTGAGAAATGACCTAGGGTTATCCATAGCTCTCTATTTTTCTGAGCTCCATGTACCTGTCCAGGAGTCTCTTAAAAGACCCTATCAAATCCGCCGCCACCACCGTTGCCAGCAGCCCATTCCACGCACTTACCACTCTCTGCGTAAAAAACTTAACCCTGACATCTCCTCTGTACCTACTCCCCAGCACCTTAAAACTGTGCCCTCTTGTGTTAGCCATTTCAGCCCTGGGAAAAAGCCTCTGGCTATCCACATGGTCAATGCCTCTCATCATCTTATACACCTCTATCAGGTCACCTCTCATTCTCCGAGTTGAGAACAAATTTTTCATACCGAGAGGCATGTACAAAGTCACCACAGGAAATTATAGATACAGATACAATTTTAATGTTTGAATGACATTTGATAGGATCATGGATAGAAAAGATGTAAAGGGATACAGGCCAAATGTTCAGGAGAGCATCTGGAGATCATAAGCAATTTGGCTCAAACAACCCGATTTTAAATTGTATGATTCTATGATGTTACAGTGGTGCTAGAAAATTTGTGAACCCTGTAGAATTTTCTCTATTTTTGCATTAGCATGACCTAAAATGTGATCAGATCTTCACGCCAGTCCTAAAACTAGATAAAGAGAATCCAATTAAACAAATAACACAAAAAATATTATACTTCTTCACTTACTTATTCAGAAAATCATTGAGAAACTGTGTGAACAGCATTTGGGAGTTAAAGATGATGAGGTGAAAATTGAGTTCCCAATTTTGATTATCCAACAATTTAGTTTGAAGAGCATACAGGTGAATAAAGGTCAAATATACTGGGGCAACAGCCAGCCCCTGTGAAACTGTAATTCCCTGAGACAGCTCTTCCAAGACAAAAGTAAAAGACCTTTTCCTCTTACGGGCTGAAAGAGCAGAGGGATGTTTAGATTTTACAACGTACATCGCAGGATATGAGTGGGAATTATTACTTTTCCCATATGTTGCTTCTACTGGACTATTCTGATGCCTCAGATTGCGGGCAAAATTGCTGCCTTAGGTAATCAGTTATAACTTTATACTTCATTGTAAAATGGTACAGCAAGTGGAGCTGCTACCTCACACTTTCAGCGACCAGGTTTCAGTTCTGACTTCGGGTGCTCTAATGTGGAGGGTTCATGAGACTGTGAGGGAATAAATATTGATGCTAATCTACTTGGGATAAAAGAGGCACGACTGCGCAGGCACGTGACCTCAGAGCATGGAAGGTTTATAAAGGGAAACAATCTTCAATGGTTTTCTCGATTCACAGAAAGCAGGCAGCGGAGTAAGTCACTGTTTTTTGGGAGAAAATTCAGATTTTTTTTAACTACAAAGGATAAAAGAGGCACGACTGCGCAGGTGCGTGACCTCAGAGCACGGGAGGCTTAAAAAGAACACTGCCATATCCAGCGGGCAGCAGAATGAGAGGGTACAGAGTGATAAGGCTTTGGCTCAACGGGCTTAGGCGGAAACGGGAAGAGGCTTCCTGCGACTGTTGAATCTTATAGTAAAGGGATAAGTTACAGGTTTATTTATTCAGTAATAACAGTAGCATTAGAGGTATGCATCTGGGATTAGTGTTGTGTTTGGAGTGCCAGATGTGGGGACCCTGGGAGACTCCCAGCCACCGTAAGGATTACATCTGCACCAGGTGCATTGAGATGAGGCTCCTTAAGGACCGTGTTCGGGATCTGGAGCTGCAACTTGATGACCTTCAGCTAATTAGGGAAAGTGAGGAGGTGATTGATAATACCTATAGAGAGATAGTGGACAGCACCTCTGTGACAGTTCCCCTCAGAAATCCCTATATCATTTTAGATACTGTTGGAGAGGTTGACCTGACAGAGGAAGACCACAACAAACGGGACTCTGGCACTCTGCCCAGTGCCGTGATCCAGAGAGCAGGAGAAATGCCGTCGTTATAGGGGATTCCATCGTGAGGGGAACAGACAAGAGATTCTGTGAGCCAGACAGGATACCCAAATGGTGTGTCGCCACCCTGGTGCCAGGGTACGAGATATCTCATATCAGGTCCAGAGGATGCTGAGGAGAGAGGGCGAGCAGCCAGAAGTCTTGGTACACGTTGGTACCAATGACATAGACAGAAAAAGAGAGGAGGTCCTGAAGGAAGATTACTGGGAGCGAGGAAGGAAATTGAAAAGCCGGACTTCCCGAGTAATAATCTCAGGATTACTGCCTGAGGCACGCAATAATGAAGGTAAGAATAGCAGAATTAAGCAGATGAATGTGTGGCTAACTAACTGATGCAGGGGGCAGGGCTTCAAATTTTTGGATCATTGGGATCTATTTTGGGGGAGGTATGACTTATACAAAACGATGGGTTACACATGAACTCAAAGGGTACTAATATCCTGGTGGGATTGTTTAATATAACTGTTAGAGAGGTTTTAAACTAAGTTGGCAGGGGGAAGGAAACTAGGGTGTTAGGGTCGAGGACGAGGAATACAGAAATAAGTCAAAGATATTGTGCAACAAAGATGGCAAGGAGGACAGACAAGTGAATAGACAGGATAATTTGCTGTGCGATAGAAACATAGCAAAATTGATAACAGATACTGATCTAAATGTACTGTATTTAAATGCACACAGCATTAGAAAGAAAGTGGATGACCTTGCTGTACAGCTACAGATTAAAAGATATGATGTTGTGGCCATCACCGAGTCGTGGCTAAATGACGGATGTGATTGGGAGCTGAATGTCCAAAGATACACCATGTATAGGAAAGATAGGAAGGTAGGTAAAGGGGGTGGCATGTCCATGATGGTACGCAACGATATCAAATCACTAGAAAGAAGGGACACAGGATCAGAAGAGGTAGAATCCTTATGGGTCAATTTAAGAAATGGCAAGGGTAAAAAGACATTAATAGCAGTTATATACAGGCCTCCAAACAGCAGCTGGGATGTGGACTACAAGTTACAGCTGGAAATAGAAAAAGCTGGATCAAATTTTTGGATCATTGGGATCTATCTTTTGTCAGAAGGAAAATGTCAAGATAATTCTGGGGGATTTTAATATGAAAGTGGATTGGGAAAGTCAGGAAGGTACTGGATCTCAGGAGAGGGAGTTTGTAGAATGCCTACGGGATGGCTTTTTGGAGCAGCTTGTCCATGAGTCCACCAGGGGATCGGCTGTTTTGGATTGGGTGCTGTGTAATGAACCTGAGATGATTAGGGGGCTAGAGGTAATGGAACCCCTTGGAAGTAGTGATCATAATACGATTGAGTTCCGTTTCAAATGTAAAAAAAAGGTGGTATCTGGTGTATCGATATTTCAGTGGAACAAAGGAAATTACAGTGGTATGAGAGAGGAACTGGCCCAAGCTGATTGGAAAAGCAAGCTAGATGGAGGGATGGTAGAGCAGAATTGGATCAAATTCCTACAAGAAATAAGGAAAGTGCAGGAAAAATGTATTCCAAGAAAAAAGAAAATCATGAATGGCAAAAGGGTACAAATGTGGCTAACGAGAGAGGTTAAGGTTGAAATAAAAGCAAAGTGGACGGCGTACAAGGAAGCAAAAATTAGTGGGAAAACTGACAATTTTTAAAAACTTACAGAAGGAAACTAAGGAAGTCAATAGGAAAGAAAAGATGGATTATGAAAGGAAGTTGGCAATTAACATAAAAAGGATACTAAGAGTTTTTTAAAAAATACTGTATATGAAGAGTAAAAGAGTGACATGGGTAGATAGAGGACCGATTGAAAATGATGTTGGAGAAATTATAATGGGTAACAAAGAGATGGCAGAGGAACAAAATGAGTATTTTGCATCAGTCTTCACAGTGGAAGATATTAGCAACATACCTGATAGCCAGAGGTCTCAGGGAATAGAATAAGGTACAGTCAAGATTACTAAAGAGAAACTGCTTGGGAAACTAAATGGACTAAGGATAGGTAAGTCTCCCGGACCAGATGAGGTGTACCCACGGGTTCTGAAGGAGGTGACTTTGGAGATTTTGGAGGCATTGAAAATGATCTTCCAGGAATTGGTAGACTCTCGCATGGTTCCGGAGGACGGGAAGGTCGCAAATGTAATTTCGCTGTTTAAGAAAGGAGGAAAGCAGCAAAAAGAAAATTACAGACCTATTAGTCTGACATCAGTAGTTGGAAATAAGATTGACAAGGGAGAGGCTGTGGATGTTGTGTATTTGGATTTTCAAAAGGCCTTCAATAAGGTGCCGCATAAGAGGCTATTTAGTAAGATAAGAGCCCATGGAATTACAGGAAAGATATTGGAATGGGTGGAGCATTGGCTGATAGGCAGAAAGCAAAGGGTGGGAATACAGGGATCTTATTCTGGTTGGTTGCCGGCTACTAGTGGTGTTCCGCAGGGGTCGGTGTTGGGGCCGCTTCTTTTTACACTGTATATCAATGATTTAGATTATGGATTAAATGGTTTTGTGGTTAAGTTTGCAGATGACACCAAGATAGGTGGAGGTGCAGGAAGTGATGAAGAAACGGGAAGGTTGCAGAGAGATTTGGTCAGATTAGGAGAGTGGGCAAAGAAATGGCAGATGAGATACAATGTTGAGAAATGTACAATTGTACATTTTGGAAGAAGAAATAATCGAGAAATTATTTAGATAGGGAGGAAATTCAAAAATCAGAAATGCAAAGGGACTTGGGGGTCCTCATGCAGGATACCCTAAAGGTTAACCACCAAGTTGGATCGGCAGTAAGGAAAGCAAATGCTGTGTTGGCATTCATTTCAAAAGGAATAGTGTATAAAAGTAAGGAGGTGGTGATGAGGCTCGATGGGGCACTGGTGAGACCTCATTTTGATAACTGTGTGCAGTTTTGGGAAGGGATCTTTGAAGGGATGTACTGATGTTTGTCAGAGTTCAGAGAAGACTCACTAGGATGATTCCTGGAATGCAGGGGCTAACATATGAGGAACGTTTGTCGGCTCTTGGACTGTATTCATTAGAGTATAGAAGAAAGAGAGGGGATCTCATAAAACATTTTGAATGTTGAAAGGGTTGGACAGAGTAAATGTGGAAAGGCTGTTTCCCTTGGTGGGTGAGTCCAGGACAAGAGGCCACAGTCTTAGAATTAGAGGTTACTCATTTAAAACAGAGATGAGGAGAAATTTTTTTAGCCAGAGGGTCATGGATTTATGGAATTCATTGCCATATACAGCTGTGGAGGCCCAAACATTAAGGGTGTTTAAGGAGGAGATTGATAGGTATCTAATTAGTCAGGGTATCAATGGATATAGGGAAAAAGCTGGAAATTGGAACTAGGTGGGAGAATAGTTTAGCTCATGGTGGAGTGGCCTAGCAGGCTCGATGGGCCGAATGGCCTACTTCGGCTCCTTTGTCTTGTGACCTAGGATTCATGAAAATGAATGGTGCTTGATATGGACTCAGTGGACTAAAGGGCCTGTTTCTCGAAATTAGTTAAGGTCTTTTGCTCGACTTCTTAAAACAAATTTGCCTTATTCTAACGGACTTCTGGTTTAATTTGAATTTTAGGAACCAGTGAGTAGAGAGGAAAAAAATTCCTGTGATGAGGCAAAAAATATCTCAATACATTACTCGAATGTCACTCTTTGGCCAGACAGAATTCTACATCAATAATCATTACCTTATGTCATATCTCAGCATTTCAACACAGGAACGGCACAACTGCATGCAAATACTGAAAACTAGCTTTAAACAAAAGAGATGGCTGAATGCCTAGCAGATGCTGACTCAGCACCGCTAATTTCCACTTGAAAACCCTCAGTATTTATATACCATCTGTGGGCCATGATAGATCTTCACAAATAGGCCCCAATTTCACCCTCTCCCACTACACAAAGACAATAGCAGATTTGCAAAGCTTTCTGGACTCCATTCTGCCAAAAATACAAGAGAAAAAAACCCCAAATAAATGCTACAATACCAATCTATTTGGTCCATTTATTTTGCATCAGCATTGATCCAAATATGCATTTACCCTATCCCCATGTCCCATAAATCCTTGCTGTCCAAAATTAATTCAAAGATTAACACAGAGCTACCACAACTGTTGAAGCCAACAAATGAATGAAGACACAAGACAACGCACAGTCTGGGATCTAGAGCAAAATAAACCTGCTGGAGAAAATCAGTAGGCCAAACAATACCTGTGGACATTTTGAATCATGGTTCGGCACTAGGTCTGCTGAATTGCACTCTTGAGGTTTTATAAAGCCTCATCATCACCTTGTGGCTTTTTTTAAAATTCCATCAAGACTACTTTCAATATTAGTTGATAGAAGTCAAGATGGTGCAGATAAATTTCAATTCTTTGCTTAGCGCTTTCTTTCCAAAGCGAGTCACCAAATATTTTCACTCAGGATTACTACAGCTGAATCAAGATAAGATAAAATTGCAAAACTGAGGCCAGACTAACTGGCCTATAATTTCCTTTCTTCTGCCTCTCTCTTTGAGTGGAGTGGCATTTGGAAGTGACATTTGCAATTTTCCAGTCTTCCCCCCTTCCTTCACCATTCTCCATTCCTATTTCCCTCTCTCACCTTATCTCCCTACCTGTCCATTGCCTCCCTTTGGTGCTCCTACCCCTTCCCTTCCTTCCATGGTTTTCTGTTCTCTCCTATCAGACTCCCCTTTCTGCAACCCTTTCTCTCTTCCATCAATCAGATTCCCAGCTCTTTACTTCATCCCCTCCTCCTCTTCCGGTTTCACCTACCACTTTGTACTTCTTCCTCCTCCCCTTCCCGTTCTCTTACTCTGACTACTCCTGTAGTGTTCTCACTCAGGTGTAACGGAACGCCGAACTAAACACCGAGATAAACCACAGTCAATGAAAACAGGGTCGCAGTAAGATTAACCATTTACTGTTCACTCTTACTCATTAACATATGGTGAAAACTGTTGCTAAAACAATACAAGATTTGTACAGCATTTGTTTCCTTCTTGATATTACATTTACATCGTAAATACTTGCAAGAGTAAAACTACAACAACTACATTACATTAAAGTGCAGCATACAGTCAGAATCTACCTACGCCATTGACTGCTTTAAATACACTTCAACTCAAACTATCCGCATCTCTTTAACTAACGAAAACATAAACCTTATCGACCATCGTTACTTTTAACAGGATCGGCATTAACATTTTAATTCAACATATCGATTGTCTCATGACTTACGGCGTTGCCTCACTATGTTTCTAGTGCGTAGAAAGACAACCTTTCTTGCGCTGGACTCGCACATGTATGGCCCCCTCCTTCCCGTTTCTCCAAACCGGTATTTTCCCCCAGGACGCGGCGAAACCAGATGTGACGTCATCACATGCCGCAATATATCACAGACAACGAATTTACTTTAAACAATCCTAACTTTAACTAAAATGCTAACAAACGAATTACTAAGCGAAAATATTATAAACTAAATAACTACCATAAAGGCAACACAACTCCTCTTTCTTTCCGGTCCCGATGAAGGATTTTGGCACAATATAGCAAACGTTTACTCTTTTCCACAGGTACTGCCTAACCAGCTGAGTTTCTCCAGTATTTTGTGTGTGTTAAAATGAATAATATCATGCTTATCCACATTATACTGCATACTCCACCATAACGTGTTTTGAATTTGGGCTTCTAATTCCACTGAGCCCAACATAACAGAGAACAGAAAGAAATTTTAAAAAATACTGGCAATTCGCCACCTGAAACAATCTTGTTTTCAATTTAATCATTAAAAATAATTTCTCTTCGAGTCACTTGGCAAAAACACTTAACATGAAACCCTTTTGTTAAACCCGTCAACCTCCATGCTGGCAGTTGTTCCATGAAATCAGAAAGCAACCAACAAAGGGACTTAAATTTCCTTTGTCATGCAAACTAAAGTGAAACTGACTCAGAAAACAGTGAACAACAAATATCAGGGATTAGGGTCAAAATTGCAACCGTATGCATACCACTGTAAAGGAATCATGGTATGAAAGAAAGCTAATGCAAAATTAAGGAAAACAAAAACCAACCTGGAGGATCTTCAGTAGATGAGAAAAAGGGAGCAAGCAACAGAACAAACATTTGATGACTGCCAAAGGAAATGCATTTGAGACACTAATAGCAGAACCTGCTATCCAGGAAGACGGTGGAGTTCAACATAGTGCCAGCAAAAAAAATCAACAGAAATAACAAAATCTGCTTCACAGCACAGAAATCGGTTTTTCAGCCCATCTCTTCCATGTTGACCGTGATGCCCACCTCCACTAGTCCCACTTGTCCCTCCTTTGGCTCATGTCTCTTATCTCCTTTCGTATCCAATATTTGTTCAGTTTTCATGGTAATTGTATTTGTCACCACCATAGATCACTCCAGATATTCATCACATTCCGTGTGAAAAACTTACCCCTTAGGTATCCTTCAAAATTTTCTTTCAATTAGTGCCCTTTTAGATCTAGTTGCCCTTTTTCTGGAAAAAAGATTCTCTATCCTGTCTCTTGCTCTCACAACTTTGTAAACCTCTATAAAGCATATACCCATATAACAATTACAGCACGGAAACAGGCCACCTCAGCCCTTCTAGTCTGTCCCAAACACTTACTCTCACCTAATCCCACCAATCTGCACTCAGCCCATAACCCTCCATTCCTTTCCTGCCCATATACCTATCCAATTTTTTTAAAATGACAAAATCGAAACTGCCTCTACCACTCCATCTGGAAGCTCGTTCCACACAGCTACCACTCTCTGATTAAAGTAGTTCCCCCTCGTGTTACCCCTAATCTCTCAACTCACGTCCTCTTGTTTGAATCTCCCCTACTCTCAATGGAAAAAGCCTATCCATGTCAACTCTATCTACCCCCCTCATAATTTAAAATACCACTATCAAGTCTCCCCTCAACCTTCTACGCTCCAAAGAATTAAGACCTAACTTGTTCAACCTTTCTCTGTAACTTAGGTACTGAAACCCAGGTAACATTCTAGTAAATCTCTGTACTCTCTCTATTTTGTGGACATCTTTCCTATAATTCAGTGACCAGAACTGTACACGATACTCCAAACTTACACCTCCACCCTCCTACATTCCAGTGAGAATAACCCAGTTTCTCTATCTCTCCTTATCCCTCCATTCCAAGCCAACATCCTGGTGAATCTCTTCTGCATTCTTTCATAGAATGCTTTCAGAGCCTCCCTGTAGTGTAGCAACTGGAAATGTATGCAATTTTCTCAGAGTGGTCTAAACAACACTTTATACAACCCAACCTGTGTTGTACATTGATACTTATTTGTGCACTGGGCTGAGAAGTAATTTTTCAGTTAAATGTTTGTATTAATCTCAGTTTCTACCCACGTGGTGAGGTGGGGGGACGGGAGGCTGTATTGCATGAAAACCTTTTGAATCGTAGTTTTTCCAAAATGCAGACACATCATCAGTGCATGCATCAAGAAATGCAAGTTGAGAAAAAAATTCGCATCTAAGTGCTGTGAGTGAATTTTTATTCAGTATTTCAGATTTTGATTTTTGATAGTGATTTGTGAATTTAGCAAGGGTGGTTTTCCACCACGCGAACTACACTATCTAAGGGGTCATCTGAGATAGTTACAAGCACGCGCGCACACACACACACACACACACACACACACACACACACACACACACAATCCATCCTTTTACAGTATTTGCCATGGATTTGGTTTAACCTTCCCAACAGATAATTTTCCTTTCTTCATCTACACTTGAATCATCTTAGCAATGAGAACAACCCAGATTACACTGTTAAAGTGTACTAGTATTAAAAGGGTTCAAATTCTTTTTTCTACCTGTGGAATGGTGGCGTGTTCATCCTGGGAGGTGGCTGGCATGGAAAGTGTGATCAATTCTTTCATCGTCATCTTCAGAAGACTCCAGTTGGAGCACCTAGGCTCGGAGGAGACCAATGCCTAAAGATAGAAAATTTAAAAGACTCCAATCTGAAATACACATCCATCCTTCTGTAATATTCGTCTTGTGTTTGGTTCATCCACCCCAACAAACAGTTTCCCCTCCTTCTACAGTTAAAGTGAACACTATTGCTTAATTTAGAAAAGAAAAAAAAATCTTTATATGCCCTGAATACCAAATCAAAACAGTATTTGATGAAACAAAGCTATGAATATTTATTTGTTCATTTTTCACAGAAGATCCCCTCAAATCCACTCCAAAGTTCTTATCCCTTATCCCCAAAATCAGTGTCCTATAGTTTTATTCAACTCTGAAATGGTTAAAAATGATCTCCAGTCTCTCCTATAAATTACTCATTATTTTATACACCTCAATCATGTCCACACTTAAACTCTACTCCAAGGAAGTTAAGAGGCTATCCTCTCCAGTCTGTCATTTTGAGCTCAAATGCTCCAATTCAGCCAACATTGTGGTGAATCTCCTCTGCTCCCTCTCCAGCGCTATCATCTTTTTGATAGCATGGCAACTAGAACTGTATACAGTGCTCTAGTTGAAGTCTAACCAAACATTTATAAAGTTGGAGCATAACTTCCCTGCATTTGTGTTCAATGCCCTGAGTAATGAAGGCCTGTGTCCCTCATACCTTTATAACCATATTATCTACCTGCACTACCACCTTTACAGATCTTAGCAATTGTACAACAATAGTCCCCTGTTCCTCAGTATTCTCTAAGACCGTACCATTTGTGGTATTTCTCTTCATCTCATTAGTCCTTCCAAAATTACCCTCTACTATTGCTCTTTGCTTCCTAATGTCTAGCCAATTTAGAACTCAATTTACCAAATTCCCCTGGATCTCATAGCACCTTACATTCTTACCGGTCTCCTAGGTGGGCCCTTTCTGAAATCCATATAAACTGCATGTACTTCACTCCCCACATGAATACAGTTACCTCTTCGAAAAACTCAGATTTGTCAGATGAAATCAGCCCTCAACAAAGCTATACCCAGATGCTTAAATCCAACATGTCTGAAACGAATCTATGTGTTAACTTCACCCCCCCCCCCCCCCGCCAATTACCTGAATGTAAAATGGGATTCCAGCACTGCGTCTGGTTGGGCACAGCTTGGATTCTGGGGCACTGGACTTAATTTCCTGTAAAACGTCTTCAAGCCACTGGAGAGTTAACTTCTGCAGATCTCCATGATTGCATCTAAAAATAGGACAAAACATCTGTGTGCTTACTTCTGTCTGCTAATATTCTTTATCTGCATTCTCCACCCAAAAGTCTTTATTGCTCTCTTCATTCAACGCAGAAGAGTGGCTACCACAGTACTGTGCAAAAGTCTTGGTCGGCATATATTTATAGTTAGGGTGCCTAACACCTTTGCACAGTACTGTATTTGTCAACATGGAGCGGAGAGCAAGTTTGTATATCTGGCAGGAGCAAAGGATGTTGGGAATGGCACGGGTCCAGTCCTGCGACACCAGGCAAGGTAATTTGGTTCCAACAAGTTGTTTATGGATCATTACTGAATGTCTCTCTGGTGCTTCCTGCTCCCTGTCCTCTCCCTTTCCCTTTTCCCAATCATTGTCCCCTCTGCCTGACTCCTCTCACTCTCAGTCCACAATAGGGACCAATATCAGAATCAGGTTTATCACTGCTCGCATATGTCCTGAAATTAGTTTTGTTCTGCGGCAGCAGTACAGTGCAAAACATAAAATTACTACAGTACTGTGCAAAAGTCTTAGACACCCTAGCTACAGTATATATATGTACCTAAGACTTTTGCACAGTACTGTAGAACAAAGTAGCTCCAACAATGGGAATATAACAAAGTCTGTGTTTTGAATAGTTCTATACGCTTGCAAATTAGCACAGTCCAACAGGATGGTATTAATCTTCCTGCTCAGTGCAAGTTACCTCTTCACACCGTCTTCAGCATTCATTCATTCAGTCCTTCAATGCTAACAGCATTCAAAACTTCCACATAACAGCACCAATGCTATCAGGCATATTAGCTCAAAAATAGAGAGTAATTGTACCTTAAGACAAAAGCAATAACACGTTCAGAAAGATAATTAGAAAATTAAACAAACTTCTTTCAGAGATAGTTATTTCCATAGTTCTCTCCTGTTAGTTCGGCCTGCCTGCCACAACTTAAACTTACTGTGAATCAATTATAAAGTTTTAGAATTATAAAAGTATTGTACTGCTCCTGCAAAAAGCTCATTTTCATTGGTTAGCATAATGCATTATAGCACCAGATTCAATTCGCCCCACTATCTATGAGAAGTTTGTACATTCTCTCTGTGACCATGTGGGTTTCGTCTGGGTGTCCAGTTTCCTCACACACTCCAAAGGCATACGTATGAGGTTAGTAAGTTGCAGGTAAGTTATGTTGGCGCTGGTAACATGGCAACGCATGGAAGGCTGCTCCAGCACATCTCGGTCTGTGTTAGCCACTGCCACAAACCAACACATTTCACTGTGGGTTTTAATCCACATCTCAGCTTCAGCCTCACATGTACACCTCTATTGCTAAACTTGAATGACAAGTGCTAAGGAAACAACTGGCACTGCTTTCTGCGTATCTGGAAAGCTCATTTGCATTATTTAAGGTGCTCTTTTGTAAAATTACCTCCTTTCTCCACATTCCAATGACCAAAGAGCGCATTGTCTGTTCTCCTAGAAAGTTAGAATTCCCGTCACTGCCTGTAAGGAGTTTGTACGTTCTCCCTGTGACTGCACAGGCTTCCTCTCACAATCCAAGGACGTATAGGTTGGTAGGATAACTGGTCACTGCAAACTGTCCTGTGATTAGGCGAGGATTAAACCAGGGGATAGCTGGGCAGTGTGGCTCGAAGGCCGGAAGCATTCATTCCACATAGCATCTCAATTAATTAATGAATGCACTGTGACGTAAACATTTATTGCATTACTTCATGGTACCTTCAGCTGTGGGCATGACAATCACAGATGACACCCCAAAAATCATTCAGGAGGACTTTTATCGATATATATCCATCATTTGCTACTCTACCAGAAAAGAAATGCTAAATCAACCCAACAACTATTTCCTTCCTTCTTTCATTGTAACACCATGCTGCATCTTAGAATCAGCCCAAATTCCATCTTACATTGAGCAAGAGCGGCAAGAAGCAGCAAGTAAGAAGATAACGTTTCGAATATTACACATTAAAACGAGTGATTTTAGTGAAAATTAGAATTGGGACGTAATATAAATAAGACCTTACTGAGGCTGCACTTAGTGTACTGTGTATAATTTTAGTTCCTGTTTATAGGAAAGATGTTATTAAACCAGATGCTGGGATATGTCCTAGGTTGCACTAGGACACATCATCAGTGAAGTAACCCGGAGTCATCAGGTCTTATGACATCACTGGCAGGGTCAGGCTCGTGTCCCAGCAGTATTGGTCCACGGGTCACACCTCTTGATCCACAGCCATTTGGAGGCTCGCACAGCAGCCTCTGTAATGGTCCTGATGGCTCATCTCTTTGCAGTCCCCGTAATACCATGGAGAGAGTAGGTTCTGCAGAGCTAGCAGCCACTCTGCACCCCACTCAATAGGCTCACATCGTGCCCTCCACCCCTGTCTCTGGCACTGCTCTACTAGCTCCTGATATTTCTTACACTCAAATGCCTGCTCAATCTGGACTTCAATTCTACCATGACCACCCGCTTTGAGCTGTCGAATAGGACGACCATGTCAGGCCTTGGGGAATGATGATGCAATGAAGTCAGAAAACTTTAATTGCATGCCACGATCAACTTTCATCACTCATCTTTTGCACTAATTATCTTTGCATCTCGTAGTAATTTATCATTTGCATAGCACTTTCATGCAAAACAACAAATTTCACTTCATATGTCAGTGATAGTAAAACCTGATTCTGACAAATTCACTGCAAATGATTCATACTGCGGTCACATTTGATGTAATAATGGGTGACTGATTACCGCATTAAGATTAGATCCTGCAAGATGTTCAGAAAACTAATCTCTGCCTTCAGACTGGCGTGACTTCAGGGTAGACGAGAGACCCTCGTGTTCGGTATCTGAAGATGGAGATAAACTTCTAGAATATTTGAAACTAAAACATTACATTTTTAATAATAACTATTACACTTGACCACATCAGTGACAGTACATATGAACATGTGCTCCACTTCCTCTTATAAGTAAATGTATATGGTTTACAAGGGGAAATGCATTGTGGATAACACTGGCACAGCACCTGAAGGTGATATTAAAAATGCAAGGTGTGATTGTTTCCATCTTTATAGAACAGATAACAAAACCACAGGAGATAAGACAAACAGTTCATTTGAAAACTTTTCTTTTTAAGGACATGATTAAATAGATTCTGTTAGCACATCTACAGACTCTCTCCAGATTACCCACATGCGCCAGTCTCCCAAAATGATTGGTTTTCCTTTACTGTATCATAGCATAATAGGCTTACAAGTTTCAAAAGATATGACATTTCTACTCTTCAGCTTTAAGGGCTGATGAAACTAGCATTTTCAGAAGCCAATGTCACCAGTGAATGAATCAGGTCTCTAGGGCTGGAACTTATGGTTTTTTTGTTAATACCACACTTAAGCGCTCACCTCCCCTAACTCAAACTTTATCCCAAAACCATCGCTATCCCTCAGCTTTCCAGGAAGAAAACGTATATTTTCCAACAGACATTGATTTAATGCTACACCGATCACCATGGAACCAACTCCCTTTAACAAAAAGGCTTGAATTGGTCTCCATTTCTCACTCGTGACTCATGGAAATGCCAAAGTCAGTTTTTAAACATTAAAGGTGCTACATAAATGGCAAATGTTGATGCTATTTAACAGCCCTATGAGATGTTTATAATATGCACTTTTCCCACAGTTATCCCAAGGCAGATAGATGGTCTATCATCAATACTGCTTCTTAGACTAAACCAGAGTGTGAGTCAACAGGTCAGAATGTTCTTTCCTTTTGCAATGAATAAGCAACAAATTGCAATGTGGTATCTGCTCTCAGTGGCACTGGAGAGAATAGGAACTGTCTGTAGACATATTTCATTCAGTTATCTGAACCCTATTACCTGCATAACCTATTAGATCTTCAGTGACAGAACTCAGGGTCAACAAATGATTATATGTGCTTTGAGTGAAAACAAAATATAATTTAGCTATTCCACAAAGCAGGAAATAATTTGTTGCACTTTTCTATTGTACTAATGTCTTGTCCTACTAATTAAAATCCTTTTTTATGAGCATGCTGACTCATTTATAACGTATTCCTTATTTCAATCAATAAATGAAGCCTGGAACCTAACTGCAGGTTAAATGTTAAATTGCGTTATGTATAATGGCCAACTCATTATGTATTCCAACTCATGAAAACTTCAGTGTCCTTTCTGATCTGCCGCTCAGATGATTTGAGTTGACCATTTTAGTGAGTTTTCATTAAAAATCAACCTTGTACTTCTAGCACTTTAACAATTTGAGTAAAGACGGAAATAGAAGCCTGCATAATTTACCCCAATAGTTCAGCAGAAGAAAGTGTTTCATAAACAAGTTGTAATTTTACAAACAAATTTCAAGTTAATAGAAAATAACACAGGATATTATAAAATGATCAATGCTATTTCTGAACCCGAGACTTCCTTTTTGGTGACAGAACCAAACAAAAAGTTAGATGGACCTTTCTTAAACTGGTTTGTTTCTTTCAATCTGTTATTTCTCAGGAAGTTGGATTAATGTGCCTTATGTTTGCATCAATACTTTGACTCTTACCTTTATGCAAAGACATAGGAAAAAGACCTGGTAAAAAAAATCTCAGGGGTTTCTCACTTTGTCAGTTCATGTTGTGGAACAATACAACACTCAGACCTAATTTAAACCTTATCTAAACACACACAAACACATTATGCATTTGATAGTCCTCTAAGCATTTAAATTGTGAATTAAGGTGTAAACAGCTCGCACCCGAGTAGGACTGAGATATTCTGATGAAGAGTTACTGACCTGAAAAGCTAACCCTGATTCTGTCTCCGTATCTGCTGAGCATCTCCAGCATTTTCTGGGTTTTTTTTGGATAATTTAATATAGCTTGTTTTAACATTTCAGAAAAAAGCCAGAAATATTTAAAAAATGTTGATGTTCACAATAGGAGTTCTGTGCATTTACAGGTTTTATTATGATGAAATCCATGATGATAAAAAAATTTTAAAAATAGGAAGTGTAATGTTAAGATTCCTGGTGTGTAATACATGCCATCAAAGAGCTGAAATGATAGAAATGGTGATTTTTCAGACTATTCAGAGTAGTGTCTGAAAAACAGAACAATAATATTGTAAATTCCAATATAAGCCTCATTACAGATACAATATGAGGTAGAAGTGGATAACACATTTTAAAAAATAATGCTCCAAATTTACTAAGCATTAATTGGGAGCAATGGCTATTGAAAGCAGCAGAACACCGGGAAGTTGTACTCTCAGTGAAGTTGGATTCAATCAGTGCAAGAGGAGGGAAACAAAGTTCAGTGAGATATGGAGTTGCTCCACAGTAAGAAAAGCTGATGCATGAGTCAACAGATACACAAAGTTAAAGTACCAAGTCCTGAAGGTGTATTACAGTGTAAAATCCTGTGAGTAGATTGATTTAAAATATTAAAAGAGACACATGAAAAAAATTAATGTTAATAATAACAAATAATGACAAAAAGCTTGTAGGGGAATGTAAAGATGAATTAAAATGGCTAAAAAGAAAACTACTGGACAATCTTGATATGAAAAAATATAATTGAAGATGTTAGGACATGTTTGTTTCAAGATGGTAGGAATATTAAATATTTTTAATTTTACACTTGATGAAAGTGAGCATGTGGGTATACTGCAAGAGGACAGAACAGTTTGGCACCAGGAGTTGCCTTGGGAACTCCAGCTCTGGATTTTCCTTCAGGGTTTACTCCCAATGCTTTCCTTTTGAGCAGGTGTAGCCGCAAGGCAGCAGCGGTTTGAGATCAGAGTTTTCCTTCCAGATGAGCTGACGAGCCCATCTGCCCAAAGCAACTGGTTTAAAGGTGCCAGTAACACTTCCTTGTCAGTAGAAATGGTTCTACCAGGCTTAGTAGGTAAGCCACATGTGAAGGCCAGGATCTGGACTTGGTTGTCAAAAGGCTATTTGAGACGTATTTAATAGGTACTGGGAGTTTATCCATACTACCTCCTACCCCCTCCATCACCGGCTACGATAAACCTTAAGGAAACTGCTCATTTCTGTAATTAAAATGCTAAAATGAACAGAATGTTGACAGTAGCATTTAAAAATGCAGTATTGCTAGCTTGTGCTTTTAGCTGCTTCAGACAAAATCATTGAATCATTCTGAATACACATGGCAACAATCAAAAATACTAAATTACATTCTAGAGTGGCCAAGTTCATTTATAACATTCTCTACGGACTGCACCACTCATTTTCCCACAGTACAAGTTCCTGATTTTGGCTGACTGGGTGGAAGGCAAGCATCTTGTTAAAGAAAGGGAAGAGCAAGTAAATTTGCAAGCAAAGCTCTGACAAAACTGTTAGGATTAGGTTCTAAAGGTTAAGCAACAACAGCTGAGAAGGTTCACTGATATTATATTGTCTAGTTTGAGGAGGATCTCATCCATCATCTAGGACATTTTCAAGAGAAGCCTCGAGAAGGAAGCATCCATCACTAAGGATCTTTACTATCCACAAACCCTTTTCGCTTTATTGCCATCAGGGAGGAGCTACAGGAGTCCAAAACCCACAGTCAACAACTTGGAACAGCTTCTTCCTCTCCACCATCAACCCACTAACACCATCTTTATGTCTTTCCACTGTACTGCTGCTGGAAAACTATATATTTCATGTCATCTATGGCGCAATACAAACCTGATTATGATTCTGGAAACAAATAATCTAGCCATTTTATTGAAACACAAGACCATAAGACACAGAAGCAGAATTAGGCCACTTGGCCCATTAAGTTTGCTCCACCATTTGATCATGGCGGGTTTATTTTCTCCTCTGAATATGCCCTCTGATCCAAGACTCTCTCATCAATGAAAGCATCCACAGCTCATCCGCTCTGTGCATCCTTTCAAAGTTCGGTAAGTTTCAATGAGATTTACTGCCTCCAAGCCCCAATCTTCTAAACCAGGACTTCCCCACCATTTTGTGCCATGGAGCACTTCGATTATCTGTTCTACACTGAAATGAGTACAGGACCTGATCCATCAAGTGTTCCTCATACATAAACTCTTTTGTCCTCAAAACACCCTCTGGTCATTCTCCCTTGGACAGAATGTCCTTCCTTAGATATGGGATGTAAAACTGTTCACAAAACTTCAAAGCCTTGCTCTGATATTCTAATCCCCTCAAAGTGAATGCTAGAATTGCATTTGCCATGCTCACTACCAACTTAACCTGCATGTTTATCTTTTGGGAAATCTGCATTAGGACTATTGACCTCAAATTTCTGAATTTCTTGCCATTTAGAAAATAATCTATGCCTTTATTCCTTCTGCCAAAGTGAATACACTCCCCTACACTGTATTCCAACTGCCACTTCTTTGCCCATTTCTAATCTGCTCAAGATCTTCTGCAGATTCCCTGCTTCCTCCATACTGCCACCCCTCCACCTATTTTTGTATCAGCAGCAAACCTGGCCACAAAGCCACTAATTGAATCATCCAGATCAATAACACATAAGTGAAATGCAGTGGACTCAATACTAACCCCTGTGGACAACCAGAAAAGGCACCATGTATGCCTACACTTTGCCTCCTGCCGGTCAGCCAATCTTTGATCTGTGCTAGTATCTTTCTTGTAATACCACAGGCTCTTTGCTTAGCAACTTCATGTGCGCTATATTGTCAAAGGCCTTGTGAAAATCAAAGTAAATAATATCCACTGACTCTCCTTTTCTATCCGGCCTGATATTTCCTCAAAGAATTCCAACAGATTTGGCAGGCAAGATCTCCCCTTAAGGCAGGGTTTCCCAAAATGAGGTCCATGGACTCCTTGCTTAATGGTATTGGTCCATGGCACAAAAAAGGATGGGAACCACTGGCTTAAAGGAAGCCATGCTGACATTAGCCTATTTTATCTTGTGCCTCCAAGTACTCCAAAACCTCGTTGTTAACAACCGACTGTAAGGGAGGAGAGAAAATGATCACATCCAAATATATTAAAAAAAAAGCTTTACTTCTCTTTCCTCAGATGCCATCTGACCTGATGAGTGATTCTAAATTTTATTGTTTTATTTCTGACCAGGTAAATCTTTTTGGATATTTCTCAGATGCAATGTAAACAAATTTCTGGAAAACCACTGAAAGCAGACAGAGCAGAAGCATAAATGTCAGCTTGATTGCAGTCATTTTCCCATTTCAATAAAGCATGCACAATGCTCCTGCTTCTCCATTTTACTGTACTACAATTCACCTTCACTGTGCAGCGACAATGTGCAATAAAAAAAACAATGTATGAAGTGCCTTTTTGGTGGTGCTTATGAGGTGATTCACAAGGTTCAAAATCAGACAACACTTCAGTGATTAACCTACTGTTGATTGCAATTACCACATGGAGAACAATGCCTTTCTATTGGAAAATAAAATAACTATTAGCTTGGCTGACACTTACCTGGTGAGCATTTCAGTAAGTTTTATGAATCCAACATAAGCCAACTCAAATGCACCTCTATGCCTAGATTGCAGAAGCTGAGATTTGAAATACTCTCCAATTGCTCGAACCTGTTTTAATTAAGAGTAAAAGAACACACATTAATTTGAAAAATAAATGTCAGAAATTCTCAGCTGTGGAGTCAGGTCATTGCCTCGTATAAATAGCCTATCACTTTCAACATATATTTCCTGTCCCAAGTATCTCCTACATTATTTGTCTTCATTTCAGATTGTCAGCACAAGCAGTTTACTTTCATTTTTCATACAAAAATTTTTTAATCACTATACAGTAAAACTCATAATGTAAAGGACAGCCAGTTTATGCTGTTTAAGCCCATTTCACTGAACTGGTCACAGCTTGACTTTGTGGAATGAACATGAATTGATTTAAATATGTAAAACACAAACTTTGTTCCATTGATTAGCACAAGATTGGCTCCTTCCACATAGACTCAAGAGAAGATCAGGCTGCAGCTGGTGGACCTGAGCATACAGCTAAAAAAAGGGCATTGTTACCTGACTTTCTAACGTAGTTAAAGGAGGCCTTTCAAATTTATTCATTACATAATCGATATTACCTTTTCATAATCATCCAATCATAAGTTATCAATTTCAATAAGTTGCAAACTATGACTTTCTATTGAATAAGTCGTAATAACATTCCAGATAGAAATTATTCCCAATAGACCCCGTCACTGTTATTATTCAGACTTGAGAATTATTTCAGTAATTACAACATTAAATGTTGAAGTCTACAAAAAGAGGTGTTAAACGCACATTCATATACAAAATACATGTACTTTCACTGAAAATCATAAGATATACTTCCACTATAAGTTAGTAAAACTTAAAAAAAGGAAACATTAAAATTTTTACTCCATTTTCTTCCACAATCTTCATGAATTTAAATACAATAGATTCCAGTTAATTGGGACATAGCAGGACCAGTACATTTTCACCCAATTGAGTGGCAGCTCCAAATAGTAGGTTTCATGGAAATAATTGAAAAAGTATAAAAAAGATGAAATACCATTTAGATGAGTAACAAATTATGTAATTGAATGAAATGTATAATAAATTAGAGCACCACCAATACTGCTACAGTACTAAAAAACTCTGTATTAGTTCCTAATAGTTATCAATGGAAAAGTTCATCCAGTGTATGCTGCCATGTTCTTTTGATTGCAAATGAACAAAATCAGCGCAGATACCTACTGCAGATAATGAGCTGCTTTCATACAATGTTTCCAATGATTGCATCCTCCAAATCTTCTTTTTCATCGTAAAATTCAAGATGATTGCTAACACTTTCAAATTTTTCATAGTTCCTAAATTCATTTCATTTTCCCTCCCGGCCATTTCTGGCACCTCCAAGCCTGAAAGCTTAAAAAAGTAGTAAGCAAAACAATCCTGAATTGTCTTGCTGCTTATTGACCGCCAACTATCAGTGACAAAAATCACTGCTTTTGGAACACAAGCGTATGCAACTACACTACTTAAAAACTGTTTGCACTAAGCCCAAGGTAGCATCCAGCGGCCACCCAAATGCACTCGGCTTCGGCAAAAATCTCTGGTTACCATTAAGCCGCATAATGTCCCAAAGAAACTAAGAGATCTAGCATCCCAAACCAGACTGAGTCCCAGTTCGTCACACCAGCAGAGCAGAAACGCACACCAGCCAGAATAGTTCCCAGCCTCGGCGTTGCAGAGGAAGGAATAAGCATTCATGGAAAAGCGAGTGAAATCAGATCGACCCTCTCCTCTGTACCCGACACTCGGGTTTCCAGTCTATCCAGGCTGTTGTTTAAATTGTCCAAACACTGGATAATGTCACACCTCAGAATCTGAATCCCAGCACCCTGAAATGCCTAGTCCACCCAGCCCGGAACCACTCTCAACCTCACCTAATCGGCTTGGTGCTTAGAGTGACCCAAACTTGTACCCGGGTCAGGGGGACAGGCATCAAAACTCTTCCTCTCCAAATCGTTCACTGCATCTCTGACAACTATACCAACTCTGTCTGCTACACTGGCTCGAACACGTTGCACCTTGCAATGCCCCAGCATAGCTCATCCCCCGAACCAGCTTCGCCTACTACTTCCTCACTGTCTGTAGTGACAGTTCACCACAATCTGCTTCAGAAGAGATGTTTCCAGTAGAATATTTTGCCTTATGACTTACCGGTAAACTGTTGCACATCTTTGAAAGCACCATCTTAAACCGGATTGTGAGAAGGTTAAACTAAATTTGCTTCAATCAGTGGTAATGTTTTGTCAGTGAAGTTAGATGGGATCTTTCGGTTTACATTAATGCTCAAAAGCAGCAGCTATTCATTAACATTTCTCCCCTTATTTTATTGCTCTGGTTTAATGTTGCGATGTCTGCTTTCCAAAGAACTGCAAAATATTTTTGTTGTACTGAATATTGAAATATCAGCTCCTTACCAATCATTTAGTTAGCTCACAATGAGGCTAATTTAGTAAAGAAAGAAAACTGGATTGAAATAAAGATGCTTCACTTTGCAATTGACTAATAAAAATGGCAAGTAAATATCCGCAATACACAGCATAACCTGTTACCCAGCACTGTAAAATCCATCATGTTTTAGCAATAAGTATTTTGGAGGAAGCAGCCCTGAAAGAGAGGTTGGATCAATGTAGAGACGAGGTTGACAGAGCAGTCCAATTGATCTCTGAAAGAGCATTTTTGAGAGAGCGGCTCAGCTGACAAAGTAGCAGCACCAAGAGAAGGGCGGGACATTAGGCAAGTTTGATTATCTGGCACTAGATCAAGGCCACCATTTTAAAAGGAAACACACAAATATCATTGCAGCTGAGAGAATTCCAGTGTGCCTGTAATCTTATCGCTTCAGAGTCAGAGTATGACAAATGAAGCCATTGTTCCATCATGTTTACTGACCCATTAATTGGTAAGTGGTTATTGGTCTGGGTAATAAATTTCAACATTTTTAAAAACTTGATAAAGGAAATATTTATTCTACAAGAATGAAATGCAATTTATGATTGACTAAACAAAATGGATTAAAATATAGACAGCCCTTTTAAAGAAGGTACACCTCTACCACAGGAGGTGTGAGTTGCTCCTTCCCTCCACTAGCCTGTAGGTCACCCTTGGGCAAGGAGTAGCACCCCAATCAGGGTCATGTCAAGCCATGGGAGCAGGTGGTGGATGGTTGTATAAGCAGCTGGCACGTTATCACAAGCCCTGACGTCAGGCAGACAATCTCTGAAGATAGTGGCTGGGGTCATCTGTCTTGTAAAGACACTGCCTAAAAGAAGGCAATGGCATGCCACTTCTGTAGAAAAAATTGCCAAGAAGACCATGACTGCCTACATCATATGACATGGCACATAATGATGACATAAGAAGACATGGCATATAAAGATGATGATGAACATTTTACAAAAATAAAATGTCAAAAACCACTAGCGCTAGGAATCCAAGTTAAAAACAGAAAAAAGCTGAAAATAACACAGTGCAGCAACTTGAGGAGGAAGAAACAAAGTGGAGAATCCTCTGGGCTTCATTAGAATACTACATATCAATCAATCAGAGTGGCAATGGGATAGAGAATTTAAACAACATGAACCTGGAAGCTCAGGATCACACAGATGGACTGAAAGGAAGTGTCCTACAAAGTGGCCATCCATTTTGCATTTGATCTCATCAACTTAGAGGAGACCACACTGAGAGCATCGAACGCATTATACTAATGAGAAAGTTGTGCAAGTGAATCTGTTCTTGACCTCAGAGCTGTATTTGCATCCCTGCAGAACATGAAGGGGAAAAGTACATGGGCAATATTGCATCTCTTGCTGAAATGTGAGAAGGCGAGTGAATGCTAGTGGAGACGGAAAGTGGATCAAGGAGTCACGGGGATGGTCCTTAGGGTGTGTTAAAAGGAGAGGGGAAGGTCGGTCTGTCTCGTCGCATTGTGTTGAAGACGACCAAAGTTACAGAAGGTAATTGGTTAAATGTGCAGGCCGGAAGGGTTCAAAATGACAAAAAAAGGACCCCTGTTCTGATGGGACAAAGAGGGCAAAAGTATAAATACAGCAAATCGTACACAACACAATTGAGAACCCATAGCAAAGAGAGAGAACATACAGTAACAACAGAAGGAAGACATCTCAAAACATTGATGTGGAAAGAATCATCATCAGGTACAATAACCAAGAGAAACTGGGAGAATGGAATAGAACTGTTACAAGAAGCAGGATGGAGGAAGGTGTAGTCAACGTTGTCGTGGGAATCTGTGGCTTGTCGTGAGGATAGAGTACTCACCCCCCTTGGAGGTTTTCAGGTTTTATTATTTTACAACATTGAATACGGTGGATTTAATTTCACTATCTTTTGACACTGATCAACAGAAACAGACTGCAAAAGTGAAAACAGATCTCTACAAAGTCATCTAAATCAATTACAAATGTAAAATACAGAATAACTGATTGATTACGTATTCACCCTCTTCATATCAATATTTAGTTGCACCTTTAGCAACAATTACAATCTTCTGAGTATGTGGATAGGTCTCCACAACCTTTGCACATCTGAACACTGTAATTTTTCCCCATTCTTCTTTACAAACTGCTCAAGCTCTGTCACATTGCATGGGGATCGTGAGTGAACAACCCTTTTCAAGTCCAGCCACACATTCTCAACTGGATTGAGGTCTGTGTAGCTTTGGCTTTATGCTTTGGGTTGCTGCCTTGCTGGAAAACAAATCTTCCGCCAAGTTGCAGTTCCCTTCCAGACTGCATCAGGTTTTCCTCTGGGATTTCGATGTATTTTGCTGCATTCATTTTACCCTCTACCTTCACAAGCCTTCCAGGGCCTGCTATAGTGAAGCATCCCCACAGCATGACGCAGCCACCACCATGCTTCACGGCAGGGATGGTGTGGTTTTGATGATGTGCAATGTTTGGATTATGCCAAACATAGCATTTAATCTGATGGCCAAAAAGCTCAATTTTGGTTTCATCAGTCCATAGGCCCTTCTTCCAGCTGACTTCAGAGTCTCGCACAAGCCTTCTGGCAAAATCTTGCTGAGATTTCATGTGAGTTTTTTTTTCCACCAGTGGCTTTCTCTTTGCCACTCTCCCATAAAACTGCAACTGGCAAAACACCCGGGCAACGGTTGTTGTATGCGCAGTCTCTCCAATCTCAGCCACTGAAGCTTGTAACTCTGGAGTTGTCATCGGTCTCTTGGTGGCCTCCCTCACTAAACCCCTTCTTGCGCAGTCGCTCTTTTTGTTTTTAAGGCCAGCCTTTTCTCGACAGGTTTACAACCGTGCCATATTTTTTTCTATTTCTTGATGATGGATTTAATTGTACTCCAAGAGATTATCAGTGACTTGGAAATTTTCTTGCATCCATCTCCTGACTTGTGCTTTTCAATAACCTTTTTGCGGAGTTGCTTGGAGTGTTCTTTTGTCTTCATGGTGTAGATTTTGCCAGGATACTGACTCACCAGCAGTTGGACCTTCCAGATACAGATGTATTTTTACAACAATCTATCAGCACACTTTGACTGCACTCAAGTCTCCAAAAAAGATCTCCATTTAACTAATTATGCGACTTCTAAAACCAATTGGCTGCACCAGTGATGATTTGGCCATGTCATATTAAAGGGGGCGGGGGTGAATACTTATGCAATCAATTATTTTGTGTTTTATATTTGTAATTCATTTGGATCGCTTTGTAGAGATCTGTTTTCAATTTGACACGAAACAATCTTTTTCTGTTGATCAGTGTCAAAAAATCCGAATTAAATCCACAGTGATTCAATCCTATGAAACAATAAATCATGAAAACTTCTAATGGGAGGGGGTGAATACTTTTTATAGGCACTGTAAGTGACTATTCTGTGATGGAAGTAATGAGAAAGGGAGGAGTCGACCTGAAACAGAGACCGTTCCTCCGTTCCCAAAAGGACTTAGTTTGGCTCTACACATAATATGGCAGGAGGAAAGGGTCATCTAACAGTCAGTAGATGGGGAATGACAGGCCAATATAAGATGTGCCAATTTACAAAGATATACTTCTTAAATTCTATCCAACCAAATTTGTTGTGTTTCACAAATATTTCTGATATAGCTTTAAGCTTTCTTTTTTCTCCCCCACAACTCATTCATCCTTTTTCTCATCATAAAAATGCACCTGCCTAACTACCTGATACATAAAGTAGGGCATTTGCCTCAGATCTGTAACCACTTACTGAGAGTGTGTGAGCAACTGTTCATAACATAATAATGTTCTCTTTCTCCCGATGGGAAAACAGCTTCCCATCTTCCATCCAGTGTGACGAATGGTTAGGAGAACAGCTGGCATCAACTTGAATCAAATTACTCAGCGAGCACCATTTCAAATTGCCTCAACAGTTTCTCAGCCTTGATTAGCAAAAATAAAATACATTTCAAACAAGGATTGGACATGCTCATTCTAAGCAATAGTTATAAATTTACCACAGCTTAAACCATGAAAGACACAATTATGACCCCTACACACATGTATGTTGAAGCAAGATTCCTGTATAGAACTTATGAACTCATGTCAAGTAGGCTGTGGTAAACAAGGCAGGATTGTCAGGTCATTAGATTGTTCCATCACTTCAATCCTAAACTGGATTTTGCACCCCTTAATTTGGGTGCAACTGAAAGGCAGTGACAAAGGTTGCAATAGCTCATGCACATCTTCAATAATATTCAGTAGGTGAGCTTAGAAAATAGTATTTTCTACAGCACAGAAACAGGTCCTTTGGGCTATCTAGGTCATACCAAACTATTATTCTGCTTAACATCATTGACCCGCACCTGGACCATAGCTCTCCATACCCCTCCCACCCATGTACATATCCAAACTTCTAAATGTTGCAAGCAAATCCACACCAACTACTTCCAGTGGGAGCTCTTACACCTTCTGAGTGAGGAAGCTTGCCCTCATGATCCCCTTAAATATTTCAACTTTCAGCCTTAATGTATCTCCTACAGTTCTGGTCTCATCCAACCTCAGTGGGGAAAGCCTACTTGCTTTTACCATGTCTATACCTTCATCATTTTGCATACCTCTATCAACTCTCCCTTCATTTTCCTACGCTCTAGGGATAAAGTCCCAACTTAATCAACCTTTTCCTATAACTCAGGTTCTCAAGTCCCAGCAACACCTTTGTAAATTTTCTCTACTCTTTCAATCTGATTGACATCTTTTCTATAGGCAGGTGATCAGAACTACACACAATACTGCAAATTTGGCCTCACCAACACCTTACAGAACTTCAACATAACATCCCAAGTCTTATCCTTACACTTGCGATTTTTAAGAGCCAAGAAGCTCTCTTTGCAACCCTATGTACTTGTGACACCACTTTCAAGGTATTATGGATCTATATTCCCAGATCCCTTTGCTCTACAGAGCCCCACAATGCCCTAAAGTTCACCATAGAAGTCCTACACTGGTTTGATCCTCGCAAAGTACAACATCTCACACTTAAATTCCATCTGACATGTTTTAGCTCATTTTTCCAACTTGTTCTTGATCCCACTGCAAACTCCGATAGTGGTCTCCCTCTCCACTATCCCCCTAATCTTGGTGTCATCTGTAAATTTGCTGATCCAGTTAACCACATTATCACCCAAATCATTCATACAGATGACAGACAACAGTGGACCTAGCACCGATCCCAGTGGCACACCACTAGTCACAGGCCTTTAGTTGTAGAGGCAACCATCTACTACCATTCTTTGGCTTCTTCCAAGCCAATGTTGAATACAATTTACTACTTTGTCTTGAATGCCAAATGACCAAACCTTCTGGATTCAGGACCTTGTCAAAGGTCTTGCTAAAGTTCATGTAAGCTATATTCACTGCCTTTCCTTCATCAACCTTCCATGTAACATCCTCAAAAAACTCTACAAGATTGGTTAGACATCATCTACCCTGCACAAAGACACACTGTCTATCCCTAATCAGAACCTGTTTATCCAAATACTTACTTATCCAGTCCTTTAGAATGCCTTCCATTAACTTACCCACTCCTAATGTCAAGCTTACCGGCCTATAATTTCCCACTTCAATCTTACAGCTTTTCTTAAGTAACAGAACAACATTAGCTATCCTCCAGTCCTCAGACACCTCACCCACAGTTAAGGACTTTATAAAGATCTCTAAAATTTCAGCTCTAGCCAAGGCGATACTTTATCAGGCCCTAGACACTTATCCACCCTGATTTGCCTCAAGACAGCAAACACCTCCTCTTCTGTAATCCAGATATGATCCATGACCTCACTTCTGTTTTGCCTCAGTTCTATAGACTGTGTGTGTGTCTTCCTGGTAAATACAGGTGCAAAAAATCTCTCCCATCTCTTTCAAACTGCATACATACTGATCAACAAGTGGACTAATTTTGTTTCTTGCTAGCATTTTGCACTAAAAATATCTGTAGAAGCCCTTGGGATTCTCCTTAATCTTCTCAGCAAGAGCAATCGTATGCCTTATTTTAGCCCTATTGATTTCCCTCAATGTTCTCTTGCCTTTCTTTTCTCCTCAATTACCTCATTCATTTCTTGCTGTCCATACCTACTATGCATTTCTTTCTTCTTCTTAACCGGGGCCTCAATATCTCTCAAAAACCCAAGGTTCCTTGAACCAGTTCGTCTTGCCTTTTATTCTAACAAGGACAAAACTCTGTACTCTCAATATTTCACTTTTGAAGGCCTCTCACTCCCCAAGCATCTTTTTGCCAGAAAGCAATCTATCCGAATCCACAACTGCCAGATCCTTTCTGCTTCCATTAAAATTGGCTTTTCTCTCATTTAGAATCTTAACCCAAGGAGTAGTCCTTTCCATCCCCATAATTACTTCAAAACTAACGGAAATATAATCAGCAGATCTAAAGTGTTCCCCTGAATACCTTTCTGTTGCCTGGTACATCGCATTCTGTAACAGGTGATGCAATATGACCTCCAAAAAAAATGAATTGTAGGGTTGTATATAGTGACATACATGCACTTTGATAATAAATTTGCTTTGAACAAAAACCTACTGTTTCAATCTACTAGTTCAAAAGTACCAAAAGGGAGATCAAAAATGTAACTAATAAAATATTAAAGATCTGAGGGGGCAAAATTTAATAAACATATTTAAAGCCATTAAGACAATGTGAGTTTTATCCAATTCAAAATTAATGGCCCATATTTCTCAAGCCAGAGAGATTAGCACAGTAAATGCACCAATGCGACCTTCCATACAATAGGATTTGTGGGGGTGGGGTGGGGGGGGGGAAGGTAAGCAATTTTTAAAAAATAACGCATTCCTTCTTAATTTCTATTTCACTGAATGATATCAATTCTAGTTTTCTTTTCACATCTGCCAGTGTACAATAATTCCTTACAATCAGGTTAAAGTCTGAAGATCCACTAACATTACTCTAAGTTTTAATGGATTTGTCTTTTTCCCACTGATTTATAAGAGTGGCACTTTGGGCTTCTCACTAGGACTCCTTTTACTGTAAATAAAATGGTTACCATGCCACAGAGGGATCCATGCAATGAGAGAGGGTTACAGCTGCTCAGGTCGATTCACTTGCAACTCTGCAGCCATGATTATATACAGGATGCAAGATAAAGGGCAGAATCAGTCACAGATGCCTTCCATGCAAGGCTGTAGACGTGAAAAAGGCAATCTCTGAATTTACAGCTTCCCATGATGAATCAATATAATCAAGGAACACTATACCAAAAAGTAACTGATGTCAAATTTAAAACTGAGCTAAACGTGATCATGGTGAGAGTGTTAAATTTTTAAAAAAATAGTAACAAGTTGGATAGCTTATCTTTGAAAATGATTACCACCAAGATCTTTATCCAGCCAATGCAATCTAATTAAGAGTACTTATTTAAAAAACTACTGAAAGATATACGAAATTCTCTAACCTCAATAGCATGAGAGTACAATAATTTGTTTGCTGCAAATCACAATAATTATAGTTTGACATGAACATTTGAATGCCAGGCCCCTGTACATCACAGTAGGAAAGGCAATTTGATTCCTGCACTCTAATCATTTCAATAATTGACTTTTAATTACTTGGTTATTCAGATTTAAAGAACTACATATCTCTACATCTAACCGAATAACTTTTCTTTCAATGCATTAAACATGTTACGGAAATTGCCACATAATGCAGCTTCTTCCAATTATCTTTCACAAACTGCAATTTAAGTGAGGAATATTGCACTTTCAGTCACAACAACATCAGGCAAATAAAATGACTTAATATCACATAACCTGCTCCCAAACTAGAATCACTGTGCTTTGTGATCATGAGAGTTGCACTGTCTGAATGATATCTATAAAAGGCTTCAAATCAGAAGTATATCTCTTTGCCAAACCACAGGGTAGCTAGTGAGCCAAATAGCAAAAGTAAGAGAACCAGGAAATTGCAGACACCATTTCAAACCTCTGACACAATCTGGAAGCAAAGTATGTGAAAACACTAACTTTAATGTATTATGTAATCAATGAGTTCCCATGCAGTGGAAGGAAGGTCAATAGCAGAGACCCTATAACAGCTAAGCAGTCTGTAAAACAATATTTGTTGAACAACAATTTTCAGTTTGTTCGGCTTGAGCAGCAACTGTCCAAGCCTGCAGATCAGGAAGGCCCAGGTTCAAACCTATCTTCTGCCAATTTAACAAATTTCTTGTTAAATTAAATTTTGGTTCCTATCACTGGCTTTTTAGGATTTAGATTAATTAAGAAGGTCAAGAGCATATGGACCCAATATTAACAATCAAGGCTGCACTTAATCCAATTAGGAAGAAAGATGCTGGCAAGAAAGAAATAGGATTTGTTGAGATGCCATCAAAAAAGGATATGAAAGACTATTCTGATCATAAAATTTAACTTTATTTTATTTAATAATTTGAAAAGAATGACCAGTGCTTATATACCATCAAAACCTAATTTGATTATTTTTCAAACATCCAAAATTGAATTATAATCCAAAATAAGATTGGTGCTTTATCACCCTTAACATCATTGCTTATATCAACTAAATAAAGCTGTCACCTGGGTCTGCTGAAATGGTGTTAGGAGAGTTAATGACAGTTGGAAGCTATGTTGCAAGTGTATTAGCATTGGGGCTTAAATAGCTAACCGAAGGTTAGCCAAGTAATTGCACAATAGGTTACATAATAAACTATGGGGCACTCCAGATTTTAGAAAAATCCTTGAAATGCTTTTCTAAATGTTGCATAACTGAAAACTATGCAGTTTTGCAGAGTGAAGCTCTCAATCATTCAACTGCATATGAAAGCCCAATTTACTTTCACATCATGTCAAATTCATCATTTAAAAACTTGTATGGAAAAGATTTTCCTTCATGGACACATGTGACCATTAGGACAAAGTTAAATATCTCATCTGCGTCCGATTATTTTTAAACAGTAATCCATAAATTAGCTCAGTTCAGAAAAAAACTGAAGACATAATTTAAATTTTTAAAAAAACAGAAGATAGCCTACAGAATGCATTGTTGTCTCAGATCCTCTTTAACAGATATAAATCTATTATAGTCTAGCCAGGTATGGAGTGACAAGCATCAATGAAATTCAATTAATTTCAGAGTTACAAGGGAAAACAATACAATAATTTTGGAAGAGGTGATTCTTCATTCCTCATACTTTCATTATTGGAAAGTAAAACTAGAAGACCTATGTATTCCAAATGTGTTCACTTCTTCTATTAATCAGTAATGCCTTCATTCTTTTATATAGATTTTCTCAGATTACTTTTTTTATTTAATTGTTCAAGTGAAATAATTAAATTTTCTTTGACTAATGATTAATTTGTCCAGGCAGTGAATAAGATCTTTTCCCATTGAGTTTTTCTACTGGTCTAACAATGATTACGATAATAAAACATCCCTGTATGTGCTTGTTAAGGTCATTCATATTTACATGGTGCAATAATGTAATCAACCAGCCAGCCTTTGGAAATAAGCACAGGTTTTACCATGGAAACAAAAAAAGATGAAAATGGCCAAGGAAAAATACGAAAAAAACATTTGAATTTCAATGAAATCGAACTCCTTTATTAATAGGATAATGCATTTGATACGTAAATGCTTTTTTCTGGCAACAATTCTGTCTGGATCGTAGTATTTTAATCCAAGCATTTACAGTTCTTTTTACTACCAAACAAGAATGTCACAATAATGTATAGCATAATAGGCCTGTCAATAAGATTTGATGCCAGGCTCCACAATCATACGTAATGTCTATCTCTATAATTGTAGTAAATTAATTTTCAGTTTTGATTGACCAGGCAGTTTATTCCAGCAGTTTGTTTATTATCAGACCTAATTATAATCCTGAAGTTTAAAAGACTGCAGTTGCTGGAAATCTGAAATAAAACAGAAAAAATCCGGAAACACTTAGCATCTGTGGATATCAGCAGAGTTAATGTTTCAGGTTGAACATCCTTTCGTTGGAAATTATATTCCTTCAAAGGAAATTTGTTTCCCTTGATCGCAGAAAAATGTGATCACAAGGACCTGTGGCAGCTGGGGAACACCTGCTATTCACAAGAAATACAAGATCCAGGTATAATATTGTTTGCAACAAGCAAATGGATATTCCCCAGCAGAAGCATAACAATGCACTGTGCAACATCGACTAGTGATGGGAAATCATGGGAAGAAAGAGCGCAAAATCACCTTCTCATCAACTGTACAAATCGAATTAAAGGAAATTAGTTGTCTGTCTCATCAAGCCATCTAACTCTGTTCTGGTGACAAGCAGATGCACTGCAGCATTAGACTATCTAACATTTGGTAAGGCACTACCAGGGACTTCATAGAAGATAGCAACCCTTCTTGTGCCTGAGGACTTGAGCCATCAGAAGCAAGCTCTTTGATAAATTACACGTTCTGAACAGATCGGCAAACTAAGAGTGAATTTAGAATTTAACTATATTGTTCTTGGGATTATTTAAAGACCAGTATTCTTTCATAATCATGAGAGTACAATTCCGATAATCTGGCATCTTTGGGACTCTGTTAGTGTCAGTCCAGTAGATCTTCCAGGCAATTAAATACTATTCCTATTAATATTTTTTCTTAAAAACTTCTACTTCACTATTTCTACATGTTACACTGTAATATACATTTTCTGATGAAGTTAAAAGGAACAGGAAACATACAAGCATTTCAGATGCTACTCTAACCATAAGCCTATCTGCATTCCCGACCTCCAGTACTTCACATTCAACTCCAGATCTCACCACACCCGAGGCCCAGCTAAGAAAGCTTTCGTTCGTCGCAAGCCCCACTGGATCCCCTGCTCACATTCCGGACCAACGGCACAGTAAATGCTGGTCATTCATGATTTCCAACCAATCAGATAGAAACACAGAAAACCTACAGCACAATACAGGCCCTTCGGCCCAAAAAGCTGTGCTGAACATCTCCTTAACTGAGAAATTACCTGGTACAGAAACATAGAAAACTTACAGCAGGATACAGGCCAATGAAGGATTATGAAAGTTTTACCGTATACCTTTTCAGCACTTGTGTCAATACATCTGAAAATATCATTGTGCTCTGCATGGAAACAACACTTATTTACAAAGGGATTGAAATGATACCTGGTGGAATGAGAGTAGACCATCCTTTGAGTTGGGTGCTGACTGAACAGGCAAATTTTGACACAAGAATCCCAATAGCAAGGAGATTTCCTTCATGCTTCTCCAACAACACACAAGAACCATTTGAGCAGTAACCTGACAGGAACGTCCGGCTGGATCTGCTTATGGCAAACAGAGACAATAGATTAAAAATCACACGCGACTGAAGTCATCTCCACAGTTACAAGCACTATTCATCTCACTATGATTTTGAGGCAATTACTGCATTTGTTAAAACATACTACATGAGAAACATATGTAATTTCAAATTAGAAATTACCATCCTTAATGCATTTTGATAAAACCGTAAATAGTGGGACAGGGTAGCATCGTGGTTAGCACAACACTTTACAGTACCAGTGACCCAGGTTCAATTCCTGCCGCTGCCTGTAAAGAGTTTGCATGTTCTCCCTGTGATCACAGTTTTCCTCCAGGTGCTCAGGTTTGCTACCGCAGTTGTTAAGTTAACTGATCGTTGTAAATTGCCCCATGGTGAGGACAGGGTTAAATCAGGGGTGGCTGGGCAGTGGGCAGCTCAAAGGGCCAGAAGGACCTACCCTGCCCTGCATCTCAATAATAAAAATTAAATAAGGAAATTCGGCAATACCATTCTTGTCACGTAGCAGGAGGTAGTCAGAGTAACTTACTCATAACTGATCTCTTGCCCTCTCACTAGCCCTCAATGATATCATATCCCAAGGGTAGATACAAGTTCAAAAACCCAATATAGGTGATAAATCCTGACCATCACATTAATGCATGCCAGCCAGAATAGAAGCACCTAACATAAAACTTCACGGCAACTCTCCAGGCAACACATTTACTATCTTTACATGTAGGTTAATAGAAATTATATGTAATTAAGTACAATGTTCTTTTCCACAAGACCAGCTTATAATTACTTTAACAGCTTCAGAAACAGATCCAATTGCAAGACAACTTTGCATCATGATTATTTAAATTTTCTCCTAGTTTACAACAGAACAGAATGTTGAACGAAATATCTGAATGAAACGAGAAAATATATTTGCCCACATTCCCTGCAATTAATTCTGTCAGAATAATTTTATTCAAACAATATTTTTGAGTTATCGAAAAAGTAATCGAAATTACTCAACAGTGAATCCTTTCTGAAAACATGATCAAAGGGGGTTTCTGATTGGTGGGTTTTCAATCATAGTTAATAAATAATTAGATTAGCTTGTTCAAAGGAATTGTGTTGAATACACCACGAATATTCACAAATTTAGATTTTACCAAAAAAAAACCAAGTGTTAGAGCACCACCCAGTGCCTCTAGCTGAGAACTGATGACAAGCTACAATAAACAGTAAAATTATAGAGCAAGAAACAAAACAAACTGCTGGTCAAGCAGCATCTATTGGGAGAAGGCAACTGTTGAAGTTTAGGGTTCAAAACCTTCTATTGGGACTAAAAATGTTATTGTCATGTTTGTCCTATGAAATAGAGAGATCAGAAAAAATTGCTCCTCACATAGGATTAAATGTTATCTCAAATTTAAAACCTCCACTATTCATGTATTTTGATATTACTCTAAACAGGGTGCTCTGCACTATGTGCACTCTCCAAACACCCAAAGGTAACCATTCCAAGAATCGGTGGAATAGTGCGCCAAGTTTTCAATGATCCTGCTGATTCTTTAACAAACCACCAGATGGCAGACAAGTCAAAAAATAAGCTGCTTCAATTTGGCTAAGAAGTAGACAAAGTCAAGTTTATTAGCGTATGCACAAATATATGCATGCACAGGTCCATTCATATACTCGTGCAAATGCCAATAAACTAGACTTCCTTGTAGAAACTGTGTATACCCCATCCCTTAGTCTGCTAAATCATGTCAGGCCAGGGGGATCTATCTAACTTTATTCGCTCTAAGGCAGCAAGCACCTCCTCTTTAATCTCTATATGTTCCATGACACTACCACTTGTTTCCCTTCCTTCCATATCCATTATGCCAGTTTCCTGAGTAAATACTGATGCAAAAAAAAACTGTTTAAGATCTTCCCTATCTCATGAGGCTCCACACATAGACAACCACTCTGATCTTCCAGGGGACCAATTTTGTCCCCTACTATCCTTTTACTCTTAATATACTTGTAGAAACCCTTCGGGTTTACCTTCACATTATCTGCCAAAGCAACCTCATGTCTTCTTTTTGCCCTCCTGATTTCCTTCTTTAGTATTTTCTTACATTTTCTATACTCTTCAAGTTCCTCATTTGTTCCTTGTTGCCTATACCTGCTATACACCTCTCTCTTAACCAGATCGCCAATATCCCTTGAAAACCAAGGTTCCCTGTGCCTGTTAACTTTGCCTTTAATCCTGGCAGGAACATGCAAACTCCGCACTCTGAAAATTTCACTTTTCAAGGCGTTCCACTTACTGAACACATCCTTGCCAGAAAACAACTTATTCCAATCCAGTTTTCCTAGATCCTTTCTCATTTCCACAAAATTGGCCCTTCTCCAATTTAGAACCTCAACTTGAGGACCAGTCCTATCCTTATCCATAATTAACTTAAAACTAATGACTTTATGGTCACTGGACCCAAAATGTTCGCTTACACATACCTCTGTCACCCGACCCGTCTGGTTCCCTAACAGGAGATGAAGTATTGCATCCCCTCGCGTAGGTACCTCTATATATTATTTAGAAAACTTTCCTGAAGATGTTTAACAAACTCCAAGCCATCTAGCCCTTTCACAGTGTGGGAGTCCCAGTCAACATGTGGAAAGTCAAAATTCCCTACTATTACAACTTTCTGTTTCTTACATCGGTCTGCTATCTCTCTAAAGATTTGCTCCTCAAAGTCTCTCTGACTACTGGGCAGTCAATAATACAACCCTATGAATTTGAGTACAGGAGCAGGGAGGTTCTACTGCAGTTGTACAGAGCCTTGGTGAGACCAAACCTAGAATATTGTGTGCAGTTTTGGTCCCCTAATCTGAGGAAAGACATTCTTGCCATAGAGGGAGTACAGAGAAGGTTCACCAGATTGATTCCTGGGATGGCAGGACTTTCATATGAAGAAAGACTGGATCGACTAAGCTTATACTCACTGGAATTTAGAAGATTGAGGGGGGATCTTATTGAAACGTATAAAATTCTAAAGGGATTGGACAGGCTAGATGCAGGAAGATTGTTTCCGATGTTGGGGAAGTCCAGAACGAGGGGTCACAGTTTAAGGATAAAGGGGAAGCCTTTTAGGACCGAGATGAGGAAAAACTTCTTCACACAGAGAGTGGTAAATCTGTGGAATTCTCTGCCACAGGAAACAGTTGAGGCCGGTTCATTGGCTATATTTAAGAGGAAGTTAGATATGGCCCTTGTAGCTAAAGGGATCGAGGGTACGGAGAGAAAGCAGGTACAGGATTCTGAGTTGGATGATCAGCCATGATCATACTGAATGGCAGTGCAGGCTCAAAGGGCCAAAAGGCCTACCGCTGCACCTATTTTCTATGTTTCTAATGTGATCACGCCTTTCTTGTTCCTCAGCTCCACGCATATGGCTTCCGTAGACAAGCCCTCTGGGCTGTCCTGTCTAGGCACAGCTGTGATATTTTCCCTGACTAGTATGGTGGGGGAGTGTAAGACCACAGGATACAGCCTCAGAATAGAGGGATGCCCATTTTGAACAGAGATGAGAAGGAACTTCTTTAGCCAGAGAGTGGCAAATCTGTGGAATTCATTGCCACAGGCAGCTGTAGAGGTTAAATCATTGGGTATATTTAAGGTGGAGGTTGATAAGATTCTTGATTAGACAGGGATATGAGGAGAAGGCTGAAAGACTCAATGAGCTAAATGGCCTAATTCTGCTTCTATATCTTATGGTCTTATAACTTATTGTGAATGCTGCTTCTCTGACACTATACAGGCATATAGTATATGATAGGCAGCATTCACAACAAAACATAGATTATACACAGTTTCTACAGGAAAGAACACAATGAAGATAGAAGTACTCTCTACTATAGTGCAGTAATGGTCAGTGTTACTGAAGTGAAGTAATGATAACAGTTCTGCAGGTTGGATCAAGAAATGAATGGCTAAAGGTTAAATAGTTGTTCTTGAAGCTGATGGTGTGGAACTTCCAGTAAGATGGCAGCATGCTTGAACGCAGTGGCCTCTCCAGGGCGTGCACTTTTCTTTTTAAAATGTGTTTTTTCGTGATCTTAAGACTACACTGGACTCTAAGAGTTAGGGATACTGCATCAGTAATCTGCTCCTTGTTCAGAGTAGCCCACCGGGGTGTTGAGGGAGCCAGTGGACGGGCCAGAAAAAGAGGAGTGCTGTCAGTGCTGCCCTCCAGTGATCGACCTGTGGAATGACAGGCTGGATTGCCTAGACCGGGGGTCGGCAACCTGCGGCTCCCGAGCCATTTGTGGCTCTTTCACCTCTGTGCTGCGGCTCCCTGTGGCTTTGGGAAATAATTGGTCAGTATTTAATTAAAATGTATTTTATGTTAGTTTGTTAGCTTTTGAAATGTAATTATGGTGATCTTGTACAACCTAAGTGTAGCGACACATTTCCTGCCACATCCGAAACGGCTCACAATTAGCCAGCATTCCGGCTAAGGGAGATAGCCTACGGGGGTTTGTGAGTACGCGTCTTTTGCAGCATCTGCGTCCATGGGGGCTGGGTTGAGGGAGGCTTAAAAGCAAGGCTGTTTAGTTCGAATAAAGCTATCTTTGACTGCAGTTTACTGACACCGCTACAACGTGTTTTTATCGCTGGCTGTCCAGACGGAAGGTGCTGAAACGCTTTGTCGCGTGTCTGGAAGAAGTGAAAACTTTCCTGGGCAGCAAAGGGCTCACCTTTCCTGAGCTGGAACAGCCAGAGTGGCTGGAAAAGCTACACTTCATGGTAGACATGACAGCGCACCTGAACACGCTGAACACAGCTCTTCAGGGGAAAGGACGTACAGCCCTGCACATGTTGGAGGATGTTTTGGCATTCGAGCGCAAGTTGACAGTGCTTGCCAGAGATTTACAGAAAGGCACTTTGTCTCACTTCCCCAATTTGAGAGAGTTCAAACAAGGTCACGACATGATAATTTCGGAGTATTTACATTCTGCAATCATCGCAATGCAAACATCGTTTGGGAAACGCTTCTGTGAGTTCAGAGAGGAAAAAAACACATTATCCTTCCCGGTCACTCCCTTAAGCATCGATCCTTCCCTACTGAATACGACTGCATTGGCAGGTGTGAGTCAACCTGATCTTGAGATGGAACTGGCCGACATAGCCGACAAAGACATATGGGTGTCCAAGTTTAGACGCTTGACAGCAGACCTTGAAGATGTTGCCCGTCAGAAGGCCGTTCTTGCTCAGAAACACAAATGGAGTGATATTGAAAACCTCACAGATGACAGCTTGCGATCCTGTGTAAAGATGAAGGTGACATCATACAGCCCTGATGTGCAGACGCTGTGCGCTGAGGTCCAGGAGCAGAAATCCCATTAACCAAGTATGATAAATATTTTAATTGCCTATTATTTTACTTATATTCATATTTTTTCATTGTTCAGTGAAATAGTCCTTTCATTTTTCAGGATGACAGCTGGCTGACGTTATTTTTGGTTTGCTGCTGGCGGAAAATTTAAGTTCGGCGTTTTTCATAAATACAAGAAGGACTCAAATAGACATTGAATATTTTACTTAAAAGTAACTTTCAACCCAACGTCTTTTTTTCGGAGTTCAAAATGTTTTTGTTGCATGCAGAAATGTAATTTCGTTTTCTCTGCAGGAGTTCATCAATTTCATAAATGCAACACATTATAGTTTGTTTATACATAGCATAAAGGCAAAAAAAACATTGTATGCAGTGTTATTTCATTTTAAATGTCAAACGGGTTTTGCGGCTCCCAGTGTTTTCTTTTCTGTGGGAAACGGGTCCAAGTGGCTCTTTCAGTGGTAAAGGTTGCTGACCCCTGGCCTAGACCTACACAATTAATTTGCGTGTCATTCAGGGACTTGGACTACACATGTACAGTAGTTTCTTCCATAACGATGTGTGTTTTTTTCCTCTCTTGCCTATCTTGAATGTAGGTTATGCACCCTGGTCCCAAAGGAATGCTGTCTCGTTGGACTGTATCCATGTACAGTTTGAATGAAAGTTAACTTGATTTGATTTGATTTGTTCTCAATGCACAACGGTAGCTAGTAGATGGTAGGTATCATTCCATCATTCACCTGGGACTTCCTTTTTATTGAGGGTGAAACACTAGGTTGGGGGTGATTTATAAATGCAAAAGCTAGATAAAAAATTAAACAGACGAAGATTCAGTCCAAGATACGCCCGTATTTTTTTTCCGTTTCCATAGATACTGCTTGTCCTGCTGATTTTCTTCAACACTTTGGGTGTGTTGCTCTGAACTTCCAGCAACCGCAGTATCCCTTGTTTAAAATATTACAGCCTGTCACTTCTCTCAAAATTAGAAATGAAAGAATCGGACTGAAGTTACAAACTAGCATGTAAATTTAAAGAAATAATAGGAAGAATCGTAATAGGTTTGATGAAGTGTTTCTTTTCCTTAATAGCTCAAGAATATCTTTGTAATCTACTCCAAATAAGATGACACATCATTCCGATAGGCTTTGATGAGAAAAGTTGAACCAATTCATCCTCAGCCAAGAGAGCTCAGAAATGACTGGTGGTCTCTGGATAAGCAAAAGGCCATTTCTTCCCCAAAAGTTCCAAATACTCTGCTCTGGAGGATTTTGCTTGCTCAGCCACTGGGTATATCCCGGTCTGAGATTGATAGAATTTTGGGAGAGTGGACTAATATTGTCACTGAATGGCAGCATCAACTCACTGGGGTATATGACCTAGAATTGTTATATTCTGTTTTTATGGGTGTAGCTTACAGTGGCCATTGAAATTCCCATCGAGTTGCTTTGCAGAGACGCAGCACAACCTCAGAAGCCTATCTAATTGTGATTAACTAAATCATGTTCAGTGTGAACCTTTGCATAAACAAACGTGCAGAATATTTGATTGTGTTACCTGTCATGGTCGTGCTCAGATTTTCAGCAGGATTGCAGTATCCGCGAAGATTTTTACTTGATTCTCTGCATTCATCGCTTTTCAGCACTTTCACTTGTACAAAATAATCATTGGTGTCTTGTGGCTTTATTTCAGTTATAATCCTATGCAAGTTTTCAGCAGTCTCTGTTCAGAAAACAATGCAATGACCAGTTACATCAACAAGCATTCTCACCTCAGCTCCTGCACTAACCTTTGGAACAGAATTCACACTTGGTCATCTCAATGGGCAAGGTCAGCCTGGCTTTCTCAATTGGCATTAATCAAAACTACTGACGTTCAGCTGTTGCTTCAGCAGCAAGTCCAGACGTTGATGCATTGGGATTTTTTTGGGGGCTAAATTATCAGTTTGCTCTGACACCAAATTCAGAGTCCAGACTTGTTGGGATTCCCCAAAGTTGCAAAAGGGATTCACCAAAGAAACCACTAACTTCAGCAGAGACGAAGAGCATGATTGACAAGGGCAAAGGGCTGGATGTTACTTGGTATAAAACATGTTATTTTGCAATAGTCCTCACATGGATCTCTAGGAAGACCAAGCTTGCACAATCTGACCTTTGACACGCCATTATCCCAATTTTTGGGGAGACTGTGGAGTATTTCCAGTAAATATCGCACAACATGTTTTAATTGTTTTTCACGGCAAACAACATGTTGAAGCACCCCAGAGACTTTCGTAGATGTTTCCATAACCAAAGAAAGACAAAATGTTATCTTACATATAATTGGAAAGGCTAGTTTAATTAAAAATTACAGCAAGGGCACTTTAAAATACAAAACTAATAAATGGAACCTCATCAGCCAAAAAACTGTGCAGGCTTCAGGTCCCTCCCTATTCACTGCCTAGGCCCTTCAAATTAGCACAGCTCATTTAAAGCTTCGCTCTTATCCAAACAAACCTGCTCCAGCCAAAGCCAATCTCTTCACATAATTAACAGCTCCCTTCCTTCCAAAATTTCCTCTTAATTCTCTCCAGTGCTCCGTGTAGTACCCAAGTCAGAACTGCACAGTACTCCATGTGTGGGACCACTAGTGTTTTTTTACAATTCCAGCATGACCCCTCTGGTCCTGTGCTTAGAAGCTTTCCCAATACAGACAAGTGTCCATCTGTGTTCTGCCCACCTTGCCTCTGCTGCTGCTACCTTCAAAGAATCTACAGTAACACATCCAGGACCATTCTGTTCATCTACATCTTTTGCTTTCTATCATTTATTATATCTATTCCCTTGTATTTGATGGATCACAGCCTTCTGTGGAAACACCAATGTCCTTGAACAGAAACGCCTACAAGATGTAGTGGATACAGCCCAACCCATCACAGGTAAAGCTCTTTCCACCACTGAGCACATTTACAAGCAGTGCCAACACTGGAAAGCAGCATCCATCATGAAGGTCATGCACTCTTTTCATTGCGGCCATCAGGAAGGAGATACCAGAGCCTCAGGTCCCACACCATCAAGTTCAGAAACAGTTATTACCATCAACCACCAGACTCATGAACCTGAAGGGATAACTTCAAGCACTCCTACAATAAACTCCTACAACAAACTCTGTACTCTACAACTTGTGTCTTCAATATTTATTGCTTATTTATTATTTTATTTTCTTTTTGTGTTTGTACAGTTTGTCTTTTAGCACATAGGGTATTTGTCCATCTGTGTTGTATGCAGCTTTTCATTGATTCTATAGCATTTCTTATTATTTACTGTGAATGCCTGCAAGAAAATGAATCCCAGGGTAGGACATGGTACTTTGATAATAAACTTCCAACTATTTCCCTTCTCCAAAGGCTTACTTTAAATTCCTGGATTGAATTCCTGGTGTTACTTTTTTTAAGCCTATTTTACCAGTCCACTGACATCTTAGTCTGCAATTCTCACTCTTATTATTAAGCACACCATTGGTGCGGATGTCATACCCAACATATCAAGGGTTTGGGGGGTACTGCTGCAAAGCCTTGCCAACATGCCGAACCTATGCCTGTAGCTGGTATGGAGCCAGTGGTGAAGGAATTGGGTATTTAAGCTGATGGAGGGAGGGATGGCTGTATCCAGGGTAATACCAAGTGCCAAAGACAACTGTGTACAGCGAATCCAGTCTCTGGATGGGCTATCGCTGTATCGAATATGTCCAAGATATTTAATAGCTTCTCAAAAATATTGTAATTGCACAGTAAGTCAATCTAGAAAGCTATTTTATCTTTGCACAATGAAATCAGAAAATAGAAAACTAAATTACCATATATCCCACAGATTTGAAATTTGGTAGAGTTTTATAGGAGTGGAGAGTTGTGGAATTTACCAATAACAGTATAATTTTTTGAACAATATATTAAACAAATAGCAAAAAGAAAAGTAAAGCAGACAAAGAATATGTACTGTTTGCAATCCCAGAGATGCCAGACTTCCAATTTAAGACATGCTTCATGTGCACATCCTAGGATAATGAAGTAGAAAATGTGATACTGATGGTGAAGGACAGGCAGTGTAAGGTCTTCGCAAACACAATCTCAGATGTTTATCCACAGCAGAGTAGAAACTAAACAGAAGAGGTCAAAAGAGGATACAGCAGCCCTTGTCTCCTTAAAACTTAATCCTGGCCTGTTAATGGGAACAGTTAAAGATGGCACCGGAGGTTTTCGCGGACTTGGGTAATTTCTTCCAGTTCGTTGGTGAAACAATTTAATTCCTTCTCTTTTAGTATCTTTCTTTCTTTTTTGAAATGGCTGGGTTGCTGCTGCAGTCCATGATCTACATCTACACTCAGCTGCGGTGTTTCACGGTGGTGGGTTCACGCTCTTAGAACTCGCCGAACGTCCTGGCGTTTTTGCTATCGCTAGGTGTTTTCGGGTTGCGGCCCTGTGGACAACCCAGTTCCTCGCTGGTTTCACCAACTAAAGCGTTGCAGGAGATTGAAACATTGAGACAGCAGTGTGTGCTGCTGTCGAAAGAAGGCCCTCAAGTTGGGGGAGCTCGAATAAGTGACGCTACAGATTGTAACATTGAACCAGCGAGCTGTTGATCTCCCACTCATCTGTTGCAGGAGCAGTGTCTCTCTCTCCCACGCCAGTGAGTGAGAGACAGCCTGCCTGAGGTCTCCCACGCCAGTGAGTGAGAGAGAGCCTGCCTGAGGTGTCGAGGTAGTGGGGGTAGCGGGGGGAGGTAGGGCTGATGCTCTTGCTGCTGCCTGCGGGAGGAGGAAGAGGAGCTTTGGGGTTCCAATATTTTCTGCCATTCGTTTGGGTTTTCCTTGTTTTCTGACTGTCTGTGAAGAGTAATAATTTCATGTTGTACACTGCATACATTCTCTGACATTAAACTGAGCCACTGAGTCATTGAAAATTAGATGGAGCATCATAATGTGATTACTAGCATTAAATAGTATACAGGAGGAACTCTGACTGTAACTTTGAATCATTTACCTGTGCCATTACACAAAGAACTCCAGAAATTACTCCTTCAGAGGATGGACTATTTTGCGGCCTTCGTCAGTGTCATGAGTCAGATCAGTAAGTTATTCACACACAATATCTTTGAAAATGGGGTAGTTCAATGCAAGTGAGGGCAGACAAAATCATAATTACTATCTTATAATCCTTTAAAAACAATCTGCATTAGATTGTGATTTTCTCAGTGTTATTTCAAAGTTCAAAGTAAATTTATTATCAAAGTACGTATTGTATATCACAACATATAACACTGAGAATTATTTTCATGTAGACATATTCAATAAATCCTTAATAGAATCAATGAAATGCCCTTTCCTCATTGGGTATTCAAACAATGAGAAAAGACAGCAAACTGTGCAAATACAAAAAGAAAGAAATAATAATAATAAATAAATAAGGAATAAATATCGAGAACATAATATGAAGAGTCCTTGAAAGTGATTCCACAGGCTGTGGGAAATTCACAATGATGGGGCAAGTGAAGTTGAATGAAGTTATCCACTTTGTTTTAAGATCTTAATTTTGATATTTTAAAACCAAAATATACTTTATTCAAAAATAAAATTATGTACAATAAACCATTCAATGACTTTCAGTCCTTTACAAATGTTTCCATTACAGGTGGCACTCTGTTACTTCATATTTACATACGCTTGTTCAGGGGTATACACACCGCCCCCTACCCCTCAGCTCCCGTGGGGGAAAAAACCTAGACTGCGGTCCTTCCCCACCGGGCCCTTGCGGCGGCTGCACCGAGTTTGAGTGCGTCCCTCAGCACGGACTCCTGCAGCCGAGAATGTGCCAGTTGGCAGCATTCCCACACGGACATCTCCAACAAAGTGTAAGATGTCATCTTCCGCTTTAATTGCAGGTGTCAGGGTCTGTAAATTCAAAATTGTGATCTTCACTCCTAATTTGCAGTGTTCATAAATTGTGTTTGGCCACTCAACTTACTCAATGGTATCACAGCCATCAGACTCTAAGTTAAGGCCCCCTTAGAACTGACAGCTAACTAAATCTACAATGGGAAAGGCAGAACTCACAATATCTTTGTAGGTAAAGTTTACTGGGACAGCAGTGGGTATGGATAGGCAGCCTCTGATAAAATGCCCTACATTAATTAATGAGCTGGTGATATTGTAACTAAATTGTCTACAGTAGCTTACCAAGATCTGCGTCCATTGGAATTAGTCCCTCTGGTGAGGAGCTCTGACAAATAGGAGATACCACTGCTGACAGGCGGAAGGCCATTAAAATTAGTCCTTCCACAACCGTCCTCCATTCTGAAAGGTTTCTGATAGACCTAAAAGAAAAAAGCATTGAGAAGCACTGGTAATGCTAACAGCATAGCTCATTGTGTAAACAATCTGCCCAATGATAGCATATGCAGTCTGAAGGATTCAATTAGCAACCAATGTTGGTATGCGCCCCCATCTACCCTTCATAATTGAATACAATTATCGATTTGTACTTTCTGCAACCCTTACTGAAATAAATTACAAAAATATCACTTATATCGCATGACAAGTATTTATTATTCAGCATTTTTAAACACAATAGTGATGTATATCATATACCATTGTCAAATGGGATTTATGGCACACAGCACCAGATATCCAGCTCCTATATGACATGGCTCTCAAAATGCACTAACTACAGTAAACAGGCTCACCCTGTGAGAAATGGGGTTGTTTGGAAACTCCCACTTTAGGGGTACATATCCAAGTATGAGGCAGTTAGAAGTTCAAAGTAAATTTATTATCAGAGTAAATACCATATACCATCTTGAAATTAATTTTCTTGCAGGCATTCACAGCAAGTACAAAGAAACACAATAGAATCAATGGAAAACTATACACACATGAACAAGTAATGTGCAGAAGATGACAAATTGTACAAATACAAAAATAAAATCAAAATAGTAAAATAAATAAATAACAAATAACATTGCCAATGTGAGTTGTAGAGTCCCTGCGATTGAACCCACAGGTAGTGGAACCAGATTAGTGTTGGGATGAGTGAAGTTATCCACTCTGATTCAGCAGCCTGGTAGTTGAGGGTTAATAACTGTTCTCAAACCTGGAGGAGTGGGTCCTGAGGCTCCTGTACCACCTTCACAATAGCAGTAGCAATAGAGAAAGTATGGTTTGGATGGTGGAGGTCCTTGACGATGAATGCTGCTTTCCTATGACAGATCGCCATGTAATTGTGCTCAGTAGTGGGGAGGGCTTTACCTGTGACAGACAGGGCAGTACCCACTACTTTTTGTAAGGTTTTCCATTCAAGGGCATTGGCCTTTCCATAACAAGCTATGGTGCATCTGTACTCTCCATCACACATCTGTAGGTTTATCAAAGTTTTAGATGAATTTAGATGAATTGCTGAATTTTCACAAACTTCTAAGAAGCCATGTCTTCATTGTAATGCGCTTACTCGCTGGACCCAAGTAAGACCCTCCGAAATGTTAACGCTGAGAAACAAAGTTACTGAGTCTCTCCAACTCTGGTCCCCAGATGAGGACTGGCTCATTGACCACTGGTATCCTCCTTCTGTCCACCAGCATCAGCTCCTGTTTTGCTGACAATTGGTAAGATGTTGTTGTTATGCCATCATTCAGCAAGATTTTCAACTTCCCTCCAATATGATGATTCGTCACTACTTCCGATAAGGTCAACAGCGATGTCGTCAGAAAACTTAAGTACGGTATTGGAGCTGTACTTAGCCTCACAGTCATAAGTATAAAGCAAGTGGAGCAGGGTATGCCAAAAGCCAAGATACTATAACAGTTTCATCGAAGTAGTGAACCTTCCTCGGTGCGGAGCAGCAAGTCAAAGGTCACAGTATTATTCAGGTTCATTTATTGATGAAGATTGACCATTTGAAACTATTTTTATTTGATACGGAAAGGGGAGAAAACAGTGAAAGGGAAAAATAGAAAAGGTATTTGGATAATTACTCATTTTCTTTAATTGCTTCTCAGTGGAAGAGAAATGAACGAATACATGTTAATGAATACTTTCTGACAAGACCAAAGACTTTTATAGTGCAAGTTTGGAGTTCATGTTACATTATAAATGCCATCACAGCACCACCTACAGATTTATTGTTATCTAATTAACAATGACATTTCTAAAATCATTTTACAGAAGGGCAAATTCTAATGCCGGAATTTACTATATAAAGTGGATTCTGGTTAATTGGGCCATCGGTTAATCAGGCAGTTCCTTATTTAGGACAACTCTTAAAGAAGAAAAACTAATCGAGAAAATAGCTGGAATTCCCTTCATTTATTTGAGGCACTATGACATTCCTTCACAACTCCATCAGCACAAAGGCTGCGTGCTTAGCCGCCTATTCTACTTGCTTTGCACGTAAGGTTATGTGGCTAAGTACAGCTCCAATGCCCTGTTCAAGTTTGCTGATGACACCATTGTCATAGACAATGAGGAAGACTGAAAATCTGACTGGGTGGTGCCACAACAACAATATCTTACTCAGTGTCAGCAAGACCAAGGAGCTGATCATTCCCTTCAGGAGGAGGAAACCAGAGATCCATGAGTCAGTCCTCATTGGAGGACCTGAGATGGAGAGGATCAGCAACTTTAAATTCTTCACTCAAATCAAAAGAACATGGCAGTATATACTGGATGAATTCCTCTGACAAAAACTATTAGGAGCTAATAGCAAACACGAGGAAGTCTGCAGATGCTGGAAATTCAAACAACAACACACACGCAAAATGCTGGTAGAACACAGCAGGCTAGGCAGCATCTTTAGGGAGAAGCGATGACGACGTTTCGGGCCGAGACCCTTCACCAGGACTAACCGAAAGGAAAGATAGTAAGAGATTTGAAAGTAGTGGAGGGAGGGGGAAATTCAAAATGATAGGAGAAGACCAGAAGGGGTGGGATGAAGCTAAGAGCTGGAAAGGTGATTGGTGAAATTGATACAGAGCTGGAGAAGGGAAACGATCATGGGACGGGAGAAAGAAAGGAGGGGGGGAGGGAGCACCAGAGGGAGTTGGAGAACAGGCAAACAACTAAATATGTCAGGGATGGGGTAAGAAGGGGAGGAGGGGTATTAACATTAGTTAGAGAAGTCAGTATTCAAGCCATCAGGTTGGAGGCTACCCAGCTGGTATATAAGGTGTTGTTCCTCCAACCTGAGTTTGGATTCATTTTGACAATAGAGGAGGCCATGGATAGACATATCAGAATGGGAATGGGACATGGAATTAAAATGTGTGGCCACTGGGAGATCCCGCTTTTTCTGGCGGACCAAGCATAGGTGTTCCGCGAAACAGTCTCCCAGTCTGCGTCGGATCTCACCAATATATAAAAGGCCACACCGGGAGCACCGTACGCAGTATACCACACCAGCCGACTCACAGGTGAAGTGTCGCCTCAACTGGAAGGACTGTCTGGGGCCCTGAATGGTGGTGAGGGAGGAAGTGTAAGGGCAGGTATAGCACTTGTTCCGTTTACAAGGATAAGTGCCAGGAGGGAGATCAGTGGACAAGGGAGTCACATAGGGAGCGATCCCTGCGAAAAGCAGAAAGAGGGGGGAGGGAAACATGTGTTTGGTAGTGGGATCCCATTGGAGGTGGCAGAAGTTACGGAGAATTATCTGTTGGACCTGGAGGCTGGAGGGGTGGTAGGTAAGGACAAGGGGAACCCTATCCCGAGTGGGGTGGCGGGTGGATGGGGTGAGGGCAGATGTGCGGGAAATGCGAGAGATGCGTTTGAGAGCAGCGTTGATGGTGGATGAAGGGAAGCCCCTTTGTTTAAAAAAGGAAGACATCTCCTTTGTCCTGGAAAGAAAAGCCTCATCCTGAGAGCAGATGCGGCGAAAACAGAGGAATTGTGAGAAGGGGATAGCCTTTTTGCAAGAGACAGGGTGGGAAGAGGAATAGTCTAGGTCAGGGATCGGCAACCTTTACCACTGAAAGAGCCATTTGGACCCGTTTCCCACAGAAAAGAAAACACTGGGAGCCACAAAACCCGTTTGACATTTAAAATGAAATAACACTGCATACAACGTTTGTTTTTGCCTTTATGCTATGTATAAACAAACTATCAGGTGTTGGATTTATGAAATCGATGAACTCCTGCAGAGAAAACGAAATTACATTTCTGCATGCAACAAAAACATTTTGAACTCCGAAAAAAAGACGATGGGTTGAAGGTTACTTTTAAGTAAAATACTCAATGTCTACCATGAAGTGTAGCTTTTCCAGCCACTCTGAAAGGTGATCCCTTTGCTGCCCAGGAAAGTTTTCACTTCTTCCAGACACACGACAAAGCGTTTCAGCACCTCCCCTCTGGACAGCCACCGGACTTTGTTGTGCAACAGGAGATCAGAATATGCGCTTTCCAGCTCATCCAGTAACAAACGGAATTGACGGTGATTTAAACTATTTGCCATTATTTTATTGACAATCTGAATGACAACATCCATTACTTCTGTCCATTCCGGAGGAAATGTTTGAGCGCACAGTGCCTCTTGGTGCAAGATGCAGTAAAATGTCAGCAGCTTTCCGTCCAGCGACTTCTGCAGTAAAGCCACAAATCCGTTGTGCACTCATGCCATACTTGGTGCCCCATCAGTAGCTACTGACACCAGGTGGGTGGTCTTTATTCCTTTGGCTCTTAAACAATTCAAGACAGCCTCACAGATGTCCTCCCCCCGTGTTTGGCCTTTTAGAGGTATCAACTCAATCATTTCTTCCTTTGGCCCGGCAGAGTTTACATACCGGCAGAACAGAGCTATTTGTTCAATATCACCTTTGTCTTTAGACTCGTCACAGGCAATCGAGTAGGCCACAGCTGAATTGATGTCTTTAATTTGCTGTCTTGTGATGTCTTCTGCCATTTTTATGGTTCTGTCTTTGACAGTCTTTGCAGAGGGGGGCATATCCGATTTTCTGCACAATTTCACTCTTGTTTTTAAAGTCCATGAATAGATTTTCTGAAATCGTAATGAAAGATTCTTTTATATATTCGCCATCTGTAAATTGCTTCCCGTGCCTGACTATTTCCTGACCGGCAACAAAACTAGCATATGTAGTTGATTGTCCAGACTTTATCCACTTCTTGAAATGATTTTTGCTCAGATCAACCTTCCGCATCAGTTCCGAAACGGCTTTTTTTCTCTCATCTCCATCTGGATATTTCTGAGCAAAGGCTGCTTCTTTATTCTGGAAATGTCTTGCGACATTTGACTTTTTGTTGTTTGCTACTTTCTCATTGCATATTAAGCATACCGGTAAACCAGTCTCGTCAGCAGTGAAAGCAAATGAATCTGCCCACGTATCATTAAACGTTCTGTTTTCTCCAGACACTTTTCTTTTTTTAGAATTCTCCATAGTTAGCCTATCTTGGATCGAAAAATTAAAGAAATCGCGCACTTGCAGGTGTCAGGCATTGGCAGTGGTGACGTATATTAATAGCGACAAAAAACACGTTTTATTTAGATTGTACAAGATCACCATGATCTTCAAATTTAGAATTACATTTCAAAAACTAACAAACTAACATAAAATACATTTTAATTAAATACTCATCATTTATTTTCCAAAGCCGCAGGGAGCCGCAGCACAGAGATGAAAGAGCCGCGGGTTGTCGACCCCTGGTCTAGGTAGCTGTGAGAGTCTGTAGGTTTATGGTAGGTATCAGTAGATAGGCCATCTCCAGAGATGGAGACAGACAGATCAAGAAAGGGGAGGGAGGTGTCGGAAATGGACCAGGTAAATTTGAGGGCAGGGTGAAAGTTGGAGGCAAAGTTAATGAAGTCGACGAGCTCAGCACGCGTGCAAGAGGCAGCGCCAATGCAGTCGTCGATGTAGCGAAGGAAAAGAGGGGGATGGATACGGGTATAGCCTTGGAACATGGACTGTTCCACAAAGCCAACAAAAAGGACCCATACAGGTGCCCATGGCTATATCCTTGTTTTGGAGAAGCTAATAGATATTTTTATAGTACAGTAGTCATATTGATAGTAACCTAATTTAATCCATATTTCATAATTGGGTCAAAATGTGCTGGCCTCGATGTGTCCCAATTAACCAGAATCCACTGTACTTGGAAATAGAAGGTGGCATCCTCGCTGGTGTTGATAAGTACGAACACTTACTTTAGAGAGAGCTGCTGCAGAACTGCAATGATGCAATGAACTCTTCCATATAAGGGCTTAGAAGCTGCCGCAAGCACCAGAGATTTTTCAGCTTGTTTGATCTCATCTGTCAGACAATCCATCAGGTACTTAATAACTAGAAAATTAGAGGAGAAAATTAAATCCAGGTTAAATGTGAAAGCACCAATAAATATCTCTTTATACCAATTCCTAAGACCTTATGAATTGTTTCTATACATTTGAGCAAAGGGATTTAAAGGCATCTAGTAAGATCGCCAAAATGGATTAAATTTGGGGAAAACGATTTTCATGAAACTGACCTTGCATTTCTGAAATACTTCTGTACATTGCCGGACTTTAGCAGCAATATACATGCTAAAATTTGCTTTAATGGTGCTAAACAAGAGAACTCAAATGCTGCCAAATTTGTGCAGCCACATTCCATAGTAATTACACAGAAGAGCATTCACCAAAATAAACAGCCTCTACCACTGAAGCTATATTTCAACTATCATTTATTACCATTTTCCTCAAATGAATAAAATAATTAGTTAGTAAAAGAGTACTGTTGGAACTTGTTTTTCATTGCTATATATAGATCTTGTCTTCAAGGAAAAAGGCGGAATCAATTGGGTTTCTGTACAGCAATTCAGAAACAAGAGCAAATCAGCCTCAGTGCAGCGGTCTGGTCAAGATGAGAAAGCTGTTCCACAGTTGCTACAGACAAACATGTAAACAGAGCAAAACCGTAACGTAGTCAAGTAGCACCACATGCGTAAAAGCTCAATAAGAATGAATCTGATCCATCAGGAGCAAAGCACAGTTTCAATAATGGATCACCATTGGGTAAATGATCCAGAGAACACCTCAGTTAGCCAGTAATGAAGAGAATTCCAATTATTGGTTAGTAGAATCAAAGTTCAAAGTAAATTTATTATCAAAATACGTATATGTTACCATATCCAACCTTGATATACATTTTCTTGTGGAGGTACTCTATGAATCCATAATAGAATAATAACTGTAACAGAATAAATGAAAGACCACACCAACTTGAGCATTCAACCAGTGTGCAAAAGACAACAAACTGTGCAAATACAAAAAGAAAGAAATAATAATAAATAAGCAATTAATATCAAGAATATATAATGAAAGTCCTTGAAAGTGGGTGCATAGATTGTGGCAACATTTCAATGATGGAGCAAGTGAAGTTGAGTGAAATTATCTGTCTCCATTTGTTCAAGAGCCTGATGGTTGAGGGGTAGTAATTGTTCCTGAATCTGTTAAGTCCTGAGACTCCTGTACTTTCTTCCTATTGGCAGCAGCGGGAGGAGAGCATGGGTTGGATGGTGGGGATCGTTGATGATGGATTCTGCTTTCCTGCGACAATGCTCCATGTTGATGTGCTCAGTGGTGGGGAGGAAATTCAACAACAGTGGAATCTCAAGAAAAGTGACTGCTCTTCCCACGCACATAGGATCTAAATGACTTCAACAACCTGAGTCCACAACAGGAACCAGATGTTTCAATTAAGTGATGGTCTTAAGGATTTTGAAGGCCACCCAAGCCCCAGGGCCTGAAATAACAAAGGTTCATCATTTTAACTCTGCCATAGTGCCATTTTTGCAGCTGCTAGAGCAATAAAAATTTTTTTGGACTCCTTCTAATTTAATTAACCTCCTAAGAGAGGAAAAATAATTCCAAATAAAAGTTTTAAAATGTTATATTCTTCCAAGTCATAAAAATACAAATACTGAAATTCAAAATGCCAGAAAAAAATCAAAAACATAATCCACAATTTTTAGTGTCTGAAATGCTTCTTTCCAACACCAATCTTTTGGATCCATGAATGGAAATGCAATATTCTGGTGTATATTTTCAACACCAAAATTTACCCTGAAAGTCTTAACACCATATTTAACATACTGATTTTTTAAAACACTAAAAACACTCCAATTCTGCCATTTGCAATGTAAGCCCACCAACAGATACATCTTCAATATTTCACAGGGACTATTCTCTCTGTGATTTCCCCACTTTGTCGGTCTCTGCCCATCCCTCCCTGTGGCACCTTCCCACGCAACAGCAAAAAATGCACCAACTGCCTTTTTACCTTTCCCTTCCCTGTCATTTAAGGACCTAAACAATACTTCCATGTGAAGCCACAATTCAGCTCAAATCGGTGTTCACAATGTGATTTACTAAACATTTGGAGAAAGCAAATGTAAATAGCTTTGTCGAAAGCCTTCTTGAGGGAATTGACTCTTATCTTCCAAACTACCTTCAATTCAGTTCTCCATTGTACTCCCACTATGACCTCCCTGCTTTTGGACTCTTTCACTAGTCTGGTGAAGCTCAGAGAGGGGTCAATGAAAAATAAACACGAGATTCTGCAGATGCTGGAAATCCAGAATAAGAAAGAATAAGTAGGGAAAAATATCACATCTTGAAGCATCACAGCCTTCAAAGATTTGACATGAAACTTAAAATATCCAATAACCAGCCTTTCCAGATTGGTTGTGAGTTTCTGTTGAAAGATCCTCAAGCTGTAACTGAACAGATGTGTTCTGTGTCTCAGTACTGTTCTTCCCTCCTACCTCACCTGGTCTCACTCACTCTCGACTCAAAACTAAAAGGAAATTTTATTCTCAAAGTACATATACGTGCAACCCTGAGAGTCATTTTCCTGTGGGCATCCCCAGCAAGTCCATGGAATAGTAACAATAATAGGATCAATGAGAAATCAGCCAGAGTGCAGAAGACACAAACCACAAATGCAAATATAAATAAATAGCAATGAATGATGAGAACTTGAGTTAATGGGGTAAAGAATCCTTAAAGTGAGATTATTGGCTGTAGGAACATTTCAATGATGGGGAAAGAGAGCGCAGTTATCCCCTTCTGTTCAAGAGCAGGACGGTTGAGGGGTAGTAACTGTTCTTGAACCTGGTGGCATGAGTACTGAGATTCTTGTAGCTTCTACCTGACGGCAGCAGTGAGATAACAGCATGACCTGGGTAACGGGGATCTCTAATGATGGATGCTGCTTTCCTACGAAAGCATTTCATGTAGATGTGCTTAATGGTTGGGAGGGCTTTACCTGTGATGTTCTGCACAGAATCTACCTTTTGTAGGACTTTCCACTCAAAGGCATTGCTGTTTCCATACCAGGCCATGATGCAGCCAGTCAGATACTCTCCACTGCGCATTGATAGAAGTGTGTCAAAGTTTTAGATGTCATGCTGAATCCCCAGAGACACCGAAGGAGGCTGAGTCGCTGCCATGCTTTTATCACAATTACATTTACATGCTGGGTCCACCCAGTAACACCCAGGAATTTAAAGTCGCCGACCTTCTTGCCTCTGATCTGCCTGATGAGGACTGGCTCATTGTCCTCCAGTTCTCCTCTCCTGAAGTCGACAATCAGTTCCTGGGTCTTGCTGATACTGAGTGAGAGGTTGTCGTTAAGACACCACTCAGCCAAATTTTCAATCTCTGTTCTGTATTCTGATTCATCACCTCCTTTGATTCGGCCCAGAACAGTGGTAATATCAGCAAACTTGAATATGGCACTGAGGCTGTGCTTTGTCACACAGTCAAAGGTGGAAAGCGAGCAGAGGAGCATGCTAAGCACACAGCCCTGTGGTGCACCTGAGTCGATGGAGATCTTGGAGGAGACTTTGTTGCCAATCTGAACTTACTGGTGTCCACAAGTATGGAAATCCAGCATCCCATTGCACAAGGCGGCAGTGAGGGCAAGATTCTGGAACTTATTGATGGTATTGAATGCTGAACTGTAGTTGATAAAGAGCATCCTGATGTCTGCATATTTGCTGTCCAGATGTTCCAGGGTTGAGTGAAGAGCCACTGAGATGGCATCAGCTGTGGACTTGTGCTCCAGTAGACAAAATGGAGCAGATCCAAGTCCCTTCTCAGGCAGGAGCTGATATGTTTCATCACCAACCTCACAAAACACTTCATCACTGTGGATGCAACAGTCATTGAGGCCAGTTACCAAGCTCCTCTTGGGCACCAGTCTAATTGAAGCCTGCTTGGAGCAGGTGAGTCCCACACACTTCCAGAACACGAGATTGAAGATCTCAGTGAACACACTGGCCAGTTGATCATGTTACGTACACCGTAACTGGGTCGCTTACCAGCAAAGGTAGAGAGGTCCGTTGAAGTCTGATGGTACTATTTTTAACAGTATTTATTGATAAAAATACACAAAAATAATATCAGTGCAAACCTACAGATAATATACTTCGTCAACACTAAATCTAAAAGCGCGGGTATAATAATAATCAATAAGAAATAGCTCTATCGTTGTCTAGGGGATAATGTATTGTCCGATGGAAATATAAAAGTCACTCAAGTTCATTCAAGCTGCAGCTTTTTGGTTGTCGAGAAAGACGGAGGTTTAACTTTCCCATTCCTTTTATGATGTCAATCCTTCGAGAGTCATTGGGGGCTGATTTCCCTTTTGTTGTTAGCTAAAGCCGTGCTTCCGTGGTAAAGGCCCACCAATTCTGAGGCAAATGGAAAAGGACACACGTGGGCTTTTTCACCGGCTTTCGCTATTACGCTGTTACAGGAGTTGTAGCATTTCTTCTGGTGCGTCTCGAAGGGCTGTTCCCCAGACCCTCTTTTATCCTGACTCACAGGGTCTCAGATGTCAATCAGGTTGGGATGATGCAATCGCTCCACCAACCCCCCCTCGGTTCATTGCCTGGGGGCTTCGATGAATCGTACAGTATTCAATACACAATTCCGTCTCCAAGAGACAATAGCCGTTATCAATGATTCCGCCTTTCGGAGGCCAGGACGCATTCCAAACACTTTGTGGATTCTGCACGTCTCTCTATCATTTCCTGGGTCTCCTGACCTGACTTAATAGTGATCTTGTGATTCTCAAAAAGGGGGGGGGGGCCACGGGCATAACAATCAGCACAGGTCTTCAGTACGTGGTCAGGTATGCTGTCCAGTCCGGATGCCTTCTGTGGATTCACCCTCCGGAAGGCAACCTGCACATCATTGGAGGATGCGAGGGCTTGCAATGGTTCCTCCAAGTTCTGATGGTCAAAGTGAGCAGAGAAAGCATTGACCTCATCTGGACACAGAGCCCTGCTGTCTCCCATGTCGCTTGATTTCACTTTGTAGGAAGAGATAGCATCCAAGCCCTGCCATAGCTGTCAATCATCCCTCGTTGATTCAGGTTTGGTACAGAATTTCCACTTCACCTGTGAGACGGCTTTCCAGAGATCATACCTGCACCTCTTGTACCTTCCTTGACCGCCAGACTTGAATGCCCCTGATCTGGCTCTCAGCAGATTTCGGATCTCATCATTCATCTAGGCCTTCTGATTGGAGAAGAGGGACACACTTGTCTACAGCTGTTTTAAGGATGTCCATTACAACTATGGTGTTGTGGCGACCCATTTCCTGGCACATCCGAACTGACTCACAATTAGATTTGCGAGCACAGAGCTTTGGAGCCTCTGCGCCATGGGGGGCAGGTTGAGGGAGGCTTAAAAGTGAGGCTGAAGATTTCGAATAAAGTTTTTTCCTTCAACTGCAGTTACCGACTCCGTGTCGTAATTTTAGCGCTGCGTGTAGCACACCACTACAATTGGTGACCCCGACGGTCCAAACGATTTTTGGACCAGAAATGACCGACGCCGCCTCTGTTCATGCGGTTTCGTTGAAACTGCCGGGTTTCTGGACACAGCGACCGAACCTATAGTTCCAGCAAGCCGAAGCCCAATTCCACATTCGCCAGATCACCTCAGAAGACACCCGCTACTACTACGTGGTGAGCGGCCCAGGTCGCGGAGTTTGTACAGTCGCCCCCGGCAGACGGCAAGTACACGGAATTCAAAGCCCTGCTCCTCAGGACTTTCGGACTCTCATTGCGCGAGCGGGCTGCCCGTTTACTGCACCTGGATGGCTTGGGCGACAGACCTCCATCGGCTTTAATGAATGAGATGTTGTCTCTCGCCGACGGACACACACCCTGCCTCATGTTTGAGCAGGCATTCCTGGAGCAGCTGCCCGAGGATATACGCCTGCTGCTGACCGACACGGATTTCAGTGACCCCCGGAAGGTGGCAGCCTGGGCGGACTTGCTGTGGAACGCCAAAAAGATGAGCGGGGCGTCCATCGCACAGATCTCCCAGCCATGCTCCCGGCAGCAAACCAGTCCAGGCCCGGCCGCAGAGCCCGCCAACCCCCGGCCCAATGAACACTGGTGCTTCTACCACCAGCGGTGGGGCGCAGAAGCCCGCCGTTGTCGCCCGCCCTGCAAGTTCCCGGGAAATGCCAGGGCCAGCCGCCGCTGATGGCTACGGCAGCTGGCCATCGGGATAGCCTCCTGTATGTGTGGGATAGAAGGTCGGGACGCCGGTTTTTGGTCGATACAGGGGCTGAGATCAGCATTTTACCTCCGACGAGTTACGACACCCGCAGCAGGGCACCGGGTCCCCCCCTGAGGGCCGTGAATGGCAGCACAGTAAGGAACTATGGCACCCGTCAGGTGCAGCTACAGTTCGGCTCCAGCCAGTTCACGTGGGACTTCACACTGGCCGCCGTAGCCCAACTGCTTCTGGGTGCGGATTTTTTGCGGGCTCACAGCCTACTGGTCGATCTGCCCAGGAAGAGACTGGTACACGCCGAGACATTTCAGACGTTCTCCCTGGGTGCAGCTCAGTTGCCAGCCCCTCACCTCAGCTCCATCACGCTGTCCGACAACGACTTCACCAGGGTCCTGGCGGATTTCCCATCGGTTCTGGCACCGCAGTTCACAGCGGCCATGCCCAGGCACGGCGTACAGCACCACATCCCGACCCAGGGACCACCCCACCACGCCCGCGCTCGGCGGCTTCCCCCGGACAAGCTCCAACTGGCGAAGGAGGAGTTCCAGAGGATGGAGGAATTGGGGAACATCCGGCGGTCCGACAGCCCATGGGCCTCCCCCCTGCACATGGTGCCCAAAGCGACGGGGGGCTGGAGACCGTGCGGCGACTACCGCAGGCTGAACGAGGCTACCACACCGGACCGCTACCCTGTGCCGCACATTCAGGACTTTGCACGGCGCACGGATCTTCTCCAAGGTAGACCTCGTCCGAGGGTACCATCAAATCCCGATGCATCCTGACGACGTCCCCAAAACGGCTCTCATCACCCCGTTTGGCCTTTTCGAGTTCCTCCGCATGCCGTTCGGCCTGAAGAATGCCGCACAGACGTTCCAGCGGTTAATGGACGCAGTGGGACGGGACCTGGACTTCGCGTTCATCTATTTGGATGACATCCTCATAGCCAGCAGCAGTCGTCAGGAGCATCTGTCCCACCTCCGTCAACTCTGCGCCCGACTGAGTGAGTACAGTCTTACAATCAACCCCGCCAAATGCCAGTTCGGACTCGATACCATTGACTTCCTGGGCCACAGGATTACTAAAGACGGGGCAACCCCTCTGCCCGCTAAGGTAGATGCGGTCCGCCTCTTTCCCCGACCCGCCACGATCAAAGGCCTTCAGGAATTCGTAGGTATGGTCAATTTCTACCGCCGCTTCCTCCCTTCAGCTGCCCGGATCATGCGCCCCCTGTTCGCCCTGATGTTGGGTCCGAACAAGGACATTACCTGGGACGAGGAGTCCGCCGCCGCTTTCGTTCAAACGAAGGAAGCTTTGGCGGACGCCGCAATGCTAGTACATCCCAGAATGGACGCCCCTACCGCCCTCACAGTGGACGCATCAAACACGGCAGTCGGTGGGGTGCTGGAGCAACTCATCGCAGGTCGCTGGCAACCCCTGGCGTTTTTCAGCAAACACCTGCGACCACCCGAGCTCAAATACAGTGCTTTCGACCGGGAACTGTTGGCGCTCTACCTGGCAATCCGGCATTTCAGGTACTTTCTAGAAGGTCGGCCCTTCACCGCGTTCACGGACCACAAACCGCTTACCTTTGCGTTTACGAAAGCGTCCGACCCCTGGTCGTCCCGCCAGCAACGCCACCTGTCCTACATCTCTGAATACACGACGGATGTCCGGCACGTCTCGGGTAAGAACAATGTCGTAGCGGATGCGCTCTCTCGCCCTACCGTTCATGCCCTTTCCCAAGGGGTAGACTTTGAGGCACTGGCAGAGGCACAGCAGGCAGATGAGGAGATTCCGAGTTACAGAACCGCAGTCTCTGGTTTGCAGCTCCAGGACCTCCCCGTGGGCCCGGGTGAGAGGACCCTACTCTGTGACGTCGCCACCAGCCAGCCCCGCCCCGTCATCCCGACAGCCTGGCGGCGCCGTGTTTTCGACTCCATTCATAACTTGGCGCATCCCTCCATCCGGACAACTGTCCGGATGGTTTCCAGCAGGTTCGTTTGGCACGGACTCCGCAAACAGCTCAGTGAATGGGCCAAAACGTGCATGCACTGCCAGACGGCCAAGGTGCAGCGGCACACTAAAGCCCCACCGCAGCAGTTCCATCCCGCCCACCGGCGTTTCGACCACATTCATGTGGATATCGTGGGCCCCCTGCCAGTGTCGCGCAGAGCGCGGCACTTCCTGACTATCGTGGACCGGTTCACAAGATGGCCAGAGGCGGTCCCGCTCACCGACACCACCTCCGAATCTTGCGCCCGAGCCCTGATCGCCACCTGGATATCTCGCTTTGGTGTACCAGCCCACATTACCTCCGACAGAGGCGCCCAGTTCACCTCCAGCCTGTGGTCAGCTATGGCCAGCCTTTTGGGGACTCAGCTGCACCACACCACTGCCTACCACCCACAGTCAAACGAGCTAGTGGAACGTTTCCACCGTCACCTGAAGTCGGCCCTCATGGCCCGCCTGCGAGGAGCCAACTGGGCGGACAAGCTTCCCTGGGTCCTACTCGGCATCCGCACAGCGCCCAAGGACGACCTGCACGCCTCGTCGGCCGAGTTGGTATACGGCGCGCCCCTGGTCGTCCCCGGCGAGTTCCTACCAGCCCCAAGGGGGCAGGAGGAAGATCCCACAGCAGACTATGCGAGAAGCTCTGTAACCTGGCCCCCATACCCACTTCACAGCACGGGCGGCACCCGACCTGCGTACCCAAAGACCTACAGAACTGTAAGTTTGTGTTTGTACGAAGGGGCGGGCATCGGCCACCGCTACAGCAGCCATACGAGGGGCCGTTTATGGTGCTCCGGAACAACGGGTCCACGTTCGTGCTGGACGTTGGGGGGGAAAGAGGAGGTTTTCACGGTGGACCGCCTCAAACCGGCCCATGTGGACCTGGCGCAACCGGCCGAGTTTCCGGCACCTCGGCGCAGAGGCCGACCTCCCAAGCAGGTTCTGGCCTAGACTGTGGACATTGGGGGGTGTATTGCCGGTTCTGGGGGGGGGGGGTTATGTGGCGACCCATTTCCTGGCACATCCGAACCGACTCACAATTAGATAGCCTATGGGGGTTTGCGAGCACAGAGCTTTGGAGCCTCTGCGCCATGGGGGGCAGGTTGAGGGAGGCTTAAAAGTGAGGCTGAAGATTTCGAATAAAGTTTTTTCCTTCGACTGCAGTTACCGACTCGTTGTCGTAATTTTAGCGCTGCGTGTAGCACACCGCTACAGTGTATTCATTCTGATCTCTAGTTGAGTGTTTGAACACGGTCCAGTCCACTAACTCAAAGCAATCCCGTAATCGTTCCCCGTCTCCTGTGACCACCTCTTAGTAGACCTAGAGCTTTGGTTTTCAGGGTCTGCCTGTATGCAGGGAGAAGGACAGCCAAGTGATCCAATTTACCAAAACGCGGTCTGGGCAAGGAATGGTAGGCATTCCTTATCTTAGTGTAACAGTATGGTGGGACCTCTGGTGCTACAGGTTATATGCTAGTGCTAAGCAGGCAAGATTTTCTTCAAACAAGCCTGGTTTAAGTCTCCAAGACTAACTTGCAATGAACAGGATGGGCTGTTTCTTGTTTGAAGACAGCATCACACAGCCTCGCGAGTGCTTGTTCATAGTCGGCGGCTGGCGATATATACACTGCAGTCAGGATTACACAGAACTCCCACGGTAAATAGAATGGTCAGCATTTGACCATTAGGTGTTCCAAATTGGGGGGAGCACAAATTCAACAGATCAACCACGTTGGAGCACCAACAAGAATTAACCAAACAGCACACACCTCCTCCCTTTGCCTTTCCGAGCCTGCGGTTTGGTCCAGTCTGTAAATCATGAGTCCTTCTGGTTTGACTGCTACATCTGGCACATCCGCAGATAACCAAGTTTATATAAAGCATACTACCGACATGAACCTGACCTGCCTCTGGTACAGTAGTCTTGCCCCCAGATCCTCAATTTTATTCTCCAGCAGCTGTACATTTACCAACTTCGTGCTGGGGAGAGGAGGCCTCATCACTCCGCGTTTCAGCCTGGCTTCGACTCCCCCTCTCCTGCCATGCTTTTGGCCACGGTGATAAGCCTTATAGGCATCTCAAGATATTGGTCCTGCTGATCATGAGATCTGAAAACTGTGGAGGTGATTTAAAAGTCCTTTGTTTGAAGGAAAGGTACATGCTGCAGATTCCTACAAAAGAAATTGAAAGGAAGTTTACATAAGAGGAATTTTGGAACCATTTTCTGCAACCCGCAGGAAGTTGCTGATGATTGCCGGTGCCATCTTGTGCCTGACTCACCACCACTTGCTTCATTCAGGCTCTTCCTTTTCTTCTCTTTACCTTCCCCTCTGCAACTTTCAAAATAGGTTTGATTTTTTAAAAATTCTTGGTGCTAATGAAAGGTCATCAATCTGAAAAATTAACCATTTCTCTCTCCACAGATTCAAGATTGTTTAATGCCATTTCCAGCACACAAGCATAAAACGGAACAAAATAATTGATACTCTGGCTCCAATGCATCACAAAAATCAGAATAAGATAAAGACCACAATAATAATAATTAAAACACAATAACTATAAACACATGATAGCTTATACAGTCGGCCTTCCTTATCCACGAGGGACTGGTTCCGAGACCCCCCCCCCCGCGGATACCAAAAAACGCGGATGCTCAAGTCCCTTATTTATCCTGTCTCAGTGCAGTGGACATTAGGACCTGGCGCAGCTCGGAATCCATAGTGTTACTGTTCACGAAAATAATCATGATCACAGTTGAAAATAAAGTGGAAATAATAAAACGATCGGAATGAGGTGAAACGCCATTGGTCATTGGAAAAGCGTTAGGCTACATTCAGTCAACAACCGGAACAATTTTAATGGAGCGTGTGAAAGGCCCTGCCCCGATGAAAGCTACAATTATTACCAAGCAACACAGTGGTTTAATTATTGAAGTGCTTCTTAAGTGTTTTATATGCATAGAAAGGTAAAATATATACTATATACTAAGAAAAAAGTTTGACTAACTGACGCTAAATAATACCGGATGTACCTGTTCCAACTTAAAGACGGATTCAGGAATGGAACTCATTCATAGCCCGGGGATTGCCTGTACTTTTAAGTCATTTCTAGATTACTTATAATACCTAATACAACGTAAATGCTATGTAAATAATTGTTATACTGTATTGTTTACAGAATAATGACAAGAAAAAATAGTCTGTACATGCTCAAACAACCCAGAGAGAACTTCTGGGTTTTCCCGATCCGCAGTTAGTTGAATCCGCGCATGTGGAATCTGCAGATAAGGAGGGCCAACTGTATACATTGATTGACTGTATGCCTATAACCTGACGTTAGGCCAGGCATGGGCAAACTACGGCCCGCGGGCCATATGCGGCCCGTTAAGCTTTTTAATCCGGCCCGCAGAACTTGATGAAATTATATTAATAAACCTTGTTAACGTTTTTTCCCCGCAATTCTGGCGTCTTCCCAATAGATGACGCACTCTATATACATTTGTGGCGACCCATTTCCTGGCACATCCGAACCGGCTCACAATTAGCCAGCATTCCGGCTAAGGGAGATAGCCTGTGGGGATTTGCGAGCACAGAGCTTTGGAGCCTCTGCGCAGGGGGGGCAGGTTGAGGGAGGCCTAAAAGTGAGGTTGGGGATTTCGAATAAAGTTTTTTTCTTCGACTGCAGTTACCAACTCCGTGCTGTAATTTTAGCGCTCCATGTAGCACACCGCTACACATTGACCTTTGTTGAGGTGCAGCGTGTTACTCCACATTTGCGCTTTACTCTTTGTTCGGCTCGACCTATTTGTGTGAACAGGCGTTCAGCGTCATGAACATCAACAAAGCCAGCCACAGATCCAAGTTAACTGACCAATACCTCAGATCCATCCTGAGAATCGCCACAACAAAACTAAATCCAGACTTTGATGCGCTGGCTAAAAAGGGAGACCAACAACACTGTTCCCACTGAAATTAAAAATAAGTTTCTTCGTTGTGTTATGTAAAAAATGCATTTGAAAATATTTTTTTCAATAAGCCTTACATGTTACATGTCATTTCTGTTAAGTGATGGACATGAGTAGTGCGCAGGTGCACGTACGTTCTCAAAATAAAAAATGCGCTCCAGATCAAATAACGGGCTCCGCATACTGGCGCGCTCTCACTGTTCTGTCTTTGTGCTGGTCGTTGTTGAGTTTTGGCACAGGGGACAATTGGATAAGAAGGAGCAGGACAAGTAGACCTGCATCTCCTACCGTTTTTGAAATAAAGACAGTCAGGAGGAGAGTGATGATGATAATATCTTGAAGGATAACAGAATTTTCAGTGCTTTAAAATAATAACTGTTACTATTAAAAAGCTGTATTTTATTCATTTAATTTTCAGTGTTTTAAAAGTCATTTCAATAAATAGCTAAATACCATGGGACTTCAAAGACAGATATTTTGTTGTAATGCATTTGTTCATTTTCAATTGAAATTAAAGCACGTTTTCTACATATCCCATGATATTTTATTTTCTCATGAGGTGTATTACCAAAACACTCCGTCCATCTGCTCCTGGTCCGGCCACCCTGTCAAATTTTAGAACCCTTTGTGGCCCTCAAGTCAAAAAGTTTGCCCACCCCTGCGCTAGGCACTTGTGTCTATATATAACTAACAGGAAATGATAAAGTAGTGGTGGTTTGGGGTTACTGGGTGGAGCTGTTGATCAACCTTACCGCTGAGAGAAAGTAACTGCTTTTGAGTCTGGTGATCCTGCTGTGGATGCTACATTACCTTCTCCTTGATGGGAGTGGGACAAACAGCCCATGAGCAAGATGGGTGGGATCCTTCATGATGTTACTGGCCCTTTTCCTGAACCTCTCTGTTTGCACGTACATCCTTGATGGTGGGTAGGATGGTGCTAGTGATGCTTTGGGTAGTTTTGACCACCCGTTGTAGAGCCTTCCTGTGTGTCGCAGTGCAGTTTCCACACATTCAGCTTGTTAGGATGCTCTCTACTGCACGTCTGTAGAATGACATGAGTATAGATGTGCATTGTCCAGCTTTCTTCAGCCTCCTCAGAATGTAGAGGAGATTGTGAGCTTTCTTTGACCAGAAAGACAAAGGAGCAGAATTAGGCCATTCAGCCCATTGAGTCTGCTCTGCCATTCCATCATGGCTGATCCTGGATCCCACTCAACCCCATACACCTGCCTTCTCGCCATATCATTTGATGCCCTGACCGATCAGGAAACAATTAACCTCCACCTGAAATATACGCAGGGACTTGGCCTCCATCGCAGTCTGTGGAAGAGCATTCCACCGATTCACTATTATTTTGATGAGATGCTGCTTATCTACTGAGTACTTCCATCATTCTTAGTAACTGAGTGAATGGCAGATTTGCCCCTTTGCCTTATTTTTGATGCTTAATCCAAAAACTTACTTTCACTCTGTCACTCAAGGCTTCTCCTGCTCTGCTGACACCATATAACCCAATACATCGTCAGTGACTAAACCAGCAGAGAACTGAGCCACCCTGAATGAGAAAGGAATGCAGACCCCAACAAGGCTGAGTCCCAACAAAACCAGATGATCCCCCTGCAGGACAATGCCCATCCACAAGAGGAGGAATTGGCCACCACCAGATTATTAACTAGAGAGTAATCTTTGCACTGGATCTGCTAGCAATACTGGATGGGCACGGGGTTGAATGGTTGCAAGATTGTTCTAAGCTGTTTCAGAGACTATAGCAATCATGGGACTGACTTGGCTTGAATTAAATTTTCCACCGACACCCAAGCATAGAAAAGGAATGGAGAGTTAGCAAAACTAGGCAGCATTCATCCAATGACCATACAAGCTGCTAATTTGAACCATACTAGAAAAGATGAATATAAATTCCGTTGGGAGAGTTAAAACTTATGTGACTTCAATTCACAAGATTCCCTGTGTCTGCTGGACATCTAGGCTAGGACAGAGCATACAGCGTAACTTTGTTCTTATCTGACCAGAACAAAAGTAAAGGACAAAGTTGAAAATGCAGCCAGGATCTACTTTTGGAAAATATGCACAGACTTGTGTGATAAGAGGTATTCCCTTTTGAAACCTTCATCAAGACAGTAATGCTGTCAACAGGGGAGGTGATCATTTCCAGTATGATGCAAAAATATTTAATAACTGCAAAACTTCTTCTAAGTGCAGGAAGAGACAATAATTTAGCCAGGTGTGAGGGCGAACACAAGCAGTCAAGATTTGTGTCCATTGAACTGCTGATTTAAACACTTCAAATTCAAAAATGGCAATTCTAAATTTTGTGAATGAGGATTCAGCTGTCTGCAGGGACTTGCTTCTCTCCAAAGATCCATGTAAGTTGCCATGACAGCAGTTTGAAGAGGTGCCTATCCTGTTGGTTATAGGCTGTTGGATGCTCCTTTTCTGTCACTTCCCTCAGGTGTCACCCGTTTTTGGAAGATTTTTCTTCTCCCTAGTACCCTTAAACTAAGTTCCTGTCACTTTCCCATCAACAACCTCCACCAACTTTCTATCCACTTCCATGGGCACAGTTTCCTAGGAGAAGCAGGTGGAAGACATGGAGGTCAACTTGCTCCATTTTCATTCCTACACATGACCACAGTTGCCCAACGTTACCTCACTCTTCATCATTTCTTAAACTGCTTTGAGCCACAGATTCACAGAGAACTTTGAACAAATCTAACAGCACATAGTTGCATTTAAGCAGCACTGGAAAGCAAAATAACGTGACAAAGCCTATGTCGCTGTCACTGTGTGATGAGCTTGTTAGTTCCATTTGCTGACCTTTGCATTAAGTTTCTCTTCCTCAGTCCAAACAGAGCTGACACCTGCCACATGGTACCAGGTGGGGAAGATTAGTTTGGCAGAACTCAAGCAACTTGCAATGTTTTGTACCTGTCTTTCACCTTACAGAACATCTTGAAGGAGGGATAGGCTTCTTCGCACTAAAATGTGAACTATCAAAACATCATTACAGATGGGGAATAAGGAATGAAATACAAGTCTGACCATCCTGTATTTGATGCCTTAGCATCTCTGAAGACTGGATTTCTCTGCAAATTATTTAGTTCCAAGTCTACAAAAGGTTAAGGCAGGCCAGCATTGGACAATCACTGCACCTGTCTCAGGCCTAGGAATGTTACCCTCATCCTGTTAAAAATGAAGGAGTCATTCCATAAAAGAATAAAAGATTAGTGTTATTTGTCACATGTACCTCAAAACATACAGTGAAATGCATGGTCTGCATCAAATCAAATCAGTGAAGGGTTGCCACGCTTCCCGAGCCAACGTGGCATGCCCACCCCTCAGTAACACTAACCACATGTCTACAATACAGGAGGAAACCAGAGCACCCAGAGAAACCCACGCAGTTACAGGGAGAAGGTACAAACTTCGTATAGACAGCCGCGGAAACTGAAGCCAGATCTTACAGTTGGTTCTGTAATAGCGTTATGCTAACCACTATATTACTGTGTCACTGCTGCCATGCAGCAGAGTGAATCCAAGAGCACCAAGATTAGACTTCAGTGCAAATCTTTTCATATCACTTTCTTGCTATATGTACATTCCAAGTCATAAGATGCAAAAGACATGAACATACCTTACAACAGCTCTAATAACTACAATGATAATTAGCCACTGTATAAATGCTGAATCCTCTTAAAAGTGGCAGTTACAAGATTATTTTGTGGACATAGATAGTGTGAAACATATAAAAGATCCATAAATCAGGAGGGGCCATGAAAAGTCCCTGGCAAGTTGAAATACAGAGAATCCCAAACCATTTCAAGGATAACTAGGGAGAGGGTAGGACCACGCTGATAAAGGGGGAACATTTGCTTGGTTGCAGAGGAGGTGGGTGAGATCCCTAATGACTACTTTACAGCAATATTTACTAAAGGAAAGGACGTGGAGAATGGGGAGATTAGTGCCAAGTGTATTAATATGCTGGGGCATTTTGAAGTAAAGGAGGAGGTAGTGATAGGTCTCATAAAGAGCCTTAAGGTGGATAAGTCCCCAGGCCCTGATGGGATATACCCAAGTTATTGAGAGAGGCAAGGAAAGTGATTGCTGGGGCCTTGTCCAATATCTCCATATTCTCCCTTCCCACAGACAAGTCCCAGAGGGGAGTGTAGCTAATCTTCCATTTTCAAAAAGGAACCAGTGGAATTCCTGGAAAATGTAGAGTAGTGAGTCTCATGTCAGTGGTAGGTAGGTAAGTTAATGGAGAGAATTCTTGGGAATAGGATTTATGAGCATTTGGAAAACCATGGCCTAACTAGGGAGAGCCAACATGGCTTTGTGTGGGGCAAGGCGTGTCTTACTAACTCGATTGAATTTTTTGACAAGATGACAAGGGTGACTGATGAAGGTAGAGCTGTGGATGTTGTCTACTTGGATTTTACAAGGTCCCTCATGGGAGGCTCATCCAAAAGATTAAAATGCAAGGGATCCATGGTGAATTGGCCGTTTGGATTCAGAACTGGCTTGTCCATAGAAAACAAGAGGTAATGGTCGAAGAGAGTTATTCTAGCTGGATGCCTGTGATTAATGGTGTACTGCAGGAACCTGTAGTGGGGCCTCTGCAGTTTGTGATGTATATCAATGACTTGGATGAAAATATAGATGTGTGGGTTAGTAAATTTGCAGACAATACAAAGACCAATGGTATTATGGATAACATAGATGACTGACAAAGTATACGGTGGGATATAGATCAGTTGCAGATATGTGCAGAGAAATGGCAGATGGAGTTTCAAACTGCCAAATGTTTAGTTTTGCACCTTGGTAGGTCAAATGTAAAGACAGTGTTGATGAGCAGAGGGATCTTGAAGTCCAAGTTCATAGCTCCCTGTAAGTGGCTACACAGGTTGATAGGGTGGTTCAGAAAGCATATGGCATGCTTGCCTTTATCAGTCAAGGCACTGAGTTCAAAAGCCAATAAGTTATGTTGCAGCTTCAAAAAACTCTAGTTAGGCAACATCTGGAGTATTGCATGCAGTTCTGGTTGCCCCAATATAGGAAGAATGTCAAGGCTTTGGAGAGGGTGCAGAAGAGGTTTACCAGAATGCTGCCTGGTTTAGAAGGCAAGTGCTGTAACAAAATGCTGAACAATCTTAGGTTGTTTTCTCTGGAGTGGCAGAGGCAGAAGAAATATCTTTTTGAGGTTTATAAGACAATGAGAAGCATTAACAGAGTAGACAGGCAGCATCTGTTTTCAAGGATTGAAAAATCTAGTACCAGAGGGGCATGCATTTAAGGTGAGAGTGAGTAGTTTCAAAGGAGACGTGAGGAGCCAGTCTTTTACAAAGTATTGTCGATTGTGCTGCCTGATGTGGTGATAGAGGTAGATGCATCAGAAACTTTTAAGAGATGTCTAGATAGGCTCAAGAATGTGAGGAAAATTGAAGAAGGGCATTGTGTAGGCAGAAAAGATTAGTATAGTTGACTATTTGATTACTAATTTAAATGGTTTGATGAAGGATTGTGGGCTGAAGGGCCTGTTCCTGTGTTGTACTGTTTTACCGTATGTTCTATGTTCAATGAATGTAATAAAGTTTTCTCTACAGGTAGATCCCAGCATTCAATACAATTACCCATCAACAGACAAAATGGAGCTCTCAGTTCTTATTCTCTTATCACTGGAGTGTGATAGAACCTGAAACCATTTTTCTAAATACGTATTCAGAAGTAGATGCAAAACAAAATGCTTCAGAAGATAGCAAAAACAATTAACATTTGTCTGAAAAACACAAAATGCTGGCAGAACTCAGCAGGCCAGACAGCATCTATGGGAGGAGGTAGTGACGACGTTTCGGGCCGAAACCCTTCATCAGAAAGCAACATTTGTCTTATCCACAATGTGGAACTTTATGGTCATGTACGGCCAGATTTTGCCAGAAACAATTAATTGAATTGCAGATCAGCACTAACCTTCTAAAATATTGGTTTCCACAATTTCCTTATCTGGTTGCTTTTCTGGATCTTTGCTGGGGCCAACAGACTGGCATTCAATTGCTTCTTGGTTTAAAGAACAAGCATGAAGAGCTGGCAGTAAACCTCTCTGTTGTACCAGAAGGGTCAGGAGGTAGGAAGCTGTAACACAATCATACGGCTTTGTACTGATCGAAAGGTCCAAAGCTGCCTTCAAAAGTGTTTGCAGTTTCTCACTTCCCTGTGAGATGGAGTAGATAAGAATAGCATTTAATTAATTAATCGCTCCAGCAGAAAGAAAAAGCCTAATCAAGCACTCTACATAACATTGAGTATTATTACTTCTGATGGGATAATCCAAAACAAAATCAGAAAGTAACATCTGTGGCATTAATATTTGCACATGACATCCTACTCTAATATTTGCAGTGATGATTAAGAGAACCATCATTGAGACCAGAAGTGTATCAGCATGAGTCCCTGGAAATTCCCCAGATTAACATCAGCAATGACCTAAATCAGGAGTCAAAAAGAGTTTGGTGGAGAATCGCATCCCCAGGATTTGCAATGTTATAGTAATATAAGTTCAAATATATATCTGAATGCAAAGCAAATGGAAAACCCAAAAAAGAAACTACAGTGATTAACTGGAGGCCCCTTGAATTAAAAATGCCAGGTTTTGTTAAGGAGCAACAATTGTGCTTAAATTGACCAGAAATTTGCAAATAGCAAGTCATAACTCAAACTTCGTATCAGTAAGTTTCTGCGTTAATGACCAAAGTATTGCCTACAAGTCAGAATTATGAATGGAGTTCATGAACATGAAATGGAGTGGCATGAACATAAATTTCTCTAATTTCCCCCCTGCCCTTTCTTCTTTTTTCCATTCCCCATTCTGGCTCCTCTCTTACCCCTTCTCTTCTCCTCACCTGCCTCTAATGCCCTTTCCCTTTCTCCCATGGTCCATTCTCCTCTCCTATCAGATTCCATCTTCTTCAGCCCTTTACCTCATCCAGCAATCACCTCCCAGCTTCTCATTTCATATTCACTCCCCCACTTCCCCCCTCACTTGGTTTCACCTATCACCTGTCAGCTTGTACTCCCTCCCCTCCCCCCATCTTCTTATTCTGCCTTCTCCCCCTTCCTTTCCATTTCTGATGAAGGGTCTCGGCCAAAAACATCAACTGCTTATTCCTCTTCACAGATGTTGAGATGTTGGCTGACCTGCTGAATTCTTCCAGCAGTTTGTGTGTGTTGCTCTGGATTTCCAGCATTTGCAGAATCTCTTGTGTTTACGAGGCTCCTTCATAAGTTAGAAGAAGCAAACCATTACACAGACTTGGTCAGATATATATCTGGCCAAAAATATAAAGACATGCTTCAAAGCTCTAATTTAAATCTGTTACCTGTAATCCTAAAATTGCAGCTGGAAGTTTCCTAATCAGATTATAGGCCAAGATCTTAACTTCCTCAAAGGTGCTGTTCAAACACCCTAACAAAGCATCTGCATAGGCAGGCCGAAAGGCATCAGTTATCTGAAACACGCTGTAACTTCGATCTGTAAAAAATTAAGTTTGTAAAAATGCAAAGTTATTCTATTAAAATTAATCTTCAAAGTTTTTATGTAACATATAGCTTTATGTTACTGCAATAGTTTGTTCTTCTGCGGCATGGGTTCCCAACTTTTCTAAGCCATGAACCAATACCATTAAGCAAGAGCTCCCAAGCTGGGAGCCCCTGCTCTAGAGAAACTAAGTTCCCCCCCCCCCCCAACTTAAAGGATGAAAACTGAATTGCAGATCCCTGAATTCTTTCTGATATTAAACATTAGTGAGTGTGTAAAACAAGCTGCAAAAATAATAAAACAAGGTCACCAAAATCATGTTAAGATTAAACATGAATGGGGAAACATCAGTGTCTTTGGACAGCAAAAGGTGTTGTGGTAGTGAAGACATAAGTCTGAAGGTGAATATTATTTTCAATGTCTGTTAAGAAATGTTTGGAAATAAAGAAGGACTCTACCAGGAAGAAGGAACTGTTAGTAACACGTACAAACATAAAAGACAAAAGAAACAGGGTGGTTCCCAGTTTAGTGGGAACACACCACTATAAAAGGCGGCAGCTGTCATGGAGAGAAAGATGGGAGAGTGGAAAAATTATGGGCTGAGATCTAAGCAGGCAGAATGACCTGGAGGATGTGGACTGGTGAAGCAAAAGCCATCTGAATAGATGATAAATAAAAAACAGCAGGCTGCAGCAGGAATACAATGCAAAGGAAGAGAAAAGAGGAGGCATCAGAAAAACCGAGGCAGATAAAGAAAGCCTTTAGTTCCTGGGCTTGAACTAATTCTTTATATCGAGAAAGAGATGAGACAAGAGAGATCCTCATGTAATGGGAATTGTGGGAAGAGTAGGAAGACAGAAGAAACGTGGTGGGAGAATTGGTAGAAGAGAAAAGAAACCATGATTGAAATGCTTTCAAGGATGATCTTACATTGGTGTGAGGTACCGAAAAGACGAGCACGGCCTGACACCAGTGAAATTGCCAGCTGAATCTGAGGATCAATTTCTAACCCGTCATGGGACAGATATACTCAATTTCTGCACTAAAGAAATGAAGGTCAGACTAGGACAATTGATCTGGAAGAGACAGAAACAAAAGTACTAGTAATTTAAGAATCTAAAGAAGTAAATTATTGTGGTAAGTAGTGGCTGAAGCCCAGGATGTTGAGTTTCACACAACATAGCTGAGTTACCAAGGATACCCAGTAATAGCCACTTAGTAACGTGTGACCAGGGCACAGAGAGGGCTGCCTTATTGCAAACTTACCTTCCAGATTTTCAGAAAGTTCTGCAATTATTCCTAAGAGACTCAAGACAATAAATTTGCTTGGGAATGAAGCACCAGGAAATAGAGCTTGGAATAGTCTGTCACACACCCAGATCAAAAAATCCTGAAACATAAAAAGACCATGTATGAAAACTGAACTAGTCCCACATTTCAGCTATGAATTTGTAATAATGTTAATATATCCAAACTGCCGAGGATCTCAGTCAACCTTGTGCTGCTTATGGCAGCTGGACAATGTTATTTGGGAATTTGCAGTGAAAAAAAGGATTCCAAAAAATGACATGATAAAGGCACGAAGAATGGTGCAGGTTAAAGGGACCAACAAAAATATACAACTTTGTCAGTAACTGACTGAATTACTGTGCACATCTCCATCATTTTCTGGATTGTCCCCATTGCAGTACTTAGTATAGAGCATCTATCAAAGGATAATTTACTGACCTCAAGGCTCTGTGCAAGGCAGTTTATGTAAAATTTTCTTAGTCCAGCACAACTGAGACTTTGGCAATGTACACATTTAATCCACTTCTTCTTAAAAAAGATGTCACACGATAATGTGTCAGTGAAACAGCAGTTTCAAAAGAGCGCAGGCAACAAAAACTGGTATGTTTGAAGAAAACATGGCCAACGGGTCCACGTGAGGGTAAAAGGATTATAGGAACCAGGACCTAGTTGGCAGTCAGGGAAGTGGGAGCAGGGAGCAGGGACTCAGGGCCCATTGTGTAGGAAGAGAGTGTGGGAACTGGGTCCCCAGAGAAATGGCCAGGGAGTACAGAAGCCTGGGAGTCAGTTAAGCAGAAAGCGTGTGGGAACTGAGTGGAAATTACAAATATCATGTGGTGAGCTGGATAACAAACCATCAGGACTTCCAAATGATGGGATAGGATATTAGCAGTGTTTTACTGTACTCTTAAAACGGGAATCAGTATTAGCAGACCATTTTTTAAAATAGAGTACATCTCAGAAGTTAATGTATCACAGCTAAAAAACAGAGGTGCCCGATAAGGATAGCACAAAGGATCTCGGCAACATGCTGATCTAATCACGGGAAATGAAATAAACAAGTGACAATACTCATGACAAGGCATGAGGGTCTTCTACCAAATCTTAGAAAAGGGCAAGGACAGTATTGCAGGGTTTGTGAAGGCAACCTCGACAACATGCTTAATTTGCAACTGGATAGGAACTGAATCCTGCTTCATGGGTCTTACAATTGGAGTTTTGGTGAATTATTATTTGGTTCTATTTCTGCTAAATAAGAATTAAATTAAAGCAAATGGAAATCCTTATAAATGTGGAAGGATTTGGTCTTTTCCCAATTGTATCATTTCTGCCTGTTATACAATTAGAAGAATCCTGAAAAGCCATCCAGAAAAAGAGATGACTCTACTTCAGTTATTCAGTCTCTTCGTGACACAGGGAGTGAGTCACTGTTTAGTTTGTAGATTCCTGCCAATGACCCAGTTTTCATGTTTATTTTGGGACAGACTACCATAAAGCAAGCAGATGTTACATTTAAAAATTTGATTTGATATAATGCTGCACTTTATCATAATCCCTCTCTGTACATTGTCACACACCAAGTCCTCAATCACTTTTTTGACAAGAAATAAAATTTCAAAGATAAAAAACGCTTAAGATTAGACCAAAGTATGGGTGAGTAATTCTTGCAAAATACACCTTTGAAAATAGTTCAGTGAAATACAGTAATGTAATTGAAAAACCGGAATATTGTTTTATTTTTAACAGTCGGTTGCATCATGTACATCAATTATAGATTCAATTTCAATCAATTTTCTTTTGCAAACATATTGTTGGTCTGTACCTTGTACTGTTGAAGCTGAGCTTCTGGATCTTGAGTATTTGTTTTTTCTTCACATCCAGTGCTCTTCTGCCTATTAATAGCCTGGGTTTGTTTATAAAGCATTTGGGAATTATCCCGTATCCTGTAGAATAGCTGCATCAAAAAATTATTAAATGGGAGGAAAAGTAAGTTGAAGTATCAAGAACATCTTTAATGATATTGATAACAGTGCCTTTTATCATGATAATGTTGTTGGAAGGCTGATACAACAGCAGAATCAAAACTGGCTTACCTTTTTCATGACCCACACAATTTTCTGCCTCATTGCAGCAGACTGACTGTTCATGTTATATGAAAGGAAAAATTTTACTAATTCCATCTCTTGCTGAGATACCGCTTCTGTAGTACGGTTTGTCTCACAAATCAAACCCAAGGCATCAAGACGGACCTGCAGTAAGAATGGGTTAGTTTTTATAACTTTGTTATTTTAAACGTTCCTTAGTTCCTTAGATTGGTTAAGAGGGGGTGAGTGAGAAGATCTCTGCTGAATTACTAGGTGGCAAAATCTGAAGCAATTTCATTGGTAGGAAATATGGAAAAAGAGTATTTAAAAATAATAATATATGTAGAGTGTTCCTAGTACTCAAATCAAAGAAAGTTAACACAAAGATTCAGCAGACAATCAGGGAAGGATATCGGATGCTTGCTTGCTTTGAAGGATGGTGAAAATAGAAGTTTTTCTGTAATTAATTGAAAGGTTGGTGCGACTACATTTGGATACACTATATAGACATGCTGATCTACCCAAAGGTAGATCAATTAGTGGGGCTATTCTGACCGCTCACTGGATTGAGTGGGGAGGGGAGGGCCAGGCTCTGCAGGCTGGCAGAGCCAATGGCTGGGTCGTTGAGCAATTCATATTTTTTTTCCCTCTATTATTATGTATTGCATTGCACTGTTGCAATAATTATGTATTTCATGACATATGCCGGCGATATTAAATCTGATTCTCATGTCGAAAACGTTTAAAACTTAGATGGGTGATTACTGCAATTCCAATTCAGCAGAGGGAATCTAAATCTAACCTAGGGTGAATGTGGGTTTGGCATTGCTGCCTGAGCGAATATGGGAAAGGTGCCATGAGAAGGTTACAAATCTTTAAAATTTTCTTGAGAGGCGTGGATGTTCAATCGATGAGAGTGCCTAAAACTGTGACCGTGTTATTGCAAGCATTAAAAGAATTGTGGGTTCAAGGAAATCAAGGATTAAGGCAGGGATCTGGAGTGCCCACTTTCAATGTGGTAAAATATAAACTAGTAAACTTTAGTCGAAAGGTAGAAGAGAAAGAGGAATAGTGAAGTCTATAAAAGCTATTATCCCAGTATGATCCAATGCTTTTTAAAGACAGGGCATACATAACCTTGCAGTTTGGCTGGGGCAAGGTGGGAGGAATGAAAAAAGAATTTTCACCAAATATTTCATAAAGAAGCCTCTGAGGGAGTTTTCAATGAGTGAAGCAGAAAACACACGGCAGCACGGTAACATAGCAGCCAATGTAATGCTTTACAGGCCCAGTGCTCAGGGTTCAGCTCCCAGCATTGTCTATATGGAGGTTGTACATTCTCCCCATGACTGCATGGGTTTCTTCCAGGTGCTCTGATTTCCTCCCACGATCCAATAACTTATGGATTAGTAAGGGCTCATAAGACGTGGGCATATTATACCACTTCTTTTGTCCATCCTCCTAATCTGTCCAAGTCTTTTGCAGACCCCCTGCTTCCTCAACACTACCTTCCCCTCCTTCTATCGTCATATCATCCACAAATCCACTGATTCCATCCTCCAGATCATTAGCACAGAACATGAAAAGTAGCAGTCACAATACCAGCCCCTGCAGAACACCACAAGTCACCAGCAGCCAATCAGAAAAGGCTTCCTTTATTCTCACTCTTTGCCTCCTAGATTTCAGAAAATTTATCCATTCCAGTGGCTTTCCTTCATATAACGGCTCTGATCTTGTTAAGCAGCCTCGCGTGTGGCAACTTGTTATCGGCATACTGAACTTCCAGGTAAACAACATCCACTGATTCTCCTTTGCCTATCTTGCCTGCTGTTTCTGCAAAATGTTCCAACAGATTTGTCAGGCAAGATTTCTTCCAAATGAAACCGTGCTGTTTTTGGCCTATTTTATTGTGGGCCTTCAAGTACACAAAACCCTTTTTCTTAATCATGGACTAATCTCATCAGAACCCTGGGAGTGAGCTCATCTGGTCCAGGTGATTTATTCATCTTCAGATCTCTCAGCTTCCCAAGAACCTGTGATAGTGCAGTTACAGCCAAGGAAGGACAAGTAGCTAAAACTGAAAGACTATTCAGAGGAGAAAAGGATTGAAGAAGGTTAGAGTAGCAAAACCATGGATTTGAAAATAAGAAAGAGGATTTTAAATCTGTGTCCTTTTGTAACATGAATCATTGCAAATAATGAGCACAGGACTGAAGAATGAATGGCAAGATGCAAGCTTTAGATGACATCAGGTTGACAGAATTAATATTTCAAGTAAGAAGTACAGTGCGCCATTACAGAGATAGACACTGAAGAGACTGATAATAAATAGGGAAAAGCATGAAATAAGTGAACCTCTTCCCTAGGAAGGTTCCTGTGGATTGTTGAGGGAAATGTCATCCACGTGGGGTTAATGGAGTCAAAAGTGTGCATGCACAGCATTTTTTGGAGGTATCAAAGGGAAACCAGATTTTGTCAATAACAGTGTGCAGCTCCTTCAACGGTGTTTTCCCAAACCGTTCCTATTCTCCGCTGAAAGAAATAACTTTTTCCAGGAACTCATTGAAAGCCCCCAAAATTTCCCAGTGCAGTGGAAGTTGACTGAAAAAAAAGGTTCGCTAATTGTCGATACCTGTTCGTGCTTGTGAACCAAAGCCTGTTTCATCAGGCTAATGGGTATCAGTTGGTCCCACGTGGATTTTTCAGCAGTGCTCCAGAGCCCCTGAGCTCTAGCTGTCCTTAAGCAAGTCATCAGTGCTCCGAGAGCACCGCTGCAGCTGAATGCACCTGGCAGAAACAAACCAAGGAATTTTAGTGGCAGGAAAAGTCAAATTACTTTGTAATTACCAATCTGCTTAAAACTTCCTTTTACTCTGTTATTCTTATTTCCATGTGGAGTCCATGCTTAATACATATTCAAGGGGTATCAAAATATTCAATTTATAATTCAATTGACATCAAAACTATTAGAAAATTTGCAGGAAAAATATTGGACATTACAAACTAAAAAACTTGTGTAAAAATGCTAACATTTCATTTATTATTAATGTATTAAAAGTATGCAATTCCCTTTTTGCAGAACATGTACATTGAAGTTATATGCATAATATTAACAAAGAATGTGAAAAATGTTCTCACAAAATATGGAAACCAATTGGGATGAATATCTAGTCAAGTGTGCTAATACTGGAATGGGTATCTTCAGCCTGAAGGTGGCCATGTCTTAATTCTACCATTCTATAAAGCGTAGGAAATAATTTGGCTCATAAAGTCCCTGCTGGCTCTCAGAGCTATTCCATTAGTCACAGTCACCCACTTACTTTCTTAAGATCTCTTTTATCTCACTTCTCTATTAACTCCCCACTGATTCTCCTACTACTCAACACAACAAGCAACTTCCAATGACCAATGAACCTACTAATCTGCCCATCTTTATTATACAGGATGAAACTAAAACAGAGGATGTGCATGTAGTCACAGTGGGAACACACAAAACACCACACAAACAATACTAGAGCTCAGGATCACAAACCCAAGGCACTGGATTTACCAGGCAACTGCACTACATGCTGTGCCACTTCTGCAATAAACATGACAATTATCACACTTACAATAGTACGAATAATTATTTTTATTGGTTATCACTCTTGTTATATGTGTGGCTCTGAGGATATTTTAGTTAGCAGGCTCTTCATCAAATGGATTAGCAATCGCAAACATAATAATAGGGATATCCAAGCATAACACACAGGCACATGCACCTATTGTCTGTCTGTATTCTGGACTTAAGTAAATCAAAGAACTTGGTTTACGAATCAGCTTCAACGACAGAAATCAAAACTTCAACGATGAAGTGGAATAGTAATACTTATGTCAGTTCTAACCAAAAAGCTCCAAAACCTGGGCCTCGATACCTCCCTCCGAAAATGGATCCTTGACTTCATAGTCTGTGTGGATTGGAAAAAATACCTCCTCCTTGCTGACAATCTACACTGACGCACCTCTAGGGTTCGTGTTTAGCCCACTTCTCTACTCTGTCTCCACACCCACAAATGTGTGACTATGCATTGCTCAAAGGCCATCCATAAATTTGCTGATGACACAATCATTGATGGCAGAATTTTAGATGGTGAATAGGAGGCATGCAGGAGTGAGATAGATCAGCTAATGGTATGGTATTACATCAACAATCTTCCACGCAACGTCAACAAGACCAATAAATTGATTGCGAACTTCAGGAAGGGTAGGTCAAGGGGATACACACTGTGTTGCCTTTATGGCAGTTATTTAGTTTATAATATTTTCGCTTTAGTAAGTTGTTTGTTAGCATTCTAGTTAAACTTAGGATTGCTTAAAGTAAATTTGTTGTCTGTGATATATCGCGGCATGCGATGACATCGCATCCGGTTTCGCCGCGTCCTGGGGGAAAATACCGGTTTAGAGAAACGGGAAGGTGGGGGGCACACACGTGCGAGTCCAGTGCAAGAAAGGTTGTCTCTCTACTCACTAGAAACGTAGTGAGGCAACGCCGTAAGTCATGAGATAATCGATATGTTGAATTAAAATGTTAACGCCGATCCTGTTAAAAGTAACAACGTTCGATAAGGTTTATGTTTTCGTTAGTTCAAGAGTTGCGGATCGTTTGTGTTGAAGTGTATTTAAAGCAGTCAATGGCGTAGGTAGATTCTGGCTGTATGCTGCACTTTAATGTAATGTAGTTGTTGTAGTTTTACTCTTGCAAGTATTTACGATGTAAATGTAATATCAAGAAGGAAACAAATGCTGTACAAATCTTGTATTGTTTTATCAACAGTTTTCACCATACGTTAATGAGGAAGAGCGAACAGTAAATGGTTAATCTTACTGCGACCCTGTTTTCAGTGACTACGGTTTATCTCGGTGTTTAGTTCAGCGTTCCGTTACACCCGAGCGAGAACACTACACACACCATTCCTCATCGAGGGAACAGAAGTGGAAAGATCTGTGCCAAGGCCAAAATACTGATGCAATTACAAAGGTATGACAGCGGTTACATTTCATTAGATTTGGTATGTCACCAAAGACCCTCACAAATTTCTAAAGATATATCATGGAAAGCATTCTAACTGATTGCATCACTGTTCCCCCCGGCTTCCGCCCAGAATCGGGAAAAGCTACAGAACGTTGTAAACTCAGCCAGCTCCATCATTGGCACTAGCCTCCCCAGCATCCAGGACACCTTTAAAAAACAATGCCTCAAGAAGGCAGCATGCATCACCAAGGACCCCCATCACCCAGGACATACCCTCTTCTCACTGCTACCATCAGGGTGGAGGTACAGGAGCCTAAAGGCACAAATTCAACATTTCCGGAAGAGCTTCTTCCCCTCTGCCATTGAATTCCTGAATGGACAATGAGTCCATGAACACTTCCTCAGTATTTTACCCTCCCTTGTTGAACTACTGATTTCATTTATTTTTTATAGATACTCCTTTTTGTAATTTATTGTTTTTATCACTATGTATTGCAATGTACTCCTGTCACAAAACAAGTCTGAACAAGCAATGATTGTTTGATCATGCAGAGCAGATCAAAGGCACTAAGTAAAAACTGTGGGCTGAGACCAAAAAGCAGGTTTGGGTAGGGTCACTACAGTCAGCTGGACTCAACTCAGACCAACAGGAAGGGAGAAAGACCCTGACCCTATATCCTACCTAAGCTGCTCATAATTTTATAACCTTCCTGCTTCTGGTGCGCCAGAGAAAACAACCCAAGTTTGTCCAACCTTTCCTTACATCTCATATTCTCTAAAAATAAAATATAAATATATAAAATTAATCAACAGTTGCAATTTTGGTCAGAGATCCTTCTTCAGGACTGAGGAGGAAGGCGGAAGATGCCAGAATAAAAAGCTGGGAGGAGGCTAGCTGGAGTGTCGAATGAGCTGCCAGATGAAGTGGTAAATGCGGGCTCGCTTTTAACACTTAAGAAAAACTTGGACAGGTACATGGACGAGAGGTGTATGGAGGGATATGGGCCGGGTGCAGGTCAGTGGGTCTAGGCAGGAAAATGGTTCTGCACAGCCAAGAAGGGCCAAAAGGCCTGTTTCTGTGCTGTAATGTTCTGTGGTTCTATGGAAAGTGATAAGTGAAGCCAAGTGGGTGGGAATGGTCAAGGGCTCAAGAAGAAGGAATCTGATAAGGAGAGCAAACCATAGGAGAAAGGTGAGGAGGAAATGACCCAGGGGAAAAATATAGGCAGGCGAGAAGGGGTGAAAGGTCAGAATTGGGAATGGGTGGGGGGGAGGTGTTTTCTTTTTAGCCAGAAGGAGAAAGCGATACTTATGCCATCAGGTTAGAGGCTACTATTGGAGTATAAAAGTTGCATTGTTTGCTGTGTAACCAAAACTATGTAGTCAGCTTTGAGCTTGCTATTTGCTATGCATGTATCCAATTTAGTAGGAGAATGAAATCTTAAGAATGTAGAAGATAATGGGGTGTTAATTGGATGTAGCTAAAAGATGTAGATTAGAACATGATTAAGTCAATGGATAGAAACAATAGTGGCTGATGTACTTGTGATACACAACTGTAGACCCATTGGATATGCTAATACAATTAAACCAGGAGATTGCTATAAAAATGCTATGTACAAGGATCGGTGGGCAATCAGCAACTAGCTCAATGACTGTCTCAGCTTTGATTTGCAAATTAAAGTTTAATACTTCTTGAAGAATCTTCTGTGTCTCCTGGTCATTTGTGGGGCACGAGAAACCACGACAAAATTGGTGACCGCAGCAGGACCGGAAAGAGACCCGCGGAAAGGAAACGGCAGATTGGGGATGCTTCCCAGTCCTCCAGGGACCCCCACAAGGCTAACAGAATTAAGGGTGCACCCAAACAAAAGGTAAGTGCTTTTGGCGACAATTTGGACTAAGAATTCTGTTGGTTTTGGGGAGGTCTTGGAGTCTCAGAAGTGTGGAACCACTGCCGAAGGGTCTTGCTGGTCCAAAGAATCTGGCACAATTGGGGGTTAACAGGAGGCTCAGAGGATTGATCAAGAACACTACAGTGAGGGTAAGTACAAATAAGCTAATAAGAAGTTAAGTGAAGAAAAATTCCACGTGGTGTTGGTAAGTCCCTGTGGATACCACTTCGTATAAAACGAAGGTCTGAATGGGCAGGGAAAGGGAAAATAGAGAAAATCCTCGTGGATACCGCCTTAAGAGATAAGGGTCTGAATAGACGAGGTGCAAAGAGAAAGTTCTGTGGATATTGCTCTGAATACAGAATAGGAAACAAGGACAGTCCAATATACAGTTTAAAGCACTGATAGATAGATGATAAACCAGGCATAGAATTAGAGTAAATAATATTATCCAGTAAACAAACTGTGAATCTCTGAAATACCTTAAAAAGAGAGAACAACATGACAGGTAAAGGAACAGCAGTAGAGATTCTGAGCAAAAAAAATCCCGGTAAATAAAAATGAGATCACCAAAACTTCAGAAAAATGGGAAAAGAGAACCAAAAACCCGGTCACAAAATGGCCAAGAGAAGGAACGTTTGATGCAAGCTCGTGCGAAGAAATGGAGGCACTAATTAAAAATTACAAACCAGAAGATAAATCTAAGAAAAGAGGGCAAAAAAGAGAACGAGAAATGGAAGTGCTAAAACTCTTCAGAACGGAGGGAGAAAGGCTGAGGAGGACAGGTAGAATATTGATTACAAGCGAGGAAGACACTAAGGTGTTGGAGAAACAGCCTGTTAGAGAGAGAGGAAGGTACAGTGAGAAGCTGGCTTCAGCTCCGTACCCGGATGTGAAAGAAACAGTAAAGCCCCCTCCCTATAATGAGGAAGGAACCCCTAAGCAGTGCCCCCTGCTGACGGGAACAGTAAACATGCAGGGAGAAGTACAAGTTTGGGATAATGAGGAGGAAAAAAGACAATACGAGAAGGAAAAAGCGGCGATATGGAAGGAGATACAGGCAGAAAGGATAAAGGTGGAACAGGCAAAGAGAGAAATGAAAGAAGAGATTGAACGGATGAAATACTTGAGAGAGGAAAAGGAGTATGAGGAGTATCGGTTATACCGTAGAAATAAACAGACTAGAAAAGAAAGGGGCTCATCAGGGCAGGAAGAGATGAGGCATTCAAGAGGAAGTGGAAAAAAGATAGGAGATGAGAGTCTTGGAGAAACACAAGAGAGAAGGGAATCAAGCATGAGTAAGGATCATGAGGAGTCCCTGCCACAGGTGTACAGACACGGACAGGAAGAAAGAGAAGGTGACTCATTGGAGGAGCAAAAGTTAAGTGGAGAGAGAAAGGATGTGAGAATTTGTGGGGAAGAGGTAGGAGGCAGAAGCCTAGAAGAGCAGATGAGGCGGTAGGGGAGCAACTTGCGGAAGTAGAGAGAGATCTAGATAAGTTACTGAGAGGGGATTGCCAGAGGAGATGCGAAAAATACTCCGGGGGCCAACCAAGTATTGAATCAAGTCAGAAAATAAGGACTCCACAAGGAGACCGAGGGAAGAAGAGGACCCCGGAGAAATTTGTGTGGGAGGCAGTAAAGACATACCCTGAGACAGATGGGGAGTCAGGCGAGGAGGAGAGCCAGGGCAGGTGGGAAGAAGGAGGAAGAATGATGCCGTTGTTAGTTAAAGGATCAGGACAAGTGCAGTACATCCTTGGGGATCCCAGGACCGTGAAGGGCTGAAAAACACTCTGCCCAATCTACATGAAGGTGCAGGGAAATGGATTAGAGCCTTTGAAGAAGAAACAGCTGGACGATTATTGGCTATGGGAGATTTGAAGGCACTATTGATAAGGTTGATGGGAACCTCCAAATTTAACGAACTAATGGAAATGGCTGGCATAGTAAACTCGAACGACCCGAGAACTGATGGAGACGGGTTTGACAGAGTGAGGCAGAGGGTACGGCAGGCCCTCAGGATGTTTTATCCACCCAAAGTGGACCCCAAAGCCTTAAAGGGGGATCCACTGGGGACACTGAAAACCCAGCAGCCTACGTAGAAAACCAGTTGAAAAGGTGGAGACTGGAGACTGAGCAAGCGGTGGAAAATAGCTTATTTATCATCACACTGTTCCGACATAGCATTTTGGATGCAATGCCTCCACAAGTAAAATCCAAACTGGAGGAAGTGGTTGGGCTGATGTCAATGACCCCACAAGAATTTAGAGACCACGTAGTCCATGCGGTTGAGAAATACCGGAAAGACAAATGAAGGTTGGCTGAGCAGCAGGAAGAGGTGCAAAGAAAGTTAATACAAATGCAGCTTGAAGAACTCAAAAAGAAGGAAAAAGAGAAAAGCAAAAAGATGCTGCCAGCAACCACCGGTCCGAGTACAGCCATCGAACTGGATGAAGCAATTGGAGGAACCAATCATACTGTAAGACAAGGGCCAGAAAACCCCATGCCAATAATCAACGTCTTTGGAGGAGCATTCCCATAAATGCCCTATCAGGAACAGACTAAATTCAAACAGCCCAGACAGGACTGGAAGTCCCAAGGAGGGGGACAGAGGAGCTATGGGCAGAGGGGACCAGTGAGGAAATGGGGAAAGAGAGGTAGAGAGATTGTGCTGGGGATGTAATCAGCCAGGTCACATGAGAGGAGATTGTCCGTTTACACCATGGCCTGTCACACACCAGCAGGAACCGATAAGAAGGGAACTAAAGTTTAGCCAAGGACCAGCCCCCACAGGCCCAAGCAGACCTGTGAACCCCTATGCGAGGTATTGGGGTGCCCCGAGAACTCGAGTGGGAAGGGACATTACCCAATGATAACAAGGGAGGCAGACGAGGAACCCATTGTTCAGGTTATGTTAGAAGGGCAACTGACAGCAATGGTGATAGATACTGGAGCCACGTACACTTGTGTACAGCCCCAGTATGCCTTTCACCTTCCCATGTCAGGAAAGTTTATTAAGACGGTAGGGTTCGCGGGGAAAACACAGTTGACACAGTGCACGGCTCCAGTGCAGTTGAGAATGGGAAATAAAGGAATTGTTTTGCCAGTGCTAGTATTTAAAGGAACTCCGATTAATTTGTTAGGCAGAGATGCCTTATTGAAACTGGAATTAAAATTAGAATCCACCAGAAATGGGCTGAGTGTGGAAAGAGCAGGGGCTCAATTGATAGTGCGAGAAGACAAGAAGGCTAATGTCTTTTGGATAGGAGACATCGCAGATCAGATTCAGGGAACCTGGGGAAAAATGGAAAGAGGATGTGCAGGCTATATTACCCAGGACTGTAATGCCCAAATCTGAGCTACATTGTACAGTGATTTTTGACGAGACTCAGAACGGGGAGTTAGAGGAGAGATGGCATCTGGAGGCATGTACCCAACAGCACCTGGAAGGGGAGGCTGTGATAATTGGAAAGCAAGGGGCAGCTTTACAAGTTAAGTGGAACACCTTTTTAGAAAAATGGTACAGGATACCGGAGGCTGCGCCCCACGTAACGTTGTTGGTAAACAAGGTATATCAGTCTAAAGACTTAGGACCCTTTGTTGAGTGTTGAAACCATAACAGTGTGGAGGAAAATCACGCCAGAGGTGTGGATATCAGAAGACAACAATTGCATTAAAATAATAGTAGGTGTAGATATGGTAGGGACAGTGAGAGAGGTTGAAATAACTCTCCAACCACATATGCCATTGCTGGGAAAGGAAAGAGGCCAGCAGAAAGATATAAGGTTAGATGAGTTGCCATCTATTCTGTGGTCACAGCATGACACGGACATAGGGAAAATAAAAACAGCTATTCCAGTGGAAATAAGACTGAAAAGGGGAGCAATTCCACCCAGGAGACTACAATACCCTCTAAGATCAGAAGCAGAAGAGGGAATAGCATCGACAGTGCAGGGGTTGCTTGAAATAGGAGTGCTTAAAAGAACAAACAGTCCATGCAATACCCCATTGCTGCCAGTCTTAAAAGCAGATAAATCTAAGTAGAGATTGGTGCATGATTTGCGAGCGGTAAATGATGTGGTAGAGTACTGGCCAGCAGTAGTCCCCAACCCACACACGCTTTAGACTAATATTCCACCAGAAGCAAGTTACTTTTCAGTGATTGATTTGTGTTGGGCTTTCTTCAGCATTCCTCTAGCCGACCAGTGTCAGTATCTGTTTGCATTTACTTACAGAGGTGCTCAGTATACCTATACCAGAATGCCGCAAGGGTTTAAACATTCACCACATGTTTTTAATCAGGTGTTGAAGGCAGACCTAGAGGGCATACCATTGGAAAGTACATTGCTACAGTATGTGGATGACCTGTTGATTTGCTCCCACAGTAAGGAGCAGTGTGAGCGGGACACTATAACTCTGTTAGAGAAGCTGGCGCACGGAGGACATAAAGTATCCAAAAAGAAACTGCAATTTTGCAAGCAGCAAGTGGAATACTTAGGCAGGGTAATATCCAAGGGAGTGAAGGCGATAGCACCAGATCAGATTGAGGCAATAACTAAGGGCCCCAAACCCCAGACTGTAGGGCAGATGATGACGTTTTTGGGAATGGCAGGGTACAGCTCAAACTGGATAGGAGAATACGCTGAGATTGTGGCACCTTTGAGAAAGATAATGAAAGAAGCAGGACATACAAATTTGAAGAACGGCTTACAGGGGAATGGAGAGGCAGAGATAGCTTTCAATACTATTAAGCAGGAATTGCAGTCAGCACCAGCATTAGTTTTGACTGACTACGAGAAGGTTTTTCATTTGTATGTATCCAACCAACAGGAAGGTTGTGTCACAGTGGTTCTAACACAAGAGACAGGCACAGGAAAAGCAAAGCAGCTGATAGCACACTACAGTACGAGACTAGATGAGGTGGCTCAGGGGTATCCACCCTGTTATCAGGGATTGGCGGCGCTGTACTATGCATATGAAAAGGCATCATCTGTAACCCTGGGCTATCCTGTGACTCTGTACACACACCACAAAGTAGCAGAATTGCTGGAAAGAGGGAAATTTGTGCTGACGCCAGCCAGGATAGCAGCGTATCAGATGCTATTGACATTTCCAGACATAACTATACAGAGATGCACTACCAGTAATATAGCCGATTTTGTCCCTTTGGGCTATGAAGGAGAACCCCATGATTGTGTAGGGAAGACGATGGCATTTGCCAAATTGAGAGCAGATTTACGGTCAGAACCACTAGAGGATGCAGATAAAAAGGTTCTGTTCGTAGATGGCTCTTGTTATAGGGATTATGATGGAAATCATGCAGGGTTCTCAGTAGTGCAGCAGGATCAGTCGAGTTATAAGATTATTAGGATGGAGTCCTGTCCCCAACCGTGTTCCGCCCAACTAGCGGAAATCAAAGCCCTGACAGCTACATGTGAAATGATGGAATGTGAGAAAGTAGACATCTATACTGATTCGGCATATGCTCATGGAGTATGCCATTTGTTCGGGGCAGTGTGGAAACAGAGAGGTTTTAAAAAAAGCAGTGGAGATCCCATACAACATTGTCAGCAAATTCTAGACTTAATAAAAGCCATAATGAAACCGAAAGCATTGGCTATAGTAAAATGCCAGGCACATAAAAAGGGAAATGGTGTAATAACAAAGGGAAATCAAGCTGCGGACGAGGCAGCCAGAAAAGTGTCTGGATGTACATCAGCTGTCATTGCCCCCCAGGTAAGCCTAGCTCCAGAACCTGTGGTAGAGGACCTAATTGAAATACAAGGTAAGGCAACTTTGGCAGAACAAACAATGTGGAGACGAAGGGGGGCCAAGCAGAACCCGGAAGGCTTGCAGACCATGGAAGACGGTTTGTTGGTAGCGCCCACCCCTCTACTGATGATTCTGATTTCAGAAGCGCATGGGATTGACCATTGTGCAAGGTGGGAAGTGATAAAGAAAATAAAGGATGGTTTTTGGTCACCTTATTTAATGGCTTCAGTGGACTTTGTCTTGTCACAGTGCGAGGTATGCGCACAGAATGCAGGGTTCGGACATCAGTTATTTGACTGGTTGGAAAGTAGACTCGGAGGATGGGGAGCATGGCTGACTAAAATGGCAATAACTGTCAGCATTGTATTGTTGAGCTGTGCACTTGTGCTGTGCTGTTTTCTTCCTTGTCTCAAGTCTCTTGTAGTGCGTGCTGCGACCAAACAGTTTCCGATGCTCGTGGCAATTGCTGAAGCAAGCTTAGTGGAGAAAGAAACACTGAAAATGTATGGTTACAACCTACAACACCTGCAGGATGAACAAGAGCAAAACGACAGTGTGGGAGTCGATTGAAAGGGCTTCTGAGTTTTTTTTCCCCTGTCTCAGGTACAAAGGGATAGGTTTTTGGCTCAGCGGCCCAGGGTAATGGAGAGAATACTTTGAGGTCTTGGCGCAGAAAATTATAGTTTAACCCGAGATTTGGGAATAAGTGCTTGAGTTTATTGGGGCTTTTGTGCATGGACTCTTAGTCTTCTTTCTCTGAGTCAGGCCCTATGGGTCTCAAAGGGGGGATATATTGGAGTATAAAAGTTGCATTGTTTGCTGTGTAACCAAAACTATGTAGTCAGCTTTGAGCTTGCTATTTGCTATGCATGTATCCAATTTAGTAGGAGAATGAAATCTTTAAGGTAATGGGGTGTTAACGAGAGGTAGCTAAGAGATGTAGATTAGAACATGATTAACTCAATGGGTAGAAACAATAGTGGCGGATGTACTGTAGAGGATTGGATATGCTAATGCAATTAAACCAGGAGATTGCTATAAAAAATGCTATGTACAAGGATCGGTGGGCAATCAGCGACTAGCTCAATGACTGTCTCAGCTTTGATTTGCAAATTAAAGTTTAATACTTCTTGAAGAATCTTCTGCGTCTCCTGGTCATTTGTGGGGCACGAGAAACCATGACACCACCCAGACAGAATATAAGGTGTTGCTCCATTACCCTGAGAGTAGCTTCATCTTGCCACAAGAGGAGGCCATGGACTGGCACGTCAGAATGGGAACCAGGAAGTTTCGTTTTGGCGGATGAAGTGGAGGTGCTCAACGAAGTGGCCCCCCCAGTTCACAGCGGGTGTCACTAATGGAAATGAGGCCGCATCAAGAGCACTGGACATAACAGGCAACCACAGCAGGCTCACAGCTGAAGTGTTGCCTCACCTGTTTGGGGCCCTGAATGGAGGTGAGGGAGGAGGTGAATGGGAAGGTGTAGCACTTGGGCCGCTTGAAGGGAGGGAGATTAGTGGTGAGGGACGAATGGACAGGGGAATCGCAGGGGGAGCAATCCCTGCGGAAAACAGAGAGGTGGGGGAAGGCAAAGATATATTTACAGGTAGGATCCCTTTGGAGATGGCTGAAGTTGCGGAGAATGATGTGTTGGATGCAGGGGCTCATGGGATGGGCAAGAGGAACACCATTACTATTAAGGAGGCAGGAAGATGGGGTGAGTGCAGAGGTATGGGAAATGGAGGAGATGCGTGTGAGGGCAACATCAATAGTGGTTGGAGGGAAGCACCATTTTTTTGAAGAAGGTAGACAATTCTGATGTCCTGGAATGGAAAGCCACGCTCTGGGAACAAATTTGGTGGAGCACAAGGAACTGAGAAAAAGGAATAACATTTTTACAGGAGACAGGGTGGGAAGATGTAAGGTCAGAATAACCGTGGGAATCGATAGGATTATAAAAGATACTGATTGACAGTTTGTCTCAGGAGATGGAGACAGAGAGATTGAGAAAGGAGGGAGGTGTCAGAGAATCAAGAAAGGGGAGGGAGGTGAAAGAGATACCTAATATAAGATAATATTAAATAAAGATAGAAAAATAGCTATAAACACCATGTTTTTGACGTAAATATTTTCCAGAGGAGGGCCAGTGACATTAATATAGTATCTTCCTATAAAAATGCCCTGATAATATTGACATGTATGGGTATCAAAGGGAAAATATTTCACACTGTCTGAAAAAAAAGTACAAGCTTCTAACTGTAAATATTCAGTGATGTTATCATTTACTTTGTTAAAATTCTTGTATTATTAAAGTGTAATATTGACAAAAGCACCTGTACAATGGAAAGTGTGTCTCTTTCTGGTTCTTTGTTCTTAACGCTTCTCTTTCAAGAAGTTACTAATCAAAGTAATCCAATTGGATGTAAATAAAAAGAAAAAATTCACCCTATTTAGAAACTAAGAAAAATGTTAATTTTGCTAACTCTATAAGGCTAAAAAAGGCTCATGCTTCAATGAAACCATTAAAAGTGCTCGACACAGGAAAAACTTTGTATTGCTTGAATGGAGTACAAAATGCCTAACTTCATACAAGGTCAAGATAATCTTCCCATTATTAATGGAAAAACCCCATCCAAAATTTGAATCTGTTTTCTCTCCCGACATAGTTCCAGTAATGTTTCCCCCACATACCAGCCACTGAGTACTTTCAGCAAAGCTTTGGAATATTGTTTGAAATAAACATTCATAAGGTACTGAATTTGAAGTACCTTAAATGTAGAAAAGGTTAAAAAATACATTTAAATTACTTGTATTACAATGACTGGAGTTTGTCCAGAAGAATTCCCTCCCCTTCAACAAAGTATGTTAGTGCAAACATCATTACTATTGTTCCTTCATCCTACTCACCACTCTTGTCAGCCTTGTCAGAAGAGTGAAGCTCTTTGATCATATATGTCAGGCTGTCTGGGTTGCATTTTAACAGCTTGGGAAGATAGTAGTCAATGATGGAAGTTGTCTGACTGGGCTTCTCCTCACACAAGGCCAGAAGAAATGGCAGGACCCAGGTTTTGTGCCATTCATCAGTCCAACTAGTCGATTGTGGTGAAGACATCAACTGGTTCTTATGGCTGATGAACATTTTTTCTAACAGATCAGTTGCATATGGTGCAAGCGATTGCTCATGCATTAGTCCTAAAACTTGTTTAGGGATAGAGTCATCCACTGTTAGTATATAATCTGTACCTAAATATTCTACTAAGCAGCTCAGTGAAATATATTTCCCTTTGATATGCCACTCTAAATCCAACAAACTCTTTGTCAAATTTAAGAAGAATGAATCTGTCATTTCACTCGAACCATCGATGGTCTTCTGGTGAATTTTTAAAATGTTTTTAAATATAGCTTTAGTCTGATGTCTCACTGCATCTAAAGGATGTTCCCAATGTGTCCATATGTAGCCCAGTAGTTTCTGAATGGATTCAGAGCTTCCACCCAAGGAATTTTTCAGATACTGAGAGCATGAGTCTGAATGGAGGGCATCTAATGCGGCTGTTGTCCAAAACCCGAGAATTCTGGAAATTGACAATGCCATACTGGATTCCTTTAAACTGAAATAAAAAGAGATCAGTGACTCAAAAGGGTAATCTGTACACACGATAAATGGTTAGAACACACTCCATTCACAAAATCCAATCCATTATAAGAAATTGTAAAATCATAGAAATAAGCAAACTAGCAACTTTGCAAATAAGAATACTTCTCTGGCTGGAATACGCAGGTGTACTCCCTCAAGGACTGCAAAGAGGGGTGAGAGTAATAAGCCGTTTTACAACCATGCATGTCTGATGCACAATGTAAAACAGAAGGAAATTCCATATAATGCAGAATTCTTTTTATGACATCACCAATATCTTTTCTAATATGTCACTTCTTCGTAAAATCCACTTATACCAAATACTGGTCTGGATTCATGCTGCAGCTTTGGCAAAATATCTGGACCTCTCATGGCTAATTTTGAACTTCTGTGGCTTCCTTCCCTAACGTCCACCCACCCCCCCACCATTGCAGCACTCTTGATGGCAGTATTGAATTGAATTGTCTTGACTTCTTACATCCTTCATCTACAGGAGTAAAAATCGTTATGTGACCTCTCCGTCTAAATGTACAATGTGCAATTAATAGCAATTTGTAATAAACAGTATGTACAACAGGGCAGTCAATATAACATAGACATACAACAATTTTATCAGCATGAATTAATCAGTCTGATGGCCTGGTGGAAGAAGCTGTCCCAGAGCCTGTTGGTCCTGACTTTCATGCTGTGGTACCATTTCCTGAATGGTAGCAGCTGGAACAGTTTGTGGTTGGGGTGATTCAGGTCTTTTTACACACCTGTCTTTGTAAATGTCCTGAATAGTGGGAAGTTCACATCTACAGATGCGCTGGGCTGTCTGCACCACTCTCTGCAGAGTCCTGTGATCAAGTGAAGTACAGTCCCCATATCAGGCAGTAATGCAGCCAGTCAGGATGCTCTCAATTGTGCCCCTATAGAAAGTTCTTAAAATTTGGGGGCCCATTCCAAACTTTTTCAACTGTCTGAGGTGAAAGAGGCACTGTTGTGCTTTTTTCACCAAACAGCCGGTATGTACAGACCACATGAGATCCTCGGTAATGTTTATGCTGAGGAACTTAAAGCCGTTCATCCTCTCAACCCCAGATCCATTGAAGTCAATAGGGGCTAGCCTGTCTCCATTCCGCCTATAGTCCACAACCAGGTCCTTTGTTTTTGTGACATTGAGGGAGAGGTTGTTTTCTTGACACCACTGTGTTAGGGTGATGATTTCTTCTTTGTAGGCTTGCTCATTATCATTTGAGATTAGGCCAATCAGTGTAGTGTCGCAGCAAATTTCATTAGCAGATTGGAACTGGGGGTGGCGACACAGTCATGAGTATACAAAAAGTAAAGGGAGGGGACTTAGGGGCACTTGTGTTGAGGGTCAGAGGAGCAGAGGCGAGGGAGCCTACTCTTACCACCTGCCGACAATCTGACAGGAAGTCCAGGATCCAGCTACACAAGGCAGGGTGAAGACTGAGGTCTCTGAGCTTCTTGTCGAGCCTGGAGGGAATTATGGTGTTGAATGCTGAATTGTAGTCCAAGAACAGCATTCTCACATAAGCATCCCTCTTGTCCAGGTATGTAAGGACACATTAATAAATTTTGCAACAATCTGAGGTGTTTTACAAAGAGAAGACTATAGAAAAGACAATCAGGCTGCATGAGAATTGATTTATGCTCCTGTAATGACAACCAAAAACTTGCAGATAACATTAATTTTACTTCACAACTGTCAGCATGGTTTACACCATTCTCATCTGCAGAAAGCTATGCCTTCAGACAAATGGCTTCCTTTGCTCGCGTGTGTCTCAGGCTCTGAAGAGCTGTCAACTATATGCATCATCAGCTATAAACCCAACTCCATTTTCTTAAGTCTGCTGAAGGCAGATGGACACATTTCAGCTATCAAGTAGGGGTTGTGCATACAGATGCACTAACCTTCAGCATGTGGCTGAACACTCAAGGTTTATTTCTTTGGTTTTTTTTATGTTCTCCTCAATTAGGTGCCACCTGCAACCTCAATACAAGATGCTAATGAATGGAAATACTGTAATATTTCAAGCTTCTTACAATTTAGACTTCTCTCTGGTGGCATTTCACATTACTATTATTAAATGGGAAATATCTAAAGCAGATGTACAAACACAGTGCCACATTTACCTAGTTCATCTAATCAAAATTTCAGAAGGGTAATTGGGCAAGGTGAGAAAATATAAAATAAATTACAGGTGTGGCAAAGTAACCAACCTCAAATCATACAAAGTGAAACATCAATTAGAACATAAATCATCAGAACCATCACTGAGCTTTAGACTTCTGATTTTTGGTTCAAACTCTATAGACAATTCACACATCTTTCTAGTTCCTTCATAAAATGGTCTTCTAGTTACATACTGCAACCAACTTACTGCCCTCTACTGTGCCTACTGTCTTGTTCATTACTTATTGTAATGCCTGCACTGTTTTGTGCAGTTTATGCAGTCCTGGTTAGGTCTGTAGTCTAGTGTAGTTTTTTTTTTCTGTGTTGTTTTTACATAGTTCAGTGTAGTTTTTCTCCTAGTTCATGTAGCACCATGGTCTTGAAAAATGTCTCGTTTTTACTGTGTAATGTACCAGTAGTTCTGGTCGAAATGACAATAAAAAGTGACTTGACTTGACTTGTCTTGAATTATGCTACAAAGTGAAAACAGTGGAAAGCCCATGGTCACAAAATTGCAACTGCTTCCATATAACTGAAGCTTCTGATTGAGAGGTCCACTGTAAAAGGATTTAATAGACCAGTATACTACTTAAAACGCTCTTAGATTATTTTAACTTCAGTCAGTTATCTGCATCTGCTAATGCTATTACAGATATGAAAGGGCACTTCTATAATTCTATGAAAATCAATTTTTTCTTTGTTCTGAATACCCAATATCACATGCTTGTTTAGAAAGTATCTTGGATGTGCTGCTTACCGGCAGTTAAGTGACAGGAGAGCAGTTAATAAATCTAAGAGGAGCTGGTCACAGCCGTCTCTCATTCTTCCACTTCCCCAGTCTAACATGGTCAGTGTTCCCTGGATGAGGAAAATAACTGCATCGTCAGGCGGTGCAGCTCGGTATAGTGCCCCACAACTCTGTATTAACCAACTTGGGGCATCGGCAACTCCTTTCGTGGAGTTAAAAAGCAGATTGTGAACCTGTCCAAGTAAAAAAAAAAAGAAACAATTAGAAGTATAAAAATATAAAAAATTAAATAATACTCCAAGCCTTATTGGAAAAGGGCACATTGCAATGTATATCATTTGCTTAAATTTTCTTCCTCAACTGCACCAGGTCAGAAATGTAAGCTGATGTGCATAGGTCATTTACAAGAGAAAATCTGCAGATGCTGGAAATCCAAGCAATAGACACAAAATGCTGGAGGAAATCAGCATGCCAGGCAGCATCTATAGAAAAAAGTACAGTCGACGTTTTGGCCCGAAACCTCGACTGTACTTTTTTTTTCTACAGAAGCTGCCTGACCTGCTGAGTTCCTCCAGCATTTTGTGTATTTTGCATAGGTCACCTGTAACTTTGTTAGTCCGTGGAACTGATAGGCCATGTGCTTAACCAAGATGATTAAGAAATTTGAAAAAAAAAATTGGCAAACTAGAATAAAGGGAGTAAAATCAAAAAGGCTCTAAAGCAATGAATAAAAAGAGGAAATTAAGAGACACATAGCAAAAGTGTACAAGAAAAAAAATCTTATAAATTTCCAATACAATTTGCCAAGTGAATGGGCAACAGATACTGGAAGGTGAGAAGGGGACTAAAGTTCCCACAACAGTGATGAGTAGACCTTTGCAGAGAAGACTTTATCCCACACCTACAACAAAAAGCACCATCGGTTCACCACAGACCATTAAGCACAGCAAGATTTTGTTTAAGGTGGTTCCTGCTCCAATTAGCCTGTCCACAACCAAGAGCAGATAAAGTAATGCAAACTTTAAAGGCTAACTCTGAATAAAGAGTGACATACAATACCAAAAAAAAAAATCCTTGTGCAATACAAATCGCATAAGTTGAAATTCATGTTGTGGTTTTGGGTCCATGCTAGTCAAGTAATGATTACTGACAGTGTTCTACCACTACAATGAAATCACTTTAATATACAGGATTTCCATTTCTCTGCTTCCTAAAAAATGGTAAAATGCATCCAGATTGTTTTAATAACATTTTCCCTTGTAGTGGGAACAAGTGGCCAACTTGACTCACATGCAGCATTAAAATGGTTCAAAGGTTTACTGAGTATCAAAGTACACAACTCTGAAATGCTTCAGTTCTCTGGGTAGCCATGAAACCAAGAAAGAAAGGAAGGCAGCATAATCATCAACCCCTAAATCCCACCTCCCCGGAAAAAAAAAGAACAGAAATGGAACAGGCGTATCAACCCTCAAATCCGTCCTCCCACATAAAAAGTGAGCAAAACAGATCAGGCACATCGGCCCCCAAAACCCCCACCCCGCACAAAAGAAAACTGAGAAGACTGGGTGAGATAGAACAGAATATAAGAACTGAAAGACTGAAAAAAAAGAGTCTATAGTTCAAAGTCCAAAGTGCTAAAAAAAAAACCTGGACAACACTCTTTGCAGCGGCAGGCTCTCCCCTCTCTGTACAGAGCACCTGATCAAAAGGCAAGCTGCAGGCGCTCACAGTCTGCACCCACTTCAATGCTTCAATCTCCCAGGTTGCTGTTATCGGCAAACAACGGGAGCGTTAATCAGTTAAATGGGCCTAAACATAGACTTGTGCCCCTTCCTGCAGCCTCTGCCTCCCTGAATCCTCTCGGAGACTGACAATCTTCAAACTTCTGTACTCGCCTTGATGTTTTAATCGCCCTCCCCACTGTAATCGGTGAAAGTGGAGGCTTTATCAGCGAAATGGGCTCAAATACTGGCTCTTGTGCATCCTGCAGCTTTCTCACCACAGGTTCGTTCACGCTGCCCCTGCCTCCTGGAATCCTCTCAGAGGTTACAGAGCAATGAAGCACCCAAACAAACGCCAAACAACAAAAGACAGGCTCCAACAGTTCCAGAATCACATTCAAGGTGGTAAACAAACGCAGAAGACATAAAAAAGTGGAAAAAAATGGTTTCATGATCTATCCAGAAGATGTCAACCAAAGAAGCACTGTACGCAGACGCCATCTTGACCTTTCAGCAAAATGAGCTGAAAAGTTGCACAACAAACCTCAGCTGGATCATTGTACGAGACATACAAAAGGTACACAAATGAAGAGTTTATTAATGATTTTGGAAATTATATTCATACATAAAATTTCTCTGAAGCACCCAACTATAATTTCAGGAAAACACAGAATTAAATGCAACTTGATACAAATTACTGCACATTTTTTGATAAAACTACTTTCTTTTTTTTCCCAAAAAATCACACATTTTTTGATGGAAATCCCTCTTTGAATAGGCATCAAAGCCATCAAAATAATTATAAATTATATGTCACCGATCATACTTTAATCCAACTGGGGTGATCTTTCATTGATTCTGTTATTGTTATTATTCTAGATCTATTGAGTATGCCCACAAGAAAATTAATCTCAGGGTTGTATATGGTGACATATACTGTATGTATTTTGATAATAAATTTACTTTGAACTTTAATACTTGATTAGAATCAGAATTAGGTTTATTATCACTGGCATGTGACGTGAAATTTCTTAACTTAGCAAATTTCAATGTTTTTTATGAATCTACTCAAGTATCTTCTTTTAATGTGCTTATATCCCTCTCCACAGATGCTGCACAGCTTACTGTATATTTCCAGTATATTTTTCTTTATTTTTATTTCAGATATCCAGCATTCGCAGTAGCTTGTTTGCGTTTTGTCATTCTCATAAGAACTTAAGTGCTTTTAGCTGTCTGCCTCAGCCAACATAAAAATAAAGTTAGATAATTAATTTAAATGAACATTATTTCCAGAAGATAGTTCCACTCACCAGCTTTGGCAACAACTCATCACGTTCCACGATAGTTTTGATAAACAGAAGCGCGGCCATTCCTGCTGTACTATGAACGGTCTGTAGGAAATTTCCTGAATTGCAGAAGAAATAAAAGAATTCCAGCTGTTCCTCAAACCAACTCCAGTAAAATCAAATGTCTTATTTTAATGTCTTTTAGAAAGAAGGATTAGGACTAAAAACAAGCAACTTGCCTAGTATGGCAAAAAAAGATAATTTTCTGCTCTTTTAATCTTGAGAAAACATGTTGACCTGTGCTCTGGAACCACAGCAGTTTCTGATAAACTTACCATCTAAAATCATTTCAATAAAGCACGTGAGCAATCCACACATAGCTTCCAAGAGAGCTGGCTCAGGATCGTTACAGAAAATACCATGTATTTTGCCTTGAACTTTCTGAACAAGCACCATTGAGGTTTTTAAGGCCAGTAGCAAATCATACATCAGCTTGTTCTGCAGAATATGTTGCCCACCAAGGTTCCTAAAACAGAGTTATAAATCAGATAATTTAATGAAAATGCACTTTTAAGGAAAAAGTGACAAATGTTTTGGCGAAGGACAACATTTAATTTAATAGAAAGTCTGCAAAAGCACTTTCATGGCTTTATGAATCAAAGGTTAAATTTACGTCTCCTCCCAATATTTTATCCGGTAATCTCCATGTTAAAAGAAAGTAAACATAAACCTAATTTACACATTTTAATTAAATGCAAAATTTGAAAAAAAATCACTCAGAATTTGATCTTAAGTACATTTAAAATGCAGAGAGTATTGTGTTTTTACATAAAAAAATGAAGCAATCTTAATAGATAAACAAATAGAAGTGGAATATTTGCATTTCACAAAAACAACAAAATAATTTCACTGTGCGATGAATTAACATCACCTCCCATTAGCTGGGTCAGCACCCAACTTGCATAAATGGATGGACTCAGTGGCTCAGGTACAACATAAAAATAGTCAAGCTTGCAAACCCTTAATTTATTTTGGATGTGAATGTACAGGTCTTGATTAGGATGCCACAAAATTAGGAGACATTGTTGATAGCAAAGAAGGTTATCATCGACTACGGGGCATCTTGATCAGTTAGGGAAGAGAATCGAAAAGCGCAAATGGATTTCTATACAGAGAAATTTAAGGTGATGGATTTTGGAAAGTCATCTAACACAGGACTTAAACTATGACAGCTGGGCACTGAGGAGTTTAACGCTAACAGAGAGATCTCGGAGTACAGAGCATTGTTCATTGAAAGCAGCATCATAGTTAGACACGGTGGTGATAAAGGAGTTTTGCAGGTTGGTCTTCAACAGTCCAAGGCGTTGTGTTACAGTTGCATAAGACTTTGCTGAGGTCACACTTAGAGCACTACTTACAGTTTTAGTCAACTGCAATAAGAGAGACGCAGGTTAACTGGAATGTGTGCTTTACAAGGATGTTGACAGGACCAGAGGACCTGAGTTATAGGGGAAAGTTAAGTCATTCCTTGGAACACAGGAGAATGAGGGACAATATTATAGAAAGGTGTGAAAATATGAGAGGCAGTAACACTATAATTTTAGGTAAAGTGTAAAGCAACAGCCTTCCCCAGGGTAGGGGAGTCCAAAACTAAAGAGACAGTTAGGGTGAGAGGAGAAAGATTTAAAAGGGACCTGAAGGGCAATGTTTTCCCACAGAGCAAGAGGTGAGTATTTGAAATGAGCTGCGAGAGGAAGGGGTGAGGTAGGTACACTAGTATCATTTAAGCAGTCCGTGGTCAGGTGCATGGAGAGGCAGGGCTTAGAGGGCTATGGGCTGAATGCAGGAAACTGAGGGGACATCATAAACACTTGGACTCATTCCTCTGAAGGGTCTGACTCCATTCTACATTGCTCTATCATTCTATGACCTCATCAACTGAACTACAAACTTAACCTCTTATATGTATGTTATCTAAATACCTAATATTCACCCAGCCCACAACAATGTATACGAATGCTACAACAGTTTCTAGAAACTACAGCTGGACTATTAGTACAGGTTCAGCTTGAATCATACAGAAGTTCTTCACACAGTTGAATAGATAGCATTTAAAGAAAATATCTTAATACAAGAGTAGTAAGTACTTTATCAACTAGTTCTGTAACCTTACAATCCCAAAATCATAGAACACTTTTAACCCTCAGAATTACAACCTATGTGGGATTTAAAATAACTTTACTGATAAACACAACGCTCAATGTTAAAATTGGAAAAATACTCACTTATTCTGCAACATGAAATCCAGAACTGCCGCATGCAGAAACTGAAGAACTAATAAGAAGAAAAAGTTATTGTTGCAATTTTACAAGTTATTTCAATCTCCAAGCTAACCTAAATCAGTCAGATTCTGCGAATACAGCCTCAGATAGAGGGGTGCCCTTTTAGAACAGAGATGAGGAAGAGATGAATCTCTGGGATTCTTTGCCTCAGGCAGCTGTGGAGGCCAATTCTCTATGTATATTTAAGACAGAAGCTGATAGATTCTTGATTGGTCAGGGCATGAAGGGATACGGGAGAAGGCAGGAGATTGGGGCCAAGAGGAAAATTGGATCAGCCATGATGAAATGGTGCAGCAGACTCAATGGGTCAAATAGTCTAATTCTGCTACTTAATTTTATGGTCTTACTTCTGGACTTTGAATTTTTTTCCGGTGATTTAGGAAGAAGTTAACTTTCATGACTTTGAGTCATGCAATGTACATCTTCATTACTTTATTTAACAAAACCCACAGATTAAAAATATTCTTAAAGCTTGTCCTTGCCAGTTTACATAAATATTAGAACAGTACAGCACAAGAACAAGCCCAAACTAATTAAGCTAATGAAACCTAATCTCTTCTGCTTGCGCATGATCTATATACTTCTTTAAATAAAAATATTCTTCAATTCATTTGTTTGAGGATTCACAATGACGGCCTTTTTGGTCAATTTGAAAACAACTTAGTCCCCTGTTGGTCTGTGGGCCAACATGCTTTTCGGACAACATTAATCACAAGCTTTTCGGAGCAAAAATCAGGCAACAAGTGGAACAACTATACTTTAAAACTAGGTGGCTCAACTTAAAAAAGTCAAAGGAACTCCTACTCTGTACTAAACCTGCAGAAAGATAATCCTGAATTTGAGTTAAACCTCAAAGTGGGGTTTCTCAGCTTTTAGATTTGTTATCATACAAACAATGACAAATATAATTAATGCATTTAACATGTAAATTAAAATTCACACCTGTATTGCACTTAATGAGAGAAAACTACTGCAAGTATAGATTTCAGTAGAATAATAACAACAAAAAAAGGCATGCTCAAAAAAGTAAAGTAGAACCTACCCTCCAGATAAAGAAACTGCATGCATTTTTCACCTGTAAGTACAAAACCAAATTAGGAGCGATTACTTTGTTAAAAATGCATCACAATTAGAAAAGGAAAACATCAAATCTCATCCAGTATCCTCTCCCTTCTTGTCCTGAATATCTGATTGGTGGTATGCAAAATTTATAATCCACTACTCCTCCTATAGATCAGTTTTTAAATAGCCCTATTTGGTTCAAATTAAGTACTTTTTGATACTAGAATAAAAAATATTGTTTACTGGTGTCAGAAACTATTGATAGTGGGATAACCAATTTAAAACTACCATCACAAGATTAAAAGGCAAATTAGGAAAATTCCTTTATACAGGTTATTGCAGCACCAAAGTGAGTGATTGAATTCAAAATTAATACAATTTTAACAGAGGATAAATATTTAAAACAGGGCTAAAATGAGAATGAGGTTCAGAAGAACAAAATTTGGATACTTTTCAACAAAAATCCAGCAAAAAGCATTTACATTAAACCTTCCTTTAGGCTACAAGGTAGTGGCAATATGAAGGTAGCCACATACCATTCACTCCAAAACAATGAAAGATGTTGGAAAATAATGGACTGTGAAGCACACCACATAGAAAGGACCTAATATAAGATTATTCAAGTTCACACCCTTGCCCATATTTACCCAAGCTAAAATTCTCCATGCACGCTGCCATGGCAATATGAAGGTAGCTACATACCATTCACTCCAAAACAATGAAAGATGTTGGAAAATAATGGACTGTGAAGCATACCACATAGAAAGGACCTAATATAAGATTATTCAAGTTCACACCCTCGCCCATATTTACCCAAGCTAAAATTCTCCATGCACGCTGCAATGGAGTCAGTTGTCTTCCTAGTATGGGTTTTATCCACTGTCAACAGTTCGTTCCTCAGGCAATGGACAAGGCAGCTAACCACTTCCTCCTGCAAGCTTTCAGGAACACAGCCCAGTGTACTGCAAAAGAACGAGTTATGTGTCTGAATGAAGCTTTTGTGCAAATACATTAAAAATAAGCATCTTGGTGTGGGTGTAAAATATTTAAATACAGTACTGGAGCCACTTTATGTGGGAGCCACCATATACAGATGCAATTTAACAAATGGAATATATAATTCGGACATGCAACAGATTTATCTCAAATTATGTTTAATGCATTAGCTAGCTAAACAGGTGAATTTTAGGAAATACTTCTAAGCCAGAATATTTAAGGTTTACCTGACCATATCTTTATGTTGCTCAGCATTAAACCTCCCTTCTCCCTTCCAACCATACTTACATGTGTGACCACCACTCTGATATGATCCCTTCTCTCACCGCGAAGGCTGCTAATATGAATCGATATAAATTTGAACCAGTTTAATTACCCTCTGCCCTGCTTACCTGCCAAATATGCCTACAGTTCGAGAGACCTACTGGAAAGCAAAGACAGGCAGCAACTTCTTAAACGTCTCTCCTTCATTCTTTTCTCCAATATACCGACATCTCATAGACTTCCTTGTGAGAACATCCATCAACTGCCCTATTCCCACATGTTCCCAGACCTTAACATATTTCTCACCGCCCTTTCTCCTGTTTCTCCTCATGCCCTGTCCAACCTTTGCCAGAGGCTCTGTAACACTTCCACTCTTCTATTTCTACTAAGTTACTGACCACAAGACTATCCCATTCACCATAAAGTATCCTAGTATTACATCCTGCCTCAAAGGTCAACATGTGACTACTCCATCCTTATGCAGTGCCATCCAAACTCTTATTTCACTTTCCTCAAATTCACTGGGCCATCATTCAAATCCTCTTTCCCGCAATTCCACATTTGAATCCTTGAATTTGGTTTCCACTCTGCACAGCACCAAAGTCACTCTCATCTAAATGAGAGATGACATTTTACACGACCGCGAAGTAACCAATCATTCTCCGGCCATCTGCAATCTCTGAGACAGGTTGATCACACCAAACTTCTCCAATGACTCCTCATTCCCCTTGAAACCGATTGCCTAGCTTTTTATATAATCTGCACTTGTTATGGCCAGAGAATTCCCTGTAATGGTAGCTCTTCTTGTGCCCAGTTACTACCCCAGCCCCCAGTACCTCCAAGAATCTGGCCCTGTACTGCTGTCACTCAGCCTGAACAGCCCCCTTTCTCAACTACTTAATATTTGGGAATCTCATACCAAATCACAGCATCAGTACTCACAGAAACTAGTAAAATGCAGTTCTACATCACCAAATCCTTTCACAACTTCTAAACTGCTTATCTGACACAGAGCTTTGCAAATTAACTACTGGGAAAACCAAAACTGATGCTTTCAGTTTCTACCATAAGTTCAAGATTCAAGATAGTTTCATGTCAGTTCCACCACACAAGTAGAAAGGCAAACAAAATAATTATTACTTCAGATCCAATGCAGTACAAAACAAAAACAATAAAAACCACAAAAATATAAATACATAAGATAGTTTATAGACATTGATTAATTGTATGTCCATTAAGTGTTCTTAGGCACAGGAGTGTATGACATAAGGTCACTGACAGGAAGTGATGAAGTCGTGGTGGAGGGGTAGGTTAGCGGGTAGAGGTATGGAAAGTAACTGCTCTTTGAGTCTGGTGGTCCTGACGTGGATTCAACATAGCCTCCTTCCTACTGGAGGTGGGACAAACAGTCCATGAGCAGGATGGGTGGGGTCCCTTTTCAAGCACCATTCTGCACATATGTCCTTGATGACAGGTAATCTAACACCAGTGATGAGTTCAGCACTTTTGATTACTCATTGTAGACCTTCCTGTCCGCCGCAGTACAGTTTCCATACCATGCAGTGATGCTCTCTAGGGCACATCTATAAAATTACACGAGTGCAGATGGACCAAGCCCAACTCTCTTCAGCCTCCTCAGGAAGAGGCATTGGTGAGCTTTCGGATTGCGTAGAATGTGTCTGCACGGTGATGTGCTCAGTGACAGGGAGGGCTTTACCTGTGATGCACTATGCCATATCCACCACTTTTTGCAGATTCTTCTATACAGGGGCATTGGTGCTTACATACCAGACTGCGATGCGGGCAGCCAGTATACTCTCCCTCACACAATTATAGAAGCTTATCAAAGTTTTAGATGACATGCAGAGTGTTCACAAATTTCTAATAGACACCGCTGTGCTTTCTTTGTAATGGCACTCTGTAATGCTGAACTCAGCTCAGATCCGCTGAAATTATAACACCAAGGAATTTTAAGCTGATACCCTCACCACCTCTGATCCCCCAGAGGACTTGCTCAGGAACATTTGGCTTCCTCCTCCTCAAGTCAATAATCAGCTGCTTGGACTTGCTGACATTGAGTGAGAGGTTGTTTTTGAGGCGCCCACTTAGCAAGATTTACAGTCTCCTCCAATGTGTTGATTCATCACTACCTTTGATTCACCCAACAACTGCAAACTTAAATATGGCACTGAAGCTGCACTTAGCTTCACAGTCATAAGTATAAAGTGTGTAGGGAGAGGACTAAGCACTCAGCCTTCTGACGCACCTGTACTGATAGAGATCGTAGAGAAGTCAATCCAAACTGACAGGAGTCTGCAAGAGAGGAAATCGAGGATCCAGTTGTACAAGAAGATATTGAGGCCTAGGTCTTGTAGCTTATTGATTAGTTTCAGGGGGATGTTAGTATTAAATGCTAAGCTGAAGTCAATGAAGATCATCCTGATGTATGGATCAAAAGTTTCACGGATGAATGAAGAAACAATTAAAGGGCATCTGCTGAGGAGCTGTTCTTACAGAAGGAAAAGCGGTGTGAATCCAAATCACCTCTCAGACAGAAGAGGATATATTTCATTAACAACCTCTCAAAGCATGTCATCACAGTGGATGTAAGTGCCACTGGATGATAGCCAATGAGGCAGGTTAACATGTTTTCCTTAGGCACCAATATAATATGTCCACTTGAAACAGTTGGGTAGCTCAGACTGCCGCACCAAGAGATTAAAGATCTCAGTGAACACTCCAGACAATTGATCAGCACAGACCATTAGTACTTGGCCAGGTTTCCCATCTGGGTCAGATGCATTTTGTGGCTCCTGAAAGAGACACTCACATCGGCTTCGGAGAGTGAGATCACAGGGGCTCAGGGGCTCATAGCCTCAGGGGCTGTGGGAGTTCGTGAAGGTGCTTTCATGTTTTCATGGTCAAAGCAAGCATAAAAGGCAGTGAGATAATCGAGCAGCAAAACCTTGCATTAACCTATGTCGCTTGGTTTCATTTTGTAGGAGGTGACAGCATCCAAGCACCGCTCCAGCTGTTGATTCAAGTTTGGTCCGTAGCTGCCACTTCAAATGTGAGATAGCTGTCCAGAGATCATAGCTGGACCTCTTTTACGCTACTTGATTTCCAGACATGAACACCACTGTTCTGGCCCTCATCATTCACCCATTGCTTCTGGTTGGGGATGATCCTAAATTATTTTGTGGGAACACCCTCATCTATGCCTGTTTTTATAAATTCCATGACAACCATGGTGCATTTGTTCAGATCCTCTGATGAGTACAGTTCACCAACTCAAAGCAATCTCATTGCTGCTCCTCTGCCTCCTGCGACCGCTTCTTCATTGTCCTTACTTCTGGAACTTTGCTGTTTAGCCACTGCCTGGTAGCAGGAGGACAGCCGAGTGATTAGACTTAGTCGATGAAGCTTCAACCCCTATGTTTTAGTCAGGCTTGGAGTCTTCCCCTCCTCTCTCTCTTACAGCCATGACATCTCTTCATCTGCTTCAAGGTGCCATACCTGCAATCTTGAGAATAAAGTCCGCCTAATCCTTCAGAAGACCGTTCAATCATTAGTTCATTACGGCGGTTCAGGAGTACATTACTTAAAGGGAAATTACAGGCTGCCGCTGGAAGTGTATTTAGGTATTTATAAGCAAAGTATCATCGTTTTTCAACCAGTACCATCTTTATTATTCTCCTCTGAACTACTATGGGATCTTTTACTACATTAAAGGCATCAAACACCATAGGTTGATGTTCCTACTGAAGTAGCTGATAACCTTTTATCAAAATCTAAACATTTCAAATGCAAAAGAAAATTGAAATTTCTCTTGGTTAGGAAAAATAATAAAATCACATTACTTACTAAGGGACATCTCATTGGTATATTCTTGGCCAGAAGCCTGAACATAATTTAAGTATTGTTTCCCAATAATTCAACTATCACCTCTCTACAACAGGCTATCTCCAACAAGTTTAGTTAAAAAGGTTATAATTTTAATTCACAAATTAAAAATTTTATTCACAACTCAAGATATCTGATAACATTGGGGCATTATAAGTTTGAATATCATCTTAATCACCATTCCTTCAAATAGTACAATTAATTAAAAATTTCCAGCTATAAGACCACAAGACCTAAGAGCAGAATTAGGCCATTTAGCCCATCAAGTCTGCTCCGCCATTTCAACATAGCTAATCTAATTTTCCTCTCAGCCCCAGTCTCCTGTCTTCTCCCCATATCCCTCCATGCCCTGAGCAATCAAGAATCTATCAACCTCTGCCTTAAATATACATAAAAACTTGGCTTCCACAGCAGCCTATAACTAAAACTTCCACAGATTCACCACTCTCTGACTAAAGAAGCTCCTCCTCATCTCCATTGTAAAAGGATGCTACTCTATTCTGAGGTTGTATCCTCTGGTCTTACACTTTTCCCACCGTAGATCCTCTCCACATCCACTCTATCAAGGCCTTTCATCATTTGATAGGTTTCAATGAAGTCACCCCTCAATCTTCTAAATTCGAAAGGAAACAGGCCCCAGTGCCATCAAACACTCTTCATATGACAAGCCATTCAATCCTGGAATAATTTTCCTGAACTGGTTTCAGCACATCCATTCTAAGATAAGGGCCCAAAGCTGCTCACAATACTCCAAGTGAGGTCTCACTAATGCCTTATAAAGTCTCAATATTACATCCTTGCTTTTATACTCTAGTCCTCTTGAAATGAATGCTAACATTGCATTTGCCTTCATCACCACAGACTCAACCTGCAAAATAACCTTTAGGGAATTCTGCACAAGGACTCCCAAGTCCTTTTGCACCTTTTTTTTTGTATTTTCTCTCCATTTTGAAAATATTCAACACTTTTGTTTCTTTTCCCAAATTGCATGACCATACACTTCCTGACACTATTCCATCAGCCATTTTCCTCATTCTCCTAATCTATACAAGTTCTTCTGTAGCCTCTCCACTTCCTCAAAATGACCTCCCCCTCTACCCATCTTCATATCATCTGCAAACTTTGCAACAAAGCCATCGATTCCATCATCCAAATCATTGACATATAACATAAAAAGAATTGGTCCCACTAGTGACAGCAGCCAACCAGAAAAGACTCCTTTTATCCCCACTCTTTGCCTCCTGCCAATCAGCCACCACTTTATTCATGCTTGAATCTTTCCTGTATTACCATAGGCTCGTAGCTTGTTAAGAAGGCCAATGTGGCACCTTGTTGAAGGCCTTCTGAAAATCCAAGCACGCAACATCAACCGATTCTTTGTCTCTCCTGCTTGTTATTTCTTCAAAGAATTCCAACAGATTTGTCTGGCGGGATTTTGCCTTCAGGAAACTGTACTAATTAGGCCTATTTTATCACGTCCCTCTAGGTACCTTAAAATGTTAACATTCGACTGTAACATCTGCCTAACCACCGAGGTCACACTTACTGGCCTAGTGTCCTTTCTCCCTTCCTTTCTGCCTCTCTCCCTTTTTGAAGAGTGGAGTGACACTTGCAATTTTCCAGTTTTCCAGAAACATTCCAGAGCCTAATAATTCTTACAAATCATTACTATTGCCTCCACAATCTCTTCAGCCACCTCTTTCAGAACCCTGGGGTGTAGACTATCTGGTTCAGGTGTCTTATCTATCTTCAGACTTTTCAGCTTCCCAAGAACCTTCTCTCTCATCATGGTAACTTCCTACTTCATGATCCCTGACACCTGGGACTTCCATCATACTGCAGTGTCTTCAACAGTGAAGACTGGTGCTCCCCAGATATTTATTCACATCCAGTAGTACCCATTTCCCCATTTGCAAACAGTGATATTTTATGGAAGATGATGTCAATAGCTACAATAGAACAGCAACCACAGCTCCTGACATACGGCCTATATCATCAAGCGATAATCATACTTCATGTTTCCTGTAAAGATGGCCACCTGGTCTATGAATTGATAAGTTACTTACCTTCACAATAAAGTGAATATTTGGAAAGGGAATCACAATGAGATTCAATTAACTCAGACAGAAAAAAATCTTAGTTTAATGACAAAAAAATTTAAATAGATGACATGCATCATTTAAATTCAACAGCTTGTTTCAGAATTTCTTCTAGCATTTGAATACAAATCTGGTTAAAGCCTTCAGAGTTGTTTGCAAAAGAAACTCCCTTGACTTCCATTTTCAGAAACTATTTACCCAGCTCCTGATCTTTTCCTCTCCTAGAGATGACGCTCATGTCAAATAAATGTTCTTTTGAAAAGTGAAAGCACCATGTAAAATGTGGTCAAGTTCAGAAACAATCAGCAGATATTGAAAGAAAATGTGTAAGAGTAAAACAGATTTTTTTAAAATCAGAATCTTTTTGCTATCATATTAAGTCCAGTATATGATGGCTCCAGGCGATACTGGAATTCAATTGGTCAATTTGTAAAATATTAAGATGTGACCAGATGGTGTAGTTATGAAAAAGTATTGAATTTGAGAGTCTGTGGTAAATGTTCAATGTATGAATATTAAGAATATCAGAAATAAACAAAACACATGGAGGGCTCTGATGGAGCAAGAATCCATCAAAGTCGAGTTAACAGTGGGACCCGGCTCAATAAACAGTAAGTCACATCATTTAATGAAATAATTTCATTGGAGTCAAAAATCCCACGTCTAGTTGTGCATTTTACATAGATATTAAACAAACAGATCTATTAATCAATATCTAAACATACAAAATATTGTCCAAAAAAACTTTGGATTACCTTGCAGATGCTCTTTTCAAAGGGCTTTTTGATTCCAGATCCCAGTAAATGTCAACCAGTATTTTAATACAGGTGTCCGCATGTGAACTCTGAAGAGAGACTCCATCCAACTTTAGTAATAACGAACCAATCTGAGATTTTTTAAAAAAAGTTTTAAATGCAAACATCATAGATTTTACAAAATTATAAAACTAAATTTCAACAACATTGAAAACAATCACTGGTGAGGACAAGGAAATAAAACATGGTTCCATCACAATTAACTTAGTTTCAATTACAAAAGCCATCAAACTAATTCATATCTTAACAAAAAGAAGTTGAAGACTGACATTTATCTTGTAAACCCCAAATAAATAAGTTGCTGAAGTGAACTCATTCAGAACAAACAGCATATGTGAATAGACAAATAGGTCAATGGTCTTACATTCAAATTACAGAAGTGAGAATTTAGTTCTTCCCAGTTTGATTAAGATTATCGACTGTAAATGTCAACCATTTCTCTTCCCTCAAATGCTGCCTTACCAGCAGATTATTTTCAGAGTAGCACACACAAAATGCTGGAGGAAAATGCTGTACTTTTGTCCACAGATGCTGCCTAGCCTGCTGAGTTCCTCCAGCATTTTGTGTGTGTTGCTCGGATTTACAACATCTGCAGAATTTCTCGTTTGCAGATTATTTTCAGTACGTTTTTTAATTTCAGGATTTCCAACATGTTGGGTTTTTTTTTGCTTTTCAATTATCCCTTCTTTGTTATACTTGTGCTAATACAACATCATGGTAAAAGTAGCTTGTTATGTTTATCAGTGAGAATAGGGGAAGTAATAAAAGCTAAAATTAAATGACTGCATATTTTAAAACATCACAAAAATGGAAAATGATTAATTACCATATACAGTGGATTCTGATTAATTGGTACACATCAGGACTAGTACATTTTGGTCCAATTAAGCAGCCACCCAAATTAGCCAAAGTTTCATGGAAATAGGTAAAAAGGTATAAAAAGTCAAAATACTATTTAACTGAGCAACAAATTATGTATTTAAATGAAATACAGAGCAAATTAGAACACTATCAGTACTACTACAGCATTATAAAGTTAGTTCAATTGAGGAACTCATCCAGTGTAAGCTGTTTTCTTTTGATTGACTGTAAACGAACAAAATCAGTGCAGACTCTTAGCGCAGATAATGGACTGCCTTCATACAATGCTTTCGACAAATGCATCTTCCAATACAATTGCTAATATCTTCAAATTCTTCATAGTTCTTAACTTGTTGAAGTAGTGAAATCATTTCATTTTCACTCCCAAAGAAGAGAAAATCTGCAGATGATGGAAATCCAAGCAACACACACAAAATGCTGGAGGAACTCAGCAGGCCAGGCAGCATCTCCGGAAAAAAAATACAGTCAACAGTTCGGGATGATACCCTTCCGCAGGACTGGATAAAAAATGATGAGGAGTAGGTTTAAAAGGTGGGGTAGGAGGAGAGAGAAACACAAGGTGATAGGTGAAACCGGGAGGGGAAGGAATGAAGAGCTGGGAAGTTGATTGATGAAAGAGATATAGGGCTGGAGAAGGGGGAGTCTGATATGAGAGACTCATATCAAGTCCATGGAAGAAAGAAAGGGGGAGGGAGGAGTACCAGAGGGAGGTGAAGGGCAGGCAAGGAGATAAGATGGGAGTGGGAAAAGAGGATGGGAAATGGTGAAGGAGTTGCGGGGGTGCCATTACGGGAAGTTTGAGAAACCTATGTTCATGCCATCAGGTTGGAGGCTACCCGGTCAGAATTTAAGGTGTTGTTCCTCCAACCTGAGTGTGGACTCATTGTGGCAGTAGAGGAGGCCATGGATAGTCATATCGGAATAGGAATGGGAAGTGGAATTAAAATGGGTAGCCACCAGGAGATTCCGCCAGAAGAAGCAGGATCTCCTAAATGAGCAGCTGTCCCAATTAACCAGAATCCACTGTATCAGATCAATGTACATACTTACAATGGGATTTATGGAAATGGTAGTCGACCTTAGGAATTTTTGATTACATTTTGAATCAAAAGATCAACACTCGAGAAAAGATGCACAACTACCATAATTAAATGAATTGCTAACTTCTAATACAGTTCAGGTAAAAACTAAACACACACACACACACACACACACACACACACACACACACACACACACACACTCTCTCTCTCTCAAAAAAAACATGCAGACTCTTGAAAGTTATTTTACAATTATCACTCACTTACCTTTCCTAAAAAAAAACCCAATAAGTATTTGATTTTTTGTTTTGAGTTAAAACATGCACTGGGTGATTCATTTATATGGTCATTACTTATCAATGGGTAAGTAGCCCCACTGCCTTGTGGGCAGCCTCGGGAGAGACGAAGGCTACAGGAGTAAACCCAGACAGTAAATCCAGAGTGGAGCCCCTAAGGCAGCTGGACGTCATTGATCATCCTTCTGGCAGTTCCTGCAGCCAAGCTGGTGCCAAACAGAAGCTTTCCTTTGAACTGCACTGGTGAGGCCGAGAGGGGGATCTTGACGACTGGGCGTCTCAGGGTCTCCATATCTTCCATCCAGACTTCTGATGACTATCATCATCGCCCATTGTCCTTCGAGACGCATAGATGCCAACCAACCAGCTGATCAATTATGCAAACAGCATACTTGTTTTTACATTTGAAGGCTTCTAATGCAAAAGCAGTTGTTTCAAAATACAACCACAAAAAAGGTTAAAAAAGTTACAATTTTATCAGTTAAAAAAAACAAACTGTCTAGGAACACAAATGAAGCAAACAATAAGACTGTACCTTCTTCAATAAGTGCAGCTGTTGGATTCCATCCACAAGTTCCACACACTCCAGCAAAAGTTTTGCAAGATCGTTCTCCGCATCAGATGCTATAACTGGCCGAAGATAGTGAAATATAATTGAGGAAAAGGAATTTAATGAATTCTTCTAAGACTATAAGATATAGAATCAGAATTAGGACATCTGGCCCATTAAGATGATCACATTTTGATCATGATCGATTTACTATTCCCTCTCAACCTCAATCTTACGACTCTTCCCCATAACTTTTCATGCTCTTACTAATCGAGAACCTATCAACCTCCACTTTAATATACACAATGACTTTGCCTCCACAGCTGACTTTGGGAATGAATTCCAGAGATTCACCACCCTCTGGCTAAAGAAATTCCTCCTCATCTCTGTTCTAAAGCAACATGCTTGCATTCTGAGGCTGTGCCTTCTAGTCCTGACACTCCAACAACTGGAAGAATTCTCTCCACATCCACCCTCTTAAGGCCTTGCAATATCCAGTAAGTTTTAATGAGATCACACCCTTCCCATCCTTCTAAACCCGAGTGAGTGCAGGCCCACAGCCATCAAACACTCTTCAAACATTAGCCCTATATTCTCTGGGACCCATCATAAACTTCTTCTGGACCCTCTCCAGTATCAATCTGTCCTAGATATGCGGACCAAAACTGCCCACAATACACCAATTGTGGTCTATCCAATGTGGTATAAAGACTCAGCATTACATCCCTGCTTTTATATTCTCGTCCTCTTGAAATATTAATTGAACAGTAAATGAAAGGCACATAATTCTATATGTTTTATTGCTAATATGTAACGAAGTCAATAGGAAAGTTTGCAGAGTAGAAACACTAAGATAGGTTCAAAGCTATGCCATCAAATGTCAAGTTAGATCATCTCTTGTTAGAGCTGGTCAACGTCTGACCCTTGTGTTGTAAATGGTACCTGCATCCTGATTTCTTGGGCAACAAAAAGCTGTTTGAATTCAAAAGGTCAGACGGCATCTGGGGAGGGAAATGGACAGCTGACATTTCGGGTTTAGAAGCTTCATCTAGACCGAGAGATGTCTTCCAGAATTTTGTTCGTTGCCCAACATCTACAATGTTTTGTATCTCCTGGTTACTTAGTCAAAATCATCATCAAAAACAGCTAGTCCTTTATCCAATCAGTGTTCTCGCAAAATGCATGCCAAAAATGGCATTTCAATATAAATACAAACGTTTGTGTTTATGAACCAAACACATTCTAAATCTAATTAATGTATTTCATTTTAAAATATGCAGATAACTCAGAAAGCTGTACAAATCGTTCTTATCGAATTTAACTTGGGACAGAATTGTAATACACGTGTTTACTTACATCTCAAACTTGCAAGTTTGTGATCATCCAGGATAATCCGACCAACGTCGATGTGTTTCTTCTTCTTGACAACCATCCGTGCCCAGATCGTTTTGAATTGTTGGTGGAAAAACAGTAGAACTTGTTTGTGAGAGTTTTTGAAACAGAACTGGATTTCACGCCAGTTGTCTATCACCTGTTCTAGGCGATAAATTCAATAACAGCAGAAATGTTGTGGGATACAGAAATATATCAGTGCATACGGGTGCCTATATAATGATTAAGAACCCAATTCAGTATCACCAATGTTGTTTCCAGCAGTAATTTTATTACAAACTCCTTTCACCGGTTCACAGTACAAACCACGCTGCCATCTTTGCAACACTTCTCTCGCAACGTCAATTCCGCCTTCGCGTCGGACGAATCCTCCGCAAACTCCACCTCGACACGGCACCGCCCCTGCGTCCTTCGGCCATTGGTTAATGTGGGGGCGCAAGCGCCTGTCGCCGGACAATTGGCTGAGGCCGACGTCAATCCTGGAAGGTTGCCCCGGAGAGTCCCCGGCCAGATGGATACTGAGGATTCCGAGCGCGCTGACAGCCGGCTGTGGGAAAGTTAGCGGCGCAGAGATGGAGGGGGCAGCGGATCATTCCGCATCAACTGCTGGCTTGGGATTTTCCCCCTTTCCCACTGTATCACGGTTTTAACGGATGGAATGGAGCGTTTGATCAGGTAGGTTTTCTTTGCTAGTAGATGTCAGAAGCGGAGATGCTGAATGAGCGGCTCAGCGAGCCCACCGGGGTATTTTTTGCGAGTGATGTCATTCAGTGGTAGTGTGGAAAAGATGCGTTTGAGGCAGAATTTGGGAGTTCCCACTAACCTAGTGGGCACGGTTGCATTGTTTTAAAAGGTTGATTTAAGTAACTGTATATTCCCAACAAGTAAAATATTTAGAGGAAAGTCTAAAGTCTGTCTTATGGCAAAAGTAGAGATTTTATAAGTGGCTTGGGTCAACGAATACTTTTCATTTCAGTAGTACACTATCTTTGCGAAGTTTGTTTATAAAAATATTTGTAAATTAAAATAGGTTGTTTCTTTGTGGAAGAAATTACATTTACTGTTAACCAAAGTTATTTCAATGTGTGTATGAATGTACGTCAATTACGTTTTCGTTTTCAGATGAAGTACCGATTAGTTGAAGTAGAAAGGATCTGTTCTTTTTAATTGGATTGTGGATTTATTTTCTTCCTTGGTAAGATAGAGTTGTTGGAAAGGAAATTGTGTGGACGTTTGAACATAACTCGGGCAAAATAATATAAATGATCATTTTAAAACAGCCAAAACAAATGTTTCTAATACTTTCAAACAAGTAGTCTTTTGCGAATTTTATACGTTTAAAAGATGCAAGTATACTGTATTCTAACCAGAGCGAACCAGTAATTTATTGCTTAAAAATTATTCGTCTTTGGTATTATTATGGTCAAATAGACGTGAATAAAATGAAAGCATTAATCAACGTCCTGGAAATCTATACTCTTCTATAAATTGACAAATGTATATTAAATAAGTTTTAAAAATGAGTTTTTTTTGTCTATAAGTCGGTCTATTCACGGAGAACACAACTTTATAATCACATTAAAGAAAGTATTTCATTCCTGAGCAGACCATGCTTTAGGGATCTTAAAGAGACAATTTAACATATTACCAACAATAACAGCAATAACCTGTTCGCTGTAGCATATGTAGTCCTGGTCTTAGGACACGTGTATGCCTGCTGGAGTTAAATTACTCAGAATCAGTTTGCAGTGTTTCAACCCTTGTAGTTTAATTATATGACTAGTAGTAATTCCGAGCTTCTGATATTTATCCCAGTCAATCCTCTATTAACGATTTTGTATAATTTTACTAAAATAAGTATCTTGCTAAGAGTAATTTTTGTTCTAGGTATTTGCTATATTCCCTGACTACAATTTATTCCTCACTCAGTACAACGGCATTGGACTTAAACCATAATCAAGCTGTTTGATCGTGGATGGTTCCTGTGTGCAAATCATGCTTCCCATGTTGCAGCAGTCTTTCTGCAGCCAAAATGTGTACTCCCCTGGCTGCAAGGCACGTTGGGATGTCTTAAAACAACTGGGAAAGAGACCGCAGAAAAATAATATTGCTGAATCGGAACTTTATACAGATTTCACTACTCTCAGTTCCTTTATCTCTTTTGCACTGGATTGCCACCATTTGAAAAGGTTATTTTAGATATAAATATATTATTCAAAAAATTAAATCTAAACCATTCATTCTTTCACCCTAAGGGAAGGAAAGCAGAAATCTCTATCCAGTTAGCCTTAAATGTGACAGTTTACTAAATTCAAAACAGCCTTTGAAATGGTCCAGGGTAACACACCATTGTATCTCTCTAGGACAAAACAGCAAAAACAGATACAAATGAAATTTAGATTCTTGAAAAAGATGTTTGATAATCACATACACTTGAATTTTTATTTGATTATTCATAAATGTGGTGTGCTTATTTTTGAAATGAATAATAGGATTCATCCTTCATGTTCATAATATATTTTTAAAGATTAATATATAATCTTCATTAACATATTTTTGTACAGAATAAAATGCTACTTGTTTTCTGGATAATGATATGGCTCTTTGCCATATGGTAGGCTTTGGTCTAGGATTACCTGAAGCCAAAATCTTGTTCAATATTTTACTTTAATAGACTTACCCGTATTCAAAAAGCAATTAAAACCGGCAGGCTGGGCAATATCTCTGGAAAGTCAAGCTTTCTAATACCCCAGTACAATTGCCTTCAGATTGCTCGAGCTCACTTTTAAAAATTGCCAAATATCATTGGTCTAAAAATACACCAAGTATAATCTGCATGCAGAGTTCATATATTGTAAAGTCTCTTTTCATATATCTTTTCATAAATGATGCTTTTTGTTTGGGAAGCGTGCTTATAGGGATAGGTTAAATTTAATTGATCATGCATACAAAATTGATAGTCTCTACTCTATAAAGGTGAGCATCATCATTATGTGCCGTGTCACATGACATAGGTGATCGTGGTCTCATGACCATGGTTGTTCTTGACAGTTTTTTCTAAAGTACTTTGCCATTGCCGCCTTCTGGGCGGTGTCCTTACAAGACACGTGACCCCAGCCATTGTCAATACTCTTCAGAGATGGTCTGCCTGGCATCACTGGTCACATAGCCTGGATTTGTGATATGCACTAGTTGATCATCCGACCATCCAGCTGCCCCTCCCCTGGCTTCACGTGACCCTGATTGGGGGGATGGTGGCAAGCAGGTGCTACACCTCGCCCAAGAGCTTTAAGATGGCGCAAGTGAACTTCAGCGACTTCTGGCTGGTAGCTAACAAAACAAGGAAAACAACTAAGTACTTCGTTACTCCCACTTTTTGTGGCAAACAATTGTCACAGGCCAATAGTCTGTAACTTCCCTTTGGACTTTGAGGAAATTTGTTGTAGCAGAACTGAGGCAAGGCACGGTGGCCGCCCGGTCACCAAGAGCAAGGAATTCCTGAGGTTCCGTCAATTTAAGCACTGTGCTGAAGGCTGAATGGAGGCAGTGAGATCCGGCACCAGAGCATACTGAAGCGACTGAACTCGATGTTTGGACAGAGACTTAAGCACAGGGCCAAATTGGAAAGGCCCAGTCAAGACAGTGGAGTCCTGGACCCAGAGCGCGTCAAGGCAATTGAACCCTGTGTTTGGACATCAATTTAGGTGCTGGGCCAGAATGAAAGCTGCAGGGTGTCGGGAACTGAGTTGAGGGATGGGGCGTTTCAGTTCACTGCTCTGCAACTTGGCTCTGTGCTGAACTATGGGAGTCTCTTTGCGGACTTCAGTTCAGAACACTATTTGTTTGCAGTTATTGTTTGCATGACGTGTTTTTTGTCCCTCTGCGCATTTGGTGCTAGACAGTCTTTTTTATGTTTGGCCTCTTTGGGGTTTCTTTGTTTTAATGGCTGCCTGTTAGGAGACAAATCTCAAAGTTGTATAATCTATAAATACTTTGATAATAGATGTACTTTGTACTTTAAACTCTGAACCTGCCAGCTAGTGGAGGGAAGGAATGCCTTACACCTCCTTTGGTAGAGACATATCTCCACCCTGCCACCCAATAAAGATTATACCTTTTAATAATACTTGTACTTAAATAAAACTACCAAGCATTTCCATTTCGGTGGTGCTTTATTACATCCCCCATATACCTGCAAATCCTTAATGTATGATGAATTACTATAAAGTATGATTATCGTTCTAACGGACGCAAATAAAATGCGTGACCACAGGGTCTAATTTTGCCCATTATAATCTAGTGCATTGCAAATAGTTGACATCATCACCTGCAGGAGTGACACTGAACTTGCATCAAACACAAAATGATATATCACTCTAAACTCAGGGTTCCCAATTTTTTATGCCAGGGGACCAATACCATTAAGCAAGCGGCCCATGGTCCACATGTTGGGAACCCCAGCTCTTGACAGTGTCAGTTATTTTCAGTGACACTGAAGAACTCAAGAAGTGTCATATTTTCCTTTCCCTGGGCAAGGTACACCTTTTGTCATGTAGCAGTAATTAAGAAATCAGTAATATCCTATTCAATTTCTAGGTAAAAGAGTATTAATCTTGTGGCAGAATTTTGTCCTTAAAATTGGTGTTTTCTTTACCCATAAAACTTATTAAGCCTGTGCAATCCATTTTCTTAGACATAATCGGTTCTTTCCATATTGTGTTTCTAAACCAACAAACTTGTGGATGTTCAATGCAAGTCTTCTCAAAAAATTTACCAATCAATTTATGTACTGTACCTGTGCTATTCGTAAAGCTTGAGCTTCAATCTTAGGCTGAGCTGCATTGTCATCAATAGACCATACTGCCATTGAGTTTTGGAGTTATTCATTTATCTCTGCAATTTCACAATTGTTTTTAGAATATTGGACATCAGCACATCCAGCCTCAAACGAGAATAAAATTGACCATGGCCGAGTGTTCCGAAATGGCTGGGAATATAGATTGGAAAGAGCGGTGCATGAATCTTGAGTCACAGATGCTGAAGTTTCGCGTGCAGGCCAGTAAAATCCGAGAGCTGCTTGCAGAGAAGGCAAGTAAATATGATCAATTAGAATGGGAGTTTTCAATGAGGTGTGGGTGGGAAAGGAAAATATATGGCCTGAACTAGATTACCAGTTATGTTTGCAAACAGTCTTGCTATCTCAAGTCTATATACAGTATTTTATAAGATCATGAGGCTATAAGATGAAGAAGCAGAATTAGGCCATTTGGCACTTCGAGTCTGCTCCACCATTTCATCACAACTGATCCAAGTTCCCTCTCAGCCCCAGTCTCTTGCCTTCTTCCTGTATCCCTCGATGCCCTGGCCAATCTAGAATCTATCAACCTCTGCCTTAAATATACATAAAGGCTTGGCCTCCACAGTTACCTGTGGCAAATAATTCCACAGGTTCACCACTCTGGCAAAAGGAATTCTTTCTCATCTCCAATCTAAAAGAACAAGCCTCTATTCTGAGGCTGTATACTCTAGTCTTAGACTCCGCCACCATAGGAAACATCCTCTCCATTTCCACTCTATGAAGGCCTTTCAACATTCATAGGTTTCTTGGAGGTCACCCCTCATTCTTCTGAATGACAGTCAATACAGGCCCAGAGCCATCAAACGCTCTTCATATGACAAAGAATCATATTTGTGAACCTCCTTCGAATCCTATCCAGTGTCAGCACCTCTTTTGTTAAATACTGGGCCCAAACCTGCTCACAATACACCAAGTGAAGCCTCACCAGTGCTTTATAAAGCCTCAACATTACATCCTTTTATAACGTTGTCCTGTTGAAAGGAATGCTAACATTGCATTTGCCTTCCTCACCACAAACTCAACCTGCAAAATAACCTTTAGGGAATCCTGCACAAGGACACCCACGTCCCTTTACACCTCAGATTTTTGAATTAGCTCTCCATTTAGCAAATAGTCTTCATTTTTATTTCTTCTACCAATGTGCATAACCATACACTTTCCAACACTGTATTCCCTCTGCCACTTTTTTGCTCATTCTCCTAATCCTTAAGTAGCGCAAATTCTTCTGTAGCCTTTCTTCTTCTTTTAAACTACTTGCCCCTCCACCTATCTTTGTATCGTCCCCAGACTTTGCAACAAAGCCATCAATCCCATCATCCAAATCATTGAGATATAACGGAAAGTGAAGCAGTCCCAACACAGATACCTGTGGGACACCACTCGTCACCAACAACCAGTCAGAAAGGGCTCCCTTTATTCCCATCTTTGCCTCTTGCCAATCAGCCACTGCTTTATCCATGCTAGTATCTTTCCTGTAATCTTTCCTCTTAAATTGTTAAGCAGCCTCATGTGTGACAAATCATCAGTAGCCTTCTGAAAATCCAAGTACACAACATCCACCAATTCCCCTTTGTCTATCTTGCCTGTTATTTCTTCAAAGAATTCCAACAGTTACTAAGCAAGATTTTCCCTTGTGAAAGCCATGCTGACTACAACCTATTTTATCATGTACCTCCAAGTACCGTGAAACCCATCCTTAACAAATGACTCCAACCACTCTTAGACTAACTGGCTTATAATTTACATTCTTTTGCCTCTCTCCATGACACTTGCATTCTCCTGTCCTGAGGAACCATGCCAGAATCCACTGATTCTTAAAAGATCACTACTAATACCTCAACAATCTCTTCAGCCACCTCTTTCAGGACCTTGGGGTGTGCACCATTTGGTTCAAGTGACTTATCTATCTTCAGACCATTCAATTTCCCAACAACCTTATCCATAGTAATGGTAACTTCACACACTTCTGATCCCTAACACTCTCGAATTTCCAGCGTACTGCCAGTGTCTTCCACAGTGAAGACTGAAACAAAATACTTGTTCAGTTCATCTGTCATTTCCTTGTCCCCCATTACTACCTTTCCAGCATCATTTTCCAGTGGTCCGATAGCCACTCTTGCCCCTCTTATACATTTCATGTGTCTGGAGGGACTTCTGGTATCCTCTTTAATGTTATTGGCTAGCTTACTTTCATAGTCCTTGTTTACCACCTTAATGACTTTTTTAGTTGCCTCCATTTGGTTTTTAAAAGCCTCCCAATCCTCTAACTTCCCACTAATTTTTGTTCTGCTATATTCCCCCCTTTGGCTTTTATGTTGGCTTTGACTTCTCTTGTCAGCCACGGTTATCTCGTCTTTAGAATACTTTTCCTCTTTGGGATTTATATATCCTGTGCCTTCCAAATTGCTTCCAGAAATTCCAGCCATTGCTGTTCTGTCATCATCCCTGCCAGTGTTCTTTTTCCGATCAATTCCGGCCTGCTCCTTTCTCATGCCTCTGTAATTCACTTTACTCCACTTTAATACTGATGCATCTGACTTTGGCTTCTCCTTCTTAAACTTCAGGGTGAATTTGATCATATTATAATCAGTTTTCACTAAGGGTTCTTTTACCTTAAGCTCTCTGATCAATTCCAGTACATTGCACAACCCTCTGTCCAGAATAGCTGATCCCCTGGGGTCTCAACCACGAGCTGTTCTGAAATGCTATCTCAATCAACATTCTAGAAATTCCCCCTCTTGGGATCCAGCACCAACCTGATTTTCCCAATCTACCTACATACTGAAATCCCCATAACCCTTCTAACATTGCCCTTTTGGCTTGCATTTTCTATATCCCACTATAATTTGTAGACCACATCCTTACTGCTGTTCGGGGGTATGTATATAACTCCCATCAGGGTCGTTTTACTCCAGCAGTTCCTTAGCTGTATCCACATTGGTACAATGCCATCCATCCCTATGTTACCTCTTTCTAATGATCTGATTCAACTTTTTATCAGCAGAGCCTCACCTCCCCCTTTATTTTCATCCAAAATGCAGAACGTGACTTCTATTTTCTTGTGATGAGTGATGAATAAAGCTGATCTAATTCACAGCTATTTCATTCCACCCAGGAACTTCAATAAAATATAGTGTGAAATTAAAAATAATGTTGTGTAGCTCAGTCTGTTAACCCACAAATCATGACAGGACAAGAAAACGATCCTCGGATCTGATGCGACAAAAGATGAGAGATAAAAGGCTGCAGCTGCTTGAATCCTGAGTAGCAAGCAGTCACTCAGCAGCTATGTGAGGAGAAGGAATTGTCAACATTTCTGGTAACAGCCCTGAATCAGGAACTGCTGGCTGACCAGCTGAGTTCCTTCAGCAGATTATCTGTAGCTAACGATGACCATATTTCCAGAGGTGGCAAGATGCTGTTGCGCACAATGGCCTATAAAATGACAACAAAACATTTTTACTCTTGTATTTAAATCCTTTTGCAATCAAGGACTGCAGGCAGTTCTTATGAAGGGATTTTGTTCTGAAATACTCACTGAACTGCAGAGTTTGTCTTTTATTTAAGAAATACAGCATCTGCAGTTTTTTTTTAAAAATTGCAGTTTGCCTTCTGATTGCTTGTTGTGCTTGTATGTTAAGTTTATTTTTCTTGTGTGGTTATTCAAGTCTGTTCAACTGTTACTTTGCTTGAGTTCCAGCTAGTCTCTGGATATCATAGTTTCTCTGGAATTCATGACTGGATTTAGTAATAGTCATTTTATATTTATATCTTAGTTTCACTTGCATGGAAATATTTTCTGCAAGTCTACCTTATCAATCCATTTCATACCACATATCAAATACCAGAAAGAAATCCACTGTGTCTTCTCTTTTCAAGTCAAAACAATCCACTCTATTCAACCTTTCTCGGCAGTTATAATCTTTCAGCCTGTAACTAACCAATCATTTTGCAGCTTCTCCTGTTTAAAATATGGAGACCATAACTCTTCACAGTTGCTCCTCTTCTTGAACACTGAGCGTGTCTCCATCGCTTCTAAAATCGATGGTTCGGTTGGAGTTCATCTATGTTTCTGTAACCCGTAGTATCCACTGCACAGGGGGTTGGCCTGTACAGCTTCACCAGAGTGCTACAGCCAGCTTTACCTGTTTCCACCTCGCACGACGGGGACCTACGGTTGGACTTTGAGAAGAAACTATTCAATGTTCCCTATTTATTTAACATGAGACTTTTTCTCAATTGTCTGGCACAATGCTTTGTTTGCTTTCTACACAAAATTTACCTCAACTGCTGTTTCAATTAATTCTTTTTCCTGATGCACAACATTTTTCTATTTAGAACCATAGAACCATATAGAACATTACAGCACAGAAGCAGACCTTTTGGCCCTTCTTGGCTGTGCCAAACCATTTTTCTGCCTAGTCCCACTGACCTGCACCTGGACCATATCTCTCCATACACCTCTCGTCCATGTGCCTGTCCAAGTTTTTCTTAAATGTTAAAAGTGAGCCAGCATTTACAACTTCATCTGGCAGCTCATTCCACACTCCCACCACTCTCTGTATGAAGCCCTTCCTAATGTTCCCTTTAAACTTTTACCCCTTCACCCTTAACCCATGTCCTCTGGTCTTCTTCTCCCCTAGCCTCAGTGGAAAAAGCCTGCTTGCATTCATTCTATCTATACCCATCATAATTTTATATACCTCTATCAAGTCTCCCCTCATTCTTCTACGCTCCGGGGAATAAAGTCCTAACCTATTCCACCTTTCTCTGTAACTCAGTTTCTCAAGTCCTGGCGACATCCTTGTAAACCTTCTGTGCAATCTTTCAAACTTATTAATATCCTTCCTGTAATTTGGTGACCAAAACTGCACATAATACTCCAAATTCGGCCTCACCAATGCCATTGGTGAAATGTTTCTCATCAAGGTGTGAATACTTCACTACTCCTGCATCCTGATTCAAGGTTTTGATGCAGAATATCAACAATTTCCTTCCGCTCCCTCAGCCCACCCCAGCAGATTGTTTGTTGCCCTGTATTCCAGGATATGGAGTGTCTTGTGCGTCTTGTTTTTGTTACTTCCCTGACTAACATGGCTATTCACACACCTATCTCTACTGAAATTCATTTGCCATTTAAGACGCACAAAATGCTGGAGTAACTCAGCAGGTCAAGCAGTATCAGTGGAAAGGAATAAACAGTCAATGTTTCGGGTGCGAACCTTCATCAGGACCAGAAAGGAAAAGGGAAGAAGCCAGAATATGAAGGTGGGGTTGGGGAAGGAGTACAAGCTGGAAGGTAATGGGTGAAGCCAGGTGAGCGGGAACTGAGAAGCTGAGAGGTATCAGATAGAAAAGATAAAAGGCTGAGGAAGAAGAAATCTGATGGGAGAGGAGAGTGGACCATGGGAGAAAGGGAAGGAGGAGGCGATAGGCAGGTGAGGAGAAGAGAGGAGGTAAGATGGTGCAGCTTCAGCACCTTCACGAAGACACTTGAAGGTGTTGAGCACCATTGCTCCATCCACCACAGGCAGGATTTCTTGGTGCCCAACCATTTTAATTCCAAATCCCGTTCCTACTCCGACATGTCAGTCCACGGCCTTCTCTACTGCAATGATGAGGTCACTCTCGTTGGAGGATCAACGCCTCATACTCTGTCAGAGTAGTCTCCAACCTGATGGTATGAAAATGAGTTCCTCTAACTTCTGGAAATTTTGCCCCTCCTCCTTCCCTTTTCTTCAATTTCTCACTCTGGCTCCCCCTTACCTTTTCCCAAGACCCCTGTTGAGGGCAGAACCCTCCACCTCAGGGAGAGGAGATTGAAGATGTGTGGATAGTCAGAGGCTTTTTCCCAGAGTTGAAATGGTTGCCACAAGAAGACACAGGTTTAAGGAGCTGGGGAGTAGGTACAGAGGAGATGTCAGGGGTAAGTTTTTTACTGAGAGAGTGGTGAGTGAGTGGAATGGGCTGCCGGAAACGGTGATGGAGGCGGATACGATAGGGTCTTTTAAGAGACTTTTGGATAGGTACATGGAGCTTAGAAAAATAGAGGGCTATAGGTAAGACTAGTAATTGCTAAAGTAGGGACATGTTCGGCATAATTTTGTGGGCCGAAGGGCCTGTATTGTGCTGTAGGTTTTTTATGTTTCTATTTGGCAGAGATTGGTGCTGGGATCAGGGGCGGGTAGAGGTTTGGAGCGGTTAGGGAGGTTGGAGAGTTGGAGGGGTTAGGGAAAATGGGAAGGGAGAAGGTGATGGGCTCAGAGGTGTGAATGGGGTAAGAGGAGCAGTGGGACCCAGTGGCAGTGTGGGATGTCACGGTCTGGAGACAGTCAGGGTGGGATTGGAACCATAGCAGTGGAGGAACCTGCCTGGAGAAGCTGTGGAAAATGAGGGAAATGTCTAAGGCTGCAGGATATGAGTTAAATAGGAAGTAGGTGAAGCATTGGCAGTTAGAATTTAATCAAGATAATTGCAAGGTGATGCATTTTGAGAAGTCAAATAAGGGTTGGGCACCTACAAGAACTGATGGGGTGCTAAGGAATATTGATGAACAGAGGGACCTTGGGTCCAACTTCCTGAAGATGTAACGCAGGTGGATAGGGTGTTGAATAAAGCATATTGTATGCTTGCCTTCATAGGTCAGGGCATAAACTATAAGACTTTGGATGTTACATTGTAACTGTACAAAACACCAGCTGCATTGCTCCTGGAATATTATGTGCAGTTTTGGTTGCATACTATAGGAAGGATGTGATTGTGCTGGAGAGATAGCAGTACACATTCGCTTGGATGTTGCCTGGACCACTTTAGTAATGGGGAGTGAACAGAAACTTTGGGTTTGTTTTTCCAGAGTAACAGAGGCTGAGGCATGATCTGCTAGAGGTACATAACATTGTAAGAGATTACATAGGATAGATGGAATCTATTTCCCCCCCTCCCCATGGTAGGGAAATCAAAAACAAAAAGGCATAGGTTTAAGGTGAGAGGAAGGAATTTTAAAGGGGATTTGAGGAGTTTCTTTTTACACAAACTGGTGGAATCAAACACAATCACTAGGTTTAAGGGACATTTTGACAAGACACTTGCATAGACAAGGCATAGAAGGATATGGATCTAATACACAGAAATGAGGTTGGTGTGTATGGGCAAAATGGCCAGTATAAATGTGATGGGCTGAAGGGTCCCTTTCTGTGCTATGCAACTCTTAGCTGATCAGGTATATGATACATAAGTTCAGAGGAATGACTGTGATTGAAATAGTGCTGCTTCTAAGAAATAATCGCGTATGGTGAATGAAATACCCAAGTAACTTAATTCATGCATTAACAAGCATGAGTCAGCATAAAGAACTGCTTGTACAGTAGCACAATGGTACAACTAGAGGAGACACTGCATCATAATCCCAGATACCCTGTCACAGTTGTGATCTCAGGTGTTGTTTGGAGTCTGCATGTTCTCCCTGTGACCATGTGGGTTTCATCCCACATGCCAAAGATGTTGGGGTCCGTAGGCAGATTGCCCCTGGTGTGCAGGGGAATGGTAGAATCAAGGGAGCATTGAAGGTGGAATGTAGGGAGATTGGTATTAATGTGGAGAGTTCCTGTGGACTTGTTAGAAGAAGGCATGGAGCTAAAGGTATTACTCCAGTGCCCCCTACCACATCCATACCATTCCCAAGACCATAAGGAAAGACTCTTGATCTCGTTACGATCTCCTTATACTTGAAGGAATGCGGAGGGAATGATATGATTGTGGGAATTGTCTGGTATGGGATTGTACTGCATCAGATAACAATTATGAGACAGAACCTGGTGTTTATTAGAGAGACAAATATTCCAAGCATTATTTCCCACTTCCCTTTTAAAACAATGCGAGATCATAAACAAATTTGCTGGAGAAATATTTTAAAATAAACAGTTCTTTTTTAGTTTCTGAATGTTCAGATTAATGGAAACATGGCACGAAAAATCACTACTGTGCTATAAATCAAATTTATAATAAAATGATGAAACTATTCCGTAATGCAAAGTTAGCGGAGTGAAAAGCTAACCTTAAATAACTTTTCTAAAATGCTTTATATTTGATTAAAAAAATCAGTTCACTAATTTTGGCCTACAAATTCTAGTTCTAGTGAGTGGCCAAGGATTCGACAGTGCTGTTGAGGTCAGGCTGGCAACCAGGTTGAGGGCTCAGGCAGGGTCGGGACGCCAAGCGATTAAAGATATGGGTCTTTTGGTCCTAGGCAGGAATACCGTATCCGGGGGATTGGGATAGAAAGTGAATAGTAGTCGGCAAGGTAGCAGTTGGCATTAGAATTGGTTTATTATTGTGACATGCACTGAGATACAGCGAAAAATGTGGTTTTGCAAGCCACCTATAAAGAACATTTTAAAATCTAGGTACGTTGAGGTAGTGCAAGGGAAAAGGAATAACAGAATACAGAATATAGTGTAATAGAAAGTGCATTGCAGGTCCATTTGGGGACTAGAAATGTAGTTATTGTTACCACTCTGGATAAAGTCAGTCTTTTTTAAATTGAGATACAGTGCAGAATAGGCCTTTCCGGCACAATTTACAATGGCCAATTAACCTACCAGCCAGTACATCTTTCGAATGTGGAAGGAAACCTACTGGTCACTGGGAGAATGTACAAACTCCATACCGGTAGTGGCGGGAATTGAACCATGGCTGGTATAACTGTGGCTGGTACTCTAATGCGTTGTGCTAACCACTAGGCTACCATGCTGATCAATGTGATTATATTTCTAGGCCAACCTGCCCGCGTTCCAGATAAAGTTAAAAATCATAATGCAAGCAAGTCTGCTTTTTATTTTTACCTCTAATGTCAAAGGATACATTAAAGTTAAATGGCAATAAGCTACTGACAGTTGGACAGACAGACATAATTTATTGATCCCGAGGAAAATTGGGTTTTGTTACAGCCGCACCAAGAACAGTGAAGAAATATAGCAATATAAAGCCATAAATAATTAAATAATAATAAGTTAATCATGCCAAGTGGAAATAAGTCCAGGACCAGCCTATTGGCTCAGGGTGTCTGACACTCTGAGGGAGGAGTTGTAAAGTTTGATGGCCACAGGTAGGAATGACTTCCTATGCCACTCTGTGCTAATAGCAATAACATAAAGTGACAGAGAAAAGGATCTTGCAGATTTGGAGGATAGTGCAGCCCAGTACAGATGGTCTAAATTTGATCTATGTAGCCCAATAGAGAGACTACTCATTCCTGGCCAACTATAGGTCTCAAGGGAAAACTATTGCAAACAACGCCTTGTCCTGTAATGAACCACTAAGAAATGCTTTCCAGAGTGATATTTTAATCTGTGAAATGATTTTATGATGATTACTTACTGATTCAAATGCTTGAATAATATTGAGTGCATTAACAGAAAGAAATTTGAGAAATCAGGTTTAGGTATTAACGCTGAGGGATAATTAAGGGATAATTGGATCAAGAGCTCAGCAATACCAGAGCCCTGCTTGATCATTTTTCATTTAGTATCTGGACGTATGTGTTCTCCTGCAGCAGTCACAAGATGATACTTAAAAGTAAGAATGCCTGCTAGGTCCCTTTTATCTTGAAGAGTAAAATTAATTACAGTACATTCTCTGCCAATGTGCTTAAGCATGAATCCAGAATTGAAAATTGCTGCATCATTGTTGCATGGTAGCACAATGCACCTGAGACTAAAAACACACTAAACTATTTATTGCTTGTCTAACATTCAGACATGCGAGATCACTGGTCTTGCTTCAAAAATGTGAACCTATTGAATTCCATTCTATTAACTCACTGAATAATTAGAGAATTCATTTGTGGATTTGATTCGCACTCCGTGTCAGCAAGACCAAGGAACTGATTAGAGGCTTCAGGAGAGGGAAACCACAGGTCTATGAGCCAGTCCTCATCAGAGGATCTGCGGTGGAGAAGGTTAGCAACTTTAAATTCCTGGGTGTTGCTATTTCAGTGCAATTGTTAAGACAGCACAGCAAGACCACTACTTCCTGAGGAGTAGGCGGAGATTTGACATGACTTCTGAAACTTTGACAGTACTCTATAGAGGTGTAGTGGAGAGTGTATTGACTGGCTGCATTGTAGCCTGATATGGAAACACCAATGTCTTTGAATGGAAAATCCTATCAAAGGTTGCAGATTCATGGGTAAAGCTCGCAGATTCGCAGATTCATGGGTAAAGCTCTCCCAACCACTGAACATATTTACATGAAATGCTGTCATAGAAAAGCAGCACCTATCACCAGAGATTTCCACCACCTGTCGTGCTCTCTTCTTGCTGCTACATTCACGTAGAAGTTACAAGAGCCTCAGGACTCACACCACAAGGTACAGGAACCGTTACTACCCCTCAACCATTGGTCACTTGAACAAAAGAAGATAACTTTCTTGTCCCATCATTGAAATGTTCCCAGAACCAATGATCTCACTTGAAGGTCTTTATCTCATTATCTCATGTTCTCATTATTTATTGCTACTCATTTATATTAGCATTTGCATGATTTGTTGTCTTCTACACTCTGGTTGGTCTTGCATTGATCTTATCATAGATAGCATGCGATAGACTTGCTGAGTACTTGTACTAGAACATAAATCTCAGAATTGTATATGGTGATATATATGTACTTTGATAATAAAATTTACTTTTTATTAAGTGGATCAGCAAATTTACAGATGACTCCAAGATTGAGGGGAAAAGTGGATGGCAAGGAAGGTTATCATGGCTTGCAGAGGGGTCTGCATCAGTTGGAAAACATAGAACATAGAAGAAAGAATATCTACAGCACATTAGTGGCCCTTCGGCCTACAATTTTGTACCGACCATATAACCAAAAGCTGCCTAGAATTTCCCTACCGCAGAGCCCTCTATTTTTCTAATCTCCATGTATCTACAGTATCTAAGAGTCTCTTAAAAATGCTATTGTATCCACCTCTTTGGGCTGAAAAATGGCAAATGGAATCTAATGCAGAAAAGTGTTAAGTTTTACACTTCGGTAGGACCAACCAGGGTAGATCTTACAGTGTGAACTGAGGAGTGTGGTAGAACAAAGGAATCTGGGAATACAGTTTCATAATTCATTGAAAATGGTGTCACAGGTAGATGGGGTCATAAAGGAACCTTTTGGCATACTTGCCTTCATAAATCAATGTACAATATTGAGTATAGCAGATGGGATGTTATGTTGAAGTTGGAAAAGATGTTGGTAAGGCCTAATTTGGAGTATTGTATACAGTTTTGGTCACCTACCTACAGGAAAGATTTAAACATGTTTGAAAGAGTACAGAGAAAATTTACAAGGATGTTGCCAGGTCTGGTGGACCTGAATTATAAGGAAAGATTGAATAGGTTAGGGCTGCATTCCTTAGAACGTAGAAGATTGAGAGGAGATTTGATAGAGCTGTACAAAATTGAGGGTAAATGCAAGCAAGCTTTTTGCACTGAGGTTTGGTGGGTCTGCAGAGATTATATGTATAGGGTGAAAGGTGAGAATTTCAGGGGAACATGCGGGAAAACTTTTTCACTCAGAGTGTTGTGAGGGTGTGGAATGAGCTGCCAGCACTAGTGGTGCATGCAAGCTCAATTTCAATGCTCGAGAAGTTAAGTAAATGGGTGGTAGGGGCATGCAGGGCTATGGTCCTGGTGCAGATTGATGGGAGTAAGCAGTTTAAAAGGTTTTGACATGAACTAGATGGGCCAGAGGGCCTGCTTCTATGTTGTACTTCTCTATGACTGCATTAAACTTTGATGATCACATACTGTGTTTAATATTTCCTGCGATAATCAGTAACTGCTTTGAGGTCCACAGCAACGTAAACTGTAGAAGATAAGACTATTTTTTAGAAAGGCAGAAAGTAAACAATAGCGGATTTGGATGGATTTGAATTCAGCAATAATGCTAGAAACTGTAACAACAGGGTAATAGAGCATAGCAATAGGCCATTTAGCCCAACTGGCCCATGCCCATGGCCCATGCCGAACACCACATCCTCCCTGCTAGTCCTAGTTGCCTGCATTTGCCCCATAGCCCTGCAAGCCCTTCCCCTCCATATAGCTATACAAGTGCCTCTTCAATGCCTCAATAGTATCCACCTTGACCACTTCCTCTGACACCTCATTCCAGGTACTCACTACCCTTTGTGTTAAGATCAGTCTCTTTAAATCTCTCCACTCTTATCTGTGCCCTCTAGTTTTGTACTCCCCAACATCGAGGAAGAGACTGTGTGTGTCCACCTTATGACCCCTCATGATTTTATGAACTTCTATGAGGTCTCCCCTCATTCTCCTGGGCTTCAAGGAATAAATATCCTGCATGGCCAACATCTTACCTATATCTCAGGCCCTCTAGTCCAGGTAGTGTCCTTCTAAATCTCTTCTGTACTCTCTCCAGCTTGACAATGTCTCTTCTATACCAGGGCTACCAAACCTAAAACACAATATTCAAAGTGTGGCCTCACCAATGACTTATGTACCTGGAATTGGAATTGGTTTATTATTGTCACATGTACTAAGACACAGTGAAAAATTTATACAGATCAAATCATACACAATGCATTGAGGGCGAACATTGTAAAACAATAACAATGCAGAATAAAGTGTAACAGCTAAAGAGAAAGTACAGTCCACGTAAACAATAAGGTGCAAGATCATAATGAGGTAGACTGTGAGGTTAAGAGGGCATCTTATCGTACTAGGAAACCCCTTAGCAGTCTTGCAATAGTGGGGTAGAAGCTGTCCTTCAGCCTGGTGTTACACACTTCAGACTTTTGTATCTTCTACCCGATGAAAGAGGAAAGCAGAGAGAATGCCTGGGTAGGTCAGGTCTTTGATAATGCGGGCAGTGAGAAATGTAGACAATCCATGATGGGAATGTGTTGATCTGTGTCCAAAACTCTGCAGTTTCTTACAGTCATGTACAGAGCTATTAAACCATACCAAGCTATTAAACATCGAGATAGGATCATTTCTATGTATTTTATATCTAAATAAACTTAATTCATAATAAAAATATTATTTTTTAGAATAAACCATGCAATGTGTTTTCATTCGTTTATCCATAGTCAATGTGTTAACTAGTGTTCTAATTCATTCCTTAAAACTAATAGGATCGTTGCCACTTGTGTACCACCGCAGGGGGCCACTACAACAATAACTGAAGGGCTCTCTCATCCAACCCGGCCTCTTCCTTTCTATAGTAATGTACTTCAATAAGAATTGGTAAGGGTTCACAGAGACATGACAACTGTCTTCAGCCACCTGAGGATGTAGGGGCATTGGTGAGCTATCTTGGCTGTAGTGTCCCTGGCTGTGACATAATGTCCCTACTCCTAAATCTGATGCCCGGCATGGTAAAACCCAGCATACTAAACACCTCCTTCACCACCCTATTTACTGGCACGGCCAATTTCAGGAAACAGTCCGTTCAGAAGTGTCCAAAGTGCAGCACCTCACATTTATTTAAGCTGAAAATCATTGCCATTCCTCAGTCATCTCCCTAATTGATCAAGAACTCTTTTCTTGAAACCCACTGTATTAGCAAAACCCTCTGTGCTAGCCCTCTAATTTGGTATCACTGGTAAACTTGCTAATCATAAGAGCATAAGACTTGGGAGCAGAATTAGGCCATTCAGCCCATTGAGTCTGCACCACCATTCCATCATGCTGATCCCAAATCTCATTTAACCCCATATACCTGCCTTCTGGCCATATCCTTTGATGCCCTGACCAATCAGGAAATGATCAATTTCTGCCTTAAGTATATCCACAGACTTGACTTCCACCACAGTCTGTGGCACAGCATTCCACAGATTCACTACTCTCTGGCTAAAAAAAAATCCTCCTTACCTCTGTTCTATAGGGTCACCCCTCAATTTTGAGGCTGTGCCTTCTAGTTCTGAATACCCCCACCATAGGAAACATCCTCTCCACATCCCCCCATCTGGTCCTTTCAACATTCGGTGGGTTTCAATGAAATTCCTTCACATTCTTCAACTTATTCTACAGGCCAAAGCAGCCATACCTTCTCATATGTTAACCCCTTCTTTCCGGAAATCATCCTCGTAAACCTCCTCCGGACTCCCTCCAATGACAATGCATCCTTTCTGCACAGCCCAAAACTGTTGACAATACTCTTTAAGTGCATTTACCTTCCTTGCCACAGACTCACCCTGTAAATTAACCTTCTGGGAGTCTTGCATGAGGACTCCTAAGTCCCTCTGCACCTCTGATGTTTGAACCTTCTCCCCACTTAGATAATAGACCACACTATTGTTCCTTTTACCAAAATGCATTATCATTCATTTTCCAACACTCTATTCCATCTGCCACCTTTTTGCCCATTCTTCCAATTTGTCTAGGTCCTGCTGCAATCACATTGCTTCCTCAGCACTACTTACCCCTCCACCTATCATTGTTTCATCCACAAACTTTGCCAAAAAGCCATTAATTCCATTATCCAAATCATTGACCAATAACGTGAAAAGCAGCAGTCCCAATACTGAGGAACACCACTAGTCACTGGCAGCCAGCCAGAAAAGGCCCCTTTATTCCCACTCGCTGCCTCCTGCCTGTCAGCTATTCCACTATCCATGCCAGTATCTTTCCTGTAAAGCCTCAGGATTTTATCTTGTTAAGCAGCCTCATGTGTGGCACCTTATCAAATCCCTTCTGAAAATCCAAGTAAATGACATCTACTGACTCTCCTTTGTCCAACCTTTGTCTGCATTTGTCCCCAATTATTGGCTTGTCCTTCCTTACACTCATGTTACATCCATCTTCTAATTGGAAACCTTCTTTCTCATCCTCAGCTCTATCATCCTGGTTCCCATCCCCCTGCCATATTAGTTTAAACTACTCTCAACAGCTCTAGTAAATCTGCTGCAAAAATATTGGTCCCCCTCAGATTCAAATTCAATCTGTCCCTTTTGTACAAGTCCCACCTGCTCCAGAAGTGGTCCCAATTATCTAGAAATCTGAATCCCTGTCCCCTGCTCCAATATTTCAGCCACACATTTATCTGTCACCTCATTCTATTCCTATCCTCACTGTCGCGTGGCACAGGCAGCAATCCCCTGATTACTACCCTTGAGGTCCTGCTTCTCAGCTTCCTTCCTAGTTCACTGTATTTTTTTTGTTCTTTTATTTCATGTTCTGTATATTCATAATTAACACTGACCCCTGGGGCACTCCATTAGGCACAGGTCTCCAGTCGGAGGATTAACTTTCAACAATCACTTTCTGCTCCATTTCACCAAGCCAATTTCTGAATCCACCTCGCTTGCTTCCCCTTGGATCCAAAATGACCTAACCCTCGAAATCCGTCTGTCTGCCACCTTCATTTTTGCTGATCTAGATACCAAGCAAACATAGTCTATTTAGATTAAATCAAGGCCGACCCTGTGCATACAACTAAGGAGTTTGGATATAAAGCATAATCTCCAGCCACTGTGTATTTCCAGTGTTATTGTAACATAAGGGAAATGATATGAAGTGTAGATAATTGAGTTGTGTTTATTCTGGAAAGGCAGAGACTTTGATTTTCACAGACAATCTCACGATTGCCTTATCACGTAGCCATGGTCTGTGAATCTGACTCAAATTATGGCAAATTGCTCCTTGAAATATTTTTTTTCATTTCCGATGACCTCTTCCGCCTAATGGAGAAAAACTTTCTAAATTGTATGTTCACTTCTTGGTTTTTGTTGAATTAGAGCTTGGAGTATTGACGGATACTAGATATTAAAATTGATTAGTTGGATTTTGCAGTCTCAGAGATGGAAAGCGATTATATTATGATTTCCCCCCCCCCCCCCCGCCCCCCCGGCTTTCCACACAACTGAATTCTCCAGTTTTAGATGGTTCAAGTGCTTCTTTCTAATGCTTCCTTCTTCTTTCCAGGGAAGTTGATAGCTTTTGTTTGCAGCCTCCTATAACATCAGATAGAATGAAAACTCCTTAAGTGAGGTTGCATTTGGGCCACACACTTTTTTTTATCTTGTTGAAATTAACTTTGCGTACACTTCCAATATTGTGCAGGTGCTCTTTGTAATGTCAAGCCTGGATGCAAACAATTAATCTACACATCCAATAGATGCAAAAAAGTAAAATAAAAGGAGAAGGAGGCTACCTGGCCCCTCAAGCCTACACTGCTATTCAATTTGACCATGGCTAATCTACCCCAGAACTCAGTAACTTCTCTGTGCCAAATCCCCTTAGCCTCCAAAACCCCCGGTGTAGGAATTCCAGAAAAAAATCCCATGCTCAGTTCTAAGTGGCAGCTAGGAAAGAAGGTACAGTGTCACCCATTTCAAGACTCCCCTATGCACGTAAACATCTCGACATCATTCCTATCAAGTCCTCTTAAGATCGTGTAATTTTCAGTATGATCACCCTTCATCCTTCTAAATTCCAAAGAAGACAAATCCCAAAAAAAAGACATTGATGTAATTGTTTTATAAAGGCATTGGTTCAACATAAATATCTTAAAAGCTGATGATGTTCTATATAAAACGCTTTCATAGTGGTGATGCAGGAAATGCAACAGCATTTCACTTGCAGTACAGTCTTGCAAGTATTAATAATCAATAATATTGATTTGCTGGGACTCCAGAGTTGATTGCTTCAAAATATTGGCATTGGATTTTCTCTACGTTCCTGGAAAAGAGGAAAGGGCCTTGGTTTAACATTTCATCTAAAGTTAGGTCCCTTTGGGGTAGAGCTCATGTAGTAAGTACACTTGGGTATCAGCCTTGTATGCTGTGTTCAAGTCTCTGGAATGGGTTTTGAACCCACAAGGTTCAGATTCTGAGATGAGAGTGCCAATAACTAAACCAGAAACAATTCCTGCAGATAACTGTGAGAAGCTCTACTGATGCAACAATTCAGCACTGCCCTAACTATTCAAGTTCAAGTTTATTGTCAATTAACCATACGTGTATATACCACCAAACAAGACAATGTTCCTCCAGACTAAGATGCGCAACACACTACATATAACTCTCACATGTAACACATAAGTTAATATTACCTATCTACCTGCTGCCCATTACACCACTGGCGTTCAGGCAGCAATGAAGGTCTTCCATCTCTGCCAGTGTTCAACTCTTCCTGCATCATGTCAGTAGCTTGGTTTTTACTATTGTCAGTCATGCAAGCTCCAGATAGAAGCTCAGGAATACCATCACACTCAGTTGTAGAAGGATCCTTTATTGTTGTTTCTGTAAAAGAGATTGTTGGACAGATGGGAGGGATCATGATAATGCTAAAGGATTCCACATCACATTGCTACCATTTTATGTCATAAAACTGGATGTGAATCTGATTTCAAAGATATTCCAGCTTTGGGTCCGTCTTTTCCTGTTTCTCTTGGCCAAAGTCCTCATTAAGCTTCTGCCTCCTGATTATCTGATGATCAGCCCTATTCCTGTTAAACAGCTAGCTGTCCAATTTTCCTACATTGAAAGTAATTTTCTCTGCTTGTAGTTTGCCATCCTTCCAGCAAAAGTACAGTCAACAGCCCCTCCAATGTAAGCCCCATGACTTCTCTTGATCTCTATCGCCTCATTAGCAAACTCCCTTCCCTTCCAAGAACTTGTGAGCACCTCATATTCCTGGCTGGAGCGTTTATCGATACCTTTAACCTCTCACTTTGGCATTCTGAGGTAGCTACCTGCCTTAAGCAGGCTACAATCATTCTGATGCCCAAGAAGAACATGGTAACATGCCTCAAAGACTATCGTCCAGTAGCACTTACAGTACATCCACTGTAATGAAGTGCTTTGAGAGGTTGGTGGTGAAACATTACAACTCCTGCTGAGGAATGAATTGGATCCACTCCAATTTGTCTACTGTCACAACAGGGCCTCAGCAGATGCCATTTCAATAGCTCTTCACTCAGCTCTGGAACATCTGGTCAGTAAAGTTGCATCTATGGGAACATCTTCATTGACTACCGATCTGAATTCAAAGCTAACATCACCTCAAAGCTCCAAGGCCTTAGCCTCAATATCTTCTTGTGCAATTGGATTGTCGATTTCCTCACTTGCAGACCCCGGTTAGTTTGGGTTGCCAACAACATCTCCCCTCTCCCCCACGATCACCATCACTACAGGTGCACCACAAGGATGTGTGCTTAGCCTCCTGCTCTATTCACTTCATACTTCTGACTGTGAGGCTAATCGCTGCTCCAATGCCATATTTAAGTTTGCTGATGACACCACTGTAGTTGGCTGAGTCAGAGGTGGTGACGAATCAGCATAAAGGAGGGAGATTGAAAATCTGGCTGAATGGTGCCATAACGACAACCTCTCACTCAACATCAGCAAAACTAAAGAGCTGATTATTGACTACAGGAGGAGGAAATCAGAGGTCCATGAGCCAGTCCTCATCGGGAGAGTCAAAGGTGGAGAGCATTGGGAATAGAGGAGCACAGGCTCACGAAAAGCTGCAGAAAGTTGCCAATTCGGTCAGCCCCGTCATGGCATTGTCCTCTCCAGGATCGAGGACACCTTCAAAAGGGGATGCTTCAAAAAGGTGACATCTATCATTTAGCACCCCAACACCCAGGATATCCCTTTTGCTCATTACTACCATCAAGGAGGAGGTACAGGAGCATGAGGACACACACTTGGCTTTTTAGGTTCAGCTTAATCTCCTCCAACATCATATTTCTGAATACACAGTGAACCCATGAATACAACCTCACTGCTTTCTTCCCCTCCTATTGCACTACTGATTTAATTTATAGTTTTTAAATTATGTCTTGCAATGTACTGTTGATGCAAAATGACAAATTTCACCACGTTGATACTGAACCAGATTCTGATTCTGTCAGAGGAAGGCAGCATTCATTATCAAGCACCCGCACCTTCTGAGCCATGCTCTCTTCTCATTGCTGCCATCGAGAAGTAGGTACAGGAGCCTTAGGTCCCACACCACCAGGTTCAGGGACAATTATTACCTATTAATCATCAGGTTCATGAACCAGAGAAGATAACTTCACTCACCCAAACTCTGAGGTCTCAACCGACTCCACAACCTATGGACTCACTTTCAAGGACTCTGTAACACCTGTTCTCAATATTATTTTTTACTTAGTCATTTATTTTTTTTGGTATTTGCTCAGTTCGATGTCTTTTGCATATTGGCTGTTTGTCCATATTTGTTTGTGTGTAGTTTTTCATTGATTCTATCTTGTTTCTTTGTAGTTATTGTGAATGCCCTCAAGAAAATGAATCTCAGCGTAGTATACAATATGGTGACATAAATGTATTTTGATAATAAATTTACTTTACACTTTGAACTCTTAATATCCTTGCCCATGCTTCCAGTTCTCTTGGCTTCCCAATCAGATTTCTACTCCTCCTAAAACTACAGGACACATTGTAAAGTACCATTTTCTGCTGTGTAACTGAAGCCTTTTCACCTGTTTATCATCTGATTGGCTGGAACAAATAAACTTGGAGGGGCGTGTTTTTTAGGCGTGACAGCAGTTCCGCACAACCATTCCACCTCACACCCAAGCTGTCTAAAATCCAGAAAACTGGCTGGTCCCAGATGTCCCTGCAGCAGCAGAAGGATCACAATCTGATGCTGGAACATCTGGGATCTCGCTGAAAGAGAGTGGGTAGATCTAAATGCCACCTTCACAGTATGATTGTAGTTGTGTTTATGTAGGAACAAAACTATCTATGGTAAGTTCACAAGTACAGCACTGTACATGGCACATATATGTATCTAGAGTGCCCAAGGCCTTTGCACTATAATGTACATTGGTTAAAATAGAAGGTGGTTGGGAAACAGGAAGAAGAGTACTTAGCTTTGTATTAGCCGGGTAGTATTAAGTGTTTTTGGTAACTGGAAAGACATAATATACAGTACTGTGCAAAAATCTTAGATACCCTATATGTGCCTGAGACTTTTGCACAGTACTGTACGTGCAGTAGAGGTTTTTATTGATCTCTTTTCAGGAAGTGGGCATTTCTAGCTACGCCCGCATTTGATTTTCCATCCCCATGTGCCCTGACACGATGGATTTGGATTGTGGTTTCACCTCCAGCTTCTGAGTTCTCTGTGATAAAGATATTCCCACAGTGCTCTTTTCCCAGCATTTAGCCCAGTGACCATCAAGGAATAGCAGTTTTTTCCAAGTTAGGATAGTTGCAACTTGAAAGGGAATCTGGCAGTAGTGGTAACCACTTCACCTGCCTATCTGCTGGGGTCGCCTGTTGTGCCCAGTGCTCCCGATGCGGCCTCCTCTACATTGGTGAGACCTGTTGTAAATTGGGGACCGCTTCGTCGAGCACCTCCATTCCATCCGCCAAAAGCCGAACTTCCTGGGAAACTGGAACATATTAATTCCCATTCCCACTCCCATTCCGGCATGTTGGGCCATGGCCTCCCAGTCTGGCATGATGAGGCCACCCTCAGGGTGGAGCAGGAACACCTTGTATCCCGTCTGAGCAGCCTCCAACTTGATGGCATGCATATCAATTTCTCCTTCTGGTAAAAAAGAATTCCCTCCCCCTCCCCTCTTCTTCTATTCCCCATTCTAGCATCTTACCTCTTCTCACCTGCCTATGTTCTCTCCGTTGCTCCCCCGCCGCCCCCACCATCACCCACTTTGGTGGTCCATTCTCCTCTCCTGTCAGATTCCTTCCACCCTACCCCTTTACCATTCCAACCACCTGGCTTCACCTATTTCACCTATCACCTTCTACCTATCCTCCTTCCCCCCACCCCTACCTTTTTATTGTGGCATCTCTCCTCCCTTCCTTTCCAGTCCTGAAGAAGGGTCTTGGCCTGAAACATCAACTGTTTATTCATTTCCATAGATGCTGCCTGACCTGCTGAGTTCCTCCAGCATCTTTTGTATGTTGCTTTGGATTTCCAGCATCTGCATAATTTCTTCTGGTTATGATTTCCTGCAGACCTGGCTCCTTTAACTTTCTTGGTAGTGGAGGCTGGAGGTTTAGAAATTGCTGTCAGAGTAGGCTAGGCATACATTCCTTGCATGGGCTTCACACAAACCACAATATGCCATTGGTGAAGGGAATTAACTTCTAGCTTGGTGCATTGAATGCCTTTTACTGTGGAAATATTCAGTGTTATTGACGCTGGACTCATACAGGCAAGTGTTTCTGGTTCAACTGTATGAATGATAGGAGGGCTGTAGGGTTTCTGGAAGCGAATCATTCATCAAGGGTTACCAGGTTTCTGGCCTGCTCTTGTAGTCAGTGTTTATGTGATAGATCCAGCTGAACATTGAAGGGTCTTTGCCTGAAACGTCGACTGAACTCTTTTCCATAGGTGCTGCCTGGCCTGCGGAGTTCCTCCGGCATTTTGGGTGTGTTGCCGGCTGAGTGTTTATTCACTGTTGACCAAGGTATTAATGGTGGAGGTCTATACCAAAAACAATACAATTAAACACCCCAAGCAGATAGCTAGATTTTCTTTTGCTGACATTGGTTATTACATGACACTTCTGTCATTTATCTGTTCATCCTTAAGAGTTATCCAGGTCTTGCTGCATGAAGGTATGGACAACTTCCTTTGCTGTGGAGCTGCAAACGTATTTGATAATTATGCAATCATTATTGACCATACCCACTGTGATGGTGGATATTTCAGGAGAAAGTTGAGATTGATTGTCCAATTTCTCTCTGAACATGCCAGTGAGTGCTTCAGCCATGTCTGTTCTACAAATTTTCCAATTTCTACTCGCAAATTTCTACAGTTGTATCGTACAGAACATTCTAACTGGTTGCATCACTGTCTGGTATGGAGGGGCCACCGCAAAGGATTGGAAAAAACTGCAGGAAGTTGTAAACTAGGCCACCTCCATTATAAGCACTAGCTTGCCCTGCATTTAGGAGACTTTCAAAAGGCAGTGTCTCAAAAATGTGGCACCCATCATTAAGAACCCCCATCACCCAAGACATGCCCTCTTCTCGTTGCTACCATCAAGGAGGAAGCGCAGGAGCCTGAAGACATTCACACACTGAATGTTTCAGGAACAGCTTTTTCCCCAGCAACGTCTGATTTTTGAATGAACAATGAACCCATGCACACTACCTCACTACTTCTGTTCTTCTTGTTTTGTATTAATTATTTTAATTTAATTTATATGTACATTTATGTATTTCTTATTGTAATTTATTGTCTTTATTATTATGTATTGCAATATACTGTTGTCACTTAAAAAAATTGATGGCATATGTCAGTGATATTAAAATTGGTTCTGATTCTGATTTTTCACTCCTATGGTAGATCTAACAAAGTGAGTAAGTTTGCATGGCCCAAAGTCTTTTAGTGTTAGAACTTGTATGCTTGTAATATAAAGAAAAAGGTGTCCAATGTAGTTTCCCTCCCCCCAGTTGTTTGAGGTTTATGACTCACATGGGCATTCTGAAGAAGGAAGACAGTGACTAAACTTGCATTATATATTGTGTTAGATAATGGCGTCTGCTGCATCATGTAACTTATCTAAGGAAAATGCTGTGATTTTAGCCACTAAATTCTTGTTTGTCCTTCAAAATGCACGTTTTACTGTTTGCAAAGCATCAAATACACCAAATTGTAAGGAATTAAGAATAGTCTGGTTTGCCATAATCTTACTGTGCAAATATATTCTGTTTCGATATGAGATTCTGCAGATGCTGGAAATCCAGAAGAACACACACAAAATGCAGGAGGAACTCAATAGGTTAGACAATGATTCTATGCAAAATGTATAAACAGTCAATATTTTTAGCCAAGACCCTTTTTCAGGACAGGAAAGGAAGGGGGAAGACACCAGAATAAAAAGATGGGGAGGGGAAGGAGGGGCATAAGCATCAGCTAGATGGTGGTAGGTGAAGCCAGGGTGAGTGGGAAAGGTAAAGGGCTGAAGAAGAAGGAATCTGGTGAGGGAGGAGAGTGGACCATGGGAGAAAGGGAGGAAGGAGGGGCATCCATGGGAGGTGATAGTTGAGGAGAAGAAGTGGCCAGTGTGGGAAATAAAAGAAGAGAGGAGGGGAGGGAAAAAAATTCACTAGAAGGAGAAATCGATGTTCATGCCATCAGGTTATGAATATGAGGTGTTGCTCTTCCACCCTGAGAGTGCCACATCATGGCAAAAAAGGAGGCTATGGTCTGACATGTTGGAACAGGAATGGGGATAGGAATTAAAATGGATAGAAATTCAGATTTTGGCAGGTAGTGTGGAGGTGCTTGACAAAGCTGTCCCCCAATTTATGTCAGGTCTCACCAATGTAAAAGAGGTAGTGTCAGGAGCACCAGATACAGTAGATGAGCCCAACAGATTTGCAGGTGAATATTGTTGCTTCACCTGGTAGGACTATTTGGGGCCCAGAATGGAGGCAATGGAAAAGGTAAATGGGCAAATATAGCTTATCTGTCACTTGCAGGGTTATGTACCCAGAAGTGAGATTAGTGGAGAGGGACAAATAGACAAGTGAATCACAGGAGTGATCTCTTTGGAAAGCAGAGAGTGGGAGAAGATAAAGATGTATTTGGTGATAGGGCCCCATTGAACTTGGTGGAAGCTGCAGAGAATGATGTGTTGGATGTGGAGACCAATGGGGTTATAGGTTAGGTCAAGAGGACCTCTATCCCTACTAAAGTGGTGGAAAGCTGAGGCAAGCATAGATGTCTGGGAAATGGAGGAGATGTGTTTGAGGGCAGCGTTGGTGGCAGAGGAAGGGAAACCCCATTCTTTAAAGGAGGAGGACAACTCTGAAGCCCTGGAAAGAAAAGCCTCATCCTAGGAACAGATGCAACAGAGACAAAACTGAGAAAAGGAAACAGCATTTCTACAGGAGACGGGGTGGGAAGAGGTATAGTAAAGACTGCCATTGGATTTGGTAGGTTTATAAAATAAGTACGTAGACAGCTTGTCTCCAGAGGTGGAGACAGAGAGACCAAGAAGTAGGAGGGAAGTATCAGAATTGGACCAAGTGAATTTCAGGGCAGGGTGGAAGTTGGAGGCAAAGTTGATGAAATTGGCAAGCTCGCCATGGGTGCATGAGGCAGCACCAGTGCAGTTGTCAGTGTAGTGCAGGAAGAGTGCAGGAACATTACTAGTGAAGGCTCGGAAAGTAGTGTGTGCAAAAGGCTGGCATAGCTGGGGCACATACGGATGTCTGTGGCTACCCATGGAGTCTGGAGCAAGTGGACAGAACCAAAGGAGAACTGTTGTTCTGAAGGATAATTGTCGAAGGAGAAATTTTATTTACAGCTTAATTCAAAACATATTAAAACATTTTACATCATTTATATGTAATATAGTTGCATAGATAGTTTTTGACAGACGCATACTTTGCTGCAGCACTCACTTGGATGAGGTTTCTGCTGGAATCTGTGGAATGGTGTAGTAATTGGCAGAAGGCAGACTTTGATGAAAGAGAGGCAGAACTTTAACAAGGGGTCCTTCATTGGAGTTGGAGTCTTACGTGTAAGCATGGATGAACTGCTGCAAAGTTACTTTAGAGTACTGTGGCCTATATAATACAACTATATTCTCAGTATGTTGTTAATCCCAATGACCAACAATTGTTATTAAAACCAAGATGTTCTAAGAATTAACATTTTCAGTATTTTAAATTAACATTCATGTTACAGATTGTAAGATTGTGCCTCAAGGGAAAAGTAAACCAGTAAAGTAAATACCACTGAATGCAAATCTACACGTGTGTCACAAAAAATGTAAACTACAGAGCTTGAATAGTTAAAATGACTGTTGATTTGCACCTGGCCAAATAAACAGCTGTGTTCTTTGAAGGAGGACTCAGTGAGGTAAGTGAGGTGAAAGTAAGAAAATCGCAGAAAGAGGAGTCAATTTATTTTCCAGTCTGTTCTGGTGTTTTTGGGTCATGATGAAATCCCCTGATCTTGTGTTTTGTCCATGTCCTTTGACCTCTACTTTGAAAGAAATAGTTTTTTGTCAGCTGTAATATATTTCACAAGATACTTTCAAGCGCTTATTACTACCTTCATTTCACTTCTGATTGTGTCTGTGTATTGAAAAGCATGGCACAAAAAATAGATATTTCATCAAATCCATTTTCACCATTTTGGACACCTCAGTTACAATCAGTTGTTAACCTTCATGTCAGAAGACGGAAATCAAAATTAAGTTAATGCAACCTGTTCTGTTAACTTTTCATAAGCTTTGGCCTTGTTTGGTGGCTCAGGATTAACATGTTAATGTAAACTTCAAGTGTCATTACCAAACTCCGAATCTAGTATTCCAGATGGAGTTTCTGTAGAACAGAAACCTCTGTTTCACTCTGTGTACTCAATTCCTCTAGTTCAGGGGTTCCCAGCCTTTTTTATGCTGTGGACCAAGGCTATTAAGCAAGGGTTCATGGACCCCAGGTTGGCAACCCCTCCTCTAGAGATAAAAGGTCAATATTTTGATAACAATTATATTTCAACTGATAAAATATATCATGCTATTATAGTGATTAGCACAACACTATTACAGCACCAACGACCCGGGTTCAATTCCCACTGCTGTCTGTAAGGAGTTTGTGTGTTCTCCCCATAACCGCATGGGTTTCCTCCGGGTGCTCGGGTTTCCTCCATTTCTGTACCAAGGCAAAATATCTTTCCCTCTTATAGTTCCTAGTCTCTCACTATTAGAATATTTTCGATTGTCTTTCTTGCTCTGATGTGGCAGATCGCAAGTATTTCCTGGACAATAGTTCTTGGGTTGAACAGCTTGACAATGTGTTGTTCTTTTGAATACAGTGCCACTGAGCTTTGCAACAGCACTTTCTGAATTTTAACAAAGATTGTCCTATGGATAATATAATAAAAGCAAGAACATAATGTTGAGGATTCAGAAGGCACTGGTGAGGCCTCACTTGGAGTATTATGAGCTGTTTTGGGCCCCTTATTAAAGAAAGGATGTGCCGCCATTGGAGAGGGTTCAAAGGAGTTCACAGAAATTACCTCAGGATTGAAAGGCTTATTCTGTGAGGAGCGTTAGATGGCTTTGGGCCCGTACTCACCAGAATCCAAAAGAATGGGGAGAGGGGGATATCATAGAAGCCTATCGAATGTTGAAAGGCCTCGATAGAGTGAATATGGAGAGGATGTTTCCTTTGGTGGAGGAGTCTAAGGCCAGAGGGCACAGCTTCAGAATGGAGGTATGTCCATTTAGAAGGGAGATGAGGAGAAGTTTCTTTAGGCAGAGAGTGGTGAATCTGTGCAATTTGTTGTCACAGATCATTGGTTATATTTTAGCAGATTTTTGATTAGTCAGGACATGAAGTGATACCGGAGAAGGCAGGAGATTGAAGCTGAAAGGGAAATGGATCAGCCATGATGAAATGGCAGAGCAGATTCGATGGGCCAAATGGCCTAATTCTGCTCCTATATCTTATGATCTTATCTTATCTCATATTTGATGGTTGAACTTCCTCTGCTACAGCTTTGTCTCTCTATATCACGGCAAATTCCTGCCTCCACCCAATAGAACTGACAATGACTCTGAACCCCATGTCTCCTGCAAACTTGAGTATTGAACTCCGTCAGGCATGCAAGCCACTTTTGAGAGGCCAGTGCAAATTGATTTAGAGTATTAGTTGCATAGTAACTATCGTCATTATTCCCACCACCCTCTACTCTTTCCCACCTCTCCATTATAAAGGTGGTAGGCCCCGATTGTTCCTGTATGTGTGTTAGCCGGCATAGTAGATGTTATGAAAGGTTGCAGCACCGTAGCTGCTATTTGTCCATTATATCACTGATTGTGTCTTTCAGCACAAGCCCAGAAATTTTACTAGGGTCTGTCAATGATCGGGATATGCAGTAAACCTACTCAGTGCAATTATTCCAGCAGGTCTCATTCCACAGGGCCTTGCCATCAGAAAACTGAATGAAAATTTAGCAGTGACTATAACCGGTTCCTCAGACAAACAATCTGAATTCCAACTATACATTAAACACACAATGGCAAGATTTTTTAAAGTCAGAAAATCTAAGAATCGTTAAAGCTCAAAAACATTCAGTCATAGCCCTATAAAAAATACTTAAAACTTGTCGATTAATATATGTGTATTTCCTAACAGCTGCTGCTCTCCACTGAGATCAGTAATGAAGCATTCTGTTCAATCATGGCTTTTCATGTGGATCTCACACTATAAAAGCTGGGAATTGCCACAACCACTTCCTTCCAAGCTGAGCTTCAGCATCACTGTGCATTCAGAGAAACAGTGAACTACTGACTGCAACTTTAAGACCTCAGCATTTACACAAAGCTTCCAAAGGAGTTCAGTTATACATGGAAATGTCAGAGAGAGAGAGTGTGTGTGTGTGTGTGTGTGTGGGAGAGAGAGAGAGAGAGTGGGGGGGGGGGGGAAATGGGAACACAGGGTGGTACTGCCCAACCAGGATTCTTTTGAGGCCTTCATCATTAAAGTAGGAATCTTCTGCAGCTGGCATTTTGGATTGTCTACCACTTTGAGTTGGCACTGTTGCCCTGCTTCTCAAAGCATTCAGTTTCAGCCTCATTTAAAGTTCTAAAATCATTTCTTTAAATGAGACAGGGTTAAATCTTTGACTTGTTCCTGTCATGATGCAGTGGTTTGCAAGCGATAACATCGCAGCCAACCCAGTGATCTGTCTATTCATTTACAATTTCAGACGTTATAAACAAATGCACAGCTTTCCTGTTGCCATCTGACCTTGCAGTGAACTTGTGTATAAACATTTGGAAAGCAGCAATTATTGAAATTCTGAGCTAGCGGATTAATCATACCTTTAATTTGAGTTTAAATCACGTGGGTTGAAGGATATTAACAACTGGAATATTAGAACTATGATTTCTATATCATCTATTTGATTTTTCTCAATTTTTCTTGTAAATTTGTGATGAAATCCATGAAATATTTGAGTGTAGATGATGGCTTAAAGCTTGATTTGTAAATATTTTCTGTTCGAATGCACAAATGTAATCACTAACTTGATCTTACTTGGTCTGATCTGGTATGTCCTTTCACAGTTGGCAGCACTTCCACAGTAAACTACTGTAAGAATTAAAGAAGTTAGCATTGGTACAGAAATAATATGTGGATGGAAAGCTAACACATGTCCTATGCATGATGTCCTACCCAGGTTTTTTTTAAACTACACAGACATTGACATGGTTTACAATAGAGTACAATAATGAAAGTGATGAGAGTACAATAATGTAGTACATTTAAACCAATTTGTAGAAATTTGTTTTCACTTTGACACAAAAGCATCTTTTCTGTTGATCAGTGTCAAAAAAGCCAAATTAAATCCACTGCGATTTGATGTTCTAAAACTATAAAACATGAAAACTTCCAAGAGGGGTGAATACCTTTTATAGGCACTGTATTTATTTCAATCTGCCAATGTTCAAGATTTTTTAAAGTCTTTATGGATTGAAAGGGAGCAAACATTATTTCACTTTTTTTCCAGAAAGGATCAAGAGAGAAAAAGTTAATCTAGAGACTTACTTTGTAGTCAGAATATTTGAGTAATAAAGAACTTAGAAAAGCATGTATGATTGAATACTGTCAGCGTTGTTTTATTAGGAGGTAAAAGCCTTTAACAAAGCTTTTCTTAAATGTTTAAGTTTGGCTATCTGAAAAGTATTTGCATGTTTTTTGATATGTGCCACAAAAGATTTGTACAGGGCTTATTGGATTGTGGTTAGCATATTAATATTTATAGATAATAGAGAGAAAACAAGGTAGAAATGGAAGGGTGTCCTTTGGGTTGACGGGCATCAGGAACTATGTTAATCACAGCTATTTCAATGAACGAAGCTCCGTGTATAATATGTTCAATTTATTGATGACGCAAAATTAAGTTAGAAAATGAATTCTGAAGAGAATTGAAAGACAACGCAAAGGCGTGTAGGCTCCGGATTCCAGCATCTGCAATCTCTTGTGTCTGCAAAGGGATAGACTTCAGCTGAGAGAGTGATAAAGTTTATCATAGGTGAAGAAATCAAATATAATCCTCTTTGGTAGGGGAACACAATAAAATGGTCTTTTTGAAATGGAACGTGACTGGGAAATGATGGGACTCGGAAAAGTCTGGGTGGCTTTGAGTATAAATCAGAGGAAGTTAAGGTGAGTATCTGTGGGTTGGCAGAAATGGAGAGCTGAAGTAACATTTACGGTAAATCAGCGATGATCTTTTTCAAATGTAGATCAGGGTTGAGAGGTACAGTAGTTGCCTATTGATCCCAATTTGAACATTTCAATATAACAATATAACAAAAAACCAGTTAGGAACTGAGAAAGTTAATATTGCTGAAATAAAATAGTATTAACAACGTATTAAGAGAATCAAAAACTGACGTCACTGTATTCAGTGCCTTGTATCCCAGCTTTGTAACAGAAGACCAAAAGATCATAAAAGATAGGAGCAGAATTAAGCTATTCAGCCCACTGAGTCTCCTCTGGCACTCCATCATGGCTGACTTATTATCCCTCTCATCTCCATTCTCCTGCCTTCTCCCCAAAACCTTTGACACCCTGACTAATCAAAAACTTATCAACCCCCCCCCCCTTTTCAAATATGCACAATGACTTGGTCTCCACAGCTGTCTGTGGCATAAAATTCAACAGATTAACCAGCCTTTGGCTAAAGCAGTTCTTCCTCATATCTGTTCTAAATGAACGTCCATCTGTTCTGAGGCTGTGCCATCTGGTCCTAGTCATCCGCACCAGAGGAAACATATTCTCCACATCCACTCTATCTAGGCTTCTCAATGTTTAAAGTAGAAGAAGAGAGAGACATTTGGTTTGTCATTTAAAGTAATGAATGTATATAAATAAAGATGTTTTAGAGAAAACAGCCAGAGGGCTGTGCATAATTTCATTCTCCTATCTGTGCTCTCTTTAGAGACTGTACATAAAAATTACACTATTTCTATGATTAGGGAATTTCTTAGACTTGACTGACATTTGCTACAGTTTAGAGGAAAAGGAAATAGTCCTGCTAAAAAATATAACAATTGTAAGTGTCTTGATATGGTAGATTGCAAGATGTTTACCCTTACTTGAGAGTCTAAGATGGAGGTCACAATCAAGAGGCTTGCTATTTGACAGAAAAAGGAGAAATATCTTTATTCTAAATGCTCTTAATCTTTGAAAATTGCCGTCTGCAAGGGTTACGGATGTCTGCTCAATGACTATATTAAACACAGATGATGAAATATTGGATGCTGGTGATTTGAGGTACATGGGAATACCACAGGAAGTGAATTTAAGGTAGAAGGTTGGCAGTGACACTATATATTGAAGAGCCTAAATAATCCACTCCTATTTACATAACACCCTTTTACAAAATGTTATGCTTGTATAAGCAAAAGAAATCTCCAGTGTCAGTTTCTACTTTACATCACTTTGCCATTTACACATAGTTTAATCTTCAGTGACTGACATTAAATACATGCAAAGTCGACACTTGTACCTGACTCCACATAGTTATGTTGACTTCACTGGAAATGAACATATATAAAACAAGTAGAATCAGTGGACAAAATGATGGCAAATTTGATCATACGGTATTTTTTAAAACTTTACAGAGCAAACCTACTAATACCAAATGGAAGAAAGGCCAGATTAAGACCATGTGCATTTTATTCCAGTGTATATGAGAAAAATGTGTCTATTTTGTAAATGTTAGTAATAATGGACCATATAATGCTGTCTATAATGGTATTATTTTATACAGTGCTGGTTATGTTTTGATTTAGTAAACAGGGACATCTCATTTATGGGACCTGATGTGTACATTATACAAAGCTTAATCCATTGGGTGGTATTTTTTCACTTAATCGTTAGTGTTTTAAATGTGGCAGAGACACATTTAAAACACCAACTATTCCATGATTTGCAAGGTCTATCTAAACCTGCATTAATGTATTAAAGACAGGAAAATACTCTGATAAAAGTCCTTTGTCATTAAACAATTTGCTGCTGACAGAAATTGATTCTAAATTACGGTTTTTAAACACTGACCTTTTTATTCAGAGGCTGTTTTGTTGCATAATTCCTCCACACACAATGGAATGGGGACTCTGGGGTCAATTTGGCTACTAGAGAGACATACTTGTAATCAAGGATTGTGTCTTTTGAAGCAAATTCGATAACCCAACACAGTTGTGGTCGCTTTACTGATTTTTGACCATAGGAAATCTCGTGTGGTAATTGGATCCATCAGATAATCCCAGGAGATAAATTTGCTAATGATCACGAGTCCTTTCTGAACAAGCATTGTGAAACTTGTCTTTGCTGTTTTTGGTAAACTATTCAGTTTTAGCTAATTAAATTCCAGCAGCAATTCACCAGCGTTTAATCAAGCCATCTAGCTAACTTCCAGAGTTGGCAAGGTGAATATCTTTGCAGAAAGGCACATTCCCAGTTTCTCTGATACACATCATTATTTTCTTCCTTGCTCCGATACATTTTTCCCAATTTACTTAACCTTGTACGAGGAATATATTTTCAAGCTTGTGTGATAATTCTGACAAAGCGCATAGAACAGTACAGCAGAAGAACCGGCCCTTTGGCCCATGTCTGTACAACTGACCTAAGTAATCCCATTTGCCAGCACATGCTCCACATCCCTTCTTCGCTGCTGGTCACGTGTCTGTCTAAATGCCTCAACTACTCTGTGATACTGAGTTCCACATCTCCTTAATTCCTGATGAGGTGGTAATTATTATTCATATCTTGTGATTTGGTTTCCCATTTCAAGCAGGGAAGTCTCTTGTCAACTCTACCAGTCCTGTATTTTGAAAGCATATTGGTAAAGGAGAGAATCTGCCTCCTACAGTTCTAATGTTATCATTGTAATTGTTTGCAATTCTCTGTGTCCTACGATAAATAGGCACAGTCAGAGCATAGATGATAAGGCAATAAAACATAGGAACAGAATTAAGCCATTCAGCCCGAGTCTGCTCTCACATCCATCATAGCTAATTTATTATCCATCTCAACCCCATTATCTTGCCTTCTCTCTGTGACTTTTGACACCCTGATTAATCAAGAACTTATCAACCTCCACTTTAAATATACTCAATGGCTTGGCCTCCTTAGTCATCTGTGGCAATGAATTCCACAAGTTCACCTCTGGCTAAAGAACTTCCCCCTCAAATGGGAAATTGTTCAAATGGGAAATCCTTCTGTTTTGAGGCTGTACCCTCTGATTCTTGACTCTCCCACTGTAGGAAACATCCTCTCCACATGTACTCTATCTATGCTTTCCATTATTTAATAGGTTTCAATAAGATCCCCCTTCATTCTTTTAAACTCCAGTGAGTACAGACCCAGAGCAGCCAAATGCATTTCATTAACCCTTTCATTCCCAGAATCAATTTTGTGAACTTCCTCTGGATCTTCTCCAATGCCAACACATCCTTTCTTATATATGTAGCCCAAAACTGCTCACAATACTCCAAGTCTGGCCTGAAAAATGCCTTAAAAATCCTCCACATTACATCCTTGCATTTATATTCGAATACTCTTGAAATTAATGTTAACATTGCAGTTGCCTTCCTTACTACTGATTCAACCTGCAAGTTAACTTCCAGGGAGTCCTGCACGGGTCTCCCAAATCCCTTTGCACCCCTCCCCATTTAGAAAATAGTCTGCACCATCCACATCCAGATCATTGATCTATAATGTGAAAAGCGGCTCCATTACCAACCCATGTGGAACACCACAAGTCAGTGGCAGCCAACCAGAAAAATAATACCAAGGGCTTTTACTTTGTTTAGCAGCCTCAAGAGTGGCATTTTGTCAAAGACCTTCAGAAAAATCATGTACAACAGCACCCAATGATCCTCCTTTGTCTATCCTGCCTGATATTCCCTCAAAGAATTCCGACAGATTTGCCTGGCAAGACTTCCCCTTAAGCACACCATGATAACTTTGGCCTGTTTTATTATGTGCTTCCAAGTACCTCAAAATCTCACCATAATAATGGACTCGAACATAGAAGAGTACGTCACAGGAACAGACCATTCAGCCCACAATGCTGTGCCAAATCAGCTAAAAAGCAAATGAAAAACACACAAACACTAACTCCTCCGAGCTACACCATGTCCATATCCCTCCATCTTCCTTACATCCACGTGCCTATCCAAACATCTCTTAAAAGCCTCCAATGTCTTTGCCTCATCCATCATCCCTCACATCCATTTGAACCTATCCCCTCTCACCTTCAATGCTTCAACCCTCTCTTGACTCAATCTGTACCTCTCATAACCTTGTAAACCTCTATCAGATCTCCGCTCAGCCTTTGTTGCTCCAGAGAAAGCAACTCAAGTTTATCCAGCCTCTCGTGATAGCACATGCCCTCTAAACCAGGCAGCATCCTGGTAAACCTCTTCTGCGCCCTCTCCAAAGTGTCAACATCCTTCTGAAAGGGGGGTAACCAGAACTGGATGCAATACTTCAGACGTGCAAAGAACCAGAGTTTTATAAAGTTGCAACATAATCTCCTGACTTTTCAACTCAATACCTCAACTAATAAAAGCAAACATTCCATAAGTCTTCTTAGCCACCTTATCGACCTGTGTAGCCTGTTTCAAGGAGCTATGAACTTGGATCCCAAGATCTCTCTGCTCAGCAACACCGTTAAGGAGCTTGCCCTGAACAGTGTACTGTCTCCTTGCATTTGCCCTGCCGATGTGCAGCACCTTATATTTCTCTGGGTTAAACCCCACCCTCCATTTCTCAGCCCATATCTGCAACTGACCTATATCCTGCTGTATACTTTGCCAGTCTTCTAAACTATCAGCAACTCCACAAAACTTGGTATTATCCACAGATTCACTAATTCACCCATCTACATTTAAATCAAAGTCATTTATGTACTCTACAAACAGCATAGATCTCAGTACAGATCCCTGCGGAATTCCACTAATTACAGACCTGCAGCTGGAATCAGTCCCTTCAACCACTACCCTCTAGCCTCTATGCACAAGCCAGTTCTGAATCCAGGCAGCCACTTTGTGGTGGATCCCATGTATCTTAATCTTCAGGATTACCCTCCCATGAGGAACTTTGTTTAACACCTTACTAAAATCCATGCAGACAGCATCCACTGCCCTACCCTTATCAATCTCCCTCGTCACCTTCTCAAAAAACTCAAGCAAGTTGGTAAGGCACAACCTGCCCTGCACAAAGTGATGCTGGCTCTCCCTAATTAAGCCAAATGCTCATAAATCCTAAACCTAAGAATTTTCCCCAGCAATTTCCGTACAACTGACATGAGACTCATCTGTCAATAGTTCTCAGGATTCTCTCTTGTTCCCTTCTTAAATAGAGGTACAACATTAGCCACTCGCCAGTCCTCCACTTGCCTGCAGCTAGAGAGGACACGAAGGGACTGGTCAAATCCCAGCAATCTCATCTCTTGCCTTCTTCGAATCCCATCAGGCCCTGGGGACTTACCCACCTTAATACTCATTAGGGCACCTCTTCCTTGACCTCTAAACACCCTAACGCATTTATACACTCAGCACTGATCTCCTGGTCCTCCATATCTTTTTACTTGGTAAATACTGAAGCAAAGTACTCATTAAGTACCTCACTCACACTTTCTGCTTCCAAGCAAATGTTTCCCCCTTTATCCTTGAGTGGTCCCTGGTTATCTGCTTACTCTTAATCTATGTATAGAATGCCTTGGGATTCACATTAATCATACTTGCCAAGGACTTTTCATGGCATCTCCTGGCTTTCCTAATCCTCTTCTTTGGTTCTTTTCTGGCTTCTTTATACCCCTCATGTACTTTGTTTGATTCTGACTTCTGAAGCTTTACATCCTTTTCCTGTTTCTCCTTGACTAGATTCATCTCGTCTATGGACATAGGTTTTCTTATCTTTCTACCCCTGTCCTTTCTTCCAATAGGAACATGCCTTTCCTGTACTCTGTGCAATTGTTCTTTAAACACCCTCCACGTGTCTGCTGAGATGTCCCCAATTAACACTTCTTAGTTCTTGCCTAATGCCATCGTACTTTGCTTTACCTAAATTTAAAACTCTCCCACAAGGACCATACTATCCTGAAAGTTGAGGAGTTGTGGTCACTGTTCCCTAACTGCTCACCCACTGAAAAGTCAATCAACTGGCCAGGTTCATTACTCAACACCAGGTCCAGAACAGCCCCTCCACTCATTGGACCATCCACATATTGATATAAGAAACCTTCCATGATACACTTAACAAATTCAGCCCCATCTAAACCCCTAAGATGGTCCCTGTTTATCTTAGCGAAATTCAAATCCTCCATGACAAAAGATCTATTAATTTGTTGCCCTTTTTTGTAATCTGATTACATAATCTGTTCCCCAATGCCCTGGTGGCTATTAGGGAGTCAGTAATACAATCCCATCAGTGTGATTACACCCTTCCTATTCCCAATTGGACTCCATGTCTGATCCCTCCATTATGTCTCCTCTGAGTGCAGTTGTGATATTGTCCTTGATTTGTAATGCAATTCTGCCCCCTCTTTTACCTCCTCCTCTATCTTTTCTGAAACTTTTCAGTTATGGTTTCAACATCGTAGTTCTATGTACTGATTCATCACCCATACCGTAACACACTGATTATAGGATTAAGCACATGCTCTTAACTCCTCGAGACTGATCTGCCAGTGAGATCAATGGTTGATGTGTGACTACCCCAATACAATTTTTGACCATATTCACTAAATGTCTGCAGTTTGCAAAATCTGTCAATTTTAGATTTTCAGAGAACTAAACCTCATTCTTAAAACATTTTCCCACACACTTGAGTTGCTTAGTTGTAACTGTTGCTTAATTATGTAAAGCCTAGCTACAACCTGTTCAACCAAGTAGAATATTTTCAAGAGATTTTACAGTGAGTAGTTCTTAACATTGAAATATGCTTAACATCCATTGTTAGGGAATTGCTGAAATCTATTTTTTGGGAAGTAGAGCCAGGAAATTTAGAAAATCAGAATACAATCAAATAGAATCAGCATAGTTTTATAGAAAGAAAATTTGTTCAAAAAATTTAACAGCATTCTTTAATGGCCAAATAAATACAGTGGCTCAAAGTGAACCAAAAGATCATTTTCCTTCAGGTATTCAATAATAAAAGGCTACAATGCAAAATAAGTGAGCTCCTGGCATAGACGTTAGCAGGGACAGAGGAGTGTCTAATTGGTCAAAAATAGAAAATGAAGAAAAATGGATTATCTTCAGATGGAAACTAGAGGGATACTCAGGATTTATACTGTAGTTTCTGTTGTTGATAGTCTATGACTTGGAGGGAGTGATTGGGTGTATTGTAGTGAGTTCTGTTAAAAAAGTACAAAGATATTTGGAAAATAACATTGCAGAGCAATATAACCAAATTAAGCGAATGTGCACAAAAATTGTCAGATGAAGTTCAATATGAGGAAAAATGAAGTTAAGGGCTTTGATTGGAAGCATAGTAAAACAATATTATTTAACTTAAAGACTATAGATGCTGTGGTACAGAGGAACTTGGTTGTAATTATACTGTACACAAAATGGAAAGTTAACATGCAGGTATGTGAAGTAATGTGAAAAGAGAGAGAGGGAAGAGAGAGGGAGGGAGAGAGAGAGAGAGAGAAAGACTAGGTAGGTGGGGGAGTGGGGATAAAGTGAGAAGCTGGGGGTGATAGCTGGATAAAGGGCTGAAGAAGAAAGAATCTGATGGGAGTGGAAAATAGACTATGGGAGAAAGGTAAGGATGAGGGACATCAGAGGGAAGTGATAGGCAGGTGAGGAGAAGAGAAGGGGTGAGAGAGGTGTCAGAATGGAGATTGGCAAAAGGGAAAGGGGGGGGGGGGAGAAATGGATGTTCATGCCATCAGTAAAGAGGCTGCCCAAACAAAATATGAGGTGTTGCTCTTCTAACCTGAGAGTGGTCTCTTTACGACATGTTGGAATGGAAAATGGGTGGCCACTGGGAAAGCCCCTTTTTGTGATGCTCAATGACTTGGTCAGTTAATTTACATTGAGTCTCAGTGATGTAAAGGAAGCTGCACAGGATACAGTACTCACACGTGAATGGTCGTTTCACTTGGAGTGGCCCTGAATGGTGGAGAGGGAGGATGTGTAGGGACAGGTGTAGCATTTACAGTGGGAAGTGCCAGGATGAAGATCAGTGATGAGGAACATGTGGACAAGGAAGTTGCATGGAGAATGATCCCTACAGAAGGCAAAGAGTGGGAAGGGTAGGGGAAGATGTGTTGAGTGGTAGGATCCTGTTGAAGTTGGTGGAGGTTGTGGAGAATGATACGTTGGATCCGGAGGCCTATGTAGTGGTAGGTAAGGAAAAGAGGAACTGTCCTTACCTATCTGTAATGGCTGCAGGGAGATGAGGTGAGGGCAGATGTCTGGGAAATGGTGAAGGGAACATCGATGGTAGAGGAAAGGAAACCCTATTCTTTGAAGAATAGAACGTATTGACATGAAAACAGATGTGGTGAAGACAGATAAACTGAGAAAAGGGAATAGCATTTTTACAAGTGACGGTGGTATGAAGTACGCATAGTCAATATTATTGCGAGTTAGTAGATTTATAAAAGATATAAGCAAGCGATCAGAAAGATTGAAAAAGGGGAGAGAGTTGTTTAAGATGGACAAAGTAAAGCTGAGAGCAGGGCGCAAGTTACAGACATAGTTAATGAGATTGATAAGCTCAACATGGGTGCAGGAAGCAGCACCAATGCAGTCACTGATCTAGTGCAAAAAAAGTTGGGGATCATTCCCATTGTAGATGTGCAATATCTACTGTTCCATGTACCAACAAAAAGGCAGGCATAGCCTGGGCCCATGAGGATACCCATAGCGATACCTTGGGTTTGGAGAGGAACTGAAAGAGAAATATTTGAGGCCGTGGACCGATTCTGCCAGGTGGAGAGGAATGCTGCTGGAGGGGAGCTGCCTGCGTCTATTGTCTAGAAAGAAACAGAAAATCTTAAGACCTATGTGATGGGGATAGGATTGTGTAGATCACTGCAGATCATGCATCACTAACGTCATAAAATGAACATTGGAGGAACCATCAAATGCTGAATGTTGAAATGGATTCCTATTTTTTACCTGGATTAAACCAGCAGTTGGTTTCCTTTCCCAATCATCCAAAGGAAAGGAACCCTCTACTTGCTACAAAGCACTTTTAGCATCTTCCTGTGGAAATTGTTTTGCAGTTTTCCTCCATATTAACACAGTGATTTCTGCTTTTCAGATGCAACAGCTGGAGCGGCAAGTACTGGATGCCAACCGGCGTGCTGACAAGGCGAACCAACAGGTGGTGTATAAACAAATGTGATTGTTCCAGTGTGACTCTAGCACATTCACCTCCCTGTGCTTTATGGGAACTATCTCAGCACAAATGGGCACTGCACTCACCAAACAGCATTGATCTTCAGTGAGGCCCTGAAGGACAGAAGTGAATCTTTTGTTGTTTTACAACTGTTTATAGTGTTCTGGGCTTGCCATTACTGCCACTAGCATATCCTAAAATCAGATTAACTAAATCATTTTAATTTTAATTAATTTGTTCAGACCATTGCTTTTTGGTCTAGTAACTTAACCACTGTGCTCCTCACTTAAAAGAATAATATGACTGAGCAGAACTGACATGCACTTACAAAAAAGGAAATTATATTTGACTTACCTGCAAGAGTTTTTCAAGGGTGCAACTGAACAAGTAGGTGCATTGTACATGGATTTTCTGAAGGTGTTAGATAAGATCCTGCACAGGAGATTGACTGCCAAGTAGAGCACACAGAAATTAGGTGATTTATGGACATTGACTGAGAATTGATTATCGTGAGAAAACAAAGAACAGGAAAAAGCTGATTTTTTTCCATTTGTCATTCCCGTGACTATTAGGGTCCTGCTTGGGCTCCAACTAGTCACAATTTATGTCAGTGATTGTGTTGAGGAAATGAAATGACAGATTTCTAAATTTGCTAATGAAGCTAAACTTACGGAATTGTAAGTGTAGAGTGAAACGAGTGTTCAAAATAAATGGACAATAAGCAGCCATTTAGATTAACCCAACCCTAATCCCATTTTACTTGCCCACATTCCCTTGAGTTAATGCAAGAGAATAAACCATGGAAGATCAAACACAGATGTGAAAAATCTGATCACGTTCACTTCGGCAAGAGATTGGGCAGTGCTGATGTTCAAAGCGGCTTGGGTGTGCTTGGACACAAGTCACTAAAAACCAATATTCAGGTACAGCACTAATTAAGAAGGCAAATGGCTTTATTACAAGAGAATTTGAAATCAGGAGAAAGCGACATGTTATGTAATTACAGTATATATGATCTTGGTGAACCTGGAGTACTGCACAGTTGTGGTCTCCTAATGCAAAAAATGTCATACAAGGAGGGCAGCATATGGTTATTGGACCTCTTGTAAGGATGGCAGATTTGTCTAATGACTACATTAAAGTCTGATGAGATCATCTGTCTATCCTGTCCAGAGTCTAGAGGATTGAGAGATGATCTCACCAAAACATACAAATTTCTAAGTGCTTGACAGGCTAGATACAGGGAGGTCTTTCACCTGACTGACTAGACATTCCTGTTTAGGACTAAGGAGCATAGTTTCAGAATAATGATAGGCAGTTTTAGACCGAATGACGTGATATTTCTTCACTCGGAGGGTCATGAATCTTTGGAATGCTTCACTGCGGAAGGTTGGAAAGGTTCAATCAATACGCTCAGTCAAAGTTGAGATCAGGAGATTCAGTAAGCTAAAGGTTGTCAGGATAGTGCTTGAAAATGCCACTGAGTAAATCAGCCATGAACTTAATGATAGAGGAGAAGGCAGGTAGGGCTGATCAACTACCATTGCCCTGACTTACATTCTTATCCATAAAGTATTCACAGATCCCTTTGTTCTACAGCACAGAAACAGGTCCTTTAGCCCATCTATTCTATGCCAAAACCATTTAATCTGCTTACTTCCGTCAACCTGCGCTGGGACCATAGTCCTCCATACCCCTATCATCCATGTACCTATCTCAACTTCTCTTAAACGTTGAAATTGAGCCTGCGTGCACCACTTGTGCTGGCAGATCATTCCATTCTCTCTTGACCCTCTGAGTGAAGAAGTATCTCACCTTTCACCCTTAACACTTGACCTCTGGTGTAGTCCCACCCAACTTCAATGGAAAAAGGTTGTTAGCATTAAACCTATCCACACTGAATGTCAAAATGCCTGAACAGATTAGATATGGCAAAGTTATTTCCCATGGTAGGGCAGTCTAGGACAAGAGGGCACGACTTCAGGATTGAAGGATGTCCATTTAGAGTAGAGATATGGAGAAGTTACTTTAGTCAGAGGGTGGTAAATCTGTGGAATTTCTTGCCACGAGCGTTGTATTTCAGGCAGAGATAGATAGTTTCTTGATTATCCAGGGCATCAAAGGGTATGGGGAGAAGGCAGGGTAATGGGGATGACTGGAAGAATTAGATCAGCCCATGATTGAATGGTGGAGCAGATTCGATAAGCCGAATGGCCCACTTCTGCTCCTATATTTTATGGTCTTATGGTCTTGTACCCCTCATAATTTTGTATGCCTCTATCAATTCTCCTCTCAATCTTCTATGTTCTAAGGAATAAAGTCCTAACTTATTCAGTCTTTCCTTATAGTTCAGCTCCTCCAGACCAGCAACATCCTTGTAAAATTTTCAGCCTTATTTACATCTTTCCTGTAGGTACATAACCAAAACTGCACACAATATTCCAAATTAGGCCTCACCAATGTTTTATACAACTTCAACACAACATCCCATCTCCTGTACTCAATTGATTTATGAAGGCCAATGTGCCAAAATCTTTCCTTACAACCCTATCAACCTGTGATGTCACTTTCAACATATTATGGGCCTGTATTCCCAGACCTCTTTGTTTTACCACACTCCTCAGTGGCCTACCGATCACTGTGTAAGACCTACCCTGATTGATCCTACCGAAGTGCAAAACCTCACACTTGTTTGCATTAAATTCCATCAGCCACTTTTTGGCCAATTTTTCCAGCTGATGCAAATCACTCTGCAAGCTACGATAGCCTTCCTCACTGTCCACTACAGCCCAATCTTGGTGTCATCTGCAAATTCGTTGATCTACTTGACCACATTATCATTCACATCATTGATATGGATGACAAATAACAACAGACTCAGCACCAATCCCTGTGGCACACCACTAGTCACAAGCCTCTAGTCAGAGAGGCAATCCTCTACTACCACTCTCTGGCTTCTCCCACATAGTTAATGTCTAAACCAATTTACTACCTCATCTTGAATGCCGAGCAACTGAAGTCCATTCTAAAGTCCACATAGACAACATCCACTGCCTTGCCTTCATCCACTTTCCTGGTAACTTCCTCAAAAAACTATTATAAGATTGGTTAGGCGTGTCCTACCATGCACAAAGCCATGCTTTCTATCCTTAATCAGTCCATGTCTATCTAAATATTTATATATTCGGTCCCTTAGAATACCTTCCAATAAATTTCCCACAACAGATGTCTTACTCACCAGCCTATAATTTCCTGGTTTATGTTTCAAAAGTTCAAGGTTCAAAGGTTCATTTATTATCAAAGCATGTATCCACATACAATTCTGAAATTCATCTTCTCCATATAACCACGAAACAAAAGAAAGAACATGCAAGTCATTCAGTGAGAAATTTCAAACCCCCCCCCCCCCCACACACACACACACAAAAAGAATAGGAACATTGACCTCCATAAAATAACCCTCCCCTGCACATAAGAACTAACAGAACATCAATGCCCTAGCCCCCTCCTCTCACACAACAAAACAGAAAAGAAAGATGCTATTAAAAAATACAGAATATAAAAACCATAAATCTGAAAAAGTCCACAGTCCATATGCACAATAGTCCAATCCATAAACACAGAACTATGATACCATCCTAGCATTCATCAAAAGAGAGACACCACACGAGGCAGAGAGGCCTACCCGCCTGCCACAGTGAGCCAGACAGCAATAGGCTGCTTACAGACCCCTTCTTGGCAACGATCAAAAGGAAGATAGTGCTGAACTCTCACTCACCTTCTGCATTCACCTCAATGTCTCAGTCTTCCTCAGTGCTTTAATTGGCAGTGATGCATACTTTAATCAGCAAAATGGAGTCGCAAGTTTCTTCACATCGAGGACACGCTCACTTTCCAGAATCTTCTCGGAGACAGCAAAGCACTGAGTTACTCAGTTGATCTAACAGTCCCAGAAACATATCTGAGGTGAAAAGCAAAGGTAAAAGAAGTAAAAAAGACATTTTTATGAGCTATCTGGAAGATGTTGACTGCAGGACTGTTGTACGCTGGCGCCATCTTGACCGGAAACCAGCCTTTTTTAAACAGCGTAACAACATTGGCTATCTTCCAATCCTTTGGTATCTCTCCTGATGCTAAGGATGGCTTACATATCTCTGCTTGGTTTCTGCACTTGCCCTCTGTATGATCCAAGGGGACATCTTCTCAGGCCCTGGGGATTTATCAACTCTAACTTGTCTCAGGATAATCTGTACAGAGACCACGAAGTTGATGTGGCTTTGCCTCACTTCTGTAGAGTCTGTGTCCATCTCCCGAGTAAATACAGATGCAAGTACTTTATTTAAGAGCTGCACCATCTGTTTTGGCTCCACACATGGCTTACCATTCTGGTCTTCCAGAGGACCAATTTTGTCCCTTGCAATCCTTTTGCTCTTAGCATATCTGTAGAGACCCCTGGGATTCTCCTTCACCTTGTCTGCTAGAGAAACTTCATGCCTTCTTTTAGCCTTCCTGATTTATTTAAGTGTTCTCTTGCATTTCTTGTACTCCATAAGCACCTCATTTGTTCCTACTTGCTAATACCTGCTTTGCACCTTTTTTCTCTTTACTGGGGCCTCAATATCTCTTGAAGACCAAGGTTCCCTACACTTGTTATCTTTACCTTTAATTCTGACAGGCACATATGAGCTTCATACTCTTAGAATTTACCTTTCAATGCCTCCCACTTACCAAGTACACCTTTGCCAGAAAACAGCCTGTCCCCAATCCTCACTTGTTTTGTTTACCATCAAAATTGGCCTTACTCCAATTTAGAATCTTAATCCACAGACTAGACGATCCTTTTCCATATTTCTGACCTGTCTCATTCCCTAATAGCAGATCTAGTATTACACACTCTCGTGTTAGGACTTCTGCGTACTGATGAAGGAAACTTTCCTGAACATATTTGACAAGCCCTATCAAATCTAGTCCTTTTACAATATGGGATTCCAGGTCAATATATGGAAAGTTAAAATCCCCTATTATAACAACCTTATGCTTCTTGCAATAGCCTGCGATCTCTTTACAAATTTCTTCCTCTACGTCCCTAGGACTGTTGGGTGGTCTGTAATATAGCCCTGTAGTGTTCTCACTCGGCGTGTAAGATAACGCTGAACTAAACATCTAGATAAACCTTTGTCAATGACGACAGGATCACAGTAAGATTAACCGTTTACTGTTCACTCTTCCACATTAACGTATGGTGAAAACTATAAACTATAAAACAATACAAGATTTGTACAGCATTTGTTTCCTTCTTGATATTACAATTACATCGTAAATACTTGCAAAAGTAAAACTACAACAACTACATTACATTTAAGTGCAGCATACAGTCAGAATCTACCTACGCCATTGACTGCTTTACATACACTTCAACGCAAACTATCCGCAACTCTTTAACTAACGAAAACATAAACATTATCGACCGTCGTTACTTTTAACAGGATCAGTGTTAACATTTTAAATCAACATATCGATTATCTCATAACTTACAGCGTTGCCGTCACAATGTTCTTAGTGTGTAGAGAGAAAACGTTGTTGCTGCTTGCGCTCGCACATGTCTCGACCCCCACCTTCCCGTTTCTCCAAACCGGTATTTTCCCACAGGACGCGGCGAAACCAGATGTGACGTCATTGCCTGCCGCGATATCTCACAGACAATGAATTTATGTTAAACAATCCTAACTTTAACTAGAATGCTAACAAACGAATTACTAAGCGAAAATATTATAAACTAAATAACTGTCATAAAGGCAACACAAGCCCCGCTTGACCTTCACAAGGTCACAATGAACATAATACAAAACCTTAGTCTCTAATCAGTCCTTAGGTAGAAGTAGAATGACTTCTGTAACAGGCCTTTGGTATATTTTCACATCACCTTGGTCGGTAGTTTTCAACTCAACCTTCCTGACATGTCCGTCCCTGCTAGGGTATGTAGCGAGACCAGAACCGATTTGCCAGAGCCTGGACCTGTCTCCACTGCTTTAAGTACAAACCCTTATCAGAGAAGTCCCCTGGTGGAGGGGGAGCTCCTGCCTTCTGTGTAAGGAGCATTGATGGCGAGAGTATGAAGGGGTTTTCCGGGTCAGAAGACACAGGTAGGAGTGGTCGTGCATTTATAATGACTGTGACCTCTGCCATTAGTGTGCACAGTACCTCGTGGGTCAATCGGGTGCGTTGCTGCATCTCAGGTTTCCTTTTCAGGGTTTTTTGCAAGGGCGTGAACAGCTTGACTGCCTGCTCTTTGTTGTTTGGCAAGCACTGGCGTGGTTCTCTGAAAGGCAGTGGGGCGACCCCATTATTTGCTTCATCTCGGAAGACCTTGGTGTCCTTTGTTTTTAAGAAAATGGCATCTTGAGCTGATGGAGCAAGTTTATTATCATGCTCAGTTTGAGTGAAGACTGACTGACCCAGCGTCTTGTCGGTTACTTTACATTTGTTAAAGCCTTATGCTTCCTTAATACACGTGACACTTGTGCGGGGTTGAAAAATTGAATGGCGGACACTCTCTAGCACATTGGTCTTGAGTGTGCTAACCGTCGGTTTGTGTACATTGCCAAGGCACACCTCTCCTATCACCACCCAGCCCAGATCCAGGCGTTGCGCAAAGGGGGTGTCGTGTGGTCCATTGACCTGCTGCCTAAACTTGTGCACCTGGAGAACGTCTCTTCCTAATAGCAGGAGTATTTCTGCTTTTGGATCCAGTTCTGGGATGTGCTTGGCAATGTGGCGGAGATGTGGCTGGTGTAGCACCGCACTTGGCGTCAGGATCTCAGTGCGGTTATTCAAAATTTCATTGCACTCTAAGAGTGGAGGGAGACAGATGGCGACTTTACCATCCAGGGACTCGAGCTGGAAGCCTTCTGCCTTCCTTCCATGAGTTTCCACGTTGCCTGAGCAAGTTCTAAGGTAGAATGGGAACTGCTCACTCTCAATGTTGAACAATTTAAAGAACTCTGGACTGACTAGTGAGCGATTGCTCTGATCGTCCAGAATTACATAGGTTTTGATGGCCTTGTCTTTGGCTCCTTTAGGGTACACCTTAGTGAGGCAGATCTTTGAACAAGAACGGCTTGACTGAGCTTGACCGCAAACTTCTGTGCAGCTGAAGCTGACAACAGTTGTCCTGGAGTGAGCCTCTCCCTCCCCGCCGTCCTGTTGTGGGGGTGAAGGAGCGTTGTCAGTTTGCGGTAACGGGCCGGGATGCATGGCCCCATCGTGATTAGTGCTATCACATTGCGGACACTTCACGGCAATCGTACACTCTCTAGCAAGGTGAGAGGTAGAGGAACAGCATTTAAAACATATTCTTTTCTCCTTGAGAAGGGCCATCCTCTCTTCAAGGGGTTTTTCCCTAAACGTTCTGCATTTTCTGAGGGGGTGGGGTTTGTTATGCAATGGGCAATTCTTGCTAGGGTCGTGGTTATTTGTAAAGACTTCAGTCTTAAGCACTGAGACGGGTTTATCAATGTTGAAATTATTCGAAGAGGATTTATCTGGCTTGGTGTAAACTGTACTGCTTCCTTGACCCATGAGGCTAGGGTCGTTTCGCTTCTTCGCCTCCCTGCACACAAACCTAGTGAAATGCTCAAAGGGAGGAAATCGACCATTGTGGTCTTCTTTGTACTCTGAGGCAACAGACACCCACCTGTCCTGCAGCCCAAATGGAAGTTTGTCCACGATTTGTCTAATCCCGGATGGAGTATCTAGGTATACTAGACCAGTTGAGTAGCCATCTTCTTTGGCTCCTTGGATCTCCATGAGTAAATCTCCGAGCTCCTTTAACTTAATGTGGTCCTTGGCTGACACCTTAGGAAGATTTTCCAGACATCGGTATAGTGCTGCTTCAATAATTTCGGGGGCCGCATAGCCCTCCCGAAGTCTCTCCCATGTTTTGCTTAAGGCTAGCTTGGGGTTGTTGATGTACACTGAACGTATGCGTCTCACCTGTTCGCATGATTCTTTTCCCAGCCATTTCGCCATAAGATCCAACTCTTGGGTTGCTCTGAGCTGGATTCCGTCGATAGCATTGGTGAATGTGGAGTACCATGCACGGTAATTTTCAGGTTTATCGTCAAACTGGTACAGTCCTGAAGTGACGAGATCTCGTCGTGCTAAATACTGTGCCAAGGGTTCAATTGCAAGTGGCATGCGGCCTGGGGAAAAATGTCTGCAGGTATATGACCGAGGGCGTACCTCTGTTATGGAATTTGCTGTTCTGAATTCAGCCCTTGCCTCTCTTCTTGCTAAATCTTGTAAGTTTGGTGTCGAGAAGTATTTGTCATCAGCCCTTTCATTCTTGACTTCATCGCGGAGTTGCAAGGGTAAATTGTCTTCCTCGGATGGATGTGATACAATTGGGTCTCTCTGAGACTCCTCATGACGTGGGGTGTTATCAAATAAGTATGGAGTGGAAGAACGAATCTTCCTGTCTGTTTGAGATTGGACATGGTCGCTTGTGCGTTCCAATCTGATCTTTTCTGAAGTAGATTTTACGTCAACCAGATCTTGCATTTCTTCAGCATCTTCTATGAACTCTGCTTCCACCCTGGCAGCTTCTGCTTCTCGTTCCAGCGTCAGCACTTCTAACTCTGACGCTATCCTTGCCCTTTCCAACTGGTTTTCGGCTTCTCTGGCAGCCTTTTCCATTTCTCTGGCAGCCTTTTGCTTCTGGTTTTCGGCTTCTCTGGCAGCCGCTTCCATTTTCAATTCTGCTTCTTGTTTGGCGTAGCGCAGTCGCACCCTGGCGTCTTCTGCCTTAGCTCTTGCTTGGGAGGCCTTACTTGATGATGTCCTACTGCCCCCCTCGCTGGGTGACAACGACTTGATGCTGGATCGAGATGTCATTGTAGCAATTGAAACACCTGATAATGCAGCTTTTTCACTGTAGTGTTCTCGCTGGGCGTGTAAGATAACGCTGAACTAAACACCGAGATAAACCTTTGTCAATGACGACAGGATCACAGTAAGATTAACCATTTACTGTTCACTCTTCCACATTAATATATGGTGAAAACTATAAACTATAAAACAATACAAGATTTGTACAGCATTTGTTTCCTTCTTGATATTACAATTACATCATAAATACTTGCAAAAGTAAAACTACAACAACTACATTACATTTAAGTGCAGCATACAGTCAGACTCTACCTACGCCATTGACTGCTTTAAATACACTTCAACGCAAACTATCCGCAACTCTTTAACTAACGAAAACATAAACATTATCGACCGTCGTTACTTTTAACAGGATCAGTGTTAACATTTTAATTCAACATATCGATTATCTCATAACTCACAGCGTTGCCTTCACAATGTTCCTGGTGCGTAGAGAGAAAACATTGCTGCTGCTTGCGCTCGCACATGTCTCGATCCCCACCTTCCCATTTCTCCAAACCGGTATTTTCCCACAGGACGCGGCAAAACCGGATGTGACGTCATCGCATGCCGCAATATCTCGCAGACAATGAATTTACGTTAAACAATCCTAATTTTAACTAGAATGCTAACAAACGAATTACTAAGCGAAAATATTATAAACTAAATAACTGCCATAAAGGCAACACAAGCCCCATTAACGTGGTCCTACCTTTAGCTCTCACTTCCACTCATAATGCCTCACTAGACAAGTTCTGCAGTCTGCCCTGACAGACATTTTCCCTGACTGGTAATGCCACCCTTCCACCTTCAATTCCTCCTGCTTTATCACTTCTAAAACAATGGAGCCTCAGGATGCTGAGCTGTCAGACCTGCCTCTGCTACAACCAAGTTTCTCTAATGGCTACAACGTCATAATTCCAGGTGTTGATCTGTGCCCTGAGCTCATACGCCTTTCCTATGATACTTGCGTTGAAATATACGCAGCACTGGACTCTAGTCGCACCTTGCTCAACCTTTTGATTCCTAACTTTATCTGAGGTCCTGCCAACATCTTTCTCCACAACCTGTCCACAGACTGTTCTGGTGCTCTGTTTCCCATCCCCCTGTAACTCTAGTTTAAACCCCAGTATGCAGCAAACCTTCCCACTAGGATATTAGTCCCCCTCTAGTTCAGGTGCAAACTGTTCCTACTGTACAGAATCCACCTTCCCTAGAAGTGAGCCCAATGTTCGAAAAAACTTGTGTTCAAAAAATCTGTTTCAAAATTCCCATTCTGTTTGTTCTATCACAGCTGCAAATACTTTGTTGTGATGCTGTGATTTACAGGTAATGATTGTACAAGAGATATTTTGCAGCTTTGACCAGCAGTTTAATTTTAGCTCATTGTTAAAATACAGGAATTGTTTCCACATTTCTGAGAACCAATAAACAGTTATAGCTTGTTTTCAAATTTTGTAATTTAAGTTATGATATTAGCTTTCTTCCTGTTCGTTGTCATGTCATAAAGTCACAGAACACTACAGCACTGAAACAGGCCCTATGGCTCATCGAATCCATGCCAAACTATTATTCTGCTTAGTCCCATTGGCCCACATCTGGACTGTAGTCATCCAAAGCCCTCCTATCCATGTACTTATCCAAACTTCTCTCATATGTTGCATTCGAATCCACTTCCACCACTCCTACTGGTAGCTCGTTCCCTCTGAGTGAGGAACCTCCCCATCTGGGAAATGTGACACACATTTCAAGGAATTATGGATATTTATCCCTGTATCCCTTTGTTCTACCATAATAAAAGTTATAATAAAATAACCAACCATTTCCCCTCCAACACCACCCTTCTCCTTCTGGCAAAACTCAACAATTTTTCCTTCGGCTCCTCCCACTTTCTCCAGACTCAAGGGGTAGCCCGCATGGGCCTCAGTGATGCTTTTTGTTGGCTAAATTGAACCGTCCATATTACAAGCCTTTCCTGGTAATACTCCTCAACTCTGAGCCAATACTGTACTGAAAATATTTATTACTTCATGCTGAATGCCAAGCTACTGACCCTTCTGGACCAGCCTTCCATGTGGGACCTTGGCAAAGGCCTTGCTAAAGTCCATGTAGTCTATGTCTATTGCCTTTCCTTCATCAACTTTTCTGATAACCTCGTTCTAAAACACTATAAGATTGGTTAGACATGACCTACCAAGAATAATGCCATGATGATTATCCCCAACCAGGCACTGCCTATACAAATACTTATAAATCCTGTCCATTAGATTACTTTCCAATAATTTACCCTTTACCAATGTTAGGGTCACTGGTCTATAACGTCCCGGCTGATCCTTAGAGCTTTTCATATACAACAAAACATTAGCTATCCTCCAGTCCTTTGGCACCTCATCTGTGGCTAAGGATGTTATAAATACTTCTGCCAGGGTCCCTGCAATTTCTTCACTAGGTCTGAGGGGACAAGTCCCTTGTCAAGCCCTAGGGACTTATCTGCCCTAATTTTCCTCAAGACAGCAAACACATCTCCTCTTCTGAAACTGATAGAAACCATGACACCTCTACCATTTTGCCTGAATAGACTCTATTCATCTCCTGAGTAAATGCAAATGCAGAAGATCAGCTTAAGATCTCCCCCATCTCCTTCAGCTCTATGCTGATCTTCAAGTAGCCCAATTTTCTCCCTTGTTATCCTTTTGCTCTAAAGCTCTATCTGTAGAATACCTTGCAGTTCTCCTTCATGTTGTCTGCCAGAGCAATCTCTTGGCTTCATTTAGCCCTTATTTCTCTCTTGTGTGTTCTCTTTTTCTTTCAGCTTGGTTCTTTTTGACTTCATTGTTAATAGATTAAAATTATGAAGAGTTTTTGTTGCGCATAGTACGAAAAAGAAGCTTTCATTTGCTTTCTGAAATAAGGTGAAATTTTGCTGCATTTTTAGGATTCCTTGATCCAATCAGTTAAGGCCAGGGGTTGCAGACTGCCTATTGTAAAACTGTCAAGAAACCAAATTAGAAGGGTTTCTCGGGTATAGGATAGTGTAGAAGGCAGTTTGCTCAGGAGAGCACCCGCAGAGTCGCCAGACACTGGTGCCATCTTAAATAATAACTAAGTGCATGCATTGGTGTTCATATTTAATTTAAAAGACCGGACCTCGTATTTGACATTGTGATTCATCAATCTGGTGACCAGGATTAAATATCTGAAATCTGCACACTGGGAACTAAAAAAAAAATAGACCTCAGTGTGGCATTTACATGTGTCTATGATTGTACATTTACAAGAATATTTGTGGTCTCTTACAATGATTTAAAATGTGTCTGCTAGAAATTTAGCATTTCTCTGGATACATTTACATCTTACCAGGAATGCATGAGACACAACTAAGTCACAGTATTAGCAGCAGAGTTAGAAGCAATCATTCTGCAAACATTCCCACCTCAAAAGGAAATTGCTTTCAAGTAGTTGAATTGCTTCTAATTACCAGAACACAATGATTTAATTCAGGAAAATCTGTCTGGTCTTCATCTTAGTACTAGGAAGTTGCAGTGTGTTTAAAATATGTCTGTGAACAAATGACTGTGGAATTGTAGAATTGCTGGAGTTTGAAATCTCTCACAAAGAAATCACATAATTTTACCCAGAGTTTAATGGAATAGTCATGCCTCCTTGATTTGCATTCTAACAATTATTTGTTGCTGCTATTTACTTTTTCTGGAAAGAAAATGATTATTAAATCTTTTTTGAACAATTGGCTTGTGCTTATAGGTCCGCATTATGGAAGAAAAGCTAAATGCAGCCAACATCCAGACAAGTGAATCCGAGAATAAGTTGTATAAAAGTTGCCAGGAGTTGGAGGCCCTTGTACTGGAAAAAGATGATATCATTCAGCGTTTAGAACTCCAGCTGGATGAACAGGTTTGAGCTCCTCTTCAGAAATTCATTCCTTGGTAACACAGACATGGATGTCAATTAAACATGAGATCTTAAGTTTTTATAGTTAAATTAGTTTTGCTTCCATAGTAGTGGGCTTCTTGTCATGAATTCTTTCTCATGCCCCTGTTCCCTCTATGGACATCACAACTCAATTTATGCTCTATTGATTTAAAGAAAATGGTGATAGACTCCAAAAAAATAACTAACATAACTGAAATCAAATGCCTAATAGAATCTCTGATCTCCAGCAGCTGCGGAATATGCAGATTTTCTGATCTATCAAATTGTCAGTCAGTAAGTCCCAAGATAATTACCAAAGAGGAATGTCATTTGGCTCATTTTAAATAATTTGTTGGAAGAGATTCAAATTGCTTTTCTTAGTCAGTACCATGGGATTGAGGATGACTTGTTTCCACCCGTGTTCTGTCGGCTTCAAGGTGACTCATAAGACTGATGTGAGAATGCACACTCTTCCACAGAAGGAGCCAGCAGTGCCTGAATGGAGAGGCTGGTTGGGTGATTGCGGGTTGAGTATTCCTTTGCTGTTTATATGGCATCCCTCCTCTGCTCCTAACTCGTAGCCTGGAGCTTCTCAATATCATCCCAAATGCTCCCTATCCATCTTGTGGTGTTCTGGCCCATTGATGCCCAGTGGTCTGTGGAGGCTTTGAACATAACCTTAAATCTTTTCCTTTATTCAGCTGGTAACCTCTTTCCATGGCATTCAGAAACACATGTTTAAAGAGTCTTCCATCAGGCATGCAGACATTGGAACCTGCCTGACTGTGTTCGATGCTGATGGTGGCTGTGGCTGTAGATGGACTGCATCCAATACAATTCAGGGACTAGCTTTTTGGTCACTGGAAGATGTTTGTTGAGGAGGACCTTCTCAATGCATTATGTGGCAAAAGTTTGAAGGTTGATTTTATTTTAATGTTTGTATCAATGGTTCTGACACTAACTATGTACCCTTTGAACCTGACTTTCTTCTCCATACTGGTTTTTATCCTGGTATTATATTACATATTACATATGTTAATAACTATATTCTAGTTTCATAATTCTGATTTCATATTCTAATATAGAAAATAAAGATCTTGAGTCACAAGTTACATGTCATTGAGCCATGTGTGACTCAAGAGCTGCAGTCTGAGAATCACTGTTCTCAGGGGTGTTTGGCCATAATAAGCCAGTTCCAAAGAACTAAAGTCCTGAGACTTCAAGACAATATTTAACCAAGTATGGCAACAAGGATCTCTAGTAATATTTGAGCCACTGAAAATCTTTGTTAGCTGGATTTATGTCTTGCAGAAGGAAGGTGCTTGTGTATATTGAACGTCGGTCATCACGCCCATAAGGTATTACTGTGGGACTTCTTCAGGATAGTGTTCTATAACTAGCTACCTTCAACTTCTTCATTAATGGGCATCAAAGGACATTATTCCTTTATTAAGTCAGAAAGAAACCACTTGCTTAGTTGCAGTTGCAGTTCCTCAGAAGATGAAGTATTAAAACTGCTGCTACAACGAAGGATGCAGGTACACCAAAGGATGACTCTCCATGCCTCCTGATTGTCCAAAGTAACTCCGCTGTCTCCAGGACATCAGAAACAGAGTCAGAATTAAATTTAATATCACCGGTATATGTTGATATAGGCGGATAGTGTGATGCAATACTCTCTTCTTATCTGGCAGAGTGCAACTCCAACCCCAGCCAAGAAGCTTGGCATTCTGCAGAATACAGGAAATACTTTTGGGCCTTCCATCCCATTCACCATGTTAAACATTCAATTCCTCAACACTGGTGCTCCATAATGGCAGATTATAACTTAGACAAGATGCATTGCATGCATCGTAACTCATGTAGCCTCTGTTGTGAAGAAGAACAATACTAACTGATGCATAGAATGGTACCACTGTAAGACCCATTCCAAGCTTCATGTAATTCTTCAGTGTCACCAGACTTGGAGAATTGTGGAGAGAGCTTTACAACATTCTCAAGGACAACTAAGAATGGACAACAGCTGCTGGCCTTAATATGCAATCAGTGATTGTTTTTTAAAATAGAGTCAACTATGCAAATTGGAAAAAAGTGATTTTAATGTATTTTTATCCATCATTGGGGTAAGATTCACTTAAACTTATAACATTCAAAAACTAGTAGAAAAGTGAGTTACAGATTCTGGCCTGGCCAGTAGAGGGTGATGTTGAGTGACATACCCGATACTTTTTATGTTACAACATGAAGTTAATTTGAATTTATACATAAGTTCAAATCAGGGGACATTTTTGAAATTTTTCCATTATCCTTAGGTAATGTGTTCAGTGATGCTGAACATTACAGATTTGAAGACATTAAATCAAATGTAAAAATGTTCTGTGTAATTCTGGAAAGTTCACTGTAACACTTTAACCTGCTCAGTTCCTTCTGTATTCCATAATCCCCACTGCTTTTACTAAACCTTTCTGTGCAGCAGGAAAAGCAATGAACAGTCGAACTAACAATCATATTCTTCAAAACCATGAGATTGTGTGCTCAAAGATCTTTAAATTCAGCTTGCTTAAGTACTGCCCATTACGCCTGCTGGCATTTAAGGTAGCAGTGAAGGTCCTTCATCTCTGTCCAGTGTTCAAAGTTTCCTTCTTCATGCTGGCAGCTTCTTCTCAGTCTTCACTGCTGTGGGCTATGCAAGTCTCAGGTGGAGACGCAGGAGTACTGTCATACACAGATATAGAAGGATTCTTCCTTGCTTTCTCCATCACAGTTTTGCTTACAGTTATTAACCCTGAGCTGAACCGGTGGACAATTCCTAATCTGGTCTCTACCCTTTGATCTGTTTGGCATGGGTGATTCTACCAGGAGCCAAAGCAAAGTCCAGCCAGCATAGCTCTCTGGGTCATTGAGGCACGCAGGCCTCCAAACCATGACAAAGTTGTGGTCCTCTTGGAGGTTAAATCCAGTAATTATTTTTCAAGGGAAAACTGGATTGATCAGCCAATTAGTGGACAGACTCGATGGACATGTGTTCAGCCAGAAACGCGTTGACCACAGTAGATGGAAGTAAAGTTTTGCTGGTAGACAGAACCTGGAAAATCCTTTAATTAAATTGTAGCCCTTCAGGTTTTATTTTATTTAATTGACAAAAGAAAAGGCTGGGAGAGAGATTGAACTGATTACTGGTATTGAAAATGTCAAAAGTTAAAACCGTCCTCACTCAGCTTTATTTTTATATAAATGCTGCTCCTATTACATAGGTGCTGAGTTTTGATGGGCTCACCAGTTACTGTTGGGTCGCCTGAAGAGGAGAAACTGAAAATAGACAATAGACAATAGGTGCAGAAGTAGACTGTTCGGCCCTTTGAGCCTGCACCGCCATTCTGAGATCATGGCTGATCATCTACTATCAATACCCGGTTCCTGCCTTGTCCCCATATCCCTTGATTCCCCTATCCATAAGATACCTATCTAGCTCCTTCTTGAAAGCATCCAGAGAATTGGCCTCCACTGCCTTCCAAGGCAGTGCATTCCAGACCCCCACAACTCTCTGGGAGAAGAAGTTTTTCCTTAACTCTGTCCTAAATGACCTACCCCTTATTCTCAAACCATGCCCTCTGGTACTGGACTCTTCCAGCATCTGGAACATATTTCCTGCGTCTATCTTGTCCAATCCCTTAATAATCTTATATGTTGCAATCAGATCCCCTCTCAATCTCCTTAATTCCAGCATGTACAAGCCCAGTCTCTCTAACCTCTCTGCGTAAGACAGTCCTGACATCCCAGGAATTAACCTTGTGAATCTACGCTGCACTTCTTCTACAGCCAGGATGTCCTTCCTTAACCCTAGAGACCAAAACTGTACACAATACTCCAGGTGTGGTCTCACCAGGGCCCTGTACAAATGCAAGAGGATTTCCTTGCTCTTGTACTCAATTCCCTTTGTAATAAAGGCCAACATTTCATTAGCCTTCTTCACTGCCTGCCGCACTTGCTCATTCACCTTCAGTGACTGATGAACAAGGACTCCTAGATCTCTTCGTATTTCTCCCTTACCTAACTTTACACCGTTCAGATAATAATCTGCCTTCCTGTTCTTACTCCCAAAGTGGATAACCTCACACTTATTCACATTAAACGTCATCTGCCAAGTATCTGACCACTCACCCAGCCTATCCAAGTCACCCTGAATTCTCCTAACATCCTCATCACATGTCACACTGCCACCCACCTTAGTATCATCAGCAAACTTGCTGATGTTATTCTCAATGCCTTCATCTAAATTGTTGATGTAAATTGTAAACAGCTGTGGTCCCAATACTGAGTCCTGTGGCACCCCACTAGTCACCACCTGCCATTCCAAGAAACACCCATTCACTGCTACCCTTTGCTTTCTATCTGCCCACCAGTTTTCTATCCATGTCAATGTCTTCCCCCCAATGCTATGAGCTTTGATTTTACCCACCAATCTCCTATGTGGGACCTTATCAAATGCCTTCTGAAAATGGAAGTACACTACATCCACTGGATCTCCCTTGTCTAACTTCCTGGTTACATCCTTGAAAAACTCCAATAGATCAGTCAAGCATGATTTACCCTTGGTAAATCCATGCTGGCTCGGCCCAATCCTATCACTGCTATCTAGATATGCCACTATTTCATCTTTAATAATGGACTCTAACATCTTCCCCACTACTGATGTTAGGCTGACAGGGCGATAGTTCTCTGTTTTCTCCCTCCCTCCTTTCTTAAAAAGTGGGATAACATTAGCCATTCTCCAATCCTCAAGAACTGATCCTGAATCTAAGGAACATTGGAAAATGATTACCAATGCTTCCACAATTTCCAGGGCCACCTCCTTTAGTACCCTAGAATGCAGACCATCTGGACCTGGGGATTTGTCAGCCTTCAGTCCCATCAGTCTACTCATCACCGTTTCCTTCCTAATGTCAATCTGTTTCATTTCCTCTGTTACCCTATGGCCTTGGCCCATCCATACATCTGGGAGATTGCTTGTGTCTTCCTTAGTGAAGACAGATCTAAAGTACTTATTAATTCTTCTGCCATTTCTCTGTTTCCCATAACAATTTCACCCAATTCATTCTTCAAGGCCCCAACATTGTTCTTAACTATCTTCTTTCTCTTCGCATACATACCTAAAAAAGCTTTTGCTATCCTCCTTTATATTCCTGGCTAGCTTGCGTTCGTACCTCATTTTTTCTCCCCGTATTGCCTTTTTAGTTAAGTTCTGTTGTTCCTTAAAAATTTCCCAATCATCTGTCTTTCCACTCACCTTAGCTCTGTCATACTTACTTTTTTTTAATGCTATGCAATCTCTGACTTCCTTTGTCATCCACTGTGGCCCCTTTCCTCCCTTTGAATCTTTCCTTCTCTGGGGGATGAACTGATTTTGCACCTTGTGCGTTATTCCCAAGAATACCTGCCATTGCTGTTCCATTGTCTTTTCTGCTAGGATATCCGTCCATTTAACTTTGGCCAGCTCCTCCCTCATGGCTCCATAGTCTCCTTTGTTCAACTGCAACACTGACACCTCCGATCTGCCCTTATCCTTCTCAAATTGCAGATAAAAACATCATATTATGATCACTACCCCCTAATGGCTCCTTTACTTCAAGATCACTTATCAAATCCTGTTCATTACATAGCACTAAATCCAGAATAGCCTTGTCCCTGGTCAGCTCTCGTACAAGCTGTTCCAAGAATGCATCCCTTAGGCACTCTACAAACTCCCTATCCTGGGGTCCAGCACCAACCTGATTCTCCCAGTTCACCTGCATGTTGAAATCCCCCATAACTACTGCGACATTGCCTTTGCCAATGTTAACTCCCTATTCAACTTGCACCCAATATCCATGCTACTGTTTGGTGGCCTATAGACAACACCCATTAGGGTCCTTTTGCCCTTACTGTTCCTCAATTCTATCCACACAAACTCCACTTCTCCTGATCCTATGTCCCCCCTTGCAAAGGACTGAATCTCATTCCTCACCAACAGGGCCACCCGACCCGCTCTGCCCACATTTCTGTCCCTACGATAGCACGTATACGCTTGTACATTCATTTCCCAGGTCTGATCCCCCTGCAGCCATGTCTCCGTTATCCCAACAACATCATAGTTACCCATTCGTACCTGAGCTTCAAGCTCATCAACCTTATTACTGACACTTTGTGCATTCAGATATAGAATTTTTAGCCCATTTCTCCGCTCTCTCTGTTTGAATCTCTGCCTATTGTGCTTAACCCAGCTCCCCGAACTCCCATCGGGCTATACGCCCCTAGAATCTGGAATCTGGAACTGGTACAAAAAGCAACTTAGCAGGTTGAGAAGCATCATTGAGCTGCAAGGAATTGTGTACATTTCAGGTCCCGATATTGCATCAGAACTATTGGTTAGCTTGTTCAATTGAGCAGTTCTTATGTTTCAGACTGGATCCAAAGTTGATAGATTATGAAATTATGAAAAGCATTATAGACATATAATGCTTTTATTAATGTCACTTTATTAGATGCAACTGTGTGGTGGTGGCATCCGTCGGTTTCGAGAGACCAAGGATCTGCGCCTGGAGTTTCCAGGGCGCAGGCCCGGGCAGGGTTGTATGGGATGCAGGCCTTCCCCTCTCCACGCCACTGATGTTGTCCAAGGGAAGGGCACTAGGACCCAAGCAGCTTGGCACCGGTGACGTCGCAGAGCAATGTGTTGTTAAGTGCCTTGCTCAAGGACACAAACAACTGTGTACCTGCTCATTATTGCAAATATCTAGTCAGCCAATCATGTAGCAGCAACTCAGTGCAAAAAGCTTGCAGACATGGTCAAGAGTTCCGGTTGTTGTTTAGGCCAAACATTAGAAAGGGGAAGAAATGTGATCTAAGTGACTTTGATGTGGGATGATTGTTGGTGGCAGACAAGTGGTCAGAGTAACTCAGAAACTGCTTATCTCCTGGGATTTTCATGCATAGCAGTCTCTAGGGTTCAGTCTCTGGTGTGAGAAACAAGGAAATACAGCAGCAGCAGATCACAAACAAACAAACAAAGAGCAGCAGTTCTTTGGGCAAAAACACCTTGTATTGAGGTCAGAGGAGAATGGCTAGACTGGTTCAGATGACAGGAAGGCAACAGTAAACTCAAAGAACCACACCTTACAACAGTAGTGGGCTGAAGAGCATCTCAGAAGGAGATCATCCTGGAGGTAGATGAGCTACAGCAGCAGCAGATCACAAACAAACACTCAGTGACCAGGAGGTACCTGTGGCCACTGAGTGTAAAGTTGCTGCCCCTCAGTGGAATGAACACATATTACATTACAAAGTAGGGATAATGAGCATTAATTAGTTCCTGATTGATTATCATTTTAAGTTTCTCCTGACAAAGACAGAAGCTTTACTTAAATTACTTTGTGTAATTCCTGTTCGTTCAGTACATCTAACCTGATCCCAGATCTTAGTGCCCATTCACTTCACTAAGAGCTTTTAGAGGAACCTCAATTCTGCTTTAAAGACAGAAAGAAATGGAGATTAAATGAGATCAGACAAGCTTACAAAACAAATCACGTACAGAAAGCAGAAAGGAACTCTGAACTATGATTGAACCTGGTTGGATTTGAAATACGGTATATACATATTTATTACCAGTAGTCTTGACAGAATTTTGAACAGAATAATGGAGAATGTTCTAACAAAGTTATACTATAAATGAAAAGGCCATGAACTAATGATTCAAGTATCTTTCACAAATGTTCAACTGTCCTCATTTACAGTTCTGTTGCAGTACAAAATTTAAATTGTTATATAACTTTTTTTTGTATTTTAGAAGCATCTACAAATACAGGAGGCTAAAGTTATTGAAGAAAAAGCAGCTAAAATCAAAGACTGGGTGACAATGAAGTTACAGGAGGTACTCATGCTATGCCACATATTTATAGGAAAATATCAGCACCACATACTGAACTGCCTATGTAAATATGGTTCAGCATTTGTTTCTTTATAACTGTGTTAGAATTTCTAAGTGGTGTGGAGCATTTGTAGTTTTTTCAATTATTAGGTTTCTGAAAATACATTTAAAAGATGATTTGTATTTGTGCCAGAATGAATTACTTATAAGCCTTACTCACTTTTGAAAAGACAGAAACTACACATTGCAAACACTAAGTTCCCACAGTCATATGATCAAGACCAGATTATCGGACTTAATAACGTCTATTGAGGGATAAAGGCTGGTCATGATTTAAAAAACTTTATGCCACATGATCATTCACAGTCACCGAGGGGCTGAAGAGGTTTCTGCTAATCAGCTCACGTAAAAGCACTATAGAGTTCATGTCCTCTAATTTTTCACCTCAAGGCCATGCTGTTTACAATGTAGCTTGGAAGAATAAAATCATAAATATTACACAATATATTTTTATGAGCATTTTCAATAAAATAAACATTATTGACCTAATTAGATGTGTTTTAATGTGGAGTGATACAGGACTTTGTGCCTCATTAATATTCTCTGCTTGTTTGCAGCTTGAAACTGAAAATCAAAATGTTAAATTTGCCAACCAGCAACAAATGGAACACATCCAGATCCTTCAGACAAAGCTACAAGGTAGGAACAAAGTTTCCCGAAATATTAATGTTTCACTGAATAAACTCAGCAGTCTATTGTGTATCCTTATCAATATATTATCGATGTATTATTGATTATTGAACATGTTCACTGCCCCTTGTTATTCCTCTGGATGCTGCAGGCTGCAAGTCCATTGACCCAGCATATGCTAAAGTGAAGCAAAAACTTGCTCAGTTGCTCAACCACATTCCATCCATTTCCCAATGTCTGCCCTAATCCTTCCCCCCCCCCCCCCCCCCCCCACGACTTAACAGGGATAGGGATTCCCTTGTCCTTACCAATCTTCCCATAAGCCTCTGGCTCCAACATGACGTTCTGCACAACTTGTAACATCTCCAACAGGATCTATCTTCCCTTACCCTCCCAGCTTTCCACAGGGATTACTCTCTCTGCTTCTCCCTTGTTGCTCATTTCCCTCCTTCCCAACTTATTTCATTACCTCCTCCCATAGATGCTGTCTGGCCTGCTGAGTTCTGCCAGCATTTTGTGATTTTATTTATTTCCAGCATCTGCAGATTCACTCGTGTGCCTTATTCCCTCTCTAGATGCTTTCCCTGTAAACATGCTAGGTGTTACACTTGTCCCTACTCTCTCACCACCATTCAGGACACTAATCAGTCCTTCCAGGTGAGGACGTCTTTACATGTGAATCCTGTAGTGTCGTTTATTGCGCAGCCTTCTCTACATCAATGAGACCTCATGAGACTTGAAGGATCACTTTGTCGATCCCCACCCACACCTCCCATCCCCACCCACCCACACCCCTCATCACCACCTACACCTCCCACCCCATCCCACAGCCCCCATCACCACCCACACTAGGAAGGATGTTGAGGCTTTGAAGAGGGTGCAGAACAGGTTTACTCGGATGCTGCCTGGTTTAGAGGGTATGTGCTGTCACAAGAGGCTGAATAAACTTGGGTCGATTTCTTTGGAGTGCCAGAGGCTGAGGGGCATCTGATAGAGGCTTAAAAGATTATGAGAGGCATAGGTAGAGTGGACATAGAGTATCTGTGTCCCAGGGTTGAAGTATCTAATGCCAGAGGGAATGCATTGAAGGGGAAACGGGATAGGCTCAAGGTGGATCTGAGGGGTAAGTTTTTACTCAGAGTTGTGGATGACTGGAATGTGCTGCCTGGTGGTAGAGGCAGACGCATTACAGGCTTTTAAGAGACATTTGGATCAGCACATGGATATAAGGAAGATGGAAGGATATGAACATTGTATATGTACACAATGCTGGAAGAACTCAGCAGGTCAGGCAGCATCCGTGAGAAAAGAGTAGCCAACGTTTCGGGCCGGGCCTCTTCATCAGGAATTGGGAATGAACATGGTGTTGGTAGGAGGGATTAGTGTTTGGGTGTTTTTGATTTGCTTTTTAGCTGGATCCACACAATATTGTGGGCCGAATGGCCTTTGTTCTGTGCTATTCTATGTTCTGTTCTATGTTTCTTCCCAGTGCTGATGAAGGGTCTTATACCCAAAACATTGATCCATCATTTCCTGAAATGCAGTCTAGGGATTGAATGGTAAACATTCCTAATTATAGTATAACAGTGGTCAGATGTGTTGGGGCCCCTTGTGCTGTAGGTGACATGTTTACAATAAATGCATAGAGATTTCTTCAAACAAGCCTGATTGAAGTCCCTGACAATGATTTGAAAGGCGTCTGGATAGGCATTTTCTTGTTTTCTAATCACTGGACTCAGTACCTCGAGTGTTTTCTTAACATCAACCAGGATGTAAACCGTGGTCAGGATCAGAGAGGTGAACTCTCTCAGTGAATAGAACAGTCGGCACTTAATCGTCAGATGTTCCAAGTCACAAGACCAGAGAATTCAAGCACCATGAAGAGTCTATCATGAAACACAGACACCCCCTCCTTTTGCCTTCTCCAAATCAACAGTCTGGTCCATTGATGTCTAGTTAGGTGCATTTCTTTGCCCTGTATTAAACAGAGGATTTAAATACAAATAACCCGCTCTTCATCTTGTTTCAATTGGTATTCTTACCTAGCTTGATTCATTTGCTGCCCAGCAGGTTGTTTATTTTTTCCCCCATTTCTAATATATAAAAGCCTGACTTGTCAATGACTGACCCATAATGTTCCTTTCTTTCCTGCGCTGGGACAACTACATGCCTTACCAGAGAAATACAGGTCTCGTTTTGAGAAGTTCTGGTGCAAAGGAATTTCTAGTATCTATTACAATAAAGTTAGACTACCATTTCAATATGGAAAGAGACCACTTTTACCCTGCAGTCAGGAAGCTGAAATAACAAATTCCATGCCACTCCATTTCAGCCCTTACAGGGAGTCGCGAACAGAAGTCACCATCTGGTCGAAGTGAAACCTCAAGCAAAGCACAGCGGTTAAGCAGCCTGACTTTTGGATACTTTAAAGGAAATCCCCAAAGTCTTCAGCAAAATACTCTGGAAACTGGAGTACTGGACAGACAAGTTACAGGTGGAAACTTCCTTCCTAATAATGTACAATGTATATTATGGGCTGGGCATTCTTTAAGTATTCACCAGCTGGCAACCTAAGACAATGTTTTACTATCAAAAGTTAATACAGACTTTTTTCTTGTTAATTTTTTAAGTGCTTTCATTCTAGAAAATTGGTAAAGAATTATTTTAATTTTTGCTGTGGTTTGCTCATTCTATGGAAAGTCTGAAAAAAATATTGGCCTCAAAATTCATTAGCATCTATAGGCACCTATTCACATTGCATGTCTGTGACCACTTTGCTCAGCAGCTTTAACAAGGAGAGGTCATTTTGCTTGTACCCTGTTGGGTGGAATGGAGAGAGTGCTTATTAGTATGGGAGGATGATAACTGAGTCAGGGGGTGATCCCTGAGTTGTATAGATCGGTACAGTTAGGGAATTGGATCCTGGTGCCCATGAGGTCAGTAGTGGGTCAGGTCATAAGCTTTGGTTGGATTTTGAGGTCAATATTGCAGAAGAGTTGGCATGGATGTAAAAAACCAGGCTAAAACAAGTTCAAATCAACAAACCTGAAGTGAGTTCCCTAGGCTGGCTGGCTCACCCTAAAATAACACTGCTCTGAAGAGAGCCCTGCTATTCCAATCTACGTAGGGCCCAAGTTCTAGATGATTGTGTGTTTCTGAACCAAGCCTTCCCTGGCTACGCTCCATATGAGACTTGCATTAGGGAGTGACATGTCCCATCCCAATCCAGCTCAGAAATCATGATTGCATCTTGGTCTGGTCAAATTAGCAAAGTGACGATTAGACCTGGAAAACAGCGCCAAGCTGATTTTTGCCAATGTACTTTTAAAGGGATAGTGGGAATTAACAGAGAATTCTCTAGGAATGATGAAGTTCTGATTTCCTGTACTAACCTGCTGCTTAACTTGGTATCTTTCTTGGTCCGATTTTAAGGAGTCAAGGAAGAAGAATAACTTTATGTCCATTACTATTTTAAATCTCTAACTTAACACATTGATACGTCAATCCTTGTCATTTTAATCACAGAATTATGGGCATAATTTAACATGTATTTATCCTTTCCAGGCAAGGAAATGAACAAGAGGTCCCACACAAAGCCTGTTCAAGATACTGAAATAGATCAAAGGTGTTTCTCACGAAGCAACTGTGTATCGGAACTACAAGGTAGCAAAGGACTGACCAATCACCAGCTTTTATCAAAAGAAGAAGCCACAGTATTTATGCCTTTGAGTGATGACAGTTCCGATGAAGGAGTGAGAAAAAATCAGACAAGGTCGAAATGCTGGTCGAACCCCTCCACTCAGACATCAGAAGACGCAATTAGACTTAGTCAGATTGGGAGTGACACTTATTTAACAGCATCGGATGACAGCAGCGCTGCATTTGATGACGAGAGTGAAACTGAGCGAAAACCACCGTCACAGGATGCAGAGTTCCTTCAGGCGGTGGATCATTTTCCAAAAACACTAAGTAAAATAATAGATCAAGATTACTCTTCTGATGAGTTAAACAAGAAATTTCAATCCCAAAGGCTCGATTCTTCATCCAATGAAAAGCAAATTCCAAGCCCAATTCTAACATCACCTCCAACAGTGACCAGGATCCACCCCACAGCATCTTTAACGGACACAAGTTCACCCTCAGACTTAACACCTCCAAAGTTGAGGGTTCCCAATGTATTCGGTGTAAATGTGGCCAAAGCAAAGAAGCATTGCAGCCAGCCTCAGTTAAGCACTGATCGGCTGTTTGGTGGAAACCGTAATGCTATAAGTATGATGAGGCCAGTGGATCATGAAGAGACAGATATTGATGTCATTGACATTGAAAGTGATATTCTGGGGAAAATGGAAACAGGCTACGAAGAGGGAATGTTTTGCTATGAATCAATTGAAACCTACATCACTGAGGAGCAATTCAACACAGGAGACACCAAAGGCAAACATCCCAGTAACAAGCCACCAACTCCTCCTTTGCACAGATTCCCATCCTGGGTAAATCCTAATGCTCTGTTGTGTTGATAAGTAGCCATTAATATTTTATTTCTTAAATTTTTTATGTAACTTTTTGAATATGTTAGCGTTGCTCTGACAGCTTTAAATCAACATAGCCTTACTAACCTCTAAGGTCTCAAGTATCCATTTCAGTCTAGAAGCGTATATCTTTTTAATTTTTGAATTACTGATCCCTCTTTTGAAATTGTCCTACCTAAACATTTATGTAGAATTGGTCTGTCTGCTAATCCAATTTAAGACCTAAAACAGTTAATCCAAAAATACACTGACGAACAAAATAATCCTGATAGCAGAAATAATGTCTGGTGACAGACAGACAGAAGGAGCATCACTGCTTTATGTCTGTTCCCAGACAGAATTCCCCCCAGTATTCCAAGAACTTGTGATCAGATCTGCCAAAAGTCATGCGAGCCAGCAGATTCCAAAGTCCAAACTTCATGGTACAGAACACACTGAAATTAAGTGCAGAGTTTAGGGAAAGGCTGCTATACAAGCTTTCCCCATCTCTGCACATGGGGAATCTGCCAAGCATTATTTTAAAAGAAACCTTGACTGCTTGCTCAAGCAATATATGTAAAAGAAAACCGAAGTTAAGCTAACATAATCTAAATGTGGTGATGGGGATGGTACTTAATAGTGACATATACATTTACATTACCACACAACTGAAAATTGGGTTGTGCAATCTGCTCTCTTCAGTAATACATTTCCAAAAGGAATTGGAAAAATAGTTGAAGGGATGCAGTTTATGGAGGTGAGAACTATTTGAGCAATTTTCAGAACAGCCAATACATGCAAAGTGGGCCAGCTGGCTTGTTTTCTGTACTTTGATGCTATAAAGTCTATCTTCTCGCACATTCAGACGCTAAACTCCACTCTGCGGTATGGCTTTGCTGTATGTTGAAAACGGAAAATAACCAATATTCTGATTTCTCTCCGTATTCTCATTATAAAAAATAAAAATAAATGATTAAAGCTGTGAAATTATTGAATTAGATGCTATATGGCCAACAAATCTTTGTTTTTTGAGGAAAAAAATGGTTTAAAAAGTACTTGAGGGTTTTCTAAAAATCAAAGTACTGAGTACAAGATTAATGGTCAGTTACTTCACAATCAGCATCGGAATCTTACACCAGTTTGGAAACAGACTATAAGTCAGTAATCAAAAACTTGCTGTTGATCCTGGTGTGGAATTCGTATTTCTGAAAGCATGCAGTCCAATAATTTGTGTGATAGCTTGGTGACGTTAAGAGATTTTCCTATATCTTTTTCATATAGGAGAGCAGAATTTATGCAGTAGCCAAATCAGGTATGAGAATGTCAGAGGCCATTAGTACAGATCCAAGTAACAAATGTAAGTATTTGGTACCTATAAGAGAAATGTTTCCGATTAATGGATTAATTATGTATCTGGTCACTCATTCACAAAATTCTGTGATTATAGAACGGTTACTGTTTTAGAAAGTTTTACAGGATTTTGCTTACTTTCCTATGAAAAGTTTAATCAGTGACCTTTCTGATATGTCTAACAAGATTAGTTTAAAGAAAATTTTGCCTATTGTAAAAACATTTGCATTTCCCTTGGCTTTTCAGTTTATATAAAAAAGAGTGATTTTTGCTGAAGTACAGTTTGAATGTGGCAGTTCTCAGCTATTTTGTCTTGGCAACCATTTTTTGTCTCTGGGCCTAAGTCACATTGATTGACTTACCAAAGCTTCACATCTGACTCTAATCTTCCCTTTCCCCAACATTCACAGAACAAATGTTCCCATGGGAGTCACTGAAAACTGACTGGGAACAGGGAAGTGGAAATTCTTATGACCCACCAATGCAGTCATCCATATTTGTTAGATTTGTATGCCAGCTGTTTGAATGTGTGAAAATGCACCCCTAGAAGTCTTACACAACAGTAGTCCAGTGCCTTACAGTATATTATCACCATTCTGTCATTTAAAAGTTGTTCCCTGTGTGAATAGCATCCTTTGCCAGATGTTCAGAAATGGCCTCTTGAGTCTTGCTTAGGTCAAATAAGCTGAAGAGACTGGAAATTGAAATCAGTTTCCTCTTGGCTCAGCTGCTTTGTGGACCTAGGTCATTCTCTTGTCAGTGGGGAGGGGAGGTGGGCTTTCAAATGTCTTTAAGTTTATTATGTAGATGTGGTCAATTATTATGTAGATCTGGTATCCATATATGTGCACTGGCTTATGTAGGCTTCCAACAATAGGGTAACGTACTCATTATCCCCTGCTCTAATCACCTCAAGTGAGTTCTGACAGATCAGCACAGGTCAGTATAATCAGAAACAATTTGTCTAATCCTCTTCCAAATAAGGCAGTATAGCAGTCCTATGCCTTCAACTAGATATGTATTTAATTTCTGTACGCACAAAATTTTAACGTAGCTTCTGGATACTAATCAAATTATATGATACATATTCATTATTTTCTAGGCACTGGCTTCATGCCTTCACAATCAACATCGGAATCTTACACCAGTTTGGTTTATAATAGCATGGCCACTCCAGTTTACACTGTTTTGAAAGGGGTGAGTTGTGTAATTTAAAACCATGATTCCACATTGAGTTATAGTAAAGGAGCATTACAGTACAGAAATAGGCACTATGGCTCGTCTGGTTCATGTTCACTCATTTCTTGTCCTAGGCCTATCAGCCCACACCCAGACCATAGCCTTCCATGCCCCTCTCATCTATGTACTTGTCCAAACTTTTCTTAAGTGTTGCAATTGAACCCACATGAGCCACTTCCATTGGCAGATCATTCCACATTCACACCACCCTCTGAGTGAAGACGTTCTTCCGCTCATATTCCCCTTAATTATTAAACCTATGACCTCAATTTCTAGACTCACCCAACCTCAGGGGGGAAAATAATGCATGTATTTACCCTATCTATAACCCTCATAATTTTGTATCCCTCTATAACATCTCCTTTATTCTGCTACATTTGAAGTACTGCAGTATTTTACACTTAACAATTCGCTAATGTAAGCTATTGAGGCTTTTGTTTAGTATTTCTGAATTTTTAGCTTTTTCTAAACTCAGGCAACCTTGGGTGTTGGGGTGGAGGTACATCTCTTATCAAGGAGGTGTAAGGCATTCTTTCCCTCCACTAGTCTGCGGGTCACCCTTGGACAAGGTATGGCACCTGCTTAGCTCCCTGATCAGGGTCACATGAAGCCATGGGAGCAGGTGGTGGACGATTGTATCAGCAGTTGGTACATCTCTCAAGTCCTGGTTATGAAAGCACTGATGCCAGGTAGACAATCTCTGAAGAGTATTGATAATGGTTGGGGTCTCATGTCTTATAACAATGCTTCCCAAAAGAAGGAAGAGTCAAACCACTTATGTGGAAAAATTTGCCAAGAACAATCATAGTCATGAGACCATAATCACCCTCGTCATAAGACACAGCAGATAATAATGATAATGATGAAATTTTCAATTCAGCTCCCTTACATTGGTTTAGGTGTAGATCAATAATTACAGTTACATGTTTATAGTCGATTTTTTTCCAAAGAAACTGTGAGAATACATCTCACTACAATTCTTAGCACCCCGGCGCATAGCTGAACTTCGGGTACGCTGTTGATAAAAAATGTCACGATCTTGAAACTGCGGAGTTCGTTGTAACCACCTTCGATAAATACAGACAGGTACTTATAGAAGTTGTTCCCATGATCCCTAATGGAATAGAGATGAAAATTGTAAGGCAAGGAGTAAACTGACCATGCCAATACAGCTTAGAATGTTGTCACAAAGAAAAGTTGCAGCTGTGAACTTTGTGCTGAAGAGCTGTCTTATGCAGCCAGAAAAGATTGTACAGTGATAAAGGTTTATAAATTGACTCCATTACTTGGCAGGAGAGTAATAAGACAACAGGAATTTATAGAATTAAAACCCTTTACAATGAGGGCATGACATTTTCTATTATAAAATCTCCTTGACGCACATCTCATAACTCTTTTAAAAGGGGATTAGATGGGTAAATACTAACTTCACAATATCAGCTCAGTATCACATTCTGGTTTAAGAATATATTTTGAGCTGCTCTCTGTGCTTAAGTGAGAACAGCCCACACTATATTGTATATATAGTGACTATATTTTGTTTATATTATTAAATTCAATCTGCATAGAATTTCATTATCTCTGTCATTACCAAGATTCAGCTTTTTTCTGTATTTCTATTACAGCTATTTCTGTATTGCATGATATGTTGACTGTAAAATTTAGCATGAAGAATACTTAAAAATGTATATAAGATGATGAGGGGCATTGATCATGTGGATAGCCAGAGGCTTTTTCTGAGGGCTGAAATGGCTAACATGAGGGGGCATAGTTTTAAGGTTCTTGGAAATAGATACCGAAGGGATGTCAGGGATAAGTTTCTCACACAGAGAGTGGTGGGTGCATGGAATGCACTGCCGGTGGAAGTGGATACAATCGGGTCTTTTAACAGCCTCTTAGATAGGTACATGGAGCTTAGAAAAATAGAAAGCTATGCGCTAGGGAAATTCTAAGCAGTCTCTAGAGTAGATTACATGGACGGCACAACATTGTGGGCCGAAGGGCCTGTAATGTGCTGTAAATTTCTATGTTCTAAAAATATATTCGTAAATCAGAGAATTACAATTCAAAGGTTCAACAAAATGAGCAGGTATTGTTCTTTGAAATATTCTCCATCCCATGCGTCCAGTATAAGGAAGCAGGGTGGAGGAGGGAGGGAACTCCTGTGTCGACTTTGAAATGGTTTCTATCTATGCTTCTGTAAAAGTTGGAAGGTTTAAGTTCATGTATGTTGTAGTATATGCCTTTACCACAGTTGCCAAAAGTTTAAACACTAAACCTTTAATAAAATTTGCTCCTATAAGTTAAACGACCCTGTCAACTATCACACATATCAAATTAATACAGAGTCAAGAACGAGGAAGTTCTGCCATATATTAACACAGATATCTTCTTAAAACTTTAAGAAAGCGACTCAGATCAGTACCGGACCTTTCTCAGACGAGTCCTCTGAAATGGATGAAAGTGACAGCTCAAGAGGAAGCTCCAGGACTTCGATGGCAGGATCAGACTCCCGCAAAGCCAGCAGCCCCAGCAGTCCACGAGCCATGAAGCGAGGTGTGATGTCCTCTCCATTTCTGCTAAGCATGTGAAAAATTGAGAAATTGATCCCTTCATGCTCGTCACTAATTATGATTCCAAAATCCACATCAAAATTACCCCTTTAATAAACTTTACTCAGACTCAATAAAATACATTATAGGAAACATGCTCTCCACATCCACTGTAGAGTATAGAATATATAGAATAGTACAGCACATTACAGGCTCTTCGGCCCACAATGTTGTGCCAATCCTCAAACCCTGCCTCCCATATAACCCCCCACCTTAAATTCCTCCATATACCTGTCTAGTAGTCTCTTAAACTTCACTAGTGTATCTGCCTCCACCACTGACTCAGGCAGTGCATTCCACTCTCTGAAAAACCTTCCTCTAATATCCCCCTTGAACTTCCCTCCCCTTACCTTAAAGCCATGTCCTCTTGTACTGAGCAGTGGTGCCCTGGGGAAGAGGTGCTGGCTGTCCACTCTATCTATTCCTCTTAATATCTTGTACACCTCTATCATGTCTCCTCTCATCATCCTTCTCTCCAAAGAGTAAAGCCCTAGCTCCCTTAATCTCTGATCATAATCCATACTCTCTAAACCAGGCAGCATCCTGGTAAATCTCCTCTGTACCCTTTCCAATGCTTCCACATCCTTCCTATAGTGAGAGTGAACAGTCGACGTTTCGGGTCGAGACCTTTTATCAGAACCGTCCTAATGAAGGGTCTCGGCCAGAAATGTCGACTGTATACAATACTCTTTTCCACAGCTGCTGCCTGGCTTGCTGAGTTCCTCCGGCATTTTGCGTGTGTTGCTTGGACTTCCAGCACCTGCAGATTTTCTCTTTTTTATCTGATAGAAGTGTTTTATTTCATAGAGGAGATATAAAAACTATCTTTTCACTGGTGAGGCAATGCAAACCAAGGCAGTACTGGACTTTTTATTCACGATCACAACCAAGGGAGCTTATCTCCAGCATTAGCTTAATCTCTGGTAAATTAGAGAAACTTCCAGACAAGGTGTGACTTGTAACCAAATCCCAATAACTGAATAGTTCTTAAGCGAGACACATTCCTACATCTTGAACCTGTGATCTTTCAATATGGGTGCAGTCCTTATATTTATAATACATTTCATCAAAACAAATGGAATTTGTTCAAATTATAATGAATTTATTATGCACACGTCTTGTACAGGTGTTTCAATGTCATCTATGACTTCAGAAAGTGATTACGCCATCCCACCAGATGCATATTGTACTGACACAGAATGTTCCGAGCCGGAGCAGAAGCTTCCAAAAACATGTTCTTCCCATTCCATTGACAGTGGAAAAAATGTAAGTTTAATTCCTGCTCACAAATAGCCTGGTTTAATACTAAGCTATTCAGGTTAGAATAATTATTAGTTTGACCAACATGTATATTGAGTTCACTAATCTGACAGTATGACCTCTAACCATAATGTTTCAGATGAGGATATGGAGAAATCAGTCAATTCAATCATTAACCAATGACCCCTGCTTGAAGTGTTTTGTTAGTGGTCATTGAACATGGAAGGAATTAAGATGAGTTTGATTTGCCAGGTCAAAGAGCCCTTAACAATCCTGGAACCAGCTTGCTGAAACCAAGAGCACAAACAACAAGCAATGACAGTGCCCATAACTCCCATTATCTTTCTCCTAATAAACTTTATTTACAAAGGCAAGAAACAGCAAACAGGACCAGGATATTTGACCAACTTTCAAAGTTCAAAAAAAGTTTAGAGCAAAATGTATTATCAGAGTACATGCGTGTCACCACATACAACCCCGAGATTCTTTTTTCTGTGGGCATACTTAGCAAATCTATAGAACAGTGGCTGTAAACAGTCAATGATCAATGAACAACAGACTGTGCAATTGAAAATATAAATAGATAGCAATAAATAACAAAAGCGTGAAATAACAAGATAAAGAGTCTTTAGTGTGAGACCATTGGTTGTGGGAACACTAGAAATGAATGAATGATGTTATCCCCTTTTGTTCAACAGCCTGATGACTGAGGGGTAGTAATTGTTCTTGGACCTGGTGGTGCAATTCCTAAGGCACCTGTACCTTCTACCTGATGATATCGGTGAGAAAAGAGCATGGCCTGGGTGGTGAGGACCTTTAACGATAGGTGCTGCTTTTCTATGGCAGTGTTTCGTGTAGATTTGCTCAACAGTTGGGAGGGCTTTACCCATGATGTACTGGGTCAAATCCACTGCATTTTGTAGGATTTTGATATTCCCATCCCAGGCCATAATGCAGCCAGTCAGCACACTTTCCACCACCTATAGAAGTTTGCCAAGATTTTGGATGACATGCTGAATCTCTGCGGACTCCTGAGGGAGTAGAGGCGCAGTTGTGCTTTCTTTGCAATTATATATGTAGGGTCCAGGACAGGTCCTCTGAGATAGCGACACCCAGTTACTGATCCTCTGTTGAGTATTGGCCCATGGACCTCGGGTTTCCCTCTCCTGAAGTCTACAATCAGTCCCTTGGTCTTATTGAGATTGAGTGAGAGCATGTGGTTATTATACTATACAGATAAGTTTTCAATCTCCCTCCTATATGCTGATTCATCACCATCTTTGATACGACCCACAACAGTGGTGTCATCAGCAAACTTGTATATGGTGTTGGAGCTGTACTTCACCACACAGTCATAGGTGAAAAGTGAGTAGAGCAGGGGACTAAGCACACACCCCTTCTCTTGCTGCTGGTGCAGGACAGTGGCAGGATAAAGATAAGTACTGACCGTTCAACAGGTTAGTCATCTTCAAGTACGTAACTAAGTCTTTCACCATTCATTGCAAATAGTTAACAGATCTTTTAAAAACCTTGAGAATGGGTTGCCCTCCCTATAAATAACATATTGTTTACAAGCCAGAAGTGGTATTACCTCTTGTATTTAATAAGTCACAGCTTCTCTCTTGGCATGCATAACTAAATGTCTCTCTTGCTTAGTTCTAACTTAATTGAAAACGTGAACAGGCAAAGATGCATACTAAGGATTCATTAGATAACCATAAACAAAATGCACAATAATCTCTTCTGCAGGAATCATTAGAAAAGTCTGGATATTTGCTAAAAATGGGAGGAAAAGCAAAAACATGGAAGCGGCGATGGTTTGTCCTTAAAGGCGGTGAATTGTTATACTACAAATCACCAGTAAGTATGATTATCAGAACTCTTTGCTTTTAGCACTGTGATGTCATTAAATTTAGAGCTAAGATATAAAACTTTCTTGTAGATTTTAATCTGGGATTTAGTAAAAATCTTTAAATGTTATTGTCCTATTATTTGCAAAGTAGAATTTATTGATGTATAATCTTATTCATATATCTGAATCCAGAGTGATGTCATCCGTAAACCACAGGGTCGAATTGAGCTCAATGTCTCAAATCATATTGTCAGATGTGATGGAAAGCAGACAATTCAGGTTAGTGTTCTGCGGTTTATTTGCCAAAGACAGCACCCGTTTCAGTTATTGAATACCAAGTACAGGTTGTCTCCCCCTTATCTGAAATTTCAAAATCTGAAAACCTCTGAAGTCTGAATTTTTTTGAGCGCTGGAATGATATCACAAATGGAAAATTCCAGAAGATGCTGGGAAGGTTCTCAGGCAATGTGTAGCACAGACAGTTGTGAGAAGTGACAGAGGTTAATGGAAAATAGAAATATGAAGAGATCTATCATGTATGATCAGCATTGGAGTAAACATATGCTGCTTACCTGTATGCTGATCATGAAACAAGAAAAGACCTATCCCAACAAACTTAAAATTGAGGGTAATTGCGAATATTCAGCAGGCCGATTGCAGAAATTTAAGAAAAGGCATGGCATAGAATATTTAAAACATCTATTGATCGTGAAAATCTAGCACCAGAACAAGTCTACAATGCAGATTGTTTTTATACCTTACATAAACCTAGAAAAATGTAAAATACAGATACAAATACAGTACAATGTGTTGTAAACTTTTAATCAAAACACAGCATCATAGTTGGAGACTGAAAGCCTGTTGTTGTTCAACAGCTGATTCAGTTATTCTCCCGATGCTTTTGTTACCCTGCACACATTATATTTTCATTATATTAAAAATATATATTAATCTTTACTGTTCAGTACATATGTGCAAAAGAAAGACTCCTTACCAGTAGCACATAAATTCAGAGTTGGAAATTATGACTACCCTTATTATTTATTCCAAAATCCAAAACACTTTTGGCCCCAAGCATTTCCGATAAGATGCTCAACCCGTAATTGATTTTGCATTGAATTTACTTTCAATAAACTTCCTGATTGCAATTGCTATCTTTTCCAAAGGTTTCCGAGTCCGTGTCCATATAATTAGTAGTCTAATCATTTATCCAACTACAAAGACTCCTGATGGCTGGTGATAATGAGTGTGTAATGCTTTCCAAGCTTATTACAGAGAAAAAGACCTACTACTTGACTGCAGATTCTCCTAATATTCTCGAGGAATGGATTCGGGTTTTACAGAATGTTTTGCGCATTCAAGCTGCCAGCCCCCTCTACACACAGCCAGACATCAAGCCATCGATTGAAGGTTTACTAACTAAGGTAATGATTCAATAGTTAGTTATTAGTTAGCACTGGTGTACTACGGGAATTTACAGTTCATAGAAATTGCGATTCTTACGAATAATCAGCATCAGGTTTATTATCTCTGACCTATGTCGTGAAATTTGGTGTTTAGCCGCAGTGATAAAGTGCATGACATAAAAATTTCTATAATTTAAAAATACTCAGAGTGAATGCTCAGGCTCCTGTACCTCCTCCCTGGTGGTAGAAAAAAAATTCTGAGCTCTTCAAAAGGTGGTGCCTGAAGAAGACGACATCCATCATTGACCTTCATCATCCAGGATATGCCCTTTTCTCATTGCTGCCATGAGAGAGGAGATTCATGAGTCTGAAAACGTGCTCTCAATGTTTTAAGAACAGCCTCTTCCTCTCCACCATCAGGTTTCTGAATAGTACATGAACCAATGGACACTCCCTCCTAATTTGCTCACTTCTTGCACTGTCAATTTTTTTATTTCTCTTGTAACTTATACTAATTCTTTTATGTATTGCACTGTACTGCTGCAGAACAATACATTTTACAATATACATCAGTGATAATGACCTTGATTCTGGTGAGGGCCTTTAATAACAAATGCCACCCGTTTGAGTTCTTGAAGATGGTAGCAGAGAGAGTTGTGCCCATGATGGAATTGGCAGAAGTCTACAATTCTCTTCAGCCTTCCTGTGATCCTGTGCATCGGAGACTCCGTATCTGGTGATGCAATCAGTCAGATTCCTCTCCACCGTATATCTGCAGAAATTTGAGTCTTTGGTGATGTACCAAATATCCTCATTACGTGGTGTTTGAGATACGCCTAGCCACACAATCGTGTGTTGAGATCTTATTGTACTGTGTCCTGGTATTACTTATATTTTGAAGTTTAAAGTGTATGTTTATTTACATGTTGTGCAACTGTGTAGTTCATATTTATATAAATTTTAAAAAGAGATGTATGATTGAATAATCAATCACACAAAAATTTCAAGATATTTCAAGAATGACACAGTCGCCTGATAAACAAAATATTCTTCTAATGTAATCTAACTTAAATCTTATAAACATCTCTTCTAAGGGGATAGGTTTCTCACTATTCAAGCCTCTCACAATATTGTATACCTAATTCAGTTTTCCATTCCAAAGAAAACACACTCAGCCTATCAGTCTCTCTTCAGAGTTGGAGTGCTCTATCTAGACAGCATCCTGGTGGATCTCCTTTGCAACTTCTGCAGTAGAATCACATTCTTGCTATGGTGCAGCAACCAGAACTGCACACAGTACTCCAGCTGTGATCTGACCAATAGTTACACTGTAACCTCCATGCTCTTGTATTCTCTGCTGTACCTCATGAAAGTTTGCACCTGTTATGCCTTCTCCTCATCACCTTATCCATCTTCAGGGATCCATGGACAAGAACACCAAAACTCCTATATTCCTCAGCACCCCCTAAGCTCTTACCATCCATTTTGTATATCCTAGCTGTATTCATGTGCACTTTATGCAGTCCTGGGTAGGTCTGTAGTCTAGTGTAGTTTTTTCTCTGTGTTTTTTTACGTAGTTCAGTCTAGTTTTTGTACTGTGTCATGTAACAGCATGGTCCTAAGAAAACATCTAATTTTTGCTATGTACTGTACCAGCAGTTACGGTCGAAATGACAATAAAAGTGACTTGACTTGACTTGAAAATGCATCACCTCATACCTTTCAGGCTTAAATTCCATCCGCCATACTCAGCCATTGCCAACAGATGTTTATAATACATATATTTGTATTCTGCGACTTCTGGTGTCTATAAAGTCAGATCCCAGTTTTGACTTCAGAAAATTAGAAAATTTTTGGCAGGAACAGGCCATTCAGCCCAAAAAACCCTTGCGAAATTCTCATTCACATACTATGTTGAAATAACTATCGAGTTTAGATTTGAAAGTCTCTCAACTACACAATTAGGTAGTTTGTTCCATGTTTCCTCAACTTGCTGTGTAAAGAATTGCTTCCTGATGTTTGTCTGAAATCTCCCTTTAACCAGTCTTCATCTATGGCCCCGTGTCCTTGATGATGGATTAATTTTGCAGTAGCAGCTTATACGCTTAATGATTTTGAACATTTCTATCATGTTTCCTCCCATTCTACATCTACTTAAGCTAAAAAGATTTAATTATTTCATTCCTTCTTCATAGCACATTCAGCCTTTTTAGCTGAAACTGACCTCACTTTCTAAAATCTCTAAGTCACTTAGAACAACCTTATTTTTCTCTGTACTTACTGGCATACCGCTAACATCTTCGCAGGTGAGTATGGGTATCTGCTATATCCTTCTCTACATAATTTAACACCCCACTATTGTTCCTAATGCATTTATCTTCTTCCTTGCCCTTTCTGTTACTATTAAAGTATTGAAATAATCTCTTGGGGTCAATCTTAATGTTATCAGCAATATCCTTCTCAACCTGCCTTTTGGCAATCCGACTTTCTCTCTTGACTATAGCTCTCATATTTTCATATGCCCTATGGTTAACATCATTACTCTTTTTTCTGTACTCCTTATATAGTTGTCTTTTCTTCAATAATTTTTATGTAGGTCTTTATTCATCCACGTAGTTGATCTATTATTTTTGTTGCTTCTCCCGACCTTGGGTATGAACATTTCCTGCACTGCATGTATTACCCCTTTAAGTCCACTCCATTGTTCCTCAACTGACTCAATGTCAAGCGGATCCTTTCAGTTTACCTTCTGAAGTCTTTGCCGCTTCTGTACAAATTTGCCTTTCTGAAATTCAATTTAATGGCTTTGCTTTTCACTGATATACTCTCCCAAAAAAACTTCGACTAACTGTGTTATGATCACATATTCCTAAAGGCTCAACAACTTCTATACTCAAAGTTCTATCCTGATTGTTACAGACAGGCCTCCCCTTTTGTTAGTGTGAAATCAATTTCCAGAAATCCATTAGTCACTGGGTTCTCCCACTCAATATTTGGGAAATTAAAGTCACCCATAACTGTAACATCACCTTCAGAACTTGCTTTTTTTAATATTCTGATAGAGTTGTTTGTTAAAATCACTATTGGCATAAGTGAGTCTATAATGTACATCCAATGTTGTTCCTTTATCCTTATAGTTTTCAATTCTCACCCAGATATCTTCACTAAGTCTCGATTCATCTCCTATCACAAGCAGCCTCATGTTTAAATTCTCTCATCTTTCAGGTGAAGCACGGTTACTCCAAGAGAGTCTGGTGCGCAATTGTTGGGAAGGTCCTTTATTATTTCCGCAATCAGGAAAATAAGGTAAACTACAAATATTAAATGACTGGATCCTTTCCAAATTGTGCACTTTGTCTTCCAATGCCCTTTTTTCACCTTCCTGAGTGTTGAATGTTGTAGTCTGTGAATACATCATTTTAATGTTCCACTTTCAAACATTACACTAGTTACTTTTTTATTTCCATCCATTAATGGAGAAATGCCTCATTTACGTGCCGCCCCTCCAAATATATTACTTAAATGCTGAGCTCATTGTGTTGTCTCTGTGTTCGTGCTTAAATGATTGATAAAAGGCCATAAGACATAGGAGCAGAATTAGGCCATCTGGCCCATCGAGTCTGCTCCACCATTCAATCATGGCTGATCCTTTTTTTCTCCTCCTCAACCCCATTTCCTGGCCTTCCCCACCCCCCCCCGTAACCTTTGATGTCGTGTCCAATCAAGAACCTATCAATCTCTGCCTTAAAAACACCCAGTGGCCTGGCCTCCACAGCTGCGTGTGGCAACAAATTCCACAAATTCACCACCCTCTGGCTAAAGAAATTTCTCTGCATCTCTGTTTTGAATGGATGCCCCTCTATCTGGAGGCTGTGCCCTCTTGTCCTAGACTCTCCCACAATGGGAAACATCCTTTCCACATCTAGGTCTTTCAACTTCCAAAAGATTTCAATGAGATCTCCCCTCATCCTTCTAAATTCCAGCGAACACATATATCTTAATTAAAAGTGGTCATTTGTGATTTTTTTTTAAATTGCAAAACAATGAAACATGTTCCACCTTAAGCACCCTTTGACAATATAAAACTCTAATACACCAGTCACATACTAGTGAATTTGGTGATAATTTGTGCTGTCTGCTGAAGTAAATTTAATAGACTGGTAATGTGCTGTACATTAATAGCAATAATCAGTAGCTTTATCTACAACATGATATATTGCTTATATTCAAGTTTCCTTTAGGTCAGATTAATTTGATGGAAGCAACAGTTGAAGAAGTGGACAGATCATGTGATTCAGATGAAGACTATGAAACCAGTAGTCAGAGCCTGCTCTCTACGCACTATACAATTGCCATTCATCCCAAAAACCAGGGACCTACCTACCTCCTCATAGGCTCTAAACATGAAAAGGTATGTTTACAATTATAAACAGGAGAAAGTCTGCAGATGCTGGAAATCCAAAGCAACACACACAAAATGCTGGAGGAACTCAGCAGGCCAGGCAGCGTCTATGGAAATGAGTAAATTGTCAACGTATTGGGCCAAGATCCTTCTTCAGGACTTAAGGGTCTTGGACTGAAAATTCGACTGTTTATTTATTTCCATAGATGCTACCAGACCTGCTGAGTTCCTCCTGTATATTGTGTGTGTTGCTTTATGTTTACAATTATTTAGTATACCTCTGTAGTGTATCTGTAAGGAGATTTATATTAGGGATTAGAAGCCTCCAGTTTATACACAATATGATGCTACAGGCAGAAGTTCCCATTTGCTTCAAGAAGGCAACTATTATACCAGTGCCTAAGAAGAATAGTGTGCGTTGCCTTAATGACTGTCGCCCGGTAGCACTCACATCTACAGTGATGAAATGCTTTGAGAAGTTGGTCATGACTAGACTGAACTCCATTCTCAGCAAGGACCTGGACCCATTGCAATTTACCTCAACAGGTCAACGGCAGATGCAATCTCAATGGCTCTCCACACGGCTTTAGACCACCAAGGCAATACAAACATCTACGTCAGGATGCTGTTCATCGACTATAGCTCAGCATTTAATACCATCATTCCCACAATCCTGATTGAAAAGTTAAAGAACCTGGGCCTCAGTGCCTCCCTCTGCAATTGGATCCTTGATTTACTCACCGGAAGACCACAATCTGTGCGAATTGGTGATAATATCTTCTCCACGCTGACGATTAACACTGGTGCACCTCAGGGGTTTATGCTTAGTCCACTGCTCTACTCTCTATATACACAGGGCCAGGCATAGCTCAAATGCCATCTATAAATTTGCTGATGATACAACTATTTTTGGTAGAATCTCGGGTGGTGACGAGAGGGCATACAGGAGTGAGATATGCCAACTAGTGGAGGAGTGCCGGAGCAACAACCTTGCACTCAACGTCAGTAAGACAAAGGAGCTGATTGTGGACTTCAGGAAGGGTAAGACGAAGGAACACATACCAATCCTCATAGAGGGATCAAAAGTGGAGAGAGTGAGCAGTTTCAAGTTCCTGGGTGTCAAGATCTCTGAGGACCTAACCTGGTCCCAGCATATCGATGTAGTTATAAAGAAGGCAAGTCAGTAACTATACTTCATTAGGAGTTTGAAGAGATTTGGTATATCAACAAATACATTCAAAAACTTCTATAGATGTACTATGAAGAGCATTCTGACAGGCTGCATCACTGTCAGCTATTGGGGAGGGGGGAAACTACTGCACATGACCAGAAGAAGCTGCAGAGGGTTGTAAATTTAGTCGGCTCCATCTTGGGTACTAGCCTACAACATACCCAGGACATCTTCAAGGAGCAGTGTCTCAGAAAGGCAGTGTCCATTATTAAGGACCTCCAGCACTCAGGGCATGCCCTTTTCTCACTGTTACCATCAGGTAGGAGATACAGAAGCCTGAAGGTACACTGTCAGCAATTCAGGAACAGCTTCTTCCCCTCTGCCATCCGATTCCTAAATGGGTATTGAACCCTTGAACACAACCACACTTTTTAAGTAAATATTATTTCTGTTTTTTGCACGATTTTTAATCGTATGTATACTGTAATTGAGTTACTTACTTATTTCTTTCTTTCTTCTATTTTATGTATTACATTGAACTGCTAAAGCTAAGTTAACAATTTTAATGACACATGCCGACGATAATAAACCTGATTCTGAGTTTGAGGACTCCTTTGACCTTGGGGTTGCCCCAAAAGATTTGTAGCTAATTGACTATTATCATGTAGGAAACTTAGCAATGACTTTGCACACAGTAAAGTCCGGCAAGTAGCTATGAATCAAGTGTACAGATCATATTTTTTGGTTATTCATTAAATAATGCTGCATAAGGAAGTGTAAGAACTACTTTGTTCCTCATTGTACAATCCTTGGAATCCTTTTCCATCAACCTGAGCGTTGATGGGTTTAATATGTAATGTTTCTTGCTGAAACCACTAGCCACAAAGTCCTCTCTCAATAGGGCAGTGAAAGGCAAAGGCAAATGTTGTGCTGTAATGCAAAGTGATGGCTGTTGCTGTTAATATTAAAGAAACTTTGCTGCAAGATCCTGCATTCAGAATGACATGAATTTTGCCTTTCCCAATATTAGAGGGATTGGATCCCTGTTCCAGATGACAGCTGGTGACCAACACAATGAACGATCACAATCTCATCTATACCTAATAATGTGGCCACTGAGTGTATGTTTATGGTCTTCTGCTGTGACCCACCCCCTTCAAGGTTCAACTCTTCTCACACCATCAAGGCTTCCTGGTAGCTCAAACCAGTTTGGCAACTCTTTGAATACTCTCATTAATAAAATGTTCTCACCTACAGAACTGCCCCTCACTGGATGTTTCTTGTTTCTTGCACTATTCTTTGTAAATTGTTGTGCGTGAAAATCCTAGATCAGCAGTTTCTGAGACTCAAACCACGCCACCTGACACCAAGAATCATTCCACAGCTAAAGTCACCCAGATCACATTTCTTCCCCATTCTGATGTTTTATCTGAACAACAACTGAACCTCACGACCACGTCTGTATCCCCTTATGCATTCAGTTTCTGCTGCATGATTGGCTGATCAGCTGTATTCAGTCTCTGCCATGTGATTGGCTGATTAGCTGTTCGCGGGTGGACAACTGAAGTGGCCACCAAGTGTACTCAACTTTTAATTTACTTTTTAAACATTTCAGAAACACGAAACAAAGATTGGAGCATAACATGAGATTTGATACCATCTCCCCGCCAATTCAAGGCGATATCTCTTGGAAGTCATAGGGCAGTTGCTTCAACTTTGTAATGTAATTGAATAATATTAGACAGGTGCATGGGTACAAAAAGTTTAGAGGAATACTGGACAAATGCAGGCAAATGGGATCAGCTCAGGTAGGCACCTTGTCTGGCATGGACAAGTTAAGCCAAAGGGCCTATTTCGAATTTTTTTAGGCTTTTTAAAGGCTATTTTAAAGTTTTTACAGTGTGTAGTCTTTAAATGTCTAATCATTAACTGATTGTACAGGAGAAGACTGCAAATCCATGCACCCTGAAAGAGCAGTGACTCACAATTTCATTTGCATTTCATTCTTCATTTACATGAGTGCACTCCAGATTGTGCTGTCAGTCTTTAGGTATAACAACATATAAAATAAAAATTAATGGTGGCAAGACGGCACCAGTGAACCATGGTGATGTTCTGACAGACACTTACAAAACTTTTAGATTACTAACTTTTTTGAGTTATTAATGAAGTGTCCACTAAGTCAGATTCAAACTCTTTTGAATTACTCTCACTACATTCCGCACAATGTAACTTCCATTGAAACAACATACTTTTGTAATGACTTAATGAATTACAGATGTCACAATCTTCTCAAGGACACAGCAGACTTATCTCTCAAGCAAGCAGACCTGGCACCTTTAAGTGGATGAAGGTTCATCGCCAAGACTGGAAGTGAGACGTAAGGGGAGCCATGCTGAAACACGGAGGAATGAGATCCCCTCTACCCAGTAGCTTGTTAGCAAATGTGCAGTTGCTGGAGAACAAGTTTGAAGACCTGAGGTCAAGGGAGACATGATGAATTGTTGTGTTCCGTGTTTTAGCAAGACATGGCTAACTCCAAGCATGCCAGATTTGGTGATCGGACGCAAAGGCTTTTTGATACACAGTATGGACCGAACTGCTGCTTTGGAAAAGGCACGAGTGGTGGGGGGTGGGGGGGAGGGTTACATAATGAACTCTCTGTGGTGCTCTGATGTTTCAATTTTGTCACACTCATGTTCCCCCGATGTAGAACACCTAACGATCAAGTGCTGACCATTCTATTAAAGAGAGTTCTCTGTGATCCTGATCACAGTTTACCTTGTAATCAGGCACTTGTGATACTGCTGCTGCGGTCACCAAGTAAGAAATAGTCCATCCCAACACATTTCAAATTATAGGCGGGGACCAACTGGGCGTCTTTGAAGAAATCCCTGCCAATTACCATCAGCATATAACCTGTAACACCAGAGGTCCCAGCACACTATTTCACTGCCTGCTGCTCCATGCTGAGACTGCATTTCAGGAAATATCAACACCTGGCTGCCCTTCTCCTCCTGCATACAGGCAGAGCCTAAAGAGCAAGGCTCCAGAGATGAGGAAAACAAACAAATGATCGCGGAAGGCAGAGGAGATTGCTTCGTGTTGGTGAACTGGGCAGTTTTCAAGGGCTCATGAGAAGATCTGAATGAATAAACCATGGTTGTCACGGACTTCATAAGAACAGTCATAGATTAATGTATCCCCACAAAATCATTCAGAAATGAAGCAGAAGCCCTGGATGATCCACAATCTGCTGAGGGCCAGATCAGAGGTATTCAGGTCTGGTGACCAAGTGAAAACAAGAGGTCAATGTACAATCGCCAAAAATTTTTTTGGAAGAATGGGCAAAAAAGTGGCAGATGGAATACAGTGTTGGGAAATGTATAATAATACAATAGTGCATACTATTATCTAAAAGGGGAGAAGGTCCAAACATCAGAGGAGCGGAGGGACTTAGGAGTCCTCATGCAAAACTCCCCGAGGTTTAATTTACAGGTTGAATCTGTGGTAAAGAAGGTAAATGCAATGTTCGCATTTATCTCAAGGGGAATAGCATATAAAAGCAAGGAGATAATGCTAAGGTAATGCAATAGTCAGACTGCACTTGGAGTATTGCCAATCATTTTGGGCATTATATCTCAGGATGTGTTGTCCTTGTAGAGAGTCCAGAGGAGGTTCACGAGGATGATTTCAGGAATGAAGGGGTTAACATATGAGGATCATTTGGCAACTTTGGGCCTGTACTCACTGGAATTTAGAAGAATGCAGGGGGAGGGGGATCTCATTGAGACCAACCAAATTTTAAAAGGACCAAATAGGGTGGATGTGGAGAGGATGTTTCCTGTGGTGCAGTTTTCCAGAACTAGAGGGCACAGCCTGAAAATTGACGGGCGACCCTTTAGAACAGAGGTAAGGAGGAATTTTTTTAGTCAGAGAGTAGTGAATCTGTGGAATGCTCTGCCACAGACTCGATTGAAGGCCGTCCGTAGGTACATTTAAGGTAGAAGTTGATAGTTTCCTGATCAGTCAGGGCATCGAAGGATATGGCAAGAAGGCAGATGTATGGGGTTGAGTGGGATCCGGGATCAGCCATGATTGAATGACAGAGAAGGCTCATTAGGCTGAATGGCCTATTTCTGCTCTTATGTCTTATGGTCTTACAGTCTAAAGCCATCTCACAGGCGAAGTGGCAATTCCAGACTAAACTTAAATCAACAGCTGTGGTAGAGCTTGAATGCTATTACTTCTTACAAAGTGACAACAAATAACATAGATAACAACAGGGCTTTACTTCCAAATCAGCTCAATGGCCTTTATGCTCGTTTTTGACCGTCAAAACATGGAGGAACCTTCACGAACTCGCACAGCCCCCATTGACCCTATGATTTCAGTCTCCAAGGCTGACAAAAGAGCGTTGTTCAGGAGGATGAACCAATGGAAACTATCTGGTCCAGATGGGGCTCCTGGCCGAGTACTAAAGATCTGTGCTGATCAGCTGGCTGGCGTGTTCACCAAAATCTTTAACCTGTCACTCCAGAAGTCTATGGTGCCCAAATGCTTTAAACAGACTTTAATTATACCAGTGCGCAAGAAGAATGTGGTAACCTGCCTCGGTGACTATCATCCGGTAGCACTTATGATGAAGTGCTTTGAGAGGTTGGTGATGAAACATATAAACTCCTGCCTGTGAAGTGACTTGGATCCACTCCAATTTGCCTACTTTACAACAGGTCAGTCGCATATGCCATTTCATTGGCTCTTCATTCAACCCTTGAACATCTGGATAGTGAAGATCCATACATCAGGATGTTCTGTATTGACTACAGCTCAGCATTCAATAGTATCCTCCCTTCAAAACTAATCAATAAGCTCCAAGCCTCAATACCTCCTTGTGCAATTGGATCCTGGATTTCCTCACTTCCAGACCCCAGTCAGTTCAGATTGGCAACATCTTCATTAGCACAGGTGCACAACAAGGCCATGTGATTAAGTGCACCACAAGGTTACAAGCTCTACTCACTTTATACATACTACTATAAGGCTAAGCACAACTCCTATGCCATATTTAAGTTTGATGACACCATAGTCATTGCCAAAATTGAAGGTGGTGACAAATCAGCATAAAGAAGTGAGATTGAAAATCTGGCCAAATGGTGCCACAACAACAGCCTCTCACTCAATGTCAGCAAGACCAAGGAGCTGATTATTGACTTCAGCAGGAGGAAACCATTGGTCCATGAGCCAGTCGTCACTGGGGAATCAGAGGTGGAGTGGGTCAGTAACTTCAAATTCCTCAGCGGTATCATTTCAGAGGGCTAGCCCCAGGCCCAGCACGTAAACACAGAAAGCAAGGCAACATCTCTACTTCCTTAGAAGCTTGTGAAAATTCAGCATGACATCTAAAGCTTTGACAAATTTCTATAGATGTATGTATATTGACTGGTTGCATGACTGCCTGGGAGGTTAAACACCAATACCTTTGAACGGAAAATCCTACACAAAGTAGTGGATATGGCCCAGTCCATCATGTGGTCAGGCCCTCCCTACCATTTGGTGCACATCTATACAGAGTGCTGTTGCTGGAAAGCAGCATCCATCATCAGGGACCCCCACCTGCTCTCCTCTCACTACTGCCATCAGGAAGAAGGTACAGGAGCCTCAAGACTCAATATTACCAGGTTCAGGAACAGTTACTACCCCTCAACCATCAGGCTTTTGAATCAGTAGAGATACCTTGACTCAACCTCACTTACCACATCTCTAAAATGTTCCCACAGCCTATTAACTCACTTTCAAGGACTTTTCCTCTCATGTTCTTGATATTTATTGCTCGCTAATTTATCATAACTATATATTTTTTACTTTTGAACTTGCAGTTTGTTGTCTTTTGCACATTGGTTGTGCGTTTGTCCTGTGGTGTACAGTCCTTCATTAACTCTGTTACGGTTCTTGTATTGACTCAGTATGCCCACACGAAAATGCATCTCAGGGTTCATATGGTGACTGATATGTACTTTGATAAATAGATTTACTTTGAACGTAGAACTTTGCAGTTTTATTCATCACTGCACCAAAGTTTGTGTTTGACCTGACTCAGAATATTCTCCTGACCAAAGCAGACACCCACACATGTGAACATTAAGACAATTGATTATTTACTCTCATCAAAGTTAAACTTGAATTTAAGGAATGCCCTATAGTTAGCCAGTTACAGAATCCATATGAATTTTATCAGGACTTGGATTAATCATTGTTGCTTTAATGTGGTTTGCTTTTTTCAAGGACACCTGGTTTTACCAACTAATTGTAGCTTCAGGTTGCACTGATATAAATGTGGGAACTGAATTTGAACAACTGGTCGGCAACCTGCTGAATGCAGACAATGATTTATGTAAGTCTAATTGACTATTTCAGATGTATATAAAATATAACATTATGTTTGAATGGTATGTCTAGCATAGTGAAAATATCCATTCTATCAAATTCTACCTCATTTTAAAAGTCTTTTCATAAGGTTATAAAGCATTCTTGATGTGGTTTGAACTGAAGAAAAGGCATCTATATTTCATCCCAACAACCTTCTGCCTTCTCAATCACAACCTCCTGTGCTGTAACAACTGATTATTAGACATTAAGTAATTGAATTTTGTATTCCAGATGTATTCCAACCCAGATTCTTGAGGGGACTACTCATCCCTATATCATGTAGTATTTTAAATGATCTGCTTTGAAAGTTACTTCATGTAACTATTTAATTTGGTATTATTGAAGATTATCCAAAACAGTAGTATCATCTGAAATGGAAAAACTATAGTTGGATTGCACTAGATTTGCAGATTTTCCTTTCCAGGTAATACATGGCCAGCCATTTCTTCCACATTTTCATTTTTTCTATCCACAGACAGCTCAGAAATTGTCCCAGCTCATCTTCACTCAGCCTGGAGAGGCTATGCTCACCAAGATCAAACTTAAGATCAGTTACAGAAATTATAGGCACAAACACCCATTCACTATGTCAAAGATGAGTGGAAAGTAAAGTCAAAATTTTAAAATGATCCTTTTTGAGGTCTATTTCATAAGGTCACATTGGATGAAAACTGCAGTCACCGAATGTTTAGCTTAACTTGTATAACCCAACATGAGCCATGATCCTCTTCCTATCTCTCTTCCACTTAAATCCATTCCTTTCTTTCTTCTCTGCTTATTGAGCCTTCACTGCAATGCATCAATATTATTTGTAGCCCCCACCCAGTAAGTTCCACAACCTCATTATTCTTTGAATAAACTAATTACTTCTGAATTTCCATTTGGATATATTTGACAATATCTCTAGTTACTATATATTCTCCACAAGAAGAAACATTCTCTTCATCCATTCTATCAAAAGCATACCTCATTTTAAAAGTCTTTCATAAGGTTATCATTTAGTCCTATTTTCTCAAGAGAAAAAAGAGCTAGTCTGTTCATTCTATCCTGATATTGGTAACCCTGTATTTTCTGATATGATCCAGAATCCCTTTGTTCCTCTAGTCACGTGAACTTCCACCCTCTAAGTAATAAGGGACCTCCTTGTCCTTCCTCCTAAAAGTTAACACCTCACGTGTATTGATACTATCGATTTCACATGCTGACTTTGGTGACTTCAGCAATACTGAAGTAGCTTCAGAGGCATCAAACTACTCCTGTGCATTTAGTGAGAAACTTAGTGCAAGCCTTACAAGTGAAATTTCATTCACAAAGCATGTCTTTCTATGTACAAACATCTGACGTAAGAATTCTCATTTTCCAATGATTTGGGAATGAGGTATTGCCAAGACAAAGTTTTTATGTGTGTAAATGTATCAGTACGTTCATACGTTACTTACTGTTGATCTGAACAATGATTTAGAATTTTAACATGCAGACATAAATGTTATGAAAAAGGATCTAGTGCTCTCCCCGCGTATGTAATGAATAAAGTCTTCTTGGGATTCCAGCCTTGTACATTTATCGATTATAACCTACATTTCGATGACAAGCTTCATCATCTTCTACAGGGTTAACGCATGGGCATGTCTAGTTCAGTGGTACTTATACCCCCGTAGTTCATCCCTCCTGATAGGTTATTCTTCAACCGCTCTCTCACCTTGTTTGCGATCAAGTTCCAGTTCTTACTTAGAGAGAGAATTTCGTCTTTGTTAAAATTCTTCTCCTCTAGTTTTATTTCAATGGCTTCCTTTATTAGACAGTCCCAAAAGCCAATGTTGCGGCACAGTAGTTTTGTGCCGTCAAAGTCAATCCTATGGCCTTTGTGAATGCAGTGTTTTGCTACTGCCAGTTTTTCTGAGTAACCCAAACAGATACGCCTCCTGTGCTCCTTGATGCGGGTTTCCACCGTGCATCCCATCTGGCTGATATACGCTGCTCTGCGTTCACAGGGAATCCTGTAACCGCCAGCCGACCTGAGTCCCAGGTCATCCTTGAACCACATAAGGTGTGATTTAAGCTTCCCTACAAGTTTGTGGATGGTATTAATCCGGTATTTCTTCAGGACCCTGTTGATCCTTCCAGAAAGCAGTGAACTATAGGGAAGACAGGCGGTGGCGACTGCTTTTTCTTTCAGCCCAATTGATTTCCCTCATTTTGTAGCCACTCTGTAGGAACATCGTGTGTAATCAACTTATTTAATTGGGGGAAAGCTCTCCAGGTCTGAAATAGTTTTCACATGATTAATCAAAGTAGGAAGAACCACTCTACATTGGGAGGCGTGATGGTGGCTGTTACTTTTGAGGTATTAGTCCGTGTGATGCCAATACACGCCATGTCCAAAGCTACCATCCAGTTTCCGTCGTATTGGAATGTCCAGGCACAGGAGGCAACCATTCTTCTCCATCTCCGTCATAAATTGAATGTTTGGATGTATACTGTTCAGATAGTCGTGGAACTGTTGGTTTGCCTGGAGTCCATGAGGCCAAACTATGAAGATGTCATTGATACTTCTGAAGAAGCATTTGCGGCGTGAGGGCAATGAACTCCAGAGCCCTCTCCTCAAAGTCCCCCATTTAGTAATTAGGTACAGCCAGTGACAAGGGCAATCCCATGGCCACTCTGTCTATTTGTTCACAGTAGTTCCCCTTGTAGAGGAAGTACATCAATGTAAGGGTGATTTCAAAAAGTTCAGTGGTACCCTTATCAAAACTTAACTGCAGGAGGACTGAGCTGTCCTTAATGGAAACACTCATGAACTGACCATTATGTTCTCCAGGTTCAGCTGGATGTTGGTTATTGTTTTAACGAAATCAGTCGAATTTGTGATGTAATGCTGACAAACCCCAACAAAGTGAGAAACTTGGTCATTAAATGGTTGATAAAGGAAGACATTTAGCAACTAAATGTTTAGCAAGGTAATAAGTTGGAGAATCTATTCCACAGAAGATAATCCTTGGGGTGGGGGGAGGGTGATGGGGAGACCCTCTTTGTGTATCTTAGGGAGCCCGTAATACCTTGGTGGCACCAGTGCCTGAGGCAGAAGTGTCTTGCAGATGTCTGCTGGCAGTCTGGATTTCTTCCGTAAGGCAAAGATCATCCTGACAGTCGAATCTGTGGGATCCTGCAATAAAACTCTGTAGGTGGGATTGTCCAGAATCCATAGGACTTTGCTGTGGTATTCCTTGGAAGACATTAGGACTGCTGTATTTCCTTCGTCCACTGGTAAAATCATGATGGATGGGTTTCACCATAATGCCTGGAGGGCCAGCCGCTCTCCTTTTGTAATGCTCAGTTTTGGCAAAATGCCTCATTTTAGGGCCATCCAGACCTCTATCCTTACCTCCTCCGCGGTAGTTTTCGGATTTCTTGCTCTACTCCGCCAGTGTAGTCCTGATAAGGTATAGCACTGGGGACCAGAGCGAAGTTTAGCCCCTTGGTGAGGATCAATCTAGTCACCTTGTTGATGTTTGCCCAGTTTGATTTGATGACAGTCCTTTTTGGGTCCAATAGTGGGATGGCTGCATTTTGTTAGGATGGTTTGTTGTATTTCCTGACCTGCTTCACAGTGTTTCTTCATGGAACTAGTTCACCTTGGACAGCAGGGCACCTGTCGATGTACTCCCAATCACTAGGAGACAGTCCCAGGTGAAGAGACAGTAGTCTGTTCGCATTGATATCCAGACTGGATCTAATGTAATGGACACACTCCCTAATCAACGCTTGGCTTAGCTCATCACAGAATGCATTTAACCGCCAGAGAAACCACAGCTGAATGCAACCTCACGAACGTAAGGTTGATGGCCTTGCTCCGTGTCTCAGAAGGAAGGCTAAAAAAACAAAGCAACAAATATTGCAGTGAACTTTCTCCCTGGAGAGGTAAGTGAAAGAGGATCTAGTGCCTGTGAATGCAGAGCAACCTATATCTGCCATATGGGACACTTGGTGGAAACCCTCATCACCTGGAAGCTATTGAAATAAAACTAAAGGAAAAGAATTTTAATAAAGATGAAAGTTTTTGCTCTAAGAACTGGAATTCGATTGTAAAAATGGTGGGAAAGCTGAAACCTGATTGGATGAGGGCTAACCAATCAGGAAGAATGGCTTATAGGGGTATAAATGCCACCAGACTAGACATGCCCAGGCATCATCCCTGATGAAGGTGGCAGAGTTTGTCATTGAAATGTCGATCATAATATCTGTACCCGGCTGGGAGCTGGTTTACTTGTCGTAACTGTTATTGTTTTAACTTGCATTTATTTAGTTCTAAGGTTGATTTCTTTGTGTTTTCTCTTTTCAGCCTCTCAGATCTGGATGCACCCTACTCTGTGCTACTGTAAAGATGGGATAACATCTCCCCTTACCACACTGCCTTCTGCAGCACTGCAAACTGAAGCACTCAAACTGTTTAAGGTAACTTTCACTCGTAAAGTGAAGAACAATGGGACATAACTTCCATTCAGAGTAATAGTGAGAACAACAAAGCTCACTGCTATTTACCCCAAGATGCCACAACATCTTCAAGAGAGGGCAAACTCAATGTTGAACACAAAAATCCTAATGTCACTGCTGGCCATCTCCTTTATTAGCTTTGTGAAGTTACCACCTCAATGGATAAGAAGTGTCTGTATTTGTATAGAAGACATATATTGAAATTGCTACTATTTTTACCATCTTAGTGTATATAACAGCTGAAAAGGCAAGTGTTATGCCACATTCCTTCAGGCTTTGGAAATTGCTCATCAAAATGATTGAACAATATTAGATTAGACCAGCATTCATTGTTTGGAGGGGGGGGGGATCCTATTTTTTAATTTCCCTCTTTTGTTTTCTTTAGTTTAAAACAACCTTTAGTTTACATACCCAATTCTTAAGATCATAATGTACTGTCTGTCATCTTTCCAGATTAATTATTGTGCAGACTATACCCTTGCTGTGAGGGTTATCTGAGTTTCTTCTGACATCCTGTATTTCCTTTCTTAGGGACTTTCTTCCCCATTTTCTGGTGTGCTTTGGCTTCCTGTAGGAACTTTTAAGGTTTCCTCAGAACTAAATTGTTCAATGACTCTTGAGCTGCAAACCCCAAGTTGAGAAGCACGTTACCACATTACTTCATCACTCCTAGGTCCAGCTGAACATATAGTTCGTGAGATAGTTTAGTCTCAAATGTTGGCTACTTTTATGCTTTGACTAAACTCCAACAGAAATGGCCCCAACATCCACCATCTGTTGGAAAATAAAATGCTTGTTTTACTCTCCAGACTTCCCAGTTATTCATCAACGTTGCTATTGATGCCCCTGCCATTGACTATCATGTATCACTGGCTCAGAGTGCTTTACAAGTGTGTCTCACACATAAAGATCTTCAGAATGAGATCTACTGCCAATTAATCAAGCAAACAAGAAAGCTACAAGCCCAGAAACAGGCCGGAACACTGCAGGTACGTGAAGAATTTTCTGTAAAGCTGTGCATTATTTAGTTATAAGTTGAATCAAATTATTATTTAGATGAGAATAAAATAAGTGAAATGACATGTCGGTTAAAACTCACTAAATCTGTGAGGTGCTGCTTCTCTCATTATACTTGTGAATTGTTTACATATTGGGTTATGGTTGAAATGATCTTTGAAACGAGACCTATAATAGTGAATTGCTTATAAATATTTGTAGAATATACTGTTTAAAATAATAAATAAGAATTAGCAGGGTAAACTGTGAAGTAGTTTCATTTCGCGTGGGTTATAATAATTTTTTGTCTATTTTAGGGATGGCAGTTGTTGGCTCTATGCATTGGACTTTTTCTTCCTCAGCATCCTTTTCTCTGGTTACTCAGAGGTCATCTACAGCAGAATGCAGATCCTAGGTATGCACTACAAAAAGAAATGGTCAATAATATGTTGTCTTAATAATGTTGAGATTAATAACACTGATCAGTATTTCTGCATGAATATCATAGCAACTTCAAACAAGAGAAGTATAGTGAAATGCAGAAATCCAGAAACTAATGCTCCACTCCATTCTCAGCTTCACAAAAGCAATGTCCCCACATTAAACTGCATTGAATGGCATAGTCATTGTATCTGTGCAACAAATAATGGCTAAACTCTCAATACAAAACCTGATCTTCAGTCTACATTCTGCTCTAATATGCCAGGTGCTCATTTCTGCCAGACAGTATTTCTAGGAGTGTAAATAAACTAAATGTTGTAGAATCATAGAGCAATATAGCATGGATACAAGCCCTTCAGCCCAACAAGTCCATGCCGACCATGGTGCCCACCCATCCAATCCCAATATTCTCCGTTCAGCCCATATTCCTCCAAGTCTTGCCCCTGTGTGTATCTACCCATGTCCTTTTTAAATGTACCCACCTCAACCACTTACAATGGCAGCTTGTTCTATCTACACTATCCTCTGTAAAGGTTGCCTCTCAAATCCCTTTTAAATCTTACTCTAAATCTTTGCCCCCTGGTTTTGAGCACTCTACTCTGTGAAAAGACTGCTATCATTTAACTTTATCAATGCCCCTCATGATTATATACATCTCTACAAGGTCACCTGTCGTTCTCCTACACTGCAAGGAATAAAGGCGTAGCCTGGCCAAGCTCTCCTTATGACTCAGGCCCTTTGGTCCTAGCAACATCTTCATAGATCTTCATAGATCTTTTCTGCATTCTTTCCAGTTTAAGAAAATCTTTCCTACAACAGGAAATACTGTACACAGTTTTCCAAATGCAACCTCACCAAAGACTGCAACATAATGTCTCAATTCCTGTACTCAATGCCCTGTCTTGTTGGAAATACTAATTTAAAACAAATATCACTTTGAAATTTGCTTTTAGTTTATCTTGAATCTTTTTCACTTTTTTTCCCCCTCTGCACTTGATTTAACCTAGAATTCACCAATAATAATATACACCTCTATTCCACCTTCTTGGAGGAAATCCTTCAATTACTGCTATTAGTGTCTATTATCAGCGCACACTTCGGCAACTTGACATGCAGAAGTTCTAAGAGGGCAAGTCAAACTGATAATGCAAGCTGCCCTATAACAGCAAATTATAGTCCAATGGTTGTTTGCTGAAGTAACAGTGGCTGGAAATGAAATTCTCAGAGCAAACAATCTTGACTTGTATCTTACATTTTAATAACTCTAAAAACTGATCAGAGCAAATGATCACACAGAATCTTTTTTGACATGGGTCCACCACCAACAATCATCACTGCAAGTCGCCTGCCATTCTTGCTGTAACTTATTTAAAATAAAAAGAAAGTGCTGGAAACACTGTTGAATACTCTTCAATAGAACTCTGGAACATAGCATAGCAAGACAGCATAGCAAGCCCTTCGTCTGAGCCAACCACAATCCAGTTCAAACTGACCCCCATCTGCCTACACATGGTCCAAGTCCAGCTATTTCCTGCCCATCCATTTGTCTGAATGCCTCTTCAATGTTGCTGTCTTATCTGCTTGAAACACCTCCCATGGCACTGCCTCCCAGGCATCCTACCACTCTGCAAAATCAAAAACTCGCCTCACAAGGAGAGAGTCCACAGGAATCTGAGAGAGGTAGGTAACACCTCACGAGCCTGATTGAGTTTTTCAGGGAGGTGACAAAAAAAATTGATGAAGGTGGATGTGGTCTATATGGATTTCAGTAAGGCATCTAAAAAGGTTCCCTGTAGTTGGTTCATTCAGAAAGTCATCAAGCATGGGCTCCAGAGAAACTTGGCTACATAGGTTTGGAATTAGCTTGCCCTCAGAAAGCAGAGGGTAGTAGTATTATGCCTGAAGGTTAGTAGTTAGTGGCATTCTGCAGGGGTCTGTTCTATGAACGATTAACTGGGCAAAGAGGCAAGGTTAGTGGGAGAATTAGCATTGCTAACCTGTTCTGTCACAATTCTCTTTTGAGTGATGGACTTTGAGAGGTGACTTGATTGAAGTGTATGAGGGGGAGAGATAGAGTGGACAACCAGCCAGCACTTTTTTCTGGGGTGGTAATGGTCAGAATCAGAGAACATTCATTTAAGCCGAGTGGAGTAAAGTTTAGGGGAAATGTCAGACTAGGTTCTATTTACACACTGTGGTCAGTGCCTGGAATGTGTTGCTAGGGGTAATCATAGAGGCTGACACAATAGAGACATTCAAGAGATTTTTCAATAGGCACATGGAGTGTAAGAAAAATAAAGGGAAGGGTTATGTTGATTATGGACAAGGATTATGGGCTGTGTAGGAGGGAAGGATTATATTGATTATGGACAAGGATTATGTACTGTGTAGGAGGGAAGGGTTATATTGATTATGGACTGTGTACGAGGGAAGGGTTACATTGATTATGGGCTGTGTAGGAGGGAATGGTTATATTGGTTATGGACGAGAATTACAGGCTTTGTAGGAGGAAAGGGTTATTTTGGATTATAGACAAGGATTGTAGACTGTGCAGAGGGCAGTGTTATATTGATTATGGACAAGGATTATGTACTGTGTAGGAGGGAAGTGTTACATTGAATATGGGCTGTGTAGGAGGGAAGGGTTATATTGATCATCGACAAGGATTATAGACTGTGCAGAGGGCAGTGATATATTGATTATGGACAAGGATTATGTACTGTGTAGGAGGGAAGGGTTACATTGATTATGTACTGTGTAGGAGAGAAGGGTTATATTGATTATGGACTGTGTCGGAGGGAAGGGTTACATTGATTATGGGCTGTGTAGGAGGGAAGGGTTATATTGATTATGGACTGTGTACGAGGGAAGGGTTATATTGATTATGTACTGTGTAGGAGGGAAGGGTTACATTGATTATGTACTGTGTCAGAGGGAAGGGTTATATTGATTATGTACTGTGTAGGAGGGAAGGGTTACATTGATTATGTACTGTGTAGGAGAGAAGGGTTATATTGATTATGGACTGTGTACGAGGGAAGGGTTACATTGATTATGTACTGTGTCGGAGGGAAGGGTTATATTGATTATGTACTGTGTCGGAGGGAAGGGTTACATTGATTATGTACTGTGTCGGAGGGAAGGGTTACATTGATTATGTACTGTGTAGGAGGGAAGGGTTACATTGATTATGGACTGTGTCGGAGGGAAGGGTTACATTGATTATGTACTGTGTCGGAGGGAAGGGTTACATTGATTATGTACTGTGTAGGAGGGAAGGGTTATATTGATTATGGACTGTGTAGGAGGGAAGGGTTACATTGATTATGGGCTGTGTAGGAGGGAAGGGTTACATTGATTATGGACTGTGTCGGAGGGAAGGGTTACATTGATTATGTACTGTGTAGGAGGGAAGGGTTACATTGATTATGGGCTGTGTAGGAGGGAAGGGTTACATTGATTATGGACTGTGTACGAGGGAAGGGTTACATTGATTATGTACTGTGTAGGAGGGAAGGGTTACATTGATTATGTACTGTGTAGGAGGGAAGGGTTACATTGATTATGTACTGTGTCGGAGGGAAGGGTTACATTGATTATGGACTGTGTCGGAGGGAAGGGTTACATTGATTATGTACTATGTAGGAGGGAAGGGTTACATTGATTATGTACTGTGTAGGAGGGAAGGGTTATATTCATTATGGACTGTGTCGGAGGGAAGGGTTATATTGATTATGTACTGTGTAGGACGGAAGGGTTACATTGATTATGGACAAGGATTATGTACTATGTAGGAGGGAAAGGTTATATTGGTTATGGACAAATTAAAACCTAATTGTTCTTTTTTCCCAGTTTTAATGAAGGGTCTTCCATTTGAATCCACTAATTCTTCTCCCTCTCCCTCCCCTCCCCCTCCTATTTAAACCATTGATTTATCAAAACATTATAATTCAGCGTTTTTTGCTAATATTCATTACTGAAACGTGGTTTGTTTCACACATTAAAGAATTTAAAGTATGATTTTGTTGTGCTCCACTAACAAATTGCAGAACTGAAGTGGGAAAGTATGCTATTTACTGCCAGCGATCACTGGAGAGAACTCAGAAAAATGGAGGTCGGGAATCAAAACCGTCTAGAATGGAAATCCTATCAATCCTCTTGAGAAATCCCTACCACCACTCACTACCATTCAGCATTCCTGTTCATTTCATGAATGGCACCTACCAGGTGAGCATGTAGCTTGGCGGTATAACTTTCAATGTATAATTATTGCCGCCACTCATTATTTATGGGATGTTAATTGCTCTGGTGCATTCTGTTGAAGCAGAACAAATTGTGGCAATATTTTTTCTTCGTTAGTAGTCAATATTCATTGCAAAAGTTATGGTGCTGAATATTTCAGCTGACTTTTTTAAAAATACTGAATCATTGGAATCTGAAAATAATTTTTCTGATTGTAAGTCTGAAGTTGAATCTAACAATTGCAAATGCTTGAGAAACAGTGTGAATTGAGATGTATCTTAATTTTCAATGAATCCATTGCACAAAACCAAATAATGATCACAACTGCAACATGAGCATCCACAACACACAATAAATAATTTTCAGCCAAAAGTGACAACATGACTTTGTTGAAAGCATTAAAATACTTCTTTTATTTAACATTTTTAACTTTTACAACCTGCATTAGTTATAAAACTTCTGTGTTCTGTGTGTATAGGTGGTTGGATTTGATGCATCCACTACAGTGGAAGAATTTCTACACACTCTGAACCAAGAAACAGGCATGAGGAAACCTGTGCAGTCTGGATTCTTTCTGTACACAGATGATCCTTCAGGAAATGATCAGGAACACTGTCTCCAGGGAAACATAAAGGTAATCATTTAGCAGATCTGAGGTCTTGTGACTAATGTGAATCCATACATATAAACATGTGCACAGCTTAATTATTAAAACCAAAACATGTCGGCATTGCAGAGCAGTGAGGTCAAGAATCTATTGAGGTACAAGTCCGTTCAATAGTTTAGTAACAGTTGGATAGAATATCTGAACAAGATCCCTAACCCTATCATAATTAGTCAGGTCAGGCTGGGGAATGTCTTTCTGGAAGGACTGATAGGAAAGGAGAGTAAGTGTATAAGAAAAAAGGGAACTGTAAAATGAACATTTTAAAATCTACTAATTACTTTAAAAGACAGTTGTTTAAATTATTAACATGTGAAGAAGTAAGTGTAAAGAAAAGCTTAAACAAAATCTGCACATACAAATCTGAAATAAATATGACCTCGTTGGTTTTCTCAGTCTAAGTAATTTTGTTGCCTTGGTTTCCTCACAAGCACACACATACAAACACTCTTGGCTGTCTATTTCCTCCCCATGTCCCTGTTAACCCATCCACCAGATGACAATTGACATCATCTACAATTTGTAGCCGTGGCAACTTCCCCTTTGACCTCTCCATCCAGCCTCACACTCACCGTAACTTTAAACTGATTTGCTTCCAGTTCTCTCAAAGAATCATTAACATTCAAAAATTGACTGACTGAATGTTTGTAGTATTTTCAGTTTCAATACGATATCAAAAACTGTGCTTTGATATCTTGTGCTCACCCTTTTAATATTTGAAATCAACTAGCCTAGTATCTTAAATTTTAGTGAAAGATTTGATCCTCGTACTTTGACTGAACTTGTCCAAGCTTTCTACAAAAATTTGGGGAATGTCTTTATGAAATAAAGGTGTAATTTCAATACATTTTCTTTCTTTCCAAAAAATAGTTTTCATAGATTTATTTTAAAATAAAGAACCACTTTATTAGATACACCTAGACACCTGCTCATAAATGCAAATATCTATTCAGCTAATCATATCACAGCAACTCAATGCATAAACCCATGGAGACATGTTCAAGAGGTTCAGTTGTTGTTCAGACCAAACATCAGAATGGGGAAGAAATGCGATCTGAGTGTCTTTGACCGTGAAATGATTGTTGAAGCCAGATGGGGTGGTTTGAGTATCTCAGAAACTGCTGATCTCCTGGTTTTCATGCACAACAGTTTCTAAAGTTTACAGAGAATGGTGCGTAAAGCAAAAAAAAAATCTAGTATGTGGCAAGTCTGTGGGTGAAAAATGCCTTGTTAATGCGAGAGAAGAATGACCAGACTGGTTCAAGCTGGCAGGAAGGCAACAGTAACTCAAAAAAACTGTGCATTACACAGTAGTGTGTAGAAGAGCTTCTCTGAATGCACAACACTTCGAACCTTGAAGTGGATGGGATACAGCAGCAGAAAACCACACACATACACTCAGTGGCCTCTCTATTTGGTATAGGAGGTACCTAAAAAAAAAAGTGATCCTAGAGTGTATATTCCATTATTTTAAACTAATATTCTCAGTGATTGAGTGATAAGTGATATAAAACCATTCCATTTTACTGATATTTTATACTTCAGAATGAAGTTGTTCCCTAATTACCCTCTCGATTCCAGATTGTCAGAATCAGGCTTATTATCACTGATATATGTCATGAAGGTTGTTGTTTAGCAGCAGCAGTAGAGTACAATACATTAAAAATTACTATATGCTGCAATAAGAAATTTAAAAAAATAAATAAGTAGTGTAAAAAGAGAGCAAGAAATGAGGTAGTGTTCACTGGTTCCTGAACCATTCAGAAATCTGATGGCGGAGGGGAAGAAGCTGTTCCTAAAATGTTGATTGTACATCTTCAGGCTCCTGTACCACGTCCCTGGATATAATGAGAAGAGGGCATGTCCTGGATTGGGGGGGGGGGGGGGGTCCTTAATGATTGATGCCACTTTCTTGAGGCATCGCGCTTTGAAGATGTTGTTGATGGTGGGGGAGGCTAGTGCCCATGTTGGAGCTAACTGAGTTTACAACTGTCTGTGCTGCTCTGCAGCAAATCTCTTTGAGTTGGCACCCCTACACCAGACTCTGATCTGCCAACCAGAATACTCACCACTGTACATCTGTAAAAATTTACTGGAATCTTTGGTGACACACCATATCTGTTCAAATTTCATAAGGTATAGCCCATGGCATACCTTCTTTGTAATTGCATCAATATGTTAGGTCCAGGATAAATATTTGGAGATGTTAACCTCCAGGAACTTGAAATTCCTGACGAAGGGTCTTGGCCCGAAACGTCGACATCGCTTCTCCCTATAGATGCTGTCTGGCCTGCTGTGTTCCACCAGCATTTTGTGTGTGTTGTTTGAATTTCCAGCATCTGCAGATTTCCTTGTGTTTGCACTTGAAACTTATCCTGTTTATCACTGCTGACCCCTTGGTGTGTGTTCTCCCAGCTTCCCCCTTCCTATGTTCCACAATTGTTTGGTCTTACTGAATTTGAGTCCAAAGTTGTTGCTCACTGTTTTGTTATATCATCCCCCTGAGTTGCCATTTGCAATAAACCATTCAACATGTTATGAGTGTGAGTCAAATGTGAACAGGAACAATCATTTACACAAGCTTCCAGATTCTACAGATGCTGGAAATCCAGAGCAACACAGAGTTCCTCCAGCATTTTGTGTATTTCAGGCAGCATCTTTGGGCCAAGACCCTTCATGAGGACTCGAAAGGAAGGGAGGAGATGCCAATCTAACAAAGTGGGGGAGGTGATGACGGGTGAAGTCAAGTGGGTGGGGGAAGGAAGATGAAGTCAGAAACTATCGGATGATAGGTAGAAAAGGTAAAAAGCTGGAGAAGATGAAATCTGATAGGAGTGGAGAGTGGGAAGGAGGAGGGGCACCAGGAGAAGATGATAGGCAGGTGAGAAGAGGAGGTAGGAGGGATCCAGAGTGGGTAAATGGAGAAGAAGGAAGGTAGAGCATTTATGTTCATGCCATCAGGTTGGAGGCTACTCAGACAAAATATCAGGTGTTGCTCCTCCAACCTGAGAGCGGCCTCATCATACGGAAGAGGAGGCAATGGATCAACATGTCAGAATGGGATTGGGGATTGGAATTTAAATCACTGGCCACCAGGAAATCCTGCCAAAGTGCTTGACAAAGCAGTCCGCCAATCTATGTCCGCATCTAACTCATCATTCTCCACCATCTTCAACAGGACCCTACCGCCAAACGCATCTTTACCTTCCCCTCCATTCTCCACTTTCCACAGGATCATTTCCTTGGTGACTCCCTTGCCTATTTGTGCCTCTCTACTAATCTCCACTGTAGGGAGAAGGAGTGCTACAACTTCCCATTCACCTTCTACCTCATCTCCGTTCAGGGCCCCAGGCAGTTTTTCCAGGTCAGGCAACACTTCACCTGTGAATCTGTTGGTGTTTTCTACTGTATCCGGTGCTCCCAATGTGGCCTCCTTTACATAGGTGAGACCCAATATAGAGTGGGGGACCTCTTTTTCCAGCACCTTTGCCCCATCTACAAAAAGCAAAATTTCCTGGTGACCAACAATTTTAATTCCAATCCCCATTCCCATTCCAACATGTCGGCCCATGGCCTCCTCCTCTGCCACAATGAAGCCAGTCTCAGGTTGGAGAAGGAACACCTTACAGTCTGTCAAGATAGCCTGCAATCTGATGGGATGAACATCAATTTCTCCAACACTGGGTAACTTTTCCCCTCTCCATCACTCTTATTCATTTTGCCTCTCTGCCCCCCCCCCCCAGTTTATCTCTTCTCAGCTCTCTATCACCTCCCGCTGGTGCCCCTCTTTCCCTGTTATGGTCCACTTACCTCTCCTATCAGATTTCTTCTTCTCCAGCCCTTTTATTTTTCCACCTATCACCTCCCAGCCTCTTACTCCGTCACTCCCTCACCCACCCATCTGACGTCACATATCACCTTCTCGCTTAAATTCCCTGCACTCCTTCATCTGACATCTTCCCCCTTCCTTTTCCAGTACTGAGAAAGGGTGCCAGGTAGAACATCAACTGTTTATTCCCCTCCAAAGATACTGCCTGATCTGCTGAGGAACAATCATTCAATAGTAGCTTTGTGATGTCCACATCAAGTTAATTTACCATTTTTTATGAAGTGTCCGTCTTGAAATGCTTGCATGATTGCATCCACTGATCCCTCCTTTACAGTAGAAAAAGAGGCCTCTGATAGCAACTTCCACCTTATGCGTTTGCTAGAAGATGTAGTAGTTGTGAAGGACTCAGAATGAAATGTTCAGTCAGTATGAAAACGATAGAAAGGGGTTTGAACATCAGCTTGCGAAGGAATGTTATAGTAAAGATGCTTTGGAGAATATTTATATCTGATTATGTTTCCAGAACTTAACCTTCTTTTGTGAAGTGCAAAATTCATCTAAATGACAACCGTTAGTTGGAAACTTCTTAACAGTAATTTTATTATAAAAAATAAGACAGTTTAATTCATGATCATGATAAATAATGATTTTAAGAAAAGATATCTTTCACTCTAGAAAATCATTAGATTTCTGAAAGATTCAGGAACAGTACCTCATTCTTTTTCTCACTCTTTTTATTTATTCTATAATTTGTAGTAACTTTATGCCTTTGCACCGTACTGCTGCCACAAAACAACAAATTCTGTGTTACCAATAATAAACTTCATTCTGATTCTAATTCAGTGAAAAGAATATTCCATCTATGTACTGCAATATTATTGTAACATGGTATTATGATCTTGTCTAGGTTTAACAAATTCATTTCAGAAATGTTTTTTACCTTGTTTCAGATTTGTGACATAATTTGCAAATGGGAACAAGCCTCCAAGGAACAGCATTCTGGCAAATATGAGGGTATTAGAACTGTCCGGCTCACCTATAAGAACAGGTAAAATGAAACCAGACAGAGTGGGAATACATGTGCGTTTGGGGGTAGTTCAGTGATGATCGCTTCCAGGAATGATTCGGCTGCCTGATGTCGAATGGTTGAACAGAGTTCAGGCGAATGAGAGATGATCATTTTGAAACAGAAAATTCTAATGGGCTTGGTAAGATGGATGCTGGGAGGATGTTTCCCACTGTGGAAGGTGTAAAGGACCAGGGGGCACAGTTGATAATAACTGGTTAGTATAAAGAGGAATTTATTCTTTCGAAGGTGTGGTGAATCTTTGGAGTTCTGTATTCCAGAAAACTATAGAAGCCGATTCATTGAATAAATTCAGAGCACTGGAATTTGGGAAATTTGAGAGTTAGGGGGAAATTAGGCAGGAAAATAGAATTAAAATCATCTGTCATTTTATTGAAAGCAGAGCAAGTCTGAGGGCTGAATAGTCAACTAAATGGCAAATGACACAGATTTATTTTCAGTAACAAGCGAGACTCTGATTCTGCCTGATGGCATGCATTAATGTTACATATTCCATTCCATTATTCTCATACTTGCAGGCTGTATTTCTCCACACAAGTTCGCGGAGAAACAGATAGAGAAAAGCTCTTGCTGATGTACCAAACTAATGAGGCAATTGTAAATGGGCATTTTCCAGTCAACAAAGAACTTGCGTTAGAAATGGCAGCACTCTTAGCGCAGGTAAGAATGTAACAGACCTGTTGATGAATTGCAGTTTCATTAATCTGTCTCAAGTCAGCAGTGTAAAGGTAATATCTATATCAGCTAAGTGAAGCAGAAAAATAGCTAGTTGCAAAAAAAATGTATGTAAACCAATTTCTTTCTATGCTTTCTTCCACATTTCTGTAAATTATTTTAATTCCACGTATTATTGGTGCTTAATCCTCTGCAAACAGTATTACTTACTTATTGTTAATGTCCAAGCATCACAGAAAGCTTCCTGAGGCTACAGATTGTAATTTTTTTTCATAAAAGCTTAACATTGTTCAGATGATATTTCAGTATAAATGAGCAAAGCAAGCTGCGTGGCATCTTTCCCTCACAGCTTGTAAACATGAAACCAGCAGCTCTTCAAAACATCACAGTTAGCCACTTCACTTTGGAATCCCAAAGACAAGTGCTGAGAAACTATTTGATCTTATGAGCTGCCATGCTAAACTCGTGAAAATGTTTCCAACAAATGTTAATTAGCAAAAATGGTTTCCAACACCCCCATTATTTTGGTTTGATTTCTTGACTGAGAATTTTTCTTATATATCTATTACCTACAGTATATGGCGTGTAGCATTGGGGCATTACGCCATTATTAAATCAATACATTCTCACACAATGTATCAATGCTGCACATTTTTCATCTTTAATGCAGCCAAGAGGTGTTTGATAGCCTGTTACAGTAGGCCCAGCCCAGCAGTGTCCAGTGGTGACAGGGCCGTAGATCATGGCCCTTCCCCAACAAGCTTTGGACAGATAGTAAAACTCAAGGAAACTCTGAAATATCTTCTACACCAGGGATTGCCAAACTGATGTACACAGACCTCTTGGTTAATGGTGGGGTCCAACAGCATACAAAAGGTTGGGGATCTCTGTTCTACACTCTGATTAATGCAATTCAGAGGGAGGATTGCACTAACAAACTTTTTTGGTCACAACAGCAACTCTTCAAATTGCCATACAATAAAAAGGGTGTTCATGAGAAAGGCTGTGTGGCTTACTGTAGAATGCCCAATCAGCTAATTGAACCTTGGCTGTAATCACAACCTTTTCCAGCAAGATTATTTAACTTATTAAATAGTTATGGTGGAGAAATTTGATATATCCACTTAATTGTGGCAGGGTCAGATGGCCTCCTCCTGTTCCCGTTTCTGCAGATATTATGAAACAATGAATATACGGTGGCACATCCGTCATTAGATGTTTTTCTTATTAGGTGGAGTTTGGAGACTTTGAACGACCATTCTCAACTCCAGCATGTCATATCTCAATGCGGTCTAAATCAAACCAGGCACTGAAGCAAGTAATAGAGAAATTTTATCCTAAAAGATACAAACAAGGCTGTACGGATGATGAACTCAAGTAAGTATGGAACTACTGAGGACAAATACTGACAACGGAGATTTGCAAATTTTACTCGGACACAAGTAAATCTGCAGATGCTGGAAATGTTTGTGGGGCAACACATACAAAAAGCTGGAGGAACTCAGCAAGCCAGGCAGCATCTATGGAAAAGAGTAAACAGTCGATGTTTCAGGCTGAGACCCTTCATCAGGACTGGAAAAAGAATGATGAGAAGTCAGATGCCAGAAGCAGAGGGCGGGAAGGAAGAAGTACAAGGTGATGGGTGAAACTGGGAGCGGAGGAGGGGGGTGAAATAAAGAGATGGGAGGTTGAATGATGAAAGAGATAAAGGGCTGGAAAAGGGGGAATCTGATAGGAGAGTATAGAAGACCATGCAAGAAAGGGAAGGGGGAGTAGCTCCAGCAGGAGGTGATGGGTAGGTGAGAAAGGGAAACAGGAATGGTGAAGTGGGGGGAGGTCAATTACCAGAAGTTCGAAAAATCAATGTTCATGCCATCAGGTTGAAGGCAACCCAGACCCCTCCAATGAGTGTGACTTCATTGTGGCAGAAGAGGAAGCCATGGACTGACATGTCAGAATGGAAACCAGAATTGAAATGGGGGGGCCACTGGGAGATCCCATTTTTTTTTTGTCGTTCAGAAAGTAGGTGCTCGGCAATGCAGTTTCCCAATCTTATGTCGGGTCTCACTGATATACAGGAAGCCACACTGGGAGCACTCCCTTGTCAAATCACTCCCTACACAATTCTCGTGTCTAAGCCATCTCCAATGGGATCCCACCAAGCGCATCTTTCCCTCCCCCCCCCACCCCCCACTAACCACTTACAGCAGGGATCACTTTCTACACAACATTCTTGTCCATTTGCCCCTCCCCACTGATCTCCCTCCTCATACTTGCCCTTCCAGGCAGAACAAGTGCCACACCTGCCCTACTTTTCCCCCCTCATTACTATTCAGGGCCCCAAACAGTCCTTCCAGGTGAAGTGACATTTGCCTGTGAGTCTGTTGGGGTCACCTACTGTATCAGTGCTCCTGGTGTGTCCTGTATATCGGTGAGACCCGTCATAGATTGGGAAACTGCTTCAGCAAGCACCTTCACTCTCTCTGCTGGAAAATCAGGATCCCCCACTGACCTCCCATTTCAATTCTACTCTCCACTCCCATTCTGGCATCTCATTCCATGCCCTCCTCTTCTGCCATGATGTGGCCACACTGACGGTGGAGGAACAGCACCTTGTATTCTGTCTGGGTACCCTTCAACCTGATGGCTTGAACGTTGATTTCTCAAACTTCTGCTAATTACTCCTCGCTCACCATTCCTCATTCCCATTTCAGTCTCCCACCTGCCCATCACCTCTCCCTTCCTTTTCTTCCATGGTCTTCTACACTCTCCTATCAGATTCCCCTTTATCTCTTTCACCAATCAACTTCCCAGCTCTTTACTTCACCCCTTCCCCACCCCTCCTGCTTCACCTACCACCCTGTACTTCTTCCTCTCTTCCCCCACCTTCTTACTCTGACCTCATATTCTTCTCCAGTCCTGATGAAGGGTCTCAACCCGAAACATTTTCTCTTTACTCTTTTCCATAGCTGCTGCCTGTCTTGCTGAGTTCCTCCAGCATTGTGCATGTGTCACTCACAATTTTACTGTACATTTGTATCCTTATGCAGCTCTTTCCTTGTTGAAAGAATGTGATAATTTTATTCATTTTGAGTGCTTAATTAAAATTCACAGATAACATTTCAAAGTAAGCATTTTTCAAAAACCAGTTTGGCAGGCACATACAGCAGAAGTTCCTGATTGCCGGTGTGTTTCTTTCAGACAACTACATCAGCGACTTTCTACTAAATGGATGGCTCTCCGGGGTCGTGTTGCTGCTGACTGCATACGTATTTACTTAGCTGTAGCTAAGAAATGGCCGTTTTTTGGAGGAAAGCTGTTTGCTACAAAGGTATTGTTGACTTTTATGTAGCTTTGATCCTTTATGTGAATTTCATGTTAACATTGCGCTATATTAAAAGTCACATAAAACTGGTGTCGTGGTCGTGGGTAAGATTTTACAGGGCAAAATTGTCGTCAACTGTACTCGGAGATCCCAGTGCAGCTCCCTCTAGATTGGTGAGACACAAGATAAATTCAGGAACCGCTTTGTCAGGCACCTTTGCTTGATCGGCAGAAAGCAAGATTTCCCAATGTCCCGTTTTAATTCCTAACTCCTTTCCAAATCAGACATATCAGTCAATGGCCTCCTCTCCTGTCATGATGAGGCCACTCTCAGGGTGGAGAAGCAACGCCTCATATTCCATATGTGTAAACCTCCAATTTGATGGCATGAAGTGGATTTCACTATCTTCCAGTATTTTTTTTTTTGTTTCCCCCCCCCCCCCACCTCTTGTTCTATCCCCCACTCTGGTTCCTCTCAAATCTCCACTTCTCTTCACCTGCCTATCACGTCTCCCTGGTGCCCCTTTTCCTTCCCTTTTCTCCGAAGGTCCACTCTCCTCTCCTATCAGAAAGATTCAGCAAAGGTGGTACTACATCTGTGTAGTCTTTTACTTGTGGTCTTTGGGAGAATCCTGTAAGCTGAAGTAGATAAGTGCTCTGTCCTTCAGCTATGTGATCCTACAAATTTAACAGTGAGCAACAAACTAAGATGTGGGAAAGATCAGCTGCAGCAACATGGAAATGTCTGGAGGCTAGGAAGCTGAGAGAGACAGTAACCTTGACCTCCATGGGCAAAGCATTCCAAGTAAATGTATGAGCTTGCAATTTAAATCACTTGTCACAGTTCGTTGTGCTGTGAGTATACAAAAACTGGGATCCTTTGGTCCTGTGAGATTATAAATATTATGTTGGACACCATCAATGTATTTCTTGAGTGTGATGCTGCAAAGAATGGTGTTCATTCAAATGAAAATCTTGCCAGAAATCTGAAGGTGAATTTCATATTGAGGGGTAATACTCCCAGAATTATGCATAGTATTGGTCTACTCTAGTTTAAGGTCATTTTAAGCTGTAAATATCCATTTTAAATATTTGTATGACAGAATTTCAATGACATTTCCATGAACTAAGCATAGCCATTTATTAAATGAACCTTAAATACTAATTTTACTTTAAACAATAATGAGCTAGTTAATTTCCTAAGGAGAGAACATATTTTTTATTGGAGAGAAGAGGATTCCAATTCATAGCACTGGCAATTGTGATAAGCCATTGGAATTCAAAGGATGATTAAGAAGGTGGTTAAATTATTATTAAACACAATTAGCTTCACCATCTATAATATTAACAATATTCAGGAGTGCATATATTTCCAGAACTTCTTTAAAAAGTACTTTCAATTTATCATGGATTTTCTGAGTGTAATTATATATCATCATTCACCTTTTATTTCTGTTATGCAGCCTATAGTCCCACCACTATCTGATACTGCACCTGTATGGTTGGCTGTGAATGAGACTGGCATTAGTGTACTGGAATACAGCTCAATGGTAAGGCTGATCACCTTTGCATATTATGATTACACATTTGCCACTATTTAACATTCAGAATGATGCTGTTCAACCAAAGAGGCATTTTTCCCATTTACATTAAGTCAAGTTGAAGCCAAGTCTATTGTCCTGTGCATGAGTACATGTCCAATGTACAATTCCAGTGAAAAATGTACTTGCAGTAGCATCACAGGCACATAGTATTAGATACACAACATTCACAAGAAAATAACTAAACAATCTAAGTGGTACAAAATGTAATACTGTGGCGACCCACTTTCTGCGCAGGCGAACCGGCTCACAAATAGCCAGCATGCAGGGGAGACTTTGGTAATGCACCTCTGATGGCATTTCCGCCCAGAGAGGGCGGGCGCTGGGTATTAAATGCCAGCGCCGCAAAGTTTGAATAAACTAGTGTTACGGATTCAAGCAACAATAAATATATGAGGGAGGCAGGGGTTTTTATAACAAATAACATGTTTATTAAACACTGAAAACAAACCCCCCAAAAGTAAACAAATCACTAACGCAACCGGAAATCAGCTGCAGAGCGGCAGCTTAAACAGTTCTTAAAGCGATGTATTGCAAAAGTTCAAAATGCTTGCAGTCCATTAAAGGGAGAGACTTTTTAAACGATTTAAATTCTCTTTCACGTCGTCTTGTTGCAATTCCAAATCGAACCTTTCCCACGAAGAATTTACGAAGGTGAAATGTAACGGCTTAAGGGCACTGACCTTTCCTTTACAAAACTGTTCCCAATCCTTTCTGCTATTCACAGGGATTAACACGGGCACAGTCAACGAATTCCTTCCGAATGAGGATCAAACAAGGTCAAACCTGTTTCACCGTCAAAATCGACTTTCCTGGATCTTTTAACTCCCAAACTCCGATCCTCACTCTCCACTGATTCTCAACTAGCAGTATTATAAAGAAACTGCTGGCAATGACCTTTTAATCTTTAGGCATTAAATAAAACCTCATCTTTCAACTAAACTGCGTCATGATATTAAATCACGCAGTGGCATGAAGTCAACATGGCAAATCCAGCCACGAACTGCCCCTCCTCACAGGGAGGGGTCCTCCTTTTATACCCTGTTATAAAAACCTGTCACTTGACCTCTACTGGTGGGGAAAATGGCATCACTCCACCATCACAAGACCATTACCTCAAGTCCAGTATAGCTTCAACACCTGTCATGTGACAAGTACACCACTGTCACGTGTCACGGATACGTAACACCTCCCTCCAAAAAAAAATTGTCTGTCAAGAACCAAAATTTTAACAATTATTTACAAGAAAAACAAATGTATAAATTTTATAACATACACAATATACAATACAGTATCAGCATATAACATCTTACAACTCACAATACAGTAGGAGTGTTACAATTGTAAAAAAAACCACCATAAAAAAATTACATCGTACTTTCAACATCAAGATAGACAATCAGCAACCACATTATCTTTACCTTTAATATGAGTTATCACAATATTGTACTCTTGTAACATCAAACTCCAATTTAATAATCTTCTGTTTTTGTTTTTCATTTTACTCAGAAACACTAATGGATTATGATCAGTGTAAACAATAAGTGGTTTTTTAGTTGTACCAACATATACCTCAAAATATTCTAAAGCTAAAACGAGATAACAATTCCTTCTCTATTGTCAAATAGTTTTTTTGATGCTTATTAAATTTCTTAGAAAAGTAAGCTATTGGATGATCAACCTCATCCCCTTCATTCCTTTGCATTAATACTGTTCCTGCAGCCTCATCACTAGCATCTACAGCTAATGAAAAAGGTTTTTCAAAATCAGGTGCCTTGAGCACAGGTTGTTGACATATCATTGTTTTCAATTTTTCAAATGCTTCTTGACAAGGCACTGTCCACACAAACTTCACATCCTTCTGCAAAAGGTTAGTTAATGGAAGGGCAACATTAGCAAAATTCTTAAAAAATTTTCAATAAAATCCTACCATTCCCAAGAATCTTCTGAGTGTTTTTTTTCCCCCTTTGGAGTGGGAATCTCTTAAATTGCCCGAACTTTTGCCTGAACAGGAGCTCCCTTACCTTGACCCACAACATAACCACGGTAAGTCACAGTGGCATGTCCAAATTCACTCTTAGCTAAATTAATAGTTAAGTTAGCTTTTGAAAGCCTTTCAAACAATTTCTCCACCTCAATAATGTGTGCTTCCCAAGTATCATTTCCTGTCACTAAATCATCAATATAAGCATCAGTATCTTCCAATCCCTGAATCACAGAGTTAATCATCCTCTGGAAAGTACCTGGAGGCATTCTTCATCCCAAATGGAAGAACATTATATTCATATAGCCCAGATGGAGTTACAAATGCAGAAATCTCTCTACCTCTGTCCGTTAATGGAACACACCAATACCCTTTCAATAAATCAATCTTTGTAAGGAACTTTGCTTTTCCAACTTTATCTACACAGTCATCTACTCTAGGAATTGGATATGCATCTGTTTTTGTTACAGCATTCACCTTCCTATAGTCCATACAAAACCTAATACTACCGTCTGGTTTTGGCACCATAACACAGGGTGAACTCCAATTCGAGTTAGAAGGTTTAATAATATTATTCTCTAACATATTTAATTTCTTTCTCAGCAAGTTCACATTTTTCTATGTTCATCCTATATGGGTGTTGTTTAATAGGTTTGGCATCTCCAACATCTACATCATGTGAAGCTATAATAGTCCTTCTCGGAACATCTGGAAACAAATCCTTATATTTAAAAATAAATTCCTTCATCTGCTGTTTCTGCTCTAGCTGTAAATGTGCTAATTTCTCATCAATATTTTCCAGAATGGTTGAATTTGGTAACCTAACAGAAACAATGTTGGATTTAGAATGAAATTCAGATGAATCATCTATCATGTTCCTAGTTAAATCAAACTCATTATCATTAACCACAACAGTCACAGTATCAGATTGTTTCTCAAAATATGGTTTTATCATATTTATATGGCAAAGTTGTGTTGACCTTCTACGATCTGGAGTTTTTATCACGTAATCCACATCATTGAATTTAGACACAATTTCATAAGGACCATGAAATCTAACTTGTAAAGGATTTGTTTGCACTGGGAAAAGAACCAACATCTTATCTCCAGGCTTAAACATCCTCATTCTAGCTTCTTTATCATACCAAGTTTTCATTTTCTCCTGAGCCAATTTTAAATTTTCCTTGGCTAAGCTACAAGCTTTATGTAACCTGTCCTTAAATTTCAAAACATAGTCCAACAAATTAGTGTGTATTTCCTTACTAATCCACTGTTCTTTTAATAAAGCTAAAGGTCCTCTAACTCTATGCCCAAATACAAGTTCAAATGGACTGAAACCTAAAGATTCTTGTACCGATTCCCTTACTGCAAATAAAAGTAAGTTTATACCCTCATCCCAATCACTTTCATTTTCCACACAATATGTCCTAATCATATTCTTGAGGGTAGAATGAAAACTCTCCAAGGCACCTTGCGACTCTGGATGGTATGCAGACGAAGTGATTTGCTTAGCTCCCAATTTATAAACTATCCATTGAAACAATCCAGACATAAAATTACTGCCTTGATCAGTTTGTATTTCCTTAGGTAATCCAAAATAAGTAAAGAATTGTATAAGAGCCTTTGTCACAGTTTTAGCTGTTATATTCCTAAGTGGTACTGCCTCTGGAAACCTAGACGAAGTACACATAATAGTCAACAAGTACTGATAACCAGTTCTTGTCTTTGGTAATGGACCAACACAATCTATAATAACTTTAGAAAATAGTTCACCAAATGCTGGAATAGGTTGTAATGGAGCCACTGGTGTAACTTGATTTGGTTTACCCACAATTTGACAAGTAGGGCACATTTTACAAAACATCGCCACATCTTTTCTTAGACCAGGCCAGTAAAAATGTTTTAAAATCTTGTGCACAGTTTTCCTTACCCCTTGATGTCCACCTAAAGGCACACTATGAGCTAAAGTCAAAATCTCATTTCGATAAACTTTAGGGACAACTACCTGGTAAACAATATTCCATTCCTCACTTGCAGGAATTGTAGGCGATCTCCACTTCCTCATCAACACTCCTTTTGCCAAGTAATATACTGCTGGCACCTTCTCAATTTCACTATCTAGTAGAGCTTGTTCTCTTAATTTTAGAATCTCAGGGTCTCTATTCTGCTCTGCTATCATCTCCTTCCAAGACAGAGATAAATCTTCATAGTCAGACTTACTCCAAGAATCTTGTTCAAACAACGAAGGTAAGAAAGTCTCTGACACATCCTCAAAACTCGAATCCTGAGTTGAACAGTCATGAGTAACAACATCATTCTGCACATCAATCTTTTTAGCCAAAGCTCTAGTCACAACACAGGAAGAATCTGTGTTAGAATTCATCTCTGGTTCCTCTGACTCCATTGTCAAATGCACTTCAGGAAAAACTTGTCCACCCGCCAAGTCATTACCTAACAATAAAGAAATATCCTTCACAGGTAAGCTAGGCTGTAATCCTACTTTAACAAATCCTGTAACTAACCCTGACTTTAAATTTACTTTATGCAAATGTACAGGCATAAAATCACTCCCAACACCTCTTATATACTTTACCTCACCAGTATCAGACTCTTCATTAAACTTCAATCCACTGTCTAACATCAGCGATTGAGAAGCTCCAGTATCCCTAAGGATTTTTATTGGCACCAGAGTAGATCCTTCTTTCAAGGATACAAACCCTTCAGTTATAAAATGATCATAACCCTTTTTAACTTGGTCAGACTCTAACAAAACCTCATTTGTGTTTATCGAACCCTATAATTTTACAGGTGCTTCAGTATGTTGCACACAAGCATCTGGAACTGTTTCCTTCTCTTTCTTTTTCAATCTGAAACAGTTAGCTATTACATGGCCAGGTTCCTTACAATAGTTACAAATAAGACCAAACCGTCTTTCCTTCACAGGTTCTCCTTCCTCCTTACCTTTCTCATTAACTTCTGATTTAATTTCTGATTTACCTTGAGTCTCCGTGTTATTTTTCCTCTTAAAAATTCTGCCCTGAGGAAATTTATTCTTATGGATTAAAACATACTCATCAGCTAATCTTGCACAGTCCTGCAATGTATCAGTATCCCTCTCATTTAAGTAGGTCTTTACTTCAACAGGGATGCTTCTTATAAATTCCTCCATTAAAATCAGCGCTTTCAATGTATCATAGTCCCCATTTACATTCTTAGAAGAAACCCATCTCTCAAAACACACAGCTTTATCATAGGCAAATTCCACATAAGTTTTTTCCACAGACTTCTTCAAACTTCTGAATCTTTCTCTACACGCTTCTGGGACCAATTCATATGCTTTTAAAATATGCTTTTTCACAATATCATAATCAAGTGCTTGCACAGCAGTTAAAGCTGTATAAACTTGTTGTGCTTTACCTTTAATTACACTCTGTAACAACACTGACCATTTATCTTTCGGCCACTCTGAAATCTGAGCAATCGTTTCAAAATGTTGGAAATATCTTTCCACTTCTGTTTCACTAAATGGAGGGACCAATTCAATTTCTTGACTAGCAACAAATGGTTTTCTAGAACCAGAAGACTGATTCCCAGACCTTAATTCCGTCATCGCTTTTTCAAATTCCCTTTTTTCTTATCAGCTTCTAACCTACAACGCTCCAATTCTGCTTTACTTTGTTCCAACTTCATTTGTTTGATTAGCAACTGCATCTCTATATTACTTATTGGAAATGATTCTAAAATCGATTCATCAAAATCACCCGAATCCACATAATGTGACGCGATTTTTCTCTGTATTAGAGCCTTTGATGTAATCTTCAAAATACCTTTAAGTTGCAATCTACTAGCTATCTCAGACACCTCAGTTATTTTCGCCTTCGCTAACAACTCCGCGCCTGGCGAAGCCAGAAACTCATCAATATTCATTGTTGCCGAATACCACTCACAAGCTAATCAAACAAAAGAATCAAGTATTCCTCTTTTCCGAAACACCGATTCAAAATTTAACAAGCACTTAAACTCAAATGATCTATCTCGGACGAGCCCCCATATTTATGTTATGGATTCAAGCAACAATAAATATATGGGTGAGGCAGGGGTTTTTATAACAAATAACACGTTTATTAAACACTGAAAACAAACCCCCCAAAAGTAAACAAATCACTAACGTAACCGGAAATCAGCTGCTGTGCGGCAGCTTAAACAGTTCTTAAAGCAATGAAGGATAAACAGTTCTTAAAGCGATGTATTGCAAAAGTTCAAAATGCTTACAGTCCATTAAAGGGAGAGACTTTTTAAACGATTTAAATTCTCTTTCACGTCATCTTGTTGCAATTCCAAATCAAACTTTTCCCACAAAGAATTTACGAAGGTGAAATGTAACGGCTTAAAGACACTGACCTTTCCTTTACAAAACTATTCCCAATCCTTTCTGCTATTCACAGGGATTAACACGAGCACAGTCAATGAATTCCTTCCGAATAAGGATCAAACAAGGTCAAACCTGTTTCACCGTCGAAATCGACTTCCCTCGATATTTTAACTCCCGAACTCCGATCTTCACTCTCCACTGATTCTCAACTAGCAGTATTATACAGAAACTGCTGGCAATGACCTTGTAATCTTTAGGCATTAAATAAAACCTCATCTTTCAACTAAACTGCGTCATGATATTAAATCACGCAGTGGCATGAAGTCAACATGGCAAATCCAGCCACGAACTGCCCCTCCTCACAGGGAGGGGTCCTCCTTTTATACCCTGTAAAAAAAAACCTGTCACATGACCTGTACTGATGGGAAAATGACGTCACTCCACCATCACAAGACCATTACCTCAAGTCCAGTATAGCTTCAACACCTGTCACGTGACAAGTACACCACTGTCACATGTCACGGGTACGTAACACTAGTCTCGAAACGACTTACCAACTGCGTGTCGTTATTTCAGCACTGTGTGTAGCACATCGCTACATTGGTGACCCCGATGGTCCAAACGGGACTTGGACCAAAGGTGACCGACTCCTCATCTGTTCACGCAGTTTCGCTTGGTTTAGCCAAGCGGAAGCCCAGTTCCAGATTCAGCAGACATTCTCTGATTCCATGGCATTACTACCACGTGGTGAGCGCCCTTGACCAGGAGACGGCCGCCCAGGTTGCGGATTTCATACAGTCGCCCCTGGAAGAAGGCAAATATGAAGCATTCAAAGCGCTGCTCATTGGGACCTTTGGCCTCTCATGGGGTGAGCGGGGTGCCCGTCTGCTTCACCTGAACAGTTTGGGAGACAGACTGCCATCAGCATTGATGAACGAGATGCTGTCCCTGGCTGACGGACACAAGCCCTGCCTCATGTTTGAGCAAGCGTTCCTAGAGCAGCTGCCCAAGGACATACATCTGCTGCTGGCCGACGCAGATTTCAGCAACCCCCGGAAGGTGGCAGCCCGGGCAGACGTGCTGTGGAAAGCCAAGAGGGAGAGAATGGGGTCCGTCAGTCAGATTACCAGGCCACGCGCCCAACAGCAGACCAGACCAGGCCCGGTAGAGGGGCGCACACAACACAAAGGCAGGAGTGAGGAGGCCTGTGAACAGTGGTGTTTCTACCACCAGCAGCGGGGCACAAGAGCCCGCTGTTGTTGCCCACCCTGCAAGGGCCAGGGCCAGCTGCCGCTAAAGACTATGGCGGCTGGCCACTGGGACAGCCTCCTGTACGTCTGGGACAAACAGTCGGTACGCCACTTCTTGGTCGACACTGGAGTGGAGATCAGCGTCTTGCCCCCAACGGGGTACAACACCTGCAACAGGAAGCCAAGACCCACCCTGAGGGCCGCAAACGGCAGCACAATATGAACCTACGGCACCCGCACAGTGCAGCTGCAGTTCAGTGCCAGCCGGTTCACGTGGGACTTCACACTGGCCGCCGTGGCCCAACCACTCCTGGGGGCAGACTTCTTGCGAGCTCACAGCCTGCTGGTCGACTTGCAAGGGAAAAGACTAGTACATGCGGAAACTTTCCAGACGTTCTCCCTGGGTGAAGCCAAGTTGCCGGCCCCACACCTGGACTCCATCACGCTGTCGGACAACAAATTCACCAGAATCCTGGCGGACCTTCCATCGATTCTGGCACCGCAGTTCAAGGCAGCCATGCCCAGACGCGGGGTACAGCGCCACATTCCGACCCAGGGACCACCCCTCCACGCCCGCGCACGAAGGCTCCCCCCGGAAAAGCTCCGCCTGGCGAAGGAGGAGTTCAAGAGGATGGAGGAATTGGGGATCGTATGGAGGTCCGACAGCCCATGGGCCTCCCCACTGCACATGGTCCCCAAAGCAGCCGGGAGTTGGAGACCATGCGGCGACTACCGCAGACTGAACGAGGCTACCACTCCAGACCGCTACCCCGTGCTGCAGATACAGGACTTTGCAGCAAACCTGCATGGGGCAAGAATCTTTTCCAAAGTAGACCTCGTCCGGGGATACCATCAAATCCCGGTGCACCCTGAAGACATCCCCAAAACAGCACTCATCACCCCGTTCAGCCTGTTCAAGTTCCACCAAATGCCATTCAGCCTGAAGAATGCCGCACAAACATTTCAGCGGCTAATGGACGCGGTGGTTGGGACGTGACCTGGACTTTGCGTTCATCTATTTGGACGACATCCTCATAGCCAGCAGTTGTCGTCAGGAGTATCTGTCCCACCTCCGCCAGCTCTACTCCGGCCTGAGTGATTTCGGCCTCACGATCAACCCAGCCAAATGCCAGTTCAGTCTTGATACCATCGACTTCCTGGGCCACAGGATTACCAAAGTTGGGGCAACACCTCTGCCCGCCAAGGTAGACGCGATCCGCCACTTTGCCCGGCCCAACACAGTCAAAGGCCTGCAGGAGTTTGTTGGTATGGTGAACTTCAACCACCGTTTCCTCCCCTCAGCAGCCCGTATCAGTCGCCCTTTGTGCACCCTGATGTCAGGTAAAGGCAAGGACATTACTTTGGACGAGGAGGCCGTGGCCACTTTCATTAAAGCCAAGGAAGCCTTGGCAGATGCCATGATGCTGGTGCACCCCAGAACGGATGTTCCGACTGCCCTCACGGTGGATGCATCCGACACAGCAGTCAGTGGGGTGCTGGAGCAGCTCATCGAGGGGCGCAGGCAACCCCTGGCTTTCTTCAGCAAGCACCTACGACCGCCCAAACTCAAGTACAGTGCTTTCGACCAGGAGCTGTTGGCACTGTACCTGGCAATCCGGCATTTCAGGTACTTCTTAGAAGGCAGGCCGTTCACCGCGTTCACGGACCACAAACCGTTGACCTTCACATTCACGAAGGTGTCCAATCTCTGGTCGGCTCGCCAGCAGCGACATCTGTCCTACATCTCCGAGTACACAACGGACATCCAACATGTCTCGGGAAAGGACAATGTCGTGGCGGACGCACTGATTAGACCAGCTGTCCAGGCACTGTCCCTGGGGGTGGATTACGCAGCACTGGCAGAGGCGCAGCAGGCAGACGACGAGATGCCCAGCTACAGGACCGCAGTGTCGGGTTTGCAGCTGCAGGACTTTCTTGTAGGCCCAGGTGATAGGACTCTCCTGTGTGACGTGGCTACCGGCCAAACTCGCCCCATCGTCCCGGCAGCCTGGAGGCGGCGTGTTTTCGACTCCATACACGGTTTGGTGCACCCATCTATCAGGATAACTGTCCGGCTGGTCTCCAGCAAGTTCACATGGCACGGACTTCGCAAGCAGGTCAGTGAATGGGCCAGAACGTGCGCGCAGTGTCAAACAGCCAAGGTGCAGCGGCACACTAAAGCCCCACTGCAGCAGTTCAAACCCACCCACAGGAGGTTCGACCATATTCATGTGGATATTGTGGGCCCCCTACCAGTGTCCCGAGGAGCGCGGTACCTCCTAACTATGGTAGACCGGTTCACAAGGTGGCCAGAGGCGGTCCCGCTCACCGATACATCTGCCGATTCCTGTGCCCGAGCACTAATCGCAACCTGGGTAGCACGCTTCAGGGTACCGTCCCACATTACCTCCGACAGAGGTGCCCAGTTCACCTCCAGCTTGTGGTCAGCTGTGGCCAGCCTTTTGGGAATGCAGCTACACCACACCACTGCCTACCACCCACAGTCGAACGGACTAGTGGAACACTTCCACCGTCACTTGAAGTCGGCTCTCATGGCCCGCCGAAGAGGACCTAACTGGGTGGACGAGCTTCCCTGGGTCCTGCTTGGAATTCGCACAGCGCCCAAAGAGGATCTGCATGCTTCGTCGGCCAAGTTGGTGTACAGCACGCCCCTGGCCGTCCTGGGAGAGTTCATACCAGCCCCAAGGGAGCAAGAGGAAGAACACACAACAGTCCTGGACAGGCTACGTGAAAGGCTCGGCAACCTGGCCCCCGTACCAACTTCACAGCATGGAACAACCCCGACCCATGTACCCAAAGACCTGCAGAACTGTAAGTTTGTGTTTGTACGAAGGGGCAGACACCGGGCACCGCTACAGCGGCCGTACGAGGGGCCATTCAAGGCGATCAACAACGGGTCCACGTACATTCTGAACACTGGGGGAAAAGAGGAGGTTTTCAAGGTGGACCGACTCAAACCAGCCCATGTGGACTTGGCGCAGCCGGTCGAGGTTCAGGCACCGCGGCACAGAAGCAGTCCTCCCAAACAGAGGCTGATCCAGACTGTGGACATTGGGGTGTGTATTGCCAGTTCTGGGGGGATGGGTTATGTGGCGACCCACTTACTGCGCAGGCGAACCGGCTCACAAATAGCCAGCGCGTGGGGGGAGACTTTGGTAATGCACCTCTGACGTCATTTCCACCCAGAGAGGGCAGGCACTAGGGATTAAATGCCAGCGCCGCGAAGTTTGAATAAACTATTCTCGAAATGACTTACTGACTGCATGTCGTTATTTCAGCGCTGTGTGTAGCACATCGCTACAATACATTATAAATATTATTTCATACACATGGAATACGCATTTAAGAAGCATTTAGATATGCACTGGATTATCCAAGGCATAGGAAGGTTTGATTCTAATTAGTGTAAATGGGATTATTGTTAGGTGCAATAGGCACCTCCAGCATGATAGGCCTAAGGACCCATATCAATGCTGGCTAACTCATAGACTCTCTGATGTGGGTCAGAAACCACTGAGATTATTGGAACCTAGAATATGGATAAAGCCCTTTCAGGTTAGTGACAGTTTGCAGTGAAAGGAGAAGTTGAGCATGGGCTGTGAGTGGAAGAAAAGGAGATAAAAAAGGAGCACAGATAAGGTGTGGATTTCTGGGCAACTAGAGGTATCGAAGGATAGAATGGCTATGAGAGAAGGCAGTAGCAGGGATAAGGACAGGAGAGTTCTACCTAAAAAGTAAAATACTGAAAGCAAAATCCTTCTGTAAACAGATAGACGCATTTGTCACCATGACGCATTAGATTTGCAGGGTGGCCTTTATGTATTTCAAAAGCAAATCTGATTCTTTAGTTATGTAGGTAGTTTGCTTCATTTACCAGCCTAGAATATCCAGAGGAGCTTTTACCTGTGACCAAGACCAATCAGCATTTGAGATTCATTATCAAGAACAAATTAAAGTAATGCACTGGCAAGCGTCAGAGTGGACAGAGTCTGAGTGGAGGTTTTGAGACTTCAGTTGGAGAAAGCAAAATCAAAACACTGTAGTTAGAGGGTTTTTATCCCCATGTTCTTTACGTTTGCTCAGTTAGGACAGTAGGAATGCCAGGCAAGACAGTGAAATGCTCCTTTTGCGGGATGTAGGAAGGCACGGAAACCTCCAGTGTCCCTGACAGCTACACTTGTAGGAAGTGCATGCAGCTGCAGCTTCTAACAAACCGTATTAAGGAGCTGGAGCTGGAACTGGATAAACTCCAGATCACTCGGGAGGCTGAAGTGGTGACAGATAGAAAGGCAGTTACACCCGAAGTGCAGGACACAGGAAACTAGGTTACAGTCAATAAAGGGAAAGGGTTTAAGGAGCCAGTGCAGAGTACCCCTGTGGCCATCCGCCTCAACAACAGGATACTGTTGGGGGGAATGACCTAGCAGAGGAAAGTCACAGCAGTTGGGTCTCTAGCACTGAGTCCGGCTCTGTGACTCAGAAGGGAAGTGGGTGGGGGGAGAAGATGTTTGCTGTGGTGATAGGGGAATTCATTAGTTAGGTGAACAGAAAGGGGATTCTGTGGGCAAGGATGAGATTCCCAGATGTATGTTGCATCCCGGGTACCAGAGTCCGGGACAACTCAGATCGAGTCCTCAGCTTTCTCAAGTGGGAAGGCAAGTAGCCAGAGGTCGTGGTCCATGTACCAATGACATGGGTAGGCTGAGTGACAAGGTTCTACAAAGGGAGTTCAGGAGGTTAGATGCTAAGTTGAAGAGCAAGACCTCCAGGGTTGTGATCACAGGATTGCTACCCATGTCATGTGCTAGTGAGGCCAGAACTAGGAAGTTTATACAGTTTAACACATGACTAAGAAGCTGGTGTAGGAAGGAAGGCATAAGATTTTTGCATCATTGAGAAGTCTTCCAGAGAAGGTGGGACCTGTACGGAAGAGGTGGTTTTCACCTGAACTGGAGTGAGTCTAATATTCTAGTGGTAAGGTTTGTTAATGTGGCATGGTGGAGTTTAAACTAGAGTTGCAGGGGAATGGGAACCAGAGTGCCAGAAGAGTTAGTGGAATGGTTGTGAAGACGGATGTTGGTAAGACCTTAGACAAAGTCAGGAATCAAAAGGGTTGAGCATGGTGTGACTAGTGTCCTGAGCTGCGTATATTCCAATGCAAGAAGTATCATAGGAAAGGTGGATGAGCTCAGGGCCTGGATCAACAACTGGTATTATGATTTTGTAACCATTAGTAAGACTTAGTTGTAGGAGGGGCAGGACTGGCAGCTCAATATTCCCAGTTCCCTTTGTTATAAGTGTAACAGAGTGGGAGAGATCTAAAGAGGAGGGGTAGTGTTGCTAGTCACAGAAAATGTCACAGCAGTGCTCCATCAGGATAGACTGGAGAACTCATCCAGGCATTATTACTTTATTACTTTATTACTTTATTGTTGCTGAACAATTAATACTAGAGTGTACAATTATCACAGCAATATTTGATTCTGTGCTTCGTGCTCCCTGGAGTACAAATCAATAGTAAATATAATAAAAATTTAAATGATATATCATAAATAGAATCTAGAAAAGGGAGAGTAAGGTAGTGCAAAAAAAACCGAGAGACAGGTCCAGATATTTGGTAGGTACGGCCCGGATCCGGGCCAGGATCCATTCAGCAGTCTTATCACAGTTGGAAAGAAGCTGTTCCCAAATCTGGCTGTACGAGTCTTCAAACTCCTGAACCTTCTGCAGGAGGGAAAAGGGACAAAAAGTGTGTTGGCTGGGTGGGTCGTGTCCTTGATTATCCTGGCAGCACTGCTCCGACAGCGTGCGGTGTAAAGTGAGTCGAAGGTTTGTGTGATGTGCTGGGCTGTGTTCACAATCTTCTGCAGCTTCTTCCGGTCTTAGACAGGACAGCTTGCATAGCAGGAAGTTATGAGAAATAACTGAGAATTAAGAAGGGTAACCTTGTTAATGGGACTGTATTACAGACCACCCAAGTCCTAGGGACTTAGAGGAGAGATTGCAGACTGTTGCAAGAAACATAAGGTTGTTATAGTAGATTATTTTAATTTTCCACATATTTTTGAATGAATGGAATTTATTTATTTCGGTCAGTACAAACTTAACAAAAAGCATCATTTTACAACGATGATTTCATAGGTCAAAATTACAACAAAACATATAGATATTGATTGGGACTCTCTTACAGTCAAAGGATTAGATGGGATAGAATTTGTCAAAAGCTTCTTTAATGAGAGAGTGTGCCATACTGGATCTGCTATTAGGCAATTGAGACAAGGCAAGTGACAGAATTTTGTATAGAAGAACAATTTGCATCTTGTGAGCACAATGGCATTAGGTTTAAAGTAAATATGCAAAGACATAGGTCTGGTCCTTGAGTTGAGATTCTAAATTGGAGAAAGGCCAATTTTGATGGCATCAGAAGTGATCTTGCAAACGTAGATTGGGACAGGCTGCTTTCCAGCAAAGCTGTACCTGGTAAGTGGGAGGCCTACAAAAACATTTTGGGAGTACAAAGCTTGTATGTGTCTGTCAGAATAAATCTAACGATAACAAGTGTAGGGAACCTTGGTTTTCAAGAGACATTGAGGCCCTGATTAAATGAAAATAGGAGGTGCATAACAGGTATAGGCAGGTAGGAGCAAATGAGATTCTAATGCAGTATAAGAAATGCAAGAGAACCCTTGAACCATAAGAGAACAAATGCAAGTAAGAAATTAGGAGGGCTAAAAGAAGGCATGAAGTTGGGTGAAGGAGGATCCTGTAGAATTCTATGAATATGTTGAGAGCAAGAAGATTACAAGGGACAAATTTTATCCTCTAGAACGGGGGTCGGCAACCTGCGGCTCCCGAGCCATTTGTGGCTCTTTCACCTCTGTGCTGCGGCTCCCTGTTGCTTTGGGAAATAATTGGTCAGTATTTAATTAAAATGTATTTTATGTTAGTTTGTTAGCTTTTGAAATGTAATTCTAAATTTGAAGATTATGGTGATCTTGTACAATCTAAGTGTGGCGACACATTTCCTCACAATTAGCCAGCATTCCGGCTAAGGGAGATAGCCTACGGGGGTTTGTGAGTACGCGTCTTTTGCAGCATCTGCGTCCATGGGGGCTGGGTTGAGGGAGGCTTAAAAGCAAGGCTGTTTAGTTCGAATAAAGTTACCTTTGACTGCAGTCTTTATTTTAGCGCTGCGTGTAGCGCTACACCGCTACAACGTGTTTTTTATCGCTATTAATATACATCACCACTGCCAATGCCTGACACCCGCCAGTGCGCGCTTTCTTTTAATTCTTCGATCCAAGGTAGGCTACCTATGTAGTAACCTTCAACCCAACGTCTTTTTTTCGGAGTTCAAAATGTTTTTGTTGCATGCAGAAATGTAATTTCGTTTTCTCTGCAGGAGTTCATCAATTTCAAAAATGCAACACATTATAGTTTGTTTATACATAGCATAAAGGCAAAAAAACCCCGTTGTATGCAGTGTTATTTCATTTTGTGGCTCCCAGTGTTTTCTTTTCTGTGGGAAATGGGTCCATATTGGCTCTTTTAGTGGTAAACGTTGCCGACCCCTGCTCTAGAAGATCAGAATGGTAATCTATGTGTGGAGCCAAAAGGGATGGGGGAGATCTTAAATAAATTACTTGCATCTGTATTTACTCAGGAGACTGACACAGACTCTATAGAAGTGAGGCAAAGTGGCATCAATTTCATGGACCCAGTACAGATTACAGAGGAGGAGGTGTTTACTGTCCTGAGGCAAATCAGGGTGGGTAAGTCCCCAGGGCCTGAAAAGGTGTTCCCTCGGATCCTATGGGAGGCAAGTGCAGAAATTGCTAGGGCCCTAGCAGAGGTATTAAAGTCATCCTTAGTGACAGGAGAGGTACCAGAGGAATTGAGGATAGCCAATGTTGTTCCGCTGTTTAAGAAAGGCTCTAAACATAAACCAGGAAATTATAGGGCAGTGAGTCTGACGTCAGTTGTTGAAAAGTTATTGGAAGGCATTCTAAGGGACCGAATATTTAATTATTTGGATAGACGTGGACTGATTAGGATAATCAGCATGGCTTTGTGCATGGTAGGTCATGCCTAACTAATCTTGTGACTAGCAGTGTGCTGCAAGGATCATTGCTGGTTCCATTGCTGTTTGTCAACTATATCAATGACCTGGATGATAATTGTTAACTGGATCAGCAAATTTCTGGATGCCACAAATATTGGGGGTGTCATGGACAGCAGGGAAGGCTTGCAGAGCTGGAAAAATGGACTGAAAAATGACAGATGCAATTTAATGCGTTCAACCCCATCGTACCCCAGAAACTGGTGGGGAAATTGTCCTTGTTGGGTCTGAACACCTCCCTCGGCAATTGGATACTGGATACAGTAAGGCTGCAGTCAGTTCTTGTGGGCAGCAGTGTCTCTCATCCCATTACGCTGAGCTCTGGCACTCCCCAAGGCTGTGTGCTCAGCCCACTGCTGCTCACACTGCTGACGTGTGTCTGTGTTGCAGGAACCAGATCAAAATGCTGTTGCAGATGACACAACAGTGGTTGATCTGATAAAGAACGATGATGAGACAGAGAATAGAGAGATGTGCAATGGCTGGTGGATTGGTGTGAGATTGGTCTAAGCCTTAATGTGGAGACGACAAAGGAAATCATTATGGACTTCAGAAAGGTGCAGACAAACCATCCCCCTCTGCGAATACGTGGCTGCTCCATAGAGAAAGTTCAGTACACCAAGTTCCTAGGGGTTCACATCACGATGACCTCACCTGGTCCTTGGTATCACCTCCCTGAACAAGAAGGCAATCTTCTTGAAAAGATTGAGGCAAGCAAAGCTCCCACCTCCCATCTTAACTGCATTTTACAGGAGCACCACTGAGAGCATCCTGACAAGTTTCATCTGCATCTGGTATGGGAGCAGTCGAGCATCGGACCAGAAGCCCTGACAACGGACAGTGAGGACAGCTGAGAGGATTATAGGCGTGTCTCTACCATCCATTGGGGACATTTATCAGGAGTGCTGCATACACAAGGTCCTTAGTATTATTAAGGATCCTCCCCATCCATCCAGCATCCTCTTTGACTTTTTGCCATCAGGCAGAAGACTATGATGCATAAAAGCAAGAGCGGTCAGGATGAGAAACAGTTTCTTCCCCCAGACCATTAGGCATCAAAACTCCCAACCACATCATATTCGAAGTGTCACTGGTTAATCTGTTCCGTACCTTACAATATTTAATATTAATGCATTTTAGTTTGTTATTTATATGTGATTCATTTGTAGATTTTATCCTTGTTATCTTGTGTTATGTGCTTCACACCCTGGTTCGAAGGAACTTTGTCTCGTTTCTATATACATTATATATGCTATATACATGTATGTAATTAAATGCAATAAACTTCACTTGACTTGACAAGTGCGACATGTTGCACTTTGGTGGGAAAACCAGGGTAGGTCTTACACAGTGAACGGTAGAGGACTGAGGGATCTGGTAGAACAAAGAGACCTGGGAATACAGGTCCATGATTTGTTGATAGTGGGATCACAGGTCGTAAAGAAAGCTTTTAACTCACGGGGCTTCATAAATCAATGTATTGAGTACAGGAGTTGAGAAGTTAAGCTGAAGCTGTATAAGATATTAGTGAGGCCTAATTTGGTGTATTGTATTCAGTTTTGGTCACTTACCCACAGTAAAGATATAAATAAGATTGATAAATAAGAAGGAGTACATAGAAAATTTACAAGGATGTTGCTAGGTTTGGAAGACCTGATATTATTTGGAAAGATTGAATAAGTTAGGACTTTATTCCTTGCAGCATAGAAGATTGAGAGAACATTTGATAGAGGTATACAAAACATTGAGGGGTATAGATAGGGTAAATGCAAGCAGGCTTTTTCCACTGAGATTGAGTGGGACTACAATCAGAGGTCATGGGTTAACAGTGAAAGGTAAACAATTTAAGGGGAACATAGGGGAAACTTCTTCACTTAGAAGGTCATGAGAGAGTGGAATGAGGTGCATGTGAGCTTGATTTCAATGTTTAAGAAAAGTTTGTTTAGGTACATGGATAGTAGGGGTATGGTCCCAGTACAGGTCGATTGGAGTAGGCAGTTTAAATGGTTCAGTATGGACTAGATGGGCCAAAGGGCCTGTTTCTGTGCTATGCTTCTTTATGATTCTTAAGAATTTTAGATCACTGCATGCCCAATGGGTTCTATGTATGTGGTTATCACATGCACAGAGCACCCGGAGAAACACAGTCACCTCAGTCATATTTTAGATAAGTATGTCAATTCTGTCAATTTTAGTAGGAGGGGCTTATGAGAAATATAGGGTAGCCAGGAAGGAGTTAAAGAAAGGACTTAGGAGAGCTCGAAGGGGGCATGAGAAAGCCTTGGCATGTAAGATTAAGGAGAACCCAAGGCGTTCTATTCATATGTGAAGAATAGGAGGGTGACGAGAACACCTTTATCCGCTAAAGGATAAAGAGAGCAACATGTGCCTGGAAGCAGAGGAGGTTGGGGAGGTCCTAAGTGAATACTTTGCTTCAGTATTCACAAGTGAAAAGGATCTTGATCAGGATGAGGTCGAAGTAGGGCAGGCCTGTGTGCTGGACAATGTGGAGATTAAGGAAGAAGAAGTGCTGGATCTTCTTAAAAACATTAAGATTGATAAATCTCCAGGGCTGGATATGAAACACCCCAGGTTGTTGTGGGAATTGAGAGAAGAGATCGCAGGAGCATTAGCTATGATCTTTGAATCCTCTTTGGCTGCAAGGGAAGTGCCAGAGGACTGGAGAATGGCAAATGTAGTTACCTTGTTTAAAAAAGGTAATAGGGAGAAACCTGGGAACTCTAGACCGATGAGTCTTACGTCAGTGGTATGCAAACTTCTGGAAAGGATTCTTAAGGATAGGATCTACGAGCATTTGGAGAAGTACAGTCTACTCATGGATAGTCAACATGGCTTTGTGAAAGGAAGATCGTGTCTCATGAGCCTGATTGAGTTTTTTGAAGAGGTAACAAAAGAAATTGATGAGGGTGGGGCAGTGGATGTGGTCTACATGGACTTTAGCAAAGCATTTGACAAGGTCCCTCATGAGAGACTCATCCAGAAAGTCATGAGGCATGGGATAAGTGGAACCTTGGCTGTTTGGATAAAAAGTTGGCTTAAAGGAAGAAAGCAGAGGGTAGTTGTGGAAGGAACGTATTCTGCCTGAAGGTCGGTGAACAGTGGAGTGCCACAGGGATCTGTCCTGGGACTCCTGCTATTTATGATTTTTATTAATGACCTGGATGTAGAGGCGGAAGGATGGGTGAGTAAGTTTGCAGATGACATGAAGATTGGAGGAGTTGTGGATGGAGCTGTAAGTTGTTGAAGGTTACAAGAGGATATAGACAGGCTGCAAAGTAACTGACCATTAATCCTGTACTCAGTCTTCTGGTTTGTCCTTCCAAAATGCATCACCTCACACTTGCAATGCAACATTAAAGATGAAAAAGAAATTACCTAATTGTTATATTAATTGCATGTTCTTTCCTGAATTCTGCAGCGTTTGATAACAACATATACATACAAGAATATCGTAATGTTTGGTGGCTGTAGCGATGACTTCATGCTTGCAGTCAGAAAGTCGGCAGAAGGTGTATATGCAAAAGACAAAACAACACAAAAGCTCCTATTTGCATTGTCAAAGCCAAAGGTTTGTATATTAAATTTCCAAGCCAATTGTACAGAGAACCACTGTTGTGTTATGCACATCTAATATTCTGTAGTAATAAGTAATTATTCATTTGTAAAACAATTGAATCTAAAATAAAAACAAATTCTATTTATTCATCTCCATTACCTTATCAAATAAACCCAACATGTTTGACAGGTTATGAGAGTTACTTGTGGGTAGCCCTTGCTACTCTCATTTGAGTGCCATCTCCTGAGAGAAAGTTCATCAGTAAGTGTTGTGGAGATAATGTTGTGGATGGTTAGGCTGCAGTTTGTGCAATTAGTGAGCTACAAATTAATTGTGTGACTAGGTGAGTGGATTTCATTGAGTAGTTGAACTGATTTATTATGCTGGTTAGCAAATGTCTGAGATTGGCGAAGCAGTTATTGGGATAGGACATTTCAGAATTCATTTATTGACCAGTCATATGAAGTCATTGAACTTCATCCAGCACTGTATCCAGGCTCCGGATACCTGGGATTTAATGGTAATGTCATTGAATATCAAGGGTAGGTGATCAGTTTCACTCATGATAGTTATTCCCTGCCACGTGAGCCATTCCTGAATGTTGTCTGGATCTTGCTGCATGTATGCTCACATGGTCTGCCTAATTTTTAAATAGAGCAATGTATAATTATCGGGGAATATCCTCACCTTTTGCTCTATGATGGATATAAAGGAACTGATACAGTAGTTAATGATGGTTGAAACTAGCACATTATTCCCACAAACTTCTGTTTGTTAGAGTTAATGAACTGTAATGAAATAAGATTGGCAGTAACTTGGGCTGAGATAATTGACTTACAACAACCTCCACAGTCATCCTGTGTGAAGCATGGCTCCAAACATGGAACATTTTGCCTTTCATACCCAATTGACTTACATTTTTACCAAGGTATCTTAATATGGCAATCATTCATACTTCAGCTCTGAAATTAAATTGGTGAAATGGATATCTTTTCACTTTTAATGGGGTCTCCAAACATTATCCATAAACCTGGACACCCTTCTTTTCAATGTGCCACGAATTGTTTTTGCAGTTTAAACACAATTTCTCTATTTGCAATGGGTAAGCCAAAACGTGTGCCTTATGTGCATAGGGAACTATTTTACAGACTTTTGGTAAGTTTATCATCCCTAATTGGTTAAAAGCAAAAACAAAACAGCCAGCTATTTGTCACTTATTCATGTCAATATTTAAAACCACGTTAGAATTAAAGGCACTGTTTTGATACTAGTATTTTGAAAGTTGTAGCTAAAAGGTTTTACTCATTTTGAAAATAAATGTTGTCGTCAACTGAACTCATTAATTTCTGTCTTTATTTTTACAGATCCTAGAAATCACTTTGCTTATGGCCAGCTACATCAATAGTTTCCAATACCAGAAAGGAGCTGTTCACCACCTTTCACTTCCATCTTCACTTTCCGTGCAGACTGCAGGACATAAGTTAAAGGATATGGGAAGTCAACCTTTGCTTTCACAGACCAGGCCAACCAAAGGACCGACTTTGTTATAACTATGATGGTAATCAATCTGTTGATACTGTCTATACAGTACAATGTTAAAATGCACCTTTAGCAGTGTAAAACAAATATTCTAAAGTTTCTTGCACAAAAATTTAGCTGCCTCTGAAATTTTAATTAACATTGGGTAAAACCTTTAATTCCTTTAGAGTAAACATAGCATTAAAGAATTTGAACTACAAAACAGTTGTATATTTTTTCTCTGTTAAACAAGGCTCTTGCTCTCCTGGGTAGATGGCAATCAAACAAAGTGCCATGTTGCGTACATGGCCACTGAACAATAGTTACATTCTCAATTCTCAACTAAAATAACGAAGGGATCTGATCTATTTCAGTATCTGTGTTATGATTAAAACTATATTATTCATTTCTAGTTTATGGTGTAAATATTGAATGACTTTTTTCTTGGATGTCAAGTTATTTAAGTCAAATGTGACAGATTCTCTGTAGACAAATAACCACACTATGCCTTTTTTACAGATTTATTTTTTATCTTAGTTACCTTTTAAATCATATTTTAAATATTGGCATTTACATCTCTGGCCATAAAGTTTATCCCTGCTTAACAACAAATAAAATAAAAAGTGAAAATCATGTAATGTGCTTCTGCCCTCCCCCTCCCCACAACACATATAAAAATAATAAGAAACAAACAGGCATCACTAACCTAGAGTGGCACATTGGTGCAGCTGATAGTTACTACCTCACAGCTCAGACTTGATAGCAATCTCCAGTGGTGAAGAGTGTATGTTCTCCTTGACACCGTTTAGATTCTGGTTTCTTCCTACATTCCAAGAGTATATGAGTTGGTAGCTTAATTGGTCGCTCTAAATTGTCCGTGTGTGAGTGAGTGGTAGTATCTGGGGAAAGTTAATGCACATGTAGGGGGCATTAGTGTACACAGGTGCTTGATGTTTAGCATGGACTTGATGGATCATAAGTCCTGTTTCTGTGCTCTATGACTCTAATTATACTTAACTTCCAGCACAAAGGTACTAGGAAAATTTGAATGAATAAGGCAACCTAAAATGTTGTTGCCATAGATATTGCAAGCCATGAAAAAGATTCATCTTCTTTATCCTTCAGGGATGATCCTACTATTCGCCCAGCTTGGCATCCATTTATTTCTTAAATATTTCTGGATTTATTTCCTCTGCTGCTCTGTCTAGAAGATTTTCCATGTTAACTTTACATGAAGACTATCTTCCTGACATGAATATTGTTTGATGGTTTAATATTACCTTTATAGTGAAACAGTGCTGTAGATTACAATCATATGTCACTGTGGATATACTGCTGTATAGAGAAACATTGTGTCTACAACTTGAAATGCCTAAGTTCCTCCAGTCTTCCTGTCCAACTTCCAAGGTTCTTGGTTGCCCCAGTACCTAAGATTCCATCGTCAATTGGTAGCCAGTATTTAAGGAGTGGAGTTGGTTTAAGGAATACGTGTTGAGTGTGGCATTAATCAGTTGCATCCATTATCCTTCAGTCTTTTTCAATATTCTGCTTGATTTGATGATTAATGTGCTGCATGATTAAACATTACTTCTTTTATTCCTACACCATTTAATCATTTTCAACTTCACCACATGTAATATTAACAACATTCAGAAGTGTTTATAATTCCAAAAAGTTTTTTTTTTAATTATTTATTGTCTAAGAAATTCAGAGTCAAGGGCTAGATTACTAACAATTTGATTGTGTAATTCTAAGTGATCAATACAAAAAAGACAAATGGCGAAGCAGAACAAAACATCAAAATATGAAATGTAATAAATATTTGCCAAGTATTTCACAATATCATTCTAGTAAACTAGTCCTTCATTCATCTCTACATTTGATGATCTTGTTTCCTTATGTTTGTTTATTTACTTTTCCTAAGCTATGAAATCATCTTTGATCCTTCCAATTGGTCATCATACAGCTCCTCCCCAGCTCAGAGACACCCGACTTACATACCACCCATGTATGCAGTCATTTGGGAGACTCGTGTTATGGATCTGCCAGTTACTCAGGGGTTGCAGGCAGCCTGAGAACTCAGTTTGCACCCACATTTCTGATGTGAACTGTTTGTGTTACAAATAATTCACAGGAATAGAACCTGGGAGGACATCTGTACAAAAACAGGCAACTCCCCTGCAACAAAATCATCACTTTTTCTCCATAAATATCCACTGTCTTGATCATCTTTGCCTGGTGATATTAATTATTGTTTCCAAATGCCTAAAAAAGAAAATATTGGAATAAAAACAGAAAATGATCAGACAGCATTGACAAATGATCTCAGACCTGAAACTGTCAACTGTTTTTCTTTCGACAGAAGCTGTCTGACCTGCTGAGTGTTTTTTTTCCATTGTGTATCTATAGATTTCCAACAAATGCAACTTTTTTTGATTCCCCAAAGAAATATTAGTGCAGATTCAGTCCTTTTATTTTACCAGAGTTGTTTCTTTGAATATAATAGAAAGTACTGACCATAAGTAGCATGTCAAAATATATACTACAAATTAATTCACTGCAATAATTCAGATCATAGAACAGTAACCAAATTGTTGGAATTGAAGTGGAATCCTTTTCTAATGAATAAAAAAAAACTCGGCATAATGACAACATTAAACCACGTATTCTGGAACTTGTTTTTGGAGGCATCCTGCCAGTTGTCTGGCATTTTCTTTAATACAGTGCATTGTAAGATAGATTAACAACTGCAACCAATGTGCTCTGTGTTTTCTGATAACATTGCTCAAAGAGTTCCCTTTCTTGCACACAAAAGTGCAGCTGGCCCAATTCAAGAGGAAGAAGGAGCAAATGTAATTCTTCCAAATTTTCATTCCTGCACCTGTAGAATTGTTCTCATCATCCTACATTTAATTGCATGAAGGACCATCAGGATTTCTCTGGTATAAAATGTGATGCCAGATAAGTGATTGTACAGCACTGGTTTTCAGAAATTCATTCAAAACCATGCAGTACTTCTAAGTAAATATTTGAAGAATTCAAACAATTGAGTCCTACTTAGCACTTACCTGTATATTAAACCAACTTTGAATTCCAAACCCAAGAGATTCTGCAGATGCTGGAAGTCCAGAGGAACAGAGTTTAATACAAAATGTCTCACTTTGCATATAATAATAACTAGTCCATAAAGTAACCAAGTTTTGGATAGTTACTGTTGTAAATATCTTGTTATTAATAGAATGGAAGGTTTAATTTCAGTTATTTGTTTTTCTTTTTGTCATTCTCCTTTTTTCTATATTAGCATTTTCAGTGCTTTTAATATTAGTAGAGCTAATAGGACTTGATGTTTCAATCCCTATGATAAGTCAGCACTCTCGATGTTGGCGGTACGCTTGGAGTGGTGACAAGGAGGGTAGCTACCTCATCGGGGTTATCAGGTGGGCACCCTCCTTCTTTGACTTTTCGTTGATAAGCCCACGAAGTCTCCAGAGGGCTCAACAGTGCTACCTGGCATCCCAGACACACCCCCCTCAGTTCCGTACCCTCCTGTCTTCATCTTGCAGCCCAGTTGTTGTCTTTCCTTTTCATCCAAATCCAGTTCCTGTTTTCTTCTGCTGCATTTGACAAGGCCTTGATTGCTTGTTGGACTGAATAACCCCTCACCCCCATCTTCTTCAATAGACTCATCGTAGATGTAGCCACGAATCCCCTGCATCCCACTTCAGTACAGAGTACTTGGTCTTTTTCCTCTCATAAGCTTCTTCAACTCCATCTTCCCATGGTACTGTCAATTCCACAACATATGCCAGCTTGGCTGTTGTGGACCACAGGACCATGTCTGGCCAGAGTATCGTAGCTGCAAAATCGGGGGGAAACACGAGCTTTTTTCCCCCAAGTCCACGTCCATTTTCCAATCCCGAGCAACCTGCAGAACGCTTACTACTTTTAATGTTGTATGGTGCTCTGGAGGTTGGCCTGCTGATACAAATCCTGTGATGTGAACATTTCTTCCCGATGTTTGTGGGAGAACATTTGTGGTGATTCACCTCTGTTCCAAGTTTGATGCCAGCTGTCTGAGAACTTGGTTATGCTGCAAAGTATACTGGAGAAATTTGTTATGCCGCCAAGTATACCGCCCCTGGCTAAGGCTCGTGGTGCACCCTATTAAAATGTGCCTTAGTGATCCAGGTGCTTGACAAAGAGAGCAAGTGGGTTCTTCTCCCCACCAATGGCTCAGGCTCTGAGGTGTGGGTAGGAGGTCATATGTGGCTCTGATGACAAAGCTTAGCTGAGATCCCTCGATCTCCCAGATGTCACGCCAGCTGAGTTTCCTCTTTTCCAGGCTCTCCCAATTAGTCCATTGGCCCTGCTTGGCCATTGAGACGGCCCTGGCATGTCGCTCTGCCTCCTCCTGTCTTCTCACCTCCTCCACCACAAGCCCTCTCTTCTGCACTGATGTTACCTTTTGCCATTTAGGAGCCTTTTTGGACGAGCCCAAGCCCAGCTCTCCCAAGATGGACTTGGCCAACCACATCCCTGAAGTGAAGAGCAGACTTAGCACTCTGAACGGCTTCAGATGGGGTCCACTTCCTCCCTGTTGCCGCACAGGAGGGCTGCTGTTCGAATAATAGTATCTTCAGATTCAGTGAGGGTAATGACCAACCTTGCTTTGGTGCATTTGAATTCTTCCACAAGACTTGCAATTGGTAATTCTAATTTGCCGTTCCCGTACAGTCCAACAGGACTTAAGCATCGTGGAAGTCCAAGCCACTGTTTCACATGTGTGCTGATCACTCTTTTCCACCTTGTTGATGGGGATTTCGTACAATGTTAAAGGCCACTTGAGTCTTGGGAGTATGCCAAACTGGAAGCACCACAGCTTGAGTTTTCCTGGCAGCCAGGTCTTGCTGCTGCGAGCTATGTACATGATGGTATCCTTTTTGAGTTTTTTAAACTGCTCGGTGTCCTTGAGCTTAGCATCATACCATCGACCCAAGCTCTTCACTGGCATTTCTGACACAGTTGGGACAGTGTTCCGTCAATATGAAATCTTTGATCCGTGCCTTGTCCTTTGACAATGGAGATGCTTTTGCACTTCCTGGGCTTGATCTTCATCCTTGCCCATATGATGTTTTCATCAAGCTTTTCCAGAAGTCTTTTAGTGAAGGGGACAGTTGTCATCAGTATTGTTATATTGTCCATATAGGCTAATTAACTCAGTGCTCTTAATTTCCAATTAAGCAAATAAAATGCCCTTGGAATCTGAATACTGTTTGTGTATAAAATTGCAACTCATTGTACCATCCCTTCTCGATATTCATCCATTCTAGTTCCTCAGTCTAGCATAATTCTGCCTTACTGAAATATTCTCTGAGACTTTAAAGTCACTTTTTTGAACATAAAATAAATGCCAATTCTTCATCTGATCATACCTCCTAATTTCCCTTATCTGTTCTAAAACTAGAGCCCTGCCCAATCAATGCCAACAGATGAAAGGTACTTAGTCCATATTTCGTTTGGTACTGGGCTTCACTTGGTTTCTAGCCAAAATAAAAACAGGTTTTGTTTATTCTTTTTGTCCTGAAACATGATTAGATTAATAAATTTCAATAAAGTACTTAAGGATTCTTATTCCTGTTTTAGTAGCTCTTTTTATCATTGTCTAGCCCATCCATTGCATACTGTTGTAAAGGGGAATATTTTCTAACCACCAATCTGAGCTAGAAAAGCAGAACACTAGATGGAGTAAATCTGAAATAAAGTTAGAAAATGTTAGGCCTTGGTTAGGTGACATCTGCAGGATGAGAAACAGAATTAAAGGTTCAAGCTAATGATCTTCCTTCAGAACTGATGAAAGCACATCAATCTTAAACAGTAAGTGTTACTTTCTCCAGAGAGGCTAAGAATCTCATTGAGGAGTTAATTTAGTTCTCTTTATTATTGCATTCTAAGGTTAGGTTCAGTCTGTACCTCCATTATCAGCTGAGGATTATCTTGTTTACTCAGCATGGTTGAAACCTGAATGTTGTTACCTGAAAGAACAGTTGGCACCCTTACATGTATACAGAATTACTTATCTAACATTTAAATCTGAATATACCAACAACAGTAATTGCTGCAAACGCACTTAGACTAATTGTGTTATCAATTTCAAAGACAAGCATATTTTTAATCAAATCTCATTTAACAATGCTTTGGATATAACCTTCATTTCAAGTCAAGCAGGACTAATGTGAAATTCATTTTTCAGGTATCATGACTGGACTTCCAGTTCTAAATATGCACTACTTTCATAAAGGTGTATATCAATATTAAATGATGTAAATACATTATTAAATAATATACTATCTTTATTTGTTTCATATCTTGGTTCCAAACAAACTTGTTTTCTTCATTAAAAACTGTTCTTAATGTCTCTGTTATTTAAGAAGCCTCATCTGTTAAGTTCCAGAATTCTGGTTACTACAATAATTTGAAACTACAGAAGATTCTAACAACCTGTTGTGGTTGATAATAAAATTCTCTTAAGTTTAATGCTGGAATTTGTCCATTCCATTAATAAGTGTTATACTGTATGAATGCACTGAGTGCCAATAACCACACAATTAACTCTGTTATTTTACTTTTACTAATGTTACAAAGATAAAAATTCTGACCTTATTTCATTTTTATTGCAAATACATGACTCTTTGGGTTTGTGGTTTAACAGTAATGTTTCAATGTTCTTTTTTTCTTTCAATCAGATGGTACATTAAGAGGGACTTCCTCTTTTTTTCTAAATCTTTGATATAGGAGGATTTTAGAATATCAAAAATAATGCATAGTATATTGCGTTCAGCTTTTATATCATAATGTTCCGTGAAATATTACATGTCAGAATTCATATAACGTTAATTTCATTGTACCAGAATGCACCTGTTTATTTATATTATTACTACAAGTATTTATGTCATAGTTTAGTTATGTCACCATAAAAACTTGTTCATATTTCGCTTGACTTTTTCAATTTTATGGTAAAGTAGCAAAATAATTGTTTTAAAACTATTGCTATGAACAAATTTAATTCCATTATTAAATAGCGTGAGATGATCTGGAATACATCTCCACACAGTTGTATTTTCTTAGTACAAAGGCCTTTAAAACATTTTTAGTTTATATTCTATTTAATGCAGAAACTTAATGTACAATACCAATGTTCAATTATTTATATTACAATATATTTGAATGGAACTGATTATTTCACAGAGTTATTTAACATTTAATAAACAATGCACTGTTAACTTCAAACTGATTTGCATTTGTGTTTAAACATTATTACTTTAAAATATGCATATAGTCACGATTGAAAAAAGAATCACAGGCTCAAAACAAAATATACATAGTAGAGCATACATTCAGAGGCCTAATAAACTGGTCTTCTGATACTTTAGTGCATCCACTTCAAGATTCGCCGTGTTGTGCTTTCAGAGATCTTCTTTTGCACATCATTTGTAACACCTGGTTGAGTTTCTGTCACCTTCCTGTCAGCTTAAACCAGTCTAGCTATTCTCCTCTGATCTTGCCCACAGAACTACTGCTTACTGGATGTTCTTTGTTCTTCATACCATTCTCTGTAAACTTTGAAGACTGTTGTGCATGGAAATCCCAGGAGATCAGCCGTTTCTGAGATACTCAAACTACCCCATATGGTACCAACAATCATTCCATGATCAGGGTCACTTTGATAACATTTCTTACCCATTCTGACATTTGGTCTGAACAACAACTAAACCACTTGACCATTTCTGCATGCTTTCATGCATTATGTTGCTGCCATGTGATTGGCTGGTTAGAGATATATGCATGAACAAGCACTAATAAAGTGGTATTTAGTCATTTGTTCATATTTGGCCCTGTAAAGAATTGTGCAATTGCAATCTGTAAATTTGTTAAACTGTACACCTTCAAAGGACAACTCATTTGTCTATTTCAGTAGCCACTGATACTAAATCCAGCATTATTCCCTGTGCCAGAGGTTTCAAACTTAATGTCTTTTCAATAATTCTTCTTTTAGGCTTGCAACAAGCATTTAGCAAATTTTGGCCCCTAACATTTAAAATACAGCTGAAGGAATATTCCTTAAATCTTACTATTAATGTTGCGCATACGGTAAAATTCCAATACTTGAGAATTTAGTGGTGCCGGAATAACATATTTTTTGGACTATTGGATATGTTATTTCTATTAATTCTGTTACAAGAATCACTCCTTGTAATAATGATCAGAGAGGCGCAGAAAATCTGTATTTACTGGCAAGTAACTTTTATTGTTTCAACTAAAAAGCATGTGGGCTCACAAACTATCTACCTGCATGCACCCTACTAGAATCCCTGACCCTCCATGAACAGTCAATGAAGAGAAAAGGTATCACCTGGGAAAGGAACCTACACTGACCAGGGCATCCTTGTGGTCCCAATCTCCATATGTCCATGTGGTCCTCCTTATTCGTGATGGTTGGTCTCTGACTGCTGGAGAGTAATCACCTCTGCATATTTGGACCTCCTGAGTCTTATACTGTTCCTCAGCAATCGAACTGTTCGAGCTCCATCCCATTGGCTCGAGGTCACCTGACCTACCTGGGTTACCTTCTTACTGGTCATCGTACAGGACCAACATTGTTTCATGGTTCTGCCCATTCCAGCCTAGTGTATTTGAGTCTTTCAACTCTGACTGGTTCAAACCAGATAAATGAGGCAACCCAGACAGTGTCCAAAGCGGTTACGGATTCCTTCTTTGGTAGTTCTGGCATTTTACACAAGTAGCTACTCCTCTGAGAACGGTCTCAGATTTAGCAGGTCATTATCTGAAGTTCTTTGTCCACATTCAATTGCTCAGATTAGATTGTCCCAGAGTCAAGAATCAGTTCAGAGTCCACGACCTTTACATAACAAATAGCTACTTGTTTGAGAATGGTCTCGGGTTTAGCAGATCAATACCTGAAACTTCCCATGTCCACATTCCGTTGCTCTGATTAGATTATCCAAGAGCAAGAATCAGTTCAGAATCCACAAAATGGGGAGAAACAATTAATTTTATGGGACTGACTTTTGATTAGAAGTAGGCTTTACTCTGTTGCTTCTTCTTTCCAATTTGGTGGACCTCCACATAATTGACCTCTTTCACTGTCTCTACCAATTGTTGTACCCACTTTTCTGACACAATCCCAACGATTTTGGGTTCTGACAAATCTAATCATAACAACTCCCCCAATCTTCTCATATCCCTTCTGGTCATGAGTTTATAAGGGGTGTAACCAGTTGAAGATACCACTGTATTCCTTATTCTCATCAAGGCATAAGGCAAAACTATCTGCCATGTTGTTGCACCATTTTTGCAATCATAATTTTTAGTGTTCAATTCATCCTTTCCACAATTCCACTGGATTGTGGTCTATAGGGTATATGAAATCTCTGCTTGATCCCTAAAGGTGTCACGACATCTTGCATTATCTGGGCTGTGAAATGTGTGCCTTGATCCGATTCAATACATCGGGGTAGTCCCCAGCAAGTGAATATCCTTTCCAATAAGATTTTTAAGATTTCCAATAAGATCCTTTCCAATAACAAGGCAAACACAGCAGTGGCCTTTGCTGTGTTTGCCTTAGCCAGGAAAGCTTCCACCCACTTTGTAAAGGTATAGAACTGTAGAACACTACAGCAGAGAAACAGGCCTTTTGGCCCTTCTTGGCTGTGCCGAACCATTTTTCTGCCTAGTCCCACTGACCTGCACCTGGACCATATCCCTCCATACACCTCTCATCCGTGTACTCGTCCAAGTTTTTCTTAAATGTTAAAAGAGAGCCCACTTCATCTGGCAGCTCATTCCACACTCCCACCACTCTCTGTGTGAAGAAGCCCCCCCAATGTTCCCTTCAAACTTCTCCCCCTTCACCCTTAATCCTTAATCCATGTCCTCTGGTTTTTTTCTCCCCTAGCCTCAGTGGAAAAAGCCTGCTTGCATTCACTCTATCTATACCCTTCATAATTTTATATACCTCTATCAAATCTCCCCTCATTTTTCTACGCTCCAGGGAATAAAGTCCTAAACTATTCAACCATTCTCTGTAACTCAGTTTCTGAAGTCCCAGCAACATTCTTATAAACCTTCTCTGCACTCTTTCAACCTTATTAATATCCTTCCTGTAATTTGTTGACCAAAACTGCACACAATACTCCAAATTCGGCCTCACCAATGCCTTATACAACCTCACCATAACATTCCAACTCTTATACTCAATACTTTGATTTATAGAGGCCAATGTACCAAAAGGTCTCTTTATGACCTTATCTAGCTGCGACACCACTTTTAGGTTATTTTGTATCTGTATTCCCAGATCCTTCTGTTCTGCTGCACTCCTACCATTTACCTTCTATGTTCTACCTTGGTTTGTCCTTCCAAAGTGCAATACCTTACAATATCTATTACTACCAGAATATATTTGTACCCTCCTGGGGTGGGCGGTAAGGGACCAACATAATCTATCTGCAAATCAGTCCAAGGCCCTTCCACTGATCTGGTGTGTCGAACAGCTCCTTTCTTTACAGTTCTGTCAGGATTATATGGTGGACAAACAAGCAATTTTTGGCATAATGCTCCACATCATCCTTCATCATAGACCAACAGCCCACTTCCTTGATCTTTTCCAGGGTGCTTTCACATCCCTGGTGTAGATCATGGTACCAATGGATCATCTGGTTTCTTCCTCCCTCTGGAACCACAATCACGAAGGACAACTCCATCTTTGACAAACACTCCCTTGTGCCCTCTGTGTATTTCAGACCCTGTACCCTCTATCAGTTTTTTAATACATTATCTTTCTTCTGCTCCTCTGTTAAATCCATAACCTTAATCTATTGTTCCGTCGGCTTCCCAATCTCCCCAATCTGTAGCTGCCTTTCCTGCCCAAATAAAGCACCTTGCTTCACCAATTCATCAGCCTTTCTATTTGCTTCAGGAGATGATTTAGAGTGGACTTTCATCTTTATGACACCATATTCTTTTCCTTCTGCCTCCTCAGATATATATATATATATATATATATTATAATAAAGCAGCAGATGGGAGGGACTTCCCATCATCTGAAACAAACCCTCTGGCCTTACACAAAGACAAATGTTTTGTAAGGCTGTTACAAATGTACATACTATCAGATTGTACGACTGACTCTGGCGGAAAGCATTCTGGGTGACTGAACACATATGCCACAGCTGCCAATTCTGCTGCCTGTGCACACATGGTTTTGGATATTTTTAAAGCTATAATATATCTTTCCTGGCCATGTTCATCCTCTACATAGATGACACAACTAGTTCTCTCACCATCCTACACTGATGAAGAGCCATCTACAAAAATTTTAAAATAAGGTTTTTTATTTTCCTTTGTGTCTTTGTTCTCAGTCATTACTTTATCTAATCTGCTTCCTGTTTTGGCTTACTGAACCATCTTTAATCCATCTAACAGTAATATATGGGGAGTGTGTTCTGTCAGTATTGTAAGTGGAATAATCTCCTTTATATAGGCAAAATATTGTACCACCTAGAAAATAGCTGACAAACGTTTTTCACATCCAGTATACCCCTGTTCTACTGGTGAGAGTGTGTGTAACTTCCCATGTGTCTCCAGTAACAGCACTGCTCAGGGGTGGTATCAGTTGTAGCCACCTCCAATGAGAAAGGCTCATTCGAATTTGGGGTTTTTAAAGCCGGTGCAGTGCCCAACACTTACTTCAGAGCTGTGATGGCCTGGGTCTGTTCTGATTTCCATTCCCATGCCACATTCTTTTTAAGTAATTCCATTAAAAGAGTTGCTTTAGTGGAAAATCCATCAATGGGATTCCTACAGTACCCTACCAGCCCCAGAAAGGACTGCAGCCCTTTCAGGTCTCAGGGAATAGGCAGTTTCATAACCAATTCTACCCTTCGCTTATCAATTTCTCTTTTTCCCAGTGTCAAGATCACTCTCAAATAACTAACTTCTTGTTTCATCACCTGTGCTTTTTTAGAGTTTACCTTTAGTCCCAATGCAAATAATAATTGCAACAGTTCTGTCAATAGCTGATAATGTTCCTGCTTGGTTTTACTCTGCAGGAGTAGCTCATCTATATATTGTACCAAGCACTCAGGTTTTGAAAATTGTTTTAACCCTTCCCCTAAGCACTGGTGAAATATAGAGAGAGAATTATGGAACCCCTGTGGTAGGGCAGTCCACGTATACTGCTGTCCCTGAAAGGTAAATGCAAATTTGTACTGACGCGCTCATTCTAGCGGGATTGACCAAAATCAATTATTTATGTTTGGCCGATAATACCTTAGTGTAATTATAAAATTCACTTTTTTAATAATATTGTACAGAGCAGCAGAAAAATTTCCAAATAACCAGATAAATTTGAAGGGAACATTAAATTGCAGGGCTCAGATGAGTGGAAATGAAGTAATTAGAACCCCCATCAATGGGACGGGAGCATGGAAAGCAGGGCTCTGATGAGTTGGAAGGGAGCCCAGGAACCAGGGCACAGGGTATGGTAATGATTTGGAGTCTATTTTAGCAGAAAAAAAATCATATTTACAGAATTCCAGGTGAGAGCACCTTTTCCACTTACTAGTTCTCTCTGTTGCTTCAGACTACTTTGTACTGAATCAAGGTTTCACTCTGTCAAGTCCACGCAGTAATAGTTGTGCCAAAGCTTCCCCACATTTAAAGGAATTGAGTGTAGGCAAATTCCATTTCTCAATATTAAATTCAAAATATCAAAACAGCTCCAGTGACAGACCTGAACATTGCTTCATATATTCTTTTTCTTATAGCCACTGCCAAATATGGATGAATTATGGCTATATGCCATATACTCAGTAGTCACTTTAGTCTGGGAATGTGGGTGCTTTGATATTGATATTGTGACCCTGCCCCACCTCCCTTCCCGTAAACACATTATGTTTGGCATATGACATACTGTATATGAAGAAGATTGCCAGTTTGATGAACATGTCAGTGAGGGAAAACAGTAAGGGATTCTTTCTCACTACAATACTGCACCTCAGCTTTATTGAGACTGTCCAAGCTACATCACTTCCACTCACCATCACCTGCAGTGCACTAGTACAGCCTTTAATCATCTGAGAAAAAGACCAGAGATAAAGATCACAAACCTAGCAAAAAAACTCGAGCTATCAAGCAGAAATGATCCTCACTATTTTCTTTCCTCTGCATTTGAGATTTGGATTACCTTCACTGTACTTCATTGTTCTGGACCGATACCACCGACACCACCACTGCAGTATTCTCCAAATACCATTGGCAGGTTAAGGAGACCAACATCAGCTTCTTTCCCAGGCCAACAGTACAGCACTGAGGCCGTAATTACAGTACACTCCTAAGATAAATAGTTTATTCAGAAACAAGGAAAAATCTGCAGATGCTGGGAATCTAATAAACAGACACAAAATGCTGGAGGAACTCAGTAGGCCAAGCAGCATCTATGGAAAGAAGTACAGTCAATGTTTCGGGTCGAAACCCTTCAGCAGAACTGGAGAAAAAAAGCTGAGTAGTAGATCTAAAAGGTGGGAGAAGGGGAAAGAGAAACAGCAGGTGATAGGTGAAACCTGGAAGAGGAGGGATGAAATAAAAAGCTGGGAAGTTGATTGCTGAAAGAGACAGAAGACCATGGAAGAAAGAAAAAGAGGGAAGGAGTACCAGAGGGCTATGGGCGGACAAGGAGATGAAGTGAGAGAGGTACTCTATTCGGAGTTCTGTTACAGGAATAGATTACCAAGTAGACAGAGAGAAAATAAAAGACAGGGATTTCTCAAAGCCTTCTCAGAAATTGATGCAGCATTCCCACTGAGTGATGAAGTCCCTGGTCAGTGACTGCTCAAAGTGCAGGTACAGCAGTCAGGAAGGCATTAATGCCTATGTGCTTCCAACACAAGCCAAAGGTAATCAGTGAAACAGATGCACCACCACCTGCCCCTATTCCACCCCCATCAGGGTCTTCCAGCCCTACCTGTGTCACAGTCAGCAATCCCATGTTGCTCTCACTGGTCATCTCAAAACCCACAGAAGATTACCGGAAGCAAGTCATTCTCAGACCTGAGGAAGTCCTTAAAAAGAGATGGTGAATGAATTGCAGAGAAATCTTGGTAAATATATGAGGGAGACAAAAATATTAGATAAAGTGTGGGTTAGATACAGATTATAAAGGCATTACTGCTATTGGCATTAAGTGCAGCAAAAAGACATGAATGCCCAAGGTAAAGGGTTAGATAAAGTGTGAGAAAGTCCAGATGGAGCATAAAACCTAGCCAAGTGTTATGTCAAGAGAATAGTTTCTGTGATACAAAATCCTAATATTTTTGTTTCAACAGTAAATGCAAATAAACATAATTGCTTCAAACTATTCCATTAACTTTAGCTATTATTGCATTTAAGGATTACATTTTCAGAATGAGCATTATTTCCAATGAGTGGCAATAAAAAAAGAGAGGAAAAATGAACAATGCTTTGAGCTGACATCAATATTTTTGTGTTATCAATTCAAGATTGTTTAGTGTCATTTCCTGTACACAAGTGTAAAGGAGAACGAAATAATTCTTTCTCCTGATCTGAAGCAGCACAAAAAATAAAAAACATAAATAAGACTGTAATAATAAAAAACAATAAATATAAATACATAACGTAAGTTAAATACATAGATTGATTTTATGTCCATAAAGTGACGCTGCACTCTTCTTAAGGTGACTGGTAGGAAATAATAAAGGAGTGGTGGAGTTGCTGATCAGCCTTACTGTTTGAGGAAAGTAACTGTTTTTGTCAATATGCCAATTTCTGCTGTCAAAGTGTGAATAAATCTCTTCTACCATAACTCTAGCTCAATTCCAAGTTCAGCTGCTGGCAGAGCAACCTTGGGCATTCATGTCTTTTTGTTGCACTTAATGCCAATAGCAGTAATGCCTTTATATACTGTATGCAATTGGCCACTTGTCCACATAAATAATATTGTAATTGGTGCTGGTAACAATTAAATTTCTATTTTGCCAGTTCATTTTTAATAAAAAACATGGGACATTTGCAAGTTATGCAATATTTATGGAAAGAGAAACAAAGCATATTTCAGATTGAATACCCTTTATCAGGACTGGGAAAGTGAGAAAACAGATTAATTTTAAGTTGCAGTGTGATTTTGGGAGAGATACTTAAGACAACAGGAATACCTCTGAGAAAGTGAGGCTGTGGCGACCCATTTCCTGGCACATCCGAACCGGCTCACAATTAGATAGCCTACGGGGGTTTGCGAGCACAGAGCTTTGGAGCCTCTGCGCCACGGGAGGCAGGTTGAGGGAGGCTTAAAAGTGAGGCTGAGGATTTCGAATAAAGTTTTTTCCTTCGACTGCAGTTACCGACTCCGTGTCGTAATTTTAGCGCTGCATGTAGCACACTGCTACAAGGCCATGATTTCCAGGTGAATTTTAACATTTACTGACCTGTATGTTAAATAGACTAACAAGAGAATCACTGAAGCTACCTGTCCCTTTTCCATCCTCTATACAAATTAAACCAAATTTATTTTCTACTTTTTCTCGGGTCTTGGAAATGAAACATTAACTCTGTTTCTCAATGTAATGCTGAGGCTTTATAAGGTATTGGTCAGACCGCATTTCGAATATTGTGAACAGTTTTGGGCTCCAGATCTAAGAAAGGATGAGCTGGCAATGGAGAGGGTCCAGAGGTGGTTTACGACAATGATCCGGGAATTAAAGGGTTAACACATGAGGAGTGTTTGATGGCCCTGGGCCTGTACTCACTGGAGTTTAGAAGAATGAGAGGGAATCTCATTGAAACTTATTAAGGATAGTCAACATGGCTTTGTGAGGGGCAGGTCATTCTCACAAGCTTGATTGAATTTTTTAAGGAAGTGACAAAACAAATTGCTGAAGGTAGAGTAGTGGATGTGGTGTAAATGAACTTTAGTACGTCATTTGCTAAAGTTCCCCATGGCAAGTTCATTCAGAAAGTCAGGAGGCTTGGGATCCAGGGAAACTAGGCAGCCTGGTTTCAGAATTGGCTTCCCCTCAGAAGGCAAAATGTGGTATTAGATGGAGCTTATTATGCCTGGCTGTCGGTGACCAGTGGCATTCCACAGGAGTCTAATCTGGGACCTCTGTTCTCCATGATTTTTATAAATGACTTGGATGAGGAAGTTTAAGGGTGTGTTGGTATGTTTCCAGATGAGATGAGATCAAGGTTGGTGGAATTGTGTATAGTGTAGAAGAATGTCAGTAGTTACAATAGGACATCAATAGGATGCAAAGCTAGGCTAAAAGTGGCAGGTTCAATACAGAAAATTATGAAATGATTCATACTTAAAAGTCAACTTGTTCATAACATGCATGTAATGCATGAAGTTCATTGGGAAAGGATGCTGCCCAACTTAATTTTGTAGCCCATTACAGCATATATATATACACACACTGTAAAACCATCACTTATGGCTGATCTGGGACTGGTATTGTCTCTTGGCATCCCTAATAGCACTACAAAGGTTGTTATCTCCATTTGTGTAAGGTCAGGGTCACCTGATTTGAACACTGCAGTGACAGATTTCAGTTCATCCGTGCTTTCTGGTTTGCCATTTCAATTACAGTATATTTCTCTTTCAGAATTTCAGTAAGGTTCCAATAAACTGATTGAAACATATTCTATAAAGGGAAAACGTACAGGAGCTGTTCTTTTCTGCATGGAGAGCAGTGTTAGCTCAGATAAAGATCAGGCAAAGATTTTAAATGTTTGAAATTCACCAGCCCAAAGAGCTAAAGATGATCATTAATTATGTGTAAGCATGCCAATGATATATTTTTTTTGCAAACAAATCTACGAATGTAGAGGTAGTGACGATCATCCACTTGTAACATGAACTCTTCTCGCTCAACCGCTGCCCCACTTGGTGAGCATTTGGCGGCATTATCTGCTTTTGTAATCAGTCAGGTGCCCTTCAAATCTCCAACCGCTGACGTCCTTCGGCTGGAGCAGACGAGAAACCCAACTCCGGACAGGCTGGCCAACTCTGCCTCCAAGACACACACGTGGCAAGCTGCAAGTTTCGCCACGCGCTTCCCCCCGGGGTCACGTGACGCAGACGTCCACCAATCAAGGCGCGGGGGGGCGAGGCTCGGTCACGTCGGTTCAAAGGGGATTCCGGGAGCAGTGAGGGAAATAGTAACGGTCGCCGTGCGGGCAGGTTACTGCGAGCGGCAAGTTAGTGACGGACGGTGAGTGAGTGGTTGTCCTGTTGCCGGGCGACGGCTGTGCTTTCGACTAAACCTGCGGCGGTGTCCGCTCTAACGGTCGATACACGAGCGAAGTCAGTTTAGCGGCCAAGCTTTCAGAAGGCGATGGCCTGGGAAAGGTCGGAGACCGTCTCTCGCGTGTTTAATCCACGCCGCATGTTTACATTTATGCTGCGTGTCCAGGTGCCGTGCGGTTATTCTCCCGTCACCGACAGCGTCTGGTTGGTATGTGACGCCGCTTTTAGATGGCTTGACAGGCATTCCGCTTCCCAATCAGCGCACGGTACGTCACAACCAGTAGGACTGATGTACCAATTGGATGGGGATGTGGGCGGGGTACCCTCCCTCGGGGCGATGGAAGTGTTCCTCTATTCAGCTGATCTGTGATAATAGCTTGTTTCATCTCCTGACACCTTTATGTGACAGATTTGCATAACCGTTGCCCGAATTGCTGTAGGAGATCAACTTGTGGCTGTAATGTGAGTTGTCGTGGAGGGGTAATTACTGTCAGGCTTGTGGCAGAGGCACTCTGGAACTAAGCCTCCCGCCCCCGCCCCTCCAGTAACAGGTTCAATTACTTACTAACTCAGATAGCGGCAGAACTGATAGTATACTATAAGAGGTGCATGCGTTCTCCAGAAATTAGCCATCAAAACAGTCCTGAGTTTGTTTCTGTGTAGGCTGTAAGTGGAGGATTGCAATGCTAGTGATGATAAGGCATTCAGCCAGCAAGCTTTGGTGTCTAGCACAAGCGTCTACATTCGCTGTTGTAGAGGAGACAATGTATTATACCAAGAGGTTTCCTTTTATAGTGATTTGTGATATGTCACCATTTAGCCTGAGAGAACATATTTGCTGACAAATGAATGGAGGAATAGGCATCTTGTGTTGCTGCTTCAGCTCCAGCAGTCCAGGTTTTAACATGGCATCAGAGAGTTGGTGGGGGAATTGGGGTGATGGATTTAAGATAGAAAAAGTAAGAGAATGGATTAATGGAAGTGGGATCATAGACTGATAGGAGAATGTCTACAGTCTATGGCGTCAGGAAATACTTTTCTGCTTCTTTTCGGGTCACTCAGCAAAGAAGTGTTGCATTGGATCACATCAACTTAATTGGGGCATTTATTTAGATTTATGAGACTTGCATGGATAGGCTCATAAATCTCTTGAGACCTTGTACAGCCTTTTGCTAGCCTACAATTTTAACTTCCACACCATTTGATTCTGCAACCAATCAGAATGCTCTCTATTGTTCATCTGTAGAAATTTAAAAGAGGCTGGAGTTTGAAGAGATTTGCTATGTCATGGAAGACATGCAAATTTCTACATGTGTACAGTAGAGAGTATTGTGACTGACTGCATTACTGCCTGGTAAGGAGGCTCCGGTACACAGGAATAGGGGGACATTCATCATTAGGGATCCTCACTGTCGGGGCATGCCTTCTTGTTGCTACCACCAGGGAGGAAGTACAGGAACTTGAAGACCCTCAGTGTTTTAGGAACAGCTTCTTCCTCTCTGCCATCAGATTTCAGAATGGTATATGAGAATTATCTCGTCATCCGTCTTTGCAATATTTCTTTTATTTTTGCAACTTGTAATGTTAATGCAATGTACTGTACTACTGCAACAAAGCAACATATCTCAAGATGTGTCATTGATAATCAACCTGATCCTGATCCCCTCATAATTCCAGTAGTTGTGGCCTGTCAGCATGATCTTTTTATTTTGTTTGTTTTCTAACACTTGTTCTGTTCTAGTTTATTGCCTTAAGTTACAACTACTTGTTCACCAATCCTTTACAAGGCCTGTTTTAAAAAAAAACTTGAAAAATCTATATATAGTGGATTCTGGTTAATAGGGCCATCAGTTAGTCAGGGCAGCCAGTTATTTGGGACAACTTTTACAGAACAAAAACTAATCGAGAAAATAGCCAGGTTTCCCTTCATTAATTTGGGACACTGTACCACTTAATTGGGGGAGGAGAATTTTGCAAAATGAGAATTATAGCTTCAGACCTGTGCATTTGTGTGGTAATGAGACACTAACTGTGTTTAGAGAGAATAATTAATAAATAACATCAGTTGTGTGCACTTGTGTTCAAAACAAAAATGTGATTTTTCATATCACTGATAGTTGACTGGAAATAAGCAGTAAGACCATTCAGAACATTTTTGCTTACTGCAGTTTCAAGAATTCAGTCTTGGATATGCCAGAAAAGATGAAACAATTTCACCTCTTCAACAGTTAAGAACTATGAAGAATTTGTAACGACAATCATCTTGAATGTTATAATATAAAGGTTTGGATGATGCAATCATTGTATGAAGGCATTGTCTACCTTAGCTGTCTGTTGATTTTGTTCATTTCTAGTCAATTAAAAGAGCATGTACACTGTCTCAGTTTTTCTGTTCATGACTAAAGGGAAGTAATACATAAATTTATGTATTGTAGTAGTATTGGTAATGTTCTAGTTCTGTTTTTCATTTAAATATATAGTGTTACTTAGTTAAGCAGTAGTTTGTCTTTTTTTAAAAATACCTTTATAACTACTTCTGTGAAACTTTGGCTAAATGGGGCCAAAATGTGCTGGTCGAGGTGTTTAACTAAAATCCACTGTACTATGTCCACTGGTTCCCTCTCATTCTCTCTACAAAATACATCTTCAAAAATCTGTAGTAGATTGTCTTACTTTAATGTCATTTTATAATAGATTCCATTGTTTTCCCAATAAGCAAGAGCAGGCTAACTTGCAGATATTCTGTTTTCTGTCTCTCACCTTTCTTATTTGCTACCGTCATATCTATGTGGACTATTTGAAAACATTCGAATTTTGGAAGATGACAACCAGGGAGTCCATTATTTCCATATTCGCATCTTTCAATCCTGGGGAGGTATAGACCATACTATAACACATAGGACCAGAATTAGGCCACTTGGCCCATCGAGCCTGCTCTGCCATTCTATCATGGCTGATCCTTTTTCCACTCCTCAGTCCTACTCCCCGGCCTTCTCCCTGTAACCTTTGATGCCATATCCAATCAAGAACCTATTAAGCTCTGCCTTAAATACACCCAACAACCTGGCCTCCACAGCTGCCTGTAGTAATAAATTCCACAAATTCACCACCATCTGGCTTAAAAAAAAATTTCTCCACATCTGTTAAAATGGATGCCCCTCTATCCTGAGGCTGTGCACTCTTGTTGTAGAATCTCCCATCATGGAAAACATCCTTTCCAGATCTACTCTGTCTAGGCCTTTAAACATTTGAAAGGTTTCAATGATATTCACCCGTGTCCTTCTAAATTTCAGCGAGTACAAACCTAGAGCTATCAAATGTTGCTTGTGTAGTTGCGCACAAAACACTACTAAAGAAACACACGGCAGAAAGAGCTGAACTCAGAATGCCTTTACTGATACAAAATCGCGCGCTTATATCTCCCCTCCCATAGGCCCCTGTGACCCGCAGGGTGGACATGACGTCAGACTGTCTCCGGAAGGTCCACCCCGAGCGGGTAGTTACAAACACCTACTGCGTGTCTGTCCACGGCTCCCAATGGCGGTTAGAGTCCCGCGTGTGCGGGCCGTCACCCCCCCTCCCCAGAAACGTCCATCGGGGGAGTGGGGCCCCCAGTCTGTGTGGCTTGCCTGGGTGGCCAGCCTAGCTGGCACAGTGCGGGTACCCTCACTGGTTGCTCAATGTCCACGTGCGCCGGTTTGCGGCGGTCCACTGTAAAAGTCTCTTCCCGGCCACTCACCTCCACAACACACGTACGGCCGCTGTAGAGGTGACCTGTGTATGCCCCTGCGAATAAAAACATACTCACAGTCTCGGAGGTCTTTAGGGGTGAAGGATGGCGTGGGACCATGCCTGGAGGTTGGGACCAGTACCAAGGTCCCTCCTTTGTCCCGCAGCCTCGTTAGCACTGCTGCTGGAGTTTCTTCTGAACCTTGGACCTCTGATACAAACTCGCCTGGGATCGTCAGGGGGGGTGCCGTAGATCAATTCCGCCAAGGAGGTGTCCAGGTCCTCCTTGGGGGCTGTGCGGATGCCCAGTAGGACCCAGGGAAGCTCATCTGTCCAGTTGGGGCCCCTAAGGCGTGCCATCAGGGCCGACGAGATGCCAGTGGAGTCACTGTACCAAACCGTTGGACTGGGGATGGTACGCTGTGGTGTGATGCAGCTGGGTGCCCAGGATCTGCACCAGTGCTGTCCACAAACCAGACGTGAACTGCACTCCTCTGTCAGAGGTGATGTCCATTGGGAGGCCGAACCTGGTGATCCAGTTTGTAATGAGCGCCCTGGCGCAGGACTCAGTGGACATGTCTGCGAGCGGTACGGCTTCCGGCCATCTGGTGAACCTGTCTACCACGGTAAAGATATACCTGGTGCCCCGGGAGACTGGCAGGGGGCCGACAATGTCCACGTGGATGTGTTGGAACCTCCTGTACGTCGTCTGGAACTGCTGGAGGGGAGCCTTCACGTGCCACTGGACTTTGGCGGTCTGGCAGTGTACGCAGGTCCTGGCCCAGTGTCCGACCTGTTTGTGCAAACTGTGCCAGACGAATCTGTCCGCTACCAGCTTGATGGATGCCTGGATGGACGGGTGAGCCAGGTCGTGCAGCGTGTCGAAGACCTGGGGGCCTGGGCTTTGGGGCGCACTATTATAGCTAGGCCAATGGAGGCTGCTCCACATTGCTTGCTCTGCCAAAGGACGTCTGCTTTAGCCACGACCCTGCGTGGGTCGCTGAAATCCTCACTCGCGAGGAGGAGGCAAATGTCCTCTGGCATTTGCTCGAGGAACAACTGTTCAAATAAAAGGCACGGCTTGTGGCCGTCCCTGAGCACCAGCATAGCATTCATGAGCTCAGATGGCGTGGCACGAGAGTCCGAAGGTGTGGATCAGGAGCGCCTTAAGCTTGGTGTACCTGTCCTCGGTTGGTGGCTGGCATAAGAAGTTGATGATCTGGCCTGCCATCTCCTGGTCGAGCGTGCTGACCAAGCAGTAATACCGCGTGGCGTCGGCTGTAATGTCTCTGATATTGGACTGGGCCTCAGCCTGCTGAGGGGGCTGAGTGGCCCAGAATGTCGAAAGCTTCAGAGAGACCGCACTGTGCGAGTTGCTCGAACTCATGGCTGGTTGCTGAGTCGCCAGCTCCAGATGCCATCTGGAACGTTGGGGGTCACCGAAGTAGTCATGTGCAATGCGCTACTAACGAAACAGAGAGAGCTAAACTCAGAATGCCTTTACTGATACAAAATTGCACGCTTAAATCTCCCCTCCCAAGGGCCCCTGTGACCCACGGGGCGGACGTAATGTCAGGTTATTCCCGGAAGGTCCACCCCAAGCGGGTAGTTCCAAACTCACTACTGTGTGTCTGCCCGCGGCTCCCGATGGCGGTTTGAGTCCCGCGTGTGTAGGCCGCCGTACTCATATGATAACCCTTTCATTACAGGAATCATCCTTGTGAATCTCCTCTAAACTATATAATTAGGGATTTAGCAATTTTCAAGCACATTGTACTGGACCATTAATTTCTCCAGTATAACTAAGAGGTTTAGTGCCTTTCTTGAAGTGAATTGAGTGTGTGGGTGGTGGGCAAATGGGGGGGGGGGGTCGGATTGCAGGCTAGACAAAGAAATTGGGAAACTGTGTTCTGAGGGGTTATAGTTGGAAAAATAGCACTGATTTCATTTGCTCAGTCTGTATTGCAGTATTATCTGTGCTATTTGTGTCTTAAACTTCCTCATATTTATCTGACCCTACATCAGGACTGCTATCAGGAATCTATAAGCACCTCTTACCAGTAAACTCTTCTTGGACTTCAAGCCAGGTTCAACTATCGATTATAATTGATATATGCCCAGGTTTCATCCCTGAAGAAGATGGCAGAGTTTGCCATTGAAACGTTGGTTATAATTGATACTGTACCCTGGCTTCACACACAAAATGCTGGAGGAACTCAGCAGGTCAGGCAGCATCTATGGACGTTTGACTATGGGCCAAGACCCTTCCGACGAGAAGAGTTGATTCATCATATACACTGGGAAAGCATTTACAGTGTTTCACATCTTTTATTATGATTTTAAAATTATAATACTCTTAATGCCTGTTACTAATGTAACTGAACTCTGAAAACCTTTCAGAAGAAGTGAACAATTCAAAGCTTGTGCTTCAAAAATTTGAAGCACATGCTTTAAATTGTTCACTTCTGAGTTTAGTAGTGTGCAGGCAACAAATCTATATGGACCACCTGCCTTTTTGGGAGACTAAAAACAAACTCCCCAAGGTTTTTGGTCAACTGATCTGTGATTTTTTTTTCATGTAATTTAGTGATATTCCTGCAAAGCAACTTGTTTTAAAGGTACTTATTTATATTTGATATTGTTGCTACAAGCTGAAATAATAGTCAAACAAGAAAAATTGGTACAAAATTTTGACAATTTGATCTTCAAGTTATGTGTGGTTAACATAAACCCTTCCGTCCTTCAAATGCATGAATTCCATGGAGCTTTTTTAAGAGAAAGAGTAATTAAATGGAATTCCTAATTTTTGCAGGAACTTTTAATATTATGAAGTTTTAATCCTGGATTCCAATTACTACATAATAAAAGTACTTGGTCTTCTGAACAATGTTAAGGACTACAGCAGTTCATTGCCCTTATTGAAATAATCTCTGCCAATTTTATGCAGGTTTGACATCATGGAATGCAGCAATAAAATTGCAAGGAGCTGCTTTATAGGATTCTTGTGTCTTGTACTGTCAGGCAGGCAGCACCTGTTTTCGACTCATGCTCAAGATCATCCAGCACATAATCCTGAAATTACTGAGGGTCATCGACCAAACATTCGTCTAGACAAAAATCTTGTTCAAGACAAAGAGTATGTAACTCACTTTCTGCAATAAGGAAAATATATTGTATTAAAGCAGTTTTCTCTATTTGTAATTCCTTTCTAGTTTACTGGTTGTACCTAATTGAACATCTGTTTTCGCAAGTAAAAAGTGTGTTTTAACTTGGAATATTTTCAGTTTGTTTGGATGTAGTTACTTCAATAATTTGCTCCTTTATTCATGTATTTTTTTCATGTGCTTAAAGCAGAGGAGGAACAGTTGTGTTGCTTGAGCTTGAAACATAAAGATATGTCTTTATTTGCTTGGAGTCAAGGTCACAAACACTTCAGAATAGTCTTGAAACATGCCAGGCACGTTTTGAACAGATGCCTCTCCAATTTTGTGCTTGATTGTTGCAGATATTCTGGTCCCTGGGGTTCATACACCAGATATCTTTGCCATCACAGCATGAGACAATGTGGTAGGAACATGTCTATCCTGATATCTCTGATACCCAACTCTCTCCAACAACATACTGCACTTCAGGAGAAGCTGGAATAGGAAAATTGAAAGCGGGACTCTAATCCACTCTCTCTGTGTGCCTGGAGAATGCAAACTTAGTTTCTCCCATATATATGAAGGGTAGATAGCTTATAGACCATAAGACATTGGAGCAGAATTAGGCCATCTGGCCCATCGAATCTACTGTGCCATTCAATCATGGCTGATTGTTGTTTTTTCTCCCCCACGTCCTCAACCCCAGTTTCTGGCCTTCTCCCCGTAACCTTTGATGCCATGTCCAATCAAGAACCTATCAATCTCTGCCTTAAATACACCCAACGATCTGGTCTCCACAGCTGCATGTGGCAACAAATTCCACAAATTCACCAACCTTTGGCTAAAGAAATTCCTCAGCATCTCTGTTTTAAATGGGTGCCCCTCTATCCTGAGGCGGTGCCCTCTTGTCCTCGACTCTCCCACCATGGGAAACATCCTTTCCGCATCTACTCTGTTTTAGGCCTTTCAACATTTAAAATGTTTCAATGAGATCCCCCCTCATCCTTCTGAATTTCAGCCAGTACAGACCCAGAGCCATCAAATGTTCGTCATATGATAACCCTTTCATGGAATCATCCTTGTGAACCTCCTCTGGACTCTCTCCAATGCCAGCACATCTTTTCTAAAATAAGGGGTCCAAAACTGTTCACAGTACTCAAGATGAGGCTTCACCAATGCTTTATCAATTACTTTTCTATTAATTGCAAGGCCAATCATCATGTAGCTATACAAGATGGATTTTTTATGCTCAGATTTGTAACTGAAATCATTAAAAATCTATTGTATTGCTTTTTTGGAATTTTTCTAGTTAACATTTATGTACTTATTTGGAACTTTGGAATTGCAATTCTATACTACCTGTCAAAATAGAATTAATCATTCGAAATGGTTTCAATTCAAGAACGAATGTGCAACTATAAAGGCTTGAGCAAACAACCATTTTATTGCAATGATTTATTATTTTGAAGGAACTCAAATATAGTCAGAAATACTTAAATGAATTCAAATCATTTTCAAACTTGCACTTGGACCTGCCAGTCCCATCTTTCTAAGTGTTTAGCTTGGAGAAATCAGATTGGTTACTAATTAAACCAAAGGGCTTTGTAATTTTTCCTTCTCTATTGTCCATGTCGTGATTGCTTTGTGCTGAAGTAACTTTAGGGGGGATGAACGGTGCTGGAAACTGGGAAATATTATTTGTTTTATGATGAATGCATTGCTATGTAATATGAGTATGTAAAAACTTGTTGGAAATTCTTATCTGATCTGATGAAAAGTTGGTATAATTTGCTTTTGTTGTATGCCAATTAAGAGAAATCTATTTGTTTACACTGTATCTTTCATTTTAATGTTCCAGAACATTCTCTAATAGGCATGCTTTTTAGTCACCCTAATTTGCTGTTTTTCAACAGACACAATGCTTGTAACAAATGAACTTCTATTAATTTTCCAGTCATATAATGGAGCATTTAGATGGTGTTATAGACAAACCCGAATCCGAGATGACACCACAAGAACTTCAACTTCATTATTTTAAAATGCATGATTACGATGGGAATAACTTGCTTGATGGATTGGAGTTAATTTCAGCCATTGCACATGTACATAAAGAGGTAAATGTTAAGTTTTCACCAGTCCTTTCTGGTTTATCTGGTGAAATCTATATTAATTTAGAACCTAGAGCTTTCCAGGTCGTTTGTGATTCTGGTCCCTATGGAATTTGCAGTGATTACTAGCATTCCATTTGAAAGCAGAAGACTCGTATTTTTAATCAAGATGTGAATTAAATAAGTGGTTCACAGCTCTTTGCAACTTTTGACAGCATGACTGCTGCTAGGATCATGACTTCCAGCATACTTTTTTTTGCATTTATAATGAATAATTTACCAGGTTTTGTATAGAGTGTAAATGATTATCTAGTTTTATTAGGTACCGGGCTGCAAATAGTAAATTAATGAAACAGAATAAAATTAAGCTCAGTAGCATCTGTAAAGGAAAAGAGGAATCCCATAGGATGTATTAATTGAAGCTGAACCTATTAAAATGCATAGCTGTAAATGTCCATACATGCTAATAATTCAAATTAACCTCTGTTTAAACATTTACATAAGTAAGCTATCTTTTTATATAAAACCTGGTTTTCACACACTCAAATAACTTTTTCTCATCTGTCTTTCTATGCAGGAAAGTGGAGGCCAAGGGCAGCCCATGGGTGAGGAGGAGATCGTTAGTTTAATTGATGATATTTTAAGAGATGATGACAAAAATAATGATGGATACATTGATTATGCTGAATTTGCAAAATCCTTAGAATAAAAAAAAGAAGCACAATTGACTTATTTTCCATATCTGACTGCCATCGTAAGGTTTTCTGTTTGGTAAAGGTCAGTTAACTTTATTATCTAAACAGCTGAGCCAATTATAGTTTACCAGCCTCTCAGAAGGTTTTATCTTGTACAGAATTATAAACACAATTTTTAAATTCCACTGGATATCTATAAAAATATTTTTGTGCAATTTAAATGAAATGTAAAGGATTCTGTTACATTTGCTATCCTAATATTGCAATATTTTGTGACATTGCATTGGAGCCACTTGTTCAGTAAATAACGAATGAAATATTGACATAAAAGCATAAAAATCATTCTTTTTCTTAACATTTTTAAGAGGTTAAATAGCAGATAGTTGTTCTTTAACCATAAGTGCAACTCCAGCAGATTGGAGAATAAGTTTTTAGTTTGTAAATCTTCATTTCTTCCATGACTTGCACAATATTAAACAGTTGAAAAATGGGAGACCGATTAATTAGTTTGTATCAATTCTGATTTTAGGTAGAATATATACGAAGTAAACCATTATACGTGCATATTAAACATTTAATTTCAGAAACCTACTTATGCGAAATTGTAATTGAGAAGCCTGTTATTCCACTCTTTTAAACCAGTCTAGGGGGCAGCAATGGAATACTTCCAGCATGCAATTTGGTATGATAATTCGTATTTGCACTGAACATTCTTTGCATTTATTTCCTAGTTTCTGTTGTGCTGTATAATAGAGATTTTTATGCTCACTGAATCATAATGAACCAGTTCTGTGGTAATTTAGATAAAAGGTTATTTTTAATTTATGAAAGCCTATATTGGAAGTATTTTATTAAAATGTATTTTAAGATCTGACTTGTTGGAAAAGAATGAGTACCATTTAAAATGCTTCAAATTATTCATTATCAAAACATAGACTTCAGCAGTGAACATTTTGAATAGTACAGGGAGAACGTTCTGGTCTCCAGTTACACTGTTTATATGTCAATGTATGTGTTACTACAGTGTCTCTTGCAGCAAGTGTTAATTAAAGTGGACAAACCAATTTTATACTGATTGCATAGATTTTGTACTTGTAATATTCATATGTAATTTAAAATTAAATTAATTTTAAACTTATTTCACCCTCAGAACTTTTTAAATATACCTTGGATCAAATTATTCCACTTTTCCATTTGTATACAGATACACCACTTAAAAGATTAGTAGTAATATTGCTGATGGCAGTAGTTCGGGCTTGGTACATCTTGTGTCCATGCTTTGAGGTCAAATGGCTGGCTGAAAGTAGTAATTTAAAATTAATGATAAGCAGTTATTCTCTTAAGTATAAAGAAGTGATTGTGTATTTGTTGCTGAGTAAGCAACAAAATTTATACAGATCAAGCTGTATAGATATCTAGTACCAGCTGCAAACAAATCAAACATGGTAAATTACAGCCAGACCACTCCCCAGTTTCTCCTCCACTGAAGAAGTGTTCTGTGACTTAAGCACCACTCTTTCACCCAGTGTACCCAACTCCATAGGTTCTGGGTCTGTATTATAAAAATATTCAATATTTCCTTCCACAGTCCCATACCAATAAGACAGCCCCTTGATTCTAGCATAGAGTATATAAATTTGATTCATTGGCCTTTGCGTTGTCACATTGAGCTAAGACTTGATGGATAAGTCAAACAAAGCCAAGGCTGTTTGCTTCAAAATACTGACCACATACTAATTCATAAGTTGAAATAGTATTCTTCAATGTTAAACCCATGTTTGAAATTAGAACATAAAACAGTACAGAAGCAGGCCAACAGTGTCCTAACAAAAGGTTTCGGCCCAAAACCTTGACTGCTCCTTTCAACGGATGCTGCCCGACCTGCTGAGTTCATCCAGCTTGTTTGTCTGTGTTGATTTGACCACAGCATCTGCAGTGTACTTTGTGTTTCCAGAAGCAGGTCCTTTGGCCCAAAATGTTGTGCTGAACCAGCTAAAAGTAAATAAAATAAAACAAAAATAATCCCTCCTACATACACAATGTCCATATCCCTCCATTTTCTTCATATTCATGTGCCTATCTTGTAAAAGCCTCTAATGTATTTGCCTCTACCACCATACCAGGCATCCACCATTCTGAGTAGAAACTTGTCCCTTGCATCCCTATTTGAACCTGCCTCTTCTCAGCTTCAATGCATGCCCTCTGGTATTGGACATTACTACCTGGGGAAAAAGATGCTCCCTGTCTACTCTATCTATGCCTCACATAATCTTATAAACCTCTATCAAACCTCTTTAGCCTCCGCCGCTTCAGAAAGAACAACCCAAGTTTGTCCACCTTCCCATGATAGTACGTGGCCTCTACACCAGGCAGCATCCTGGTAAACACAAGGAAATCTGCAGATGCTGGAAATTCAAACAACAACACACACAAAATGCTGGTGGCCAGGCAGCATCCATAGGGAGAAGCGCTGTCGATGTTTCGGGCCAAGACCCTTCGTTAGGACTAACTGAACGGAAAGGTAGTAAGAGATTTGAAAGGAGGAGGGGGAGGGGAAAATGCAAAATGGTAGGAGAAGACCGGAGGGGGTGGGGTGAAGCTGAGAGCCAGAAAGGTGATTGGCAAAAGGGATACAGTGCTAGTGAAGGGTAAGGATCATGGGACAGGAGGCCTAGGGAGAAAGAAAGGGGGAGGGGAGCACCAGAGGGAGATGGGGAACAGGCAGAGTGATGGGCAGAGAGGGGGAAAAAAGGAGGAGGGAGAAAAGCTAAATATATTAGGGATGGGGTAAGAAGGGGAGGAGGGGCATTAACGGAAGTTAGAGAAGTCAGTGTTCATGCCATCAGGTTGGAGGCTACCCAGCCGGTATATAAGGTGTTATTCCTCCAACCTAATTGTGGCTTCATCTTGACAGTAGAGGAGGCCATGGATAGACATATCAGAATGGGAATGGGACATGGAATTAGAATGTGTGGCCACTGGGAGATCCTCTGACTTTTGAACTCAATGCCTTGATTAATGAAAGCAAACATTCTATAAGCCTTCTTATCCACCTTATCAACCTGTGTAGCCTCTTTCAAGGAGCTATGAACTTGGATCCCAAGATCTCTCTGCTCAGCAATACTGTTAAGGACTTGCCTTTAACAGGGTACTATCTCCTTGCATTTGCCCTACTAAGATGCAACACCTCACATTTAACTTTTGTTATCTTCATAAGTACTGAGAATAACAAAAATACAGAATATATCATGCAAGACTTGAATGGGTTTGCAACATTGTAAACACAAAGCTACCTAGCCAATGTTCTGAAGGATAGGCTGCAGCCGCTGGTGAGAGAGCCAATGTAAAGAATGAAGATACTTGACCTCCTCTTCACTAACCTGCCTATAAAAGCTACATCTGTCCATGTAATTTGATAGCAATTTTTGTCGAAGTGACCAGTGCATAGTCTTCACTTTGAAGGTAAAGTTGTGGCACAACCAATGTTCTAATTGAGATCAAGATACTTTGCGGTTCTTATTCTATTTCAATGTAGATTCAACCTCATAGGCTGGCATTTTTCTGTGGCATTATCCTTAAGCTGGAGGACCAATCTTACTTAGTTCAATTGTAGAAAAGCATTCCTGTTAAATTTACCAAGCAGTTAGAAATGTGCTTGGCCATTTAATTTAGGGCAAATGGGTGACAGGACTGCATGGTGTGTAGTGGTTAGTGCAATGCTTTACAGCACCAGTGGTAAAATCAGGGTTCAATTCCCACAAATGTCTGTAAAGAATTTGTATATTCTCCCTGTGACTGTGTGGGTTTCCTCTAGGTGCACTAGCTTGCTTCCACATTCTAAAGCTGCATGGGTTCGGTTAGTGAGTTGTATGCATGCTCTGTTGGTGTCAGAATGGTGATAACACTTACTTGCTGCCCAGCACAATCCTCTCTGGTTTGACACAAATGACGCCTTTCACTTTGTTTCAGTTTACATGTGCCAAATAAAGATAATTATTAATTTATTTTTCTTCTATATGATATCTTTGAAGTATTAAGAATGTATAAAATAGAAATACCTTAAATTTATGGAAAATTAGATAAATTGTACAACATTCAGTGTTCAGTATCAATATTAATTAGAAAGCTCAAACTTCCAAAGTAACAAGAAACACAAATTTTAATGAATTGTTGCTTTTATTTTTATAGTCTATTCTCAATTTTATAGTTGGAAATGCCTCACATGATCTTGACCATTAACAAAATCAATTGCTGAGTCGGGTACATTTGCATATATATAATTTTCTAAATTAGTGCATGGTTAACAGATAACTAGGGGATATAACCAATAAATGGGGTTAATAAACAATCTTGATTTTATTTTGCAAAGCAAGACTTTTTTTTTGCATTTAGCAATTAGCTCCAGTGTGTTTGTGGATCCAGACTTGGCATGGGTCCCAGGGAAAGCATTGATGAAGGTAAGCCAGCTGTGGGAGAGTTAATGGAGCGTAGGGGATTGTACCAGTCTTCGTGCTGGCGTGGTGCAGGAGGTGCAGAGGCCAAATGTGCATGTGTGCTGGTATAGGTGAATTGGCTGACAGCTGAAGGGGAGCCATAGCCGCTTGTTGCCATCGAAGAGAACCGTGACATATGATTAATGGTGTGTGGGTACTGGTAAGGTCTGGATGAAGTAGACATGGGACAAACAGCAGGTATTAGACCTCCACAAGCTGAAATAACAGTGGGAGGAATTGACTTCTGAATGGCACGTTCCTGTTTCCGATGCTTGGCACGTCTGTTTTGAAACCAAACCTGAAAGAACAGGAATTCATTACAATTTATTTGCTAAGTGACACCATATTTTTACATTTGCAAATGCAATGATCTTCTAAATAAATACAGGCAGCAGAAACTTTTGATTCTCTGCTATTGTTTTAACTGAGTACTAAAATTATTGCACAAACTTATCCAATCTTATCTCATTGCCTTGACTGCTTAATACCCAGCTTTTTGATCCTGGTGCCATCTAACATCGAAGGTGGTATCTACGTTTATATAACTTGCTTCTCTCTTTAAATAGCTCCCAGTGAATTATCCCCAAAATGACCACTATACTAGATACAACAATGAGTTTCAACAAAAAAATCATGATTGATTCCGTGGCTCATCTATGGGCTTGATTAAGCATTTGCAAGAACAGATTCTGTTCATCACAATATTCAAATTTAGGAACGTTGAATTAATGTTTCAGAAAGTTCAAGGGTAAAATAACAATGTGGCATTACATGGAAAAAGTTAATGAAATGAAAATCATATTATAATCATGGAACTGTTAATCATATAATGAGAATACAAATACAAAAATGCATATCATACGTGGTGTGTAAAATTTCACATATACCCTAAGACCAGGATTAGGTCATTTGGCCAATCAAATCTGCTTCACTATTTCATCATGGCTAATCATTTCCCTCACAATCCCTTTCTCCTGCCTGCCCCACTCCCGTAACCTTTCACACCCCGATTAATCAAGAATCTATGAACATCCACCTTAGATACACCCAATGACCTGGCCTCCAGCCCAACAAATTCCACAGATCCACCTTTTGGCTAAAGAAATCCCTTATCGTCTCTGTTCTAAATCCCTCTTTTCTGAGGCTGTACTGTTTGGTCCTAGACTCCCTCACTATAGGAAACACCCTCTTCACATTTACTCTGTCTAGGCCAGAGGTCGGCAACCTGCGGCTCCGGAGCCACGTGCGGCTCTTTGATCTCTGTGATGCGGCTCCCCGTGGTTTGTTAGCTTTTGAAATGTAATTCGAAATTTGAAGATTATGGTGATCTTGTACAATCTGAAAACTTTGCGGAGACACCATTTCCTGGCACATCCGAACCGGCTCACAATTAGCCACCGTTCTGGCTAAGGGAGATAGCCTACGGGGGTTTGTGAGTACGTGTCTTTTGGAGCATCTGCGCCCACGGGGACGGGTTGAGGGAGGCTTTAAAGCAAGGCTGTTTAGTTCGAATAAAGTTATCTTTGACTGCAGTCTTTATTTTAGCGCTGCGTGTAGCACACCGCTACAACGTTTTTTTTTTATCGCTATTAATATACATCACAACTGCCAATGCCTGACACCCGCCAGTGCGCGCATTCTTTTAATTCTTCGATCCAAGGTAGGCTACCTACAGAGTAACCTTCAACCCAACGTCTTTTTTTCGGAGTTCAAAATGTTTTTGTTGCATGCAGAAATGTAATTTCGTTTTCTCTGCAGGAGTTCATCAATTTCATAAATGCAACACATTATAGTTTGTTTATACATAGCATAAAGGCAAAAAAAACCAGTTGTATGCAGTGTTATTTCATTTTGTGGCTCCCAGTGTTTTCTTTTCTGTGGGAAATGGGTCCATATTGGCTCTTTCAGTGGTAAACGTTGCCGACCCCTGGTCTAGGCCTTACAACATTCAATAGGTAGCAATGAGATTTCCCCCCTCATTCTTCTGAATTCCAGTGAGTACTGGCCCAGAGCCATCAAACACTCCTCATATGATAACCCTTTCATTCCCAGAATCATTTTTGTGAACCTCCTCTGAACCCTCTCCAATATCAGCACATTCTTTCTTAGACAAGGGGCCCAAAACTTCTCGCAGTATCCAAGTGAGGCCTCACCAGTGTCTTATAAAGCCTCAGCATTACATCCTTGCTTTTATATTCTAGTCTTCTTGAAATGAATGCTAATATCACTATTGCCTTCCTCACTGCTGACTCAACTTGCAAGTTGAATTTTAGAGAATCCTGCATGAGGACTCTCAAGTTCCTTCTGCAAAATGCATGACCATATACTTCCCAATACTGTATTCCATCTGCTTCATTACCTATTCTAATTTGTCTAAGTCCTGCAGCCTCCCTGCTTCCTTAACACTACCTGCCCCTCCACCTATTGTTGTATTATCTGCAACCTTGGCCATAAAACCATCCTTCAATCATCCAGTCTTCAAGAAGGGTGAGAGGCAGTAGAAAGGAAATTGTAATCCAGTTAGCATGACTTCAATGGCTGGGAAGATGTTGGAGTTGATTTTTAAGGATGAGGTTTTGGGGTATTTGGAGGTACAGGAGAAAACAGGCCAAAGTCAGCATAGTACCCTTAAGGAAAATTTTTTCCTGACAAATCTGTTGGAATTCTTTGAGGAAATAACAGGTACGATAGATAAAGAAGAATTGTTGCATGTAGTGTACTTGGATTTTCTCAAAGTCTCTGAGAAGGTGCCGCACATGAGTGATCATTACTAATGCCTCCACAATCTCTTCAGCTCCCTCTTTCAAAACCCTGGGGCGTAGTCCATCTAGTCCATGTGACTACCTACCTTCACACCTTTCAGCTTCTCAAGCACCTTCATATTAATGGCAACTACATACTTCTGCCCCCTGGCTCTGGAACTTCTGGCATCTGCTGGTGTCTTCCATCATGAAGATTGATGCAAAATACTTATTTAGTTCACCTGCCATTTCCTTGTCCCTCATTACCACTCTCTAGCATCATTTTCTAGCAGTTCAATATCTACTCTCGCCTCTCTTTTACTGTTTATATATCATCCTTTCTTTGTGGATTTCTCAGTTGCCTTCTGTTGGTTTTAAAAGCTTCCCAATCCTCTTAACTTCTGACTATATTTTGCTCTATTATACGCCCTCTCTTTTGCTCTTGTGTAGCTTTGACTTATCAGCCTTTAGAATCCTTTTTCTCTGAGATGTCTCTATTCTGAACCTTCCAAATTGCTCCCAAAAACTCCAGTCATTGCCGCTCTGCTGTCATCCCTTCTAGCAGCCGCTTCCTCTCTTATGCCTCAGTGATTTCCTCTACTCCACTGTAATACTGATACTTCTGACTTTAGCTTCGCCCTCAAATTGCAGTGTGAATTCTATCATGATTACTGCTTCTTTAAGGTTTCCTTTACCTTAAGCTCCCGCATCAAAACCGATTCATTACACAACACCCAAATGACATTAAGTAATTCCCCTAGTGGCTCAAATCACAAGCTGCTTTAAAATGTTATCTCATAGCCATCATTGTGCATTTTAGCATTGATCCACAAATTGAATCCCGTTAACTCTGACCTGTATGCGTGCCTCATTCAGTTTGGTAATCTTTGCCAACTCCTCCCTACAGTAGATGTCTGGGTAATGGTTTTTACTGAAAGTAGCCTCCAGGTGTTCCAGTTGTTCTTGACTGAAGGTGGTCCGGTGACGTCGGCGTGCAGGTGTTGGGTAGTGGGCCTGTCCATGCAAATTGCCCGGCAGGCAGGAGTTTGAATTCTCAGAGAATTTCTTGTAAGTACTGCTGTCAACTGAAATCAGAAACAAATGTCTAAAAATAAAATCTAAATGTGGTAACACTCAGCAGGCCACGCAACATCTGTGAAGGGAGAAGCACAGTCAATGATTCATGTCAGTAATCTCTAAATGCACTTTCAACATACTGTAAATATAAGTATCTTTTTAAAGGTTACTGACAATGGATACCCAAGTTTGCATTACTCGAACACTTCATTACCCCACGGGTGACCTTTTTATCATAACCCACTTCTCAGTTCTGAAAATAAATGAAATGCCATTTACATATTAGAAGATTATAATTAAGCAAGGAATGCAAGCTTTTAAAAAAACAATCCTAATTAAAACCTAGCAGTTAGTTGTGTGATTCCATGGACATCTGAGCACCCTGTAATATGCTCCACTCAAGTGGGTTTATCACATTCATGGACTGTATTATGTCAGTAAGTTTGGAGTGGATGAAGACAAGGCACGGGGAAAATACTAGTATAATAGAATTAGAAGATGGACATCATAATGTCTGGCAGCCAAAATAGTCAGGCATGGTTGATATTTTCTTATTTGACTTAGCCTATTTGTAAAGTGATGATTTTTATTAACAACTGCAGTACACCAAACTGCACCTCCACCTCACCACTATCTTTATGTCTAGGTCAGTTGCGTATTTAACCAGTGCAAATGAAAATAGGCTGTAAACTAACCTCCCAAATCTGGAAAAGATGATGAGTTCATTGAGTATAGGGTCAGAGAGATACAGCATGATAACAAGCCATTCATCCTAGCACTTCCATGCAGACCATGAACAGTCATCCACACTAATTCCAGCTGAGCAGCAGGAGGCTTATACCCTTTTTTGCCTAAGTTCTTATCTAGTGACGTTCTAGATGCTAATCAGCGACACAGCTTCCATCACTCTGGTAGTGCATCCAGATACCCTCCACACTCTGAGTTCTCCCTCATATCCCCTCTGAATCTCATATCCCTTTTTATTAAAGATACCTGCTCTTGTTTTGTCTACCTCTGATATAGGGAAAAGTTTCCTTCATTCTAGTCAATTTATATCCCCCATAATCTTATCTACCAGAATCATATTGCCACTACCTCTTTGCTCCAAGGAAAACAGACCTAATGTCTCCATTCTATCCTCATTCCATCCCAGGCAATGTACTGGTGATCCTCTCCTGCATCTTCTCTATGCGCTCACATCCTTCCTACTCATGTGCTTACCCAAATAATAGGTTTTGCCTATGGTTTCCTAGGGTCTGGTGGCTAAAGTATGACCTGACGGAGATGTCTTGTTCCAGAATGCCACAGTTTGTCTTGACTGGGTGTGCCTTGTTTCACTAACTTTCTCACATTGAACTTCATATAATGGAGCAATGGGACCAAGTTCACCAAAATTTTGGAAGAGGGTAACAATCTGCCGCTCCTACTGAATTTCATCCATGCTAATTGGACTGGAGCTCAAGTCTTCCACAGACATGTGGCTAGTTAGGCCGATGACTAAATATAATCTGCTCAAAACAGGGCAACCCATATTTCTCTATTTCCAGGTAACTGAAGTTCCTCTTGTATACCGTTCTTGTGAACCTAACCTGTCCAAAGAGTGACAACATACACTGAGTTTACTTCTCCAGATCAATGTTTCAAGAAAATTAAAAATATATATATACCAGTGAATACATAAGAATCGTAAGTGAGTTAGATAGCAATATGTTTGCAAATGTAAAACTAACTGATAAAAATAACAGGGTGGTTGGCAAACAGAGCCATTCTGTGGCACTATTACTCCTCCCACTATGTTGTTTTTGATAGCTAGGGCCCAGTTTGTAGGAACAAGTAATAGAGCTATTACATATGCAAATTGTTTTGTAGCCCCTTTCCAGAATTGAATAGTGAATAATTGCAATATATTCCAGTTATTTTTGGTGTTTTACAAAAAAAAACACAAATTTAAGTTACTTTTATGTAGAATAAGGAACAGCAGAAGTAATGTAAAAATGTGGTTTAGAACCCAGTTTGTCAAGATGTTACATTGAGATCACACTCGTGATTAAGATGTCATTTTCACCAGTTGTCCTTCTATTTGCTGTTCCACTTCTATAAACCTTTTTGATATCACTGCTAATTATTACAATTAAGATTCTTTGCACAAGTTTAAGAATTTTAATTGATAATCATGGACTTGAATAATTTAATGCAGCTTATTATTTATTGATGTTGCATAGCATTGGACTGAAAAATAATAGAAGCAGTAATATTCTTTGGCAACTAAGTAATTTCCTTAAGTATTAAAATGGATGGTCTGAACCATATATCCAATAGTCAACTTCTGGTAGATTTCAGCATGCCCATTTGTGAAACAGTCTCTTCAAAATAATGATCAAAGTTAAATTTCCAACATTATTCCTTTTCTACTGTTCTTTAAAAATGAATCTGAATACAGGCGGAACAAAATGCTTAAGTAAAGAAAGAACACACAGGACATTTGCAAACTGATAATTTCCATTTCCATCTTGAAAACAGCTGAAGGTCTAGTAGTGCAGTACACTTTCTAATTGTGAAGAAATGCAATCCAAAGAGATTGATTTTTGTTTTCTCTTTCTTTTGTAAGTAGAATAACATGAGTATAAAGAGGTATAAGCTTTGCATTTGACAATAGGTCAAGCCCTGGCTTCAAAAAACAGAACAGAACTAGCCAGGTTCTGATTGCTCAACCAGACGTGATGCTGGCGGTGGAAACACTCATTCAGCCTCTGGATCCAGGGATTAAACTTCACCATAGCCATTATACCAAGCTACTGGGAATGTGGAATCTGATAATCACTTGGTTTTACTTCATATAATTTAATATCGTGAGAAAGTGAACAAGACCTGCAGCTAGACTTTTCAGGTAGGGAGAACAAAACCGACAGAGAATAATTTGTCTGAAAAGGGCTATGTGCTTACCAGCACTACTGATTAGCAGGAAAAGTCAAGTGACTGTGCCTAAGTAACAGACTTTAGAATTAGAATGTAATACTGTACTTCATTATATTCTAATGCATTAGAATGTAACACTGAGCTTTGTGCAAACTCATTAGTAAGCCGCCTTTTATGCACACTGTGTCAAACAGTATTTCTTAGGAACCAGTGATCTAAAGAATCACAGATAAAATATTCACATATGTAATGAAAACTTTGTTTTGCAGTGTTACATGTCCTTGGTCAGTAGATATCTGAGTGACTCAGAAATCTGATAATACCACAGAACAACGTTCCTAACCAAATTCTTAAAAATATATATTGAATTTCCATTTGCCAGCCATAAAGTTTAGTCTCCATCCTCGTGGCTACATATCTCATCTAACTGTAAAGAAAGAATTTAACCTCAGGTTGATAAGTCCAGGTACTCTCAATATCTATAGATATATGGTAAGAATTTAACCAGCTATAATTGAACTTATCTGCAGGACCAACTGCAATATGCTGGAACAAGGCAACTGAGATTTATATTGAAAATGTGATAAATGGGGAAGATAGTAATCAACAGTACACTATGACAGTGACTGGTTTTAGGTAAATTTCTTACATAAAAAGGTTCCAATGACTACAAAGGACTAAAAACATGTAAATGAACACTGAGCCAAGAAATATATAGAAAACCTTTCTGTTGTCATCAAAAATGGTCTATCTTCAATTTAGAATCTCAACCAGGTTTGAGATTCATATAATTAATGTGAAACTAATGGAATTATGATCACCAAGTCCAAAGTGTTGCCCTTGACACACTTTCCTTGTTAGGAGATCCAGTATCACGCCTTCTAGTTGGGACATCTATATATTGATTCAAGAATCTTTCCTGTTCACATTTAATGAACTCTATCCCATCCAGTCCTTTTACAGTATGTGAATTCCAATATGTAGAAAGTTAAAATCACCTACTATCATTACCTAATTTTTCTTGCAACTGTCTGCCTTCTCATTACAAATTTGCTTCTCTAAATCTCACTGAATATTTGGAGACCTACAACATAATACCATTAACATGGACATCCTTTTCCTATTCCTCAGTTCCACCCATACATCCTCAGTAGACGAACCCTCCAGTCTGTCCTGTCTGTCGTGGCTGAGCACTGCTGTGGCATTTTCCTTGTTTTCCTTGACAAGTAATGCCATCCTTTCCCCTTTAATACCACCCTCTATCATGTCTAAAACACTGAAACCCTGGAACATTAAGCTGCCAGTCCTACCCCTCTTGCAACCAAGTCTAGTTAATGGCTACAATATCAAATTTTGGTGTGCTGATCTGTGCTCTAAGCTCATTTGGCTTACCTACCATACTCCTTGCACGGAAATAGATACAATTCAGTACATAAGTCTCACCATGCTCAACTTTTCAGTTCCTGACTCTGTATGTAGGCTTAATGTCTACTTTCCCCCCCAACCTCTCCAATAGCTGCCCTGGCCCTCTGGTTCCCATCCCCCTGCAACTCTACTTTAAAGCTCCCAGGGTGATGTAGTAAACCTTTGCATAAGGATATCTGTCTTCTGCAGTTCAGGGGTGACTTTGTGTGTTCAGCATTCCCTCTAATTTTGCTTTCCAGCTATGCAGATCAACCATTGCTCTGAATAGGAAATTTTTACATGGCCTGAAAACTGCAGAGCAGTTTTTTTTTGTGATAAGCATACTACAAATATTTAGAATGAAAATTGAAAAATCACATACTTGTGATTTTATTTATTGATTGCAGGGTATAATAAAATGCAGTGCAACAAAGAAAATCTTTAACACTTTGTAAACATTTTCTCCTCTTTTTATTACAAATCCATTGTCTATAAACACTGATAGATTAATTTTGCATCCAGATGAAAGATAAATCTTAATCCTCACTAGATCATCCAAATGTTCCTTTTCCTAGTCTGTTTCTGGATATATATTTGATTGAATTCATAAGACTAAATCCATATTCACAGTCAGCAATAGAAGGTTGAAATGTATCAATGATATCAACAAGAATTCTTTAAGTTCTTTGTTTCTAAGCACATAGTTCAACGTATCAGTAAACATCTTAATTGAACCACTCTTAAATTTATCAGAAATGACAAATTCTAAATCACAATATTGCTGCAAATTTTTCAGGCAACACTTTTGTCATAGTTCGTAATAGTAGCTGAGTATTTATTTGCCAGTCATAAAATACTCTCTTTTCCAAATTCAAAATTTGTTGCAACAGGATCAAAAGCTTCTCATTCTCTTAACTCATCGCTAGGAAATCTATTATCCAAGTGTTGAATGAATCAAATAGTACAAAATTAAAATAATATATAAAAGGAAATTCAAGCTGCACCATAACGAAGGCTAGTGCATAGGAGCATTTCAGATACAATGCGGCTGAACTTCCTTTGTAGGATCTCATCACCCTTCTTACCTATGCCATTAGTACTGTTATAGGCTACAGCTTCTGACTGCTCATCCCCGCCTCCCTGACACCTGGATAGCAACATACCATCCTTTATTCTGGTTCTCATCCACCAAATCTCCTGCCTATTCCCCTAACCAACCAATCACTATTGATCACCTCTTCTCCCCACTTTCCTTCGGAATCACAAAATCACACAGTGCCAGAGACCCAAATGTTGTGGCTTTCCTTTGGATAGGCTGAGCTTGTTTTACCCGGAGTTAAGGAGACTGAGAAGTGACCTGCTAAAGGTATATGGCATAAAAAGAAGCATTCATAGCTCAGATAGTCATAATCCTCTCCATTCTAAGGGTATCAAATAGTAGGCATAGGCTTAAGATGAGAGGAAGGTATTTCAAAGGGGAGTAGAGGAGTAAGTATTTTAATCAGAAATAGGTTGATATCAGAGAACGTGCAGCCAAAGGAAGTAGTAGAATCATATATAATCATTGGGTTTCAGAGACATTTAGATGGGCACTTGATGAGACAAGGCATAGAAGGATATGGACTGAACTGGGATAAGAACAGATAGGCAAAAATGATCAGCAAGGACATAGAGGGCTAAAGGGCCTATCCCATCTTGTAAAGCTTTGTGACACTACTATAGGTGACTGCAAGCTCCAGGTCACATTTGTCTAAATGGAGGTGTTCAGCAAACCACTGATTTGCATTTGATTCTCCCCCCACCCCCAACCCAATTTACTGGAAAGAATACATCGTGATTACCAGGTGCAGTACACTAAATTGGAAGAAGTGCAGGTGAATTGCTGTTTCACTTCAAAGAATTGCTTGGGTCCTGAAATGGTGGGAAGGGAGGGGTGAAAGTTTGCATGAGAAAAATATGAATTAAATGTTACCTCCAGAATACTAAGAATGAGGGGATCAAGTGGCTGGGTGGTGGTGCAGGCTGTCTGTATTCTTTCCTAGTGCATCATTTCAAATTTAACTGCATTAAATTCTATCTATCCAAAGATCACTAATTTTTTTCTACATCTGATCTAATTAGTCAATGTCTTTTAGAAGTATTATTCTATGTGCTATTTAGATTGTGCTATTATCCTCACCTTTGTGTTTCCAGTTGTGTGCAGATCTAGATTTTTACACATAACAAGGTAAACAGTGGTTCTGAAACCCACCTACAATACATTCAACTGTCCTGTCAGCAAAATGAGTGATATTAAATGTAATATTACATTATTAATTTTGTTTGCAAATTGTACAAAGTACATTACTTAAAATACCAAATTAAAGGCATTCATCTTTCTCCCCTACACGGTTCTAATGTTAATGAAAAATGTGAGGCTTCACCTTGAAAAGAATCAGGTTCCATTCACATTCACATTTGCAACTTCTGTGTCTGCCACAACACCACAAGCTCTTCTTCCCGTTCTCCGTCTCTTAACCCATTTCTTTGGCAAGAATTTCCCATGCCACATGAATGACCCATTCTACTGTCTACAACCCTCCTCCTCTTCTTGGGTCACCTCAATTTGGTTCTCTGCCTATTCTGAACCTTTTCATCTCTAATTGCCGACGAGACTTCAACTGACTCAACTTCAACATTCTGCTCTCCTCCTCAAACTTTATCCCCTCAGAACACACTGCCCTCAACTCTTTCCACCCCAATCCCAACCTTATCAGCAGACTTGCAGACAAAGTGGGTGTTATTGTAGTGTGGCAGACTCACCTCAGATACCTCCTCTTACTTAACTCCTGATGATGACCCTACTCCACACCATCAGAAAATTGTTTCCAACACCATCACTAACCTCATCGACTCTGGGGAACACCCTTCCACTACCACCAAACTCATTGTTTCCTTAACCTGCATTGCTTGTTTCTACCTCCGACCCAAGATCCACAAATCTGATTGTCCAGGTGGTCCCATTTCCTCTGCCTGCTCTTGCACCACTGAACTCGTGTTCACATACCTCAACTCCATTCTATCCCCTTTGGTTCAGTCCCTTCCCACCTACATCCATGATACCTCACATACTCTTAACCTCATCAACAACTTTCATTTCACTGGCCCTGACTACCTTATTTTCACTATGGAAGTGCAGTCCCCATACATTTCTTTCTCCCATCAAGTCCTTAAAGCTCTCTACTTCTTTCTTAACAAAAGACCCAGCCATCACCCTCCTCCATCTGGCAGAACTGGTCCTTATCCTCAACAATTCCTCCTTTGACTTTCTCCAAACTCGAGGGGTAGCCAAGGGCACCCGCATGAGCCTTTTCATTGGCTATGTAGAACAGCCCATGTTCCATGCCTTCTCAGATAATGCTTCCCAACTCTTGCTACATTACAGGGATGACTGCATTAGTGTTGTTTCATGCACCCATGAAACAATTTCATCCATTTTGCCTCCAACTTCCACCCTGCCCTGAAATTCACTTGGTTCATTTCTGACACATTTCCTCCCTTTCTCACTCTTTCTGTCTTCATCTTTGGAGACCACCATCTACTGACATAATTTATAAACCTATCATTTTCCATGGATGTCTTGACTATCCCTTCCCACCCTGCCTCCTGTAAAAATCCTAATCCCTTTTCACAGTTCCTTCATTTCTGCCACACATACAAGGATGAAGCTTTCCTTTCCTTTCCAGGACATCCAGGATGATGGGGTTGCCCTTCCTCCACCATTGATGCTGTTATCTCCTCCATTTCTCACGTATCTGCACTCACCCTACCTTCCTGCTGCATTAACAGGAATAGAGTTCTTATCCTCACCTACCATCCAATGAGACTCCTCATCCAACACATCACTCTCCACAACTTCTGCCATATTTTATAAGATCCTACTACCAAACACATCTTTAACTCCCCCTTACATTCCGCTTTCTGCAGGGAGTGTTCCCTCCGTGATTACCTTATTCATTCATCCCTCCCTACTAATCCTGGCACATAACCCTACAAGCAACAGAAATATCATACCCTGTCTGTTCACCTCCATCCTTCCCTCTTCTTTTATTCCCCACTCTGGCCTCTTAATTCTTCTCCTCACATGCCTATCATCTCCCCCTGCTGTCCATCCTCCCCTTTCTCCATGGTGCACTCTACTCTTCTGTCAGGTTCCTTCTTCTCCAGCCCTTTACCTTTCTCATCCACCTGGATTCACCCATCACCTTCTAGCTAGCCCTCTTTCCCTTCCCCCACTTGTTTTTATTCTGGCATCTTCCCTCTTTCCTGAAGAAAGGTCTTGGCTGAAACATCAACTGTTAATTCATTTCCATAGATGCTGCCTGACCTGTTCAGTTCCTCCAGCATTTAGTGTCTGTTGCTCTAGATTTCCAGAATCTGCAGAATCTCTTGTTTAATCACTTCAAATCTCTGATTATACTATTTGGAAGTGCACTTGCAACCTTTGAATATGATAGTGTTATGAATTAAAAGTTTGAAGTGTTCATATTTCTGTGGTTGCCTTGAGGTTATTAGCTGTTATGTTGCAAAATGCCACAGTTACCAAAAAAACATTGCTCAAATAAATATTATCAACCACTTACAACAGGTTATGATGAAACTCTGCGGTTAGCACACTCATAGGAGACTTTTTAACATTATATTGCCATTTCTGATGGCAGTCTTGTAACAATCTTTGCTTCCTGATTGGAAAACTAAAACAGAAACTTAGTTTAACAGAAAATAGCAAAAAGAAATTCCTCATGCGATCTCACTCTTTAAATAAAAAAATCTGAATTTTAATCAAATTGCATTTATGTATATTCGTTACCAATTTTTGGTAGGTTCTCTTTAAAGATGAATTCATTCCAATTGAATTTTGTATTCTTGTGACTTCAAATATTAAGGATAGAACAGTCATAATTTACTATCTGGTACGCTATCACTGCTTCAATGCTTGAATAATGGAAATATTCCTACAAATTTTGAAAATTTTAAAAATTTGACATGAATCTTTCCACAATTTTATTGTAATGAGTTTTCAATAACACACTAAATAATCAGTTAATAGATAAGCTTTTCATCTCAGCCAATAATAATCTACAATATTAATACTATGATAATATTCAGTAGAGATACAAGAAACTGCAGATGATATAACCTAGAGTGAGAAACAAACTAATGGAGGAACTTAATAGTTCAGGTAACGTCTTTGGAGAGAAATGGATCATTGATATTTTGAGTCAAGATGAAATGTCACTTGATGATTTCTTCCAGCAGCTTGTTTTTTTAATTAAATGTATATTTGTTTTGGACTTATTTATAATTTGGTAATAAAAATATAATGTCTTTAATATGTATTACTATAGACCTGTGTCTAAAGTACCTAATGCTTCTAAATACACTATATTGGATAAAAGTGAACTTTCATTATCAGTATATTTAAATATCTCAATGCATTTTAAGTAGAAATTATGTAATAATGTTATCAGTATAAATAACTAGTATTTTAATGTGCTAGAATTGATAATATGTAATGTTTGATCTGTATAAAACTCAACATTTCCTCAATGTTACAATATTATTCATACCAAAGACATTGTCCATAACTTTACCTAAGACTTGAAATTAGTATATTATAATACCTGAATACTTGCTGCTCTTTTGTCAGCAGATGAATATAAAAAAACTTTTGCCCCCTTAATAATAGGATGCAAAAATCTGTGCGAGTACTATCAGTTTTACCGTCTTTGAAAGTTAATGCAAACTGACACTGTAAGCAGGCCAGGCTCCGGAAAGGATTACTGTAGTTGGAGCTGCCCAAGGTTCAAACCTATGTGTGGTATAAAACTATGGTTTTTCTGTCTATTTAAAAGTGTTTAAAGACTCCATTGGACACATTATATGAACATAAAACATAAAAGCAGGATTACACCATCTAGCCCTTTGCCTTCAATTTTACCTTAGCACCCCCTTTCTGCACTAACTCTTTCCTTGATTCAAGTAGATATCCAAATGTTCTATCAGTTTCTGACACAATGCTATTCAGATCATTACTGACAGAACCAACTCTTTAAAGGAATTAACTAAAGAATTGTGCTCTTTCCTCACTGATGCAGGTATCTGGCAAAGGAGAATGTCATCTCCAGCTAAATGTATATCAGAAAATCAAAGGCAATTGCCCATGACTTATGATAAATTAGGAAATGATAGAGCATTGTCTGAAGTGTGACTATGACTACCAGCAATAAGTGCAGGTGAAGCGGCTTGCCAACAGTTCTAATGTTGATATCACCGAACTCTGTCAAAAAAGAATTCGCATTTATTATCTCTTATTCAAACTCAGTGTACTGTTATCAGCTGATGCTGAAATTAGTTTGAGGTCTAGTCAGCGTACACACAAGTTCTTCCAGACAATCTTGACCCTCTGCAGTTTAGTTGCTAGGAATGTAAAACATATTACTTTGTATGACTCCATTGTATTTGTAGACCATAATGATAACTTTTATGTGAATAACGTATTGGCTGATATCTAAGATGTAAATTCTTTTTGAGTTTAGAAATATTTCCTATCAATATACGAAGCTTTCAGTCAAAAGCTAGTTAATTTTGATAACATACATGATATATTTGGGTAAGGTATTTAGCACACCCAACTTGTTTTCCAAAACTGTAGTGAAAACTGTGCCAGCATTCCACAGCATTTACAGATGTAAACTCCTGTTCCAATTTCCAGCAAGTAGGTACTCTTTATTGCAAATTGGGTACTAACCCATTTTACATGTTGTTGGGGAGTGCTTTTGCGGAACCTAATGTTGACCATTTTGATATAATTGACATCTCATATACAGAATTGTTTTATATCACTTGCAAGAAAATTACTATATACCTTGTGTCGGGCGGTTGAGGAATATGCGAATATGGTGTGCTTCATTGTATTGGAAAGTTTTATTTTGAGATGGTGCACGGTCCTAAAAACTCCAGATGAATTTATCATTATAACTCCCGTAATCCCAACCTGCCTTTTATTCAAAATTCCGGGTACCTGGTACATTTCAAATGCTGTATTTGACAAAAGTAAACCTCCGGTTTACTCCCTACAAATCAAGCACACAAAATATAATGCACATTTTAAATTTATATGGTTTCACATGCTGTTTTTAAAACTAGCTTCGTTTTGAGAGCTTTAAACAATAAATGGAATTTTAATTTTGAGACGGAGTTATGAGCAAGGGCAAAAGTTGGACGGCAAGTGTAGTTTAGAATAGACATTTTATAGGAAATAATATCGAGCATGCCTTTATATATTGTCCGTATTTTTCTCCGATTTAATTTAAGGGCCTGACAATTGAGGAAAATGTGCAATTTTACAATGAATCATTATATGAACATCACATACATCTTTTCTGTGTATGATTATTTATCATTTGTATGTATAACACTGAAAGCAACTGTATCGCCGATTGATGATTTAAGTATTACACGAATCTTTGTATAATTGCGTTATTCTACTCCCGTTTAAAGCACGGCTAAGTTCATATTACTTACCTGTCGTTGAATTGACAGAATTGGTGTGATCTGGAAAAAGGGATAGAAATTCATCACCTTTTCTTTTACCTTCCCGTCCGCTGATTGACTGCAATTCTTGGGCCATTTTCATTTTCTGGGGGAGCAGCCAGATGCTGCAAAATCTTGATCCTCCAGCTCCGAGGAATGCACCTTCTCCACCCCAGTTTGACAAGTTTACCTGGTGGCATCATGACATCATCATGGTCCACCGGGCCCGAACAACCAATCGTCGACCAAGGCTAATGAAAGTGGCTCGAAATAACACCGAATACAGGTTCCTCTATTACAGGCGGGCAGTGGCATGATGCAAAGGCTACTGAAAAGGGCGAATGCTTTAACTCGAATAATTAAAGATCGCTGGTAAACTGAGTGGTATTGGAAAGTCAGGGGAATCTCTGTGGGTGGTTGTATGCCAGAACTCTGTTGGATAGGCCTGGGCTTTAAACTAAGCATCCTTTTTGTGAAACGCTAATTGCGCTCTAAGAACCCTGATGTCACGCTCCAGCCCAACGGCATCTACAAAATGAAGTGCTCCAGTGAGACAGAACTGTTTCCCAAAGGAGAAAGAGTAGACATGGGCAAGATTGGAGATTCACTTTCCCTTCCATGTATGCTATAACTATTAGAATAAGCCGCAAGGTTGTAATCAAGCATGGAATTACCCCGTTTTTCTTCATGAAGAAGAAAACGTATGCTTTCTAAACACGTACCAGTTGTATGTTTCCAGTGAAATGCAGCAATGGACTAGTGATATACACGGCAGGGGAAAACATCTGCATGATATTACTATGAATCATTGCATGTACTCATATGTCCTTATATGGTATTTAGTGACTATTATCTGCGATACCAAGAGACAACATGTTAAGGATAAAAATGCACATTATGGGTTATCATGTTAAAGCAACTGTGCATTTGTTTTTGTTAAGATTACTATAATAATATAATAATATTTATTTAATACGTTTACAATATTTGGTACAGCTTCGGCCATTAATTCCTCACGATCGTGGCAACACCGTAAACGGAAAAAATAAACAAAGGGAGCAAGTTTCATTAGCAGTAATTTCATGCTATTGAAGTGTTCTACATCACACACGGAATTAGAAAACAACTTTCCAGCTATGGATTTATCGTCGTTATTTTATCTTTAGATCAAAGTATAATTGTTCAAACAAGCTAGAATGAAGACAGATGCAGATAACGTTACTTTAAAATTTAACGACTTGAGCGAGATTCATCAAATGTTTAGTTTGCGATAGGACAGGACCGAAATCGCATTTGAACTTTAATTATAGAGCAATTAATGGGAGAAAATACAGCTAATTGCTTCTGTATAGATATAGAAGATTGCTGTTTAAAAAAATTCGTTAAATATAAATCGATTGAAGGACGAGGAGAATTGCACTATTTGCAATTAACATGGTCTAATCCAACAGCCTGCAGGCAGATCGTGAAAGCTGGAGACGAAAAATGTTTTAATTGAGATGTTGTTCTTAATGGATTGCATTGGAAAAATGTATGACTAATCAAGCAAGTTATAAGAGCACGAAATTTAAAATGAAGAACGATAAATCTCGAGCCAAACAAAAACTTTGTCTAATCTTAAGATTGATCAAGGTCTGATTGATATCAAGAAAGTTGACGCGTTGACAATAGTTTTGGAACAGTCTTGAGAAAAAAAAGGAAGACTATTCGATATTATGACACGATTCTAATGGCCTGGAATAAGTTGTTATAAAATAGAGTTGGACAAAGATTGCTATATTCCCTCAAACATTTACAGCGACGAAAATGGGGGCGGGAATATATAGTGTTGAAGTTCCACACCACCAGGTTCAGGAAAAAGTTATTACCCTTCAAACATCAGGCCCCTGAACTGGCATAGATAACTTCATTCACGTCAGCACTGAACTGATTCCACAACCTATGGACTCACTTTTAAAGACACTATGACTCATGTTCTCAGTATTATTTATTTACTTCTTTTGAATTTGCACATTTTAACTTATTTTGCACATTGGCTGTTTGTCTGTCTTTGTATGTAGTTTTTCACTAATTCTATTGTATTTCTTTGCCCTGCTGTGAATGCCCACAGGAAAATCTCAGGGGAGTATATGGTGACATATATGTATTTTGATAATAAAGTTCCTTTGAATTTTGGGGAGTCACCAGCACAGGAAAGGTTGTGGGCAAAATCAGGCAATCCCGAAGAGTTTTACAGCTCTTGAAGTCATTTGAAATCTAGTCAAATGTTTTATCAATGTGGGAAGTGTAGCATCCAATTTTGCACAGAAAGGTCCAACATAAAAGCAATGATAAGGATCAAGTAATTATCTTATTAGCTCTGCCATGGATGCGGTGAAAGGAGAAGGGCTAGCAATCCTATCTTGTCAAAATGTTTGAAGACCACCATGCCAGAAAATGCAATTTTGTGAAATTTTGTTGACACCTTTTTACTCTTCTAGAAATTAAATATTACAAAATTCCTTAATTATAATAATCACATCCTTAAAATGGAAAAAAGTAAAAACAAAAATGCAACGTGTTTGTTTAAATATTTTGACAAATTATAAGTTCAACTGTCAATGTGAGATAGTCATAAATTGCTGCGGAATGGAACAGAAGTTTTAAATTTTTTGAGGATGTGACTAAACATATTGATGAAGGAAGAGCAATAGATGTAGTGTATATGGATTTCAGCAAGGCATTTGATAAGGTACCCCATACGATACCCCATATTGAGAAAGTAAGGAGGCATGGGATCCAAGGGGACATTGCTTTGTGGATCCAGAACTGGCTTGCCCACAGAAGGCAAAGGGTGGTTGTAGATGGGTCATATTCTGCATGGAGGTCAGTGACCAGTATAGTGCCTCAGGGATTTGTTCTGGGACCCTTACTTTTCGTGATTTTTATAAATGACCTGTATGAGGAAGTGGAGGGATGGGTTAGTAAGACTGCTGATGACACAAAGGTTGGAGGAGTTGTGGATTGTGTGGAGGGCTGTCAGAAGTTACAGCAGGATATTGATAGAATGCAAAACTGGGCTGAGAAGTGGCAGATCGAGTTCAACCCAGATAAGTGTGAAGTGGTTCATTTTGGTAGTTTAAATACGATGGCAGAATATGGTATTTATGGTAAGAGTATTGGCAGTGTGGAGGATCAGAGGGATCTTGGGGTCTGAATCCATAGGATGCTTAAAGCAGCTGCACAGTTTGACTCTGTGGTTAAGATGGCATATGGTGCATTGGCCTTCATCAATCATGGAATTGAAGTTAGGAGCTGAGAGGTAATGTTGCAGCTATATAGGACCCTGGTCAGAACCCACTTGGAGTACTGTGCTCAGTTCTGATCACCTCACTACAGGAAGGATGTGGAAGCCATAGAAAGGGTGCAGAGGAGATTTACAACGATGTTGCCTGGATTGGGGAGCATGCCTTTTGAAAATAGGTTGAGTGAACTCGGCCTTTTCTCCTTGGAGTGATGGAGAATGAGAGGTGACCTGATAGAGGTGTATAAGACAATGAGGGGCATTGGTTGTGTTGATGGTCTGAGGCTTTTTCCCAGGGCTGAAATGGTTGCCACAAGAGGACACAGGTTTAAGGTACTCGGGAGTAGGTACAGGGGAGATGTCAGGGGTAAGATTTTTACTCAGAGAGTGGTGAGTGCGTGGAATGGGCTGCCGGCATCAGTGGTGAAGGTGGATATGATAGGGTCTTTAGGAGACTTTTGGATAGGTACATGGAGCTTAGAAAAATAGAGGGCTATGGGTAAGCCTAGCCTAGTAATTTCTAAGGTAGGGACATGTTCAGCACTACTTTGTGGGCTGACAGGCCTGTATTGTGCTGTAGGTTTTCTATGTTTAAGAAACACTGGCCTATTGAGCCACATTGTCCACTAAGCACCCATCTCCACTAATCCTATTTCATACTTTCCAGATTCTTGTCAATTCCACCCCCCACAGAAGTTGAGAGGTCAAGTGTTTTATGCTCTATATGATGCCTAAATACAATCTCTGCTAAAGAAAATTGATAGAATGTCTGAAATACAAATATCAACAGAAGTTTTCAACAAGAGATGAGTAATTATTTGAGACTTAGATAACACTGAACAGCAAAGACTTTGCTTCCTGAATTCTTTTGGGTGTATCTTATGGCTCTTGAGTTGTTTATCATGAAAATCACCATGAAATTACCCAATCTTGCAAGATTTTTTAACGCAATCAACTATATTTGTTATTTCAATTCATAATTGATCAGAATCAATTCAGAATAATTGACTGGGATCAGAAGTGGAGAGATTGAGGAATTTCAAGTTCCTGAGTGGCAAGATATCTGAGATATTAACCTGGTCCCAACATATCGATGCAGCTATAAAGAAGGCAAGGCAGTGGCTATATTTCATTAGGAGTATGAAGAGATTTGGATAGCAATCTAAAACACTTGAAAACTTCTGCAGATGGAGAGTATTCTGACTGGTTGCATCATCGTCTGGTATGGTGGGGGGAGTGTTTTTGCACGGGATTGAAGTAAGCTGGAGAGAATGTAAAATTAGTCAGCTCCATCATGGGTAGTATCCAAGACATCTTCAAGGTGCGTTGCCTGAGAAAGGCGCTGCCAATATTAAGGACCCCCATCACCCAGGACAGGCCCTCTTCTCGTTATTACCATCAGGAAGGAGATTCAGAATCCCAAAGGCACACACTCAGCAATTCAGGAACAGATTCTTCCCTTCTGCCAACCAATTCCTAAATGGACATTGAACCCATAAACACCACCTCACGTTTTCAAAAATATTATTTCTGTTTTACACTATTTATAATATATACTTACTGTATTTCATTTACTCATGTACTTTTTTCTTTCTATATTATCATGCTTTGTACCACTGCTGCTATGTTAACAAATTTAACAATACATGCCAATGATAATAAACCTGATTCTAATACTGATAATTTAAGTCAATTAAAACAATGCCCACAATGTAACTCTTAACATTTTCTATCTTGTCCATGCATGCCTGGTCATGCTTTGGCAGCACGGATGCTGCATGGCAGGACAAGTTTTAGAAAAGCTATAAAAGGTTCATGCACACACCATTTTCTGCATTACATTCACATTTATATTGGTATATGATCACATTGATATGCATGTTCTACATGCATAGCAATCTGTGTGCACTCACTATAATAAAGCAATTGTATTTTCAAGAGTGTTTGTGATAGCAAAATGTCTTACCGGTGTTTCAACAATGATACTTTCTGTTGTACTCCTGGTGAGTATATGCTTAAATCTCAAAGACGGAGCATGACTGCTCTTATTAAGAAAGCCTATGAGTTCTACTTTGGATGTGAAATTGCTGATGAAGACAAAGTCTGGACTCCTCACATTTATTGCATTCCCAATTAGACATCTTCCCTGCAAATCTTGGGCTGTCAGTGACAAGCATGGTGAAGGATTTCAGCAGGACATTACAATCATGGAGGAAAGGAATCAGGGCAACTAGAATCCATCAGTGCTGGCTGTTTTATTTTTGTTGAACACTTAAGCAAGAGGCCTCAGACACTGAGTATGAATAAAAATCAGCAACATTACCTTTTTAGCTTAGTGGAATTATTGCTAAGAGTCAGCACCAATATGTATTTTATGCATTATAGTCAATAAAAGTTACTTTCTTGTTTCTCCAGATTCCTACATGTGTAAGGCTTTAGGTGGTCAATCATAAACACAGGACGATTCTAAATTTGTGTTCAGCACAAGCATTCGATCATAACCCAAAAAATTCTGAGGAAGTAAAACTTATGAAAACATTTTTTGTCCAGTGTAATCAGAGAGGCAGTGTGGAGTTGCAATGACAGGTATGCCAGAGGAGCTGGATTCATGCAGGATGGAATGCCGGCAAAATAGTTTCAGGATGCAATTTAAGCTTATGGAACAGGGAGCTTAGAGATTAGGAAAGCTTTTAAGTGGTTCATTATGGAACTAAAAGTGCCATGGATAAGCATTTCAGTAGTATTGGATGAGGTATACATAAATACTGATAATAATGCTGATGTAGAAGTTGACATCATCGCGATCGAGAGGAAACGGGGTGAGTGAGGATGAATGTGCAGTCTGATGTTGCAGCCTGATCAGCCAGAGTCAGCACAGGGATTAAAAGAGATGATGGAGCTGTAGAACTTGGTGTTGGCAAATTGCAAATAAAAGTCATCCTCACCTATCAGGGTTAAGCTAAAACAGAGAAAAGAAGGAGCCAAGAGTGTTGAGAATGATTGGAATTAGCATTACTGGGTTTGAAAGAGAAGTCATTACGACAGTTTAATTCTGGCCACAAAAGTAATCAACAGGGAGAGATCAGGACTATATGCTCTCTCTCTCTGTTGAGAGGGATCAGGTGTTTTGATACAATATTTTATGAAGTTTATAAGCCTGTCTTTTTAACCTGTGAAAAGGATAATTAGGCCTCTGCAACACTTAATGCAAATACTATTGTAATAGGTGTACCCACAGGAACCATCAATCAATTCCAATCATACAGATGACTAGTGAAAAATAAGATAGACACCTGTGTCTATTTTAACTGATGGCAAAATCAATAACACAATTACATCCTCTTTGGTACAAAAGTAACTCTGGAAATCATTTTGCTTTTTAAATTATCAATGAGCAGGTGCTTCTCGGAGGTTTTTAACCTATAGTATGATTTCAGCAAAATCCATTGCCAGAAGGGCAGGGGGAAGAGTATCTATCCATCCAGGTTCTCACTTCCTTATAGCAACGAACTTTGTTCTCAGTCACTCTACAGGGGCAGTATTTGAATCTGCTCTTCTGTACTGGCTTAAACTTCTAAACAGTTTAAATGTATTTCATCCAGTATACATTTATTGTTTTGCAAAAGACTCATTTATATTTTAAACAGTAGACTTAAAACATCAACAGCCTTTTTAAAATCAGTGAAGTCTCCTTTAAAAATATAAGACCATAAGACATTGGAGCAGAAGTAGGCCATTCGGCCCATTGAGTCTTCTCTGCCATTCAATCATGGGCTGATCCAATTCTTCCATTCCCCTGCCTTCAACACATACCCTTTGATGCTCTGACTAATCAAGAACCTATCTATCTATATATGGTCATCCCCTCCATCTTTGCATGATTTTCCCATTTCTACTCTCCCCATGTTCACCTTCAAATCCTAAATCCTTCCCTATCTTTTTCCATTGATACACAAGAAACTAAAACTGGCAGGGAAGCATCAAGCTATCTGCTTAAGAAATACAACGGGTATAGCAGTATCTGTGGAGGGAAAGGAATTGTCAATGATTTACCTCAAAATCCTGCACATTGACAATTGCATTTTCCTCACAGATGTTGTTGATCCACTGATTTCCTCTAGCAGATTGTTTGTTACCCCATTTTTTCCATAGTATTTCTGAATTCCTTCTTTGTTCTTTTGAACTCATTCAGACCAAGTGGCATTTGCTGTGACTGTAACTTAACCAGCTCCCCAATCTCATTAATATGATATTTTTTCCCCATCATTCTTCAACATTCAGTAAGTAAGTTTGTTGGTGCCAATAAATCATGTAGTGCAATTTTGAAGGAAGCTGTGAGAGTTACTGGATTCAATAAACAATAGACAATAGGTGCAGAAGTAGATCATTCGGCCCCTCGAGTCTGCACCGCCATTCTGAGATCATGGCTGATCATTCACTATCAATACCCAGTCCCTGCCTTGTCCCCATATCCCTTGATTCCCCTATCCACCAGATACCTATCTAGCTCCTTCTTGAAAACATCCAGAGAATTGGCCTCCACCGTCTTCCGAGGAAGTGCATTCCATACCTCCACAACTCTCTGGGAGAAGAAGTTCTTCCTCAACTCTGTTTTAAATAACTGACCTCTTATTCTCAATCCATGCCCTCTGGTACTGGACTCTCCCAACATCTGGAACATATTTCCTGCCTCAATCCTATCAAATCCTTTAATTATCTTAAACGTTTCAATCAGATCCCCTCTCAATCTCCTCAATTCCAGTGTGTACAAGCCCAATCTCTCCAATCTCTCTGCGTAAGACAGCCCTGCCATCCCAGGAATCAACCTAGTGAATCTACGCTGCACTTCCTCAATTGCCAGAATGTCCTTCCTTAAACCTGGAGACCAAAACTGTACACAATATTCCAGGTGTGGTCTCACCAGGGCCCTGTACAAATGCAAAAGGACATCCTTGCTCTTGTACTCAATTCCCCTTGTAATAAAGGCCAACATTCCATTTGCCCTCTTCACTGCCTGTTGCACTTGCTCATTCACCTTCATTGACTGATGAACTAGGACTCCTAGGTCTCTTTGCATTTCTCCCTTACCTAACTCTACACCGTTCAGACAATACTTTGCCCTCTTGTTCCTGCTTCCAAAGTGGATAACTTCACATTTATTCACATTGAATGACATCTGCCAAGTATCTGCCCATTCACCCAGCCTATCCAAGTCTCCCTGTATTCTCCTAACGTCCTCTTCGTATGTCACACTGCCACCCAGTTTAGTATCATCAGCAAACTTGCTGATATAGTTTTCAATGCCCTCATCTAAATCGTTGACATAAATCGTAAAGAGCTGTGGTCCCAATACAGAGCCCTGTGGTACCCCACTAGTCACCTCTAGCCAGTCCGAGAAACACCCATTCACTGCTACCCTTTGCTTTCTATCTGCCAACCAGTTTTCTATCCATGTTGAAACCCTGCCCCCAATGCCATGAGCTCTGATTTTACTCACCAATCTCCTATGTGGCACCTTATTGAATGCCTTCTGAAAATCTAGGTACACAACATCCACTGGCTTACCCTCGTCTAACATCCTTGTTACACCCTCAAAAAACTCCAACAGATTAGTCAAGCATGATTTGCCCTTGGTAAATCCATGCTGGCTCGGCCTAATCCTATTACTGCCATCAAGATGTGCCACTATTTCGTCCTTAATAATGGACTCAAGCATCTTCCCCACGACTGACGTTAGGCTAACAGGGCGATAGTTCTCCGTTTTCTCCTTCCCTCCCTTCTTGAAAAGTGGGATAACATTAGCCACTCTCCAATCTTCAGGAACTGATCCTGAATCTAAGGAACATTGGAAAATGATTACCAATGCATCCGCAATTTCCTGAGCCACCTCTTTTAGAACCCTCGGATGCAGACCATCTGGACCCGGGGATTTATTAGCCTTCAGTCCTACCAGTCTACTCATCACAGTTTCTTTCCTAATGTCAATCTGTCTCAATTCCTCTGATATCTTATGACCCTGGCCCATCCATACATCTGGGAGATTGCTTGTGTCCTCCCTATATTCAGGAGCTAACAAATAATGGATTTTTCTGCTTAAACCAATGAGTTGAAGAAGAGAGGGCAGTCATTATGAGCCAACAGAGGTTCATCTAACTATCACTGGTGGTTCCTTGTAGCCCCAACTTTTAGCAACATGCATTAAAATATCTTGCTTTCCAGATCTGGAGCACTGCGCACAAAACATAATGATGAAGGATCAATGAAGTCTAGGTTATAGATAGAATTGGGAATATGGATAAATCCAAACAGATAAACACTGATACTTATGTCCTTGATTCTCTCAAGCTCTCGGCTGTATCAGAGGCAATGCACTCATATATAGCTGAGAGTAGAAGAGAACCAAGGACATGAGCAATATTATGTTTAAGGACAAAGCTAGGAACATGGGTAGAACTGGGGTGAACATTGAGAAAATGTCTTCAAAAATGAAATGTCTGAACTAGGTCACAGTGCTCAAATTTCAACCTGTGATTAATTATGGACTGGTGCTTCAAGTAATCAATCGATCAAGCTTTGAAACATTATATTATAACATAAAATCATAATCTGAACATTAATTGTTATCTTAAATAAACTTAAAACTTTACCAATTGGCACTCAGTGCATGCAACTGCAAAGAAAAGTTTAATGAAAGATTATCCATCCAATATATTGACTCTGTTTATCTTCCCACAGATGCTGCCTGACCTGTTGAATATTGCCAGTATTTTTGGTTTTGGTTCAGATACCCAATATCTGCAATTTACTTATATATTTTGCATATTCATTTGCTCATTTTTTAAATGCTAAAGTGCTTCTCTAATAACATTACAATAAGTTAGTAGACTACGCTGAGATTGGTGATGTGGGTAGTATAGAAGACTGGTAAAGGATACTGCAGGCTAGAAATCAGTTGCAAGTTTGTCCTGGACAAATACGAAAAGTTACACTTTGAGAGAGCAAATGTAAAGGGACAATAGAATGTTAATGGCAAAACTCTTGAGAGTGTTGATGTGCAGAGGAATATTAGGATTCAAGGTCATAACTCCCTGAAGTGGCTACACTGGTTGATATGGTGGTGAAAAAGGCATATGGCTTGCTTTCCCTTACTAGTTGAAGAAATCAGTTCAAGCATCACCAAGTTATGTTGCAGCGTATAAAGCTCTATCTAGTTAGGCTGCCTCTGGAGTATTGCATTATAGGAAAGCCGTTGAGGCTTAGGACAAAGTGCAGAAGAGGTTTACCAAGATGCTGCCTTGATTAGATGGCATATACATTATAAAGAAATGTTTGACAAACTTGTGATTTTTGTCTGGAGCAGCAGAGGCAGCGGAAAGTTCTAATAGAGGTTTATAAGATTATGAGATGCATAGAGTAGACAGACAGTATCTCTTCCCCGTGGTTGAAATTTCTAATACCAGAGGGCATACATTTAAAGTGAGAAGTAGTAAATCGAGAAGAGATGCATGGGGTAAGTCTTTTACACAGTGAGTAGTGGTTACCTGGAATGAACTGCCAAGGGTGGAGGTGGAGGCAAATGTAATAGAAGCATTCACAAGTGAGTTGGTTAGGCACTTGATGTGCAGGAAATTGAATGATACAGTTATTTTGCAGGCAGAAGGGATTAGTTTAGTTGCATATTTGATTACTAATTTAGTTTGGCACAATATCATGGGCCAAAGGACCTGTTCCTTTGCTGTACTGTTCTAATTATAATTCTATATTACTGTTTTTAAATCAAGGTAATCACAAATGTTGCTGTCCATATTTTCCTATCTCTGTTTAAACTGCTTCTCTAGTTCTTTACTGATCCTCATGGGACATCTACTCAAGCTATGTGGTTAATCTGTGGCAATCAAATAAACTGTTGGAAGAACTCAGTGGCTTGAGCTGTATTTGCGGGGGTGGGGTGGGGGGAAAGAATTGTTGATGTTTTGAGTGAAGATCCTACATCAGGACCAATAATGAGAGGGCAGATAGCAAATCTAATGTTAGTTTTTGTGGTTACTTGTGTTTTTTTCATCCAATTATTCCAGAAACTCCAAGTACATTAAATCTATTGAACCGACAGTAGAAAATGCCAAAGTTTTCCATGCATGCTTTCTTTGAGCTAGATGCTTCCTCATTTATATTTAACTGCATAAGAAAAAACGTTATTGAATGGGAATCAGTGTAGAATAGATATGGTTTTGCATTCCATCACATTCCTCACTGAACAGGTAAGATTTAAAGTTCTTTATGAAAAGAAGAGGAAGTAAACAGGAGAAATAAAGTACCACTCTCGCTGTTTTCATTTGACAGTAGATTTTGAAGCTTTTCCCTGGAGTGGTTATAGTGAAGAGGACAACACCTAACAGGCTGAGGTGAGCCACAGAGAATGTGAGGGCTATGACTGAGAACTTGGAAGAAATTCAACACAAGAAGGTGAATTTTAAACTTGTCTTCATACGTGAGGCCAAGGTAAATCAGAAGTGAAAAGACCAAAGCATGTGTCAGACTTTATATGAATAAAATGCAGGGAACAGAGATCACAGTTTCTTATCCAAGAACATCAGAAGCTCCAAATACATTAAATACTGCAAACTTAACCAACAACAGAAAATGTTGAAGTAGCAAACTGGATTGTGAACACTTCATTGTAAGACCACAGGCATTTATTAGCAGAGTTATTTCAACATTAGGCCAGTTCTTGTTAATCTTAATTTTATTTTTTAAATTTAAAAACATACTTATAAAAGGTATGGAGATGTAAAGAGGTAAAGAGGTAAATTTCATTTCACTTCTAAAACAGAAATTCTTTCAAATAAAAGGATGGACTTGCATGCCTGTAGGGTTTTTCAGATCCCTTTCAGAATATCCTGAAGCTTTTGAAATTTACTCACCATTGTAACCTAGTAAAGGGATATTATAATTTTCTGTATTCAGTTTTACTCTCAAAAATCTATCACCTAACAAGTGTATCATACTTATGTGCTGTTGAAAAATTATTTTAGTTTTTAAAACTAAAGACAGTTTATTTAAATAGCAATATGGGATTACAGCTAGAATGTCCAGAGATATACTCTGGCTATCTACCCTTTCTATGGCTCTCATCATTTTATATACCTAGGGTCATAGAGTAGAGTTCATTACCTCTATCATATTACCTCTTGATCTGACCAACAGCTTATACACTGTAACACTACGTCCCAGCTCTTATACTCAATGCCCTGTTTGGTGACGGAAAGCTTGCCCTAAGCCTGCCTCACCAGCGATGTCTTAACTGTGCTGTCACTTTCAGGGAACTATGTAACTTGTAGGTCAAGCGCTCTCTGTTCAGAAACTCTCCCCAAGACCCTGACATTCACCCTGCTTTAACTTTCCCAAAATGCATGAAAGAAACCACAGGATTTATGATGTCAGTACAATTGACTTTCGAGACAAATGGATCCCCAGGATATTGATGACTGAGTGTTAGGGAATGATAACGTCATTGAAAATTAAGGACTGGAAAGTGGGTAGATAAAGCACTCTCTTGTTCAGGAGAATAAAAACCTTCTCTTGCAAAATAATGGCTTTGCACTGGTTAACAATTATACTAGTTAGTTTCTAGTGCTACTCATTCTATTTTACACTAGTCTTGCTGAGAACTTCTCCACTTTTGAATACAACTCAGTCCGTCTTCAGCGCTTGGACTTCTCACTGTTGTTTCATTCTGTCTTCAGTGTTGACATTATTGTGCTCCACGTCGATGTAATCGATGTGCTTCAAGATCTCCTCGATTTGCAAAATTCAAAACGGATTCGCAGTTAACTGACAGATGGTATTTCGGTGCCGTTCGCGATTTCGCATTGATTGGGGTTTAAGTTTACTGAGTTCACCTCAGTGTTTATAATTATTGCACTGGACAAGGCAGTATAACCGGCCCATGTACCGGTATATCCCTTCAGAGATGCAACGATCCTTCAGAGATGCAACGATCCTTCAGAGATTTATTGAAGACAAGTAATATCGTCGAACAGCGGGAAGGTGTGTATTCTTCTCGTACCATCGACAAAAGCTGCAGCAGTTAACAATCGAGCACCTTTTCACTGTATCCAGTTAAGAGCTTCTGTACCCGCCGTGTTCTAGGCTTGCATTTTGATCGTTAACGACTGATATTGCTCGGAGGTCGTTCACGAAGGAAAAAAGATTTCATTTGAAAGTTTATGGTAGATTTTTAAGAAATGTAGAATGGTTGTTTCAGACACACTTCCTTTCAGTTTTCTGTTTCCAGTTATTCCTGACAATTATCACTCATTCAGGTAATTGCTTCCATTTTCGGCGCAACGCAATAAATAACGCTACTCTCTGACAAATGTCTGAACCTGCAGCTCTTTCCCTAACTTCCAGCAAATAAATACCAGCTTCCTTCAGGAGGATATTTGGGGAGGCGGGGAAGCGGTAGAACGTATTTAAGCAGCAAAATACAATAAAAGTCTTAACATATTCCAAGGCTTTGTTCTCAGTACAGTTTATTTATAGTATTAAATATTCAATGCACGTCGACACGTTTAAAAGTAATATTGAAGGCTCGTTGAGGGAAGACTTTCCATGGGAATACTTTCAACATAGTTTTTACATCAGCAAAACTGATTGGGAGTATTTTGCATGTTTATTTCTGAAAACATACAAAGGTCATCAATTTTAATTTATTTTTGAGTTCAATGAGGTAATTATTAAGCCCTCTTGAATTATTTTCATTCAATATCTATTCAATTACGTATTCCGGAACAGCTTCTTCCTCTCTGCTATCAGATTTCTGATTGGACATTGAACCTCATGACTTTTCTCTCTCGTTTTGCATTACTTACTTAATTTAACTCTTTTACCGTAATGTACAGTTTATATTATTAGCCATCGCGCTGTGCTGCTGCCACCCAGCATCCTGTTTGACTTTCACCCATCAGGCAGGAGACTCAGATACACAATTACAAGAACGGTCAGGATGGGAAACAACTTCTTCCTCAGGCCATTAATACCCTGTCGCATCGCGTTCGAAATGCCACTGGTTAATCCGTTCCGCACCTTACAATAGTTAATTTATGCACTTTAGTTTGGTATTTATGCGTGATTTATCTGTAAATTTTATCCTTAACCTCATAAGTTGCTGTGCGCTTGAGTACTACTGTGCTTTACACCCGTGTTCGGAGAAACGTCTCGTTTCCATATACATGATATGGTTATAGACATGTACATAGTTAAATGATAATTAACTTAACTTGACATACGCCAGTGATATTAAACCTGATTATGAATTCTGCATCACCAGGAAGGTATTTCTGCACACCAGCCTATTGCAGTGGCATAACAGGAGGATGTGCCATCCTTTTCCAACCGAATCCCTCTGTCCTGCAGAACTCACCCTGGACAAGAAGTTTTTCAGGAACTGAAGCTTCAGAGCTTTGCCAGCATTTAGCACTGGGAAAGCGGTCAGAAGTAATTGCAGTCAGCTGAAAACTACAGTAGGTCAGTTCAATATCCCTTCACTCAGCTCGCCATCGTAAAGCAAACCTAGTGGGGCCATAATAATCTTTAATACAAAATGGTGTATGACTTCAAATCCAGTAAGGAATTAGCTGTTTGTTTCCCCTCCCATCACCCACCTAAACAGACCCTTTCAGTCGAAGTTTGCAATGATCATTATCTTTCTGTGCCGCGTTGTGTGACCTGTGCGATCGTGGTCTCGGACCAATATTGTTCTTGACGATTTTATTTTCCACAGAAGTGGTTTGCCTTGATGGGGAGGTGGCTTAGCAGGTGCTGCGCCTTGCCCAAGGGTGACCTGCAGTCTGGCGCAGGGAGGGAGAACATTCTTTGGTGGAGACACACACTGCATCTCCACCCTGCCAACCAAAAAATAACCAATATCATATTTAAAAATCAAGAAAGATTAATTAGAGGATATTAGAACATTGAATTTTACAAGATCCTGCAAGTACTTTGAATAATTGTTAGTCCCTTTTCTCCCTCTGCTAAGATAACACCTTGTCTGAGTTGGAGACCAAAACCAGGTAAAGGGGTTGGAACAGAAATAAAATATTGCAGATGTTGAAAGTTTACATTAAAGCAAAGTAAAAGCTGAAGATAGCTAAACAAGTCAGTCCGAATCAATGTTTCAGTTTTCATTAGACCATAAAACATAGGAGCAAAATTAGACCATTTGGCTCATCAAGTCTGCTCCACCATTCGATCATGGCTGATTTGTTTTCCCTCTCAACCCCATTCTCCTGCCTTATTTCCACAAGTTTTGACTCTCTTACTAATCAAGAATGTATCAAACTCTGATTTATATATATTAAATGACAATCTTCTGGCTGAAGAAGTTCCTACCCATTGCCATTCTAAATGGACGCACTCTGTTCTGAGGTTGTACCCTCTGGTCCTAAACTCTCCTTCTATTGGAAACAGCCTCTCCACACCCTAGGCCTTTTAATATTCAGTAGATTTTAATGATATTCCCCCCTCCCCAATTTTTTATAATCCCCTGTGAGTACAGGCCAAGAGCAATCAAGCGCATGCTAGAATGTTCTTGTGCACATACAACGAATAACTTCAGCAACTGACTTCAGCTACCAATCTTCTGTGAATTGTGGATTAAATCTAAAATGCAGCTGTGAACAATGGTGTTACAAAGCCCGAGTGAACCCATGGAGATAGAGTTAGGATGCAGACGAAGGCATGAGCGTGGCTGGGGATGAACGTCAAACGAGGATGAATGCAAAGGCAGGCAGCAGGCAAAACTTCTCGACACAGAGAGGCAGAGTTACACAGGCAAGCCTCAGTACTGAAAACAAAACTTAGAATACACAATCCTAAGCGGCTGGGAATATGAATTACCAAACTGGCTGAAACAGCGATCTGGCGATAAGTGGATGCAAAGCCAAGGTTTTTATGCTGCAGATTTAGATGAGAATCAGGTGCCGCAATCAAGGAGCCTGGGAGAACACGGGAAAAAGGGAATTAGGAGAATATGAGGAATTAACGGTTGGGACTGTGACAAATGGATTCTTAAGAACCATAAACCAAGTCAATTGGAAGACCAGGCAACACAGATTTAAATTTGTTATTTTTGTGTATTTGGGTGTTTGCAGTATGGGTGTGAAAAGAGTGAAAAGGGAGATGTGAAGGTGCTGTGTAGTTCAAAGGAAGCTTGTAAATATGGAATTGTCTTGAACTTTTCTTTAATCTTTAGCATATAAAATATGTAGTGCTGGGTCAAGCAGATCTCTGTCTTTCTCTCACACACACTTTCTCTCACGTGACTCCAAAAGGCTGCCAGCTTATTTGTGAGCGTGTGTATCAAGTAAAGGCTACTTTTTATATCTACCAGCTACATCTGAAATTCAAATCTGGGGATTGTTTGCCATACTGTATACCGTAACTCCAGTAAACACCCTCACAATATGCCTGTGTTAATAGTGAATCAAGAGGAGATGTTATTTCCGAGCCATACTGACTGGTCTCGCAATGAGCTAGTCAAGGATCCAAAGATTCAAAAGTTCAATGAAAACTTATTATCAAAGAATCTCTACAGAATACAACTCTGAGATTCATCCTCCTGCAGGCAGCCACAAAACAAAGAAACACCACGAACCCGTTCAAGAAAACAACAAACACCCAACGCGCGAGAAAAGAACAATTACGCAAACAGCAAAAACCGAGCGAGCAAGCAGTACATAGAAAATCAAACATCAAATCAGGAGTCCAGTATTATTCCGTCTAGTTCAGTTCAGTGCCACACCACGAGCCCACTGCTGGCTGCATGATAAGCACCCCAGTCCACATCAATCAAACCACTCAAAAATGGCAAAAAAATTGCACAGAGCAGTACAGAGACCTATACCTTGAAGTGGTTGTGTATTTGTTGCTACAGATTAATTATCCCAGAGTTCTCCTTTTTTAACTTCATTGTCTTCATTTTCCCTGAACTAAAATTTGTGTAAAATGCTGGAAATATCCTAAGGCTCATTCCTGCTGTTCTGCCCATCTGTGCAACCCCTCACCTTTCCATTAATCTTTAGCACAGAAGTTCAGCAATCTATATCCTACACAATGCAATTCACTCCTGAACATGTGTGCTTTCCCACTTCTCCTTTAAAAACCCTTCAAGATCCACTGCCAATTATTCAGTCAGTCATTTTAATCCCTCCCTTCCTGGCTTAGAGTCAGCTTTCATTTTGCCTATTTGTGAACCATTTTGAGATAATCTTTACCTTAAAAGCATTGTATAGACGTACATTGTTGGTGTTATTTTAGTCTTATGACTGCTTCACGTTCAATTTTCTTGAAGAGATTCCATTCAATTTAATTTGTTTATGTTTCACACACGGAAACATACTGTCAGTGCAGACTTTGCAATAATTAATTGATATTGTAGCTGGTTAAATGTGATACTGGTTGGTAATCCTTAACAGGTCTAGAGTGGAACCTATTGGTCAATAATGACTGTTATAGACAAGATAGTGAAGTTAAAGCCAAGATTAGATCACCTTTGATCTTACTAAATTGTGAAGTAGATTTGAGAAGCCATTTGGCCTACTTGTGCTCATGTTTCCTTTATTTCTTCTGTTGTCATTTTCAATATTTCTCTTTTGTATTTGTGGTAGAAATCCTCAGACCTGTTTAATTTCATGAAATCAGTGTTACATTTGATTTTCACTCTGTCCCTAATAAAGTGGCCAATGAGGTATGTTCATAGTTTTCTACTGCTGTAGCCCATCCAGTTTAAGGATCGATGTGTTGTGCATTCAGAGATGCTCTTCTGCATATCACTCTTGTAACGCGTGGTTATTTGAGTCACTGTTGCCTTCCTGTCAGCTTGAATCAGACTGCTGATTCTCCTCTGCGCTCTCTCATTAATAGCGCATTTTTGCCCACAGAACTTCGACTCACTAGATGTTACTTGCTTTTCTCATGATTCTCTGTAAACTCTAGAGACAGTTTGTATGTGAAAATCGCAAGAGAGCAGCAGTTTCTGAGATACTCAGTCCACCCTGTCTGGCACCAATCACTCCACGGTCAAAGTCACTTAAATCACATTTTTACCCCATTCTGATGTTTGGTCTGAACAACAACTGAAACTCTTGACCACGTCGGCATATACATTGAGTTGCTGCCATATGATTGGGTGATCAGAGATTTGCAATGCACAGGTGTACCTAATAAAGTGACCACTGAGTGTAAATCAGTCTAGGATTTTTTTCCTGTTTATATCACAGAAATATAAAATAATATTACTACCAGAAAATAATTTTCAGTGCATTACAGTTGTGTTGGAATTAATATTCACAGGCTGGATAGTGGAACAAGGTTATAGTACACCAATGGCTACTGATAGTATAAATCGTATATAATGTATATACTGATAGTATAAGCCAAATGACTTTATATTCAGATTCAGAGTCAGATTTAGATTAGTGTATTTTTTGACCATACACCAAGTTATAATAAATACAACATTAAATACACACACCCACAGTATGGTGCAAAGATTGTTGTGCAATTAGAAATAGTTCTAAAAGAAATGCCAAAGTGACAATAACAGAATAACTGAGAGAGATAGAATATGGCAGCAGCACATGGAAGGTAATACGATTGATTTAGAAGTCTGATAGCAGTGGAGAAAAAGCCATTCTTAAGTCTGGACATCCAGACTTACAAGCTCCTGTACCTTCTCCCAGAAGGTAGAAAAAGAAAGGGACTGGCCAGGGTAGCATCAGCTCTCTTGAAGCATATCACTGTGAAGATGGACTGGATGGAGGGAAGTGACAAACCACACTCCTCACAGCTCAGCAGTCCAGAGCAGAGAAGTTGTCATACCAGGCTGAGATGCAGCCCATCAGGATACTTTCTATAGTGCATCTCTAGAAGTTCAAAGGAACCTTCATGGGCATGCAAATCTTCTCAGCCACCTGAGAGCATCATCAGAATCCACAGAACTTCTCGCTAGGCTGGACTCTTGTACAATGGCAATTCTATCTGCAAAATTATGATTAACTCTGTAAACAAACATTACATATTTTTCAGATCAATCTTTTGGCTGCCTTTGTGTTATTGGTGAAGTATTGAGGTGTGGTCCAACCCTGGACTATCAGCTCTATAGAACATGCAGGTAATTGGCTTATTATTGTCACATGCATTGGGATGCACTGAAAAGCTTTCATTTAGAGTCAGAGTCTAAATAGGCCCTTCAGCCCGTGGTGCCAACAAGTTTCGTCTTGTTTGCTAGCAAATGGCCCACGTCTCTCTAAGCCACTCATATCCATGTACTTATCTGAATTTCCTTCAAATGTTGTTATTGCACCTGCCTCAACCTGTTTGTCTGGCAGCCGACCCCATATACACACCATCCTCAGTATGAAGAAGTTGCCCTTCAGATCCCTCAAACCTTTCACCTCTCACCTCTCATTTTAAACCTATACCCTCTAGCTCTTAATTCCCTTTCCTTAGGAAAAAGACTGTGTTGGTTCACCCTGTTTGTGATCCTTGTGATTTTATAAGGTTCTATGATGTTACCCCTCAAACTCCTGTACTTCAAGGAATGAAGTCCTAACCTGTCCAACCTTCCCTGTAACTCCTGACAGTCTTCCCTATAAGACCGGGCAGCCTCCCTGTGAATCTTCGTGGTTTAATTATGTCCTATAACAGGGTGACCAAAACTATATACAACACTCTATACAAGACTGAAAAAACATCTATAACCCAAATCCAACATGCAGAAAACCTGAAGAACATTCTCCAGGCAAAGTGGTAGGCCTTTCTCTCTCTGTAGCCGAGCGATCTCAGAAGTGATAAAAAGGCAGTTTCCCCTCTCCTTAGCAGAGTGATCTCGCCTAGGATAAAAAGGTAGGCAGGCAGTTTTCACTTCCTGCATTCATCTCCCTCATTGCTTTAATTGGTGAATGATAGAAATTTTAATCGGCAAAATGTGTTCAAACGTTGGCTGGTGCCTGCCATGAAGTTACCATACACTGCCTCTGCCTCCTGGAATCCTCTCAGAGACTGTAGAGCACTGAAACACCCAGATGATCTCCAAATTCCAAACCACAGGCTCCAGCAGTTCCAGAATCACATGCAAGATGAAAAACAAACGTAAAAGACATAAAAGAAGTGAGTGACATATATGGTTTCATGATACGGTTATTAGGTATGTCCTGTACCTAATAAAGTGGCCACTGATTCCGGTTCAAAGGTCAAGGTGTTGTATGTTCAGAGATGCTCTTCTGCACACCATTGGAACCTGTGTTTATTTGAGTTAGAGTCACCTTCCTGACAACTTGAAGTGATCAGGCCATTCTCCTCTGACTTCTCTCATTAACAAGGCATTGTCACCCAAAGAACTGCTGCTTAGTGGATGTTTTTATTTGTCTTTCACATCATTTTCTGTAAACTCTAGAGACAGCTGTGCATGAAAATTGGCAATTTCTGAGATGCTCAAGTCACCCCGTCTGGCACCAACATGGTTAAAATCACTTAGGTCATATTTCTTCCCCATACTGATGTTTAGTCTGAATAGCAATTGAACCTCTTGACCATGTCTGCAATGCATTGAGTTGCTGTCATATGATTGGCTGATTAATTATTTGCATTAAAGAGCAGGTGTGCAGGTATACTTAATAAAGTGGCCACTGAGTGTGATGACCTTTGATGTCCCAGTTAAACTGGGACTGAGCCACAGTTTTAATAATCACATATCCATTGCATCACCCTCCCAGCTTAATCTGCTCTTAACTTTTTCCATACTTCATTCTAACACAATTCTTGCCAAATCATGTAACCAGTTTCCTGGAATTATCAGTCGTCAAAATGATTTGAAGATGGACTGGATGCAAATTTTGTCCCACTCTGCAGATTCCAAAAGCAATCCAGCTGGGGGCGCTGCAGCACAAGAAATTGAATCAGTTGCCAGGGTTCGGCGATGAGGAATTGAGTGAAAAAAAATTACCGGTGTTTGTGATCCGATTTTGTGCTTTCTTGCTGTGCAATTTTATCATTTTAGATTCACTTGTGGAATGAGTAAATGTGAGCAACAATCTGAAACGTTAGAAAATAATGGTCTGTTGTCAATATCTCTTGACTTTGACATGCTGGGTAAAAGTTGCTATCATACCACTTTTTCATAAAGGATACAAGAAAATAAAAGCGACTTCTAGTCATAATTCAAGATTGTTACATCTCTAAAACCTTCTACTGGGCGCCATCTCCATGTCCTCTCTAAGTCCCTCCTGTTACTGCTCTGTGATGTGGTTCCACTGTTCCACTTGCAGTGTTTCGCTCTGCAGGAACACCTGATAAATGTAAGTTGCTATGGAGGCAACTTTGGAATGACTGTATGGCAAGAACTTTGCATGGTCTGGATGATTTCCCGGAATATAGAAAAAAAGGGATGATGTAATTGAGCTGTTTAAATAGACTGGCGTGTTTGATTGGGCAGGTTTTAGATCAGTGGGACATAATGTTAAAATGAGAATCAGGTTGTCAGAGGTGATGTCAGTAAGCACTTCTAGCAGATGTGCAGAAAAATGGAATCTTCTCTCCAAAAAGAAGTGGAAGGTTGATCAATTGGAAATCTAAATACTAAAATCGTTAGGATTTTATTAAGCAAAGGTGTTAAAGATTCCTGGATCGAAGGCCAAAGGCAAAGCAGGGATTTTATGCATGGGGCCAGAGGAAGTGGGTCCTAAACAAATACTTAGTGTCGGTATTCACAAAGGAAAAGGACATGGATGATGCAGCGATCAGGGAGGAGTATACTAATACTCTGAGACAATTACCACCAATTAACCCAGCACCTTCTTATTCAATATTAATAAGGTGGAGGTGTTGTATGTTGTAAAACATTAAGATGAGTAAATCTGGAGTCCGATGGAATCTATTAGATGATACTGAGGGTAAAAAGGAAAGAGATTACATGACCATCTAGGCCCTCTTTAGCTAGAGTGAGGTCCCAGAAGCTTGGAAAATAGCTATGTTTCATTCCTTTGTTCAGAAAGAGGAACAGGGATGATCCAGAGGTTTATAGGATTACATCAAGTGAGTCTTACCTCAGGGAAATGTGTGGAGAAGTTGTTTTATAATAAGAATTACTTGATTTGGAAAAGTGTGGACTTGTTAGAGATAGTGAGCATGGTTTTCTGTAGGGAGATTCTGTTTCATAAATTTAATTTGAGTTTTTTGAGGAGTTGATGAAGATAATTGATAAAAGTAAGGTAGTGGAATGTTGTCCACATGGGCTTTAGTAAAGCATTTACCAAGGTCCCTCGGGCAGGCTGATCAGAAGATTAAATCTCATGGTGAATGGATAAGTTGGATACACAATTGGCTTGCTCATAGAATGGTGGAGGGAAGATTTTCTGATTAGATGTCTGTGATCAATGGTGTTTCATTTCATAAAAATGATTTGTATGAAATTATAGGTGGTTTTCCCAGTATGTTTGCAGACAACACGTAAAGTGTTGGAGTTGTGGACAGTGAGGAAGGCTGTCAAAAGATGCAGCAGGATATAGATTAATCAGAAATATGGAGAGAATATTGGCAGATGGAGTTCAACCAGAATTGATCAGAGAGCTCAAGGTAAAAGAACCCTTTGGGGCAAGTGGTCATAATATGATCAAATTCACCCTGAAATTGGAGAAGCTAAAATCAGATGTATTACAGTGGAGTAAAGGGAATTACAGAGGCATGAGAGAGGAGTTGACAAGAATTGATTGGAAAAGAACAATGGCAGGGATTACAGCAGAGCAGCAAAATCTGGAATTTCTGGAAGTAATTCAGATGACATAGGATATATACATCCTAAAGAGCAAGAAGTATTCTAAAGGCAAGATGACACAACCATGGCTAACAAGAGAAGTCAACACCAACAAAAAACCCAAAGATATGGCATATAATAAAGTTAGATTGGGAAGCTTTTGAAAACCAACAGAAGGTAACTAGAAAAGTCATTAAGGTAATGATGGAATATAAAAATAAGCTAGCCAATAATATTAAAGAGGATATCAAAAGTTTCTTCAGATACATAAAGTGTAAAAGAGAGGTGAGAATGGGTTTTGGATGCTGGTGTAGCGATGTGCTACACACAGAACTAGAAATAATGCCATGCAGTCTGTAAATTGCACTCCAGACTAGTTTATTCAAACTTTGCGACACTGGCTTTTAAGCAGTTCCGTTCCCACCTTCTCCAGGCAGAAATCACATCAGAGGGGCATTACAAAAGTCTCTTCCCGCACGTGGGCTTTCTCCACTTGCTGGTGAAAAAGAATGCCCAGCACCATTTTGTGAGCCGGTTCGTCTGTGAAGAAAGTGGGTCACCACATAACCCCCCCCCACCCCAGAACCGGTGATACACCCCCCACAGTCCACAGACTGGATCGGTCTCTGTTTGGGAGGTCTGCCTCTGCACTGCGGAGCCTGAACCTCGACCGGCTGCGCCAAGTCCACATGGGCCAGTTTGAGTCGGTCCACCGTGAAAACCTCCTCTTTCCTCCCAATGTCCAGAACTTACATGGACCCGTTGTTCCTGATCACCTTGAACGGCCTCTCGTACGGCCTCTGTAGCGGTGCCTGGTGTGCGTCCCTTTGTACAAATACAAACTTACAGTACTGCAGGTCTTTGGATACACAGTTTGGGATCTGTCCGTGCTGAGAAGTTGGAACGGGGGCCAGGTTGCCAAGCCTTCTGCGTAGTCTGTCCAGGATTGCTGCGGGTTCTTCCCCTTGCCTCCTTAAGGCTGGTCTGAACTCTCCTGGGATGACCAGGGTGCTCGGGCACAGGAATTGGCAGATGTGTCAGTGAGCGGGACCGCCTCTGGCCACCTCGTGAACCGGTCTACCAAAGTTAGGAGGTACCGCGCTCCTCGCGACACTGGCAAGTGCCCCACGATATCCACATGAATGTCGTTGAACCTCTGGCAGGTGGGTTCGAACTGCTGCGGTGGGGCTTTGGTGTGCTGCTGCACCTTGGCTGTTTGGCACTGCGCACACGTTTTGGCTCATCGCTGACCTGCTTGCAAAGTCTGTGCCACATGAACTTGCTGGAGACCATCCAGACAGTTGTCCTGATAGATGGGTGCACCAAGCCGTGTATGGAGTTGAAAACTCGCTGCCGCCGGGCTGCTGGGACGATGGGGCGAGGTTGGCCGGTAGCCACGTCACACAGTAGGGTCTTCTCACCTGGGCCTACGAGGAAGTCTTGCAGCTGCAAACCTGAGACTGCAGTCCTGTAGTTGGGCATCTCGTCGTCTGCCTGCTGCGCCTCCGCCAGTGCTGCATAGTCCACCCCCAGGGACAGGGCCTGGACAGCTGGTCTGGAGTGTGCGTCTGCCACGACGTTGTCTTTTCCTGAGATATGCTGGATGTCCGTCGTGTACTCGGATATGTAGGACAGATGTCGTTGCTGGCGAGCTGACCAGAGATCGGACACCTTCGTGAAAGCGAAGGTCAACGGTTTGTGGTCTGTGAACGCAGTGAATGGCCTGCCTTCTAAGAAGTACCTGAAATGCCGGATTGCCAGATACAGTGCCAACAGCTCCTGGTTGAAGGCACTGTACTTGAGTTCAGGTGGTCATAGGTGCTTGCTGAACAATGCCAGGGGTTGCCAGCGCCCCTCGATGAGTTGCTCCAGCACCCCACTGACTGCTGTGTTGGATGCGTCCACTGTGAGGGTGGTTGGAACGTCCATTCTGGGGTGCACCAGCATCACGGCATCTGCCAAGGCTTCCTTGGCTTTAACGAAAGTGGCCGCGGCCTCCTCGTCCCAAGTAATGTCCTTGCCTTTACCTGACATCAGGCTAAACAAAGGGCACATGATACGGGCTGCTGATGGGAGGAAACGATGGTAGAAGTTCACCATACCAATGAACTCCTGAAGGCCTTTGACTGAGCTGGGCCGGGCGAAGGGGCGGATTGCATCTACCTTGGCAGGCAGAGGTGTTGCCCCATTTTTGGTAATCCTGTGGCCCAGGAAGTCAATGGTGTTGAGTCCGAACTGGCATTTGGCCGGGTTGATCGTGAGGCCGAAATCACTCAGGCGGGAGTAGAGCTGGCGGAGGTGGGACAGATGCTCCTGACGACAACTGCTGGCTATGAGGATGTTGTTCAAATAAATGAACGCAAATTCCAGGTATTGTCCCACTGCATCCATTAGCCGCTGGAACATCTGTGCGACATTCTTCAGGCTGAACGGCATTTGGAGGAACTCAAACAGGCTGAATGGGGTGATGAGTGCTGTTTTGGGGATGTCTTCAGGGTGCACTGGGATTTGATGGTATCCCTGGACGAGGTCTACTTTGGAAAAGATTCTTGCCCCGTGCAGGTTTGCTGCAAAGTCCTGTATGTGCGGCACGGGGTAGCGGTCCGGAGTAGTAGCCTCATTCAGTCTGTGGTAGTCGCTGCATGGTCTCCAACCCCCGGCTGCTTTGGGCTCCATGTGCAGGGGGGGAGGCCCATGGGTTGTCAGACCGCTGTACGATCCCCAATTCCTCCATCTTCTTGAACTCCTCCTTCACCAGACGGAACTTGGCCTGGGGGAACCTTCGTGCTCGGGCATGGAGGGGTGGTCCCTGGGTCAGAATGTGGTGCTGTACTCCGTGTCTGGGCATGGCTGCCGTGAACTGCGGTGCCAGAATCGATGGAAAGTCTGCCAGGATTCCGGTGAATTCGTTGTCAGACAGCGTGATGGAGTCCAGGTGTGGGGCCGGCAACTTGGCTTCACTCAGGGAGAACGTCTGGAACGTCTTGGCATGGACCAATCTTATCCCTTGCAAGTCGACCAGCAGGCTGTGAGCTCACAAGAAGTCCGCCCCCAGGAGTGGTTGGGCCACAGCGGCCAGTGTGAAGTCCCACGTGAACTGGCTGGCGCTGAATTGCAGCTGCACTGTGCGGGTGCCGTAGATTTGTATCGTGCTGCCGTTTGCGGCCCTCAGGGTGTGTCCTGGCTTCCTGTTGCGGGTGTCGTACCCCGTCAGGGGTAAGACGCTGATTTCCGCTCCCGTGTCGACCAAGAAGCGGTGTCCCGACTGTTTGTCCCAGACGTACAAGAGGCTGTCCTGGTGGCCAGCTGCTGTAGCCATTAGCGGCGGCTTTCCCTGGCGTGTCCCAGGAACTTGCAGAGCGGGTGACAACGGCGGGCTTCTGTGCCCCACCGCTGGTGGCAGAAACACCACTGTTCATTGGCCTCCTCACTCCTGCCTCTGGGTTGTGTGCGCTCCATTGCCGGGCCTGGTCTGGCCTGCTGTTGGGCGCGTGGCTTGGTAATCTGTCCGATGGATGCCCTGCTCTCCCTCTTGGCTTTCAACAGCACGTCTACCTGGGCTGCCACCTTCTGGGGGTCACTGAAATCTGCGTCGGCCAGTAGCAGATGTACGTCCTCTGGCAGTTGCTCTAGGAACGCCTGCTCAAACATGAGGCAGGGATTGTGTCCTTCAGCCAGGGCCAGCATCTCGTTCATTAATGGTGATGGCGGCCTGTCTCCCAAACCATCCAGGTGCAGCAAGCGGGCACCTCGCTCATGCCGTGAGAGGCCAGAGGTCCCAATGAGCAGCGCTTTGAATGCTGTGTATTTGCCTTCTTCCGGGGGCGACTGTATGTAATCCTCAACCTGGGCGGCTGTCTCCTGGTCAAGGGAGCTCACCACGTAATAGTAACGCGTGGAATCAGAACATACCTGCCAAATCTGGAACTGGGTTTCTGCTTGGTCAAACCACACGCGTGGTCGCAGTGTCCAGAAAGTTGGCAGTTTTAGAGAAACTGCGTGAACAGATGAAGAGTTGATCATCTATGGTTCAAATCCCGTTTGGACTGTTGGGGTCACCAATGTAGTGATGTGCTTCACATAATGACACATCTAGAAATAACGACACACAGTCCAGAAGTTGCACTCCAGACTAGTTTATTCAAACTTCGTGGCACTGGCTTTTACACAGTTCCGTTCCTGCCCTCTCCAGGTGGAAGTGACGTCAGAGGTGCATTGCAAAAGTCTCTTCCTGCGCATGGGCTTTCTCCCCCTGCTGGTGAAGAAGAAGGCCCAGCGCCATTTTGTGAGCCGGTTCACCTGCGTAGAAAGTGGGTCACCACACTGGAAAATGATGCTTGAGAGGTAGTAATGGGGGACAAGGAAATGGCAGATGAACTGAATAAGTATTTTGCATCAGTTTTCATTGTGGAAGACACTAGCAGTATGCTGGAAATTCTAGCTATCAGGAATTATGAATTTTGTGAAGTTACCATTACTAGAGAGAAGATTTTTGGGAAACTGAAAGGTCTGAAGGTAGATATGTTACCTGGATCAGATGGACTACATCTTAAGGTTCTAAAAGAGCTGATGAAGAGATTGTAGAGGTATTGGTAATGATCTTTCAAGATCATTCTGGAATGGCTCCAGAAGACTGGAAAACTGCAAATGTCATTCCACTCCTCAAGAAGGGAGAGAGGCAGAAGAAAGGAAACTATGGGCTAGTTAGTCTGATCTCAATGGTTGGGAAGATGTTGGAGTTGATTACAGAGATCAGGGTACTTAGAGCATAGACCATAGTCAGCATGATTTCCTCAAGGGACAAATCTGTTTGAATTATTTGAAGAAATAAAAAGCAAGATAAACAAAGGAGAATCACTTGATGTTGTGTACGTGGATTGTCAGAAGGCCTTTGACAAGTGCCACACATGAGGCTGGTCAACAAGCTACAAACAGACAGACAGACATACTTTATTAATCCCAAGGGAAATTGGGTTTTGTTACAGTTGCACCAACCAAGAATAGAGTAGAAATATAACAAAATAAAACCAGAAATAATTAAATGATAATAAGTAAATTATGCCAAGTGGAAATAAGTCCAGTACCAGTCTATTGGCTCAGAGTGTCTGACACTCCGAGGGAGGAGTTGTAAAGTTTGATGGCCACAGGCAGGAATGACTTCCTATGACGCTCAGTGTTGCATCTCGGTGGAATGAGTCTCTGGCTGAACGTACTCCTGTGCCTAACCAGTACATTATGGAGTGGATGGGAGTCATTGTCCAAGATGGCATGCAACTTGGACAGCATCCTCTTTTCAGACACCACCGTCAGAAAGTCCAGTTCCACCCCCACAACATCATTGGCCTTGCGAATGATTTTGTTGATTCTGTTGGTGTCTGCTACCCTCAGCCTGCTGCCCCAACACACAACAGCAAACATGATAGCACTGGCCACCACAGACTCGTAGAACATCCTCAGCATCGTCTGGCAGATGTTAAAGGACGTCAGTCTCCTCAGGAAACAGAGACGGCTCTGACCCTTCTTGTAGACAGCCCCAGTGTTCTTTGATCAGTCCAGTTTATTGTCAATTCGTATCCCCAGGTACTTCTAATCCTCCACCATGTTCACACTGACCCCTTGGATGGAAACAGGGGTCACCGGTGCCTTGGCCCTCCTCAGGTCCACCACCAACTCCTTAATCTTTTTCACATTAAACCCATGGTATTACAGGGAAGATTCTAGCATGGATAAAGTCGTGGCTGATTGGCAGGAGGTAGAGACTGGGAATAAAGAGAGCCTTTTCTGGTTGGCTGCCCATGACTAATGGTGTTTTACTGGAGCCTGTGTTGAGACCAATTCCTTTTATATTATATGTCAATGATTTGGATAATAGAGTTGATGGCTTTGTTGCAAAGTTTTCAGACGATATAAAGATAGGTCATGGGGCAGGTAGTTTTGAGGAAGGTGAGACGCTACAGAAGGAATTAGACAGATTAGGAGAAAGAGTCTGTGATGAGGAAGGCAAATGTAATGTTTGCATTCAGTTGAAGGGAAATGGCAGATGGAGACAGTTGACTATTTTCTAAATGGAGCGAAAATACAATAAAAACTGAGGTGCAAAGAGACTTGGGAGGCCTTGTGCATGATTCCATAAAGGTTAATTTGCAGAATGAATCTGTGGTGAGGAAGGTAAAGGTGATGCTAGCATTCATTTCAAGAGGACTAGAATACAAAAGCAAAGATGTAATGTTGAGACTTTATAAAACAATGGTAAGGCCTCTATTGTGAGCAAGTTTGGGCCCCTTATCTCAGAAAGGACATACCAAACTGGAGAGGGTTCAAAGGAGTTCACGGAAATGATTTCAGGATTGAAAATTTTATGTACTTGTCACGTGAATGGCTTTGGGCCTGTATTTACTAGAACTCAGAAGAATGAAGGATAACCTCATTGAAACCTATCGAATGATGAAAGGCCTGGGCAGAGTAGATGTGGAGAGTCAAAGACCAGAGAATACAGCCTCAGAATACAGGGGCGTCCTTTTAGATGGAGATGAGGAGGAGTTTCTTTAGCCAGAGAGTGGTGAATCTGTGGAATTCGTTGCCACAAACAGCTGTGGAGGCCAAGTGTTTATGCATATTTAAGGCAGGAAATGATTTCAGGATTGAAAATTTTATGGCTTGTCACATGAATGGCTTTGGGCCTGTATTTACTAGAACTCAGAAGAATGAAGGATAACCTCATTGAAACCTATCAAATGATGAAAGGCCTGGGTAGAGTAGATGTGGAGAGTCAAAGACCAGAGAATACAGCCTCAGAATACAGGGGCGTCCTTTTAGATGGAGATGAGGAGGAGTTTCGTTAGCCAGAGGGTGGTGAATCTGTGGAATTCTTTGCCACAAACAGCCGTGGAGGCCAAGTGTTTATGCATATTTAAGGCAGAGGTTGACAGATTTTTGATTGGTTGAGGCATGAAGCGACATGGGGAGAAGGCAGGAGATTGGGGCTTAGAGGAAAATTGGAACAGCGGTGATGAAATGGAAGAGTTAATGGACCAAATGGCCTAATTTTGCTCCTATCCCTTATGGTCTCATGGTCTATGGTATAATCAGTTGTTACACTTTGGGATGTCAAATGTAAAATTTAAGTATATAACAAATGGCAGGATGCTTCAGAGTATTGATGTATGGAGAGATCTTGGGGTGCAAGTTCGTGGTGGCAACATGTGGATTGTGGTGGGGGGGATGGTTGATGAACATATGGCATGAAGGCTGGGACTTGAGTATAGAATTCAGGGAGTCATATTCTAACTGTACAGAAGGTAAGACGACATCTGAAGTATTATCCTAGGTACCACACTGCAGGAAAGATGGGACAAGGTGCAGAAAAGGTTCACTAGACTGTTGATTGGATTGGAGTGTATTAAAATAAGGAGATTTTAGACAAAGTTGGATAGTTTTCTCTGAAGACTGAGGGAGCAATCTGATAAAAGTACATAAAATTTTGAGTAGCATAGATAACATAGATAATCAGAGTCTTTTTCCCAGGATGAAAATGTCATTTACTAGAGGGCATGTGTTTCAGGTGAGGGAGAGGAGTTTTAAGGTGATGTGTGAGGCAAGCTGTTTACACAATGGGTACTAGGTACCCAGAGGGTGCTGTGGGGGGCTGATAGAGGCAGATATAACAATATTTAAGAGCCAGTTAGATGGGTTTGCAAACAGGCAGGGAAGGGAGGAACGTGAACTACGTGCAGGCAGCTGGCATCTGGGTTGATGCAGACATGATGGGCGGAGGAGTCTGTTCCACGTTCGATGGGAGATGACAGATCGGTGATGACTAAACTTAGCTGGTGATGCTGTCCTGAGGAGATGACTCACACCCACAGTCAGAGCTCCCTCAGGGTGATGACGCAGGCTGATGGAGCAGCAAAGATGACATTTTATATCGAGTGCTTGCCTTCATGGGACAGGATGTTGAACATATGAGCTGGGACATTCAAGACATGATTTAGACCGCACTTGCAATGTTGTGTACAGCTCTGTTCACCCCATTACAGAAGGATGTGGTAACAATAGAGAGAGGGTTCAAGAGATTTGTCAGATTGTTGCCTGAGTGCAGGGCTCGACATAAGGAGGGATTGGATAGGCTGGGTTTACTGCCACTGAAACATAGGAGACTGGCGAGTGATGTCATAGAAAATTACATTATGGGTGGTATAGGAAAGACAGATATGGAGAGTCAGGGACATCTAGAACTGGAAGGCAGAATTTAAAATGAGATGATCAGAGGGGTAAGTTTTTCAAACAGAAGGTTGTGGTTATCTGGAACAAACGACCAGAGGAGGCGGTATAGGTGGGTACAATTACTACATTTAAAGGATATTTGAATAGGAACTTAGATAGGAAATGAGTAGTGGGATAATGTCCTAATGCAGGCAAGGTATGATTAGCGTGGACAGGCATCAAAGTCAGTGCAGATGAGCTAAGCCGAAAGGGTTCATTCCTGTGCTAACGAATTTTATAATGCTGTCATTCCGTAACCTCTGGTTCTTGGCTGGGATTTCATTCACAGTTGTTCTGCTGTACAGAAACACTGTGTTGATTCATCTTGTTAAGAGGCTAAATTTAAAACTGCTGAATAAAGAACAATGATTGCAAAGCATGATTAACCCCTGCTCGTTGCTTCTGAAAGCAGACAGTGTACCATTGCCTGCTATTGCTGCAGAGGTCATATTGTGGGTGCTGTGCATGCTTAGAGCTAGCCTGCACTTCTTTCCACCAGCTTGACCTTCTTACATGGGAGGTGCATTGTGGCTACCGTGAGTGGTGGAATTAAAGTGCATATATGTCTCCACGCACTACCCTGCAATTCATTTTTCAATGCAGAACCTTGTATGGAATCAGTGTCTGATTATGATATAATGGGGTACAGAGATCATCTCTCCTCTGATGAAGTATCTTTAGCAAGGCCACAGTACAGTATTCCTAATACTCCCATGTTATTAGGAATGCTGAGGGAGGTCTGTGGATTGTAGCAATGGCTCCCAGAAATACAATCTTGCATTAAGAAGGACAACAGTCCATCTCGGTTCTCAGGCAGACGGACTATTGTTGATTATGCTGAGATACTGTCAGCAGACAAGGGTGCTTGTACTCATCCTCAAAGACCATTGAAACCTTCTGTGCTGGAAATCAATGGCGTGCTCACTGGAGCTGCATTCCACAAGAGCACCAGTCAAGGAGAGGCCTGCAAATGCCATGCATCAAAAAATGCAAGTCACGTTTCATTGTAACGTGAGGAAGTTTGGTTTATGAATTTTATTTCATGGTTTTCTTTTGTGTTTTTATGTTTTTGCATTGTTGTCAACTCAACATATTGATGCCTAGCAGCAAGAGTTGGTGGGGTCAAGTGCTAACAAACAGAGAATTGAGGTTGCATTTACTGGTAGGTAGGTACCCTGGCAGAAAGGGCTGCAAAGGATGCCTCCTTTCCTCCTAGTTCTCTTCCTCATGTCCCTGTGCCCCAGTGGCAAAGAACATGCCCTCATGGTGGTTGGGTAGCATGCAGAAGACCATCACTAAACTTCTGAGATGGATACTGAACAATCTCGGGGTTCGCCTTGGCCAGGCACAGAAATGTTTCGGTGCCTGAACATATTCTGCTGTGTGAGAGCCATCCGTCGGAATGCTAATCTCAAAAATGCTGTTGTTGAATCCGTATTCTAAATCTTACTTCCAACCGGTACAATGCCCTGACATATTAGAATTAAACTGGTGCCTGCAACACTCAAAGAATCTGAACCACATTGGATCTAATTACTGTTTCAAAAAAATCAGTTTTAAATGTTACCAACAGATATCAATCAGTAGAGATAGGCATCAACACCTCCACCACAATTATTCTCAACAGAGGCACCCCACAGGGCCTGGGTTATCAGCCGACTCAACATCTCTCCTTCACTCGTCTCCTCTCAGCATTCCACCTCCACTCCACTCTCCTCTCAGCATCCCTCCTCCACTCCAGTCCTCTCTCAGCATCCCCCCTCCACTCGTCCCCTCTCAGAATTGCCGACTCCACACGAATCTGCTCCCTTGTGACTGTGCAGTCAGTTTCTTCTCTAGCTCCATAAAGCCGAAAGACACAGGACCATAATTAGGCCATTCAACCCACTGAGTCTCCACTTCCCTCTCAACCCCATTCCCCTGCCCTCTCCCCATAATATTTCACCACCCTCTGGCTAAAGAAATTCCTCTTCATCTCTGTTCTAAATAGATGTCCCTCTATTCAGAGGCTGAATCAGAGGCTGTGCCCTCTGATCCTAGACTCCCCCCATTACAGGAAACATCCATTCCATATCCATTCTATCCAGGCCTATCAATATTCGACAGGTTTCAATGAGATCCCCCCTCATTCTTCTAAGTTCCAGTGAGTAAAGGCCCAAACCATCAATCACTCCTCATACCATGCCTTTCATTCCCAGAATCCTTGTCATGAACCTCCTCTTCACCTTCTCCAATGTCAGCACATCCTTTCTTAAACAGGGTCCCAAAACTGCTCATAATACTCCAAGAGAGGCCTTACCAGTGTCTTATAAAGCCACGGAGTGAAAAGGAGAACTCTGTGTACATGTTTGCTGATAAAAACACCGTAATGGGTCATATCTCAAATAAGGATAAGTTGGAGTGCAGGAGGAAGATAGAGAGCCTAGTGACAACAACCTTTCCATCAATGTCAGCAAAACAAAACAACTGGTCACTTCAGGAAGGAGCTCATGCACATAATTGTGTTTTGGTCTAATCATGTTGATGCCTTTGCCAAGAAAGCTCACCAGTGCCTCTATTTCCTCTAGAGTTAAAGGAAACTTACCAATTTTCATCTATGTACCACAGAAACATCTTATCTGGATGCCTTACCACTTGGCACAGCAACTGCTCACCCATGACTACAAGAATCTGCAGAGAGTGATGGACACAACTCAGTCCATCACCATCACTCGCCTCCACACACCCCACAGAAACACCCCGTACATATCATGCTGCCTTGATAAAGCAGCCAACATAATTAAAGCTTCCCCCCAACCCCAGAAATTCTCTCTTTTACCCCTTCCCATCAGGCAGAAGATAGAAAATCCTGAAAGCACATGCCTTCAGATTCAAGGACAGCTTCTATTCCGCTGTTATAAAACTATTGAATAGCTCCTAGTAAGATAAGATGGTTTCTTGACCCCACAGTTTACGTCTATGACCTTGTGCCTTATTGTCCACCTGCACTGCGCTTTCTCTGTATCTGTCACACTTTATTCTGCATTCAGTTATTGTTTAACCTTGTACTACCTCCATGCACTGTAGTAATGAATTGATCTGTATGGATGGTATGCAAGTTTTTCACTGTAGCTTTTGGCATATTGACTTTCATAAATCAAAGTCTTGAGTAGGGATGTTATGTTGAAGTTATTTAAGATGTTTGTGAGGCCTAATTTGGAGTACTGTATGTAATTCTGGCTACCTACAGGAAAGGTATCAACAAAATTGTAAGTGCAGAGAATATTTAAAAGGATTTTGCCAAGACTTGAGGAGCTGAGATATAGGAAAAGATTGAATAGGTCAGGACTTTATTCCATGGTGTGTAGGAAAATGTGGGGAGATTTGATAAATGTGTAAAAAATTATGAGGGGTGTAGATAGGGTAAAGGTAAGCAGCCCTTTTCCAATGTGATCAGGTGGATGGGACTACAAGTAGAGGTCATAGATTAAGGGTGAAAGGTGAAATGCTTAATGGGAACATAGGGGAAACTTCTGCTCTCAGAGAATGGTGGAAGTATAGAATGAGCTGCTAATGGAAATGGTGTATGCAAGTTTGATCTCAACATTTAAGAGAAGTTTGGATAAGTACATGGATGTATGGGGTATGAATGACTATGATCCAGGTGCAGGTCGATGGGACAAGGCAGATTAATAGTTTGGCATAGTCGAGATGGGCTAAAGGGCCCTTTGTCAGTGGAGAAACAACTTGCGTGCCTACAGTGAAGCAGCTGAACGTCATCGCATCAAGTGTCCACTGCATCCGGGAAATGGCATCACCAGGCAGAGATGAGGGGCCCTCTATTTGGTGAGCTCTCCCCAGCCCCTCGTTCCAGCACCATAACCCGACTCACTCTCTCTCCGTCCTCCTCCACCGATGGCTCCACATACTAGTAGGCCCTGGTGGATTCTGATGCAGCAGACTGTGTGTGTGCAGCTTGGACTTCATACCTAGCCTATCCCTTCTGACCACTGTCACCGTCACTGTCAGAGAGTTCAGACGCACTGTGCACATGATCAGTGGAGAGTACTATGAATCCAGCCATTTTCTCCTGATCAATACACCCAGCACTCCTCTCATCTTGGGTTACTCCTGAATCTTTCCTGATAACCCTCATTTCACCTGATCATCCAGTTCAATGCTGAGTTGGGGACCCACCTGCCACTGCAACAGTTTCCAATCTCAGTTGACTTCACCCCGTAAATTGATGGAGACAGGGAAACCCTCAGCCTCACTAAAGTTTTATAGGAATGCCAGTAACTTGCCATCACCTTCAGTAAGAGGGAAACCAGCACCCTGCCGCTTCACAGACCAGATGACTGCACGATCAACCCCCTCTCAATCACCACCTGTCTCCAACGTTATCTGTTCCCCCTCGCCACTCCTGAGACCCAAGCCATGAATGACTACATCGTAAAGGACTGCTGCTTCATTCAGCCATCCCAATCACCAGCCAGAGCAGGATTCTTTGTCAAAAAGGATGGGGATCTTTGTCCCTGCATCGACTACTGAAGACTCAACAAAATCACCACCTAAAAATGCACCCATTTCCCCTTGATGGAAAGCACATTCGAAACAAACTGTTGGTCCTAATCTTCAGCAAATTGGATCTACGGAGATTGTACAACCTGATCTGCATTTGCCTGGGAGAAGGAGTGGAAGACAGCGTTTATAACACCCACTGGCCACTACCAATACTTGGTGAGGCCTTTCAGAATTTCCCACTGTTCAGCCAATTCCAAGCCTTCATTACTGAAGTCCTCCAAGATAGGCTACCTCAATATCATCCTCATCTTCTCCAAAAATTTCCAAGACCACATCTGTCACATCTGTTCAGTCCTTCAGTCTCCTTGAAAACTAACTGTACTGCAGGTTAGAAAAACGCCAGTTCCATACCCCTGGATTATGTTCTTTCATCCTTGGCATGGCAATGGACCCAGAGAAAGTGTGAAATGTGTGTGCCCCCAACTGCACTCACTAAAACAGCTACTGTGCTTCTTGGGCTTCTACCACAGTTTCATCCAAAACAACAGCTAAATCATCTCTCCTCTGACCTCCCTCATTGTCACCTGTTCTGCTGCCATGAACCATGCTTCTGGAGAGCTTGAGACACCTCACCATCGCTTCCATTCTCCATCATCCGAATCCCTACGGTTGTTTTGTGGTACAGTTGGACTCTTCAGACATGGATGCAGTGGCCATCCTCTCCCAGCGAGGACCGGACAGGAATACACAGCCTTATTGCGCCTTCTCGCACAAGTTTAACTTCAAACAGTGCGGTTATAGAGTCAGAGACAGGAACTACTCACTATTAGATGAGCCTTGGAGGAATGAAGATACTGGCTGATATCTGAGCCCTGCCTGATCTGGTCTGTTCACCACAACCTCATATCCATACAACAGACCCACCAACTCTTCTTTGAGCACCTCAGTTTTATTATCTCCTACCTACCTGGCTCCAAGAACATAAAGGCGGTGTCCTTTCATTAAAGTCTAATCCAGATCAAACAGAAATCGACCCTCAACCCATCATTCCATCCACCTAGAACCTCAGCCCTGGGATCATCTGGGACTTTGAGAACCAGATCTGCCAAGCCCTACAACATGAGACTCTTCCTACTGACACCCCAGAAAATCATATGTACATGCTGGCAGTCATGCATTGTGAGGGATTCCAGTGGGCCCACTCCACACCGCTCTCCGGCCATTCAGATGCAAGATGGCCTCTGGATTTTCTGTGATGCCAGTTCTGGTGGGCCACCATGATCATTGATGTCTGCCCTCAAAGTATCCAGCCCAGTTCTTCCAACCAGTGGCCCTCTGAGCTCCTGCAACCCCATACAATCCCTCAACACCTCTGGTCCTACGTCCCCATTGTAAGTTTGCTGCCTTCCAAAGAGGCCACGGTGATCATTATAGTGGTGGACTGGTTCTCCAAGGTGGCCCATTTCATTACTTTCCCCAAACTTCCATCAGCCACTGAGAGGGGGGACCTGGTTCTCCGACGTATAGTCAGCCTCCATGGCTTCCCTCAGGGCTCTGAGTTGGATCCTGCACTGCCCAATCGTAGGATGATAGAAGATGGTATGCGGTTCACTGCTTGATGGATTTCTGTCATCATGGACAGAGTATGCAGCCCGGTGGAGTGGTCTTGGATGCTGTCCAGTTTCATCTTGGATCCATTGCTCAACGAGGAGCTCCACTAGATCCATCCAGATCGCCTTGGGACATTGGGTTCCAGCCATTGGCCAAGGGGGTGTCCTGGCAGGCATCTCCAGTTTCCATCCAGTTTGCAGGAATGACCTGCAGCCTACTTAAACTTAGCTCTCATCCACGGCCCTTGTTCACTCATCGAACCAGCCAGCCTCAACCATTTGCTCCTAGCCTTCAGTTGCCTTGTTGCCTGTTGTGTTTAGTATCTGTTCTCTCTTGTTTTGAGGCCCTTCATGGCTTGTTATTTTACAATTTATTATTAAAGTTATTGTTTGTTGCTGAACCGTCTCTGCTGCTCTGTGTTTGGGTTAAGCCTGCTTTACTTTTCCTGACTGGTGGTGGGTACATATGATTTCTTTTTCTTCTACCTGGGGACAGAAAAACAATCTGCTTCAGCTTCGTGCCTTGTGTTCAAGAGTCAAAAGTGTGAATTGCAAACACAAGATCAGACAGTGAGAATGATTGACCACAAACAGCTTTTTAAGAAAAGCTGTCAGGAATGAATCACAAGTTACTGCCTCATAAGAAAAATGGTGAAGGCTGTTGAGTGCACTTGTAACCACAGTGTAGAAAATAGTTAACAAAGGAGGGGAGTAAAGCACCAGCAAAGAAAATTACAAATGCGGTGCTTAAAAGGATAGGATTTTATGAAGTAGCTTTCAGCCACGTTTTGCTCTTTGAGAAATGTTTAAAGTAATTCTTGCACATTCTAGGTTATGGAAATAAATAACTCAAGTTCAAGGCGTTATGCTGAAAATTTAAATAGAACCAGAGTAATTGACAGTGTCGTGAGCTGGCTGAAGACTGTTATCCTGCCACTGCTAATGAAATACTGGCTTTATTATCATGATTGTGGGACTTTTTGACACGACGTGACTTTTTCATACATCGATTCTCAGCAACCTAAAGTTGCCCTGAATGCTGACTGAAGCTGCCAGATTAAGGAGGATCAAAGACCCAGCATATACTGACCACATAGGAATTTCTCTTTACTGGTGCTTGCATGAATGAACCGATTGTTACTTCCTCTAACCACTTTGATCCAAAATTCTTCTAGATCATTTCCAGCCAGAAAAGCATAACAAACACCAGCATTCACCACTTACTGTGCCAAAGCATTTTCATTGTTTTCATGATAAATACAAATTAGAAACAAGATTGATGGAACGCAACCTAGGTACTGCATTTTCCTCCTTGGTTTTCAACAGATTTTTGACTCTGTCTATTATTAGCATGGAATTTGCCTCATGTACTGTATGTACAAACTTATGAACTAAAATGAACAAATTAGTCAAAGTAGACATTATTTATAGTATTGGTATACGTGGTTAATATTTCTCTCTTTAACTTTATAGTTAATTCACAGGCTACAACTGACATTGCAAAGAACTTCCTTACAGCAATAGAGAAACTACAATTTCATCAAATACAATGTAATGGAGAAAAGTCTTCATGTCTGGAACTCATTGTAGGAAAGCATTGAAATTGAACATTTAGAAAATATTTGAAACACAGAAAACTAATGGTGAGCGCTGGCAACAACTGAACGCAAGTGTGGAGGAACGTAAACTTGGAACGTAGACTCAGGACACTCGGAGGTAGACTTGGGACATGAACTGAGTATAGAAGGCACCCCTGCCTCTAGCCGACCGATATCCAAGCCACTGCTGTACAGTACTTGTGCTGAGTCTATTGATTGCGGGATCCTTCTGTCACTGTGACTGCTGGCAAAGACTGAACCCAAGCACGGAGGAATGACAGATGCCCATGTAGGGATGTAGACAAGGGTCTTTCCGAAGGAATTCCAACAGAACATCAGTGGCACAATGGTGCGACTCCATGAGATGGATCATTCTCAAACTAAGGACCCCGAAGTGAGTGCTAACGTGGAGTCTGCTTTACATAATCTCAGAATGTGGACACCCCGTGCCAGTCACAATTAACTTGACAACATTAAACAGAAATCACAAGGGCTTAACAACTCTAGTTAAGACAACAGTTAATGAATACAGGTGTTTGAGAAACCAAAAAGCCCACGAGACTCGTGGCTGGTTAGCTCTAAAAAAAATTCTTTCTCAAGTATAGGTTAGCAACTTTTGGTAGAGTTCAAATGATCTTTCATCTGTGGGCAAGAGTACAGGTATGTCACTTTGCTCTCTCAAAACTACTTGTTAAATTTACCTAGGCAATAGGTGCAGGCATGAATGAGTGTAGTAGTGATATTGCTGGAGTTTGATTTGTCCATTGACAGCTAATGGAAGGTCATCTGTGAGATCACCTGCTGTTAAAATCCTTCAGGGAAGGAGGGAAAAGCTTGTAAATTCACTAAACAGATTGAATGTGGCCAAAAACAATGTGGCTTTAGGTCACTTGACTTGAAAGATTTGAAAGTTCTCTCTCACAGAAGCCACCTGTCCTACTGTAATGTTTGATGTTTTAAAATATGAAGTAATAATGATGTTCATTGTTGTAATGCTGTAGATCATAATCTGGTCTTTCATTCATTTTGCCAGTCAAAGGCATATTTGACTATATTTCAACCACCTGTGACCCCTTTGAACAAAACATAATGGAAATGAACTGCTATTTATTACTGAGAATCTTTCTTTCCCTTCAGCTTCATGATATGCTGCATTATTATCGAGGGACTGAAGGAAGCAGATGTTTAATCCATCACTACACCCTTACCCAGCAATGTTGGCAAACTTTTCAATTATCAGATCTCCAATCTTGCTAGTTATGTTAGCACAGGCATCCAAAGATATCAAAAGAAAGCATTCACCCCCTCTTAGATAGTCAATTGTTTATGAACATCTCAATTCCCTCAGCAAAACAACATCCTAAATCACAGGATTCTGCCGAAAATGTCAAAATGAAAAGCCTTTGTCAGTTAGCTCAATGAAATCCTGCTGGCAGTAAGGGAATAATTAAATTAGTTTCTTGTTAAGCTCCATTCCTATGAGCACCATTGCAAATAGGTTGGCTGCCCTTGTCTCTGCTTTAAAAATCCTTGTATCTGTTTGTTGGTCTTGGAGCAATTTAAAAATAATACAAGTAACGAACAAATCTTCACCTGTAGTGCTCATGAATTGGAGATGGCAATGTACTGAGGTGGGAGAGGTCTATGCCCCAGAGAGGTGAGAGAGAAAACTGACATGACATCTGCTGTAAAGTTGCATTGTACAGTACATACTTTTTGACTGGTTTCTGGAAGATAAACAATCAAATGTATTAAAATAGTTTTCTCAGTCTATTGTCATGATATATATGGATGTAGATGATGGACAGTCACTCAGGTCCTCCTGAAGCCCTGCCTTAGCTGCCCTGTGATCAGTGTTCAATTGACCTTCAAACAAAAAATGTACCTTTTATTCCATTCAAAATTTCGAGGTCCAGGTGATTTAAGTAATTCTTGCAAACTCTCTATATCTGGAAAGACTAGAGTATGATATCAAATGCAGACTGAAGCTATCAGCAGTATTACATTACAATTGTTTGACACAATGAACGGAGGCAGTCTCTGTTGCCAGCATGTTCAAAAGTTCACTCATTATCAAAGTATGTTTTTAGAATACAACTCAGAAAATTGTCTTCTCCAGATAGCCATAGATTACAGAAAACCATAGAAGTAGTTGAATGAAAGACATCATCAATCCTTCCCCCACCCCGGCACAAAAAGAACAAGAAATAAACACTCACAAACCCAAAACACCCCCAACCCTTCCCTTGCACCAAAACTAACAGATGACTCCAGCCCCCAGCCTGCCAATTCACATAAGAAAGAATGGGTAGGTACACGGGAAAAAAAACATAGAACAGTAAGAGGTCAAAATGAACTGCAGCCCAATCCATAAATTTCAGAATTTTGATAACATCTTCTATAGCATTGGAGCCAGCAGCCACTCCGAGGGCAGTGACATGAACCAGCAACTTGAACCAACACTTCTGAACAGGTCTCTCTGAGAACCGTTCACTCTCCTCTGCTTTTGCCTCTATGTTTCAATCTTCCAAAATGCATTAAAGAGTGAGAAATGCAGTTGATCATGGCTCCTCATCTTATCCCTGAGCTTCTCCTCATGGTAGCTCACGCTCACATTTCTCTCCTGGAGTTCTCTCAGGGACAGCCGAGTGCTAGCTCACTCAATCAAACAACAGTCTGTGAGTCACAGGCTCCAACAGTATCAAAATCAAAATTAAGATAGAAAGAATAAGTAGAAAGCATAGAAAAACTGAATCGATTGACTACCTGGAAGATGTAGCTCAAGGGGTCATTGTTTGCTGGTGCCATCTAGACCAGAAACTCAGAAAAATAGATAGCTGTTCAGGTTATCTGATAGGGATGTTAATCATTTAGTTTTGGTATGGATAGAGGAACTGAGTTTACAGTCTTCTCCTTGCCGTTGTATGCTCTCCTTAGGGAGTTCCACCACTGGTGTTCAAGCAGGGTCTAGTTCTTCTATATAATTGCATTGCCTAGGTCAGGAGGTGATGTGACAAGATCATTCTCTCAAGATCTTGTTGAAGTAGCTGATTGTTAAACTGTCCTCTTCAACTCTTAGGAATCTTTAAAAGTATTACTTGAATCTACACCATTGTAAAGGTGGTTCACAAACCCTAAGGAAAGATTTGATTTTTATATTTCCCTACTCCATCCTTCAACCCAGCATAAAACCTAGGCTGTTGTTTTATAATAATTGAACATGTGGTCATTTAAAATTGAGTTTAATATGAATGCCACCAACTTACAGTGATCCAACATTTTTATAATATGGCCATCTCTAATTTGAAAATTGAACTTCACAAACTCAGTTTTAACTTGAGGAGTGTTTGGGGTGGGAGCTCATTTTATCCACAGAAATCATTATTGCAGTATTATGGGGACAAAATTGGCTACAGAATTGGGCAGCACATCCCACCATTTACAATGCAATTTCTGACATAATTCTAAGTACTTCTCTTTTATATTGTTGTATCGAATCATTACAAATGATTGGAAAACATTTTCAGGTAGAACAACATGCTACCCCATCTACTCTAACATCATTCTGGAAAGGGCAATTGAGTATGCAGAGGAAATTAAGAACAACTGAGGACTGCTCCAGTCATTCCTTCTTCACCACATTCTATACAACCACTCATCGGCTTCTCAATGTCACTTCATGACAATTCTGATTTCACTGCATATATAACTTTTCAAAATGATCCGAAATTCTATCAGCAGAAATATGACAGCACCCCAGTCCTGAAAAGGTACTTTGATGAAGATATTATGTAATTATAGAAAATGATTGGCAGGAAATCAGCATCCTGTTCTGATCTTTTTTCAGTTCAGACTTAATATTTAACTTATTGATAACTATATTGACCGAGTTTGGAATCAATGCAATGTAGCGTTTTGTTTCGGGGTTAATTTAAATAGGTAGTGTGACTTACAATACAAACATAAACTTATAAAATTACTTTATGACAATAAATTAACTAAGGAAGCTTCACAGACACAATTTAATTAAAGCTAAGACCAATGTAGATAAAGAGAAATGAGGATATGTGACCCAAAAAAGGCTTAAGAAGAGGAGAGACACAGAGGTTTAGGGAGGGAATTACAGACTCTAGATTTCTGAAGGCATGGTGAAGGATGGTTGTCTAATTAGTATATGTAAGGTCAACCATGTCAAAGACTGTGGAGGAGTGCTCATATTTCTCCTTCAAGCTGGTGTATATTACTTCCAATATAGTGCATCTCCTCTACACTTCCCATTCTGCATTGAGCTGGTGAGTTTTGTGAAGGCCAACTTACAGATTGAGCTCCAAATCACTGAATATATTAAGAAGCAGAAACAGACCATTCAGTCTCTCATGCTTGTCTCACCTGTACAATATTACTGTACTCAGTGCAAAATTACATGAGACACAGTATATAGCCAGAGTGAACCCTCAAGTGAAATAAAAGAACAGCAAGTGGCTGATCGGCTGGAGGCAGAGAGTGGAAATAAAGAGAGCCTTTTCTGGTTGGCTGCTAGTGACTTGTAGTGTTCCACAGGGGTCTGTTCTGGGACCGATTCTTTTTACATTGTATGTCAATGATTTGTTTGATGGAATTAATGGCTTTGTTGCAAAGTTTGCAGACAATATGAAGATAGGTGGAGGGGCAGGTAGTTTTGAGGAAGTAGAGAGGTGACAGAAGGACTTTGACAGATTAGGAGATTGGCAGATGGAATATGGTGTTGGGAAGTGTACAGTCATGCACTTTGATAAAATAAATGAAAGTGTTGATGATTTCTAAATGCTAAGAAAATGCTAAAAACTGAAGTGCAAAGGGACTTGGAAGTCCTTAGCACAAACAAGAGAAAATCTGCAGATGCAGGAAATCCGAGCAACACACACAAAATGCTGGAGGAACTCAGCAGGCCTGGCAGTACCTATGGAAAAGAGTAAACAGTCAACGTTTCAGTGCTTGGGAGTCCTTGTGCAGAATTCACTGAAGGTTGAGTCTGTGGTGATGAAGGCAAATGCAATGTTAGCATTTATTTCAGGAGGACTAGAATTTAAAAGGAAACAAGTAATGTTGAGACTTCGTAGAGCCCTGGTGAGGCTTGGAATATTGTGAAAAATTTTGGACCCCTTATCTTGAGAAAGGATGTGCTGAGCCTGGAGAGGTTTCAAATGAGGTTCACGAGAATGATGCCAGGATTTAATGGCTTGTCATATAAAGATCATTTGATGGTGTCATGGTCCCATCTGGCAATCCTCCATCTTGCTATTATCTCCTTGATTGGGCCTTAATCCCCTCATCTGATTCCCAGTTGTTCCCAGTCCCATTAATTACAGCACACCTGCTTGCCATCAGTGAATGCAGGATAAAAACCTGGAGTCACAGCAATGGGCTGCCAGTTTGTTGGTTGACCCTAGTGTGAGTAAACTGCATTTTCTGATTCCTTAGGACTGTCAGTGCTAAGCTCCGTATCGTTTCCTGGATATTCTATGTAAACCTTGTCTCCGTATAAAGACTCACCCGCATACCTGTTCCATGTTTGCGACGGTGCTAGTGCTTCATGACTCTGTCTTCGCACCTGCGTCCTGCACTTGGGTTTGTCCCCAGCCACGTCCTTGCAACAGATGGCTTTGGGCCTGTATTCATTAGAATGCTGCAGAATGAAGGGTGACCTGATTGAAACCTATTGAATGGTGAAAGCTCTTGATAGAGCAGATGTGGAGAGGGTATTTCCTATGGTGGAAGAGTTGAAGACCTGAGGATACAAGAGAATAGAGGGGCGTCCTTTTAGAACGGAGAAAAAGGAGGAATTTCTTTAGCCATGAGAGCTGTGAATCTGTGTAATTCTTTGTGGCAGGTAGCTGTGGAGGCTGAGTCTTTATGTATATTTAAGACAGTGGTTAGTAAATTCTTGATTGGTCAGGGCATGGAGGAATACAAGGAGAAGGCAGGAGATTGGGGCTGAGAGGAAAATTGGATCAACCATGATGAAATGCTGGAGCAGACACAATGGGCTAAATGGCCTAATTCTGCACCTATACCTTATAGTCTTATGGTCTTAAGTGAAATAAAACAAACTTGCAGATGTTAAAAATTTGTAAGAAAAACAGAAAATGCTGGAAACACTCAGCACAAAAGCCTCTCATCTAAGTATTTTCAATATTTTTTTGCTTTTATTTGTATCTGTAAGCATTGGGTCCTATTGTACTCAAAATGTCATAAACCAAAAACAAATGATAATGAATTTCATGCAACTATTCAAACTCTTAAACGGTTACAGTTAGTTCAGTCTGGGGAGGATAGGATAGGGATGGTTTAGGGAGATTGCTGAGGTTTAGGGCCTGATGTCCCTTTAATGCTCAATCAGGTTGGAACCAGCATCCACTCAAAGAAAAGTGGGGTCAGGAAGTTTGTTAGTAAATGAGCTCTGAGTGCCGTCAGACATTCAGGCAAGTTTGTGTAAGAGTTGAGTTCCCAAGAGCTGGAACCTATATCCACCATCACTTCCACTGCCTACAACAGTATAGATTAAATTTTTGGTACTATCAATCCAGATATATATGGAGATGTGGGCAAACAGCATCACAGCGGCTGAAATCTTTAAATCCAGTTAAATGTATCTGGATTAACAAAAGCAAGTATCAGTAATAGCGTCCTTGAAGCTACTGAATTTTAACAGCCCATTAGTTTAATTGGCTACGGTAACTTAGTGCAGGTGGAAGGTAAGAATATCAAAGTGGATATGTGTAAGAACAAGTTTTAGGACTACAGGGAATAAAAGGAGAAAAGGGATGAGATTTATTTGATGCTCAAATGGATGCCCTTATTAAACAATGGGCTGAATATCCACCTTCTCTGTTATATGAAGTAAACAATATTCTTTAGAAAAGGAAATCCACTGCCCTTACCCATTCAGCCAATCTGTGTCTCAAGACCCACAGTGATTTTCTTCATCTTCTTAACTGAGGTTGAATCTGACTTGGCCTCACTCCAGATCTGAGGAGCAGAAGATGTCTCTAGATGATTGCTTTCAACCTACAGTGGCCATTGCATACCAGCAACCACTCCGACTTTACAGAGCAAAATCTAACTCCCATGTGTAGCTTAAATGGCTCAGCAAGGTATTTCTGTCAAGGGTCTTTTCACAAATGAATCAACAAGTTTTAAAAAAATAGTCAGGCAATCTATTTGGACGGCTCAGGCTGGAAACATCAAAGAAAACTTGCCACATTATTCAGAGGTCATCTCCAGATTCTTCAGTTGTTTTCATTCTCACATACACCCTGCTCATAAACATCAAGGCCATTATGTCTACACTGATCATAATCTCTACATCCTGTAGTGATAGCCCTGACATCACTTCTACCTTATGTCAGAATAAAACTGCACTTGTAACATTTTATTGAAGGTGATGTGGGAATGGAAATTAGAAAAGGTTTCAGGAGGATTGTTTGTAGCAGATTGGAGATGTTAAATCATATTTTTGCATTCCAGGAACAGCTAAAACTTTTCCGCTTAAGTGTTGGATTCTAAAGATGAGGTACAGCGCAAATGAAATAACCGAGGTAGGGGAGAGTAGTAGTTTTAATGTTCAACCGTAGCATTGATAATGTGGTTGAGTATATTGATGGGTTAGGGAGGATTTTGCCCTTCACAGGATTGCAGTCTATGGAGAGTCAGGTATACCTTCTGCCCTGCCGTTGAAGGATTCCCAAGCTATCTTAGAAAATTTTCCAACTATTTCCTACTTTCGAGGTGATGATTCTCCTGTTAAAAGTCATGTTGCTCAGAGCCATTCTGAGCACCATGAGCTCAACAAATGCCACCAGGCAATAGGATTAAAATAAACAATGCTGGAAACGCTCAGCAAGTTAGGTAGTATCTAGGCAAAGAGAGACAGAGCTACTGTTTCTGGATAAAGGTTCTCCATCTGAAAATTCTTATCTCACTTTCTTTAAACTGAACTATAACTTTCAAGTCAAGTCAAGTCACTTTTTATTGTCATTTCAACCATAACTGCTGGTACAGTACACAGTAAAAATGAGACAACGCTATTCAGGACCTTGGTGCTACATGAAACAATACAAAGATTACACTGGACTACGTAAAACAACACAAAAAGAAACTACTCTAGACCTACCCAGGACTGTATAATGTGCAGAAAACAGTGCAGGCAATACAATAAATAATAAACAAACCAATGGGCATAGTAGAGGGCGGTAAGTTAGTGTCAGTCCAGTCTCTGGGTATTGAGGAGTCTGATAGCTTGGGGGAAGAAACTATTACATAGTCTGGTTGTGAGAGCCCGAACGCTCCGGCCTTTTCCCAAATGGCAGGAGGGAGAAGAGTTTGTATGAGGGGTGCTTTGCTTTCCTATCCAAAGGTGCTACCTAACCACTGAGTTTTTCCAGCATATTCTGTCTTTGTTTCAGTTTCTCTGTTCATGTTTATCTCTCGATCAGTTGCCTTGCATCCTCAGTTACTACTTAACAGTAACCCTGATTCCGAACAGAAGGAGATGCAGTGTAGTAAAATAACAAGCCACATCTAACACAGGAAACTTCCCAACACAGCAAGAAAGAGTTGCTTCAACATCCCAAAATAATTTAATATGCATTATTATCCTTATATGGTAATCAATTCATTCCCAGGAGCAGAAGTAATTTTCATTTTGATTGCACGTCATCAGCAGCACTGAATTTTCTAGCGTGTCAATTTAGTATCTCAGTAACCTTTCCCTATTTTCAATGACCATATTGGCCTTGTTTAGAAAGGGATGTATATGTAATGTAATTTACTCCACAGAGAACACCTCAAAACAGATTTCTAATCACATCTCTGAACTGCATGTGATATTTTCTTCTCATAATATTTCAAAGGACTGACTCAATTGCTGTTAAAATTTAGTTGTTCATACCTTAAACACATGCAAAATGCAATCCAATCCTAGATATCTTCTCTAACTTTGGAGTCTATTTTTATAAGTGTTAGAGATTTTTACATTGATGTAATGCCAATTGGAAAATAGCATTTTTTGGCTTGGCACTGTGTCTAGCCATCGTCAACATTAATTTTTGACACAGCTTTCACTCAGATTTTGAACTCAGCAAAATGATTTTGCTGATGCTTTCTGTCATTGGACCAAAAGAACAGTTGGACCAAATGATGCAACCAATTAACTAATGTAATAATCTCTTTTCTGGAAATTACTAAAAGTAGAATTATAAATCAGCAGACTTTCTCATGTTTATGAATTGGATTTTAACATCAGTTTTTTACTGACATAAACATGCCCTGACAAAAGCATGGACACAATCGTTTGGAGGGACTAATATATGGATGGATAAGTAAAAGGAGGTATGTTCTGGACAGGACTTTGGATACACTCTGAAACGTTTTGCACTTGTTGGATCTTCAAGATTAACAAAAGGTGCTGGGTCACCCAGTTGGAAAAAAATGTTTAGTAATTTTATTTGCTATCTGCTGTTCCAAGACCAAAGACTGATTTTATTCTCATTAGCCAAAGTGACTGATCATTTTCATTTAAAAGAAAAGATTTGTCGATTGGTCTCTGAAGGCTGATGAGTCTGTTCATTTTTGAACAGGCCTAAAAGCATCTAATACACCATGCTCCATATAAATCTTACAGCAAATGGTTTTATCTGATCAGTGGGAGCTGAACTAGAGCTGGCAGAGTGTCAATTCGCTCAGTGCAAGAATGCTTTGCAATGACAACTAACTGATTTTTTCAGCCCATAACCAGTGCACAATCTTTACAGCAGATAATGGTTAGATGTTAGTAGTTTGAGAAAAATTACCAGTGACTTTCGTTGGGAAGGCATATGTATGCCTGGAATTTCCAAGTAATTATAGTATTGGTTAACCACTAAGTCATAGTAGATCATCATCATAGTCACCCACAAATCTATGTGCAACACACTGGAGAGCTCAGGGGTTGGTTTCCTAAATTGTTTTGACAATTTTGCAATGTTAGTTTCAAAACAAAGATGCTATAGAAGGTTTATATTCCTTTAACTGCAAAATATCCAAACTAGGAGCAGGAGATGGCCACTCAAATCACTCAACCTTGCTCTGCTATTTAATGCTTATGGTTGATCAGATTATAACCTCAGTTTTACACTCCTGTGCACATCCAGCAATTTCTTAACCTTCTTGATTATCAAAAATCTCTCTACTATTGCCTAAGAAGTATCCAAAGACTCTCCTTTCATCTCCCTCTGAGGAAGATAATTCCAAAGACTGAAAATAAATTCACTTTATCTCTGTTTTAAATATACTACACATTATGCTTTTGTTTAAAAAAAGTGACCTCCAATTTTAGATGCTCCCACAAGAGGAAACTTCCAGCCTGCCTAGAACTCCTTGCATCTTGTATGTTTCAATCAACTCCTCCATACAACTCTTTCAAAGCCTGCAGAAACAATCTTAATCAGTCCAATGCTGTCCTCCAAAGACAGTCTACATTATTCCTGATCTACTAAAACTTTTCTAAACTTCCAACATTTTAATTCCCTCTTAAATAAGAAGACCACTGCTATATATAGTATTCTGGATATGGTCTCACTTGTTTATAAGGAGCATAAGTTTCCTACTTTTGCATTCAATCCTATTAGCTTTTCTAAATATTCGCTGAACCTGCGTAATAGCGTTTTGCAAATTACACACCAGGACAATCTGATGATTCAGCCGCTCAGAACACTCTAATCCCTCACCATTTAAATCATAATCTTCTTATGTTTTATTTTTCCTACCATTTTGGATAATTTCATATTTTCTTCATTTTGCATCCCACTTATCAGATCTTCGCATGTTCACTGAAGCTGTCTACTATTCTTTTACAGGCTGCTTACTTTCTCTTCACAACTTGCTTTCCCACCTTGCTTTGATAATGAACCATAAAGGAGTGAATACTTTGAAGTTTAGATTTGTTTCGTGCATTCTTTAACTTCCTTATGAAGTAGAGGCATTGATGAGCTTTCTTGGCCATGGACCAGGCATAATGCAACTTAATGTTCCTACTTCTAAATTTGATGCCCTGACCGAAGAGTTCATTTTATCATTAAAGAGGTACATTCAAGAGTCTGATAACAATGGAATAGAAGCTGTCCTTAAGCCTTGTAATACATGCTTTCAGGCTTTCATATATTCTGCCTGAGGGGAGAGGGGAGAAGAGAGAATGCCTCAGGTGCGTGGTTCTTTCATTAATCTGGCTGCTTTACTGAGAGAACAAGAAGTACAGGCAGAGGCCATGGAAGGGAAGCTGATTCCTACAATTCTCCAAGCTGTGCCCACAACTCTCTTCAGTTTCTTGCAGTCAAGTGCAGAGAGCCGCCAAGCATCCAGACAAAATGCTTTGTTTGGAGCATCGGTAAAAATTGGTAAAAGGGGACACACTGAATTGCTCAGTGGATCATGAGCTTGGTATCAGGTCTGAGGGATTGGTCTTCAGACACTGGAGTGGTGGGAAGTGAGATAGGAGGAGGGAGCAGTAATCAGTGTTTAGTGAAAGGAGCAGAATGTGGCAAGCATTACCAATGTTTAGTATAAAGCAAATTTTGTTGCACAATTCAACTGTAATGGTAATGAAAGCAAGTATAAATCAGGAAATTAAAGGCACATGTAAAGTGGATCATGCAATAATCAGGCGAGAACTTAATTTACACATACAATGAACAAAGCTCCATTAGCAATAATAGTCTGGAGAGCACATAAGAGATATGTTAGTATATTAAGGGATTAAAGAGAGCACTGACTACTTCTGATCTGGCATTTTGCAATGAGAAAGGGTTAGTTAATAATATGGTGGTTAAGGGGCATGTAGAGAATTCTGTATAAAGATGAAAGTGACTTAGCTCAGCATGAAACCAGGGTATTAAATCTAAACAAAAGAAACTACGAAGTATGTGTCGGTTATGGTAGATTGGGAAAGCAATTTAAAGGGGTATACATTTGTAAGCATTGCCCAACATAATTGATGGATGTTTGCAGCAAATATACAATATATATCTTTTAAAAGCACAAGACACAGGAGGGAATTGACACACCTATTTCAAACAATTAAAATGTGAGAGCGAAAAAAAGGCTTATAATAAAAAAATTGGAATTCAGTGACTGTGGACCAAGATAAGGAAAGGGAAAATAGAATAAATGACTGATCTAGCAATAAACATAAAAACAAACGGCAGAAGGTAAAAGGAAAAGATTTGTCAAAAGTTAATATTTACTAGTGGATTGAGACAGGAGAAATTATACTGGGGAACAAGGAAATGGTTGATGAATCAATGTTTATGTCAGGCTTTACTGATAAGGAGAAAAATAACACTGAAATAAAAGTTCAAGCATGACCCAATGCTTGCAGATACAATTTAAAGCACAAGGTACTATAAATATTTAAATGAGAGGCTTTTGTCCTCTCATTTTCTGTTCTTCTTTCAAAATGTTAACATCTACAATTTTATTTTATTTTACAATAAGGTACACTGGCTATATACATGTAATTTTACATTGAGTACAATATTTAAGGTTTACGGGATCTGAGTCCTTTTCAGCAGTTTGATTCACTGTCAATGTGGTAACAAGAGAGCATTATTGACTTTATTCAGGTCAGCACGGAACTAGGTGCTTAATTAGTATTGCTCAGAGTTGCTCAGGATTTATTCAGCCATATTTTTAGCGCAGAGCAACACTTCATTTGGAACCATGCATTCACAAATGACTTAATTTCTTATTAGTAAAATAAATAATCTTTTTAATATGTTGTGCTATGAGTCACCGTTAAATTAAAATTGGTAAAACAAATTTAAAAGAAAAAAATGGAGAAGAGTTCCAGTTTCTTTTTACTCACTGATGAGACCTCAGGTGTAACGTAATAGCATGAAAATAGCTTTATTTTATAAGGTTTTTATAAGGTTGAAACTTTACTTCCTGTTTATTTCAATTCTTCTGAGAAAACTTAGGTGTCACCCTCTTTTGCAGCTTCTTCAAAGTATTAATCACATCAGCCATTGATAATTCAGTGTCTCTGCAAGGTAAAATGTATTTTAGTAAGTTAGTTGCTCCTTTCCTTTAATTTTACTCAGTCCTAATTTTTTTTTAGAAAAGTGAAGTCATGGCACCCCATCAACTTTTTGATGAAACTGTTCATAACATAACATGGGAAGGAAAAGAGAGAAGATCCCAAAAAGTGAACTTAGAGAGCGAGGGAGATAGTTGAAAAGCAGGATTCTCAAGTTAGTAATGTCTGGATTGCTGCCTATGCCACATGCCAGTGAGGGAAAGAGTAGGATGATCTGGCAGATGAATGTGTGGCTCATGAATAGGTGCAGGGAGCAGGTTTTCAGATTTATGGATCATTAGGATCTCTGCTGAGAAAAGTACAACCTGAGTCAGGAGGATGGGAGTCAGAGTGATCCGGTTGAGGTTAGGGATGGTGGTTTACATGTAGAAGTAGCGTGTAGTAAGACTGTCAGGAAGCACAGGCAGATGATTGGGCAACATTGCAGGCAGTGGGATAGTCTGCAGTGTTAAGGGGGACAAAATTGAAAAAGATGACAAATACAGGGCTGAAGGTGTTATATCTGAATGCATGCAATGTACAAAATAAGGTAGATGATCTTGTAGGGCAGTTAGAGACCGGCAGGTATGATGTTGCAGCTATCAGGAAGTCATGTCGGAATTGTGGTTGGGAGCTTAATATCCAAGGGTATACAACCTATTGGAAGGACAGGCAGGTAGGTAGAGGAAGATGACTGGCTCTGCTGGTAAAGAATGAAATCAAGTGTTTAGAAAAACAGTAACATAGAATTGGAAGATGTAGAATTCTTGTGGGTAGAGTTAAAAAACTGCAAAGCTAAGAAGACCCTGATGGGAGTTATATACAGCAGTGAGGATGTGGGCTATAAATTATAACAGGAGATAGAAAAGGCCTGCCAAAGGAGTAATGTTATGATAGTCATGGGGGACTTCAATATGCAGATAGATTGGGAAAATCAAGTTGATGTTGGATCATAAGAGACAGAATTTGTTGAATGCCTCCAAGATGGCTCTTTGGAGCAGCTTATGGCTGAGCCCACTAGCGGTCAGCATTTCTCAATTGAATGTTGTGTAATGAGCTGGATATGATTAGAGAGCTTAAGGTAAAGGAAACCTTAAGAAGCAGTGATCATAAAATGGTAGAATTCACTCTGCAATTTGAGAAGGCAAAACCAGCATCAGATATATCAGTATTAGAGTATGGTAAAGAGAATTATAGAGGCATGTGAAAATCACTGGAGAATCTCTTGAAGGATACACTAGTAGGGGTGACAGCAGAGTAGCAAAAGCTAGAGCCTATGGGGGCAACTTGGAAGGTGCAGAATAGATACATCCCAAAGAAGAGTATTCTAAAGGCAGGATGATGCAACTACAGCTGAAAAGGGAAGTCAAAGCCAACATAAATGCCAAACAGAGGGCACATTATACAGCAAAAGTTAGTGGCAATTTAGAGGATTAGGAAAGAGACCTATCCTGAGAATGGGTATTGACCATTACAATATCGTTAGAGACCGTGGCAAAGGATGCAATAGAACTGCAACTTTGGCAGGCAGGGAGAGATTTTCAACAATTGTCTTGTCATAAGCCTATCTGCAAATAGAGATTGAGGAGTTAAGCAGGAAGTTCGCACAAGGGACTGCTTCAGTATAATTGTCCTGCCTTTGGCATTGTATCAGCTCCAGCAATTTGGCAAAGAGCAATGGACCAAGTGCTCCAAGATACCCAAGGAACACAGTGTTACTTTGATTACGATTGGCAAGAATGATGAAGGGCACCTCCAGAACCTTGCTAAAGTGCCTACCAGACTGAGTGAATATGGTCTGCGAGCAAAGAGGGAGAAATGTGAATTTTTCAAGAATGATACCTCATATTGTGTACATGTCACTGACAACACAGTTTACATAAGTCACAAGAAAGACTGAAGCAGTATTACAGGCAACCAAACCAGAAAATGTGGCTCAACTCAGGTCATACTTGGGCCTTGTAAACTAATACCACTGGTGTCTCCCAAGCATTGCTACAGTGATGCACTGTCACAGAAAGGAGCAAAGTGGGAATGGTCAGAAAGATGTGAAAGAGCATTCAAGAAAACAAAGAGACTAATAACGTCAGATGAACTGCTCACCTTTTATGACCCATTGCATCAGACTGGCATGTGAAGCATCTCCTTATGGCATTGGAGTCATTTTGTTGCAGGCTAGGAAAGGTGGATCTGAACGGCCAATTGCATTTGCATCATGATCACCGATGTGCGTAGTTGCATTCTGCACTCAGATTGACTGAGAGGCCTTTAGTCTAGAATGGGAAATAAAGAAGTTCTACCACTACCTCTATGGACAAAAGTTCACACTAGTGACAGATCGCCAGACCCTTGTGTCAATTTTCAATCCCAGGAAGGGAATTCCAGAGATGATTGCTACCCAGCTATAACATTGGACTCTGTTCCTTGCAGCCCACTCTTATGACATAGATTTCAAGGGCACCAAACAACACAGCAACACTGACAGCTTGTCACATCTTTCACTACTGGCAACGGAAGAAGGAAAGTCTTCAAAGTCTTCAAACTGTAACCCAGCGGAAGGCCAGTTTGCCTGAACTATAGCCTGGCCTGAAAGGTGTAGGAGTCGATTGTTAAGGATGTGGTTTTGGGATACCCGAAGGCACACAATAAAATAGGCCAAAGTCAGCATGGCTCCCTTAATGAAAAATCTTGGTGGACGAATCTGTTTGAATACTTTGAGAAAATAATGGGCAGGAAAGTCAAAGGAGAATCGGTTGATGTGGTGTACTTGGAATTTCAGATGGCTTTTGACAAGGTGTTGTATATGAGGCTGAGAAACAAGATAAGAGCCCATGGTAGTAAGGGAAAGATATTAGCATAGATAGAGCATTGGCTGATTTGCAGGATGCAAAGTGAGGAAATAAAGGGATCCTTTACTGATTGGCTGCAAATGACTAGTAGTGTTCCACAGGGAACTGTGTTGGGATAACTTCTTTTTACGTTGTATGTCAACAATTTGCATGATTAAGTGCTTTGTGGCCAGGTTTGTGAATGATTTGAAGATAGTTTGAGGGGCAGGTGATGAAGCAGAGAGTTGTAGAAGGATTTGGACAGGTTCGGAAAACGGGCAAAGAGGTGGCAAATGGAATATAGCAGAAGGAAGTGTATGGCCATGCATGTTGGTAGAAGTAATAAAAGCATAGCCTATTTTCTAAGTGGGCAGAATTTAAAAATCTGAGGAGCAAAGGAATATGGGAGTCTTTGTGCGGGATTCCATAAAGGTTAATTTGGAAGTTGAATCAGTAGTGAGGAATGCAATATTAGCATTTATTTGAAGAGGACTAAAATATAAAAGTAAGGATATAATGTCGAGGCCTCAATTGGTGTATTGTGAGCAATTTTGGGTCCCTTATTTAAGAAAGGCTTCAGAGGAGCTTCAAGGGAATGATTTTGGGAATGAAAGCGTTATTATATGAGCAGCCATTAAAAGCTCTTGGCCTCTTCTCGCTGGAATTTAGAAGAATGAGGGGGATCTGATTGAAACAAATTGAACATTGAAAGGCCTAGATAAAGTGGATGCGAATAGGGTGTTCCCTTTGGTGGAGGAATCTGGGACCAGAGGGTACAGCCTCAAAATAAAGGGTGTCCATTTTGAAGAGCGATAAGGAGGAATTTTGTTAGCCCGAGGCTGGTGATTTTGTGGAATACGTTGCCACAGGTGACTGTGGAGGTAAGGTCATTGGGTGCATTTAAGGTAGAGGTTCTTGATTAGTCATGGCATGAAAGATTACAGGGAGAAGGTAGGAGAATGAGGTTGAGAGGGAAATGGACTAGCCATGATGAAATAGCAGATTAAGTCATATTTAAGTTTACTAACAACACCACTGACTTTCGTGATGAATCAGAATGTAGGAAGGAGATTGAAAAGCTGACAGAGTGGTGCCATAACAACAACCTCTCACTCAACGTCAGCAAGCCCAAGGAGCTGATTATTGACTTCAGGAGGAGGAAAACAGAGGTCCATGAGCCTGTCCTCATCAGGGGATCAGAGGTGGAGAGGGGTAGCAACTTTAAATTCCTCAGTGTTAACCATTTTGGAGGATCTGTCCTGGGTCCAGCATGTAAGTGCAATTGTGAAGAAAGCACAATGGCACTTCTAATTTCCTAGAAGTTTGCAAAGATTCAGCATGACATCCAAAATTCTGGCAAACTTCTATGGATGTGTGGTAGGGAGTACATTGACTAGTTGCATCACGGCCTGGTATGGAAACACCAATGGCCTGGAACAGAAAATCCCACAAATAATAGTGGATATGGCCCAGTCCATCATGAGTAAAGCCCAGTGAGCACTTCTACATGAAACACAGTCACAGGATCTATCATCAAAGACCCCACCATCCAGGCCATGCTCTCTTCTCGTTGCTGCCATCAGGAAGAAGGTACAGCAGCCTCAGGACTCACACCAAGAGGTTCAGTAACAGTTATTACCCTCCGACCATCAGACTCTTGAATTAGAAGAGTAACTTGCCCCGTCACTGAAATATCCCTACAACCGATGCACTCACTTCCAAGGAAACTTCGTCGCATGTACTTGATATTTATTGCTTGTTTGTTTATTTATTTATATATCTTAAATTTTATATTTGCACACTTTGTTGTCTTTTGCACATTGGTTGTTTGTCCTGTTGGGTGTGGCTGTTCATTGGTTCTATTGTATTTCTTTGATTTACTATGTATGCCCGCAAGAAAATGAATCTTAGGGTTGTACATGATCACATATATGTACTTTGATAATAAAATTCAATTTGAATCTTGTAATCAGATCATTCATCAGTGTTGTTTTATCACAGGATCTATGTGGCGTTCGCCTGTTTTCTCAATACTGACGCCGTCCCGAAGGAGCTTCATACAGAACATTTTGTTCTTCGTTTTTTAGAACTGATATGAAATCACCTCCTATCATTGCTCAGTCTTGCTTTATATAATATCAGCCCTATCCAGGGTTTAAGAATCCACACTTGGCACCAGTACTTTGTTAATGGGCAAATCCCTCTTGTAAGCAGACATGGTGAGAATTCTTAACCCAGGCTATATTTCCTAGCCTAGAGGAAGCAACTTGCTGAGAGGCTTTTTATGAAGTATTTATATAAATGTCTGCTGCAATGAGATGCAAGCTGCTGTTTAATTAACTCTTATGTAATCAGCAGAACTACTGTGATTCCCGAGGCTTGAGCAGAGTGCGAACTTTCTGGTGCCAACCTGAAATCTTGCTGACAGAAAGATCAGAGCCAAGGCTTAAGATTCAATTTCCAGTAATGATAACAGACATGATTTAGATTAACTGGCTTCCAAGGAATTAAATCCACATTTATTACATAGAACCATAGAACATTACAGCACAGAAACAGGCTATTTGGCCCCTCCTGGCTGTGCTGAACCATTTTCCTGCCTAGTCCCACTGACCTACAGCTGGACCATATCCCTCCATACACCTCTCTTCCATGTACCTGTCCAAGTTTATCTTAAATGTTAAAAGTGAGCCCACATTTACCACTTCATCTGGCAGCTCATTTCACACTCCTACCACTCCGTGTGTGAAGAAGCCCCCCCCCCCAATGTTCCGTTTAAACTTTTCCCCCTTCACCCTTAACCCATGTCCTCTGGTTCCCCCCCCCCCCCCACTTCATACAGATGAGTATATCTGCAGCTGCTGTAAGTCCAAGCAATGCACACAAAATGCTGATGGAGGTTAGCAGGTCAGGTGGCATCTATGGTGAAGAGTACAGTCGACGTTTCAGGCTGAGACTCGCCATCAGGACTTCATCATCTTATACAGGCTGAACTATTTTTTCACTTACTAAGATTAATGTACTTAGGAATAGTGAGATTTCTTTTTTCTTTTATCTGATTAACATTTCTGAATGTTTTTAATATAAGAAATGCTGTTTTGGATTAAAGCAAAGAAAAATGTCCATTAAAAAGTGAGAGCTTTTGGCCTTTATAAATCAAAATATTGAGTATAAGAGTTGGAATGTTGTGGTGAGGTTGTATAAGGCATTGGTGAGGCCAAATTTGGAGTATTGTGTGCAGTTTTGGTCACCAAATTACAGGAAGGATATTAATAAGGTTGAAAGAGTGCAGAGAAGGTTTACAAGGATGTTGCTGAGACTTGAGAAACTGAGTTACAGAGAAAGGTTGAATAGGTTATGACTTTATTCTCTGGAGCGTAGAAGAATGAGGGGAGATTTGATAGAGGTATATAAAATTATGATGGGTATAGATAGAGTGAATGCAAGCAGGCTTTTTCCATTGAGGCTAGGGGAGAAAAAAACCAGAGGACATGAGTTAAGGGTGAAAGGGGAAAAGTTTAAAGGGAACATTGGGGGGGGGGTGCTTCTTCACACAGAGAGTGGTGGGAGTGTGGAATGAGCTGCCAGATGAAGTGGTAAATGTGGGCTCACTTTTAACATTTAAGAAAAACTTGGACAGCTACATGGATGAGAGGTGTATGGAGGGATATGGTCCAGGTGCAGGTCAGTGGGACTAGGCAGAAAAATGGTTCGGCACAGCCAAGAAGGACCAAAAGGCCTGTTTCTGTGCTGTAATGTTCTATGGTTCTAAATAGTTGACTCAGCATTAACTGATCCCTTTAAAAGGAGCTAGAATCAAAATATGCAGGGAAGTTACACTGCAGATTGCAAAAATGTTTAGGATTGCCTCATCTTGGAAATCAACAGTTGAAATTTATTTTCATTTATTTTCATTTTGCAATTTTGTGTGAAAGCAAATGTACTGCTCAATTTCAATCCCTTTGCCTTACCATTTACCAATAACATCTTGCTTGCTGATGGCCAGGAAGCAATATAGGAAGAAATACAGTCGACATTTCAGGCCGAGACCCTTCGTCAGGACCACCAGCATTTTGTGTGTGTTGCTTGAATTTCCAGCATCTGCAGATTTCCTGGTGTTTGCTTGCTGATGTCTCAGTTGTGTTCAAGCAGATCCAATCAACATCAGTACTGCTTTGGTCCAAATATGAATGACTAAGTTAAATTCCAGAGATGAAGTAAAAATTATTGTCCCTGGTATTAAGCTGAAATTTGGTCAAATGTGTGTGACCCTCAGGCTCGCCCAGCTCATGTTTATCTAGGGGAAACAGCCTTCAGCCCCACCAAACTGGGAAATCACGTTTGTGTGGATGCTGTGTAGCATATCCCCAGTCACAAACCCACAACACAAAATATCAGACAGTAAACCATATGCAATTAAATGATTGAACTTTATGAATCTTAATTGGAATATAGGGTTAGTAATGAAAATTTTAAAAAGGGCCCAATTCAAGTCAAAGTTCGCATTGGCTCACTCTAGTCATTCTTCCACCATGAGCCTCCTCTGAGCATCACCAACCTTTAGACCCTCCAGTCCCAGTCCCTTCGGTCCGGTGCTCTACCAGCTCTCTCCGCACGTGTCTTCCCTCTTCATCTCTCCTCGACCAAAGACTGTGTAAAAAACATCCTTCCAGGTACACAAGACAAAGCAGCAATCTCCAATTGGCTAACATGCATGCTACAGTCCTGTTATCTCCAGCCATAACCCAAACATTGCTGCTACAGAGGAACCATTACCTCAGCAGTGAACGTTACAGGGAAGCCATTACATTAGCCTTAGCAGTGAAACATTACAAAGAAGCCATTACATGTGATACCCAGCAGTCCCTGCTAAAACTGAGATGAAATGGTGTCATAACTAGCTCAAAGAAAGCTGGTTGTTATTATTGGAGGTTAATCATTCCTGGATGTACTGTGTTATGTACCCGTGACACGTGACAGTGGTGTACTTGTCATGTGACAGGTGTTGAAGCTATACTGGACTTGAGGTAATGGTCTGGTGATGGTGGAGTGATGTCATTTTCCCGCCAGTAGAGGTCATGTGACAGGTTTTTTTTAACAGGGTATAAAAGGAGGACCCCTCCCTGTGAGGAGAGGCAGTTCGTGGCTGGATTTGCCATTTTGACTTCATGCCACTGCGTGATTTAATATTATGACGCAGTGTGGTTGAAAGATGGAGTTTTATTTAATGCCTAAAGTTTAAAAGGTCATTGCCAGCAGTTTCTTTATAATACTGTGATGCACCATCAATAACTCTCTGAGACGTGAGACGAGATATATGCTTTTATTGACTGGAAGAACAAGCATCAATTGACCACCATGCTACATCCTGGAGACTGAGAGGCAGGGCTCAGGCCCCAATCACCTTTATACCGGGGTCTGTGGGAGGAGCCACAGGAGCAGTCAGCCGGGGGGGGGGGGGGGGTGGTGTGAAAAGACAGGTATATGTAGTTCACCACATACTGCTAGTTAAAAATCAGTGGAGAGTGAAGATTGGAGTTTGGGAGTTAAAAGATTGAGGAAAGTCAATTTCGACAGTGAAACAAGTTCGACCTTGTTTGAACCTCATTCGGAAGGAATTCGTTGGCTGTCCCCGTGTTAATCCCTGTGAATAGTAGAAAGGATTGGGAACAGTTTTGTCAAGGAAAGGTCAGTGCCTTTAGGCCGTTTCATTTACCATCTTCATAAATTCTTCGTGGGAAAAGTATAGTTCGACTGAGAATCGCAGCGACTCGACGTCAAAGAGAATTTAAATTGTCTAAAAAATTCTCTCCTTTAATGGACTGTAAGCATTTTGAACTTTTGCAATACTACTTTGAAGAACTGTTTTTGCAACATCGCTTTACAAACAGTTTAAGCTTCATTGCTTTAAGAACTGTTTAAGCTGCCGCACAGCAGTTGACTTCCAGTTACGTTAGTTGTTTGTTTACTTCTGGGGGTTTGTTTTTCAGTGTTTAATAAATGTTTTATTTGTTATAAAACCCCTGCCTCGCTCATGTATTTATTGTTGCTGAATCCATAACAACTGCAGAAGCTCCTTAAGGCTGTATTCATTTTCTAGTACTTCATTTATTTCTTTCCTTCCATCATAAGGATAAAAGCAAGGTTCTTTGGTGATGATTTTACTGTATTTATTTGCATTCATGCTTCCTTACATAACAAGGAGGTCTGTGTCCAATCACTCCCAAGTCTTTCTGTACAACAACATTCTACAGTCTTTCACCATTTTAATAATAATCTGCTTTTCAAATTTTTTTTACTTCCTTCCAAAGTGCCTACCTTGCATTTACTAATGCTGTACTCTATCTGCCAGATCCTTGCCCACTTAGTTAACCTATCTATAACCCTCTGCAGACGTTCCACATCCTCTACACAATTTGCTTTTCTACTAAATTTGCAGCAAGCTTAGATACGCTACACATGGTTCCTTCCACAGTATAAGAGTATAAGCTTAAGGAAGTGATACTGCATGTATATAAAACTTTAGTCAGACTGCACATGGAGTATTGTCTGCAGATTTGGTCGCCCCAAGTTAGAAGCAATGTGGAGCTAGTGGAAAAGGTGAAGAAGAGATATACTAGGATAGATTAGAAGGTATGAGTTTCTTGCCTGGATTCAGAGGTATGAGCTAGGAGGAAAGGTTTGACATATGCGTTATTCTCCCTAGAGCAGGGGTGTCAAACTCAAATACACAGTGGGCCAAAATTAAAAAACCGGTACAAGTCGAGGGCCGGACTGGTTCAGCGTTTTTTGCAAAACTTATTGAAATGAATTTATTACACATATTAACCTGGAACTAACAAAGCTTAGGTTATTGCCTACAAAAACAACATTGAACATTAAATAAATAAAAAATCAGTTGCATTTATTTCTTATGGCTTTATCTGCAGCTTTTCCGGAGTAATTTCTAATGAAAACATTTTTCCACAGGCCAACACTCTGTGATTCACACTAGTCTAAGCCAGATACTTGGCATCTCATCTTGGATACAAATTCATCAATGTTTGGAGTCAGGCTCTGAGCTGAAGAAATCCTCAGAATTGAGTGAAGGTGTTCATCAGAAAGACGACTCCTGTGTGATGTTTTGTTTATCTTCATCAAAGAGAACAGTTGTTCACACAGATATGTGCTGCCAAACATAGAGAGCATTTGAGCAGCTTGGGTACGCAGCTGGGGCATTGTTTCGGGAATGAAAAGTAGAAACTGTGAAGCACCCACCGAGTCATACTTTGCCTTGTGTGTGTCACTACATTGGAGTTCAATCAGCTCCATTTGTATGTTGGTTGGTGCGCTTTCCACGTCAGCTGCAAATGGATTACTGAGCAGTTCAAACCTGCTTTTTTGGGCTTCAAAGTCGGCAAATCACCGTGTGAAGTCGGCACCAAGTATGCTAAGTTTTTCAGCAAACTTTGCACATGGGAACACTGCGGTAGAAACCTGCTCTTTCATAGTTTGGCAACACGGAAAATGGCTCAAGTTTTCTTGCTGCATCTGCGTCTCCCACAGGCGCAGCTTGGTTTTAAAAGCCCTCACTACAGCGTACATGTCTGTGATCACACGACCCCGCCCCTGAAGCTGCAGGTTGAGTGCATTGAGATGGCTCGTGATGTCACACGGAAACGCCATTTCACAAAGCAACTTTTTATCCCGGAGCTCTGTTGTGTCTTTCCCTTTGCTTTCCATGAACTGACAGATCTCCTCACGCAACTCGAAACATCTTTTCAGCACTTTTCCTTGGCTTAACCATCGCACCTTTGTGTGATAGGGCAAATCATTATATTCTGAACCGAACTCTTCCAGAAACGACTTGAACTCGTGGTGATTTAAACCTTTGGCTCTTATGAAGTTAACTGCTTAACTGCTTAACTGCTTAACATATGGTGCTCATTATATGTTCCATTTTCAAGGCTTTGCCACACAACGATTCCTGGTGTATGATGCAGTGATAAGCTGTCAGCTCACCTGCGCCGTTTTCCTCCCGCATCTTCTCCCGGATCCTGCCCACCAATCCACTCTTTTGACCGCACATCGTGGGCGCTCCATCTGTCGTCAGTCCCACAAGTTTATCCCAAGCCAGCCTCATTATATTTACACATCTGGATACCTCTTCAAAGAGATCTTTTCCGGTAGTTGTGCCATGCATTGATCTTAATCCCAAAAGTTCCTCTGTTACACACAGACTTGAGTCCACTCCATGAATGAAAATTGACAATTGGGCAGTATCAGAAGTGTCCCTGCTCTCATCCACAGCAAGGGAATATGTGATGAAATCTCTTCCCTTCCCCACCAGCTGTTGTTGTAGATTGATGGCAAGCTCACGTACACGGTCAGCAACGGTGTTTCTGCTCAGGCTCACATTTGAAAATGCTTGCCTTTTATCTGGGCACACGACGTCGCAAACTTTCATCATGCAGTTTTTAACAAATTCTCCCTCGGTAAAGGGCCGGGCTGATTTAGCGATCTCTGCTGCCACAATAAAACTAGCCTTTACAGCAGCCTCACTTTGTGTTTTGGCATTTGTGAACATAGCCTGCTGTGATGCCAGACTTCTTTTCAGCTCTTCTACCTTCTGGAGCTTCTGTTTCTTGTCCAGATGCTTGTATTTGTCGTGGTGTTTCGTTTCATAGTGTCGTCTTACGTTATATTCTTCAATTACAGCCACACCGTCTCCGCACACAAGACAAACAGGTTTGCCCTTTATATCTGCGAACATATACTCTGCCTCCCACCTGCCTTGAAAACCCCTGTTTTCAAAGTCCACCAGTCATTCTTGGGGTGAGGGATAGCTGAAAGTTGACCACACGTGACTAGCACCATAAGGATGGCGATGAGAGAGTAAGGCAAGCACGAGCAATGCTCTGGCAGTGCATTGTGGGATTTGTAGTATTAGTGGTGCATGCAATATACCGGCGGGCCAGCTCTAATAGAAAAAAAAATTATTCATTAATGATATTCAGGAAATAAACCAGGGAAATCGAATAAACACTAAAAACCCTGAAAACCTGGTACCTGAATAAACTCAGCATTAGCCATATCATACGCCATAGGCGCTTCGATTACTGGGGCCCGCTTTAATAGTAATTAGATATTATCTCGCGTGTCAAAGATAATTCCACCACGGGCCGGATTTGGCCCGCGGGCCTTGAGTTTGACATATATGCCCTAGAGCATCAGAGAGTGAGGGGAGACCTGAAAAACACATGAACATGACCGACACGTGACAGATGCATGAACATGAAGGGAATAGATGGATATAGATGACACAGGTCATTAAGTATCAAAATTGGAACAGCATCATGGGCTGAATGTCTGCCCAGTGCTGTACAGTTATATGTTCTATATGAGTGCCAAGCAATAACCATTTCCAACAAGAGAGAGTTCAATTCTTTATCCTTGGTGTGATATCTCCACGACCCCACCAGATATATTTGTATCTATTACTCTTGAACCGAAAGTTGTTTGGATCAGCTACAGAAATGTGATGAACATAGGAACAAATCAGACTCTGGGTGTGTTAGAGCGAGTGGCTCCTCTCGTGACACCCCAGAGTTGCTCCAACTTCTACAAGACATACCAGGAGTATGATCAAAAACTGGATGAATGCAACTCTAACAACATTCAAAAACTCAAACGTTCTGAAGGCAAATCACACCACTTTATTAGGCACCCTCAGCACTACCTAGAAACAATGGCCTCCGGACTGGTGCATGATGCATGCATTGTGAACTCTCCACAAAATGTACTGCAATATTTCACAAAGGATGTTTCAATCCATGACTTTTATTGCCTCTGAGGTACTGTTGGATCATGTTGCTTTTGTGGCCCAAAAGTTTTTCAGAAATCAAGAACGAGACATAAAACTTGTTTCTTTCGGCCATTTTATTAAAAGTTACAAGAGCAAAGAAGGAGAAGTCAAAGTGTCAAACGAACTAGAAGACTAGACTAAAAAGCAGTTGTGGTCATCTCATATCAGAGTGGAGATATCAGTAAATTCCAGTGATGACAATTAACCTATAAAATAGCCAGATTCAAGAATTTGACACCTGCTACTGAAAACTGAGAAGTTAAAAAAAATACAAAAGTAACTGTACTGGAAAATTCCCTGAACAATTAAATGTATGTTGTGATTGTATAAAAATACAAGCAAGCATAGGAAAGTTAAACTACAAGGAAAATAAAAATTCTATACCACTATCCAACAGTACTCACCAACCTGATCTGGAAATACAGGTTATACTTTCATGTGTCAATATTCCAAACTCCCTGTTTCCCACGCAGACTCCTGTGGTTTACCAAGGCAGCTCATTATCATTTTCTCAAAGGCCATTAATTATTGGCTTTGAGAAAATCAATTATCAATGAATAAAAATGAGAACTCTCTCTCCATTTTGATAATATTCATATATAATGTTAAATAGAAATGTCTCTCCTGTAATTAGCATGTAATGAGCACAGCATAAATAGTGGAATGTTAATAGTATTAAATTAGAAATTTTAATACAATGTAAGTTCATCACCATCCTTCCTCAAAGACTAACATCATTAGCAAGATGACAAAGAATTTCATGTTCTTTTTAAGTTTGAATGTCAATCTCTATGTAAATCTGTAATAATTAGATCTGTGATATTAATTTCTGATCTGAAAATAGATTTTATTAAATATAGTACAGGCTCTTGGGATCAGTTGTACAAAGATCAACTCTCCCTTGAGAAGCACACACAAAATGCAGGAGGAACTCAGCAGGTCAGGCAGCAACTATGGAAATGACATTTTGGGCTGAGTCTGTTCTTCAGGACCGAGCAGGAAGGGGGGAAAGGTCAGATTAAAAAGGTAGGGGGAGGGGAAGGAGGATATCCAGAAGTTGATAGATGAGTAAAAAAGTAAAGGGCTGGGGAGGAAGGAATCAGTGGACCATAGGAGAAAGGGAAGGAGGAGGGAGGTGATAGGCAGGGAAGAAGAGGTAAGGACCAGCATGGAGAATAGAAGAACAGGGGAGGGCGAGGAAATTTTTCTACAAGAAGGAGAAATCAATATTCATGCCATTAGGTCGGATGCCTCCCAGATAGAATATAAGGTGTTGCTCCTCCACCCTGTGAGTGTCTTCATTGTAGCAAAAGGTCAACATATCAGAACGGGAGTGGGAATTAAAGTGTTTGGCCACTGGGAAATTCTGCTTGAAGTGGTCTCCAAATTTACGACATGCCTCACCGATGCAGAGGAGGCCACGTCAGGAGTATCAGACACAATAGCCGACCCTAGCAGATTCACAGGTGAAGTGTTGCTTCACCTGGAAGGACTGATTGGGGCCCTGAATGGATGTGAGGGAGGTGGTGAATGGGCAGCTGTAGCACTTTGGCTGCTTGCCAGGGTAAGTGCTGGGAGGGAGATTAGTGGTGAAGAACGGATGGAGAAGGGAATCATGGAGGGACCGACCCTCATAGAAAGTGGGAGGGGGGAATGTAAAGATATATTTAGTGGTAGGATCCCTTTGGAGACGGTGGAAGTTGTGGAGAATGGTATGTAGAATGTGGAGGCTCAGAGAGTCCTAGGCAAGGACAAGAAAATCTCTATCACTGTTAAGGCGGTGGTAAGATAGGGTGAGCATGGATGTTTGAGAAATAGAGGAGATGCTGGTGAGGGCAGCATCAAGAATGGTGGAAAATATTCTCCCTTAAGAATATTTTTATGCCCATGTTACAGTAAAATATGAAAATTATTTATCTCAATTGGGTTTGGCTTATTCTTCACCATATCCTTTGTAGAACATCCAGGAAACCCCTATAATGTAAAGGTATTTTAAGACTTTCTGCTACGATTTCCACTGTATTTTTATTAAATTGGATTTGATAACTATATTCCAAACATCTGCTGTACAAATAATTTAAGTGGATGAAATTCTACTTTAAATAAAAGGGCAGGACTAAAACAGTATGTGGTAAGGCCCTAAAGTCTGTTGCACAACAAAGAGACCTTGGGGTACACGGTAGGTGCATGCAATAATTCCCTGAAACTAGTGACACAGGTAGACTGAGTGGTGAAGAAGCCCTTTTGACATGCTTGCCTTCATTGGCCAGGGCATTATGTTCAGGAGTTGAAATATTATACTACAATAGTGCAAGTTGCTGGTGAAATCAAACTTGGAGTATTGTGTGTAGTTCTGGTCATCCTTGATGCACCATCAATAACTCTCGGAGACGGGAGGCGAACGATAGGCTTTTATTAGCTCCAAGAGACCACCACACAACATCCTGGAGACTGAGGGAGGAGCAGTGCCTCCAATTGCCTTTATACAGGGGCCACAGGAGCAGTCAGCGGAGGGGCATGTCCAGACAGGTATATGTAGTTCACCACAATCCTGCCACAGGAAGAATGCCTTTGAGTTGAAAAAGGTGCAGAAAAGATTTGGACTGCAGGGCTTGAGTTATAATGAGGGAATGGACAGGCTCGGACTTTCCCCTTGAGCATGGGAAGCTTAGAAGTAACCTTACAGAAGTATATAAAATCATGAAAGGCCATCGGTAACATGAAAGGTCTTGAGAGAGTCTACAGTTAGAGGGTGAAAGGAGAAAAATTTAAAAGGATGATAGACGTGAACATAGTTATAAGATGAAATAGACCTTTGGATGGGTATTTGGACAGGAAAAGTTTTGAAGGATATGGACCAAATACATGCAAAAGGACTTGTTCCGGAAATCACCTTGATTAGCGTGGATGAGTTAGCCAAATGGCTTGTTTCTACCCTGTTTGATAAGTTCAAGGGTGTTGCTTCTAAAAGTTCAATAATCATGGCGAATTGATAAAGATTGGAGAGGTATATAATGTCAGTGAAAGGGAAAGCGACTCATTTATGTATCCATGGCTGCCAATAATAGCAGCTTCTTTATTTCAGCATTTTGATATCCATGAGTAATTACATCATCAGTATCCTCGCTTTACACTTAGATTCCATTGGGAACTACAAGAATGCTGGCAGAGCAGTCACACTGCAGTACTGAGTTTCTAGCTCTCACGAATAACTTAGAGCTACTACTGAATAAAACCACGGTATTAACAGCTACTATAATATGTAAACATAGAGGTCTCCACCCTTTAATCTCTGCATGTGAAGCTGCTTCCAGCTGATTAAATTCCAGGACATTTTTGGGCATATATGTCATTTAACATTATGTTCTTTTGGCAAGGCAGTGACCACGGCAGAGTTCCATTTGTCACCACCCAGTGGCAATTAACAGTTTGTTGTACTTAATCTTTTAAATATTTGTGGGGACCAATTTAGAGCATGTGTACAACAAATCTTAAAATCGGCAACTAGTTGCTGCTGAGCTTCAGAATACAAGTGGAAAGCCGTTGCTGTACTTCTGCATTAGTTCCAAGATTTTTGACCAGTTCGTGTTTACAAATGATCCAGTAACATAAAAGGAATTACAATCTTTGACTTTGGTTTGCACATTAAAGGTTGTTCCCATTAGCTTGAATGTTTTATTGTGTCAAAATTCAATCATTCTTCTTGGCCTAGAGAGAATGTACTGTTGAATTAAAGCCACCGAATTTGTAGTTCCATGGAAGGTCTTGTAGTCATAAAACATAATATTATTTGGAAAATTTTAGAGAAATAAATGCTCCTTCCTCTGTAGAGTTTGTGTTGAAGAGAGAGCTGTTAGTGGAGAAGAGATCCAATGTGGTTCAATATCCTATGCATTTAAGCCTCCATATGCAGTTGACCAAATGATGCAACCGATTCATCCGAGAACAAGTCTGTCGTCTATACATCGGCTTCATCAGTCACCTCAGAAAGTGTAAAACTGAAATTGCAGCAAGCCTTCCTGGAAGCTGGACTGTGTAAGAAGTGGTGGGGACGATGGGATATAGGAGTGGCTGAAGAATAGAGTCTATTGCAACAATTCAAAGAATCTTCTGCTCCTGTTCAGGGGAAGTGCTTTCAAACCTTGTTTTGAAGCTTTCTTTAGGGCTATTGGAACTTCCTAAGTAAGACAAGCTTAATGATTGCTGTGGTGAACTACATATACCTGTCTAGACACGCCCCTCTGCTGACTGCTCCTGTGGCTCCTCCCACAGGCCCCTGTATAAAGGCGATTGGAGGCACTGCTCCTCCCTCAGTCTCCAGAATGTTGTGTGGTGGGCTCTTGCTGCTAATCGTGGTCTCTTGCAGCTAATAAAAGTCTATCGTTCTCCGAGAGTTATTGATGGAGCATCAATTGGTTTACTCATCAATAATATAATCCAGAAGGAATATGACGGTAAATATTAGGTGATGAAGATAAAGAAAAGCCGCATATGGTAGAAATCTGAAATAGAATGCAGGTCACATTGCAGCTGTGCAAAGAGAAACTTTTATGGTAATGGCGCAGTTTTTATCTCTTTTACAGTCCAGTGCAGCCCAAGGCCTTGAATTCCACAGCTCTTACAGTCCTTTGCCTGTATTCTCAGTCTCCGACAGCCCTCTTTTATAGCTGTTATTAACAAGTGACTGTCTCTCTCTGACTGCACACGTTAACTTACTGATCAAATTACCTTATCGCCAGGGAAAATGGCCTCGCTCAGTCAACACATTTCCTTTGACCTATCCACCCTTTCCTTGCCCTCCCTGCAATATAACACTAACATATTTTGTCTCTTTCCCACTTTTCACAAAGGTTCTTTGACCTGAATTGTTTACTTTTTCTCCAACCCCAGATGCTGTCTAACCTGCTGGGAGTTTGCTGGGATTCGACCTTTCATTCCCATGTTCAAAGTCAGATGGAGAAATTGGTCATCTATGAGGACAACAAATCAAACATCTCTAGCACAGTGTCCAAAACCTACTTAAATGTGCTTGGCTGAGCCACTAGCACATTAGTAAACTTTCTGTACATTTCCTATGAAATAATTCAATTTTTCTTCAACTTCTATCATGCCAAATTTTATCCCACTGCCTCTGACACATATAGATTTTTAAAGGAACAAAGGAATACGTTTTTTTGCCCTTGATTATCAGTTCTGTGTTACATCAGCGAGAATCTGCAATGGGCTGGAGTGGGCAAAAAGTTGCTGGAGTTTCCAGTTTTGAATACCTTGAGTAATCCTGTCAAGTCATATTTGCAAATCTGCTCAGTCTTATATGATATCTAGTGATCTTGTACAAAGTTGTTTGGTAGGGAAGCATCAAAGGCAGCTCTAATATGGTGACTTCAGAGGTCAGGGAGGATTTGCCTCCCCCAGGCAGTAAGGTATTAGCAATGCAAGGACAAATTCTTGTATGGAGAATTTAATTCTTTTGTCCTTGCATTGTTAATATTTCCTGGTGTCCAGATGTCTGATTGTGAGAACCCACATCCTACAACTTGGAGCAAGATACTAAAAATCAGACAATATTGGAAGGACTATCGTGTCCATAAGAAGTAGTAACACATTCAGGCCATTCAGCCCTTTGAGTCTGTTCTGCCATTTACTAGGATTATGACTAATGCAACATTTCTCTAGCCCACTTTCCTGCCCTCTCCCCAGGTCCCTCCTTTAATTTGAATCTTAACCCTCAGCTTTAAATATATTGGACTGTGGCTCCACAGCTGTATGTAGCAGAGTTCCAAAGTCATATAACCCTTTAGAGAGAAGAACTTATTCTGTATATCAGCTTTAAATGAGTGCCCCCTTATGCCTGTTGGTCCAAAACTCTCCATGAAACTTTCATCATCTCACCATTCACCTGTATAGTGCTTACAGAATCCCACAGCTCTGACTTCTGTGTAATGGTACTATGTGCTAATCCCAGGACAGATCCTCTGAAACAGAAACTTCAAAGAGTTTAAAGTTAACGTACCTCATCACCTTCAATCCCCTAATGAGGTCTGGTTTCTTCCTCCTGTAGTTAAAAATCAGCTCTTTGGTCAGATCAGACCAGGCACACAGTGAAGGAGCCCGAGATGGATTTAGCCATTTCAGATCTGGTCTTGCTAGTATGATTTTCACCAACATGGAGGTGCACGTTATACTATATGTACAAATAGTTTTAAAGTCTACTCTGCATTTTTGCAATAACAAACAGCCACAACCACTGATACAAACACATGCAAACCACATGCATAGATAAGATGGAGTACCACAAGTCATCAGCATCTAGATTGAAGAAAGACAATTAGTAGCACTCTACTTCTGAATCAGGAAGTCTGTGTTTAGGCTGGAGTTTTAAATACCAACATCATCCATTTATACAATATCAGAAGCATTCTTTGTAGAAATATTCACATTTGAGACCCCAATAATTGCACTCCCAATTTTTGGGGATTGTACAGAAGCTTCAAGCCCTTCTTAATTCAAGTAAGTTTGGACTTTTCAAAAATAACTCCTGTCACCATAGAACTCAGTCTGCAGTGAATCTATACCCTAAATTCAACTCCTTCTATCTGTAGAATTATCTGATCTCAACTAGGTTTGTTACCATAGCAACAGCAATAGCTCTACAATTACAACTGATAAAAACCATCTCTCTTTTGAGCATAATTCATTGACTTCTGCTGGAAACTGTGGTGTGAATGTCAAATTACAATAAAGCACTCCCTGTCATTCAGGTAATCTCAGGCTGGGATTGTTGAGGTTTGAGAGGCCAGCCAGGCCCCCTGACAAAATACATTGAATCACCATCTTCAGGAAATAGGTGAAAATCGACTTCAATCACTGACCAGAGATGTGCAATGTAAGTAAGGTAATGTGTGAAAGTGCAGGAAGTCCCAAGGGCAAAGATAATGCTGTGGGAGAAGATGGCCTGAGAGGCAAATGCCTGAAGACTCAGGTTGAGTTCCAGCTCTTCATAAAGTTGAATGAAACATAGGAAAGTAATACACAAATACACTTGGGTGTAGCAGGTAGCACAAAACTATTACAGTGCAGGGAGTCAGAGTTTGGAGTTCAATCCCAACGTCATCCACAAAGAGTCTGTATATCTTCCCCATGGACTCCGGTTTCCTCCAGCAGTCCAAAGATGTACTGGTTAGTAGGTTAAACGGTCATTGTAAATTGTCCCATGATTAATTTAGGGTTAAATCAGGGGTTGTTGGGTGGTGTGGTTTGAAGGGCTGGAAGGACCTATTCCAAACTGTATCTCTAAATAAAAATAAAAATAAATCTTAACTGTACCACTGTAGTTATTCATTTACCACTATTCTGAGTCTTTTAAGTACATTATGCACCAGGAACATCCAACTCTTCAGCTGTGACACATCTATCATGTACACATGTGTATGGAGCACATTCACACATACATGCAACTCTTCCTAACACAAATGTAGGTCCTAATCATCTTCTGCAGGTAGGTTGCTGGTTTCCATGGGCTCACACAACATGTGACTAGCTGAGTATTGGAAATGATTGAGGAGTACAATGTGCTTACATCCAAATCCCTTTGTATCTCCCTTTCCTTATTCTACAGTCCTTTCTGTCTTCTAACATGGACTGTGGGATTATTCTATTATGGATTTATGAGTATATCCACTAGAAAATTAATCTCAGGGTTGTTTATGGAGACGTATATGTACTTTGGTAATAAATTTATGTTGAACTTTGATTCATCATCAATACTCTACCCCAAATGAAGTATCCCTAGTTAGGGGCTCAGCAGTTGAATTCTCCCATTCAAAAGAAGATGGGTACCTTTGCATTTGTCCCACATGCATTAGCTCAGACCGTGGCACAGCGCAGATAGAGAAGGCTACTTTTAAGCAGAAACCAGTCACTATATATCACTAGTCAGAGCTAGATTCCAGCTAGGCCAAGAAGTAACTTGTTTGCTGGTTTCTTGGAGGATGGATTAGTGCAGTAGATGATATCCCTGGTTGGGACTCAAGGTGCTGGAGTTGGCTTCTACACTGAACCTTTTCCTATAAACTCACCCTGACAAAGAAATTCTTTTCATCACTGTTTATTCCTTTCTCTTTCTTTTCCTGATGATGTGCTGTCATGGCAGGCAGATTTGCAGCATGCACCTGTTGATGGAGAAACATGAGATTCCTTGTAGAGGGTACCGAGGATTCCCTGACAACAGAATCTCAAAGGCTCTCTTCTAAGCTCCTAGAGATCTCATGGCTCAGTTTAAGTGTTTGCTCAGACTGGCACGAGGAGCCATTATCTCCCTGAGAACATCCGAGAAGTGGCTGAAATATGGTTGAATTGTCCAGAAGGACTCAAAACTCACACATCATGCAACCTTCCCATCATCGAGCTTTGAAAGAGTCACAGAATGAGACAACACAGCAACAGGCCTTTTGGCTCAACATGTACGTGCCAACCAAATTGCCCAACAAAGCTGGTCCTGCACTGGCCCATTTCTACATTCCAGCAACTTGACTACATCTGACTTTTCCTATCATACTCCAGTTTCTGGTAACTGGTTCATGGTGAGTTGTGTCTCCCAGTGACCTATTCAGGCAACAGTATTGATTCCTGTGAAAGTAGACTGGCTGAGAATAATCACAGGCCATGTTATCTATGCCCATATCTTCATGAGAATAGTTATTACAAAGGTTTACTGCACTCTCCAGCCATTTCATTAGGGATATTTTTCTGATATTTTTCCATTAATCAAGATATCCTCACCAGATGACTTTGGAGAGAAACAAATTAATTGCTGCCCAATGTGACCGAGTTCAAGAAATCCTGTCACAGTGGGGAATTGTTGGTTCTTGCTCCAATAACGTTTTTTTGACACAGGATATTTTTAGGAAATATACTTTGTAGTTCTTCAATCTAGATGCTGATGACTTGTGGTACTCCATCTTATCTATGCATGTGGTTTGCATGTGTTTGTATCAGTGGTTGTGGCTGTTTGTTATTGCAAAAATGCAGAGTAGACTTTAAAACTATTTGTACATATAGTATAACGTGCACCTCCATGTTGGTGAAAATCATACTAGCAAGACCAGATCTGAAATGGCTAAATCCATCTCGGGCTCCTTCACTGTGTGCCTGGTCTGATCTGACCAAAGAGCTGATTATTGACTAAAGGAGGAAGAAGCCAGACATCCAAAAACCAGACCTCACTAGGGGATTGGAGGTGGAGAAGTAAGTTAACTTTAAACTCTTTGAAGTTTTTATTTCAGAGGATCTGTCCTGGGATCAACACATGGGTACCATTACAAAGAAGTCAGAGCTGTGACTCTACTTTCTTAGATGTTTGTGCAGATTCAGCAAGTCATCTAGAACTTTGACAGACTTCTATAGAGAGTATCCAGACTGGCTGCATCACAGCCACCAATGACCAAGAATAGAAAAGCCAACAAAAAGTAATTGATACAGCCCAGTCCATTACAAGAAAAAACCTCCCCACCATTGATCACATCTACAAGGAGCACTGCCACGAGGAAGCAGCATCCATTATCAAAGACCCCATCATCCAGGTCATGCTCTCTTCTCACTGCTGCCATTGGGAAGGAGGTACCGGAGCCTCAGGTCCCACTCAACCAGGTTCAGGAACAGATATTACCCTTCAACTATGAGGCTCATGAACCAGTGTGGTAACTTCACTCACTCACTCACTTAATCACTGAACTGACTCCATAAACCATGGACTCACTTTCAAAGACTCAACAATTCATGTTCTCAATATTATTTATTTATTAACATTTTTTTGTATTTGCACAGCTTGTCTTCTTTTGCACATTGGTTATTTGTCAGTCTTTGTTTTTGTGTAAATTTTCATTTATTCTTTCATATTTCTTTGTTCTATTGTGAATGCTTACAAGAAGGAATGCCTACAAGCATGTAGATGGAGGGGATGGGTGGTTCTGTTGGTTAGAAACCAACCTCTGTTGGCTCTGATCCTTAGAAAAAGGTGGCAAGGAACAGAAGATACAGAATCCTCGTGGGTACAGTTAAGAATCTGCAAGGGTAAAAAGAGCAAGATGGAAGTTACATACAGGCCTCCAAACAGTGGGGTACAAATTACATCAGGAGGTAGAAAAGGCATGCAAAACAGGCAAAGTTTACGATAGTCAAAGAGGATTTCTATATGCAGGTAAGTTGGGAAAATTAAGTTAGTGCTGGATCCCAAGAAAGCAGATTTTTACAAAGCCTATGAGATAGCTTTTCAAAGCAGTTTGAGCCCACAAAGGAAAAGGAAGTTCTGGACTGGGTGTTGTGTAATGAACTGGATTTGATTAGGGAACTTAAGGTAAAGAAACCTTTAGGAGGAGGTGATCATAATAAAATAGAATTCACACTGCAATTTGAGAAGGAGAAACTCAAGTCAGATGTATCAGTGGAGTAAAGGAATGGGAGAGGAGCTGGCCAAAGATGATTCTCCCTGGAGTGATTCTAGGATCTAGTAATTCATGAAAGATCAGTACTAATACCTCCACAATCTCATCAGTTACTATACTGCAGAATCCTGTGGTATAGTCCATCTGGTCCAGGTGACTTATCTACCTCCATCCTTTCAGATGGTAGTGGAGTGGTTAACACAATGCTTTACAGTACCAGCAGCTCGAGTCATTGCCTGTAAGGAGCTTGTACGTTCTCTCCGTGATCACTTGGACATCCTCCAGGTACTCTGGTTTCCTCCCACATTCCAAAGATGTGGCAGTTGGTGGGTTAATTGGTCGTTGTAAGTTGTCCTGTGATTAGCCTCAGGTTAAGTTGGGGGTTGCTGGGTGGTGTAGCTCAAAGGGCCAGAAGTAACTCAATATGTAAATAAATAAAACTCCTATCAGTGTCTTTTCACCCTCGCAGTTTCCCAACTTTATCCGCAGGATCTACATCTTCTGGTCCTATGTTACCTCTTTCTAAGGATTTTCCTTCATTTTTAGCCAACAGAGCCACCCAACCCACCCCTGCCTATCTCACCTGTCCTTTCTTACAATGTGTATTTCTGGATAATGAGCTCCTAATTATGATCTTCTTTCAGCCATGACTCAGTGACACCCACAGTGTCATACTTGCCAATCTCTAACTGCACTACAAGATCATCTACCTTATTCTGTATTCTGTGTGCATTCATATATAACACCTTCAGTCCCGTATTCATCACCCTTTCCTATTTTGCCTCCATGTTACACTTCAACTTATCTCACTGACTGCAATTTTGCCCTATCTTCTGCCTGTCCTTTCTCCCAGTCTCACTGCATTTCACGTCAACTCATACACCAACTTCCCCACCATCAGTCCTATCATTCCGGTTCCCAACCCCCTGCAATGATTTTGGTCCCTCTTGGGTTAAGATGTGACCTGTCCTTTCTGTACAGGCCATACGTTCTCCTGAAGAGAACCCAATGATCCAAGATTCTGAAACCCTGCTCCTGCACCAGTTCCTCAGCCACTCATTCATCTGTACTGTCATCCTATTCCAGCCCTGACTGACACATGGCACTCAGAGTAATCCTTGGAGGTCCTGATCTTCAGTTGCCTTTCTCCCTCCCTATACTCACTGTGCAGGACCTCTTCTCCCTTTCTATCTACGTCATTGATGCCAATGGACACCACGACCTCTGGATGCTCCCTCTCCCTCCTGAGAATCTTCTGCAGCCAGTCTCTGAGATATTCTGGATCAGAATACCTGGGAGGCAACATATCATCGTGGCGTCTCTTTCACGGCCACAGAACCTCCTGTTTGTCCCCTAACTATCGAGTCTCCAGTCACTATTGCTCTGCCTGAATTTACCTTTCCCTAATGCTACTGGTCTGACTGCTGTTGCTGTGCCCTGATAGTCCATTATCCTCCAGCAGTATCCAAAAAGGTATACTTGTTCTGAGGGGAATGGCCTGCGCTGACTGCTTATTCCCCTCACATCTGTTATTGGTCATCCATCTACTACCTGAAGCCTACACTGTGTGTGACCACCTCAGTAAACATCTCAACCTCCCAGATAATCCTGAGTACATCCGGCTCCAGTTCCAGTTCCTTGACCTTTAGGAGTTGAAGTTAGATGCACTTCCTGCAGACGTAGTCATCAGGGAAACTGTCAGGTACCCTGAAATCCCACATCTCACAGGAGGAGCATTCCACTGTCTGAACTAGTTATACCTCTAACTTCTCAAGCTTAAGTTCTAGCCTGTTTTTGTTCTCACTGAAGGTTGTTGAGCCAAAATCTGGTCACACTAACACTGTCCACTCCATCAATGGTCACTCTGCTTACACCTCGCTTTCTTTTTATTTACCCCTGCCAAGTCCTAAGTGATCATTATGATTGCAGCCTGCCAAAAAGTTCCGGAAGGTCCCAAGTAAATAACTTATGAAACAAATCTCAAGGTAGTATATGTGACATATATGCACTTTGATAACAAATATACTTTGAATTTGAATGTGGAATCAGCGTGTCAAGATTGTGGTGAGTTGCTGGATAATTGACCCCATGGACACACTATGTTAAGAACTTGAAACAGGTATCATTCATTGGCTCAAACTCCATGTGCCTGCACAAACAGAGCAGGAGCAGAACTTGTTCCCACAGTTCAGAGCTGTTTTCCAGTGCGTACCCCCCACAGGGATAATTGCATATATGTGCACTAAGATCATGGGGGCTGGTGAAAATTATGCATTAAGGATTAACACCAGCCCCTGCACACAACATGCTTTCCATACATGTACATGTAGCCAAGCAATCCACAGCTGCATTATGCATTTGTGCTTCCAGATATTGATTGTGTTTAGTGATCAAAAACATGTTTCACACAGCTAAATTTCTAGTACTTCATCTTGTTGTACACAGCTTCTTGTTATACACAGAAATGTACCTGTATAATTTTACTTGTAATTTTTTTTAATGTTGCTTTTGCTGTGAGTGGGATAAATGCAATTTCAAAGCCATTTGCTGCACTGGTTCTGATACAAAAGGATCAATCTATTCTGTTCGTCAGTATATTTTAAAAACTGCTTGCATTGGAGAGGAGAGAATATTAATCTTGCTTGAATTTTTCATCATTCTTTGGATGTCATATGTGATAGTATAAAAATTACAGGAGGAAAGGTAATATTTTGTCATTTTTTTTTCTTTCTTTCTGCCTTGAAATTTCACTCAGCAGCTGCACTTACCCTTGCAATGATTTCAGAATATGTCAACTTATGGCAATCTCACTATCAGTCTTAAAAGACTGGGTAGCATTAAGCACATTGCATATTTTTCTAATTAACAGACTTTAAAGCAAGCCCACCTTTGGTCTCTCAATTGGATAGTAAAACAAAACCTATAACAGGGGAGTCTGGTGGCTGATCATAATAATAATAAACATATGATTCTGTAATTATCATATCGTTGTTGTAAAGTGGCTGTCATTATTTCTAACATTAAAGTAATTGACTGTAAAGCACTTCAGAACATTATGAAGTTGTGCAAGGAATTATGTCAATGTTTTTGTAATGACATAATACTACTGTTGTTAGAAACCAGTCATGAGACTTTTACAATGAATAATGTCACCGAAGACAGACTTGCACTGTATAAAATTTCTGGTATGTGTTTTCTGTGACATAAAAGCACAAATCAAAAGAACGCATCAGTTTTAATATAATGTGATCGACACCTCGATTCACCTGCCAGTAACTCAACACCCCCTCCAGTCTCCACAACAGCTGATGGCTGATGGTAACTTACACAAATCCCAAAGATTGTCACTTGTTGCTTGGGAGCTTCTCCGTTTCTGCTTACTCTTGTCATACTGAGTAAATAAATTGCCGGATAATCTTCACATGGACTTTTATCCTGAAGAGAAATAACCTAGCAAACATTTGAATGAAACAGAAATCAGGCTAGTAATAACTAATGTAATTAGTACAGTTGAGTTGTTTTAGAGCCATGTCAAATTTGAACGTGCTTTTAGCACACAAATAAGTCAAATTGGTATTAAATTTGAATGTACTGCTTGGTGCAAGGATTGTGTTACCCAGCTGTCTTGGGAGGAATCTCACAGCTGTCACAATCCAGCTGAATAAACAAAGAATTACACAAAATAAATCAGATATGGAGTTCTGATTTAGGATAGTAGTTCAACGTTTCATAGTCAAATAAGTAAACATTAAAGAGGCTTACAATGTATTTATGGTAAGGTGCCACTTGCATAGAAGAAACTTCTATGTGCAATGATCTGCTTCTGTTATTCTTGTTACTTATTACAATGACTTTACTGAGCACAAATTCCGTTTTCGATGTGAGAAAGAGGTAGATATTTTTATATCGCTCTTATTTAGATGTAATTACCATGAGTTGGATTCCTTACAAGTAATTAGTTGGAAAATAAAAGTTACAAGTCACAAACATGGCTTGAATCTTTGACTCCTCCACCAACTCTCTAAGCTTCCCTCTAGGACTTCCATATTTAAGGGCAGAAATATTGTTCCTTTCAGAAGCCCCTGGATCATTAGGGCAGCAGAAGAGAGATTGTGACATCAAGGAGGCCCAGGGCTGAAGTCAATGGGCATCAAGAGAAAATCACTCCAATATTCAGAGTCATACCTTTCACAAAAGAGAATAATTATGGAATTTGGACATCATCCCAGCACTGGGAGAGTACTGCAAGAATTCTTCAGAACAGTGTCTCAGGCCCAATGTTCGTAATCTGCTTTATCAATGACTTACTTTCCATCATACGGTCAGAAATTGGGACATTTCCTGAATGCATGCAACAAGGAATAGATAACATTCAATCAAAGGTTGATAAGAAGCAAATAATATCTACGTTACTACAGTGTTAGATGAGTCATCTGCAACAAGAGAGAGTTTGACTACCTGTCCTTTACATTCAATGTTTTCACCATCACCCGCTGCCACAACAGCCATGTGCTCGGGCCACTATTGACTAGATACTCAACTGATCAACCACAACTGTGTGGCTACAGCTGCAGGTAAGAAGCCATGTATCCTGCTCTAAAAGACTTACCTCTTGACACCAAAAGCCCTCCCACCATCTGCAAGCTACAAGTCATGGTTGTGATGAAAAATCCTGCACTTGTGTGAATGACTGCAGCTCTCACAATCTCAGGGAGCTCAATACCATCTAGGACACCAGAGCTCATTGGCTGGTACCCTAACCACCACACAGAATATCATTTCCTCCACCACTGATGCACAGTGGTAGAACTGTTTATCATCTACAAAGTTTACTGTCCTTAGCTACTCTGACAGTGCGTCCCAATCCCACAATGTCTATCACCACGGACCAGGGTAACACATGTAGGGATACACTGCTTTCAGCAGATTCCCCTCTGGATCATATCAAAAATCTATCACCATTCCTTCATTGTCACTAGGTGTAAATTGTGGAACATCTGACCCAGGAACACTACATCAGAGTAAATTCAGTAAAAACACCACAGTGGTTCAAGGGAGCAGGTCACAAGCGCCTTCCAGCGGAATTAAGGGCTGGACAGTAAATATTGGCCTTACAAGCAATGCCAGCATTCCAAAATGATTAATGAAAATGTATATATATGGATGGGTGTCACTAAGGAAGAAGCTACTAACTTACCACAGCAGCCTTTGAAATGTTCCGGGGAGTGATATTGATTTTCAGAAGTGAGCAAAGCAAAGTGTGGCAGGAACCTGAATTTCTTTTTTGTGTGTGGAGCCAGAAGAAACACTTCAGACTTACAAAAAATAACGAAGATCTGCCTCTTTTGACTTCTTTAGAAGGGAAATACATAGGTTATTTGCCTTCTATTAAAAAAGTTATGCACCATTGATTAATAAGCAAACAACTTCTCCTTCAGTTTGCCTGCCAAGTGAAACACTGCTCAGCATGCATGTTTCATACTCCACCCAGTTATATCACAAAATCACAATCAGGGCCCCACGTACAATCACGGACTTGAATAGTTCAAGACATTAAATCAAGTGCACATTCAAGCTGTTCGACTTTTCTGAAAATGCATAATCCTTGTTCAACGTGGGTGCAGGAATCTGTACATTTCTTCACCACTCTAGAGGTGTTTGTATAATCTCCAATCAACAAGGAGATAACACCCTGCGGTGATCCAAACCTCAACTGATAGTTAATGAAAGTAATCTATTCATTATTGGTAGCTTTGGCAAGAGACGATTAATACAGCCAGGATGGAAGTTGGAGAGGTCAGAGTGTGAATGGAATGAAGAGAAACTGGAATTCAGGGTCAACTTTGTGGACCCAGTCTCTCTCCGCCTCTTATACTGTTCCAATGAACCTAAAGCAGGTTTAAAGAGCAACTTCTCATCTTCTGATAGGACAGGTTTTGGCCCTCAAGATTCAGTTTTGAATTTAGCTAGTCTTTCTAGAACACATGATGAAAAGCAATCAGACGCTAACAAGAGACATTGAATGAGACCAAAGTCCAGTGGCCTTCTTTGCATCCAGGATGAAGCCCAATTCAAACTGGACAAGTACCACCTTATATACTGCCTGGCTAGTCTACAAAAGCATGAGTTTGCCAACACTGGAATCTGGAGTAACAAACACTCAGCGGGTTGAGCAGCATCTGTGTGGGGAAAAAATTATTTATGCTTTGGGTCGAAACCTTGCATCAGGGCTGAGTCATAGAGAAGTACAGCCCAGAAATGGGCCTTTCAACCCAACTAGTCCATGTCGAAAACACTTAAGCTGCCTACTTCCATCAACCTGCACCTGGACCATAGCCCTCCAAACCCCTGCCATCCATGTACCGATCTAAACTTCTCTTAAACATTGAAATCAAGCTCACATGCACCAGTTGTGCTGGCAGATCATTCCACACTCTCACAACCCTCTGAGCAAAGTTTCCCCTTATGTTCTCCTTAAACTTCTCACCTTTCACCCATAACCTCTGACCTCTGTTTATAGTCCCGCCCAACCACGCCTGCTTGCATTTACCCTATCTATACCCCTCATAATTTTGTATACTTCTATCAAATCTCCTCTCAATCTTCTATGTTCCAGGGAATAAAATCCTAACCTATTCAGCCTTTCTTTATAATTCAGGTCCTCCAAACCAGGCAACATCCTTATAAATTTTCTCTGTACTTTTTCAACCTTTTTTACATCTTTTCTGTTGGTATGTGACCAAAACTGTGCACAATACCTCAAATTAGGCCTCACTAATGTCTTAAGCAACTTCAACATAGCATCCCATCTCCTGTACTCTATACTTTGATTTATGAAGGCCAACGTGCCAAAATCTTTCCTTTACAACTCTATCTACCTATGATATCATTTTCAATGAATTATGGTCCCATGTTTCCAGATCCCTGTGTTCTACCACTCTCCTCAGTACCTTATTGTTTTCTGTGTAAGATCTACCCTGATTTATTTTACCAGAGTGCAAAACCTCACATTTGTCCACATGAAATTCTATTTGCCATTTTTCAGCCAATTTTTCCAGCTGATGCACATCTATCTACAAGATGTGCTAGCCTTTCTCACTGTCCACTACCCCTCCAACCTTGGTGTCATCTGCAAAGTTGCTGATATAGTTGATTACATTATCATCCAGTTCATTGATATACTGTAGGTAACAAAGAACTAAGGACCCAGCATCAATCCCTGAGCACACCACTAGTCACAGGACTCCAGTCAGAGAGGCAACCCTCTAATACCACTCCCTTGCTTCTCCTACAATGCCAATGTCTAATCCAATTTACTACCTCATCTTGAATGCTGAGCGACTGAACCTTCCTGATCAGCCTCCCATTTGGGCCTTTGTCAAGTACCTTACTAAAGTCCATTTAGACAACATCCATTGCCTTGGCTTCATCCACTTTCCTGGGAACTTCTTCAAAAAACTCTATATGATTGGTTAGGCATGATCTACCACACACAAAACCATGCTGACTGTTCTTATTCAGTCCACGCCTATCCAAATACTTACATATCTGGTCCCTTAGAATACCTTCCAATAACTTTCCCACAACTGATGCCAGATTCACCGGCCTATAATTTCCTTATATTTATGTTTAGAACCTTTTTTAAACAGTGGAACAACATTGGCTATCCTCCCATCCTCTGGTACCTTTCCTGTCACTAAGGATGATTTAAGTGTCTCTGCAAGGGCCCCAGCAACTTCTGCACTTGCCTCCTGTAGAGTCCAACAGAACACCTTGTCAGGCCCTGGGAATTTATGCACCCTGATTTGCCTCAGGGTAACCAACACTGCAATCCTCTGCAATCTGTACAGGATCTATGAAATTGATGCTGATTTGCCTCTCTTCAATATCCATCCCCTGAATAAATACAGATGCAAATAATGTATTTAAGATCCCTCCCCCCATTTCATTTGGCTCCACACACGGATTACCATTCAGGTCTTTCAGAGGACCAGTTTTGTCTCTTGCAGTCCTTTGACTTTTAACATATCTGTAGAATCCCTTGGGATTCTCCTCCACTTTGTCTGCTAGAGCAGCTCTTAGCCTTCTTGATTTCTTTCTTAAGTGTTCTTTTACATTTCTTATAGTCTATAAGCTCCTCATTTGTTCCCACTTGCCTACACCTGCACCTTTTTTTTTCTCTAAGTCAGGGCCTCAATATCTCTTGAAAACCAGGGTTCTCTACACTTGTTATCTTTATCTTTTATCCTGACAGGCACATATAAGCATTGTACTGTCAAAATATCGCTTTTAAAGGCCTCCCATTTACCAAGTACAACTGCCAGACAACAGCCTGTCCCAATCTGCACTTGCCAAATCATTTCTAATGCCATCAAAATTGGCCTTTCTCCAATTTAGAATCTCAACCCAGGAACTAGACCTATCATTTTTTTCAAATTTAATTTGAAACTAACAGCATTGTGGTCACTGGATGCAAAGTGTTCCCCTTGAGAAACTTCGGTCAACTGCCCAGCTTCATTCCGTCATCACCAATCCAGTAACGCATGCTCTCTCTGTGGGTCTTTTACATACTGATGAAGGAAGCTTTCGGGAACATATTTAACAAACTAGACCTTTTACAGTATGAGATTCCTGGCCAATATGTGGAAAGTTAAAATAATCTACTAAACAACCTTACATTTCCTGCAACAGTGTATGATCTCTTTACAAATTTTTTCCTCTAAATCTCTCAGTCTGTTGAGTGGTCGGTAATATAGTCCCATTAACATGGCCATACCTTTCTTATTTCTCAGTTCCACCCATACTGCCTCACTATTTGAGTTCTCCATTCTGGCTTGATAGAGCACTGCTGTGACATTTTCCCTGACTAGTAATGCCACCTTTCCTCTTTTAATCCCTTCCAATCCGTCACTTCTAAAAGATTGGAACCTTGGAAGATTGTGCTGCCAGTCATGCCCCTCCTGCAACCAGGTCTCACTAATGGCTACAAGGTCATAATTCCAGGTGTCGATCCATGGCCTGAGCTCATACACAGCTCAGGACTCCAGTCGCACCACGCTCAGCCTTTTGATTTCTGATTTTGTCTGAGGTCTTACCAACATCAGCCTCCTCAACCTCTTCACTAATTGTTTTGGCACTCTGGTTCCCATCCCCCTGCAACTCTAATTTAAACCCCACTGTGCATATTCACAAACCTTACTGTATCACCTCCCCTCTAGTTCAGGTGCAAACTGTATCTTTTGTACAGGCCTCTTCTTCCCTGGAAGAAAGCCAGTGATCCAAAAATTATATGCCCTCCCTCCTACACCAACTCCTTAGCCACATATTAGATTGTATAATCTTCCTAGCTCTGACATAAGTAGCACATGGCACAGGTGTGTGGGTTGTCTGTCATTACTGACAATGACGTAACCTGTGCGGGAAGAGTTTTATAGTGAAAAGGCCTTTGCACTCAGGCAACTCCATTCTCTCGGCTCAAAAATCTTGGTCCAATGTTATGAAACATGGTCATGCCTGGAGACTTCCTCGGTTGCAGTGGATAGCCATGACATCTTCTGTGCCTTGTCTTGCTCTTTGCCCTCCACAAAGGATTGATGCACCACCTTCCTGGTCTTTAGAACTTGTAGTTGATCTCATCCGCCCAGTCTGCTGGAATTGAACGTCGCATGTTAGGGTAGGCCTATCCCTGTCTCACTAGAGTTGGATGTTCTTGGCTGCCCTAACCTGGTTTAGCCTGCCTGTCGAAGTGGCGTGCCAGGGTGTGGCCACTGTCACATACAAACAAGTTACTTGGAGCCGCAAGTGAGAGCCAGGTGGCAGGTGGGAATCAAAGGTGGATGAGCTGCCCCTGGGCGGAGCATGACAGGCCTGCCACCAAAGGTGCTACCCTCCCTGGACACCCCAAACACCCACAAAGGCATAGGTAGCAGTCCTGAGATCACAACTATGGAGGTCCTTTAACTTAGTACCTAACTTCCTATGCAGAACCTCATCATTCATTCTACCCATGTCATTGGTACCTATGTAGACCATGACCTCTAGCCCTTCACTCTCCTGCTCAAGATTGCTGAGGACTCCAGTCTAGATGTCCCAGACCCTGGCAATGCACCATCCGGGAATCTCATTCTTGCCCATAGAACCTCCTGTCTATCTCCCAAACTAACATATCGCCTGTCACCACAGTACACCTCTTTATCCCCTTCCCTTCTGAGTCACAGAGGCAGACTCAGTGCCAGAGACCCTACTGCTGTGACTTTCCTCTACTAGGGCATCTCTCCCCAACAGTATCCAAAGTGGTATACCTGTTATTGAGGGAGATGGCCACAAGGGTACTCTGCATTGGCTCCTTAATCCCTTTACCCTTCCTGACTGTCATCCAGTTTCCTGTGCCCTGCACTTTGGGTATACGTAGCTATCTCTATATGTGCTATCTATCACGTGCTCGGCCTCCTGAATGATCTGGAGTTCAACCAGTTCCAGCTTCAGCTTCTTAATGCGGATTGTTAGAAGCAGCAACTTGATGCACTTCTCACAGTTGCAGTCGTCAGGGATACTGGAGATCTTCCTGCCTTCCCACATCCCGCAAGAGGAGCGTTCAACTATCCTGCCTGGCATCTCTACTGTCCTTACTGAGTTGATACAAAGAAAGGAAGATAAAAATTTTACCTATTTTCCTTTTTAGCTTTCTCTGAGTGAAGCCTCTCTTCACTAAAGCCTCAAAGAGCTAAAGCCTCAAGATCACCACTCTGACTCTGTCTGCTCAGACAATGGCCACACAACTTGCGCATGCCTTCCTTTAATTTCTTCTTGCTAATCAATTCAAATGCGTATTGATTGTTGATCAGAGCTCAATTACGTTGCCACGATCTGCTGCTGCCTGTTTTTACTCAGTCAGTGCATCTGAGTGAAATCCCCTCCTCTCAAACTTCTGATGTGCGGATTGGTTGTTGTTCAGAGCTCTGGTGTGGAAATGGAGAAGAGGCCTGCATGGAGAGGAAAAGGGGAGAGACAAAAAAGGATTCTAGGGCAATTGGTAGAGTGAGGTGGGGTGTAAGATGACAGGCAAACAGTGCTAGGTAGGAGACATAAGCAGGAGTCGAGTTGGGAAAGTGTGGCTGCTGAATTATTACTGGATGGCATGTGCTGGAGAAAGATGAGCTGGAACACAAAGCACTGCTGCAGCTGGAGACAGGTAAGTAAAAGGAAGTGAGAATGGGAAGCGTTTGAGCAGAAGGGAGAGGTTGGAAACAGATATAGGGTAGTGGGGAGGGGGACATGTTTGGGTAGCCTCCAACCTGACAGAATGAACATCGATTTCTCAAACTTCCAGTAATGCCTCCAATCACCCCCCTTCACCATTTTCCATCCGCTTGTTCCTCTCTCATGTTATCTCCTTGCCCGCCCATCGCCTCCCTCTGGTGCTCCTCCCCCCTTCTTGTTTCTTCCATGGCCTTCTGTCTCTTTCACCAATCAACTTCCTTACTCTTTCCTTCATTCCTCCCCCTGCAAGTTTCACATATTCCCTGGTATTTCTCTCTCCTTTCCCCACACCTTTTAAATCTACTCCTCAGCTTTTTTTCTCCAGTCCTGCCAAAGGGTTTCGGCCCGAAACGTCGACTGTAGTCTTTTCTATAGATGCTGCCAGGCTTGCTGAGTTCCTCCAGCATTTTGTGTGTGTTGCTGGGACATGCGTGAAGGGGATGGATGGAGCCAGGAGTGGGAAAAGGACAAAGATGGCTGAAGGGGGTAGGGTTAAGAGAGAGAAAGAGAGAGAGATTTTGCAAGGGACCCTTCGCTGTTGAAATACATCCCCACAAATTAAGGCACAAGATATAAGTATGTACAGGCTACAACCCAACTCAGTTCAGCTTTCTTCCCTAACTGCTGGGCAATTTAAGCTGTATGTTAGATATTCATTCAGATCTCTGCATTTCTGCCATTTGGTGACTAATAACCGTAGGCAGTGTTACATAACACAATGCAATTGCTCTTGGTGATCTTTTTGGATAACTATTGACAGAATCATTTTATGATGGCTCTGCTCGATGGCAAAAGAATGGTGCATGAAGTAAATCAAAATTCAGGAGAAGAGAATTTTGAAAATGAATTATTATTTTTAAGTCAAAGCTTGTCGCTTCCAAATATCTTCTTTGGAAAATGCACTAAGAAGAATTAAGCCATTACTCCATGCTACTGAAAACTCTGGTACATTAGTACACTACCAATGAGAACATGCTTTCAGCAGAGCATCTTGAATTCTACTGGAGACTGTATATTTTTCCCTGAATAAGAAACAAATTAGCATAGTGCTCATTGTTGACAGCACAGGACAGTACAACTTTTCATTTTTTAAAAGTAAACCTTAAGTGAGGTGTTCTCTGGTGAATTCAGAAGAATGCTGGAAAGACGGTAAGAGAGCTTTTGCTTGGACAGGAGCTAAGAAAGGGCCCTTTGGTGCCTATGGATGATGTAAAGTGCCGTCTTTCAGTTCAAATTTTCAATGTAGTTACAGTAAAAAATGTTTTTCCCTTAGTTAATATGCAAACCTTGAACACTGCCTTTATAGAAAAAAATGTTAATAACTCCATAGCCATAATTGAGCAATATAATATGGCCCAGATAACTGATGTAGTTGTCTACATGGCATGCATATAAATTACATCCAACTTGTACAGTCCTCAGATAAGAAGTGATTTGTATATTTGGCACATCCACACCATGCAATTAGATTTGCATTTTTTAATATAGGAATCATTGTAGAAAAGGCACCTAAGATTTCAATGCCAAGATTTAAATATAAATATGACGAAAATATTAAGCGCTTCAAATTTTTTTAATAACTTGTTGAAGAAAACTGTTTAGATATTTCTTTCTATGTGCCTGTGAAAGGCGGACAGTAATTTATCTTTGGCGAATTATTAAATGGAAACTTTCTTATTGCAGTTGACCTGTGAGTAGTTGCAGCTTTGTATTGAGCTTTGAGCATGAATCTGGCAGCTTTCCTTCCCACTTTCATAGCAAAGCTGTGAAATCCAGCTGTTTACTTTTACTATGGTGGTCACAGGTTGAAATTTACTCTGCTTCAGGTGTCAAGTAAAACTAAAGGAAAGTTTCTTGTAAACCGTTCACTCCAAAAACTTATTCATATATCAAAACCAAAAGAATATAATAATGAATGTACTCTAATGCTATTTTAGAGATCCAGACAAATGGCATCTTAATCAATGAATTCAAACATACCAATACATGAATTAGGATAGGCTACTCTGCCCATTGAATTAACTCTCAAGAATGCAGGTACAGCATCTTTAAGTGGACAAAGGGAAGAGGGGAGTACTCCAAGCTAGACTGAAGCACAGGGAAATGAAACTTCCTCTACCCAGCATCTTGTTAGCAAATGTATGGTTGCTGAAGAACAAGATTGAGGACCTAAGGCAAGAATGCTGTATTGGAGGGAAATCAGAAATTGCTGCGTTCAGTGTTTCATGGAGACATGGCTTGTTCTGGACGCGTTGGTTAAACTGGTAAGACTTGAGGGCTGCACGGCTGATATGGAGAAGGAAAAAGGTGGGAGTCTGTGTTTCATGATGAACTCTTTGTGGTGCTTGGACACTGAGGTCCTATAGCTCTCTTGTTCTCCTGACCTGTAATGTCTAACAATTATGTGCCAACCATTCCAATATCTCCTCTATATTCCTGACCAGAGTTTACATGCTGCCATTAGCAAAAGAGAAACAGCCTCTCCCAATGCTGTTCAAATCATTGTTGGTGTCTTCAGTCAGGGTTGTTTGAAGAAATCACTGCCTAATTATCATTAACATATAACCTGCAGCACCAAAGTCCCAACACACTCGACCACTGCTATACTGTCAATAGGAATACTTACTCTTCTATGTCTGGGCCGCACTTTGGGAAATCTGATCACCTAGCTATACTCCTTCTACCTGCATACAACCAGAGGCTGAAGGGCAACCCCTACTTCTCGGTTCTTGTATGTGAAGAAACATTCTCAATGTCCTCACCCTGCCAAGGCCACTCAAGATCTCAGCCAAAAAAAATATCAGTTCTTTTAGTGTTTCTTCAATTTCCATGAATTCTTAGTTAAAGTAGATATTAAATTCGGTGCTTCTGAGATCAGAAGGAACAGTGTCTGCACTTTTTCTGAAATCTCCTTTTGCATTAATAACTGTGGTAATTGTCAAATGAAGATAATGAGAAACAATGATTCAAATTTAGAACAAAGATATCTAAGTTGCATTAAAGCAACAACTAGTCTTAGGAAGCAGTTACTTTTATTACCTTGAAAGAGCATTTCTAAATTATCTACCTCTTAAGAAAATTTCATCTTCCATAACTCATTTTAGCATTCTGATGATTGATGATTCATTATTCTCTCTCACCTGGTGCCACTGAAACTTCTGAGTCTCCTCCCCTTCCAAACTTTGTCTGAAACCTCCACTTACTTGAGAATCTGGATCTCTCATCTCTAGTACCTATGTAAAGGTCCCATTAACTGAAGTCATTAGAGATGAGATGAGAAAGGATCAGCTGTGCTATTGAAAAATGAAATTTTATACAAATCAGATGACAATAGAGTGGCAGTGTTCATCTTTATCATTTTTATTATTTTTGCATCCAGGAATGTTTCAACTGTATTTGTGTCCCTCTGGGGGTTGATTTGAGTGGGCAAACTGTACTCTCTGGTGTGTCTCTCAATGACAATGAAATTACTTTTAAAGTTACATTTCATACGAGGACGTGCCAGTGTATTTGGAATAGAGTAATATCAATTTTGTCACCTTGGCTTTGATCCTTCCTCCAGGCCAGAAGCATATACAGTTAGTTAACTCAGAGAAGACTGCAAGCCTGGTCTCAGAGAGACTGCCAACCACTACAGAATCAAAGTCAAGGGAACTTTGTATGCAGCAGAAACAGAAGCTATCTCACACTAACAATACAAACCAGAAGCAGAAGGAGGCCATTTGGATCCTTGTACCTGTTCCATCAGTTATTAATATCATGGCTGACCATTGGCCTTAGCCCTACTTTCTTTCACTAATTCCATGATTTCCTTTCCTATCTAGAAATCTGCCATCCTTGAAATAATGTTGAAATACAATAGATTAATCTGGGAGAAGAACACAACAGGCAGATACCTTTTTGCATAGATCTTAATATTATGAAAACACTTGCAGAGGTTGGTTATTTATTGCCCAAACCAACCTGAAACACACATTATGAAATTAACAAAAGATAGTCAGATATAGATTTGAACCAACCTGCAGAGTAAGTTGCTACTGTTCTAATAACTGACTAAATTTCTTTTCAGAGAATAGAACTAACATAGTGAGGTAGAAATTGATATACTTTGCCCTCTTTTCTTGAGTGTGGGAGCGCTTATCAATTTACTGGTGAAATGGTCTACATCCAACATGTTCAGGTATTGGTTCCAACTTCTAGGTCCATTGGACTAATACTCTTAGGCACTCGATCAGTAGTGGCAGCATCAATCTCCTTAGCTCAGGTTCAATGACTAATTTACATTAGTCATCAGAATTCTCTGATTAGGTTCCTACAGAACAATATCTGGACCCAAGTTACAAATTTTCCACACCATTGAGTTATAATAGGTTTAATGAAACATGAGAACATTGTTTTTTTGCATATTCTCCCTGAAGTAAACATTAAAGACCTGGTAAAGTCAATTACCTTTCCCAAGAAAATGCATATCAGCCAAAAAACATTTGGCAAAGATCTTAATATTCTGGAAACTCTTACACTACGGCATAGATATTGTTTTGTGTAATGTACAACTGGAACAATTAGCAGGACAATCAGGCCAGAAATTAAAAAAGCCTCCACTGGATAAATTTCAACTTTCAAGCTTTTTTTCCAAACTTCATCATAACAGAGATTTGAATTTTCCTGTACAAGGCAAATTAATACCATATCTGCATTTCATTCTGGTATTCTATTGAGAAGCATTTGGAAACACTTTGCATTATTGTGGAATCAGGACACAGTTATTTTTGCATTCTCTATTAAATTCCTTTTGCACAAGAGGAAAAAGGTTTTTTTAATCACATAGGATTTCATTTGATTACATAGAACATAAGGCAAAGCAGCAAAGTATTTGTTACAACCAGCTGGACTTCTCCCATCTCTCATTTAAATCTTTTGGTGTAACTTTCTATTCATTTCTTCCTCTTATGCTTATTGACCTCCATTTAAAATTATCTATACAACTAATTTCAAGCATATTATGTTGCACAAGTTCAGATTCTCACCTTGTGTAAAGAAGTTTCTTCTGAGTGCACTATTGGACTTCTTGGTAACCATCTAATGTAAATGGTTTCAGACAGACAGACATTACTTTATTAATCCTGAGAGAAATTGGGTTAATTCAGGTTAATTCTTCTTCTGCACCTAATCAAAATCTTTTTTAACTTTAAAACCCCTCATCCTTTTCACAGGAGAAAAGAGATACATTGGTTTATTTTTTCTGGCTATGACTTTCTTCATATTCCCAATACCTTCCTCATATATCTTCTTTTCTTCTCTTCAATGCCTCTATATTCTCCTTATAATATAGTTTCCAGAACCATATTACGTGTGGTTTAAGTAAGGGATGATATTGGTTTATAATAACTCTCTTACTAATCAACTCTTACACACCCACCAATATCCCTCCCTCAGTAAAGGAGTGGCTTCTGAGATATATTAGGAGAATTCTCTTGGAGTAATAGAGCTGTACAGCATCAAAAAGAGCTCTAAACCAACCAATGTACCAATTAATCCCATTTACCCTTATTAGGTCTATAACCTTTTAAGTCTTGTCAACTCATGCCTATATTCATATCTGCCTCTGCTACTTCCTCAGGCCACATGTTGCAAATATCAACTGTTGTGTATTTAATGTTTCAGTAATATTTGAATAACATGGTAATATTGTTTGATAAAGCATTCTTTGTTGCTTACATAGTTTATGATGGATGATATATAACAATACGTGAATGGCATATGTCATTATGGCACCACATTACAAGCGCTCAACTCACTAAAACTAAAACAAAATGTACATGAGTACCCCTGGCTCTGTGTTTTTCCTTTGATTAGTTTTATGATTTGGAATTACAAAACATAACAGTGGTGAAAAGGAAGTTTCAAATGAACCCAAGACGATGATCTACCTGTTGATGTGCAGCAGGACATTTGAGTTAAAAAAAAAAGAGCACAGCACATGCTTCTTCAGGAAGACACAGAGACGGCTGGGTTAAGAAAAGGTTGAAAAGAGACAAAATTCATGGGTTCATCAACAGTGAGTACCAAGTAATAATAATCATAAATAAAAAAGTAGAAATGGCTGGCTACATCAGAAAGATAGATGTGTTCAATTGCAAAGGAGTTAACTAGATATTGTGTATGAACGGAATTGAGCAGTATCTTGAAGCAAAAGAAATAGCCAATGAAAAACGAATGCTGGTTTTGATGAGTGCATTCGATATTTTAATACATGAATGACATACGTCATTATGCCACCACATCATAAGTGTGTACCTTGGCAAAAGTAAGCCAAAACATAGACTGTATCCCTGGCTCCGAGTTTTTCTTTTGATTAGTTTTATGTTTTGGAGTTTCAAAATTTAACATCAACCACTGTCAATGTGAAAGCTTTCTCCACTGATCTCCTCCAAACCTCCTCTGTCTCATCTGAAAACTGTGTCTTTGTTTGGAGGCCTCCACTATCAAAAACAATTTTTTTACCATCTATCCTATCTTTGCCTGTCATCCTTGAGTAAACTTCAATTAGGTCTCTGTCGTAAACAGTATACCTGTCTGGACACGCCCCTCTGCTGACTGCTCCTGTGGCTCCTCCCACAGACCCCTGTATAAAGGCGATTGGGGCACTGCTCCTCCCTCAGTCTCCGAGATGTCGTGCTCCCTTTTGCTGTTAATAAAAGCATATCGTTCACTTCCAGTCTCCCAGAGTTATTGATGGTGCATCAGTCTCTCATCAGCCCCCATTGCACCAGGAAAACAAATCCAGCCTATCCAAAACCTCCTTATAATTAAAGCCCTCCAATCCAGGCAAAATTATGTTCAATCTCGGCTCTAATCTTTCCAGCATAATCACATCTTTCCCATAGCATAGTAATCTGTACTGCACAGAGTACTCCAAGTATACATGGATGTGAAATGACATTTTCACTCCCAAATTTACTGGGGTCACCGCTTTCAGGGAGCTAGGGTCTTCAGCCTCACGGTTGCACTGTTACCAACACTGCTCTGGGCCCTACCAGTTACTGTAAATGTCCTACCCTTATTTGGCTTCCTAAAATGCATTGCATCGTGTTTGTCGGGAATAAGATCCATATGATATTGCTCTGCACAACTCTCCAGTTGATGTATATCTTGCTGTGGTTTTAAAAACCTTTTTCACAATCAAAATTCAACGTTCAAAGTAAATTTATTATCAAAGTACATATGTAGATGCCACCATATAAAAACTTGAGATTCATTTTCCTATGGGGACACTCAGCAAATCTTTTGGATAGTAACTATGACCGGTTCAATGAAAGATCAATTAGAGTTCATAAGGCAACAAACAGTGCAAATGCAAATATAAGCAAACAGCAATAAATAATGAGAACATGAAATAACAAGATAAAGAGCCCTTAAAGTGAGATAATTGGTTGTGGGAATATCTCAATGAGTGTTAGTTATCTCCTTTGTTCAAGAGTCTGATGGTTGTGGAGTGGGCAAGGTGGCTACAATATGACCAATTTTGACGTTACCCATGCTTATTAATGATACTCCTATGTTCACTTCTGAGGTATTAATATACAACGTACATCATAACATCAAAGGATCTTGCACTGATGCTTGTGATACACTACTGTTCAACAATTTCCAAACAGAAAAGTACCCTCCACCTGAAGTCTTTGTCTCCTTTTAGCAAGCTAGTTATGGATTCTTGATTAATGTTTCCTGCTCGGGACGTGTATTGTGTCTAAACCCATTCCTGGATTTTTAACTTGGTCAAGAGTAGAATCTTGTACTTGTGTAGCATTGATACCATTACGGTAAAGTAAGTTTTATATTAATTATAGAAATGAACACAATAAAATCTAGAGTAAAATTATTGTTAAATTCCAGTGAAATGTGGAGTGATTTACTTGGGGAAATTGGAATGAATGAAGGGTGTTCAGTCATATTGGAACAGAGGCTGAAATTAAATGAGAAGGCTGTCTAGGAGCATCTTTACAAGGTCAAAATAAGGGTAATGAAAGCCATTGCTCTGTGAATAATGAAAAAGATAAAACAAAGGGTAGGTAAAGCAGATATTAGAGCAATTAAGCAAAAGGCAAAATATGCTGTCCTTGGAAAATGAAAAAAAATTATCATTCTACACTATGTTTGCTGAGGGAAACATGTTTATTCATTTCCATATTGATAAGTGGGAGAGATCAGCAAGCATTATCATTCTCGCAATTGATGGTTAATCAAGAATGTTCTCATAATGTTGTCATTCAACAATATTTCCAGATCAAGAAGTAATGTATTCCATAAGTGTGCAGTCTCTGATTTGTATGGCTGAACAATTCATGTGGTATTGTACCACAGCAGGTGTGATGCATTCATCTGAGAGTCATTGAGCACTTCAACACAGAAACTGGCCCTTCACCCACCTAGTCCGTGCCAAACTAGTATTCTGTCTAGCCCCATCGAACCTGCCATGGCTTCTCATAGCCCTCCCATCCGTGTACTCCTCTAAATTTTGCAACCAACACCACATCCATCACTTCCCTTAGCAGCTCGCTCTACCCTCTGAGTGAAGAAGTTCCCCACTCAGGTTCCCTTAGATATTTCACCTTTTGCCCTTAATCCATAACCTCTAGTTCTAGGTTCACTCCACCTTGGTGGGGAAAAATAATCGGATTTGATTTACCATATCTAACCCCTTATTTGTTTGTCAGATCAACCCTCATTCTCCAGCGCTTCTCCGAAGGAAGTCCTGAGCAATTCAGCCTTTCCCTGTGAGGCAGGTCCTGAAGCCCTGGCAACAACCATGTAGATTTTCTCTGTATTTCTTCAATCTTATCCTGTAGGTAGGTGACCAGAACTGTACACAATAATCCAAATTTGTACATCATCATATTAACCACATGTTAAATTGGATTATTTTTCTACTTCTAGCCACACTAGCATCTAGCTATCCCGAGATTAACACCCTGAACGTTCTGTTCCTTAACTTAGCTCCAAACTCCCTGAACTCACATCGTAGGATTTATCACCCTTCCTGCCTTGTCATTGGTACCGATGTGGACCACGGCACCTGACTGTCCACACTCCCCCTTAAAAATGCTGTGGACTTGATCTCTGATTCTGGTATGTGGGAGGTAACAAGTCATCAGGGAATCTGGTTCTCTTGCATAGAACCTCCTGTGTGTTGCCTATCCACTAAATCCCCTATTATTACTTCTCGCATCTTATCCCACCCCCTCAACTTCCCTTCTGAATCACAGAGCCAGACTCTCTGCTACATCTGACTACTCTAGGCTTGGTTGTTCTCACATCCCCCCACACCCACCCCCAATAGCATCCAAAACAAAATACTGTTTATTTAGAGGAATGACCACAAGTGCACTCTGCCTGACTATCTTCCTGATAGTTACTTGTGTTCAGCAACTTTTGGTGTAACTACCTCTCTGTATCTACTGCAAATCAACTCCTCCATCTCCAGAATGATCGGAAGGTCATACAGCTCCAGCTCCGTTCCCTAACACTGTCTGTAAGAAGCTGCAGCTGAATGCACTTCTTGTGAGTGTAGTCATCAGGGATTTTGAGGTGTCCCTACCTTCCCACGTTCCTCAAAAGGAGCATTCCACTGTCCCGCCTGGCATTGCCACTGCTCTGACTGTGCAATAAGAAAGAATGAAGGAAAGAAGGAAAAAATATTACCCCTTCTTGCCAAAGCCTCAACAATCAATTACTGATAACAAGATTCACCTATCTTGCTACAATTAGTGCCAGACAATAGGGGAAAAGCATTAATACATGTTTTACCGAGGATCTCTCAATATTTGTACTCAGTACAGAATCTTTATCTTTAGTAAAGTTCCTGTTTCTCTTTTTTTCATGAAATCTAGTCTCAGAATCAAATCTAGACTAGTCAGGAAGAAAAGAAAAGCTTACAAAAGGTTCGAAGAACTAGGTAATGATAGAGATCTAGAAGATTATAATGCTGGCAGGAGGGAGTTTAAGAATGAAATTAGGAGAGCTAGAAGGGGCCATGAGAAGGCCTTGGTGAGCAGGATTAAAGAAAACGCCAAGGCATCCTACAAGTATGTGAAGAGCAAGAGGATAAGATGTGAGAGAATAGGACCAATCAAGTGTGACAGTGCAAAAGTGTGTATGGAACCAAAGGAGATAGCAGAGGTACTTCATGAATACTTTGCTTCTGTATTCACCAATGAAAAGGACCACCAATGTTGAGGAAGAGCTTCTTCTCCCAGAGAGTTGTGGGGGTGTGGAATGCACTGCCTCGGAAGACGGTGGAGGCCAATTCTCTGGATGCTTTCAAGAAGGAGCTAGATAGATATCTGATGGATAAGGGAATCAAGGGATATGGGGACAAGGCAGGGACTGGGTATTGATAGTGAATGATCAGCCATGATCTCAGAATGGCGGTGTAGACTCGAGGGGCCGAATGGTCTACTTCTGCACCTATTGTCTATTGTCTATTGTAATTATGGGGATGACTTACAGTGGACTGAAAAGCTTGAGCATATAGACATTAAGAAAGAGGATGTGCTGGAGCTTTTGGAAAGCATTGAGTTGGATAAGTTTCCGGGACCAGATGAACTGTACCTCAGGCTACTGTGGGAGTTGAGGGAAATGATTGCTGAGGCTTTAGCAATGATCTTTGCATCATCAATGGGGACATTAGAGGTTCCGGAAGATTGGTTGCAGATGTTGTTCCCTTATTCAAGAAAGTGAGCAGAGATAGCCCAGGAAATTATAGACCAGTGAGTCTTAATTCAGAGGTTGGTAAGTTGATGGAGAAGATCCTGAGAGGCAGGATTTATGAACATTTGGAGAGGTATAATATGATTAGGAATAGTCAGCATGGCTTTGTCAAGGGCAGGTTATGCCTTACGAGCCTGTTTGAATTTTTTGAGGATGTGAATAAACACTTTGATGAAGGTAAAGTAGTAGATGTAGTATATATAGATTTCAGCAAGGCATTTGATAAGGTACCCCATGCCAGGCTTATTGAGAAAGTAAGGAGGAATGGGATCCAAGGGGACATTGCCTTGTGGATCCAGAATTGGCTTGCCCATGGAAGGCAAAGAGTGGTTGTAGATGGGTCATATTCTGCATGGAGGTCGGTGACCAGTGGTGTGGCTCAGGGATCTGTTCTGGGACCCCTACTCTTTGTGATTTTTATAAATGACCTGGATGAGGAAGTTGATGGATGGGTTAATAAATTTGCTGATGACACAAAGGTTGGGGGTGTCGTGGACAGTGTGGAGGGCTGTCAGAGGTTACAGATGGACATTGATAGGATGGAAAACTGGGCTGAGAAGTGTCAGATGGAGTTCAACCCAGATAAGTGTGAGGTGGTTCATTTTGGTAGGTCAAATATCATGGCAGAATATAGCATTAATGGTAAGACTCTTGGCAGTGTGGAGGATCAGAGGAATCTTGGGGTCTGAGTCCACAGGACACTAAAATCTGCTGCACAGGTTGACTCTATGGTTAAAAAGGCATATGGTGCATTGGCCTTCTTCAATCGTGGGATTCAGTTTAAAAGCTGAGAGGTAATGTTGCAGCTATATAGGACACTGCCCCCCCCCCCCCCCCCCCACTTGGAGTACTGTGCTCAATTCTGGTCATCTCACTACAGAAATTATGCGGAAACTGTAGAAAGGATGCAGAGGAGATTTATGAGGATGTTGCCTGGATTTGGGAGTATGCCTTAAGAGAATAGGTTGAGTGAACTCGGCCTTTTCTCCTTGGAGCGACAGAGGAGGAGAGGCGACCTGATAGAGATGTATAAGACGATGAGAGGCATTGATCATGTGGATAGTCAGAGGCTTTTTCCCAGGGCTGAAATGGCTAACATGAGAGGGCACAGTTCTAAGGTGCTTGGAAGTAGGTACAGAGGAGATGTCAGGGGGAAGTTTTTTTATGCAGAGAGTGGTAAGTGCGTGGAATAGGCCGCCGGCGATGCGGATACGATAGGGTCTTTTAAGAGACTCCTGGATGGGTACATGGAGCTTAGAAAAATAGAGGGCTATGGGTAACCCTGGGTAATTTCTAAAGTAATACATGTTCTGCACTGCATTGTGGGTCGAAGGGCCTGTATTGTGCTGTCGGTTTTCAATGTGTTTCTATGACCGCATCTTGCCTCTCCTGCTGCTTTTTTGAAAGCTGCATTGACTGGCTGACACTTCAGAACTCCTCTGAGAGGGTCAGATGGGAGGGCAATTACTAGTAGGTAGAACTCTGGCTGTCAGTGAGCTACCTATGATGATTTGTGTGGCCTCTGCAGATTGGTTTCCTCAGAACAATCTGGAATTGCTACTTGCACCATGGTACACTACAGGCCCCCGCTGGTATGCCTACATAAATGCTACAGATGGCCTCAGCCTGCTAGTAATGGCATGTAAAGCTGTTGCCTCACTGACCTGCTGCACATTCTGGGCATCGGTCCAATTTCTTGCTGAGTTGTTCCTTATACACTGAGTTGAATGAAAGGAGCACTTTCACAATTGTCTCATGCATTCTTCTTTCAAAGACACAAGCAAGAGATCATTGTTACCTAGCCAAACGCTGTTGGTGTCCAGTACATACATGCATAGTACAGACTGACATTCTTGAAGAACTAATTCATCAGTTGTTAACTTGTACTAGAGTCAAAGTACATGGATCAATTTTGTAAAGCTCTCCAGGTTTTGAGTTAATGAACCCACTGCCAAACAAAACCACTTAACCAACAGAATTTACAGCAGTTGCTTTGAGACAGTTCTTTTATGTATAAAGTGTTCAAATGTATACTTTAACTGGCTGCCACATAATAGAATAGCTGAGAATAGCTTTGACATTCATTATGCGTGCTGCTTGAGACAACATCTCTTACAATCATTGTGTTGACATATGCTGTGGACACGTAGAACAAAGTAGTTTAAAATGTCAAGCTAACCACTCCAGCATATATAAAATAACCACAGAATTTTAAAAAATCCATTCTTTCTATATTATTCTCAATTTATATTTGTCTCTCATCTACAGTATACTCCTCAAACAAAGGAATATCATGGATTCAGATACTTTTATACTGAAAAACAGATGTTTGAAACTTAAATGCCCGAGCACAATTAACAGTTACTCTGAACATCAGGTGAAGGGGTTAGAAGATTGAGTAATACTTCAGGGAAATGGGAATGGGAGATCCAGAAATGTTGTGTATTTAATATTTCAGTAATGTTTGAGAATAATATTGCAAATATACTGTAATATTTGATTGAGCATTCTTGTTTGTTTAAATAATTCATTCTGGGCTATCGGTAAAAGTACGTGAATGGCATACGTCATCAAGCCACCATGTCATAATTCTTGCCTTGCTGAAAGTAAAAATGAAACTAGTCACTCATTCCTGACTTCCTTGTTTTTTTTCTTTCAATTAATTTTTATGTTTTGAAATTACAATTCTTAACAGTGGCGATGCTGAGGAAGTTTAAAATGAACCCAAGACAGCTCCCTACCTGATGAAGCTCAGCGAGACATCAGAGTTTTTAAAAAAAGCACTGCAAGAAATGGTCGAACAACAGTGCAGTGGATATGAGATTTGTAGCAGTGAAATACAACAAGCATTGTGGGGATGTGATTGGCTGAGACATCTACAACTTGATTGGAGAATTTAGTTGCCAAGGAGTCAACTAAAAGTGAATTAAGTAAGGTATTGCAAGATGCCTCAGGAGAGTTCAGGAATGGCATTGGAAAACTCAAACATATCAAGGATAAAGTTGAGTTAAATGGAAATGCCACACCCAAGATTTACAAAGCCCATCCAGTTCCTTATGCCATTTGTGATAAAGTAGCCAGTGAGCTAGAACATATGGAGGCTGAAGGAATTCTTTCCAAGGTTGAGTGGAGCACATGGGAAATACCATTGGTCCTAGTAGCCAAGAGGGTGGGTTGATCAGGATCTATGGTGAATTTAAAGGTCACAATCAATCCAGTACAGAAAGTAGGTCAATATCCTCTGCCCAGGATAGAGGATATACTTACAAATCTTTCTGATGGGAAGCAAAAATGACTTAGCTGAGGCCTACTTTCAGATGGAGATGGAAGTGTTTCTCACCAGAAAGACTCACCAAGAGCTTTATCGCTATAATAGACTTATTTTTGACGTATCATTTGCACCTGCAGTCTGGCAGAAAGCTATGGACCAGGTGCCGCCAGCTGCCCAGTGTTACCTAGATTACATAATTGCTATAAGGAACAACTCCGGAATCTCAAGACAGAAGATTATGGGCTCAAAGCATGACGCAACAAGCATAAATTCTTTAAACCAAGCATCACCTACTGTAGTTACGTCATTGACACACAAGCATTATGCAAGTGTGCTGAGAAAAGTCAATCAGTGGTGGATGCCCTAAGTCCAAAGAATGTGTCACAGTTGTGGTCCTTTTTAGGATTTGTTAGTTAGTCTAACGGGTTCTTGCCAAACATGGCTACCGATATTAAATCTGTAAAGCATTTCAACCAGCCATTGTATGGGAGAGAGTTTGCCCTCAATACTGATCATCAACCACCAGTGTTTATTTTAATCCACAGAAAGGTGTTTCATTAACAGCAGCAGCAGAATTGCAGAGATAGGCTCTGTTCCTTGAGCTCATTACTCAGATCGGGAAGAAATGGCAATGGACAAAACAGTGTGAGGGGCTTTCTAAACGGTAAAGGAAATGCTGATGTTGGGCATCATACTCACACATTATGATCCACAAAGTCCAGTGAAGCTTGCTTGTGACGCTTCACCTTATGGTATAGGTGAAATCACGTCACAGGTTATGAATGATCTTTGCATCATGTTCCCTTCACACTGCAGAGAAAATTACACACAAAGAGGCCTTGGGTCTGGTTTGTGGTGTAAAACATTTCAACCAGTACTTGTATGGGATAAAGTTTTCCCTTGTTATTGATTATCATCCACTAGTGTCCATTTTCATACTACCGAAGGACATTCCACTATCAGCAGCAGCACGAATGCATTAATTGGGTCTGTTTCTTAGAGAACACAATTATAATATTGAAATCAAGAGGACAACTAATTATGGAAATACTGATGGATTGTCCAATTTACCCTTGGGAAAGGAAATTCCTGAAAAACATTACATAAGAGGGCACTCCTAATGATATACTCTCCATAAAGCAAATCAAGAGTCTCCCTTTTATGGCAGAGATGATCCAAAGGCAATCTAGAAAAGACCCCACACTGCCTGAGCTCTCCATGGCCACCTGGAATGGCTGGAATGCTCAGCAGAAACTCTGGTTCCCCCATTTTTACCAGTGCAGGGGTGAACTCTCCTCTTAATGGAGTTTGCCTGCTGTGGAGATTGAAAATGGTTGTACCATCCAAGCTGAGATCTGAAGTGTTGGAGGAGTTGCTTGCCGGTCATCTAGGTATGGCCAACGTGAAAGTGTCAGCTCAAAGCTTTGTCTGGTGGCCTGGGATAGATCTGCAGATCAAGCAGCTAGCTATTCAAGATGGCAACACGTCCGGAAGAAAGATGTCCAGTGCTGGTAGAACCACTTCCTGCAGGCCCAGAGATAACTAATAAAACCACCATGGAGGAGGCCCCAGAACCTCAGCCTGTTTTATTACCACAAGTCTCTCCTGCCAAGCAGAGAGACCCAACTTGTCAGGCAAGACATTATCCCACAAAAGTAAGAAATCCCCCACAGAAATTCATATTGTTTGATTAGGTATTCTTGTTTGTTTCAAAAATTCATAATGGGTTTTATATAGATGGCACATGCCATTATGCCACCATGTTCAACGTGCTTGCCTTGCACAGAATGAAAATGAAATTAGGCATTCATTCTGGATTCCCTTGTTTTTTTTTCCAATTAGTTATTATGTTTTGGAGTTAGGAGGAGGGAGTTGTGTGATCCAACATTACATCACAAAGAATTGTACATTGTTGTTGTGGTTAATAGTTGGATCACAGATCACGACAGGGTCACAGGCACACTGGGGTCTAGATTGTAATAGGGTGTTGGTGTAGTGCCTAAGGATTCAGTAAGATATTTCCTAACCTTGTACATCTTCTAGGTTGCTGCAGTTTGAGTAAGACCCTACTTTTCCAGGACGAGTCCCTTAAGTCTTGAGGTCCGAGTTCTCCTGCAAAAGATTCATTGTAAGAGGAATGAGCCATTCTGTGTAGCTGTGATACTGAAATGACATTAGGGTTGCAAGTTGACTCACTATTTTCTGAGTGTCTCCAAGCAGCCTAGTAACAGTCTTTAATCACACTACACCCATGGAAAATTCAAATTTTGGTTACATAACACTGAAGTAAATAGTGTTATGCAGTTGAATTTACAGCCAATAATTGATTTTGGATTTATGTCTGGAGTTAACTAATTAATAACAAATTTGTATTTCTTTTCTGAGTTCCCGAAACATAAGACAAACTATGATTAAAAAAAAACAGCTGAGTTTGCTGTACTTTAAAATCTTAAGGACTAATTTAATCACTTTACAAGTTGACTCATTTTATAGCGAATAAAACAGCTATCAATACATTCAAAAGTTACATATCTAAAGTACACTTCATATTGAGCTACCAGAGGTTTCTTGTCGTATAGAAACAGTGGTAAAATTCTGAATTGTGTATATGATAATAACCTATTGATTCATTAAATCCCTGGACCCTACATAGCACAGGGCAAGTTTTCATGCTGGGGAACCACTGTAAAAATGAAACTTCTCAAAGCTCCATTTTGAAGTAGATCTTTTAGTTTTTCATGATTCTTATTAAAACTAGGTAGCTCAGATACAGGTTAACAGTAATACACCAAATGATGTCTCTATTTCTTTCCAAAATACACCATCGAAAGTCTAGTGGTGATGCAACCAGGAAAACACTACCCTTAACTATTCAGTTCTTGTTGCTTTCATTTCAAGAGTTTCTTAGCGGGGGGAGTATTTCATTCAACCTATTGAATCTTGAAGGCCAAGATAGAGTGGATATGAAGAGGACGTTTCCTCTGGTGGGGGTGTGTCTAGGATAACCTCAAAATCAAAGTCTGCCCACTTAGAACAGGGATGAGAAGGAATTGTTTTAGCCAGAGGATGGTGAATCTGTGGAAGCTGTTGCTACATATGGCTGTGGAGGCCAGATATGTTTTCGGCGGAGATTGATAGATTCTTTATAAGGCATGACATGAAAGGTTATAGGGAGAATGGGGTTGAGACGGAAATTGATCAGCCATGATCAAATGGAGGAACAGACTCGATAGGTTGAATGGCCTAATTCTGCTCCGATGTCTTATTGTCTCAGGGTCTTATGAAGTTCCATGATAGTAACAACAATTGATTTCTATTAGTCATTAATTTCAAGCACAATTAAAAACCAGTATAAATCCCTCATTTATATCAAAGCTACTTCATTTCTTAAAGATAACTGTTGGTTCCTTTCTGAATAATTTCTGCAACCAGTGAAATCATACATTGGTTCTGAGATTGTTAAATTCATTAGAGAATAATTTATTGGTATCAGATTTGTTTCAAAGGACAGGTTGTCATTGGGTAATGAACATTTTTACAGACGTGCATTTTCTTGCCCATATATCAGAAAATACACAAAATCATTTGACATGGTAACCAAATATTCACAGTATTGTAATTAATGTCATCAAAAGCACATAAGACTATATACCTCAAGAATGGTTGAAAAGAGATAAATATTTAATGAATATACTGTTGGTGGCTGGTAAAAAGACTCTTACCAGGAAATGGTTATCACAGGAGAGCCCAACTTTAAATACATGGATGGAAATTACAATGGACATGTACAAAATGGAGAAGGTAACAGCATCTGTTAATCATAAGCTGGACCAATTTGATTCATACTGGGAAGAATCGTTTAACTACATTATGCCTCATAGGCCTGATTTTATTCTCACAAATCAATGAATATTTTGTAAAAAAAAGATCACTCCCTACTTGTACGTAGTTTTTTCCTTTTGCTTGTTTTTTCTTTCCACTCTTTTCTATAAGTGTATACCTCAGATAAATACTTTGTGGAGATTTGTGATATATATAATTATATGATATATATGTACAATGTCTGAAATACATCTTATGGAAATGTTTGTTTGATGATGAACTTCAATAAAAAATAAATTACAGAAAAAAAATCACATAAGACTGATAAGGAGGAACAATTATTCAAAGTGGAGAGAAAGTAAAGTAGCATTGCTGTTTGGAAAGACAAACAAGTTTTCCAATATAGAAGCTCGTTCAGCAGCAGTGGTGTCCGTAAGTCCAGAGTTTGTAACCTTGAAATAGCCTTATTTGATTTAAACTTTAATATAAAACCGATATATAACCATTTATACCCATCCCACATTCCATTTTTTTTTTTGTCAGCAAAGGACGTGAAACTGATCTTTCTTTTCAAGAACAGAATTATGTACTTGTTCCACCAGACACAAAGGCCCCATTGAACAGCACCTGTAACAACTTTGCCATCAAATGTATTTAATGTTCAGTCACGGGGCTTGCCTGTGACATTCACAAATAACAAAGTAGATTTAAATTTGTACACCAAACTCAGAGGAACAGGTTTTGGCATTTCTCTTTATTTTTTCACTATATTTGCAAACGTTGGGAAAATGGTGTGTTTTTCCAAATAAAAGACAGGAACTGCGGACACTCCATTTATATTTTATGTCTATCTCAAGCCATTATCACCTATATCTCAAAGGCTCAATTCAAGAATCAAAGTTTCTTGATCACAATAGTAAGAGAAGCCAGCCCAAGACCCCAGGAAGAATTAAGTCTCTGTTTCATTTGTATTCAGAATTGTAATGTCAGCAATTCATAATTTTCTGCATTCAATTCTTAGGGATATATTCCAAATGGTGGGAAGCTATGGAAATAGATGAAAATAAACTTCATAAACACTTAGCAGAGATCAATTTGCTTCTTATGTGAGTAGAATTGTTATTTTTTGTTCTTTTGATTACTTTCTAAAAGTAAAGTTAATGCCAGTAGCATGCCGGCACACCACCTATACTTAATGTTGATTGGATACAATAGATAAATAAAAATTTTTTGTGCTTTCCTAGGTATTGTTATCCTTTATCTTTTCAAACTTCTGGCCCAAGATTACAAGGCATAAATCAAATCAATGTCACAGCATCAAATGTATAGGAAACCAAAGCTAATATGACAGAGGAAATAATAGTCTGCATACTCTTGCAGTTCAGGTTATGTAGCCAAAAGACATTTGACGACTTAATCTCAAAGAATCATCAATCCTTATTGTTCATTGTTTGCTTTAAATCTACTGTATGCATTTGAACATTTCATTCCCTACCATAGAATGTGTACTATATTAGTGTATTGAATTTCACTTGCATTGGACCTTAGGGTAGCAAAACAAAATACTTTTCTTTTTAAAGTGACGCACTCAATAGAAGTACATTTCTAATTTAGATCTTGCTATCAGCAAACTTTTGCTCTACAAGAAAAATAATCTGTTTCATAGGAACTCAAGCATTGCACAGTCTACACATACTAAAACACAAGAGATATCCTTCAGTTGCAAACATGATGGAGAAAATTAGTTCCAATTATTTTAACTGAAATCCCAAAACTCATAGTTTTGTGGCTTCAGCCAGAATGTAGTTATCACTATCTTACCTCTTCAAACTGGCAATGGTTTAATTGGCATTTAACAAAAGATATTAACTTTCCTGCAGTGGACTCAGTGGTGATAGGTGTATAGGTGTATAGGCGATAGGTGTATACTTTATTGATGAAAACTTCATTTTAAGAATGTAGAATGCAACTCAGACTAAATGGATCAAACATGTAAAAAAAATTAAAAGATATTTACACTAATACACAAATATACAGTATATTCATGATTCCTAATTTTAATGCTTTTCATACATGACTCGATGAGAACTTTAAATATGTTTTACCTTCCTCAACCACTTAAAGAAAGCCAGTGGCAATAATATTTATTTTACCAACATTTTTTATTCTTTTCCATTCTTTCTCTCCCTGGTGCTGAAGCTGTTCAGTGGTGCTACAGAGGTTAAGCTCATTTGTATGAATTGGACAATCATCATTTGGCAGACCTTTTACTGAAATAGGGATGCCCCTACCATGATTGACCCTGATGTCAATCATTCTGTGCAACCAGATATTTTTCAGCTGAAGCCAGCTGGAAAACCTGGTGGTGCATTTAATAAAACTAAATGTGATTAGGGCAGAGTTGAAAAGAAAATGACATCATGAAAATTACAGAGTAGTATTCCTGCCTAAGTAATGTGCTACATGCACTACATAGCTGAATGCTGGATACTGTTTAACAATTTATTTCATTAAAGCACCTGCAGCAGCTACCATTTTACACGATTGTCTCAAATAACCAGGCCATAATTGTTGTACACTTGTCACATTCTGAATTTGTGTCTTCTTAATTTGTGGATGGTTTGGTCTGCTACGTGTTCTTGTGGTGGTACATTAAGTACAAGTCTGAAGACTGGAGGTGTGTGCAGAATTCAAAGGGATAATTCAAAACTCAAGAAGTGATTCTGAGCCACTTTCTCTTGTCACTCGCGTTCTTTGGATTCATTAAGCGGATCGTTTCTTTGAAAGGAGTCATGCGTTTGGCATGTTTCTGTTACAATTGCAACAATATGATAATTAACAGCTCTGAGGCATGTTATCAAGTTTGATTGTCCTCTGGTGAGGAAACAAATAAATGATCAAACCGATGCAAGGATCTGGAAAAAGTTGAGAAAGCCAATGGGCTGAGTCACACTTTCTTTTGATCAGTGCTTCTGTGCGGAAACACAAGCACTGTAAGCAGGGGATTTCACTGAGTCTGATCCAGGCCATTGTACATTGTCTCCACTCCTTTTACCTGTCTTAGCATTACCCAGAAGAGACCTGGTCAGTGAATGTAGTGTATGTTCAGTCAACTCATGAAAGTGAGGCAAGAAAGCAAGTTGGTGGGCTTCTGCCCCTATTGTGTCTTGTGACACCACTCAACCAGCTAATCTACCTTGCTCCTGTACATCTTCCCGTCACAATCTGAAATTCTGCCAACACCAGTCGTGGCATCAACAAATTTATAGCTGGCATTTGAGCTGTGCCTGGCCACGCAGTCATGGGTGTAGAGAGAGTAGAGCAGTGAGCTAAGCTGAGGTGTGCTTGTGTTGATTGTTAGCGAGGAGGAGATGATATTTCCAATCTGCACTGACTATGATCTCCCGATAATGAAGTCAGAGGGAGGCCCAGGTTTTGGAGCTTCTTGATTGCAACGGAGTGTCTGATTGTGCTGAATGTTCAGCTGTAGTCAATAAACAGCAGCCTGGCATAGGTGATCCAAGACTGAGTGGAGACCTAGTGAGATTTCATTGACTGTAACCTTACTGTGGCAATAGGCAAATTGCAGTGGGTTCAACTGCTTGATTAGACAGGAGTTGATTGTGGCCTTGACCAATCTCTCAAAGCATTTCATCACAGTAGGTGTGAGTGCAACTGGTTGATAGTCACTGAGTCAGCTCACCAGGCTCTTCTGAGGCACTGGTATGATTATCACCCTCATGAAGCAGGAGGGAACCTCTGACAGCATGAGTGAGAGATGGAAGATGCCCTCTAGTTAGTTACCCTTTCAATCCCCTACTAGGTACATCGTCAGGGCTTGATGCCTTCTCCTTCTTGAGAAATGTTCTGATATTGATCTCTGAGACAGAGATCCAGGATCACCAGATGCTCCAGGGACTCACACGAGTGTAGTTTGATTCACCCTTTTGAAGTGTGCATAAAACATGTGGAGCTCATCTACAATTGAAGCATCTCTGCTGTTCATGATGTTAGTTTCACCTTGTAGGAAGTAACGGCCTGAAAGTACTGCCTGTGCATTCAGTTCTGTCTATAACTCCAATTGGAATTGCTTTATCGATTTTAAAATAGTCTTCGGTAGGTTGTAACTGGACTTCTTTTTTACGAGCGGTGATTGATAAGTTCGAGGTCTAAGGTAGAAGGAGTCAATTTTAGAAAACCTAGCACATTTATATTTCCTACATTTACACATTTAGTCCAGCGGTCGTGGAGCATATGGATTCCTTCTTCATAGAAGTCAGCGTTTTCAACGTCCAGAAGTGGTCCACAGCAGGGGTGATTGATAAGTTTGTGGCCTAAAGTAGGAGAAGATGAGGAGAAACTTCAAACTTTCTGCATTTTCACTCAGCGTTGAACTGCACGTGCATGTAACAAGAGATGTATAACTCATCTCCTTCTACCTCAGGCCACAAACTTAGCAATCACCCCTGCTGGGGACCACCTGGAGGTCCAAGACACTCTTGTTACACTTTGACATCAAAACATGGAGGAACCACCATCAGCACCCACATCCCCTGATGATCCAGTGATTTCAGTCTTTGAGGCTGACATGCAGTCTGCCTTCAGTGGGGTGAATAAATGTAAAGCAGTCAGCCCAGACAGGGAACCCGGCCAAGCCCTAAAGACCTATTCAAGTTTGCTGATGACACTACTGTCATAGGCCAAATCAGAGATGGTGATAAATCAACATATATAAAGGAGACAAAAATCTGGCTCAGTGGTGCCCTAACAACAACCTTTCTAAGCAATGTCAACAAGACCAAGGAGCTGGTTATTGACCTTAGGAGAAGGAAATCAGAGGTCCATAAGCTAGTCCTCATTGAAGGATCAGAGTTGGAGAAGGTTAGCATCTTTAAATTTCTCTGTGTTGTTATTTTGGAGGACTTTTCCTGGGCCTAGCACTTAAGTTCAATTATGAAGAAAGCACAGCAGTGCCTCTACTTCCTTAGGAGTTTGGGGAGATTTGGAATGGCATCTAAAATTTTAGCAAGCTTCTATAGATGTGTAGTGGACAGTATATTGACTCGCTGCAACATAGGCTGGTATGCAAACACCAACACCCTTGAACAGAAGGTCAACAAAAAGTAACGGATAGGTCCAGTCCATGATGGGTAAAGCCCTCCCAACCATTGAGCACATCTACATGAAGTGCTGTTGCAGGACAGCAGCATCCATCATCAGGGTCCCCCACCAACCAGGCCATGCTTTCTTCTCACTGCTGCCATTAGAAAGAAGGTATAGAAGCCTCAGGACTCACGCCACCAGGTTCAGGAACAGTTACTACCCATCAACCATTAGGCTCTTTAATCAAAGGGGATAACTTCAATCAACCTCACTTGCCTCATCATTGAAATGTTCCCACAACCAATGGACTCACTTTCAAGGATTCATCATATCATGTTCGCAATTTTTATTCCTAATTTATTGATTATTATAATTTCTTTCTTTTTGTATTTACATAGTTCATTGTTTCCTGCACTCTGTCTTTCATTAATTCTGCTATAGTTGGTGTTCTATAGATTTATTGAGTATGCCTCCAAGAAAATAAATCTCAGAGTTGTAAATGGTGACGTATATGTACTTTGATAATAACTTTACTTTGAACTTTGAAGGCCACAGAATGCAGAGAGGTAAAGGCTGTGAATTTTCAGGGAATCACATCAACGCAGATACTTGTTCTGTCCCTTAACTGAGCACTCCCTCACTGGTGGGCAGAGGAGATGCAGTTGGTTGTTAGATTCTTTCTCTATAGGTCTTTATAGTGGAAAGAGAGCTGACTGGAGAGTGGGAGAGTTCAGGAAACCAGGAGCTCTCCTGCTCTGTCTCAGCTGTAGCTTCTCCAGTTGCTCATTTCCCTCCATCTGCTGAGTCTGACAAATCAAGCTGTCCACCATAGAGACCATAAGGCCATAAGATATAGGAGCAGAATTAGGCCATTTGGCCCATTGAGTCTGCTCTGCCATTTCATCAAGGCTGATCCAATTTTCCTCTCAGCCCCAATCTCCTGCCTTCTCCACGTATCCCTTCATGGCCTGACCAATCAAGAATCTATCAACCTCTGCCTTAAATATACATAAACCATTCAATCCTGGAATCATTTTGTGCACTTACTTTGAATCCTCTCCAGTTTCAGCACATCTTTTCTAAGATAAAAGGCACTGAAAGCTGCTCACAATACTCCAAGTGAGGCCTCAACAGTGCTTTATAAAGTTTCAACATTACATCCTTGCTGTTATATTCTAGTCCTCTTGAAATGAATGCTAATGTTGCATTTGCCTTCCTCACTATAGACTCAACCTGCAAATTAACCTTTACAGAATCCTGCATAAGGACTCCCAAGTATCATTGAACCTCAGCTTTCTGTGTTTTCTCACCATTTAGAAAATATTTAAACCTTTCATTTCTTCTACCAAAATGCATGACCATACACTTCCCAACACAATATTCCATCTGCCATTTCTTTGCCCATTCTCCTAATCTGTCTAAGTCCCACTGTAGCCTCTCTACTACCTCAAAGCTACCTGCCCATCCAGCTATCTTCATATCATCTGCAAACTTTGCAACAATGCTATCAATTCTGTCATCCAAATCATTGACACCTAACGTAAAAAAAATTGGTCCCAACACAGAACCTTGTGCAGTACCACCAGTCACTGGCAGCTAGCCAGGAAAGGCTCCCTTTATTCCCACACTTTGCCTCCTGTCAATCAGCCACTTATTAATCTATGCTAGAATCTGTCCTGTAATACCATGGGCTCTTAGCTTGTTAAGGAGCCTCATGTGTGGCAACTTGTCAAAGGCCTTCTTAAAATCCAACTACACAAGATCAACCGATTCTCCTTTGTCTATCCTGCTTGTTATTTCTTCAAGGAATTCCAACAGATTTGTCAGGCAAGATGTTTCATTGCAGAAACCATGCTGTCTATGGCCTATTTTATCATGTGCCTTCAAGTACCCTGAAACCTCATCCTTAATAATTGATCCCAGCATCTTCCCTACTACAGAGGTCAGATTAACTGGCCTATAATTTCCTTTCTTCTGCCTCTCTCCCTTCTTGAAGAGTGGAGTGACGTTTGCAATTTTCTATTCTTCTGGACCCATTCCAGAATCTAGTGATTCTTGAAAGATCATTACTTATGCCTCCACCATATCTTCAGCTACTTCTTTCAGAACTCTGGGGTGTACACCATTTGGTCCAGATGACCTATCTACCTTCTACCTTCAGTTTCTCAAGAACCTTCTATCTAGTTATGATAACTTCACACACTTCATGCATCCTGGCACCTAAAACTTCTACCTTACTGCTTATGTCTTCCACAGTGAAGACTTCTGGTTCTGCTTGGTACTACACAAGCACTGCCGGACGGCTGTTATATCGTGCAGTTGGTGTGAGTGGCATGAGAGTTAAATTGTAAAGTGAGCTTTTTTGACTAGATCCCTTAAATTGATTTGATTGAGTCTATCTTTAAAAATATTATTGTCAGAAATACTGCGCAGGTCTGGCAGCAGAAGATTCCACTCTCTTGTTGATCTTGGGTAGAGGGAGCACTGGTAGCAAATCTTGTTGAATGAATGGGTTTCCAGTATGTAAGGTCCAGCTTGCTGTCGAGTTGAACTGACCCTGTGACGGATTTGGATGTTTGATGGAGTGATGTTGTGAACTTCTTTAAAAATGGAGATTAACCGCAGTTTAGTACGTCGGTTTTCAAGTGGTTCCCATTGAAGGTTAAAGAGCATGTTGGTGATACTGGATTTCCTGCTGTAATCATTTAGCACAAAGCAAGCAGCACGGCATTAGATTTTTTCAATGTACTTCTTTTTGTCAGTTTAACGCAAAATACTTGTTCAGTTCATCTGCCATTTCCTTGCCCTCCATTCCTAACCTCTCCAGCATCATTTTCCAGTAATCTGATATCCACTCTCACCTCTCTTCTACACTTTATGTATCTGAAGAAACTTTTCTATCCTCTTTAATATTATTGGCTAGCTTACTTTCATATTCCATCATTACCTTCTTAATGACATTTTAGTTGCCTCCTGATGCTTTTTAAAAGCTTTCTAATCCTCTAACTTCACACTAATTTTTGCTCTATTTTATGCCATCTCTTTGGCTTTTATGTTGGCTTTGACTTCTCTTGTTAGCCAGGGTTGTGTCATCTTTCCTTTAGAATATTTCCTCTTTGGGATGTGTATATCCTGTGCTTTGTGAAATGCTTCTAGAAATTCCAGTCATTGTTGCTCTGCCATCATCCCTCCCAGTGTTCTTTCCCAATCAATTCTGGCCAACTCTTCTCTCATGCCTCTGTAATTTCTTTTACTCCACTGTAATATGATTATATCCCCTAAGGGTTCTTTTACCTTAAACTAATCAATTCTAGTTCATTGCATAATGCCCAATCCAGAATAACTGATCCTCTAGTGGGCTCAACCATGAGCTCCTCTAAAAAGCCATCTCTAGACCCTCTAGAAACTCCCCCCTTGTAATTCAGCACCAACCCGAATTTCCCAATCTACCTGCATATTGACTATTGTACAATTGCATTATCTATCTCCCATTATAATTTATAGACCACACCGTTGCTATGTTTGGCGATCTGTATACAACTCCCTTTTACCCTTGGAGTTCCTTTGCTGTATCCACAATGATTCAACATCTTCTGACCCTATGTCAGCTCTTTCTAATGATTTAATTTCATTTTTCTTTTACCAACAGAACAACAATGCTCCCCTCTGCCTTGCTGCCTATCCTTCTGATACAATCTGTATCCTTGTACATTAAGCTCCCAGCTTTAATCTTTCAGCCGTGCTTCAGTGATGCCTACGACATCATATCTGCCAATCTGAAACTGTGCTGCAAGTTCTTCTACCTTATTCTGTATACTGCGCACATTCACATACAACACCTTCAGACCTGTATTCACCCATTTTGATTTTGTCACACCATGCTCAGCCTCTTTGTTCCTAACTTTGTCTGAGGTCTTACTAACATCAGCCTCCACATCCTCTCTACTAACTGTCTGACACTCTGATTCCCATCCCCCTACAACTCTAATTTAAACCCCACCATGCAGCAACAAACCTTTGTGCTAGGATATTAGTCCCCCTCCAGTTCAGGTGCAGATCATCGCTTCTGTACAGATCCCACCTTCCCTGGAAGAGAGTCCAATGATCCAAGGATCTTATGCCATCCCTCCTACACCAACTCCTTAGCCACAGTATAATCTTCCTAGTTCTAGCCTCACCAGCATGTAGCATGGGTAGCAATCCAGAGATCACAACCCTGGAGGTCCTGTCCTTTAACTTAGCACCCAACTCCTTAAACTCCCTATTCAGAACCTCATCACTCATCTTACCCATGCCATTGGTACCTACATGCACCACGACATCTGACTGCTCACACTCCCAGTTAAGAATGCTGCGGACTAAGATGTCCCAGACCCTGGCAGCTGGGAGGCACCATACTATCCTGGAATCTCGTTCTCACCCACTGAACCTCTTGTCTGTTCCCCTAACGAACAAATCCCCTTTCACCACAGTGTGCCTCTTCTTCCCCCTTCCCCTCTGTGTCATAAAGGCAGACTCAGTCCCGGAGACCCAAGCACTGTGACTTTCGTCCATTGTGTCATTCCCACCCCGACACTATCTGTTGTTGAGGTGGATGGCCACAGGGGTACTCTGCACTCGCTCCTTAACACCTTTCCCCTTCCTGACTGTCTCCCAGTTTCCTGTGTCCTGCACATTGGGTGTAACTGTCTCTCAACATGTCCTAACCATCACCCCCTCAGCCTCCTGAATGATCTGGAGTTCATCCATTTCCAGCTCCAACTTCTTAACGTGGTCTGTTAGAAGCTGCAGCTGGATGCACTTCTCACTGTCAGGGACACAGGAGGTCTTCCTGCCTTCCCACATCCCATAAGAGGAGGTTTGCACTATCGTGCCTGACATCTCTACTGTCGCATCTGAGTAGTTATGAAGAAGGAAAGAAAAAAACTTGAGGTTTTCTTTCCTTTGCTTTCTCTGAGTGAAGCCTCTCTTCACAGAAGCCTCAAAGAGCTAAAGCCTTAAGATCACCACTCCAATGCAGCCATTGCGATAATGGCTGTCGCACTTGCCCCTGCTTTCTTCTAGGGAGGCTACTTGGGTGGAATTGAGGAGTGGGAAAGGTGTAGTAACAATTATAGGGGTGTATTAGAGACCACCTAATGGGGAGCGAGAATTGGAGCAGCAAATTTGTAAGGAGATAGCAGATATTTGCAGTAAGCACGGGATTGTGATTTGGGGAGATTTTAATTTTCCACACATAGACTGGGAAGCCCAATCTGTAAAAGGGCTGGATGGTTTGGAGTTTGTAAAATGTGTGCAGGATAATTTTTTGCTGCAATAGATGAAGGTACCAACTAGAGAAAGAGCAGTGTTGGATCTCCTGTTAGGGAATGAGAAAGGTCAGGTGACGAATGTATGTGTTGGGGAGCACTTCGGGTCCAGTGATCACAATAGCATTAGTTTCAATATAATTATGGAGAAGGATAGATCTGGGCCCAGGGTTGAGATTTTTGATTGGAGAAAGGCTAACTTTGAGGAGATGCAAAAGGATTTAGAAGGAGTGGATTGGGTCAATTTGTTTTATGGGAAGGATTTAATAGAGAAATAGAGGTCATTTAAAGGTAAAAATTTGAGGGTACAGGATCTTTATGTTCCTGTTAATTTGAAAGGAAAGGTTAAAAGTTTGAGAGAGCCATGGTTTTCAAGGGATGTTGGAAACTTGGTTCAGAAAAAGAGAGAGATCTACAATAAATATAGGCAGCATGGAGTAAATGAGGTGCTCGAGCAATATAAAGAATCTTAAGAAAGAAATTAGAAAAGCTAAAAGAAGATATGAGGTTGCTTTGGCAAGTAAGGAGAAAATAAATCCGAAGGGTTTCTACAGTTATATTAATAGCAAAAGGATTGTGAGGGATAAAATTGGTCCCTTAGAGAATTAGAGTGGACAGCTATGTGTGGAGCCAAAAGAGATGGGGGAGATTTTGAACAATTTCTTTTCTTCAGTATTCACTAAGGAGAAGGATATTGAATTGTGTAATATAAGGAAAATAAGTAGGGTAGTTATGGAAACTATGATGATTAAAGAGGAAGTACTGGCGCTTTTAAAGAACATAAAAGTGGATAAATCTCCAGGTCCTGACAGGATATTCCCTAAGACCTTGAGGGAAGTTGGTGTAGAAATAGCAGGGGCTCTGACAGAAATATTCCAAATGTCATTAGAAACAGAGGATTGGCATATTGCTCATGTGGTTCCATTGTTTAAAAAGGGTGCTAAGAGTAAACCTAGCAATTATTGGCCTGTAAGTTTGACGTCAGTGGTGGGTAAATTAATGTAAAGTATTCTTAGAGATGGTATATATAATATCTGGATAGACAGGGTCTGATTAAGGACAGTCAACATGGACTTGTGCATGGAAGGTCATGTTTGACAAATCTTATTGAATTTTTTGAAGAGATTACTAGGAAAGTTGATGAGGGTAAAGCAGTGGATGTTGTCTATATGGACTTCAGTAAGGCCTTTGACAAGGTTCCACACAGAAGGTTAGTTAGGAAGGTTCAATTGTTAGGTATTAATATTGAAGTAGTAAAATGGATTCAACAGTGGCTGGATGGGAGATGCCAGAGAGTAGAAGTGGATAACTGTTTGTCAGGTTGGAGGCCAGTGACTAGTGGTATGCATCAGGGATCTGTACTGGGTCCAGTGTTGTTTATCATATACATTAATGATCTGGATGATGGGGTAGTAAATTGGATTAGTAAGTATGCAGATGATACTAAGTTAGGTGGCGTTGTGGATAATGAAGTAGGTTTTCAAAGCTTGCAGAGAGATTTGGGCCAGTTAGAAGAGTGGGCTGAAAGATGGCAGATGGAGTTTCAATATTTTGATTCGATGGCAGGTTCGATATTGTCATTTAAAAAAAAAATTGATAGGTATATGGACAGGAAAGGAATAGAGCGTTATGGGCTAAGTGCAGGTCAGTGGGACTAGCTGAGAGTAAGTGTTCGGCACGGACTAGAAGGGCCGAGATGGCCAATTTCCGTGCTGTAATTGTTATATGGTTATATGTTATATAATTTGCTCTTACTAATCAATCCCAAATGCCAATTGGGCACTGGTCAAAGCTCTATTATGCTGTCGCAAGCTGCTCCTGCCTTTAATCCTCGGGTAGTGGGCCTGATTGAAGTCGCCTCCTCTCCAAACTTCTAATGTCCAGATTGGCCACTGGTCAAAGCTCTAGAACTAGTCAAAAAAGAGGGTTATCTGCATTATCTGCATTAAAATGGTTAATCAGACATTCTGCCATATGAGAGAAGTTAATTGCTGCCATTCATTAAAATCAGAAACACAGAGATTGAATGGGAACTGGGGAGATGTTCAGGGCTTTAGAAGTTACCATCTGACCTGATCCAAATTCATCCATTTTTTGGGAATTCCAAGGTCATGCCATATCTCATAGAGAAGCTTATCCATCTTAACATTTCCAATAACCATGATCCTCCTTCACATACTGTTCCTCAAGCTGGTAGTCTAAAGAGAGTTCTGCTTTATTTCTCATAGTAAAATGTGTCACTTGCATTACATCACATCAGCGAGCATTGTACTGGGGACAGTCTACAAGTATCACCATGTCTCTAGCTCCAGCATAGCATGCCCACAATTTAGTAGCCTTCACAGTAATCTTTGAATGTGGGAGGAATCCAGAGAACCTGGAATAAAACCCACATAGTCATGGGGAGAGCACACAAACTCTTTATAGACAGTGGAGGGAATTGAACCCCAGTCAGTGATTATTGGTGCTGTGAAGTGATTGCGTTAAATGCTACTCTTCCATGCTCCCCTTAAAGTAGTATCCTGCATCTATCGTACTGTGCAAAAGTCTTCGGCACAGTATATAGCCAGGGTGCGTAAGACTTTTGCATACTACTGTACATGTCAACATGGAGCAGACAGTGAGCCTGTAAATCTGGCGGGAGCGAAGGATGTTGTGAATGGCGAGGGTGGAGTGCTATGGGAGGGGTGTGATGAAGGTGGCAGAGAAGGAGTGCCTGGGACAGGGGTGGTGCAGGTAGAAATACATTCTGCTCTGAGACACCAGACAAGGTAATTTGATTCCAAATAATCGCTTTATTGATCATTACACAATGTCTCTTTGGTGCTTTCTGCTCCCTTTCCTTTTCCCTTTTCCCAACCATGATTCCCTCTGCCCCCTCATACCAGAATCAGGTTTATTATTACTCACATATGTCATGAAATTTGTTTTTTTTTGCAGCAGCAGCATCAGTACAGTGTAATACATAAAATTATTACAGTACTGTGCAAGGTACAGTACTGTGCAAGGTATATATATATATACCTAAGATTTTTGTGCAGTATTTGTATATATCTATAATATTGGCGGTGAATAATACGTCCAGGCTGCTGCCCCTATCCATATTGCTCTCAGGGTTGCAGCAGTGTTGTATAAAAATGTTGAGAGACAGTGTGTGAAGAACTCCTGAATAAATCATATGCATCTTGTTTGAGCTTGTCTTGTCCAATGTATGTATCTGCAATCAGCTTTGCTGGATGTTAAGAAACCATGGATCACACTGCTTTTACACTGCTACGCCAATTACCATGACCTAGTATGGCAATTTGAATGCATAGAAATGTTAGAAGCTGCAGAGAGTAGTGGACTTATCATTCAGGTCCCTACCTTCTCACAGCTACACCAGGCAGGAGGTACAGAAGCTTAAATTCCCAAACAACCAGTCTTAAGAACAGTTACTTCCCTTAATTTCTTGAACCAACCTACACAAGCCTAATCGCTTTCTTCGGATAAAAAGATTATGACCACTTGGACTGATTGTATACCAATATACAAAACTGTTTACCGTTATCAATAGGCAAAATCTATTTTCCTGAGTTTGAAGTTGCTCCTCCCAGAAGTAAGTGTGCCTACTAATACAGTGATTGCAAATTATAATAGTAAAGGCAATATTACCTTTCCACAATTCCATCTGTTTTGTTCAAAAATTATTTCAATAGTTCAATTTAATATCAGAAAATGTATAGAATATACAATGTGAAATTTTTGTTCTTCAGAGACATCCATGAAAACAGAAGAGTGCCCCAAAGAATATGACAGTAAAAATATAGAACCCCTAAGCCCCCTACTCAGGTTGGTGATAAACTCAGGCCCTGCTTTTGGAGGTCTCTATGTGCAATGAGTATTATTAAAGTGATGGGAACAGAGCCCAGAATATAGCAGTTCAGAAAAGTTATCAAATAATCAATGGAATTATATTTCAGATTTATGTACTTTGTCTCTAAATGTTTTATCGTCACCAGATAACCTGAAAAATTATATTGTACTGTAATATTCTGTTATGATTTGGATCATTATTTTCAAGATGAACTAGCTTTTAAAAATGTTTTACATATGAAAAGGGTTCTTCTTGACATTTTACGAATTTGTTTTGCAAACATTTGAAATACGTATAATTTAAATCATTGTGAGCACTGAATGGAATTTGGAAAACTAAAATGAAAATCAACACAATTTTAACTTTCTCTCAATAATCACAGAAGAATCAATGTTTGAGTCTCAGTTATATTTTTGTTGGCTCAAGGAACTAAACAAGATATCTGAATTGGGACATTAATTAAAATACCTGAAGCTGGTTTTTCTTCAGTTAAACTTGAAGACCTTTATTTTCATACTGCTGGACTTTCTCTGAACTGTTCCCTTGCTCATGAATCAACTGATGAAGGAAGTTTTGTTGTAGTGCAAATACACGGTGTCTAGGAATGGAGAGAACCATCAAGTTCTTAGTTTCAAGCTCTACAATCAAAGCATTGACTGAAAACATTCAGTAGAGAGGCAACCAATTGAAAAGTTCCTGCCAGTTTTATTGAAACCCATTCCTGTTTCAAAGGTAATTTTCACATTTTGAACTTGGCACCCATAGCAATATTTATTAGGGCATGAAATCTAGGAAATTTTGATTTACATACAGGCCCTATAATCATAATAGCACATCCCTCTACTAGCCATACTGTTGAAAAAACAAGGTCAAAATCTTGAAGTGAAACTAAATGTAGGAGGATACAGGCATTAAATATCATAACACAATAGGTAAACTCATTGTGTATTAGGCTCTGTATTAGCAACTTACTTTGATGGATAAAAATCAAATAACTGCAGATGACAGAAATCTAAACTAAAACAAACAAAAAAAAATCTGCTGGAATCATTCAATGGGCCAGGCAGTATCCATGGGAAAAATAAAAAAGTTAATGTTTTGGATCGAATACCTTTTACCAGAACTGGGAAAAAGATTGTAGGTTAGTCTTAAGATGCAGAGAATTTTCTTGAGAGACAGATAGAATAAAGGGAATATCTGAGACAGGATGATATTTTACTGCCAGAGTTATAGAAGTCATTCATTGGATAGGTTAATGCAAGTAGTTAGAATAGAAACAAAAAATGTGAATAAGATATGAAATGTAATCGATGATCAAAGTGCAAACAGAGAGCGAAAATGCTCTATTAGCCAATATTCTAGATAGATAAATCATAGCAGAAATGCTCATTCTTGATTCAAACAGAGAGTGAGTCATCTGAAGTTGTACAATTCAATATTGAGCCTGTTTGCAATGTACCGGAATGAAAACTGAAGTGGCGTAGCTCAAACTCAGTCTGGACAGGAGGTTATAAGTAGATGGGTCTGAGTGAGAGTGCGATGGAGAATTAAAGCTTCAAACAGCAGAGGACTCTGAGCCACCCCATGGACTGAATGCAGATGTTCCACAAAACTGTCACCCAATCTGTGTTTCATTTCTCAAATATAGACACAGAACAGCAGATACATGCAATTTCTCTGTATCCATTATATTTGATCTGATTATGTGACTTTCCTTCTAGATGCCTCTGAAATGTATTCCTCATCCAAAATCATGGCTTGCCATGTGTCAGGGAAGATTAAGCTTTCCAGAAGAAGCAAGAATATCATTCACCTTCACATTCCAGTGCAGAATGCAAAACATCGGATTGGAAACAATGCCAATAAATTGCTGCTTTACTCAGAAGGACTGAGTGGGTCCCTGAAAGATGGGAAGTGAAATGGTAAAACAACAGGTTAAATCAAAAGTAAAGGACAGGAAGCTTTTCCTGGGGTTGCATGGGAAAGTGCAGTGAGAAGGGGAGTGACTGGTGGGGACAGAAGATCACACTAAGGAGTTGCGAATGGAATAGCCTCTTCAGAAAAGGGAGAAAAGTGAAGATTTATATGGTGATGGAATCTGATTGAATTTGAAGGAAATATGGATCCATTGAATATAGAGGCAGGAAGAGTGGAAAGTGTGGATAGATTTTCCTGCCCATTCTGATTCTAATAGAATGAGAATAAGTCTAATAGTATTTAAAAAGTCTGATTCTAAACAGAATAAACAACTAATGTTAATGATATATTACCGGTTGGGTAATTTCTAATTTCCTTCAAGCTGATAGTGTTGGTTTCATCTGCTCCAGAGAGAAATTGGCTGTCCCTACCAATCTACTGATGATTCCTTCCATCTAGGACCTGGAAAGGGGCCACTTATTCAAGTTTATTCAAGTTCATACTGAAAAACAACTGTGCTCCAATATTAAAATCATGTATCAGTTTTAACTTTTGAAGTGTAAAATATGTAGACTCATGCTGAATTTCACTTCACACTTGGGGGAAAATTGTTAAACTCAAATTTTAAAAATGTTAAGGGTTGAAACTATATTGTGCTGCAAATGGGTGAGGAATTAAGAATGTGGAATTAGCCCACACCCATTTGAGTTGGTGGAGGTCACAAGGGAAGCTTGAGATCAGATCTCATTGCAATGATTATAGCAATGAGACAGCAGTTATCACGTTATTGCTGACTTTAACACAAGTCAGATCCAAGGCTGGATCTTTTAAAGACAACTATTTTGTGACTGCAAATGGTGCTGGAGGTTACCTCATGGCTGAGTAAACAATATAGCAGGAGTTGGCATACCGTGTAAGGGAGAAAAACTCTTGAATCCAGATGCCATTTATGGTTGAAATGAGAAGGAAGAGACAAATCCTTTGACTATGGGGTTGTAGGAAGCCATCAAGACACGTGGAAACGATGTCAAGTGTGGTTACAACCTCCCTTACCCATATAGAAAACATTTCAAATTCATCTCCCAGTAATCAGACAGGATTCAGAAACAATATCCATTTGTTCCATTACCATCCCTATTGTTTGATGGTGCTTCAACACATATCCCAGCTTTCACAAAATTGCATCACTCCAGTCACATTACCATACACCCTTGGGCACACTCCCTTCCCTGTTGCAAGTGAAGTTTACCACAGAACTGAAGGCAACAAAAGCAGATTGGTGAGGAACAGGGGAATCTCTGTCGGTTCAGTACCGTGGATGAGAAAGAAGACCCTAGAGCTTTAGGAAGAAGCCAGATCCACAAAGAACTTGCTCATCTCACGAAACTTGATGGTATGTTTAGGGCTATTGCTACTTCTCACATTACACTCTCACTTCATCTACAGTCTCTTCTAACTCATAGGACATGGCTGGTAAAAAATAAATCACTTCTACTCCCTGCCTACTCTTGTGTTTCTGTATTCTCAAGCAGTCAGGAATTTCCACATGTCCAAATGAAACTGGGAAAGATGCTGCACCAGCATTAGTTCAGACACTGACACAGAGAAGGGTGTACTGCAGAGGTTAGAGCTGCTGACAGAGAAGACATCCATGAACATGCATAGCTCATGAAAGCTGATGGTATGTTCAGGGGCAATGCTACTTCTCACATTTCAGTGAGATTGGTTGGTGCATTGGCTAGACTGTCAGTTTTCTTGACTGTAACATTAATGAGCATAGAGGAGTGCATGAGGCTTTGTATGGAACCTGGAGGCCTCATTTTCAGCTGCAAAGTGAGTGCCAAATTCCCATCAACACCAGCCAACCCAGTAATATCAGAGTATTTGATAAATGATGCCTCAGCTTCCAGTAAACCACAAGTGTAACCACACCATGTGTAAAGCTCAGGCTGTCTCCATCATAGCTTTCAACAGTGGGGTTGAATGTGGCTTTGAGCATGATACACTGAGCCAATAACCCCTCTTCTAGCATATGCATTGACAGTGGCAGTGGTGTCAAGGCACACAGACCTGCTATTTTCTCTTTATGTGACAGCGTTCCATAATGCCGTAAGTCACAAAAGCAGAATCAGGACATTGGGACCATCGAGAATGTTCTGCCATTTCATCTTGGTTGATTTATTATCTCTCTCAACCCCATTCTCCTGCCTTCTCCCTGTAACCTTAATAATCAAGAATCTGCTTTAAATATGCTTTATTACTTGGCCTCCACAGCCGTCTGTGGCAATGAATTCCACAGATTCACCACCCTCTGGCTAAAGAAATTCCTCCTCATTTCTGTTCTAAATGGACATCATTCTTTTCTGAGCCTGTACCCACTTGCCCTAGACTCCCTAACTATAGAAAACACCCTTTCCACATCCACTCTGTTCAGGTTTTTCAATATTTGATAGGTTTCAATGAGATTCCCCCTCATTCTTCTAAACTCCAGGAGTATGGGACAAGAGCCATCAAACACTGCTCATACATTAACCCTTTCATTCTCATGAATCTCTTTGGGATGCTGTCCAAAGCCAGCACATCTTTTCATAGATAAGGGACCCAAAACTTCCCACAATACTCTGTGCAATCTGACCAATGTCTTCCGAAGCCACAATTTCACACTCTTAGTTTCTGACACCCAGCCAGCTCAGAGTGTTTCTGCTGCTGCAGGAGCAGCTCCAGGCTAGCATTCAAACTCCACCACTGTAAACCAGCTCCCTCAGCCACATTACTACCACTGGGACACCACTGTAGAGGAGCATCAGGACGGGCCTTGGCATGGAAGGCATCACTGAAAGTGAGTGTATGATGGTGAGTAGTTCATGGAGGTTTTATTCAATATTTCTTTGACACACATGTAAACATCACGTTGAAGGTAACTGATATGGTACATTTCAGTGTTTTTATTGAAGCCTCACTTACGTTGTAACGGAGAGCAAAATGTACCCTGCATTGGATGTGGTGATACGTGTTGTGTATTTAATATTTCTGTTATATTTGGGTAATATTGTAAATATATTGTTGATTAAGGATTTTTACTTTGTTTAAATAGTTCATTATAAGTTATATGTGGAAGTACGTAAATGGCATACATCATCACGTCACCATGTCATACATACACAGCTTGCTTAAAGTAAAAGCAAAAGTACACAAGTTATCTCCCAGCTCCTTGGTTTTCCTTTGAATTAGGTTTATGTTTTGGAGTTGCAAAGCATAATAGTGGTGACAAGGTATTTTTTTAAAAAATGAAGCCGAAATGATGAACTACCTGTTGAAGTGCAGTAAGCCGATTGAATTAAGATAAATAGTGCTGCAGGAACAGTAGATGAAGAAGAAACAGCTCAGCACCTGTTTCTTTTTAAAAGACAGACATGACCGAGTTTAAAAAAGGGCAGAAGATGGACAAGTACACAGCTTTTAATCATTGAGTACCAGGCTGGTTACATCAGAAAGATTGATGCATTGGATTGCACAACAGATACAGTAACTGCAAGATGAATACTGAGTGAGTTGAGCCGTACTTTAAAGCAAAGTGAATAGCCAATGAGAAGCAGGTGCCACTTTGCTGAGTGTATTGGGTTTGAAGGTATACCGTTTGCTTAGAAGCTTGACTGCTCCAACCAAACCAGCCAAAACAAGTTTTGCTGATATTGTGAAAGTAATGCAGGAAGATTTAGAACCACTAAGGTTAGGTGAGACAAAAACTAGAGATCATGCATTAAGGGTAAAAGGTGAAATGTTTAAGGATAACATGAGGGGAAACTTCTTAAGGGTAGTTAGAGTGTGGAAAGAGCAGCCTGCACAAGTGGTGAATGTGATTTCGATTTCAACATTTAAGAGAATTTGAATAGGTACATGGATGGGAGTGGTATGGGTCAAGTCAATGGGGCTAGGCACTTAAAATGGTTTGACAGGGACTAGATGGGCTGAAGGTCCTGTTTCTGTGCTGTAGTTTTCTATGACCAACCAAAACAATTGTTGATCGCAGAGCACTTTTGGTTTCATAAGGGGAATTAAAAGGAAGGGGAGTCCATTTCAGTGTACGAGGCTGAATTGAAGGCATTGTCTGAGCATGTCAGTTCAGTAATGGGCTTAAGAATGCACTAAGAGATTGTTTAGTTCTTGGAAACTTACAAGGAAGTGTCCAAAAAAAAACTCCAAACTGAAGCACAACTTACATTTGAAACAGCTTTATCAATTGAAACAGCTGACAGAGACACAATTGAGATGCAGTCGGAAATCAAAGTTAACGTAAACAAAATTGCAGTATCTAAATGAAGGCCTGCCTGGCCAAACAAATTATTTTACCATTGTGACAGGGGCTCAAGCACACCAAAAAGTGCAGATTTAAAGGTGAAACTTGCAGAAAATGCAACAGAATGGACACAAGTAAAGGGACTGTACAGGGAAGAGTAAAAAATATAAAATCGTTGCAATTTCAAAAAGACTCTAATCTGCGTACAGTTAATACAAAATCTGATAGTGGTGAGAGTGACACAGGTCTGCATAACCTTGAGACTTACACCAGAATTAATTGAAATGGAATTGGACCCTGGCTTGGCTGTTTCATTCATTCCACAAAATGAGTTTGAATAGCGACACAGTACTGAAAGTAGGACAAAATCCTTTTCCCAGGATACAGGTCTTTGCAAACCTTTCTGGAAGGCAACACTTCAGCTAAGCGGACTTAGCCAAGTCCTATCTGCAGATGGAGATGGAAGAAGAGTTCAGTGTTTTTCACCAGAACCACTCATGAAAGGCTCTATTGCTATAATAGGCTTATTTTGGAAGTAGTACCTGCTTCTGCACTCAGGCAGAGATGTGCAGCAGAAATCCCAGTTCCCCATTTTTACCAGTGCTGGAATGAACTTGCCCCTGACGGGAATTGCCATAAGTAGGGTTTGAAAGTTGTTGTACCATCCAAGCTGAGAGATATAATGTTGGAGGAGTGACTGTGCACAGTTAAAATGAAAGCTGTATCTGGTGGCGATGGACAGATCAGCAGATCGAGCAGCTTGCCATGTACTATTTGGGATGCCGACACATCCAGAAGTAGCCAAGAGCAGTGCCTCTCCATCGCTGTGAATGGCCTGCATTGTCCTGGCAGAGTGTTCAGTGACAGTGGACTACAGTTTGTTACAGAACAACTTCAGTCATTCCTGAAAATGAATGAAATAAGACATTTTACATCTGCATCTTACAACCCACCTACAAATGTCTTGGCTGAAAGGTTTGTCCAGAGTCTAAAGAACACATTGTGAGCAGAAGATACGACACTGACACTGAAGCTCAAGCTTACCAATTTCCTCCTTACATATTGCAAAGTAGCACACTCCACAATCAACAATTCATCAGCTATGCTGCTCCGAAGTCGTCCTTTCCATCCATGCGTGGATCTCCTCAAATCCAAGCTCAGAAGGAGTATGCAGGACAAACAGCTGGGACAAATAGAAGGCTCCTCAAATAAGAAGGTCTGATATTTTACTCCTGGGCAAGAAGTCCTGGTGAGGGACTACAGAGGTGATCAAAAGTGGGTAATGAGTAAGATTTAAGCACAGAATCGGACCACTCTGCTACACAGTGGAGATTGCATCTCATGTCATCTGAGGCAAAGTTGATGAAGTCAACAAGCTTAGCATGGGTGCAGGAAGCAGCACCAATGCAGTTGTCGATGTAGCACAAAAACAGTTGAGCAGCAGTGCTGGTGTAGGCTTGGAACATGGACTGTTCCATGTAACTGACAAAAAGGCAGGCATATCTGGGACCCAAACAAGTGCCCACAGCTAGAACTTCAGTTTGAAAGAAGTGGAGGAGCTGAAGGAGAAATTATTGAGAGTGAAGACCAGTCTGCTTAACTGAGAAGAGTGGTGTTGGAGAGGAACTGGTTGGATCTGTGGAGATCTTTAAGGCCCTCCTGATGGGTGAATAGAAGTGTACAGGGACTGGACACTCATAGAAAACTAGAACTTTCCAGTTCTATTTTCACTATTCTAAGAACTTCCCAGGCTTTTCCTTCACTCCTCCCTCTCTTCCAGTTTCACCTATCACCTGCCATTTGTACTACTTCCTCCCCTCCCCCTCCTTCTCACTCCTGATGAAGGGTCTGAACCCAAAACGTCAACTGTTAACTCTTTTCCAAAAATGCTGCCTGGCCTGCTGAGTATGTGTTGCTTTGGATTTTCAGCATCAGCAGATTTTCTCACATTTGAGAAATTAATTATATTCCTGATAGTATCCAAATTTTGAACTGCTCCACAACCAGCTCAAATGCAACTCATTTTCCTGTGAGGGTAGTTGAGACCCTTTTTAACTCTTAAAAAAGGGATGTATAGAAAGGTAGTCTGCCTGTTACTACTGGCCAGGTTCATCGACCTGATCCAGTTTGAAAAGGGTAACAATTCAGTCTGATGTCAGTCAATATCTAGTGTACCTACTTTACTCTTTACCCTATCTGTGCCACAGATGCAGTATTGCACTTTCCAAAATGCTGGCCAGAAGAGTTAGCACAAAAAATGTGCACTATAAATGAAATCTTCAAATGAAAGACATTTCACTGTTTGCACTGCCAAAGAAAAACATTGTATGAATCCAGTTTCTCCCAGTTAGATCTATCATCTAGCTTGGTTCATCAGCACAAATTCTAAGAGAAATAACTGTAGTTGGCAGTAAAAAGAGTTCATAATGAAGCTTGACTATAATCTGTCTGACCAAACTATAAGTTGTGTACAATGAAGGAATGCCATTATTGCAGACACCAAATGGGATATGTACATTTCTCCTTGGCTTCTGCCCAGGAATCAAGAATTATGCTTACAATCAGTCTGAACAAACAAAGACTTAGGAAATGAAAGACACCAGGTTTTGCTCAAAATAAAGAAACCCTGTCCAAAATATAGTCATGACGAATGAATGTAGAAATATGCATACTCCACATATGTATTCATTAGGTAGTGTCAAAAATATCTCATCTCTTTTTTTAACATTTAACTATTTAGCTTAATAGTTCAAAATATTTTGTGAGGCTATTTATTGGTTATGGTTGCATGTGGAGCAGTGTATTTTTATAATTTTAAATGATATCTCATTATGGTGGAATCGCTTAATTAATACACAGTATGGTTTTTATCTCTTAGCATAGGACTCAGTTCAGAATGAATCATTAGTTTTACCTCAGTGCAAATTATTTGAGTTCTGCATTTGTTAAGTGTTTTAACCAAGGTCTTACAGAAAGAATACGAAGAGTCAAAGTGCACTCAGAAGTAGAACAATAGCTTTCAGGCACACATTTTCATCTGCATAAAATCCAACAATTGTAACCAAAGTGACTAGTCTCTGAATAAGGGCATTAACATTTTTCAGATCCACTCCATATCGAAATTATGGCAGAGCAGGAACCCTCATTCTGACCCTGTTATTGGGTACAATCTGAAGATATTTAAATATTTCTGTGAACCCTGCCTGGCTTTAAATTCATTCAGGTGCATATTAAGCAGGGTATGAGGATTCTTATCAATGGCAAGCTACTCAAACTTGAGGTATTGAAGACAGAAGTCCTTAAAGTAATTCTGATTCTGTCAATAGTCTGAGTGTCTAAGGCTAGATGAGACTTCTGTCTAACCATCTTTTCCATGAGTTGCTGAGCCAAAGACTTGGCATTTGCTGATGCCACACTGTTTTCTTCAGCTCTCCCTGCTCTTTGACACTGGAAATGTGCACAAACCCTCAGGCATTGTTACTTCTAACATAAATGATCTCTGAGTATGTGACTGGCAATAGGCTTTACCCACTGGCAAAGCACTTTGGAAAATTGTGTGTCTGTACTGATTACGGCTTTCCAAAATGTGCTTTCTGTAGACATGATTCCTCACAGTTGGTATGAATTGGGAGAGTGACTGACTTTTATACTTCAACAAAAAAAACAAATCTAACTGCCAAATGTTTTACAAAGGTTGGAGAATCAAGTGTAAATATATTATAAACACCGGTAGTCCCTGTGGAATTCAGGAGAATGATGGGGAATCATATACAAACATTCCAAATGTTAAAAGGCCTGAACAGATTAGATATGGCAAAGTTGTTTCCCATGGTAGGGGAGTCTAGGACAAGAGGACACGACTTAAGGATTGAAAGACATCCATTTAAAACACAGATGCGGAGAAATTACTTTAATCAGAGGATGGTAAATCTGTGGAGTTTGCCACAAGTGGCTGTGGAGGCCAAGTCATTGGGTGCATTTAAGGCAGAGATAGATAGGTTCTTGATTAGCCAGGGCATCAAAGAGTATGGGGAGAAGGCAGGGGAGTGGGGATGACTGGAAGAATTGGATCAGCCCATGATTGAATGACAGAGCAGACTTGATGGGCCAAATGGCCCACTTCTGCTCCTATATCTTATGCCCTTATGGTCTTAATCAGGGATATCTTCAAATGATGGAGTTGTGGAAAAAATTAGCAGAGCAAACTTTCTGCTCATTTGTTCCAATTGCAATCTGCCTGATTCCTTCCCATTGCCTTGAGTAATGCATATGGAGTTTTGATTCATCTGTGACAAGCACAAAATACTGGATGAACTCAGAAAGCCAGGCAGCATCATGGAAGTGAAGAAATAGTTGATGTTTCAGACTGAGACCCTTCTTCAGGAGTGTAAAGGAAGGGAAAACACATAAAATGCTGGAGGAATTCAAGGATCTTCCCCTTTCCTTTCCAGCCCTGAAGAAGCCTGAGACATCAGCTATTTGTTCATTTCCATGGATGCTATCTGACCCGCCGAGTTCCTCCAGCATTGTGTGTGTGTGTGTGTTGCTTTGAATTTCCAACATCTGCAGAACTTCTCTAATTGCTATCCATCTGATTAAGTTTCTGGTTACCTACAGTCATATGTTGGCGCTCGCTCTTTAATTATCGGAGACTACAAGCAAAAAACGCGATAAAATCTCAGTTGGTCAGACAACATCTGTGGAAAGAGAAATAAGGGTACTGTTTCAGGCCAAAGTTTGCTCATCAGAACTGAGAAAGAGAGAAAATAATTTAGTTTTAAAGATGGGGAAGAGACTGGAAAAGGTCAATATATTAGATTCTGTAATTTTGCAACCTTATATCTACGAGATGACACTATTCTACATTCTCTACTCTCAACTAATTTCCATTCAAAAATTGAGGTGAATGAAATAATAACTTTTTAAATTCTAAATTTTTGGATTTTTGACATCAAAGCAGAAAATGCTGGAAATACTCTGTGCAAAGGGAAAGGCAGTTAACATTTCTTCCCAAAGCTACTTTATTAGAATTTCGTAATGTATTTAAATTTCATGAGGTGTTTATGAAAAAAACACTCATTACTTGTCTAAGCAGAATTTGCAACTGCACCGTTTCCTGGACATTAACAGGAACATGAATGACTGGAATTCTTACTCACCTTTCTCTGGATTCTGGAGTATTACTAAATACAGTATATCATGCCATGCCAGCATAGTTTCTGCTTATGACAGTGAAGCGTGTAGAATTTTGGTTAAGTGCCAGTGACGTCCTATAATAGAAGCCTGAACCATCAGTTTCTTCCAGTAATCTTTTATTGGTGACCTTTTAGAATATTTTTTAATGTATTCACCATAGGATGTGGACAGCTCCACCTAACATTTATTGTCCAGCTCTAAATGCCCCTGAACTGAGGAAATTTATAGAAGTCAACCACACTCTTTAATTTAAAGTTTGTGAAGACTAGCAACTCATATTCATACCAGACAATCACCTTCTCCAGCAGTAGAGAGTCTAATAACCTTGCCTTTACACTGTATGCCATTAATATTATCAAAGTCACCACCTTCTATTCCCTATGGGTTGACAAGAAATTTATCAGAACCCAACCATGTAAATGCTACAACTGGAACACCAAGTAAGGTCACCTTCCAAAACTCTCCACTATCTAAAATGCACGTGTTAGGAGTGTGATGGAACATTCTACACCTGTCTAAACTACTGTGACTCTAACAACATAAAAGAAGATTGACACCATCTGGGATGAAGTGATCCAATTTGTCTAAGACTCTATCCACTTCCCTAAATATTTCATCATTCCAACAGTAAAACATTATTCCAGTTGAATGAGATGGATTACCACACTTTGCCTGGGATGAAGAGGATCCTGACGAAGGGTCTCGGCCCGAAACATCAACGGTGCTTCTCCTTATAGATGCTGCCTGGCCTGCTGTGTTCCACCAGCATTTTGTGTGTGTTGCTTAAATACTCCGGCACTGTTGCTCTGGAGGAAGCTGCAGGTAACTTCATAGACACAAACATGAGGAAATCTGCAGATGCTGGAAATTCAAGCAACACACACAAAATGCTGGTGGAACACAGCAAGCCAGGCAGCATCTATAGGAAGAAGCATGTTGCCTGGCCTGCTGCGTTCCACCAGCATTTTGTGTGTGTTGCTTGGTAACTTCATAGATGGTGGTTCACCACTACAGACTCAAGGGGAATCAAGAATGCATATTAAAAGCTAGCCCTGCAAACAGCACAGATAGGGTTTGCGAACGCAGGAGTAAGTTCTTTGTTGTCCAACCAAGCCCTTTTATTTTACAATAAATCATGTTCAATATGTCCAAAAGCTCTGCAGTGAATGAGATTGTTAATGATTTATGGCAGCATCTTTAGTGGAGGCATTTGCCTTTGGAACTTAAAAATGTCATCTACTCCCTGCTTCGGGAAAAGAAGAGGATATGTTATAACTTTTTATTGAAGAAGAAAAATAATTTCACCTACATTCCTTCGATTGAACATCTTTGTTTTTCTCTCTGAAAGGAAATTCTTGGGCAGACTGAAAGGTTAAGCTTGGCAGCACAGGTGGCAATACCAAAAGAAAGTTTCCTGGAGGGCTCTACACAAAATTTGGCTGCAGAGGAACCTTGTTCAAGTGGCTCCCTTCTGAGACTTAGAATTCTTGGTAGCTCAACAAAGCAAGAAAGTACATTTCAAACAATTTGCTCAATACTATAGTTTCTCGCACTGGGCAACTCTTGAGAATTTCCAGCATGCAGGAGCCACTAAAACTAAATGGATATTTTTTGACTGAAGATCATACTGTGAGATGTCAGCAAGCTGCCATTCTTCTGTTAATGAAACAGGAAGGACTTTGAATAAGATTTACTTATTCTTGATATTTTGTTTCTCTATTCAAAGAAAGATTCTTTTTATATAACATAACTTTGGATGGTGACTTCTGGATGGTAAAATTTGCTTGATTGATCAAATGATCAAGAAAACACTTTTACTTGATGGATTAAATCATTACTAGTGGTAACATACCACACAGAAAAGCAATGTGTATTTCGGGCGGCTAGCCGTACAAACTACAAACTACCAGGCTGCAATTATCACTATAATGTAACTTACAGTAAGAACTTCTACAGAAATGTAAAATGAAAAAAACTAGTGAGGGGAAATGCGAGAATTTACAAGTAGGTATAAGGAAATGGTGGAGAAAGTAAACAGATAATTTGTCTTCATGGAAGAAGACTGAGAAAACCTGCCAAAAGTACTAGACAACCAAAGTGCCAGTAAGAATAAGGAACTAATGGAGACTGGCATTCCAGGCCATCCCTGCAAATAGATAGATTTCCAATTTTACAGGTGACCATAACTCAATTTCGTATTTAGATCAGAAAATAATCAATTGATATGGTTACTATACCTCCAAAGTGAATGGCATCAAAGGTGCACGAGAAAGAATCATCAATAAAAGTGAAGAGAGAGGAAACTAGTTATGCTATTCTTATGCATCTACTTAAGTACTTTGGGCATTTGAACTTAATAATTTTAAAGACTTTTGTTTGTAAGTAGGAGTCTGGTGTAATATGGATATGGTCAGCATGGATTTTTGAAAGCAAATTCATATTGATCAATCATTTGATGTTTTATAAGAATATGAAGAGTAGAATGAGTAAGGAGGAAATCAATGGATATTATGTAATTAGATTTTCATTAGGTCTTTGATAGTATTTCACACATCAATTGGTTTATTGTAAACTAGTGGTTCACAAAGTGGGCAATATTGCCTGGGGTGGTGGGTGTGTCTAAGGGAGTGATAAAGCTGAAGAAAGCAATGGGGGCATTCAGTAGTAAGGGGAAGCAGCTGAGCAATTACAGGCTTAATGCAAGAAATGAATTACTTATTATAAGCGTTTGATCCTCAGTGCCTCATAATTGATTATAATGATCACGTAATCATCTCAACTCTTGCTAACTCACCCTTCTGTTAGACTTTGCTCAAGCACATTATAGTTGTTGAAAAGCAACGTGACACCTTTGTGCTTGACATATCTTGAGAAATCTGGGCTAAAGAAATTGTATTATTTCCCAGCCTGACAATGATGCAGTTCCTGTGAATCAGGGCATGGTGTTCAATGGGGTAAAGTTCAGAATCTGCCCTTTTGAATGACCTTGACCGCATTTCTCTAGTCTATCCACTTCAGGTGCATCCCCCTCTACCACAGAAGGTCCAAGTGATGGGAGTGGTGGTGAAGTGTCTCCTGAAAGTGTGGTCAATGGCAGCAGGCTAGGTTATCCATGAGGTAGGTGACTTGGTGAGGGAGATGAGAAGAGGGGCAATATGTCTGTAGTTTCTGATGAAATGATGTAGAAGTTGGAGATGCCCAAGAAGCAAGGTAGCTACTTGAGGGAGCTTGATCGGGGTCATTCAACGATGGTGTGCTCTTTCTCTGGCTGCATGTTTATGCCTTGGGGTAAAAGGACATAACCTAGGGAGGAAATAACTGGCTTGTGGAACTGGACTTGCAGCACAATTGGTTTTCAGGAAGACACTGAAAGTCTGAACAAACATGACAGACGTAGTCTTGGGTGTCCTGTCTAACATGTCTGGGAGGATCTAGTTAAAAAAGACTTGGAAAATGGCTGAACTCCTGGAAAGCCTGAAAGTATTTGTAGCGGCCATTAGGTGTTAAGAAAGCTGCATTCACTCATCCCCCAAGCAGATGCGGAACAGGTTGTATGCACACTGTAGATCCAGCTGGGTGAAGATCTGGGTTCTGCAAAGTGTTTCAAATGCACAATCCATCACGGGGAAAGAGTAGCAATTCTTAATGGTGATATTGTTGAGTCTACAGTAGTCAATGCAGGGATGAAGACCCCCATCTTTCTTTTTCACAAAGAAGATTCCTGCACTGGCAGGGTGCTGGGATGGTCGAATGAAGCCATTCTGTAGTGCTTTGGCAAAGTCATTCATGACTTAGGTTTCAGGGTGGGGTGGTGCCCAGGAAGTCAATCATGCAGTCATGTGATCTATGAGGCAGTGAGATGCTGTCTTCCCTTTTACTGAAGGTGACCGCTGACCCATGGTATTCCTGTGGGAGTTTGGCAAGTTCAAGGGTTTCCTCCATCTCCATAGGTTTACAGTGTGCTTTCAGCTGAGGTTGCAGACAGCTACAGGCCCGTCAGCACCACAGCAAGTGCACAAGTTGTCTCTCCACCAATGCCGTGCTCTTGGAGTTTAAAGGAGCTCTCCTGAATTGCATTGGTTCTGAAGGCATTGATGTTGAGGGTCCTGCAGCCTGAAATGTTTCCGAGAATGGAACTGGGGTTCTGGCTGATAATCTGGAGGGTAATTCCAGGAGACTCTTGTCAATACAGAGGGCTAGAGTAGTGAGACTTTTGAGGTCAGTGTCCATCTCCCCAGTGGACAGCTCGTCTTTCAAGCACTTTGAGAGGCCATGATTGTACTGAGCCAGCAGCCGTTCCATGTTCTAGCTCACACCACTGTGAGGGTCCTGAATTCCATGGCATAATCCAGCACAGAGCGTGATCCCTGACACAGGTGAAGTAGCCAGTGCTTTGCCTCCTTTGCACTTCTCGGATGATAGAAAATCCAATTCATCCCATAATTGAAATCTTCATATTTGTTGCAAATGGCAGCCCAGATCTAAGTCAAATGAGGGAGAAGGAAGGCAATCTTTGGCTCAATCCATACAACACAGCGATGACTAGAGCCTGACGCATCGGGATGGGGATCCGTCAAAGCATTTAGGCACCAGAATCCGGGGCTCAGAGGGAGGAGGTTAACTGGCACGGGTTTACTGTATCAAGAGGCAAGGTTGGAAGGGAGTGGCGAGCGGATGGTCAATAGGTTCCTGTTGCTTCTGGATCATGTGTTCATGTCAACGGGTAACTTCCTTTAGGGGAGAATACTCTGATGGGTTAATCAATGGTTCACTCATCATGGCAGGAAATCTAGAGGAAGCTGGACCTGGAAGCAAAGCAGTGGAGATGATTTAGTGGGGAGCAATAACTTTTCAGTAGACTGCATAATAACAAGCCAAGAGGGGCCACAAAGCAAGAGAGAACAGATATTAAACCCAACAGGGAACAAGGTAACTGAAGGCTAGGAGCAACTGGTTGAGGGTAGATGGTTCAATAAGTGAACAAGGTCTGGGGACGAGAGCCGGGGTTAAATAGGCTGCAGATGACGAGTTAGAAACAAGTGATAAGTGACTCCTATTAGCTAGGTGGAGATAGGTGGGTGCAGGCTTGACATAGTCATGCTCAATTTCCTTGGATGGGGTTGTTGAAAACTAGAAGGTACAAGTTTATGATGAGAACGGACAAATTTAAAGGATTGCTGAGCAGAAATCTTTTCATAAAGATGACAGTGGTTGTGGTGGAATGAGCTGCCAAAGGAATTTGTGGAAACTGGAACAATGAGAATGTTTAAGAGGCTTATTGACAACTACTTAGACAGTCAAGGAGTAGGATACAAGCCTAAACTGAACAACTAAAATCTGCCTAGGTGGACATCACAGTCAAGAGCTATTTCTCTGATGCTCATCTCTATGATTCTGTTACTATGACTACTTTCAGAAGTTAAACATAAGCAGGAAACTGTAATGATAGTCATCGATATACTGGAAATAAGTCCTAATGAAAGGTCTTGACCCATTTCTCTCCATAGATGCTACCCGACCTTCTGAGTTCCTCCAGCTTTTTGAGGTGAGATGAAGGAGACTATGAATTAGATGGATCTTGCTATTTTCTAGTCCAGCATTTCCCATGTTGCAATGAACAAATGAGGAGTTTTGGTAAATAACTGGAATTCCTTGCAGAGGTTTATGGGTATTTTGCAGGTTTTAATAAGTTTCAATTAAGTCCATCTGCTGAAATGCGGGTAGAAAGTTGAAGGAAGAACTGAGGATCTTCCCCAAAACATGCCCTTGAGTCAAGCAATATATCAAATGGTTAATTGTCCTATGACAATCACCCTTATGCCACGCAGAAAATAAAGGGCCAGTCAGAACAAAGTTGAATCACATGAGAACTGGATTTCAGTCCCAACTGCAGATTCTCCAAGCACATTTTAAGATCTCCACCCTTTCCAAACAAACATTTTCTGTTCACTGCTTTTTTGCGTACAAGAAAGGAATATTTATATTAATAGAATATGTTATCATGTAGCTGGGATATCTCAAAGCACTTAAGGAAGTACATTTAGAGCTGTGCATTGAACACATCAGCAAATGTACCAGCTAACCTATGCCAGCAGCACCCACAAACAGGAATGAGATAAAAATGAGATTTTATGCAATTTTTTGGCAGCATTAATTAAGAAAGGAATCTTGGACAGCTCAACGGTTGAATTCAGTTCAGATATTTAAAGTTCATTTCAGCAGGCAGTTGGAACTTCAGTTCTCATCCATATCTTAGATTTGTAATAAAACTGCATTCACCCTGTGTTATACCCACTCAGTAGTACACTGGATTGTCAAAGTATTATGGGTGACTCATCAGAAATAAACTGCATTCTGCTAGAGATGATAACAAGGATTAGCCTTGTGGACCACATTTAAGATCCCACAATGTGTGGTAATCAAAGCAAATTTACACACCCCCATGGAAGGATCTAAATCAGAGCAAGTTACACTTAAAAAAGCATCAGCCAGTTATGGAGAGAGAAAACTTATAGAGGGTCACTGAACCAACACAGAATGCCAGAATGATAATCCCTGAGGACATTTTTATTGTTGTCGTCCATTAATAAGCTGTTTGACTATGAGGACATCACAGCTAAGCTAAGCTATTTTCTAACTTCATCCAAATTCTGCTCACATTCAAGAATCCTTCAATGGTAAAAGGCAAGAGGAGATAATTATATTTTGTATTTTGGCCCAGGCAGAAGTGTAACAGTTGGTTAATATCTCAAGAAATGTTGGATATCAGCCTTAAGAGCTGTCTGTATTTCCCTTGAGACATGTACAGACATCCTGTGCTTGCAGTTAATAAAGTTCTGTGATCTGCCTATCAGTAAAATAGTCCTGGTGTTTTCTGGTTGAGAGGCCAGGCATCTCTTGTCAAGGTAGACATTAGTGAAGTCTAGATACTGTAGAGACCTTCTAGCTCCTGTACATACATACATATATATATATATATATATATATATATACACACACACACACACACACGCACGCACACACAAATTTCTCTTCTAATAGACCATTTGGGTTTTGTGGTCATCATTATCAAAACTGAGCAAATTCCTGGTTATTAACTGAACTTAATGTCCAAGGTAGAATTTGAAGTTGGATGTACTAGTCATGCTCAACTATTATACTACATACTACATATTACATAGAGACATACTACACTGTACCCAGCTACACCAGAGAACTCAGACACCGAGAGGTACCATCAGCACTGGCTCATCAGAATCCTCTAAATGAGCTGATAGTGTTAGTGAATCGACATCAGCATCCTCTCTCAGACCAATAATCCCAGCACAGAGATCCCAATTGCAGTTGGTCTGCTCTAAAGAACAGGCCATCTCATAAGTAGACTTGCAAAGCAAACTCTCAGTTCTAAGCTCTGCCATAGTAAGAAATTACGAGCTATGAGGAAATGACTGAAGGATGGTCTCCTTGTTCAACATTCATTTTTTTCCTTATTATTTTATGTCATAGAAGGAGGATTTTTGTTTTTTTTTGTCAAATTTCCACCACCTCACAGACAAGTCCCATTTCCTGACAAGTTTTCATGGAATTTTAATTTTTAAAAAATTTTATTCAGCAATACAGTGCAGAGCAGGCAATTCCAGCTCTTTGAGTCACCCCATCCCAGCACCCCACAACCCCAATTAACCCTAATCTAATCACGGGACAACTTACATGGCCAATTAACCTACCCCATACATCTTTGGACTCTGAGAGGAATCGGAAGGACCTGGGGAAAACCCATCCTACCCTGTACATCTTTCGACTGAGAGGAAGTGGGAGGACCTGGAGAAAGCCCATACATTCCACAGGGGGACGTACAGAGACTCCTTACAGAATAGAGCCAGAATTGAACTCCAAACTCCGGAATGCCCAAGATATCATACTTCCATGAGGATCCCAGCAGGTCTGCCACCTACTGATGCAAAAGTAAATTTACGGTGGCTAAGGAATCTACCAAAATATAAATCTTTGGGAGGAAACCAGAGCTCCTTGAAGAAACTCATGTGGTCTCATAAAGAAAGTGAAAACACTACACAGACAAGTCCAGAAGTTAGGATTGGCACAGATATGATAGGTCAACAAAATCCAATCCTTTTGATTCCCATGGTATATCTTGGTCTGGACCCTTGCTTGAAGTGAGATAAAAGTTAGACAATGAAACATTTTTATTCTTAGTTCACAAGTGTGATTTGTGCAAGGCAGTAGCAACTGTAATAAAGTTGCCAACCAGAGTAGCAGTTTTAGTTATCTGCTCCATCATTACCTACCCACATGACATTATATGCACAAAAGATGACTATATCTGTGGTTTTGGCTAAGCTTCATTCAGGTTTAATCTTTCAGTGTGCCAAAGACATTACTTTAACGAGACTTTCTGCTAAAAACAGCCAAGGATAGCGACATTTCTAGCTCACGATGGGGAATGTGTTGAAATCTCCGCTTGATACCACAGTTTTAATGAAACTCCTTGCTGGGATTTTATTGCTGGAAATGAGACAAAACCACATTGCGTGACAGAATACGCTGATGGGACTTTCTGCAGAAGAGGAGAGGAATTGCAGTGTTAATTCAATCCAGAACAACAGATCTGATATGAGAACATACCCATGCTCCTAATGGTTATAACTAAAGAAAAGCATGTTGAACAGTTTTCATATATCAAATTCCCCATGTCCAAAACTTTGAAACAAGATTCTATCTGTTTTATTATTATCCTCTAATAATAGCATGGCCCTTTTCCATTATAAAAATAATACCATGTTGGAAAGAGGTTAGATGCAATAAAGATTCCACTCCATCTTTTCAATCCTCATCAGGACTTCAGTGGAAAACATATGCTGATGTGCAAAATGAAAAAGCATTATAACAAAAGTTTAAAAACACAAAGCAAAGAAGAAAATAGAAATGTCAATTTCAGGTAATGCATCATATTCTGAACCTTGTTAATACAAAAGCAATTGAGAAGGACAATTTTAATTTAATTCAACCATTCAGAAAATGATGGAATCAGTTGCAACACATATTTACATTTTGTCTAGCTCTGTGTTTGGATCTAGAAGCTTGAAGGAAATTTGGCAAGAACAAGATGGGACAAATGCAGGAGGGTGCTTGACAGTTGGAATAGTACTATTGAGCTGAATGCCTGTTTCTATGATTCCATGAGTGCCACTTCCTTGCTCTGTGAAACTTATATGGTAACTGGTGTGCACTGCAAAAGAAAAGCACTTCAAGACAGCTTTCGCTGCACTTTTTAAGAAGAAATTCAAACTGCAAATCTGGTTGTCAGGGCAAAAGTGGGCATTATGGGTAAATCAATGGTGTGATTGCAGTTCTAACAGTGGCTGCAAATCTAAAGGTTTTTTTTAACTTAAGTACAAAAGATAAAGCCTCCAAGGGGACCACAAGCTTCTCATGGTTTGGTAGCTTGCATGCCTCAATGAGCCAAAATGCTATGTTAGCTGAAGTCAGGGCTTTATGCTTTAGCTCTTGATAGGATCACACGAACCAAAGAAGTCAAAGAGTAGAGACCAGACTGAGTGGTCCACTGGTCCTCCAGGTTTGGGGGTTTACAACCTTGGACTGGTAAAACAAAACTGTTACAGAAACAGCAATGAAGAATCCTTCTACATCTAAGTGTACCGGCAATCCTGAATCTCCACCCAGGACTTTTACAGCCAACAGTAATGAAAACTGAGAGGAAGCTACTGACATGATGAAGGAAGTCCTGAACACCACCAGAGATGGAGGACCTTCATTGCTGCGCCAAGCACCAACAGCGTAATGGGCAGCAAGTCCAGAAGTTAAAGGAGGGCTGTTTCTGGCTATGTCCGGAAATAGGGAAAATTTCTTTGAAATATTATTGTGGTATTGTTGTGTTATATGTTTGTCCATCTGTTATTAAAGCAAGCATGAAAAGCTATGGTTGCAGTCGCATCTGGAGTGCCTGCGGACCACTTGGAATTGTTTATATTAAGACAAAAGATGTGAACTAAAGCACGAGAAAATCTGCAGATGCTGGAAATCCAAAGCAATATGCACAAAATGCTGGAGGAAATCAGCTGCCAGGCAGCATCAATGGAAAAGAGTAAACAGTCAATGTTTCAGGCCGAGACTTCATACTGATGAAGGATCTTGGCCCGAACTGTCAACTGCTTATTCTTTTCCATAGATGTGAGCTAATGCATTTTGTTATAGAGGCAAAAAGTAGAAACACTTATGTGGGTTGGTGCTTAGTATCACATGAGATGATAAACCCTGCTCACTGCATGAAATTACTCTTTCATTTTCTTTAACTGCTTTATGCAAACATCATTTGAATAGACAAGAATAATAACTGAACATGTTGATTCATTCTAATCCCTCCCAATCCTTAGTCACCCACTCTTCAGTAGTAGGCAACAATAGATCCATTATTAAGGCCCTGAACTGCACGACAGAGTTCTGAAGCACAGAACATGCGGATGAGATGCAAATTTTGAACATTGGACAGAACAGATTCTGAGGTTTCTGGAAATCTAGAGCAACACACATAAAATGCTGAAGGAACTCTTTAGGTCAGGCAACATCTATGAAGAGGAATACATCCTTGCCATTTCTGGCCAAGACTCTTCATAAATGTTAGAGTTTAAAATGTTAAAATTTAAATGTTTGCTTTGGACCTGAATGAAATTTAAAAAATGCTGGTTTTGCTGAGACCGGTGTTCCTACTGCAGCACTAACCAAGTAATGTTAACAAGTAGGATGGGTCCTATCAGCACTTGGAAGGACATTCTCAAAGCCAAATTATTCCTGTCCAGGAAAATGGATCAAGAATGAAATCATGCAACAATGTTAAAGTCACATAGCCACAAAATTATACAGCACGGAAACAGATCCTTCAATCAAACTCATCAATGCCAATCAAGATGCATTCCTGAGCTCGTTCCATATCCCTATATTTGGTTCATATTCCTCTGACTAATTTATCTACCTGACTAAGTGTCCCATGAATGTTATAATTGTACCTATTTCTATGACTTCCTTTGGTAGGTCATATTTTTGACAGGCAAATACAAGTTTTGTACTCTCAAAATTTCACTTTTGAAGACCTCCCACTTACCAGGTACAACTTTGCCAGAAAAAAGCCTGTTCCAATTGCCAGATCCTTTCTGATACCATCAACATTAGCTCTTCTCCAAATCAGAATCTCAACTCGCACACCAGATCTATTTTTTTCTAAATTTACTTTGAAACTAATGACATTATGATCACTAGATCCAAAGTGTTTCCCTACACAAACTTCTGTCACCTGCCCTGTCCTTCTTCACCCTTTGCCTCTACTATCTATACCCTCCTAGCATAGCATAATAGAGGAATTAAAGGTAATGGGGAAAAGGTAGCAAGGTGGAGATCAGTTTATGGCCAGATCAGGCATGATCTTATTAAATGGTGGAGCAGGTTCGATGGGCCAGATGGCCTACTCCTGCTCCTATTTCTTATGTTCGTTAATACCCTCTCCCCTACCTACTTACTTTCCCCCTTTCACCTTCCAATTATCTGCCAGCTTGTGCTGATCCCTCTCCCCCATCTTTTTATTCAGATCCTCGGCCTGAAACATTGATTGTTTAATTCCCTCCATAGACACTGCCTAAATTGCAGACTTCCTCCAGCATTTTTGTGTGTGATGTCCTTTATCTGTGAAATGTATTGTAAGTAGGTGAGGCCATAGAACATGACTAGTAGGCCAGATTTTACAAATCTAATAAGAAACCCTGAGCCAAAATAATGTCACGCAGAAATATTCGGTTATGATACAAACTGAAGGGAAAAAAAAGTTATTGGAAATTGGAGCATTCAATTTTGAGTCTAAAAGGCAACAACATGCTTCATGTAAAGAATTGCATGAAGAGCACATTCTGCTGTTTTTGCACATTGATAATCTAATGTCAATTGCAAGTGCAGGCACTTATGTATCCCAGGGGGATTTGAAGTTCTCTGTGTCTTTCCAGATTTCCTTTTCCACTTTAAGCAACCATGGGCCAGAGATTTCTATGAGACTTTTTTTTCCAAGAGACTTTAGCTAGAGCAGAATGTTCATTATTGGTAATCTGGTGCTGGGTAAGTAAAGCATATTGCCTGCTCTTCGGAGCCCACTAGATATATTAAAAGCTTTAGTATTGGGTATGTTGGTTTGCTTATTCTGTCAATGGATTTTTTTTTTGGTCAGAAAATGTAGAGGTTTGAACCAAATGCAGAGCAGTGGAGACGATTTAGCAGTGAGCAATAAATGTTAATAATAAATTGCAAAAGAACAAACCAGGAGGGGCCACTAACCAAAGAGAACAGATACTTAACACAACAATGCAACAAAGGAAGGCTAGCAACAATTGGTTGAGGCTAGCTGATTCAATAAGTGAATGAGGATTGTGCATGAGATCTGGGTTTAAATAGGCTGCAGGTAATGAGTTGAAAACAAGAGGCAGGTGACTCTTGTGAGGTTGGTTAAGAATAGCAGGAGCCTGTCTGTGCAGGCCTGATGGCATGTCCCCTCCTAGAGCGGGCAGCCGGGGCCCAGGAGGATCTAGATGGTTCCAGTGGAACTCCTGAATAAGTATTGGATCTGGACAGCACTCAAGACCATTCTTCCACTCTTCCAGGCTGTATCTTCCCTGTTGACCAGGTACTGCACACACAATGATGTCAATTCATCAACCAGTGAAGCTTGTACACTAGGCCGTCTTCTGCCAAGCTAGGTTCTAAGGTGCAGGCTCGGGTGGGTTGAGTGGTCCATGGACAAAGCTCTTGAGGCAGGACACATGAAAGGTAAGCGTGATCTTGAGGGACAGTGGTAGTTGGAGATGGTAAGTGAATGGATTGATGTGATAGTTAATGAACCAAAGCAAGAGCTTGTGGGAGTCGATGTGCAGGGACAGATCTCAGAAGGACAGTCAGGCATGGTCCCCAGGCCAGAGTAGTCTGGCTGGGTGTGGCCAGCGCTTAGCCTGACTGAAGTTTGCACAGTTGGTAGATAGGATGGCCTTCCATGCCCTCTTCCAAACATTCCAGCAGCGGTGAACCTGGGCGCTGGTGGACAGGACCACACCATTAGCTTTTTCGCAGGGAATAATGGGAGTTGGTAGCCATGAAGCACTTCAAAGCATGATATCCCCTGGCAGAGGGGGTATGTAGATTGTGGGATATCTCACCCCAGAGTATATACTTGTTCCACTGAGGAATTTGCTGCCCTTTTGGAGGATGATGTAATATCTTCATCTCTGTGTTGTCTTTCAGAAGGTACTATTACTCTATGAGCCAAATCTGTCAACGTGATGTCAACTCAACTTAAACATAACATGGAACTTTCCATTATCAGTGCCTAACTTAAAAGTAAAGCTTTCCTAGAATAAACTTGGCTCTTATGATTTCCTTTTTTCCGAGTAACATTTTATTTTTCTGAATTCTAGTACCTACGAAATAACAGGACATAACTTTTATTAAGTACTGCACTCATCAGAAGTGAATGAGAATTGTATAGAACCACGTGCTTCAATAAATCTATGTGACACTGAGAACAGCTTTCATTTGCTCCTCTTTCAATTAACCTTTTGTTTCTCTTCCTGGAACATTCATCAAACCTCCCACGGCCAGGAGTGAAATGGTAACTTGCCTCTGCTCTCCAGCGGTATCAATGGCCTGGTGTATTTTCTGTTTTGTTTCCAAAATATGGATATAAACCTTACCATAGTAGAATGAAGATTACCATTATCTGCATGAATTTCAACTACATGAATGGGTGAGAGGTAGGGGAACACAGGTGGAAGGCTCTGGGAAAGGAATGTATCATTTGAAAACTACTGTTGTATCTTTTGCTTTCTATATTTTCATGGATGAAGGGTCTCGACCCAACATTGACTCTCCATCTTGCACAGATGTATCCTGATCCTTCGTGTTCCTCTGGCAGTTGTTCTTTTTTGTTCCATTTCCACTGTCCTATGTTGTATCATGTGTGCGAGATAAAAACCTGAAAATACGCCAGTTGTCTGCTAATTTCCTTGCTCCACCAGAAGTCTTCTTCTTTTGGCAGCTTCTGAAGTTTGCAGTGACCTAGATTGAGAAACGGATTCATTTCTTCATAATATGAACTGTGCAAGCTGTTCAGAATACAGTGCTGTTACATCCCTGTGTATGGTAAAATCTGTGTGTTGTAAAATTTGATACTGTAAAATTCCAGCCATGGTTGAAAGAATCTCCAATGTCCCAACTAATTTACCATAGAAAAGAATTAGATAGTACTTCTATTACAGTGAAATTGGTTATCATCCATTACATAGCAAAGAAGGATAATCCAATGGAAATTAACTCCATTGAACATAAAGCATGATCCCTTACACTGATGAGCGATTAATTAAGTGATTTGTTAAAATTATTCATTTAAGTTCAGCTAATATAAGCAGCCTGATTTTTCATAGAGAATTAATGAAGCAATTATGGTAACAGATAGTTGGGAATAGAACATATTTTATACTTTATCTTCCACTGTCATCATATAAGGCTCCTTCATTAACCATGGTACATGCCAGACACACCGTAAAGTTTCTATTATCTTGCTGCAGCAAATCGCAAACAATGGAAATCTCTGCTCTCCTTACATCACCCATTTTATAGCAAGAGTTGGACTTAAGTGCAATTATGCCAGTTTGGTGTCCGTTTGCTCAAAGGTGGATAAATTTATCTTACAGTAAACTTTACATGGTTCTTGAATAATTGGGATATTCTCCCTTACAAATGTTTAACAGCGTAATCGAGGTCAATGGAGGTTTTTGCCTCATCCGCCTTTGTCCTAGGAGCTGACTGGAGATATTTATCACACCACTGGACAAGATTTTTAAGATAGTCTCAGGAGGGAAGAAATGCTGTGAAAACCAACTTCTGCAGCAGACCTCTCCTGTCTCTGCCTCCAGCAATTAATACTGTCCAATGAAGTGCACAGTGGATTTTAAGTCATGTTCATACCACAAACCTTAAGAAGATTTATACTTATTGTATCACAGAGAAACAGCAATTGGTAAATGCACAACTACAAAATTCAAACAGAATATCTGCTACCACTGACTGATTAAATATACAGTTAATGAATTTATGTTTTGCTAAATTCAACAAACTGTACAACATTAGCATGACCCTGATCCTGCATTTTAACCTTGGTAGAATAAGTTAATATGGAGTTGATGCAATTTCATGGATGATATTTGATCAGGCAAACAATTACAACAGGCATCTTTACAATAATCGATTACAAATGGTTCCAGCAAAGGAATCTTTCTTTCTGCCCATATATTTGCACTTCAGGAAGGATTACTATTAGAAGTCTGAAACCTGGCTCACTCCTGATGATTAGACCTCCATTAACACATTCAGATAAATCAGATTTTCCAAGCTTCAGAATAAAACAGAGATGTTATAGTCATAGAACACTACAGCACAGAAACAGGCCATATGGTCCATCTAGTCCAGGCTGAAATATTATTCTGACTCGTCCCACAACCAGCACGTGGACCCTAGTCCTCCATTCCCCTCCCATGTACATCCAAACCACTCTTAAATGTTGAAATCAAACCTGCATCCACCACTTCCATTGGCAGCTTGTTCCACGCTTTCACCATCCTCTGAGTGAAGAAGTTCCCATTCATGTTCCCCTGAAACATTACACCCTTCACCCATGGCCCCTTGTCCTAGTCTCACCCAACATCACTGGAAAAAAAACCTGCTTGCATATACCCCTCATAATTTTGTATACCTCTATCAAATCCAGGATATATGTCCTAACCTATTCAATCTTTCCTTATAACTCAGTCAAGTCCTGGCAACATCCTTGTATTTATTCTCTGTTGCTTACCTTTATACTGGATTACCATTAAAACTTTAAAGAAAACTAGTTTTTCTATTTTGAAGTTAACATTTCAAATTACTACCTGCAGTAGAAGTATGAATTTTTGTTTTTTTCTTGATTCCTTTTATTCAGGATGGCTCCAGTCATCTGGTCTGCGGACTGAATGTTTGTTATTATTCCTTTGTTCTTAGGGTATACCACTAGCACTCATCATCTGACAAAGTTAAGACTCACTTTGATCACATAGGTAGCATGATTTGTATCTCTGCTGGTGTGGTAGGGCAGATGAAATTATGTCTTCTACTTTTATAACTTGACAAGACCAGTGCAGCAGGATAAGAACAACAGCAAGATTAAAGTTATTCTCCACCAACTCAGGTTTCACTGTCTGCATACCAATTTTCAAGCAGCCATAATTTTTCTTCTATTTCAAACATGTTCACGCAACCCCTGGGCCTGTGGTCATCAACAAGGTCCCTTTGGGCAGTAAGTCGATAAATGAGAATAGTTTCAGTCCTGAAAAATTTCATCTTCTGCTTTCCATAGATGTGGCCTAACTTGCTGAGTTTTACCAGCTGTTTAAATATTTTGCCCCTCTGTTTTTGTGTAATTCGCCTTTTGAGAATGCACCTGAGGCTTTTTGAGACAAGGTTAGAATAGGTTGATTCCACATTTACTTGTTCATTGGACGTGAACAATACATGAAAATAGGGTACTCTTTGGCCCACGGTATCTATTTCGTTGTTATTTCAGGACTGTTAAGAATAAATCAAATTGGTGTATCTGGATTCAATTGATTTACTGTATATACCAGAGCAACTAGGGGCAGTGGGTTTTCTTCTCAAAGAAGAATAATGAACTCATTGGGTTTTTTGAAGTTTCATTTTAGCTGGTGTTGATTACACACAACACAAGAAAATAGGAACAGGAAGAGGATAAGTCTGATCTACCATTCAATATGATCATGGCTGATTTGCCCCGATTGCAAATCCTCTTCTGTGCCACAATGACTTCACATTAAAACAAAGCAACACTTATACATGGAAATATCTATCAGAAAGGTAAATCAAAAAAACTCTTTTGATAACTTATTTATTTTTCAGGATTTTGATTTCCTGCCAAGGTCAAGAGGACTAGAATATAAAAACAAGGATGTAATGTTGAGACTTCATAAAGCACTGGTGAGGCCTCACTTGGAGTTTCATGAGCAGGTTTGGGCCCCCTATCTTAGAAAGGATGTGCAGAAACTGGAGAGGACTCAAAAGAGTTTCACAAAAATGATTCTAGGATTGAGTGGCTTGTCATACGAAGAGTGTGTGATGGCTCTGGGCCCGTGTTCACTAAAATTCAGAAGAATAAAGAGTCACATAATTAAAACCTATCAAATGATGAAAGGCCTTAAATGAGTGGATGTGGAGAGGATGCTTCCTATGGTGGGAGAGACTAAGACCAGAGAACACAGCCTCAAAATAGGGGGGCATCTTTTTAGAATGGAAATGAGGTGGCATTTCTTCAGCCAGAGGGCTTTGAATCTGTGGAATTCTTTGCCACAAGCAGATGTGCAGACCAATTCTTTGTGTATATTTAAGGCAGAGGTTGATAGATTCTTGATTGGTCAGGGGATGAAAGGATACAGGGAGAAGGCAGGAGACTGGTTTGAGGGGAAAATTGGATCAGCCTTGACGGTATGGTGGAACAGACTCGATGGGCTAAATTACTTAATTCTGCTCCAATATCATATGGTCTATATACTTAATTGTCGTTAGGGAGGTGGCTGTGAATCACTTTCTTGAACCAGAGTAGTCCTTAACTTATGAGCAAAACAAAGCAATATTATGTGAATTAATTGACAAGGAATTATGGTGGACAGCCACTTTAGTTTTCTCTGATTAGAGGTTTACTACTAATGCTGAATGCTGAACACTCCACCCTGCACGTGACAAGTAATAAAAAGCATTTTTTGAGGGGTTCAGTCACCTTTGAGAAACTTTGTGTTACCAATGATAAGGCAGAATGATAAGTTTTGTAATATCATGCAGCTGGTTGAACACGGTATTAAAGTCCATAATACGGAGAGATTATATTACAAATATCCTTCATTGCATGAGAAAAATTACACTGTGGATGTGGAAAAAATTATGAAATTTTACAAAAGTACTGAGAGTTCAGCCAGCGTTTCTTATTAGCAAAGTATACCAAGTTCAAAAAGATACACAATATCCACATACCTTTCCAATTAGTAAACTTGTAAAGATATATTCTTACTTTGTGAGGCACAAAGGGCTTTAACGTAGAAAGAAATACTGCCAAAGGGTAACTTACAAGCTGATAAATCCAATCATTATTAAGATATCAACACTGATATTTGACCCGATCTTTGAAACAGATTTTAATTTAACCTGTGTCTGTTTTAATTTATATGATGCATAATTCATTTTGTAACTTATTGCACTGGGTCTGAACAAATTCAAGTGCCATGACTTTTCTATGAATCAAGTATCGATGTCAAACTCTCTCGGGTCAAGCGGTGAATAAGTAATTACAGCTTTATTAACAGATCTCCAAGACTGTGCCTCAATGTGTGAAAGCTCTAGCATCACCCATTTCTTCTTTCCAGCTGTCAACCGTCCTGTTACCTTTCTGAATGACACTGATAAATCATGGATCTATGATAAATGAGAGCTAAGTGGAGATCTGATGCCTAAATTCATTTTATAAAGGACCCAACAGTGATAGACAGAGAAGGCTTTGCTTCTATTTAGTGGATGATTATTTCAATCCATTCACATTTGAAACACTTGAAGTATTAATACTATTTCCCTTTGATAGATAAACTTGGTGTGTGAGGAATTAATTCTTCAGATAATTTGGCATTAAAAATACCTTCATTGTGTAAGATTAATACAGTGTAACAAACAAATATTTGCTTACATCAGAAATGATGCAGTGGTGTCAACAGGTCCTAACATAATAGTTCTATAAAATTCAGTTTAATATTAAAATGGTTGTATAAAAAAGTTTAGCAAAATTTATGAGTTACAGGCTTTTGCCACAGAGTTAAGAAATCCAACATACATAATGAGTACAAATCGTGTAGGCCTTTAGAGTACATGAGAGTTTTGTATAGAATGTAAAATGAAAAAACAAGATTATGAGAAAGCAGATAATAAACCATTACTTCTACAAATATATATGCAGAGAGTGGTGACTGCATGGAATGGACTGCCGGTAACAGTGACGGAGGCGGATACGATAGGATCTTTAAGAGACTCCTGGATAGGAACATGGAGCTTAGAAAAATAGAGGGTTATGGGTAACCCTAGTAATTTCTAAGGTAAGGACATGTTCGGCACAGCTTTGTGGGCCGAAGGGCCTGTATTGTGCTGTAGGTTTTCTAGTTTCTATGTTTTTTCTCTATAATTCTTTAAGTTAATAGAATCGACCAGTATTACTTTGATACAGGATAAATTGACAGGTTTACTGATTGTATTTTAGTTTTCAGGTGAAAACTGTACTAAATGGATAGAAAATAGATTAGTTCTATAGTGAAAGACAGCAAGTGGGAACATTGGCTGGGAATGCAAGAATTAGGAGGAAGAAAAAAAATGAAAGTGAACTTAACACCCAAACACTGTACAGTGATTCTGAGGAAATCACTATCCAGGCATTGCTCTCTCCTCATTGCTGCCATCAGGAAAGGGGGACAGGAGCTACAGGAGCCTAAGGTTCCATACAATCAGGTTCAGGAACTGTAAATACACTTCAACCATCAAGCTCCTGAATCTGTGTGGATAACTTCATACTCCTCAACACTGATCTGATTCCATAACATATAGACTCACTTTCAAGGACCCTACAACTCATGCTTTCAAGTACTGGTATTAATTAATTTGTGGCGACCAACTTTCTGTGCAGGCGAACTGGCTCACAAGTAGCCAGCGCGTGGGGAGAGACTTTGGTAACACACCTCTGACATCATTTCCGCCCGGAGAGGGCGGGCGCTAGGGATTAAATGCCAGCGCTGCGAAGTTTGACTAAACCAGTCTCGAAACGACTTACCGACTGTGTGTCGTTGTCTCTAGCTCTGTATGTAGTACATTGCTACAAATTATTCATTTATAATTTGTGTTTGTAGTTTGTCTTCTTTTCCACAATGGTTGTTTGTCAGTTTTTGTGTGTAGTTTTTCATTGATTCTATTGTATTTCTTTGTTCTACTATGAATGCCTGTGTGAAAATGGACCTCAGGGTGGTATATGGTGACATGTGTACACTGATAATAAATTTACTTTGAACTTTGAAAGCTACTAACGTGGATTATGATGCCAACAGTATTTTCCTAATCTTACAGACTAAGATTTGGTTGAAGTACTGTTAAAATTCAGCAAAAAGACAGGACTCACAATCACCTGTACTCCCTAAACATTACTGGAATTCCCTTTGTTTAATTATATCCATACTGTTGTACTTCAAAATTTGTTCAGCTAAAGGTCAGTTTGGAGTCCTGCACTGAATTATCAGCATATGAAATAGCTCAGTCTTCATGTGGATTGAGGAATATTGTTCCCCTTCTGCTTCTTTTCAAAATCGATGGCCTGGAGGCCAAGAAGCCTGGAGTCAGGGTGCAAGCCCATGATCAACTCCATTTCTCACTGATCTTGCTGACTAAGTTATCGAGGAAGACTAAAAGTCATCGAGAACAAGAGTGAAAGGCAGACGGGTGTTCAGCGCTATATGCCTCCACTTGAACTGCCACTCTCTCCATCTCGCCTGCTGCTCCTGGTAAGGCCCCTGCATTCGAGCGGACTCTTTCTCTCTGGGAGGGGGTGCCAGAGATCTGGGTCGTGGACAAGGTTTAACAGATGTTATTTGTGGATTGGACTGTGTAGTTCACATTACAATGTGTTTCTGGATTCTGGTCAGTCCTTTTTTTATGCTATTTTATGCGATTTTGATCAGGCAGACTGGATCTGTGGCCTGAGTTAATGAATGACACAGCTCTAGTATGAACTGAACTGAAATAAACTGAATATGCCTGGATTCTTTTGATGATTTTTGGTGTTTGATTTCCTGTGTTTTTCACTCGCTTTTGTTTTCCAATTTGCATAATTTGAAAGGGTTCCATGGCTTTTCTTTGTTTCATGTTTGTCCATGGGAAGATGAATCTCAGGGTTGTATACTGCATACATACTTTGAGAATAAATGTACTTTGAATCTCTGAACTTAAATATACAAAATTTAATTAACTCATTGGGGGAAAAGATAGCCATCTGCAAAATTATCCAAACAGTGTCAGATTATGACTAGCCAGCTGCTTATAAGATTAACTGTGACCTTACAAAATTCAACCAGCATCTGCAGATTTCCTTTTGTTTGTGGAAGTTCAACCAGTAAGATTCTAGTTGTTACATATGCAGCCACATTTGGATAATTGTTGCTATTGGTTGCATACCCATCAGCCATATGGAGATTTGTTCAACCAACGCTTTAAATCAAAGCAACCAAGAATCACAAATTTCAAGGATGGATTAAACTAAAATAATAACAAATGAAAAGTCCTGAAGAAGCCTCTTGGCCCAAAATGTTGACTGTTTATTCCTTTCCATAGATGCTGCCTGACCTGCTGAATTCCTCCAGCATTTTGTATGTGTTACAACAAATAATGGTGTGTGACAGGATGCAAAAATATAAGAGAACCGTATAATGTAATAGCCAAATGCAGGTCAGTACATCAAGTTCCCCCACATGCCAGTTTACTAGAGATAGCTGTGAGCTATCCTTTCCCACATGGGAAGAAACCGGTGTAGAGGTCAGTGTTGTAAAAGACGTCCATTATTCCCGGTGATCTCCCCACATGCATTGGCGGAGGATCGTTGGACCAGGCCCATTACCCACTCTCTCAGCAAAAAATGGTGCAAAGTGCCATGAGTCTAGAATATAGAAGACAGCGAAGTAACTTCCTTAGAAGAACAGCAGTAAGTTGATGTTTATTTTTTGGTAAGACCATGTCTTCTGGAGAGTGCCTTACCCTTTCACTGGCATTTTCTAAAATTCAACAGAGTCAAATAGCAAGCATTTCAGTTCATAAGTAATATAAGATAAATGCATGCTGCTTACCTATTTGTCTATTTTGCACTTCTCATATTACTTCCACAGCCAACATAATTTTACAATACATATTGATTTCAGTGTGTAAAAGTATTGCAAAGCAAATCAGAACACGACCCAGTGCTCGTGGATTCTTTTATTGCTGGCATCCCTGATAAGAATTATATGAATTTTAAGTAGTTAGGAATTGAGCCACAGGGTTTCCATGGTTCTAATAAAGCTATTTTTAAATTCAGCAGCATTGTTGTTGTTGTTTCTACAATGATTTTATTTAAAACTAGTCAGATGTTGCTGGAAATAATATTTTACCTTTGCTTTAAGTCTCAAAATTGCTAGTAATATTAACTTTTGTTCCTGTTTCCTCTGTGGCTGTCTTTTCCTGATGGAGTATAAGCTCACGGCCTTCATTCGCCTCACCACTTCTTCATTCTCCATGGGTTTAGTATTACACTGAATGCCAGAAGGATACTTAACAGCCAATGCTATAATCATCAAGTAGTGTCCCATTGTCACTCGGATCATTCAATTTATTGAAGTCAATGAATAGAGCAGTTGCTGAGGTTTTTTTTGTTTTTGTTTTTCTACACCAAGTATATAGATCCTATTGAAATCAACTAAGTCAGTGATGACAAGATTTTGAACCTGATACCATATAGTGGAGTGTCTCATTTTACAACGGCCACATGGGTGGCATATAGAAACAAAAAATACTGGGGGGGCGTATTTCAATATTCCTAACAGCCAGTGAGAAATGGGTCAATAGATATGGAGGCAACTCACTGAAAAGTGTCAACAATAAAGAGGTAAAAACAGTAGGGATCTCAAATTCTCCAATAGTAATTGGGATCAACATAGAAAGCCTACAGTACAATACAGACCCTTCGGCCCACAATGCTGTACTGAACATGGACTTAATAATAAAAGACAGAATTTTAAAAGCCTGTCCAGGAGGGCTGTTTTAAGCTCGTGTGTATGTATTCCCCATCAGAGAAGGAATTATACTGAAACAGCTCTTCGGGAAAGTAGCCAGGTAAGTGGTGGAAGCATCAGTGGGAGAATATTTCAGGGGCATTGATCATGATTTGATAAGTTTTTAAATGGTTATGGAGAAGGACAAATTGAGGTCTTGAAAGGGGAAAAGGCACTAAGACAGGATTTGTCAAAGGTGGACTGAGTGCAGTATAGCTACTTACAGGTGAATCTCCATTTAACTATTGAGGGTCATTCAAAACTGAAATAGTAGGAGTTCAAGACCAATCTTTTCCAATAATTCTGAGAGGTAAGTCCAAGGAAACCCCATTGTCAAGGAATGTTGAAGTTTGGAGAAAGAAGGAAAAGCTAGCTTGTGGTAGCCAAAGAGAACTGGAAGAATCTAAAGGAGTCTAGAAGGTATGAAGGGTTATTTTAAAAGTAAAGAGGGCGTAGGAGGGGTAAGAGGACATAAAATTACATTGGCAGGTGACATTTAGAAAGATCTTATAACCATTAAGCAAGACTGTAATCATAAAGCCTTAGGCACATTAGAGAACAAAATAAGTCTGTGCATTGGGCCAGAGGACAATGCCGAGGTCTTAAATGAATATTTCTCATCTGCATTGACTATGGAAAAGAATATTGTGGTTGGAGAATTCAGAAAGCCGGGTGGTGGCTTTCTAGCTCAGATTACCAGAGAAAATGAGAAGGTATTTGATGTCTCAGCAAGCTTAAAAATGGATAAATCCCCTGGGGCCTGAGGATATTTAATCCAGGTTGCTATGGAATTAAAAAAAAGTGAAGATTCCTGGGACCAAGACAACAGTTTTCAGTTCTTCACTGGCCACTGGAGAGGTCCAAGTTATTGTGGAACAGTGTAGTTGTTTACAGTTTTCAGGAATGGCAGCATGAATAAGCATGTAATTATACACTGGTGAGCTAACTTCAGTTGGAGGAAAATTATTATTAGGAGTTTCTGAAGGGCTCTTGGAGCATCTGGAATTAGTCAAGATTGGCAGCATGGCTTTGAAGATCCAGTTTGATTAACCTGATTGAACATTTCAAAGAGGTAGCTAAGTATATCATTGAGGGTAACATCAGTGATACGATCTACATGGACTTTATTAAGACCTTGTCCAGATCTGAAACTGGTACTTGGCCAAAAGGTAAAAACCCATGGAATCTATGACGAATTGGCAGGCTGCATCCAAAATCTGCATAGTGATAAGGAACAGAGGATGATGGCAGAGAGTTGGAAGCCTGTGACTGGAGGGTTCAGTGCTGGGATCCAAGCTGTATGTTATATATTTTCACCATCTAGAGGTATGTATAGAATGCAAGAGGTATGATCATTAAGTTCACAGGTAAGAAAAATTTGTGGTGTTATTGAGAGTGAATGTGTTATTGATGAGTTGGTAAAATGGGCAGAGCGATAGCACATAGAGCCTAATCTTGAAAAATGGGGAATAACACATCCAGGGAGGAATTTAGAGGATAGGAGATGTACAATGAATGGTAAGGTCCTAAGGACCATTGACAAGCAGCATGACTTTAGCATAAGTGACCAAGCATTCCTGAGGACCACAGCACAGGTGAATAAGGTGGTTAAGAAATTACACAGAGTACTTGCCTTCATTAGCAAGAAGGTGGTTGAAACCTGAAACTTACTTACTGAGGGGATTCTCATAACATTGAAGAAGTATTTATATAAGAGTATATGAAACATCATGACAATGAAGCTAGTCCTAGGTAACAAGATTGGTAGAGATAGGTACTTGACAGCCAACACAGCCATAAAGGGCTGAAGGGCCTGTTTGTATACAATATGATTCCATGACTAAGCTTTACCTTATCTACTTATTGAAACATTGCCATTTTCCTAATAATATAAATTGATACATAGATATTGCTTACATTATATTCCTAAATAAACACACTTTAATGTTTAAACAGGAATATGTGTTAATGTTATTGGTTCAACCTAAACTAGCAACTACAATCTAAAACTGTTGCTCATAAATAGGGCCCAGTACTTGCAGAAAATATTAAAACAATGTTTTTTTTGGGAAAACAGTCTAAATAGTTCTCAATTTTGAACAGCCAACAATAATTTTCGTAACTTTGAAAAAGAGTATTCCCAAGAGAGTGTATATGCTGACAAATACTTTGACAAAGCAGTTTTCATCTGTTTCTATAGCATTTCAAAGAAAATAATAAAGATCAATATTTTTCCTGAGATGTAAATAGACAGCAGATGACAGCTTTGTTAAATTCAGCAGTTAACTTTAATACTCTTTACACCAGATGTCTACGCTATATATAACACTTTAGAAAGTTAAAATGTTCTCTAGACTTCTTTGAAAAAGAGTAATCACTGAGTTGCATAGTAAAATTAGGAGGCATGATTTTATCAAAGAGTTATGTTTTGTGTACTCTCTCGAGATTGTAGGTTGGCAGCTTCAGAAGGAATTTATTTTAAATTATCTTTTGGTAAGCTGCTGCCAATATTTCCTTTAATGGTCACTAATTTCATTGCTTCAAGCCCTGACAAAATTACACAGCATATGCTATGATCAAATACAATCCAATTTATTGAATGAACCTGATATGACCATTAGATCCTCCAGTTACACAGCCATAGACATAACATTTCAGGCAGACTCCTAGGGTGAGGCTTATGCTTTTAAATGTAATTTGCCATTGTTTCTTCAAGGTATAAATTGACAAATGTATTGGTTCTCCTAATTTATATCACCTGGAAATTTGAGCAGGTATCATTGAGTTCAAGAGCATAAGTTGTTACTTCTTTAGAAGTAATATATATGTTCTAAGCCTGCATTCAGTATTCCACACCCTATGCCCACATCATTTTTATAAAGAATTTTTAATGCTTCTATTCTATATCCAAACATTAATAATGCACTTAAATAGCAGGATTTGCTTATGGAAATATCAAATGCTTTTTGGACTTGACAGTACAACAGCCTAGAGATCCTTTGAAGTGATTCTCTTTCAGGAATCTTCTGTCTAATTGACAAACAGGATCTTTTGTTGAATCTGTGTTTTAGTTACCTTCCCTGTTATATTTTCAAATAAATGCTGGCGATGAGTAACCTCATGACAGTTATTTAGTCAGAGAAAACAAATGGAGTGCCATACAGAAAAAAGTGAAGGTATAATGTCACCCCTACACCTATCCCTATGCCAAGGTTTTACTGACTTAAAGTCAAAATTACATTTACGGATGAGATAGCAATTTTTTCTCTTTTCTTCACAGGGCTTTGTAGTCTGGTAAAATCAGTTAATTCTGCATTGACTGAATATCAAGCCTGTTATCACCCAAAAAAAAAGATACAGTTAATAGAGGAAATGTTGGTGTTGTACATCATGCTTGTTGATTAAGTTCAAAATTTATTGGCTTGCCAGCTGGTGGTGTAATGGCTTCTACACCAGACTCTGAGGTGAGTTGTCCCAGGTTAGAATCTCGCCAGCTCTTGCATTCCTTCCATCACACTGGGTTGAGCATTGAGGTAACAACAGACAAATGCAAAAGAAACAGTAAGGTTGTTGCCTGATGAGCCACAAGGTAGGGAAAGGAACCTATTTTTAATTGTCTTGACCATGTTTTATTTTTATCCAATATTTTGTCTGCAATGAACTTCTCTAAAGAGACAGCAGATGGACTAATTGATGTATGTGCAAAATAGCAATGTGAATTGTAGGCAAAGAATTCTCTGAATACCATCACAAGATATCAATTATTTTACTTCAATTTATTAAATACTTTCTGTTCATTACATAAAATTATAAGACAATAAAACAAAGAAAAAACATGCTAACCAACTCTTAATTTGTTGTAATTCTGGATAACTGAAGAGTTGGTGATAGATGGACCTCCCTCCTTTAAATTCTGTTACTACTTCCGCTCTCAAGTGTTCTCAAGTTTTGTAGTTATCAGATGGATGCAAATGTCTGAGATTCCTTTGGACTCATGATAAATATACTGAATTTCACTTAAGGGAGGTGCAATGTCATTTGAATGTTGAAATAATTGTCTGTTGTATTCCTAGGGAAAGACAGGGTGTCAAGGTGATATAGAGATAAACAAGGCTGTACCATTGCCTAACACTTCTTTTAATCTCTCTCACTACAATGCTTCACTTCAGGTTCAACAAACTTGCACTGAGAGTGCACCTAATCTTCAGAACTAATGGGAAATTGTTCAAACTAATTTGATCACACTTCAGAAGCAAGGCCACCTGAACTTCATTAATCAAATAGTAGTAGGTGTCCAAAGGCTGAGTTCCAAGACATTGTTGACTCATTCACTGAAATGCATGAGTATGGGTCTTTGATCCAACAAATGCAAGACAAAAATCTGCAACCAACTTTCTCCTGTGACGTTACACCAGCTTTTGACAATAAGTTTTCGTTGCTGAACACTGGAAAATATGAATTGAAAATTTAATATGCACTGTTCCCATCAGCCACCTCCTGCTCCATCTGCAAAACGGTATGCAGTTCACATACATCCTCACTGACCACCTCAGAACCTACAAAACTGGGATGGGAACAAGTCATCCCCAAACTGAGAGACTGACTAAGAAAAAGAGAGAAGTTTGTGTCAGATTTCTGGGAAAAACTTAACACATCAAGCTCATTTCAAAGTTGGATGAGTTTGGGCAACACAAGGTCTCAAACGATGTAATGGAATGTTTTCCCATAATGGAATGTTTTCCCATAATGGAATGTTTTCCCATAATGGAATGTTTTCCATATTTTCTTGCTTTTGAACATATGTTCCATTCATATAATGCAAGGATAGAAACATAGAAAACCTTCAGCACTATACAGGCCCTTCGGCCCACAAAGTTGTGTCGAACATGTCCCAACCCTAGAAATTACTAGGCTTCCCCATAGCCCTCTATTTTTTTAAGCTCCATGTACCTATCCAAAAGTCTCTTAAAAGATCCTATCATATCTGCCTCCACCACCATTGCCGGCAGCCCATTCCACGCACTCACCACTCTGAGTAAAAAATTTATCCCTGACATCTCCTCTGTTCCTACTCCCCATCACCTTAAACCTATGTCCTCTTGTGGCAACCAGTTCAGCCCTGGGAAAAAGCTTCTGACTATCCACATGATCAATGCCTCTCATCATCTTATACACCTCCATCAGGTCACCCCTCATCCTCCGTCACTCCAAGGAGAAAAGGCCGAGTTCACTTAACCTATTCTCATAAGGTATGCTCCCCAATCCGGGCAACATCCTTGTAAATCTCCTCTGCACCCTTTCTATGGCTTCCATATCCTTCCTGTTGTGAGGCGACCAGAACTGAGCACAGTACTCCAAGTGGGGTCTGACCAGGGTCCCATATAGCTGCAACATTAACTCGGCTCCTAAATTCAGTTCCACGATTGATGAAGGCCAATACACCATATCTTTTATTAACCACAGAGTCAACCTGCGCAGCTGCTTTGAGTGCTCTATGGACTCAGACTTCAAGATCCCTCTGATCCTCCACACTGCCAAGAGTCTTACCATTAGTACTATATTCTGCCATCATAATTGACCTACCAAAATGAACTCTCTTCACACTTATCTGGGTTGAACTCCATCTGCCACTTCTCAGTTCAGTTTTGCATCCTATCAATGTCTCGCTGTAACTGCTGACAGCCATCCATACTATCCACAACACCTCCAACCTTTGTGTCATCAGCAAACTTGATAACCCATCCCTCCACTTCCTCATCCAGGTCATTTATAAAAGTCACGAACAGTAGGGGGTCCCAGAACAGATCCCTGAAGCACACCACTGGTCACTGACCACCATGCGGAATATGACCCATCTACAACCACTCTTTGCCTTCTGTGGGCGAGCCAGTTCTGGATCCACAAAGCAATGTCACCTTGGAGCCCATGCCTCCTTACTTTCTCAATAAGCCTTGCATGGGGTACCTTATCAAGTGCCTTGCTGAAATCCATATACACTACATCTACTGCTCTTCCTTCGTCAATGTGTTTAGTCACATCCTCAAAAAATTTAATCAGGCTCGTAAGGCATGACCTGCCCTAGACAAAGCCGTGCTGACTATTCCTAATCATATTATACCTCTCCAAATGTTCATAAATCCTACCTCTCAGGACTTATAGGATTTATAAGGATGATAGTTCATATAATGTTAATTTTTGTTATAGACATTGAACAACACATTGTTCTTCATACATCAATGTTTCCTTTCTTAACTCTAAACTGCTACATGGTAGCTCAGTTTCCCCAAAAATGAAATCAAAATGAGCCTTCGAACCAAAATGTATTAATCATTAATCTCCAAACCAGAGAAATTGTTGTCCTTCTAATTGTTAATTTCAAAGCTTCTGCCTGGTACTCCAAGCACAACATATCTGCACCTGGTGATTCTGGATATATGAAGGAATATGATCAAGATTGAAAACTAATGCAGCTTAATGCTCTGAACTGTCCAAGTGGAACCATATTTCTATACTCTCAAGTACAGTTACCGAGCAACAAACATGGAACCTGTACTTTCAGACTACTTATGTGCAAGACGTTAGCTACAAAGGTGTACCGAGGAAATGTATAAACAATAGGTTGATCTGTGAACTGATGTTAGAACTCAGTAAGGCTTGAAAATAGGTTGCATTTCCTTACGGGCATGCAGCAACATTGATTTATGGGTTTTGATGTCCGAAGAGTGGGAAAATGTGGCAGCCTTTCAAATTCATAGATGTTAGCAGACATCACATGACTCTATGGACATTGGGCTGTTTTGACTCTTGATAGTAGTTTCATACTCACACAAAGGGTGTTCTTTCCCTTTTGTTTCTTGTGCCACCTCTGGGGATTTACAAAATGCTGCAGATAGATTGAGGCTCTGTCATGGATTTGAGAATATTCGTCTGACTGCTATTCAATTCCTCTTTCCAAAAAGTTAAAGCTCAGTGTAAGTGACTTTTCTTCAAGGGAAGGTGTGCAAGGATGTGGAGTCACACACACACACACTCTCTCTCCCTCTCCATGCGAAGATCATAGTCATACTGTCTACTGTCATAGTCATATAAGCTATGTGCCAATGTTCTGTTATTGTAACATTCAATAAATATTGAAGATAATAAAAACAGAAAATGCTACAGGTACTCAGCAAGAAAGACTCCTTCTATGAAAAGATTAAAAAACCAGAATTTATGTTTTATGTTAATGACATTTCATCCCTACCCACCATCAAAATATTTTTTTGTCTTTTTAAAGTATTTGTTACCTGGAAAATTAAGATTTAGATTCAAATTCATTTCTTTATCACTCGTACATTGAAACATACAGTGAAGTGTGTTGTTGGAGTTAACAACGAACATAACCTAAGGTGTGAGGAGGGAGCCTACAAGTATTCCCACATATTCTGGTGCCAACAACATATACCAGCAATGATTGGCAGAACAACACAAGCAACAACAATAGCAGCAAAACAACTCCTTTTCCCCTAAGCAACACACACACTAAATGCTGGAGGAACTCTGCAGACCAGGCAGCATCAATGGAAAAGAATACAGTCGACATTTCAGGCTGAGACCCTTTAGTAGGACTGGAGAGCCCCTTTATCCCTCTCACACACCCACCCACTCACACAAAAAATCAGTCTGCTTCTCTGGGCCTTCAATCCTCAGTCCCCGGTCCACCCTCACAAGCATTAAGCCTTCTACTTACAGGACACACATCCAACACTCCCCCAACCCCTGACTTAGGTGTCTCGACAATTGGGTCTCCACCTCTGGACTCGACAACTTTGATCATCAACCTTCAGGATCGACCCAAGGTCTTGCTGATCCTCAAAATCTGGACTCAAAAAGGCTTCCAAATCCCAGACTCGCTGACTTGGAAGGTCATCCTTGGCTCAGACTCAGACTCTCAGATATTGGGCATCCAATTTCCAGACATGCCAACTTGGGTCTTGTATTCTGAACACCAACTTCAGTTTTTGACCTTTGGGGGTGGGGTTGTCACCATGTACCTACTGACCTGACGTCCACCAATGGGAATCATTGATCTTCTACCATGGACGACTCGAACCTGGACTCTGATTCCCACCCTGTCTTTTCATTTACTACCCCTAATCTCCAATTCACTTCATCTCCGTCTCTAAACCCTAACCAGTCCCCTAACTTCCCATGCTCACTACAACCCTAAAAACAACTAAGTTTGAAATATGACATCAATGGACATTGCAGTTTGGTGTCATCTTGATACCAAACAAAAAAAATTGTCAAATATAAATCTTCCTTCCTTTGATTGAGGCTATGCAGGGATGCCATATAAAATGGATAAATTAAACAGGTGGATGACCAGAACGATTTAGTGAGAACAGCACATTCAGAAATGATGAATGATAGCTGAGAGTGAATGATGGAGAACTGCTGAGCACGTCGACAGAAAGAGCAAAGGAGGGAGAAATATTCCAGTGAGAAGCCTGGATGGGGGCTAGGATTTTAAATAAAGGGAATGAACAAGGGGAGATGACCAAAGGAGTGAAGCAGAGAAGGCCAAACTATAAACTGAGTCTTCAAGAAAGTGGAAATTTTACAATAAATTTGTAATTCTGAGAAAACAGAAAGAGTGTTTAAAGAAGGATTATTCCAAATAATCATAGCTCTAAAACACAAAACTCCCTTATAACAATCTCATAGACAAAGCAGGTCAGTCAACAATGTCCAAAAGCTGGTTAATGTAGGTAAATTTAAGTTACAAACAATCTTGATATGCATTCTGTGACTGACTGGTTGTCTTTGAGTCACTTGAATTACAGAAGGTATGCTGTTGTATATCCTTACCACGGGAGCCATTCTGAATATTATGCATATACTTCTGCTCATTTTGGTTCACTTCCTTATGATTGCAAGTTACGTAGCTGATCAGGAAACTGATGGTAACAGAGCCCAAATAATCAAAACCTTTAACTTTTAAATCTTCTTTTGAACTTCTTTTCTTCTTAAACATCTTTTTTTATTTTGAAAAAATAAAACTGAAAATTAATAGCCCTTCCTTCTCCAAAAGTATTTAAAGGACAGCCAGTAGCTAATTTTGTACAGTAAGATCTCGCGTGAGAACTCTGGTACTATTTTAATCAAAGGCTTATGACAAATCTACACAGCGAGATATATTTGGAACAGATTAAACTGCATCTTTGCTGTAACCCCAGCACAACCCTGATTAAAAATTATCACATACTGCTCATTGATATGATATTCCACACTGCTCTGCCACATCACCAAGGGAATATATTTATAGCCCAAACACTTATCGTAATGACCATGCTCAAAATAAATGTGCACATACCTCAAGATTTGAACACAGCCTGTAAATGAATAAAATCCACCAAAATAGTGAATCATTCAGGATCAAGATAGTGTTGGTTACACTGCTAATGGGGTGCTGAGAACCTTTTAATTGAGAAGTGCAAGTCCACAAAATATGCTAAAGTGATCAGTATCTGCAGTAGGAATTTCTCCATTACACAGTATAAGACAACTTAGTTTTAATTAGACTAGTACAGTAGTTTGCCTTCATCTAACCGAGACAAAGGGTCTCTACCTGAAACATTGACTGCCCATTCCCTCCACAGATGCTGCTTGACCTGCTGAGTTTGTCAAGCAACTCATTTTCTGCTAGCAGCTTGATACTTCCACCCTGAAGAACTTCCAGAGAGCCCTCTGTTTAGTTAAAAGCATAACTAAACAGAAAACTCGCTGGTATTTCTGAAGGTCATAATCAAATGGCTGAAAAAGAATAGCATCTGCAAGTGTCACAAACTCCTTATGCTGAGCTGACTATCATTTTCTACATACAAAGGTTCTTTGATTATCAAAGTATGTTTGCAGTATACAACTCTAAGATTCTTCTACTACCGATAGTCATGAAACAAAGAAAAACCATGGAAGTCAGTTCAGAGAGAAACAGTAAACCCACCCACACCACCATCAACCCCCCCAAAACCCTCCCCCCACACAAAACGCAGGAACATCAGCCCCCAAATTCCCCCTTTGTCACCCTTAGCCCTTTGTTACTTTCACCCATCATTTCTCAACTTCTCATGCCAGTCCCACTTTCCCCTCCCCATCTACCCGTAACCATAATCCCATCCCCCAATCAACTGGATCCACATACTGCCGATTGGTTCTTGCTTCACTCCTTCCTCCAAGTTTTGTTTTAATTCGGGCTATCTTCTCTCTGTCCAACTGAAGAGACTCAATTCAAAATATGGATGGCAACTTGACCCACAGTTGCTAAAACTTTTTGTGTATTGTCTGCTATATTATTAATACCATGTATACTGTTATCTCTGTGACCAAGGAATTTCATTGCACCCTGGTCACAAAGCATTCCTTGCAATTTTGGGAGGAACCCCTGATTATACTATTGTATGAACACAATGACTGGCAATTTTTCAATAGCAGAATGACCAAAAGATGGAATACCAGATCTCAAATCAGTGACAAAGGAACTGCCTGGTGACAGATCAAATGTGGAATATGAATATTTATATTAAAGTCAAGTTAGTAAGGATTTTCTAGTTACAGCTTCAAAACTTGTAGAGAAAATAGTTGCAAGTTATATTAATGAACATGCTTAGAGATTGTATGGAGTTAGAAAAAGAACAGTTTATTGCAGCTGAAATAAACTGGATATTTAAAATGGGCTATGCATGGGGTAATACTAATTTCTATTAAGAACAATGATACTGACAGAGTTGCATACAGTACACACTGGTTTACAAACTGTGAAGCCAATTGCTCACAGTTTTGGATATTGACCATATATGAATCAACATCTATATGACTTAAATCTGAGTATTATATGTTATCTATGCATAGTGACACCTGTGAAAGTACAGGTGCATGCCCAGAAGTTTTTGAGATGCTCAATCCACCCCATCCGGCACCAATAATCATTCCATGGTCAAAGTCACTTAGATTGCATTTCTTCCTCATTCTGATGTTTGGTCTGAATAACTGAACCCTTTGACCAAGTCTGCATGTTTTTAGTATATATATTGAATTACTGCCACACGATTGGCTGATTTGTATTAGTATGCAGGACTACCAGTTTTCCTAATAAAGTGGCCACTGTGTGTTTTGTAAAACTTGACTTAACTGTTTACTTCTCCTTACTGACAGTCATTCTACGTAGTTGAGATCTTCGAACAGTTTTGGCAATATAATGGTTCTCTGAGAAGGACAGCATCAGACTTTCATCCTGTTTCCATATGGCATCATTGCAGTAGTTGACTGATCTGTCAGAATAGTCACAGATGCATTGAAATAGCAAGAACCACAAAGATCTTTTCTCAGTATAAAATAATATTTGGCAAATTTGGCACATATCTCTACATGGTTCATGCCAATTGGAACTTGTCATGATAAGACAATTCCAAACACAGTTCAGCTTATTAAAACTGAATGTTATTAAAAGATCAGAATGGAAAAAGAAAACAAACTGATGGAGGAACATGGCATATCAAACAGCATTTTTGGAGAGAAAAGAATCATTGATTTTTTGAATGAAGACCCTTCATCAGCACAATGAGCGGAGGAAGGGTAACTGGTGAAGAGAGAGAAGGATGAGACAGGATCCAGAAAGAGATAAATGGACTGAAGAGAGGTGAGGAATGACAGACTGTTGGAACCTAATGAGGAGGTGAGGGATGGAGATGGGAAACAGAAACAGGTGGAAGGATGGAGACACAAAAGAAAAAAGACTGTCACAAATACTAAATAAAGTCAGTTTCAAAACAGTGAACATTTTGGTCACATTTAAATTTTGAATTCTACTTATGACAATGGAAGCACAGAACTGGAAAAGTATTGGTGCTGCTTGTGATTCCAGTTTCAAATTGCTGACAAATTCAGGAGTATGAATGTAAATCACATGGGATCAGTGAGGGCCATGTTCAACAAACCTAGTAAGTGCATGGGCACTTTAAGTGAATCAGATTGTGTTCCACCTGTGCAGCAGTGTCCTTAACACCACCAGAATCACAGCCAATAACAGCAGTGTTAACAGGGTTAACAACCGCTGCAATGTCAGTTCACAATGCATACAAGGAAGTACCTGCAGAGAATAAACTGATTGACCTCTGAACTTCAGACGATTTCTGAACTAAAACCTTGTCTCCAATAATATTGAAATTTTAATGTGTTAAATTGTATAATATTTGTATGTGCTTTTAAGTGTTAGATATATGTAATTATCTCACTGAAAACAACTGTTAGCATGTTTGAGCTCTACAAGAGATCTCAATTCAAGGATTCTTAAGGGACTTGCAATGCTATCAATAAATGAATCATTCAGTCTAGAACAGAATATGTACATGTAATGTACATAGTTCAGATTTTAAGCATTCAGTCTCATTCATAAATCATTATTATTCATTGACATTATGTATTGACACATGTACATAAGACACTACAATGTACAAGATGCGACCATTGCCCCTTCTTAAAATACACAAAATGTACATATTATCTCAAATAACAAAGAAATTGATGTCAGAAAAAAACTGCATCTTAAAAAAACTCGGGACCTAAAACAAAATGTCTCAATACAACAAACTCCTTGATACATCATTGTGCTTTGGAATGTTAGTACTTTGAGAGATTTCACAATTTACTTTTCTATGAAATGTAAAACCAAAAATGCTCGAATAAATGTTAAGTATTGCATTCATAACTGGGTGCTCAACAACTTATTTTGTTTGGAAGCATAGTTAATTTGCACTTATAATGTGACCCTGCAGATATTATAGAAACTACTGAAAATGTAGCGAGGTCTGCACCACGCTGAGGCTTCACACACTCTCTATAAAAACACTGACTGTGAAATGGATTTGGATTGGCCACACCAGGAGTTCCTGCTAAAGCAGCCCATGATGTACAGGACATAGTATCTGGAAGATGGTATGCCTAATGAGACAGGGCTTACCAATCTCCACAAATGCTCACGTTAAGTGATAATTCAGGCTTGGACATATAAAAATTATGGAATGTGTGCACTTAAAAAATACACTACCCTATTTTATATAGTGGAGGCTTTTGGAAACAGCCATTAAGAAGCAGCATAATCTAGCCTAGTCCCTGTTGATATACCAGTGATGGATACCTGACTTGTATTTCCACAGGTCAGAGTTTGAAAGACGAAATTTCCTCCTAGTAATTCCAGCCTGTGAAGATGCAGTGCAACCCACCTGTGTAGTTTAGGGTCCCAGAATTTAGTTTCTTTTCATCAGGAGAACTGATATCACCTTAAATTCCTTTTGACTGTGAATAAATCCAGTAAAGCGAGGCATGTCCATTATCATCAATAATACCGAAGTTTCTGAAAGGGAGCCATGCAGATACAATTACTTGAGAAGTTTGCCATTCTCATCCCAGCCCCTGCAAGATTATGTTTAAAGTGGGGAAGTCTCATGAAAGTTCATTCCCAGTGGCAACATTCATTGGGGTGTGGGTGTGAGTGGTAATAGTGGTAATATATAGCACAAGAGGGTCCTATCGCCTGCTTGCCTACATTTTCTCTGAAGATCCTACATCTAAAGTACTGTGAAGTGCCAGTGAAATAGGACTCTACCTTATACTTTCTAAATATTAACTCAGTTATTGGCTCAAATCCTAAAAAGCTAGAGGTACTCAGCAGGTCAAGCAGCATCTGTGGAAGGAGATAAACAGTCAGTGTCTTGGGCTGAGACCTCTTATCAGCACTGACCAGTATAGATGAAGGGTCTTGAGCCAAAACACCCACTGCTTATTTCCCTCCATAGGTGCTGCAGACCTGCTGAGTTCTTCCAGCATGAGTTCCTTGTGTGTGCTGCTCCAGATTTCAAGCACTTGCAGGCTCTCTTGTATTTCAGTTATTAGCTCCCTCTACCAGTACACCTTAGTAAATCTGAAAGTACAATGTAAAAAAGCATCATACAAACACCACAAACAAGGTCAAAAATGTACTTGGCATTGTGATTAAATTAAACTTATTCCTTGGAGCTTTTCACCAAAAGGCCAAAAAAGCCTTATTTTGTTCTTGAATATTGTAATATGAAGTGTAAAGTAACACCTTGCCAATATTCATATTTGGGAAAAAGTAATTTGCAGCTAGTTGTCAGATTTATAGACCACGTAACTAATCATAATTATACAGTACATCAAAACAGTCAAACTGAATTTATTCTATGTGTGATATTGTAAGAATAAATGGTTGTAAATGGATCTCCACCTATAGAGTAGTTTCTAATGGGTGTTATTTCAGCCACATTTAGTTCATAATGTAATTTGGCAACATCATACACCATTTTATTTTTAAGGTTGTATAACCTCCCTTTCCCAGATCTCACTGTTGTGACTGACATAAACTGAAAGATGTACAAGCTGTAACTGGCAAATATAAAAGTCTTTATTCACTTAGCAAACTTCTTGGAGAGGGAGATTTCAGGAAAATCCATGAGAATCTCACCGTCCTGACACAATGTTTTATAGCAACACACACAAAACGGTGGAGGAACTCAGCAGGTCAGGCAGCATCTGTGGAAGCATTTCGGGCCAAGAGCCTTCTTCAGGACTGGAAAGGAAGGGGGTAGATGTCAGAATGAAAAGGCTGGGGAAGGGGAAGGATGACCAGCTAGAAGATGTTAGGTGTAGCCTTGTGAGAGGGCATGCAAAGGGCTGGTGAAGAAGGAATCTGAGAGGAGAGGAGAGTAGACCATGGGAGAAAGGGAAGAAGGGAGGAAAGGGAAGGGAGCACAATTGGAGGTGGTGATAGGCAGATGAGGAGAGGAGGTAAGAGGCCAGAGTGGGGAATAAAAGAGGAGGAAAGGGAGAGGGAATTTTTTTTACAGGAATGAGAAATTGATGATCATGTCATCAAGTTTGAGGTCACCCAGATGTAATACGAGGTGTTACTCCTCCTCTCTGAGAGTGGCCTCATCATACCAAAAGAAGAGGCTGTAAACCAACATGTTGGAATGGGAATGGGAATAGGAATTCAAATGGTTGACCACCAGGATATTCCACTCTTGACTGATGGAGCTGAGGTGCTCGAAAGGGTCTCCCAATTCACGTTGGGTTTTACCAAAGTAGAAGAGGCTACATCAGGATACAGTAGAGAAATCCTCTATTGCCTCACCTGGAAAAACTGTTTGGAGCACTGAATGGAGGAGATAAATTGGCAGGTATAGCATTTCAGTCACTTGAAGGGGTATATGCCAGAAGGGAAATTACTGGAGAGGGATCAAGGAAGGAGTGATCCCTGTGAAAAGCAGAGAGCAGGGGCAGGATGGGATGCCCTATTCTTTGAAGAAAGAAGACAGCTCTGATGTCCTGGAAAGGAAAGCCCCATCCTGGAAGCAGGAATGGCAGAAATGAAGAAACTGTGAAAAGGCATTACCATTTTTAGAGGAGAAGATGGGAAAAGGTATAGTCAGGATAGCTGAGGGAATTGGTAGGTTTATAAAAGATGTTGGTAGACAATTTGTCTCCACAGATGGAGACAGAGAGATCAAGTAAGGGGAGGGAGGTGTCAAAAATAGACAAAAATTTAAGAGCAGGGTGGAAGTTGGAGGCAAAGTTGATGAAATTGACAAGCTTAGCAGCACCAATGCTGTGGTCAATGTATCACAGAAAGAGTTGCATTACCATGGAAGGCTTGGAATATGGACAATGTTTTAAACTCCTTCAACGCAAAGCTAACAATAAACAACTAACTACAGTTTCCAAAGCTATAATTACCTGCTTAACTTTAGCATTTGGAATATAGTCTGGTAAATTTACAGAAGTACTTATTTACAATAATAGCATATCCCAACTAGCAGAACCTCTTTGAATCTTCGATACTGGTGCCTGTTCCAACAGACTGGGACTGCACACTGCAGTCACCTAAAATACACTCCCTTAGTTAGTGTTGATGGATAGACAACTAATAAGAAGTTTAAGTGACAAAACAGATGAAGTTTTAATGGGACAGTATCAGAATGTCCCACAACCAATGATTGGTTTCACTCGCCACAAAGTATTAGTTGGAAGTCAAACTGCATTCAGGTTTTATTTCCCGAGGATTGGTTCTCATTTTAGTTAATCCATAATTTTATAGTTCCAGAATGATCCCTAACACTCGTGATCCAATATTTTAAACTTTCCAGGGAACAGTTTAACTGATGTCAGCTATAGGCTCCATGTGTGACTGGTTCCATTTCTGGCACTGGCTGGCAGGTTCCAATAGTAATACTTGGCCTGTGTTGAAGTTTGCATCATTTCCATTGAATAGCTTCCAGGACTATCTGCACTACTCTTTAGGGAGACATTTATCAACACAGCAGATCTGCTGGGCACTATTGTTCTGAAAAGTCTGTGTATTGTACAAAGAATTTTTACAAATTTAATATGCACCAGTATGAATACTGTTCTGAAAGCAATTTATTTTAAAAATAACTTCCCAATTGAGAGGATACTTTACACTGAAAGTAGTCTCCCTCTACTTAACTTCCACCTTAATTAAGTAATATGAATAATAGATTCCAATCAGTGAATCTCAGACTGTAATTCAATCTGTAGTTTCAGATGACAGACATAAACTGCTTATCCTTTCCATCGTGAATGACATCATTCGAACATTTTGTTTCGACTGCTGTCTTGTAATTCACTTAAAGCTTCTAGTATCCTTAATGCAGGATAAACTGGGCTGAAAGTTGTCCACAGGATTGCCTAAATGATGCAACAGGGAAGTGACCTGTTTGCACAACATTCCCAAAACTGTGCAGACAATGATATACTTTCCAAGAGTTTGTGAAGCTATTTTCATACAGCAAGATCTCAGAAAGCTATGCAACATTGTCACACACCTTTGTTTTTCCTAGTAATTATATCATGCTGTCTCTTACAGTCACATATGTCATAGAGTCATGTAGCACAACAACAAGCCTTTTGGCCCACCATGTATACTAGTGCTATTTACCAGTATTTGGTCTATAAACTTCTAAGCCCTGGTGTTTTAAGTACTTATCCAGATACTTGAACATTGTGAAAGTATGTGCCTCCATCACCTTCTCAGATACTGTGTCCAGCCTTGGATCCCTCCAAATCCTCTTTACTTCTCATCCTTTAAATGTATGCCCTCTAGTTTTCAAAATCAATGTTACAGGGAAAAGTTTCCTCATACTTTTCTCATCTGTGCCTCACATAATTTTGTATAACTCTATCAGTTCAGACTGAAAAATGGTATCAGCTGAATTATAAACTTGAGACTCTGAGACGTGACTTGAATCTATAACCAGCTGACTTTCAAGCAATGGTCCTATTACTTGGCCATGAGCAGCAGTCGACAGGGAATCACACACCAGCAGACTGCTAAATTACTTCTCTTAGACAAGAACTGAAATATAAAAACAACCACCTATTGCTCTTAGGCTCATTTACAACCACCATGAAGGTAATTGAATTGCGATTTTACATTCTGCCCTACTTAATATTTATACTATTTGGCAGAAACAACAGCTAATAGTATGTGAATATTTAAAACTCTTAGAGTCATAGAGAAGTACAGCACCAAAGCAAGCCTTTTGGCCCATTTAGTCCATGCCAAAACCATTTAAACTGGCTACTCTCGAGATCCCTTTGTTCTACCAGACTTCTCAGTGCCCTGTGGTTCACGATGCAAGACCTACTCTGGTTGGTCCAACAAAAGTGCAATACCTCACATTTGTCTGCAGTAAATTCCATCTGCCATTTTCCAGCTCATTTTTCCAGCTGATGCAGATCCCTCTGCAAGCTATTATAACACATGGAACATAGAACTTAGAATCTGCAGCACATTACAGGCCCTTTGGCCCACAATGTTGTGTCAACCAAGTAACCTATTCTAGAAACTGCCTAGAATTTCCCAGGCGCATAGCCCTCTATTTTTCTAAGCTCCATGTACCAATCTAAGAGGCTCTTATAAGATCCTATTGTATCCACTTCCACCACCGTTGCCGGCAATGTATTCCATGCTCCCACCACTCTTTTTGTGAAAAACTTACTTCCAAGCACCATAAACCTATACACCCTTGTGTTAGCCAATTCAGCCCTGGGAAAAAGCCTCTGGCTATCCACATGATCAATGCCTCTCATCATCCTATACATCTCTATCAGGTCACCTCTCATCATCCATCGCTCCAAGGAGAAAAGATCAAGTTCACTCAACCTATTCTCAGAAGTCACGCCATCCAATCCAGGGTATATCTTTGTAAATATCCTCTGCACTCTCTCTATAGCATCCACATTCTTGCTGTAGTGATGTGACCAGAAATGAACACAGTACTCCAAGTAGGGTCTGACCAAGGTCTATATAGCTGTAACATTACCTCATGGCTCTTGAATTCAGTCCCACGGTTGATGAATGGCAACACACTATACGCCTTCTTAACAACACTGTCAACCCACCCAGCAGTTTTGAGTGTCTATGGGCACGGACCCCAAGATCTCTCAGATCCTCCACACTGCCAAGAGTCTTACCATTGATATTATATTCTGTTTTCAAACTGGACCTACCAAAATATACCAGTTCACACTTAACTGGGTTGAGGCCCATCTTCCACTTCTCAGCCCAGTTCTTCATCCTATCAATGTCCCACTGTAACCTCTGACAACCCACCAGACTATCCACAACACCCCTAACCTTCGCATTATCAGCAAACTTACTAACCCACCCTTCAACTTCTTCATCCAGGTCATTTATAAAAATCACAAAGAGGAGAAGTCCCAGAACAGATCCCTGTGGAACATCATTGGTCACCGACTTCCATGCAGAATACTAAGCATCTACAACCATCCTTTTCCTTCTGTGGGCAATCCAGTTCTGGATCCACAAAGCAAGGTCTCCTTGGATCCCATGCCACCTTACTTTCTGAAGGAGCCTTGCATGGAGAACCTTATCAAATGCCTTACTGAAATCCATATACACTACATCCACTGCTCTACCTTCATTAATGTGTTTTATTACTTCCTCAAAGGATTCAATCAGGCTGGTAAGGCATGAACTGCCCTTGAGAAAGTCATGCTGACTATCCCTAATCAGATTGTGTCTCTCCAAATACTCATAAATCTTACCTCTCAGGATCCTCTTCAACAACTTGCCAACTACTGAGGTAAGACTCACTGGTCTATAATTTCCTGGGTTATCTCTACCCCCTTTCTTGAACAATGGAATAACATTTGCAACCCTCCAGTATTTCTTCCTCCCCTATTGATGATGCAAAGATCATTGCAAGAGGCTCAGCAATCTCCTCTTGCTTATTAAGTACCTCCATATCTCTTCCGACTCCATGCACACGTTTCCACTATCGCACCTGATTGGTCCTATTCTCACACGGTTCGTCCTCTTGCTCTGCATACACTTGTAAAACACCTTGGGGTTTTCCTTAATCCTGCTCACCAAGGCCTTCTCATGGCCCCTTCTGGCTCTCCTAATTCTGTTCTTAAGCTCCATCCTAGCAACCTTGTAATTTTCTAGAGCTCTAACAGTATCTAGATTCTTGAACCTTTCATAAGCTTTTCTTTTCTTCTTAACTAGATTTTCCACATCCTTTGTACATCATGGTTCTTTAACCCTAACATCCTTACAGCCTCTCTCACTGTCCACTACACCCCTAAACTTGGTGTCACCTGCAAATTTGCTGATCCAGTTAACCATCATCCAGATCATAGATAAGATGACAAAGAGCAAAAGACCCAGCACCCATTCATGCAGCACACCACTAACCACAGGCCTCCAGCCCGAGTAAATACTGATGCAAAGAATGCATTTAAGATTTCACCTATCTGTTTTGACTCCACACATAGTCTACCATCCTGGTCTTCCAGAGGATCAATTTTATCCCTTGCAATCCTTTTGCTCCGACTTGCCTATACCCGCTATACGTGTCCTTTTTTCTCTTAACCAGGGCCTCAATATCTCTTGAAAACCTTACATTTGTTATCTTTATCTTTTATTCTGACAGGCACATACATTCTGTGGAAGAAACAAAACTGGTTTCTCATGAGGAAAATATTTAAAGTCTTCTTGTTTCTAGGCATATTGTGAATAGCAAATATAGCAAATAGTGAAGATCAGAAAGAATTGCTTTCAATTAGAGTACTTGAAACATTAACATATAGTCTATTGACATTTTAGTAAAGCTCATAATGTTTTCCTTGCAACTATAAACAATCAATTTGCTGGACACATTCAATATAAAGAATGCAACTTGAAACAGTAACTATTGTTTTGCATTTAACCTAATAGAACTGCCTTATTCAATGTTCAAAGTACACTTATTATCAAAGTATGTATACTTCATACACTTTGAGGTTCAACTCCTTATAGGCAGCCACAAAACAAAGAAACCCAATAGAAACCATCAAAACAAAAGAAGACCATCAGACTTCCAATATGATGAGAGAGAAAAATAGCAAATCCTGTTAACAATAAAAGTAAGCAAATAGCATTCAGAAGCTCACTGAAGTTCACAAAGCCAGGCATCAGTACAGCTGATACAGAAGTCCTTTAGTTATAGGACATCCTTAGCTTAGTGCATAGATAAGTAAGCCTTGTGGAGCAGCAGGCTGAAACTTCACCCCATAACCCTTCATGCCCTGACTAATTGGGAATCTATCAAACTCCACCTTAAGTATACTCAATGATTTTATGTCCACAGCCACCTGTGGCTATGAATTCCACAGATTCACCACTCCCTGGCTAAAGAAATTCCCCCTTATCTCCATTCTAAACTGATTTCTATCTATCCAGAGGATGTGACCTCTTGTCCTAGACTTCCTCACCATTTCCACATCTACTCTGGGCCTTTCAACATTTGAAAGGATTCAATGAGATTCCCCCTCATCCTTCTTATTTCCAGTGAGCATAGACCCAGAGCCAACAAATATTCCTCGTATTATAATCCTTTCATTTCTGGAATCATCCTTCTGAACCTCTTCTGAATACTCTCTAATGCCAGCACATATTTTCTTAGATGACAGGCCCAAAACTGTTCATAATACTCATAAGAACATATGAAATAGGAGCAGGAGTAGGCCACGTGGCCAATGAAGCATGCTATGTCAATCGATAAGGTCATGCCTGATCTGGCCATGGACTCATCTCCACATACCTGCCTTTTCTCCATAATCCTTAGTTCCCCTACAATGCAAAACTCTACCCAAAGTCTTAAATATATTTATTGAGGTAGCCTCCGCTGATTCATTGGGCAGAGAATGTCACAGATTCACCACTCTCTGGGAAAAGCAGTTCCTCCTCATCTCCATCCTAAATCTACTCCCCTAAAACTTGAAGCCATGTCCCCTATTTCTAGTCTCACCTACCAAGGTGAAACAATTTTACTCAAGGTGAGGCCGCATCTGTGCTTTTAAAGCCTCAGTGTCACATCACTGCTCTTGTATCCTAGACTTCTTGAAATGAATGCCAATATCGCATTTGCCTGCAAATTATCCTTCAGGAAATCCTGTGCAAGGACTCCCAAGTCCCTTTGCATCTCAGATTTTTGAATCTTCTTTCCATTTAGAAAATAGTTTATGCTTTTATTTCTTATAATAAAATACATGGCCATACACTCATACACTTCCTGATACTGTATTTCATCTGCCCATTCTCCTCATCTGAGTCCTTTTGCAGCCTCCTTGTTTCCTCAACACTACCTACCCCTCCACCTATCTTAGAATCATCTGCAAACTTGGCCACAAAGCCGTCATTTCCGTCATCCAAATCATTGACATATAACTTTAAAAGAATTGGTTCCAACACAGATCCCTGTGTAACCACTAGTTACTGGCAGCCAACCTGGAAAATCTTCCTTTATTCCCACTCTTTGCCTCCTGCCAATCAGCCTATGCTCTATCCATGTTGGTATCCTTCCTATAATACCATGGGCTCTTAACTTGTTCAGCAGCCATATGTGTGACACCTTATCAAAGGATTTCTGAAAGTCCAAGTGCACAACATCAATCAATTCCCCTTTGTTTATTCTGCTTGTAATTTCTTCAAAGAATTCCAACATATTTGTCAGGTAAGATTTTCCCTTAAGTGACGCATGCTGACTACAGCCTATTTTATCATGTCCTTTCAAGTACTCGGAAATCACATTCTTAACAATCGACTTCGACATCTTCCCAACCACTGAACTCAGACTAACTGGCCTATAATGCCCTATCATCTGCCTCTCTCTTTTCTTGAGCAGTGGAGTGATATTTGCAATTTTCCAGTTCTCTGGAACCATGCCAGAATCTAATGATTCATGAATGATCATTACTAATGATCTCTTCAGCCACATCTTTTAGAACACTAGGGTATAACCTCTGGTCCAGGTGACTTATCTACCTTCAGTCCTTTCAGTTTTACAAACGCCTTCTCACTTTTAATACCAACTGCACTTACTTCTGTCCCTTGACGCTCTCAAACTTCTGGTATAGTGCTCTCAACTTCTACAGTAAAGACTGATGCAAAATACTTGGGCAGTACATCCACCATTTCCTTTTCCTCATTACTATCTCAAGGGCATCATTTTCCAGCAGTCTGATATCTACTCTCACCTTTCTTTTACTCTTCATACACCTGAAGAACCTTTTGGTATCCCCTTTAATAATATTGGCTAGCTTACTTTCGTATTTCAACTTTTCCCTCATGACTTTTTTTAGTTTCCTTCCAACTAATTTTTATTCCATTATATTCCCTCTCTTTGACTTTTACATTGGCTTTGACTTCTCTTGACAGGCATGATTGCATCATCCTGCCTTTAGAATAGTACTTCTTCTTTGGGATGTATCTGTCCTGCACCTTCGGAATTTCTTCCAGAAATTCTAAACATTGCAGCTCTGCTAGAATTCCCTTTCAACAACTTTGACCAACTCCTTTCTCATGTCTCTGTAAATTCCCATTAGCCCACTGTAACACTAATACATCTGACTTTAGCTTCTCCCTCTCAAACTGCAGGGTGAATTCTATCACATTATGGGTTCCATTACCTTAAACTCTCTAATCAATTCTGGCTCATTATACAACGCCCAATCCAGAATAACTGATCCCCTACTGGGTTCAACCACAAGCTGCACTAAAAATCCATCCTGTAGGTATTCTTCAAATTCCCTCTCTTGGGATCCAGCAGCACCCTAATTCTCACAATCTACCTGCATATTGAAACCTCGAAGACTATCGCAACATTGTCCTTTTTACATGCATTTTCTATCTCCCCTTGCAATTTGTAGCCTACATCTTTGCTACAGTTCAGAGGCCTGTATATAGTTCCAGTTAGGGTATCTTTTACCCTTGCAGTTTCTCAGCTCCACACACAATGATTCTCCCTCCACCTTCTGATCCTATATCACCTCTTTCTAAGGAACAACCCTCACCATCAAGGACATCTTCAAGAGGCAGTGCTGAAGCAGGGTTTCAACCCAAAAATACAACATTTCCTTTCTATCCATACATGCTGCTCACCCCATGGAATTCCTTTCTAGTCCTGAGGAAGGGTCTTAGTCCAAAATATCGATTGTCCATTTCCCTTGACATATACTGCTTGTTTTGCTGAGTTCTGCCAGCACTTTATGTGTTGGAAAATTCAGCTACTGTGTATATTCCTAACTTTAGCTCACCTATGAAACTTAAGACTAAGATTGTGAAGTAGATTTGTCAAGTGGTCCTGGAAAAAAACCAAATTGAGCAGAGGTCAGCAGCTCATTGGTGAGTCAGTGCCACTTGATAGCTTTCTCCATTTTACTGATGTTGCAAACTTATTTGATTGAATAACTTAGCTAAATTAGATGAGTCCTGCTTTTTGCAACTGGGTAGGTGCCAATGTTGTAACTGTTCTGGGACAGCTTCACTGGATTTTTTTGCTCAGTTTTTCTATATTGCAATTAATTAGATTTCCTCACTGTAAAAAGAAGTATTCTTTAGGGAAAAAAAAATTCCTAACAGCTATGTATTACTTTTGGATGGCCCACCAAATTACTGGGGTAAAATTTAAAAAAATTATTCACCTGCTGCTTAAAAGGCATAAAGGTTTAAATCAAGGACTAGGGAAATCTATTCATCCACTTTCTTTCTTTGACTCCTGATGTATTTGAATTAAGTCTATCTACGTTTTTCTACATTGACTTAGAAGTTAATGCAAAAGCTGATATCAAAATGTAATCACTACTTAGGGACTTTTCTTCAATTTACTGTCATATAATTTCTACCAAAATGCTTTCAGTTTAGGATGCCCACACAGTATTATATAAATACCAAAGCTCCAAACTCCCACACAGTTGAACACTCAACATCTTGAATGTGCTCTGCAGTATCCAAAGGTGGTGTGTAACCCTTCATAGTTATGCTGTCTGTGTGCGCACTGAAACTGTGCACGGTTAACAAAACAATGGAGTTACAGTGAGTATGTAAGTAGGCCCAATCATGGCTATAATCCACAAAGGTTGGATTTACATAATGAGAGTTATGATTTATGATTGCCATTATGTTCATCTATCAACTGGCTGTGTATATCCAGAACTCAAATACAAGCAGAATGTTTGTTGCAATTATAGAAAGCTCCATCAAATATGGAGTCCATTCTTGAAAAAAATAGAGCAGAAGTTCTATTCACCAGAAAGGTCCAATGAAGACAAGCTTAAAATGCATCTCCTGGAACTTAAATCTCAATTGCTTAAAGGAAACAAACAGGATAGAAACAATTGCCACTATTAGCAAATAAAGGACATGGTATTAGAATAAATGCAGGACTTCTTGATGCACCATCAATAACTCTTGGAGACGTGAGTTAAGGTAGGCTTTTATTGGCTGGAAGAAAGCACCGTCAGCAGCAAGCGACCACCATACAACATCCTGGAGACTGAGGAAGGAGTTGTGCCTCCAATCGTCTTTATACAGGGGTCTGTGGGAGGAGCCATAGGAGCAGTCAGTGAGGGGAGGAGGGGGCGTGTCCAGACAGGTATATGTAGTTCACCACACTTCTGGAATCCAGAAAAGAAACAGAAATTTGGAAGATTATTTTTAAAAATTTAAATCTTAAGTGGAAATCTGAGAGAATTTTTATTAACCAAAGGGTATTAAGGGATATCAGAAACTCTGTGGATATATAAGGTTAGGAGACAGATAAGCCATGATCTCTTGGTAGAGCAGGCTTGAAGAGCTAGAATTGTTAGGGAATATTCTGCAGTTATGTGAATATAGCAGATATTATTTCACACAATTAATTCAGTTCTCATTGAAAATGTAACTAAGTTCAGGAAGTTTGCAATTTTTATTGCAAATTATTTTCATTGCAAATTTCAGGCAGGAAATTGAAGTTAAAGGCCCAAAGCCAAAGTGATATGGTTTGCAAAACTATCTCCTTCTCGATGACAATCAAGACTGCTGCACATCAAGGATGTGTCTTTAGCCACTGCTCTACTCTCTCTACACCCATGATGATGTGGCTCAAATGCCATCTATAAATTTGCCGATGACTCAACTATTGTTGGCAGGATTTCAGATGATGATGAGGAAGCATACAGGCATGAGATACATCATCTGGTTGAGTGGTGTCACAGCAACAACCTTGCACTTAACATCAGAAGGATCAAGGATCGTGGACTCCAGGAAGGGGAATTTGAGGGAACACACACCAGTCATCATCGAGGGATCAGCCGTGGAAAGGGTAAACTGTTTCAAGTTTGGGATGTCAAAGTCTTTGAGGATCTTTCCTGGGACCAACATATTGATGCAATTACACAGAAGGTATGACAGTAGTTAAAGTTCATTAGAAGTTTGAGGAGAATTGGTACAATACCAATGACACTTGCAAATTTCTACAGATGTAGCGTGGAGAGCATTCTAACCGGTTGCATCACCGTCTGGTATGGAGGGGGCACTGCACAGGATCGAAAGCTGCAGTAATCAACTGACAGGTGAAAACAGGGCTTCACTCCCAGATGAGCTCAATGCCTTCTATGCTTGCTTTCCATCAAACCATGGAGAACCCAGCATGGACTCCCACAGTCCATGATGACCCTGTGACTTCAGTCTCTGAGGCCAATGTTAGAGCATCCTTCAGAAGGGCGAACCCATGGAAAGCTCAGCTGGGTACCTGGCAGAGCACTAAAGAGCTGCGCTGATCAACTGATTGCAGTGTTCACTGAGATACTTAACCTCTTGCTTTGGCAGTTTGAAGTATCCACCTGCTTCAAGCAGACTTCATTTAAACCAATGTCTAAGAAGAATGTAATAACCTGCCTCAATGACCATCACCCATCAGCACTTCTATCCACAGAGATGAAGCATTTTGAAAGATTAATGATGAAACATGTTAGCTCCTGCCTGAGAAGCGACGTGGTTCTGCTCCAATTTGCCGACTGGCACAACAGGTCCACAGCAAATGCCACTTCATTGGCTCTTCGCTCAACCCTAGAACACTTGGACAGCAAAGACACATACTCATTATAGACTACATCATGGTATTTAATACTATCATCACCTCAAACTAACCAATAAGCTCCAACACCTAGGCCTCTATGCGTCCTTGTGCAATTAGATCCTCGATTTCCTCACTTGTAAACCAGTTAGTTCAGATTGGCAACAATATTTCCCCCACAATCTCCATTAGCACAGGTGCACCACAAGGCTACAAGCTCTGCTCACTTTATACATATGACTGCGTGACTAAGCACAGTTCCAATGTCAAATATAAGTTTGCTGATGTTGTTGGCCAAATCAAAGGTGATGACGAATCAGCATATAGGAGGGAAATTGAAAGTCTAGCTGAGTGGTGCCATAACAACAGCCTTTTACTCAATTTCAGCTAGACCAAGGAGCTGATTAGTGACTTCAGGATGGGGAAACCTGAGGACCATAAGCTGGTCTGCACTGGGGCATCAGAGATGGAGAGGGTCAGCAACTTCAAATTCCTTGGTGTTATAATTTCAAAAGATCTGTCCTGGGCCCAGCATGTAAGTGCAATTATGAAGAAAATATGACAACACCTCTAGTTCCTTAGAATTTTGCAAAGATTTGGCATGACATTTAAAATTTCACAGATGTCTGTAGATGTGTAGTGGACAGTATGCAGTGGACTGTCTGCATCATAGCCTGGTACAGAAACACCAATGGCCTTGAATGGAAAAGCCTACAGAAAGTAGTGGATACAGCCCAGTTCATCATGGGTAAAGCCCTCCCCACCACTGAGCACATCTACACAGATCACTATTGCAGGAAAGCAGCATCATTCATCAGGACCCCCCCCCCCCCCCATACCCAGGTCATGCTCTCTTCTCGCTGCTGCCATCAGGAGGAAGGTAAAGGAGCCTCAGGACTCACACCACCAGATTCAGGAACAGTTATTACCCCTCAACCATCAGGTTCTTGAACCAGAGGAGATAACAACAGTGCCATATTCAAGCTTGCTGATGACACCACTGTTGTAGGTTGAATCAAAGGTAGTGATGAATCAGCATCAGATTGTAAATCTGGTTGGGTGGTGCCATAACAATGTCAGCAAGACCAAGGGCTGGTTATTGACTTCAGGAGAAAACCAGAGGTCCATTAGCTAGTCCTCATCACAGGATCAGAGATGGAGAGGGTCAGCAAATGTAAATTCCTCTGTGTTATTATTTTGAAGGATGTGCCCTGGGCCCAGCATGCAAGTATAATTGTGAAGAAAGCAGGGCTGACTTCTTCCTTCGGAGTTAGCAAAGATTTGGCATGACATCTAAAACTTTGACAATTTTCTATAGATATGTAGTGGACAGCATATTGATTGGCTGTGTTGGGGCACTTTCATTACTTATAGCATAGAGCAAATGTTAATTTCAACAGTAACCAGTCTTCAGCCTTGAATGTGGATTGTAGACCGAGTTTAAAATACAGTTTAGAACAACGGTGCTCATGGAGTTGCAGATTGGAGTTGACTGCAAACGAAAAAACACTCCATTGACCTGGGTGTCTGGATATGCATGAATACAGCCCAGAGTCAGTGGGGATTAACATTCCATTTGGATATTTGGAGTGTCGGTATGAAGAGCAAGGCATTTGAAATTTATATCTAATTCAAAGGAAGCATTGTGGATGCATTGTAACTATAGAATTGTTCTACTGTAACTTTTGATCTTTAGCAAATATAAATTTTGGTTCAGGTAGGCCTCTTCTTACAAGAAATTCCCTAATATGATTCCTGCTTGTTTGGCTGAATAAAGATTTCTATATCCACCAGCAGCAGTGTCTCTCCAGTGACTTCATTCACAGTCACAACTGCTGCATCACTGCCCATTATGTAAACACCAATGCCCTTGAATAGAAAATAGGACAAAAAGTAATGAATATGGTCCAGTCAATCACGAGTAAGGTCCTGCCCACAACTGAACACGAAGCATTATTACAGGAAAGCAAGATTCATCATCAGCAACCCACACCACCCAGGACATGCTCTCTTCTCGCGGCTACCATCAGGAAGGTGGTACAAGAATCTCTGGACGCACACCAGCAGGTTCAGGAACAGTTATTACCCCTTCACTATCAGGCTCTTGAACCAAAGGGAATAACTTCAAAGACAAGAGAAAATCTGCAGATGCTGGAAATCAAAGGAATGCACACAAAATGCTGGAGGAACTCAGCAGGCCAGGTAGCATCTATGGAAAAGAATAAACAGTTGCTGTTTCAGGGCTGGAAAAAAAATGAAAAATCAGAGTAAGAAGGTGTGGGAAGGAGAGGAAGTACAAAGTGAGCTGTGAAACCAGGAGAGCTAGAGGGGTGCAGTAAAGAGCTGGGAAGTCAATTGGTAAAAGAGATAAAAGGTCTGGAGAAGGGGGAATCTTATAGGAGAGGAGAGAAGGCAATGGAAGAAAGAAAAAGGGGAGATCTGGGAGAGATGTTGGGCAGGTAAGAAGATAAGGTGAGAGAGGAAAATGGGAATGGGGGATGGTGAAGGCAAGGCAGGAAGCAATTACCAGAAGTTCCAAAAATCAACGGTCATGCAATCAGGTTGGAGGCTACACAGATGGAATACAAACTGTCACTCCTCCAACTCGACCATAGTCTCATTGCGGCAGCTGAGGAGGCTATGGACTGACATGTCGGAATGGGAAGCAGAAGTTAAATGGGTGGCCACCAGGAGATCCGGCTTTTTCTAGTGGACAGAGTGTAGGTGCTTGATCTATGTTAGGTCTCACCGATATACAGAAGGCCTCACCAGGGGTACTGGACACAGTAGATGACACCAGCAAACTCACAGGTACAACTTCATTCAATTTCTCTTGCCTTATCATTAAAATGTTCCCATAACCTATGGACTTTCAAGGAGTCTTCGTTTCTTGTTCATATTATCTATTGCTTAACTTGTTAATTATTATTCTTTCATTTTGTATTTGCACAAGAGGTTTAAAAAGATCTTGGTGCCTTTTGGGACTTTAGTAAGTAGGCTTCAGACATAATATTCTATTAGGCATTTGGTTAAGGGCAATAAAAAGGAGCAAGGTGGAAGCAGAACAGCCGTTTTAGAACCAGAGTTAGACTAGTCAGGTTTTGGCTCAACAGGCTTGGGGAAGAACAGGCAGAAGCTCTAAGTAAATTACTTGTAAACATTCAACCCCCACCCCCAACTTTTGTGTCTATTAGCTAGTGTAGTGAGAATGTGCAAGATGTTGTGGCATGTTATTTCTGAGATGTGGTAACACTATGAGACCTCCAGTCTTCCTGATAACTACATCTGTACAAAGTGCATTCAGCTGTAGCTTAAGGACTGTGTTAAGGAACAGGAACTGCAATCTTGATGACTTCTGCTCATACAGGAGAATAAGGAGATGGTAAGACCTACAGGGAGTAGTCACTCTAAAGTTGTAACGAAGATACTTGGGTGAGGCAGCCCATGCAGGGTGTCCATGTGCCACTCTCAACAATAAGTTAACCATTTTGGATATTATTGGGGGAAGGAATGACCTGCCGGTGGAAGCTATAGTGACCAAGTATCTGGCACCAGTCTGGCTCTGTGGCTCAGAAGGGGAAGACAAGAGGAGTGCAGCAGTGGGTAGTGGATTCCTTCATTGGAAGACCAGTCAGAAGACTGACGATGTGAAAGAGACAATAAAATGGTATGTTGCCTTCCAGGTGCCAGGGTAAGAGATGCCTGATGAGGTTCACAGCATTCTAAAGGGGAAAAATGAGCAGTCATAAGACATGGTATATATTGGCATCAACAACAAAGGTAATAAGAGGGAGAGGAGGTCCTGAAGAGGGAATGTAAGGAGTTAGCTAGAACGCTGAAAAGCAGGACATCCAGGGTAGTAATCTCTGGATTGCTACCTGTGTCATGCATAAGTGAGCGCAAGAATAAGTTGATTTGGCAGATGAATGTGTGGCTGAGGAATTGGTGCTAGGTTTAAAAAGTGGCAAGAGGTTTCAGATTTCTGGGTCATTGGATTATCTTCCAGAAAAGGTATGACCTGTACAAAAAGGCCAGGATACACCAGAACCCAAGGGGGACCAATATCCCTGTCAGCTGGTTTGCAAGATCTATTGGGTAGGGTTTAAACTAATTCGGCAGGGGGATGGATAGCAAAGTGTTTGCGCAGAGGATGAGGCAGTTTGCATACAAGTTCAAGTGTGCACTGAGATTGTGAGGAAGGACAAGCAGATGATAGGGCAAAATTGCAGTCATTGGGATGAGTTGAAGTGCGACATGGAGGCAAAAATCAAATAAGGTGATGGATACAGGACTGAGTGTTATATTTGAATGTATATGGTATACAGAATAAGGTAGATGAATTTGTAGTGCAGTTAGAGACTGACAAGTATAGTGTGAGCATCACTGAGTCATAGCTGAAAGCAGATCATTGGGAGCTTAACATCCTGGATAGATATTGCATTGACAGGACAAACAGGTAGGCAGGGGTTGGCCCTGTTAAAACTGAAATCAAATCCCTAGAAAGAGTGCAATAGCATCAGAAAGCAATCTTTGTGGGTAAAGTTAATAAACTGCAAGGGTAAAAAGACCCTGATGAGAGTAATATAGAGGCCAAACAGCAGCTAAGATGTGGGAACCAAATTACGATGCGGGATAGAAAAGGGCTGCAAAAAAGGCGATGTTATGATAGTCATGGGGGGTTCAAAATGCAGGTAAATGGGGAAAGTCAGATAGGTTGGTGCTGGTTGCCTTGAGAGGAAAATTGAAGAATACCTACAAGATGCATTTTTAGAGCAGTTTGTGGTTGAGCCCACTAGGGAAAGGGCAATTCTCAATTGGGTGTTGGATAATGAACGAGATTCGTTTAGGGAGCTTAAGGGAAAGGAACTCTTGGAGTTAGTGATCATAATATCATAAAAGTCACCCTACTGTTCAAGAGGGAGCAGATTAGTTAGGTCAGATGTATCAATATTACAGTAGTGTAAAGAGATTTACAGAGGCAGGCATACAGAGGATGAAGTTGATTGGAAGGGGACACTAGCAGGGTAGAACAGCAATGACTGGAGTTTCTGGGAGCAATTCACAAAGTGCAGGATAGATACATTCCAACGATGAAGTAGTATTCTTAAGGGAGGATGAGGCAACCATGGCTGACAAGAGACATCAAAGACAACAAAAGCTAATGAGAGGTCATATATAAAAAAAAATGTGGGAAATCAGTGGATTGGAAAGTTTTTTAAAAACTATAGAATGCAATTAAGAAAGCCATTAAGGAGTGAAAAGAAATACGAAGGTAAGCTAGACAGTTATATAAAAACAGGATAAAACATAGAAACAAAGAAAACACAGCTCAATACAGGCCCTTCGACCCACAAAGCTGTGCCGAACATGTTCCTACTTTAGAACTACTTAGAATTTACCCATAGCCCTCTATCTTCCTAAGCTCCATGTACACATCCAGGAGTCTCTTAAAAGACCCTATCATTTCCGTCTCCACCACCACCACCGGCAGCCCATTCCATGTACTCACCACTCTCTGTGTAACTTACCCCTGTCATCTCTTCTGTACCTACTTCCAAGCACCTTAAAACTATGCCCTCTCGTGCCAGCCATTTCAGCACTGGGGAAAAGCCTCTTGACTATTCACACAATCAATGCCTCCCATTATCTTGTACACCTCTCAAACTCCGTCACTCCAAGGAGAAAAGGCCTAGTTCACTCAACCTATTCTCATAAGGCATGCTCCCCAATCCAGGCAAACCTCCTCTGCACCCTTTCTATGGTTGCCACATCCTTTCTGTAGGAAGGTGACCAGAACTGAGCACAGTACTCCAAGTGGGGTCTGACCAGGGTCCTATATAGCTGCAACGTTACCTCTCGGCTCTTAAACTCAATCGCAAGGTTGATGAAGGCCAATGCATCGTATGCCTTCTTAACTGCAGAGTCAACCTGCGTAACAGCTTTGTGTGTCCTATGGACTTGGACCTCAAGATCGCTCTGATCCTCCACACTGCCAAGAGTCTTACCATTAATACTATATTCTGCCATCATACTTGACCTACCAACATGAACCACCTCACTTATCTGGGTTGAACCTCATCTGCCACTTCTCGGCCCGGTTTTGCATCCTATCAATGTCCTACTGTAACCTGTGACAGCCCTCCACACTATCCACACCACCCCACCTTTGTCATCAACAGATTTACCAACCCATCCCTCCACTTCCTCATCCAGGTCATTTATATTTTAAAAAATCACGAAGAGTAGGGATCCTAGATCAGATCCCTGAAGCACACGTCACTGGTCTCCATGCAGAATATGACCCGTCTACAATCACTCTTTACCTTCTGTGGGCAAGCCAGTTTTGGATCCACAAAGCAATGTCCCTTTGGATCCCATGCCTCCTTACTTTTTCAATAAGCCTTTGCAAGCCTTTCTCCATACAGTGTTAGGAAGTGTATGATCATACATTTTGGTAAAAGGAATAAAGGCAGAGATTATTTTCTAAATGGGGAAAAAAGTTTTGTCAGATACATAAAAAGTAAAAGTAGCAAGAGTGGAAAATGACACTTAATAAGCACAGTCCATCAGTCTTCACTGTGGAAGACTCTAGCAGTATGCTAAGAATTCAAGTCAGGGGACATGAATATAGTTGCTATTACTAAGGAGAAGGTGCTTGGGAAACTGGAAGGTCTGAAGACAGATAAATTACCTGGATGGATTATAACCCAGGATTCTGAAAGAGGTAGCTGAAAAGATTGAGGCATTAGTAGTGATCTTTCAAGAATCACTAGATTCTGGTAGACTTGAAAATTGCAAATGTTATTCCACTCAAGAAGTGAAGGAGACAAGAAAGCAAAGTTATTAGCCTGACTTCAGTGGTTGGCAAGATGTTGGAGTCCATTATTAAGGATGAGGTTCCGGGGTTCATGGAGGTAAATAATAAGCAAAAGTCAGTAAGGTTTTAAGGGGAAACTTGCCTGACAAAATTGTTGCAATTCTTTGAGAAAATAACAAGCAGGATAGACAAAGGTGTCAGTGGATGTTAGAACATAGCACAGTACAGGCCCTTTGGCCCACAATACTGAGCTGACCCTTAAACCCTGCCTCCCATATAACCCTCCACCTTAAATTCCTCCATATACCTGTCTAGTAGTCTCTTAAATTTCACTAGTGTATTTGCCTCCACCGACTCAGGCAGTGTATTCCACACACCAACCACTCTCTGAGTAAAAAAACCTTCCTCTAATATCCCTCTTGAACTTTCCACCCTGTACCTTAAAGCCACGTCCTCTTGTATTGAGCAGTGGGCCCCTGGGGAAGAGATGCTGGCTGTCCACTCTATCTATTCCTCTTAATATCCTGCATAGTTCTATCACGTCTCCTCTCATCCTCCTCTCCAGAGAATAAAGTCCTAGCTCCCTTAATCTCCGATCATAATGCACTCTCTCTAAACCAGGTAGCATCCTGGTAAATCTTCTCTGTACATTTTCCAATGCTTCCACATCCTTCCTAGAGTGAGGTGACCAGAATTGGACACAGTACTCCAAGTGTGGCCTAGCCAAAGTTTTATAGAGCCGAGTCATTACCCCACGACTCTTAAACTCTATCCCTCGACTTATGAAAGCTAACATTCCATAAGCTTTCTTAACTACCCTACCTGTGAGGCAACTTTGAGGGATCTGTGGACATGTACCCCCAGATCCCTCTACTCCTCCACACTTCCAAGTATTCTGCCATTTACTTTGTACTCTGCCTTGGAGTTTGTCCTTCCAAAGTGTACCGCCTCACACTTCTCTGGGTTGAACTCCATCTGCCACTCTCAGCCCACTTCTGCATGCTATCAATGTCTCTCTGCAACCTTAGACAATCCTCCACACTATCCACACCACCACCAACCTTTGTGTCATCTGCAAACTTGCCAACCCAGCCTTCCACCCCCACATCCAGGTTATTAATAAATATCACACAAAGTAGAGGTCCCAGAACCCATCGTTGTGGGACACCACTAGTCATAACCCTCCAATCCAAATGTATTCCCTCCACCACTACCCTCCGCTTTCTGCAGGCAAGCCAATTCTGAATCCACCTGGTCAAACTTCCCTGGATCCCATGCCTTCTGACTTTCTGAATACGCCTACCGTGTGGAACCTTGTCAAGGCATGTTGTTTACTTGGATTTTCAGTAGGCCTTTGACAAGGCTGCTCAACAAGAGGCTATGGGATTACAGGAAAAATACTAGCATGGATAGAAGATTGGCTGACTGGCAGGAGGCAAAGAATAGAAATAAGGTGGGCTTTTTTGGTTGGCTGTCGGTGACTAGTGGTGTTTCGCAGGTGTCAGGGCTGCTTCTAACCATGTTATATGTCAATAACCTGTATGAAGGAATTTATAGATTTATGGCCAAATTTACAGACAACATGAACATGAACAGGGGCATATCATGTTGAAGAAGCAAAAAGAATTTAGATTGGAAGAATGAGCAAAGAAGTTGCAGATGGAATACTGTGTTAGGAAATGTATAATTATACATTTTGGTAAAAGGAATAAAGGCAGAGACTATTTTCTAATGGGGAAAATTCAAAAATCAGAGGTGCAAAGGGACTGGATTTCAGAAGAATGAGGGGGGCATCTCATTGAAACCTATTGAATAATGAAATGCCTAGAGTGCGCATACATGTGAGCAAGTTTCCTGTTGTGGGTGGATCTAGGTCCAGGGTGCACAGTTTCAGAACAGAGGGACATCCATTTAGAACAGATGAGGTATCTCTTTAGCCAGAGGTTGGTGAAACTGTGGAATTCATTGCCACAGATGGCTATGGAGCTCAAGTCATTGACTATATTTAAAGCAGAGACTTGACAGGTTCTCAATTAGTCATGGTGTTAAAAGTCACAGAGAGAAGGTGGGAGAATGGGGTGGAGGGGAAACGAAAACAGCCATGATGGGCTGAATGGTCCAATTCTGCTCCCATGTCTTATGGTCTTAATAGGTAGTTAAAAGATAGATCCTTTGAATAAAGCATTTGCAACCATTAAGAATTCAGAGTAACTTACTGCTTTCTGTAAGTGGAAATGGATAAAACATCCATACTACAATGAATCCTCACCATGACCATCTATCGATTATCATTTGCATTCAAATGGGATTTTGATTAAGTAATGAAGATCCTCTTTGGAGTTTTACTGTAAAGGTGTGGCATTTTTAATACAAAGATTATCCAATAGACTTGTAGATAGTGCTGGAATTTTCAGTACATGTCCTCCCCAGTTTAGCAACACCCAATGTACAATTCATCCATTTGAACTAGTCAGAAGACCAGCATTATGGACTTCCTAGCTGCTGTGGTTTGTGGCCACATTTCTGACTTGTGAACTGCTACATCTCTTTTGGACTAACTTCCATTTCTGAATTTACACACAATAGTGTCTCAATGAGAACTTTATAAATAAAAAAAATTATAACATTTAGAACAGTTTATCAAGACTTGTATACTTAAATGGAAGTATCTTGAAAGCAAAGTTAAGCAGAAAGTTGGGGAGGGATAATTTAGCTTTATTTTCACATATCCACCCTCAGGGCCCTTTTCAAAAGCCTCACCAGTGTTCTCTCACTGTATATTTGCCCAATTCCTTCTTGAGGGCTATAGTGACTGTTGCCTTCACCACATCTCTTGGCAATGTAATTCAGATTCATTTCATGCATCGCAGGAAAATCTTTTTTTACTTTCTCATCTTCCTTTTTAATTTTATTCCTGTGATTTCCAGTTCCCACCCTGCACCAACCCCACTATCCACTCTGTCCAGCCCCTTCATTTAATATGCTATAACATCTCAGCCTTTACTCAGATGACGATACCCCAGTTATCATTCATTCCAGTTTTCAGTTTTGTAGATATCCTCTAGGTCATCTCCTCTCCTGGCACTTCCATACTACAATGTCCGTCTGCTCTTCAACCATTTCAAGCAATGTTTTTATTAAACCAAATAGTATTTTGGCAGAATAAATGATGTGAGGTGTTACCTCTTACTTCTCTACATTAAAGTTTCACCTGGCATGTGGATATCCATCCTACCAGCCAACTTGTACCCCACTGTAATTTATCACCTGCTTTACAAACTCATGAACCTTGTCAATTCTTCTGGAACTGCAGGTGCACAATCTGTATCATCGTTTCAGTTCCATACATCACTGCAAATAATTCTGTTGGATTGGTAAAACATGAATAGCCTTCAACAAATCAGGCCCTCTTATTTTATAAAATAATATAATTATAAAATTTATATAAAATTTTATAAAATTAATTATAAAATTATAAAATTTTCTCCTGAAGATCAATGTTTCTAAAAACTTCCCACTACTGAGGTTAAATAGAGATAATCCTGACTCTCTTCTGTGATCATGAGTAAAATTCATCACTTTCAGTCCTTAGGCACCAACTCTGCAGTGCAAAGAAATACATAATGATGAGTACAGCCCCTGAAGTTTTCCTCAAAAATTCAAGGGTGTATCCCATCTGGTCTTGGTGACATTCCGACTTGAAGTTTAGTCATTTTTTTTTTGATATCTCCATGTTATTCATTTTTAAACTTGTCTAGAATACAAGTTTCTTCTCCTTTACTATCAATTGAAAAGCACCCTATTCTCTGATGAAGCCAGGACTACTCGCTTCAGCATATAAATTCTCATTCCTGTCTTTCACTGCCACCTTTCCATGTATGAGCCATTTACTTTTGGATTCACATTGGCAACTAGGCTTTAGCCCCATCCCTTACTTTAGATTTAACTTATGATTCTTTTGTCATCAGCCAATTCTTCCACTGGTATTTGCAAATTGATATGTTTGTTACATTTAAAAAACAGGTAACAAGCAAAAAAAAAAATTCCAGTGATTTGCAAGATTCAAGAAACAATGCTTAACATACATTAGAAATAGTTTACAAAATTTTACAATCATTAGGGGGTTTAAAAAAAAGACAAGGACAAGGCACTTAGTGTGTGCGTAGTCTTTATTCTATATTAAGACAATGAAGCCAGAGAACACCAAAAAAGCCTGCAGGGTGGAAGAGAAGATAGATGCAATATATAGCAAAATAAACTGAAATTCTATTGTACATGTCAGAATGAGCATTATTCTACAGATAATACAGGATTTTATATGCAACGTAAACAATACCCTAAACAAGCATTTACTTGTTAAGAGTATAACAGAATGCATATTACAAAATTGGCGATGTAGCTGGATCTTTCAGAAAAAATGTAGTCAGTTGGTTTTAAATTCATAAACACTAACATTTGGTTATAAACAGCAATAATTACCTTTACATACCTATAGCGAGTAGCTTACATCAAAGCACTTAATATGCCAATAGGCACGCACAAACATCCCCCACAAAAAAAAGTAGATTTTTAAAAAAAATCTCAAAGTGCACAAATCTATGAGGGGTTAAAAACTTGAGCAAATAAAAAGCTTTCAGCTAAGTTGCAAAAATACTGTTCGACAGCACATTTGACGAACCTTAATGCAATATATGACAGTTAGAAGCAATCAGGTGCACTATCAAACATGGCTTTCCACGCCATAGCTCATAGTGCTCACAACGATTATAATGTATTGTATTTTTTAGAAAATTTTTCTTAAAAAATGGTATTCGAGTCTAACAGTACAGATAAAAGCCAAAACTACATGTACACAATTTAGCAACTGTTGCTCAACCCAAATGGACCTTTTCACCATCTTGCTGAAAAAATACATCTTCACTAAGCTTTGGTTCCTTCTATCAAAAGAATGTAATGCTCCATAGTATTTATAGCCTTTTTTTTTAAAAAGAAAAGCTTGCCCATTTGAAAAATAAACTGAGGAATAATTAATGAATCTAGTATTGATAGGTTTAAAACTCTTGTAAAGTGCTTTAGAATAAAAAGTCACTAGTCCACAGCACAAAAACAATGAGTAACAAAACATCTTCTCCTCAGCATCCATCATGAAAAATATTTTTTAAAACAATCAACATAATAGTTCAAAATAATTAGGACAGGTGTTGCAACCGTGATAGCATCTTTCACCAGTATAAAAGGACAACTTTAATGGTCTGAAACAGTGACTAAAGAATATGAAACTTGCTAGCACCAATTGCATAATACTTGTTGGGATTTAAATTAATTAGAACTGAATTCTAATTCCCTAACAAGGTGCCCCTACTGTTAAATTGTGTACTAGTTTAGGAACAGTTATGGAAACTGAACTAAGACTGCCCAAATTCTAAGCTTACAATGTCAATAAACAAAATATTTGCCGTCATTCCAAGCCCAAGAGGAAAATTATGAGGAAATCAAGAGCTTTTCCTTGCACTACAACCTGGATGCAATTTTATCCTTAAAATAAGGAAGGTATTTTTTTTAATGGAAATTAACCAATATAGTTGATCAATATTACCTATTCAAATCCATTTGAATTATTTTGCTTCTGCATCCATGAAGTACAGTTATGAAAATCTAGACAAGCAAAACAGTGATAAAATGGTCTAACATAAACAGTACCTAGCCTGAAACAATTTTGTTTGGTTTCAAAGAACTATCAACTGGAGGCCATAGAAATATTAAATTAATAGAATGCAGTTTTAATTCACAAATTTAAAAAAGTTACAAAATAAAAATTGAGAATTGGTGATGCTAATCTAATTTAGTATGTAGCTGTAGATATACAGTTTCCACATACTGTGCAGGTACAATGTAATGTTAAACCTTTTGTATTCATTGGGATGGCATCCTTGACAAGTCGTTGCTCTGGACAAAACAGCTTGGAGATGCAGGAATATAAAGTGAAAGCACCTCAAAGACGGTAGACTAGAAGGAAGAACTTTAACGCATTACAGAGAACACTCAGCTCAGTACGCAAAGGCAAAATTAGAGCCCATCTCAAATTATGACTGATCAAATTTTTAAAATTTCTTCAACATCCACAAAGATGAGTATTAAACTATAAATCTGGACATATTAAAAGATTTTTGAAAGATCCATTGTCAACTTTTTAATGTTTTTTAAACATCCATATCATTCATAATTTGAATTTGATTAACGCAGGAACCAGATATTTGTGGAAATGGTTCAAGAGTCCAGTAGAGCTGAAATGTAAATATTGTATATTGCCTTTCATTCAAATGAGTTCCAGGTATTTGTTGTTCATTGTTTTCTGGCCTTCCTTCTCAAATTCTGCAACTTGTTTCCACCAGCACCATTTCACAAATGCCTGGGAAATCAATGCCCAATTAATCTAATGCTGATTGCACAAGAAATTCCTGGAAAAGACAATCTGCATTTCTGTGAATAATGCAAAATTTACTTCATTAGTTGGCATTGTCCTACTTCTGCACAATGCTTTGAAAGGGAGCCAATTATTAATAAAAAGCCTGGAGAACAGAAAATTCTGCCAGATTTATAATACCTTGTATATATATAGAACCAATTTGGGGAAAGAAAAACATTGTTAACTTTGATATGCCTTTTGAACTTTTCTTACAGTCCCATTTTACACCTAATGAAACAAATTAAAATATTCAGAAATTGAGAATTTTTTGAACTGGAAAATGGTACAAGCTATGTAGTAATTCAAGCTTCAAGACAAGTCTTGTTATTGGCATATTTGTTCCAAAATATTATTGCTTTTTAAAAAAAATGCCTAACTTGTAAATGAGGTGCAACAAATGCTATTCAGAAGCCTGCATCAAAGAATTGATGCAGTTGAACCATTTCTACAATTCAGAATGCACAATGCCAGAAAAGAATAAAGATGCTTGCCCTTGCAGACATACTAATTATTCCGATAATTTACTGAAATCTCAAATGAAAGCAAAACCAGGTATTAGAGATGAAATATTGAAAGGTTGCCAGACAGTTGATACAAATGTTTAAAGTTTAAATGTGCAACATCTGAACATTTAATAAGACATTAAAACTGACACATTCTACTTGTGTGACAAGAATTAGACCTTTATACTAAACAGTCAGAATTGATTTTTACAAATATGAAGTACGTGTATTTACAAGTTTACTAATTAGCTTAAAATTGAAAGCAGTTGCTGCAGTTTTAACTTTCACGGCACCTGTTAACAATACATCTTAAAATTAATCCAATAACCCCAAGGGGATGTTAGGGTGGTCAAGGGTTTTCCAGGATATGCTTGCACAGCATACAATAGAAAAATATTAACATTATAAAAGCAATTCATGTAAAATGAGATTAATCTTTAAAATATGGAATACAACAAGTGCTTATACTTAGTTTTGATAACTTCACTTAGTTGATCTGGAAACAATTTAAGGCTTCCAATACATATTAAATTGCTTAGCCTTCCAATGCCTTTAGTGCTTGAAACAATTATATAAAAAAAAATCCTGGTTGCACTAAGATTGTTAATCAAAGACCATTAGAAACAATCCAGTTCCACAAACTATCTAATTATTTTCTCTAACAGAAAGTTAACTTGCTAAAAGCTACTCTGTCAAATGAGAAGGTACGCAGCATGGCTTGTTAGTTATCTTAATACAGAAAAAAATAAACTAAATTTGGATAGGAGTAAGCTGCACAGCCAAGGTTACAATAGCTGCCTATGATCACATTGGCACAGAGAGGATCACACTGTAGCTTTATCGAGCAACTATTGAGCTTCTGATCAGTATAGCAGCTACTTAAAAACTTGTGTTGCTTCAAAAACATTAAGAATTCTGGAACTAAAATAGAACACTAAAAGGAAACTTTCAGATGGTGGCATTACTATTTAAAGTGAAAGTGACACTGACCCATTAATGATAATATGTGAATATCAAAACAAAGGCCAAATAGGTAGGAAGCATTCTAGTTTTCAATCATACAATGCCAAGTTAAATGACAAAAATCCCATATTAACTAGATGCTTTTAAAATTACCAAAATGCAATTTTGGCTGGTCTTGGGTCCCAAATTATCTAATGGTTACCAACGTATTAGAAAATAAGTGGCACCATTTTAAAATGCCTCTAACAGTATTATACTAACAGCATGTATTTGAGAAACTTGCACAGCAGCAAGGGTTTTCCTATGTTAGCACTCTCCTATTGAATTTTCGCCCAAGGAATCTCATTTTTCCATTACTTAATCTAGCATAGCACCCAACTGCAATAAAGGTGCTATGGCTTATTTGTTTACCTTCCAACTTTTCTAGGTAGTCAAATCAACTTTCTAATGTACTTTTCATCTACTTTAATGTTCTTGATGTAATTTTCACCCTTAATTTCCAAAATGATTACTCTGAAGAATAAAAATATAGATTTCTGCTCAGACAGCAAAAGCAAACCACCTGTATCCTCTATCTATATTTCTAAACATAATTTAAAGATATCTTCCACTGCATTCTCAGATTTTAATTAAAAGCAGAATTGGGTTTCCTGTACTATTCAGATTTATTACACAACCAAAATCACACTCAGAAAATGCAAGGGATGATACTTTGTTAGTCATGGCCATCAAATATTTCATTAGAAGAGATGCCATGAAGCGGTCATATGCATTCCAGAAACAAATGCTTGAAAGTGATTTCAAAATGGTAAAAAGGGATCAGACATTGGTTATAATATACTTGAGCTGCATTTTGTAACCACCAGGCATATAATCACCATCTTTAATGGCCCAGAGAATTTATTATCGCAAAAATAGAGCAGGCATTTCTGATATCCAAATCAAAATCCTTAAAAGCCTGATCAAATTCATTCAATTTCAACGCCAAAATACATAAAGGTGTTCAATCTCAAATGGCAGTTCCTTAAAATTCAATTTCACCACTACTTCAAAGATTTTATAGTAAATATATAATTTCTGTATCAGTTCTGCAGAGAGCTCCATAATTGCTCTAAATTAATTTTGACCGCACCCCTCAAAGACAACTGCAAAGCTAGAAAATTGCTAACTGTCAACATAATAAATACATGCATGTTAATCTGTATATGGACCTGCAGTATCCACTAAATTACAGACACAAAGTGCCAAAGTACACTAAAAGGAAGTTGCAAAATGGAGTAACCACGTATTGCGACTTAATTCAAGTCTTATTCATTCTGAACAAAATTTTAATAAAGTCCCATACATCCGGGGAAGAGGAGGTGTCAGAAATATCAGTGATATATAAAAAAGATGAGTGCTTATTTAACCTTTGATGGTTCGCGTTCTAACCATCGCACTCGTACTTTTTGTTTATAGTGGTACTCTTTCAGATACTCTTGTAGAGGTGGGGGAAGTGGAAGTGCATCTATTCCATCATATGTTGTACAACAACAAATGGCTGCACGGCAGATGTACTGCAGGCTGAAGGGAAGAGTCCTGGTCAGTGGAACAGTCAGCAAAGGTTCAAAAAACATGCATGAACTAGGATCCTTATAATGTTCCAGGAGGCCAGTTACTGTGGAGGAGTGGAAAACACAGGGATCATGGGCATCAAAACTAAAATTGTGATTCCACTGCTCAATCCTGGCATGCAAGGAGCGGTTATAACGACGGAAGCTCACTGAGAAGAGGTAGTCCTCTTGTGCTGAGTCCCTGAGTAGAAATGTGCCTTCAGGCTTGCCATCAAGGAGGGCCTCAGCTTCATAACGATCCATGACCCCCCAATAACAAGGGTTACTTGTAATCTGAAGCAAATCTGGAACCAGGCAATGAATGTAATCAATTTGTGTGTGAACTTTCCAGGGCCCAGGTCTGGCAGCAAGACCAATATTTTCTCCTGGCATCTGCCGTGTTTTCTGTTTCCGTGCTTGGAGACAAAGAGTAGTAGAATCCTCTTCCAAGTCCCAGTCACCATTTGTCACTCCACGACCGTCACCAGGAAGCTCACTCATTCCAGGTGCTAACTTTGGTCCCAGCTTGTATGTTTGATTAATTTGTGCAGTTGCCTCAAAAGTGTGTATAAGGGCATTGGGAGGAGGATCAACCCCTTCTTCAATACTAAGCCTTCGTCTTTCCCTAAGCCTATCTTCTTCATCTTCTGTAGAAGAAAAAGTAGGATCAAGTGTTTCAAGCCAACAGGTTGACTGTGAGCTCACAGGAGCTGTATGTTGCTTAATAAGATGCCATTTCTGGGCTAGATCTGATCCAGCGGGAAAAGGACATTTTTCAAGCATCAGTTCAGACAGCAAAATTTTTCGCCTACTTGACAACAAGTTCTTTGGCTGTTTAGTATGTGTCCGTAATGGAAAACAGAGTCCTACAGTTTCTTGGAAACGCTGGCGTATAGATGGACGTGTCATACCACGATTAGACAAACTCTCCATGTCATGGATGGAACTTACACCATATCGTCTTTCCCGCCTTTGTAAACCAGATCTTGTTCTACTAAAGCGTTTAACTGTTTCAAATGACATTTGGGTTTTTGTCGAGCAGGAGTGTTTCTTCTTCCCTCCCCAAGGAGCATGACGAGAATAAGAGTCTCTTCGAACAAGGTGAGATTCTGATTCAGCAGCCAAATTATCATTTTCTTTATCCAAATCTGCTTCAACAACCTCTGGGATGTGAGATACACAGTTTCCATTTCTTCTGTCCATGGCCACACATGTGTCTGTAACTAAAGTTGTAACTCCATTTCCATTCATTGAAACTCCTAATTCCTGCTGAGGCAGTTCATCGATATTTGCATTTGTGCTTTTACCAACAGAACAACTTGAACAGTTCAGAACATTTTCATTTGGGCCTCCACCGTCATTAACAAAAAAATTCTGACATCGGTACTTCAAACTGCTCCACATCTTTCCAACTTTATCCATAGGTTAGGTACGTATCTAAAAGGATACAAGAAATAGTATTTAAGGTCAGTGCAGAAATAAAACATTTAATCCAACACGTCTTAAATTTACCAGAAATGAGATCACATTTTGACTATCAAAACAAGTGCATTTAGCAATTATATCTGAATTTTATCATTACATTGCTTTCATTAATCAAAGGAAATGGCAAGCCCCCAAGGAATTCCCTATATGCCAACATAAAGATACAAAGTCTGAGCCAAAATTTTTGTTCAATATCACATTGTTCAGTAGCCAATTATCAAGGAACATAAGAGCACGAGGCCACAAATGGCAGATTCACATTAAAAATGGGAATAATCTGTTTCCAGTTTTTACAAAGCTTGAATGACCAAGATCCTTGGAGGTTCTGACAAACAGCCTTCAACCTGAAATATTAACTCTGCTTTTCCACAGTCTGCATTACCCAAGCATTTCTAGCACAGGGGTCACTAGGCTATGGAAGTGCCAATTTACAAAACATAAAACATAGAATAGTGCAGCACACTAGAGGCCCTTCAGCCCACAATGTTGTGCCGACCCTCAAACTCTGCCTCCCATATAACCCTCCACCTTAAATTCCTCCATATACCTGTCTAGTAGTCTCTTAAACTTCACTAGTGTTATCTGCCTCCACCACTGACTCAGACAGTGCATTCCATGCACCAACCACTCTGAGTGAAAAAACTTCCTCTGATATCCCACTTGAACTTCCCTGCCCTTACCTTAAAGCTATGTCCTCTTGTACTGAGCAGTGGTGCCCTGGGGAAGAGGCACTGGCTGTCCACTCTATCTATTCCTCTTAATATTTTGTACACCTCTATCATGTCTCCTCTCATCCTCTTTCTCTCCAAAGAGTAAAGCCCCAGCTCCCTTAAAAATGCAAATTTATGCAAATTCTCCTAGTTTCTGTTCTCAAGAATAATACTTGAATATCTCCACCAGGAAACTGTAGAGAGCACGCACAGAAAATCTCAATGCCTTCTGCAAATTCTTCAGCTAAAAGTGGATGTTACAAACCCAAAGCCATCTCCTGTTAGTGTACACTTCAGCGGCAATAATTTTGCTGATCAACAGATCAGCTCTCCTTATGGCTCTACCCAAATTGCACTCTAGCAAACATTTGTCATAGTAAAATTTCTAGCAACAATTTCTATCACCTATATTGACTTCTCTAGTCTATATTTTACACTCAGTATTCATTTACCATTTGAGAGAATTTTCTTTTTTATTTCTGACTTACAAAAAATTGATTACAGCTATCAGGAATAGAGCCCTTGCATAAAGTGGGAACCCTGTATATTTGGTTGGTATTTCCTATTTCCAATTTCTTGATTTTTCACTCTTGGAGAGATAACTCAAATGATAGAATTGCATCTGGAATCTGGTCAAAACTAGTCGAAAGGCTAGTGCTCTTTTGAATGTCAATGGATGTTCTGAACTTAATTACAGCTACAAATTGAAGTCTCATTAAAATTCATAATCAAATGAACCAAAGGTGTGCATAGCTAAGAAAACTCTTGAGTAAAAAAAAACTTATTTCAATTAAACTCAATCCATTTTTTAAAAATATTTGGCCTGAATATTAAGGCACAAAATAAATAGAAAAGGCCATATAATCCCTTAAGCTCGTGGCTTACCATGCACCTCAACTATCCACACTCTACATCTTTTGACCATCTTTTCAACCAAAAACATCCCTCAAACTTTTACTGAATGTTTCCAGCCTTCAGAAATGCACAAGAACAAAAATGAGTAAAGCTAGGGGAACAATCTTTCAGCATTTCAAACCCTGTCAACCTTCAATATTTCATTTGGGAGACCCCTCTACATTGGTATCATAGCTATCATAAATTTGCATCCTATGTAGTATCAGTTCCATCTTGGGCACTAACCTCCATTGTATCAAAGAAATCTTTAAGGAGCAGTGCCTCAGAAAGACTGCATCCATTATTAAGGACACCCATTACCGAGAACATGTTTTCTTTTCATTGTTACCAACAGGAGGGAAGTACAGAAGCCTGAAGGCACACACTCAGCGAGCGATGCAGTAACAGCTTCTTCCCCTCTGCCATCCGATTTCTAAATGGACATTGAACCCATGAACACTACTTCACTTTTTTACAACATTCTTTCTGTTTTGCACTATTTTTAATCTATTTAATATACATATATACTTGCTGTAATCAATTTACCAATTTATTTTCCCCATATTATCATATATTGCATGTATGCTGCCGAGAAGTTAACAAATTTCATTACACTCCAGTGAAAATAAACCTGATTCTGATTGCAGAATTACAATCTGTGACTAAAATCACATAGTACTCCAAGAGTGGTCCAAGAACTTGTCAACCTGCATTCAGACCAACTTCTAGCCTATACCCCTTGAATTTCTACTTGTTAACTGCATGTCCCCAGACTTTTATGTATGCAGATTCATTAGTTCAACATTTAAAAGACCTATTCTTCCTAACAAACCATCTTTTCCCACATTAGATTTAGTACATTAGCTGGCGGTCTGTACTTTTCCTTGGAAAAACAGGGTCTATCATTGAGCACATTTACAATGGGTGCAGCCACAAGAAAGCAGCATCCAAAGACTCCCCTTCATCCAGGACATGTTCTCCTTGCTACTGCCACTGGACAGGAGGTATAGATGCCTTGGGTACCGCCAGATTCAGAATAGTTATTACCCTACAGCCATCAAGCTCCTGAACCGGCAAGGACAACTTCACTCAGCTCAACACTGAAATGACTCCACAACCTATAGACTTAATTTCAAGGACTCAGCCACTCATGCTCTCAGTATTATTTACTTTTTATTACTTGCATGATTTGTCTTTGCACATAAGCTATTTGCCAATCTGTTATTTATAGTTATTCATAAAATCTATTGCATCTATTTTCCCATAAAACCAGCAGAAAATGAATCTCAAGGTGACATACGTACTTTGATCTGAAGCTTTCAACCTTTTGGGGGCAGGAAATGGTGTTGTAAGCTTGATGAATGGTATTACAGGTTAATTATATGATTGAAAAGAATTAGGAAATAAGTCCTTTTTTATACACTTTGCTTTGTAATCTTTTCATAAGTCCAATATAGGATTGGACGAGTTAGAAATGAGGGTAGGAAAGTGCTACAAGCTTGATATACAGTAGTTCAGACCAATTACAAGACCAAAAAAGGATTAAGAAAGAAGTCCAAATTTCTGCATCAGCTCAAAAAAATCAGGTAGAAAGGCTGAGAATAAAGGTTGAGCTGTAAAATAAAATGCAGGCAGTTTCAAAGCAAGAAACCCAGACACAATAAAATGAACCTGCTATTTGGGTCAAAGTTGCATAGTTCTATAAACTACATGAAGAACTAAGACAGCCAAAGGCAAAACGTGGAATGAAACTTGATCAATTTTCTGCAAGGCAAACCAAGCCAACTACTTAATTTTACACTGATGTGAACTTAATGCTCAATTCCACTTACTGGAAGACCAATGAAATGCATATTAGGACAAGCTAAGAACATGATAGCCAACTCCATCACAAAAGGAAAGACTTATGCTTGCAGGCTACATTATTATTTAACCACATCATTAGTGCAGGTCAATTAAGTATATGAGACTGGAGCAAGGATTCATTACTACTATTATTGAGTACAAAAGATATGCAGCACACAAACTGAAATGGAGGATCAGAAAAATGCAGACAGCAAGCAGAAAATACTATTGCCAGTTTCAAAATATACAATTATACAAATATAATCCATACACATCTTTCTTTTTCTTCAATGCAAACATTTCAATACATTCTCCTTCAAAATATCAACATTACTTTTCTCCTTAAATAATGCACCCTTTGAGACATGGTTACACCGGACCCAACCCCAAGTCTCAACTTCAGAGGAAATGCAACACCTGTCAAACATTGGCTGGAACATAGTCAAGGAAAACAAATTCGGAATACAGGTACAGTACCTCTTAATGGTAAGGGACAACCTGACCACCATATGTTGCAGTTACGGCCAACACCCCACTTCTGAGTCATGTCATCACTTAAGTCATCTTCCATTTCATTTGGAGACAAGAATGGATCATGTCTGTCAGGTCACAATGTATACTCTCCAAAGGACAAGGGGGAGAAATATAATGAACTTCATCCTCATCCAGAGTGTCACCTGTACAGATGGCTACACTGCTGTGTATAGAACTGAAGTACACAAGCACCAAGTGTCACTATGGGCAGTGGCTCTGAGTAGCTCTACCTTTCTCCATGTCGCAAAGTATGGATTGCACTATTTTTTTTGGTAAGACCCTGACTCACTACCTGTGCTGTGTAGAACAGTTTCTACAAAAATAAAAAGTCTTTAACCAATTGACAGGTAATGGTCAGCCCAGAACATCTTGCAGGCCTTGCAGGAGAGGGACATGGGGGATCCTATGGGATGGGTTTCTCAAGCAGTTTATCCATGTCTAAGTCTGGCAGAATGTTACATTATCCAAGACCCTGCTTGGCTCGCTGTGAGAGGGATCCTTCCTGTAATGGTGGAGTCTTCCTCTAGACCAATGCTGCTCGTGATAGTCATGATGCAAATAAGACAAGTACCCATCTTTTCATGGACAACACATTTGTAAAGATCTGGAAGCTTGTAGATGGTTCTTGTAGAGGTTTCCCCCATGCAGCTGCAACACAAAGACTCTTATTTATAGACTATTCCAGGGATACAACTGCTGCTGGAAGATCAACTCATTAGAGAGATGACTTCAATCTGCCTGAAACTTAGCCTTTAATCACAGTAAAAGTAAGATAAAGGCTACAATCAAGTGTTGCTTAGTGACACATTCAAGATGCAGTATGTGATTTGAGATGCACTGATGATAGTGCAAACAACACTAAATAAGGACCACAGTTGAGTATTCTACTGCTGTAAAATTTTGTCTCTTTCACCTCAACTTTGCATTTGAAGTGTCAACTTGTGCAGCTGAATAACACCAAGCTTTTCTTTTACTCCAGAGAAACACATTATAAAAGCTTAAGGATTATCACTGATTCAAAGTTAGATTTTTCAGTGACTTTCACAAAATAAAAGAGATAATAACACATAGCAATGAGAAACACAAATTTTGTAAAGCTTTCCAGCAATTTCACATTACTAACCAATGGCAAGCAAATTCAGACAGGAAGCCAAATAGGACATTCAAATGGAAAAGAGCCAAAAGAGGACAAAGTGCATCCTTTCTGATTGGAATGATATTCCTGTAGGCTAACGCAAATGGAGAGGGACAAGGATCTAGCTTTTCAAATACAAAAGTTATTAAATGCCACAGGAGCCTTTCACCCAGTACATGGCAAGTATCTGGAATGCACTGTGGGAGGGAGTGGCAGAAGCAGAGCCATTAACTGCACTTGTGGTACACAAGGCAAGCAAGTAAATTGATGGCAATTGAAGCCTACAGACCAAGTGTGAGAAGTTGGGATTAATATAGATAGGCACTCATGTATCGGTGTGGACATGGTGAGCCAAATGCAACATTTCTATGTAGTATGCACATGACTCAAAGAAATTAACAAAATGTGACAGATATCAAAGTTGTCAAAACCATAGCGTCTTCTATGGTTTTGAAGAGTCAGGTTCAGCTCCCATCTGTGCGCTTCAACAGCATTCACGTCCAAAGCTCCCAGAAGCAAGGTTGCATTCTAATATAACAAACAATCTGTTGGCGGAAGTCATAAGGTCAAGCAGCATCTGTGGGTGAGGGGAAAAGTGGGGGAAATCACTGAGAAGCTAACTTGCTTCCTTATCCATTACTCCCAGAAATCCCCAAACCTAAAACTGCTTGTAGGCCAATCCACAAAGCTAACAGACTTACACTTCATAGCTCCACTATTGCACAAAATATCAATGAGATTAGGATTAGTTGACATCCAGCACAAGTATTTTAGAGTTGAAAATCAAGTGTGGTTAAATCTCACATGATCCACTGGAGTACAGCCAGCATTAGAACACAGAAAAGGAAAACCTATAGCACAATACAGGGCCTTCTGCCCACAACGCTGTGCCAAACATGTACTTACTTTAGAAATTACGTAGGGTTACCCACAGCCCTCTATTTCTCTAAGCTTCATGTACCTATCCAGGAGTCTGTTAGAAGACCCTAAACAGAAAAAGGGCAAATAGTGAATCTACACGTATTTGCCTTGGCCAACAGCTCATGGAGAATCACAGGTGTTGTCAACTATACATATGGCCTCCTGTTCAACCAGACTCAGCACATGCCAGGGTGAATGCTCAAACATCCTGAGCTGAAAAGCCAGGTGCACCTTGCTGTGGCACCCTATCTTGCAACAGCCATTGTTAGTAAATGTAGCACAATCCTACAGATTACATACATTATTGCAACTGTATTAGAGAAGCTAAATATATTGGTAATAATTAGACAGTACCTTTAGGGTTCTTCAGTGCTATCAAGAAAAAAATGATAGCTTGCAATAAAGGAGATTAAAATTGGAAATCAAGCAGCCAGAATTAGACTGCCAACATCCCAAAGTTGGAAAGGATTTGAGAAATAGTGGGGAAAGACCAAGAAGGCACTTGAAAACAAAAGTAAGACTGATTTTAGGAATGTACTTCACTATAACACTGGGACAGATAAAAGAACTGCACAAATTAGGAAGCAGTATTTAAGTTTAAAGTGCAGAATGAGGGGCTAGTAAAAAAATGTTATAATAATTGAAGATGACATAACCATGGAGAACTGCAGCTGTACTTAGAATAAGTGTGGAATTGATCAAATGTTATAGAAGTAGATGGTCTAAGAGACAATTGGGGAAGGAATGCAGCGTAAAATGTGGCCTTTTATCTGAGGAACACCATGGTGAATCTAATTTGCCCACCTCCAAAGCACATAATGTGTCATCAGTACCCTGCCAAGCAAATTCAAATCTTGCCTGCTCTATACAAATTGCATTACTTTCCAAATTGTAACTGCCTGCCAAATGTGTTTACTTTGGTCCCACAACAATTTGCTGTATCACACTACTTCCTCATTTATTCGTCCAATGTGGATGACCTCATTTTCCCATATAATGATCAATGTGTTAACTTCTTAACCACGTAGTTAGCCGATTTTATCCCTCTGCAGACCCTGCAAAAACGCCAAGAATAGTTTAATCAGCAAATAGGGCTGGTGTACATTTGATCCCTAGCTAATCCGAAAATGACTCCGTTATCCCTGCACAATTTTCTGCTAATTAGTCAATCCCCTATCCATGTCACTATTTTATACTCAACACCATGCATGCTCATCTTGTGCAACAACCAAATGTTTTATTAAATTCCTTCTGAAAATCCAGGTATACTATAATAATGTATTCATCCATAGTATATCCTTCAAAGAACTTTCAGAAATACGTCATACAATTCCCCTTTCAAAAAACCACAATGTCTCTGCTGAACTGTCTTATGATGCAAGTGCTCTACTGCATTACCACTTTACTGATGGATCAAAGACAAACTCTATTAGGAAATAATTTATATTTCCTTGGTTATACCATTTAAAACTTCTATGTCTTTTTACCATTAAAAATTAAAGACCAAACACAGGCCCAGACTGAAATTCATGTTTATTTCACCCACTAAAATCTGCAATTTTTTGTCCTATCAATCTGCAGTGTCAAACTGGTTCTGTGTTAGTCATCCATGTGGTTATTAGTCAATAGTTGAGACTGAGAAAGGATCATTGTGGGATATATCCTTCAGTCTTATCACAAACAAACTACCTAACCCAGATCAATTTGGGCAGCATAGTGGCACAGCTGATAAAACTGCTGCATCAGAGTGCTGAAAGACGCTGGTTCAATAAGCCTGACTTCAGCTGCTGTCTATATGGTGTTTGCATGTTATCCCCATGACCACATGCATTTCCTCTGGTTGCTCCAGTTTCTTTCCACATCTCAAAGACATCTACTGGTAGGTTAAATGAAAACTACGAATTGTTCTTGGCATGTAAATGAGAGAGGTTGGAGTTGGTGAGTACGTGGTAAGAATTTTTTTTTTATAAAACTGCTAAATTCTGAGTGATTACAGGTGGGCTTAGGCTCAGTGGACTGAAGGGCATGTTTCTGTATTGTATTGATATATTAAAATTTGGTTCCCTGTGCATTAATAAGATTGCATCATTATGGAATGCTTCCTGGAACATGACTTCAATCATTTAAAATTTGCTATTATGGCTAAAACCTCAAGTCAATTAGGCTCATTGGTTAAGAATGCAGGATTTAAAAGTCCACACTAGCTTTTTATAACCTGTTCAACAGCCAGTTTAACTTATGGCTTCCAGTACAAGACATGCCAGTTCTCTTAAGTAAGTGTTCGAAAAATAGGGAAAAAAGAAACAAACCTTGATTGCATTGAAAACACTAGCTTTTCTTGAAAATCCTAAAGCACGAAACAGATCCTAGGAACAGTCTTACTGCTATTATTTTTCCAAAATAAATGAACCAATATTTAAATAAAATCAAGTAGCCAAATTATTTAATTTAATTCACAATTAGGTTAAAAATGATCAAATAATGTTTCCTGCACTGCTCGTGCTGACAATGTATTTATAAAACAATCTAAATTTGATTGCTGATTCACAGCTTTAAATTATAGCAGAAATCAGAATAACCAGCATTTAAAAAAAGGTGGTTCAATACCTCAAAGAATGATTCAATGTCTTTATACCTCTTTCCTAAAAAAATTAATTTCAATTACGCACATCACGTTAACTTGAAAAGTCATAGAACTGTAAGATTTAACAGAATTATGAAAAGAACATACCCAAAGTTCATTTACTAGGTAATTCCAGAGTGTTGCAGCAGGAGAAATTCATAGTAGAGCTCATGAAAGATGCTATATACTTAAGTTAGAAACATAGAACATACAGCACAATACAGGCCCTTCAGCCCACAAAGCTGTGCCAAACATGTCCCTACCTTAAAACTACCTAGGCTTTATTCACAGCCCTCTATTTTTCTAAGTTCCATGTAGCCATCCAGGAGTCTCTTAAAAGACCCTATCGTTTCCGCCTCCAACACTGCTGCCGGCAGGCCATTCCATACACTCACTACAGGTAGTCCCCAAGTTACGAACGTCCGACTTACAGACAACTCGTACTTACGAACCGAGGAAGGAGAACGTTGTCTGCCATTTTAAGTCCGATCGTGACGACGTCCGCGATTTTAAGTCGTTGCCGTTGACACTGAGTATTTAACTTTGTATTTGGCTTAAATTTTTCTCAGTATGATTCACCCTGACCCCGCCCGCCCTCCCCCATTCTGGTCGGCTGGTGGCGCAGTGAGATCAGTGCCGGGGCTGGAGAACAGAGTTTCCCGAGTTCGATCCAGTGATAAGACTGTTCCCGTGCTGGGTTGATGTTGACCCAATGACTCCCGTACCATCTGTGTTGCGTTGATTTCGAGCTTGCAACTCGATCTCAAAAAAAAAAAACCACTACCACCTCCAGTTTAAATTCCCATGTGGAGTATTGTGGATGATCAAATACCCAAACCCAGCACAGCCCCCACTTGTCCCATTTAGCCTGTCTCAATGTGGTGGTCCTTAGGACCCATCGCCCGCAGTGTTTCTATTCCATTGATGGGAAGTGATCGTGATTGAAAATAAAGTGGAAACAATAAAGCATTTGGAAAGAGGTGAAATGTCATTGGTCATTGGAAAAGTGTTAGGCTACAGTCGGCCAACGATCGAAACAATTTTAAAGGATAACGGATAAAGTGAGAAGAATGGAGCATGTGAAAAGCGCTGAAATACATATGTTTCTTAAGTGTTTTATATGCACAGAAAGGTAAAATATATACCATATACTAAGACAAACGTTTGACTAACTGACGCTAAATAATACCGGATGTACCTGTTTCGACTTCCGTACAAATCCAACTTAAAGACGGACTCAGGAACGGAACTCGTATGTAACCCGGGGACTGCCTGTACTCTCTGCGTGAAGAAAAACCTAACCCTGACATCTCCTCTGTACCTACTTCCAACCACCTTAAAACTATGCCCTCTCATGCCAGCCATTTCAGCCCTGGGGAAAAGCCTCTGACTATCCACACGATCAATGCCTCTCATCATCTTGTACATCTCTATCAGGTCACCTCTCATCATCTGTCACTCCAAGGAGAAAAGGCCGAGTTCACTCAACCTATTCTCATAAGGCATGCTCCCCAATCCAGGCAATATCCTTGTAAATCTCCTCTGCACCCTTTCTATGGCTTCCACATCCTTCCTGTAGTGAGGCAACCAGAATTGAGCACAGTACTCCAAGTAGGATCTGACCAGGGTCCAACACGTTGCAACGTTACCTCTCGTCTCTTAAACTCAATCTCATAATTGATGAGGGCTAATGCACCATACATCTTTTTAACCACAGAGTCAACCTGCGTAGCAGTTTTGAGTATCCTATGGACTCGGACCCCAAAATCCCTCTGATCATCCACACTGCCAGTCTTACCATTAATGCTATATTCTGCCATCATATTTGACCTACCAAAATGAACCACCTCACACTTTGCTGGGTTGAACTCCATCTGCCGCTTCTCAGCCCAATTTTACATCCTATCAATGTCCCACAGTAACCTCTGACAGCCCTCCACACTATCCACAACACCTCCAACCTTTGTGTCATCAGCAAATTTACTAACCCATCCCTCCACTTCCTCATCCGAGTCATTTATAAAAATCACGAAGAGTAAGGGTCCCAAAACAGATCCCTGAGGCACACCACTGGTTACTGGCCTCCATGCAGAATATGACCCGACTATAACCACTCTTTGCCTTCTGTGAGTAAGCCAGTTGTGGATGCACAAAGCAATATCCTCTTGGATCCCATGCCTCCTTACATTCTCAACAAGCTTTGCATGGGGTACCTTATCAAATGCCTTACTAAAATCCATATACACTAGATCTACTGCTCTACCTTCATCAATGTGTGTAGTCACATCCTCAAAAAATTTAAATCAGGTTCATAAGGCATGACCTGCTTTTGACAAAGCTATGCTGACTATTCCTAATCATATTATGCCTCTCTATATGTTCATACATCCTGCCCCTCAGGATCTTCTCCATCAGCTCATCAACCACTGAAGTACGACTCAATGGCCTTTAATTCCCTGGGCTATTCCTACTTCTTTCTTGAATAAGACAACAATATCTGCAACCCTCCAATCCTCCATAACCTCTCCTGTCCTAATTGATGATGCAAAGATCATTGCCAGAGGCTCAGCAATCTCCTGCCTCACTTCCCACAGTAGCCTGGGGTACATCCCATCCGGTCCTGGTGACTTACCCAACTTGATGCTTTCCAAAATCTCCAGCACATCCTCTTCCTTAATATCTATATGCTCAAGCTTTTCAGTCCACTGCAAGTTATCCCTACAATCGCCAAGATCCTTTTCCATAGTGAATACTGAAGTAAAGTACTCATTAAATACCTCCGCTATTTCCTCCAGTTCCATGCGCACTTTTCCACTGTCACACTTGATTGGTCCTATTCTTTCACATCTTATCCTCTTACTCTTCACATACTTGTGGAATGCCCTGGGGTTTTCCTTAATTCTGTCCGCCAAGGCCTTCTCATGGCCCCTTCTGGCTCTAATTTCATTCTTAAACTCCTCCTTGCTTGCCTTATAATCTTCTAGATTCCTATCATTACCTAGTTTTTTGAACCTCTCGCAAGTTCTTCTTTTCTTGACTAGATTTACAACAGCCTCTGTACACCACGGATCTTGTACCCTTCCATCCTTCCCATGTCTCATTGGAACGTACCTACTCAGAACCCCACATAAATATCCCCTGAGCATTTGCCACATTTCTTCTGTACATTTCTCTGAGAACATCTGTTTCCAATTTATGCTTCCAAGTTCCTGCCTGATAGCCTCATATTTCCACTTACTTCAATTAAACATTTCCCTAACTTGTCTGTTCCTATCCCTCTCCAATGCTATGGTAAAGGAGATACAATTGTGATAGTTATCTCCAAAATGCTCTCCACTGAGAGACCTGACACCTGACCAGGTTCATTTCCCAATACCAGATCAAGTACACCCTCTCCTCTTGTAGGCTTATCTACATATTGTGTCAACAAACCTTCCAGAACACACCTAACAAACTCTACCCCATCTAAACCCCTCACTCGAGGGAGATGCCAACCAATATTTGGGAAATTAAAATCTCCCACAACAACCCTGTTATTACTCCTTTCCAGAATCTGCCTCCCTATCTGCTCGTCAATGTCCCCATTACTACTGGGTGGTCTATAAAGAACACCCAGTCGAGTTATTGACCCCTTCCTATTCCTAACTTCCACCCACAGAGACTCCATGGATAACCCCTCTATGACTTCCTCCTTTTCTGTAGCCGTGACACTATCTCTGATCAACAGTGCCATGCCTCTACCTCTTTTGCCCCGATCCCTATCCTTTCTGGAACATCTAAAGCCTGGCACTTGAAGTAGTCATTCCTGCGCCTGCACCATCCAAGTCTCTATAATGACCACAACTTCATAGCTCCAAGAGCTGATCTACGCTCTAGGCTCATCTGCTTTATTCATAATACTCATCGCATTAAAACAGACATGTCCCAAACCTTCCATCTGAGCGCGTCCCTTCTCCATCACCCGCCTATCCTCCCTTTCGCATGGACTCCAAGCTTTCGCTATTTGTGAGCCAGCCTCCCTTTCCTGTCACTTCAGTTCGGTTCCGACCCCCCAGCAATTCTAGTTTAAACTCTACCTGATAGCCTTAGCAAAACTCCCCGCCAGTATGTTGCCCCTCACCCCCCCCCCCCCCCCCCCCCCCCCCGGGACTCAAGTGTAACCCATCCTTTTTGTACAGGTCACAACCGCCCCAGAACAGGTCCCAATGGTCCAGAAATCTGAATCCCTGCACCCTGCTCCGATCACACAGCCATGCATTTATCTTCCACCTCATTCTATTCCTATACTCACTGTCACATGGCAAAGGCAGTAATCCCAAGATTACTAACCTTGAGGTCCTGCTTCTCAACTCCCGTAGCCTGTTTTCAGGACCTCCTCCCTTTTCCTACCTATGTCATTGGTACCAATATATACCACGACCTCTTCAAGATATTGTGGACACGATCAGAAACACCCCAGACCCTGGCACCTGGGATGCAAACTATCATCCACGTTTCTTTCCTGCATCCACGGAATCGCCTATCTGACCCCCTAACTCAAGAGTCCCCTATCACTGCTGACATCCTCTTCCTTTCCCCACCCTTCTGAGCCACAGGGCCAGAGTCTGTGCCAGAGGTGTAAGCTCTGTTGCTCTCCCCCCCCCCCCCACCCCAACAGTACTCAAGCAGGAATACTTATTGTTAAGGAGGACAGCTACTGGGGTACTCTCTAGCACCTGCTTCTTGCCCTTCCCTCTTTAAAATGTTACCCACTTCTGTTTCCTGTGGTCCCGGGTTGATTACCTGCCTATAGCTTCTAGCGCTTCCTCACTCTCCCTGACCAGATGACGGTCATCAAGCTGCAGCTCCAGTTCCCTAATGCAGTCTTTAAGGAGCTGCAGCTTGACACACCTGGTGCAGATGTGGTCTTCCAGGAGGCTGGGGTTCTCCAGGACCTCCCACGTCTGACATTGAGCATGGAAAACCAGCCTCACACACATACTTTGTCTTTATTTTAAACATATAACCTACTTGGCCGACCCCTTATCACCTAAGCCCCGTTGAGCCAAAGCCTTTCTACTCTGATGCCCACTCTGTAAATATATCTTCTTTTTAAACTCTTCTCACTGTTCTCACTGGTCGACCCCCCACGTGCTTGCACAGTCATGCCCCGTTCAACCAGCCGAATAACCCTGAAATTTAACCTGATCTTTTAAAACTCAAGTCACAGCTGCTCAACTGAATTACAGATTCTTTTCTAAAGATAAAATTAGTAACGCAGGATGTTGCTAGAATTTTGAAAATTATATTCTACAGGCAGTCCCCAGGTTATGAACGAGTTCCGTTCCTGAGTCCATCTTTAAGTCGGATTTGTATGCAAGTCAGAACAAAAACATCTGGTATTATTATTATGCTGTGTTCCACTCCATTGCTTAGTAATAACTGCAGCTTTCATATCGGCAGGGCCTTTCACATGCTCCATTATTCTCACTTTATCCTTTAAAATTGTTCTGATCATTGACCGACTGCAGCCTAATGCTTTTCCAATGACCGATGACGTTTCACCTCTTTACAAATGCTTTATTTCCACTTTATTTTCAATCATGATCACTTCCCTTCAACGGAATAGAAACATAGTGGGCAGCGGGTCCCAAGCTTTGCTGGCTCCTGAGCTCCGCTGGGTCCTAAGGACCACTGCACTGAATTCCCCGGGTCCTAAAATCCACCGCATTGAGACAGGTTAAATGGGACAAGTGGGGGCTGCACTGGGTTGGGTATTTGATCCTCCTCAATACTCCGTGTGGGAATTTAAACTGGAGGTGGCCGTGTTTTTTTTTTAAAAATGAGGTTGAGTTGAGAGCTCGACGCCAACCCGCCATGCTCAGGATCCTCCATTCTCGAGCCCAGCACTGATCTCATTGTGACACCAGCCAACCGGGGGGGGGGGGGGGGGGGGGGAAGGGGGTTAGAGTGAATCTTGCCAAGAAAAATTTAAGCCAAATTTTAAGTTACACACTCACAGTGTCAACAGCAACAACTTAAAATGGTGGAAGGCAACACAATCCAACTTGAAATGGCGGACAGCATTTTCCTTCCTCAGATCAAAGTACAAGTTGTTCGTAAGTCAGACATTCGTAACTCGAGGACTACCTGTATACAGTAATTTTATCAGATTATATTGTTCTACGATTAACTACAAGACCTTCCAATAAGATTCATCATCTGATATTACAAGTCAGAAGCTTAATATACTTTTGAATAACAGACCTGAAGAGTATATCCATTCCATGTGTAAAAGAACTGAAATTTTGTCCCACTCTGGATTTGATTTGAATGTTATATTTACAATACTGGCATACATTTACCCAATGCTGAATTCCTTAAGAAATTATTTCTTTAATATTCAAAATAATAAGAGTGAAGTTTAATTATATCCAACAGATTATATAGCAATACTCCCTTTTTTAAAAAAATGTTCTTTCCTTTTGTGGCCATCCTTTGGTCTGCATAATTCATATGCAGACACCTCAAAATTATGTAATTCAAACTTGGTCTCTTTCTCATGAACATTAGAATCAGGCAGAATTGGCTAGGTGTAAATGTGCCTACTGTAACATAACTGCAATATAAAATTGCCTCAAATTCTGAATCAATGGAAAAGGATACTTAAACATACCCACCAAAATTATGGAAGTCTAGTAGTGTTTTATCTAATTTGATACAGGTTCTGAATATTCCCCTTTCTCAGTTTCTCTCAAAACACCATTTTAAGAAAAACTTGGTCGAATATAAAGATCAATTGCCTCAACTAAAGTCAATGGAATGCCAATTTAATTATCATGCTATCACAAAAAGACATTTACAATTTACTTTTCCTTCTCTTATTTGCTCCAAGTTCAATAATCTCAATTTTCAGATATTATTCTGCAACCAAGCTTGATTTTACATTGTTTCAAATGATCAAATTCAATTCTGTAACAATTCTTCATTGAAGTAATTTATTCTGTCCTCTACCATCTTGGATTAACATGATGAAGTGAAAGTATATTTTCTGGAAAAGAACAAGTTATTTCCTAAAACCCTTGCACTGTCACAATTAACAATTTTATATTTATCTGTATGCAGAGCAATATAGAGGAATATCAACATTCTTCTGTTCTGAATTTAGAAAAGTTAGATAATAGGAATAGATGGCCTTCTGATGAATAGGAAAAAAATGTGACCTTTTATAGGTCAATGGATAAAGGATTAAGTGGATTATTATCATTGCTTCTATGTTATGGTTTCATGAATCATTAAAATACTAGTTTAGAGATAATTACAGTCGGCCCTCCTTATCCACGAGGGATTGGTTCTGGGACCCCTTGCGGATACCAAAATTCGCGGATACTCAAGTCCCTTATTCAACCTGTCTCAATGTGGTAGATCTTAGGACCCAGCGGAACCCCAGACCTTATTTAACCTGTCTCAGTGAGGTGGGCATTAGAACCCAGCGGCAGAGATCTGAATCTGCAGTATTTCTGTTCACGAAAATAATCATGATTGTGATTGAAAATAAAGTGGAAATAATAAAGCAATCGGAAAGAGGTGAAATGCCATCGGTCATTGGAAAAGCTTTACGCTACAGTTGGTAAACGATAGGAGCAATTTTAATGGATAAAGTGAGAAAGGCTGTGCCCCAATGAAAGCTACAATTCTTACTAAGCAAAGCAGTGGTTTAGTTATTGGGTTTTTGATCCTCACATCAACACGGCATGATGGAGAGCACACTTGATAGCGGTCTGTCACTGGATCGAACTCGGGAAGAAGTTCCCGAGCCTGGTGCTGAAACATACGTTCTTAAGTGCTTTATATGCATAGAAAAGGTAAAGTATATACTATCCACTAAAACAAACGTTTGACTGACACTAAATAATGCCAGATGTACCTGTTCCAACTTACTGAGTAAGAGAACTTCCGATTTTTTTCGATCCCGATCCACAATAACCCACACACATCCTGCCGGATACTTTAAATCATCTCTAGATTACTTATTATACCTAATACAATGTAAATGCTATGTAAAATAGTTGTTACACTGCATTGTTTAGGGAATAATGACAATAAAAAAGCCTGTACATGCTCGAACAACAAGTGCTGGAAGAGCACTTACAGGTTTTCGCGATTCGCGGTTGGTTGAATTCACGCAAGCAGAATTCATGGATAAGGAGGGCTGACTGTATTAAAAAATATTTGCACATTTACCACGCCAAATAAAAAATATAAAATGCTGGAAATAGTGAATCAGGCTTACATCTATGGGAGGAGACTGTTCATCAGTGCTGGAGAACAGAAGCTGCAGGGATAGTGGGGGTGCATGAAAATATGTCTCTATGACAAAGCCGTGGTGACCATGGGCAGAAGCTATAAACAAAAGATAGGCAAAAAAGTGTACCAAAAAGATGTAAAATACAGAGCAGAAAGATTCACCTTGGCTAGGCACATCCTCCACTTCCAGAAATAAAGGTTACGAAAAAAGCTGTGCCAACTTCACAGATGAACAACAGGCATAGAAAGAAAACAAGCCACCTGAAAATATAGAATCAATGAGTCCAGAAGGCTGCAATATGCCCAGAAGGAAAATGAGGTTCTGTTTCAGGAGTGTGTGTTGGGTCTCACTTTGACTGTGCAGAAAGCTACAGATAGGTCAGAGTGAGAGTAGGATGAAGAATTAGAGGCAAGCACCAGGAAGAACAGAGCTACTCCTGTGGACCAAACACAGTACTTTGCATTTTTTTTTTCCACAATGCAGAAGAGATCCATATTGTGAATACCAAATACAGTATGTTAGATTGGAAGTGCGAGTGAAAGGCCTGTAGTTGCAAAGGAAAGTGCTGTAAGGAGGTTGCTTTGTGGCAACAGCAGAGAATCACGAAGAGAAATGTTCTTGCAAAATTCTGAAAGGGGAGAAGGAAAAACGTGACTGGTGATGAAATTTTTCTTGAAGGCGGCAGAAAGCAACCTGTTGAATGACCTGCTGATCAGATGTGTTGGGGTAACTCTGAAGTTATGAAACAATGCGAATATAGCAATAACCAGTGTTCAGGCCTTTATTTTGAAATAAACTCTGCCAACTTTTATTCTGATGCTGCAGCTTGAAATCAAGTTGAACCACATGAAGAGGGTAGCCATTTTGCTTTGGAGTTTTCCAATCAAATTGAAGCAAATTTACACAATCCTGTGTTGTATTCCTTTTGTTTATGGCATCAAAATCATCAATTAATGTTTGGTTTAGTTCATACAGGAGAACACTATCCAAGCTATATTTTGTATTAATATTAAGTAACTTTACTCCCAATTATTGGTACAGTGATTGACCAGTCTTGATAAGGAATGCTTGCATATTAATCTTCTCACATACTTTTAAAACAAGGCTTACTCATTTTGTGCATAATTTTGTGTATTTCACATGCAAGACTAGCTTCATACATTCCCAATTTCTTATGCATGTGACTTAATTGTCATTTGTTTGCTGCACTAAGTATTTACAGTATTTTTCTGGTTAGTTCCCAGTTTTACTCATATGTAAAAAGCAAGCTGCCCAAATAAAGCACCCAGAACTTGAACTCTATACCCAGACTCTTGACCGTTAAGTTGAATTTGGCTCTTTCTAGAACTGTGTTCTTATTTTACACACAAGGAGAGCAATACAATTAGTCTTCATTTCTTAATGTACATCACAAGTAGTAATCAGTATGCGCTCCAAAAAAACATCAGTAGAAATTTGCTACAGAGTTTGCTGACAGACCAAATCTCCTCAAACTCAATGAAATATAACCACTGCCCTGCCTTCTTCATAATTACATCAATATACTAAGCCCAAGGATAGATCTTCAGAGACGTTGACACCGATGAACGTGCTCACTCTTTCCATTGCTGATCCCTTGATGAGGACTGGTGTTTCCTCAACTTCCCCTTCCTGTAGTACAAAATCAATTCCTTGGTCTGATGTTGAGTGCAATATCATTGTTGCAACACCACTCAACCAGCTGATCTCACTCCTTTACACCTTCTCGTCAATAAGATTTTCCCAACAATACTTGTGTAATCAGCTAATTTATAGATATCATTTGAGCTGTGCCTAGCCACAGTCATGGCTGTAGAGCAGGAACTTTCAATCTTTTTCATGCCATGGACCCTTATTATTAACTGAGGGATTCGTGAACCCCAGATTGGGAATTTCTGGTGCAGAGAGTAGAATAGTGAAATAAGTATGTATCCTTGAGGTACTCCGGTGTTGATTGTCAGCAAGGAGATGTTATTTCCGACCTGCATTGATTGTGGTCTCCTGCTGAGAAAGCTAGGAATCCAGTTACAGAGAGAAGTTCAGAGGCCCTGATTTTGGAGCTTGCTGATCAATACTGAGAGGAAGATGGCATTGAATGCATAGCTGTAATCAATAAACCTCTGCCTGACCTAGGTATTTCTGCTGTCCAGGTAGTCCAAGACCAAGTGGCAAGGCAGTGAGATTGTACCTGTACATCTACTGTGGTGGTAGGCAAACTGTAATGGGTCCAGGCAATTGCTTAAGCAGAAGTTAATTATATCCATGACAAACTTCTCAAAGCACTTCATCACAGTAGATGTGAATGCAACTGGGTGCAGAGTGAGATGGAGACAGTTCCATGGTGGACTTTACGTACCAGTTTTAAGAAGTGAACAGGGCCTTGCAGAGCAAGAGATTACTTTTGTTAATAGTAACCAGAGTTAATTAGCAAGGACTAATAGAAAGGTTTAAACAAATTGCCCATTGGAGGAGCAGCAATTCTGTGAGGGGGCCAGTGTTAGAGTGGTCAGGCTTTGGCTCAACACGCTTTGAGAGAACAGGCGCAGTCTGGAACTGAAGTTTGAGAAGTTAGAGACATAACAAGTGTAGAAAGGATGGTAGTTTAGTCAGTACAGTGCTCCTACTGAGATGTGGGATTTCAGGTTACCTAATGCTCTCCCTGATTACTGCATCTGCATGAAGTACACCCAACTTCAGATCTTGACTGGAAATGGATGCACTCAGGACCAACGGGGAGGCTGAAAACTTCAAATGACTCTTACTGAGGTGGTGCAGGCTTTCGATAGTAATGCGTGATCACAAGAAGAAGGGGAGATTGCCATCAGTGCAGAGTTCCCCTTTGGCAAAAGACAGCAACAAATCTTTAAATACTGCTGGGGCAATAATCTATCAGGGCACAACAGCACTGTGGCCTGCTGAGGTTTAGCAGGGAAGGTTAAAGTCAGGCAGAGCAGTAGCGACAGGTGACTCAATAAGGGAAATGACAGCACGATGAGAAGACAGAATGGTGTGTTTCCTCTCAGGTGCTAAGGTCTAGGATGACTCAGAGCAGATGCAGAAGATTCTCAAGGAGGATGAGCAGCCAGAGAGGGCCACATTGGAAAGAATGACAGAAAGGAGGAAGAGGTCCTGCACAGCGAGCATCGTGCACTAGCGAAAAGGTTAGAGCAGGACTTCCAAGGTGATCCCTGGATTACACCAAATACTGAGTGCTCATCATAGCAGAGAGAAAAAAAATTAGAGCACAGATGAATGAGTAGATGAGAAGGTGCCACAGGGGAGGCAGGATTGCTTGAGCAGTTGGGAAGGGTTTAAACTAAGTTGGCACAGGGACAGGAAATGGAGTGATAGAGTTGAGGATGTGTAGTTGGACAAAGGAAGGACAGGCAGATAAGGTAAAATGCAAAAAGAAATTAATACAGGACTAAAGGTGTTCTATTTAAATGCATGCAGAATATGAATAAGGAAACACGAGGAAATCCGCAGATGCTAGAAATTCAAGCAACACACACAAAATGTTGGTGGAACACAACAGGCCAGGCAGCATCTATAGGAAGAAGCACTGCTGACGTTTCAGGCCGAGACCCTTCATCAGGACGAAGGTAGTTGGCAAAAAAAAATTAATCAGGTTAGTGCTGGATCACAAGGGATTTTGTGGAATTCCTATCAGACAGCTTTTTAGAGCAACCTGTGGTTCTGGATCGGGTGTTCAATAATGAATGAGATTTGATTAGGGAGCTTAAGGTAAAGGAACCCTTGGCAAGCAGTGATTATAATATTATAGAGTTTACCTTATCATTTGAGGGGGAAAAGACAAGCCAGATATATCAGTAAAAGGTATTACAGAGGCATAAGAGAGGAGCTGCTCAAAGCCAAGTGGAAGGGGACACCAACAGCAGTAGCTGGAGTTTTTTTTAGGGCAATCCAGAAGTCACAGGGCAGATATTTCAAAGATGAAGTATTTCAAAGAGAAGGTGAAAACCGTGGCTGACAAGGGAAGTCAAAGGGTTGGGAAGCTTTTAAAAACAAACAGAAGGCAACCAAAATACCATAAGGAGAGACAACATGAAATATGAAGGAAGGTAAGCTAGTCAAAAATATCAAAGGATACCAAAAGTGTTTTCCAGATGCAGAGTGAAAGAGGCAAGAATGGATATTGGGCTGCTGGAAAATGACAGTGGAGAGGTAATAGGAGACAAACTTAAGTATTTAACATCATTGTGGAAGACACTAGCAGTATGTTAGAAGTTTGAGGGTGTTGGAGGGCAGAATTTTGTGTAGTTGCTATTACTAAGGTGGTGCTTGGGAGGCTGCAAGTTCTGAAGGTAGACAAGTCACCTACAAGATGGACTACACCCTCAAGGTATTAATGATCTTTCAAGAATCACTAGATTCTACAATGACTCTAGAGGACTGGAAAATTGCAAATGTCACTCCACTCTTTAAGAAGGGAGAGAGACAGAAGAAAACATAGGCTAGTTAATCAGACTTCAGTGGTTGGGAAGATGTAGCTGTCCATTATTAAGGATGAGGTTTTGGGGTATTTGAAGACGCATGATGAAATAGGCCAAAGACAGCAAGGTTTCCTCTAGAGGAAATCTGTTAGAATTCTTTGAGGAAATAACAGGCAGTATAGACAGGGGACAGTCTATAGATATTGCTTACTTGAAATTTCAGAAGGCCTTTGACAAGGTGCCGCACATCAGACTGCTTACCAAGATAGAACCTATGGCATTACAGGAAAGATACTACCATGGACAGAGCATCGGCTGAATGGCAGGAGACAAGAGTTGCAATGAAGGGGGGGGCCATTCAGGTTTGCTGCTGGTGACAAAAGTTGCTGGCACCACTTCTTTTCACATTGTATGTCAACAACTTGGACAACAAAAGTGATGGTTTTGTAGCCAAATTTTCAGATGATACAAAGATATACAGAGGAGGTAGTGTTGAAAAAACATTGAATCTGTGGACAGACTTGGATTGGGAGAATGAGAAAAGAAGAGACAAATGGAATCTAGTGTCAGGAAGTGCAGTCATGCACTTTGGTAGAAGGAATAAAGGCATAGGCTATATTCTGAACAGGGAGATAATTCAAAAATTAGAGGTGTAAAGGGACTTGAGAGTCCTTGTGCAGAATTTCCAAATGGTTAACTTGCAGTTTGAGTTGATGGTAAGGTAAGCAAGTCCAATATTAGCAATCATTTTGAGGGGACTGGAATATAAAAGCAAGGATGTAATGCTGAGGCTTTATAAAGAATTGGTATTACCATATCTTGAGTATTGTGAGCAGTATTGAGCCCATTGTCTAAAAAAGTTGTGATGGCTTTGGAGAGGGCCCAGAGGAAGTTTATGAGAATGATTCCAGGAATGAAAGGGTTAATGTACGAGCAATGTTTGATGGTTCTGGGCCTGTACTTGGAGTTTAGAAAAATGAGAGGGGATTTCTCTTGAAACTTATCAAATATTGAAAGTCCCAGACAGAGGATGTGGATGTTTCCTATAGTGGTGGAGTCTAAGACCAGAGAGCACAGCCTCAGAATAAAGGGACTTCCATTTAGAAAGGAGATGAGAAGGAATTTCTTTAGCCAGAGGCTGGCGTATCTCTAGAATTCACTACACAGACAGCTGTGGAGGCCAAGTCATTGAATATACTTAAAGCAGAGTTGATAGGTGTTTGGCGAGTTACCAAGTCAAAGGTTACAAGGAGAATACAGGAGAATAAGCCTTGATGGAATGGCAGACCAGACATGATGACCCAATTCTGCTCCTTTGTCTTATGGGAGACAGTCATTGAGGCAGCTCACCTTGCTTTTCTTGGGTACTGAAACGATTGATGGCCTTTTGAAGCAGGCAGGGACCTCTCACTGCAGCAAAAATGCAAGCATCAGCCAACAAAAAAAAACAATGGGATTATGCTTGAAACACCTTCGTTTCCTTGGCTGCATAAGCCTAGGGCAGACAACATCCGGCTCCAAACTCGTGAGTTTGCTCACCTGATCCCACCCCAAGCCTCTGTTTATGTGGCTGCTGTGTTATTTGCTACCCCGTTACAAATTAATGCCACGAAATAACAGACAGTATACTGCATACCTTTAAAGGAATTAATTATGAATCTTAACTGAACGGTCAGTAAAGAATAACAAAAAGAAAAGGGCCCATTCTAATTAAACAGTCAAATGTGCACAAGTTGGAGCTCATCTTGAACTTCTGTCATTCACACGCTGGGCCCTTGGTCCAACATGAAAGCACATCACCTTCCCAATGTCACTTGTAATGCATCTCGAAATAACTGGTTTCCCACTGAATCGTATGCTATGAATGGTTCTCCCCAGCATCTTCTCTCAAAAAGCCCAAGATCAACCTTATTGTCCCTCACCAAGAGAAACATCCCACTAATTGGATGGCACACATTCCACATCATCCCTCATCTTCAACAATCACCCAAACAGGTTGAAAGCAGAATAAACAGCTCTTCAAGAGCTGCTAAATAAAATACCTACAGCATAACAGTGAAGATATAAATCAGGGCATTACTTGTTAATTGGTTTGCAAACTAGGCAGCATGGACTGGGTTATTTTGCACCATTGTGACCAAGTCGAAGGAAACTTCTGACCAGACTGATATTGCCACTCAGCACATTGAACATGATCAGTTTAGTTGATCAATCAATTGTTGGGATATTTATACACTCACAGCTCGCCGTAACATTCGTTTTGGGATTCTAGGATCTCTGCCCCAGAAGTTCAAGACCATCGGTATGAATTACTGTCCCAGCAAAGGTGTCTGAAAATTCAAACATGTCTCACTGTAGACATGTAACTCCAAGTTCAAGTAAATAATGTCACTGTAGTAATTGAAATTGTATTGAATCACCTGTTATCTTTGATCTAAAGGATATAAAATTCTGATGTACTTTGAGTTGGGAGACTTTTTCCAAAGTGTTTCAGCAAAACACCTGCTTGTTGTAATGAACAAAGACATCTACATCACTAGCTTCAGGGCATTTTCAGCTACCCAGATCAATCACATCAGGATGAAAGGTGAGAACTACAGGTACTGGGGAGAACGTCAGATAATGAAGAGCACCACTGTGGCCATCCCTCTCAACAATAAGTACTCTATTTTGAGTACTGTTTGGGGGAGGATGACCTTTCTAGGGGAAGTAACAGCAGCCATGCCTCTGGCACTAAGTCTGGCCCTATGGCCAGGAAGGGTAGGGAACTGAAGAGGATGGCAGCAGAAATAGGGAGCTCGAGAGTTAGGGGGACAGACAGGTGGTTCTGTGGATGTGAAAAAGAAACACAGGATGGCAGTTTGCTTCCCAGGTGCCATGGTCCGCGATGATTCCGAACGCATCCACAATATCCTGAAAAGGGAGGGTGAGAGCCGTAACTCATGGTACATATTGGTACAACGATATAGGTAGAAAAAAGGGAGAAGGTCCTGAAAGCAGAATACAGGGAGTTTGGAAGGAAGCTGAGAAGACTGACCTCAGGGGTAGTTATCTTGGAACTGCTGTCTCTGCCATGCAACAATGATAGGAATAGAATGAGGTGGCAATTAAATGCATGACTGAAGAACTGGGGAGGGATACAGATTCCTGGATAATTGGGACTTCTTCTGCGACAGGTGTGACCTGTATAAAAGAGAGAGGGATGGGTTGCACTTGAATCCAAATATTCTTGCAGGCAGGTTTTCTGGAGCAGTTGGAATGGCAACCAGGATGATAGAATTGAAATGAACCAGCAGGTTTACAAGTAGGTGATGGGTGTAACATGAATGTAAGGATATACTTTGTATCAAAAGGGCAGGCAGGAAGACAGATGGTGATGTGACTCTGTTGGTAAGAGGTGGAATTACATACTTAGAAAGGAGGTAACAGTCAGAAAATATTGAATCTTTGTGGGTGGAGTTAAGAAACTGCAAGAGTGAAAAAAGCCATAATGGGAATCAAATATAGGCCTCCAAATAGTAGCCAAGGGGTTGAGGTTGCAAAGGAAGCTGAAAAAGACATGTAATAAGGGTAATGTCACAATTGCAATGGGGAACTTCAATATGCAAGGAGATTGGGAAAATCAGGTTGTTGTCAGATGCACGAGGGAATTTGTCGAATGTCTACAAGATAGCTTTTTACAGCAACTTGTGCTTGAGCCTACTAGGGGAAAGGTCATCTTTGATTGGGTGATGTGGAGTAAGTCAGATCTTATTAGGGAGCTTAACATAAAGGAACCCTTAGGAGCCAGGGATCATAATATGATTGAATTCATACTGGAGTTTGAGAGGGAGAAGGACAAGTCACATGTATCACTATCATAACAAATAAAAGGAAATTACAAGGCACGAGAGAGGAGCTTGCCCAGGTGGATTGGAGTAGGATATTGACAGGGATGACAGCACAGCAGAGATGGCTGAAGTTTTGTTAACAGTTCACAAGGCTCACGATAGATATGTCCCACAGAAGTAGGTCTCAAATGACAGGGGTAGGCAACAGTGGCTGATAAAGGAATAAGAACTGCGTAAAAGCCAAGGAAAGGGCATAAAAGGTAGCAAAAGTGAGAGGGAAAATGATGATTGGGAAGCTTTTAAAATCCAAAAGGCAAATGAAAAAGCTATAAGAAAGGAAAAGATGAAATATGTGGGCAAACTAGCCAATACTACAAGGCAGGATACTAAAAAACTGTTTCAGTTATATAAAGAGTAAAAGGGAGATGAGAGTTCACCAGAAATTGATGCTGATGTAGTAATGGGGGAACAAATAAACTGCAGATTAACTTAATAAGTACTTTGCATCAGTCTTCACCGTGTAAGATATTAGCAGTCTGTCAGAGGTCTGCGAGTATCGGGGAGTAGGAGTGCCATTGCTATTGCAAAGGAAAAGTGCTAGGCAAACTCTAAAGGTCTCAAGGTGGGCAAGTCACCTGGACCAGATGGACTACATCCCAGAGTCCGGAGAGAGGTTGCTCAAGGGATAATGGATGCATTGCTCATGATCTTTCAAGAATCACTAGAATCTGGCATGGTCCTGGAGGACTGAAAGACTGCAAATGTCACTCCACTCTAAGAATGGGGGAAGGCAAAAGAAAGGAATTTATAGGCCAGTTAGCCTAGCTTCAGGTTGGGAAAGTCTATTATAAGGATGAGGTTTTAGGGTACTTTGACACTAATGATAAAATAAGTCAAAGTCAGCATGTTTTCTGTAGAAGGGAAATCTTGCCTGACAAATCTTTGAGGAAGTAACAAGCAGGGTGAACAAAGAAGCAGTGGATGTCATTTACTTGGGTCTTTCAGAAGGCATTTGATAAGGTGCCACACATGAGGCTGCTTAACAAGATAAAATCTTGATAAAAGATACTGGCATAGATAGAGGAATGGCTGACAGGCAGGAGGCACTGAATGGGAATACTGTAAAGGGGACCTTTCTGTTTGGTTACCAGTGACTCGTGGTGTTCCTCAAGGGTCAATATTGGGACTGCTACTATTCACATTGTTTGTCAATGATTTGGATGATGGAACTGACGGCTTTGTGGATGATACAAAAACAGATGGAGGGGTCGGTAGTACTGAGGAAGAAATGTGATTGCAGCAGGACTTAAGACAGGTTGGAAGAATGGGCAAAAAGTTGTTAGACTGAAACAGTGTTGGGAAACATATGAATGCATTTTCGTAAGAGTAACAATAGCGCAGACTATTATCTAAATGGGGAGAAAATTCAAACAGAGGTGCAGAGGGACTGAGGAGTCAAGCATGACTCCCAGAAGGTTAATTCACAGGTTGAGTCTGTGATAAAGGTGGCAAATGTACTGTTGGCACTTATTTCAAGGGGAATAAAATATAAAAGCAAGGAGGTAATGCTGAGGTTTTGTAAGACACTAGTCAGGCCACAGTTGGAACACTGTCAACAGATTTTCGGCCCCTTAAAGGATGTGTTGTCATTGGAGAAAGTCCAGAGGAGGTTCACAAGGATAATTCCAGGTTTATATCTAGGGATCGGTGCTCACAAGAATTTAGAAGAATGCATGGGGGATCTCAATGAAACCAACTGAATGTTCAAAGGACTAGATAAGGTTGATGCAGAGAGTTGATGCAGTTCTTAAGAGGGCACAGCCTCAAAATTGAGTGTGACCTTTTAGGACAGAGGGGTAAGGAGTGCAACAGCATCTCTTCCACCTCAAGTGACTCCGGTAGTTTGGCATGGGCCCCCAAATCCTCAAGACCTTCTACAGGGGCACGATTGAGAGCATACTGACTGGCTATATCACTGTATGGTACAGTGATATGCACAAACATTGATCACTGGGCACTGCAGAGTGGTAAAGACAGCCCAGTGCATCTATGAACATGAACTTCCCTCCATTAAGAACATTTATAGCAGAAGGTGCAGAAAGAAGGCCTGGAAGATCATCGGGGACACCAATCACCCCAACTGTAAGCTGTTTCAGCTGCTTCCATCTGGCAAACACTTCCAGGACCAACAGGCTATAGGACAACTTTTTTCTAGAAGCCATTAGACTTCTAAATTCACATGTCTGTTCATTGCAATGGAGTTATAATGCATAGATTTTTACTCCCTCACAATTTGGGATGCATGTAAAATTTAACTAAATTCTAATAAGGGGCCCAAAACAGCTCATAACATTCCAAGTACAGTCTGACCAATGCCTTAAAAAGTCTCAGTATTACATCCTTCCTTTTATATTCTAGTCATTTTGAAATGAATGCTAACATTGCTTTTGCCTTCCTTATCGCTGACTCAACTGGCAGGTTAACTTTTAGGGAATCCTGCACAAAGACTCTCATGTCCCTTTTCACCTCTGACTTTTCAACTTTCTGTTTAGAAAATAGTCTACACCTGTAGAACCGGCATCCACTGTGATGAAGTCTTTGAGAGGTTGGTGATGAAACACGTCAAATCCTGCCTGAGGAACAATTGGATGCACTCCAGTTTGCCTATCACCACAACAGGCCAACACAAATGCCATTTCATTACAGAGAGTGAAGATGCTTTGGATGGTCTCCATAACTACAGCGTAGCATTTAATATCATCCCCTTAAAGCTAATCAAAAAGCTTCAAGACCCAAACACCTTCTTGTGCAACAAGATCCTCACTTACAAACCCCAGTCAGTTCAGATTCACAACATTCCCACAACCACCATCAGCACATAAGTGCCATTACAAAGTAAGTATGGCAGTATCGCTACTTTCTTAGAAGTTTGCAAAGGTTCATCATGTCATCCAAAACTGACAAACTGCTATAGATTTGCACTGGAGAGTGTACTGACTGGGTTTATCACAGCCAGTCAGTGCCTTTGAATGGAAAATCCTACAAAAAGTAGTGGATAGAACCCTGCCGAAGGGTTTCAGCTCAAAACATTGACTGTACAATTTTTCCATAGATGCTGCCTGGCCTGCTGAGTTCCTCCAGCATTTTGGGTGTTGCTCAGATTTCCAGCATGTGCAGATTTTCTCTTGTTTATGGGTAAGACCCTCATGGGTACAAAAAAAATCACAGACAAGGTAGATGGAGGAGAGTCAGTGGATGCTTACTTGGTTTTTCAGAAGGCCTTCAAAAAGGTGCCATAAGAAGCTGCTTAATAAGATGAAAGCCATAGCAATACAGGGAAGGTAATAGCATGGATAGATTACTGAATGGCAGAAGGCAAAGGGTGGGAATAAAAAGGGACTTTCTCTGGTTGGCTGTCGGTGATTTGTGGTGTTCCGCAGGGGTCGGTATTGGGACTGCTTTTCGTCACATTATATCCAGAACAGTCCTTGCACATGATTCCCTAAAAGTTAACTTGTAGATTGAGTCACTAAAGTAAGTGCAATGTTAGCAATCATTTTGAGAAGCCTAGTATATAACAGCAAGGATGTAATGCTGAGGCTTTATAAGGTAATGATCAGATAGCATTGAAGTGTTGAGAGCAATTCAGGTCCCTTATCTAAGGAAACTGCGCTGACATTGGACGGGGTCCAGATGAGGTTCACAAGAATGATTCCCGAAATGAAAGGGTTAATGCATGAGGAGTGTTTGACGGCTCTGGACCTGTATTCCCTGAAGATTACAAGAACTGGGGGGGAGAAACAGAGAAAAAAATCCCACCCATTGAATAATGAAAGGCCGAAATAGAGTGGATGTGGAGAGGATGCATTCATGTAACAGATGAAGAGGAATTTCTTGAGCCAGGTGGTGGTGAATCTGTGGAATTTAATACCACAGATGACTGTGAAGGCCAAGTCGCTGGGTATATTTACAGCAGAGGTTGGCAGGCTTTTGATTTGTCAGGACATGAACCTAGTCGTGTGGATCCTGAGGCTCCTGTACCCTCTTCCTAATGTAGTAGTGAGAAGAATGGAGTTAAGAACGATAATAAATCAGCCACAATATAAAAGCCATATAAATGGTCTAATTCTGCACTTACAGTCTCCATTATCAAGTACCACTGCCACCCAGGCCATGCTTTCTTCTCACTGCTACATTAGGAAGAGGGTACAGGAGCCTCAGGATCCACACGACTAGGTTCAGGCTCTAATCAGAGGGGATAACTTATTCACCCCATGAGCGAACAGTTCCCATAACTTATGGGCTCCAACTCAAGTTCACAATATAATTTATTATATTATTTCTTTTTGCATTAGTTTGCTTTTTTTGCACGTCGGTTGTTTCTTCATACTGTGGGGTGTAGCTTTTCATTGATTCTATGGTGTTTCTTTATCTTTACTGTGAATGCTCACAAGAAAATGAATCTCAGGGTTGGATATGGTGACATATATAAACTGATAAATTTACTTTGTACTTTATTCCTTCTTTGAAAGTGCATGACCATACAATTCCCTACACTGTATTCCATCTACCACTTCTTTGCCTGTTGCCAGTCACAGAAACAGAAAACCTACAGCACAATACAGGCCCCTCAGCCTACAAAGTTGTGCCGAACATGTCCCTACCTTAGAAATTACTAGGCTTACCCATAGCCCTCTATTTTTCTAAGCTCCATGTACCTATCCAAAAGTCTCTTAAAAGATCCTATCATATCCGCCTCCACCACCATTGCCGGAAGCCCATTCCACACACTCACCACTCTGAGTAAAAAGCTTACCCCTGACATCTCCTCCGTACCTACTCCCCAGCACCTTAAATCTGGGTCCCCTTGTGGCAACCATTTCAGCCCTGGGGAAAAAGCCTCAGACTATCCACACCAGCAATGCCTCTCATCATCTTATACACCTCTATCAGTTCACCTCTCACCCTCCGTCACTCCGAGTTCACTCAACCTATTCTCATGGAGCATGCTTCCCAATCCAGGCAACATCCTTGTAAATCTCCTCTGCACCATTTCTATGGCTTCCACATCCTTCCTGTAGTGAGACGACCAGAACTGAGCACAGTACTCCAAATGGGGTCTGACCAGGGTCCTATATAGCTGCAACATTACCTCTCGGCTCCTAAATTCAATTCCATGATTGATGAAGGCCAATACACCATACGCATTCTTAACCAGAGTCAGACTGCGCAACTGCTTTGAGCATCCTTTGGACTTGGACCCCAAGATCCTCTGATCCTCCACAATGCCAAGAGTCTTACCATTAATACTATATTCTGCCATCATAATTGACCCACTACAATGAACCACCTCACACTTATCTGGGTTGAACTCCATCTGCCATTCATCAGCCCAGTTTTGCATCCTATCAATGTCCCTCTGTAACCTCTGACAGCCCTCCACACTATCCACAACACCTCCAACCTTTGTGTCATTAGCAAACTTACTAACCCATCCCTCCACTTCCTCATACAGGCCATTTATAAAAATCACAAAGAGTAGAGATCCCAGAACAGATCCCCGAGGCATTCCACTGGTGATCAACTTCCATGCAGAATATAACCCGTCCACAACCACTCTTTGCCTTCTGTGGGCAAGCCATTCTGGATTCACAAAGCAATGTCCCCTTGGATCCCATGCCTCCTTCCTTTCTCAATAAGCCTTGTATGGGGTACCTTATCAAATGCCTTACTAAAATCCATATACACTACATCTATTGCTCTTCCTTCAATGTGTTTAGTCACATCCTCAAAAAATTCAATCAGGCTCGTATGGCACAACCTTCCCTTGACAAAGTCATGCTGACTATTCCTAATCATATTCTACCTCTCCAAATGTTCATAAATCCTGCCTCTCAGGATCTTCTCCATCAACTGACCAACGACTGAGGTAAGACTCACTGGTCTATAATTTCCTGGGCTATCTCTACTCCCTTTCTTGAATAAAGAAACAACATCCGCAACCCTCCAATCCTCTAGACCCTCTCCGTTGATGATGCGAAGATCATTGCCAGAGGCTCAGCAATCATCTCCCTCACCTCCCACAGTAGCCTGGGGCACATCTCATCCGGTCCCAGCGACTTATCCAGCTTGATGCTTTCCAAAATCTCCAGCACATCCTCTTTCTTAATATCCACACACTCAAGCTTTCCAGTCATCACCAAGATCCTTTTCCACAGTGAATACTGAAGTATTCATTAAGTACCTCTGCTACTTCCTCCGGTTCTATCCTGTCCCTCCAGCTATTTTTGTATCATCTACAAACTTGGCCAGAAAGTCATCAATTACATCTTGCAAGTCACTGTCATATAACACGATAAGTGGTCCCAACACTGAACCCTGCAGAAAACCACCAGTCACCACAGCCAAGGTTTATTATCACCAGCATGTGCCATGAAATTTGTTAACAGCAGCAGTTCAATGCAATACATAATATAGAAAAAAATTATAATAAAGCAAATTTACAGTATATTGAATAGAATAAAATCATGTAAGAAACAGAAATAATATTAAAAATGAGGTAGTGTACATGGGTTTAATGTCCATTTAGGAATCAGATAGCAGAGGGGAAGAACCTGAATTGCTAAGTGTATGCCTTCAGGCTTCAGTAACCCCCAACAGTGAGAAAAGGGCATGCCCTGGGTGCTGGGGGTCCTTAATAATGGACACTGTATGTCTGAGACACCACTCCTTGAAGATATCCTGGATATTTTGTAGGCCTGTACCCAAGACGGAGCCGACTAAATTTCTAAATTTACAACCCTCTGCAGCTTCTTTCTGTCCTGTGCAGTACACCACCTGTGATGCAGCCTGTCAGAATGCACTCCATGGTCCATCTATAGAAGTTCCTGAGTGTATTTGTTGACTTACCAAATCTCTTCAAACTCCTTATGAAGTATAGCCACTGTCTTGCCTTCTTTACAAGTGCATCAATATGTTGAGAGCAGGTTAGGTCCTCAGATCTTGACACCCACAAACTTGAAACTGCTCACTCTCTCCACCATGAGGATTGGTGTGTGTTCCTTCTTATTGATGTTGAGTTCAAGGTTGGTGCTGTGGCACCACTCCACTAGTTGGCATATCTCAGTTCAGCTTAGTTTATTGTCATTTAGAAACCACAAATGCAATGCAGTTAAAAAATGAGAACGTTCCTCCAGAATGATATCACAAAAGCACATGACAAAACAGACTACACCAGAAAATCCACATAACGTTTGGTAATCCTCAAATCCAGAGTCCAGAGAAGCTGCTGCGTATAACTATCATGCTACCATCTTAGCACGTTCCCTGGAAAGGAGCTCCAAACCCACCAGACAAAATAAGACCACCCAGACACATCATGTCAGGGGACCAACTCTACCACCCAACAAACCAAAAACTAAAGCTACAATACCTACACAAAATCACATAGTTACATATAGTTATGGTTAACAGATAGTTACAACAGTGCAGACAATACCATAATTAATTTAAAAAGACCATGGGCACAGTAAAAAATAGTCCAAATATGTTAAAAAAAATTAAGTTTGAAGGAAACCACCAGTTTCCACAAGTCCTCAGGGTCCCAATAGACTCAGCACCCCATGTAGGTGGCAGCAGGGAATACCCCCGCTATGGACTTCCAAGGCACTGTCAGACCCAGCCTCGCAGACACAGCACACAGTGAAAGCGCCCCGACCCCAGCGAACTCCGAGTCCATCAAACCTCCGAGCCTCCGACCATTCCCTCCGGCACAGCCTCTCTGAGCACCATCCTCTGGCCAAGCGCACTATGACACCCCCCCCCCCCCCCCCCCACCAATGCGATCCCGAACACTGGGGACCTGTTCTTCTCAGCAGAGACCCAGACCTCACAACAGCAGCAGCAACGAAGAAAGCCTTCCTGGAGATTTCCAGGTGTTCCTCCGTGCTCCCACGTCCGTTTTTCATCAGATTGGGATTGTGCATGGCACACCACAAACAACAGATATCAACTCCGGAGGGGCCGCTACAAACTGCGGCGTGCCGCCATCTTTCTCCTATCTGCCCTCTCATCCCCATCTGAGATTCTAACAACAATGGCTGTATCATCAGATTTATAGATGGTATTTGAACTATGCCTAGCCACGCAGTCATGGGTATAAAGAGAGTAGAGCAGTGGGCTAAACACACACACCCTTGAGGTGCACCAGTGTTGATCATCGAGGAGGAAATATTATCACCAATCCACACAGATTGTGGTCTTCTAGTTAGGAAGTCAAGGATCCAATTGTAGAGGGAAGTAGAGAGGCCCAGGCTCTAATTTCTCAATCAGGATTCTGAGAATGATGGTATTAAATGCTGAGCTATTGTCGATGAACAGCATCCTGACATAGATGTTTGCGTTGTCCAGGTGGTCTAAAGCTGTGCAGAGAGCCATAAGATTGAAGGCTCTTAAATCTGCCACTGACCTATTGTGGCGATAGGCAAATTACAATGGGTCCAGGTCCTTGCTGAGTCATGACCAACCTCTCAAAGCATTTCACCAGCATAGATGTGGGTGCTACCAGGCGATAGTCATTAAGGCAGCACACGTTATTATTCTCAGACACTGCTATAATTGTTGCCTTTTTGAAGTGGGAACTTCCGCCCATTGCAGTGAGGTTGAAAATATCCTTGAGTACTCCTGCTATTTGGTTAGCACAAGTTTTCAGAGCCTTACCAGGTACTCCACAGCAGGACTTTCCACCTTGCAAGGGTTCATCCTCTTTAAAGATGGCCTAACATCAGCCTCCAAGACAGAGCACAGGGTCACTGGGTGCAGCAGGGATCTTCACAGTTGCTGTTATGTTCTCCCTTTCAAAGCGGGCATAGAAGGTGTTGCTTCACTACCAAATGAATTCATCGCTGCCATTCATGCTTTGTAGGAAGTAATGTCTTGCAAACACTGCCAGAGTTGTCAAATATCCGATGTCTCCAACCTCGTTTGAAATAGTCTCTTTGCCCTTAAAATAGCCCTCTGCAAATCATACCTGATTTTTTTGGTACAGATCTGGGTCCCCAGAGTTAAATGCTACAGATCTAGCCTTCAGAAGACAACGTACCTCCTAGTTCATCCACAGCTTTTGGTTTGGGAAATGTACAGCAAGTCTTTGTAGGCACACACTCATCCACACAGGTTTTAATGAAGTCGGTAACAACTACAGCATACTCATCCAGATTCAAAGATGAATCCCTGAATACAGTCCAATCCACCGATCCAAAGCAGTCGTGTACTTGAATCTCCTATGGTCTCAGTCTCTGCCTGTACTGAGAGAGTAGAAGTGCAGCTAGGTGATCAGACTTCCCGAAGTGAGGATGTGGAATAGCACAGTAGGCACGCTTGATGGTGGTGTAGTAATGGTCCAGTGTGTTGTTTACTTTAGTATTGCAAGTAATCTGTTAATGGTAATTGCTTAGTGATTTTTTTCCAGTCTGGCCTGGTTAAAAATCCCCCAAATCAATGGTGAAGACGTCAGGGTGCGTTATTTCGTGCATGATGATCCTATTGCTCAGATCATCTAAAGCCTGAGGTGGAATGTATACTGCTACCAAAATGATCCCGGATATCTCCCGTGGTAGGTAAAATGGATGGCACTTAACTGTTAGATATTCCAGATCTGGTGAGCAGCATTGGGACAGCACTGATATATTTGTGCACCAAGAGCTGATCATGAGGCACACTCCTCTACCTCTGCTTTTGCGAGACTCTATAGACCTTTCCTGACGGAGTACAAAGGTCCCCTTTACTCCCACTCTGTCTCTTGGCAATCAGCCAATCCTCTATCCATGCTAGTATCCTTCCTGTAATACCAGGGGCTCTTAGTATATTAAACTATACACGAATACATTAAACAGCCTTACTCCAGGGCCAAGGTGCAAAATAAATCCAACAATCATACACAGCACAATGCACATACATACAAGATAGCAGTAACATAGTTAGTTACATAAAACAAGTGTAGTCAAAGTCCACGAGTCCATGAATGCAGCAACAATCTGCAGTCAAACTAACAGCTTGTCTTCTGCCGAACAAACACTGGAAGGTAGCATGGACACTGTGCCACACAGTCTCTGGCACCAGCTCCAACACCTCTCCTGGACAGCTGCACACAGGCAACACTTCAGCTTGAGGACTGGTCCTTGCTATGACTGAGGCCACACAGCTTCCCCCACTGTCTGTTCTGCCAATAAACCAGTGAACTGGCCTTGCAGCATTCCACATTACCAATGTCCAAAAGAGTCCTGTGATCACAAGAAATGTGACTAAGACAAACACTCACTACTAAACAGCACACAGACTCAGACACCTCTCTGTAGAAGGCAGCAACACAGTCCGCTCCAAGTCCACTTTCTTCACTAGCAAGCAATTCCTTGAGGTAGACATGCAGTAAGTTCTTAATATCCAGCAGGCTCTTGTGATTGCAAATGAGTTGGGTGGTTTTGTTCTGTGGCTCTCACTGTACCCATTTTAGCTAATTTAGCACCATCGCAAATACCCTAACCAGCTGCATCACCATCTGGTAAGGGAATTGCAGAATATTTGACCAAAAGTCCCTAAATAGGATTGAAAGGACTGAGAGGATCATTGGGGTTTCTCTTCTACCATCAGCAATACTTAATCAAGTGTGCTGTGTATGCAGGGCCTCAGCAATATCAATAATCCCTCCTAACTGTCCAACAATCTCTTTGAGCCCCTACCATCAGGTAGGAGGTACCGTAGCATTAGGACAGGAATTGTTAGGATGGGAAAGAGCTTCTTACTCCAGACTGTAAGACTACTGAACAACCTGCCACCACTCAGGTCTATCACACATGAAGCCCCAGTAGCGTTATACTGTTTACTTTTTAGCTTCTGTCGCAAAGCCACTTCATTATTTGCAAAAGTACCTGTGGTAATATTACTTTGTTGTGTGAATTACATGTAGTGTTGTGCACCTTGATCCAGAGGAACATTTCACTTGGCAGTATATATGTGTAAAGCTAAATGAATAAACTGAACTTGAGAAATGCTTGTATTAAAACATAGGGTTTCAGAGTAAAGTCCAGCACCATAACAATTCTTTTTATGTAAATGTTGTTACAAAATTGATGCATTTGCCAATCATCCTGGAGAGTTGAAAGGGTGTTTGAGAAACCTAAAGTGAACCACATGCTGAATAATAAGCATTTCTGAACAATTACAGGTGACTCCCAAATTGCATTCCTTGTTTTAAAAAAAGCCATTTCACAATTTTCACCTACATGTCAAGAAATGAAGAGTTCAGAATTAGTGTGTTGATTTACTTTTTCTTCCCACAAATTGAGCGATCACTTTATAATCCTATCTCATACTTGTGTGGTTATTTGCAAATTCTGTAAGGGATAATTTCTGTTACGTGAAAAGCCGTAAGACAGTAGTTTCCTCCGGTGGGTACGGGACTTTTAGTTGAACATTTAAGACAAATTGTGACATTTTTAGATAATAAGGAAATAGAGAGATAAAACACAAAAGTACAAGTGAGGGAAATTGATAATGTTCTGACAATGGGTCTTCAACTGAAATGCTAACTGCTTCTTTTTCCATAGATGTTGCACGACTCAACAATTTCCAATAATTAAAATTTTAAAACTTGAAAATTAAGTCCCAAAGTAGAATATGATCTTATTGAAAGGATCAGCAGGTGTATGGTTCAAACCCCTGAATTCTTAAATGATTAATCCCACTATTCAAAATTACAATGTCAGTCCAATTCTAGAATTACTTTCAGGTAAACATTCTCCACAGGCTCTCGAGACAGCAACACCTCTCAATATAGCATTTGATAAATAATATTTTCTAAAACAGCACAAGTCCACTAAAAAGAAACACAATCACTTCACTTTCTCCTACACAAGAAACAATGCAATTCTTCAACATTGTTGAGAATAAACTATTGTTTCCCACAAGTGATCAATTCTTGACATTAAGCAACAGGTGATAAGCAAGTTTGCTGCATAAAACAGTAATTATGGAATATGAACTAGATATTAGGATACAATACATGGGGAAAATCATTTTTAGGTTCATGACAATGAGAAAAGCAATTTGAGTTTTGTTAACAGTTAGCCTACTCCTTTTTTATCTTCAATCTTATTTGTTTATCAATTGCTTATGGCAGAGGTAGAATTAATGCACATTTAAGCCCTCATTTCAAGCAAAACAATATTTCAATTTGAAAACCAAAGCAGTTCAAGTATTTACTCTCAAAACTGTCACTTGAATATTAGATCAAATATAAAGCAAAGATTCTCATTTGATTCTGTATAACTTACTTCAGAATCAGGTTTAGTATCATTGGCATATGTCATGAAATATGTTAACTTAGGAGCAGTAGTTCAAAGCAATACATAATATAGAAAAAAATAAGTAAATCAATTACAGTATACATATATTGAATAGATTAAAATCCTGCAAAAAAACATTAAAAATGTGAGGTAGTGTTCATGGGTTCAATTATCACAAATTTGATCTGCTTTCCATTGCAGCATTCACAAGAGAACAAAGGGAAAAGAATAAAGTAAGTAAAGTTCAAACACCAAGTGCTTGGACAGAGGGACAGAATGAATCAAAAATCAGTAGAGCTGCAGATCAAGATTCCAATCACATTTGCATCACACTGAAGTCAGAGGAAAGAGTGGAAGATCACCAAGGATGCCTCCAGGAGAAAAGCATAAACAAATTGTTATTGTTTTAATTTACTTTATTTAGTCGAGATACAGCGTGGAATAAGACCTTTCAGCCCTTCAGGCCGTGCCGCCCAGCAACCCCCAATTTAACGCTAACCTAATTATGGGACAATTTAAAACATAGAAAACCTACAGCACAATACAGGACCTTTGGTCCACAATGCTGTGTCGAACATGTATTTACTTTAGAAATTACCTAGGGTTACCCATAGCCCTCCATTTTTCTAAGCTCACGTACCTATCCAGGAGTCTCTTAAAAGACCCTATCGTTTCCGCCTCCACCAACATCACTGGCAACCGATTCCACGCACTCATCACTCTCTGCGTAAAAAAAAACTTAACCCTGACATCTCCTTTGTACCTACTTACAAGCACCTTAAAACTATGCCCTCTCATGTTAGTCATTTCAGCCCTGGGAAAGAGCCTCTGACTATCCACACAATCAATGCCTCTCATCATCTTATACACCTACATGACCAATTAACCTACCTACCAGTAGGTCTTTGGACTGTGGGAGGAAACCAGAGAAAACCCACACTGTCATGGGGAGAACATGCTGTTATGAGTGATGAACAGACCTGATGGAAATAGGGGGTGCAGTGTTAACCATTCCTCCCCTCCTCCTGAGAACTATAAGAGAGAGCGAGAGCGAGAGAGCGATGAAGCAGAGGCAGGAACATCTGCTACAGATAACAGGGAGAGAGAGAGTGTTAATTTATTGTATTTTGACTCTTCCTGGATTATTTACCTTTCACTACAAGGACTTTACTTTGCTCGTTAACATTCCTCAGGAGATAGCAGGAGTGGCCTGATTTGATGGACACAATCATTCAGAGTTGATGGACAGCTGAGACTCCGTTAGTAGGGCCTGGGGAGACACCCTTCAGACACACCAGTGGACACTTACTGAGTGTTGTGAACCCACAAGAAGGTGGGGGCTTCAGGGACCGAATTAGGAGATCGGTCAATAAAGCTCACAGTGTGACAGCAGGGCCAGTGGGGACTTGTGCGTGTGTCCACTCATAACAGAGTGATGCCCACCACAGAAGAATGGCCTAGCTGAAGCACAGAGGGGTCATAACTGAATGGCCACAACGACACGACGGAATCAGAAAGCAACAGAAGGTTGGCCTGCTGCAGCTGCCTAATCTCTTGCTCTCTCTCTCTCTCTCCAACAGTTACAACACAACCATAACTACCTCAGCACGCATGAACTGAACTGAACTTTATACTCTTCTATGACAACTCATTTACCCCTAGACATTGATAGAGCTTGTTTATTGTTGCTTATTATTCCTACACCTTTAGGTTTATTACTGCTAACTTGTTTTATAAGTATATTTGCATTTTTGATACTGTATTGTGTAATTTACTAATAAACACCTTTGGTTTTGATACCACCAGACTCCAATGGATTCTCCTTTCTCTGCTGGTCTGACCAGTTACGGGGTACGTAACAATGCAAATGAAAACGTGCAAAGAATTGAACCTGGGCCACTGGTACTGTAAAGTGTTGTGCTAACCTCCAGTACACTGCCACCCTTTAATAGTAGAAAACTGGGAGAGTCACATGAGAACACAGAAGCAGGATTAAGTCACAGGGTCTCTTGAGAAATTCACTAAGAATGTGACTGATCTGGTGCCTCCAGTTCACTTTCCCAACCAAATCTCACAGCCTTCATTCAATTTCTTCAAAGATTCAAAATAAAAGTATTGCTCTCACCCTAAATAATAATTAACACCTACAACCAACCAAGAATGGAATACCAAAAGGACCTATATAAAGAAATTCAGCTGCCATCTCAATGTATCAGTACTGCCTCTATCTATTGATTATTGTTAGCAGATCAAGGCATCAAAATTGGCAGCAAACCTACTCTAAACATTTAGCCCTGATCTCTATCCACCTGTATGTTTTGGAGGAGGCAGTAAATTAAGTAAAGGAATCTCAAAGCACCTGGAAAATAAAGCAGTTTTACAATATCCTTCGATTGGTAGTACAGGTAAACTAAGTCTTTTCCCAAGCCAATATTCATAAAATCACAGGCAGCCAGCTCTAACGAGTGGGTCACACTATTTGCATGAATTCCCAAGGCAGCACACTACTCCAAACTCAAGTCACAAAAGTTTACCAAGAGGATGAAGTAAATGCTTAAAAGCAAGTCATTGTAGGGAAAAAATTAAATCTTCACTTGCTTATTGGAATTTTGATTTCACAACCAGTCAAAACATGTCAAAGCCCTCAAAAACATTATTGATAACATCTTAGCGGGCTCATTTAGTGCAGAATGTATAGATTGCACAAGCTTCAGCCACTGAAGATTCCAAAGAACTGGAGAAGTATTGGGGGACAAAGAAATGGCAGACAAATTGAAGTTTTTGCTTCAGTCTTCACTTAAGATACCAACAGCATGCTAGAAATTCAAGAGCGTCGGGGGGCAGAAGTGAATATAGATTCTACCATAAAGGAGAGGATCCTTGGGAAGGTAAAAGGCCTGAAGGTAAATAAGTCACATAGACCAGATGGACTATACTCCAGGGTTCAATAAAGAGGTAACCGAAGACTACGTGGAGGCACCAGTAATGATCTTTCAAGTAGTAATAGGTTCTGGAATATTTCCAGAGGATTGGAAAATTGCAAAAGTCACCCCAGTGTTCAAGAAAGAAGGGAAACATAAGAAAGGAAATTATAGGCCAGTTAGCCCAAACTCAAAGGTTGATAAGATGTTTCCGTCCATTTTTAATGATGAGGTTTCAGGGTACTTGAAGTCACATGATAAAATAGGCCAAAGTCGGCATGGTTTCCTTTAAAGGAAATCGTGCCTGACATATCTATTAGAATTCTTTGAGAAAATAACAGGTAGGATAGACAAGGGAGAGAGTCAGTAGATGTTGGTTACTTGGACTTCCAGAAGGCCTTCGACAGGGTACCACATGAGGTGTCTTAATAAGAAAAAAAGAGCCCATGGTATTACAGGAAAAATACTAGCATAGATAAATAATCTAACTGGCAGGAGGCAGAGTAGGAATTAGGGGACCTTTTCCTGGTTTGCTGCAGGTGACTATTGGTGTTCTGCAGGGGTCAGTGTTGTGATCTTTTCATGTTATGTCAATTTTTCAAGACGATGAAATTGATGGTTTTGTGGCCATGTTTGCATACTGTACGAAGGTAGGTGGAGTGGCATGTAGTGCTGAGGAAGTAGGGAGTTTGCAGAAGGACTTTGATTGAGAGAATGGACAAAGAAGTGGCATATAGAATATAGTGCAAGGAATTGTATGGTCATGCACTTTGGTAGCAAGAATAAAGGCACAGACCATTTTCTATATGGGGACAAAATTTAAAACTCAGATGAAAGGGACTTGGGGGTCCATGTACAGGAGTCCTTAAAGGCTAGCTTGCAGCTCGAGTCAGTGGTAAGGAAGGCTAATGCAATGTTAACATTCAATTTAAGAGGATGAGATAAAATAGCAAGGATGTAATGCAGAAGATTTAATCAGACATTGGTCAAACCGCACTTGGGAGTTTTGTGAGCAGTTTTGAGCCTCTTATCTAAAAGATGTGCTGACATTGGAGAGGTTTCAGAGGTGGTTTACAAAAATTATTCTGGAATGAAGGATTAATATAGGAGGGAGCGTTTGATGGCTCTGGGCCTAGACTCACTGGAGTTCAGAAGAATGTTAAGAGGGTGGAGGAAGAGATTTAGATAGAGTGGATACGGAGAGGACGTGTCCTACAATGGGAGAAGTCTATGACCACAGGGCACAGCCTCAGAATTGAACAAGAGATGAGGAGTGTCTTAAGCTGAGGTAGTGAATCTGTGGAATTCATTGCCACAGATGGCTGTGGAGGCCAAGTTGTAGGGTATATTTAGAGCAGAGGTTGATAGATTATTGATTAGTCAAAGCATCAAAGGTTATGGGAAGAAGGCAGGAAAATGCAGTTGAGTGGGATAATAAATTAGCCTTGATGAGGCTGAATGGCCTAATTCCGCTCCTATGCCTATCTTATGGTCGAATATCCCTTAATAGAGTGCAACTCCTAAGATCAAACATTAAACACTACAGGAATATTTAAATGTGAACAAAGTTTTCTTCACGCATTACAGAAATAAAAGGAAATTTAATTCTGCTACCTCAAAGAATGCTGGATAGACAAAATGTATCAACTTTACACAATATCCATATTCTGGATACTAAGAAAAATTAGTTTGTTGCCATTTACAAATGATGCTGTACCACAAGGTGCCCAACAACACAAAGCATACTTTGATACCAGCAGAAAATTCAGCATGACCAGCTGCATCCTGGTTTTCTCAAGGGCAAGACCAATATTGCACCATGACCATTATTCATGAATTAATTCTCAGACAATGTAGCTGGTATTTTATTGTTCAAGCTTTTAAAAAAAGTGTCAAAGTGGTCAGTGCATTTACACTCTCCACCCTACAACATTTCCCCAAAAAAACAAAGCCGGTCATTGATTGTCCAGACCTATGCCTTCGGTCATTTTGATTCTAGCATCAAATGTATCCATAATTACATTAATGAATTGTAGATATGTGACAAATCACTAGCTATGAAAAGAAAGACCGCCAACTAACTCAATCGGGGCAAGGACACAGCTTTTCATGCAGCAAATAAGCAGAATGTAGTCACATGTTTGCTCATGACTGCATTCTGGCACTAACTCTTAACTTACTGAATGAAAAGCCTGGTAATTAAACATATCACTAAAACAGGTAGATATTCAAATCCAAATTTCCTCCAAATCAGAGACTCTACAAAATTTGTTTAACTTCAGTTTGCAAAGAAAGTCAATATCTGAGAGCAGTAGAGACATGTTCTCACTTACTATGCAGATATTAACACAAAGATTATGTAACCACTGCTTTGGATCTCTTCAAAATGGGGAATTTTCTTATTTAATCATGGAGAGTAACTGCCTTCCTTTCTGTTCTCCAAGTGACCTCATATTTTTCAATCCAACCAGTATTCTACACATCTACTCATCTGCCCAGAAATCAGAAAAGCACTGCAGCAAGTGCTAAAGTATTTTGCAATTTTCAAGAAAGTGAATTGCACAATCAAAAAAAGTGTCATTCTAGATTTTACTATCATCCAGAATTTATATCCTCGGCTGGGGAAGGAATGGTTGCTCTATTAATATGGCACTCCATAAAAATGAGACAAGTATTCTCTTAAGTACCAAGTCAGTTGTTTTATAATAGATTGGCAGGCATATGGAACTAGGTCCAATTCTGATCAACTTATAGCTTCACCCAAGTCAGTCATACAGCACAAACTGGCTCTTTGGCCCACCATGTCCTAAGAAAACAATCAACTAATTACACAAACCAGTACTTAGTGCACAGCCATTTATGTCATAGTGATTAATATACTCATTTAGACACACAAACATGGTGACAGTTTCTGCCTCCACCATCCACTCAAGCACATGGCCTATATTCCAATCAGGTTTGGTAAAAAGAAATCCTTCCACAGACCCTTTCTAAACCTCTATTCCTTGCCTTCAGATTCACTTACTTACGAGCACACCAAAACAGTGAAAAGTGTAGTTTGCATTTACACCCTACACAACCTATGGATGTGCTGAGGGCAGTCCACAAGTGTTGCAACACATTCCTACACGAGCATAGCATGCCCACAATGTTCAGCATTATCATATGCCCTCTGGGATTCAGACATCCCCAAGAAATGTTTATACATTACCTCTATATATGCTCCTCAAGCTGATGTAGATCAGGCCCCTCCTCAATCCTCTATGTCCTATGAAAAACCCAGCCTATCCCTTCTCCCCAAGCAACATTCTAATTAACTTTATAAACTGATCTAAATACATGGCATGCAAGACAAATGTTTCACTGTACTTCGATACATGTGACAATAATAAACCAGTTTTACACTCTGCAACATGTGCTGGTGAGGCCAGAAATAGGTGGACAGTACAAGTGACTAAAGAGCTGATGCAAGAGGGAAGGCTTCCAACAAGCTACAGCCAAATTCAAGCAAGACCAATATCCATGTGGTAAGGTTTACCAGTAAGGTCCAGGAGTGTTTAAACTTGTGTGACGAGGTTTTAGGAACCAAGAGCATTAGGTCAGCAGGTGGAATGATCAAAGAGCTATAGGTCAAATCTAACAGCAAAAACAGGTAGGGCCAGGATAATGTAACACAGCAGGAACAATAGCTTAAACTGTATTTAAATATAATTAATGTAACAGGCAAGGCAGATATGCTTACAGTCTGGATCAGCACATGGAACTACAAAGTTGTTACTATTACAAAAACTTGGTTGCAAGAATGGCTGAATTGGCAGCTCAGCATCCCAACATAGAGATGTTTGAGACATGAGAGACTGATGGAAAAAGTTGGGAAGTTACATTACTGATTAGGGTAATTATCACTGCTGCACTAGGAGATCCTTTTGGGTTTATCTAGTGAGGCCCTATAATAGAATTTAGGAATGAATAATCATTCTGATGCAGTTATACTGTCAGCCCCCAAGTAACCAGACATGCAGGCAAAACAGAGAAAGATTAAAAAAAAACACACACAAAAGTTATTGCAGCAAGTGATTTTAGACTTCCCCAGTAAAGGTGACCCCCCCCTTTACAAAAGGTAGAGAGTTCCTATGAAACCTTTCTTAAGCCAATATGGCGTAAAGCAAAGAACCATTAATTTATATGGGAAAAAATTTTGTAAAAGCGAAAATCCTCTTTGTAATGCGAAAACAGGTTACTAATGTAGGTCTTTCGTAAAAGCGAAGTGGCGATTAGCAAACATTCGTAAAGCGGGGGACGCCTGTACTGACTGGGACTTCTTTACTGCCAAGGGCTCAGAAGGGGCAGAGCTCATTAAGTGTATCCAAGTGGGTTTATTGAAACAATATATAAATAGTCAAAATATAAATGGGGCTGTAGTAGATTTAATTTTGGGAAATGAGACTGTTCAGAAGATCAAAGTTTTATACTGTTATAATTGCACAGCTGTAAGATAATTATGTAAAGACTAATCCTCAGGTGAAAGTACTGAAATAGGAACACCTGTCTGAAGGCAAATCCATATCTGAAATGAATTGTTTGAAGGTCTGTTGATTAGAATTCAGAACCTGTGATGATGAAACACAAGAATGGCAAGTTTCAGGAGCCTTGAATAACAAGAACATTGCTTAAAAAAATGCACATGCAAGGCTTAGGAAGGTGACATTAGACACACCTTGAGGAATTTAAAGAAAGATGGAAAAAATTTAATCAAGAAATTGAGAAAGCAAAAAGGTATGTCCTTGGCAAGGATTAAGGAGAACCCCAATGTATTTATACTTTTATTACAAGAAAGCCTACCTGAGGACATTTATGCATGGGAAAGTGTGTGAGGATCTTAATGAGCATTTTGCACTTTTTTAAAAAAAAGTCTGAGATACAGCACACAACAGGCTCCTCCAGTCCTTTGAGCCACACCCCCCAGAAATCCACCCCCCCCCCCCCAATTTAATCCTAGTCTAATCACAGGATAATTTACAATTATCAATTAACCAACTGACTGTGGGAGGAAACCCGAGCACCTGGAAGAAACCTATGTAGTCACAGGGGAAGCGTACAAACTCTAAACAGGCAGTGGCAAGAATTGAACCCTATACTGTAAAGTGCGTGTCACCCCATGCATTGTGTTTGTGCCAGAGGGATGTAGATAATGGTGTGATTAAGAAGGGATGTTTTGATATTCTACAGCAACAAAGGTGGTGATGTTGGGTTTTATGAAGTACATTAAGGTGGACATGATAGGATCTATCCCAGAATACCAAGGGAAGCAAGGGAGGAGATTGTTTTATCCTTGACATCTCTAAGCATGGACAAGATGCCAAGTCAGGAGAATAGCTAATGTTGATCCATTGTTTAAGAGAAACTGGGACAAAACTGGAATTATAGACCAGTTAAACTTGTAGCAGTAATAGAGATTTTTTTTAAAAAATGATTCTTAGGGATAGTCACTCACATTTGGAAAGGCTGTCTAAGGATATTACAGGATATACATCAGTTGGAATATTTTTGGAGATAAATTTGGAAATCATGCTGCAAATATGCAGTTTTGGTTTGTTTACATTTGGAATATTGTGTGCTACTCTGGTTGCCATGCTATAGGAGGGACCTGGAGGCTCTGTCGAGGGTTCAAAAGAGATTCATCATAAGCTTTTTTTTTGGGGGGGGGAGATTAAATGAGATTTGAGGGGCAAGGTATTTAGAAAGCGGTAGATGTCTGGAAATTATTATAACCTTTAAGGGGCATTTAACTACACATAAATGGGCAGGAAAGAGTGACATCGATATGCTGGTACATGGAATTACAGGTGTCCCCCACTTTACGAATGTTTGCTTCACACCGCTTCACTTTTACAAAAGACCTCCATTAGTAACCTGTTTTCACATTACAAAGAGGATTTTCGCTTTTGCAAAAATGTTTCCCATATAAACAAATGGTTCTTTGCTTTATGCCATTTCGGCTTAAGAAAGGCTTCATAGGAACGCTCTACCTTTCAAAAAAGGGTGGGGGACACACACACCTGTAGTTACATCTGCACCCTAATTGGCACAGACGAAATGGGCCTATTATACTTGTGTTGTACTTTTCTATTATCTATATTGCAATATTCCAGCTAACCAATGCTTGATACAAGTTGTACTATAAATACCAAATTTGACATGACAGCCATCAGATATACCCCAAAGGGAGAATGATATTATAAACCAAAATTCAAGTGTACTTCTCATAGAACGTAAACTGGTGTTGGGAAACTTTAACCAGGAATTCACATAGTACTTCTCATAGAACGTAAACTGGTGTTGGGAAACTTTAACCAGGAATTCACTACAGCATGATTTTGGAGACCCAGTACTAGAAAAAGGTTGACAGAGTGCAGTGTTGGAGAAAAGTTACAGCTTTTCAGAAAAACCTGTAGAGTTTTAACTCCACTGTATCTAAGAGCACAACCTAGAGAGTAACCAATGTGGTTTATGAGAAAAGAAACTGTTTACAGGGCAAGCTCATGGAATAAATTTCTTTATATTCTTGTATTTTCAAGCAATGCTGCAAGTCCTGCTCTTTCAACTGCCACTGTAAAGCGATGTGCTAGCCACTACACTACCATTCCTACCATGATTTCCTTGTATCTGAAATCATTGCTCTTACAACTGCAGTTCAGTGGAGAATACCAGTATATTGTTATATATTCCTATAGTTAGCCAACATTTCAGGAGGAAATTTAGGAATTTGTTGACCATGATCAGACTTAAAGGGAGGGTAATGTTTTTAACTTCTCAATCCTTTCATAAATCATGTCTTGCAGACGTAAAACAAATAGAACAATTCTTGGTCTTAGTTCTCCCACACCCAAATGAAGAACTTCAGCTATCAAAATTAATGTATAAAGGGCTCAATTTATGTCTGTATTTACACAAGTGGTCAGGAAGCATTTAAATTTGCTTAGACACCAACAATATCAGGAATTTAATGCCTGCCACAAATTGCCCTTAGATGGCACAGAGTTGTCCCCATGAATTGCTCCACTTCTTCAGAAAATACTTCCATAATGCTATCAGGTAGGGAATACTGATTTAGACTCAGAGATGATAAAACTGTTGTACTTTTCCAAGTAAAAACACATGCACAACTTAGAAGAGAACCTGAGGATAGTAATGCTTCTACATGGTTGAAGCTCTCATTTCAGTCTAACAGGTCAAGAATTAATATTTCAAGTCATTAGTATTTGAGGATTATATTTTGGATTTTCAACATCAACAGGATTTTTGATTGGATGGTGCTCAGCTCCACACACAAAATGCTGGAGAAACTCAGCAATGAGGTGGCATCTATGGAGAAAAATAAACAGAAAAGGAGAGGATGTTCCAAGCAGACACCAGAATAATAAGGTGAAGAACGGGAATGATTACATAATGGCAGTTATTAAGAGAAAACAGGTGAGGGGGAAGGTAGTATGAAGTAAGGAGCTGGGAGATGATAGGTGCTAGAGACAAGGGGCTGAAGGAATCAGAGAATAGTTAACCATGGAATAAAGGGGAGGAGAGACACCAAGGGGAGGAAATGGGTAGGTGAGGACAGAAGGGGTAAGAGGAGAACCAGAATGGGGGAAACAGAACTGGAGAAGGGAGAGGGGGTAAATTGCAGTGAGAAATCAAGACCAATGTCTTATCTGGTTGGAGGCACCCAGACAGAACATGAAGGGTTACTCATTCAAATTGTGTATGGCCTCAGTGGCAGTGAAGTTGTCCATAGACTAACATGTCAAAATGGGAAGTCAGTCACTCTGACCCATCTTTATTCTCCAGTCCTGCTAAAGGGTCTTAGCCCCAAACATTCACTGTACTCTTTTCCATAGATGCTGCCTGGCCTGCTGAGTTCCTCCAGCAATGTTTGTGTGTTGCTTGAATTTCTAGCATCTGCAGATTTTCTCATTTGTGATTGGTTTACCAGAGAAAGTGCAATTAATGAATTATTAGTATAAAGTCAAAGACAGCATAAAGGAAAAGAAAGCAACTAAGAGTCAAGGGAAGTTATGAGGATTGAGAAACTCGTAAAAAAAAACAAAGGCAACTAAAAGAGCCATAAAGAGAGAATTGATGAAATATGAAGGGAAGCTAGCCAATAACACACGAGGATACCAAAAGTTCTTTCAAATAAACAAAGAGTAAGAGGTGAGGATGGCTATCAGATCACTGAAAATTACATTGAAGAGGTAGCAAGAGAAGACAAAGAAATGGTAGACAAATGCATTAGTATTTTGCATCAGTCTTCACTGTGAACAACATTGGCAGTATGCCAGAAATTTGAAAGTGTCAGGGGGTAAGAGTGAGTGTAGTTGCTATTACTCTTGGGAAGCTGAAAGGTCTGAAAGTAGAGAAGTCACCGAACCAGAAGGATAAATTCCAGGGTTTTGAAAGGGGTAGCTGAAGAGATTGCAAAGGAATTATTGGAGATCTTTCAAGAATTACTTAAAATGATCAAGAATTACTAATTACCAAGAATTAAGGGAGGCAAACAGAAGAAAGGAAATTATAGGCCAGTTCGGCCAACTTCAGTGGTTGGGAAGATGCTAGAGTCAATTAAGGATGAAACTTCAGGGTACTTGAAGGTGCCTAATAAAATAGGCCAAAGTCAACATGGTTTCCTTAAAGGGATAGAAAAGGAGAGTCAGTGAATGTTATTTACTTGCTTTTCAGATGGCCTTTCACAAGGTGCCACATGAGGCTGCTTAACAAGAATCCATAATACTACAGAAAAGATAAGCCGAATGGCAGGAGGCAAAGATTTAGAATAAAGGGGGCATTTTCTGGTTGGCTGTTGGTGACTAGTGGTATTCCGCAGGGATCAGTGTTTGGACCCCCTTTTTCTGCTACATGTCAATGATCTGTATGATAGAATTGACAGGTCAGTGGTGAACAAAACAAAGATAGGTGGAGTGGCAGGTAGTATTAAGGAAGTAGGGACTCTGCATAAGGACTAGTCCTAGACAGATTGGGAAGAACCCAAAGTGTATCTTAGGTGTTCTATCATGGAAAGCCTCATTGGGAACAGTGCAAAGGAGTTAGAAGATATAAGAAAAGGGCTTAGCACTTTTTGCAGTGATAGGGTAGAAAGAGATGTCTCTTCAGCTGCCCTCAAAGCAACAGTCATCCAGGCAAATTGACAATATTTCCACCAGGTTACAAATCCTGTAGATAGTAAAATGGAGGTGAAGGGAACAACTCAGCTCAGAATACCAGGCATCTAACCTGATCTTTTAGCTACTGTGCTATCTGGCTATTCTAGTCAGAAATCTGGTCAGTGGGTGATTCTCCCAAAAATGCGAGGTGACAGTTTGGTAATAGTAATGCCACAAATCAAGTTAGGGGTTAAACTTGAAGACAGGAAACATCTGACACTTAAGGCATGAATATTAGCTGCCACTAATCAGATAGCTGCCCAGGTCTTGCTCCAACAAAGAACTGCTTAACTTGATGAAATTTTGGAGATAGAACCAAACGTTGTTCAACCAGCCCTACTTCTGACCTTATTTTGGAAGAACGGTCATTGAAGCAACTGAAGATAGTTGAGCCCATGCCACTTAATTGAAGACCTTCAGTAATTGGGCAGCTTGAAGCATAGTGGTGAGCATAACACTATTACACCACAAGCAACCAAGGTTCAATTCCTGTTACTGTCTGCAAGGAGCTTGCATGTTCTCCCCATGATTGTGAGCTTTCTCCAGGTGCTCTGCTTTCCTCCTGCATTCCAAAAGATGTATGGTTTAGTTGGTTGGTGGTCACATGGGAGAAATTGGGTGGCACTGGCTCGTGGGCTGAAAGGGCCCATTACTGGGCTTGAACTCTAAGTAAATGCCAAGGGTGAGATATTGACAGCCACAAATCTTTCACCTTCGAGCAAGACAACTCCAGGAACTTATGAATGCCAGTACTTATCTATAAAGTATTACATGCTGCAACCCAAACGGCCTCTTAGAGAAATAAATCACTCAACAGCAAGCTCTCTCGAACTGCAAAGCTATGCAATTCATTTTTACTAGTTATGGCTGAGTTAAATTGCAACCAGAACTCTCTCTTTAAAAAAATTCAACAATACAGCAATACTTTGAAAAGCAAGTTGTAAATGGGGCAATGTTCTGAGAAAAGGCCTTATGATTTCCTACGGAGAAAATGCTATTAGTGAAGGAGCAAAATGTGATTGAACCATAATCTTAAACACTGGGGTTACTGGGATTGATTATAAAAATGCTTTATTTAATAACATTTTCCATTTATTCTGCAGATTTACTAATAAGAAAATGGAAATTTTCATAAATGTTCTAGCATTTTATTAGCTACCCTCATCAGCAGTGGATTCAGTGATTGAGTAATTAAGCACCAACTCATCCAAAGTCTTTAAATGGACGAGAGCTGCAAAGGAATGGTACCCCATCCCACCAGGTATAATTATACTTAAGGTAAATACGAAACTAGAAACATACTGTCAAATTTCATATTTTCAACAGGTTATTCATCCTTAACTTAGAGTTTTGGATAATGAGCCAGAAAAGGAAGAAATGCAGCTTATACAGCATATACATGGCCAGGAAAGCCCTAGAATCAATCCAGGTCAACACTGAATTAGTTCATCTTAAATAAGGTCACTATATTTGGAATCCTACCCTGTGTTGGTTCCATTTATGAGTGCAGTCTACTGCTCTCCTGATAATAGGTGTATTTATACAGTACCTTAAATATCCCATGGTGTGCTGTCTATACCCAGGTAGAGTAACTGATTAAATGGCACATCTCCCAATAACATTGTGTTTACATTAATTTTCATAAGACTCACATAATAAATTTGATACAAATGTGAGCACCTTGTGAACCTCAGATCTTCAAAGTTGGTCTCATAAGACACGGCACAATACAAGCCATTTTCATTATCAATTGAAAGTGCATGGAACTCAGGGATGAGATTATTGATTCTGGTTATAAAAATTCTGGTTACATTTAATGTTGAACTTTGTGTCAGTAATGTATCAAATCTCCACAGAATTCAAAAGTTATCATAGGCTGGTTTTAAAGTTGGCATATTCCCCTCCCAATACACAACCAAGAGAAATCAGTGAGTTGGGGTGGAAGAAATCAAAGGCATTATTAAATTAAGCATATAAAGAGGGGAATCTTCACAGACTTAATTTAATATTGTCAGAGTAGAGGCACAGCTTTCAAAAGATCCAATAGTACAGCAATAGACTCAGTAACAATTATTCCAAATCTTTAGACTTATTCCAGACAAACGTAGGAACAGGGCCATTTATATCAACCACCACTCCTTAACATCAAACTTTGGCTAAGTGATGAGTCACAAAGTCATGGGTTGAAATTCCATGAAATTCCACTCCAGGATGTGAGCTAATAATTCAGACTAAAGATTTCTGCAGTGCTGGGAGGGTGTTTCATTCACAAAGGGGCAATCTATTGAACAAAACATCACCAGTCTAACACTTCCAAATGAATACAAAAGGTCAGATGGCATTATGCAAAGGACAGAAAGTTCTGGTCAATTTGCCCAATATTAACTTTCAACCAATGTAAGTGATCAGATTTACTGCTATCTGTTGGAGTTTGCAAAGGAAACATCCTTTGTAAGTCGCAAATTAGAGTGAGTGAATGTCTTTGAAAGCTCATTCTAAAAGTTTCTCTATTAAACATGAAATATGTTAATAAATATGGCAAAGTAACAAATAATATCTCCACAAGTATCATTATATTTAGTTGGAACACATACCAAATTTAGAAAAGTGCTTACCAAACTAAAGACAATTTATCTGCCTTCCTAAAGAAAATTACAAATTTCATTTCATTGATGTCTCAAGAAAATGCACTGTTTAAAATATTAGTTATACAAAAATATATATTCAATAATGTAGTTACACATCAGGTCTTAATACAGGTATTTAAATACCTTTGGGGTAATTTTTAAAATTCAATTAGGATACTTTCAAATACACTAAAATACCCAATAAAATTCTCAAACTGAGATGAGAAACCTTATTTTTTTTTCATGGAGACTTTAATAAAGCCTTTTTTTAAAAAAAAGAGCTCAAGACAAAGTACATCATAAGATTTTGTCACATAAGCACCACATCAAATAATGAGTATTAAAAGGTGGGGGGGGAGGGAGGAAAAAGAAATGGATGGAATCGCACTTTTATAGATTCATCTTTACCTACCAACCACGATTGGGTACACAATACTAAAGAACACTGACAGCTATAAAGAGGAGCTAAAGAGTTATCAATACGTGACACACGAGGGCTATTTTCTGGGAAGAAGGGGAAGAATACATATGCCATATTCAAAAGCGAATGAAATGAGAACGTTTATCTACATTAAATTTGAAAGCCATGTGCTAACCCGACCATTTAACAAAAGTCAAATATCCCGTCTGTACCTCCAGAGCCTTCAGAAAATGGTCTGAAGAAAGACCTTATTTCGTCGCTCACCGTGTCGATGCAGTCCAATACATGCGAGAGGTTAAAGGGAACATGCATTCCTGTCGTACGGATTTACACTTTCAACCAGTTTTAATATAACACCGATATTTCGAAGATTATTTTGTCAGAAGATGCCCTTTGTGAGTACAGGCACGGATTGTATTCATTTACCTCAGCTTATCCACAGAAGCCCCACTTCCAGGAACATCGCTGCCCGTCAGGCAGCAGAAACAAAATGAAGGAGGGTTTTCGCCTGTGGAAAGAACCGGGAACTCGGCTTGATCCGGAAAGGGGGGTGAAAAAAGGAGAAGACCGCCGACAAACCAGCCCCACCACCCCGCCCTGGCCTGGCCTGGCAGCAACCGGGTGAAGATTCCACGGAGAGGATGGGGAAAGCCGACAGTCGGCGGGGCACTCCGGCCGCTGCTCCCCGCTCCTACCCCGGCCGCAGCTCGACGGCAGCCAATATCCACCCGCGGCGAGGAGCGAGATTGATGGGAACGTGACCACCCTAACCTGCTGGCGGAAACTCCATGACGACGAGAGATTGACGGCGCCACCCCGCCACTGGGAAGGCGCCTGTTTGAAGGCTCATAGCAAACCGGCAGCCAATGGGAGGTAGGGTGGGATGAGGGGCGGGGTGAGGAGGGATGCGTAACGAGCCTTTGAGCTGAGACTCTCACTCTCTGCCCCCACAACATCCAAGTATCTGGAACGAGGTCCAGGACGCGCTGAATGCCAGCAAGAACCCAGGTTAGGAAAAAAAGGCAGACGGTTATCATTAGCACATAATGATATTTGCATAATTCATGAAACTAACTGTGGTTACATAAAGGCCCATTCTAGACATAGAATATTCTTACATTTTACCTCAAAATATCAGTGACCGCCTCATAATAATGGAGTAGTTCAAATTAAAAAGCCATTTTTGGATTTCAATGGCTAACTATATAAAACAATACAATACACAAATTGATAATTCTAGAATTAAATTTGCTTACTTGGATCTTAAAACCATTGTTTTGTAAATTATTTGAAAGGTGCATTAAAATTGCTTGCCAATTATGAATACTTTGACTAGATTTTATCTAAGGATTTAGAGCTCGCATGAAATATCTAGTGCAGAATTACTTGAAGAGTTGGTAATCTTCCAGTCTCTCATCATCAATGCTTGCTGACCCACATTGGCATTTAATAAAACAATGCTCTTGTCCAACTCCAGGAGCATTGGGAAGTAGGGGTGAGGAGAAGAGGTTTAGTGGGTTGACTTTTTTCACTGTTCTATTCAGTTCTCCAGTGATAGATCCGCAAATTTACAACCAGCTAGTTTAAGTCCAAGACCTACAGGAACAGAAAAATAGCAGCTGTCTCCTTTATATTGTTTTAACCTCCTCCACTCCCAACTCACTATGATTTCATTTTAATTAGTTCACCAATGACTTTCACCTGCCAAGACTTCAAGCTCTTGAATTTAAACCCAAAAGTATTCCTCCTTTAACACTTCCCTAACCAGCCAAATTCTTTGACAAAGCTTTTGGTTGTCTAACCTAACAGTTCCCTTCAAACTTCATTAGAACATGGGAGTATGAAGTTCCCTGGGATATTTTAAAAGACTGCTTTCCACTTGATCTTTCCTCCCACAGTTTCCTGCTGAACACTCTCAAATAGGTCAAATCCCCACTTCTGCTGAGGTGTACAATGAGTTCTGTACATCTTTTGCCACGTTAACAAGAGCTAAAACTGCAGGACGGGCATCATATGTAAGATCCCCTAGGGACCCAAAGGGCCCAACCACAGACCCTATTCCTAAATTTCTCAAGAGTAAAAAATTATATATATGGGTGCAACACACACAAAATGTTGGAGGAACTTATTTTTTCTCCAGTCCTGATGAAGGGTCGCAGCCTGAAACATTGACTGTACTCTTTTTCCATCGATGCTGCCTAGCCTGCTGAGTTCCTCCAGCATTTTGTGTGCACTGCTTTGATTTCCTGCATCTGCAGATTTTCTCTTGTTTATATATGGAAACAATAACTTTCTACAGGTGGCATCTACGGCCAGGTGTCTATGCTTAGACAGCTTTGCTTTAGAAGTCAAGGTGATTGTTACTCCTTTGACTCCTGATTATTCCAGTGGGACTGGCTATTACCTTCCCTGTACCTCAGCTCCAGTCACTATTAGGGCTCCCTTATAAATACATCAACTGAGCTGTAACCCCTTAGTGTATGATTCATGCGGGACGTAAGAGGAAATTGCCTACACTCAATGTCATGTACCCAGGAAATAGACATGATTACTTTTCCATGGTCCTTGACCAGTGAAAGCAGCACTAAGTTGCATAAAGTGACCCGTAACTGTAATAGCTATCACTTAGAGTCCATTAATAAATTGGTCTCTCCAATCTGGCACAAGAATAGAATAGGAAAGGTGGCTGAAGAGTGCTTACAGAAGAAATTAGTAATGGAATTAGAATCACAGAGGGCAAATATCAAATGGTCAGAGAGAGCAGCAAACCTGATGATTCAAACATTTAAATATTCACCAGAATGTCAAAGGAATTGATTAAGAAGAAGAAAAGAGTACATGAGTAAGCTTGCAACATGAAAACTAAATGCAAAACTTTCTATAGATACGTGAAGGGAAAAAAGATTAGTGGAAGCAAATACAGGTCCTTTACAGTCAGAATTGGGGAAACTTGAAATCAGAAGTAAAGAGATGCCAGACCAACTAAGTGTGTGCATTGGTTCTGTCTTCACAAAAGATGACTCAAATCTCAGATCGTCCCACAGCACGTACTCCTGCATTCTGGAATGTGTCAGTGAGCAGCGTTCTCCCATGAGCATATCAATGTGCTGGTAGACCAAAGAGCATCTTTCACTGAGTTGATGATCTGCCAGCAGCACCTGATGTTTGTCTCCATCTGCGTCCCTGGGAACAGCCATAGATCATAGAGTCCTCTGCTAAGCAGCTGTTCAGGATGAAATGTGACACAGGCCCTTTCATCTTCCTCCACGTCTCCTTCACACACCCACAGTGTGCAAGGTGGTGAGTTACTGTTTTGACCCCACTGCACTCATCCCATGGGCAGAGGTTGTGGGGATGATGCTCCAGGTATACAGGAAGGATCTGATTGGGAGGGCCCCTCTTACCCCTCCAGCCAGGCTAGGTGTTGGTGTCTGTTGGTTAGGCCTGGTGATGAAGCATTCTGCCAGATGGCCTGGGCAGTGTGCTGAGGGAACCGCCCCACTGTGTCCATCACCTTGTTCTCCTGCATGGCATCCCATGATGACCACTGCCTGATGGCCTTGTAGTCAAAGGTGTTAGTTTGAAAGAATATTTCCATGAAGGGCAGCTGGTGTGGGCTGTTGCACAGCAATGGGGCCAGACCAATGCTTCGCAACATGGGGGCAGGTAGAATCTCAGACGTAGTGGTAGTTGGTATCCAGACATTTAGGTTCTTGAAGCATTGAATAATTTAATGGTCACTTTCCAAAATTCTGTAGACTCTAGAACAGTCCTAGCAGATTGGAGGGTAGCTAATGTAAACCCATATTTAATAAAGGAGGTATAGTAACGATGTAATTGTAGAATGATTTGTCTATGTTGTTAATGGCAAAAGTGCTGGGTTTGTTGTATCTGATGTAATAACAGAGCACCGGGAAAGAATGACAGAATTGGAAAAGTCAGCATGGATTTACATGCTCAAATTTTACTTGAAAATTTTAAGTATGTTTCTAGCAGTATGAATGATGGAGAACCAGTGAATGTGGTGATTCTGGATTTTTAGAGGGCTTTTGTCATGTTTTGTAACTCGAAAGGATTCATTGAAATAAAAACATGGGTTTGGGATAACATGTGTACTTAGTTTCTTTTCGTTTGTGAAAGCACTCACATGGTGGCATAATGGTGTATACCATTCACATACTTTCATATATAACCCACAATGAATTGTTAACAAACAAAGAATGTTTAATCAAACAATATACTTAAAGTATTACTCAAGTGTTACTGAAATATTAAATACACAATACTTCTCCCTGATTAGCTATAAACTCCAACTCAACATAGAATGCATCTCAACTCAAATATGTTACGTATTGCTCTCTAGTCATCATATATAGACATCCACTGCATAATAATTTAAAATTGTCCCATTGGGCCTAAACACTTAATCACTATGGAGAATTTCTTACTCTTATGGGATTACATCTTTCCTGATGGGAGAAAGGGACGAGGAACTCAGCAGGCCAGACAGCATCTATGGAAGAAAGTACAGTCAACAGTTCAGGCTGAAACGTCGACCAGTATCTACAGACTTTCTCTTGTTTGTGATTTGACTTACTGGGTTTTCTTTTTTTGCTTTTCATACCATTCTCTGTAAACTCTAGAGACCGGGGTGCATAAAATACTAGGAGATCAGCAGATTCTGAGATACTTAAACCACCCCGTCTAGCACCGAGATCATTCCATAGTCAAGGGCACTTAGATCACATTTCTTCCCCATTCTGATGTTTGGTCTGAAAACCTCTTGACAATGCCTGTATGCTTTTATGCACTGTGTTGTTGCTACACAGTTGGCCGATTAAGTATTTGTATTAGCAAACAGGTGTACATCTAATAATATAAACACTGAGTGCAGATGATCAGATGCAGTGTAACTGTGGATAAATGTGAGGTTATCCACTTTGATTATGATATCAAGAATCCAGGTTATTATCTGAATAGCAATAGATTGGGAAGGAAAATGTTGCAAAAAGACCAGTTGCAGAAGGGAAAGCATACAGGTGCAGCAAAGCTTAGAAATACAAATGGATTGATGACCTTCATGGGGAGGGTAATCCAGGATAGGAGCAGGGTTGCTTTCGTGCAGTTATATAGACTTGGTGAGAACACATGTTGAACACTGTGGGCAGTTTTCATCTTTTAACCTGTGGAGGATTCCTGCTATGAAGAGTGCAGCAAAGGGTGACCAGACCGATTCTTCAGATATAGTACTGATGTATGAAGAGAGATTGTGTCATTTAGTCCAATATTCACATGAGTTAAGAAAAATAAGAGGGGATCTCCTAGAAACATCCAAAATTTTATCAGGATATGTAGATCAGATGCAGGTAGGATGTTCCCAATGGTGAGGGAGATCAGGAGTCACAGGGTAAATTATGTAAAGATGAGCAGAGAAGAAATGTATTCATCCAGATGGTGATGAAAATGTGGAGATGTTAACACCCAAGAAGGCAAATAGGCCAAGTTATTATATACAGTATATTTTAGAAGCAATTACGTACTGTCCTTAGGTCTCGAAGGTCAATGTAAATGTATTAACAAAGTACATATATGTCACCATATACATTTTCTTGCATACATACTCAATAGATCCAATAACCATAATCAAATCCATGAAAGATCATATCAATAGATGTGCAAAAGACAGTTAAATTACAGCAAAGGGAATTACAAATTTGCTGATGACACAAAATTAAATGGAAGTATGAGTAGGCGTGTGAATGCAAAAAGTTTCAAAATGTCATATACACAGAATGAGAAAGTGGACAAGAGCATGACAGTGAATTAACAGTCGTCGTTTCGGGCTGAGACCCTTCATCAGGACTGGAAAGGAAGGGGGCATCAACTGTTTATTTATTTCCATAGATCCAGCCCGATCTGCTGATCTTCTCCAGCATTTGGTGTGCGTTGAACTGGGATTCCAGCATCAGCGGAGTCTCTTCTGTTTAGGATTTGCTGCTCCACTGTGAAGTCTATTCAAGGTATGCCTACCCTGAAGAAGACTAAATCTTCTCAAAGTTCAAAGTACATTTATTATCAAAGTATGCCTATCATATACAACCTTGAGATTCATCTTCTTGCAGGCAGTCATAAAACAAAGAAACTCAATTGGACCCATTTAAAATCACCATCAAACAGCCAACTTGCAAAAGAAAAGAACAGATCATGCAGACAATAAAATAAGTAAACAAATTACACATAGGACATGAAATGCAGAGTCCCTGAAAATGACACCACAGCCATGGAGCCAGTTCAGCACTAAGGTGAGTGACAATGGCTGCAGAGTCAATACAGTGCTGAGGCAAGTAAGGTGCCACGGAGGAGTGAGCTTAACACCGGTTCACCCTTAGCTCTCAGCCTCGATGCCTTAATCTTTTAAATTTGGCTTAGTGAAATCAGCTAAACATTGGTTTGCTTTTCACCTTGAGGCCCTGGCCCCGCCACTTTGAATTGGCCTGAAGTCCACTCCAGCAATGGCCACCACAGCTGTACCTGCATTCTCGAGTGTTCAGTTCGATAAATCTGTCAGGATACCACAAAATGCCAGATCATACAGTTGGGTCAAAAGCATACCTCCCAAGAGGAAACTACAGGCTGCAGACTGCAGTGATAATAGTCCAGAAAAAGTGTAATAGAATGGTTACTAGTTTTGATTGCTGCCCGCAAGGTGCATCATCTTTATCACTAGCTCTTTGATAGGAGTTCAGTGAGATGCTGTCTGACCTGCTGAGTTCCTCCAGCATTTTGTGTGTATTGCTATGGATGCCGCTAGGCGGCTATGCTGTTTTATAATGCACCTTTGTTGATTACAATTTATAGCATTTTAGAGTGTGAAGTCTTCTTGAGACAGCAGTCCCTAATTTTTAGCTCTCTGCCAGGTTCTAGTGTAGTATAAAATTACAAATATCTCACCATGTCTGAACAGAGCCCATTTGTGAACCTGCCTGTGATTCTGGCTTACACACCAAACATTAGATGGAGAAGGGAAAAAAATGTTCTAACTCACCCTTGACTTGTAAGCAAGGCTGACCATGATAGTTGTCAGAAAGGCAAAATAAATTCTTCAATTGTCATTAATTGATAAGTCAACAAGAATGATTAGAATGTAAGTATCCAAGGTGATCAATAGCTAATAAAACAAAAACAAGGAATGATACCATTAACACAAGAGATTCTGCAGATGCTGGACTATTTATTCCCCTCCAAAAAAATTACACTATCAAGATCAAAGTTAAGAATGGTAGAAAAAATAAGAGCAAAAGGCGATAAATAAATCTGAATATGATCATGGCAAACCAAATCTTCTAAGTCAAGTCATAACTGACTGAGTTAATGGATTAGAGAATCTATGAGTCCAAGCAACTTGTAATAAAAAGGAAGCTAAAATGATGCAATATAAGAGAACAGAATATTATGTGCAATGGTTCCATAGACAAGCTAATAGTGATCATTTGAGCTCCTTGAAAAATCTAGTTTTACCCTTCTATCATGGGTTAAAATTGAAGTTTATATTAATTCCAAGTCCTCACAAATTTGTTCAGATCTTAATATAAAATTAATGCTGTATTGCAAATTATTTGGTAATTTCTGATACATTGATTTTGAGGTGTAGGGCTATAATACAATTGAAAACAAATTTATAAATTTATAATTAATATTATTTTAAAAAATGGATGTAGCAACCTTAATGCATGAAATCATTCAAAGGCATTTACATAAAAGGAAGCTATGAAATAGACTGTGTCTATAAGATAAGAAAGCAGCTGAAAAATCTTGGTACAGAGATATGTCTCAAGAAAGGATGTAAGGTGGAGTGGGGATGGAGACATAGTCATCCCAGAGAGTGAAAGGAAGGGAAAGCAGTTTGTGAGGAAATGAGGCTGAGGAAAGGAAATCATTTCTATTAGCTCATTCTTGGGTCAAAAAGAAAAAAATGGCAGTGTCCATGTTTGTCTCTTTAGTGGTATTGAGTGCCATGGGCCAGAAATGGGTTGCATGAAGGAAGTGCATTGTGAGAGACTACTAGATGTTGAGAGTTTAACAATATAGCAGCTAGTGGAGATCGGTGTGACAGGTATTTAGTCTTTGTTTGGTGAGCAAAAGATTGGAGGAGAGGCAATGGTGGCAGATGAACTTCTGGTATCTGTCTTCATGCCAAAGAAATCCTAGACCTTTTTGCACTTGTTATTAAGGCTAAGTGCCTATTCAATAACTATTCAAATTGGAGTAGGGTATATGTTAGAAGGTCCCTTCAATAAGACACGTTACATGAGGTAGTATAAGGAAGAGATCATTGACAACCTGCAGATTAGCAGTGATTTTGGAGAGATGTCAAGTCTATCTATGGTTACCAAAGAAATCCTTTCTTACTTAGGCAGCTGAGAACCTATTCACTTTTACACTTTCCTAGATATATGCGATATTGTTCAAAAGGCAAAAAAGTTGACCAAGCACATTATTTTGAAGTTTAGCTGCATCAAAGCTAAAGAATGTAACTTCCCATGGCCAGGAACTGAAGCTGGGCAAGTCTGAGAATGATAAAAAGATTCATTTTGCAGCTGGCAAATGCTGAGTTGAAATCAAATTGGAATTAGGAAAATAATGCAGTCAGTCTTGACACCAGAGACCTCGGGGCCTGTGCCAGAGGTGGGTATAGATCCAGATTGTTGTCAGTAAATAATGTTTTCATGATACTGTAACAGCAGCACTGGCAAATCTTCAGTGACTCAGAATATGGATAATTCCATAGAGGACAAAGACTACAAGGGAGGTTAAAGACATGCCTTTAATTAGGACCTAGAGGACATGGAAACATTCTGTTGGCTAAGTGGATGGATAGGCATGCTCATATTTTTGTCATTGCTTTTAGTTATTTTTGTTGCCTTTATATAATCCATGTTGGTGACCTTCCCAAAATCTGTGTAATTTTCCAAAGGCACCAAAAAGATCAGAGTAAAGAACACTCCAATTCACTTGAATAGCAGAGTTTCTCATTGGCTCTAGGCTACATGCACATCAGATTCGGTCAGACTCATTTTCACTCAAGAAAGATATTCAGGCACCAAAGTATTGGAAGGTCTAACATGAATTCACAGCATCCAAACAATATTATTGCAGCACCAACTGGAAGTCTAGCCACTCCTTACAAATTTTCATTAAAATTTCCTTTTGCTTTCTATGATTTATTCCACTGTCATATTATGCAAGACCGGCTTCCTTAAATTAATATGATAATAAAACTAGAATTCAGGGTTGTTTGAAAGTTGGTGAAAGGTAAAAATAAAATGAAAGCTGTGGGCATCAAATTCACCGGGTGATTTTGCATCAAGTCCGTAAAGCAGACATTTTGACTGTAAATGCTGGGTCAGGATTTGTTCTGACGAGACTCTGGATGGCATTGATTTAATTCCCTAAGCATCAGAAATTCCATTAGTATTTGCAGATGCTGTTGCGTTCTTATTGCTAAATATTGGCTTTGAATCTTTCTGCCACTAGTGAATTACCCATACCAATGCTACAAGTCCAAACTTACTTTTACAGATCCATCAATATTAGCAAAGGATCAGCCCTTTACTCAAAGGTGAGACTCCAATCACCAGCATGACTTTGAACATAAACATCATCCTATAGCAGGGGTTCCCAACCTGGGTTCCATTGCTTTATTGTATTGGTTCATGGCACTAAAAAGCCTTATAAAGAAGCCACAGGCCCCCAGCCCAGTGAAAGGTCTGAAAAAATACTTTCTCAGCAAATTATTAAAAGTAAACATAATTGAAAACATGGAAATGCACCCAAGAGCTCTTAAAAGCAGCAAACAATTTATTGTGTAATATACAGTATTATTCCTCTAGCAATATACACATAGGATTTGTGGTTGTTCTCTTAGCCAAAGGGGGCTCATTTTGATCACTGGCAGATGCCCTTTTGGTTGAAAACTGTGGAGGAGTGTTTGCAGATATTTCCATTCTGAAGGCCTGAAAATAAATAAACTTCTTAAAGGTCAAAGTTCAGCCTTTTCATATGTTAATATATACAGATCCTAAAAATAGATCTAAAAACACATCGTCCATTAATTCAAAAAGCAAGTCATGTAATAGTTACCTTGGTCCCTTGCAGCTGCTTCATAGAAATGCTGTTCCTGCACCAGATCTGCACATGCAACTTCTGCGAATGGCTAAGGGCTGGTGAAAGACTAAGGTTGACAAAGAACTTGGGCAATTTATAACTTGTCTATCCAAGTTTCTGTGTGGAGGAATCTGGAACTTGGTGGTACTTTCCCATGGAAATACCTGACATATCCCCTGAAAATCTATATCATTACATTGAGAAGTAAAGTAGTTGTTGTTTCCAATCCCCACAATTTACAGTTCCACAACATCAGAAGTGAATTGAAATGAATTAAGTGTGGTGTGTCTGATCCCTGTTAATGGCCTAAATTGGTGGGAGCACTTCAGTTCTGTGGCTTAGAACAGGAGAAAGTTATAATGTGGTGAGTTTTTTTGGCATATATTGGGTAGAGTTGATACGTTGCAGCACATGAAACTGCAGATATATTTTTGTCCCCCTTACTTGTTCCCCAACTGTATACTAGACATCAGTTTTTAAGGAACTATATCTTACTTCATAATTTTGAGGAAGAAGAGTAAAAATGGGAAAAAAAGACTATTGTGAGGCTGCACTCTCTTCCAATCAAGTGGTATTCTGGAACAAATTGCCTGAGGAGTCAGTGAAGGCAGTTTCACTGAGAACATTTAAGAATTTTCTGCATGAATGCTTAAATCTTCAAAGCAGAGAAGGCCATGGGCCAAGTGTTAGAAAATGGAATTAGTATAAAAGTTATTTGAAGTTCAGCATTAACATAGGGGACCAACTCTGACTCCCCAAGGAACACAGGAGTCATTTATATGGCTTTCCAACAGCTAATTAATTGTTTGAATCATATTCCTTCTGAACCAGGGTGTTGAGATGAGTCATTCTAAAGAAATACTCAAAAAACTCCGTTGAAAAACTCAATCTTAGAACCATGAATTTCCAAGGATGCTTACTGAGCAGAAACACATACATTTCTCCCAACTCTTTATTTCAGATCTTTGAAGGAATGTTGTTATAAGCAAGTTTTAGGAAACTTGGCGATAAGTAACTATTTCTACAGAATTATATCCACATGCATATACAAATTGTACATAATCTGCTGAATGACATGAATTTAGTGGTGAAAATGCTTTCCACTCTCATATGTGCTCTATGTACTTATAGTTAAACAACAATCAAACTACTCTTAGCTACTGCAAAAGAATATAATGGTAACAAATGCCTCTGAGAGTGATATCAAGTTACATTTTATGCTCTTCCTAGAAAGATATATTAACTTACTGGAACTTAGTGAGGGTTTTATTTAAAAAGAGATGTGAGGTGATCTCAATGCAAGTTAAGTCATTTTATAAATTGACAGCTGTTAATTCAGAGGCTTAGCCCATTGCTGAATAAGGATTATGCTTACTCTGCCAGTAGTAGGCTCTGATTGCTTGGCATGATCTTTTTGCCCCAAACTTCCACTTCAATCTTAAATTTGGTTTTATTTAGTATAGTTATTTAAGATAATATAGCTTCTTCAATTCAGTAAGTTGTATACCATTCTAGTTTTTATCTGATAGTAATTCCATTGGGAGCATTTTACATCAGAGTCTGTTGGTGTGTTATCATTGTCACATGTACCATGATGCAGTAAAACCCTTATCTTGCGTACAGTTCATACAGATTAGATCGTTACAAGGTACTGCAGGTAAACATAAAGGGTAGATTAAAAAGCTAGTTGTTCAACTTATCATACTAGGGAGTTCAAAAACAATTACATGTTCAAGCTCATAATCCAGGTTGATGCTTCAGTTTAATCCTGAGGAAGTATGGCTTCATTGTGTGGTGTTTTGGAGCAAATGATGATTTAAGGATTTATATACTCTATTTTAAGAAAGCTCTGGCAAGTTTGAAGAGGAAGTTCCTCTGAATATTGGTTTAAATTTCCTTTCAACTAGAGGACAAATTGATCACTTATATTTGTGGGGCTCTGCTAAGAAATGACTGCTCTGTGAGATCCTGATGCAGCAAGATGGCACCTGTATTCTTACTCCCGGTAAATTGGTTAGGTAAATAGCATTCTATCATGCACTTTCAGACTTACACTCCATAAACCAAGTGGACATTACAAGAAGGACTGAGTGTAACAGGAGTAGCAGAGACCTCAATTATCTGTGCAATATTAAAGGTTTATATACAATAACTGTCCATTAATGATGTTGTTTCTTTAATGATTATGTCACGGGCATATCTATCTCAGTGCTCCTCTCCATGTCTCAAAGATACTGCAAGCACTCAACAATTTAACCTTACACCTAAGGCTTTATATTAATATTGTAAAAATAATAAATATAATAATCAATAATTGTTATTGATTTATTAATTATAATCTTGCACTGCCAGGTGAAATTCTCACTGTGGCATTTCCCCAAACTGAATTGTCCAGAACTTTTCACACACATAGTTGGAGAGTATAGTTTGTTTGCATGATACAATAGTTACATGAGGTAACTATTTATCTGAAGGAATAGGTTAGGTCCAATTGATAATCATGAGCAAGAATGCAGTGCTCATTGCTGTTCTCCTTCCCATCCCACAAGGGCAATGAGATTTCTAGTGGTGCCACTTTGGGGTGGAGTGCACTTTACACAAAATGTATGCCAAGCTCAGGTTTGGTGTCTGATCACATGGCCAGCAAAAAGTTCAAATTTCATGGTCCATGCTGACTTCAATAAACCAATCAGGCTACCATTTCTGGCCTACTATCTCAATTGGCATATTTCAATCAGATGCTCCTTTATCAGTCATGAGAGAAATCAGAATGGCAGACAACTGCAAGCTTATTCTCACAGAAATGTGGCTCCAGAACAGGAACCCATGAACCATCAATCCTCAAGCCATGCCACTCAGGGACTTATGCTAACATTATCTTGGGACTGTATGTGCTACTGTAAATATATGTTTCATTTAGCTGTATACCTGTATGGTTGAATGACAAGTAATTTGAACTTGAACTTCCATTTCATGTGGGCAAGTGCCTCATCTGGGTATTGGTGTGTCAGGACACAGTGAAAATTTTGATTTGCATACTGTTCATACAGATCAAATAATTATACAGTGGATTGAGTTAGAATAAGGTAAAACAATAACTATAAAGAATAAAGTGTAAAACCTACTGACAAAGCACAGTGCAGGTAAATAAAAAAGAGCAAGATCATAATACAAAGGGTGATTGATACGTCTGTAGCCTAAAGTAGAAGGAGTCAGTTTTAGAAAACCTAGCACATATATTCTTCATATTCCCCTCCTACATTTACACACTTAGTCCACGCAGCGTGGATCATACGGATCTTGGACCTCCAGAAAGTGTCCACAGATGGGTGATTGATAACTTCGTGGCCTAAGGTAGAAGGAGATGAGTTATACAGCTCTCGTTACATACACATGCAGTTCAACTCTTTGAGTGATTCTGCAGAAAGTTTGAAGTTAATAGCTCATCTGGGGTGATTGATAAATTCATGGCCTAAGGTAGAAGGAGATGAGTTATTAACTTCAAACTTCCTGCATAATCACTCAAAGAGTTGAACTGCATGTGAGCTGTTGAGCTGTCGGGGTGAATGATTAGTTTTTGTTGTACTGCAGATTACGGTCTTTTTTGGGGGCTTTGCTCTGGCTTGCTTGGTGGGTAGTGGGTGCTGATGTTTTTTTCTGAAGTAATTGGGGAAGGGGGAGGGTTGTTGCTTTGCTGCTGCTCTTGAGTGGGGGGTATTTATGGGTACTGACGTTTTTACTGTCACTCATTCTTTGGGGCACTTCTCTTTTTGTGGATGTTTGCAAAGAGCAAGAATTTCAGGTTATATATTGTAAACATTCTCTGATATTAAATGGAACTATTGAACTAAAATCATTCCTAAGACAATGTGATCTGGTGCTCTATAAAGAGCTTTGCATGGAGAATGATGTTATTCCATGTCCCATTAGCAGGAAAATTACTTAAATTGCTTAAGTATGAATCATGCTCAGAATAGCAACAGAGTAAACAAGGAATTTTTGTTATCACTGTTCATTCCGAAAAACTATTGTCTTTCAAAACCATAATGATGTATCTTTATGCAACTAAGTCTTGAGGCATGTGTGCTTTAACATTTTATGAATGTTACTCTCTAGCAAGACAATAACTCAATTAGTCATTAGCATTGTAGAAATAAAATAGTCATATTTTGAGGTTGATCAACGGGCTTATCATTGTTAAGGTACACCCTTACATAGGCAACAGAACATTAAGCACTGTTATTTCACAAGGATGTGAATCTAATGGTGAAGTACTGCAGAGAGTTTCCATCTGATATGTGATTCGTGCTCAGAACTTTCGATGTATTGGGATCTCGTTGAACTCACTGCCTCAGTAAACAGTAAAATAAGCTTTTAAACTATGTTTTTATATTCCCAGCTTTTTACAGATTCTCTTGATTTAGTCCAAGAATTATTTGATTTTCTTGGCAAGGCCTCCAAACCTCTCGCCAATCAATTGTGACATAATATTTTGTTTTCCATTTAATTTGATATGAGATCTCACAGAAGGACATTGTTTCTTTGTTGATTCTGGCTGTGCTACTCAACTGTAGTGCCCTAAACTCATGTCACCTGAAAGTTTGCTAATTGGAAATAGATTAGATCTACTTGCCATTTGTACATCAAAACGTACAGTGGAATGTGTTGTTTGCTTTAAATCAAATGAGGGAGGATTGTGCTGAGGCAGCCTGCAAGTGCTGCCACAATTCTGGGGCCAACATAGCATGCCCACAACTTAGTAACCCTAACTGTTCACCTTTGTAATGTGGGAGGAAACCAGAGCACCCAGAGGAAGTCCATGCAGTCGCTAGGAGAACTGACTACAAGCTCCTTATAGACAGCGGCAGGAATCCAACCCTGTTCAGTGTTCGCTTTTGCTGTAAAGCAATTGCACTAACCACTATGTTACCATGCCACCCTGCACATTTATGATTACAATACATCTTCATTAGATATACTATATGTGATCTGGCTCTTCAAGATGACAAGACAACCAGGACAAGCCATAATCATGCTTGAGCTATTTCCTTAGATAAGGTTTAGATGAGCCATTCCTGCCAAACACTGTGGTGGTGTGGTGTGTGGCTACTTCTCTACAACCTGAGCACCAAACACTAAATAAATGAATAAATATTCTCATAGCTGCCTCTGGATCACACCTTAAAATGCTATCATTTCAATTATCAAGGGGTTTCTCAGCCTGAACATGACAGGATTTCTATGGTGAAGATGTTTGATAGTAATGTGCCTAAGCCAAGGAATGTGAACAATTTTCCACAAATAATGGCAACTAAGATGGGCAGGAATGGTGACTGAGGTTACATGGGGAGCCTTTGATGAACTGACCACCTTAATCCACATTAGATGTGCTAATTCAACCCACATATTCAAAAAACTAAATCTGCAATTGAGAGACTTAGGCAAGGCTGTGTCCCATCTGTGCATTGACTTCCCCACTCAATTGCAGGGTATAGTGCACTTATTATCAAAGGCTGGAATCTTCCACTCCTGCAAACATTTCTTTCCTTTTTACCTCTTGGTATTAGAAGGATTTCTCATCACAGGCTTTGACTGAGGCTTTGCCAATGATTTTGACTTGCATTTACTTAGTGGTTGTGTTGAAGTAAAAAGTCTAAATACACATCACAAGGATATCATTGGACAAACCATAACACTGAGCTGAATACTAGGGCAGATGCTTGATGAATAAGTAGGTTTTAAGGATGGAAGAGAATTAGATAATGAAGAACTTTAGGGAGGGATTCCAGGGTTCAAGGCCTTGGCAGCTGAAGGCACAAGTACCAGTGGTGGATATTTAATACTGGTGTGGTGAAGAAACCTGAACTGAAAGACCTGTGAGCACAAGCAGTTAAATGGTGACCAATTATCAGCACCTATCAGATTTTTTTTGCTTAATATTAACACTTGTACATGAGTTTCATAGAAGTCTTTGGAACGCTATTAATCAAAGAAAAAAACCTATAAGGAGGAGAAGGGAAGAGTGAATGTTGGGAGGAATAAGAAACACTTTTCTAAAACCCTTCTCAGGCCAAGAGAGTGATAGCAATGGTAGTTAATACACTGTGTGCCAGAAATATTTGGCAGGCCTTCACAGAAACATATTGATGTAACTTGTCAAGCCATCAAAACTGCATTATCAACATTCTGGAGCTATTTTAAATATCTCTGGTTGTATATCAGTGCCCGGAAGATTTCTAAGAAATAAGATTTAATGGCCTTGGCTTTTGCAGTCCACGAATCAATCCAAAAGTCTTTAATCCATCACAACCAGTTGGAACATTGAAAGGGATGCTGAAGGAAGGATTTCTTGAGAACTTAGCAACTCTTTCCATGCTGCTTAATCATATGAATGTCATTTTAAAGCTTGGTAGAATTGAATATTTTAATTTTTTGGGTCAGTTGTTGCATATATATGAATGTGCAGATATCTACTAAGACCTCTGAGTGGCATGCTATTATTGCTGAATTACAGTTGCTAGTGTCTGGTTTCAACTTTAGACCAAGGTTATTGCAACTGCTTGACCAAGGTTACTGTGCTTTCTGCATTGGATGTTTACCTAGCTGGCAGTATTTCTTTTTAACTGAATAGAGAAATTGCTGCTTTCCATTTTGAACCTAAAATTCAAGGTGCATTAGATGCTGGGGTCCCAAGGCTTAAGAGAAATTATACCATCCACCTCGCCAACATACTTCCAGTCTACACAAATTCTGTTGCTCCATCAAAACGGACTCATCAGTGCATGACGTCACACCCATACCAGCAGTGACCTTCAGTCAAGCTCTGGGAAGTGAAACGGAGACATTTGCAGTTTGGCCGCAGAGTGCAGTAATGCTTTGAAGCTGAGAGAAACAAGCAATAGTGTTAAGCATGTCATGTTTTGTAAACTCCTTTTCATTGGCTGCAGTTAAGTCACAATAAATTTAGGAATTCCTGAACAAGCTATTAACAAAAGCAAAGTTTCTTGACTCATTTTAGATCCAAGATGGACATATTTTCCATGTTGTGGGGGTTGTGGTAATAGCCATAAGAAACTGATTTACCTTCCCCAATATTGTGCTAAATGTATTGATAAAACAGGGCTTAATTTCTCCCACTTTATATTTATTTATTCTGGGGAAAAGATAATCCAAAGCTTTAGGTTCTTTTGGAGCAGGAGAATGATCTCCCATCAAAGTAATATATGAAGTAGAACTGCCACCCTGGAATAGACAAAAGTAAAAATATATGCAACGGAAATTGTCCAGCATATAGTCCTTTGCTGTACTAATGGACATACCTGCTTCTGAATATTGTTAGAATACAATGGGTTGTTACCCTCTCGCATTGTGGCACAAGCAGCTTCTTTGGATGAGTCAGCTAATTCCCTTGGTGTGACACAACCAAACAAGATAAAATCTGCAGATGCTGGAAATCTGAGCAACACACACAAAATGCCGGAGGAACTTAGCAGTATCTATGGAGAAAAGTACAGTCGACATTTTGGGCTGAAACTCTTTGAAGACGCAGTTAAAGCCACATACAGCATTATTGCCTCGTTATAATCCCAATGGTATACCAGTCATCCTGGGACTTTCATGCAATATATTTGTGAAAGGACAGAAAGCATTAGCAGTTAAAGATGAACAAAGAGGGAGGACAATTTTGGTAATTCCATAAAGGTGAATAAAGGAGAATGTGATGATTACTGGACAAAAGAGAAATAAAGAAAACTGAAGCTGTATGGCTGACAACTGGATAAAGGAAATCGGGGAGAAGGAAGATCAAGAACATGATTAAGTTAGGTCATGACCAGCTTCTTGGCTCAACTTTATTCCACGAAATACTAATGTTATCTAAAAAAACATCTCATGCAGTATTTTCATTCAAAAGTATTCCTTTTGTAAAATTAGATATGCCAGTTTATACATCTAGTTAAAGTTTGATCATTTCAAGTGATAGAAATTTTAAAAGGTCAGTATCCGGGTATATTCAGAAGATCAGGTAGTATCAGCTGTAAGAAAATTATAATTAATGTTTCAAATTGATGACCTTTATGAACTTAAGGCTGACTTGTCAGGGTGTCCTGTAAGGTGGTAACAAGGGAGGTGTGCAGGAATAAGATAGGTCAGCTGGTTGAGTGGTGTCACCACATCAACTTCAGACTCAGCATCAGTAAGACCAAGGAGTTGCTTGTGGACTTCATCAAGGGGAAGTTGGGAGATCATACACCAATGCCCATCGAGGGATCAGTGGGAAAAAGGGTGAGCAGCCTTAGGTTTCTGGATGTCATCATCTCTGAAGATCTGTCTTGGGCACAATACTTTGATGTAACCATGAAGACTCAGCCAGCTCTATCATGGGCAGAACCCTCTTCACCATTGAAGATATCTTCATGAGGTGGTGGCTCGAGATAAAGATAAGCTTTATTTGTCGTATGTACCTTGAACCATACAATGAAATGCGTAATTTACATCAATGACCCACACAGTTTAAATATGTGGTAGTGAGGAAGATCAGCAAAATCTTGAGGTCTATGTCCATCGGACACTTAAAGCTGCTGCACAGGTTGACAGTGTTGTTAAGAAAGCGTATGGTGTGTTGGCCTTCATCAACCATGGGATTGAGTTCAAGAGCTGTGAGGTAATGTTACAGCTAAATAAAAACGTAGTTAGACCCCACTTGGAGTTCTGTGTTCAGTTCTGGTCACCTCATTACAGGAATAATGTGGATACTACAGAGAGAGTGCAGAGGAGATTTACAAGGATGTTGCCTGGATTGGAGAGCATGCCTTATGAGAATAGGTTGAGTGAACTTGGCCTTTTCTCCTTGGAGTGACAGAGGATGAGAGGTGACCTGATGGAGTTATGTAAGATGATGAGATGCATTGGTGTGGATAGCCAGAGGCTTTTTCCCCAGGGCTAAAATGGCTAACACGAGGGGGCATAGTTTTAAGGTGCTTGGAAGTAGGTACAAAGGGGATGTCAGCGGTAAGTTTTTGCACAGAGAGTGAGGGATGTATGGAATGTACTGTCAGCAAAGGTGGTAGAAGCGGATACAATAGGGTCTTTTAAGAGACTCTTAGATAGAGTAGGTACATGGAGCTTAGAAAAATAGAGAGCTATGCAGTAAGGAAATTGAGGCAGCTTCTAGTGTAGGTTAAATGAGCGGCACAACATTGGGCCAAAGGACTTGTAATATGCTGTAGATTTCTATGTTTCTATGTGCTGGGTGCACCCCACCATTGTCATCATGCTTCTGGCACCAAACTAGCATGTCCACACTTACTAACCTTTACTAATCCATACATCCTTGGAATGTGAGAGGAAACTGGAGTCACAGGGAGAATGTAGAAACTCCTTACAGACAGCATTTGCAATTGAACCCCGATCACTTGTGCTGTAAAGCATTACGCTATGCACTGCATTCCCATGCTGAACCATGAAGGCAGCGCCTATCATTATGGATCCTTACCATCCAGCACATGCCCCCTTCTTGGTATTATGATTAGGGAGGAATTTTGGGAGCCTGAAGACACACACTCAACGTTTTATGAATAGCTTCTTCCTTTCTATCATCGTATTTCTGAATAGTTCATGAACCCAAGAACACTATCTCATTATTCTTTTATTTTGCACAATTACATACTTCGTAATTTATAGTAATTTTATGCACCATCCTGCATAGTGATGTCTTGTACTGTAACTGTACTTTAGGCTGGAAAATAAAAATATGAAAGTCATTGGCCCTTTTACTTTGTCTTTCCCTGAGTCTCGGGACCCAAATTGTCCTTCTATGTGAAGGAGTTATTCACAAGCACTTATTTCATACATGGATCAGCATCCAGATATGTGAATTTAACAAGTCTCTGCTGATTCGGTGAGAGTGCTGCTTCCCAATCAAAACCCAGTCTGAATTTTCTTCCGGTAGACGAATGGGATCCTTAGAGACTCATGAGATGTTTCACTCCGAGTCACAAGTCTTTTTAGGTGAGAAGTGGGCTTTAAGAGTTGTTTCAATTGAGATTATTTTTATGCTTGAACTTCTGAAAGACTTTTTGTATTTCTGGCAAACCAGCTTGATGGGATTTAAATCAGTACTGGAGACTTCTAAAGTTCCAATATAAAGTTATAAAACAGAACAGTAAATCACAGGGCAGGTCCTTTGGCTCATGATGTTGTATTGAACAAACTAAATTTGTGACCAAGTGATCAGCTAAATTAATCCCTTCTGTCTACATAGTGCCCTTCCATGTATTACACATACTTAAGAGTCTCTTCAATGTCCCTGTTATATTTGCTTTGACCACTATTTCTGTTAGTACTTTCCAGGCACCCACCACTTTCTCCCATTCTCTTGCACATCTCCTTTGAACTTTTCCCCTCTCACCTTAAATGCATGCCCTCTGGTATAAGATATTTAAACCCTGAACAGAAGATACTTGCTTTCTACTACAGCTATGCCTCTTATAATCTTAAAATCCTTTATCACATCTCCCTTGAACCTCCATTGTTCCAGAGAAAAGTTTGTCTGGCTTCTCCTTACAGCAGATGACCTCTAATCCAGTCAATATCCTGGTAAACACAAGGAAATCTGCAGATGCTGGAAATACAAACAATTCCATCTCCCTCTGGTGCTCCCCCCTCCCCCTTTCTTTCTCCTGAGGCTTTCTGTCCCATGATCCTTTCCCTTCTCCAGCTCTGTATCACTTTCGCCAATCACCTTTCCCGCTCTTAGCTTCATCCCACCCCCTCCAGTCTTCGCCTATCATTTTGCATTTCTCCCTGCCCCTACTACTTTCAAATCTCTTAGTATCTTTCCTTTCAGTTAGTCCTGACGAAGGGTCTCGGCCCAAAACATCGACAGTGTTTCTCCTTACAGATGCTGCTTGGCCTGCTGAGTTCCGCCAGCATTTTGTGAATATCCTGGTAAATCTTTTCTACACGCTTCAAAGCCTCAATGTTCTTCCTGTGATGGGGGTCATCAGAACTGAATACAGGGCCCTGGTGGAAGGCTTTGTCAAATGGTGCAAGCTGAATCACCTGCAGCTCAACATCAGTAAGACAAAGGAGATGGTGATGGACTTTAGGGAGACTAAGCCTGCACTGCTTCATGTTACTATTGATGGGGAGGATGTGGATGTGGTGAGGACCTACAAGTTCCTGGGGTGCATCTGGATGACAGACTTGAGTGGAGCACCAATACAGAGGTTGTGTACAAGAAGGGCCACAGTTGTCTCTACTTCCTGAGGAGACTGTGGAGTATGCAGGCCTCTCCTTCATGTTCCAGCAGTCTGTTGTCTGTAGTACAATCTTCTGTGCAGTGCTGTGCTCGGGCAATGACATCAACGCAGGCAATGCCAACAGGCTCAGTTAAACAGATTAGAAAGGCTGTCTCTGTGATAAGAGTCAAAATGGACACACTGATATAACAAAGGGCCCTAGGGAAAAGCCTGGCAATTCTGAACAATGTTTCTCACCCTCTTGCATGAGACCTTGGCTGAACAGAAGAGCAATTTTAGTAATAGACTAAGACAACTGTGTTACTCCAGAGTGCTGTATGCGGTCATTCTTACCCTTGGCCATTAGACTCTATAATGAGTCAACCTACAGCCGAGGAAGTGATGACCCCCTCCTGTTAGACTGTTTGAGGTAAATTTGTTTTTATTCTTTCTAACTTCTCTTCTAATGCCTGTATATCTATACACTTATAATGCTACTGTGAATCTGTAATTTCCTTTGGGATCAATAAAGTATCTATCTATCTATCTATCTATATCTCTATCAATCTATCTACTCTGTGTGTGTGTGTGTGTGTGTGTGTGTGTGTGTGTGTGTGTGTGTGTGTGTGTATTTATATATATAGGGGTGTCTAGGGAGGGGTAGCACTTCTGGACAAAGAGCTTGTCGTGTCCATTCTGGAGCAGCTCACTCATCTTTGGTCCCCACTGGACACTCAGAACTCACCTGTGGCTCCAAGTAGCTGTTTGCATGAGACAGTGGCCTCACCCCGATACACTGCTTTAACAGGCAAGTAAAACCAGGTAAGCGTGGCCAGTGGCCTCATACCCCAGTGAGACAGAGACATGCCTCTCCTAGCATGCAAAATCAACTCCGGTGGGTTCAGTGGATCTACAGTGAGATCCAACGGCCAGGAGGGTAGTACTGCAATGCTCCATGGAGAGCGACGGGCAAGACAGGGTACCGAAGACATCATGGTCATCCATTGCAGCCAAGGAAGACCCAGTTTGTGATGCTTGCTCATACCACTCGACCCACACCTCTGAGATGAAGAGAGTGGAATTGCCCCAATGCTTTTCCACTTTAAAAACTCTCCTACACAGATTTTCTGTCATCATCAAGACATGATGGACAAGCGCCATATATACCTTTAGTATATCTATACCTATTAATCTATATATAATAATATATATATAAATAAAATATTGTCAACCTATATTCCACTTTCTCTATAGTTGTACTATTTTATTCTCAGAATTGGATTTGTGTTTATTATCGCTCTGTATGTAACCATAATGCTTTATTCTGTACTCTGTCATTGTTCTACCTTGTACTAACTCAATGCATTATTGTAATGAATGATCTGTATGAACAGTAAGCAAAACTAGTCTTTCACCGTACTCTGTACATATGACAATAATAAACCAATTTACCAATTAGCCCACTTAATTCCTCAAAGTCTAGCTTCTACTTTTAGTTGACATCTATCCTCCTCTGCTGATGTCCTGACTATTAATAAATTGTGTACATTCATAATAAATATGTGGTTTCCACATTCTATTTAAAATTTGCCAATTACTGATCACGTTTACCCAACAACCAAATTTTCTAAGTTATTCATCTCGGTAACTTGGCATTTAACAGCATTTTTTTTAGTTCCCAAGTCATAAATATTGCCTTTTCTTTTTATTGTAAAGGTATATTAAATGTATTCAAGCTTTTTCAGTTCTTACAGTATTGCTAATTTGAATATTTATGGTAAACCTTTTGCTTTTCAGTTTAATTTTGTATATCACTTACTATTAATTTTCAGTTGTGTAGCCTGGTCAAATATTATACGTGACATAATTACAGTCCACTTTTGAATATTTTGCCCTCCTGATCAGCCCAAATTTAGATTTTTTATCCTGCAGTAGCTGCATTGCTTTTCAATCAACAAAGAACAAATTGGACTACACATTTCTGGTTCACAGACTCTTGGCAATAATGATCAAGGAAGGCAAAGACTAGTTTCATACAGGATCTGAGGTCATAGACTGTGATAATAATAGAATCAGCTTACTCTTGTAATCTGACAGCCAGTCGAAGAATATAATTGGTTAAAAGAAAGCCTATTCTGCTTGGCAGCAGGAACTTTGTGTGTCAGGTGAAGTGTAATAAAGGTATAGAATAACAAATTGATTTTTGAAGTAACTGATTGAGCATATCTTGAATAATGAGTCTGGTTATAAAAATAGTGTTAAACAAGGCCCGGTTGCTAACATTCCTGCCTCTGTCAGAAAGTCATGGTTCAAATCTTTTAACAGAATAATTGGAGAACAAAAATCTAGACTGAATGTATCACTGCCTGAAGTGAAGTCTTTTGAATGAGATGTTTAATAGCTCCACCACCCTTAAGTAGATACAAAACATTCCAAAACACTATTTTTAGACCTTCAGTAGAACCAAATGTGATCATTTGAAAAATATCACTTCATTGTTTGTGGGTAGATGTGGTAAATAAATAAATAAATAAATAAATACATACATATTATTTACATAATTCTTAAATGACAACAGTGACCAGAGCTTGAAATAATTACATTAGTTTATGGGCATTTCGGAAATCCTGATTTACTAATAATATGCAAATATAATGCATTTTTAGTCATAACGTTCCAGAAAATATAATTTTAAACGGAGCAGCTGGTGAAATATGCTTTAGTATATCATGTTGTAACAGTTGGCCTTAGGTAAAGTACATTTGGTATACATCTTAGCCCCAATATTGCTGAGAAATGTTGGCAATTCCAGACCAAAGCTGAGTTTTTGATTTAATTTTCACATATCCCAAGCAAACAAAGTCCAAAGTTGCTGGCTGAGTTTCACCATCCATTCTTTCTTTCTGGTCTAATGGCAGAGATCCGTCTTCCGGGGTTCCCTCAGCACCTAACCTGTAGAATTAGCTCCTGGATCTTTCAACAGTTTGCTCTTGTTCTGTGACCTATTTTATTTCAGGGGGATAGGTATTATCCCCCTGAAGGGGGATAGGGGATAGGGGATCTACCAAGGGGATAGGTATTAGGTTTTGAGGTTTGAGGAAGAAAAGAAAAAACTGAAGTTGATTTGCTTTCCTCTGAAAATAGTTACTTATGATTTATTTAATGAAAATTGTTTTTATGTATTTTAGTTTACTTTCTCTTACTTTAATTATTTAGCTAAGTTATTAGCTACTGTTTACTCTTTGAGCTGCATGAAAATATGGAATTTCATTGCACTGTGGTGTATATGCCAATAAACCAGTCTGAATTTGAACTGTTTCAAGTTTGTCAGATTTTTAGTCAACTTTGTCTGTCTCTGATATTTAGAAACTTGGAAAATTCCCAACGTTTTTGTTAGCTGATGATGTTAATAGTAAGGAAACTTCAGGCATGAGGTTTCTCTATTGCATATAAAACAAACCATCCACATCTGGACTCAAGAAGTTCAAGTGAATGGTGATTGCAGGTGGAAGATCAATAGCAGGAAGTTCCATCCTCGTTTACAATGGCACTTATGAAATTCTCTGGATTAAAATATATAGCTGGAATTTCATATGCAGTTTCCCAATAACTACAGCATAAGTGTGGAATTAAACTATGTTTTTTTCAAGAAAATTATTTGGCATGAATACATTTGTACTATTTTCAACAGCTGTTAGTCCATGTGCAGGATGTGCACTGCGTTTTCATTGGTACTACATTTGTTGCCCCTGCTGAAAATGGTCAGGGATAAAGATGAATCCATATCCAATGCTTTTAGAATCACAGACATAGAGAAATACAGCATAGATATCGGCCTTTTGGCCAACAAGACCCAGACAACCACAATGTCTGCTAGTCCCAATTTCCTGCATTCGCCACATATCCCTCGAAGCCCTGCCCCTCTATGTACCTATGCAAGTATTTGTTAAATGGTACTATTGTGCCTGCCTCCACCACTTCTCTGGTAACTTGTTCCAACTCCTGCATGAAAAGATTCAAAGTTCAAAGGACATTTATTATCAAAGTACATATATGTCAGCATTTACAACCCAGAGATTCATTTTCTTGCAGATATACTCAATAATCCATAATAGAATAACAATCTTAATAGAATTAATGAAAGACTGCACTCAACTTGGTTCTTCAAACATTGTGCAAAAGGCAAAAAAGAATGCAAATGCAAAAAGAAATAGATGATAATAACAAATAACTGAACAATAAATATCAAGAGCATGAGGTGAAACTGGAAGATTGGGAAAACTTTAAAAAGCAACAAAGAACCATTAAGCGAGCAATAAGGAAAGGGAAGATAGATTATGAAAAAAAAACTAGCACAAAATATAAAAACGGATAGTAAAAGTTTTGATAATTATATGAAGTGGAAAAGAGTGGCTAAGGTGAATTTAGGTCCCTTGGATGACAGAAAGAGGAATTGATATTGGGTAAAGAGGAAATGCCGAGGCTTTGAATGACTTTATTGTGTCAGTCTTCACAGTGGAGGACATGTCTAACATACCAAAGAGAGATGTTATGGATGTGATGGAAGGGGAGGACCTCAATACAGTAGCTATCACCAAAGAGGTAGTGTAGGCCTGAAGATAGACAGGTCCCCGGTCCAAATGAAATGCATCTCAGTAAGAAATGGTAGAAGTTATAGTAGATGCTTTGGAGTACTGCATGCAGTTCTGGTCTCCTTACTTGAGAAAGAATACACTGGCTTTGGAGGCAGTGCAAAGGAAGTTTACCAGGTTGATTCCAGAGATGAGAGGGTTAGACTATGAGGAGAGATTGAGTCGCCTGGGGCTGTGCTCACCGGAATTCAGAAGAATGAGAGATCTTATAGAAACATATAAAATTGTGAGATAGATAGACAACATAGAGGCAGGAAAGTTGTTTCCACTGACATGTGAGACTACAAATAAGGGACATAGCCTCAAGAGTCAGGAGAGTAGATTTAGGATGGAGATGGGGAGAACTGCTTTTCCCAGAGAGCGGTGAATCTGTGGAATTCTCTGCCCAATGAAGCAGTGGAGACTACCACAGTAAATAGATTTAAGACAAGGTTGGATAGATTTTTGCATAGTAGGGGAATTAAGGATTATGGGGAAAGGGCAGGTAAATGGATATGAGTCCATGGACAGATCAGCCATGATCTTATTGAATAATGGAGTAGACTCGATGGGCCAGATGGCCTACTCTTGCTCCTATTTCTTATGTTCCTATGTCCTTGATGAGGGTAGGGCAATGAATGTTTGATACATAGAACTTAGTAAACATTTTAACAAGTTCTCTTGTGGTCTGTTTGTCCAAAAGATTAAATCACATGGGATATTGAGTTGGTAAAATGGATCCAAAATTGGCATAGTTGTGGATAGTGAGGAAGGTTATTAAAGAATTAGTTGGAAACTGGCAGATGGATTTTAATCCAGAAAAGAGTGAAGTGTTGCACTTTTGGAGGTGCAACTAGTCTTTTCCTACTAGTCTTCCTCGAGAATCAATCTCACCTCCAACCTGTTTGGAAAGCAACAGGCAACGTAGACACGGCTGTTCTCCAGAACTCCCTATGATACAGAGCAGTATTAATTTCACCCACCTTATATTGGAAATATACGGTAACCACAACAAAGTTCACTCCCTTGATTTACCATTGATCTGTGATCATATGCGGAAGATTTTAATGAGGAGTGCCACATAGCTCACGATGTACTATCCAATACATCAATCCAGTGTAGAGGGGCCTGTTCCTATTCCTGTTCTATGTTCTATGTTTTAATGTGCTTTCAAACTTTTAGCCAGATTATTTGGTTAATGTCAAAGAATTGACTATTCTTTATCCACCTGGCTTCTAACTCCAGGGACACTGCATGCCAAAGGAAAGCAAAATAGTAGTGTGTCAACCTTGGGTGTGCCATGAGAGGAAAGTAGGAAAAGTTGAAGAAGAAAAAGAAGAGGGTGGAGAAGGAGAAGAAGAGGATAGAGACAACCTCATACCCCTGATCTGGTTGCTGTGTCAGGGAGAAGCTGATCTCATTACACTTTTAGTGAGGAAATGGTTGAAATCCACAGGCCAAATGCAGAATCTATTGTCAACATTAAGGGTTGGAATGATAAGGAACAAACAATATTCATTATACACAAGTGTGAAGCTATAATCATGTTTGAGATGACAGTGTCTAATTACTTATCCTTAACAGTTAATGGCATTACATTTACAGTTTGAGTAAAAACTGAACTGGACCAGCAGCTTAAAGTGAAGGATCGACTTTATTTGCCGTTTATATTTACATGCAGTATGAAATTATGGTGTCTTGGCACTACATGCAGTGAAAAATGACAAAACTCAACAATTACTGTATACAGAATAAAAATTGGATAAAAATTAAAAGTGCAGAAATACACAAATACCAGCGTGTAATTACAGCGTAACAGCTTTATGAAAAGTGGTTTAAGGTGTTCACAGTTCAGAGCAGTCAATGAGGTAAAAGGTAGAGGGGCTGGGTAAATAGAATGATTGTGCTTTCCAGAAGAGAGCTTTTTGAAAAGGCAGTTTGTTGGGTGGGTAATGCCTGTGACTATAAGAATATATCAGAGACTATGTACTTTGCAACTCCTGATTCCTTAAATCTTTCTTACCCCGACATCTCCTCTGTACCTACTTCCAAGTACATTAAAACTGTGCCCTCTTGTGCCAGCCATTTCAGCCCTGGGGAAAAGTCTTTGACTATCCACACGATCAATGCCTCTCATCACCTTATACACTTCTATCGGGTCACCTCCCATCCTCTGTCACTCCAAGGAGAAAAGGCCGAGCCCACTCAACCTATTTTCATAAAGCATGCTCCTCAATCCAGGCAACAGCCTTGTAAATCTCCCATGCACCCCCTCCATGGCCCCCACATCCCTCCCGCAGTGAGGCGACCAGAACTGAGTACAGTCCCTTGATAGTCAACCAAACACAAAGCATAAACTTCACATCATTTTGTCATCATGTCAGACTAGGCTCTAAAACTAAAGCCACAATCAATTTTGGTGGTTGTGAATTATGCCAATATTGCACCCCTAACATTATACTACACAATCCACCCCCAAAATTCACCAAAACATGCACTTTCAGCCTGTTCAGAGCTCAGATGAACTTGGGTCCTATGTTACATGGATGGAGTAACAGTAGGTGTCTCTGGTTAGTCCAGAGATATTTTGATCGACTTATGGTCATGTTGTGATGCCAGGAGCATGACAGAATCCTCCAACTCTTGCTGGGTCAGTTTAAGGCGATCTCCTGAACTACATTCAGGTTACCCCTCCTATCTATGGTAGAAGTCTTTACTCTCCATTTCAAAATACAGAAAGGGTTATACTAATGGGATGCTGGTGTACATCATAGTGAATGAAAATGAATGAGACCAAGTGTAGGTCACCAGGAAACCAAGAATGCTGAACAGCACGATGGGAGGTAGGAATAGATACAAAGGAACTGAATTTACTGAGGAGGGTGGAACGCTGCTGAAAAGCCAAACAAGCGATTGTGCCTAGCCCTTGTAACAGCTGCCCAGAAACCAATTCAGCTATAGATGACTGCAGGAGGCATGAGCCCCAGCAGCACCCACGGGAGACGATCATACCATCACTCATCCACCAGGGAAGCCCTCCAGCAGCCTTTATGGAGTGGTGAAACCATTCACGTTGCACTGCAGATGATAGTTTTTGTTTCGATGTCGTCACACGCCAGAGGTCTGGTGTGAATTGGGGTCCGCATTCAGAGGAAATATCAGATGTGGTGCCAAACCGAGCAACCAAGGCACTAATGAAACCCCGTGCTACATCTGTAGTATTGTTGATGCAAGAAGAATGGTCTCTGACCACCTGATGGTAATTCCCACCATGGTAAGGAGGAGTGTGAAACTGCAGGAGGGAGGAAGGGACAAACCAGCTCCACATTGCCAATGGTCAAACCGTTGCTTAGGGATCTCAAAAGGAACCAATGGTGCCCAAACATGACGGTTAATTTTCACCCCCTTGCACTCAACACAGCCCATACTCTGATCATGCACATCCTTTCTCAGCCCACGCCACACAAACGAGTGCAACCAGTTTCTGTGAGGTGTTCTGGCCGAGTTGCGAGAGGCTTTGAATGGAGATAAAAGCAGAAGCCCTCCAGTGTAGCGATATGATGTGGCATTGCGTGTCGCGCAGGAGAGAAACCCCAGCTTCCCTGAGTTAATGTCAGCAAACAGCAAACTGTCACTGCTTTTCAGTGCACCTGCAGCTCCAGGTCATGAGCTTCATCGACTGTCATGCTGGTATGATCAACTCCAATGTGTACGGACTCGATGACCGGCAATCTAACTCAGCATTATTGTTCCCTTGAATGTGCTGTTAACTCTGATATGCAGGCCAGGTGGTATTGCTGCATGCAGGCAAAGGGCCTGATATTTTGACCATTGCATGCAGGAGAGGTTCATGGTCAGCCTGGATGAAGTCCCATGTGCAACATCGCCCACTGAAGCTGAGTATCACCCATTGTGTCCCGTAAGTCCGGATTGTGCTGCTGTTGGCGGCCTCCAGGGAGGTTATGTTGCTCTTTGCCTTCTCATCAATAGACGATGCAAGCAGCAGACTCACATGAGCATCTGCGTCACTCTGAAAGAGTATCCATAAAGAACAGTAGATAAAACTGGCAGCTGGAACACAGTTTTCACAAACCTCTGATATCCTGATGCACTGGCACTGTCGAAGCTGCAAGGTGGTCGGCACTTCCCCGTATTCATACCAAAGCGAGTGTGATAAAAGCACACACACAGTGCTGTCTGTCTCTCAGCCGTGGGCATGTGTGTGTTCGAGGCCCCATGCACTGGGCTTATTGAGGTTGAGAAAGGGGGAGGAATTATACACCTCTGCCTTGCTGAGTGAAACTTTCAGCGATTTTAGCCAACTCCCTAGAGTAATTTATGGTTCTATTAGCAAGAGGTTTGCAAATTTGGTCAGGTATTTGCAACATAGAAATACAGAGAATCTACAGCACAATACAGGCCTTTCGGCCCACAATGCTGTGCCCAACATGTATTTACTTTAGAAAGTACCTAGGGATACCCATAGCCCTCTAGTTTTCTAAGCTCCATGTACCTATCCAGGAATCTCTTAAAAGACCCTATCGTATCCGCCTCCACCACCGTCGCTGTCAGCCCATTCCACGCACTCATCATTCTGCGTAAAAAACTTACCCCTGTCATCTCCTCTGTACTTACTTCCAAGCACCTTAAACCTGTGTCCTCTTGTGTTAGCCTCAGATTCAGATTGATTTTTTTTATCACTTCTACATCCAAAACATACAGTAAAATGTTTGTTGCTTGCCTAGAAGAGTGGACAACCAAAAGATTAATGAAGGTCATTCCCTCTGCTTCTGGTGTATCATGGTTCAGGTGTGAATGATTTATAAACTGCACTGCTGCAAGTTTCTCCAGAGCCTTTGATATCACCTGCCATAAGTAATATCTACCATTTAGGAATCTAACGTTGGTCAGCAGGGAGAATCCATCAGCTTTGGTTTGATTCCAAGTCACACACCAGTCTATCTGTCCATCATCACGTGGGCAAAGTTTTGGAATCCCTCAGAGAAGGGAAATACATTCTCCACAAGGATCACAGAAGTTCCTTCTCACATACTCAGGGGCACTCAGGGATGACCAATGCCATATTTTATGAGTAAATACAGATAACAGGATCTCTATTGACAACTCTGTGCCAGTCTGTGTGCTTAGTGCTGGGTGGGGCATATGCCTGGGTTCAGTGCAATCAGCAGTCTGTACAGCTCGCAACCTCAATTTTCTCTGAACAGAGTCTATTTAAGTAATAGAGGACACTGAACTTTTGAAAGAAACTTCTCCCATTTTCTTTTGCTAAACGTGCAAGGAATAGAGGATGAATTGTGGACTTCAGTTTATTCTTAGTCACATATAGCAGCATGGTCAGTCAGCCTGATTGACAACTGAATTATCCAATCATGCCACTTTATTACTCTGTTCACTCAGTCTCAGAATAGCATTGTAACCAAAAAAAAGTATAGAGAACTGCTCACTATGCTATAGACTTTCACTTCCTTATTTTCTGTAATAGTTCATTCCAGGTGTCACAGGAGACGACAGATGCTAGGATCTGGAGCCAAAAATAAGCTGTTGTTAGGTAGCATCTAAGGAAGGAAATGAACAGTCGATCTGTCAGGACAAGATCCTTCTTCTGGACTGAAAGAGTAGAGATGAAATGGCCTGTATGGAGAAGTGAGGGGAAGAGGTGGAGCAAGACCTGGCAAGAATAGGTGATAGACAGTTGGAGTGGGGTGAGAGTGTGGGGAGAACCAGCATGAACATCTTCACTCTCCACAACACTGAACACTGGACAACATTGAACACAATCAATAGCTGACTTTCAAGGACACGCTATCAATAGTGTGACCACAGTAAGTGATGCTTGGTTTCAAGAATCATACCAGTTGGTTGTGCTCTGACTACATAATCTTCTAATCATTTTAACACTTGAGATTTTAGAGATCTCCCTTGTCATCTTTACCAGAACAATGATGTTACCCAGGTAAATCTAAGTGCCTGGACAGCCTTGCAGCACCTGGTCCATTGCCTTATGCCAGAGTGCAGGTTGTTGTTTTTCACTGTTACGAATATCATTCTCAATAGGACATATCTTTTCTCTAGTATAAGTTCTTGGTTAGATATCTATGGGCTTCAGTTCAATATTCTTTGAAATACCATTCAAACCCCATTTGTGGAATGACTGAAACAGCTGAACCAGTGTCCAGATCCATTTTAATTAATTTACCATTCACTTTTGGCATAAGTCATATTACTTGACTTCTGATATTTTTCACATTGTAAATCTCAAGGCTGCCAGTCCTGTGTCACTCTCTTCATTATCAGATTTTTCATCAACAGCATGCAAATTAGTGCTCTTTTTGAAAATTTGATGTTATTTTCTTCTCTATGTAGTGGATTTATTTTTGTCTGTCTGACATGCTCTTCATATGTGTCCTACACAGACAATTTGTTCAGCTGCACAAGTTTCTGTTCAGTCATTGTAATTTTGTTCAATCTCATTTTCAGTCCTGACTGCAACTCAATTATGTCTCTGGCTGCTGTTTCCATTGATACAGTGAATTTAACTGCTCTTTTAAATTTGAGTGGTGCTTCAGTTAGAAGCCATTTTTGAATGTTTTCTTGTGAATTTCCACAAACTAAACAAGCTCTCATTGTTTCATTAAGCCCATCACTGAAATGACAATGCTTAGATGACCTCTTCAGTACACCGAAATGGACTCCATTTGATTCCACTAAAGTGTTCTGCAATCAACAATGCTTTTGGTTCTAAATGTTCCTGCATTGCCTTCACGATATCAACAAAACTCATTTGGTTGGTTTGTTTGGATCAGTCAATCTTCTAAGCAAATTGTATGCTTTTCCACCAATTGCACTCAGAAAAACTTGCACTCACTTCACATTGGCTATTTCATTTGTTTCAAAATACAGCTCAATTCACTCAGTATATATATATTCCAGTTTTCTCTTTTGCAATGGAACACATCTATCTATCTGATGTAGCCAGCCATTTCTGTTTTATTTATTTATTATTACAGTATTATCATCCTGTGCTTACTGTTTATGAACATATAAATTTTGTCAATGTCTGCCTTTTTAACTCAACCGTCTCTCCCAGTTCTGGAAAAACGTGCTGCACTTTTTAAAACTTGATTGTGTCTCTCCCCTTGCAAAGGAAAAAAAAAATATGTAGAACTTCAACAGGTTTGTAGCCATCTTGGGTTCATTTTAAAACTTACTTGTTGCCATTGTTATGCCTTTTAACTCCAAAACATCAAACTAATTGAAAGAAAAACATGGAGCCAGGGATAACTTGTGTAAGTTTAGCTTTTACTTTAGAGACTCATGCACTTACGATGTGTTGGCATAATGCTGTATACCATTCACATTCTTTTGCATGTAACCATAATGTAAACAACAAAGAATGCTTAATCAAACAATATATTTACAATATTATTCAAATATTACTGAAATATTAATAAACACAACATCTTCTAGCTCTCCTAAGTCCCATCTTAAGCTCCTTCCTGACTACCTTATAACTCTCATGTCCTTTCTGATCTTTGGTTTCTGAACCTTAAAAATACTTTCTTCTTCATCTTGAGTAAATGCTCTACCTCTCTTTTCAACCTTGGTTCCTTCCTCCTGCCCTCCTTTTCCTGCCCCAATGGAACAAATCTATCCAGAGCCTCATGAAAATGCTGCTTACTCGGCCTCCACATTTCTGTTGTGCATTTATCTGAGTACATTTGTTCCCAATTTACGCTCAATTCCTGCCTAATAGCATCAAAAGTCCTCCCCCAAATAAATATTTTCCTATATTATATACTCCTATCCTTGTCCGAGGCTAAACTAAAGGTCAGGGAGTTATGGTCACTGTCTTCACATACTCATCCACTGAGAGATCTGTCACATAACAAGATTTATTGCTTAGTGCTAGATCAAGTGTGGCCTCTCCTCTGATAGACCTATTCACATATCGTGCCAGGAATCCTTTCTGAACACACCTAACAAATTCTGTCTCTATCCAAACCCCTTGCATTCAGGAGATGCCAATCAGTATTCAGAAAATCTAAGTCACCCATAACAAAATAAAAGCATTCCAAAATCTGCTTGTTGATCTGCTCCTCAAAGACCCTATTGCTAATGGAGGCCTTATAGAATACTCCCAGTAGAATGATTGCTCCCTTTCTGTTTCTGACTTCCACCTACACTGACTCAGCCAATGACCCCTCCTCAACATCCCTCCCTTTCTGCAGTTGTGTTACAATTCCTGATTAGCACTGCCACATCCCCACCTCTTTTACCTCTTTCCCTCTCCCTTTTGAAACATGTAACCCCCATAACATCCAGCAGCCATTCCTGCTCTTATGGCAGCCAAGTCGCTATAAGGGCCACCGTTCTGTATTTCCATGCTCTAAATTCATTGCCCTTGTTCCTGATACTTCTTGCTTTAAAGTAAACATAATCTTCAGAGGATGCAATCAATTTGTGCTTCATGGAGTCACTACCTCACCAATCTTCAACTCCAACCAGGTGGCTTGAAGAAGATTTAGCCTCCATCATCCAAGTAATCTGCTGGCAGACAGGTTGTCACACAACTGTGAGAACTCAAACTCCTTATGAACACTGAAAGCTCAAACAATGGTGACTTTAACTATAGATCTCAGACTACAGGTAACTTCCGCTTGCCCTAAAATGGAAGTTGAGATGTCAGCTATCCTACACATTTTGATTATGGCTGCAACTATTGAAGTGGAGTTGGTGGCCAATTTCATATCTGGAGGAGAAAACATTTCCAGCTTCAGTGCAAAGCCATGTGCATGGCAGGAGATGGCTTCTAATTCCCCTTGAAGTTTGATCTTTCAAGCAGGTATGGCAAGAACCCAAGAATTTCATTCTGCAAACCCATCCATCTCTAAATTTGGATTATTCAATTAAGATCTTCTTCTGAGTCTTCCAACATATATCTCACATGCAATCCTAACCTTCAGAGTGCTAATAACTGGGCTAACATTCCTTGGCTGCTATCCACTCTTGCTCAGTGACTCACTAGATGTAGTTTACCTCTTTAAGCTACCATCTCCAATGCCAGTAGCATTGCAGCTGGGTGTGGTAGTCAAATCACATGACAAGCTGTTGTCTACTTTTCTCTCTTCTGTAGTCAGTTAACATAGGACTTCTCAACAAATAGAAAAGAAGAAGAGGCATGAGAAGGTATTAGTGAGGGACGGTAGATGGGCATGTTTAAGGAATTAAGGTACTGTAAATAGAACGACTTACTGGCATCTTCAGTGACCTGTGTACTACTTATCAGTGGACGCTCTATTGGCTACTCCAGTGCTACTAAGCACTCTCTCCTCCTGAACAGAATACTATTGGGTGCTGGCCACTCTCCCTGAAAGATTCTCTTTGCTAATGCTATGTGCAGCCATCTCCTGCAAGAAAGAGAGCATTATCTTAGTTCCTGCCTGACAAGTGTTGATCAGTCTGTCCTGATGAAGGGTCCTGGCCTGAAATGTCAACTCTTTATTCCTTTCTGTTGATGCTGTCTTACCTGCTGAATTTCTCCAGCACTTTGTGTGTTGCTCTGGATTTTCAGCACTTGCAAAATCTCTTGTGTTTTTGATGAATTCAATATGTCATGTGGCTGCTCACACATACTAGCAGCGTGACTCTCGTACTAATGATAAAGGTGTGACATTGTGATGGATACACAAGAACTACAGAAGTACTGTATTTTGATTGACTGATCTAATTGTTTACAAAGTTGGATGGCCATGTCCACACAAGTGTGGTCTTACATTTTCTGTGGCACTGCATTCATGTCCTTGGCTCTTCATTCCTAGTATTGGTCACTTGTCAATGCTCCTTGAGTATTGGTCAAGAGGACTTCCTGGGTACCTACAGTTAGGGAACCTCTCTTTCCTCTCTACATCTGTTGACCAAAGCCTTTACATCCAACTTTTTTGTGTGCCCAGTCTCACCCCTGCTTTGATAACTTTTCCAACAAGCTGCCAATACAATTAGCTGTGTATGCTAGATCTTTTCTCAGTTTGCTGATTTTACAGGTCTCCTATCTGCCAATATGACTGCTGGTTTTACTGTATACCTTTGAGGAGAGGTGTTTACAGAATAATGAGCGATTAACAGCTGTAATGAAAAAGAAACCAGCTAATATATCATGGTTTTGTGATAAAGTGTCAAATGTTAAATAAACAGAGCCGATTACATTAGGGCAAATTTTCTGTGTGCGTGCTGGAGAACCCCAGCTGCTGCCAGCAAGCGATGGCAGTCAGTGTCCTGCCTTGTGTTCAAGACTTGGACAACAGCTGTGAAACCTCCCTGAGCCTCCTTGATGGTGGGCTTAATGGACGAATTGTACTATTTTAGTTCAAAATGTTAAAATATATTACCAATTCCTGTTGTAATGAATGGAATGTGCTGAACACCTGAATTGTTTTTTTTTAGCAGTTTCATGCCTGTTGATGCCATTGTAATTATCTTTATAGTGCTGTGAAAACTCCAGCCTTTCTGCGGTGGGATGAAAGTGCACTATTGAAATGGGCTGGCAGTATAGGCAGCCATGAGTAGTAGTAAGAAATACATTGCAATCTTAATGGAAAGCACAGATTTCATATGTAAAACATCAAAGATATACTATAAATGCTGCACAATACTTTTTAGATTATGTGCCCTGTGCACAGCATGACCCACTCACATTCATGTCGTACAATATTGCAGTCAGTACAGCTAGGCCGTTTCAACTCTTCCTTGTTCGGTAAGTGTGCTTAAAGCCGACATGAAAAGTCACCCCCATACGATAAATTCATTTCCCTGCATCTGCTTCTTTTATTAAAATCTACTTGAAATTATCATTCAATTAAACAAGAGAAAATCTGTACGTGCTGGAAATCAAAGTAATACACACAAAATGCAGCAGGAACTGAGCAGGCCAGGCAGCATCTATGGAAAAGAGTAAACAGTTAACATACAACCATGAGGAATTCTGCAGATGCTGGAAATTCAAACAACACACACAAAATGCTGGTGGAACACAGCAGGCCAGGCAGCATCTATAGGGAGAAGCACTGTCGATGTTCCGGGTCGAGACCCTTCGTCCTGACTGACTGCCTGGCCTGCTGTGTTCCACCAGCATTTTATGTGTGTTGTTTGAAACAGTTAACATGTTGGGCCAAAACCCTTCATTGGAAGTTCTTCCAGCATTTTGGGCCTGGTGGTATACAGTATGCTTTCAGGCTTTCTGTCTTCTGCCTGATTGGAGAGTGGTGAAGACAGAGTGCCCTTGGTGGACAGGGTCCTGGGTGATATGGCTGTTTTTCTGAGATTGCAAGAAGTGTACTCAGAGTCACTGGAGAAGGAGCTGGTTTTTGTGATGTGCTGAGCTGTGTCTAAAACTCTGCAGTTTCTTGAGTACTCAGGCAACGCAATAAGTTTTTTTTTGCTTTTTATTTGTTTACTTGTGGATTGTTTGTACTTTTTGAGTCTATGTACTCCAAATGTCACAGTTAATAGGAGCGAAGAGTTAGCTGCAAAATTCTCCGCAGTGACACAGTTACAGCCATTCATTGTTTTAACAAAGTAAAACTTTTCCAAATGTTTCCAATGAGCAAAGTTTTGTTAATCCTGAAATGTGGATGAAAGACATTATTGTTAACTGGGTACAATGTATCTCATTGGGCAGAGAGTGGTGTATTTTCAAAATTTATACTACAAAGAGTCAGTGGAATTTGAGCAAACATTCATAAATAGAATGTTTGTAAATTGAGGAGCACTTGAAACTGAAAAGTTTCACGTCATCACCAATGCTTGAGTGTTAATCATAAACAAGAAAATATCTGCAGACACTGGAAATCCAAGCAACACACGCAAAATGCTAGAGGACCTCAGCAGGCCAGGCAGCATCACAGGAAAAAAGTACAGTCGATGTTTTGGACCGAAACCCTTTGGCAGGACTGGAGTGAAAAAGCTGAGGAGTAGATCTAAAAGGTAGGAAGAGGGGAGAAAGAAAAGAGAACCACCAGGTGATAGGTGAAACCTGGAGGGGAGGGGTGAAGTAAAGAGCTGGGAAGTTAATTGGTGAAAGAGACAGAAGGCCATGGAAGAAAGAAAAAGGAGGAAGGAGCGACGGGCAGGCAAGGAGCTGAGGTGAGAGAGGGAATAGGAGATGGGAAATGGAGAAAGTGGGGGGGGGGGTGGTTTCGGGAGCCATTACCAGAACTTTGAGAAATCGATGTTCATGCCATCAGGTTGGAGGCTACCCAAATGAAATATAAGGTATTGTTCCTCCAACTTAAGTGTGGCCTCATCACGACCTTGGGGGAGGACATGGATAGATATATCAGAATGGGAATGGGAAGTGGAATTAAAATGGGTGGCCTCTGGGAGATCCCACTTTTTCTGGCGGACAGAGCGTAGGTGCTGAGTGAAGCAGTCTCCCATTCTATGTCAGGTCTCACAGGTATACAGGAGGCCACACCAGGAGCACCGGACACAGAATATGACCCCAACAGACTCACAGGTAAAGTGTCACCTCACCTGGAAGGACTGTTTAGGGCCCTGAATGGTAGTGAGGGAGGAGGTGTAGGGGGCATGTGTAGAACTTGTTTCACTTGCAAGGATAAGTGCCAGGACAGTGATCAGTGGGGAGAGTCCGATAGACAAGGGAGTCACGTAGGGAGTGATCCCTGCAGAAAACAGAAAGTGGGGGAGGGGGAAGGTGTACTTGGCGGTGGGATCCCATTGGAGATGATGGAAGTTTCGGAAAATTATGTGCTGGACGCAGAAGCTGGTGGGTGAGGATCCCCTCTCCCTGGTAGGGTGGCAGGTGGATGAGGTGGGAGCAGATGTGCATGAAATAGAAGAGATTAATTTGAGGGCAGTGTTGATGGTGGAGGAAGGGAAGCCCCTTTCTTTGAAAAAGGAGGACATTTACTTCGTTCTAGAATGAAAAGCCTCAGCCTGAGAGCTGATGCAGTGAAGATGGAGGAATTGAGAGAAGGGGATGGCATTTTTAATGGTGGGATGAGGTTTAGTCTGGGTAGCTGTGAGAGTCTATGGGTTTATAATAGACAATGGTGGATAAGCTGTCTCCAGAGATAGAGACAGTGAGATCAAGAAAGGGGAGGGAGGTTTCGGAAATGGACCAGGCAAATTTGAGAGCAGGGTGGAAGTTGGAGGCAAAGTTGATGATGTTGACCAGCTCAGCATGGATGCAGGAAGCAGCACCAATGCAGTCGTTAATGTAGCTGTAAGGAGTCACTTAGCATCCTCCCCATGGAATGGGTGTGTTTTCTCCAGGTCCTCTGGTTTCCTCCTAAGGTCCAAAGATGTACCTGGTCAGTTAATTGGTGATTGTAAATTGTCCCATGATTAGGTTTGGGTTAATTGATTTGGTCAGGGGTTGCTGAGACAGAGTGACTTGAAGGACTGGAAAACCCTACTCTGCATTGTACCACGAAATATGTGAATAAAATGAGAAATGTTCAATTGTATTTCAACACTCCAGCTTCCACATCACTCTTTATTCTTTTCCCATTGACTCCAATGGCTGATTTGCTGATATAAAGTGTTCAATATTGGGTATATTGAAAGTGAAGTTTGATAGTTTCTTAATCAATAAGGGGATCAAAGTTTACGGGGAGAAAACAGGGGTTACAGGGTTAAGAAGGATAACAAATCAGCCATGGTGGAATGGCCTAATTCTGCTCTGATGTCTCATGGTTTTATGGGTCTTATATCCACCCTTCCTCCAGAGATTAGTAAAATTACCTTAAAATTCTTCACGGATTCTGCAAACTAAAACACATTGTGACTTATATGTTCCTTTGGGTTTCTAACCTTAAGTGCAGTACATGTGACATATGCAGAGTATTTTGCAGGAACATCTATAAAGTGTCTTATTATTTGAGGTTCTTCTCAGATTGTATTATTTATGCACACAACTGTATAGCTAATCCGAAGCAATAGATATGAGGGAGGGCACATGTCTGAGAAAGGAATGAGCCGATGTTTGATAGATTTAAGTGCTGGGCCAGATGGGAAAGGGTGGGTAAAGGCCAAATGGAACTGGCTGGGCCCAGGCCTGAGGATATACTGAAGCAGCAGGGCCCGAGTCAGAGAGTGAGGAATAAGACAAGGTCCGGCAGATTTAAGCGCCGAGCCAGATTGAAAAATTCAGGGTGTCAGGGCTGGAGGCAAGGGACGAGCTGGTATTCAGCTCACTGTTTGGCAAGGTTTACTCATCTCTGTGCTAAACTAGTCTATGGCCTACAGCTAATGGGCTCCTAGATAAGCTGTGACTGGCTTCGTGGCTGTGAACTTTAGTTACTTGCTTACTTTTTATTGTTTGCAAGATGTGTTCTGTTTTTATTGCACATTGGGTGCTTGCCGTTCTGTTTTTTAATGGGTTCTATTGAGTTACTTTGCTTTGTGGCTGCCTGTAAAGAGAGAATCCTCAAGGTTGTATATATGTAGTGTACTTACTTTGATAATAAATGTGTTTTGAACTTTGAGTATACACACAATAAACATGTCAGTCTTCGACAACACACTTATTTATATATAGTATACTACACTGGTTTTCCAATAAACTTTCATGGCATTTATAAATTTACGATTTAATCTGGTTGCTGGATCATAAATTTTCTAAATTTTTTTCAACTGATATAATTTGAGTTGATCCACAGAGTTCAGCAGATGTCAATGCAGTATCTGTTTCTGGGGTCTCTTCTTAACTGCCTCAGTCATGCTTTGTGTTTCTTCTTTGATCAGCTTGTGATGGCAAGCTCCTTTGTATTAGTATCAGCATTGCACATCACTCTCACTTTTGCACCAAACTTGGCTCACGTGACTCAGAATTAGTAGTAGAATTGACACTATGCATCATTCAAATTTCCTTCATGCTCCCAGAAACCAGATCCATAGATGTGGTGATTCCATTTACATGCTCAAATGTTAAATATTGCAATTCAATCATGTCAATTAAATATGCTAATTTGTTAAACCTCATATGAACTTGTTCAGGAAGGCACCAAACTGCTGTGACAAGACAGATTCTTCCAAACCACGACATTATTACTAACTAGAAGTCTCCCTGACCTTTGGTTTCTGTTAGCAATTCTGTGGCTTTCAATCTCTCCAAAGGTAGCAGATTGAAGCAATTGTGCAATGACATCTCTCTTTATAGAATGAAGAACCTTTATCCTGTATGGCATCTAGAAGTCTACCATGGTAGGCAACATATGTATCTCATTCTTTTGGTATTGCTTAAAGATGGCATCATATAGAATTATTTTAAACAGGCACTATGTTAGCTTAACTTTCACCCTCAATTTCAACCTTTTTTGGATGCCCTGAAAACCTCTTCATCTGTTCTACGTGTGAGAGCAGAGTCAATTGTTGGAGAAGAAATTGTCCGGAGCTGTCAGAACCACTTCCTGTAGTCCCAGAATCAACTCCTACAATCAGCACAGAGGAAGCCCCAGAACCTGAGATTGTTTCACAGGCACAAGTCTCTCCTGCCAAGCAAAGTGAAGCACCCACCCACCCTCCCTCACCTTGTCAGAAAAGAAATAATCCCACAAGAGTAAGAAATCCTCCACGGCGATTAAATCTCTAGGTTGGAATGGAACAATTAGAATTAACTCTGCTGTGGATGTCTATATAGTCGCTGTATTATATAGGGGGGGGGAACAGGAGAGGGAGAGGGAGGGAAGGGGGGAGAGAGAGAGAGAGAGAATTCTATATTGAGTTGGAGTTTATCACTAAGCAGGGAGTTGTACTTTGTATTTAATATCTCAATGATGTTTGAGTAATACTATAAATATATTGCTTGATTAGGCATTCTTTGTTTTTTACATAATCATTTCAGATTATATGTAAAAGTACAGTACTGTGCGAAAGTGTTAGGCATGTACAGTATATATACCCTGGGTGCCTCAGCCTTTTTCACAGTTCTGTACATGAATGGCATACGTCATTACCCCACCATGTCATATGTGAGTGCCTCAACTTAGTTAAATGAAGTAGACACATTGTCCTGGGCTCCTGTGTCTTTCTTACAATTAGTTTCTGGAGATACAAAATATAGCAGTACCTTCCTGTTTTTTAATTCTATCCCTCCAGAAACACAATGCAGAGCTTAGTTTGCCTTTCCATGGCCTTCTTATTCCAATGAGATTTAAACTGTATTACTTTTACTGAGACTTCACTCTTGACCACAGATGAGCCAGGTAACATTAAGGGATTACAGGTCTACTTTATGCATCTTCTGAGAAGCCTCACCACCTAGGTAAGTTTGCTCTTCAGAAATTCACACAATTGTAACACATTTTGAGACTGTTAACTGAGATGGACAGAAAATTGTGCACTGCATTTCTGTCAAAAAATACTTGGGTGTACTTGATGAAGTATGATAAACAAACATGGAAGGAGCCAACACCCATTTTATGTGAGGATACCAACAAGAATATTCATTGGTACTCTAATCCCTGAATTTAATGATAGAAAAGGTCTTGCAAATTTTGTGCACACAAAGGCCTTTTGCCCCTGACTCTCCCACGTTTCACAGAGCTCATGGAGCGAAGTCAATTAGCAGCAGATGGTGAAATGGAGTGGGAGCTAGAATATCCCAGTGGAGAGCAAGTATGGTGGTGCACTGAGTGTGTTGTGACTGACTGAAACTAAGCTATGCAGAAGCTGCAAGTGGGGAATATCAGTCTTTATTCACTCAGCAATCTTCCAGGAGTAAGAGAAACACACTCGCCTGACATGATCTTTTAAACTTCTTTAACACAAAGGTAACAACAAATGATTAACTACAGTTTCAATTGCTATAATCGCATACTTTAACATTTGGAATATCGTATGTAAATTTACAGAATTAATTATTTATAATGGCAGCACATCCTAATTAGCAAAATCTCTTTGAATATTCAATACTGGTGTCTGTTCCAAAAGCCTCAAAGTTCAAAGAAAATTTATTAGCAGAGAAGATATATACAATACTAAGATTCATTTTCTTGCGGGCATTCTCAATAAATGCATAATGGAAGAATTACCACAACAGAATCTATGAAAGAAGTCACCAACTTGGGTGTTCTACCAATTTGCAAAAGAGAACAAACTCTACAAATACAAAAAAGAAGAAATTGTAAATATAATAGACAATAGGCAACAGGTGCAGGAGTAGGCCATTCGGCCCTTCGAGCCTGCACCGCCATTCAATGTGAACATGGCTGATCATCCTCAATCAGTACCCCGTTCCTGCCTTCTTCCCATATCCCTGACTCTGCTATCTTTAAGAGCTCAAATAATAATTATCGAGAACATGAGATGAAGACTCCTTGAAAGTGAGTCCACTGATAGCAGGAACATTTCAATGAAGGGAGCAAGTGAAGTTGAGTGAAGTTATCCCCTTTGGTTCTGGAGCCTGATAGTTCCTGCCTGATGGTGTGAATCCTATATCTTCTTCCTGATGGCACCAACAAGAAGAGAATATGTCCTGGGTGGTCAGAGCCCCTGATAAAGGATGCTGCTTTCCTGTGACAATATTCATGTAGATGTGCTCAATGATGGGGAGGGCTTTTCTCATAATGGAATGGGCAGCAACAACCTGGCACTCAACATCAGTAAGAAGAAAGAGCTGATTGTGGAACTTTAGGAAGGGTAAGACGAAGGAACACATACCAATCATCATTGAGGGATCAGAAGTGGAGAGGGCGAGCAGCTTCAAGTTCCTGGGTGTCAAGATCTCTGAGGATCTAATCTGGTCCCAACAGATCGATGTAGTTATAAAGAAGGCAAGACAGCGGCTATACTTTATTAGGAGTTTGAGGAGATTTGGCATGTCAACAAATACAGTCAAATACTTCTATAGTTGTACCATGGAGAGCATTCTGACAAGCTACATCACTGTCTGGTATGGAGGGGCTACTGCACAGGACTGAAAGAAGCTGCCGAAGGTTGTAAATCTAGTCAGCTCCCTCTTGGGTAACAGCCTACAAAGTACCCAGGACATCTTTAGGGAGCAGTGCCTCAGAAATGCAGCATCCATTAATAAAGACCTCCAGCACCCAGGGCATGCCCTTTTCTCACTATTACCATCAGGTAGGAGATACAGAAGCCTGAAGACACACACTCAGTGATTCAGGAACAGCTTCTTCCCCTCTGCCATCCAATTCCTAAATGGGCATTGAATCTTTGGACACTACCTAATTTTTTTTAATATACAGTATTTCTGTTTTTGCATGTTTTTAAAAAACCTATTCAATACACATAATTGATTTACTTGTTTATTCATTATTATTATTATTATTTCTATTTAGCTTATTATTTTGTTCTCTCTGCTAGATTATGTATTGCATTGGACTGCTGCTGCTCAGTTAACAAATATCACGTCACTTGCCAGTGATAATAAACCTGATTCTGATTCTGTATTTACAACTTTTTATAGGAATTTCTTTTCAAAGATATTGGTGCTTCCAGACCAAGCTGTGTTGCAGCCCATCAAGTACTCTCTACAACTCATCTATAGAAGATTGTCAAACTTTTAGATGTTATGCCGAGTCTTCGCAAACTCCTAAGGGTGTAGAGCCACTGCTGTGCTTTTTTCATAATTGAATTTATGTGCTGGGCTCAGGACAGGTCCTCTAAAACAATAACACACGAGGAATTTAAAGTTGCTGACCCTCCCCACCTCTGATCCTCCAATGAGAACTTGCTCATGAAGTTTGGACTTCGTTCTCTTGAACTCAACAAGGAACTCAGACAGATTTCAATCTCCCTCCCATATGTTGACTCATCACCACCTTTGATTCGGCCATTGACAACGGTGTCATCAGCAAACATGAATATCTCATTGGAACTGTGCTTAAACACATAGTCATGTGTAAAGTGAGTAGAGCGGGGGACTAAGCATCTTATGATGTACCTGTGCTGATAGAGATCATGGAGGAGATGTTGTTGCTAATCTGAACTGACTGGGGTCTGCAAATGAGGAAATCGAGGATCCAATTGCAAAAGCAGGTGTGGAGGCCAAGAGCTATTTTTAGCTTATTGATTAGCTTTGAGGAGATGATGGTATTCAATGCAGAGCTGCAGTCGATAAAGAGCATCCTGATGTATACATCTTTGCTGTTCAAATGTACCAGGGTCACATGAAGAACCAATAACATGGACCTGTTGCTCCGCTAGGCAAATTGGAGCGGATCTCAGTCGCTACTCAGGCAGGAGTTGAAATATTTCATCCTCAACATCTCAAAACACTTCACCTCTGTGGATGTAAGTGCTACTGGATGATAGTCATTGAAACAGGTCACTATGTTCTTCTTGGACACCAGTATAATTGAAGCAAGTGGGTATCTCAGACTGCTGAAGTGAAAGGTTATAGATCTCAGTGACTACTGCATCCAGTTGTTCAGTACAGGCCTTTAGTACTTGGCCAAATACCCTGTCTGGGCCAGATGCTTTTTGTGGGTTCACCCTCGTGAAGGCTGCTGGCATGCTGACCTCAGGGACCGAAATCATGGGATCAGTGGGGGCAGTGGGAGTTTGTGATGGTTCCTCCATGTTTTGACGGTCAAAAAGCGAGCATAGGTGGCATTAAGCTCATCTCGAAGCAAATCCCTGCTGTTGACTACGATGTTCGATTTAACTTTATAAGTGGTGATAGTATTTAGGCCCTGCCACAACTGTCAAGCATCCCTCATTGATTCAAGTTTAGTCCAGGATTGCTACTTCACCAGCGAGATCATACCTGGACCTCTTGTAGCTTTCTTGGTCACTGTTCTTGAATGCCTTTGATCTTCCTCTCAGCAGATTGTGGTTCTCAGGGTTCATCCATGGCTTCTGATTGGGGAAGAATCAGTACAAAATTCCAGATGGCCAAAATATACCACTTTTGTTCTAGTGTGAAGGACGGCTCCATGAATACACAACTAACCAGAAGGTTAAGTGACAGAACAGATCTGAACTGAACTGTGCCTTGGTGGCAGGGATATACCTTCAGCAATGTGCTAATAGTAGCAACATTCATCTGTTGTTTTCCCCTATGTGGTTTTAATGGGACAGAATCAGAATGTCCCTCACCCAATGATTGGTTTCACTGGTCACAAGCTATCAGTTGGAAGTTACATTGTGTACAGGTTTTATTTCCTGAAGATTAGTTCTCATCCATAATTATGCTATCCATAATGTCGTAACTCCAGAATGATTCCAAGCAGAGTATGGGGATTTGTAAACAATCATTATTTTCCTACATCTTGGAATGGCAAGCTATAATAGTATTGACTGATAAGATGTTCTGGTTATATTATCTGCCCTGAAATTGTAAATGTCCACCTTTTTTTGTTCTGTTTGCTCCTATTTCATGCCCCAGAAACATTTCAAATGCAGGGATGTAACAAAGTTTCCTGTGCAATTCTTTTGCAATGGAAATTTAAAGAAGGAACAAATGCCGACTTGGCGTTGTTCAAATAGCTGACATGTAGCTTTTATTTTGGTTTAATACTGCTTTGTCTGTCTGATCTCTCTCTCCACTGATGCCAATTTCCTTTTTGACAGAGCTCAGCATTCTCCTGCCACTTGAGTTGCTGGTGCAGTGGGGAGGATTACAGAACACCACTGTCACGGTCCTGACTGTTAATTCCTCTTATTACCCTAATTCCCTTTCCCCGTGTTCTCCTGGGCTCCTTGATTGCGGCACCTGATTCTCTTCTAAACCGGCTGCATAAAAACCCTGGCCATCCACTCATTGCCAGACCGTTGATCCATTCAATGTGGTCATTCACGCTCACAGCCACTTAAAATGGTGTATTCTGAGTTCAGCTTCAGTACCAAAGTTCCCCCTGTGTAACTCTGTCTCTCTGTGTCAAGATATGTATTCTAAGTTTACTCCAGTACCGAGGCTTACCTGTGAAATGCTGCCTCTCCGTGTCAAGGTACGAGGGGTGATTGATAAGTTTGTGGCCTTAGATAGAAGGAGTCAATTTTAGAAAACCGAGCACATTTATTTTTCAACATAGTCCCCTCCTACATTTACACACTTAGTCCAGCGGTCGTGGAGTATATGGATCTTGGACCTCCAGAAAGTGTCCAGAGATGGGTGATCGATAAGCTTGTGGCCTAATGTAGAAGGAGGTGAGTTATACAGCTCTCGTTACATGCACGTGCAATTCAACTCTTTGAGTGATTATGCAGAAAGTTTGAAGTTAATAACTCGTCTCCTTTTACTTAGGCCACAAACTTATCAATCACCTGATGAGTTATTAACTTCAAACTTTCTGCATAATCACTCATACATTTGACCTGCATTTGCATGTAACGAGAGCTGTATAATTCATCTACCTTAGGCCACGAAATTATCAATCACCCATCTGTGGACACTTTCTGGAGGTCCAAGATCCATATGCTCCATGACCACTGGACTAAGTGTGTAAATATAGGAGAGGACTATGTTGAAAAATATAAGTGCTCGGTTTTCTAAAATTGACTCCTTCTATCTTAGGCCACAAACTTATCAATCACCCCTCGTATGCATTCTAAGTTTACTCCAGTACCAAGGTTTACCTGTGAAACTCTGTCTCTCTGTGTCAAGATATGTATTCCAAGTTTTAGTTCAGTACTGAGGTTTACCAGTGTTACTCCGTCACTCTGTGTTAAGATAAGCCTTGTCTCCTTTTTGCTGTTCAGCTCCCGCAACGCCTGTATCAAGAAAAGGATTGCCTGCCGTTTGCCTTTTCTTTTGACGCTCCACCTTCCACCCGTTCCCCGTATGCCGTTCAGCTCCAGTAACGCCCTTTGTCAAGAAAAGTTTTGTCCGTCTCCTGCTCTTCCGTTCATCCACACTGTTTGCCTGAGTTAACTTATGTGTCTCAACCGCTTAGAATTGTGTATTCTAAGTTCTGTTCCTGTGCTGTTTGCCGGCATTAACCCTGTCTCTTGACCACTAAGAATTGTGTATTCTTAGTTCTGTTTCTGCGCTGCTTGCCTGTATTAAACTCTGTCTCCCAGCTGCTTAGAAGGCTGTATTCTAAGTTTTGGTTCTGCGCTGTTGTTTCCATGTGTTAACTCTGTCTCTCCGTGTTTAACGGGAGCATAGCATCCCCCCCTGCAGTTCTCTTCAAGCCACGCTTGCACCCTGGTCTGCATCCCTGCACTGCCTCTTTCTGCCGCCCGCCTACACTCTCCGTTGGCTTGGTGGTTAATGCCGCGTATCCACCGTAGCGACCCAGGTTCAAGCTCCGGTCAAGCCTTCCTCGCTCCTCAGCTTTCCTCTGCCTAATCCTCGCTCCCCAGCCTTCCCTGTGTGGTAAACTATGTATACCTGTCTGGACACGCCCCTCTGCTGACTGCTCCTGTGGCTTCGCCCACAGACCCCTGTATAAAGGCGATTGGGGCACTGCTCCTCCCTCAGTCTCCGAGATGTCGTGCTCACTTTTGTTGCTAATGAAAGCCTATCGTTCACTTCCAGTCTCCAAGAGTTATTGATGGTGCATCACCCTGTAACCATGAATAAACATTTTTAGATTACTCTACCTCCATGTCTGTGTCCTGCGTTTAGGTTCACCTTGCTCATTGCAACAACCACCCAAGACAGGTAAAGCAATAATAGAGATCAAATCTGGAAACCGCAAGAACAATCTGACATTATTTGGCTGGAAGGTTAGCCAAGAAAAAAAATGATAAGTGATTAAAAACTCAACCAAAAGAGGACAGAGAACATAGATCATTAAACAGTACAACACAGTATAGACCCTTTGGCCCAAGACATTGTGCTAACTTTTAAACTACTCCACAATCAATCTAACCCTTCCCTCCCACATAACCCTCTATGTTTCTTTCATCTATGCGCCTATCTAAGAGTTTCTTAAAAGTTCCTAGTGTATCTGCCTCTACCACCACCCCTGTCAGGTGTTCCAAGCATTCATCACTTAATGTGTAAAGGACTCACCTCTGATAATCCCCTATACTTTTCTCCAGACTTAAAATTAAGCACTCTTGTATTAGCCATTTGTGCCCTGGAGGAAAGCCACTGGCTGTCCACTTGATATATGCTCTATGCCTCTTATCATCTTGTAGATCTCTATCAAGTCAGCTCTCATCTTCCATCGGTCTAAAGAGAAAATCCCAAGGTTGCTCAGCCTTTTAAGAAAGCTACGTCCACTGAATGGCAAACTACCATGGTAGGTCTTTTAAAAAGACCAGCAACCTTTATACAAAAATGATAAATAATCACATCCTAAACTTCGTACCTTCCAAAAATGAGTGTAGGAGTCAGAATGTAAGACTAGCTTGCTCCCATTGGTTCACCTCCAAGCTTCTCATATCTTACCCTTTTATCCCCCCCCCCCACCCACCTACCTTCCTTCTCTTACCTGGACTCACCTATTATCTGCCAGCTTGTGCTCCTCCCCCTCCCCTTACCTTTCTGACGCGCCTCAGGCTCGCTCAGCTCACTTCTGTCTAGGGGGAGCACCTACAACCCCGCCAAACTGGGTAGTCAGCTTGTGTGGATGCTGTGTGATGTCCCCAACACGCCAAATAACAGACAGTACACCATATGCGATTAATTGCTTACACTTTATAGAGCTTACTAGAACCAAGTGTCTAATAACAATACAGTATATATGAAGGAAAAAAAATAAAGAAAAAGCGCCAAAATTTATCAAAGTCCAAACCACTTCATGCACAACCATTGGAGCTCAATTAACGAAGTCTTCTGGCCACCATTCGATCCCTTCAGACCTCCTCGACTCGTAGCTCAGGACCACCCGAAGTGATCAACCAAGCACCCTGTCTTTGTCTCCTCTCCTCGCTGAAAATCCTGGCTTCGGACCCCCACTTGGGGTCCGTTCCATCACCCAGCTTACAGCATCGCGTCCTCTCTCACCCCCTTGCGCCGACTCCCCAAATGCCCACCAACAGTAGTTTACAAACCCAGAAGAGAGAATAACATTAATCCCAATTAGTTAACAAATTACAATCCCCGTTATCAGCAACTCTAAACCCAAACAAGCTGCGAGAGAAAGCACTTATCATAACAAAGAAGCATTCCTACTTTTAACAAAACTAAGAAGCCATTTTGATTAACATACGCAGTAACAAAGAAAAAGAAGAAACCCCCTTACACGGGCTGCTGCCTTCTTTTTTTCCTGTCTTGATGAAGAGTCTCAGCCCAAAATGTTGACTGTCCATTTTCCTCCATAGATACTGCCTGACTCAGTGAGTTCTTCCAGCACTTCAGATGAATACATCAAAATGCTCTTTATTGACTACAACTCAGCATTCCATGCTATCATCCCCTCAAATCTAATCAATAAGCTTCAAGACCCTGTTAATAAAAGTTGTCATCTTTGTCATGATTTAAACATTTTAATGGAATCTGTTCCAGAGTCGAAGGAGAGCTTTTGGGTTGTTCTTGAAGGTACACACTCGCCCAATTTGGTCTTAAAGAAGTCAATGCAGTAATAACTGTGGCGTATTCATTTAGATCCAAAGCTGAATCTCTGAATATGGTCTGGTCCACCAGTTCAAAGCAGTTCTTCTGCCAAACTTGTCCATACCTTAATAGTCTTAACCATTGGTGCTGCAGTTCCCAGTCTCTCCCGCCACCATCAGATTTCTGAACAGTTCATGAAACCTACCTCACTATTCCTCTTTTGCACTTAATAATTTTTAAATTGTAACTCATAGTATTTTTTAAAAATTGGACTTACTGCTGACACAAAACAACAAATTTTAAGGCTTATCAGTCATAATGAACCTAATTTTGATTGATTGTCATTTCTTATCTACTTCACCCCTAAATATTTGTTGATTTAGAAACTGCAGAGTATTTGTCACCTATCAGAAATTTTTTTTTTTCAGCTCTCTACTGTTCAGTCGTCCTAGCTCACATCCACAGAAATAGAATGACACTCTGAGCACTGTACAAGCTGCCCCTCTGCACTCAGAGCTGCTCCAGGAAACAAAGTGGTGTCACTGCCTCAAGTGGCAGATCATGATGGCCCACCCTTGGACAAGCCTGATGTCCTTTGACAGTTCAGTGGTTTCTGTGTTGCTCTCCCTGTGTGTGAAGTAGGAAGTGGACTACTCAGCAAAATGCCAGACTCCACTCAGCTGAACACAGGACTCATGATATAGTGTCCAAGTTCCGGGTACTTTATTTGGCAGCAGTAAAACATACAACTGAGTAAGAGTGAAAACAAAAGAGAAGGAGAAATATGCCATAAGTACTTCATGCAGCAAACTTATCATGATTAAGTCACATATTAATAAGAAATTAGGAATATATGGAACCAGATGTACATGTAAAATAAATAAAATTTATACACAACATGAGTAAATTAAGTTTTTAATTATGCAAGAAGGTTAATATCACATAAGCATTCCTTAAATTACCAAGGTTGGTCAAACACTACACTGATAACTAGGAATGAAGTTGTACATAATATTAACACAAACTATTGCATGATAGTTCTCTCCTCTATGAACGAAAACATTACTTACAGGTGATAATTTCAATAGCGCAAATGAAGAAAGACATCACACGATTGTAAATATGTACTTCAGTCTGACCGAGAAACTCCACCAAAACCAAAATGACTGCTCATCTGAATCTCAAAATTAAAGTCAGCAGACCTATATTTCAAAATAAAATCCTGAACAGTCTTCAAGGCCTTTGAACAATTTTAAACATTTCTGACAGAAATATTCAGGAACTGCCAACTCAAATAAGTAAGCAAATAATAAAAAGATAGTAATATACAGGAAAATACAGGGTTAAATTGACAAATATTATATGGCACAAGAAATGTATTAAAAACATTAAAATGAAGGAAAATTATATGCAGCAAAGCATACATGACCGTTTTGTTCTGGGTTGGGGTCACTTTCAAAATGTTATCAGGGCATTTAAGAAAAAAAATTATTACGTTTATTAAAAGGGCAGATCATGAAGCCCAGAACCTCATGATCTACCACCAGATGCCCCATTGCCACCTGCAATCTTCTCAACTTTGCAAGCAGTTCAGTTCTGCATACTGATATTCTGCTGCTCAGCTCAGTGATGAGTCCCATGGCTGAGCTGGAGTTCAGAAGCTCTGGCATTAACCTCCAGGTCATCTCTGACTTTCACGCTTCAATACAGAGATGTGGTGGTAGGAACGGTATGCAAAGGACAGCTGAACTCTACTTATAGAAATAATGGCATAAGATAAGCATGATTTGGCCCAATGTCTTCTGAAGATTTGTTTTGTAAGTCTTTTCCTGTTAAATAGTTCCTCATTTTGTTAACTTTTAGCTTCTGGCGTCTTAATGGATGTTAGTGCAATTCCAGATTCCTTTCATGGATCTTTCTTCAAACAAAGAAAACATGTCCACATGTGCACACACACACTCCCAAGCTGCAGGTTATAATTACCATTTTAGAACAATTAAGTTTCAAATCATTTGATGCAGTAGCATTTGTCATTAGGACAACTAACATACAGTAGCAAAGTAAGTCCAATTCCATACTTATCCACAGATTTGTTCTAGGAGGCATCAGAATCCAATTTGTCCTGACTGCAGGCACTGTAAAGTTTTGATTAACAAGCATGTTTCCAGATTACTGAACTACTTTCAGCAGACTTTCAAGCAATACATTGCAAATCATAATTTGCTTGAGGAAAATAAAATACATTTTATCTAGAGCATTTTTGATAATTGTCAGAAATATGATAAGTGACATTCCTTATAATGCATATCAATCTGTAAGTTAAACAAACTGTAAAAGTCATTTAGAAATTCAATAGGATGCTGATAGGTGAATGGGGAAGTGGAAACTCAGGTATCAGGCTAGCAGAGATAATAAGGCAATTGTGAAATAGTGGAGGAAAGGGCCTGAAATTGAAGGTATGTAATGGGATTTGCCTTTGTGAAGACCCAGTGCAGTAAAATCTATTTATCCCAGAAGTGACCAACTGCTCTACAGAATTCCATTGACTAATTTCCCATGTCGGAAGAAAACCAGCACCAAGAATAAACTTCCTTATTGAGAGTCTGATATTGAAGTCATAATCAAAAGGAATGCAGATGATAGTAAGTCTGATACAAAAACAGAAAATGCTGAAAAACTCAGCAGTTCAGGCAACATTTGTTGAAAGAATTAGTCAACTTTTCAGGTTTTAAGAACAGTTCTGAGAGAGCTGTTGGTGAGGGCTTAAACTAATTTGGTAGGGGGGTATGAACTGGAGTGTAGGGACATAGGATAAAAAAGCAAAAATGGCATGCAGTCAGACTGCCAGGAAGGGCGGGCAGATGATAGGACAAAATTGCAGCCAGCAGGGTGAGTATCAGTGCATTGGAGATGCAGAATTAGAGAAGGTAGCAAATACAGTACTCAAGTTGTTATAGCTCAATGCACAGAGCATAAGAAGTAAGGTTGCACTGTTACAGATGATCACATATGATGTTGTGGCCATCACTGAATCGGGGCTGAAGGATGGTTGTAGTTAGGAGCTGAATGTCTAAGGTTACATGTTGTATCAGAGGGAAAGGAAGGGTAGGCAGAGGAGTTGGTGTGACTCTACTGGTAAAGAATGGCATCAAATCAGTAGAAAGATGTGACAGAGGTTTGAAAGATGACGAAACCTTGTGGGTTGAGTTAAGAAACTGCAAGAGTAAAAGGGCTCTGATGGCAGTTATATACAGGCCTCCCAACAGTGGCTGGGATATGCACCACAGATTACAATGGGAAAGTAGAAAAGGTATGTCAAAAGGGCAATGTTATGATAGTCATGGGAGATTTAAACATGCATGTCAATTGGGAAAATCATATTAGTAATGGATTGCAAGAGAGTGAGTTTGTTGAATTCTTACAAGATGGCTTTTTAGAGCAGTTTGTCATGGATCCTGCTGGGGGATCAGCTATACTGGATTGGGTTTTATGTGATACACTGGAGGCATTTAGGGAGCTTAAGGCAAAAGAACCCTGAGGAAACAGTGATCACAATATTATTGAGTTCAAATTGAAATTTGATAGGGAGAAAGTAAAGTCTGACATAACAGCATTTCAATGGAGTAAAGGAAATTACAGTGGGGGTGCATGGAATGCATTGCCAGTGAAGGTGGTAGAGGCGGATACAATAGGTTACATGGTCAGCACAACATTGTGGGCCAAAGGACCTGTAATGTGCTGTCGATTCTCTATGCTTCTATGTTTCTAAAGGAGTTGGCCAAAGTAAATAGGAAGGAGATGCTGGCAGGGATGTCAGCAGAGTAGCAATGGCATGAGTTTCTAGGAAAAATGAGGAAGGCGCAGGATAGATGTATTCCAAAAATGAAGAAATTGTAGCGGTGTGCGTAATCCTGTGGCCCAGGAAGTCAATGGTATCGAGTCCGAACTGGCATTTGGCGGGGTTGATTGTAAGACCGTACTCACTCAGTCGGGCGCAGAGTTGACGGAGGTGGGACAGATGCTCCTGACGACTGCTGCTGGCTATGAGGATGTCTTCCAAATAGATGAACGCGAAGTCCAGGTCCCGTCCCACCGCGTCCATTAACCGCTGGAACGTCTGTGCAGCATTCTTCAGGCCGAACGGCATGCGGAGGAACTCGAAAAGGCCAAACGGGGTGATGAGAGCCGTTTTGGGGACGTCGTCAGGATGCATCGGGATTTGATGGTACCCTCGGACGAGGTCTACCTTGGAGAAGATCCGTGCGCCGTGCAGGTTTGCCGCAAAGTCCTGAATGTGCGGCACAGGGTAGCGGTCCGGTGTGGTAGCCTCATTCAGCCTGCGGTAGTCGCCGCACGGTCTCCAGCCTCCCATCGCTTTGGGCACCATGTGCAGGGGGGAGGCCCATGGGCTGTCGGACCGCCGGATGATCCCCAATTCCTCCATCCTCTGGAACTCCTCCTTCGCCAGTCAGAGCTTGTCCGGGGGAAGCCGCCGAGTGCGGGCGTGGAGGGGTGGTCCCTGGGTCGGGATGTGGTGCTGTACGCTGTGTCGGGGCATGGCCGCTGTGAACTGTGGTGCCAGAACTGATGGGAAATCCGCCAGGACCCTGGTGAAGTCGTTGTCGGACAGTGTGATGGAGCCTAGGTGAGGGGCTGGCAACTGGGCTGCACCCAGGGAGAACGTCTGAACGTCGGCGTGTACCAGTCTCTTCCTGGGCAGGTCGACCAGTAGGCTGTGAGCCCGCAAAAAATCTGCACCCAGAAGCGGTTGGGCTACGGCGGCCAGTGTAAAGTCCCATGTGAACTGGCTGGAGCTGAACTGTAGCTGCACCTGACGGGTGCCATAGGTCCTTACTGTGCTGCCGTTCACGGCCCTCAGGGGGGGACCTGGTGCCCTGCTGCGGGTGTCGTAATTCGTCGGAGGTAAAACGCTGATCTCGGCTCCAGTATCGACCAAAAACCTGCGTCCTGACCTTCTATCCCACACATACAGGAGGCTATCCCGATGGCCAGCCGCTGCAGCCATCAGCGGCGGCTGGCCCTGGCGTTTCCCGGGAACTTGCAGGGCGGGCGACAGCGGCGGGCTTCTGCGCCCCACCGCTGGTGGTAGAAGCACCAGTGTTCCTTGGGCCGGGGGTTGGCGGGCTCTGCGGCCGGGCCTGGACCGGTTTGCTGCTGGGAGCATGGCTGGGAGATCTGTGCAATTGACGCCCCGCTCACCTTTTTGGCGTTCCACAGCAAGTCCGCCCGGGCTGCCACCTTCCGGGGGTCACTGAAATCTGCGTCGGACAGCAGCAGGCGTATGTCCTCGGGCAGCTGCTCCAGGAATGCCTGCTCAAACATGAGGCAGGGTGTGTGTCCGTCGGCTAGAGACAACATCTCATTCATTAAAGCCGATGGAGGTCTGTCGCCCAAGCCATCCAGCTGCAGTAAAAGGGCAACCCGCTCGCGCCATGAGAGTCCGAAAGTCCTGAGGAGCAGGGCTTTGAATTCCCATGTACTTGCCGTCTGCCGGGGGCGACTGTACGAACTCCGCGACCTGGGCCGCTGTGTCCTGGTCGAGGGAGCTCACCACGTAGTAGTAGCGGGTGTCTTCTGAGGTGATCTGGCGAACGTGGAATTGGGCTTCGGCTTGCTGGAACCATAGGTTCGGTCGCTGTGTCCAGAAACCCGGCAGTTTCAACGAAACCGCATGAACAGAGGCGGCGTCGGTCATTTCTGGTCCAAAAATCGTTTGGACCGTCGGGGTCACCAATTGTAGCGGTGTGCTACACGCAGCGCTAAAATTACGACACGGAGTCGGTAACTGCAGTCGAAGGAAAAAACTTTATTCGAAATCCTCAGCCTCACTTTTAAGCCTCCCTCAACCTGCCCCCTGTGGCGCAGAGGCTCCAAAGCTCTGTGCTCGCAAACCCCCGTAGGCTATCTAATTGTGAGCCGGTTCGGATGTGCCAGGAAATGGGTCGCCACAAAATACTCAAATGGCAAAATAGTACAAACATGGCTGACAAGGGAAGTCAAAGCAAATGTAAAAACAGAGAGAGCATATAACCAAGCAAAAATTAGTGGGAAGATAGAGGATTGAGAAGCTTTTAAAAACATACAGAGAGCAACTAAAAGAATCATTAGGAGGGAAAAGATGAAATATGAAAGCAAGCTAGCAAACAATATCAAAGTGGATAGTAAAAGCATTTTCAAGTATGTAAAAAAATAAAAGAGAAATGAGAGTGGATAGAGGACCGTTTAGAAAATGAGGCCGGAGAAATAATAATGGGGGACAAGATGGCAACTGAACTAAATGAGTATTTTACACCAGTCTTCACTGTGGATGACACTAGCAGTGTGCCAGATATGGAAGGGTGTGAGGGAAGAGAAGTGAGTACAGTTACTATTACAAGGGAGAAGGTGCTCAAAAAGCTGAAAGACCTAAGGGTACATAAGTCTCCCGGACCAGATGAACTGCACCCTAGAGTTCTGAAAGAGGTAGCGGTGGAAATTGTGGAGGCACTAGTACTTATATTTCAAAAATCTTTGGACTCTGGCATGGTCTCAGAAGACTGGAAAATTGCATATGTCACTCCACTGCTTAAGAAAGGAGGAAGGCAGCAGAGAGGAAATTATAAACTAGATAGCCTGACCTCAGTGGCTGGGAAGATGTTGCAGTCAATTGTTAAAGATGAGGATTATGGAGTACTTGCTGACACAGAATAATATTGGACAAAGGCAGCATGGTTTACATCAGGGAAAAATCTCCTGCCTGATGAACCTGTTGGAATTCTTTGAGGAGATTACAAGTAGGATAGATAAAGGGAATGCAGTGGGTGTTGTAGATTTAGACTTTCAGAAGGCCTTTGACAAGATGCCACACATGAGGCTGCTTACCAGGTTAAGAGCCTATGGTGTACAAGAAAGTTGCTGACATGTTTAGAGCATTGGTTGATTGGTAGAAGGCAGCGAATGGGAATAAAAGGATCCTTTTCTGATTGGCTGCCAGTGACTAGTGGCGTTCCGCAGGGGTCGGTATTGGGACCATTTCGTTTTATGCTGTATACCAGTGATTGAGATAATGGAATGGATAGCTTTGTTATCATGTTTGCAGATGATATGAAGATTGGTGGAGGGGCAGGTAGTGTTGAGGAAATAGGCTGGCAGCAGAAAGACTTCAACAGATTAGGAGAATTGGCAAGAAAGTGGCAAATGAAATACTATGTTGGAAAATGCATGGTCATGCACTTTGGTAGAAGAAATAAATGTGCAGTCAATTTCCTAAATGGAGAGAAAATCCAGAACTCTGAGATGCAAAGGGTCTTGGAAGTCCTTGTGCAGAACACCCCAAAGGTTAGCTTGCAGGTAGAGTTGGTGGTGAGGAAGGCAAATGCAATGTTAGCATTCATTTCAAGAGGTCTAGAATACAAGAACAAGGATGTGATGCTAAGGCTTTATAAAGTGCTGGTGAGGCCTCACCTTGAATATTGTGAACAGTTTTGGGCCCCTCATCTAAGAAAAGATGTACTGGCATTGGAGAGGGTTCAGAGGAGATTCACAAGGATGATTCTAGCAATGAAAGCATTACCATACGAGGAATGTTTGATGGTTCTGGGTCTCACTGGAATTTAGAAGGATGAGGAGGATTTCATTGAAACCTTTCAAATCTTGAAAGGCCTAGACAGAGTAGACATGGAGAGAAAGTTTCCCATGGTGGGGAAGTCTAGGACAAGAGAGCACAGCCTCAGGATAGAGGGGCGTCCATTTTAAACAAAGATACAGTGAAATTTCTTTAGCTAGAGGATGGTGAATTTGTGGAATTTGTTGCTACAAGCAACTATGGAGGTCAGATTGTTGGGTGTATTTAATGTAGAGATTGATAGGTTCTTGGTTGGACATGGCATCAAAGGTTACAGGAGAAAGCCGGGGAATGGGGCTGAGGAGGGGAGAAAGGATCAGCCGTGATTGAATGGGGGAGCAGAGTCGATGGGCCAAGTGGCCTAATTCTGCTCCTCTGTCTTATGGTCTAAGATAGAACAGTACAGGCCTTTCCACCCATGATGTTGTGCTGACCTATAAAAACGTACTCCATATATCAATCTAACTCTTCCCTCCTACATAGTTCATAACCCTGCATTTCCCTTACATCCATGTGCCTATCGAAGAGTCTTTAAAATGTCCTTTTTGTTTCAGACTCTACTGCCACCCCGTCAGTGCCCTCCAGGTACTTACAGCTCTCTGTGTAAAAAACTTACCTCTGAATCTCTGACATCTCACCTGAACTTCCCCCCTCTCACCTTAAATGATTTCCTTTGGTATTGGCCATTGCCACCCTGAGAAAAAGGTGGTGAAGCATTACAACCTGAAACATTGACCATTTCTTCCCACAAATGCTGTCTGACATCTACTTTGGTGACATGAAAATCCATATACTTAACACAGCAATTTCCCTTGTGGGAGGTATGATGATAATTGATCTTAGACCATAAGATATAGGAGCAGAAGTAGGCCATTCAGCCCATCACATCTGCTCTGGCATTCTATCATAGCTGATGTCAGATCCCACACAACCCTATTCATTGCGTTGGTTGTAATAGTATTTCGCTCAAGAAAATGTCCATTGCAGAAAGTTAAGTCAACATTATTTGCAAGGTATCTAGGTAACTACGCCATGCTTCCATGTGTGAAGGGGTTAAAAAAAAGTTTTTCAAAACTCTGCTCTCAGCCAAGTAGTCTATTTTAAGAATAATTTCTGTGACTAACAGGATCAATCTGTTGAATTGGAAAGGATGATTCTGTGATAAGTCATTTTCTTATGTTTCAGCTGCACATGACAGTTAGCTTCAAAGGATTAAATGGTATATGATGCCATATACTGGGTGAGAAACCTCAAAAGTACTATAGATGCATTCTAAGAAGACAGCTTTCAACTGTCTGTTCAGCTATTGTTGAAATTGTTGAAGTTGAAGCTGAGGCCTAATTTGGAGCATTGTGTGCAGTTTTTGCTCACCTACAGGAAAGATGTAAATAAGATTGAAAGAGTGCAGAGAAAATTTTCTAGGATATTGCCAGAACTTGAGGACCCAAGTTATAGGGAAAAGTTGAATAGGTTAGAATCTTATTCTGTAGAATGTAGAAGGTTAAGGGGAGATTTGATCGACATATACAACATTATGAGGTGTATAAATAGGGGAACTACAAGCAGGTTTTTTCCGCTGAAGCTGGATGAAACTAGAACCGGAGGTCATAGGTGAATGGAGAAATGATAAAGGGGAACATGAGGGGATCTTCTTCACTAAGAGGGTGGTGAGAGTGTGGAACAAGCTGCTAGTGAAAGTGCTGAGTTCCATAAGTTATAGGAGCAGAATTTGGCAAATTGACCCATCAAGTCTGCTCCACCATTTCATCATGGCTGATTCAATTTTCCTCCCAGCCCCAGTCTTCTGCCTTCTCCCCGTATCCCTTCATGCCCTGACCAATCAAGAATCTATCAACCAATCAAAAGAATCTGTAGACCCTATAAAGTAGCAAACACCAGAGGGCATATGTACAAAATTAAGGGAGGGAAGTTTAGGGGAGACATCAGGGGTAGTTTTTTTACACAGAGGGTTGAGAGTGCCTGGAATAACTTGCCAGGGATGGTCGTGGAGGCTAAAACATTAGGGGTATTTAAGAACCTCTTGGACAGGCACATGGATGAAAGAAAAATGGAGGGTTATGGGGTAGTGTGGGTTTAGTACCTTTTTTATGATAATATGGGTCAGCACAACATGGAGGGCAGAAGGGCCTGTACTGTGCTGTGGTGTTCTGTGGTTCTATGGTAACCACTGCCTTAAATATACATAAAGACTTGGCCTCCACAACTGCCTATGGCAAAGAATTCCGCAAATACACCACTTTCCGACTAAAGAAATATCAGGTCATCTCCGTTCTAAAAAGACATCCCTCTATTCCGAGGCTCTGTGCTCTGTTCTTAGACACTCGCACCATAGGAAACATCCACTCCACATCTACTCTATCAAAGCCTTTCACCATTCAATAGGTTTCAAGGAGGTCACCCCTCATTCTTCTGAATTCCAGTGAATACAGGCCCAGAGCCATCAAATGATCTTCATATAACAAGCCATTCAATCCCGGAATTAATTTTATGAACCTCCTTTGAACTCTCTCCAGTTTCAGCGCATCCTTTTAAAGATAAGGGGGCCAAAACTGCTTACAATACTTCCTGAGGCCTCACCAGTGCTTTATGAAGTTGCAACATTACATCCTTGCTTTTATATTCTTGTCCTCTTGAAATGAATGCTAACTTTGCAGTTACCTTCCTCATCACAGATTCAACCTGCAAATTAACCTTTAGGGAATCCTGCACAAGAGATCCCAAATCCCTTTGTGCCTCAGTTTTTTTAATGTTCTCTCTAGTTATAAAATAGTCAACGCTTTCAATTGTTGTACCAAAGTGCATGACATTACACTTCCCAACCCTGTGTTCCATCTTTTGGTATCCTCTTTAATACTATTGGCTAAGTTAGTGTCGTATTCCATCTTAACCTTCTGAATTACTTCCTTCTGTTGGTTTTTAAAAGCTTCCCAATCCTTGAACTTCCCATTAATTTTTGCCCTATTGTATGCCCTCTATTTGGCTTTTATGCTGACTTTGACTTCTCTTGTTGGCCACTGTTGTGTCATCTTTCCTTTAGAATACTTCCTCTGTGTGATGTATATATCCTGTGCCTGCTGAGTTGTTTCTAGAAATTCCAACTATTGCTGCTCTGCTGTCATCCCTGCCAATTAATTGTGGCCCCAACTCCTCTCTCATGCCTCTGTAATTCCATTTACTCCACTGTAGTACTGATATATCCAACTTTAGCTTCTCTTTCTCAAATTTTAGGGTAAATACAATCATATTATGCTCACTTTCCCCTCAGGGTTCTTTTAGCTTAAGGTCTCTAATCAATTTGGTTCATTGCACAACACCCAATCCAGAACAGCTGATCTTCCAGTGGGCTCATCCATGAGTTGCTCTAAAAAGCTATCTCGTTGGCATTCAAAAAATTTCCCCTCCTGGAATCCAGCATCAACTTTGGGGGTCTTCGTGCAGGATACCCTAAAGGTTAACCACCAGGTTGGATCGGCAGTAAGGAAAGCGAATGCTATGTTGGCATTAATTTCAAGAGGAATAGTGTATAAGAGTAAGGAGGTGTTGATGAGGCTCAATGGGACACTGGTGAGACCTCATTTGGAATACTGTGCAATATTGGGCCCCTTAACTTAGAAGGGATGTACTGATGTTGGAGAGAGTTCAGAGAAGATTTACAAGGATGATTCCTGGAATGCAGGGGCTAACATATGAGGAGCATTTGTCACCTCTTGGACTGTATTCATTATAGAAGAATGAGAGGGGATTTAATAGAAACATTTCGAATGTTGAAAGGGTTAGACAGAGTAGATGTGGAAAGGCTGTTTCCCTTGGTGGGTGAGTCCAGGACAAGAGGCCACAGTCTTAGAATTAGGGTAACCCATTTAAAACAGAGATGAGGAGAAATTTGTTAAGCCAGAGAGTCATGGATTTATGGAATTCATTGCCACATGCAGATGTGGAGGCCCAATCATTGAGGGTGTTTAAGGAGGATATTGATAGGTATCTAATTAGTTAGGGTATCAAGGGATATGGGGAAAAAGCCAGAAATTGGAAATAGATGAAAGAATAGTTCAGCTCATAGTGGAGTGGTGGAGAAACTCGATGGGCCGAATGGCCTACTTCTGTTCCTTTGTCTTGTGATATTGTGAACCTCATTTTCCCAATCTACCTACAGATTGAAGTCCCCCATGATGCAAGTAACATTGCCCTTTTGGCATACATTTTCTACATCCTTTTGTAATCTGTAGGCCACATCCTTACTGCTGTTCAGTGGGCTGTATACAACTCCCATCAGGGTCTTTTTATCCTTGCATTTCCTTAGCTCCATCCACGATGATCCAATACCTTCTGACCCCATGTCACCTCTTTCAAATGATTGGATTTCATTTTTATCAACAAAGTAACAAACACCACCCCCTCTGCCTTCTTGCTGATCCTTTCAATACAACTTGCATCCTTGGATATTACATTTGAGGACATGAGTTGACAGTTAGGGGGCAAAAGTTTAAGTATAACATGAGGGGGAATTTCTTTACTCAGAGAGTGGTAGCTGTGTGGAACGAGCTTCCAGTAGAAGTGTTAGAGGCAGGTTCGGTGTTGTCATTTAAAGTAAAATTGGATAGGTATATGGACAGGAAAGGAATGGATGGTTATGAGGTGAGTGCGGGTCAGTGGGACTAGGTGAGAGTAAGCGTTCGGCACGAACTAGAAGGGCCGAGATGGCCTGTTTCTGTGCTGTAATTGTTATATGTTATATGGTTGTATGGTTATTAAGCTCCCAGCTATAATCTTTCACCCATGATTGAATGATGCCTTCAACATTCTACCTGCCAATCTGCAAGTGTGCTGCAAGTTCATCTACCTTATTCAGTATACTGTGTGCGTTCAGATACACCTTCAGTCCTGTATTCATCCTTTTTTGATTTTGTCCACCTTTTACATTGCAACTCATCCTGTTGACTGTGATTTTGCCCTATCAACAGCCTCTCCTCATTACACATTGCCTCCGTTTGGAGACCAGCGACCTCACCTGCAGTATGATTATCTGTGTTTCCTACGATACCTCTTGCATTGGAGTATACACAGCTCAGAACACGAGTCACACCATGCTCAAACTTTTGATTCCTAACTTTCTCTGAAGTCATACCAATATCGGCCTCCACAACCTCTCCACCAACTGTTCTGGCACTCTGGTTCCCATCCCCCTGCAACTCCAGTTTAAACCCCAACATGCAACATTAACAAACCTTCCCACTAGGATATTAGTGCCCCTCCCGTTCAGTTGCAAACCATCCCTTCTGTACAGGTCCTGCCTTCCCTGGAGAGAGCCCAGTGATCTAAAGTTCTTATGCCCTCCCTCCTATACCAACTCCTTTGCCACATATTAAACTATATAATCTTCCTCGTTCTAGCCTCATGAGCACATGGCATGGGTAGCAGTCCAGAGATCACAACTCTGAAGGTCCTGCCTTTTAACTTAGCACCTAACTCCATGAACTCCCTATGTAGAACCTCATCACACATCCTACCTTTGTCATTGGAACTACATGGACCACAACTTCTACCTGTTTACCCTCCCACTTAAAAATACTGAGGATTCAATCCAAGATGTCCCATACCCTGGCACCTGGGAGGCAAGATACCATCCGGGAATGTCATTCTCACCCACAGAATCTCCTGTCCATTCCCCTACTAATGAATCCCCTATCACCACAGTGATAGGGGATATCTCCTCTTCCTTTCTGTGTCACAAAGGCAGTCTCAGTGCCAGAGACCCAACCACCGTCACTTTCTTCTGTTAGGTCATGCCCCCCCAACATTATCCAAAGTGATGTACCTGTTGTTGAGGTGGATGGCCACAGGGTTACTCTGTACTGGCTCCTTAACCCCTTTCCCCTTCCTAACTGTCAGCCAGTCTCCTGTGTCCTGCATCTTGCATGTAACTACCTCTCTATATGTCTTGTCATCCCTTCCGATCCCAAATCATCCAGAGTTCATCTAGTTTCAGTTCCAACTTCTTAACACAGTTTGTCAGAAGCTGCAGCTGGATGCACTTCTCACAGTTGTAGTCATCAGGGACATTGGAGGTCTCCCTGCCTTCCCACATCCCACAAGAGGACTATTTCACTATCCTGCCTAGCATCTCTACTTTCCGAGCTGAGCAGTTATAAAGAAGAGAAGGAAAAAAATTAGCTTTTCTTTCCTTTGCTTTCTCTGAGTGAAACCTCTCTTCACTGAAGCGTTACAGAGCTAAAGCCTTAAGATCTCAATTCTGACTATGCCCACTCAGGTGATGACCACTGTGCTTGCCCCTGCCTTCCTTTAATTTGCTCTTACTGATCCATCCCAAATGCTGACTGGCCACTGGTTAAAGCTCCATGACCCGTTCCTGCCTTTTATCCTCGGGCAGTGAACCTGATTGAAGTCCCTTTCTCTTCAAACTTCTGATGTCTGGATTGGCCGCTGGTCAAAGCTCCATTACCAAAGGCACTCTCCTGCCTTCTCCCTGTGTCCCTTCAGGATCTGACTAATCAAGAATCTGTCAAACTTCTGTCTTAAATATACCCAAGGACTTGGTCTCCACAGTTGCCTATTTCAGGTATTCCATAGATTCACCACTCTGTGGCTAAAGAAATTTGGGTTCAATTTCAACACAAGAGAAATTTGGATCGGCACATGAATGGAAAGATTATCGAGGACTATGTTCCTGGTGCAGGTGATAGATTAATGGTTCGGCACAGACTAGATGGGCTGTTTCTGCGCTGTGCTGTTCTATGACTCTCTGAATCCATGCATCCTTCCAATTATAAGTGTTGATTTAATGAAACACAGATTTTATGGTGCACAAATCAAATTCAAGCATGCTTTTTTTTACTGTGATGAATGCAGACCATTAGCAGAATTTTGACTATGAATAAAGAGAAAGTAACTTGCCTTCATAGTTCATCACTACCCTTATATTGCAGGCAACATTTGCTGCTTAATTATACACACAATATAGTGGAGTGTGTGATGTGTTAAGTTAGAATGTGATCTGCTTAGCGCTGATTTACATTCAAAGAGATTTCTGCCTGACAAAGCAGGGCTTATTTAAGTGAATAACTCTGAATATTCCCAGTCAATTAAATCACAGAACCATAGAAACTCGAAGTACAAAACAAACCATTCAGCCCACTCTTTCTGAACTATTTCTTTCGGCTGAGGAATCAGAATTGAAACTGTTGTCCCCATAGCCACATACCTTGCTCTAATGCTCAAGCAATTGTGCTTTAACAAGACACAATGCTCTCAGTGTTAGTCATTTCCTGTGGCAAACATTCTAAGATAAAGAATGCTCAGTAAAAATAATCTTCTAAACATTTCCACATTTTTAATGATAATTTAAGTTGTTTGCATTTATCATGGACCAAAGGGAATAATGTTTCCTATTCAGTTTAATGAATTCCAAAACTGATTATTTTAAATTTAATTTAGAAGAAAGAAAGCTTAACAGAGCCTTCAATAAGTTTCTTTTCTGCTGGACTGGAAAATCCGTAATGTGTGTTTCCAGTGCGCTTTAAAGATGGATTTTTTAAAATTGCATGGAATACTGTAAATTAACAACTTTGACTTTGCCTGAGAACTGAGAACTGGAAGTCCTGCTGAAGGACTTGGCTCAAAACGCTGACTGTCCTCTTTTCCGTAGATGCTGCCTGCTGAGTTCCTCTAGCATATTGCGTGTGTTACAGAGAACTGGGATGCTTAAATCTCATTGAAATCTACCTAATGTTGAAAGGACTGTGGATGTGGAGAGGATGTTTCCTATGGTGGGGGTATCCTGAACAAGCGGGCACAGCCTCAGGATTGAGTGGCAATCCTTTAGGACAGAGGTAAGGAGGAATTTTTTTTAGCCAGAGAGTAGTAAATCTGTGGAATGCTCTGCCTCAGACTATGGTGGAGGCCAAGTCCATGTGTATATTTAAGGCGGAAGTTGATAATTTCCTGATCAGTCAGGATATCAAAGGATATGGTGAGAAAGCAGGTGTAAGGGGTTGAGTGGGATCCAGGATCGGCCGGGATGGAATGGCAGAGCAGACTCAATGGGCTGAATGGCCTAATTCTGCTCCTATGTCTTATGGTTTTATGGTCTTACAGTAGATCTTACCTTTACATTCACGTTGGGGTTTTTTAAATGCTAACTTATCCTGCTGTTTTGAAATACTAACCTAAAGTGAGTGGATTTACCTTTTCAAATGTGCAGAAATCTGTGGAAATGCTGAAAATACATTTAAATTCAAGAAATAAATTAACATCTTTCCATTGAGAGAATATTTCCCTCGTTCTAAAATGTACCACTTTATGTTTTAAGTATTGTTTTAAACCTCTGCTTTTTATACTGCGGTGACCCACTTTCTGCGCAGGCGAACCGGCTCACAAATAGCCAGCGCGCGGGGGGAGACTTTGGTAATGCACCTCTGACGTCATTTCCGCCCGGAGAGGACAGGCGCTAGGGATTAAATGCCAGCGCCGCGAAGTTTGAATAAACTAGTCTCGAAACGACTTACCGACTGCGTGTTGTTATTTCAGCGCTTTGTGTAACACATCGTTACATTGGTGACCCCGACGGACCAAACGGGATTTGGACCAAAGATGACCGACTCTTCATCTGTTCACACAGTTTCGCTAAAACTGCCGACCTTCTGGACGTTGTGACCATGCGTGCGGTTTAGCCAAGCAGAAGCCCAGTTCCAGTTTCGGCAGATATCCTCTGCTTCCACACGTTACTACCACGTGGTGAGTGCCCTTGACCAGGAGACGCCCGCCCAGGTTGTGGATTTCATACAGTTGCCCCCAGAAGAAGACAAATATGAAGCATTCAAAGCACTGCTCATGGGGACCTTTGGCCTCTTACGGCATGAGCGGGGTGCCCGCCTGCTTCACCTGGACGGTTTGAGAGACAGACTGCCTTCAGCATTCATGAATGAGATACTGTCCCTGGCTGACAGACACAAGCCATGCCTCATGTTCGAGCAAGCGTTCCTAGAGTGACTGCCCGAGGACATACATCTGCTACTGGACGACGCAGATTTCAGCGACCCCCCAGAAGGTGGCGGCCCGGGCAGACGTGCTGTGGAAAGCCAAGAGGGAAATCCGTCGGTCAGATTACCAGGCCACGCGCCCAACAGCAGACCAGACCAGGCCCGGCAGGGGGGCGCACACAACACAGAGGCAGGAGTGAGGAGGCCAGTGAACAGTGGTGCTTCTACCACCAGCGGTGGGGCACAAAAGCCCGCCATTGTCACCCGCCCTGCCAGGGCCAGGGCCAGCTGCCGCTAATGACTATGGCGGCTGGCCACCAGGACAGCCTCTTGTACGTCTGGAACAAACAGTCAGGACGCTGCTTCTTGGTCGACACCGGAGCGGAGATCAGTGTCTTGCCCCCGACAGGGTACGACACCCGCAACAGGAAGCCAGGACCCACCCTGAGGGCCACAAACAGCAGCACGATACAGACCTATGGCACCCGCACAGTGCAGCTGCAGTTCAGCGCCAGCCAGTTCACATGGGACTTCACACTAGCCACGGTGGTCCAACCACTCCTGGGGGTGGACTTCTTGTGAGCTCACGGCCTGCTGGTTGACTTGCAAGGGAAAAGACTGGTACATGCCGAAACTTTCCAGAAGTTTTCCCTGGGTGAAGCCAAGTTTCCGGCCCCACATCTGGACTCCATCACGCCGTCAGACAATAAATTCACCAGACTCCTGGCGGGCTTTCCATCGATTCTGGCACCACAGTTCATGGCAGCCATGCCCAGACACGGGGTACAGCACCACATCCCAACCCAGGGACCACCCCTCCACGCCCGCGCACGAAGGGTCCCCACGGAAAAGCTCCGCCTGGCGAAGGAGGAGTTCAAGAGGATGGAGAAATTGGGGATCGTATGGAGGTCCGACAGCCCATGGGTCTCCCCCCCTTACATGGTGCCCAAAGCAGCCGGGGGTTGGAGACCATGCAGTGACTACCGCAGACTGAACGAGGCTACCACTCCAGACCGCTACCCCGTGCTGCAGATACAGGACTTTGCAGCAAACCTGCACGGGGCAAGAATCTTTTCCAAAGTAGACCTCGTCCGGGGATACCATCAAATCCCGGTGCACTCTGAAGACATCCCCAAAACAGCACTCATCACCCCGTTTGGCCTGTTCGAGTTCCTCCGAATGCCGTTCAGCCTGAAGAATGCCGCACTGACGTTCCAGCGGCTAATGGACGTGGTGGGACGCGACCTGGACTTTGTGTTCATCTATTTGGACAACATCCTCATAGCCAGCAGTTGTCGTCAGGAGCATCTGTCCCACCTCCAACAGCTCTACTCCCACCTGAGTGATTTCGGCCTCACGATGAACCTGGCCAAATGCCAGTTCGGTCTCGATAACATCGACTTCCTGGGCCACAGGATTACCAAAGACGGGGCAACACCTCTGCCCGCCAAGGTAGATGCGATCCGCCACTTTGCCCGGCCCAACACGGTCAAAGGCCTGCAGGAGTTCATTGGTATGGTGAACTTCTACCACCGTTTCCTCCCCTCAGCAGCCCGTATCATGCGCCCTTTGTACACCCTGATGTCAGGTAAAGGCAAGGACATTACTTGGAATGAGGAGGCCGTGGCCGCTTTCATTAAAGCCAAGAAAGCCTTGGCAGATGCCGCGATGCTGGTTCACCCCAGAACGGATGTTCCCACTGCCCTCGCGGTGGATGCATCCAACCCAGCAGTCAGTGGGGTGCTGGAGCAACTCATCGAGGGGCGCTGGCAACCCCTGGCGTTCTTCAGCAAGCACCTACGACCACCTGAACTCAAGTACAGTGCTTTCGACCAGGAGCTGTTGGCACTGTATCTGGCAATCCGGCACTTCAGGTACTTCTTAGAAGGCAGGCCGTTCACCGAGTTCACAGACCACAAACCATTGACCTTCGCTTTCACGAAGTTGTCCGATCTCTGGTCGGCTTGCCAGCAGCGACATCTGTCCTACATCTCCGAGTACACAACGGACATCCAGCATGTCTTGGGAAAGGACAACGTCGTGACGGACGCACTGTTTAGACCAGCTGCCCAGGCCCCGTCCCTGGGGGTGGACTACGCAGCACTGGCGGAGGTGCAGCAGGCAGACGATGAGATGCCCAGCTACAGGACCACATTCTTGGGTTTGCAGCTGCAGGACTTTCTTGTAGGCCCAGGTGATAGGACCCTCTTGTGCGACGTGGCTACCGGCCAACCTCTCCCCATCGTCCCGGCAACCTGGAGGCAGCGAGTTTTCGACTCCAGACACGGTTTGGCGCACCCATCTATCAGGACAACTGTCCGGCTGGTCTCCAGCAAGTTTGCGTGGCACGGACTTCGCAAGCAGGTCGGTGAATGGGTCAGAACGTGCACGCAGTGTCAAACAGCCAAGGTGCAGCGGCACACTAAAGCCCCGCCGCAGCAGTTCGAACCCACCCACTGGAGGTTCGACCACATTCATGTGGATATCGTGGGCCCCCTACCAGTGTCCCGAGGAGCGCGGTACCTCCTAACTATGGTAGACCAGTTCACAAGGTGGCCAGAGGCGGTCCCGCTCACCGACACATCTGCCGATTCCTGTGCCCGAGCACTGATTGCAACCTGGGTAGCACGCTTCAGGGTACCGGCCCACGTTACCTCCGACAGAGGCACCCTGTTCACCTCCAGCCTGTGGTCAGCTGTGGCCAGCCTGTTGGGAATGCAGCTGCACCACACAACTGCCTACCACCCACAGTCGAACGGACTGGTGGAATGCTTCCACCGTCACTTGAAGTCGGCTCTCATGGCCCGCCTGAGAGGACCTAACTGGGTGGACGAGCTTCCCTGGGTCCTGCTTGGAATTTGCACAGCGCCCAAAGAGGATCTGCATGCCTCGTCGGTTGAGTTGGTGTACGGCGCACCCCTGGCCGTCCCGGGAGAGTTCATACCAGCCCCAAGGGGGCAAGAGGAAGAACCCGCAGCAGTCCTGGACAGGCTACGCGAAAGGCTCGGCAACCTGGCCCCTGTACCAACTTCACAGCACGGACAGACCCCAACCCATGTACCCAAAGACCTGCAGAACTGTAAGTTTGTGTTTGTATGAAGGGGCAGACACTGGGCACCGCTACAGCAGCCGTACGAGGGGCCATTCAAGGTGACCAACAACAACGGGTCCACGTACGTTCTGGACATTGGGGGGAGAGGAGGTTTTCACGGTGGATCGACTCAAACCAGTCCATGTGGACTTGGCGTAGCTGGTAGAGGTTCAGGCACCGCGGCGTAGAGGCAGACCTCCCAAACAGAGGCTGATCCAGACTGTGGACATTGGGGGGTGTATCGCCGGTTCTGTTGGGGGGGCGGGGTTATGTGGCGACCCACTTTCTGCGCAGGCGAACCGGCTCACAAATAGCCAGCGCGCAGGGGGAGACTTTGGTAATGCACCTCTGATGTCATTTCCGCCTGGAGAGGGTGGGCGCTAGGGATTAAATGCCAGCGCCACGAAGTTTGATTAAACTAGTCTAGGAACGACTTACCGACTGTGTGTCCTTATTTCAGTGCTGTGTGTTACAATACTGTAAAATATGGATCTATTGCTTTTAGAGCAAGGACTCCCCTTTGCGCTATGTATGATCTGTTGCCTACGCATTCGTATTGTTCTCTCTCTTTCGCTGCAATGTGAATACATCAGTTAAAGCCATCCCCTGCGTGTGTGCTTTTATTTAATTTTTATGTACTGTGGTTGCACAGACACAACTAATTGGCGATGTGTACGAACCTGAATGTCAGAAAGTATCATGAATTGCACTGGCAGTTATGGGACGAGACAGTGAGAGGAAAGAGTTAAATAGTACAGAAAAGGCTGTAACAGACACTAACAAATGAACACGTGAGTACACTGCACAGTATACAGTGAAAGACACAACTACCAGATTTAAAGTGAAAATAATGTGTGGATGGCTTCAGTCAGGAAAGCTGACAAATTTGATGGCACGGCACTAATGAAGGTTGGGAGTCATATGTCGAGAGGGTTGAACTGTATTGTAAGGCAAATGACATGGTTGAACAAAAGAAAGCCCCCACTTTTCTTAGCTAATTGGGTACAACAGAGTCTTACACAACCTAGGAACTCCAGAAAAGTCAGCAAGCATGACATTGGATGAAATTGTTACAATTTTATAAAATCGGTTGAGCCCTAAATTGCTGGTAAAAGCTGAGCAATTTAGATTTTACTAAAGGAACCAATCAAAGTATAAAATCATTTCTGAATACATTGCAGAACTGCACAAACTTTCCCATTACTGTGATGTTAGAGATGGACTTTCTGATGCAGTAAGGGGCAGGTTTGTATGTTGCATGCATAGCCAAGGCACTCAAAAGAGACTACTGGCAGAAAGAGACCTGACCTTAGAATGGGCATTGACCATTGCAATATCATTAGAAACTGCAGCAAAGGGTGCAACAGAACTACAGAGAAAGATGTTAGAATGTGAAATGCACAAAATGTCCCTGAAAGGTGCAAAACCCCAAAATTTTATTGATGTGGCAAATCCTCCTATGATGCAAATGACTGTTAGTTCAAAGAAAAAGTTTGCAGGAAGTGTCACAGACAAGGTCACGTAGAGAAAGAGTGCAAGGCAGAAAAAAAACACAACCGGGTGAGAAGTTTCAAACACAAAACTAAGCAAATGTATAGTGACCAAATGTGAAGCAGAATCAGGCAACACAGAGACTGACAAAGGTGAACTGTCATGCCGAGAAGTGCATATTATTACTGAAGCAGAATTATATGGATCACAATTGATGTGTCTGGTGTAAAACTGAAAATGGAGCTGGATGCAGTGTCTGCTTTGTCTATAATTTCAGAGTCTGACTTCAACAGATTGTTTTGTAAGTTACCATTAGAGAAGACCTCAGTGATGCTAAAGACCTACACAGGCAAAAGTGTGTCTCCTGAGGGTAAAGTGAATGTGACATATGGTGGCCAAACATAGAGCTTTATCTGTTGAAAGGTGGAGGGCCAGCACTTTTCAGATGTGAATGATTGAGAAAAATCCAACTAGACTGGCACACAATCAAAGCTCTCAATGTGGGATCAAAAGGCAAGTGCAGCCGAAATGATAGCACTAACTAGAGACTGGCACAGCTGCTTAATGCTAATGAGAAGGGGATTGGTAAATCAAAGGCATGAGAGTAGAATTGAACTGGATAAAACAGAAACATCAGTACCGTACACACTATGTTCTAAAGTGGATGCAGAACTTCAGAGCTTGGAGGCGTCTGGAATTCTCTCCAAGGCTGGGGGGTGGGGGCGGGGTAGAGGGGTGGCACTTGTACCATGTCCATTGTCTCAGTGATCAAGTAAGGGAATGCTGGAGCCATTCACATATATGGGGATTTCAAAGACGGCAGTAACCCGGTACTGCATACTGTGCAGTATCTCCTGCCACAAATAGAAGATATTTTTGCCTCTTTGACAGGCAGGGAGAGGTTTCAAACATTGACTTGTCACAAGCCTATCTGCAAATGAAGGTTGAGGAGTCAAGCAGGAAGTTCCTCCCAGTCAACAAGGGACTGTTCCAGTACAATCATCTCATCTTTGATGTCACATCAGCTGCAGCAATTAGGCAAAGAGCAGCGGACCAAGAGCTCCAAGATATCCCAGGAACACAACGTTACCTTGAAGACTTTATCATGAGTGGCAGGAATGATGAAGAGCACCTCCAGAACATTGGTAAAGTGCCTACTAGGCTGAGTGAGTATGGTCTGTGTGTAAAGAGAGAAAAATGTGAGCTTTTCAAGAATGAAATCCCATAATGTGCACATGTCATTGACAAGCCTGGCTTACATAAGCCTCAAGAAAAGATTGAGGCAGTGTTACAGGCACCCAAACCAAAAAATGTATCACAACTCAGGTCATATTTGGTCCTTGTAAACTACAACCACCAGTTTCTCCCAAGCATTGGAAGCATTTCGGGATGTATTTTGCATACATCTCTCTGACATTAAATTGAACCTTTGAATATTGCTGCAGTGCTGCACCCATTGAATGCACTGTTACAGACAGGAGCAAAGTGGGAATTGTCAGAAAGATGTGTAAAAGCATTTGAGGAAACAAAGAGACTAATAACATCAGATGAACTGCTCACCCATCTCGTCTGGAGCTACATGTGGTGGCTGGGAATAGATAAACAGATTGAAGACTTAGACAAAAGCTGTTTGGGATGCCAAAATGTTTGAAATGCTCCCCCAAGGACACCAGTACACCCATGGCAGTGGCTGTCGACACATGGCAAAGAGTATATATTGACTTTGCTGGGCCATTCATGGACTCCATGTTTCTGATTGCAATGGATGGTCTTTCAAAGTGGCCAGAGGTTAAACCAATGAAGTTAATTACCACATTAAAGGCTGTTGTCACCCTGAGGACTATCTTCATCAGAAGTGGCTGACCCAAACAAATTGTGAGTGTTAACGCACCACAATAGATGTCAGAAGAATTCCAACTGCTCCTGAAGTTAAGTGGCAACAGACATTTCAAGTCACCTCCTCACCACACAGCAGCAAATAGCTGAAAGGTTTATCCAAACCTTCAAGAAGTCCATTAAAACGAAGGTCAAGGAGGACATTTCTCTTCAGCACAAGGTAGAAACTTCCTTTTTGTGTATCGCAACTCTGTTCATGTGATGACAGATCGAACACCTGCAATGCGATGCAATGTTCATGAGCAGGAATCTGAGATCTCACATAGACCTCCTGAAACCAGATCCACTGAGGGAAGTACAGAATAGATAATTCAGCCAGTTTCCAAGTGAAGCAGCAAGGAGCTTCACATCTTATCCTTTCTAATTTAAGTTTTGTTATTTTTGCTAATAGAGTGTAATATGAAATATAGAGTCATACAGCATAGGAAAAGCCTCTTGGACCCACTTTGACCATGTACCTACTTCAACCACCAAGTACCTATTTATAATAATCCCATTTACCAACACTTGCACAAAGCCTTCTCAGTCCTGATAATCCAAGTGCTTGTCCAGATATTTATTTTAATATTGTAGGAGTACCTGCCATCACAACTTTCTCAGGCAGTGCATTATAGATTACAATCATCCTTTAGGTGAAAAAATTCGTCAGAACCCCTCTAACCCTTTTAATCATCACTTTAAATCGTTTTCCTCGAATCTTGGACATCCAATACAAGGAAGTGCTTTTCACCAATCATCCTTTTAATGCCGTTTGTAATTTTGAGTATCTCTCAAGTTCTCCCTCAACCACAACCATTTGAGGCAAAATAGACACCCTATCTAATCTTTCCCATATTTGAAACATTCCCTCCCAGGCCACATCCTGGTACATCTCTCTGCACCTTCTCTAGTGCAATTCCATCCTTCATATAAAGCAGAGACCTGAACTGCACATTACACTCCAGCTGTCACCTAAACCAAAGTTTTATAAAGTTGTTACATTATCTCCATGCTGGTATTGTCTATGCTCCAGGTACTGAAACCTAACACCCTTTGTTTGCTACTGTACTCTGTTGGTACCATTGTTAGTAGAATCTCAGATGGAGATAAGAGGCCCTACAAGAACAAGATATACCACCTAGCTGAGTGGTGTCGCTGCTGCAACTTTGCACTCAGTGTCAATAAGACGAAAGAGCTGATTGTGGACTTCAGGAAGAGTAAGACGAGGGAACACAAACCAATCCTCTTTGAGGGATCAGAAGTGGAGAGAGTGAGCGATTTCAGATTCTTGGGTATCAAGATCTCAGAGATCTAACCTGGTCCCAACATATCAATCATATCAATGCAGCTATAAGGAAGGTATGACAGTGGCTACATTTTAATAGGAGTTTGAAGAGATTTAGTAGGTCAACAAAAAAAAAATTGGGTTATGGGGAAAGATTGAATAGGTTAGAATTTTATTCCCTGGCGTGTAGGAATATGAAGGGAGATTTGACAGAGGTATACAAAATCACGAAGGGTATAGGCAGGCTTTTTTGGCTAATGTGAGGTGAGATGAGTACTTGAGGTCATAGGTTAAGGGTGAATGGTGTAATATTTAAGGGTAGCATGATAGGGCACTTATTCACTCAAAAGGTGGCAAGAATGCAGAACGAGCTGCAAAAGGAAATGTTGGTTGCCAGTTCTATTTCAACATTTAAGAAAAATTTGAATAGATACATGGGTGGAGTGATATAGAGGGCTGTGGTCCAGCCATGGGTTAATAAGACTAGGCAGAGTAATAGTTTGGCACAGACTAGATGAGTCAAGGGCCTGTTTCTGTGCTGTAGTGCTCTATCAGTCTAAGAGTCTTTATGAAAGCTTCCTGATCTCAGGCATGCAGTGTGATGGATGAATTAGAGCAGAGATAATGGGCCCATTATGGAGAAGTGCTCACGTTAAATCAGCTTCTGTGTCCCCTTGGACTTCTTTTTGCACACGTCTTGCCAAATCAGAAGTTAGAACTGCAGACGGTTAGAAGCAAGTCAATTTTATATCAAAGAATTGCAGGTAACTGCAGTAGATACACTGTGGCCAGCCTCTTGCACCTAATAAAGTAGCCACTGAGTGTACTGTATATTCATTGTTTTATGCTGCTGCAACCCATTCACTTCAAGGTTCGATGTGTTGTGCCTCCAGAGATGCTCTTTGTTGTAATTCATGGTAATTTGAGTGATTGTTACCTTCTTGTCATTCTCTTCTGATCTCTGTCATCAACTTGGCATTTTTACCTGCAAAATTGCCACTTACTCAATGATTTTTGTTTTTCGCACCATTGTCTGTTAACTCTAGGAACAGTGTGTGTGAAAGTCCCAGGGTATCAATTTCAGCCGTTTCTGAGATACTAAAACCACCCCATCTGACACCAACAATCAATCCACAGTCAAAGCCACTAAGATCATATTTCTTGCCCATTTTGATGTTTGATCTGAAAAGTAACTGACCTCTTGACCATGTCTGCATATTTTTATGCATTGAATTGCTGCTATGTGATTAGCTGTTTAGATATTTGCATTAACAAGCATGTATACCTAATAAAGTTGCTACTGAGTGTAGATGATAGGTCAAAGTAGCAGAACCAATTTAAATATAGAGAACATAATAACATCTAAAAAATTGGTGAGTGTTGACTGTGGTATACCTTAAAAACAGAGGCGCAGCCCCACCTATAGTGAGTAAGGAAAATATTTTATAAATCAATGTCACTTATCTCAATGTTATTCACAATTAATAACACTGTTAGACATGGTCTTGTAGAATTTTGGTGCATTTTTCATTGGAGTGTAAATGCAACAGAAATATCATCCAGTCACATTATTATGGCAATATCAACTGGTACTTTATATATAGATGAAGATGAGTCTTATGGGAAACAAGGAAAGAAATTGCTGGGGCACTTGCAGTGATTTTAATACATTTATTAGATGCAGGTGAGGTATCAGAAGGTCAGAGTTTTGCAAATATGCCTTTATTTACAAAGGGACAGTAGAGACAAGCCAGGGAACACAGAGCCTCTGAAACTTACATTAGTGGTGGGATCGTTATTGGAAAGGATTCTATGAGGCAGGATTTATTTGCATTTTTACTCAGAGAGCGATGGATGCCTGGAATGAGCTGCCTAATGTGGTGATGGAGGCAAATGCATTAGAGGCATTTAAGAGAAGTTTAGATAAGCACATGAATATGAGGAAAATGGAGGAAAATAGACATTGTGTAAATAGGAGGGCTTCATTTTTTTGGGGGGGGGGGAGTTGGTTTACCTTTTAGGCGGTTTAGCACAGCTTTGTGGGCTAAAGGGCCTGTTCCCGTGCTGTACTGTTCTGTGTTCTATGTTGAACAAGAAAGGTTGAACAAGTTAGGTCTCTATTCATTGGAGCGTAGAAGGTTGAGGGGGGATTTGATCGAGGTATTTAAAATTTTGAGAGGGATAGATAGACTTGACGAGAACAGGCTGTTTCCATTGAGAGTAGGGGAGATTCAAACTAGAGGACATGATTTGAGAGTTAGGGGGCAGAAGTTTAAGGGAAACACGAGGGGGTATTTCTTTACTCAAAGAGTACTACTTCCTGTAGAAGTAGTAGAGGCCAGTTCAGTTGTGTCATTTAAGGTAAAATTGGATAGGTATATGGACAGGAAAGGAGTGGAGGGTTATGGGCTGAGTGCGGGTAGGTGGGACGAGGTGAGATTAAGGGTTCGGCACGGACTAGGAGGGCCAAGATGGCCTGTTTCCGTGCTGTGATTGTTATATGGTTATATGGTTATGTTGTTCTATTTGCAAAGGCAAGGATTTATTAGGGATAGTCTTTGTGCATGGGAAATAGCCTCCACCAAATTCGAATTGGATTTTGAAAAGGTGACCAACATGATTGACGAGGGCAGGATGGTAGAAAATGCCTGCATGAACAGAGCTACATGGAAGGCTGATCTAGAAAGTTAGAACACTGGTGATCCATAATGAACTAATCAGATGAGTACAAAATTGGTTTGATGGTAAGGGGCAGTGGATAGTAGTGGAATATTGTTTCTCAGACTAGAGGCCTTCAACCAGTGGTGTGCCATGGGGACCGGTGCTGGTTGCTCAGATTTTTATCATATTTAGTAACGATTTGAATGAGAAGGTCAGTGGCATGATGAGTAAGATGGCATATAACATCAAAATTGGTGGTATAGTGCACAGTACAGGTTATTCAAGTTTACAGCAGTATCTAGAGCAATTGAAAAATGGTCATAGGAATAAGCAGATGGAATTTCACTCAGAGAAGTGCAAAGTGTTGCTATTTGGTAAGTTAAAGTAGGTCAGGGCATACACAGGGAATGGCAAGCCCTGGGGAATGTTATTGTTCAGTCTGATTTTGGGGTAAAAGTGGAAACACAGATAAAAAGAGTGTGAAGATGACATATGATATGCTTGGCTTCATCAGATGGAGAATGGATTACAATATGGCATGTTGAAGGTATAGAAACTGTTACATTAAGCAGTCTTCAATTATTCCAGTGCCTAAGAAGAATGTGGTAACCAGCCTCAATGGTTATCATCCAGTAGCACTTACATCCACTGTGATGAAGTGTTTTGAGATGTTGATGATTAAACATATCAACTCCCGCCTGAGAGGTGATTTGGATACATTCCAATTTGCATACCAGCACAAAAGGTCCACAGCAGATGCCATTTCATTGGCTCGTCACTCAACCCTGGAGTATCTGGACAGCAAAGATGCATATATCAAATTGTTCTTAATTGACTACAATTCAGCATTTCATCATTCTGTTAGATGATCTAATACCATTATTCCCACAAAACTAATCAATAAGCTTCAAAACCTTGGCATCAGTACATACTTATGCATTTGAATTCTTGATTTCCTCATTTACAGACCCCAGTCAGGTTGGATTAGCAATAGCATCTCCTTCACAATCTCCATCAGTGCAGGTGCACCTCAAGGCTGTGTGCTTAGCCCCCTGCTCTACTCACTTTACACTTATAACTATGTGACTAAGCACAGCTCCAATGCCATATTCAAGTTTGTTGATGACACCACTGTTGTAGGCCAAATCAAAGTTGATGATGAATCAACATATAGGAGGGAGACTGAAAATCTGGCTGAGTGGTGCCATAACAACAACCCCCTTCTCAATGTCAGCAAGACCAAGGAGCGGATTTATTGATTTCAGGAGGAGAAAACCAGAGATCCATGAGCCAGTCCTCATCAGGGGATCAGAGGTGGAGAGGGTCAGCAACATTAAGTTCCTCAGTGTTATCATTTCAGAGGATCTGTTCTTGGCCCAGCAGGTAAGTGCAATTATGAAGAAAGCACAGCAGCACCTCTACTTCCTTAGAAGTCTGCAAAGATTTGGCATGATGTCTACATATAACTTTGACTAACTTCTATGGATGTGTGGTGGAGATTACAGCTTGGTACAGAAACACCAATGCCCTTGAATAGAAAATCCAACAAAAAGTAGTGCATACAGCCCAGTCCATTACAGATAAAATCCTTCCCACCGCTGAATACATCTACATGGAGTGTTGTTGTAGAAAAGCAGCATCAGTCATCAGAAACCTCCCAGGCCATGCTTTCTTCTCATTGCTGTCATCAGAGAGAAGGTACAGGAGCCTCAGGATTCACACCATCAGGTTCCAGAACAGTTATTCTCCCTCAACCATCAGACTCCTGAACCAGAGGGGATAAATTTGTTCAATTTCACTTGCCCCATCACTGAACTTTTCTCACAACCTATGGACTCACTTTCACAACTCTTCCTCTCATGTTCTTAATACTTCCTGCTTATTTATTATTATCATTATTATTTTTTCTCTTTCTTTTTGTATTTGCACAGTTTCTTGTTTTTTTGCACACTCGCTGCCCGCCGTTTTGGTGTGGTCTTCCTTTGATTCTATTTTGGTCAATGGATTTGGTGAGAATGCATACAAGAAAATGAGTCTCAGCATTGTATATGGTGACATATATGTACTTTGATAATAAATGTACTTCTAACTTTGAATTTGAAGAAATGTGTACAGTTCTGGTCACCACACTACAGGAATGATATGATTAAGCTAGAGGGGTACAGAAAAGACTGCTTAGATTTGAGGACTTGAGCTGCATGGAAAGATCGGATAGACTGGGTGTACTTTCCCTCAAGCAAAAGAAGCTGAGAAGTGACATAATACAGGCGTATACAATTGTGAGAGGCAGGGGTCTGTTTCCCATGCTCAGGGTGTAGGTAGGTAAATTAACTTATTATTCTCACACACACTGTGACAAGCTTTGTTCTGTATGTCATTCACACAGATCATTTCATCACATCAGTACATCAGGGTAATACAAGGAAAAACAATAACAACATGAAGAATATAGTATTAAAGATTCAACAACCTACCATGAGGAAGTGAACCCAAAACAACAAACAACTGCTTGAAAGGCAGCTGTGTTTACTACTATAAAACTAGAGGTCATTGATAAATCTGAAATAGAGTAGATGTGGAGTGGATCTGAAGAGCAAAATTTACACTGAAGGAGAGGTTATTATCTGGAACAAACTGCTAGAGGAGATGGTGAAGGCAGACTCAGCAACAAAATTCAAGAGCAGGGCACAGAGGGATATGGAATGAATGCAAGCAAGTAGGATTGGTATAATAGGCATAATAGTTGGCAGAAAGGCCTGATTCTGTGCTTTTTGATCCTGTCTTAACCATTAGATTCTAATCTGTTTCAAATCAAGATAGTGAATGGCATTGAATGAGAATTTAATTCAATTAAGGTTAACTCTATTAAACAAAAATTAGGAATTCTACCAAAATCAAAAGAAATTACACATTTTTAACAAAGGCGAATAATTCTTAGAAAGCCTTTTTTATCTGAAATGTTTACTGACTTTATAAATGTGTTAAGAATGTCTACCCCTCCTTAGAGTATTACTAATAGAAGAACTGTCATATTTAAACTTAATGTTATTTTTGAAAACATTTATCTTGTAGTTGTAAAACGAGTCTACCCATGACCATTTTCAAGAACTAACTTCTTAGCGATACAGAAGTCTCCTGAAGAATGTTTCAAGGAAGTTACTTTTCAAGTTGCCCAACTCTTAACTGATTTTTTTTTGTTTCCTTGTGAATCTGGAATGTGATTTGCAAAATAAGATTTGATTTTTGCTTTCTCCACAGTTAGAACTTTACTCTTTTAAAACAGTCCAGATCAATTTTATTACAGTGAAGTTTTTGAAATTGTATCTCTTACTTAACAAATTTATTTTAAGAAAAGTTGAGTAAAATTACTAAAATCTGAAAGAAAATATTTTATCACATTGGTTTACTAAGCAATACTGATATAGCAACAACAAAAAAACTGCAGGTGTCAGTTCAATCATCTTCCACTGACTGGCAAGTCCAATTTCAACCCAGAAATGCAAGGGAGAAAAAGTAATAACTCCATGTGTCAACCTGTGGTTTGGCTAAATTTATTACATGTAATATATACAAATGTTTATTGATGCCTGCATTTCTTTGAATTCAAAGTAACTTATTTTCAAGGGTTTGCTGCTGTACCTTCTCATTTGGCAGGTAAAGTGCAAGCATATCCAAGATGACTAACAACATGACTTATTTTGAGAACTCCTCCATAATGGAACCAGTATCTCTGTCATAATTCATCTATCAGTTTGAGATCAGCAAGTTCGCTTTTGGGAGAGACTTCAAAATAAATCTTCAGATGAAATTGATCCTCTTCTGAATAGCTTTCATTAAACCTTTATCAGGCATCATAACTTAAAAGTTTTGGAAAATGTTTGGAGAAATACAATGGAACCAAATGCACCAATATCTGCAATTATTAGAAAGTCTTTTGAGGAAAGGTTGAACAGGATAGGCTTGTGTCCCCTGGCGTTTGTGGGGGGGGGGGTGTACGTAAGATCTTGATGTGGAAAGGAACTTAGTTCTTACAGGAGAATCTAGGGATCATAAAGATTGGTGAAGTAAGGCTGCATCATTACCTCAATACTTTTCAGGTTGCACAATCTCCAGATGATGAATAGATAGCAGCAATTGAAAAGCACATGATAATGGTCACTTTATTTAATAAAGTTTATTACATCCCTCTTTCAGTGCATCTTGGAACTATCATGAAACTATCTTATTCTTCTTTAAGGTTGTGATTTTAAAACCTCAATGTATTTTATCTGCATTTAATATCAGAAGCCAACAATATTACAGTTTTGTAACTTTTTGCTTGAACATCTCAAAAAAGTTTAAACTGCAAAGTCTGCTTAACAATTTTCCAGTTTCGTTATGACTTTCATTTTTCCTAACTCATCCATGAAACACACTTGGCAACCTAGTGTTTATCCAATTATTAGAGTCTCTGTTGAATCTGGAGAATTTGCCTTTCTAATTTACAACTATTTCCCATTTTGCATAAAGACACTGCAACCTAGATTTTGTACGTTTTGTGCAGCAAGGTGTTGAGGGTAGGGTAAAGTTCTGGCACTGGGCATCAGCTTGAGTTATCTCCACCTGCACCAACACCATGGTATCCAGAATGTTTAGCACAGAACTTCACTCATCTAATGATGTGCTATTCAGTTCCAAACCACATTAGAATCAAAACATTTATACAACAGATGGAGACTATTCAGACTTTCCTGTATGTCCCAGTTCTTTGCAGGGCCAACTAAAACTAGTTGAAAAGCCCTGTCTTTCTCTGTAGAGCTTCATTTTTCATTTAACATGAAATAATTTCTGCTCAGATATTCCCTGTGGTAAAACAGACTGCATGCTCCAACAATTCTATGTAAAGGCTTTTCTCAACAAGGTTCATGGCTCTCATTATGACAAATGTAAATTGATGACTCCCCAAACAGAGGAGGTAGTCTTTCCCAGTCACTCTGTCAAAACCTTTTCAAACTTTAAGGTATTTGCATTGATTGATTAGTTGAATAACCAGGATTTCATTTCAGCAGAACAGTCAGGAAAACCAAACAGCATTAAAGATGTACTGTGAATCATTTTCAAATTAACAAGCCAAGAGTCAGATAGATTTTAACCAATTCTGCATTTCCTCTGGCTGTTGATGACATAGATTTTAATGAATATTATTATTTTGAATGATTAAACACAGATAATTTTGCAAGCTAAATATAATATATTATTTTAAAATTATCTTTATAAAAGTAGTTGTTAGACATCTGTGTATTTCACATTTCATACTTGAGTAACCATGTCAAAAGTCAAAAATGGCAATGATTACTTTCAGTAACATTTTAGTTGGGAATATTCAATACTCCTAGAAGAACTTAAAGGTTTTTAGAATTCTACACTAAAAAGCAAGATTTGAATTGAATTTTGCCAATAGCAATGTGTTTTGCATGTTCTGTTCCTCATGTGAAAGTCCAATGACACCCTCATATCTATTTTCCTGGTGAATTATGAGTGCCTCATAATTCCAGGAGAACTGTTTTAACTCCTTAAGCACAGTATCTTCAAGGTCATTTACTCACCAGCAGCTCGGTATGAATTCCGCTGCTCCTTGGCACCAGAAAGCAATTGTGCAGTGAAATTTCAATGTTGGCAGCCAAACTACTGGACAGCTTGCTTCATAGAACTAGGGCACCACATTGTGGAAGAAGGCAGAAATATCATTCCCTTCATTTTGCTCCCTATAGCTGTGGTTTAACCTGTGCTCTAATATTTTTCTTGATCTTCCTCACTGAAATGCTGTGTCTCATCTCCAACAAACACCCTGTGAGAGTGAATTTATTTTTCAGTGCTGATAGGAAGCTCATGGCAACTGCATTCCAGAACCAAAGTCACCCAAGACTCGGTAATGTAATTGCAGCATAAACCCTTAAGAAATAGGAGCAGGATGAGGTCCTCTGGCCTATCGGGCCTGCTCCACCCGATCATGTTTGATCTGGCCATGGACTGAGATGAAAATACCTGCCTTTTCCCCATAATCCCTAATTCTTTTGTTATGCAACATTTTATTTAATTGTCTTAAATATATTTACTGAGATAGCCTCTACAGCATCCTTGGGCAGAGAATTCCACAGATTCACTACTCTCTGAGAAAAACAGTTCCTCATCTTTGTCCTTAAATCTACTCCCCTGAATCTTGAGGCTATGTCCCCTAGTCACAGCTAACCTACCCAGTGGACCAAATGTTCTGCCTCTATCCTATCTATCCCTTTCATAATTTTAAATGCTTCTGTAAGATTCCCTCTCATTCTTCTGAGCTCTAGCAAGTATAGTCCAAGACAACCCAACCTTTCCTCATAGGCTACTTCCCTTGTCAACGTGGTTGACCTCCTCTGCACCACCTCCAAACCCAGTATATCTTTCTCAAGTATCACACAGTACCCAGGTTATGCCCTTATCAGTACCATGTATGGTTGCAACATAACTTCTCTTAAATCTCACTAGCAAAGAAGGCCATCATTTCAAACAGAGAAACACCCATTTATCTCATGTCTCTGCCTTCTTTAAGTTAACCGATACTCTATCAAACCGAACACATTACCCTCACTCCATGCATTCCTCGTGAGTAGGTCTTATGCGCACCTTATCAGACACCTTCTGGACATCCAAGTATACATCACCTGCAAGTTACCTCTATAAATCTCAGGGTTGTATATGGTGACATTATGAACTTTGAACTTTGTTCTATTGTGTTCATTATTTCCTCAAAAAACTCCAGTAAGTTTGTCAAATGGGATCTGCCCTTCCTGAATCCATGCTCTGTCTGCATGGTGGAACCATTTCAATCCATAAGCCTCATGATTTCTTCTTCAATGTTAGCTTCATATAGCAGATGTCAAGCTAGCTGGCCTAATAACTTTTTTTTTTAAGCAGTGGTGTGGCATTCATAGCCTTCCAATCCTCTGGAACTACCCAGACTCCAGAGAATTTTTTATTATAAATTTAAAGTTCAAAGTTTAAAGTAAAATTTATTATCAGAGTACATATATGTCACCACATATAACCCTGAGATTCTTTTTCTGCTGGCATATTTAGCAAATCTAGAACAGTATTTATAAACAAAGTCAATGAACAACAAACTGTGCAAATGCAAATATAAATACATGGCAATAAATAACGAGCATGAAATAACATGGTACAGAGTCCTTAAAGTGAGACCATCGGTTATAGGAACACCAGAGTAGAATGAGTGTTGTTATCCCCTTTTGTTCAATAGGCTGATGGTTGAGGGGCAGTAACTGCTCTTAAATCTGGTGGGGCAATTCCTAAGGCACTTGTACCTTCTACCTGAAGGCAGCAATGAGAAAAGTGCATGACCTGGGGGAGGGGATCTTTGATGATGGATGCTGCTTTCCTACAGCAGCGTTTCATGTAGATGTGTTCAATGGTTGGGAGGGTTTTATCCATGATATACTGGGCCAATGACTTTTGGTAGGATTTTCCACTCAAAGATATTGTTGTTCCCATATCAGGCCATAATGCAGCCAGTCTGCACACTTTCCACCGAACATCTATAGAAGTTTCAGGAGCACTTTTATAACTTCACTATTTCTTTCAGTACCCTGGGATGCATTGCATCAGGACCAGAGGATTGATCTTCCTTTAGGCCTATTAGTTTGCTCAGCACTACTAATTTAGTGATGGTCATTGTATCAAGGACCTCACTTCTCATTGCATGCAGAAGACATTTGTAATTGAGGCTAAACTCTTAAACTATCAGTGACACTCTCACTGAAGAATATGAGAGGGCAGGCCTCACTCCTTGACACTCACAGGACAACAGTCCTCTATTAATTTCCCTCATGGAGCAGAACTGTCCTCTGACAACAAAAGTTTACGGTGGAACTTTTAAGGAGGCTTTCCAATTCTCTGGAACTGTCTGTTGGCAAAGACAGACATCAGTGATGTATTTAATATACATCTACAGTACATACTCTTTAGTCAATACAAGACTGGGTGTGTTAAGATCAGGTCTAACACTGTCTAAAGGACAGCAGAGATCCCTCTTCTCCTGAATGGCTTTGAGATTCAGCTCCTCAAGTCCCTGTCTCTGCTAAATCCTCTAAAATCATCGCAAGGATAATTGAACCAATGGCAACATCCTCTCCCAAGCCAAGACTGAAACACTGAGGCCCATGTACTACTCAAATGGGCAGCCACATTGATTTCTGGGAACATCCAGTCCATGACTACAGAGGGTGGAGAATCCCAATATAAGCAGCAGGAATACACCATCTCACAAACTATTCTCCCCTCAACTCATCATACACCATCCGACCTACATATGAAGGAGTCTGCAGTCCCACATTGTCTTTATAAGAAACTTTAAAAGAGAACCTGACTGGAGGCCTGTGACCAGTGGTGTGCCATAGGGATTGATGCTGGGTCCTTTGTTCTTTGTCATCAATGATCTGGATGGTAATGCCGTTAACTGGATTAGCAAATTTATGGATGACACCAAGACTGGGGGTGTAGTGGACAGTGAGGAAAGCTTTCATGTCTTTCAGAGAGATCTGCATCAGTTGGAAAAATGGGCTGAAAAGCATCAGATGGAATTTAATGCTGACGAGGTTTTGCACTTTGTTAGGACCAACCAGGATAAGTCTTACACAGTGATCGGTAGGTCACTGAGGAGTATGATAGAACAAAGGAATCTGGGAATACAGGCCCATAATACGTTGAAAGTGGCATCACAGGTAGATAGGGTCATAAAGAAAGCTTTTGGCAGACTGGCCTTCAATGTGTTAAGTGTAGTATATGGGATGTCATGTTGAAGTTGTATAAGATGTTGGTGAGGCCTAGTTTGAAGTATTGTGTGCAGTTTGGTCACTTACCTTCAGGAAAGATGTAAATATGCTTGAAAGAGTACAGAGAAAGTTCACAAGGATGTTGCTGGGGTCTGGAGGGCCTGAGTTATAAGGAAAAGTTTAATAGGCTAGGACTGTAATCTTAGAAGAATGAGAAGAGATTTGATAGAGCTATACAAAAGTATGAGGGGTATAGATAGTCTAAATGCAAGCAGGCTTTTCCCACTGAAGTTTGGTGGAATGACAAGCAATGGTCATGAGTTAAGGGTGAAAGGTGAAAAGTTTAGGGGAACATGGGGGAAACTCCTTCACTCAGAGGGTGGTGAATGTATGGAAAGAGATGCCAGCACAAGTGGTGCATGTGAACTCAATTTCAATGTTTAAGAGAAGTTTGGATAGTATGGTCCTCTGGTGCAGGTCAATGGGAGTAGGCAGTTTAAATGGTTATGATGTAAACTAGATGGGCAGAAAGGCCAGTTTCTGCTCTGTACTTCTCTATGACTCTATAACACTCACAAACCCAGAGTGGAAGGAGGTCATCGTCAATCTCAAGGGACTGCTGAAGGAAAAAACAGATCTGTCCAGGGGAGAGGTAAACAGAAGGAGATGAATCTGGACAGAACAGAGAAAGGAAAACAATGCAGGATATGTGAGATTCAGAGCACTGCAGCTGCAGGAAACATGAAATGAATCAAATTCAGAATCAGGTTTATTGTCATTGGCATGTGAAATACGCTGTTTTGTAGTAGTAGTACAGTGCAAGACCAAAAAATTACTATAGGTTACACATTAAGTAACTAGGGCAAAAGGTGAATAGCAAGTAGTGTTCATGGGTTCATGGGCCATTCAGAAATGTGCTGAATTGAAAGAGAATGGTAAGAAATACTCAGCATGTCAGTGAGCATAGGTAGAGAGTCATTGACCTTGCAACAGAACTAGTCAGTTCAGATGTAAACCAAAAGACCGTTATCTGAACTTGTTGAATTCAGTATTGAGTTCTGTTGAGATCTACAACAGGACAAATCAGAAGACATGTTGCTGTTCTTTGAAGTCATATTGGGTTTGGATGGAACAGTGTAAGAGGCCAAAGCCAAACAGGTCAGAGGATGAGTGAGATGGAGAATTCATGTGACAGGCAACTAAAGCTTAAGGCACCATTGCAGACTGAATGGTTCACCCAATTTGCATTTCTGTTTCTCTAGAAGAGTGTGCTGTGAGCACTCTAACCCTGCACTAAACCCAACTAATTCTCCACACAATCTCATCAACTGGCCCAAACCCCAAATTCTATCACGTCACTTACAAACTAAGGGCAATTTACAGTGGCAAAATAACCAATAACTTACTCGTATGGGAGATGTCAAGGTAGGGGAGGGGCAGAGGAATGATAGCACTCAGAGGAGCACCCAGATGGTACAAGAATTGGTGGAGGGGCAGGTAGTGTTGAGGAAACAGGTAGCATGCATGCAGAAGGATTTAGACAGATTAGGAGAATGGGCAAGAAAATAGCAAATGAAATATAATGTTGGAAAATGCATGGTCATGAACTTTGGTAGTAGAAATAAATGTGTGAACTATTTTCTAAATGGTGGAGAAAATCAAGGAATCTGAAATGCAGAGGGACTTGAAAGTCCTTATGTAGAACACCCTAAAGGTTAACTTGCAGGTTGAGTCAGTGGTGAGGAAGGCAAATGCCATGTTAGCATTCATTTCAAGAGGTCTAGAATACAAGAGCAAGCTGAGGCTTTACAAGGCACTGGTGAGGCCTCACCTTGAGTATTGTGAACAGTTTTGGGCCCCTCATCTTAGAAACGATGTGCTGGCATTGGTGAGGGTCCAGAAGAGGTTCACAAGGATGATTCCAGGAATGAAAATGTTATTATACGAGGAACATTTGATGGCTCTGGGTCTGTACTGGCTGGAATTCAGAAGGATGAGGGGGATCTCATTGAAACATTTTAAATGTTGAAAGGCCTAAGCAGAGTAGATGCAGAAAGGATGTTTCCCATGGTGGGAGAGTCAAGGACAAGAGGGCACAGCCTTAGGATAGAGGGGCACCCTTTTAAAACAGAGATGCTGAGGAATTTCTTTAGCCAAAGGGCAGTGAATTTTGTGAAATTTGCTGCCATGTGCAGCTGTGGAGGCCAGGTCATTGGGTGTATTTAAGGCAGAGATGGATAGGTTCTTGATTGGACATGGCATCAAGGGTTATGGGGAGAAGGCCTGGACCTGGTGTTGAGAAGGAGAAAAAAAAAGGATCAGCCATGATTGAATTGCTGACCAGACTCGATGGGCCAGATGGCCTAATTCTGCTCCTATGTTTTATGGTCTTATTCATGCACAGAGGAGAATGTGCAAATTCCATACAGGATTGAACCCAGTTTACAAGGACTGTGAGGCAGTGGTTCTATTAACTCCTCCACTATATGCTAACCCATTTCTGGGACAGAGAGGGAAAAGGGAATATGTATTTAAATTGTTGACTCCAGATGGATTGGAGAGGAAGAATGCATTTCTCTTACAATAGATGCTGATTAACAATACTGTAGAGTAGTTGGAAACAGGATTATAGGGCAAGTGGAAGTGAATTTTTTCTACCCAGAGGATAGTGTAGATCTACAGCTATGAAAAGGTGAAGACAAAAACTGCCTTCACTTCTGTTAAGAGACTATAACCTCTATGATACTGGTAAAGATTCAAGAGTGTCTTCATGCTTCTTTGAAGAAATGAAACATCTCACCAAATTTCAGGAATCCCTGTCCATGACTTCAATGTGGGAAATGAGCATTTGGCAAGTATTGAGAAACTTACATTCAGCAGGAGCACCATCAGCCCAGTGTAGGCAGGTCACCACCTATCATACAGGGCATCTGCTGCCCATCCATGGAGGACTATGTATTTCCACATTGGCCTCATTAGCCACCTCAGAACCCAAAGAACCAGCATGATAATAAACCATCCTCGATCTCAATGTACTGCCAAAGAAGAGGAAAAGCCTGCTACAGTCTAGGAACCAGAGAGTGGGTTTGGATTGGACAGGTCTTCCTCAGCTGGTGCTGACCTACTTCTGAGCCATAAGCTCCTGTAAGACAAAAAACCATAGGAGCAGAACACAGCCATTTGGGCCATTGCTCTGCTCCACCATTTCATCATGGCTGATCTATTTTTCCTCTCAGTCCCAATCTCCTGCTTTCTCCCTGTTTCCCTTCATACTCTGACCAATCAAAAATCTGTACATTAAAATTTGCCCTCCACAACTGTCTGTGGCAAAGAATTCCACAGATTGACCACTCTCTGGCTAAAAAAATACCTCTTCATCTCCATTCTAAACAGAAGTCCCTCTGTTCTAAGGCTGTGTCCTTTGGTCTTACACTCTCCCACCATAGGAAACATCCTCTCTACATCCACTCTATCTCGGCTGTTCACCATTTTATAGGTCATAATGAGACTCCCCTCATTCTTCTGAATTCCGGTGAATACAGGCCCAGAGCCATCAAACAATCTTCATATGACAAGCCGTTAAATCCTGGAATCATTTTTGTGAATCTCCTTTAAACCCCCTCCAGTTTCAGCACATCCTTTCTAAGATAAGAGACCCAAAACTGCTTACAATACTCCAAGGCCTATAAAGTCTCAACATTACATCCTTGCTTTATATTTTAGTCCTCTTGAAATGAATGCTAACATCGGATTTTCCTTCCTCCCCAAAGATTCAACCTGCACATTAACATCAATCTTGCACAAGGACTCCCAAGTCCCTTTGCACCTCAGTTTTTTGAATTTTCTCTCCATATAGAAATTAGTCAATCCTTTCATTTCTTCTACCAAAGTGCATGACTATACACTTCCTGACATTGTATTCCATCTGCCATTTCTTTGCCCATTCTTCCAATCTAACTCTGACTCTCTACTTCCTCAAAACTACCTGCCCCTTCATCTATCTTCATATTGTCTGCAAACTTTGCAACAAAGCTATCAATCCATCAACCAAATCAATAACATATAATGTAAAACGAATTGGTCCCAACACAGACACCTGTGGAACATCACTAGTCAATGACAGCCAGCCAGAAAAGACTTCCTTTATTACCATTCATTGCCTCCTGCCAATTAGCCACTGCTTTATCCATACTAGAATCTTTCCTGTAATACCATGGGCTTATAGCTTGTTAAGGAGCCTCATCTGTAGCATCTTGTCAAAGGTGTTCTGAAAGTCCAAGTACGCAACATCAACCGATTCTTCATTTTCTATACTGCTTGTTGTTTCTTCAAAGAATTCCAACAGATTTGGTAAATAAAATTTTCCCTTGAGGAAACCATGCTGACTATGGACAATTTTATCATATTCTCTAAGTACCCTGAGACTTCATCCTTAATAATCAACTCCAATTTCTTCCCAATTACTGAGGTCAGACTAACTGGCCTATATTCTCTTTACTTCTTCCTCTCTCCCTTCTTGAAGAGTTGAGTGACATTTGCAATTTTCCAGTCTTCCAGAACCATTCCAGAATCTTCTTGAAAGATCATTACTAATGCCTCCATGATCTCTTCAGCTACCCCTTTCAGAACCCTGGGGGTACACCATCTGGTCCAGGTAACTTATCTACCTTCAAACCTTTCAGTTTTCCAAGAACTTTCTTTCTAGTTATGGTAACTTCATGCACTTCATGACCCTTGACACCTGGAACTTCCACTACACTGCTTGTGTCTTCCATAGTGAAGACTGACACAAAATATTTATTTGATTCATCTGCCAATTCGTTGTCCCCATTTGCTACCTCTCCAGCATCATTTTCCAGCAGTCTGATATTGTTGCACAGAGCAACAGAGGAGAACCCAAGTACAGGACATAGGCACGGAGATTGAGTTGGGGATGCTGGCGCAGACATGAACGTTGAACAGCAAACAGGAGGAATCTGGACACAGAGCTCTGATATGGAGTCTTGACACAGAGAAGAGTTTTTCATGGAATATCTTGAAACTGGAGCTAAACTTAGACCTAACGGTTTTAATCAGTCAGGAAATGAAGTTATCACACGGGAATAGACCAACAAACTGGCGACCAGTGGTTGTGACGCCAGGGTTCTTATACTACAGTTCTTGATGGAGACCAGGTGTGCTCTCATTAAGCGAATTAGCAGTAAATGGGAAATTAACAATTGGAATCAAGACATAATCAAAGGAGATTAGGGGCAAGATAGGGTATTAACAATCAGGACCATGACAGATATCCACTGCTGCCTCTCTTTTACTAATTTTTGCTCTAATATGCACCCTTTCTTTGGCTTTAACTTCTTTTGTTAGCCACAGTTATGTCCTTGCTTTAAAATACTTCTTCCTCTTTGGGATGTATATATCCCGCACCTTTGAATTGCTTCCAAAAATTTCATCCATTGCTGTTCTTCCATCATACCTGCCAGTGTTCTTTTCCAATCAGTTCTGACCAGCTTCTGTCTCATGCCTCCGTAATTCCCTTTACTCCACTGTAATACTAATATATCTGACTTCAGCTTCTCCTTCTCAAATTTCAGGGTGAATTTGATCATATTATGATCACCTTCCCCTAAGGCTTCTTTCACCTTAAGCTCTCTGATCAATTCTAGTTCACGGCACAACACCTAATCAAGAATAGCTGATCCCCTAGGGGGCTAACCACGAGTTGCTCTAAAAAGCATCTCACTGGCACTCTAGAAAGTCCCCTTCCTCGAATCAAGCACCAACCTGATTTTCTCAATCTACTTGCATATTGAAATCTCCCATTACTAATGTAACATTGCCATATGTCTTCTATCTCCCATTGTAACTTGTAGGCCACATCCTTACTACTGTTTGGGGGTCTGTATACATCTCCCTTCAGGGAATTTTTACCCTTGCAGTTCCTTAGCTCTATCCACAAAGATTCAACACTTTCTGACCCTATGTCATCTTTCTAATGGTTTGATTTCATTTTTTTACCAATAGAACAATGCTGTCTCCTCTGCCATCTTTCCTGTCCATTAGTTACAATTCATATCATTAGACATGAAGCTCCCAGCTATAATCTTCTTTCAGCCATGATTCAGTGATGCCTACATCATTTCTGCCAATCTGCAACCGTGCTCAAAGTTCATCTACTTTATTCCGTATACAACACTTTCAGTCCTGTATTCACCCTTTTCAATTTTGTCTGCCTTTTACATTCTAACTCATCCTTTTGACTGCAAATTTGCCCTTTAAACAGCTTCTCCTCACTATACATTGCCTCTGTTTGTAAACCAGCTACCTGACCTACAGCACGATTATCTGCCTTTCCAACGATAGGTTTTGCATTGGAGTATATGCAGCTCAGGACACTAGTCACACCATGCTCAAACTTTTGATTCCTAACTTTCTCTGAAGTCATACCAACATCTGCCTCCACCACTTCTCCACTAACTGTTTTGGCACCCTGGTTCCCATCCCCCTACAACTCTAGTTTCAACCCCACCATGCAGCAATACAAACCTTCCTGCTAGGATATTAGTGCCCCTCCAGTTCAAGTATTAGCCATCACTTCTCTACAGGTCTCACCTTCCTTGGAAGAGAGCCAAGGAAGAAATGAACCAAAAATCTTATACCTTTCCCTCCTACACCAAATCCTCAGCCACGCATTAAACTGCATAATCTCCCTCGTTCTGGCCTCTCTAGCACATGGCACCAGTAGCAATCCTGAGATCACAACCCTGAAGGTCCTGCCTTTTAACTTTGCACCTAACTCCCTGAACTTCCTATGCAGAACCTCATCTCTTGTTCCACCCATGTCATTGGTTCCCACATGGACCGTGACTTCTGATTGTTCACCCTCTCACTTAAGAAATACTGAGGACTCAACTCTTGGTGTCCCGGATCCTGGCACTCCAGTGGCAACATCCCATCCAGGAATCTCATTCTTGTACACAGAACCTCCTGTCTGTTCCCCTTATGAACAAATCCCTTATCACCACAACTTGCCTCTTCTTCCCCTTTCCCTTCTGAGTCACAGAGATAGACTCAGTGCTAGAGACTTGGCCACTGGGGCTTCCCTTATCAGGTCATCCCCACCCCACCCCCAACAGTCTCCAAATTGTTGTTGGGGGGGATGGCCGTAGGGGTTCTTTGCAAAAACTCCTTAACTCCTTTCTCCTTTTGGACTGTCACCCAGTTTCCTGTGCCCTGCACCTTGGGTGTAACTACCTCTCCAAATGTCCTATCTATCAGTCCATCAGCCTCCCGAACGATCAAGCATTCATCTTGTTTCAGTTCCAACTCTTTAACACGGTTTGTAAAAAGCTGTGGCTGGGTGCTTTTCTCAAGCTGTCTTCACCAGGGACACTGGAGGTCTCCCTGCCTTCCCACATCCCAGAAGAGGAGCATTTCACTATCCTACCGGTCATTCCAAGCTGAGCAGATATAAAGAAGAAAATGAAAAAAATGAGTTTTTCTTTCCTTTGCTTTCTCTGAGTGAAGCCTCGCTTCAGGAAGCCTCAAAGAGCTAAGCCTTAAGATCACCACTCATTATGATAAGCATAATTATTATTTGTGTATCTGATACATTGAGACTTACCATCATTTTCACTAATATTAGGGCAAGTTGTTTATTTATTTGAACACAGGCAGAAATTTCTGTTCAAAGATATGTAAAGGCGGGTTAATTCAATTTGTTTCATGTTACAGTGACTCAAATATTTACTACCTTTGTGTGAAGGATGCTGTTGGCATGGTAGCAGGGGAGCTAATGACCATAATGAAATGCTGTGCTGAAGACAATCACTGGCACTATTAATTTGATTGTCAGCTTACTTATATTAGATTTTGTGTCAAAGAATCTCAGATTAAAGATTATAATAAAGCTTGCAGAAAAGATTGTATTCAACACATCTACCAAGCTGAATACAGAACCTTGCCATATTTTTATATGCATTCACAGAATGTCGCTGCTTCTGTCTAACTTGGCTTTTATTGTCTATTTCTAATTGCCCCTGAATTGAATGTTTTAAGGCTAGTTAAGGGGCAGTTAAAATTCTAATTCATTTTTGTCATACATGGACTTGATAAAGACATTAGTGTGCCAGTGGGGATTTAACACCAACAAAATAGTTTTGTGCTTACTATTGTTGATGGCAGTTAATTATTCAATATCTATTAATTTATTGAAAAGGCCACCCATTTCAACTTGATTTCCATTCCCATTCTGACATATCTGTCCATGGCCCCCCTATTGCCATGACGAGGCCATACTCAGGTTGGAGGAGCAACATCTCATATTCCATTGGGGTAGTCTCCAACCTGATGGCATGAACATCAATTTCTCTAACTTCCAGTACTGACTCAATTTCCCTGACTCCTTCCAGTTATCCCATGGTCCACTGCCGTCTCCTAACAGATTCCTTCTTTTTCATTTCTGTCCCCACTCCCCCCACCTGGTCTCACCCATCACTTGCTTGGTTGTACTCCTTCACCATCCACCCACCTTCTCATCCTGGCTTCTGTCCCCTTCCTATCCAGTCCTGATGAAGTGTCTCGGTCTGAAAAGTCAACTGCTTATTTCCTTCCGTGGATGCTACCTGACCTGCTGAGCTCCCCCTGCATATTGTATGTTTTGTTCAAGATTTTCAGCATCTGCAGAGTCACTTGTATCTTCAACCCAACTTCTACATGCCACTCAGTGGCCACTTTATTAGGTACTCCTGTACACCTGCTTATTAATGCAAATATGTAACGAATCAAAAAGTGGCATTAGCTCAATGCACAACAGCATGCAGCCATGGTCAAGAGGTTCAGTTGTTGTCCACACATCAGAATAGGGAAGGAATGTGATCTAAGTGACTGATTGTGGAATGAATGTTGGTGCCAGACAGGGTGGTTAGAGTGTCTCAGAAGATGCTGATCTCCTGGGATTTTCACATGCAACAGTCTCGAGAATTTACAGAGAATAGGTCGAGAAACAAAAAAAATCCAGCAAGTGGCAGTTCTGTGGGCAAAAATGCCTTGTCAACAAAAGTGGTCAGGGGAGAATGGCCAGACTGTTTCAAGCCGACGAACTTTTGGCTCCCATGAACGAAAACCGAGTTCATGCATGTGATATCTGCACAGTATTAACTGAACACTAGATGGCTTCTTAATTCAGGGAAATAGCTGCACTGTGAAGTTTCTCGTATGTTCAACTGATTATCATAATAATGTACGTACAGTATATATCCAAACATCCCAGCTACATTTGTCATTTTCCATAACACACAGAATGATATTTGCCTATTCCTTTTTGTGAAAGAAAGATTCATTAAGCCATCATCATTTGAATACAAATCACAGTCAGAATGAAAGCAGTAACATTATTGTGGCTGTCCAGTTTTTTTGAAAACAAATATTTTTGATGTTACTCTAAAGGCAGTTTAAGAGTGACTGTCTAATTCCTCCAAGTTGGAAAGAGCTTTCTAAAGTAAAAGGGGGAAGTCAGAGAGGTAAAAGTGATGTTGCAGGGTCCCTGTCAGTCAGCTTTACACAGTATATGAAGCACAGGATCAGGCCATTCCGGTCAACCAGTCTCTAGGTATACTAATTCTCCATTTGACCCTCCTTCCATTTTTCCTTACCTAAACCTATCAGACTTGCACTCTATTGACTTTCCCCATATATATCTGTAATTCATTATGAGGTCAGAGATTCTTCTTTACCAGTCTCAGCCTATATGCCACTGAAACACTCCTCCATACCGTAGCTGTTCCAAATTTCGTCCAACCAGCCTCACATCTTGGACCCAACTTGAACTCATGCTTGCCTAAAACTCTGGTGTATTTTGAAAAGTCTTCCCAATTTTAATGGCAATGAAAAAGTTAAGAGATAAGATTTTGTTTCATTCTCACTGCATTTCTGAGGCAGCATTTTAAATTTTCTTTTTTTCTTGCAGAGTCAATGAGAAAAGAGTGAAGTCATTTGGGCTATTAAGTACTTCCTAGGTCCAAGCGGAGCAGCCATGACAGTGTCACATATCTATTACACTTTGAAGTTAGGATAGAAGATAACTTTGAGGAGAACCTGCTGGTGGTGAAGTTTTTAGGCATCATTTGTGTTATTTCTTCTTAGTAATGAAAGTTGGAGGTTTAGGAGTTACTAACCTAGTAACTTACGATTTTTGTTACAAACTAGTCTGGTAACTGTAGTGGATTTTGCAGATGCCAGGCAATGAGATACAAGTGGAGGGTATGAATGTTTAGGGATGTTTAAACAAATGTTTAAACAAATTTGGTCACAACTGCTTCAGCCTTGCCTTTAAGCATTAATGCATTTTGATGTGTCACCAGTGAAAATAGGGATCTTTATGCTCCTGCTGTAAACTGCGTAATAATTTACTTATAATTCAATCAGTCCACCATTCGCAAATTACTTAGTTTTGTGTTTGCTGTTTGACATTCATATCATCCCATGTTTGTATTTCATCAGATGTGAAAATTTACCTTTAGTTTCATGTTGGGGTGAGGAGATTATCCTACATAGAGGGATTGAATAGGATAGGCATATGCTGTCAGGTGTTTGGACAAATAAAAGATGCCCTCTTTGAAAAATAAACAATTCTGAAAGATACTGGCACTATACATGCTGAATGATTGTTCATAAGTTTGGGAAGCTCAGAACAGGAATGCAATAAGGAGAAATATCTTCATCCCAGGGGCTGTAAATCTTCGGAGAGTTCTCAACTCCCAAGGAACACATTCAAAACTGCAATTAATATGCTTTGGGACTAAGGGGATGTGGGTTTCAGGCTGGACATTTGATGAGGTTGATGATCATCTTGGAACTTAATAAATAGTGGAGCAGACTTGGGGGAAACCACAGTCAATTCTGGCTTCCAATTTTTATGTTTTTATTCACAAGCTGTGGAAATACCTATTTGGCCTCTTCACTTTATGCTTCTCTTGCAGGACAACAATTTTTCCTGTTGATGCATCCAAACAGAGCAGTTTTCTCTTGAGGCAAAAGTGATTTTGTTGTCTTAGAAAGCGACACTGCAATTTCCTGAAAAAGTATTAGCAAGGCACCAGAGGTATTATTATCTATGAAGAACCAATTCTAAATGTCCACTGAAAGATTACAACTGATGCAATCAAAGAAGATTTTAAGACTTTGGCTGTTAAATTTTAGAAGAGAATGAGAGGATAATCACACTGAACAGTATGGCGCAGCAATTGCCATATTTTTGAGTGCCCAAAATACAAGTATTGCATGGTGCAGGGTTAACAATTGGCATTGGCTGCCCAAGTTTCTTGATTAGTGTCTGCTTAACAACATGGATTGCTGAAGCATGCAATTCTGAGAAAGAAATAGGTTCAATCCTTCGTTTGTGCCATGACATGTAAGCTCAGAAACCACAATGATAATTGCATCCCACTCAGAGATTGGGAGAATCAAAGAAAGATCACACATTTCATCACTTCTAGTCTTGATAGTATTGGTTAAGAATATTGAAAGTATTGATTGGTCTGAGGGAGAGAGTTTCATTCTGCATCTGGTATAGTACACAACTTAGGAAACCCTACGAATGCTACTAGAAATACAGATCACTGCAATATCTGGAAGTCTGAAAGTAAGGTAAGGGCAGAAATGAAGACAGTTGTAATGTATGCAATGATTAAAAAGCTTGCAAGCTACCATTGATTTCTGCATACATTATGATTAATTAGTTGAATAATTTCTGTCAGTACCACTAATGTACGTATTTCCCCTTCAAAGGAGGATCAGGAGACATAATTGAGTGAAGGAGTATATATTTTTGGATAGTAGCTGAATGGAATAATGTCTCTAATATAGGAGAATACATAAACAAATATTTTAACACTTTCAGACCATATTAATCTCACCACCGGATCAATAGTGTTCAGCATTATTAAGGTCTAGGGCCAACAAGCATTTGACTGTATTGGTCAAGGCAAATGATTTTCAAATTTCGACCTACTATAGTAATGAGAAAAAGCCCCAGTTTAGCACTTCACACCTTTCCATGCGCAGCTACTTTTCGGTTGGTTCACAGCCAACCCCACTTTCAGAATTAGAGTCAGAAGCAGAATATCACTGGCATATGTCATGAAATTTGTTGTTGTGTGGCAACAGTACATTGCAATACGTAAAACAAAAAATTGTAAATTACAAGTAAGTATTGTTACATTTTAAAAGTTAAAGAAATAGTGCAAAAAGAGAGAAAAAAGTAGTGACGTATTGTTCATGGGTTCAATGTCCATTCAGAAATATGGTGGCAGAGGTGTGGAAGCAATTTATTGAGTGTGTGTCTTCAGGCTCTTGCATCTCCTCCCTGATGCTAGCGATGAGAAGAGGCATGTCCTGGGTGGTGAGGTCCTTAATGATGGATGCCACCTTTTTGAGGCACCGCTCCTTGAAGATGGCTTGGAAAGGAAGGTTTAAACTAATTTGGCAGGGAGATGGGAACCGGAGTGATAGTGCTGAGGATAAGGTAGTTGGTTTACAAACAGAGGCAGTGTGTAGTGAGACTGCTAGCAAAAAGACGTCGATCATAGGGCAAAATTGCGTCAACAGGATGAGTTACAATGTAAAAGGCGGACAAAATTTGAAAAGGTGAATACAGAACTGCACACAGAATGCTGGAGGAATTCAGCAAGCCAGACAGCATATATGGAAAAGAGTACATTCGACATTTCTGGCCGAGACCCTTCAGCAGGAAGGATCTGACCCACAAGAGGGGGAATTTGTAGAATGCCAACAAGATGGCTTTTTAGAGCAGCTTGTGGTTGAGCCCACCTGGGGATCAACTATTCTGGGTTGGGTGTTGTGCAATAAACTGGAATGGTTTAGAAAGCTTAAGATAAAGGAACCTTTAGGGACAAGTGATCTCAGTATGATAGAATTCACCCCTCAATTTGAGAAGGAGAAGCTAAAGTCAGATGTATCAGTATTACAGTAAAGTGAAGGGAATTACAGAGGCATCAGAGAGAAAATGGTAAAAATCGATTGGAAAAAAACAGAGGCAGGGATAATGGTAGAGCAGCAATGGCTGTAATTTCTAGGAGCAATTCAGGAGCACAGGGTAACTACATCCTTAAGAGGAAGAGGTATTCCAAAGGCAGGATGATGTAACCGTGGCTGACAAGAGAAGTCAAAGCCAACATAAAAGCCAAAGATTAGAGCAGAGCAAAAATTAGCGAGAAGTTAGAGGACTGGAAGGCTTTAAAAACCAACAGAAGACAACAAAAAAAGTCAGATGGTATACTCCCCCACATTCTGAAATAAGTGGCTGAAGAGAATGTAGAGGCATTAGGAATGATCTTTCAATAATAAATCGAATCTGGAGTGGTTCTGGAGAATTGGAAAATTACAAATGTCACTCCACTTTTCAAGAAGGGAGAGAGGCAGAAAAAAAGGAAATTATAGACCAGTTAGTCTAAATTCAGTGTTGGTCAGATGTTGGAGTTGATTATTAAGCATTTGGTTTCAGAGTACTTAGAGGCGCATAATAAAATAGGCTGTGGTCAGATTCGTTTTCTCAAGGGAAAATGTTCCATGACAAATCTGTTGGAATTCTTTGAAGTAAAAACAAGCAGGATAGACAAAGGAGAATCCTTCGATGTTGTGTATTTGAATTTTCAGAAGGCCTTTGTCAAGGTGTCACACATGAGGCTGCTTAACAAGGTAAGAACCCATGGTATTACAGGAGAGATACTAGCATGAATAAACCATTAGCTGATTGGCGGGAGTCAAAGTACGGGAATAAAGGGAGCTTTTTCTGACTGGCTTCTGGTGACTAGTGGTGTGTTCCACTGTGTTGGGATGATTTCTTTTTACTTTATATAACAATGACTTGGATGACAGAATTTACGTTTTGGTGGGCAGGTTTGTTAATGATACAAAGATAGGTGGAGGTGCAGTGCATCTTGGTAGGAAAAAAGAAAAGGTTGACTATTTTCTAAATGGAGAGAAAATTCAAAATTCTGAGGTGGAAAGAGACTTGGGGGCCTTTATGCAGGATTCCATAAAGGTTCATTTGCAGGTTGAGTCTGTGATGAGGAAGGTAAATGTGAGTTTAGCATTTATTTCAAGAGGACTAGAATATAAAAGCAAGGATGTAATGTTGAGGCTTTATAAAGCACTGGTGAGGCCTCACTTGGAGTATTGTGAGCAGTTTTGGGATCCTTATCTAAGAAAGGATTTGCTAACATTGGAGAGGGTTCAAAGGAAGTTCATAATAACATTTCTGGGATTGAAAGGCATGTCATGTGAAGAGCGTTTGATGGGTTTGGTTTTGTATGTAACCCCCTGGGTCGCCTCAGGCTGGCTCAGCTCGTTCTCGTCTAGGGGGAGCAGCCTTCGGCCCCGCCAAACTGGGGAATCAGCTGGTGTGGATGCTGTGTGATGTCCCCGCCTCGCCCAAAAACAGACAGTACACCATATGCGATTAAATGAGTACAATTTATAAAGGTTACTATAACTAAGTGATTAATAACGATACAGTATATATGAAGAGAAAATTAAAGAAAAGGCGCCAAACTTATCAAAGTCCAAACCACTTCGTGCACAGCCGTTGGAGCTCAATTACTGAAGTCTTCTGGCCACCATTCGATCCCCTCCGAACTCCTCGAGTCGCAGCTCAGGACCCTCCGAACTCCTCGACTCTCCAAACAGCTCAGGACCCTCCGAGTGGTCAACCAAGCACATCTAGCTTCATCCCCCCCCCCTCGGAGAATCTCCCGGCCTCGGACCCCCCTTTGGGGTCCGATCCTCGCCCAGCTTAGAGCATTGCGTCCTCTCTCTCGACCCCCTCGCGCCGATCTGCCCAAAAGCCCGTCAACAAAAGCTTACAGACTCAGAAGAAAGAACATTAATCCCCATTTGGTTTACAAAGGAATACCATTCTCGTTATCAGTAAATTAGCATTCCTGCTAGTTAACAAGAGGAAACCCTTTCCCAACAGTAACAAAGAAAAAAAAAGAAACCCCCTTTACATGTACACACTGGAATTCAGTAGACACCTCTTTCAGAACTCTGGGGTGTACACCATCTGGTCCAGGTGACTTATCTACCTTCAGACCTTTCAGTTTCCTGGGAACCTTCTCCGTAGTAATGGTAATTTCACCATAACCCCTGACATCTGGAATTTCCCCTAGACTTCTGGCATCCTCCACAGTGAAATTATATGCAAAGTACTTCTTCAGATCATCTGCCATTTCTTTGCCCTCATTACTTCCTCTCCAGCATCGTCTTTCATTGGTCCCATATAGAATCTGGCCTCTCTTTTATACTTTATGTATCTGAAGAAACTTTAGGTATCTTCTTTAATATTATTGGCTGGCTTACTTTTGTATTCCATTTTTACCTTTTGATGACTTTTTTAGTTGTTGTTTTTTAAAAGTATCCTAATACTCTAACTTCCCACTAATTTTTGCTCTATTACATAACCATATAACAATTACAGCACGGAAGCAGGCCATCTCAGCCCTTCTAGTCCATGCTGAACGCTTACTCTCACCTTGTCCCACCTACCTGCACTCAGCCCATAACCCTCCATTCCTTTCCTGTCCATATACTTACCCAATTTTTTTTTTAAATGACAAATTCGAACTTGCCTTTACCACTTCTACCGGAAGCTCGTTCCTCACAGCTACCACTCTCTGAGTAAAGAAGTTCTCCCTCATGTTACCCCCAAACTTTTGCCACTTAACTCTCAACCCATGTCCTCTTGTTTGAATCTCCCCTACTCTCAATGGATAAAGCCTATCCACGTCAACTCTATCTATCCCCCTCATAATTTTAAATACCTCTATCAAATCCCCCCTCAACCTTCTACGCTCCAAAGAATAAAGACCTAACTTGTCAAACCTTTCTCTGTAACTTAGGTGCTGAAACCCAGGTAACATTCTAGTAAAGTTCCTCTGTACTCTCTCTGTTTTGTTGACATTTTTCCTATAATTCAGTGACCCAAACTGTACACAATACTCCAAATTTGGCTTCACCAATGCCTTGTACAATTTTAATATTACATTCCAACTGCTATACTCAATGCTCTGATTTATGAAGGCCAGCCTACCATAAGCTTTCTTCACCACCCTATCCACATATGCCCTCTCTTAGAGTTTTATATTGGCTTTGACTTCTCTTGTTAGCCATGGTTGTGTCATCTTGGCTTTAGTCTATTCCTTCCTCTTTGGGATGTATATACCTTGTGCCTTCTGAATTGCTTCCAGAAATTCCGGTCTTTGCTGCTCCACTGTCATCCCTGACTACTTCTGGCCAACTTCTCTCTCATGCCTCTGTGATTCGCTTTACTCCACTTTAATACTGATACATCTGAACTTAGCCATTTCTTCTCAAATTTCAGGGTGAATTTGATCATATTATGATCACTTGCTCTTAAGGTTTTTTTTACTTTAAGCTCTCAAATCAATTCTGGTTCATTACAGAGCACTCTATCCAGAATAATTGATCCCTAAGTGATCCCAACCACAAGCTGCTCCAAAAAGCCATGCAAAGGCATTCTAGAAATTCCCCCTCTTGAGATCCAGCACCAAACTGATTTTCCCAATCTACCTACGTATTGAAACCTCCATGACTATTGTAACATTGCCCTTTTGGCATGCATTTTCTATCTCCCATTGTAATTTGTAGACCACATCCTTACCTCTGTTTAGGGGTCTGCATAGAACTGTCATCAGGGTCTTTTTACCCTTGTAGTTCATTAACTCTAACGAAAATGATTCACCACTTTCCGACCCTACATCACCTCTTTCCAATGATTTGGTTTCCATTTTCACCAACAGAGAAACACCACTTCCTCCACCTTCCTGCCTGTCCTTTTGATACAATGTGTATCCTTAAACGTTAAGCTCCCTGCTAAAATCTTTCATCTATGATTCAGTGATGCCTACAACATAATACCTACCATTCTCTAATACTTCCACTAAATCCTGTCGTATCTGCTCCACTCATAAGCAGCATGCAGTTAGAAGCAGCCCCTCGTAAGACAGGGAATTCTTCTTTTGAGATCAATCTTCCCCTCTCACTCCAAACTTAACATCTTACATCTTCTTTGGTGCCCTCACTGTTGATCCTGGCCCAATCACATCTATGAACCACCCTACAATTCAGAATTTTACCACCCGCCCCACCTCCACAAATGATAGCTTCCCTTCTCAGACTCCTTGCCAACAAATGAAGCTTCTGTTCCCCTTACCACCGCATCCCATGGGTTTCTCTTTTGAATCCCACTTCACATCCAAAATTATGATCCACAATCAACCCATGTCCTCCACTAGCTCCCCAGAGGTACAGTGGTTGGAGAAAATATTGATTCTGCTGCTCGAGCTCCCTTGGCTCACGTATTCACGTATGTGAATAAATGTGAAGTTATCCACTTTGGAAGCAGGAATTGTGTGAACGGTGTAGAGTTAGGTAAGGGAGAAATGCAAAGAGACCTAGGAGTCCTAGTTCACCAGTCAATGAAGGTGAATGAGCAAGTGCAACTGGCAGTGAAGAGGGCAAATGGAATGTTGGCCTTTGTTACAAGGGGAATTGAGTACAAGAGCAAGGATGTCCTTTTGCATTTGTACAGGGCCCTGGTGAGACCACACCTGGAATATTGTGTACAGTTTTGGTCTCCTGGTTTAAGGAAGGACATTCTGGCAATTGAGGAAGTGCAGCGTAGATTCACTAGGTTGATTCCTGGGATGGCAGGGCTGTCTTACGCAGAGAGATTGGAGAGATTGGGCTTGTACACGCTGGAATTGAGGAGATTGAGAGGGGATCTGATTGAAACGTTTAAGATAATTAAAGGATTTGATTCGATTGAGGCAGGAAATATGTTCCAGATGTTGGGAGAGTCCAGTACCAGAGGGCATGGATTGAGAATAAGAGGTCAGTTACTTAAAACAGAGTTGAGGAAGAGCTTCTTCTCCCAGAGAGTTGTGGAGGTGTGGAATGCACTGCCTCGGAAGACGGTGGAGGCCAATTCTCTGGATGCTTTCAAGAAGGAGCTAGATAGATATCTGATGGATAGGGGAATCAAGGGATATGGGGACAAGGCAGGGACTGGGTATTGATAGTGAATGATCAGCCATGATCCCAGAATGGCGGTGCAGACTCGAGGGGCCGAATGGTCTACTTCTGCACCTATTGTCTATTGTCTATTGTATTCAATAGCCCCTCTCACAAAACATGCTCTGGCTCCTGTGCCACATCAGTGCACACAGTACATCTTTAGGGGTACAGAACAACCTCTAAACCATTGACTGAAATAAATCAAGTATCAAAAAAAGATAAAAAGAACATTTTCAAAACTGGCATAGTGAAAAACAGATTTTTTGGGGTATGGTTTAAATGCCAATTTCTCTTTAAGACAAATAATGTCGGAAATACTGCTATCTCTCCATTGAAGCTGTTGATTTTTGTTTGATTTTCAGCTGGTGATCATAAAGTTCACTCCAATCGCTATTCATTGCCATTTTCATCCAGCTGCTCCTTTTTACACTTGTTGGTATAACAACAGTGATGCAATTGGATTACATCAGCAAGCCAAGAAAGACAAAGGGAATGAAAATGACCAGTCTGAGCTGTAACCAGGGTTTTAAAATGACAATGTGAGCAGATGTGAAAACCAAGAAAAGAAAATGAGCACGTTTAAAATTGCACACTGAAGGCTAGTCATACTGTCAAGCTAATGGTTAATATTGTGGTTTGCAGTAAAGGATACTGTTCACATTTATTCTGCTGGCAACATTAATGTCACAGATATGTTAGAAGGATATAGTCTGCTCCAGAACTTGATATGATACAGCCAATAAATGTTATAATACAGAAAGGGCACGTTATAATTTCAGAAGCATTAGGAAGCCTAAATGTGCATTGCTTCTGGCCCTAAGGCTAAATAATTGGCATATCAGATTAAATCCTGGACCAGCATAAATGGGACCTAAAAGCTCATTTGCAGACTTCTGGAAAATGTCCAAAGCCAGCTGACCAGGAAATGTTGAGACAGGTGATTGTTCATTTACAACAAAGAATGCCCGTTTCTTGTGTGGTTAGTGGAAAATCTGTTAAAATATCAAGTTAAAGGTCTAACACTATCAGAAAATGCTGGAGAAACTCAGCAGGTCAGGCAGCACCTATGGAAGTGTAAAGGAAGGTTTCGTCTTTTTCTTTGTTACTGAGTATGTTAATCAAAATGGCTTCTTTGTTTTGTTAAAAGTAGGTATGCTTCTTTGTTGCGAGAGAGTGCTGGAAGCTTGTTCGGGTTAAAATTTACTGATAACGAGAATTGTATTCCTTTGTAAACCAATTGGGATTAATGTTGTTCTTTCTTCTGAGTCTGTAAGCTATTGTTGGCGGGCTTTTGGGGAGATCGGCACGAAGGGGTGGGAGAGAGAGGACACGATGCTGTAAACTGGGCGAGGAACGGACCCCAAGCAGGGGTCCAAGGGCAGGAGGTACCCCGAGGAGAGGAAATGAAGATAGATGTGCTTGGTTGACCACTTCAGGTGGTCCTGAGCTGCGAGTCGAGGGGTTCGGAGGGGATCAAATGGTGGCCAGAAGACTTAAGTAATTGAGCTCCAACGGTTGTGCACAAAGTGGTTTGGACTTTGATAAGTTTGGCGCCTTTTCTTTATTTTCTTTTCCTTCATGTATACTGTATCGTTATTAATTACTTAGTTATAGTAATCTTTATAAACTGTAATTATTTAATCGCATATGGTGTCCTGTTTGTCCTTTGGCGAGGTGGGGACATCACACAGCATCCACACAAGCTGATTACCCAGTTTGGTGGGGTCGAAGGCTCCTCCCCCCAGACGAGAATGAGCTGAGCGAGCCTGAGGCGATCCAGAGGGTTACAGAAAAGAGTACAGTCAATGTTTTGGGCTGAGACCCTTCACCAGGGCCTGGAGAAAGAAAAATGAGGAGTCAGAGTTAGAAGATGAGGGGAGTGGAGGAAGAAACACAAGGTGATAGGTGAAACCAGGAGTGGGGAAGGGGTGAGTAAGGAACTGGGAAGTTGATTGCTGAAAGCAATACTGAGCTGGAAAAGGTGTAATCTGATAGGAGAGCTGCTCCTCCGCCTTTTCTTCCTTCCATGGCACTCTGTCCTCTCCTATCAGATTCCCCTTTGAGGACTAGGCCTCAAGCCTCAGGCTTGCCTGTTGCTGCAGACCAGGTGAGAGGCACGGAAGTGCTACAGCATAGTGTCCACGATCGGCTGGGGCCTGGCCTCTCCCGATGGTGCTGCATTCCCATGATCAAGTGGTGGAATGAAAGGCTGGACTGTTTGCATCTGCACACTGCTTGGACAATCAATTGCTAGACACTGTCATTCAGGGTCTTGGATTTTATATATATATATGTTTTTCTTTTGAGTTAATATGCTTTTTTGCTTGTGATTTATGATTATGTTACTCGCTATTTTGAAGTTTGCTTGCCATTTTGAATGATTTGCACCTTGCCCCCAGAGGAACACTCTCATTCAGCTGTATATATGTATAGTTTGAATGATAATTAAACGTGGTTTGATTTGATTGAATTTGAAACTCTAGAGACTGTTGTGCATGAAAATCCCAGAAGGTTAGCAGTTTCTGTGATACTCAAACCCATTCTGTCTGGAACAACAGTCATTCCATGGTCAAAGTCACTTAAATCCCATTCTGATGTTTGGTCTGAACAACAATTGTACCTCTTGACCATGTCTGCATGCTTTTATTCATAGAGTTACTGTCAATCAATTGGCTGATTATATGTTTGCATTAATGAGCTGATGTATAGGTGTACCTAATAAAGTGGCCACTGATTGTAGGTGTCCCTCTCCATCACTTTTCCCAGTCATATACATTCCCCAATGTTTTTAAATATCATTATTTTATATCTCCAAACTAGTCATTGATTGCTGTTTATTATCAAATCAGATTCTATTCTGCTTTGATAAAAAATGAAGAACTTGAAATATGGAATTGATTTTTCTTTATGCAGCCACTGCCGGACTTGCTGAGCATTTGCAGCATTCCCTTCTATTTCCTGTTTCCAACGACTGTTGTGTTCTGTACCTCACCACAGTATTTGTACCATCAGGACAACCTCGGTCTTAGTCTCCATTCCATTAGACACCCCTCCCACTCTCTTCACCTCTCCCTCTCACTGGAACTTAAAACACGTTGACGCCATCACTTTTCCACTTCTGGTGAAATACTATTGAGCTGAAAATTAAACTCCATTTCTCTCTTCAAAGATGTTACTGGAACCATTGAATATTGCCCAACTTTTCTAATGTTATTTCAGATTTTCAGCATCCGCATTTTTGTTTAGTTTTTAATAACTGCTGAGGCTCATTAGGAAACCTTCACTCCCACTGTTTGCTTATAGCAATGTATAAAAAGAGATGGGAATGTTGAGGGTCTCATGGTTGAGTCAGAGTAATACATTGTAGTGTTTCAGATAGCAAGTTATCAAAGAAAGCTGAAGAGCATTGTTCATCCCTGATGCACCAAAGTGTGATCTTAAGGTGCATGATTGGATGTCATAGAATTGTAGATAGCCACGTAATTAGAGATTATTTTAAAATTGCACCATGGTCAGTCAGTGTACTGTGGGCCAAAGGGCATGTTTCTATGTAGTACTGTTCGGTGTTCTATAATATGATTTGTTTTAGAAGGGAGAGACCAGGGGAATAACAGGAATGTCCATGATCGAGTGGAGAGTCACATTGTTCAGAAGGCCCAAGACACAGTTTAACACATTTTTGCATCAACTTCGCACATCCAAAATCACAATAAAAACTGCTCACTTAAAGTACTTGAAATGGATCACACTGTGAATTTTCCAAAGTGCAGTGGTGATACTGTAATGAGCTGCCAGAAACACTGGTTGAGGTGGGCACATTAGCGACATTTGAAAGCCATCTAGATAAATACTTTGGAGAGGTTTAGAAGGCTACAGGCTAAACGCAAACAGATGTTCCTGGACAACACTGTTGGCAAGGAAGCGTTGGGCTGAAGGCCTGCTTCCATGCTGTAAGAATCTGAGACTCTAGTTGTTATCTCTCTCTTAGATGACAGAAAATTTGTTATGCTTCAGCAACCTCTTCATGAGCAACCTCCTCAATATGTTTTTGGGAATATGAAATTACTCGTACAGAAACAGCTAATTCTCCCATTATAATTATCATATGCGCATGTACATCTACGTAATGGTACAATAAAAAGTTTGCTTGTAGCAGTAGCACTGTCACATAGCAAGTGATCCACGGTCTGAGGCCCTACTTTAGCTGGGGTTGACCATGGATGTTGTGTCCTTACTGTCTAAGTCAATACACAAGCCAGGGCGGTATGATATGGAGAGCAAGCTGTTGCCCAGGGAGCAGGTTCCCCTCTCCACGCAGCTGATGAATTCATAGAGCGGCAGAGACCAATATAGTTTAGCACCGTCCGCAGGAGTTGCCAGTCAGTGTTGAACTCAATGCAGGACTACCTCAGGGACTGTAGCTCCTGATTTTTCCTCAGGGTTTACTCCCAAAGCCTTCCCCATGAGTGGACATATTCACAAGGCAGCAGAGGTTTGAGATCAGAATTGTCCTTCTCCTAGATGACTTGCCAACCCCATCTGCACAAAGTGACTAGTTTTAAGGTACCAGTAGACCGACTTTTCCCCTTCTTCTGTCAGGAGAAATGGATGTGAAAACTAGAAGCAGGACTTTATTGCCAGAGGCTATTTGAGATGCACACCAGGGAGCATTTAACAGGAGCTTACCTCCACTACCTCCCCTAGTTGTGACAACCTAAAGGAACCAATATTCATCAAAGGATACATAATATTCACAAAAATCATAAAGATAACTTACACACCATTATTCAAAAGCATCCATTGTAGTACAGAGTGATAAAGTGGTCATAATGTTAGTTGTAGTGAACCTAGCGGTGTGGGTTTTCAAGCTTCTGTACCTTCTGCCTGATGGTGAACACAAGAGATTATGCAAATGCTGGAGATCTAGAGCAAGACACACAAAATACTGGAGGAACTCAACTGGTTAGGCAGCATCTGTGGAATGTAATAAGCAGTCAATGAGGAAGTCAAAGATTCAGTTGCAGATAGAGTTACAGAGGCTCAGGTCATGAACCTTGATGATGAGTTCGGATCTCTCATATTTATAGGCATCCGTTAGTCTCGTGAGACCATGGATTTGCGCCTTGGAAGGTTTCCAGGGCATAGGCCTGGGCAGGGTTGTATGGGAGATCGGCAGTTGCCCATGCTGTAAGCCTTCTCCTCTCCATGTCACCAATGTTGTCCAAGGGAAGGGCACTAGGACCCAAGCAGCTTGGCACCGGTTTTGTCGCAGAGCAATGTGTTGTTAAGTGCCTTGCTCAAGGACACAACACGTTGCCTCAGCTGAGGCTCGAACCAGTGACCTTCAGATCACTGGACCGATGCCTTATCCACTAGGCCACGTGCCAACATCTCTCATCTCTCATGTACTCATTCATGGAGCATCAATAGCCCCTGAACAGAGAAGCTTAAATATCCTCCACTATCTGAGTATTGCCTTTGTTAAGGACCAACATCGGCTTTGATCTACTCTCGAGCCCAGAGCTCTCAGAAAACTTTCACAGCATCCAGCTTTGTATGGGCTACATCTTACCACAGAGAGGCAATCACTGTAAGATCCAATTTCACTGAAAACCGAGTAATATTGGCAAGTTCCTCATTCTCCATTGTCTTGGTCCAAAACAAGCTCAGAATCTCATTTCAGTTCAAATGTTTATTTCATATGAGTTCCTCCTCACAAGCTGCCCACCTCATTCGCTTAGCATTACGTGTCACTGCACTACACCAGCCCATCTGCAGCCATCATTCCTGGACTGATATCTGTGATATTCAAGGAGTGAACTGTGATGAGAGCAAGCCAGAGGGAAAACTGTGAATGGGGGAGTTGTGATATTTTCCCATTTTGCTTCCTGGACCAGGTTAGATAATGCCCAATTGCTAGAAGGGAACCCAAAGGCTGAGAGCACAAGTGCACCACTGCTGCACTGTAGAAGTAGGGGAAGTCAAAACAGAGAGGGGGAACTGAAGGAGATGGGGTTGTAAGACTTCTGTGTGGTAGCAAAGAGGATGCTGGATTATAAACCAGAATGCACCAACTCATTTGCTTGAAGCGAAGTATAACTGTTGAATAAATTATTTTCCACTGCCTCTCTTTGGTAAGGTAAACTAGTTCAAATCTAAATGGCCACCAACATCTCAATAACTTCACATATTGCCGTGTGTTTTGCATCAAGATTCACTTTATTTGTCACATGTGCATTGAAATACTAAAACAGTGACATGCATCACTTGGTTCATTTTGGTTTGTCAAACATGATGGCAGAATATAGCGTTAATGGTTGGACTCTTGGCAGTGTGGAGGATCAGAGGAATCTTGGGGTCCAAGTTCATAGGACACTCAAAGCTGCTGTGCAGGTTGACTCTGTGGTTAAGAAAGCATACGGTGCATTGGCCTTCATCAACCATGGGATTGAGTTTAGGAGCCGAGAGGTATTGTTGCAGCGACTGTATATAGGACCCTGGTCAGACCCCACTTGGGGTACTGTGCTCAGTTCTGGTCGCTTCATACAGGAAGGATGTGGAAGCCATAGAAAGGGTGCAGAGAAGGTTTACAAGAATGTTGCCTGGATTGGGAAGCATGCCTTATGAGAATAGGTTGAGTGAACTCAGCCTTTTCTCCTTGGAACGACGGAGGATGAGAGGTGACGATAGAGGTGTACAAGATAATGAGAGGCGTTGATTGTGTGGATAGTCAGAGGCTTTTCCCCAGGGCTGAAATGGCTGGCATGAGAGGGCATAGTTTTAAGGTGCTTGGAAGTAGGTACAGAGGAGATGTCAGGGGTAAGTTTTTTACACAGAGAGTGGTAAGTGCGTGGAATCGGCTGCCGGCGGTGGTGGTGGAGGTGGATACGATAGGGTCTTTTAAGAGACTCTTGGATAGGTACATGGAGCTTAGAAAAATAGAGGGCTATGGGTAACCCTAGGTAGTTCTAAGGTAGGACATGTTTGGCACAGCTTTGTGGGCTGAAGGGCCTGTATTGTGCTGTAGGTTTTCTATGTTTCTATGTAACCACTATGCTAACATGCCACCTACTGTACTGTCATGCTGCTATATCTGCATTACTCACCTGAACCATGATCTCCATTGTTCATGACATAGCTATCATTTACCTATATTCCAACTACCCCCTTCCCACACTATTATACACTTACCAGTACGCTTACACTTGCACCCACAGTATAAAAGGCCACCAGCAGCCTGGAAAGGAAATTAATGTTCAAAGTAGAAAATAGTGGAAGATGTTTTTTTTCACAGTGGAGTCACTCAAAGGGACTTCTGCATTTTTTGGAATTTATCAATAGGTTCGACATTGATGGGTTTTCCAAATACACAAATGTCACAAAGCTGGAAAGTCTGATTCAGGATATTCATTGACTACACAAATGGGTTGGCTGAATGGGAAGACAAAGCGCAGACAGCATTTACTTCAGGGAAGTGTGATGTAATACACTGTGGAGAGACAATGGGCCAATAAAAAGAAACAATAGACCAGATTGTCTCTCCTTATAGGTCCATTGTCTCTCCACATCATCACTCACTGATGAGATGCAGTAGTGCAGCGGTGATTGACAAACCTGATGAACACCAAGGTGAATTCAACAAGCCGGCCCCACAGTGAACTGCATGCCACGTGTGATTGAATCTTGCATACGATGAAGGACCTCCCACCAAAAAAGGTATGCTTCTCAGTCTCACAGGCAATACCGACATATGAGTTTCCTTTATAAAATTAAATACATAGAAAATTTGTAAAGGTTACTAAACTCAAGTAAGATATTGTGGAGTGTAGGCCATGCCTCTGGACAGACTTAGTTACTTTATTAAGAGATACAACATGGAAAGGATCTTTCCACCCAATGAGCCGTACCACCCAACAAACCAGGCTGAATGGTCTAACTCTGAAATAATCTTTAACAATATGGAGAGAATTGAAAATCTTAGCAAAGTGGTATGAGTAGGACCGGAAATATTATCTCATGTAATATTTACTCCCAGCCTCAAAATAGTTCATGTTATGGCTTGAATATACTATACTAGTAACAGATATACAAAATCAGGAATCAGAAGTTTTAACATGGAGGAACTTATGAGCATGAGTTGTGTATATTTTAATGTCAGGAGTATTGTAGGAAAGGTGGATGAGTCAAGGGCATGGAGCAGTATGTGGAATTATGCCAGTGCAGTCAGTAGTGAGATTTGGTTGCAGGAGGGGCAGGGCTGGCAGATCAATGTTCCAGGGTTATGGTGTTTAAGACGTGACAGAGCAGGAGGGATGGCATTTCGAGTCATGAAAAATGTCGCAGCAGTGCTCAGACAGGATAGATAGAAGAGCTCATCAATGGAGGCTAAATAGATGGAAATGAGGAATAGGGAAGGAATGACCACATTAAAGAGATTATATTATAGACTACCCAACAGTCCACAGGATTTAGAGGACCAAATCTGTAGAGATATCGCAGACTGAGGCAAGAAACATAATTTTGTGAGAGTAAGTGGTCTTAACTTTTCATGTATTGACTTGGACTCCTAAAGGGGCTGGATGAGATAGAGTGTGTCAAATGTGTTCAGGAAAGATTCTTTAATCAGTACATAGAGGCCCTAATTAGAGAGAGTGCAATACTATATCTCTTATTAAGGAATGATGCAGGGCGGGTGACAGAGGTTTGTGTAAGGGACAATTTGCATCTAGTGGCCATAATGCCAAAAATTTCAAGATAATTATGCAGAAGGATAAGTCTGCTCTGCTAGTTGAGATTCTGAATTGGAGGAAGTCCAATTTGATGGTATCAGAAAGGACCTTACAAGTGTGGATTGGGACAAATTGCTTTCAAGCAAAGATATACTTGGTAAGTAGGAAGCCTTCAAAAGTAAAATTTGAGAGTCTAGAGTTTGTATGCTCCTGTCAGAATAAAAGCCAAGGATAACAGGTTGGGGGAATCTTGGTTTTCACAAGATATTAAGGTATTTTCTGGTTAAGAAAAGAAGGAGGTGCATAACAGGTTGAGACAGGAAGGAGCAAATAAGGTTCTTGAGGAATACAAAAAATGCAAGGGAACACTTGCAAGAAGAGCTGAAAGGAGACATGAGGTTGCTCTAGCAGACAAAGTGAAGGAGAATCCCAAGAGCTTCTAAAATATCTTAAGTGTACGGGACAAAATTGGTCCTCTGGAAGATCAAACTGGTAATCTACGTCTGGAGCAAAAAGAGATGAGGGAGATCTTAAATGGATTTTTTGCATCTGTATTTACTTGGGAGATGGAAACAGAGTTTATAGAAGTGATGCAAAGCAGCATTAAGGTCATGGACTCTATACAAATTGCAGAGGAGTTGTTTGCTGTCTTGAGAAAAAGTAATATGAATAAGTCCCCAGGGCCTGACACAGTGTTCCCACAGGCCCTGCGGGACCCTAGCAGAGATACTTATAATGATTTTAGCCATGGGTGAGGTATAGAGGGATGGAGAACAGCTGATTTTGTTTAAGAAATGCTTTTAGAATAAGCCAGGAAATTATAGGCTGGTGTGCTTGGTATGAGTAGTGGGTAGGATATTGGAAGGTATTCGAATGGCCAGATATATGAATATTTGGATAATCAGGGATTGATTAAGGAAGTCTCACCAATGCCTTACAAAGCCTCAACATTACATCATTGCTTAAATATTCTAGTCCTCTCAAAATATGTAAACATTGTATTTGCCTTCCTCACCACCAACTTGACCTCCAAATTAAGACCATATTAGACCATAAGACATAGGAACAGAATTAGGCCATTTAGTCCATCATGTCTGCTCCGCCATTTCATCATGGCTGATCCATTTTTCTTCTTAGCCCCGATCTTCTGCCTCGTCCATGAATCCCTCTATGCCCTGACCAATAAAGAATCTATCAACCTCTACCTTAAATATGCATAAAAATTTGGCTTCCACAACATCTGTGGAAATGAATTCCACAGATTCACTACTCTCTAGCTAAAGAAATTTCTCCTCATCTCTGTTCACAAAGGATGCTGCTCTGGCCTCTGGCCTTATTCTCCCCAGTAGTCGAAAACATCCCCTCCATATCTACTCTATCGAAGCCTTTCAATATCTGATAGGTTTCAATGAGGTCTCCCCTCATTCTTCTGATTTCCTGTGAGTACAGGCCCAGAGCCATCAAACGCTCCTCATGTGACAAGCCTTTCAATCCCAGAATCATTTTTGTGAAACTGCTTTGAACATTGGGTTTTGAAGCAGCGATTAAAAGACAAGCATAATCACTTGTGGAAATCCTGAAATCTTAAGAGTTTACTCACATACCTATTTATTTAATGAGATCCTGGTGTTTCTGGGAATTTCAGCATTAATTACCCATCTCCAATTTTCCCTAGAGAAGGCAGAGGGAGCCACGTGCAACTGCCTGTGTTGCTTGACTGTTTCAAAATCAACTATCTGAGACAGGTTTGGTGTTAAATTTAGGCAAGACCAGATAAGGATATACTTCCATGAAGAGTATTGGTAACATAGGTAGACTTTGACTGGGGGGAATTCAAAGTATCAATACTATCATTCCTGCTCTTGAATGGTGTCAGGACTTCCCAGGAAACACACCAGGAAAGTGCAAGACATAATTTAACTTTTACAGATTTTCTGTTGTTAAGGTTTGAACTGATACTAAATACCGTGAATACTGTTAAAATGTTATCATGCAATTAGAAAAAAAGTTAAATAGATTTAAAAAAAATACTTGTTACTTTTAAACGTGCTTCTCATTCATTGTTATTCCTTCCTATCTGAATGAATGGACCTTTTGTTTCTGCTATAGGCTTTTGCTAAATCCAACCTTGGAGCTCAGCTCACAAGTTTGGGCTTTCAGATTTTACACCGGAATGGCAGATCTCAAATACTTACGAAGGGTGGTGTAGCTAATTGTGGGGTGCAGGTGGGAGGGGAGTTGGGGAGTATTGGTCTTGACAATTTTAACAAATGCTGGCTGTTCAGAATGCAAATGTTAGCAAAAAAAAATCCCTTGTTTTCTACTAAATATATAGGAATAGTGATTGCTTACCATAGTTATCCTTATTCCGGAAAATAGTATGACATATCAGCTTGTGAATATTGAAAGAACGTATCTTGAAAAATAGGTGTATTATATCCAGGCTGGATGTCAGAAATCTGGAACAACACACTAAATTTCCGGAGGAACTTAGCAGGCCAGGTAACATCTAAGGATGTGGGACGAACAGGTTAAGGTTCCAGGCCAGGACCCTGCATCAAGGCTGGAAAGGAAGTGTGGAGAAGCCAAAAAAAAATGGAGGGAGTTGGGGAGGATCTCAAGTGGATGATCACTGTCCTTTCTTCAGTGAGTAGGCTGAGACTCCTAATCAGCCCACAAATTTGTTAAAGGTCAAGCACAATCAATTTTTTAATTCTTTTTCTGTATTTTTCATTCCACCACATTAGTACAAAGTAAACTGGAATTTTAAGATCTCTTGCAACAGCTCCAGAGCTATTTAGTATTGAGGGCAGAGTTGAAATAATCTCTCAAACAGAACAGCCTGTCAATCAAATCTTCTTTAATATTAATAATAAATACTTTCTTGATCCCGGGTGAGAAATTCTTTTATTACAGCAGCAACATTTAAAAACACACTTAGCAGATTGCAGACTTAACCAATAAAAAGATACAGAATAACAATATACCCAATAATAATGTACCAATATTCAATAATGTGCAATAATAATGTATGAAATAATAAAGCAGAGACTATTGTACTATGATGTGTGTTCTCCCGTCACACAGAGATGAACTGTTATATATACTTATTGCATTTGATAGGAAAGATTTTCTGTAACGATCTTTGTGACAGCAGAGCTGAGTGAATCTGTTGAAAAGGGTGTTCAGCTGCTTATTCAGTCGGTCATGGAGAGGATATGCCAGAATGTCCATAATGGATAGCAGTTTGTTCAGTGACTTCCCCTCCACCACTAACTCAAAAGAGTCTAGGCTTGGAAAGGCATGCTGTACTGGGGTACTTGGGCAAAACAACAGTATATGAATAGATTGAGTGACTGGGCAAATCTTGGCAAATGGGGTTTAATGTGGGCAAGGGAGCATCTATGGAAAGAAATAAACTCAACGCTTCTGATCGAGTCCCCTCATCAGGATTCTGAGGAGTGAACATTTTGTGTGTGTGGCCTTGGATATCCAGCATCTGCAGATTTTCACATGTTAATGTGGGCACCGTGCACTTTGCTCAGAGGAATGACTGGTCTCTAAATGGAGTGGACCGCAGAGCGATCAAGATAGTCTTGCTTATACATCAGACAGGATTAGAAGATAATTATGAGGGGAAATGACATATTATAGTTATTGTCTTAGGGTTGGAATTTAGACATAGATGGGTATTATTACAACTGCAGAAAGTGCTAGTGATGCACACCTGGGAAAAAACCTCTGACTATCCACACAACCAGTGCCTTTCATCAGCTTATACATCTCTATCAGGTCACCTCTCATCCTCTGCCACTCCAAGGAGAAAAGGCTGAGTTCACTCAACCTATTTGCATAAGGCATGCTCCCTAATCCAGGCAACATCCTTGTAAATCTCCTCTGCACCCTTTCTATAGTTTCCACATTCTCCCTTGCCCACATTAAACTCCATTTGCCAAGATTTGCCCAGTCACTCAATCTATTCATATACTGTTGTTGTGCCCAAGTACCCCAGTACAGCATGCCTTTCCAAGCCTAGACTCCTTTGAGTTAGTGGTGGAGGGGAAGTCACTGAACATTTCCAGCTCAAGTATTTATAATCTTCTCTTTTTGTAAAATTCTTTGAAAATATTATATTATGTATCTTGAAGAGCATGAGCTTTAATTCGTACTACATTGTTATACAGATCAGCAAGCCATAGCCCTAAGATTAAACATTGTGTTGATAAATTGTAATTCCCATATTTTAAACAACTATAATAATTACAAAATAAGACAAGTTATTATTTTTATTTATAGATGGTTTGTTTTGAAAGATCTAATTTCTATCTTACACTTATGTCCTTATTTTAAGTCTATAAGGTATCAAACAGATCACAAATTGTGATTCTTACTTCTGATTTGCTGTTTGTGTGAATTTGTAATTAGTTATCCACTGCAATCCACACCAACTGCTGCCAGGTTAACTGCCATCTGTGCCCAACCACACTGCTCTGCCCTGGAGACTGCGTCTGACTGTCCACCCAAAACCTGCACCTGCGTATAACTCCCGCCAACTCTCACCCCAGTTCATTGATCCCTTTAAGATTACCCATTACAACAACCCAGTCACTTACTGTCCGCACCATCCATCAGGATCACACCTATCTTCCACATCTTCTGCCTGAAGCCTGTTGTCCGTCGACCTCTGAACCCTCCTGAGCCTGCACCTCTGGAACCAGATATGGTGGAAGGTGGTCGATGTATGTAGTTTGCCGTTTGATGGATTCATGTTGTCCTGGACAGGTTATGTAGTACCTGGTCAACTGGGAAGAGTATGGTCCAGAGGAAAGGTCTTGGGTTCAAAGGTCCAAAGGTTCAATTTAATGTCAGAGAAATGTATACAATATACATCCTGAATTTTTTTCATAAACATCTACGAAAACAGAGAAGTGCCCCAAAGAATGAATGACAGTTAAACGTAAGAACCCCAAATACCCCCCCCAACCCTCCTCCCTCCCGCACGTAAGCGGCAGCAAGCAACAATCTCCCATCCCCTCCACCAGTAAAAATAAAGCATCAGCACCTGCCACTGAGCACTCAAGTGTGAACAAAGCAATAGCAGAGACACAGACTTGCAGTCACCCAAAGACTTCGCTTCTCACCTGGCATTGGACATACCACAGGTGCCATCCAGTTTCATCTTGGATCCAATACTCATCGAGGATCAAAGATAAAACCAGACTCATCTGGATTGCCTGGGCTGTCAAGTGTCTGCTGTAGGAGTGGGGTCCTCTCAGGCCTGCACAGCCAGTCTCCACCCAGCTAACGGGAATCACCCTCCACTCATTTCTAACTCATCACCTGCAGTCTACTTAAACCCAGTTCTCATCCACAAACCTTGTTCAGTCATCAAATCAGCCAGCCTCAACCAGTTACATCTAGCCTTCAGTTACCTTGTTGTCTGTGAGTTTAACATCTGCTTGTATTGTGGCCTCTCATGGCTTGTTACTTTGCACTCTATTATTAAAGTCGTCACACACCACTGAATCGTCTCTGCCACTCTACATTTGGGTCAAGCCTCCTCTACATTTCCTGACAGGCGATAATATGTGCAAGATCTCTGTGACTCTGATTCCTTCTCTTTACTAGTTCCACATAGCTCTCAATCCTCAAATTTTCCAAACACTTATCTACTTCCTCTTTTAATATCTTCAGTGACCTGGCTTCCACAACATAGTGGAATGGAAAATTCCGGAGATTCACCAGCATCTGCAAAAAGAAATTCCATTGTACCTCAACTTGAAATAACTCTGCAGCTGGTGGGAACATCTCTTGTTCCCTTAGGATGTTTCACTAAGATCATTCCACCTTCTTCTAAACTATAAAGATTACAGATTGTAATTCTTTTTCCATTCTAGTGAACATTTCTTCTGATGCTAGTTATATCCTTTCTTAAGTGGACCAAAACTATGCACAGTAGTTTTGAGGCATTCTTCGTGTGGATAGTCAGAGACTTTTTCCCAGGGCTGAAATAGCTAGCACAAGGGGGCATAGTTTTAAAGTGCTTGGAAGTAGGTACAAAGGAGATGTCAGGGGTAAGTTTTTTACGAAGAGAGTGGTGAGTGTGTGGAATGGGCTGCCAGCGACGATGGTGGAGGCAGATATGATAGGGGCTTTTAAGGGATTCCTGGACAGGTACATGGAGCACTAGGTAAGGTCATGTTTGCCACAGCTTTGTGGGCCAAAGGGCCTTTATTGTGCTGTAGGTTTTCGATGTTTCTATGTTTCTAAATGATGGTTTTGACCACAATCTCCACGTAAGGAGTAGATGGAATTCAAACAGGTTTCTCCTTGCTGAATAAGAATTGGGTTTTGCCTATATAGTTGGAGATACAAGCTTGAAGATACAGCAAATGGAGGGTATTGTTCAATGGAGCTACAATGATCAAAATAACGAGAGAACATTTTTAACAAGCTGATGCACCATCAATAACTCACTCTGAGACGTGAAGGCGAGATATCGGCTTTTATTGACTGGAAGAAGGAACAAGCAGTGAGTGACCACCATTCTACATCCTGGAGACTGAGAGGCCGGGTTCAGGCCTTGATCGCCTTTATACAGGGGTCTGTGGGAGGAGCCACAGGAGCAGTCAGCAGGGGGTGTGTCCAGACAGGTATATGTAGTTCACCACACAAGCTCAAAATACTTTGTGATTTCAGAAGATAGGTTCCTCATCATAAAACATGTCATTTCCAGCATATTCAAGAGCCCCCACCAGAGGTACTTAGGAGCCATGGATTCACAGGATTTCAAGACTTTGAAGCTTTCATAATCCTTTGATTTCCAGAGACAATGTCTGAGAAAACTATGTAAGAACTCACCCTGTGGTGATGGCAACTCTGGATAGTCCATGAGTGGCTGCCAGATTTATGGTGCAATGGAGACAACTGATTTAAATTTCACCATCACTTCAATTGCCCGCACTATCAGAAAAAAGCACCACTCATTAGTGCCTGCAGCTGCTGCTAATGTAATGTCATTTCATTTTCCTGTTCTACCATGGCAAGTGGATAATCAAAAGTCCAAATCTCCTTAGATTATCAGCAAATAATAAATTTTAATTTTAATTCAGTTTACTTGTGGTTAATATAAATGAAACAAGGAGCTAGGTGAAAAAGCATTATACCCTGCGACCACTGTGGATAATAAGCCTGTACCCTGGCAACAGATAGCTCAAAATTGTGAGAAACATGCAGGACTGAATTTATCCAACAGGAATTTTGTATGAAGTGTTTATACTAGACCTTTGCACTTCCTAACACATACACATATTAGAGAACTTGTTATTGCTACGTTCTATGTTTTATAAAAGATTCAATAGGCCAAAAGGCATTCTTCCTGAAGAAGATGGTGCGAAGCGAACAATGTAGTCAAGGACTACATCCTCCAGACAGTTCATGAAACTACTTCTTCTTTTTCTTTCAAAGTTGGTTCTGCTGCTGTTGGAGCCTGTGATCTATATTTTGGTGGCATATTTTCAGGCCGATTGAGCAATCTGGCAACTTTGCTGTCACAGAGGGTGTTTGGTGAGGTTTCAAGAGAAGAGTGCAGCCTCAAGGCCATGAAGACTGGACATGGGGTGCAAACCCATAATTGACTCCATATCTTGCCTATCTGGCCAGTTAAAGTATTGAGGAAGATTGAAATAATCAAGGCAAGAGCGGTGCCAGAGAAATGTCCCTGAGTCTGATTGGTCTCTCTCTCTCCCTCTCGCTCGACACAGGAGTCCTGGGTCTTGGGCGAGGCTTATTTGACGTGGACTGTGGATTGGACTCGTGTTACAATGTGCTTCTGGGGTCTGGTGGCTCCTTTTGGTGTTGCTATTTTGGTTGATTTTGATCAGGGCATCTTGTAGATAATGAAGGACACTACTAGATTTAACCGAACTGAGCTGAATGTCAGGACTCTTAGTTTTGTATTTCATATTGTGTTTTTGGTTGTTTTTTGCCATCTGCGTGATTTGTTTTTGTTTTGCACATGTGGGGAGGGATTCTTTAAACGGGTTCCAGGTTTTGTGGCTGTCTGTGGGAAGATGAATCTCAGGGTTGTATACTGCATACATACTTTGATAATAAATGTACTTTGAATCTATTGAATAATTCAGAGATTCCATATAATGAAAGGATACTTGCTAAGTTGATTTCAGTAGGTTCTGGAGAGTTGGTGGCACAGTGGCATCCCTTACAACTGTCATACAGCTCCAGTTATCTGGGCTTCATCCTGACTTGTAGATCAAGATTCAACCTTATTCATATATACATGTATTAGGAGTCTGCATGTATTTACAATGTAAGCAGTATCATAAAAGGTGGCTGAAAGAGTCTACAGTCCATGCATCAATGAGGGTTCTTAGTGGGTATCCTGGAATTATGTGAATATAGCATATATTAATTCAAGCAAGAAACAGTCTTCAGTTCTTAAATTAAATTGTAAATTGCAAGCAGTAAATTGAAGTTAAAAGTATACCTTTGTATATAAATGATACTGCCTGTGGATCACAGGCTAGCCCACAGCTGGTGGGGCGGCGGGTATGAAGAGATATAGTTTGCACTGGGAAATGGCCACGAGGTGCTCTTGTATACAAATGTAAGACAATGGGGTTATGTTAATTGGCCTGCATCAAAGCTGTCAACATGGGCTTATCAATAGTTGGGATATTTCTGTACTCAGAGTCAGTCCTAATAACATTAATTTTGGTTGTCTCTGATCTCAGACCCCAGCAACTTTTAGATCTCAGCAGCTTTTAGATCATTTGTGTGATTTAGTTTGTCCCTGCAAAGGTGTTTGAGCATTCAGAGTTGTCTCCCACTGCAGATATGCAATTCAAAGGAAGCGTCATCACCCCAAAGCACTGAAGTAAACATTGTCATTGCAACTATTGATATCATGCTTTGATCTGATCACCAGCGGGCTGCAGAGTCCTCCAGGCTCCGACACCCCTCCTTATTTTCACCTCTGTCTTGTTTGTCTTTGTCCTGTGTGTAGTAATTCTCGAGTCCCAGCCTATGTACAATAGTTCAATGGTTCCATTTAATATCAAAGAATATAAACAATATACAACCTGAAATTCTTGGTCTTTGCAGACATCCATGAAAAACAGAAGAGTACTCCGAAGAATGAATACCAGTAAAAACATTAGAAATCAAAAGCCCCCTTCTCTTCCCCCATGCACTAGCTGTAGCAATGCATCAACTCTCCCCTACCCCCTTGCACTTACTTTAGCAAAAAAAAACATCAGCACACAAACTACAAACCAACCCACAAGTAAAGATTCCTTGTTCAACTCCATCCTCATTTCTGATCTATGTCTCTCCTGGTAGTCCACTGGTTGAAGATATGGAACTTCACCATAATAACCCTGGATTAAACTAAGCCTCGACATGGACCTGTCAGAGTATGAGCACCTCTGATCAGAGCTGGCCTGCCATAAAGTCACAGTAAGTGGACATGAGTGTGTGATCCAGCAGATCTTGACTGCTCTGCAAAGACTCACTGAGATCATCTGGCTGAGCCAGCAAACCCCTGCTGCCACCCCAAATTCTGGGTTGCTGAACCCGCTGGTGGCAAACCAGGGACCTGTAGATGGTTTCTTATTCAGAGTTCCCTGGCTTTTGAGTTGCAACCCATCCAGGCCTCCTCTGACTGCTGCAAAGAGGCCTAGATCATCCCTCTCCTCTCTGACAAAGATTTTGCCTGGGGTACTCTGCTCTGCTCGGCTACTCTGTCCAATTTGTGTAGACATCTCCCACTTCACAAAGGAGGTGAAGAGTGTGCTTTACCACCTGGTCAGTGGACAAGAGGCTGCCAACTGACTCCTCCAGTCTCATCAGGGTACCCATAATGTGACTGGCTATACAATCAAATACCGCACCCTGGTGGTAGAGAGTGGTTAGAGCACTGATGCCCTTATGGCCATGTTCTACCATGAGTTATCCGTTGAAATTAAAGATGAATTGGCAGCCAGTGACCCAGTTGAAGATCTCGAGACTTTCATCAATACCTCCATCTGGGTTGACGTTCATTTGCAGGAAATGAGAAGAGAGCACTGCAGTGAGTCCTCTACCTCCCATCTGTCTACATATTGGACACCATACTGAGACTATGCATTTTCACTTTATTTAACACACCCACTGTCCCCTACAAATATGTTATGATGTTGTTTGGTTTAGATAATGATTCAGCAGTCCTCTAGGCCCTGATGAAAGACGTCCTCTGAGAGATGCTAAATCACTTTATCTTTGTATACCTGGATGAGGTCTTCATCTTTTCCAAGACCTACCACAAACACATTTGACATGTTCAACAGGTCCTTCAAAGTTTACTACAGAACCAACTATTCATCAAACTGAAGAAGAGTGAGTTCCACATCTCCTTCTTTGAGCTCACTCTCTCTGAGAGGTATCTGCAGATGGACCCTGGCAAAACCTAAGCAGTTGGAGATTGCCCTCAACCCACCACAATCAAGCAGATCCAGCAGTTTCTGTAGTTCACTAATTTTTACTGCAGGTGCGCCTGCAACATCAGTGCCATTGTAGCATCCCTTATTGCTCTGACTGAGGGAACCTCTGACCCATTTCATTGGTCCTCGGAAGCCAAGGTAGTTTTTCAGAAGTTGAAACATCGCTTCATAGTGGCTCCTGTCCTTGTTCTCCCTGACTCAGACTGCCATCCATTGTTGAAGAAGACATCTCAGACATTGGGTTTGAGGCTGTTCTTTTACAGCCTTGGTCCAGTGCTTGTCTCTGTGCTTTCCTCTCCCAGCAACTCTCTCCTGCAGAGAGGAATTATGACACACAGAATAGAGAGTTTCAGTGGTCAAATTAGCCCTGGAGGAGTGGATGCATTGGCTGAAGGTGGCCAAACATCCATTTGCATTCTGAACAGACCACAGGAACCTGGTCTGAAGCAGCTAAATTAGTACTTGGATTTTCAGAAGGCCTTTGACAAGGTGACACACATGAGGTGCTTAACAAGGTAACAAGGTATTACAGGAAAGATATTGGCATGGATAGAGCATTAGCTGATTGGCAAGAGTCAAAGAGTGGGAATAAAGGAAGCCTTTTCTGATTGGCTGCCAGTAACTAGTGATGTTCCACGAAGTTCAGAGTTGGGAACGCTTTTTTCTCCATGTTATATTTGAATGATTTGTGCTTTGTGGCTGAGTTTGCGGATAATATGAAGATAAGTAGAGGGGCAGGTAGTGTTGAGGAAGTAGGGAGCTGCAGAAGGACTTGGACAAATTATGAGAATAGGCAAAGAAGTGAAAAATGGAATATAGTATAGAAAAGTGTATGGTCATACACTTTGGTAGAAGGAATAAAGGCATAAGCTGTTTTCTAAATGGGGAGCAAATTCGAAAATCAAAGGTGCAAAGGGACTTGGGAGTCCTTGTGCTGGGTTCTCTATTTCAGATTCAGTCCATGGTAAGGAAGGCAAATGCCATGTTAGCTTTCATTTTGAGTTTATAAGAGCAAATATGTAATGCTGAGGATATAAGCACAGGGATGTAATCCTTATAAAGATAAGGCATTGGTGAAACTGCAGTTGGACTATTTTGAGCAGTTTTGGGCCTTTTATCTAAAGAATAGTGTGCCGACATTGGAGAGGGTCCAGAGGAGGTTCATGAGAATGATTCTGAGAATGAAGGAGTTAATGTATCAGGCGTGTTTGATGGCTCTGGGCCTGTATTCACTGGAGTTTAGAAGAATGAGAGAGGATCGCATTGAAAACTATCAAATATTGAAAGATCTAGATGGAGTGTATGTAGGGAGGATGTTTCCCATAGTGGGTGAGTCAAGGACAAGAGGGCACAGCCTAGAGGAACGTCCATTTTGAACTGAGATGAAGAGGAATTTCTTTCACCAGAGGGTAGTGCTTTAGTTCAGCATTCAATACAATCATCCCCCAGAAACTGATTGGAAAGCTGAGCCTACTGGGCCTGAAAACCTCCCTCTGCAACTGGATCCTAGACTTCCTGACTGGGAGACCTCAGTCAGTCCAGATCAAGAACAGCATTTCCAACACCATCACACTGAGCACGGGGGCTCCCCAGGCTGCGTGCTCAGTCCACTGCTGTTCACTCTGCTGACCCACGACTGTGCTGCAACACACAGCTCGAACTATATCATCAAGTTCACCGATGACACGACCATGGTGGGTCTTATCAGCAAGAACAACGAGTCAGCTTATAGAGAGGAGGTGCAGCGGCTAATGGACTGGTGCAGATCCAACAACCTGTCTCTTAATGTGAACAAATCAAAAGAGATGGTTGTTGACTTCAGGAGGACATGGAGCGACCACTCCCCGCTGAACATCGACGGCTCCTTGGTAGAGATCATAAAGAGCACCAAATTTCTTGGTGTTCACCTGATGGAGAATCTCACCTGGTCCCTCAACACCAGCTCCATAGCAAAGAAAGTCCAGCAACATCTCTACTTTTTGCGAAAGCTGAGGAAAGTCCATCTCCCACCCCCCCCCATCCTCATCACATTCTACAGGGGTTGTATTGAGAACATCCTAGCAGCTGCATCACTGCCTGGTTCAGAAATTGCACCATCTCAGATCACCAGACACTGCAGCGGATAGTGAGATCAGCTGAGAAGATCATTGGGGTCTCCCTTCCTGCCATCATCGAGATTTACACTACACGCTGCATCCACAAAGGAAACAGCATTATGAAGGACCCCATGCACCCCTCATACAATCTCTTCTCCCTCCTGCCATCTGGAAAAAGGCTCCGAAGCATTTGGGCTCTCACGACCAGACTATGTAACAATTTCTTCCCACAAGCTATCAGACTCCTCAATACCCGAAGCCTGAACTGACACCTTGCCCTACTGTCCTGTTTATTATTTATTGTAATGCCTGCACTGTTTTTGTCCACTTTATGCAGTCCAGTGTAGGTCTGTAGTCTAGTATAGCTTTCTCTTGTGTTTTTTTAAATTATGTAATTCAATCTACTTTTTTGTACTGTGTCATGTAAACCATGGTCCTGAAAAATGTCTCATTTTTACTATGCACTGTACCAGCAGTTATGGTCGAAATGACAATAAAAGCTGACTTGACTAGACTTGACTAGTGATTATGTGGAATTCATTACCACAGGCAGCTGTGGAGTCCACGTCTTTGAGTACTGTATATTTAAAGCAGAGGTTCATAGGTTCTTGATTAGTCAGGGTGTCAAAGGTTACAGGGAGAAAGCAGGAGAATGGGGCTGAGAGGGATAATAAATCAGCCTGATGAGATGGTGGAGCAGCCTCAATGTGCTGCATGGCCTAATTTTGCTCTTATCATCTTAGGGTCTTATGAGGGCAGCCAGCCACAATGGGTGTTTCAAATTCTGAAGTGGCTTGATGTGATCTATTGAACTTACCCATGGCTGACAGGAGAGTCAGCAATGAATTTTGCTCAACTGGTTTCTACGTTGGGTGTTTGTCCTATAAGAAACAATTGATTGGATTGTGCCTGTGTACCTTGAATGAAAGGTGATCATAGTATAACATATTTGAAATTTTAATTTGCCTTGGCGGGTTGTTTCCTGAGGATGAAGAGACTAAGAAGTCCCTTTTTTGTCAAAGTGAAAACAGATCTCTACAAAGTGATCTAAATTAACTACAAACATAAAACACAAAATAATTGATTGCATAAATATTCACCCCCTTCAAGTAGCATTAGCAGCAATTACAGCGATTCAGTGTGGATAGGTCTCTATCAGCTTTGCCTGTCAGGACACTGAAATGTTTCCCCATTCTTCTTTACAAAACTACTCAAATTTTGTCAGATTGCATGGAAATCACAAGTGAACAGCCTTTTTCAAGTCCAGCCACAAATTCTCAATTGGGTTAAGGTCTGGACTCTAACTTGCCCACTCCAGGACTTTAGTTTTGTTATTTTAAGCCATTCCTGCATAGCTTTGGCTTTATGCTTGGGGGCCATTATCTTGCTGGAAAATAAATCCATAGGGATTGCTCCCTACATGACTCCCTTGTCCATTCATCCCTCCCCACTGATCTCTCACCTGGCACTTATCCTTGCAAGTAAAACAAGTCCTCAACAAGTCCAGAACAAGTCTGCTCTTACACCTCCTCACTCGCTACCATTCAGGATCCCAAACAGTCCTTCCTAGTGAGGAGACAGTACACTTGTGAGTTTGTTGGGGTCATCGACTGTATCCAGTGCTCCCAATTTAGCTTCCTGTATATTGGTGAGACCGATGTAGATTGGGAGACTGCTTCACTGAGCATCTACACTCTATCCACCAGAAAAGCGGGATCTCCCACAGTCCACCCATTTTAATTCCACTTCCCATTCCCATTCCAACATGTCTGTCCATAGCCTCCTCTACTGTCAGGATGAGGCCACACTCAGGCTGGATGAGCAAAACCCATATTCTGTTTGGCTAGCCTCCTTCCTGATGGCATGAGCATCGATATCTCAAACTTCCTGTAACGCCCCCTCCTTCACCATTCCCCATTCCCATTTCTTCTCTCATCTTATCACATCCTTTCTTCCATCCATGGCCTTCTGTGCTCTCCTATCAGATTCTCCTTTCTTCAACTCTGGATCTCTTTCACCAATCAACTTTCTAGCTCTTTACTCTGGGTTTCACCTATCACCTTGTGGTTCTTCCTCCCTTCTCCGAACATTCTTTCTCTGACTCCTCATCTTTTTTTTCCAGTCCTGATGAAGGGTCTCAGCTCGAAACGTCGACTGTTTACTCTTTTCCATAGATGCTGCCTGGCCTGCTGAGTTCCTCCAGTATTTTGTGTGTGTGTGTGTGTGTGTGTGTGTGTGTTGCTTAAATCTTCTCTTGCAGCTGCAAGTTGCAGTTCTCTTGCACACTGCATCAGGTTTTCCTCCAGGATTTCCCTGTATTTTGCTGCATTCATTTTACCCTCGACCTTCACAAGCCTTCCAGGGCCTGCTGCAGTGAAGCATCCCCACAGCATGATGCAGCCACCACCACGCTTCACGGTAGGGATGGTGTGTTTTTGATGATGTACTGTGTTTGGCTTAAACCAATTTTGTTTTCATCAGACTATAGACCCCTTCTTCCATCCAACTTCAGTCTCTCCCACATGCCTTCTGGCAAGCTCCAGCCAAGACTTCATGTAAATTTTTTCCAGCAGTAGCTTTCTCTTTGTCACTCTCCCATAGAGCTGCTACTGGTGAAGCACCCAGTCAACATTTCTACACAGAGTCTCTCCCAGCTCAGCCACTGTAGCTTGTAACTCCTCCAGAGTTGTCATAGGTCTCTTGGTGGCCTCCCCCACTAGTCCCCTTCTTGCATGGTTACTCAGTTTTTGAAGGCAGATTGATAACGGTGCCATTTTCTTTCCATTTCTTGATTACTGACCTAACTGACTCCAAGGGATATTCAGTGACTTGGAAATTTTCTTGTATCCATTTCCTGACTTGTGCTTTTCAATAACCTTTTTGCAGAGTGGCTTGGAGTATTCTTTTGTCTTCATGGTGTAGTTTTTACCCAGCTACTGTCTCACAAGCAGTTGGACCTTCCAGATACAGGTGCATTTTTACTACGATCAGTTGAAACACCTTGACTGCACACAGGTCTCCAAAAACAGATCTCCATTTAACTAAAGGCAACAGGAGTGAATCTGCAGGTGCTGGAAATAAATAAAAAACACAAAATGCTGGAAGAACTCAGCAGGCCAGACAGCATCTATAGGAGGAGGTAATAACGACGTTTCGGGCGAAACCCTTCATCAGGATGCTGTCTGGCCTGCTGAGTTCTGCCAGCATTTTGTGTTTTTTATTTTTCTCCATTTAACTAATTATGTGACTTCTCACACCAATTGGCTGCACCAGTGATGACTTGGTGTGTCATGAGTATGTGTTCAATCAACGATTTTGTGTTTTATATTTGTAATTCTTTTAGTTCACTTTGAAGAGATATGTTTTCACTTTAGCACGAAAGTCTTCTTCTGTTGATCAGTGTCAAGAATCCAGATTAAGTCCACCGTGATTCAGAGTTGTAAAACAATAAAACACGAAAACTTTCAAGGGGCGTGAGTACTTTTTATAGGCTCTGTATATCTTCACACTTCGCTTCTGTTTCATTGTACCGCCTTGATGTATATGGAAGATCAGACCGGTTGTTATGCAAAACAATAGCTTTTCACTGTGTCTCGGTACATATTATAATAATAAACGATAGGGTCTTTTAAGAGGCTTTTAGATAGGTACATGGAGCTTAGTAAAATAGAGGGCTATAGGTAAGCCTAGTAATTTCTAAGGTAGAGACGTGTTCGGCACAACTTTGTGGGCCGAAGGGCCTGTATTGTGCTGCAGGTTTTCTATGTTTCTATGTTAAACCATTTACCAAGTTATCTATCTATTTACTTACAATAATCACCATAGTTTTTAAAACAAGACAACTCTATATAACTTCCTGCACGTTGCATTCCTGGGTATAATGACAGAAATTAAATTCAGACCGCAGCCCACAAATTTAAAGGAAGTTGGTCCTGGCGGTGGTGGCATTGAAGCTGCCGGATTGTTACAAAACTTGCATCCAATTCAGAAACGGGCTTCTGCCAAGAATCGAGCGGTCCATTTTTCCGGTCTAGTATGTGACTCGACCCAGGACGATGTGGGTTCTTAAACACGAGAACATCTGCAGATGCTGGAAATCCAAAATGCTGGAGGAACTCAGCAGCCCAGGCGGCACCTGTGAAAGAGTCGCCGTTTCGGGCTGAGGCTCTCCACCAGGACAGTTCTTAAACGGGCCAGCGAGGGGGTTAAGAATAGTTGGCAAACACTGCACTTGTCAACTTCTAAACAAAAAGAATCAGGAATGAAATTGGTGAATTTGGCAGGTAATGTGATTTAGATACATAACTGACCGCCTTCAATGTTCTAATTTTCCAGTCATTAGTTTAACTAGCACCTGGAACAGGAGCGCCGGAAGTTTCGGATATTGCAGCTGAACGGGCAGCAGATGACCGCAGACTGACGCTTTTTCCTGGATTTAAAGGATCCCTTTCATTTCCCTCGCTGGATACTTTAAGACCGGATGCAATAAGTATCCAATCGATGTTATCTACAGTGATTATTCTCTATTTTTAAGTAGTTACTGGTGGACGTAGATGTGTAAGCGCTGGCGCGGACTGCGTGCGCCGTGGAAACATTCTTATCTTCGACAGACAATTATCTTTCTCCAGAATAACCCGGCCCGGGGGGCAGACGATTTAATATGGCTCAGTAGCACTCGCACACATGCTGACGTGTGAACAACGCACTGTGTGATTAAATGAGACTCGATCCCGCTAATCTCCCGCTATAAATAGAAGCGCCGGGATGCAGTGAACACTGATTCCTCCAGGAGCATCTCGGAAACATCTGAGCATTGGCAGGCCTTCAATCGAAGCACCATGGACTACGCCAAGCAGTTAGTGGCGGCGGAGATTAACGGCGTGTGCTGTGCCAAGAAATTGGTTGCCAATTGTTTTGACGGGTTCAGTAATTTGACTTTAGAGCCCAAGAAAGTCGCGGTTCAATGGAGAGACGAGAAGGCGCGGAGCGGAGGGGATTCCTTGGCGGAATTGGAGGAAGCCTATGCAACCATCCTGAGAGGGCTGGGGGAAAATCCACAGAGGGAAGGACTGCTAAAGACTCCCCACAGAGCCGCGAAAGCCATGCAGTTCTTCACTAAAGGTTATCAGGACAATATTCCGGGTAAGGGTTTGCTTTACGTTTTAAACTGGGTCAGGAGCAAATTAAAGGAGTGAAGCTAGCCATACAAGTTTGACAACAGCCGATAAACAGATAATATTTCAAAAAATATTTCATCCTCCCCCCCCCCCCCCCCATCTAATGTGGACGTGGAGACTTGCCGCTGTTTGAAACGGGTGAGTATTCGTGTTACAGAGTAGTTCTTGGCAAGAGTGACATGGTAGACAATGCCAGGGCCATTCATTCATTCATTCCTACAGCGAGGAGCTGACAATATTTTCCTAGTTACTGACCCCGTCACACCCATAGCTGTCTCATCAATGTGTTTGCCAGTGCAACGGGCGGGGATGGAAGAGAAATTATAAACACAAGAGATTTTGCAGATGCTCGAAATCCAGGACAACACACACAAAATGATGGACGAACTCGGCAGGTCGGGCAGCATTGGAATGAATGAACAGTCGACGTTTCGGACCGTGACCCTCCATACGTGTGCAGCCATAGCTAAGCAGCAGGCGGCAGCGACCTTCTGAACCTGGGGCTCCGCTGTGGGGAGGTGGGTAGCGGTGGGAGAGAGGGGGTGAAGAGGAACAGGTGCTAGGACAGCGCCGACGATAGAAGAAGCAAAAAAAATAGCCAGACTAACAATATCGCAGTGCCATCTGGAAACAGTAAGTTGAAATTCGGAATGAAATGTACAAAAAATTAATCTTGCCTCAGAAACGCATTCAGTGTCTTAGCTACCAAACATTAAAATGTTAGTAAGCCAATTTTATTTTAAACACAGGAATACTTCAAAATTTATCTTTAAATCAAAACCATGTCTTGCCTTTTAATTGTGGAGGTATTTATAGTACACAAAGCCCTGCACAGTAAAATGACCGTATTTCATTAATTCTCCCTTTCAGCACCTATTTTTAACCTTCCATCCAGCATTATATAGCTTTGCAAAATCATTCATGCAAAGAAAATATCTTCACAAATCTTAATATCATCACTTTATGACCATCAGTGTTTCAATGAGCAACACCAAGTCCAACTTTGGTGATCAACAGGTCCATGGTCTGTCATGCTCTGCATCCCCAGTTTGTTTTCAGCGGGAGCATCTCTTCCGTCTTGCATCCTCGTGTGATTTCCCTTTTCCCCATGTTGAGGTGTATTGTAAATTCACTCCAGCTCCTTCATGTTTCTAATCTAAAAGCAAGCTTGACACTTTTTCCAGCTATTCTTCTTTGCTTTGTGGTCTAAATTCATTTTTCTACAAAAGACTATTTTAAGATTTGTAATTTTTAGATCCTCGACCATTCAACTCAATCATTCAATGTAATATAGTCACAGACATTGATAAAACTTTTTTTTTCCAATTTAATCCCCAATTTCAGATAATACAAATACTAGCAATCTCAAAATATTTCCTAAGAATCATTACTTCCACTTGCAGGGATTGCACAGTTCATAAATTGTTTGCTGGTTTATTTTGTACAGCCATTCCAAGATTCAGCAGGTTTTTGTCATTTTCTATAGTTCAAAAGTTCTCACATTTATTGAACTGTTACTGGCTTCCAAGGTTTCTGTATAAACAGTTGCTACAGTACATGGGTGCATTAGTGTGCATTCATTTTTCAGTGTTTCAATAACTCTATCCTCATTGAAACTTAAGTGCCAAAATCAAAATGAGAAAGGTCAAGGCCCCACTTAACAATTGCTGTCAAAGTGATTGTGTCCATGAACCTTTGTGCTTGAAACCTTCTAAACTGCTGCAAGACGTGCTGGTAGCATCTATGGTTGTGTGAAAGATGCCCTCTGCTTGAAGAAAGCTCAGATTTCAGTGTGTTGACCACTAGATGGAGTTAGCTCACCACTGCTCTAACACTGCAATGTTGCCTTTACAGAGTGTGCACAGGAAGTTAAATCTAACCACTTTTTAAAAAGGCTGTGAATTATTATAAATATATAGTTGGTCAATGTGGTTCTCACATAGGTACGAGCTCAAATGAGTGATGTATTTAATGGCTACTGGGAAGTAGGGCTAAAGTTCTTCATCACAACTTTCTGCGTGCATTTCTCAGCACGCGCATAATTCTGCAAGTGTACAATGTGGTTCTGCCAGATATCAGAACAAGAGGGATTCCACTCTTTGGGTATCCTGTGAACATGGGCGGTAAATACTGAAGGGCTGTGAGGGACTTAGCGGTGGAACGAACCCAAGTGCAGAACACGGGCGTGGGGGCAGAGTCGGGAGGCGTTCTTAACGTAGCGAGCGTGGAGTCGAATGGATAGGAGGGTGAATATATGAATCCCAGATGATATGTTACCTCCCGGTGCTAGACTCCGGGATATCCTAGATCGCGTCCTCGGCATTCTTAAGTAAGAGGGTGAACAGCCAAAAACCATGGTCCATGTAGGTACCAATGACATGGGTAGGACAAGTGACAAGGTTCTGCATAGGAAGTTAGGTACTAAGTTAAAGGGCAGGAGCTCCAGTGTTGTGATCTCAGGATTGCTATGTATTAGTGAGGCCAGAACTAGGAACATTATACAGTTTAATATGTGGTGAAGGAGTTGGTGTAGCAGGGAGGCATGACATTTTTGGGTCATTGGGCTCTCTACCAGGGAAGGTGGGACCTGTACAGAAGGGATGGTTTGCACCTGAACTGGAGGGGGCCTAATCCTCGCGGGAAGGTTTGTCAATGCAGCACAGTGGGTTTAAGTTAGAGTTGCAGGGTGATGGGAACCTGAGTGCCGGAACAGTTAGTGGAGAGGTTTTGAAGGCAGATGTTGGCAAGACCTCAGACAAAGTTAGGAATCTAAAGGTTGAGCATGATATGACTAGTGTCCTTAAATGCATATATTTCAATGCAAGATGTATTGTAGGAAAGGCAGGTAATAGTGCTGAAGATGAGGTAGCTGCTTTACAAACAGAGGCAATGTGTAGTGAGGAGAGGCTGTTGATAGGGCAAAATCACAGTCAACAGGCTGAGTTGCAATGTAAAAGGTGGACAAAATCAGAAAGGGTGAATACAGGACTGAAGGTGTTATATTTGAATGCAGGCAGTATATGGAATAAGGTGGATAAACTTGCAGCACAGTTGCAGATTGCCAAGTGTGATGTTGTTGGCATCACTGAATCATGGCTGAAAGATCATAGGAGAAAGATAAATGTCCAAGCATACACATTTATTGAACAGATAGGCAGGAAAGCAGAGGGGGCAGTGTTGCTCTGTTGTTAAAAGCTAAAATCAAATCATTAGAAAGAGATGACATCGGGTCGGAAGGTGTTGAATCATTGTGGATAGAGCTAGGGAACTGCAAGGGTAAAAAGACCCTGATGGGAGTTATACACAGCCCCCCAAACAGTAGTAAGGATGTGGTCTAAAAGTTACAACGGGAGATAGAAAATGCATCCCAAAAGGACAATGCTACAATAGCCATGGGAGACTTCAATTTGGAAAATCAGGTTGGTGCTGGATTCCAGGAGCGGAATCTCTAGAGTGCCTGTGAAATTGCTTTTTAGCAGCTGGTGGTTGAGCCCACTAGGGGATCAGCTATTCTGGATTGGGTGTTGTGCAAAGAAATAGAATTGATTAGAGAGCTTAAGGAAAAGAACCCTTGGAGGCAAGTGATCATAATATGAACGAATTCACCCTGAAATTAGAGGAAGAGAAGCTAAAGTCAGATGTATCAGTGGAGTAAAGGGAATTACAGAGGCACGGGAGGGGAGTTGGCCAGAATTGATTGGAAAAGAACATTGGCAGGGATGATGGCAGAGCAGCAATGGCTGGAATTTCTGGAAGTAATTCGAATGGCACAGGATGTATACATCCCAAAAAGGAAGAAGTGTTCTAAAGCAAAGATGACACAACCATGCCTAACAAGAGAAGTTAAATCCAATATAAAAGCTAAAGAAAGGGCATATAATAGAGCAAAAATTAGCGGGAATTTAAAAACCAACAGAAGACAACTAAAAAGTCATTAAGAAGATAAAGGTGGAATACAGAAGTAAGTTAGCCAATAATATTAAAGAGGATACCAAAAGTTTCTTCAGATACATAAAGTGTAAAAGAGAGATGAGAGTGGATATCAGACTGCTGGAGAGGTAGTAATGTTGGACAATGAAATAGTGGACGAACTGAATACTGTAATTACTTTGCATCAGTCTTCATTGTGAAAGACACTGGCAGTATGGTGGAAGTTCTAGGTGTAAGGGGACATGAAGTGTGTGAAGTTACCGTAACTGGGGAGAAGGTTCTTGGGAAAGTGAAAGGTCTGAAGATAGATAAGTCATCTAGACCAGATGGTGTCCATCCAGGGTTCTGAAAGAGGTGGCTGAAGACATCTTGGAGGTATTAGTAATGATCTTTCAAGAATCACTAGATTCTGGAATAATTTCAGAAGAATGGAAAATTGCAAATGTCACTCCACTCCTCAAGCAGGGAGTAAGCAGAAGAAAGGAAACTATAGGCCATTTAGTCTGGCTGTGGTTGGGAAGTTGTTGGATCGATCATTAAAAATTAGGTCTGGGGTACTTGGAGGTACATGATAAAATAGGCCATTGTCAACGTGGTTTCCTTTTAGGAAAACGTTGCCTGACAAATTTTTTTTTATTCTTTGAAGAAATAACAAGCAGGATAGACAAAGGGTAATTGGTTGGTGTTGTGTACTTGGATATCCAGAGGGCCTTTGACAATGTGCTACACATGAGACTGCTTAACAAGGTAAGAGGCCATCATATTACAGGAAAACTGCTAGCCTGAAAAAAGCTATAGCAGGAAGCAAAGAGTGGGAATAAAGGGAGACTTTTCTGACTGGTTGCTGGTGACTAGTGGTGTTCCACAGGTGTCTGTGTAAGACTGGATTCTTTTTACATTATAAGTCAATGATATGGATGGTGGAATTGATGGCTTTGTTGCAAAGTTTACAGATGATATGAAGCTAGTGGAGGGGCTGGTAGTTTTGAGGAAGTAGAGGGGACACAGGACTTAGACAGATTAGGAGAGTGGGCAAAAAAATAGCAGATAGAGTACAGGGTCAGGAAGTGTATGGTTATGCACCGGTAAAAGAACTGAAAGGATTGACTAATTTCTAAATGGAGAGAAAATACAAAAAACTGAGGTGCAAAGGTACTTGGGAGTCCTTGATCAGGTTTACTCTATTATTTCATCTTTTGTTTGGAATAATAAAAGACCAAGAATTGGTAAATATCATTTACAAAAATTTAAGAGATGGAGATCTTGCTCAGCCTAATTTAATAAAGTATTATTGGGCTGTTAATATATGTTATGTGTTTTTGGTTATATTGGGCTAATAAAAATGAACGACCACCTTGGGCTGATTTGGAATTGAATGCTATGAAACAGTTTCACAACTTCATTATTAGGAGCTTCTCTACCTGTACAACTGGTTGAAATTACTAATTTAAATTTAAACCCTGTGATTGTACAGTCATTACGAATTTGATACCAGTTCCGTAATTTTTTTATCTCAAAAAATTTAAACTTTTTAATTTATCGAAATTATTTATTTAAACCTCCATTAAGTGATACTACCTTTTGTCTCTGGCGGAATAAAGGAGTTCATGGATCTGTTCCAAGATGGCCAATCGATGTCTTTTGAGAAGTTAGTAACTAAGTACTCTCTCTCATATTCACATTTCCTGCAATATCTTCAGGTCAGACATTTCTTACAAGAATATTTAAGTAATTTTCCATATATACAGGATTCTGACTTGTTTTTAAATGAATCTTTCAGTGAAGGGTTTTGTTAGGAAAGTTTATAATTTATTGTTACAACAGCACAATTACCCTTCACTTAAGATTAAGCAAGATTGGGAGAGAGAGCTTAACATGACCTTGATAACAGAAGATTGGTTGTGGATTTTGAAGTTGGTTAACTCTTCTTCAATCTGTGCCAGTCACTCTTTAATTAAATTTAAAATTGTACATCGTTACTATTTGACAAAGGAGTGACTGTCTAAAATGTTTCCTAATGTTGATAGTCAGTGTGATATATATGAAACCGAGGCAGCTACATTGACACATATGTTTTGGTCATGTTCTCTATTGAACCATTTTTGGAAGTCTATTTTCTCTACAATTTATGAAGTTTTAGACATTAATTTACAACCTAATAAATTGACAGTTTTATTTGGTATAATACCTCAATATATTCATGGTGTTTCTCCATCAGAACAACATGTAATTGTATTTGTTACATTATTGGCCAGAAGGGCTATCTTGTTGAAATGGAAAGATGCTTCTGCTCCTACTTTGATACAATGGTTCTCTCAAGTGATGTTATGTCTTAGTTTGGAGAAAATCAGAAGTCGAACTTTTGATCCTTGATTTGATTCTGAGAAAAGGTGGGGTTCATTTGCCCACTACTATCATCTGATTTGAGTTAATTAATATGGTTTCCTTCCAATTTTTCTTTAAATGGATTTGAGTTGGCGGATTGATGTTTTTCTTTTATGGAAGCTTGTATGATGCATAGCTTTGGGGTTGTGCTCCCAGTGGGTTTTTTTTTTCTCTTTTTTTCAGTTAGTAGGGTTTTTTTTTTAGTAGGGGTTCTTTTTTCCCTTTTTTCTTTCAAAAAAATATTCTTAACACTTACAAAAGCTGGATGAACTCAGCAGGTCAGGCAGCATCCGTTGAAATGAGCAGTTAACGTTTCGGGCTAAGACCCTTCATCAGGACTTTATTTTTCCTTCTTATTGATTTATAGCTTGGCTTTGTTAATCAGTTATTTGCTAATTTAATTCATTGAACATAATGACATATTGACTTAATGTGTCTTTTTTTGTTGATCTTCAATAATAATTAATAAAAAGAGATTTAAAAATAAAATATGAAAAATGCAAAGGGACTTGGGAGTCCTTGAACAGGATTCCCTAAAGGTTAATTTGCAGGTTGAGTCTGGGGTGAGGAAGGCAAATGCAATGTTAGCATTCATTTCAAGAGAACTGGAGCAAAAATGTAAGTATGTAATATTGAAACTTTTTAAAGCATCGGTGAGGCCTCATTTGGAGTATTGTGAGCAGGTTTGGGGCCTTATCTTAAAACGAATGTGCTGACATTAGAGAGAGTTCAAAGGAGGTTCACGAAAATGACTCCATGATTAAATGGCTTGTCATATGAAGATCAATTGGTGGCTCTGGGCCTTAACTCACTATGATTCAGAAGAATGAGGGGTAACTCTTTGAAAACTATCGAATTGTGAAAGGCCTTGATGGAGTAGATGCGGAGAAGTTATTTCCTATGGTGATTAATTCTAAGACCAGAGAACACAGCCTCAGAATAGAGGAGCATCCTTTCAGAATTGAGTGGTAAATGTGTGGAATTCTTTACCACAGGCAGCTGTGGAGGCTCAATCTTTATGTACATTTAAGGCAGAGGTTGATAGACCCCTACTTGGTTAGGACATGAAGGGATACAGGGTGAAGGTTGTGGCTGAGAGGCAAATTGGATCAGCCATGATGAAATGGTGAAGCAGACCAATGGGCCAAATGGCCTAATTCTGCTCCTATATCTATAGTCTTATGGTCTTGCATCATTATGGAATTGTTCCTACAACTTAATGGAGTCACTTTTCTTTTGTAATTGCACAGTTTGTTGTCTGCCCTATTGGCTGCGGTCTTTTTTTTTCAACCTTATAACTTTTTTTTTTACGCCCAATCTTGGGATTATTTTGTGCGGGGAAGGGGTTTTGGGGTTTGATGTTCCTGTTCTGTTTTTGTTTGTGTTTTTTTTTGCAGGGAAGTGGAATTTGGGGGTTGATCGTGCTGCATTTCTTTTCTTTCATGGCTACCCAGAGAATTGAAGAATTTCAAAGTTGTATACTTTGATAATAAATGAACCTTAAGTCAGGGGTTTCCAACCTTTTTTTTCCCATTGACCCCTACCATTAATCGAGGGGTCAGTGGATCCCAGGTTAGTAACCCCTGCTTTAAGCAAATTTCTGGTAGATATCTTCAAGTCACGAAAGATACAATTTCAGCATAAAGTATGAGATGGAGTGTCTGAACATATAAATACCAGTTAAGCTGGAAGTCTGCGCCTTATCCACCCAAGTCTTTCTGAGACTGTTGTAGGGAATCTAGTAGTGCATAGCCCAAAGTATAGGTAGAGCAATCACTTGAGCCAGGTATGATGTTTGCATAAAAGACTGTCTATTGGTGGGTCCTCAGGTGGCTGTAGAGAGTGTAAGGAGGCTGATGCCTGGTCAGCAAGCACGGTTGAACATATTGGAGCTGGGGCTCAGTGGCATGGAGTACAAGACCCTTCCTCCACCTTCACTACCATTGTGATTTGACAACATCTTGCACTAGGTCCATTGTTGAGGTTTTAGTTGGATCACTTTTTGTCTGGAACCACCCCTTGACCATACTGCCACGGGTGACCCTACCAGGAGCTAAGCTCCAGATGGCTAAACTGCAGACCGTATAGTTCTCAGGACCTTAAGAACTAACAGTCCTCTCCGCCATGACAAGATGATGATCCTTGGAGAAGCTTGAAGAGATACACACAGTGGGGACAGATGAGGCTCATGTTTGCATGGAGAAAATATAAAATTCAAGCCATTAGTGGGCCAGGAGCCAAACTAAGTCTGAGTGTCACTATCTTGGTGTAGTATTCGGTGCTTTCTATAACCTAAACATTTCCTGCAAGTTTTCTTGAGTAATTGCTGTCTGGAGATTGCATGGCTACATTTCTGGATATCTAAGTTTATTACATTGGACTTCCAACATCATATGGGATGACATTTGCTTCTGTGCAGTTGTTGGCCTTAATGATCTGAAATCCATCTTTTGGGTTTTCCACTATTCCTGGCAGTATCATATCATGCAAAGTACTTTTTATTGATCATTCATTTGTATCTCTTTGTTAATTTGATATTTGGTATAACTTTAGAATGTACGAATGCAGGTGATGACAACGTGCAATTGTATTCCATCATTTTATTGGAATAGATTATTGTTAAGTTTAGGAATAAAATAATGTCTAAATTGAAAGTATTGTTTTTATAGTTTGGTCCATGTCATAACTCAAGTAAACTGCCACATTCCCTTAAGCATTTTTTCTCTTAATTACTAAAACGCACAGCAAAATCATCCATCACCACCTCCTTGTGCAGAACATTTCAAATATTTACCGATCTTCTGCTTTCCTTGGCCCCTGATATTTAAAGATCATCACGAGGACTCAAATATTGCAGTCATTTATGCAAGTACTATGCAGTGAGACAAGGACATAATTTTTGTGTGCTAACTTCAATGGATCAAATTTTAACAGTCATGATCAACATCCATTTCCCAGAGAAATGCTGTTAAATCCACAATGTATTTTACACTAATAACTTAAGTTTTAAAGCAACTATTTCACAAATATGAAAACATGTTAAGAATAACAAGCATTAGTAATGACTGAAGGTGCTGAAAATGGTCATTAGTTCACCTAGGAAGAGTAAAACAAAGTTAACATTTCACGTGCTCTAAAGCAGTGGTTCTCTACATCCGCCATATGGCCCCCAGGAGGGCATGCTTGACTTTGTAAGGGCCACAAGTTTAAAAAAAAGCAATTGGGGGTCACATGAGCCATAAGTTTACTGCTTAACTATTACTAAAATACATAAATAAAAAAGCAATAGTATATGTAATTTAGTTGGAACTGTTACGTACCCTGTAACTGGGTCACTTACCAGCAAAGATAGAGAGGTCCGTTGAAGTCTGATGGTACTATTTTTAACAGTATTTATTGATAAAAATACACAAAAATAATATCAATGCAAACATACAGATAATATACGTCATCAATACTGAATCTAAAAGCGTGGGTATAATAATAATCAATAAGAAATAAGCTCTATTGTTGTCTAGGGGATAGACAATAGTTGTCCAATGGAAATATAAAAGTCACTCAAGTTCATTCAAGCTGCAGCTTTTTGGTTGTCGAGAAAGACGGAGGTTTAACTTTCCCATTCCTTTCATGATGTCAATCCTTCGAGAGTCGTTGGGGGCTGATTTCCCCTTTGTGGTTAGCTAAAGCCGTTCTTCCGTGGTAAAGACCCACCAATTCTGAGGCAAATGGAAAAGGATGCTCGTGGGCTTTTTCACCGGCTTTCGCTATTACGCTGTTACAGGAGTTCTAGCATTTCTTCTGGTGCGTCTCGAGGGGCTGTTCCCCAGACCCTCTTTTATCCTGACTCACAGGGTCTCAGATGTCAATCAGGTTGGGATGATGCAATCCCTCCACCAACCCCCCCTTGGTTCATTGCCTGGGGGCTTCGATGAATCGTATAGTATTCAATACACAATTCCATCTCTAAGAGACAATAGCCATTATCAAAGGTTCTGCCTTTCAGAGGCCAGGACACATTCCAAACTCTTTGTGGATTCTGCATGTATTTCTCTCATTTCCTGGGTCTCCTGAACTGACTTAATAGTGATCTTGTGATTCTCAAAAAGGAGGGGGCCACGGGCGTAACAGAACCCTGAATGAAATGATTGGGTAAGTATGTTAGATGAGGCAGCATCTAAAGGAGTGATCTGAGGCAGAGTGGCAGGGCTTTGGCTCATTTGGGCTTTGGCGATAACAGTTCGAGGTGAGGTAAGTCACCTGTGAGGAATAGAAACAGGTAGTATGTGTGTGAGGCCAATGTCCTGTACTGGGTGTCGGATGTGGGAAGTTCGGGAGAGTCCCAGCTTCCCGGATGGCCACATCTGATTCAGGTGCGTGAAGCTGCAGCTCCTTAGGAACTGGATTAGGGAACTGGAGATGCAGCTTGATGGCTTTCGTAAGGTCAGGGAAAGCCAGGAGGTAACAGGGAGGAGCTACAGGTAAGTACTTTCACCGGGAACTTGGGAGACAGATAAGTGGGTAACAGTCAGAAGGGGGAAGGGCAGGAGTCTGATACTAGAGAGTACCCCTTAACAGTAAGTACTCCAGTTTGAGTACTGTTGGGGAGGGAGGGACCTACCTGGGGGAAGTAACAGCGGCCAAGTCTCTGGCACAGAGTCCGGCTCTGTGGCTCAGAAAGGTAGGGAAAGGAAGAAGGCAGCAGTGATAGGGGTCTCTATAGTTAGGGGGTCAGACAGGTGATTCTGTGGATGCAGGAAAGAAACACAGATGGTAGTCTGCCTCCCAGATGCCAGGGTCCAGGATGTTACTGATTGCATTAATGTTATCATGTTACATATTGGTACCAACCACATAGGTAGGAAAAGGGAGGTGGTTCTGAAAAGAGACCACAGGGAGTTAGGAAGGAAGTTGAGAAGCAGGACCTCAAAGGTAGTAATCTTGGGATTACTGCCTGTGCCACGTGACAGTGAGTGTAGGAATACAGTGAGGTGGAGGTATAAATTTGTGGCTGAGGGATTGAAGCAGGGGCCAGAGATTCAAATTTCTAGATCATTGGGACCTCCTTTGGGACAGGCGTGTACAAAATGGATAGGTTGCTCTTTAATCCCAGGGGGACCAATATCCTGGCGGGGAGGTTTGCTGGGGAGAATTTAAACTAGAATTACTAGGGAGTGGGAACTGAACTGAAGAGACGAAGGAAGGGGTGGTTGGCTCACAAACAGAGAAAGCTTCAAGACAGTGAGTGAGGGAAGATAGATAGGTGATAGAGAAGGGATACTCTCAGACCAATGATTTGAAATGTATCTATTTTAACGCAAGAAGCATCATGAACGAGGCGGATAAGATTAGAGCATGGATCAGTACTTGGAGCTATGATATTGTGGCCATTACAAAGACTTGGGTGGCTCAGGGGCAGGAATGGTTGCTTAGAGTGCCAGGCTTTAGATGTTTCAGAAAGGACAGGGAGGGGGGCAAAAGGAGTGGGGGCGGGGCACTGCTGATCAGAGATGGTGTCTTGGCTGCAGAAAAGGAGGAAGCCATGGAGGGATTGTCTACGGAGTCTTTGTGGGTTGAAGTTAGGAACAGGAAGGGGTCAATAACCATATAACAATTAGAGCACAGAGACAGGCCATCTCGGCCCTTCTAGTCCGTTCCAAATGTTTACTCTCTCCTAGTCCCACCTACCTGCATTCAGCCCATAACCCTCCATTCCTTTCCTGCCCATTTACCTATCCAATTTTTTTTTAAATGACAATACCGAATCTGCCTCTACGACTTCTACTGGGAGCTTGATCTACATAGCTACCACTCTCTGAGTAAAGAAAGTCCCCCTCGTGTTACCCCTAAACTTTTGACCCTTAACATTCAACTCACATCCTTTTGTTTGCATCTCCCCTACTCTCAATGGAAAAAGCCTATCCACGTCAACTCTATCTATCCCCCTCATAATTTTAAATACCTCTATCAAGTCCCCCCTCAACCTCCTACGCTCCAAAGAATAAAGACCTAACTTGTTCAACCTTTCCCTGTAACTTAGGTGCTGAAACCCAGGTGACATTCTAGTAAATCTCCTCTGTACTCTCTCTAATTTGTTGACACCTTTCCTATACACGATACTCCAAATTTGGCCTCACCAATGCCTTGTACAATTTTAACATTACATCCCAACTTCTATACTCAATGCTCTGATTTATAAAGATAACTCTAATTATGAAGATAATAACTCTACTGGGTGTTCTTAATAGGCCAGCCAATAGTAACAAGGAATTTGAGGAACAGATAGGGAAACAGATTCTGGAAAGGTGTAATAATAACAGGGAGATTTTAATTTCCCAAATATTGATTGTCATCTCTCTAGAGCAAGGGTTTTAGATGGGTAGGAGTTTGTTAGGTGTGTTCAGGAAGGTTTCCTTTCACAATAGGTAGATATGCTTACAAGAGGAAAGGCTGTACTTGATCTGGCATTGGTCAGGTGTCAGGTCTCTCAGTGGGAGAGCATTTTGGAAATAGTGATCACAATTCTATTTCCTTTACCATAACATCGTAGAGGGATAGGAATAGACAAGTTAGGAAAGCATTTGGTTGGAGTAAGGGGAAGATTGAAGCTATTAGGCAGGAACTTGGAAACATAGATTGTGAACAGATGTTTTCAGGGAAATTTACGGCAGAAATGTGGCAAATGTTCAGGAGATACTGGAACATACCAATGAGACAGGGAAAGGACGGTAGGGTACAGGAACTGTGGTGTACGTAGGCTGTTGAAAATCTAGTCAAAAAGAAAAGCTTACGAAAGATTCAAAAACTAGTTAATGATAGAGATCTAGAAGATTATATGGCTGGCAGAAAGGAGTTTAAGAATAAAATTAGGAGAGCCCGAAGGGACTTTGAGAAGGCTTTGGCAAGCAGGATTAAGGAAAACCCCAAGGCATTCTACAAGAATGTGAAGAACAAGAGGATAAAACATGAGAGAATAGGAGCAATCAAGTGTGACAGTGGAAAAGTGTGTATGGAACCAGAGGAGATAACAGAGGTCCTTGATGAATACTTTGCTTCAGTATTCACTACGGAGAAGGATCTTGGTGATTGTAGGGATAATTTACAGTGGATTGAAAAGCTTGAAAATATAGACATTAAGAAAGAGGATGTGCTGGAGCTTTTGGAAAGCATCAAGTTGGATAAGTTTCCGGAACTGGACAGGATGTACTCAGCCTACTGTGGGAGGTGAGGGAAGAGATTGCTGATCCTCTGGCAATGATCTTTGCATCATCAATGGGGATGGGAGAGGTTCCAGGGGATTGGAGGGTTGCAGATGTTGTTCCTTTATTCAAGAAAGGGAGTAGAGATAGCCCAGGAAATTATAGATCAGTGAGTCTTACTTCAGTGGTTGGTATGTTGATGGAAAAATCCTGGGAGGCAGGATTTATGAACATTTAGAGAGGCATAATATGATTAGGAATAGTCAGTATGGCTTTGTCAAGGACAGGTCATGCCTTATGGGCCTGGTTGAATTTTTTGAGGATCTAACTAAACATGTTGATGCAGGTAGAGCAGTAGATGTAGTGTATATGGATTTCAACAAGGCTTTTGTTAAAGTACCCCATGCAAGGCTTATTGAGAAAGTAAGGAGGCATGGGATCCAAGGGGACCTTGCTTTGTGGATCCAGAATGGCTTGCCCACAGAAGGCAAAGCGTGGTTGTAGACGGGTCATATTCTGCATGGAGGACGGTGACTGGTGGTGTGCCTCAGGGATCTGTGGAGGGATGGGTTAGTAAATTTGCTGATGACACTAAGGTTGGGGGGTGTTGTGGATAGTGTGGAGGGCTGTCAGAGGTTACAGCGAGACATCGATAGGATGCAAGACTGGGCTGAGAATTGGCAAATAGAGCTCAACCCAGATAAGTGTGAGATGGTTCATTTTGGTAGGTCAAATACTTGGCAGAATATAGTATTAATGGTAAGACTCTTGGCAGTGTGGAGGTTCAGAGAGATCTTGGGTCGGAGTCCATAGGCCACTCCAAGCTGCTACACAGGTTGACTCTGTGGTTAAGAAGACATATGGTGCATTGGCATTCATCAACCATGGGATTTCTAGGTAATTTCTAAAGGAGGTAAATGTTCAGCACAGCATTGTGGGCAGACAGGCCTGTATTATGCTATAGTTTTTCTATGTTTCTAAAGCAGCTTAGCCTCTGTGTGTATGTGTTTGGCTGTGGCATGTCTATTGATATCTCTGCTTCTGCTTGAGCACACACAAATCACTGTTCACACCCTGCAGGGTAGCCCTGAGAGCCCCTCTCTACATCCACCCCCAAGTCTCTGATTATACAGTGAGCAGGCAGGCATCACCCAGCAGGATACCCTGCAATGTGTTCTACCAGCTGGTGATTGTAGATAATTACATGTTAATAGGAACCAGCCTCATCTCTTTCCAACTGAAAGACTGTTAGAGGTTGCCAGGTTTTCCATATCAAAACCTTTCTCAGAAGGGATGTTAAATGGAAAGCCTCGCATGGCGGTATTGTAGTACTCTAATCAAACCTGTTTTGAATATCAGGAACAAACTGAGAATTGGATGGGGCTGTCCGCAGCAAGGCCAATAAGCAAGTCCGCAGCAGGAGCTAGTTACATTTGTCTTCTATTGACCCATCCTTGTTATAATACCTATAAACATGACATGACGACTGCAGTTACTACAACAGAGTCATCTGCCCCAAACAGCTAAACTGCAGAGAGGCAAGAACAATGACGTCTGCTACTGCACCCCCACCTACCACTGCAACTGCCATTACATCCCTGATACTTATCATATTTTGAAAGGAGGTTCATTCAGTTTTCTTGGTGAGTACAAGGTTTTTATTGACACATAGAAATTGCATATGCAATAGCATTTTTTAAAATACTTGGCTAGAATTTAAATTACTTTGAATTTCAAAGTTCAGTATTTTTAACAAATACTGCCTAAATGTCATTTTATTTTTTCATCTCTATTCCAATACTGATACTACTTCCACTTGTAATTATATTTATTGTAATTATTTTACTAATTTTTTTATAGAGCCTACTCACACAATTGTATTGTTATTGTTTGTTCATTTAATATATATATAATTTTTTTTAAATTATATGATTAACCACGGCTACTGCAGCAAAGGAAAATGTTAGCAATAGGTATATGGAGGAATTTAAGGTGGGGGGATATATGAGAAGCAGGATTTAAGGGTCAGCACAACATTGTGGGCTGAAGGGCCTGTACTGTGCTATGTTCTATATTTATAGACAATAGATGCAGAAGTAGACCATTCGGCCCCTCGAGTCTGCACCGCCATTCTGAGATCATGGCTGATCATTCACTATCAATACCCAGTCCCTGCCTTGTCCCCATATCCCTTGATTCCCCTATCCATCAGATAGCTATCCAGCTCCTTCTTGAAAGCATCCAGAGAATTGGCCTCCACTGTCTTCCGAGGCAGTGCATTCCACACCTCCACAACTCTCTGGGAGAAGAAGCTCTTCCTCAACTCTGTTTTAAATAACTGACCTCTTAGTCTCAATCCATGCCCTCTGGTACTGAACTCTCCCAACATCTGGAACATATTTCCTGCCTCAATCCTATCAAATCCTTTAATTATCTTAAACGTTTCAATCAGATCCCCTCTCAATCTCCTCAATTCCAGCGTGTACAAGCCCAATCTCTCCAATCTCTCTGCGTAAGACAGCCCTGCCATCCCAGGAATCAACCTAGTGAATCTACGCTGCACTTCCTCAATTGCCAGAATGTCCTTCCTTAAACCTGAGACCAAAACTGTACACAATATTCCAGGTGTGGTCTCACCAGGGCCCTGTACAAATGCAAAAGCACATCCTTGCTCTTGTATTCAATTCCCCTTGTAACAAAGGCCAACATTCCATTTGCCCTCTTCACTGCCTGTTGCACTTGCTCATTCACCTTCATTGACTGGTGAACTAGGACTCCTAGGTCTCTTTGCATTTCTCCCTTACCTAACTCGACACCGTTCAGACAATACTCTGCCCTCTTGTTCCAGCTTCCAAAGTGGATAACTTCACATTTATTCACATTGAATGACATCTGCCAAGTATCTGCCCACTCACTCAGCCTATCCAAGTCTCCCTGTATTCTCCTAACGTCCTCTTCGCATGTCACACTGCCACCCAGTTTAGTATCGTCAGCAAACTTGCTGATATAGTTTTCAATGCCCTCATCTAAATCGTTGACATAAATCGTAAAGAGCTGTGGTCCTAATACAGAGCCCTGTGGTACCCCACTAGTCACCTCCAGCCAGTCTGAGAAACACCCATTCACTGCTACCCTTTGCTTTCTATCTGCCAACCAGTTTTCTATCCATGTTGAAACCCTGCCCCCAATGCCATGAGCTCTGATTTTACTCACCAATCTCCTATGTGGCACCTTATCGAATGCCTTCTGAAAATCTAGGTACACAACATCCACTGGCTTACCCTCGTCTAACATCCTTGTTACACCCTCAAAAAACTCCAACAGATTAGTCAAGCATGATTTGCCCTTGGTAAATCCATGCTGGCTTGGCCTAATCCTATTTCTGCCATCTAGATGTGCCACTATTTCGTCCTTAATAATGGACTCAAGCATCTTCCCCACGACTGACGTTAGGCTAACAGGGCGATAGTTCTCCGTTTTCTCCTTCCCTCCCTTCTTGAAAAGTGGGACAACATTAGCCACTCTCCAATCTTCAGGAACTGATCCTGAATCTAAGGAACATTGGAAAATGATTACCAATGCATCTGCAATTTCCTGAGCCACCTCTTTTAGAACCCTCGGATGCAGACCATCTGGACCCGGGGATTTATTAGCCTTCTATTGAGTGCCTTGCCCTGGGTTTGTTTCCATCCCCACAGAACAAAAAGATGTCTGACTTGTTTGACTACACTTTCAAATTAAAACTTGCAGCCATATATGCTGAGAAGGAAATAAAGCATCCAAATCAGAGCTTTGAAATTATTTTATTTTTCATATACACCAGTAACGTTATATTTAACATATAATAACATCTAAAACCTGTTCAAATGTAAATATTGACTGTATATTAGAATAGTTACTAAGTTGACCAGAAAAACTTTAGCAATTAATAGAGACTATGGAGGGTAGGGGTCACAGAGGTAAATGAAAGTCACTGGCCCATGAGCATAAAAAGTTTGAGAACCATTGGAGGATTCGACCAAAGTGGATGGTAACTTGCAGGTAGTTTGTGTTTCACAGTGCAGGTACAGATGTGCAGTTATTGCTACTAGATGTACATATGAAGTAATGTGAGCTCGGAATCTAGCTGCCATTCGTACTGGGAAAAAGTGTCAAACATTTTTTTGCTTTAATACTATAACAGTATTTTTGATACTATGACAGCTTGTTTAAAAAAAGAGAGATCAACCACAAAGTTTTGGTTAATATTACACGGAATATTTTGATGACCATCTATAATCTTGTAGTTTTTGCTGGTACCATTAAGTTTTTAATCCACCTGTGATTTAACTTTTCAGACTAAGTTTGAAAAGAGAAGTTATTTAACCTGTACAAATTCTTTACTTGTTTTTCAATCCATCTGTATTGTTAGAAATTGTACAGAACAAGCTAGGTTAGTGGTGCTTTTAGCTCAGAGCCCTCTGATCAAGTCTGCTGTTCAATTTCCACTTCAGAGACCACAGTACAAAAATATCCATTGCATTTACAAAGAGGTGCACAGTTTTGGAAATGCTATTCCTTTTGGATGAGACAATGAACAAATTCAATTTATTTTCTTAGATGTGCATAATAGATCCCATGGGAATCTTTAAATCTTGTGTTCTTTCCAGAGTTGCTGCCTGACCTGCTGAGTGTTGTGGGGCATTATCTTATACTGCCAGTGTCCTAGCTGATAATTATCTCTCAATTATTTTCAGTGTAAAGCAAATTATTAGATCATTACCGCATTGCTGTTTGTGGGATCTTGTTGTGCTGAAATTGGATATTGCACCATTGCAACAATTGTAACTTTAAAATGATCTATTTGCTGTAAAGGTGCTATACACAGGAACAGCATTTTCCCATCTTTTAACGCTGCATTGCGATTTTTCAGAAGAATCCTCATCCAGGTCCATTTAAACATTATTCGAGAAATCTTAATAGCATTTTATTCCAGTTATGCTCCCTACCAAAACTGCCGACAAGCATCAGGAAATTACTAGTACAAATATTTATAAGAACTCATCAAATATTTTGCAAACAAATTGTTCAAAACTGTTAATGAAGATTAAGACTAGAAGTTCAATTTCAACTAACGTTTTATGTGTCTGCTTGCTAACATGATAATAACATATAAATGAGTATCAATATTTTCAAGGATGCCAACAAAATAGGTTGTTGTGTAATTTTGTTTAAATATAGATACACTATCATTATTTTATTCATGGCTTGTACTACAATATTTCATTATCATCTGAGTGTTTGGTTTGGTGCCAAGACTGTGCAATGTCTGTACAGGCAGTCCCCGGGTTATGTCCGAGTTCCGTTCCTGAGTCCATCTTTAAGTCGGATTTGTACGTATGTCAGAACAAGTACATCCGGTATTATTTAGTGTCAGTTAGTCAAACGTTTGTCTTAGTATATAGTATATATTTGACCTTTCTATGCATATAAAACACTTGAAACATATGTGTTCCAATAATTAAACCGCTGCGTTGCTTAGTAATAATTGTAGCTTTCATCGGGGCAGAGCCTTTCAAATACTCCATTATTCTCACTTTATCCTTTAAAATTGTTCCGCTCGTTGACCAACTGTAACCTAACGCTTATCCAATGACTGATGGCGTTTCACCTCATTCCAAACATTTTATTATTTCCATTTTATTTTCAATCGTGATTGCTTCCCGTCAATGGAACAGAAACACTGCGGCCAGCAGATCCCAACCTCCGCCGGCTCCCGAGGTCTGCTGGGTCTTAAAGACCACCGCACACCATCAACAGAACAGAAACACTGTGGGTGGCGGGTCCCGAGGTCCGCTGGGTCCTAGGGACCACCACACTGAGACAGGCCAAATGGGACAAGTGAGGGCTGTGCTGGGTTTGGGTATTTGATCCTCCACAGTATTCCACGTGGGAATTTAAACTGGAGGTGGCTGTGTTTTTTTTTTAAGCAGTTGAGTTGCGAGCTCTAAATCAACCCAACACAGATGGTACGGGAGTCATTGGATCGACAACAACCCGGCACGGGAGCAGTCTGTCAATGGATCGAACTTGCGAACATCCGTTCTCCAGCGTGGCGCTGATCTCACTGCGCCACCAGCCTACTAGAACGGGGGGGGGGGGGGGGGTCAGGGTGAATCTTACTAAAAACAATTTAAGCCAAATACAAAATTTAAAACTCAGCAATGACTTAAAATGGCAGTCAGCCTTCTCCTTCCTCAGTTCATAAGTACAAGTTGCCCGTAAGTCGGACGTTCATAACGCGGGGACTGCCTGTACTTGGAGTTTATTAGCTCAAGTGTTTTTAATGAGGTCTGATCGTGAGTTGAAAATGACCCGTTGAAACTAGCTTTTATTAAGTGTTCTGAGAAATGTTTAGTAAACGTTGTATCTAATGCAAGCTAATATTTGTAATAAGAACAAAAAATACTGGAAAAAAAACTCTAGTCAGGGAGCAGATGTGAAAAATGAGGAATAGTTAACAATATAAAGATTTGAGTCAAGGAGAGGGGAAAGAAGAACACAAGGCATTAAGAATGGTGAGAAATTAATTGATTCAGCTGGTGGTGCATGTCAAATGAAGATGGCAATAAGACAGATCTAAGACCATGACTTAAAAAATAGCAGAATCATTACAGCAAATTTTTGGAGAAAAGGTAAAACTGACATTGAAATCTGTATTGAATCCAAAAGTAGGAAGAGTGCTGACTCAATTAATTAGTTGATCTTCCTTGAGTGTTCATTAGAGGAATGTAGAATCTGAGATTGCAGAAGGTAAGAGATTAAAGTGATAGGTGACTGGTATTAGGTTCAAAAATTTTAAAGAAAATAGGTGCAAATAAAATAGGTGAAAAAAGCAATCATCAAACTCCTAATGCGGTCTCCAGCACTGTAGAGTTCTCAAAACTGAAACCTTTGCAATTAAGTCACTGTTTTGGACTGCAAAGAACCAGATCTTCAGCCCACAACATTGTGCCAAATCATAAGACCACAAGCTATTGGAGGAAAATAAGGCTATTTGGCTCATCAAGTCTGCTCTGCCATTTCATCACGGCTGATCCAATTTTCCTCTTAGCCTCAATCTCCCTGTTATCCCTTTATGTTTTGACCCATCAAGAATCTATGAAACTCTACCTTAAATATACACAAAGACTTGGCCTCCACAGCTGCCTGTGGCAAAGAATTCCACAGATTTACAACTTTCTGACTAAAGAAATTCCTCCTCACTTCCATTCTAAAAGAACTCCCTCTATTCTGAAGCTGTGTCATCTGGTCTTAGACACTCCCACCATAGGAAACCTCCAGTCTGTCAAGGCCTTTCACCATTCAATAGGTTCCAATGAGGTCACCCCATTCTTTTGAATCCTAGTAAATAAAGGCCCAGAGCCATCTAACATTCTTCATATGACAAGCCATTCAATCCTGCAATCATTTTCGTGAAACTCCTTTGAACCCTATCCAGTTTCAGCACATTCTTTTTAAAATGAGGCCCAAATCTGATTACAGTGCTTCGTGAGGCCTCTCTAGTGCTTTACAAAACCTCAACATTACATCCTTGCTTTTGTATTCTAGTCCTCTTGAAATTTTTGCATTTGCTTTCCTAACCACAGACTCGGTCTTAAAATTAAACTTTAGGGAATCCTGCATAAGGACTTCCAAGTCCGTAAGCACCTCAGATTTTAGTATTTTTTATTTAGAAAATAATCAATCCTTTCACTTCTTCTACCAAAATGCATGACCATGCACTTCCTGATGCTGTATTCCATCTGCCATTTCTTTGCCCATTCTCTTAATCTCACTAGGTACTTCTGTAGCCTTTCTATTTCCTCAAAACTACCTGCTCCTCCACCTATCTTCATATTGTCTGCAAACTTTTCAACAAAGCTATCAATTCCATCATCGAAATCATTGACATAAAATGTAGGAAGAATTGGTCTTAACACAGACCCTGCGGAACACCACTAGTCATGGCAGCCAACCAGAAAACGCTCCCTTTATTCCCATTCTTTGCATTCTGCCAATCAGCCACCGCTTTATCTATGCTAGCATTTTTCCCATAATACCACTCAAGGAAGATCAACTAATTGATTGAGTCAGCATTTTTCCTACTTTGGATTTAATACAGATTTCCTGTGATTCCTGCTTGTTAAGCAGCCTCATGTAGCACCTTGTCAAAGGCCATCTGAAACTCCAAGTGCACAATATCAACCGATTCTCCTTTGTCTATCCTTGTTATTTCTTCAAACCAAATAAATTAGTAATCAAATGGCCAACTAAACTAATCACTTATGCCTACACAATGACCATATCTTTCTATCTTCCTTATATTTACATGCCAATTCACTATAAATGTCTCTTAAAAGTTCCCAATATATCTGCCTCTACCATCCACCCCGGGCAGTATATTCCAGGCATCCACCACGCTCAGTGCCTGTAATATATATAACTTACATCTTCATGTCTCCTTTAAAATTACCTGCTCTTACTTAAATGTGTTGACTCTGGTATTCGATATTTCACCGTTGGAAGTAGGCAAAGATAAAGTGAACCCTATCCTGATGGTTCTGAGAAGAGAAAGGATGTAAGCAGTTCTACAGGAAGTGAAATAGACATGGCCAAGTACTACAGTGGAAAAGGATCTTTGACTGAGCTGAAAAGGAAGACTTAATTAGATACATTGGAAGAGTCGTTGTCATGTGGATGTGACTGTACAGATACCTAAGATCAATAAACGTTACCACAGCCAGTAATATAAATTTGGAGGAATCAAAGGAAAAATGGCTCTTTTTGGACAAAAACTAAAAACAGAAAATTGCTTTGATAGGTACATTTACTTTTCTTCTGTAGATGGTGCCTGGCCTGCTGAGTGTCTATACCCTTTCCTATTTTTATTTCAGATTTACAGCATCTGCAGTTTCTATTTTTAATCTGAGAACATGTTTAGTCAGCAGAAGAAGGTGGTGGTATTGAATGAAGGCAACTTAAATGTCAAATCGAGGAAGAATCAGAGGGCTCTTTGGTTGAATTGAATTGACTTCTTGCATCTTTCACAGACATGAGAAGTAAAAACCATTACGTTAAGTCTCCATCTAAATGTGCAATGTGCAATCACAGTAATTCATAATAAATAGAACAGTCAATGTAATATAGAGCACACTCAAATCAGCGTGAGTTCATCAGTCTGATGGCCTGGTGGAAGAAGCTGTCCCAGAGCCCTTTGGTCCTGGCATTTGGATGGTAGCAGCTGGAACAGTTTGTGGTTGGGGTGACTCAGGTCCCAATGATCCTTTGGGTCTTATTTACACGCCTGTCTTTGTAAATGCCTGAAACATGGGAGGTTCACATCTGCAGATGTGCTGGGCTGTCCGCACCACTCTCTGCAGAGTCCTGTGATTAAGGGAAGTACAGTTCCCATGCCAGGTAGTGATGCAGCCAGTCAGGATGCTCTCAATTGTGTCCCTGTAGAAAGTTCTTTGGATTTGGCGGCCCACACTAAACTTCCTCAACCGTCCGCCCTGGTAAAAGGAAGAACCTAAAGATGAATTGAGATTCACAATGATGTGGTTAAACCTGGAGTTTGTTTTACAACTAAGTTTGAATTTGTAATTTTTCTTATTCAGTATAGAATGTCACCAGCATGATAATATGTAGCTGAAAGGATAAGGTTCTTTTTCAGAAATGTTATCATCATTTAGCTTCAACATCTTTCCAGTACATATTCTCTCATCTTTTTCAGACATACTGAATGATGCTGTCTTTGATGAGGACCACGATGAAGTAGTTATTGTGAAGGATATCGAAATGTTTTCACTTTGTGAGCATCATTTAGTTCCATTTTTTGGCAAGGTTGGTATACAGTTTAAAAAATATACAATCAGTTAATATGGTCCTCAATACACTGTTAAGAGCACAAGGCAAAGGCATTTGGAGCATCATTAGCTTTTGGAATTATTCCCAGTTCCTTCATTCTGTAACCTTTTGCAAATATTAATAAATATATTAATATATTTGATATGCATTCTCTTTACACTGCTGTCTCTGCTAGGGAATTCATTTAATATCCCAATTTTACTGAATTGATTTTTGTATTCGTAAGGTAACTTTCTGGTCAACTAATGAAAATAATTCTTCCTTAACTTTTATCAAACTTTTGACAATTTTTAATCTGTTAATCTTCAGCATTCATGGAAAGGCTTCCTATCTTTATGGGGTAGAATGTATCCTTGTGTAACTTTCCTCTGTGAAACCATTCCATGGATTAGACTTCTGTCCTAAAGTAGGGCGATGAAACGAAACAGACCTATTCAGATTTCAGCTCTGTGCATATTTTCTCTTCAGTAGAATTATATTCTTCTCCAAAAATTGTTTGAATACCTGTACAATATGAAGAAAGAAAACTGATGGTTAAATACCTCTGAAGCATAAAACTTTAAATAAAATCAGATTTTAATAAATGTCTCCAAAGAACAATCCAGTCCTGAAAAAAATACCTTGAGCCTTCAAACCTCAATAACTTGTGAATAAGTTTATTCTCTCCAACATCACAATTGTCTATACAGTGGGTGATCTGAAATACTTCTATGTAAACAAGAATCAAATATAACATGCCATAGATCTATTATTTAACCAGCTGTATAATGAATTATTGAATTGGAATGCTCCTCACTTCCAATTGCTACATAACCTTCCTGTTCTGAGTATTTCCAGAATTATCTATTTTAGTTAGTGTTTGAGCATCAGCAGTATTTTCATTTTTATGTGCTTGTGTTATAAGACCATAAGACATAGGAGCAGAATTAGGCCATTTGGCCCATCGAGTCTGTTCCACCATTCAATCATGGCAGATCCATTTTCTCCTCCTCAGCCCCACTCTCTGGCCTTCTCCCCGTAATCTTTGATGCCATTGTCTGTATTCATATCTGCCTTTTATAACTCCTCACCCATTACCAGTCACAGTAATATTTTGCCTTTTCTTGCAGTTTTGTCATTTTGTATCACTCTTTTAGCCAATGGAAAAGCTTTTATCAGCCTTGCAAGAATATAATACCATTTTAAATTAATTGAGGGCAAAGCAATGTGAGGCTTTTTTCCTATTCTTATTTATTTCTCACTTGCAGGTACACATAGGTTACCTACCAAATAAAAAGGTGGTTGGACTAAGCAAACTAGCAAGGTAGGTAAACTGTAAATCAAATTTCTCATATTAAGCTTAAGCTTTTTATTACCTTAGTTTATTCACAACTATCCTTTGTGCACAAGAAAATTATGAAAAATTTAACAGAAGGTTTGAAATAATGTTTATGATAAATCCTATTTAATTAAAACAGAACACCAAATTACAAATACAGTACAAGGCAGATGCATAGTGATTGAAACTTGAGCCCTCATATCATTGAGGTGATTCCTCTGGCAATGGAAAGATGAAAATTAACCTAATAATCCAGTTAAAGTCTCTGTGATACCTGCCAAACCCTGTAGTTTATTGCTCTGTTTCTTTTTCTACTTGATTTGCTCCAATTTGCTATGAATTTGGTACATCAACAATTGTTAGCTTTTTGAATATTAGAAAAAAATTGAAGGACAAGCGATTAATGAAGGAAAGCGGTGCTAAATTTTTTTAAATCTGCCATTTTTATCTCTAAGGGTGGAGCATCCGTAAAAGGCCAGGTGGCTTTCTGGTTTAATTTTTTTTGTTCTCCATTGTCTGGAATTGCACCAATATTAGAAAAATGCTGAATCTTGTTAAATGAGGATAAACAGGGTTTGGCTCATGGGGAAGAGTGATACATATTAAGTAGTAAGATTATGGAAACGACCTTTATGATTAGAAATTACTCTCTGAACCAAGATTGTGTTGGAACAAAGTAAAGTAATTAGTCACTTTCCTCTGCCATTTCTGCAGCAAACTAACTGACATAAAAGATGAAATTAGGTAAAGTTAGGAGGACCAGCTACTTCCACTCTTTGCTCACGCCTAGTCCCCAGCATCCTCCTTCCTCAACTGTCAGACCAATTCTGACAGTAGTTTGGTTTAGACCATAAGACAGGAGCAGAAAGAGGCCATTCAAAAAATTCCTCCTTGCCACTGTTCTGAATGTCGAGGCTGTGGCCACCAGTTCTGGATACCCCCACCAGAGGAAACATCCTCTCCACATCCACCTTAGCTAGTCCTTTTAAGGTAAAATTTTATGGCGTTACAGAAAAGATACTGGCATGGATAGTGGAATGGCTGACAGGCAGGAGACATTGAGTGGGAATAAAAGGGGCCTTTTCTGGTTGGCTGCCCGTGACTAGTAGTATTCTTCAGGGGTCAGTATTGGGACCACTACTTATCACATTGTTTGTCAGCGACTTAGATAATGGAATTGATGGCTTTGCAGCAAAGTTTGTGGATGATACAAAGATAGGTGGAGGGGTAGGTAGTGCTGAGGAAGCAAAATGATTACTGCAGGACTTGGACCAATTGAAAGAAAGGGCAAAAAATGTGGCAAATGGAATACAGTGTTGGGAAATGTATGATAATGCATTTTGGTAAAAGGAACAACAGTGGAGACTATTATCTAAATGGGGAGAAGGTTCAACCATCAGAGCTGCAGAGGGAGGTGGGAGTCCTTGTGCAAGACTCCCAGAAGGTTAAGCTACAGGTTGAATCTGTGGTAAGGAAGGCAAATGCAATGTTGACATTTATGTCAAGGGGAATAGAATATAAAAGCAAGGACGTAATACTGAGCCTTTAAGACACTAGCCAGGCCACACTTGGAGTATTGTCCGCAGTTTTGGGTCCCATATCTTGTAAAAGATGCGTTGTCATTGGAGAGAGTCTGGAGGAGGTTCATGAGGATGATTCCGGGAATGACAGGATTAACATATGAGCGGCGTTTAGCAGCTTCAGGCCTGTACTCACTGGAATTTAGCAGAATGCGGGGGGATCTCATTGAAACTACTGGAAATTGAAAGGACTAGATAAGATGGATGTGGAGAGTGTGTTTCCTATGGTGGGGGTATCCAGAATTAGAGGGCACAGCCTCAAAACTGAGGGCCGACCCTTTAGCACAGAGGTAAGGATGATTATTTTTTTTTAAGCCAGAGAGTAGTAAATCTGTGGAATGCTCTGCCACAGACTGCAGTGGAGGTCAAGTCCATAAATATATGTAAGGTGAAAGTTGATAGTTTCTTGATCAATCAGGGCATCAAAGGATATGATGAGAAGGCAGGTGTATGGGGCTGAGCGGGATCAATTGTGATTGAATGGCAGAGCAGGCCTGATGGGCTGAATGGCCTAATTCTACTCCAATATTTATGGTCTTGTAAAGTACCTATTAAGTTCATCTGATATTTCTTTGTCCTCCATCACTACCTCACCAGCATCATTTTCCCAGTAGTCCATTATCAACTCTCACCTCACATTTACTCTTTATATAACAAAAAACCTTCGGCATGCTGTTTGATATTATTGGCTAGTCTGCCCTCGTATTTAATCTTTTTCCATTTTATAGCTTTATTTGGCTGCCTTTTTTTGGATTTTAATCTTCCCAGTTATTCAACTTCCCACTCACTTTTGCTACCTTATATGCCTTTCCTTGGCTTTTATCCAGTCCCTAACTTCCTTTGTCAGCCACTGTTGCCTACCCCTGCCATTTGAGAACTTCTTCCTCTGTGGGACATATCTATCCTGCACCTTTGAACTATTCCCAGATACTTCAGCCACCTCTGCTCTGTCGTCATCCCCGCCAGTATCCTCCTCCAATACACATGGGCAAGCTCCCTTCTCATGCCCCTGTAATTCCCTTTACTCCATTGCAATACTGACACATGTGAGTCATGCTTCTCCCCCTCAAATTGCAGTATGAATTTAATCATGTTATGATTACTGCCTCCTAAGGGTTCCTTCACGTTATACTCCCTAATTAGATCTGGGCTGTTACACAACACCCGATCTAAGACAGCCTTTCCCCGAGTAGGCTAAAGCACAAGCTGCTCTATAAAGCCATCTCGTATACATTCAACAAATTCCCTCATTTATAGGAGCTTGGATCTTTTCTGTTTAGGTGACAAGCGATCATCACAAATGTTTTGTCTTTAGCATATTAGATAAAAATTTTCATGTTTCAGTGATGAACAAAGAGTTGTGTTTCGGTGTTCTTGTATCAGTTAATTCTGTTCATTGTATTTCACCTTAATTTCCTGTTGTCTTGTTAACCTGAAACGATTAATAAATGAAATATGGTGAGAGTGCCTCTAGGTGTCTTATCAATTAGCAAATAACACTGAGGTAGGAGAAAAATGAGGTAATTTAGTGCTAAATTGAATGCAAGTGTCTATTCAATAAAAAGACGATAGATGCACTTCTTTCTAATATTCTCTCTTGTCTCTCATTGGGAGTTCATAGCAATTTAGAACTCAAATCCAAAAGGTTATGTAGCATATGAAAGCTTGCTCTTTTTAATTATTCAAGTGAAATTGATAGCAGATGGCAAATCATCTGGCAAATTTGGAAGTGACCTGAATATAAATGATTTGCTCATTTTTTTGGACCATTGTTACTGTACAAATATATACAGCCAGATGCCAGTGGCTAACCTCAAGCCAACTTGGAATGTCTCTGTGCCCGAAGAGAGCTGAATTTGATATTCATTGTTTCTTCACACAAAAACATTTAACTAAATGCTATCAAATCTACAGGTTATGCCCAGGACCTTCTGAACCTTGCAATTCAGTCTTACTGATCATTAGGCAGCAATTTTAAATGTAGCCAAGGTGTCAAATAATTATTGTCACAATCAATTACTAATGTTCCCTCATTAATAATTCTTTAATATTTCAATGTAAGGAAAATATGATTCAATTCTATTTGAATTTTCCTTTTTCACCTTTTGAGTCAATTGTAAACTCCACCAATTTTCACCTGAAACATATTCTAGATTTGCACAGGAATCCCGTGTATCTCAGATTCAGATGGACAAACTGATATGGTTTCTCAGTGCTGCATGATGATTTGAATTGATTTTTGGCTTGCAACGTTTTGAAGGAAGCATATAAATGAATTGTCAAAAATAAGTCTCTGCATGGAATCCTTTAATTAGGTCATTGATGAACATTGAACAATAGTATAGACCCTTCAGACGATGATGTGGTGCTGACCTTTAAATCTACTCTAACATCAATCCAATGCTTCCCTTTGATTTAGTTCTATCATCCATGAGCCTATCAAAGAGTCTCTTAAATGCCCCTAACACATCTGCCTCTGCCACCAGCACGGGCAGCACATTCCAGGGACTCATCACTCCCTTTAAAAATGTTTTTTGATACATTGTACTGTTAATGTTGTTATAATAGAACATGGATAAGTACAACACAGAAACATGCCCTTCAGCCTGTGATACCTATGCCAACCACAATGCCAATTGATTAATCCCATCTGCCTGCACATGGTCTCCATCCCTCCATTCATGTGCCCCTTTAGATGCCTCGTAAGTACAGCTGTCACAATTACTTCAACAACTTTCCTAGCATTGTATTCCAGGAACCTACCATTGTGTCTTTTAGAAACTTGACTCAAATATTCTTTGAATTTTCCCCTGACTTAAATTTCAATCTAACGTTTGACATTTCCATCCTATCTATTTCCAGTCCGACCATCTACCCATCCAGGCCTCTCATATCCTAGGCCCAACGTATTGATACAATCATGTTGATTAGTACCAAGAGGATGATTGTATTGAATGCTGATGTAGATATTCCTGTTGTCCAGGTGGCTAAAGGATGAGATTGCATCTGCTGTAGATCTATTGTGGTAGTAGGCAAATTTCAGCAGGTTCAAGTCCTTGTTTAGGCAGGAGTTAATTCTGGCTATGACCAAGCTCAGATCATTTCATCATAGCAGATGTGAGTTCAAATGATTGATGTTCATTGAGACAGCTGACCTTGCACTTCTTGACAATTGGTAGGACTGATGTCTTATTGAAGCAGATGAGAACCTCTGACTGCATTAGAGAGAGATTGAAGATGAAAAACCTATTTTAATATTGCAAATTTTAAAATAAGCATTTATTTTAATTTTTACAACTATACAGTTTTTATGTGAACCCTCTGAAATATGGCTTCTGAAGTTCGGTTAGTTTACACTTGCACTTAGTATTATTAATACTAATAATCCACAATGCTAGAATGTAACAAGAGGATACTTTTTTCTCAACAGAATTGTTGAAATCTACAGTAGAAGACTTCAAGGTATTCAGTTCAATTTTTTTCTAATTATCATAAATTATTGACTTTAATTTCTTCTCAAATCCTTGACATAACATATCAGTATAATAAATTTCAGCTTAAATTGCCAGGAGTCATACCCTATTTGCAACATTCAGGTTGGGGAGAGGGGAACCTTTTAAATTATTGACATGGGTCAACAATCATTTATCTAGTACACATCCCTTCCTGATGGTTTCACGTATTCATTTGGTAATGCCAGCTATACCAGCCAATTAGGAACAGATATGTTGACAATTCAAGAATTTAGCTTGAATATCCTAACAAATCTAATTTGTTAACAAATTTTCACATGCATTCTCTGCGTTTCTATTCCCTTCTCTCAAATAGTATACATCAAATACGTCCTTAAATACAATGCATATAAGTTTGCTATGATTATGATACATTTATACATAGTGAACCAGAGAATATTTTCCTTTTGATCTCTGGTCATCCACATGATTTAAATGTATAAATGCCTTTATGACAGATGTTTAGAGTAATTTTGATGTGGTTTCAATATCCAGCTCAAATCTTCCCTTGTATTAGTAGTTCTAAATGAGTTAACTCATTCTTTAGCTATTCAAAATGTATAAGTCTGTTTATTAATGATTTTTTAAAAATCGTTGTGTTGGAGGTGAGCACTGACTTTTCCTACATTTGTTCATCGTAGTTCAAGAACGGTTGACCAAGCAAATTGCTGTAGCCATCACAGAGGCTTTGAAACCAGCTGGAGTAGCTGTTGTAATAGAAGCCACGTAAGCACCCTTTAATTTAGGCACATATATCATTGTATGGTGACCCTGCTTTTATGAGGTGCCAGAGTTTTATACTGAAAAAGTAAATTATTTTGATGTTTGCAAAATTTTCTAAAGTAGCTTACAAGCGTTGAATGCGTTTTGTAGGAGCCATGCATCTGTTTTCTATTTGCATTGTGTTCTGTGTTGCCTGTTTATTATGGTAATACAGAGCAGAGGCTGAACAGTGCAATGTTGAAGGTCAAATTGCTGGAGGAAGTGAGAAATTAAACTTACTGGGAAAGCTCTGGTGACTAGAATTGATAATGTTCAGAAGTATCATAATAAAATTAAGAAGATTAATGATTTAATACGATTAATTAGAAACTTCCTGGTACAAGAAGAGCAAAATATCTTACAAGTGAAATCTCATTTGGAAGATTTGAAAAATCTTTGTGAAAATGTTGCTCAGCAGCATAACTTGTCTTTAATCCTATCTCAGAGCAAGATAAACAAACCAAAAGCTTTGCAAATATTGACACTCTTATTAATACAGTTCTTTGACTTCTGGAACAGTATTATTGGATTGATCAGAGGGCATGTCATACAAAGATAACAACCCAGGTAGCTAGCAGCGACATTGGTTTTAGAATTGCTGCTGCATTCTGTCAACAAAAGACTTCGACAGACACACCAAATGAACATCTGCATCCCATACGACCATAAGATATAGGAGCAGAATTAGATGACTTGGCTCATCGAGTCTTCTCTGCCATTTCATCATGGCTGATCTATTTCTCTCTCTGACCCAGTCTCCTGCCTTCACCCCCTATCCCTTAATGCCCTGACTAATCAAGAACCTATCAACCTCTGCTTTAAATATACCAAATGAATTGGCCTCCACAGCCGCCTGTGGCAAAGAATTCCACAGATCCATCACGCTCTCACTAAAGAAATTCCTCATTTCCATTCTAAATGACTGTCCCTCCATTCTGAGGCTGTGGTCTTAGACTCCCCCACCATAGGAAACATCATCTCCACATTCACTAAATTATGGCCTTTCAACATTCGATAGGTTTCAGAGAGATTTTCTCCCCCACCCTCCCTGTTCTTCTAATCTCTAGAGTGTACAGGCCCAGAGCCATCAAGTGCTACTCATATGATTAGCCTTTCATTCCCAGAACCATTTGAACCTCCTTTAAACTCTCTCCAATGTCAGCACATTCTTTCTTAGGTAAGGGGTTCACATTGCTCCAAGTGAGGCCTCATTAATGCCTTATAAAGCCTCAACATTACATCCTTGCTTTTAAATTCCAGTGCCCTAAAAATGAATGCTTACATCACATTTGCCTTCCTCAACACCACCTCAATCTGCAAATGAACCTTTAGAGAATCATGCACAAGATCTGCCACGTCCCTTTGCACCTCAGATTTTTAAACTTTTTCTCCATTTAGAAAATAGTCTATGCAATTCCGATGTGTTGGCAAAATTAGAGCGCAGCGTGTGATAAGTAATGATTCCTGCCGTGTGCTTTGGGTGGAACACAGTTTGGAATGGTCATTGCTTACTGTAAGTGTAGTGTTCGCCTTAGATTTCGGCACTTGGTTCTGTTGAAATGCCAAAGTATTTCAATTGCTAACATCAGAATTAAATGCCATTGCTTTGTCTGGTTTGCATGCTTGGAAAACAACAAGAGCCAAGCTGGAAACTGTGACCTTGGAATCAGGACTAAAAGAGAAAGTATTTATAAAGCCACAGGGCATGTTTTGACGACATATAAAGCCGATGATTTTCGGGATGAGGTACACCTTGAAGACAGTGCATCTAATGTGCATGCAGGAGGTCCTATTTTGATAGCAGAGCATCCCGTGCATCTGATACCTCCTAGCATACATTGGAACGGAGGGTGATTTAACTGAGTTATGCGTGAGACAACAAATGTTGAGGGATAAGCGTGCATTGTTTGAACAAGAGGAGCAGATGGAAGAACAGATATGAAGAAAGATGGAGCAGCTTAAAATGCAGGAAAAAATTGCAGACAAGATGGCCAAAGTGAAAGCCCTGAAGGCTTCAAGTGCTGTGGGTGCTAAATGTGCTCCAGCAGGATAGTTCTATGGTGAGAGCTCTGATGTTGACATGGCACAGAGAAAATCCAATATACTCAATGGAAATGTGGATACATTTGTTCCTCAAATGTCTGAGGCACAAGCTTGGACCCCAGGGATTAGGGGTGTTCACTCTCAACCTGCACCAAGGAGGCACTCTGAACCTATGTCATACCCAATAGCACAAGGTGTTTCTGAGAACATTAATTTACAGTGTAGTGACAGTTGTGTTTCAGGTGATAAAAATCTAACTAGTGCACTGGAGGCTATAAGGACACAAAAGGAAATAACAAGCTTTGGAATGAAACAACAATGCATTGCACCTCTGCCTAAAAGACAGATTCAAATCTTTAATGGTGATCCATTGCAGAGTCATTCATTTATGAGGACTTTCAAGGAGATCATTAAAGGAATGACTGATGACTATGGCAACTGTCTCTATTTTGTCAAACAGTTCACCAGAGGTTACCCCAAAGATCTTGTCAAATGCTGCCAGCAAGCCAGATTGGAGCAAGATTATTGAAAGGCCCAAGGATGTTGCCTGGAATGGGGAGCATGCCTTATGAGAATAGGTTGAGTGAACTCGGCCTTTTCTCCTTGGAGCGACAGAGGATGAGAGGTGACCGGATAGAGGTGTATAAGATGATGTGAAGCATTGATAGTGTGGGTAGTCAGAGGCTTTTTCCCAGGGCTGAAATGGTTAACATGAAAGGGCTCAGTTTTAAGGTACTTGGAAGCAGGTACAGAGGAGATGTCAGGGGTACAATTTTTACGCAGAGAGTGGTGAGTGCGTGGAATGGGCTGCCAGCAGCGGTGGTGGAGGCGGAAATGATAGGGTTTTTTAAGAGGCTTCTGGATGGCTACATGGAGCTTAGAAAAATAGAGGACCATGGATAAAACCTCAGTAGTTCTAAGGTAGGGACATGTTCGGCACAGCTTTGTGGGCCGAAGGGCTTGTATTGTGTTGTATGTTTTCTATGTTTCTATGTTTAAGCTTTACCACAGGAACATTTTTGTGACGGGTACAAAATTGCTGCAGCCTGCGTGCAAAAGGCTCTTTTTTGGCTGCATATCAAGTCAGACGACATGAAAGCTCTTCAGGACCAGTCTTTTTCTTAGAGGTCTTTGCAATGCCATGAAAGAAGTGCAGGACATGTGTGAGATGGACATGCCTGCTAATATGATGGTTGTACTATTGAAATTGCCCTTGTAGTGTTCTCGCACAGGTGTAAAAAAAAACCCTCTGAACTAAACACACAGTATAAACCGAGTCAATGAGGCGCAGTCCCAGTAAGATTAACTGTTTACTGTTCACTCTTCCACATTAATGTATGGTGAAAACTGTTGATGAAACAATACAAAATATATACAGTATTTCCTTGGCATCACATTTTCATCATAAATACTTGCAAAAGTAAAACTACAACAACTATATTACATTAAAGTGCAACATACAGTCAAAATCTACCTACGTCATGGACTGGCTTTAAATACATCAACACAAACTATCCACAACTCTTTAAATAATAAAGAACATAAACTTTACCAACCATCATTACTTTTAACAGAATCAGCGTTAACATTTTTACTTCAACATATCGATTATCTTATGAACTTACGGCGTTGCTTCTCTGATGTTTCTAATGCGTAGAAAGAACATTTTTCTCGCGCTGATCCTGCACACACAACCCCCTCCTTCCCGTTTCTCCAAACCAGTATTTTCCCACAAGACTCAGCGAAACCAGGTCTGACATCATCGCATGCTGCGATATATCACAGACAACGAATTTACTTTAAACAACCTTAGCTTTAACTAAAAAATAATTACAAATGAATTACTAAAGCGAAAATATAATAAACTAAACAAATACCTTAAAGGCAACACGGCCCTATGTGCTTCGGGATAAATGGAGAACGGTTGTCTGTGAACTGCAGGAAAAGTGCAATGGTAAGGTTACTTCCACTAACATTGATTTTATCGAAAGACAAGTAACGATTGTTACACACACTGTGTTTGTAATGGCCTTACCAGGGCTGGTAATCATGATTGTAAGCTCTCTATAATTCCAGTTCAGCTGAAGTCCAAGAGTAACAAGAAGGTGCTTACATATGCTTTCCCAGACCAAGGAAGTACATAGAAACATAGAAAATAGGTGCAGGAGTAGGCCATTCAGCCCTTCGAGCCTGCACTGCTATTCAGTAGGATCATGGCTGATCATCCAACTCAGAACCCTGCACCTGCTTTCTCTCCATACCCCCGATCCCTTTAGCCACAAGGGCCATATCTAACTCGCTCTTAAATATAGCCAATGAACTGGCCTGAACTGTTTCCTGTGGCAGAGAATCTCACAGATTCACCACTCCCTGTGTGAAGAGGTTTTTCCTCATCTTGGTCCTAAAAGGCTTTCCCTTTATCCTTAAACAGTGACCCCTCGTTATGGACTTCCCCAACATCGGGAACAATCTTCCTACATCTAGCCTGTATTATACGTTTCAATAAGATCCCCCCTCAATCTTCTAAATTCCAGTGAGTATAAGCCTAGTTGATTCAGTCTTTCTTCATATGAAAGTCCTGCCATCCCAGGAATCAATCTGGTGAACCTTCTTTGTACTCCCTCTATGGCAAGAATGTCTTTCCTCAGATTAGGGGACCAAAACTGCACACAATGTTCCAGGTGTGGTCTCACCAAGGCCTTGTACAACTGCAGTAGAACTTCCCTGCTCTTGTACTCAAATCCTCTTGCAATGAATGCCAACATACCATTCACCTGCTGTATCTGCATGCCCACCTTCAATGACTGGTGTACAATGACACCTAAGTCTCGTTGCATCTCCCCTTTTCCTAATCGGCCACCATTCAGATAATAATCTGTTTTCCTGTTCTTGCCACCAAAGTGGATAACCTCACATTTATCCACATTAAGTTGCATCTGCCATGAATTTGCCCATTCACCTGACCTATCCAAGTCACCCTGCATCCTCTTAGCATCCTCCTCCCAGCTAACACTGCCGCTCAGCTTAAGTGTCATCCGCAAACTTGGAGATGCTGCATTTAATTCCCTCGTCTAAATCATTAGTATATTGTAAACAACTGGAGTCCCAGCACTGAGCCTCGTGGTACCCCACTAGTCACTGCAGTGTTCTGTACAGTGAGCCTCATGAAGAAGCTCAGACTGACAGGAAAAAGAACACGAGCAAGAGAAAATCCACAAATGCTGGAAATCCAAACAACACACACAAAATGCTAGAGGAACTTAGCAGGCCAGGCAGCATCTATGGAACAGTTGACATTTTGGGCTAAGACCCTTCATCAGGATTGGAAAAAAGATGAGCAGTCAGAGTAAGGAAGTTGGGGGAGGAAGAACCACAAGGGGATAGGTGAAACTGGAGGGGTGAAGTAAAGAGCGCGGTGGTAGATTGGTGAAAGAGATACAGGGCTAGGAGAGGACAGATGACCATGGAAGCAAGAATGGGGGGGAACCACCAGAGGGAGGTGTTAGGCAGGCAAGGAGAGAGAGGGAGAGGGAGAATGGGAATGGGGAATGTTAAGGGGTGGAGGCTTTACCGCAAGTGTGAGGAACTGATGTTCGTGCCATCAGGTTAGAGGCTACCCAGATGCAATATAAGTTGTTGCTCCTCCAAAAAAAACACGCGTTCTCTTGCGCACCATGGGTCAAGAGAAGGTTGTGAGTAGCTACTTCATTTCAGGACTGGAAGTAGCTGGCTTAGGTAGTACAAACTATTGTGAACTGACTAACATCTTTATGCAGGAAAGCATTCCTGTCCACAAAGGGAATATTCCTCCTCAAAGGGATCTTCAGGAATGGTCTCACCTGAAGCATATTCATTTGCCAGAAATTGATTCAGAAATCAAGCTGCTGAATATGCCTAAAGCATTTGAGCCATTGCAAGTGATTTGCAGTGTTAATGATGGACCCTACAATATCAGAACCATGCTGGATTGGACTATTAATGGACCACTGAAAGGAGACCATGGTGGTGGAAGAGTCTATGCTCAAACAGAGCTGACAGTAACAGGATTTAAGTTTTGAACTTTGATCTTTGGCAGCAATTCATTTGCCAGGAGAAGATCACGATCCAGGATAGACTGCTTACCAGAAAGAGGACATTTGTGTGAATGTTAAGGTTTCATGTCTCCAGATGCATGTATTGTAATTATTATATGATAATAATTAGGAAGCTGGGACGTATGAGCAGTGCATCTGTTTTTCTATCTGCCTGATACTCTATGATACACATTTATGATAGTAATTATGGCAAATAGTCACATGGGTGGGGTTGTGGTAAAAGTGAGGGAATAAATTATGTATTTGTGCTTTGTTCTGGGCAGTTTAGTTTGGTTTTGGGGTGCACTGTATGTCACATCTTTTGTTGACCACAATTACACCTAATTGAATTGCTTCAAGATAATTTGTTTTGCTTGTTACTAACAAAGGATCGAATAGAGTTTTTTGATTTTTGGGGCATTATTATTGGATTGATCAGAGGGCATGTCATACATGGTTAACAACCCATGCTAGGTCACTAGCAGTGGCATTGGTTTGTTAGAATAGCAGCTACATTTTTATTCATTAAAAGGGAAATAATTTCGCTGGTAGCCAACCGATTTCTTCAACGGCAACCATTAATGCAGTGTGGGTGCTTCTGGACCCAGTACACTCTCAAGACTCAACTTTGCCGTCTGCACTTAATTTATCAAAAATTACAAATTGATTGTCTACTCAGTTATGGATGGGTTCCAGTGGGCAGCACAGCCCAAGGCTTCATCCTTGTAAGTCCCTATCGGTCTTTGAGAGTTCATCAGCAGCCTCCGATGGCTGTAAGTGGATTTTTTTGGAACTTTTTAAAAATATTTCAAGAGACACTTAAACTGTATAAGTACTGTAGATCTCAATTTTAATAATAAAAACATGAACAAATAACTGAACAATAACAATTAGCATCAAAATATAGTAATTTATGGTATTTATTTTCAAAGCTTTCACTTCAGAGTATCACTGCTCCATTGGTGGGCACCAAGATTCATTGACCTACAGGAAGGTCAGATGCAAGAACTACTTGCTTTCAGTTAGCAAGCTGCAACATTATTAGTTAAAGGCATCCTTTAAATAGGAATGGGGCAATAGACAGTATTATGCTTTCATATTATTACAACAGATAAATTGGCTGCATTTGGAAAATAAATATTGGAGCTGTTGCTATAAAGGTACCATCTCCTTTGAATTTTACCCCAGACCTTCTATGTGCATTCTTTTAAGATAACCTTCAAAGACACATGATGCTATTTATGCCTGACATGCTCTACAAAAGGTGATCATGTTAGGCATTGGTTCACAGGCACTGATCCCAGAGTGTCACTGAAAATAGTGGGATGGGAGAAGATTCCACCATTGGACAGTGAAGGATGTACTTCCAAATGAAATTGCAATACAGATGCAAGCTGGCAATGTTGTTCATCTCCCTTGCCTTGTAATGGCAGAGACCCAGATCTGCCAATTATTTGTTATCTCTGTATATTTCCTGCTGTCCTTTAAAAGGTGTAAACTCTAATGTCGTGTTTTGACTGCATGTTGTCATCGGTCTTTATGTAATTCCATGCAGTCTCCGGGAAGGCAGGTCTTTGCAGCAGGGTTAGGTTGGAAGTGTGAGGATCAGAAGTAGAATTATGTCACATAGAAACAAGAAAGTTCTTTGGCCCATTGTGTCTGTGCTGACCATCATGTACTATACCTATCTGTAATACTATGCCGCTCTAAGCATATTGTCTTCTATCCACATTATTTCAAGTATTTGCTAAATATTTCTTAAGTTGTGAGAATACCTGTCTGCATTGCCTTTGTGAGCAGTTCTTTCATCGTTTAGTATTATAGTGTCACACAGCACAAACAGACCCTTTGGCCCCTCCAAGTCTATGCTGACCACCAGTCACCTTTTACACAAAACCAACATTAGTCCACCAGGTGAAAAATATCTTGCTGAAACTACCTTTGAATATTCAAGTATTGCCTTAAGCCTACACTCTCTAGTTATTGTCTCCCCTGCTAGGACAGTTGCAGGGGTAACTATGTCCTTCATGATTTTTTATACACCTCATCAAGACCCCCTTCAGTCCTCTCCATTCGAAGGAAAGAAACCGGATGTTACCTTATCTCTGCTCATAATGTAACTACTCCATGGCAGGCAACATCTTGATGAATATCCTCTGCACCCTCCCCAGTGCAACCACATCTTTCCTAATGAAAATAGTATTTTACCTGTGGCTTATATGTTTAACATGTTTGCACCAAAACTTCCTTGCTCTGTTTCTGGATAATAAAGATAAGTATTCTGCATGACCTTTTAACCACGTTATCCATCTGTGCTGTGCTCTTCAGGGATCTTTAGACATGTACTTCCAAGGGTCCTACCACTTGTGTGTATAACTCTGCTTTATTAGTCCTTCTAAAATGAACTGCATCACATTTTTGAGAATAAATTCTACCTACAATTATTCAGTCAATCTAACCAACTCGGTAATATTGTTCCTTAACCAAAAGTTACTGCTTTTTGTTTGCAATGATGCCAATCATCAATTCATTAACTAATTTTATTTCATACAAGGTTTCCTGACACAGTATGTAGATAAGACTACAAGAGGAGGGGCTGTACTTGATCTGGTATTAGGAAATGAACCTGGTCAGGTGTCAGATCTCTCAGTGGGAGAGCATTTTGGAGATAGTGATCACAATTCTATCTCCTTCACCATAGTATTGGAGAAGGATAGGAACTGACAAGTTAGGGAAGTGTTTAATTGGAGTAAGGGGAAATATGAGGCTATCAGGCAGGAACTTGGAAGTATAAATTGGAAACACGTGTTCTCAGGGAAATGTACAGAAGAAATTTGGCAAATGTTCAGGGGATATATGAGTGGAGTTCTGCACAGGTACATTCCACTGAGACAGGGAAAGGACGGTAGGGTACAGGAACCATGGTGTACAAAGGCAGTTGTAAATCTAGTCAAGAAGAAAAAGAAGAGCTTATGAAAGTTTCAAAAAACTAGGTAATGATAGAGATCTAGAAGGTTATAAGGCGAGCAGGAAGGAGCTTAAGAAAGAAATTAGGAGAGCTAGAAGGAGCCATGAGAAGGCCTTGGTGGACAGGATTAGGGAAAACCCCAAGGCATTCTACAAGTATGTGAAGAGCAAGAGGATGAGACATGAGAGAATAGGACCAATCAAGTATGACAGTGGAAAAGTGTGTCTGGAACTGGAGGAGATAGCAGAGGCACTTAATGAGTACTTTGCTTCAGTATTCACTTCAGAAAAGGATCTTGGTGATTATAGGGATGACTTACAGCGGACTAAAAAGCTTGAGCATGTAGATATTAAGCTGAGGTAAGGACATGTTTGGCACAGCTTTGTGAGACAAAGGGCCTGTAGTGTGCTGTAGGTTTTCTATGTTCTATGTTTTATGTTCTATAAAGCAGTCCATCAACTGTTCATTGTGAATTTTCACCTTTCACAAACTTCCCTAATACTCAATGTCAATACCCTCATTAAGTTCCCCACTGCCCACATCCTGAGAAATGGGGTTGCCATTTAACAGAAAGTAAACTGCACAACCACACATTCTATGCCACAAACACAGTAAAGAGCCTATGTATTTTATAGCAAATGACTCCTCTTCTGACTTCTGGAAACTGTTCATTGTCTGTAAAGCAGGAGACAGAAACATGACAGAACGTTCTCCACTTTCCAGGATGACTACAATAACACTCAAGGAGGAGGACACCATCCAGCCTCTATTTATCTACTCCACCACAGGATCATACAGTCACTGGGACTTGAACATCTAGATTGAATATTGACTGAGGCAGGAAAGGTTTGTTTTAGTATGATCACTCAAGTCAAGTAAGATGTTCTCCTAAAGTGGTTGTCCATTGGTGGGTCCTCAGGTGGCTGTAGCGGTTGATCCAGGAACCACATATTCTCATGTGGTGTGGACACAATTAAGTGGTAGTTATGGTGAGAGGTTGGGTCTTCTGATTGTTGATTCTCTCCTTCTGCTGGTGCAGCTTGGTCTCTGCTGTTCAGCGGAGATCATTCTCGTGTAGTGCAGCTCCCTCTCGATCAAATTTCCTCCAGGTGCACCTATTGAGTGCAGTGTCTTCCCACTTTTTAAAAGTAATGCTGACTTTTTTTTAAGGCTGATTTTGATGTTACCCTTGAAGTTTTTTTTTCTGCCTACCAAGGGTTCTCTGACTTTCCTTCAACTGGGAGTAAAGGATTGTTTGAGGAGATGTGAGTTAGGCATTTGGATAACGTGACCTATCCATTGGAGTTGGCGTCACTTTATCGTGGCCTGTTCATGTTGCCCTCCTCCAGTATGATGGTATTAGTGGATTTGTTCTCCTAGCTGATCCTCAACATCTTTTGTAAGGATCTTTGGTGGTATTGTTCCAGAGCTGTCAGATGTCTACTGTAGGTGGTCCATAATTGAATCCCTTACAGTAATGTAGGAAGGATGACTGTTCTATATAACAAAAGTTTTACTGTCTTTTCCTTAAAGACTCTGTTCCTTAAGCTTGCTGAAGCTCCAATACCACTACTTAGGTGGTGGTTGATCTCTGAGTCGAGGTCTGCTTTTGAAGAGAGAATGCTGTTGTGGTAGGGAAAATGGTCTATATTTTCAAGGGTGATATCGTCAACTTTTATGGAGGGCTGAATAAGTGGCTGGTTTGACAGTGGCTGATAAAGGACCTGTGTCTTTTTTATATTCAGGACAAGTCCCAGTGCTCTCTGTGCCCTGTCAAAGGCTTTCAGGATGCATTGGAGGACTTATTCAGAGTGTACTGTGATGTCATCCGCCTACTGAAGCTCCGAGATAAAGGTGGAGCTCACCTTGTTCTTGGCTTTGAACTGGTTGAACTTGGGCTAATACAGAGCATGATTCTTAGCTTGGAAATGGGCATAACCAGAATAATTTCTGCCCTAGTTCGTTTTCCACGTGGAAGTAGCAGCAGCAACAGCAAAGCAGGCTGACCTTTCCCTTTCCTCAGATAGAATTGCGCAGAATAATCGCAGAATCCTGGCAAGGATCCAGTAGAAGCCAGATAACAGCACGGGAAAGCAAAGCATTGTGGCCTAGTATTTTAATAAGTACCGACAAGTAGAAAAACCAGCTACGCAATAAATACATCACCAGAACACCAAAAAACATCAATCCACCATCTCCTGCGCCATCTCCACCCTCATCAACTCCGGACACCTTCCTCCTTCAGCCAAAAAACTCATAATTCCCACACCCCGCACAGCTCGGTTTTACCTCCTCCCCAAGATCCACAAGCCTGACTGTCCCGGCAGATCCATAGTTTCAGCCTGCTCCTGCCCCACCGAACTTGTGTCTGCCTACTTGGACTCCATTTTATCCCCCATAGTTCAGACTCTCCCCACCTACATCCAGGATAAATCCCATGCACTTCACCTCTTCAATAACTTCCAATTCCCCGGCCCCAACCGCTTCATTTTTACCATGGATGTTCAATCCTTATACACCTCCATCCCCCATCAAGAAGGCCTCAAACTCCTCCGCTACTTTTTGGATAACAGACCCTACAAGTTCCCCAGCACCACCACACTCCTCCGGTTGGCAGAGCTTGTTCTAACTCTCAATAACTCTCAATAACTTCTCCTTTGGTTCTTCCCACTTTCTCCAGATCTATGGGCACTCACATGGGCCCCAGCTATGCTTGCCTCTTTGTGGGTTATGTGGAACAGTCTATGCTCCAAATCTATACTGGCAGCACTCCCCAACTTTTCCTCCGCTACATCGACGACTACATTGGTGCTGCTTCCTGCACCCATGCTGAGCTTGTCAATTTCATCAACTTTGCTTCTAATTTTCACCCAGCCCTCAAATTCACTTGGTCCATCTCAGACAGTTCTCTCCCCTTTCTTGATCTCTCGGTCTCCATCTCCGGAGACAGACTATCCACTGACATCTTCTACAAAACCACTGACTCCCATAACTATCTTGACTATTCCTCTTCCCACCCTGCCCAATGCAAAAATGCCATTCCCTATTCCCAGTTCCTCCATCTCTGCCGCATCTGCTCCCAGGACGAGGCTTTCCGTTCCAGGACTTCTCAGGTGTCCTCTTTCTTTCAGGATCGTGGTTTCCCTTCTGGCATCATCAAAGATGCCTTCACCTCCATCTCCTCCACCACCCGCACTTCAGCCCTTAACCCATTCTCCCATCACCACAACAGGGACAGGGTTCCCCTTGTCCTCACCTACCACCCCACCAACCTCCAGATCCAACACATTATCCTTCGCAACTTCCTCCACCTTCAACAGGACCCCACCACCCAGCACATCTTTCCCTCCCTACCCCCTCAGCATTTCGCAGGGATCATTCCCTCCGCGACTACCTGGCCCACATGTCCCTCCCCACAGAACTCCCACCCGGCACTTATCCCTGTAAGCGCAAATGCTACACCTGTCTCCACACCTCCCCCCTTAGCACCATTCCGGGCCCCAGACAGTCCTTCCAGGTGAGGCAACACTTCCCCTGTGAGTCTGTGGAGTTGTCTATTGCATCTGGTGCTCCCGGTGCGGCCTCCTCTACATCGGCAAGACCCGACGCAGATTGGGGGACCACTTCATCGAGCACCTCCGCTCCATCCGTCACAATAGACAGGACCTCCCGGTTGCCACCCACTTCAACTCTGCCTCTCATTCCCATCTAGATATGTCCATACATGGCCTCCTCTACTGCCATGATGAGGCCAAGCTCAGGTTGGAGGAGCAACACCTCATCTACCAGGCCTCCAGCCTGGTGGTATGAACATTGAATTCTCCAATTTCCGGTAATTCCCTCCCCCTCCCCCTTCCCCTATCCTAGGTCCCTCTCTGCCTCCTCCCCTTTCAACTTTCTGCTCCTTTATCTCTACAGTTCTTTCATGCTTATCCCCTCCCCCCTTTATCCTTCCTGTGATTGGTTCTCCACCTGGCACCTCTAGCCCTTCCCCCTCCCCTATCTCTATTACTGGGCTTCGGCCCTGTCTCCCCCCCCCCCCCCCCCCATTCCTGATGAAGGGTCTCGGACTGAAACGTTGGCTACTCTTTTCTCACAGATGCTGCCTGTCCTGCTGAGTTCTTCTAGCATTGTGTACGTACGCAATAAATATATTTACCTGAAGAAGTTACTACGTGACCATGAAGTGAAGCAACCAAGAGGAGCTAAGACATTCTTTCAAATGTGATTGGAAACAAGTGGGTATAACTGTTTTAACAGTTACGCCTACTTTAATAGTCTGCTCATATACCTGTATATCCTAAAGCAGAGTATACACTGATGTAGCCCTAATCTGAAGGTGAACTGTTAAAACAAGTGAAAGGTGATAAGGTTAGACAAAAGGGCAATGTTATGGCAACCTTTCTCTTGCTGCCATAAAAGAGATAGATAACTAAGGTAAATTTAGGTGAGATGTGAAAGATTTAAGAGGGATTTGAGGACCAGCATTTTCACTGAGAGTGTGTGAGTATATGGAATAAGCTACCAGAGTTGAGCCAAGTAATTTAAGAGAAATTTGGTACAAGAGGGAGCAGGGTTTCAAGGGACAACGGGCTGAATACAGAAAATTGGGACTAGCAGGGTGAGCACTGTGGTATGCATGGAGTCATTGGGCTGTATTGGTCTATAATTCTATAAGTGATGAGTAACTATCTTAAAATGTTGTTTCTAGGCACATGTGTATGGTGATGCGAGGTGTGCAGAAAATGAATAGCAAGACAGTAACCAGCACAATGCTTGGAGTTTTCCGTGAGGATCAAAAGACACGGGAAGAATTTCTCACCCTGACAAAGGAGTAGAAGGATCATTTTCAAAGTAAAACTCTCTTCAATGTTAGAGATAACTTCTGGCCTGTCATGAAAAGAGGCTTGCAGTGAAAATTCAAAGACAATTGATTCCTGCACTGATTAAATAAGATTTAATTCATCTAATTCAAACAATCGACCAATGTTTTCCAAAAATACCGAACTGTTTTAGTGTTTTCCCACCATACCTGAGTGACATATAATGCATTATCTTCTTTGTGTGTGATGTTGATTCACTTTGTACCTGTCAATATCCTTGTTGTGACGAACTGTATAGATCTGCAATTTCAATTAGCATTCTAAAAAAAATTCCTAAACTTTTAGAAATTTATTTTTAATAATACAGTAACTATTATTAAACCAACAGAGCTGGCAGATTACTTTATTAATAACCAAGCTTTAATTTTGGGCAGTAAAGATATGGGGAATGCACTGTCTCTCTCTTCAGCAATCTAATCACATTATTTTTCTCTTTTTTTAAAGTTCAAAGCCAGGGTATGCAATGGACTTTCACTTCTCCTATCTGTCCTAACCAATAAATCAGAACTTTCCTCTCTAATGGCTTCAATGCTCTTAATGTGAACCAAATGTCTAATTCTCCATTAGATAGATGCTTTATTGATCCCAAAGGAAATTAGTGTCACAGAAGCATTACAAGTCCACAAACGTACAAATAACAAATATTAGAAGAGAAGTAAGAAAGAATAAAAATTAAAATATTAAGTTACCTCAAACCATCTAACAGGAGGGGGTCATCACTTCCCCAGTTATAGATTGACTCATTTTACACCCTTATGGCCAAGGGTAAGAATGACCTCATGTAGTGCTCTTTGGAGCAGCGCAGTTGTATCAGTCTGTTACTAAAAGTGCTCCTCTGTTTAGCAAAGGTGGCATGCAGAAGGTGAGAAACATTGTCCAGAACTGCCAGGATTTTCCAGAGGGTCCTCCAGTGTGTCCAGTTTGACTCCTATAGCAGAGCCAGGAAACACCCAAATAGCTTTCGTATTGTATGGAAACACATCTTCACTGTGTACAATTTCAATTAAAGCACATTTTGACAGATCAAACAGAAGATGCTTCATTTAAACTCAGTCATTCTGAGCAAAACTGGAAGTTCTTGACTCTGTGCAAGTGTGCTAAATGCTCTGTGGCTTTAACGAGGACAAAACAGTAAAAGAAAATTGTTTTCTTTAACAATATGTTTTAAATGGTTAAGAAGTTTTACTTTTTTATTTGTATGCATCAATTGTTGAGTGTGACATTCAGATATACACATATATTGCAAACCTGCTAAGTTCTTGTTAGTAATAGGAGAATGGGATAATCAATCAGCTGTGATAGAATAGGGGACCAAACTTGATGGGCCAAATGGCCTAATTCTGCTTCTATGTCTCATCATGTTACAGTCGTATAAACCTACATGTGATGAATTACTGAAACAACATACCCCAGGAATTACAGTTCTTTTTCAGACTGCGTTGAGTTAGCTAAGTAGTCATCAGCAATCCTGAGTTTGTGAACTTGGGGTCATTATACTGTACGTTGATTCAAATTCAATTGACAGAGGACAACATGATTTTTTTCTGATGAAGGAGCTCAGCCTGAAACACCAACTGTTTGTTAATTTCCATAGGTGCTGCCTGACCTGTAGAGTTCCTCCAGCATTTTTTGTCTGTCGCTCTGTTGTTGTATGTGCAAAATATATCCTCACTCTAGATTGATGCATAAAGATGACAGCTTTAATGGAGAATAGCTGGTGCCATTGTGAATGTAGTTCAATACTCAACAAGCAGGCACACCTCTTGGAGTGGAGTAATGGAAAGAAAGAATAGAAAGAAAAAAACCATTTCTCATGTAGTGAATAATAATCTAGCTACATTAGTAATTTGTCTGCTGTGCCACAAATTTAAAATAATTGCTGTTGATAATAAAAAAAACAATACATTTGCTGGTGTTGTAGCATAAGATGGATGAAAACAAATCATCAGACTGAATTAAGTAAGTGGCAAAGAAAATCGTACACTTCTGTCTTATATGATTTGTACTAGTCCCCCACATGCCACAAATAAATTTCAGCCCCAATATGGTCTCATTGACTCCCTTGTCCAAATACTTTGATGAAGATCTTAAGAACATATTTAAAATAAATTTAGGTCTCCAACAAATTATCTAAGTTATGGATTAATATGTACTATAATAGTAATTTCATGTCATCTTGCTCTTACTAGTTGTAATATTATACATTACATCACTACAAATTAGATCAAAAATACAATGCTCACCTTTTGTACAAAGTTTTATATTAACGATACATATTTCCATTTTTACTAGATCACAGCCTTTTATCAGCTGAATAATCTAACTCCAATGCTAATACAACAGATTCTTAGACCAAGAGTCTATGGAATGGAAGTAGCATTTGTGAAATATGACTAAAGGACATCCAAAGTGCTTTACAACCCATGAAGTTCCTTTTGTAAGACAGCTGTCAACTTGCATGGTGTAATATGAGAAGTTATTAGGTAGTCTTTGTTAGATATTGCATAAGGAACAGGGTAGTATAGTAGGGAGAATGCCTCTACATGTGTTCTGGACTCTTTTGTATACCTGAGAGGGAGCCAAAGGATAACAATCAAATTTACCTTTCATATGTAAAAGAGTGTCCTCTAAGCTAAGACACCAGATATAAATATAAAATATATAGAAAAGATAATGGTACTCATGTTTTGTAACCCATGTCATTCTTCAAAATGACACACGATGTGGCCTTAATAAGTTCTAATTGTATTATGTAAAATATCTTGAAATATAGAAATGACACAAACATTTCATTATCCTGTCAGCCACTATCACTTAAATGTTTGTATTTCTGCTGCAGATACATGATGACACAATTTCTTATGTATCATTGTACTAAATCACTGATTTTTTTAGGCTTGTCACCCTTGGAAAGTTTTAATTTTAAATCCACCATTTCTGTATATCTGTGGAAATAATTTGTGCCTTTTTAATTTGTGCAATAGGGAAGAATTGTTATGGGGATTGTTTCATATATCATTATTTATGGAAAAAATGTAATATAGAATTTGGTTTTTATTTTGCTTCTGCTTGTCTGTAACAATGTTAAAGTGAATTACTAAAATATAACAAGATATAAGTTGCATCTCTTAACCAAATTTTTTTTCATGATTAATAAAATTAGGATAATATTATTAACATACTTATCAATTTTATTGGGCAAAACCAACTTACTGATCAGATGTTCTATATTTCATAAGCGGTAAAATTTTGACTTTGTACAATAGACCACTATTCTTTTCCTAATTTAATACTGACCAATTGGACAATCCTGTGTAAAAGTGAGAAGGAATATTTCTTTCAAATCTGTTGCATACCAATATCACAGAAGAGAGTACGGTTTCTACAGTGATCTTGACGAAGACCAAAGCTTCAAACCCCATATTATAGTCTCTGTAGCCATGAAGAATCTATACTAGGTTTCATTTTAAGTGATTGCAGACAGAGTGGGAATAGAAATAAAAAAAGATAAAAGATTAGCTTTATTTGAAACGTAGATTGAAACATCAAAACCCAGTAAAGGGAGATTACTATCATAGCTCGAAGGGCCGAATGCTCTACTTCTGCACCTATTGTCTATTATGATCAGACTCCGAGGTGCTTCTGTACCTTAAAATCTCTAATCTGATCTAGATGTTTATAAAACACCCAATCCAGAATACCTGATTGCCTAGTGGGCTCAACCACAAGCTGCTCAAAAAAGCCATGACATAGGCATTTTACAAAATATCTCTCTTGGGATCCAGCACTAACCTGTAATCTTCTTTCAGCTATGACTCAGTGATGCAACAACATCATATCTGCCAATCTCGTAAGTGTGCTACAAGATCATCTACCTTATGCCATATCTTGTGTGCATTCAAATATAACACCTTTAGTCCTATATCCATCAACCTTTTTGAATGTTTTCGCCTTTTACACTGCAACTTATCCCTCTAACTGCATTTTTTCCCTGTCATCTGCTTGTCCTTCCTCACAGTGTCACTACACACTGCCTCTGCCTGTAAGCCAACAGCCCTATCACTCAGAATCCCATCCCCCCCGCCAAATTAATTTAAATCCTTCCCAAGAGCTGTAGCAAATCTGTCCGCAAGAATATTGGTCCCCCTGAGGTTCAGTGTAACCTGTCCCCATGAAGGGATTCACAGGATTATCTTGGCCTTCAAATTCCACTCCACGACAACCTAAATTTCCACTCTCAAAAGAGGACTGCTAACTTAAGTTTGCAAGCACAAAGGATATACGTAGTGGGAGGACTATATAACTGGCAAAGTTTTCTTACAAAACAAGAGGCTAGGAATACCCCAAGTGGAGAAATTATAGTCATTTATTATCCTAGTTGGCAGACTGTATTGCTCAAGTACTCTCATATCTACGTTCAACATCCAGCATAACCTAACTGACATACCACACTGTTTAAGTACTTTCATATCTACTATCAATATCCGTCATATACAGGACTGTGCACTAGGCACTCTTGATTTTTTATATGGTTTCAGATGGTGTGGCCTCCACAGAGCCCTGATCCCAACATCATTGAGGCTGTCTGGGATTACCTGGAGAGACAGAAGCAAGCAGTGCAGCCAAAGTCTGCAGAAGAACTGTGGTAAGTTCTCCAAGATGCTTGGAACAACCTACCAGCCGATTTTCTGATAGAATTGCACAATGTATCTAAGAGAATTGATGCAGTTTTAAAGGCAAATAGTGGTCACATCAAACATGGATTTGATTTAGATTCCTATTGTTTACTGCTCTTATAGTATTTTTTGACATTTTGAAACTTTTCAAATTCATTTTTTTTGAAAGCAACTTAGCTGTACAGAATTTTTTTTAGTTGTGTCTAAGACTTACACACATTACTGTACAGATATAGAAAAATAGAGGGCTATGCGGTAGGGAAATTCTAGGCAGTTTCTAGAGTAGATTACGTGGTTGGCACACCACTGTGGGCTGAAGGGCCTGTAATGTTCTGTAGATTTCTATGTTTTCTATCACCCAGATATCAAGATCTGGGACAATCGTCGGTTATAGACAAGGATTCCGTTCTGCCACAAATACACTAACTGGGATGATACCCCAGGAATTTTAGGGTTGAGGTACCTTACCAATACTTAATTAAATGATAATACTGCTCAAAATGACTGGATAATGGGGAAGCAGTGCAGCAAGTTTGAGATACTGGCATCACTATCAACACTATGCTCCTCACTATCATCAACTTTCATACCATCAGCAAACATAATAATATTTCCTACATTCATATACAAATCACTGACATTCATGACAAATGATAAACACATGTCACAGGCTTCAACTTATAAAAGCAGCCCTCCACTATCACTTATGTTTTCTGTTACCAAGCCAACTTTGAATCTAGTTTAACAACTTGCCTTGGATTCCATGGACATTAACCTGGTGGACCACCCTTCCATGTATGATCTTATCAGGGGCTTTACTCAAGTCCACATAAACAACATCAATCACACTGCCCTCATCTATATACAAACGTATTTCACTACTTCACAAATTACAATCAAATGAATCAGACAGAATGCCCTCCCAATAAAGCCATGCTAATTATCCTTGATCAATCCTGACCTTTCTAAGTGTAGATTAATCCTGTTGCTTGACTTTTTTCTAATAATTTCTCTACCACTCTCATTAGACTCTCTATAATTATCTGGCATATCCTGCTGCCTTTAGTAAAGGAACTATAATTGCTAGGCTCCAATCATCTGGTACTGGCAATTTTCTTGCTTGCTTTTCATAGATGGCTGAGCTACATCTTCTCAAGAAACTTATACACCTTCATACTCGAGAATATATCCATCCTCATCCATGATACATATTGTATATGCAAATACAATGCCTTTTCCCTACTGAATTCAGAAGTTTTCATTGAAGACCTCTGTTGTCATGTACAGATTGTCCCTTGCTCTGATTATCTTCTTGCTCTTAATGTGTACACAAAGTCCATGAAGATGTTGCCTTAATCTTATCTGTCAGTGATACTTCATGGCCCCTCTTTGTTCTTTTAACTTTTCCCCCAATAAATTCAATAATCCTGAAGAAACTTACCCTTTCCTTTTTCTGTCTACATTGATAAAGCCAAGAGGTACCATGACCACTGGCTGGCTCTCTTCCCTGTTCAGAATGTGCAGTAATTATAGCCTTGGCCCTGGCATCAGAGAGGTAACACGCTGCAGTAGAGGTTGCTGATTGTTAAATCACAACAAGACATGTTTTCTCCCCTTACAATTGTGTCCCCTATCACTAGCCACCTGGTCTTTTCTTAACCAACCCCCAAACCCTTTGCAACAAAGCAGACCACAGTGCCACAGACTTGGCTGGTGCTGTCTCCTGTGGAGGCCATTCCCTCCAACATTATCCAACAGGCAGATGAGCACAGAGAATTCCTTCACTACCAGCCTACACTTACCACTCTGTTCTGTGGGTAGCCATTGCTTTTCTGTCTATGCACTCATAGCTTGTGATGTGACCAGATCACTAAACATTGTATCCACAATATCCTCAGTACCACAGCTACTCCATGGTGCAGCAGATGTAACTGGGCAATGTGTTCAGTCGGGAGTTACAGCCATACACACATCCTGAAACTGTGATAGTACAGGAGTAGTATTTCATGGGGACCAGAACTTCTGCTATGAATTAAGCTTGGACTAAGCCACCAGTTACTCATTTTAGTAATTACTCTAGGGATCTTATTGCTCTCTTAAGGACTTTAAATTGTAGTAGTCAGTCATCCCTTTACTTTTATTTCAGTGAATGGAAGTAACAAGGGTAGAAATACCCACTTGTTGCCACTCACCAATCATCTGCCTCTGAATCAGTAGCAGGATATAGATAGGCACATAGCATTTACCCACCTCCAACACTGTCACTGTTCTTTTGGAAGTGGGTCTATTTATGTGTCCATCCTGCTGTTCACTCCCACATCCTCCTTGCTCATTATTGCTGATAATTTGCACCATTTAAGAAGATTATAATTGTAAAACACCCAAAATTTGGGGGAGGGGAACAATTGTATCAAAACTTAAGTGAAATTACCCACAGGGATTCTTTGCTTATAACATGGAAGCCTCAGATAAAAACTTTCCAAGATCCAAGGATTTGTATGGTTCTTCAGCGAAAGTTACTGGAGTTGAGGTGGGGATCTTCTACATTCTCCCCTGGAGCATAGAAGACTGAATGGTGACTTCATAGAGATACACAAAATCATGTGGGGCATAGGTAAATTAAATGGCCAGTCTCTCCACCCCCCCCCCCACCCCCAAGGTACAGAAGTGTAAAACAAGAGCATATAGATTTAAAGTGAGAGGGGAGATATTTAAAAGAGACCTAAAGGGCAATTTTTTCACATAGAGTGTGGGGTGGGGTGTATGTGAAATGAATTGCCAGATGAAATGGTAGAAGTGGGCATCATCACAATGATTAAAAGAAATTGTTATGGGTTCTTGGATTAGAAAGGCTTAGAAGGATGTGGACCAAACTGGGGCCAGTTCTAGAAGGCACCTTGAGTTGGACTGAAGGGTCTGATTCCTTGCTGTACAACTATTACTGTGATAGTTGTGGAAGTAACTCTTCTCATGCATTGTTTAAGGGATATTCTGTACACTATGCTGTATATGATATTCATTGACCTGAAATACTTAACTTTGCTTCTAAGGATGCTGCTTGGTAGGCCTGAATTTACTATTTTCCATTTATAAAATGAGATTTCCAGTATCCAAAATATTTTGATTTGGTATATTGCTTGCTGTTGTCTTCCAAAACAATGACTTTCATATAGAATTTCAAATAAGCATCTCAAACAAACTGCAGTTACCAGAAATCTGCTAACTGATCACCTGTTTTATATATATAATTTTTTTACTACTTACCCCAGTACATTATGAATTCTATTTCTGTGATTTTGATGCATCTGTGCCAGGATTCCTCAGTAATTTAATATTAAAGAGGCTGCCTGCAGAATTCACAGGAAGCCTCAGCCAGACCTAAACTAATTTCAAATTAAATCACTGCTACTATCAGAGGAGACAATTAATAAAAATAGATTCCACCTAAAAATTTACTTCAGGACCTGCTTTCCCTGGGGAAAAAAGCAAAAGCTGAGAATTTCGAAGTTCAATGATTTCTATACATTATTTTCAACTTGCTGAACTTAAGGATATTGACTTTTAGGTAAATTATATGTGCATATCTAGTCTGTAGTAAGTGGGGCGTGTCTCTGGTGGTCTCACTTGACTATAACTGCTTCAAGCTATTCTTGCCTGGGTGTTGTCTTTAACCCTTCCCTTACTGTAATACACTGATGAAGGGTCTTGGCCCAAAATGTTGACTCTCTCTTTTTCTTTCCCTTGATGCTGCCTGAGCTGCTGAGTTCTCCAGCCTCTGCAGAATGTCTTGTGTTTGTGCATTAGCTAACTCTCTCCTTCATGACTATTTGGTTTTAAGTATTACATAAAGGACAAGTATACCTCCATATAATTACCACTTGAAAATTAAAATCCTCTTCATCTCAATGTTGCTTACTGGCATCCTGGAGTCTATTGCTTGCATACATTTATGAAATGGCTGCAAACTTTGCTTAGTTAACAGTAATGGTGTATTTATAGGAGTAAACAAATCTAAATGACAGGTTAATAAATTTCACACAATTCACACTGAGTCACTGTTTGTGCTATACAGTTAACTTTGCAAAAACAATCCTGTACTATAACAGATTTTTCTTATATAACCATGTAACATATAACATTTACAGCACAGAAACAGGCCATCGCAGCCCTTCTAGTCCGTGCTGAACGCTTACTCTCACCTTGTAAGCAATAGAGATCTTTACTCACCCTGACTGAACAGTCCCCTCAACCTATTGACTAACTTTCAGGGACTCTTCACCACTTATTCTCAATATTCGTTGCTTATTTGCGTGTTTATTTATTGATCAATTTTTAGGTTTTCTTTTTGTCTATTGCACATTGGTGGTTTGTCCATTTTGTTATGGGTGGTCTTTCAGTGATTCAGAAACAGGTTTAATATTACTGACATCATGAAATTTGTTGCAATGATGTCACAACTATTGTTGGCAGAATTTCAGATGGTGATGAGGAGGCACACAGAAGTGCAATAGATCAGATGGTTGAGTGGCTTCATAGCAACAACCTTGTACTCAATGTCACTGAGACCAAGGAACTGACTGGGGACTTCAGAAGGGGCAATCAGAGGGAACACCCACCAGTCCTCAGAGGGATCAGAAGTGGAAAGGGTGAGCAGTTTCAAGTTCCTGGGTGTCAACATCTCTGAGGATCAATCCTGGGCCCAACATATTAATGCAATTACAAAGAAGGCATCTTCTTCATTTGGAGTTTGAGGAGAATTGGTATGTAACCAAAGACACTCTCAAATTTCTACAAGTGTACCACAGACAACATTCTAACTGGTTGCATCAGCATTTGGTATGGAGGGGCCACTGCAGAGGATCAGAAAGAGCTGCAATGAGTTGTAACTCAGCCAGCTGCCTCCTCATCTAGAATACTTTCAAAAGGCGATGTGTCAAAAATGTAGCATCAATTATTGTGGACCCCAGTCACCCAGGACCTGCCCTTTTCTCATTACTACCATCAAGGAGGAGGTACAGGAGCCTAAAGACACACACTCTATATTTCTGGAACAGTATCTTCCCCTCCCATCAGAAATCTTATGGAAAATAATCCCATGACCACTACCTCAGTTTATTTTCCCTCTCTTTTTGCACTCCATAATTATTTAAATTTTTTTACCTACTTATTGTAATTTACAGTTTTTATTATAATGTATTCCAATGTGTGTTTCTTTGTATTTACTGTGAATACCCACAAGGTTGTTTATGGCAACATATAAGTGCTTTGATAATAAATTAACTTGAACTTTGAACTTTAATCAATGCTAGGTGAATTACTGAGGATAAAGAAATTATCAGTGTTAGAGAAGTATCATGTGACCAGAACCCCCTTTATTCTGCTGATGCATCCGAATTCTATCAATTTATGGCTGTATTTTACTCCCGTCCTGCTTCTATTGCACCTGGCAGCAGCAATAAACATAAACTGTACAACAAAGGGATTGTGAAGTTGAATTACAAAGATTCCTGCCAAAGTACAACTACAATGAAAGGACTGCCATCTTGTGGCTATCCTGCTCGATATTTTCTGTGTTAAACAGCTCTTGGAACAGTTAGTTGTTTTTGCTGATCTTAGCCAAAATATGCAAGTTGGAAAGAATACTTGTGCAAATGTTGAAGTATTTATGGCTCTTTTGTAATGCTCCTTTAGTAGATAATTTTGGACGTAGAGACACAACAACAGTGCAGATTCTGGAAATGGAATGGGGGGGGGAAGAGGAGTGAGCACTGCAAGAACTCAGAGGGGCATAAGGGCATGCAGCATTTAATAGACAAAAGGTGTGAGTAGACTTAACAGTTCACAATCCTGCATCAGGTTTGAGAGGAAAGGGGAGAGACTGCTCTACACCAGCTATAAAAGGTAGGAGAGTGACAGAGGCTGGTAGGTGATGGATATGATTAAATAGGGAAGGGATGATTGCCAGATGGAACAAGGTGGAGAGGAAGGAATGGGAAAAGTGAACAAAGAGAAGACAAGTAGGTTGACAGGTGAGGATGTATCAGGGGTGTGGGTTACCTGAAATAGATAAATTCAATGTTCATGTCACTGGGTTTTAAGTAACCCAAGCAAAATAAGATGGTGTTTGTCCTCTTTGTATGAATAGCCGAGGCTAAGGACAAACAGGAGTGAGAACAAGAGTCAAAATGACATGCATCCAAAAGCTTAAGATGTGGGCAAGATGCAGATGGTCCACAAAATGGACACTTAGTCGCAACTGGTTTCTCCATTGTAGAGAACCACATCAGTTAGATGGCACAGAAGACCAGGTTGGAAGAGGTGCAGGTGAACCTCTGCCTCACTTGGAAAGGCTGTTTGGATACTTAGATAATGGTAAGAAAAATCTTTAACCTCCAACTGCAACAGGGGAAAGCGCCAGGAGACAGTGAGGGGTGTGTGGGGAGGGATAAGCAGATCAGGGAGTCACAGAGAATGGTCCTTGCAGAAAAACAAAACTTAGGAAACACAGAAGATTGGATGGATATAGGCCAAACACAGGCAAATGGGACTTGCTTAGATGTGAGTCATAGTTACTATGGATTAGTTGGATCAGAGGGCCAGTTTCCATGCTTTTTGGCTCTGTGACCGGTGGAATGATCCCCTAGGAGCTGGGAAAGGATGATATGTTGGATGTAGATGTTCATGGGGTGAAATGTGAAGATCAAGGGAACTCTTATTTCTGGGGTGGGGTGGTGAGAGCAGAAAGGCAGGAAAGAAAGCTAATGAGAGCCCCATTTCTGGAAGACATTTCAAAAGCCGTAGGGCAAGAGGCCTCATCTTGAGAAGTGACTTGGTGATGACAAATCGAGAAGAGATGGCAAACTGACACCTTTATAGTAGGCAGTTGTGATAGTTGGTGGACAGTTGTGTAAGTGGCCATTCAGACTATGAGAGTCAAACAGTTTGGTGGATTCAAAGGCAGAGTGAAAGCTTGCAGCAAAGGCAATAAATTAATGAGTTCCACATAAATGTAGGGAGCAGTACCAGTGTAGTGGAGAAAAGAGCTGGGTGGTTGGGGGTGACGGTCTGAGGTGTGCTGGAGTAGATGCAACTAGGCTCGCTCTATATAGGCCACAAAATGATGTGTTGCTGCGGCCCATGAGAACCCATGGTTACCCTTTTGATCTACAGAAAGTGGGAGGAATTGATAGAATTTGTTTAGAGCAAGGACAAGTTCTGCCAAGTGGATGATGATGTTAGTGGAAGGGAATTGCTGGGGTCTTTGTTCAAGAAGGAAACAAGAATCCCAGACATTAGTGTGAAGGGAGTGGAAGAGGGAGACAGGAAAGAGTCCAGGTATGAAGAAATCAGTTCAGTTGGCAAGTTGTACAGAACAGCAAGCCTTTCAGGGCAGTCCTGGTTACAGATAATAGACAAGAGGTAGCAGGAAATGCAGGCTTGAGACTATGAAATGTGAAGGATTTTCCCAATGTGATGAATTATGTAAAATTCTGGGAGATGGTGGCCTGCTGTTCATTACTGGGGCCATGATCTTATAGTCCAGGAGGAAGTTACAAGGAGCAGTCAGAAAGCTGGCATTTAGCCTTTGCCATGTAGAGATTAGTGTACCAGACTTCAATGGCACTCACCTGGTCAGTGAGTTTGATGACAAGATAAGGATTGGACTGAGTGCTGATTCATGACCATGAAGATTCATATATGCTTGACTTCTTGAGTAATTTAGTCAATCAGTACCAAGCAAGGATTAACAAGTCAGAGATAAAGACTCCTAAAATCCAAGTAACTTTATTGCTTCCAAAAACTGGAACATTAAAAGCTTGTTACATAGCATTAAGAAAAAGGAAACTTTACAAAATTGCTGAGTAATTCTGTAACTCAGCATAGCAAATTAGTCTCAGCAATGAAAAAGTTCAAATTACCAAATTCTTGATAAATATTTTCATCTGAACCAGAAGAAAACAAAGCAAATATAGGAAAACATGAATAGAATCCTTCCCAGGAAGTACAGTACTCAAAGTTTCTATTAAGGTAGTTTCATCACAAAGGATGTCTATCACTGTGACTCCATTTTAAAAAAAATCTCCAATCATTTCAAATTTAAGAATGCTGACTGCCACAAGATTTCTTTTTATTTGAGCTATCAAGAAATGGAAGGAGGAGATAAACTATCAAATATTATAAATTTTGCTGCTGTTGCATGTTGTCAATATATAGCCAAGGTGATTACGCCTCCACTCATTTGGAGACTTTGTCATCTATCCAGTCAAAATTTATGACAATATTACAATTCAGAGTAAATTCTATAACTGAAATATGTGCACCAATAGATAAGACAAGCAACCACATTTATTTCAGAAGTATTACCTGCTTTTCTTTTACTGTTCTAGAATTATATACATTTTATTTCATTTACATACAAGAGCAATTTTAATAGCGCAACAGCACGTTGTTTAGATACTTCAATGACGCCCAAAATACCCAAGCACAGTTTCAAATTTAAATTACACTGATGTCTGTTTGTAGTTTTTAGTATCCAAGATTTTTTTGCCACACATTGCACAGATGCCTGTAACAGAAGAAAAATCTGTTTAATGTTCGAACATTTGATAATTTTGTTGATCTAGATATAATAGGCAATTTAACATATTGTAAATGGATTCTTTACTGGAAATAGAAAACTATAGTAATGAGTAACATTTAAATGAAGACCAGAATAATTGTGATAAAAATATTCATAGACACAAAAGCAAAAAGAACCAAATCCAGGAATAGAAATAGCAGATTAAAATATTAAAGTCATACTCCATGTACACATCAGCTCAATTTCCATACCTTTACTCAGTACTCCTTACTTGATTAAAAACCTAGCTGTTTTGACTTTTTTTTAAAAAATGTCCTTGTTTTAACAGCTTTTGAATATTCCAGATTTACAATGTCCTTTGTGAGAGGAAGATCATCCTGACATAACCTCTGTTAAGTATTCACTCAAGTTTTAGATGGTAATGCCAGAAGAAAGCTGTTCTTATGAATTTCTATAATAATTTAAATACCTCAGTTGGAGGTAACATTTTCTTTACACCAGCCAACATAGACCTAATCTGTGCAAACAGACTCATTATTTGACCCTTTAGTCAGTGTTATTCTGGTGAATCTGTGCTGCACCTAAACCAAGATCAATAAATCCTTTTGTAGCATTGTGCCTTTTCTTCATTCTTCTTGAGCAGGAAGGAGATTAGGAACGTACCTGGTAACAGCCCTTCCATAAAGGATTTCTTTTATTGGCGATTTAACCTATTGGTCTGATTGACACAAATTCTATTTAGATTTGAGTTAACTTTTAACTATGAACCAAACAAGTCAGAAAACATTGTGGGAAGACATCAAATGAATGAAATAGTTTACTTAAAACATAATGGAAAAATTGCATGCAAAAATCAAGCAAGAGACAAAAATCAAATTTTCTAAAATTAGTGCAGAGCTAATTTTCCGTTCCACTGAGATCACTACAAACATTTTCAACATGATCTTGTGCGTCATAAAGTTTAAATCTGAGAACTTCCTGTGGACAAGCATATTGTCACCTTAAAATACTAAAATAAATCAAAATGACCAACACATACCTTTTTTGTATGCACAGCCTTGACAATAATTAGACCCAGCCTGATGAACTGCACTTTTACAAATACGGCACACTGAAAATTTGCTCTTTCCGTATGGATCAAACCTAAGGAAAAAGTAATTGCTTTACTTAATTACTTCTGATAACAATTTAAATTTTTTACATTATTCTAAGATTAGAAGGGAACTAGACTGGATCTTATTCAGAAAATGACAAAGAATGGAAAAAAAAAGTTGGTTAAAACATTATAGAAGTATTTTATGTTACAGAACAGTTACGTTCCACTGAGAGGGAAGTGAAAAAGCAGTAAAGATTTATCTTGCCAACGTCTGAAAGGTGTTCACATGTTAGTGTTTTTCTTAAAATATAAAACTACTCTAGGGCAAAACAAATATAGAAAAAAGTTAATCAAGTTAAGAATCCAAAATGAAAAGAGTGGAAACAGTAGGATCTGTGAAAGGCAAAGCAGTTAATAGGACAGAAGAAATGCTTTGTTCTTCCACAGATGCTGAGTGCTTCTACTATTTTCTGATTGCATGTTCCTGAATAGATTGAGCTTTCTGTTTACAGTCAAAAAATGTAAGGTTACTGAAGGATTTTAAAAAAAATGGAAATGGAAATGTCAGGCTAGAAAATAAGGGACTAGAATATTAACTTGCAGATTTTGCTTATCTGTATAGGTTCTCAGCCTGACAATTCTATTTAAAATTTCTCATTGCTCTTTTCAAATCATGTCATGACTTTATACTTTCTCACCTCATTCGTTTACCCAGTCCTAAATACTTTGAAATCCTTGCGCTTGCTCAAATGTGGCCTCCAAGGATCAGGACGCAATTTGCAAGTTCACAGATTATGGTTTATTCAGCTAAGGGACTGCTGGTAACAACGGGCAGCTCTGTATTTATGATTCCCAATTTGAAGGATCACAGACTTTAGAGAAGAAATTCCACAGCAGATAGAGTTAAATGGACAACAAGAAAACAGAACCAGGCAGTATGAAGACAATAATAGTTTCAGAAGTTTCAGCTTGAAGTCAGAGCGCACCCTGCATAGCAAATTCTGACTCAGTGCCTTTGGAAGGAATGAAACTGGTGCCACAGGGACAAGTTATTGCAATAATGGTGAGGAGGCTGGGAGATAAAGATAATGGCTCATGATGCAATGCATTTTTTTTTTAAAAAGCACAAAAGGAAAATGCTAACTTTTCAGGGCCTGTTCCTTTATTTGCCCAAATTATTCACTGCTACATCAATAAGTTACATAAAGTCAAATTTCAACCTCTAGCACTGATTTTCAAAGTTCTTTTCAGCATTGTCTAGAGAACTCTGTTCAACAACCATACAATATAGTATGAACATAATTTTCAAAAAAATCTAGTTTAAAAAATATTTACATTGTACAAATAACACAAGTCAAAAGGTTTCAGTTCAATTGATAGGCTGAATTTATTAGTTAAGGATAATCAAATAATCAGATAGGAAATTGCTAGCTCCCATAATTCTGGCATGCTTTGCAGTCCAATTTTTACTCTCAATTCCCAATGGGGGAAAAAAAATCTAAGTAACTGCAGATGTCAGAATCTGGAACAAAACTCAAGAGGGTACAGCAGCAGATACGGAGAGAAATTAACAGTCAATATTTTGGATCACGTCACTTCATCTGAACACAACCATGCTCCAAATCTATAATGTTAAATTGTACAACTTTTCATAAGTGAAAAGTCAGAAACAAATCCTACCCAACTAGGGCAATTGGGGATACTAAATTATTAGTAATACATTAAATGAAATTCAACATTGAAAATTTTATCTTTTAAAAAGTAGCTTTATACAAACCTTGCCTTTTTGGAAGTCAAAGCTTTATTCTCATTGATCTTGCGGCCACCACTTTCTGCATAACAGTAAAATTGCAATTTTGGTTAAAAGGATTGCAGTGTATCATATGTAATAAAATTCTAAATACAGTCATAACTGAATGTCATACCCATTGTGTTCCTTGATCCATCTTTCCAGGTGTCTGGAGTAATAACTCTTCCCAGCTTCTTTTCACCTATGAGAGTAGGAATCAAAGAGTAAAATTAATAAAACCACCAATAAAGAGGAATCAATGGGGATTCAAAGAACATTTATTATCAAAGAATGTATAAATTATACTTTGAAATTTGTCTGCTTTCAGGCAGCCACAAATCAAGAAACCTGAACAATTAAAAAAAAAACCACAATGCAGAGAGAGGGGGGAAAACACACACAAACCATGCAAACAGCAGAAGCAAGCTGACAGCATCCCAAATCAAACTGAGTCTCAGATCCACTCCCAGAGCAGCTGAAGTAGGCCCAAGCCTCAGTCCCCAGTTTATCACTTATGCCGGAAGAAACTGTCTCCTGAATGGAAGAGTTTTATTTTAAACAACAATTCTGGTATGATTAAAGGAGAAGTCAAACATTAATTGGTCATGGGAAATCCATAAGCAATTTGGAAAGTATTTTAAATCATAATTAATGTTTATGAAGAGGGTAGATACAATAGATTTCTGTTCAGAAACTTCTAGATAATAGATTAATGAGGGTGTTCCAATAAACTACGGGACACATTAAAGATGTGAAATACAAGCCAGAATTGTTGCTTTAACTAACAGCTGAACGCTGAAGTTGCCCGTCAGTTCGGCTTGGCTGTCGAAAAAGTCTTCACAGATCCAGAAAAACACAGTGGCAACCTTGGTATCACCTCTCAGAAATAATCCCTTTTCTATCCACACTTCCCACCTTTTCTATGAGTTAAAATAACTTGATTTGTCCCTTTTCCCAATTCTGAGGTTCTTTATCCCGAAATATTAACTGCTTTTTTCCCCTCCGTGCAGCTGCGTCCCGACCTGCTGTGAGCTTCCCACATTTCCTGTTGTGCTTTAATTTCAGATTTATTCCCGGCCACAGGTAGGGAGAAGAGTTGGGGATGGAGGGCAGATGGCCACTGCCTCTCCCCGCACCCCTCTTAAAGCAGTCAAGCCATAACAACAAGCTCGGTGCCCTGGATTAACACCGGCTTGGAGGCCCGAGACCTCAGTAGCCGGTGTCACTCTGGGCCCGGGCCTCAATTACGGAATGCCCAGGTCTACACTCACATTTCTCACACACCATCCTGTCCCCTTCTCCGATCACTCACTTCCTCCAATACACAGGTCGCATTTCCGCCGCCAGAAGCTGCCTCCTCATTGGCTCACAGGATCAGGGAGGAGAGCCTCTGGGTCTTAGTGCGAGGACAATTCAGCCAGAAATCGTTTCAGCAACCTGTCACACTCAGTCTGTTCCAGCAGCATTCAAAAATACTAGATAAAATCTGAAATAGATGAAGATACACAACAGACCTAGCAAAATCTGCGTCAAAAGAAACTTAATGAATGGTGGAAAAATAATTGACCATACGTGCAATTTTCTCTCCATAAACTTCTCTATTGCTGAACAACTGCTGAGCATTTCTGGCATTTACTGTTTTTATTTCACATTTCCAATATTTCTGTTTACATTAAAGAATACCCATCTTGCAGATTTTTTAACCAATATAAGTACACGTTGTACCTACCAACTTTGCAACTTGCTGTAGCTTTTTATTGTTATACAAGCAAAAGGCATTTTTCTGAGATTAAAGTTAACAAAAAGAAAAATAAATTTATTTTTGGATCAAAGAAAAAAAATGCCGGAGGAACTAAGCATACCACAAAGCTGGTCACAAACAAAAACTGACAAAAGTAAACCAATAATTTAAGAATCAAAATTACATTTTTATCTAATGTTCTGATTGAGTTATTGATAACACACCAACAACAAACATTGCACCCGCAAAGTAACATTATTATCAATGTACATATATGTCACCATATACAACTCATAGATTCATTTTCTTGCAGGCATACTCAATAACTCCAATAACAACAATCAAATCAATGAAAGACAACACCAACTGGGCAGACACCCAGTGTGCAAAAGACAACAAACTGGCCAAATACAAAAAGAATGTAGTAAATGAACAATAAATACTGAGAACATGAGATGAAGAGTCCTTGAAAGCAAGTTCATTGATTGTGGGAACGTTTCAGTGATGGGCTTGACTTATTTTACATACTGGTTGTTTGTCAGTCTTTGTTTATGGATAGTTTTTCATAATGTCTTTTGTGTTTCTTTTTTTTCTTGTAAATGCCTGCAAGAAAATTAATCTCAGGGTTTTTATTTGGTAACATACGTACTTTGTTAATACATCTACTTTGAACACTCGACACAGAGCGGAAATCGACCTTCTTCACAAGATACTTTCTTCAAAAGCAACAGGCTATTTGCTGGAGGCACTCAGCAGGTCAAGCAGGTCTGTAGGGAAAAGGAACGGTCGACGTTTGGGTCAAACCCTTGCAGCAGCACAAGACTATCTTTAACTTGTTATACTCCAGAGTCATGGAGCCGCACAGCAGCAAACAGGCCCTTCGGTCCAACTTGACAATGCCAGCTGTGTTTAGCGAGTTTATCCCATTTGTTCGCGTTTGGCCATTAGCTTTCTAAATGTCTCCTATCTATGCATCATCTAAATGACTTTTAAATGTTTCTATTACCTTTTTTTTCTCATACTTTTCTCTTCCAGGTGATGTGGCTGTACTGATTCCAAGTTAAGTTTCTTCAATCTTTCAGATTCCCTCAGTAAATCGGATGGATTAAGGTTCTGACTAGTTCTCTCTCCACACATATATCTGACCAGTTTCATATTTCCAGAGCTTAGATTTTTTGCCAATAAAATTTGCAAATATGCAATTGAAAACTTTCGCATGAATTCGCCTTAAATGTATGTAAGAGCTTACATTTGCTATAAAAATTAAACACCCCGGCAGGGACAACGCGATTCGAAAGTAACCTTTCCAGCACAACGCGCGTCAGAAATCCCACCCTCTCCGCGGACGATTGACCCAATAAGCAGGCAGCAAAACGCGGCTCTCTGATTTTGATTGGTCGATTCGTGTCACCAATTGACGGTCTGAACCCTGCGTTTCCGCTGTGGTGAAGCAGGTTGCTTGATTCATGATGGCGTCAATGGAAGATTGATTTGTGATGAGGAAAGAGGGGAATAATCCTTGTGAACCAGATACAGGACTGAAAACGCAGCTCCAGAATTATTTTACTTTGCATTCTTTGCTCTGATTTTTAACTGTTGTAACACATTGTGCAGACACCAACATGAAGGACGTTGAGTTAAGAGGCATGTTCTCAGCGCACGTAATTCTCATCCTCTCGGTTCTCTTTGCTACTTTTGTACCTTCCTTATTTTTGGATAACTTTTCTGTAATTGAAACGCACCTGGTGTGGCTGTACATTTGTTCAGCTTCTGTGGTGGCTGTTAGCATTGTTTTACATTCACTACTGGAAACCAACACTCCATCGAACAAAAAGAATTCCTTCAATAATAAGGTAAGATTGTGATATATGTTTAATGGACTTAAATACGGTGAATTTTGTTTTTAAATTATTAAGTGGTGTTTTTGTCTTTTATTTTTGTTTAGATCTCAAAGACTATCAAGTCCTGTTTGTTATTCTTGACTTCCTGTTTAATGTTTCATGGAATCATTGTATTATATGGAGCACCACTACTCGTGTAAGTAAATATCTAAAGCTTCTGCAAAAGTACTTACAACAGGTAACTCAAAATTATGGACGTTTGTGGCTTCCAGTTTTTTTTTGAAAGGTCTAAAATTGGTATTTTAAGGGTGAAAAAACTGAATATAATATCCCAGCATTGTTTTGCACTATCAACATAACATTTCCAGCTTCAATACTCAGTGCCCTGACGGATGAAGGCCAGCTGTACCAGAAGCTGTCTTCACTGCCCTGTCTACCTGTCACACCACTTTCAGGGGTCAATATACTGAAGACACAAGAGCTTCTGCAGACTCTGGAAATCTTGAGCAATTGGCAAAATGCTGGAGACACTCAACAGGTTAGACTGCACCCGTGGAGGGAAATAAGCTGTCAATATTTTGGGTGTCAATGAAGGGACTTAGCCTGAAACATCGATCGACTCCAGATGCCGCCCAACCTGCTGAGTTCCTCCAGCATCTTGTGTGTGTTGCTCAGGTACTTAAACTGTACTTCTGGGTAACATATACTTTGATAATAAATTTCTTTTGAGCTGTGGCATGGACACCAGAGTGATGCTTTTTATTGGATTCCTTGCTGATGTCTATACTAGACAGGAAGTAATGAAACAAACTTGTCAATCAATATAAACATGTTGCACCTTGGTCTTTGATGGAGGGCATGGTAGCATAGAAGTTAACACAACGTTCTACAGTTCCAGTGACCCAGGGTCAATTCCTGCAGCTGCCTGTAAGGAGTTTGAACGCTCTCCCTGTGACTGTGTGGGTTTCCTCTGGGTGCTCCAGTTTCCTCCCTCAATCCAAAGGCTTAACAGTTGGTAGGTTAATTCGTTAGGCCTCGAATGGGCTAGTATTAAATTAGGGACTCGAAGGGTTGAAAGGACCTATTCCATGCAGTATGGCAATCAACCAATAAATAAATACTTAGTTACAAATAGAGGATTGTCCTCCCTTATGAAATAAAAGATTTTGGAATTAATAGAATTCTATTAAGTCATTGACCTTGTGAGATTGCACCTAGAATACTGTTCTGGTAGTCTGTTCATCCTGCTCCAGTAGGATATACATGCGATCAAGATTCATCAGATTGTTTCCTGGGGTGGATAGTTTACCCTTTAATACAGATGCCTGGGCCTATGCTGCCATGACATTAGCAGAATAAGAGGTGATCTCATTCCAATATGCATAGTTCTTGTGGGATGTTCAGGGCAGATGCAGGATAGATATTTCCCCAGACTGAGTAATAGTGTTTCCACCTACAGAGGTGTCTAGACTTGGAGAATACAGTCTCAAAATAAGTGTCAGCCATTCAAGACTAGGGACAAGAAGAATTTCAACCATGGTTAATAAATATTTGGTGTTCTTTACCCAAAGGATTTGCAGAAATAATAAGATTATCTTAAGAAAGTAGGGTAATCTTATTGAAAGCTAGAGAAGATGTATGGGGCAGAATGGCCTTTTTTATTTCTTAAATGGGACCAACCAAGGTCTGGAAAAAGCTGAAAGAGGGGAAGGAAGAGTAACTTCTGACATTATTACCGACTCTTTTTGCTTTATTCATAAACATATCTCATTTTAGATTCTATCTGATTATTGATAGGTCTAGGAGAAACATTTTTATAGTTTGGATGCTCTCCAAATATTTTTGTTGTGCCTTGAGATGATCTCCACTCACTATATGACCTTGTGCATAAAGTATCTGACGATGCACAGTGTTAAGGGCACTTTCACATTCTTACGAAAGTTACTCAGCTTCTCCTAACTTCAGTAAATGTCCAGGTAAGAATCTTAAGACTTAGAAAGACTTGGCTGCCACGTATTTTGAGATGCAGTAAATGTATGTTAAACACTTTTGAAAATATCAATTAAGAAGCAGTGTTTCACTGATGTCTTGTATTTTACAGGTCCTTCAAGGAAACCTTTTCATTTGCTGTTCTATTATCTACCTTCACAACATTTCGATGCCTGTGTTTGCGGGGACCCAATGTGCAAGCATGGATACGCGTCTTTAGCAAAAATGGGTAAGCAGCAAAGTGTGCAGTATTTGATTTACTTTTCTCTTAGATTTTTTGAGGGAAACCAGACTATTTCAGTTCCACTGTTTATCCAATCGTCTGATTAATCAGACCGGTTTCCATAGCACAATTTGATATAAAGTTAAAGAGTAAGAGACTATAATATTCATAATAGTTTTCTACTAAAACAATTCTCTAGTCCCACCAACAACTCACACAAAATGCTGGTGGAACACAGCAGGCCAGGCAGCATCTATAGGGAGAAGCGCTGGAAATGGGAGAGATGCATTTGAGAGCAGAGTTGATGGTGGATGAAGGGAAGCCCCTTTGCTTAAAAAAGGAAGACATCTCCTTCGTCCTGGAAAGAAAAGCCTCATCCTGAGAGCAGATGCGGCGGAGACGGAGGAATTGTGAGAAGGGGATAGCCTTTTTGCAAGATGGCCACACATTTTAATTCCACGTCCCATTCCCATTCTGATATGTCTATCCATGGCCGCCTCTATTGTCAAAGTGAATCCAAACTCAGGTTGGAGGAACAATACCTTATATACCGGCTGGGTAGCCTCCAACCTGATGGCATGAACATTGACTTCTCTAACTTCTGTTAATGCCCCTCCTCCCCTTCTTACCCCATCCCTGACATATTTAGTTGTTTGCCTGTTCTCCATCTCCCTCTGGTGCTTCCCCCACCCCTTTATTTCTCCTGAGGCCTCCCGTCCCATGACCCTTTCCCTTCTCCAGCTCTGTATCACTTTCGCCAACAGCTCTGTATTACTTTCGCCAATTACCTTACCAGCTCTTAGCTTCATCCCACCCCCTCCGGTCTACTCCTATCATTTCGCATTTCCCCCTCCCCCCTCTACTTTCAAATTTTACTATCTTTCCTTTCGGTTAGTCCTGACGAAGGATCTCAGCCCGAAACGTCGACAGCGCTTCTCCCTATAGATGCTGCCTAGCCTGCTGTGTTCTACCTGCATTTTGTGTGTGTTGTTGTTTGAATTTCCAGCATCTGCAGATTTCCTCGTGTTTGCTCTAGTCCCACCAATTCTTTCTCCAGTTTTGCAATTTTTTTTTTGCTACATAATGCAGTTCACACAATGTTCCCCACTGCATTCCACATTCCAACCACATGCTGCATACATTTTTAAAATTAATTTTGCCCTCAATTCACTTCCCATGTATTTAAATCTTATGACCTATAGTCTTTGACTCCTGCATCAAAGAGCCTCTCACTGTCCACTCTAATCAGAATTCTTATCAGTAAATATTCTAACAGTAGATGTTCTATTTATCACAAAACAACATTTTGGAGAGGGAGGGAGAGCAGCAAGATGTCTTGGTAAATATTGGTACCAATGACATAGGGAGGAAAAGTAAAGAGGTCCCAAAAAGAGAATTTAGAGAGCTTGTAAAAAGCTGAGAAGCAGGACCTCCCGGCTAGTAATTTTTGGATTGCTGAATGTGCCACATGCCAGTGAGGGTAGATACAGGATGATCTGGCAAATTAATGCTTGGCTGAGAAGTTGGTGCAGGGGGCAGGGCTTCAGGTTCTTGGATCATCGGGATCTTCTCTGGGGGAGTTATGACCTGTACAAAAGTGATGGGAATCAATATTCTCATGGGCAGGCTTGTTTGAGCTGTTGGGGTGGAAACCGAAGTAAAGGGACCCAGGATAGAATGCATGGTAAAAAAGTAAAGATAACATGCAGTCAGTTGGTCAGGAAGGGCAGAAAATAATAGGATACAATTGCAGCCAATAAGGTGAGTATCAGAGCATTAGGGATGCAGAATGAGAAAGGATAGCAAGTAAAGTACTGAAAGTGATACATCTCAATGCACCGAGTATAAGAAATAAGGTGGATGATCTTATTGCACTATTGCAGTTTGTCAGCTATGATGTTGTGGCCATCACTGAGTTGTGGATGGTTGTAATAGGGAGCTGAATGTCCAAGGTTACACATTGTATTGGAGGAATAGGAAGGTTGGAAGAGGGGGTGGCGTGGCTCTGCTGGTAAAGAATGACATCAAATCAGTAGAAAGGTTTGACATAGGTTCGGAAGTGCGTTGAGTTAAGAAACTGCAAGGGTAAAAGGACCCTGATGGCAGTTATATACAGGCCCCCCCTCCCCCAACAGCTGGATATGGACCACAGGAAAAGGCATGTCAAAAGGGCAATTTATATGACAGTCATGGGAGATTTCAACATGCAGGTCATTTGGAAAAATCAGGTTGGAATTGGATCTCAGAAGTGAGTTTGTTGAATGCCTACAAGATGGTTTTTTAGAGCAGTTTGTCATTGAGTCTACTAGGGGATCAGCTATACTGGATTGGGTGTTATGTAATGAACTGGAGGTAAATACGGAGATTAAGATAAAATTATTCTTTGGAGGCAGTGATCACAATACGATTGAGCTCAACTTGGAATTTTATTAGGAAAAAATAAAGTCTGACATAGCAGTATTTCAGTGGAGTCAGGGAGATTACAGTGGTGTGAGAGAGATAAATTGGAAGGAGGTGCTGGCAGGGATGACAGCAGAGCGGCAATGGTGTGAAGGGTTTAGACAGATTAGGAGAATGGGCAAGAGAGTAGCCAATGAAATACAGTGTTGGAAAATGCATGGTCATGCACTTTGGTAATAGAAATAAATGTGAAGACTATTTTCCAAGTGGTGAGAAAATCCGAAATTCTGGCATGTAAAGGGACTTGAGAGTCCTTGTGCAGAACACCCTGAAGGTTAACTTGCAGGTGAAGTCAGTGGCGAGGAAGGCAAATGCAATGTTGGCATTCGTTTCAAGAGGTCTAGAATATGAGAGCCGGAATGTGATACTGAGGCTTTATAAGGCACTGGTGAGGCCTCACCTTGAGTATTGTGAACAGTTTTGGGCTCCTCATCTAAGAAAAGATGTGCTGGCATTGGAGAGAGTTCAGAGGAAGTTCACAAGGCTGATTCTGGGAATGAAAGAGTTATCATATGAGGAATGTTTGATAGCTCTGTGTTTGAACTTGCTGGAATTTAGAAGGATCGGGGAGGGGCAATCTCATTGAAAGTTTTCAAATGTTGAAAGGCCTAGACAGAGTATATATAGAAAGGATGTTTCCCATGGTGGGAGAGTTTAGGACCAGAGAGCACAGCCTCAGGATAGAGGGTCATGCATTTAAAACAGAGATGCAGAGAAATTTATTTTGCCAGAGGGCGGTGAATTTGTGGAGTTTATTACCACAGGCAAATGTGGAGGCCAGGTTGTTGGGTGTATTTAAGGCAGGGCTTGATAATTTCTTGATTGGACATGGCATCAAAGGTTATAGGGAGAAGGCCGGGGAGTCGGGCTGAGGAGGGGGAGAAACATCAGCCATGTTTGAATGGAAGAGCAGACTCGATGGGCCAAATGGCCTAATTCTGAATGATTGTTTCAGAAGATGAGATTGACTGGGGTTATTGCTGTGGAGTTTAGCAATAAAAGGAATGGAAGTGTAGGACATTTCACTTGGTTGATGTAAAATGTATGAATATTTTATAGGTTGGATAACAAAGTGTTTAAAAATACAACGTAATCAGAGTAAGTTGAGCTAGTGTGAACTGAGTTCATTTCTACATGAACTCAGAAAAGTGGCAGGACATTTCCAGTCACTATCCATTCTACCAGTCTGATGTATTCTCAGTGTCAATTGCACACCGAATAATGTGATCAAGCAATTCATATTTGATGCTCTTCTGATACGAATTGGTGTTCCCAGTTTCCGAAACCAAAGAGCAAAACCATATCATGTTGAGCTCTAGATTCAAAGGGACGTTGAGGTTATGACAGGACAGTGCACAAAGCAACTCAAAAGCTTGCTGCAGACTTCTCAAAGAGTTCAGACTGTCCGTAACCAGAGTCCATTTTTTTAAGAGAATCAGTAAGTGAAAGCTATAATTATTTGGTGCTTCAGTGATTCCCTCTGCCTAGGAACAGGTCACTCGCCTACAATCTGATGAAGTCTTTCTCCTAGTTGAATACATTCAGACCCCAGTTAACACTGAGGACACATTCACTGGAAGTGGCACGCTATGTAACTCAGCGCTTTGCAGGGTCATTATAATATTACGTAAATGGATGTGTGCCTGATTTTTTAAAAAGAAAACAAACCCGTGATGTATGATATTTTGTGTATACACAGTCATTCATGGAGTAACAAACAGGCAAATCGGCCTAACCTGTTCATCAGTGGAGCAGCACACATCGCAGGAGCAGCAGAGGGAAGTGGGTGTTGTGTGCATCTTAGAGGACGGACCAGGCAGTGGGTCCTTCTCTAGCTTTGGCTTCTTCAAGTGGGTGTTGAGATTTGACTGCTTTTTCCTCATGAAGCAGTTCTCGGTAGCAGGAAATCATGTCATGAGCACCACTCTTCTACAGGAATGCAAGTCCGAAGCATGTTAAGATTCTCAGGGTGGTCTGAGGCATTATCAGGTACCAAGAATACTTTAGGTTCGAGGTCATGCTCGTCCCAATAGCACTTCACTGATGGACAAAGATGTGAAACAAGCCAATTTTGGAAAACGTCAATCGTTACCCAGGCTTTCTTGTTTGATTTCCAAATCACTGGTGGACTTGACTTTAAAATTCCTTTCACTGCTCGTGGTGTTTGAGAATGATACACAGTCATAGGCTTTAACTTAAAGTAACCTTTAGCGTTGTCTCCTAGCAAGAGAGATGACCAGTCCTTTGCAGCCTTGAACCAGATGCATGTTTCTCTTCTCTGGAGATGAAAGTACAAGAAGGCGTTCTTTTCCAAAATAGGCCTGTTTTATCCACATAGAAGCAAGTTTGGGATGATAAGTTCAGAACGTGTGTGTTGCAGGCAAATCTTGGGCTGCATTGCTGTCAGCACTAGCCACTTCACCAATCTCTGCTGTCTGAGAATGGTACCAACCTATCTTCTTCTTCTTGAATATGATCGAAGCCGCTTCTTGCCTTTTCCAATATGACCAGGTGACTTGGGGTCATGTTTCATTGTCTTTGGTCATCCACCCATATATTTAGTCTATTTTCCATTTTTTCAAGCTCCTTGAACAAGTCACCTTTGCTGATGACAACTTTTAAGGATTGCAGAAGCTTTCATCTTGTCTGCATTTTGTATAATTGTTCTGATTGATGTAGCCAATTTCAAAGAGGCGCCATCATCTGCTTGACATTCACCAGCTTCTTAATGCCGTATCATTTGCAGTTTCACATCCATGCCAATGCATTTCCTAGACATCTTAGACGTACTATTGCAGGCTGTTTTCGAAATGGAGTAAATTGGCGAGGGAGCAAAAACGTTTTTATACACGGGGGAGGCTGAGCTTGGACTAGTACGTGATTGGCTGTGAGTGGCACAGAGTGTATGTAAAGCACTCTCGTTGGCTGAATGAATGTTTACTGTAATGGCAGCCGCGCTTGAGAGTTTTACGTGTTGTTTAGAATGAATTTTTGTCATTCTTAAAAATTTCAATAAAGAATTGAGTATCTGCATTGTTACGAATCAGCGCTATGCAGGGTCCAAGTGTACTCTCCTATTTGTATGGACATCTGCTTCTGATGGTTTTTGTCTTGGTGTGAGGAGATAGATTTCCTTATGATAATTATAACCATATAACCATAAAACAATTACAGCACGGAAACAGGCCATCTTGGCCCTTCTAGTCCGTGCCGAACCCTTATTCTCACCTAGTCCCACTGGCCCGCACTCAGCCCATAACCCCCCATTCCTTGCCTGTCCATATACCTATCCAATTTTACTTTAAATGACAATACCGAAACTACCTCTACCACTTCTACTGGAAGCTCGTTCCACACAGCTACCACTCTCTGAGTAAAGAAATGCCCCCTCGTGTTACCTGTAAACTTTTGCCCCCTAACTCTCAACTCATGTCCTCTTGTTTGAATCTCCCCTACTCTCAATGGAAAAAGCCTATCCACTTCAACTCAATCTATCCCCCCTCATTATTTTAAATACCTCTATTAAGCCTCCCCTCAACCTTCTATGCTCCAAAAAATAAAGACCTAACTTGTTCAGCCTTTCCCTGTAACTTAGGTATTAAAACCGAGGTAACATTCTAGGAAATCTTCTCTGTACTCTCTCTATTTTGTTGATATCTTTCCTATAATTCGGTGACCAGAATTGTACACAATACTCCAAATTCAGCCTTACCAATGCCTTGTACAATTTTAACAATCCTATGCTCAATGCTCTGATTTATAAAGGCCAGCATACCAAAAGCTTTCTTCACCACCCTATCCACATGAGATTCCACCTTCAGGGAACTATGCACCATTATTCCTAGATCATTCTGTTCTACTGCATTCTTCAATGCCCTACCATTTACCATGTATGTCCTATTTGGATTATTCCTACCAAAATGTTGCACCTCACACTTAAAATGTAGCATTAAACTCCATCTGCCATTGTTCAGCCCACTCTTCTAACTAGCCTAAATCTCTCTGCAAGCTTTGAAAACCTACTTCATTATCCACAATGCCACTTACCTTAGTATCATCTGCATACTTACTAATCCAATCTACAAACCCATCATCCAGATCATTAATGTATATGACAAACAACATTGGACCCAATACAGATCCCTGAGGCACACCACTAGTCACCGGCCTCCAACCTGACAAACAATTATCCACCACGACTCTCTGGCGTCTCCCATCTAGCCACTGTTGCATCCATTTTACTACTTCAATATTAATACCTAATGATTGAACCTTCCATGTGGAACCTTGTCAAAGGCCTTACTGAAGTCTATATAGACAACATCCACTGCTTTACCCTCATCAACTTTCCTCGTATCCTCTTCAAAATATTCAATAAGTTTTGTCAAACATGACCTTCCACGCACAAATCCATGCTGACTATTCCTAATCAGACCCTGTTAATCCAGATAATTATATCTACCATCTCTAAGAATACTTTCCATTAATTTACCCACCACTGACATCAAACTGACAGGCCTATAATTGCTAGGTTTACTCTTAGAACCCTTTTTAAACAATGGAACCACATGAGCAATACGCCCATCCACCAGCACCATTCCCATTTCTAATGACATTTGAAATGGATATTAGTTATTAACAGTTATTAGACATTTGAAACAGAAAATTAGTTACAGGTTTTATTTGTATAAGAGAGCTGTCGTTTGTAGGAATATAGATCGGGTATGTGTGCGAGCATTAAAGAACAGTATTTATAATGCAGAATTGATCGCATTGGTTCCTGTGACGTCATGATTTTGTTTCTGGCATTGCTCCATTATAATTCAGTTTTGTGCTTGGAGAAATTCAGTGCTCTCTGCATCTTATGTTGTTTTTTTCACTCTCCCGCTCATACTGCTCCCGCAATTCCTTTCCTTGGCTCTCCAAAGGGATTCTACCACCAAACGTTTTTACCTTTCCCCAACCCCCCACATACTTTCTACAGGGATCCCTGATTCCCCTGTCCATTTGTCCCTCTCGGCACATATCCCATAAGCGGCCAACGTGCTATACCTGCCCGTTAACCTCCTCCCTCGCCTCCATTCAGGGCTACGTTCAGCACCCTTCCAGGTGGGGCAACACTTCACCTGCGACTCTGCTGGGGTAGTTTTTTATGTCTAATGCACTTGATGTGGCCTCCTCTACATTGGTGAGACCTGTTGTAAATTGGAGGAACTGCTTTATCGAGCACCTCTGCTCTATCTGCCAAAAGCGGGACCTCCCCGGAGACCAGATATTTTAGTAACACTTCCCATTCTGACATGTTGGTCCTTTTGTGACATGATGAGGCTACTTTCAGGATGGTGGAGCAACACTTTGTATTCTATCTGGGTAGTCTCCAACCTGATGGCATGAATATTGACTTCACCTTCTATTAAAAATATTATCCATCCCCCTTCCCCTTTCTATTCCCCACTCTGGCCTCTACTTTTTCTCATCTGCCTGTCACCTCCCCTTCCCTTCCTCCAATGGTCCACTCTCTGCTCCTATCCGATTCCTTCCTTTCCAGTCCTTTGCCTTTCCCACCCACCTAGCTTCACCTATCATCTTCTGGCTATGCTTCTTCTCCACCCCACCTCCAACTTTTTATTCTGTCATCTTTCCCCTTCCTTTCCAGTGCTGAAGAAGGGGCTTCGCCTGGAACGTCAATTGTTTATTCATTTCTATAGATGCTGCCTGACCTGCTGAATTCCTCCAGCATTTTGTGTACCTTGTTTAAGTGCTGATACTATTTTGCATCAAAGTAATGACTGCTGTAATAAACTGTCTGCACATTGCAACATATGTAAATCTCTTTGATACAGCTGTTTGAAATTGTTAAGATACTAGTTTGCAGTCAATTTTGTTCCTTTTTTTGTGGGGGTTTGGGTGTTGAGAACACTCAACTTGATGGTAGTTCTCTACACAACAAAGATTTCAAAGTTTTTGGAGCGTGAGAAATCTTTTGTTTTAAGACTTGCATGAAGTCATTCTAAATAACCTGTCTAATGGAAAAAGTGACGCCGTGCAATAAAATTGTGAGAACATTAACTATTGACAAGAGGCTATAGTTATCTCATTATTTATTGACATTGTGAAACAGAAGGTTATGTGTTCCTAAACTGGATTGGATCCAATATTGTGAAGTGACATTTATATTAATTGAGTTGGAGAGTACTTATTAACCAGTAGTCAAATCAGACATGAACTGACTCATGTTAAATAGAAAAATAAATAAGTCTGAGCTTAAAACACTCTGAAATGTAAATGCGTGCAAGTGGAAAAATTTAAACTTTTTAATTAGCAGTAGAAAATGTCAATATGCAGAAGGAAAAGAATGACTTGGACTCTGCGGTTTGTCAGTGAAGATAAGAGACAGGAGGCTGGTGATGCAGCAGGAACAAAATAAATACTCCAAGAAGTAAAGCTGGTAGAAATTCACCCTGTAATGTGGGCCTATTTGGGCAATATCATTTTGGTCACCTCTTATCGGAATCACCTGATACTCTCTTCCATCCTGCCAGGAATTGAGTCTGAAATAAGAGTAGCGAGCTACTTCATTTTTGGGCATCTCTGTGGATGAAGTTCTACTGTCAAGTGTTTGCAATAAATGAAAAGGAAACTTAAGTATATGCATAGCTCATTCATTGGAAGTACTTGGTGTAGAGGTTAAAGAAAGACTAATTTGAAGGTCAAATGCAAGGCACTTCGTGACTTTCGGATTATATACTCTTCACAAAATGCTCCTTTTCTGAAGTATGCTTTACCTGGTCGGGAAACTGTAGAATGGGCCAAAGAGCAAATTTATATAACAGCCAAGTTAAATAAAACTTTTATTCAGATTTCTAGTTGATGTATTTATCAACATGATCAAACAGTTTCTAATAATTAATGGTAAAATTAATTTGAATGTGTTTGAAGCCAGCTTCCTTCACCAGACAATCTCTTGGGACAAAGATGGAATGATACACTGGCATTGAGATAACACCACCGCCATTTAAAACACTTGATCAAGCTAAAAGACATTTAAGGGGTGTGACAGTAGCGTAGCAGTTGGCACAACACTTTGGAGGCTCAGGGCATTGTAGTTCTGAGTTCAATTCCAACACTGATTAAGAAGTTTGTACATTCTCCCGCATGGATGTCCTCCAGCTGCTCCAGGTTCCTTCCACAGGAGTCAAGAGACAAAATTATTGGGCCCTTGCCTAGTATCTTTGTGTCCTTTCTTGCCACGGGCAAGGTCCCAGAGGACTGGCAAGTGGCTAACGTTGTACCTCTATTTAAGAAGGAAACAAGGGAAAATCCTGGGAACTATAGACCGGTGAGTCTTACGTCTATCATAGGGAAATTGCTGAAGAAAATTCTTAGGGATAGGATATGTGAGCATTTGGAAACATGTGGCATGGACAGCAAGAATGGCTTTGTGTGTGGCAGGTTGTGCCTTACCAACCTGATAGTTTTTGGACAAGGTGATGAGAGAAATTGAAGCTAGGGCAGTGGATGTTGCCTATATGGATATTACCAAGGTGCTTGACAAAGTCCTTAATGAGACGCTATTCCAGCAGATTAAAATGAATGGGGTCTGTGGCAAATTGGCTGTTTGGATTCAGAGCTGGCTTGAGCATTGAAGGCAGAGTAGTGGTTGAAGGGACTTACTCAAGCTAGAGGTCTATAATTAGTGGAAGTTGCAGGGATCTGTGCTGGGACCTCTGCTGCTGTGATGTATATAAATGATCTGGAGGAAAATGTAGATGGGTGAGTTAGTAAATATGTAGATGATACCAAGATTGTTGGAGTTGTGAATAGTGTAGAATAGTGTTTTATTAAATTTTTTTTATCCCAAAGCCCCCTTAATGCACTTTCATGTTTGCCAACACCCCTGTTAGTCACAGCATACTTTCCAGCACCCCCATACTGTAATAACATGTCTACCGTATACTAACATGAGAAAAATGATTCTGCTTTAAATTTTTATTTGTCTTTAAACCTAGCTTACACAGTACCCGTGCCCTGAACAGCAATGTCCAAGCGGTTTCTTTTTTTGTGAGTATGTGGTTCACTGCACTGAAGCCTCTTTCAACAAAGTAGGAGGATGGAAACGCAATGAAGAGCAGTTTGGTTCTTCTCCAAAGACCAGAAAACTTCGTATGAGAGTGTAGCCACATATCACAAATGATGACATTTTTGAAAATCATTTTTGCTACTGCTGTGTCCTGAATTTCAATAATTTCTTCTTGCAAGCTCTCATCCTGTTCTTCCACCTGACAAAGAGATGGGTTAATTACCCAGTCCTGAATTTATCAGGTCTTTGATAAATATAGATCCTTTAGTAACTGCAAATGTAAGCAGTACTCTTTCAAATCATTGTCTGTGAACAAGATTGCCATACTTTCTATACAGGGAAACTGTGAGAAGATTCTTCTGCCATATCTCCAGTAGAAGTTCAATCTTGTTTCCCAAGCTCTAGTCTACCTTGAGCAAAAATTCAACCCCAGTGTCAAAAAGATCAAAGAAATATTTTAAGCAGCAGCCTTTTGACAGCCAACGCACCCCATTGTGAAGAAGCAGGTGTTCAAACTCTTCATTGTTATCTTGGCACAGCTGGCAAAATATTCTGCTGTTTAATGAATGAGCTTTAACTTTGTTGATAGCAGATATTACAAGAGTTGGGCATGAAAAAGTCGCCAGCTGAGGTTTTTGGCTGCAAGCTGTTGACGATGAGTTACACAATGGATTGCAAGCAGACTTGGAATTTCTTTTTTCATAAATGCCACTAAACTAGCATGACGACCTGTCATAATATGGTGCTCCATCTGTTGAGCAAGAAATCATGTTCCTAATCGAAATACTTTTGTCCTCAATATACATTTTGAGCTTGTCATAGATTGATTCTCCATTGATATTTGTTTTTCTCTTTTTACAAAAGAGAATCTCTCATAGAACTTTCCATTTTTGATGAACTATGCATTTGCCATTACCAATGCCTCGCACAGTTGACTCACCCAGTTGTATCACAAATTCTGTTTTTTGTAGCTCTGAGCTTAGTTGTTACTTTGTATCTTCACTCATATTGTCAATACAACAAGCTACGAAGTTATTACTCAGGAATTGATTTTTAAAATACTGGGATCCATTTTGAGAACAGGCATTATTAATCTTTCACCAATTGTGTGAGATTTTTTCACACTTTGCTATCATTTGGAAAAGTTATAAAAGCAATGAGACCACTATCAACATCATTTTCAGCTTCCTAGGCAAATGACTCGAGTGTGCAATGCTTTTCAAATGCTTCTTTCATCTTCTGGAACTGATTAATACCATAAGTAGCCTTTTCAGGGTGTCTTTTAAGGAAGTGTTTCTGCAATCCTGATGGTTTTGTGGCTTCATTAGACAGTACACTGTTAGAAATAAGAAACATGGGGCATTGCTGATCCGACGGATATGGAATAAAGCTATACTCCAGTTATGTAACATTGTATTGACACACTTCTTCTAGTTTCTGTTTCTTAGCAGGATTAGAATTTATGGCTCTACACAAATTTATCCATCATTAGCAGGGCTAAAAAAACTAACAGAAACTTTGAATGCATATGAAATATTGATGACAGCAGTGAGTTGATGTGGATGGAATGATGGTAGCAGTATCCAAAGGAATTGGATTAGGTGAAGATGAAGTCGATCACAACAGTGAAAATTACATTGACAAGGATTCAGATTGCAATCTGAATGTCAGTCAGGATAGAGCTGATGTTCGGCAAGCTACCTTTATACTATTCCAGTCAGTGCGATTGACCAATCACATAAGGTCTCATAATCCCTAAAGATGGTTCTTGACCGCACATATGAAGCTGAGGTCACTTTGAGCACCTCAAGAGGAATCCTCAGGGTCAGTAGGTTCACTAATTGGTCCTACTTCACCATTTGGCTCTGGCCAGTGCTCCCTGTTTTCTGTAGATCTGTAGAGAAAGTTGAGAGGGTGTACTTGACACTGACTGTTAAATTGCATAAACCTGTTCTGTGCCGCGTGTCAAGGGGAATGCTACTTGATAATTTATGCATCCCCAGTAACGTCTGTTTGGTTGGTAAGGTCTGGTGAGATCGGCGAGTTTCAGATGACGAGTGCTCACCACCTTCAGTGCTTTTTTTGGAAGTGCCTGCTCTACTAATAGTTGGCCAGGTCCTGTGAATCAAGTTAGGGTTCCACTTACAGTAAACCCCCCCCCCCCCCCAAAAGAATCTTGAATGCTCCCTAGCAACTTCTATTTCGTAACACTCCCTTAGGACACTTAACTGCTCCCTTTGGGAATCACTGGTGTAGAAGACTAGCAAAGAATATAGCACAATATAGATATGGGCTGAGAAATGGCAAATAGAGTTTAACCAAGATAAATGTGAAGTGTTCCACCTCGGTAGCAGAAGTGCAAGGAGACGGTTAAAGGCAAGATTGTTAAGAGTGTTGCTGAGCAGAGGGATCTTGGGATCTGAATTCATAGCTCTTTGAAAGTAGCTACACAGGTCAATAACGTGATTAAGAAGGCTGATGGAATGCTTTCTTTTGCTGGTTGAGGCACTGAGTTCAAAAGTCAAGAGGTTATATTGCAATTTTATAGAAGCCTGGTGAGGCCATGTCACAGTTCTGGTCGCCCCTCTGTAGGAAGGATGTTGAGGCTTTGGAGAGGGGATAGCAGAGGTTTACCAGGATGCTGCCTGCTTTAGAGGGCCTATGTCAAGCAACAGACTGGATAAACTTCATTTGTTTTATCTCGAGTGGCAGAGGGGAGATTTGATAGAGGTATGAGATTATGAGTTATAGACAGACTGTACAGAGAGTATCTGTTTCCCAGGGCTGGAATATCTTCTATCCAAAGGGTATGCACTGAAGTTGAGAGAGGGTAGATGCAAGGGAGACGTGAGGAGTAAGTTTTTTTACTCAGTCGTAGGTGCCTGGTATGGTGGTAGAGTCAAATACATGGAGGCAATTAAGAGACATTTGGATAGGCACATGGAGGGATATGGACATGGTGTAGGTAGGAGGATTTTGATTTGGTTTTTAGCTGGTTCGGCACAACATTGTGGGCCGAATGGCCTGTTCCGCTGTTGTGTGTGTTTGTATTGTGTGCAGCACCCTATACCTAAAGCAAGCCATTCCTGCCTGGAGTCAATTTCATGGAATTTTGTTGGATTGAATCCCAGGATTAGGGATTGTTGTTTTGGGAGAGGCTGGTCTATACAAACAAGAGTTTCGATCACTGTAAGGGGATCTCATTAATGTATATCAGACTGAAAGGGATTTACAGGAAATGTGCTAGAGAGTTGGAGAGTTTAGAGTATAGGCTCAGGATCCAGCAATACGGAGGCAAGAAGTTTCTTTATCCAAAGTGGTTTGTAAACCTTTGCGATGCTCCCCTTTAAAAGCTGCTTGCTTTTTGATTGTATGCAAGGTGGAGGCTGAATGAATGTTTTGTACATCCAGGGAATGAGAAGATGTGGTGAAGGTAAAATGATCTTATTGATCTATGATGCTAATGAATGTTGAGGAAGCTCAGAGGGGTTGTATGACCTACTTCTGCTTCTGTTTTACATGCCCTTAGAAGAGTTTTTTTTTAAATCTGGCTATAAGAAACAAATGCAGGAGCATTTCCCACAGCTGCCTGTAAAGAGTTTGTATGATCTCCTCATTACTGCGTGGGTTTTCTCCAGGTGCTCCAGTTTTCTCCCACAGTCCAAAGATGTACTGGTTGGTAGGTTAATTGGTCATTGCAAATTGTCCTGTGATTAGGGTAGGGTTTAACAGGTGGGTTGCTGGGTGGTGTGGCTGGTTGGGCCAGAAGGGCCTATTCTGCACTGCATCTCTAAATAAAAGCAACACAATAAAATAACACTGGGCAACAAACTTTTTCGAAAGGGCTGCTTCCTCGGAAATTTTTCAGTTTATGATAAACCACTTGAATCTGAACACGAATACAATTTCGTACTACTTGTATTACATAGGAATTTGGAGAAACAAGAAGTTAACCTTTATTGACTATAATGCATTTAATTGCATAGCAGTGCTGATGTTTTGCAATCGCTCTACTAAGCAAAAAAAAGTTTTGTTGATGATTTTTTTTTGTGTTGAGTGTCTGAGGCCTCTCGCTTGTGTCCAACAATAATCAGCCAGCATTGACGAATTCCAGTTGCCTTAAATGCTGTTTCTGCATGACTGCAATGTCCTGGTGAAACCTTTCACCATGCTCGTCACTGACAGCACCAAGATTTGCAGGGAAGAGGTCTGAATAAGAATGCAGGAAATGAATCTTCGATGACATGCTGCACTTAAGAGTTTTGTATGCTTGAAGCATGTTGTCAACCAGCTGTACATAGTTTGGTGCTCTGTAGTTGCCAAGAAAATTTTCAACATCTTTGAATGCCTTCCATATGAATTTTCATTTCCGGTCCCGCTGGGAATTCTTTGAATTTCCTGTCATTGATGACCTGTTTGATTTGTGGACCAACAAAAATGCCTTCCTTGGCATCAGTTATTCTGACTTGAATTATGAGTTGAAATAACAATTATAGGTGATTTCAAAAAAGTGGGGTGTAATAGGGGAGTTTCATGATCAGCAGCCTAAAACCCAGAAGATACATTTACAGGAGGCAAAATCTTTGTTGACAAGTGTAATCACTGCAATCTGGCCTTTACTCTTTCTGTCGGAGTCACTGTGCAGGGCTTTACTCATGTTGGAGGGACTGGTGAGATCCTGCGTCCTTTCTCTTTGATGTAGCAACTTTGTACTTTAGGAACAATAGCCTGTCCACACGTAGCATCATTTTGCTCCTTTAGAATCGCAAACTACTCATTGGTGCATCTGTTGGATGTTCATAATTGGCATTGCTCTGCTAAATGAGGTGAGTGAGTACTCAGAATTATTGTTCTTGAGAGGGCAACGTTGTGCATTTGTGACTGTCTAGATATGAAAGCATTCCAATCATTGTGTTTACTTGAGTCCTCTTCGGGTAGTATGAACCTTCTCTTTGGTGACCCTCTCCACAGTAAAATGACTGGTGTCAGAATGTAGCTTGGGGTATTCCTCTGTGTTGTGCATCCTCTAACCATTAATGCTTATCCTGTGATTTTGGAATAACGGCGCAGACTCTTGTCCTGTGGAGGTGACCTGCATTCAGATTCTCGCAGTTTTAGCTGAAACTGTGATGATTAATGAATGCCTAGTGGCCTTTCCAATGTCCTATCTTTGGAGGCTTGACTGGGAGGCAGAGAGGGTTGAAATTTAGTGATGAAAGAGGGGATGGAATGTAGATGGTCTTGGTGTGTACGTGTGTATGCATCTGGGTAAGTGTGTCTTGGAGGTATGCAGCTTTCCCTGTCATGTCTTTTAAGGTCATGAAATCTATTATGACATGCGTCTAAATGGTAATTCACAGTCCTGGCAGTAACAGCTCTGGCCGCAAACTGCCAGTCTCTTCTCATTTAATAAGCAGTATAATCTTTAGAGGTGTGGTGCATGTCATTCCCCCAATTTTGGTTCTAGGTTTCCACTCAGCTTTGATTCTAATTTTCCATTCAACTCCCAGACTCTGTTTTTTGCATCTTGCACTATTCCAATAAAGCTAATCTAAACTTGAGAAACCATACCTCATCTTCTGCAGCTCTCTGAACTTGAATATTCAACGATTCCAGATAACCATTCATTCCTGTTTGTATCGTAACGAGCCAATTCTAATGCGAAGTCGTGTGCCTGAAACATGAACTCAGTTTCTCTCTATCAGTACTGCTAAGTGTTTTGCCCCCAGCCTTCCCTTTCACATTTTCAGCAACTGTGGTATTAAATCTCCTGCAGATTGTTTTCCCATTCCTTTGCATCTGCCTTCATTAACCTGCATCTATCCACACACTGTTCCTAACAGATGATTGACCAGGTAACCCAAAAAAATAATTGTATCATTTGCATAGCCTTTCTCCCCACTCTCCACTTTCTTACCTTTTCCACAAATGCTGTCGGAGCATCTCCAGAGTTGCCTGTTTCATTGTTTCAGATTTCCAGCATCTGCATTTCTTTTTGGCTTTTCTAATATAATCTTCTATCTTTTTGCCTCTTCCCCTCGCAACAACACCCCCCCCCCGACTTCCCTCCCCACCAACTCCAAAAATCTGAGTACTCTTTTCCCTTTCTATTTCTGATGCTGGCCCTCAGTTGTCCAATAGGATTCACAATGTATGTTGCTCCCACAAGGGGAAGGAGTTTAATGGCTGATACCCTTCTCAGATAGCCGTGCAGGGAAGTGTTGACAGCTGTGCTGAATTGAGCATGGTGTCTTTGCAGATTTAGTCAGAATTGGGAAATAGTCCATCTTCATGCTGTTTCGTACACCTTCTTGGATCCCTTTGAAATAAACCCAATTTGGCATTTGCACTGAATGCTACAGTGTTTTCATGTGATTCAGTTATTATTGTCATCAAACCCTTGTTGTTGTCATCAAAATAAGTGGGGAAGGTGATGCTGTGGAAAAACTCTAGTAAACATCTATTTGATAGTCATCATGGTTTAAGCTGCACTTAAATGTGTTATTGTAAAAGCCAAGGTTGAAGTAAGCATGATTTTCAATTTCAATATCATTTTTTTTCAAAAACTTACAACATTTATGAAGGATTGCGAGCAAGTTATACAGATTACTGATGTAATTAAGAGTTGCAAAAGTCAAAACGTTAATTTTCAGTGTAATGCTGTTAATCTGCACTTTGGTGCTGGACCAGTAGATTTTCCAGACCATCAGAGGTTGTTCTATTTGTGCTTCAGTGCACTTTAAAAATGTTTTAGATGCTGTGCTGTAGAAATGTAATTCTTCTGGTGAACACAGCAAGTTTCAAGGGAATGTGGAGACTGGGGCCCTGCTGAGTGAAAGGGAGTTGGGAACTAGAGCCCTGTGAATGGAAGAGATTGCGGGAATCTGCACACAGTAAACCAGACCGTTAGGATTTTCCAAATAGCTCGGTATTGGATTGTTGAGGTTTTCCTGTGATAGGAAATTTGGCCCAGATAATAAATGTTTTATTAACGGTAACAGGTCCTAGTACCAGGAAATTCTCACAAGAAAATGATTGTGGCAGGAGAAAATCTGAGAGAAATCAGGAGGTAAACATTTAGACCCTTTAGAAAAATAAAAAGGCTTTTGCTGTCGAAGGTTGGAAATTTAAAAAAAGTTACAGATGGTAGTGATTTAGTTTTCCCTTTGCGTCATTTAATCAACACTGCATCTTGCTGCTCTCATTTGGTTGTTTCACAGTTGTGCAGAGTACCTCGACCACTAGGAGGCGTGTGGTCACAGACATTTAGTTAAATTTACAGTATACATTCTGAGAAGCCTTGTTCCTTTGAGTTGAGCAAAGGTTGTACAGATAGTTGACCTCAGACAGTTTAGCAGCAGGTGCAGTTAAACATTTTGTTTAAAATTATTGCTTTTGTTTTTATGCATTCACTTTGAGAATTATAGCTAAAATGCCAGTATTTTATGTTCATCCCTAATTACCCTTAAACTGAGGAGACAGTTAAGAATCAGCTGCATTGGTAGGTCTCAACTCCATGTAAGTCAATGGTGGAATGGTACAGTAGTGTGCTGGTTAGCCCAGCACTTTACAGTACAGGCGATCTTGGTTCAATTCCCACCACTGCCCGTAAGGATATTGTACATTCTCTCTGTGACTGTGTGTTTTTTTTCTGGATGTTGTAGTTTCCTCCCACAGTCCAAAGACTTACCAATTGGTAGATTAATTGGTCATTGTAAATAGTCCCATGATTAGGCTAGGGTTAAATCAGGGGATTGCTGGGTATCACGACTCAAAGAGTCTATTTTGTGTTATATCTCAAGAAAATAAGAAATTAAGGATAGCAGACTTCCTTTAAGGTTATCATGATAAAAATCAGCTTTGAAAAGAAATTCAGATGAGTTAAATAATGTGAAACTAAATTCCTAGGATTTTTACAAGGATTTGACCTTGTCTCACCGTGGCATTGGTTCCAACATCTGGCTTTTAGTAAATAACAGAACCACTAAGCAACCATGCCTTATTTGCTACCTATGGTGTGAATAACTTTACAGTGGATTCCAGTTAATTGGGACATATCAGGACCAGCACACTTCAGTCCAATTAAATTGCTGCCCCCACCCCCTCCCAATTAATCAAAGTTTCATGGTAATAGTTTAAAATGGACAAAGTACCATTTAATTAAGTACCAATTATGTATTTATATGAAATGCAGAACAAACTGGAACACTACCAATATTACTACAGTACTCTAAAACTGTGATTACTTCCTAATTGTTATTGATGGAGAAATTTGGACAGTGTACACTGCCGAGTTCTTTTGACTGTGTAGACATCCATTGCAAATAATGGAGTGCCTTTATTGCCTTCCTGCATGAAGTAGTGTCAGAAATCACTGCTTTTTTAATTTGGTGTTGGTCACCTCAAACAAATAACATTAACACAAGCATGTACAACTGGCGCTATTTAACAACTGTTAGTTCTAAGCATAGTGTAGTGTCTTAACAGCCACACAAGCACACATGGTTTCTAGTTAAAAACTGTTGCATCCTCTAAATCATCATTTTCATTGTAACATTTAAGATGTTTGTCGATACCTTCAAATTCATCATAGTTCCTGTTTGTTGAAGTGGTAAAATAGTTTCATTTTCACTCCATTCTGTTTCTCACACCTCCAAGCTTGACTGTTTGAAACTGCAGTGAGAAAAACAGTTCTGTTATTGTCCTACTGCTTATTTCTTGCCAACTATCAGTAATAAATATCACTGCTTTTTGAATACAAACACACACAACTGATGTTATTTTAAAAAACTGTTTGCACTAAGCAGGGTCTAGTGTCTAACAGCCGCACAAATACACTTGAGTGACACTTGTTAGAAACTGCTTGGCACCAGTCTGCTGTCCCAATTAGGAGGCATGGTGTCCCAACTAAATGAAGGAAATCCCAGCTATTTTCTCGATTAGTTTTTTGTTCTTTAAGAGTTGTCCCTAATAAACTGCAGCCTCGATTAGCCGATAGCCCAATCAACCAGAATGCACTGAGTACCTTTAATGGGCTCTTAAAAGTAATGGGTTGCTGGTCTTAATAGAGAGAAGTACTTCCCCTTAATATTGCTCTACATACAGGTTCTTTTGTTGGCTAACTTATGGGCTCAATAGGATTGATTTAAAAGGGGCTCAGCAATAGAATTTGTTCGACCAACACCCACGTCTGGAATTAACAGTCTACCATGTTTTGAATATTAAAATCCACTCTTTCAACTGGATCTTACATATGTAACTCTTTGTTAATTGAAAAAACTTTTCTGCTCAAGTTGAGTGTTAAAAATGTCTTTGCTTTCCACAGGCTGAAAAGCAAAAAGTGCTTGGTTGAAGGATAAAGGAGATAGGATTTTGACTGCATGTGTGATTCTTCATCTCAGATTTTTTTTTCCTGCTTCCTTTTCTCAAGACAGGAGCAGTATATTAGTCCCATGTAACTGAAGCTTTACTTGGGAGTAAAGCCAAGATGAGCAATGAGCTGCCCCATTCCTACTACATCTGCACTGTAGGACAGCTGCTCATTGTTAATCGTGGTATGCACACGAACAGGGAGCGCCTCCATCTTCCTGACCGACTGGCAGGAACTAGCAGAGCAAGAGGAGGAGGTCAGTGCCCTTGTTAACAAAATAGATATGGTAAAAAAGAATTATATCACCTGGTTACATTTAAAATATAAATCTGAGTGAGTGGTGCATTGAAATGAACTTGGCTTCGGCACTTCTGACATCAGCATGAAATTGCATGCAGGTTTCCATCACAATACTTACAGGAGTTGTTAGCCAGGAGAGGAAAGGGAAGTCAGAAAGGGAGGTTTGTCTTTCTTGACGTTTAAAAAGATTCTCAGTTTATAGCTTTCACTAAATTGAAGATGAGTATTTATGTATCAATAGTGTAAAAAGATATTTCTTTTTGTAATTTAGACACTGGGTTAGGAACTTCAAGTCCAACTTTACCTAACAGAACCAGAAATAATGGTTTCACACGTAAATTTAATAAGACTAGAAATAGAAAGCTGTGCCTCTTTCAGTAATTTAGAGGTTCCAAGAGCAATTTAGATTATGAGAAAATGCAAAAGATGTCAAATCAGATTGAGTAAATTCTCATAATTTCTCTATGGTTTTATTTCCAGCTGTGCTGTCAGAGAATGTCGAATAACAGTGCCATCATATTTCAATCTTATTGATTTGAGCTTTGATTTTCTTAGGATCTGGTTCTCTGGACATTGTTCTCTCCACTTCTAAAGACTCTATTTTGTGGAAGTTATTCAGTTAGTGAAAATTTATTGTTTGAAGAAACTTGGATCACAGCCTAAAGTACACAGCATTGGACAAGGTTGATGTTGAAGTGGGAGAGAGAAACTGTAGCAGTGGATAGTCCTTCGAGAAGAAATAATTGGGATGTATGGTGGGGGGGGGGGGCAGCAGAGATTATTGAGAGAGGTATACAAAATAATGGATAGTAGAATAGACTTTCCTGATGATGAGTATGGGTTTAACGGATATATGTGAATTTTTTTTCTCAGCTAGGAGATAGGAAGATGACATCTAAGTGGGAGAGCTGCATGGGCTCGGTCATAGCAAGCACTAGGCCTCAAGCCCCAATGCCAACGCCGCTGTCAGGACAGAAATGTTGGAGCTGGTGGGCTCCACTGGGGGGCAGTGTGGTGCAGCGTCCAGGCTGGAGTCGGTGCTGGAGTGGAGCAGAAGATGTTGTGGTCAACTGCAGATTTCTACGGCATTCAATGGACCCTGCCTCATGTTGTGGTGTCACTTGTTGACAGTTGTCAGGAGAGAGGCATTGGAGCTGGTGCGATCCACCCAGGGCAGAGTGGTGCACCATCTCGGTTAGAGTCGATGCTGCTCCCTGTGATCGTTCGGCAGGTGACAAACTTGTGTTATGGCCGACTGCAGGTTTCGACAATGATGGTTCAAGTGGCTGTATCTTGTACCTTTCGGTGCTTGCTATATTGTACATTGTACGTGTGCTCCGTGCTGTGTATGATTGTTGGTACTGTTTTCGACCTTGGGTCTGGAGTAACACTGTTTCATTTGGTGGTATTCATGTATGATTGAATGACAACTAAACTTGAATTGAATTCATTGAAGAAGCATCTGGATGAGCATTTGAATTACTAAGTCTCAGTAGGCTACAGACCAAATATTTCACAGAGGACGGCAGGTTCCTGGTGAGTGTTACAGACAGAGGATCCTTGCAGTTCAACAACAGAGGAACCAGAAAAGGATCCTTTTATTCCCACTCACTGCCTCCTACCAATCAGTCAATGCTCTAACCTTAAATGTCTGTAATTTCCTGGTAATAACATGGACTCTCAACTTGGTAAGCAGCCTCATGTGTGGCACCTTGTCAAGGGCCTTCTGAAAGTCCAATTATACAACATCCACTGCATCCCCTTTATCTACCCTACTTGTAATCTACCCAAAGAATTCCACCAGGTTCATTAGACAAGATTTTCCTTTATCTTCACCATAACCTCATCGTTAACAATTGACTCCAACATTTTCCCAACCACTGAGGTCAGGGTAACTGGACTGTAATTTCCTTTCTGCTGCCTTCCTCCTTTCTTAAAGAGTTGAGTGACATTTGCAATTTTCCAGTTCTCTGGAACCATGCCAGAGTCCAATGATGGAGGTCACACTTGGAGTACTTGGTTTCGTTTTGGTTGCCCTGCTATAGGAAAGATGTTATTAAACTGGAAAGAGAGCAGAAAAGTTTTTCAAGGATGATAACAGGAGTTGAGGGACTGAGTTATAAGGAGAGGTTGGACAGGCTGGGATTTTATTCCTTGGAGTGTAGAAGGCTGAAGAGGTGATCTTGTAGAGGTGTGTTAAATCATGAAGGGTATAGATAGGTTAAGTGCAGTCAGTCTTCCCAGAGTTGGGGAGAATCAAAAACTCAAAGGCATGGGTTTATGATGAAAGGGGAGAGATTAAGTCAGAACTTGAGGGGTAACTTTTTTAACACAAAAAATGAGCTTCCAGAAGTAGTAGTTGAGATGGGTACAGTAACAACTTTTAAGAGACAGTTGAAAATAATCAGAACAGGTTTATTATCACCGTCATGTGATGTGAAATTTGTTAACTTAGTTCAATGCAATACATAAACTAGCAGAGAAAAAAATAACAAATAAAACAAAACATAATAATAATTAAACAAGTAAATAAATTATGTATATTAAATAGATTTTTAAAACGTGCAAACACAGAAAAACTGTATATTGTACACTGTATACTGTATGTAGATTGGGAGAAAATTAGAGGATTTGAGCCGGACACTGGCAAAGGGGACTTGCTTGGATACAGCACCTTGGCCAGCATGGATCAGTTGGGTTGAAAGGCCTGTTGCCACACTATGTCTCTATGACTATACTGGTAAAAGAGAATAGTGTAGATGAGTACTTGAACTCCAGTCCTGCTGATGGGTTTCGGCCCAAAACATCAACTGTACCCTTTTCCATAGATAATGCCTGGCCTGCTGAGTTCCTCCAGCATTTTGTCTATGTTGCTCGGATTCTTGGATTTCCAGCATCTGCAGATTTTTTCTTGTTTGTACTTGGGTATAGAGGGTCCTCTTCTGAAGGGCACCTTTCTATGTAACTGATTCTGTGGCAGTTAGTTGCTGAGTCAGGGTCATGTACAGGCCACACTGTTAGATATGTTTAATTAAAGTTTTCCAGCTGGTGGGATAACCTTAATAGAATTTTCACCTACAGATCAATAGTCCATGCCTCTGGCTCCAGTCAAATAACAAAGCCACCAGGTAACTGTTTCATAATTGTGTCATGACTTGTTAGACTGAAATAGTAAGCAAGATTCATTTGACATAATGCTGAACTCCTTGCCAAAAGTCTTAAATTTTATAATGTTGCTTTTTGCCAACTTGTACATAAGATTGAAATAAAGGTCATGCATAGAATCAAAAATGGATGGTATCATAAAGATTCTTAAGTCCCAGGAGGAGGATGCAATCTACTTTAGCTAACTCTCTATGTATTGCTCAGTGTAGAGTAAGATGTTGAATAAGATGTATTTCAATTAAAAGTTTCTGCATATTTGACTGTGAACAATTTAGGGTTGTCCTGCTGCTGAGATAAAATTCAGCAATAATTCACTTCAAATTGTGACTTGCTAAGACAGGGAGCTATATTTTGTCATAAGCATTTATAGTGGAAGAGGGGTCAATTGGCCCATTTTATCTGGTCGTGAAGGACAAATATCCAGACTAGTCACACTTTCCAGTTATTGGCCTGTAACCTCATAGGTTCTGTGTGTCAGGATTTCTCCAGATATATTTTACATATGGTCATTGTTTCTATCTTCACTATCAGTTCAGATTATGACTTTCACACACTATAGTGATTTATTTTCCTCAATTTCCCTCTAATTCTACTAGTACCCTAATTCAAAATCTGATTATTCATTAAGTTACCCCGAACTTTTCATAATATTCTAGGTATAGTCTACTTGGGGCTTTTTTTTTTAACTGAAGCATAACTTCTACATGCTTTATATCCAGAGGACTAGAATATAAAAGGAGAGCATTTCCATTATTGAAGAATTTCAATGTAATTTGATATCACTGTTTTTGGACCACAAAGATTACTATCTAAATGGTGTCAAGTTAGGAATGGGGAAGTACAATGAGATCTAGGTGTTCTTGTACATCAGTCAATGAAAGCAAGCATGCAGGTACAGCAGGCAGTGAAGAAAGCTAATGGCATGCTGGCTTTTATAACAAGAGGAATTAAGTATAGGAGTAAAGAGGTCCTTCTGCTGCTGTACAGGGCCCTGGTGAGACCCCACCTGGAGTATTGTGTGCAGTTTTGGTCTCCAAATTTGAGGAAGGACATCCTTGCTATTGAGGGAGCGCAGCGTAGGTTCACAAGGTTAATTCCCGGAACGGCGCGACTGTCATATGTTGAAAGATTGGAGCAACTGGACTTGTATACACTTGAATTTAGAAAGATGAGAGGGGATCTGATTGAAACATACAAGATTATTAAGGGATTGGACACACTGGAGGCAGGAAGCATGTTCCCGCTGATGGGTGAGTCCAGAACTAGAGGCCACAGATTAAGAATAAGGGGTAGGCCATTTGGAATAGAGATGCGGAAAAACTTTTTCACCCAGAGTGGTGGATATGTGGAATGCTGTGCCCCAGAAGGCAGTGGAGGCCAAGTCTCTGGATGCATTCAAGAGAGAGTTAGATAGAGCTCTTATAGATAGCGGGTCAAGGGATATGGGGAGAGGGCAGGAACGGGGTACTGATTGTGTATGATCAGCCATGATCACAGTGAATGGCGGTGCTGGCTAGAAGGGCCGAATGGCCTACTCCTGCACCTACTGTCTATTGTCTATAAAGTTTCCTTGGAATTCTACAGTTTTAATTTTCCACTGTTTTCAAGTCCTTGGTGGATGATCTTGTATTTGTAGACATTGAAGTAGATTTCCCACACTTTTGTTTAATCTATTATTACTGCTTGGTAGTTCTAGTTTGCTTCTCCACAGTGTATAGTTTCCCTGAGTGCCTTTTGTAATCCAGCATATGTAGTTTTCTGATGCGTATATTTAGTACAACAGAAATCATAAATAAAGGCCTTGAATAGTTGAGGCACAAAACAAATTGCAAGACACAGGATGTCAGAATTTGACACCCTATTATTATTCTGTGTCACTCAGTCAAGCTAGCAATAATATGTCTTTTATGAGCTGCAGTCTTAGTTTAAAAACTTATTTTGATGGTTTTCATTGTAAACTGGTGATTCATATAAATATTAAAATGGCCAAAGAATGAATGCCTGCTAATGTCAGAGGAAATGGAAAGGTGGGAATTTTAGAGTTTAGGGGCTCCTAGCCACCATTAAACGCTGACAGATTCTTTGCTGGTTTCCGGTAATATCCAGTCTTGAACAAATCAATAAGATCCTTCCTGGGTCTTGCTCTCAGTCTGCTCACCTGAATTCATTTGGGCTTTACTGATTGCCCAGGCAACAAACTGCACTCCGCTTGCTATTCGCAGATGGTTACCTCATCCAAGGCCTAACACAAGTTTGAGTCTGCTTAGCTGAGTACTCACCTGGGCTTTTGCTTCCTACTTAAGGCATTGTCCAAACAAGAGTCAGTGAATACAGAGTGAATGTATGATGATAGGGCTGATTGGTGTGAAGGTGCATGTACAACACTGGGTACACAGAGCTTAGAAAAATAGAGCGCTATGGGTAACTATAGGTAATTTTTAAAGTAAGTACACTTCTGGCACAGCATTGTGGGTCGAAAGGCCTGTATTGTGCTGTAGGTTTTCTGTGTTTCTTATTGCCACCTCAAACCCTGTCGCACTAGTGGATGCAGGATGGTAGTCATGTCACAAGATTAACAATCTAATTGTCAGGAGTCCTATTCCCCTTCGGATATTTTGAAATGCTATCTGTTGTCCTGGTTCAATATTCCTCAGATATCTAAGTCTAACTTGAATTAATTCGATCAATAAGGTCCTTTATCAAAGACACCAGGAAAGAATGCTGTATGCAGTCTTGCCAGATCTCAAAGTACCTTGGGCAGTGTTTGGGTGGGTGTTGTTAAGCCAAGTGCGAATCAGCCTTGAATGGTAGAACATACTTAGTCCATTAAGTATCAGAAAGTAATATGGTAAACTTTTCAGGAAGCTAATGGTGGTCATGTGAAGTGGAAGTTTCTGAGCAATCCCTGACCATTTGGGTAGTGGTTATCAGAGTAGGGCTCATATCCTAATACATTCTGTGTTCTTCGTCTTCCATCTTGATATGCTTCCACCGAATACTCTACTCCGGTGGGTCTTTGTCTATTTTATCTCTGTTTTCCATTGCATCACACAAATTGCTGGAGGAACTAAGCAAGTCAGGCAGCATCTGTGGAGGGAACTGAGCAGTTGACGTTTCTAGGCTAAGGCCATCTTGGCTGGAAGCATCGATCACTTCTTTCCCTCCAAGAATGCTGCCTGGTCTGCTGAGTTCCTCCAGCCTTTTGTGAGTTGCTCCAGATTTCCATTATCTATAATCTGCCTTGTCTCCTGTTTTCTGTTACCAGTTCGTGTTCGTTCCTTTGCCAACTCACTTTAATTCCTCCCCAGTGCAACATTGCTCCATGTTCATTCTCTGTCATTTGGCTTTTTACATTGTCCTTTTTTCTGCCTACTGATCAATATCTATTTTGTTTGCAATTGTCTTAACCATGTTATAAAAGTCTTCCAGGTTAACAATATTGGGAATGACCTAATGAATAAAATGTCCTTTTCTTCCTGCAGGGCAACATCTGTCTGGGATACGAGTCTGCAAATCACCACAATTTCCAGTTTGTTTGGAGCTTGGCTAGGAGCATTTCCTATCCCACTGGACTGGGACAGGCCCTGGCAGGTACATAATCATTTATAGGAATCTTCTGTAATGCCCTGGTTCATATTTTTACTGTTATGCTGTATGTATTTTAGCAGTTCTGTAAGAGCTGCTTGTTTTCAACTTGCTCCATTTTCAGCTTGCTAGGATTATTGTCGAAGATAAGAAATGAGGAGAAATGTGTGTTATCCAATTAGGATGGTTGAATTAAGGGGAGTTTTCTCTGGTGAGGGCACTACGGTTGGGCATGAGTTTTTTGGTTCGGTGGAAAATGAAGAGAGAAGGCACTGGGGAGAACTGGATGTTGCATACGATCTGGTGGGAGACTCGTTCGTTCCAGGTGGATCGCGAGCGCCTTTCGGAAGGTGGTGTGGGCTTTCATGCTGACTGAGGGCCCAACGCGTGAGTGACAGAGAAGTTCAGGATGAGCTCCAACTTGTGCACATTTGACTGCTTATTAGAATGGGCCCTTTTCTTTTTGTTATTCTTTACTATTCCTTAAGTTAAGGTTCATAAATATAATTCCTTTAATCCTATGCAGTGTACTGTCTGTTATTTTGTGGCACAAATTTGTAACAGGGTAAGCATCTACCACAGATGGGTTTGGCATGGAAGAGCATGGGAGGTTTTCTTCCCTCGACCTAAGCAGCCAAGGAAACCGGGGCTTTCACTTGGAAACTTACGGTGAACTTGAAAAATCTACTAAATATCTAATTGGCTTGGTAGTATGCATTATGAGAAAGAGAACCAAATTGTTTGAAAAGGAACTAATTTTAACAAGGACTTGTGTGTAAAGTAGAAAAATAATAGCCAGTGAATTCTTAAATGGGTAAGAGGATCAACGTCAGGCTAATAGTTGAAATGAGAAGTGTTTAGAGTATAACTAATATATTGTTGTGTAAGCTTTTGGAGAATTATATCTGAAAATACATGTATTTATTTGTAAGACATGAGTGATTTTAATGCATGTTAATTTACACAGAGCTAAAAAAAAGTAACTTGTTCAGCTGTCGGACTTTTTAATGTACAAATTTTCAAATTTAGGTCTCCCAACTTGATCCCAGCTCGGGACTCTCACCACCAGGTTCAGGAACAGTTCTTAATCCTCAGTCATCAGGGTCTTGAAACAGTGGGGATAACTTTACTGCCCATGACTGAACTGTTCCCACAATCTATGGACTCACTTTCAAAGACTCGTCACCTCATGTCCTCGATATTTATTATAATTTCTTTTTTTTTTGTATGAGCACAGTTTGTTGTCTTTCGCACATTGGTTGTTTATCCATCCTATTGGGTGCAGTCTTTCATTAATTCTATTGCAGTTCTTGGATTTACTGAGAATGCCTGCAGAAAAAAAGAATCTCAGGGTTGTACATGGTGACATGTATGTACTTTGATAATAAATTTACCTTGAACTTTGAATTTTGCACTTTGTAGAATTCCATAGAATCATCCTTTTCCAGGAATGAAAGACTTGTCATACGAAGAGCGTTTGATGGCTCTGGAACTGTATTCACTGGAATTCAGAACAATGAGGGGTGACTTAATTGAAGCCTATCAAATGTTGAAAGGGCTTGATAGAGTGAATGTGGATGTTTCCTATGGTGGGACAGTTTAAGACCATAGGACACAGCCTCAGAATAGAAGGGGCATCCTTTTAGAATGGAGATGAGTTGGAATTTCTTTAGCCAGAGAGTGCTGAATCTGTGGAATTCTTTGCCACAGGCAACTGTGGAGGCCAAGTCTTTATGTATATTTAAGGCAGAGGTTGATAGATTCTTGATTGATCAGGGCATGAAGGGATACGGAGAGAAGGCAGGAGAGTACAGGTGAGAGGAAAATTGGATCAGGCATGATGAAATGGCAGAGCAAACTCGATGGGGCAACTAGCCTAATTCTGCTGTTATATCTTGTTATTACCAATTTTTTTTATTAACTGCTTAATAACTTCAATATTTTATTCACATTTTATGTAATTTTAAAAATATTTTGTATATTGCTTATCCAACATAGAAAAATAGCCTAAAATGGTGGTAGTTGTGCTTCTGTTCCATAGAAGGAGCAAGAGGTGTCTGATGGGACAGGAAGTGAGCTCCTAGGTCAACACAAAGGGCTTCCATGTGCCAAAAAGATTGTCAGTGCCATTCTTATCATTCCTTCTTTGCACTGAGTTGACCTGCGACTCCCAGGAGTTGGGGACTTGAGGAAAGCTATGAGTGCGTCCAAGAACACTTTTCTGTCTGCCTGGTAATCCTCTGTGACAGGGCCTGGAACAGAGTATCTGTTTGGGGAGTAACTTGCCCTCATTTTCCAGCTTCGGTGACAAACTTGATGAGCTTCAGGTGAGTTTAAATGTACTCAGTGAGATGTTTAGTTTGAAGTTTGAATTAGTTTTCTAATAAGTGGAAGAGATCTACTCTGAAAGGTCATCAATTTGAGGAAGTTATTTCTGTATGAACACTGGCTAACCTGCTAAGTGTTTGCAGCATTTTCATTCTATGTCATATTTTTAGCGTGTAAAATACTTTCTAGATGTTAGTTTTCTTTTAATTATGTTGTGTCCTTCATACTTTTTATTCTCTAATGATTACAACATCTCCAGACAGATTATTCCTGGGTTACAATGACCAACTATGGACACCCCCATGTATATGAATGAGCTCCCGTGATATCACTAATTTCAAAGGTCCATAGGTAATTAGGTTTTTATTCCATACAAATGGCAGAAATAGTTTTCTCTCTGCAATTTCAGCAATTGCTCTTTCTTATCAGCTTTGTGTGTTTTTGATGCTATTCATTACAATACTATTGAGATATGCTTGCCATCTGAGTGATTTTTGTGCATTCTCTGACGTATGGACAAAATTTACGTTTGGACTTTAGTGAAAACAGTATCAGTTTGTCAGCCTGCAGAGTCAGCGCCTGACAATGTACCAAATCTGGGTATAGTCTATGCCTCAGAATGTCACTGATGCTGGCACAATTGAACGAAGACTTCAGCTGGTGATTGTGTTCAACTATCAGTCTCCCTTTTTAATGTACTGAAGTGAATAGCTAATGTATCACTACCCTCTTCACTGAATCGTTTACAAAGAAGGCAATTTGTGGCAGAGGTCCTGCAATTTTGTTCCATCCACTGTTTGACATTGGTCTAGCAACTGCCAAAGAATACATTTGAATCTAACAACAAGTTTTCTCTTGAAGGTAGATGTAGAATTTTAACATTGATATCTGAAGATGTATTTAATGCAATGGAGTCTGAACCCAACCTAGCTGGATGCTCCTTACTTTCTCTGAGTGTAGCCACTCTACCATACCAGTTTACGAATTAAAGCATTTCACAGAGGGCACAACATTAAACTAACAGGCTCTATGAATGAATCTGTTCTGTCGATGATTTGGCACTGTGGAGAAATTGTGAAAGTGTAACTCTGGGAGAGGTTCCAGAGAATTGGAGGATTGTGGATGTTGTTCCCTTATTCAACAAAGGGAGTAGAGATAGCCCAGGAAATTATAGACCAGTGAGTCTTACTTCAGTGATTGGTAAGTTGTTGGGGAAGATCCTGAGAGGCAGGATTTATATACATTTGGAGATGCATAATATGATTAGGAATAGTCAGCATTGCTTTGTCAAAAGCAGGTGTTTCCTTACGAGCCTGATTGAATTTTTATGAGGATGTGACTAAAAACGTTGATGAAGGTAGAGCTGTGGATGTAGTGTATATGGATTTCAGCAAGGCATTTGATAAGGTACCCCTTGCAAGGCTTATTGAGAAAGTAAGGAGACATGGGATCCAAGGGGATATTGCTTTGTGGATCCAGAGCTGGCTTGCCCACAGAAAGCAAAGAGTGGTTGTACATGGGTCATATTCTGCATGGAGGTTGTTGACCAGTGGTGTGGCTCAGGGATCTGTCCTGGGGCCCCTACTCTTCGTGACTTTTATAAATGACCTGGATGAGGAAGCGGAGGGATGAGTTAGTAAATTTGCTGATGACACAAAGGTTGGGGATGTGGTAGATAGTGTGGAGAGCTGTCAGAGGTTACAGCGGGACACTGATGGGATGCAAAACTGGGCTGAGAAGTAGCAGATGGAGTTCAACTCAGCTCAGTGTGAGGTGGTTTATTTTGGTAGGTCAAATATGATGGCAGAATATAGCATTAATGGTAATACTCTTGGCATTGTGGAGGATCAGAGGGACCTTGGGGTCCAAGTCCATAGGACACTCAAAGCTGGTTGACTCTGTGGTTAAGAAGGCGCATGGTGCATTGGCCTTCATCAATCGTGGGATTGAGTTCAAGAGGCAAGAGGTAATGTTATAGCTATGTAGGACCCTGGTCAGACCCCACTTGGAGTACTGTGCTCCGTTCTGGTCGCCTCACTACAGAAAGGATGCGGAAACCATAGAAAGGGTGCAGAGGAGATTTACAAGGGTATTGCCTGGATTGGGGAGCATGCCTTACGAGAACAGGTTGAGTGAGCTCGGCCTTTTCTCCTTGGAGTGAAGGAGGATGAGAGGTGACCTGATAGAGGTGGACAAGATGATGAGAGGCATTGCTCGTGTGGATAGCCAGAGGTTTTTCCCAGGGCTGAAATCGCTAGCATGAGAGGGTATAGTTTTAAAGTGCTTGGAAGCAGGTACAGAGAAGATGTCGGGGTTAGGTTTTTACGCAGAGAGTGGTGAGTGCGTGGACTGAGCTGCCAGCTGTGGAGGTGGAAATGATGGGGTCTTTTAAGGGACTGCTGGATAGGTACATGGAGCTTAGAAAATGGAATGCTATGGGTAAGCATAGGTAGTTCTAAGGTAAGGACATGTTTGGCACAGCTTTGTGGGCTGAAGGGCCTGTATTGTGCTGTAGTTTTTCAATGTTTCTATGTAACATTCATAACATGGCAACCTGGAAAGAAATACTTAAATCACTTCGAAATGTCAGCATAAGACATAGGGGTAGATTTGGAACACTCAGCCTATCACGGTTGATTAATTATCCCTCTTGACCCCATTTTCCTGCCTTTTCCCCCATAACATTTGACGCCTTGGCTTATCAAGAACCTATCATCCTTCGCTTTAAATATACACAATGACTTGGCCTCCACAGTCTTCTGTGGCAATGAATTCTACAGATTCCCCACCCTCACTTCTGTTCTAAATGGACGTCTATCTATTCTGTGGCTGTGACCTCTTTCTCCCCCTTCCATGCTACAAGTGAGGTCTGACCAATGCTTTTAAAGCCTCAGCTTTATATTGTAGCTCATATTCAAAATGAATGCTAACATTACACTTCCCTTCCTTACCACCTGCTCAACCTACATGTTAACCTTTGGAGAATCCTGCACAAGGACTCCCAAGTCCCTTTGCACCTCTGATTTATGAATTTTCTCCCCATTTAGAAAATAGTCTGTCTATGGCAATACACTTCTGTACAGTATATTCTATCTGCAACTTCTTTGCCCGTTCTCCCATTCAGTTCAAGTCCTGCAGACTTTCTGCTTCCTCAACATATCTTTGTAACACCTGCAAACTGGGCCACAGTGCCTTCAATTCCGTCATCAAATTCATTGACATACAAGTTGAAAAGAAGCAGTTTCAATACCAAGACTCTGGAGCACCACTAGTCACTAGCAGCTAACTGGAGTTGTCCTCCTTTTTAACCCGACTCTTTGCCTTCTGCTAGATGGCGAACCTTCTCTCCATGCTAGTATCTTTCCCGCAATAGAGGTTCTTATCTTATTCAGCAGGTTAATGTACGGCACCTTCTCAACGGCCCTCTGAAAATCCAAGTAAACAACATCCACTGGCTATCTTTTTTGGCTCTCCTGCCTGTTTCTAAATGAATTCCTTTTGAGGAAAGCATGCCAAATTTGGCCTACTTTATCTTGTGCCTCCAAATACTCTGAAACCTCATCCTTAATAATGGACTCCACCATCTTCACAACCACTTAAGTCAAGCTTACTAGCCTATAATTTCTTTTTATTCTGCCTCCCTCCTTTCTTAAAGATTGATGTTTGCAATTTCCTAGTCCTCTGGAGCCGTTCCTGAATCTAATGATTCTTGAAATATCATTACTAATGCCTCCACAATCTTATCAGCTACCTCTATCAGAACCCTGGGGTGTAGTCCATCTGGTCCCGGTGACTTACCTAACTTCAGACCTTTCAGCTTTCAAATCGCCTATTTAATAATAGCAACTGCACTCACTTCTGTCCGTGACCACGCTTGAATTTCTGGCATACTGCTAGTGTCTTCCACAGTGCTGACTGACACAAAATACATCTGCCATTTCTTTGCCTTCCCTTACTACCACTCCAGCGTCATTTTCCAGTGGGCCAAAATCTACTCTTGCCTCTTACTCTTTTTATATTTCTGGAGGGAAAAAACGCTTTTGGTGTCATCTTTTATTTTATTGGCTGGCTTGCTTTTATATTAGATTCTTTTATCTCCTTATGGATATGGAACAAACTGAAAATTGTTTGAATTTTGTGTAATTTTGCTTTGTGGGTAGATTATCTTTGGCATATCCATTCCAACAATTTAACATAATTTGACTAAACTCTGAAACCATATTGACCAACACAGAATTCTTCACAGATGAGAATTCTTGGCCAGTTTTCCTTTGGAAAATAAGGACTCCAGAGACTTGCACTTTGGATTGTTTTGAACTTGAAAAGCACTGTTCTGCTGTCTGTAACATTGTTATCCATATGCAAGTATGTAAGAGCTGGCGTTGGTACTTGTTAGAAACCTGGAAACAAAGAAAATCTACAGCACAGTACAGGCTCTTTGGCCTACAATGCTTTGCCAAGCATGTACTTACTTCAGGGTTACCCATCGGCTTCTGTTTTTCTAAGCTCCATATACCTGTCCAGGAGTCTCTTGAAAGACCCTATCGTATCCGCCTCCATCACCGTCACTGGCAGCCCATTCCACACACTCACCACTCTGTGTTTTTTTTAAAAAAAAAACAACTTACCCCTGACATCTCCTCTTTACCTACTTCCAAACACCTTAAAACTGTGTCCTCTCGTGATAGCCATTTCAGCCTGCTGTGAACTAGTCATCAGAAATAACAGACCGAAAGTATCTTTCGTAACTTCAGAATTCCCCCAAACACAGTGATTTCTTTTAAAGAGTTCTTGTAGGAAAATGCAACAGACATTTTTCACAATATGACATCCCATAAGCAGTGTTGAGGTAAATGAACAGACTTGCTTGAGGCTTAACAACTCATCTGATAACGGCACCATTCAACAATACAGCGTCCCATCTGTACTGCACCCGGTCAATTTCTGATCCCATTTGAAATGGAAAGCATTGCGTCAATAAAGAAGGAAAGAGCCACCTTGGAGTTCAATCACAACTAATTGAAGTATTACACATTAGTGTATTTTCCCTTCCTTAGTATTATACTATTTCTCCTTTTTTTTAGGAATGACTTTCAACTTTAATGCTGTGAATGAAATGAGAACAGTGTTAAGTCATGTGGTCATATGAGCCTGCTGTCCCATTCAATAATAGTCGATCTGATCTTGGCTTCAGCTCCCAGCTTGCTGTCTGTTTCCCATTAACTTTGACTGCTCTACTAGTCTAAAGACTGTCTGTCTCAATATATTCAATGAACTGGCCTCCACATGTGTCTTGGGTAGAGAATTCCAACGGTTCAGGACCCTCTGAGGAAAATAAATCCTCTTCATTTCTTTTAAAAGAGAGAACACTTGTTTTCCTGAAGCTGTGGTCACAATTTTAGATTGAGGGTTAACACCCACTCAGTATCTATCCTGTGGTCCCATCAGAGTAACAGACTGCCACACTGGGAGCACTGAAAACAGTATATGACCCCCAACAGGCTTGTTCTCCCTAACGACCATTCAGGGCCCCAAACGGTCCTTCCAGGTGAGGTGGCACTTTACCGGTGAGGCTGTTGGGGTCATGTATGCTGCTCAGTGCTCCCAGTGTGGCATTCCATATATCAGTGCGACCTGATAGAGATCAGGTGACCGCTTCATCAAGCACCCACACTCCATCCGCCAAAACAAGTGGGATCTCCCAGTGGCCACCCACTTTAATTCCACTTCCCATTCTGTCTGTCCTTCGCTGTCAGGATAAGGCCACACTTAGATTGGAGGAAGAACACCTTGTATTCTGTTTGGGTAGCCTCCAACCTGGCGACATGAACCAATTTCTCAAACTTCCAGTAATGCCTCCCCCCCCCCCCCCCCGAACTTTTCCCATCTTTGTCCCTCCCTCATGTTCTCTCCTTGCCTGCCCATTACCTCCCTCTGGTGCTCCTCCTCCTCCTCCCCTTTTCTCTTTCTTCTCTGGCCTTCTGTCTCTTTCACCAATCAACTTCCTAGCTCTTTGCTTCATCCCTCCCCCTCCAGGTTTCACGTATTGTCTAAGCAAACATGAGGAAATCTGCAGATGCTGGAGATTCAAGCAACACACACGAAATGCTGGTGGAACGCAGCAGGCCAGGCATCATCTATAGGGAGAAACGCTGTCGACGTTTCGGGCTGAGACCCTTCATCAGGGCTAACTGGCAGGAAAGATAGTAAGAGATTTGAAAGTTGGAGGGGTAGGAGAAAATGTAAAATGATAGGAGAAGACCGGAGCGAAGGGAGTAAAGCTGAGAGCTGGAAAGGTGATTGGCAAAAGGGATACAGAGCGAGAGAAGGGAAAGGATCATGGGACGGGAGGATTCAGGAGAAAGAAAGAGGGAGGGGAGCACCAGAGGGAGATGGAGAACGGGCAGAGTGATGGACAGAAAGAGAGTTGTTTTTTCCCCTCTCTTTCTGCCCATCACTCTGCCTGTTCTCCATCTCCCTCTGGTGCTCCCCTCCCCCTCCAGCATTTTGTGTATGTTGCTCCGATTTCCAACATCTGCAGATTTTCTCATTTGTGGTCCCATCAGAGTTGTTCATTCTTCTAAATTCCAGCCTTTCTGACAACAGTTTTGTGATATCATAAATCAACCTATTGAATCTTTTTGTGAACAATGAAGATGATGTAAACTCTGTTGTATTCCAAGTATGGTCCCAACAATGCCTGTCAAAGACAAGTCTTCCCTGCTTTAGTACCCTATTTCCTTTGTGACAAAGGCTAACATTCGATTTCCCTTCCTAATTACTTGCTGCTACCTGAATACTGACTTCGTGTTTCATGTACAAGGACTTCTAGATCCCACTGCACCAAAACATTATGAAGTCTCTACGCTTAACAGTGTTTCTTTCCTTTTATTCATTAAATAGTTAACCTCACGTTTCCCCTCGCTATTCTACACCCACTAAGTTTGGCCCTTCACGCCTTCCCCACAGTTTGCTTTCCCACTTAGAATCTTCAACAAATCTGGCAACAGTCACTTTAATTGGGCTGTTATGTAAATAGTTGAGTTTTCAGCATTGATCCCAATAGCACTCCTCATCAGCTACAACTTTACAGATCATACAGCCAGTGTGGAGAATGTGGTTTTGTCAGACAGACAGCTCAGCAGCAGTAAGAATCTCTTATTTTTTATATTAAAGCTAATTGAGTGATAAACATGAGCCAGGGTATTATGTATTACTCTCCAGTCTTGCAGACTGCATTCACACTTGATGCAATTTGGGACGGTTTCACCAGTTATTTGTCATTGCTAAAATGAAGCTCAGATCGGTGTTGGCAGTGAAAAGAATACAGAGAGTTCTGTTAAATGAGAAAAAATGTCAGTCACAAACTGCTTGTCTACTTTGGGCAGTGAGAACATCCTTAATGTACAAATTGAATGAGAAATTCAGTGCCATTTCTGTCTGGGAGATTAATTCCACCTCATAAAAGTTGTAACAGCTTTTTATTTAGTACCATTGGTTCCAAAGGTGACTCCTATTTAGACTTCCATTGTCTTTTAATAGTTTTGGATGACAATGTGCATATATTAACAGCCATAAAGCTAATCCTGAGCAGTAACTATTGGAGGTTTAATTGGTCAGATAGGTCCCTTCCAAATGATGTTTCACAGTAAAAAATAAGACGTGTGTTTCTAAGTTGGTTTTTATTCTTTCATTAGTGTTGGTGAGGCAACTTATCCATTTCATTAAGGTACTCCCTTAGTGCTGTAATATAATAAAGGTGAAATCAAAAGTTAGTGCCACTAGTAAAGATGTTGCCCTGCAGCTCCAGCAAACCTGGTTCAATCCTACACTTAGTTGTTCTCTGTGTGGAGTTTGCAAGATCTCCAAGTGGCCACATGGGTTTCCTTCAGCTACTCCAGTTTCAACCCACATCCGAAATCTGGGTTGTTCACTGTAAAATACCACAAGTGTGTAGATCAGTGATAAAATCTATGGCGGAGTTGAGTTTGAGGAGAATAAGTTTTTTTTTAATGGGTTCTTGATGGTCCAGCTGACTTGGTGGGTGGAAGAAACTATTTCTGTACTATGTTGTCCCATGATCCAACAAAAAGTATTCTGGTACCTTAACAACACACAGAACGCTGGAGGAACTCAGCATGTCAAGCAGCATCTACGGAGAAGAATAAACTGCTGATGTTTCAGGCCAGGACCTTTCATCAGGTCCTTTCTGGTGCTTTAACTGATTTAAGCATGTATGTACACAGTTGCTACCAATCAGTTATCTGATGAGAACTGACTCACTCATTATTCTCTCTTCTTTACCTCTGGCATCTCCTGAATATTTATTTTTGCTTCCAGCCTAATCCATGTGCAGATACTCCCCGTAAGTGTTGCCATCTTCACACCTGGATTCAGATCCCATGCACCTGTTGTATCAGTCTACCACTTCTCCTTCACCCCTCTCTCCAGTTGATTTCCTAACCTGTATGAAACTTTCAGCCAGGCTGCATTAGGGGTGAAACACTCACATAAGAATACCTGACCAGGGATTTGCTTTTATAGTCGTATCATTGATATGAATGGCAGGGTTGGGTTTCTGCTCAGTCTTGATAACACTGTGGTGTTCATTGATGCCAGATGCCAGTTAAGTACAGAAGATGGCCACTGGCTAGATTTTAATGTGGCATGACCTGACAAAATCTAGTTCAAAAATTGCTGAACTAAAATTCTTATACTACAGTGTTCCTCTTTAGTGTTATATATTAAATATGGCTGTCTATCTATCCCATAGGATGGTGATGGTTCCTTTCAGTCATTTAGTGGGGTTTTGAGGATACCCCACGCCTCAGAAAGGAACAGCGTGTGCATGAATGGATTTTAGGTGAGTAGGGGTTGCACAGGTCCAGACTAGCCCTCTCAACATCCCTTCCTGGATCCAGCAGCACGGTGGGGTACAAGACAGCCGGGGGAAGTTCTGTTGCAGTGAATGGCCAGACCAAGCCTCAACGCAAGGGATGCCCTCTCCGCGCTTCACGGCACATGTTTGCTAGATGGCCGTTGATCCTACAAGAGGGTTCATCCACCCTTTCACAGGTCTTGTTTTTCGTCCTGCAGGGTGTCTAGCCCCCCCCCCCCCCTTACCAGGCAAGCCTGGTGGGGGAGCCAGTTTAGTCACTGACCATGAGACAGGTAGTACTGGGTTACATGGTACCAGTAGCACTCAGACCAGTGACCTGACTCGTATTAAATACATGTACTTGTGTAATTGATTGGTCAGCAATTCAGTGACACTAAAATTTAATGTTACAAAGAATTACTCTTTGTGGCAAATGAGCAGTAATGGTGATTGCAACACTCAAAATATAGTTCGTCGTCATTCTGTACGCACCTATATTTTTTAAAATTCCTTTCTAGAGGCAATAATTAGTGTTAAGGTACACAAGTACTGGCAGCCACATGGAGCCTAACTCAATAGTCTAGAGATAGCTGCAAGAGACTCCATTTCAGTCTGAGAACTATCATGCAAAATGGCAAAGTTTGCTGGTTAGAGATGCCGGGGTGGAATCTATGAGTCTCTTTAAAAACACACAAATACTGCTGGAGGATCTCAGCAGGACAGGCAACATCTATGGAAAAGAGTAAGCAGTCAACATTTCGCCCTAAGACCATTCATCAGGACTGGAAAGAAAGGTTAGACCAAGAAGGTTGGGGGGAAGGGAGGAATTACGAGGTGGGAGGTGATAGATGAAACTGGGGGAGTGGTGTAGTAAAGAGCTGGGAAATTGATGGGTGAAAGAGATAAAGGTCTGCAGAAGGGGGAACCTGTAGGAAAGTGTAGATTACCATAGAAGAAAGGGAAGGGGAAGGAGGACCAGAGGGAGGTGATAGGTTGTTAAGGAGATGAGGTGAGAGAGGGAAATAGGAATGGGAATGGTGGAGGTGGGCAATTACCAGAAGTTCAAGAAATCAGTGTTCATGCCTTCAGGTTGGAGACTAATCAGACGGAATATAATGTTTTGCTCCTCCAACCTGAGTGTGGCCTCGTTGCGGCAGTAGAGGGGGCCATGGACTACCATGTTGGAATGGGAAGTAGAATTGAAGTGGATGGCCACGAGGAGATCCTGCTTTTTCTGGCATATGGAACTTTGGTGCTCAGCAAAGCAGCCTCCCAATCTACGTCAGGTCTCACTGATATACAGGTGGCCATAGCAGGAGCACCAGATACAGTAGATGACCCCAACAAACTCACAGGTGAAGTGTCGCCTCACCTGGAAGGACTGTTCGCGGCTGTGAATAGGAGTGAGGGAGGAGGTGTAGGATCAAGTGTAGCACTTACATCGCTTTCAAGGATAAGTACTGGGGAGAGATCGGCGAGAGAGGTGAATGGACAAGGGAGTCGCATAGGAAGCCATCCCTGCGGAAAGTTGATGGAGGTGGGGGAGATTACATACTGGTGGGATCCCATTGGAGATTGGCAGAGTTTACGGAGAATTAGGTGCTGGGCACAAGGCTACTGGGGTGGTAGGTGAGGACCCTTTTCCTGGTGGGGTGTTGAGAGGATGGAGTGAGGATAGATGTGTACAAAATGGAAGTGATGTGGGTGAGGGCAGCATTGATGGTGGAGGAAGGAAAGCCCCTTTCCTTAAGGACACCTCGTTAGTCTGAGATTGAAAAGCCTAACATCCTGACTTGGAAATTAAACAGCATCAATTAAGAAATAGAAATGAAGAAAAGGAGCTCAGCAGAAAGTGAGTGGATATGGAAATGGATGAGTTAGCGTTAAAAATTATAACAATCGTCTCTATTTACTGAAGAGCAAATGTGCTCAGTCTCCAGGCAAAAGGCATGCTTATGCACTCACAGGAACTGACTAGTTTTCAGCAAGGCAGTAAGAAATAACTAAACATGTGACCCTTCACAGAACAGATTTATGGGAGAGTGAATGAGGTTTTCAAACTGTGGCTCATTTAAAGCAAAAGTTGTTTCATAAGCAAATAACATTCGGTCTGCACTTGCTTTCACCTCTCTCCTGCTGATCAGGTTTCATGGAATTCAACTGAGTCTTAATGTAATCTTCCCCTCCTACTGGGCCAAAACTCCACCAAAGGAGAATAAGTACCATCCTGCCTGCGCTCACAGCACGGACAAATCTCAGTAAGGTCCAAGTTTGGTTGCATTCTCTGCCTATGGAGAGTGATTACTATCTAGCAGCTCCCCACACCAAACAAAGATGTTATCCAAGATCCACTCTCGTTTGCATGCTGTTCCATGTAAGAATTTGCATGTTTCAACCTGTGGTTATGAAATTCTCATATGTCGGAAGTAGACATTCTCTATAGAGAATTGTACACTTTTACAACACAGGAAACCATTTTGCTCATTGTAACCAGTCTGGGTAAAAATTGATTTTAATTTAATCCCACTTCTCAGCTCTTTGATGCATAGCCCTGAATGTAATGGTTCTTTAATGCTCCTTCAATCACCTTTTAAAAGTGTTGCATGTTTCTGCCTTCATCAGCCTTTCAGGTAGCGAGTTGCAGCTCTCCATTAACTGGTATCTTGTTATTAATTCCTCTTAAGACCTACCATTTAAGTTAAATCTATGCCTGCTATTTACTGGCTTCTCTACAGGGAAATGAATGCTTAAGAACATCCTGCTTAAGTTTCTGACAATTTTATATAGCTCAATTAAATCTCTGTCTGCTCAGTCTCCTGCTCCTCAAAGAAAACTGCCCCAGTGTAACATTTAACAAGGCCATTGACTAGGTTCCGCAGAGGAGGTTGGTGAAGGAGGTTCAGTCGCTTGCCATTCAAGATGAGGAAGAAAATTGGATTCAACATTGGCTTCGCAGAAGTCGTCAGAGTGGTAGTACATGGTTGCCTCATTGACTGAAGGCTTGTGACTAGTGGTGTGCCATAGGGACTGGTACTGGGTCCTTTGTTTGTCATCTATGTCAACAAAGTGGATGATAATGTGGTAAACTGGATCAATGGATTTGCAGATGACACCAAGATTGGGGGTGTAGTCGACAGATAGAATTTAAACAGAGCTTAAGCCATCTCCGAAGGGATCCTACCACTAAACGTATCTTTACCTCTCTGCTCTCTTTGCTTTCCACAAGGGTCGCTCCTACTGCAATTCCCTTGTCCAGCTGTCCATCCTTCCCTCCCTCCCAGCAGGTATCCCTGCAAATGGCCCAAGTGTTACACCTGCCCATTCATCTCCTCCCTCACCTCCATTCAGGGCCCCAAACCTCCCCTCTAGGTGAGGCAATTGCGAATCTGTTGATGTTGTCTGTTGTGTCTAGTGCTCCAGATGTTGCAGTCTCTACATTGGTGAGACCCATTGTAAATTGTGGGAACCGCTTCATCAAGCACCTCCGCTCCATCTGCCAAAAGCAGAACTTCCCGGCGGCCAAACAGTTTAATTCCGATTCCCAGTTCCATTCCGGCATGTGCCTGTTTTATGAAGATGAGCCACCCTCAGAGAGCAACAATTTGTTTACCAACCAGAAGGCATAAACATCGATTTCTCCTTCCGGTTTAAAAAAAAATCCCCCTCCCCTACCCCTATTTGTATACCCTACTCAGGCCTTTTACCTCTTCACCCTTGCCTGTCACATCCCCCTAGGTCCCCTCTTCCTTCCCTTTCTCCCAGAGTCCTCTCCTATCAGATTCTTTTCTCTCCAACCATCCACCCATTTGGCTTCACCTGTCACCATCGAGTTAGCCTTATTCCTGTCACCCCCGCCTTTTTATTCTGGCACCTTCCCCTTTCAAACCTGAAGAAGGTCTCGGCCTGAAACATTGACTGTTTATTCATTTGCCTGACTACCTGAGTTCCTCCAAAATTTTGAGTGTGTTGCAGATGGAATTTAATGCAAGCAAGTGTATGATGTTGCTCTTTGGGAGAACAAGCCAGGCTAGGACTTAATGATGAGTAGTGAGACACCAAGGAGTGCAGTAGAACTGAGAGGGTCATGGAATAAAGATACATAAATCCTTGAAGGTGGCGTCACAGGTAGATGGGGCTATAAAGAGAGCTTTTGGCACATTGGCCTTCATAAATCAAAGTATTGAGTAAGTAATTTGGATGAAGCTGGATAAGATGTTGGTGAGGGCTAATTTGGAGCACTGTGCAGCTTTAGTCACTTACCACCAGGAAAGCTGTCAATAAGATTAAATTATCACAGAGAAAATTTACAAGGATGTTGCCAGGACCTGAGTTATAGGAAAAGGTTGAATACATTAGGACTTTATTCCCTGGAGCACAGGAAAGAGAGGAGATTTGACAGAGGTAAAACTGATGAGTAGTATAGCCAGGGTAAATGCAAGCAGGCTTTTTCCACTGGGCTTTGGTGAATGAGAGGTCATGGGTTAAGGGAGAAAGGTGAAATGTTTAAGGGGAACATGAGGGGGGTACTTCTTCACCCAAAGGGTGGTGAGAGTGTGGAATGAGCTGCCAACGCAAGCGGTGAATGTGGGCTTGATTTCAACGTTTAAGAGAAATTTGGATCGGTACACTGGGTGTGGTCTTGCATTGATTCTATTTTTATAGTAACTGATTGCCTGCAAGAAAATAAACCTTAGGATTGTATAGGGGGAGATATAAGTACTTTGGTAATAAATGGATTTTGAACTTTGAAATTGAGCTCTTAAAACTGAATAAAGCAAACTTCAAAGGCATGAGTTGTTGGTGGTACATTGGGGAAATGTATTAAAAGATGTAACTGTAAGCGATCAATGACTATATATTAAGAAGCTTTTATAAAAGCACAGAATATGTACGGAATAGAACAGTGTGCATAATGTAGCGTCTTCATCATGTTTGGTATAGATGTTTTGGGCCATTCCTGTGTTGTTCTACTTTCACAGCACTACAATTACAGGGAAAATGCAGTGAACAAAGGCAACCCTTGTACTTGGCTTTCATAGGTTTGATAAAGGCATTTGACACAGTATACCACCAAGTTCTCTGGCATAGCCCATCATCGGGGCATCTGGGCTGCTGTATGATGACACATCAGCCACAGTACTCAGCAGTAGTGGCTCTGAATCAGATTCCCTTCACTGTGAGGAAAAGAGTTAGACCGGCTGTGTCATTGTACCCTACGTTTTGCCATCTTTATCACTACCATCCTTCACCTCATTGGCCAAGGCCTGCCACCTGAGATCCAAATGATGACCAGAATAGTCAACAGGCTTTTCAGTTTCAACCAGTTCAAGGCCAAGAATAAGGTCAGCACTGCTTCTCTCATGGAGCTTCAGTATGCGGATGACAAGACCATCACAGCACACTCTGAAGAAGTCCTCCAATGTATCCTGAATGCCTTTGCCAATGCATATAGGGCCCTAGGTCTTGTTTTGACACAGGTCAGCCACTGCCAAACCAGATATTTACATATACGGCGCTCGATAAAAGTTGATAATGTTTTTGAAGATTTAGACCACTTTCCCTACCTTGGCAGCAGTGTTTCCGCAAAAGCAGATGTCAACTTCAAGATCAAGAACTTCCAGAGTAGTGCTATTGGAGCATAAGCAAGATAGAGGAAAAGAGTCTTTGAAGACCACGGTATACAGGTCCAAACAGGTTCTATAGAATAATCATTCTTCCTACATTACTGCATGGAGCTGAATCATGGACCACCTACAGTACACACCTGAAAGCCCTGGAACAATACCACCAAAGATCCTGATAAAAGACTTTGAGGATCAGGCTCAGAAACACCAGCATACTGGAGGATGCCAACACGAACAGACAGACAGATAGGCAGACATACTTTATTGATCCTGAGAGAAATTGGGTTTCGTTACAGCATCTCCACCACGATAAAGGAACACCAACTCCGATGGATAGGTCATGTCATTTGGATGTCTAACTTGCATCTCCCTAAACAGATCCTTTACTCCTTGTTGAAGGGAAGTCAGAGAGTCCCTGGTGGGCAAAGGAAATGCATCAAAGATGACATTAAAATTAGCCTGAAGAAATCCAACATTACATCTTAAAAACTGGGAGGACATTAAACTCAGTTGACGCAATTCTTCATCTAATCTGTGTAACTCATTAAGGGAACATCCTCCTCGACTCAAGTGATCACACTACTACTATTTTATGTTCTATTTAAAGATTGAATGCATTGTTATGCTTAAAGGACTTTTATAAAAAAAAATCCAACAGGAAAATTGGTATGGGTATAGATAGTTTAAAAAAAAGTACAGGTTGACCACCGATTTTTCCCAGAAACTGATGGTTCGGCACCTCTTTTAATTTGGATGAAATTACAAGGCCAAGTATCGCTGACTTTTCATGAAACGTCTGTTAGATGATGGCAATTTAACTTGAAGGACATTCTTTGGTTCATTGCCCACGAGTGGGAGGAGGTAGAGCTTTCAACACTAAAGGTTCGCTGGCATAAACTGTGGCCTGCCTTGATGTCTGATAAAGCACCTGAAGGAAAGCTTGACGATAATTTTACAGGATTTTATGAACCAAAGGAGAAAGTAGTTCTTCATAATATGCTTGCTTATGCAAAAATTGTTACAAGACTTGCTTTCAAAGATTATAGTAAGTAGTCCTAATGAAGAAAATCTATGTGAGTGGATGATTGTCGATGACAAAACACCTGTTGTGCATCGCCTTACAGACTCAGAAATTATAGACAGTGTTCTGAATGCTGATAAAAACACTGCAAGTGATAAAGATGGCAGCAATGATAATGGAACGGATGAAACAGAAAGATTTACTACTGACAAGTTAATTGAATTGTTGGGTGATTTAATCAAATGGTTAGAGAAATGTACGTTAGTGACGGAACAAGAGCTAATGAATTTTTATTTGATGCAAGAAAAATTATACAGGGAGAGATCAAAACACGAAACAACTTTGCCTGGATGAAATGTTAAAAACGATGACTGAGAAGCAGCTTTCTTTGTAAGCACAGTAATTAATTAATACATTTAATTTTTGTTTAATTATTAATCCTTTTTAAACTAATATAGTCTATTTTTGCCATTATTATTGGGTGACCTCCTTTTGCCCAGCAAAAACTCTAATCCGACAAGGCTTAGGATCGGTGGTTAACCTGTACTGGATCAAAGAAAGAAACTGGTCATGTTAAGGGAAAAGGGAACTTTAAAAATTCAGAATCTGGTAAAAAGAAAAGGCATTGGCAAGGAAAGAGGATGTAAAGTACACACACAGTCTAACAAACGCATGACTAAACTATCTTGTGGGTCTTTGAATAGGAAAGATTAGCAAAAGTTAATGCGGGTCTCTTACAGGTAGATGAAAAACTAAAATGAGAATTAACTGAAATAACAGTTAAATTACAGTAAGAAAATGTGTGAGTAAAATAACTTCTGGGCAGAATTAGCATGGGTTTGTGAAAGGGCAATCATATTTGTCAAATTGGGTTTCAAACTAGCAGATGTGGACTTTAGAAATCCTTTGATAAGGCGCCACACGAGAGAAAACAATTAGTGTACTGGCACGAATGAATTGGTTGAAAGTCAGAAAACAGAAAGAATAAATGTATCCTTTTCAGGTTGAAGGCTGTGAAGAGTGGGTTGCTGTTGATGAGATGTCAGCTTTTCACAATCTGTATCAACAATCTGAATGAGGGGATCATGTGCAGTATAAACGGTTTGCTTTGGTGTGAAGCTGAGTGGCAGCGCAGTCTGAGAAGCGAGCAGAAAGGGTTTGGGAAGATGAAGACAAGTTAAGTAAATTGGCAAGGCTCTGGCAGATAGAATTCTGTGGAAAAATTGAGGTCATCCACTCAAGTGGAAAATAAAAGCAGAGAAACTGTTGTTTTGTAAAATAATGAGTGACGCTTACACAAGCAACGTGGGTGTCCTGCATGAGTCACTGATACAGGTATTTCAAGTAATTAGGTGGTTTGGCTTGTTCTGCAAGAGGATTTCACTACAAGAGCAGACATCTTGCTTTACTGATACTGGAGCCTCGTGAGACTGTCTGATCTCATCCAGCAAAGAAAATATGTGCAATACAGGGAAAAGGGGTAAGCAGAGGGACCAAAGCTGCCTTCATTTTTGAAAAATGAACGATGCTCTCATTACAAAATTAAAACCCTCAAAATGTTTTCCACCAGTGTCCAAAGAAATTTTAAAAAGACTCTTTGGTGACATACCGAATCTCCTCAAACATCTTAATGAAGTAGAGTTGCTGGTGTGCTGCCTTCAGTGTTGTGTCAATGCGTTGAACCCAGGATAGATCCTCTGTGCATCAACATCTCAGGAAAGCTCCTCACCCTGTCCATCCCTGACCCATCAATGACAACTGGTGCATGATCGCTCAACTTCTCCTACCTGAAGTCTGGCAAATCCTCATCTTGCAGACATTGAGTGCGACGTTGTTGTTGCAACATTACTTCACTAACTGATATATCTCACTCCTGTATGCGTCCCTGTTGCCATCGGAGATCTCACTAACAACAGTGGTGTCATCTGCGAACTTGTAGCTGGTGTTTGAGCTGTGCTTAACCATCCGGTCACAAGTGTAGAGAGAGTAAAGTGGTGGGCTAAGAATGCGGTGTGGTGCGGCTGTGTCGATTGTCAGCAAGGAGAAGATGTTATTTACCCATCTTTACTGATTGGCCTCCCTATGAGGAAGCTGAAGGAGGGCAAGAGGCCCAAAAAGTCTTTTATCCTTGAGGGGGCAGGTGGGTCTGAACTTCTAATGCGGACTGATATAAGAATTTAATATCCTAAGTGAAAAATTACACCTCTAGTAAGCCAAGTACTCTGTATTGGATTGAAATAGCAGCCTAGTCGCTACACTCAAATTTCTGCACTGAAGCTGAAACCCACAATTTCCTAACTCCAATTGTCTGAATAATATAACAAGTGGCTGCTATTAAGGCAATAAATTTTAAAAGTTGTGCTAGGCTCAAATTCTAAAAGCTGCTCTATAAAGTGTTTTTGGAATATTAGGGCTGACAGGTTATTTTATATGTTTTTTTCCCCCGTCTATTTTAGATCCAGATCTCCCACATTTCTTCCTCTGATTACACGTCTGACTATTTTGTCTTGCTGTGGAGTGATGTTGAGTAGCCTATAATCAAAATTGACCTTAACTTGTTGCACTTTTTTAACTCAAGTTTGAACAACTGACCTCTGTATTTTGCATCAGATTATTTCCTGTCTGTGTTTGATCTACTGCCCTTCCAAGGTTTGGCAAAAATTCCTGTATCTCATTTAGTGTTGACGTAGTCTTTTATTTATAAAAGAAACACTAAGCAGTTTAAAAGCCAAAATTGAATCATCATGTAAGTGACTGATCACGCACTTTGATTGCAATACATAGAGATTCAGTTCGAATAAGAACAACTTTTTCTGTCAAGTCTTGCTAGAAATTAATTGGATAGCCATAGTCTCCCATTTCTGTGAATTAAGTACCTGATTGAATCAATTTTATACTTTTTGGTTAAGTAAATCCACAGAAACATATGGGATCTTAATGAATTATTTCATGTTTATTTTCCCTTTCCTCAACTGCAACTGAACTAGCTATCCAGGAGATTGAGGAAAAGAGGAAGCCTGTGATATGTAAAAAATAAAAAAAGATGGAAGCATTCAGTAAATCCATTGGCATCTTGAAGAATGGTTAATGTTTCAGATGAATGATCTTTCACTAGAACAAGGAAAAGTTGGAAATGGAATGTTTTAAGTTATAGAAGGAGGTGTGAAGAAAATAAAAGGAATATTTCTAACATGATGAAGACCAAGAGACCAAAGGGCACAAGAGATGGCCATACTACTTGCGTGGAGGTAGTAACAGTGAGTTAACTGCAACTGATCTGCCTGGAGAAGATCCTAACAGAGGAGGTGATTGAGCAGAGAGGAACAATAGTTATTCAATAGATGAGGTTACGGATGAAGTCATTCAGTTGGTGACACAGGACAAATTAGGACAAAGTCAGCATGGTTTCTTTAAGGGAAAATCTTGCCTGACAAACCTGTTGGAATTCTTTGAGGAGATTACAAGTAGGATAGATAAAGAGAGTGCAGTGGATGTTGTATATTTGGTCTTTCAGAAGGCCCTTGACAGGTGCCACACATGAGGCTGCTTACCAAATTAAGAGCACATGATTTTTACAGGAATGTTACTGGCATGATTAGAGCATTGGCTGATTGGTAGGAGGCAGTGAGTGGGAATAAAGGATCCTTTTCTGGTTCCTCTGTTCCTGAACTGCAAAGATCCTCTGTCTGTAACACTCACCAGGAACCTGCCATTCTCTGTGAGGTACTTGGTCTGTAGCCTACTGAGACTTAGTAATTCAAAAGCTCATCCAGATGCTTCTTCAATGAATTCAATTCAAGTTTAGTTGTCATTCAATCATACATGAATACCACCAAACGAAACAGACCCAAGGTTGAAAACACAGTACCAACAATCATACACAGCACGGAGCACACGTACAACGTACAATATAGCAAGAACCGAAAGGTACAAGATATAGCCATGTGATTTTAAAAAAGAAGTGTGCTCTCGACCCATCATTGCCGAAACCTGCAGTCGACCACAATATAGTTTGTCATCTGCCAAACGATCACAGGGAGCAGCATCGACTCGAACCTAGATGCTGCGTCACTCTGCCCTGGGTGGATCGCATCGGCTCCAATGCCACAGGGGTCGGTGTTGGGACTGCTTTTTATGCTGTATATCAATGATTTAGATAATGGAATAGATGACTTTTTTGGCAAGTTTGCAGATGATATGAAGATTGGTGGAGGGGCAGGTACTGTTGAGGAAACAGTCAGGCTACGGAAGGACTTAGATTAGGAGAATGGGCAAAAAAGTGGCAAATGAAATACAATGTTGGAAAATGCATGGTCATGCACTTTGGTAGTAGAAATCAATGTGTGGACTATTTTCTAAATGGGGAGAAAATCCAAAAATCTGAGATGCAAAGAGACTTGGGAGTCCTTGTGCAGAACACCCTAAAGATTAACTTGTAGGTTGAATCAGTGGTGAGGAAGTTAAAGACAATGCCAGCATTCATTTCAAGAGGTCTAGAGTACAAAAGCAGGGATGTGATGCTGAGGCTTTATAAGGCACTGGTGAGGCCTCACCTTGAGTATTGTGAACAGTTTTGGGCTCCTCATCTAAGAAAGGATGTGCTGGCATTGGAGAGAGTCCAGAGGATGTTCACAAGGATGATTCCAGGAATGAAAGGGTTATCATACGAGGAACATTTGACGGCTCTGGGTCTGTACTCACTGGAACTGGATGAGGAGGGATCTCATTGAAACCTTTTGAATGTTGAAAGAGCTAGACAGAGTAAATGTGTAAAGGATGTTTCCCATGTTGGGAGAGTCTAGGACAACAGGGCCCAGTCTCAGGATAGAGGTCCGTCCATTTAAAACAGATATGGAGAAATTTCTTTAGTCAGAGGGTGGTGAATTTGTGGAATTTATTACCACAGGCAGTTGTGGAGGGCAGGTCATTGGGTGCATTTAGGGCAGAGTTTGATAAGGTTCTTGATTGGACACGGCATCAAGGGTTATGAGAGAAGGCCGGGGAGTAGGGCTGAGGAGGGGAAAGAAATATCAGCCATGATTGAATTGACTTTATTTCTTACATCTTTCACATACATGAAGAGAAATTTTATTTTCGTTAAGTCTGCATCTGAATGTGCAATCATAGTAATTTATAATAAATAGAACAGTCGACGTAATATGGAGTACACTCAAATCAGCATGAGTTCATCAGTCTGATGGCCTGGTGGAAGAAGCTGTCCCTCTGTTGGTTCTGGCTTTTATGCTGCAGTATCACTTCCCAGATGGTAGCAGCTGGAGTAGATTGTGGTTGGGATGACTTGGATCCCCAATGATCCTACTGGCCCTTTTTACACACCTGTCCTTGTAAATGCCCTGAATCATGGGAAGTTCACATCTACAGCTGGGCTGTCCGCACCACTCTCTGCAGAGTCCTGCGATTAAGGGAAGTACAGTTCCCATATCAGACAGTGATACAGCCAGTCAGGATGCTCTCAGTTGTGCCCCTGTAGAAAGTTCTTAGGATTTGGGGGCCCATACCAAACTTGCTCAACTGTCTGAGGTGAAAGAGGCGCTGTTGTGCTTTTTTCACCACACAATTGCTGTGTACAGACCATATGAGGTCCTCGGTGATGTGGTTGCCGAGGAACTTGAAGCTGTTTACCTTCTCAACCCCAGATCCATTGATGTCAATAAGGGTTATCCATCTCAGTTCCTCCTGTAATCCACAACCAGCTCCTTTGTTTTTGTGGCATTGAGGGAGAGGTTGTTTTCTTGACACCACTGTGTCAAAGAGATGACCTCTTCCCTGTAGACCACCTCGTTATTGTTTGAGATAAGGCTAATCAATGTATTTACATCAGCAAATTTAATTAGTAGTTTGGAGCTGTGGATGGTGATACAGTCATGGGTATTCAGGGAGTAACGGAGGGGACTCCGTATACAGCCCTGAGGGGCTCCTGTATTCATACTCAGAGGGTTGGAGGTAAGGGAGCCCACTCTTACAACCTACTTGCAATCTGAGTTCAGGATCCAGCTGTGCAAGGCAGGGTGAAGGTCGAGGTCTCTGAGCTTCTTGTCGAGCCTGAAGGGAATTATGGTGTTGAATGCCGAACTGTAGTCCAAGAACAGCATTCTCACATAAGCATCCTTCTTCTCCAGATGTGTAAGGACAGTATGTGGAGTGGTGGCTATTGCATCATCTGTCGGTTGTGTCAGTAGGCGTATTGTAGGGGGTCCAGTATGGGTGGTAGCACGCTGCAGATTTAACCCTTGACCAGTCTCTCAAAGCATTTGCTTATTATTGAGGTGAGTGTGACAGGATGCCAGTCATTCAGGCATGTTACCTTGGGCTTTTTTAGTACAGGGACAATGGTGGATGTTTTGAAGGAGGAGGGCACTCTACACTGGGAGAGGGAGAGATTAAAAATGTCAGTAAACACAGCTGCCAGTTGTGCCGCGCACATCCTGAGTACCTGCCCTGGGATGCCGTCCGGTCCCACAGCCTTGCGGCTGTGCACTCGTTGGAAAGATCTGTGTACCTCGCCTCAGAAATGACGAGGTTGCAGGTTGTAGAGGTGGCTTTCCTCGGAGGCTCAGAGTTAGCAACAGCAAACCGAGCATAAAAGTGATTGAGCTCATCTGGGAGAGAGGCTGCGACGTTGGCGGCACCACAGCGTTTGGCTTTGAAGTCTGCGATGGTATGCAGCCCTCGCCACAAATCATGTGTGCTATTCATTGTGAATCTTGACTCACTCTTGTCCCTATATTGTTGTTTCACAGCCTTAATAGCTTTGCGCAGATCATAGCTGGTTTTCTTCAGCTCTAGCTGATTGCCAGCAATGTAAGCTCGATGTAGTGCGGTAAGTGCTGCTCGCACAAAACTATTGATCTAGGGTTTCTGGTTCGGGAAGACTCTGACCGACTTCTGAGGGACAACATCGTCAGTGCACTTCCGGATGAAGCACGTGGTTCCATCGGTGAGCTTGGAGACATCCTCATCGTGGAAGACATTCCAGTCAACATCATCATAGCAGTCCTGCAGCATGGAGGCCGATTGGTCGGACCAACAGTGGACGGTTTTAACTACGGCTGCCTCTCGTTTCAGCTTTTGCTTGCATGTTGGCAAAAGCAAGACTGAAGAGTGATCTGATTTTCCAAAAGCTGAGCAAAGGAGAGTTTTGTAAGCATTGTGGAAGGGAGAGTAGCAGTGGTCAAGTGTGTTATCTCCATGTGTGCTCACCTGGATGTGCTGACAAAATTTTGGAGAGACTTTTGTCAGTGATGTTCAATTAAAGTCACTGACGATGATGAAGACAGCCTCTTGGTGTGAGGTCTCCAGTGTGTTGATGGCCTCGTACAGTTCCTTGAGAGCCAGGTCAGTGTCGGTCTGTGGTAAAATGGTCACTGCTGCGATGATAACAGCCGTGAACTCCCTCAGCAGCCAGTAGGGTCTGCACAGCAGCACCAGGTACTCCAGGTCTGGGGAGCAAAAGGATTTGAGTGCATGCACATTCTGGGGGTCGCACCAAGCTTTGTTGACCATGAAGCATACCCCTCCTCCTTTACTCTTCCCAGTGAGGTTTCTCGGCCTGTCTGCCCAGTACAGGGAGAACCCAGGGGGCTGGATGGCATGATCTGGTATCTCCTCCGTCAGCCAGGTCTCCACAAAGCACAAAACGTTGCATTCCTTTGCTTCCCGCTGATAGGAGATTCTGGCTCTCAGTTTTCACAGCTTGTTATCCAGGGACTGAACATTAGCCAGGTGTATGCTAGAGGGTGGCGGTGGATTTGCACGCTGCCTCAGCCTCACCAGGACATCGGCACTTCTCCCTCACCTCCAGCGCTTCTTCCGAGGTAGTGGCGGTGTAAGAGATGAGTCTTCCGTGGATCACACAAGCAGGGGTTCCCAGAGTAGCTAAGGCGGCACACAGTGGGTAAATACCATCTTTCCGATGTCCAGAAGGGTCAGTCTATTTTATCTGATGTGCCTGTCAGCGACTTGAACAGAAAATGCAGACTCAGTGGGTAAATGGCCTAATTCTGCTCCCATGTCTTATGGTTTTTTGATCTTATGGATTTTGTTGACCAACTCTGCCAGCTTCATCTGGGATGATGCCTGGGCATGTCTAGTCCAGTGGTATCTGTACCCCCATCAGGAATGACCAGTCAGGGGGAATGGACATCGAAGGTGAAAATGCCACCAGTCTAGACACGCCTTGGCATCGTCCCCAATGCAGAGTTGGCCACTGAAATGCGGTTAAAATCGATGCCTGTTCCCGGCTGGAGGCCTGATGCCCTAATTCTGCTCTTGTGTCTTGTGGTCTAAATACTCAACAGTTTTGGTAGCAGCTGTGGCAAAAGAAAAGGAACTGTTGATGTTAGAAGTTTCATTAGACAGACCAGTTCTGTTACAAAGTGGAAAGGATGTGTTATCTGAAATTTTTTAAAAACTGGGGACAAAATGATGAGGGTATGGCTGCTTCAACCGAACAATGAGAAGGGATGAGATGAATGCAGATATTGCAGCTCCTGCCCTCGCATATAAAGGTGCCATGGAAAAGGATCCTGTTGGAGAGGAATTACTGTGGAAGGGTCTCAAGTTCAAGTTTATTGTCATTCCATCAAGTACACGTTTACTGTCAAATGAAGCTACATTCCTCCGGACCAAGGTGCACAACACAGTATATATAACGCTCACAACACATGAAATCATATTGCCACAAATGACTTGACAAATAATAAGGAGCATTTATGGCATGTTCAGACTTTAGAATGCCATAAAAGTAAATCGTATCCGATCATGACATTATGTTGAAGTTAATAAAACAAATAGCTGAACATCTGTTCAATATGGCATGGAAAGTAAGGATTGTGGAACAGTCTTGACTGAAAGCAGAGCAGTGGGGAATAAGACAGAAATGATTGGAACCCTGTCAGCTTGGGTGGAAGGATATTATGGATAAGAAAAAAATTAGCCATTTTGGAAGAATTGGTGTGGAAGATTTGATCAGAATTAAGTACAGTAGTGCTGCAAAAACTGGGGTCATGAACAAAGACGGTCAGGATAGATTGCCATCGAGACAGGCTGCAAACCTTTCCTCTGAGATAGAGAACTTGGAGAAGGGAAAAGTTAGAGATAAATGTGGAAACAAGATTACGGTGGAAATTGGAGAGCAATGAAAATGAAAGTTTCAAGTTCTATGCAAGAGCAGGAAACAGCACTTAAAAGACATACTAGAAAAGGAGGCAAGGGAGGATAAAGAAAGGACTGAAATGAGGGCTGTATCACACAGAGACAGATGTAACTTGAATCCTTACACAAACCTAAATCTACACACTCAACTGGAGGAAGTGAGTAAAATTAAAGGAGAAGTTATTTAGTGAGCTAATGACTTTGGAGTATTGGCAGTTTTTGGGTTTTTCAAGGAGGAATGTGCATCTGTCTAAAATGCAGTGATGTGGTAAATTGGAGGTTTCAAACAACTATGTGTATTTACACTTTGCTTGCGTGGTGGGGAAGGGTCCATGTGGAGAATGCAATGGAAGATGCCAAGATTGTAATTCATGCATGGGTTTGCTTATTCAAACTATTTTGCAAAGAAATGCAGAAGTTTGACTTCTGGAACTGAAGGCAACTAACAAAGCAACAGGAAGTTTGAGCAATTTTAGTATTAAATATTGCTTAAATATGCATGTGATAGTTAAGAGGAAGTGAGCTGCTATCCATCTTCAAGGTAACATTTTTTCTAAACATAAAATTACCCATGAGTAAAAAGTTTCTACAAACTTATCAATATCAAAACCACTATTCACAGGCTGCTTGCGTCACCTTCTTTTACATAGGCAAGGCAATAGATTGATTCATTTTCAAAAGACCAATACTATTCATAAGAAATGTTATTTTAAAAAATGAGTAAAATTCTTACCATGTGTCTTGTAACTTCATTGCAATTGTAGTATTACATTTTCGCTCAATATCCATTATAAGAGTTTGAAAGAAGAGCAGATGAAGGCCATGTGGCACATGATCTGGTCTGCATTCAACATTCAGGCATTTCCCTTAGCTAGATGGGAACTTCATCAAGGTGTTACCACCTGACTTTCAAGGGAATTTGGGAATGGTCGGGGTTACTGGAGAAAGCACACATTTATGGTTATAAATATAACTACTTTGCCTTTAAGTTGAAACCTCTGCAGTAAAGCACTGTTTTGAACCTCCAGAGTCGCATTTGAGTGAAGTTGATGCTTATTATATCTTGACATGGGTTTCCGTTTAAACTATTTTCACACTTCCCCATATCATATAAGTGAATCAAATGTTAATTCTTCCTGCATAAACGATTACATTTTGGAAAGATGATTTTAATAAATTCTTGTAGTTTTATTCTGGATGAATAATTTTTTAAATTGTATAATAGGAGAATGAGGAGAGATTGGACAGAGGTATACAAAATGATGAGGGGTATAGATTGGGTAAATGCAAGCTTTTTCCACTGAGGTTCAGTGAAACTAGAAATAGATGTTATGGATTAAGGGTAAAAGATGAAATGTTTAAGGGGAACATGAGGGGCAACTTCTTCACTCAGGTCTTTTAAGAGACTCTTAGATAGTACATGGAGTTTAGAAAAATACAGGGTTATGCAGTAGGGAGATTCTAGGCAGTTTCTGGAGTAGGTTACATGGTCGGCACAACATTGTGGGCTGAAAGGCCTGTAATGTGTTGTAGATTTTCTATATTTCTGCACTGTTTCATGAACTGTAAAGATTGGAGATTTAAACATGAGTCTGTGGTTAGGATAGTGCATGCATGTATGTATCTAATTAATGCTTAACAGTATTCCCCAGTTAACTGGGGAATTCTCTGAAATTAACTTGTACTCCAAACAAAATTTGTTTATTCCCATGTCCCAAATCTTTAAAAAGCAGAATCCTGAAAGTACAGATGGTTTCTTGGACAGATTGTGACACATAGATCATTTGTTATGCTGTAAATCTCGTAAGTGTTTTGAGTAAGATTTTCTGTGTACATTTTTCTATAAAAAATCTTACAGAGTCATAGAACACTACAGCGCTGAAACAGACCTTTTGGCCCATCTAGGCCATGCTGAACCATTTAAAACACAAAAATACAACTGCAGATGCTGTAGATCAAAGAATACGTACACATCGCTGGAAGAACTCAGCGGGTCAGGCAGCATCCGTGAGAAAAGAGTAGCCAACATTGCCAAATAGTAGCCAAATGTTGGCTACTCTTTTCTCACGGATGCTGCCTGGCCTGCTGAGTTCTTCCAGCAATGTGTACATACTGAACCATTTAAACTGTTTACTCCCATCGACATGCAACAGAACCATAGCTTCCCCCATACCCCTACCATCCATGTAACCATCCAAATTTCTCTTAAATGTTGTCATCAAACCTGCATCCATCATCTTACTGGCAACTCATTCCACACTCTCGCTACCCTCTGAGTGAAGGGTTCCCTTTCATGTTCTCCTTAAACATTTCACCTTTTACCTTAATCCATAACATTTAGTTCTAGTTTCATCCAACCTCAGTAAAATAAGCCTGCTTGGATTTACATATTTCTCTGCAATATTTCAATCTTATTGACATCTTTCCTTTTGGTAGGTGACCAAAACTGCACTGCAATACTCCAAATTAGACCTCAACAACGTATTGTACAACTTCAACATTATATCCCAACTCCTGTACTCAGTACTTTGATTTATGAAGGCCAATATGCCAAAAGTTTTCCTTATGACACTATCTGCCTGTGACACCACTTGCAAGGAATTATGGATCTGTAGTCCCAGATCCCTCGGTTCTGCTGCACTCCTTAGCTCTGTACCGCTCACTCAGCAAGGCCTACCCTATCCTCCCAAAGTGCAGAATCTCACACTTGAATGCATTAAATTTCATCTGCCATTTTTCTGCACATTTTTCCAGCTGGTCTGGATCCCATTGCAAGATTTGATAGACTTTCTTACTGTCCACTACACGCCTAATCTTGGTGTCACCTTCAGATTTGCTGATCCAGTTTACCATATCTCATGCAGATCGTTGATATAGATAACAAACAACAACACACCCAGCACTGATCCCTGTGACACTCCACTAGTCGCAAGCCTGCAGTCATCTACTCTCTGGCTTCTCCCACAAAGCCAATGTCTAATCCAGTTTACTACTCATCTTGAGCACCAAGCAATCGAACCTTTGTGACTGACTTTCCATGTGGGACTTTACATGAATATTACACCCAGTATTAATGGCTGGATTAACAAAAACATTTTGATGAAAATGGAAAACTCTTTGGGGCTCCAAAATTTCTATATAGTTTTCCTTATTTCCCAATACAGAATGTTTATACAGGATATTGTCTACATATTTTAAAATATGCATAAATAATGTAGATTGAATCAAGATATTCATAGTCATACTACACAGAGACAGACTCTTGGTCCCACCATATCTATGTTGCTCATCATCCACCAAACTGCCCCATTTACTAGCAGTTCACTTCTGTACCTTGGTGATGGAAGTGCTTGTCCAGATACTTTCTCAAGGTAGTATATGGAAGCATAAATTTACTATGATTTTTTTTCTTTTTATATCATCCTGCTACATTTAAGATTGCAAACAAATTTGGGTTGAAAAAATGTTTTTACTCCTTTTCCCCTCTAACATTGTTATTCCTCATTTTAAAACTAAGCCCTTTTTGACCTCTATTATAAGGGGAAGATGCCCCTCCTAATTTTGTAGTCCTCTAACAGATTTGCCCCCTGCCCTCCTTGCTTCCAACAAAATCCCATTAGATTTCTTGTCATAGCTGAGACATTTCCATCATAGGCAGCATTCTGGTTAATCTTCTCTGCACACTCTCCAATACTCTCCAACACTCTCCAATACTCGACCTGTGATCTAACTAAAGTTTTAGAAAGTAGCACCATGCCCTCCGTTCACTTGTACCCCTTCTAATGAAGGCCAGCATGGCATGTGCCTTCACTATTTTACCTATGCTGCTATCTTTAGGAATTTAAAGGTCACCAAGGTCCTTTTGATCCTCAGTACTCTTTGGGGCCTTATCATTGGTTCTGTGTGCCTTGACACTACTAGACCCACCCCCCCCCCGCCCAAAAGGCATCACTTCTCACTTCTGATGGGTTAAGTTCCACTCAATTATCCTGTTGATCAATATTGTTCTGTAATTTAAGATTCCTTCATACTAAAGAGGCCACCATCAGCTTTTGTGGCATTCTAATTCTGAATGGTTGGGTGGGTGATATAGAGCAACAAGCTTACAAAAAACATGAACAGTTTAACTTTTGTCCTGTTGCATTCACCACCTTCCTCCCACCTACTGTCACAACTTTTCCATGCCCATGTCGAGATATTAGCAAAAATAATTGTTTAATTTTTAATTGAATGTCAGATCAAGACTAAAGTGGATACAAACAAATTGGAATTTTGTTGAACACATTATGTTAGCTACTGATCCTAATCAAATTGAATATTGTAGCTTCTAATATTAAATCGTCCTACAGTTTTAATTTAATTGAATTCTGGCCTTGGTGTTGGTCTCCATAGTCTAATCATCCATAATACCTTCCTTCAATATTCACCTCTCAGACACAGATGCAATCACTTACCAACTGTGCCTTCATTTGCCAAGGCCCTAGCTCAGCTCTGTAATACTCTCAACTCAACTCTCCACTTCTTTCCTTTACGGCATGTCTTAATACTTACCTTAATGGCCAAGCTTTTTCTCGTTTCCTCTGGTAACTCTTTTTATATAGCGGGATGTCAAGGGTATGTTTTTTTACTCAGAGAGTGGTGAGTGCTTGGAATGGGCTGCCGGCAACGGTGGTGGGTTTTTTAAGAGGCTTTTAGATAGGTACATAGAGTTTAGTAAAATAGAGGGCTATAGGTAAGCCTAGTAATTTCTAAGGTAAGGACATGTTCAGCACAACTTTGTGGGTCAAAGGGCCTGTATTGTGCTGTAAGTTTTCTATGTTTCTATGTTTTTATATATATATCTAAATATCAGTTCTGTTTCAATTTCTCTTCTAAAAGTAGCTACAGGGACATTTTCTTTTGGCGGGGTATCTCAAAGCAAGTTTCTGCTTCTCTTTTCATTCAGACCGAAATTGAGAATAATCATTGCTTAATTAACTACTTAAGAAGTGAAAGCAGGATCCAATTTTTTTTCATGTTTGCCCAAAGCCCACACAGATCCACAGCACATGCAAGCTGTATATATTCCTGTTTGGAATATGTTTGTATCGGGTTCCCTTGAAAACCATGTGTTTTTTTTGTTTTAAAACCAGTATTTGGCAAAATGGAATGTTAAAAATAGTTGGGAGGGAAATAATTTTTATATAATTGTTAAGCTTTAAGAACAGCTGGATATGTTCCCTTGGATAGTTCAGTAGGAGTTTTGTATTTCTTTAAACTCATTCATGTTGGAATGGCGAGCCCATTGAGCTTGCTACAGGATTCACTAAGATCATGGCTGATTTGATTTCAGACTCAACTGCACATTCTCATCTATCCTCAAGAATGTTTCACCTCCTTATTTATCAAAATTCAATTTACCTCTGCCTTACTATTCAGAAACTTGGCTTCCATCACCTTTACAAGGAAGGGTGTTTTGTAAACACACGAGAACCTTGTGGGAATAACTCTCATGTGAATGGCTCACTTGCACTCTCCTCTCCCTTCCCCTCCCCCATTCTAGATTCTCCAATGAGTTAGTGACTTCACCACATCCACACTGTCCAGATCCATTGGAATCTTGTATGTTCCAACCCAGATATTATAGAGTAGAATCAAATTCAAAACTTAACTAAATATTCAAAATAATCAACTTTTATGCATGTAATAATATTGGGTCTGTGGGTTTTTCTTAATTGTGAAAGAAAATACTTGTGAACTAAAGGCCACAAAATTGGATTATAATCATTTGATGCTTTTTTCTGGAAAAGTGATTCGGAGTTGGTAAAGTTTGGTGCACAAGAGACTGTAAGTGCTGGAATTTGGAGCAACAAAATCTGCTGGTGGATCTCAGATTAAACAGCATCTTTAGACAGAAGTGGAATTATCATCAATTCCTTCTCCTTCCACCCCTTTCCCCCCCCAATAGAGGCTGCTTGATCCACTGAGTTCCTCCAGCAGATTGTTCTTTGCTAGTGAAGCTGGGTGCCTGTTTTTGATCTGCATCAAAGGAGAGTTTCTATGGCCCCAATGGCCTTGTCAGAGTTCTTCCTACGTTCTGAGCTTAACTTTTAAAGTACATAGACCAATGAATACTATGTTGATTCTTTCCCATGATTTTTAATTGAAATCCTTTAAACTACAAAACTTATTTAAACTTAGCAAGCTGCCTTAATGTTTCATTGATTTGGTTAAATCAATCTAGAAAAATAAGCATCTGAATCACTGCTAAATACATGAATCTACAATAAAACAAATGTCCTCTGTACTTTATTGTTTAAAAATCTCAGGAGGAGGATGATGACAGTGATTTGGGGTACTCTGCTGGCTTACTCATGCTTATGACAGCTGTTTTACTCCACTTGGTAACTTCATTTAATTAGCAGAAAAATAAAAGTAGTGTTCTATCATTGACATGAACAAGTTTTCTGTTTGCAGCATGAATGATTGTAACCCACAATGCACTGAGATAATAAAATTTATTTTCGTATCAAACAACATTACAAAGTTGCTTCCTCAGCATCTAACTTATTTACACTCAGGGCAGGGATTAGGAAGAGGGAGTCAAACTTTAGATGTAGCTTCAAACTCTTGGGAGTTGCATTTCACATTCTTTACCAAGAGGATCTTTCATATACATTTCAAAAATCGAGAGATCTTGATTAATACAGGCATGGCATAAGTTAGTGTTTAACATTTTTTTAAATAACACTTGAAGTAGGCAAAGCCTACAAAAAAAAGTGGCTTTAAAAAAAAATGTTTGTGCATGTATAACTGGCTGCAGTGATGGGAACAAACCTACAAAAGTCAATTAACTCTTTCCATTTGCACAAGAGTGCAGTGCAGCAATATGGAACAGATCTGACTATTCTGTACTGATTTAATTTTACACTTTAATTAGAGCCAGGTTAGGCAAAAGTGTGCTTAAGAGTTTCCCCATGTGCAACCCAACATTATGTATTTATTACTTCTCACAGGTGTGGCCAATTTCCTGTACACTTGGAGCAACACTTGGATTCACTATCAGTCTTGTCATCGCGCCTTTATGGATATACTGGAACAGGAAGCACCTCACTTACAAATGCAGATGATTTCAGCAGTTGGTGATAGTGCTGTAATATATTGGTTAAACTAGCTCTATTTTGAATGGCATATGGGCATTCCGCAGCATCCAGCATTACATTTTGTAAAGTGTTTACTTGAATGCATGTGTTCCAAGACTATATATATTTTTCTGGAAATCCTTCAGTTATTTTCTTTCTTAAAGAGGGGAAATAAAATATGTAGCTTTTGCAAATGAAATGACCCCTGAGAATCTTAACATTGTACCTTACCAGGAAATAGATTCCTCCAGATGATATTTATTTGCTGTTTTCCCCCACCTCCCAGCCCCAGTCTCTGGCTAGTACAAAACTTGTGCAGTTTGATAAATCTAGATAACTTTCATCTTTAGCTGCAATGAACGCATATGTAATACAAGCTCTTATTTTATATTTGGAGGGATTTTCACAGTGGACTAGATCAACCTTTCTTGTATCCTCATGTGATCATACAACAGTTTATACATCTTGATCCAAGTCTTTTTTTCAAAACATTTTTCTTTGGAGTTAGAATAGCTATTATGGCTTCATCAAAAACAGTCTTCAGTCCTTTTTGTGTTAATGCTGAACACTCCACATAGCAATATGCCCCAATCTGTCAGATAAATAAAAGGAATTGGGTTACATTTTGTAAAATTTTGAAGTTGCAGAAAAAAAACTTGTTCTGAATGTAAATATAAAATTTAATCTATAGAAACTACTTGCGTTATGCAGCTTTTTGTTTTCCTTAAACTTCAAGCATCTGTAGTTTTGACTTACCCCCCCCCCCCCACCCCATCTACTGAAGGTAAATCCAGTACTTTGGGAGTCGTAGAAAAGCGCAGCACAGAAACAGGCTCTTCAGCGCAACTAGTCCATGCTAACTCATTTAAACTCTCTACTCCCATCTATCTGCACGAGGGCCCCTAGCCTTCCACACCTCTATCATCCATTTACCTACCCAAACTTCTCTTAAACGTTGAAGTTGAGCTCACATGCACCACTTGCATTGGCAGCTCGTTCCACACTCTCACAACCCTCTGAGTGAAGAAGTTTCCCCTCGTGTTCCCCTTAAACTTCTCACCTTTCACCCTTAACACATGACCCACCCAACCTCAGTGGAAAAATAGATGTTTAATTAAAACATTAATTTCTTTAATTTTCATCTAGGCTTTTTTATATGCAAATGTAGTGCTCAGACCGTATGTAGGATAAAGTTTGGACAGCTAGAACACAGCCTGTAGTTGAATAAATACCAGTGTCCCTAAGCCAGTTCAAGAAGCATGCCTTTGTAAAAGCTGTCACCCAAGGCTTTTGTAGCTATACACAAAATCCTGGTTCCTGAGGATATATCAGCCATGTTCAAAAGCTGAATTAGATTTTACTCTACCAACTTGAAAACTGCAAGTACCAAATTGCAATCAAGGCAAAATGAACCCAAGGAATTTGAGTTGTGTGTGTGGGGGTTCAGGAGGACGGGAAAAGCAAGTGTCAAGAATCCAAAAATCACCTACGATAAAGTCAAACAGAACTAAAGCACTTGCTTCTCCAATTTTCATCCTGGCTATTTTATATGCAAGTTTAGTGCACAGATTCCATACAGGATATAAAGCTTGGAGAGATGGAACAAATTATATGCAAGGATAAGGAGATATGTTTGATAAATTTTGGAAAGAATTTAGACATTCCTAGAATGAGTCTCTACGAATATTTTGCCTCTTCCTGGAGCTGCTCATGCATCTATGATCAAGTGGATCGAACATTGCTCAAATTAAATGGATTGTTTATGTTACTTTGTCCATTTTTAGATGCAGAAGATATAACGGTATGACAATAATGAGGCACGTTCTTTCACATAGCACCAGTCCTGAATCATATTATTCCTGCGCTGTATTGCAGGAATCTCAGCTATAGCTAATGGCCTGGCTTTCAAACAGTGGAGTCTTTTTGATGAAAGTGGAACTTATTTTAAAAAACATATTTAAGCAAAGCAAAACATTTAAAAGTTGAGTCTTTCAAAAACAGTAAGATGGACTTCAATTGCAAAAGATACACATGAAATATTAAATCACTAATATTAACTGGAACAATGTACCCCCTTTGCCAGTTTCTCTCCTTGTTCTGTAGACACGGGCTTTTCCTTCATGGTGTTTAGCCTAGTTAAAGTTCTTGGGTCATCGCGAAGGTCAATCTGAAAAACAATCCATTGCAATATTTGAGTTTGCAAGTTGTCAAACTCAACTTGTGTTGAACAGTTTTTCTAAAGTTTTCCTGTGGTGATCTGCAGTTGTCCTCCACTTTGGATAGCCAACTGTGAATTCAGTACTAGCAAATCTGATGAACAAAACCCAAATCTTAAAGCACAGTAAAGTTTTACACAAGCTTAAGGAGAAGATACTAGGTATGACAAAGGTTTGAGCAATGATGTTTACACAACTGATGAAAAGAAAATGGGGAACATTTTGGAAGAATTACAGTTCTTGGCTTCTAGGGTGATGAACGTTCAACTGTCAAAACATTCAGTTCTCTAGTAGATGCCACAGTAAAAATCAGAATTCCCTAGATTCTGAAATTCATTGAATTGTAAAGATAGAAAGTTGACTTGGGGACGGGAGTCAGAAAATAGAGAACTACATACCGATTTGCCCAATAGTATTTGTTGAAAGTGGCACAATATTTCTTTTAAAGTAATTAAATCATCTGAAGTCTCAAAGTGTTATCAACAGGAAATTATGTTTGACAAACCCAAGTTTAAGGAAGTAAGCAGTAGTGGAGACAGCATCTGCTGACATGGCACATCCAGATTTTCAACAGGCTCTTCTTAAAATGAAACATTTGCAGTGTAAGAAAAGGCTTACAGTTAACAAGGGGAAAGGACTAGTTAAATAGGTAATTGTAAGAATGGATGAGTAAACTGCAGGTTAACAAGCTGGAACTAGTGAGGCACCAGAAAGAATCAGTGTTGGGGCCCCAGCTTTTTAAAATACTATCTGCAAGATGACACCAAAATCACAAGAACTAGCAAGCGGTGAAGAAAATATAGCTGTGAATATGCTAAACGGTAATACAGATTAGAGAGTAGTAGGAATAACCTCCCACTTCCTCAAGGATTACTGGTAAGAGTGTAGGCCTTTGACAAGATCACTACAGTATGTACTACACACACATCTGCTCTCACCCCATCCTCCTGCCACCCCACTCAGGATAGGGTTCCCCTTGTCCTCACCTACCATCCCACCAGCCTCCGTGTCCAACATATAATTCTCCGTAACTTCCGCCACCTCCAACAGAATCCCACTACCAAGCACATCTTTTCCTCCCCACCCCTCTGCTTTCCGCAAGGATCACTGCCTACGCGACTCCCTTGTCCACTCGTCCCCCCCCATCCCTTCCCACCAATCTCCCTCCTGGCACTTATCCTTGCAAGTGGAACAAGTGCTACACCTGCCCTTACACTTCCTCCATCACCACCATTCAGGGCCCCATATAGTCCTTCCAGGTAAAGTGACACTTCACCTGTGAGTCTGCTGGTGTGTTATACTGTGTCCTGTGCTCCCGGTGTGGCCTTCTATATATTGGTGAGACCCGACACAGACTGGGAGACTGTTTCGCTGAAAACATATGCTCTGTCAGCCAGAGAAAGCAGGATTTCCCAGTGACCACACATTTTAATTCCACATCCCATTCCTATTCTGATATGTCTATCCATGGCCGCCTCTGCTGTCAAAATGAAGCCACATTCAGGTTGGAGGATCAACACCTGATATTCCGTCTGGGTAGCCTCCAACCTGATGGCATGAACATTGACTTCTCTAACTTCTGTTAATACCCCTCCTCCCCTTCTTACCCCATCCCTTATTTATTTATCCCCCCCTTTTCTCTCTCTCTCTCTGCCCTTCTCACAATCACTCCTTGCCTGTTCTCCATCTCCCTCTGGTGCTCCCCTCCCCTTTTCTTTCTCCCTAGGCCTCCTGTCCCATGATCCTTTCCCTTCTCTAGCTCTGTATCCCTTTTGCCAATCAACTTACCAGCTCTTACCTTCATCCCTCCCCCTCCCATCTTCTCCTATCATTTTCGATTTCCCCCTCCCCCTTTCAAATCTTTTACTATCTTTTCTTTCAGTTAGTCCTGACGAAGGGTCTCGGCCCAAAACATCGACTGTATTTCCTCCTATAGTTGCTGCCTGGCCTGTGCGTTCCACCAGAATTTTGTGTGTGTTACAGTATGTACTGTATATGTTTACTACTATACAATTAAGTCTCCTTTTTTGCAAGTGTTAACAGTACAGGCTTTTCACTAGTTACTGAAAACAACTCACACCTCTGGCATTGATATCTCCAATGCAATAACAAGCTTGCATGTATTTTTCAGCTTGTCAAACCATACGGGAACTTGCTACCCTAGTGTCCCACACATGGGAGAGGGCTGTCCATATGAATGACAGGTAATAAGTCAGTAGATAACAAGGACAGTATTTAAAGTATATTAAAAGCAGGCATTTGATTATTTGTGGGGACTCTATTTTGCCTTAAAGGAGTGATCAAGACTACCAGCATATACATTATACTGTTCAAAAGAATAAAAGCAGACTATAGTGAAATTAGGTTCTATTTCCCCAAGATGAAAAGTCTGAAACTACAGGGCACAGCCTCAAGATTAGGGATCAAATAAATTGGAGATGAGATACTTCCTCTTTAAAGCAGTAAATCTTTGGAAATGTATACCTTGGGAGTTAGGAGTGCTCAATCTTTTCAAATGTATTCAAAGCTGAGATGAATTATTTTTTGACTGCAGGAAATCAAAGGATATGGTGAATTTGACATCGCGGTCAAGATTCCGAAAAGATCTTAATGACTGATTGGTCCTCATCCTTAAAATGAAAAATTGTATTAGAGTTTCATTACTGATAGAGACTTTATTGATCCTAAAGGAAATTACAGTGTCACAGTAGCATTACAAGTGCACAGATATACAAATATTAGAAGAGAAGTAAGGAAGAATTTTAAAAAGTTACCTCAAAGAATCTAACAGGAGGGGGTCATCACTTCCCTGGCTGCAGGTTGACTCATTATAGAGCCTAATGGCCAAGGGTGAGAATGACTTCATATAGCACTCTTTGGAGCAGCACAGTTGTCTTAGTCTACTACTAAAAGTGCCCCTCTGTTCAGCCAAGGTGGCATGCAGAGTTATTGCTCAGTTATGCTATAGTTCAATATGTTCAAATCGTAAACAAGGTAAAATTGCAGATGCTGGAAATCAAACTAATACACACACAGGCCAGGCAGTATCTCTGGAAAAGAGTAAACATTCAACATTTTGGGCTGAGATCCATCAACAGGACTGGAAAAGAGCTGAGAAATCAGAGTAAGAAGATGGGGGTGGGGGGGAGGTGAAATAAAGAGCTGGTAATTTGACTGGTGTACGAGATAAAGGGCTGGAGAAGGGGCAATCTGATAGGAGAGGACAGAAGGCCACGGAAGAAAGGGAAGGCAGAGGAGCAGCACTGGGAGGTGATGGGCAGGTCAGGAGAGAAAAGGGACTGGGAATGATGAAGTGGGAGGAATTACTGGAAGTTCAAGAAATCGATGTTCGTGCCTTCAGGTTGGAGGCTACCCAGACAGAACGTAACATGTTGCTCCTCCAACCCGAGTGCGGCCTCATCATGCTAGCCGAGGAGACCATGGACTGACATGTTGAAATGAAAATGGGAAGTAGAAGTGAAATGGGTGACCACCTGGAGATCTGGCTTTTTCAGCCAGATGGAGTAAAGGTGCTTGGTGAAGCAGTTTCCCAGTCTACATCAGGTCTCAATGATATGACTCCAGACTCACAGCTTAAGTGTCGCCTCACCTGGAATGGTAGTGAGGGAGGAGGTGTAGAGGCAGATGTGGCACTTGTTCCACTTGCAAGGACAAGTACCAGGAGGGAGATCAGTGGGGGGTGACGAATGGACTGGGGAGCGATCCCTGTGGAAAGCACAGGGATCCTGTTAGAAATGGCTCCTATGATCTCCCAGTGGCTATCCATTTCAAATCTACTTCCCACTCCCATTCTGGCATGTCAGTTCATGGCCTCCTCTACTGCCGCTGTTATCTGTGCACAAACTGCAAACATGGTCATAGTCAAAATTGCACTGCTGCTTGTTAAATATTAGATGAAGTCACTGAAATACCTGTATTTTCACTAAAAATCAAGCACATGAAATGAAAGTAGTGTCTGTGAATCATAATCAACTTGGATTTTAAAGAAACAGTCGGAAATCAAGTTAGATCCCATTGCTTCATTAGTATATTTAGACCCATCAAAAGAGTTTATGGGAAGTGGAAATTGTTCCTTTCAGCAGGGAAAAATACTATTTTTACATACAAAGTTGTCTTGAAAGAGCAGCAACTGGAAAGTTGAGAGTGCGTTGAGGAGTAGAATGGTAGCCTAGCACTATGACAGCACCAGTGACCTAGGTTCAGATCTGCCACTATCTGTAAGGAGCGTGCATGTTTCCCTGTGGATTTCCTCCAGCTGCTTAGGTTTACTCCTACATTCCAAAGACATGCAGGTTACTAAGTTAGTCACATGGGTGTAATTGGGTAGCACAGGCTTGTTGGGCCAGAAGGACCTGTCACTGTGTTGTGTCTCTAAGTAACTTTTTTAAAAAAAAGGGATTTAGATATAGGAAAACAAATCAAAATCATCTAATCCCTGGAAGACACCCTTCAACACCACCATTCCTCGCCCACTTCAAAGTATGAAATCTGGTTCCCCACTTTCAAATGAACATGTACTCTGAATTATCTGACTATGAATCAGCTTTTCACTTTAAATTTAAAAGTTAAAAAGAAACTGTTCTTCATTATTGCAGTATTTGACAAAATTAACACTAAGATGCAAGTTCAATATGAACAACAACAAAATCCTGTTTAGTATTTCTTTACAAATCTGTTAATAACTATAATATTGAATTTCTTTATAACACTTAAATTTGACAGCGTTAAAACCTCCTGTCTCTGTGCCCTGTCTTTATCAGAAAAACTATAAAGCTCCTGTCATCATGAAGATGGGAACAAATGATTTCATGCTAATCTAAACATGAGGAAATCTGCAGATGCTGGAAATTCAAGCAGCACACACAAAATGCTGGTGGAACGCAGAAGGCCAGGCAACATCTATAGGGAGAAGTACTGTCAACGTTTCAGGCCGAGACCCTTCGTCAGTGCTTCTTCCTATTGATGATGCCTGGCCTGCTGCATTCCACCAGCATTTTGTGTCATGCTAATCTAATTAACTTCAATGTGTTCTGGATCAAGCCTGCAAATATGAATCAGTCACATACATTTTTGAAGCATGATTGTTGAAAGTGATTACATATTCCAGAATTTTGAAATGATGATACAACACTCTAGTGAGTCATCTAAAACAATCAAATAAAGTTAAAATCAAAGTAGTCAGGAATGAAGAATAAAGTTCTTATTTCATGTTTTGGAAACTTGCTACATAATGCCCAGAACATCACATTTAAAACTCAGCTCAGGGTCTGATGACAGGCAGGCATTTATGCAACAGTTTCTTCTCTAGTTATAATTAGATGGTCTCTTTACAAAAGTAAACAAAACTCGCATGGTGCTAGAATGCCCATATATAGAAAAATGATCCCTAATATTTTATCACAAGTCATTAATGTGAGAAGTTTGTGAACATTGTTTGACAGTGACTAAGACTGCTGTAATCCCATTCTTTTGGAAGAAATTTGTAAACAGAAAGAATAAACAACACACATTTATCCCAAATGTGACATAGAGTCAATGCATTTTTAGCGATGATAGTGAGTGAAAGGGGGATAGCTTTACCTGCTTAAAATCAATTACATGAAGCATGCAACCAACAAGCATTAAAATCAAGACACAAATGAGCTTCAAAATTGAATACTGACAGCACAATATTGCTTGTCTAAATAGATAATACACACAATTTAAGTATCTTTCTCCTATTTTGGCACTCTTTAATTTTGCTATATTGCTGGAAATCTGCAAATGCTGTAAATACTGAGCAAGTTGACTTACTGAGTTCCTCAAGCATTTTCTGTGATACAAATTTCACACTACTTCAACTTTCGTGATCATTAATATCCCACTGCATTTCCACAGACTAAATCATGTTTTGTCACATTGCTATTTTCTACAGGTTTTATTCATTGATAAGGCATACAAGTTGCTATTATTTTCAAAAAAATTGAAACATTTAATATGAACCATTTCCCATATATTTTAAACGTCTATAAACATAGATGTATTAGCATATCTAAAACTTAATTACATATTAAATTGACACTGAAGGGGAAAAAAATAACAATTTTATTGTTCACAGATTTTCAAAATACTCATCATTTGGAGTTAGAGGAAGTGATGTGGCTGCCAGGAGATAATAGCTGGACTAAGCTGAGCTTGAAGATCTAAAGTGATTCTCTCCCTCCCCCCCCCACCCCCGTTAGAACTGAAACTATCACAAGTCTTTCAAGTGAAGAATAAAATAAGATGCAGATGCAGATTCAGAACTAGGAAGTGAATTACAAATAAATGTGGGGCATTGACCTCCAATGAAATGTACCTTCCTGACCATTTGGAATTCATTCCTTCCCCCCCCCCCCATTAAGAAAGTGAATCTCCAATTCTTTGGATAGTGATGAAAACAAATTATTAAACACCAAGCCTTTTTTGTCAATTTATGCTTCATTGCTCATTAGCTTAAACACTGTTTGAAGTGTGGATTCCTGAGGGTTTCGAACCAAAATGCTTTTGCCTTTGATTGTTAAATATCCTTGGGTCAAAATCTATAACTGAAGTCAAGATGTTTACTAAAAGATAGTTAATTAAAAATTCCAAATGACTAGGCAACAGTTCCTAAAGAATTGTACAGCAAATCAATTTAAATATCAATTATCTACCTATGGGAAGTTCATTATTCAATTCAGATACTCTTCTTTGCATCATTTCTTTACCACTTTAAGCTATTTTCTTGCACCATACACTTAAAGCAATGGAAAATGATCTGGAGGATGAAAAAGGCATAGCTTTGAAATGATAAAACATGAAAAAGAAAAGATAGCAGGACTAATTCATCCCTCCAAAAAAAACACTACCTCCGAATTTTTAGTTATCATTAGCAGTTTCACACAGGAATTGCCCACACAACAGTTCTGTTAATGAATCTCCCACATGCCTTGATCTGCAAATGTGTTAATGTTTATATTTTTAATTAGTGCAAATTAGAGGCAATATTTTGATTAGAGTATTTTCACTGGCACTACTTAATGCTGAAAACAAATCTTCTCACCTTGATAAATATTCATGTGTCTAAATTTGAGACTAAATCTGGTACACTGTGAACCTGGTACAACACAAGCCTTTTCCAGCCCTTCAAATAGTAGCAAGCTGGTGGTTAACTAGCTCTTCATTTAAATAATTACAAGCAAATACACAATAAAGTAACTTTTTCCAATCAGGAAAGAACAAATACATTACCAGAATCTCCAAAAAATACTGCAGTTAGAAATATTTTCTAAGCAACTAAATACACTACAACTTTGTTATTTAAAGCTTAGAAAATATATTTCAATTTCTATCTTTAATTATCTTTCAATTTCCACCTCTTCTTTAGTTTGAGATCTGCAAAATTAAGCACAGTTCAACCATAGAGTCATAGAGCTGCACAGCTTGGAAAATAAGACCTTTGGCCCATCAAGTTCATACTATCAACTACACATTTTAAATTAATTTTTCATTCATCCTTTTGTATTATTCCACCATTCTCTATAACTCCGTCCCTGGATTATAAACTAAAGTTACACACACGTTAATTTACTGTTGCCAAATAATCTACCAATCTTCAAGTCCTTGAAAATGCAAGAGGAATCTAGAGAACTTAGTGGAAATGGGTAAAACAGGTGGTTGAAGCTGGTACACCTCCACATAGATTGCACCAAGATCAGTAATGAACCCAGGATTCTGGAACTGTAAAACAGCAGCTCAACTCAATGTGCCTACTGTGCTACCCATATATAAACCAAACCCTATTCTATTTACAACTGTCAAAGATCATTTGTTTCATAATTTGGGGCAACTGGTAAAATATTTTGAGATGTTAACTTGCCCTTTAAATGACTAATTCACAAACTAAAAACTTATTTCCATCTCAGAAAGGGACTATTTTGCTATTTGCATTCTGCCAATAGCAAATCTGTTTGGATCTAATATAGTGAAAAGGTATTTGCATATCCTTTAAATTTGCTTCTACTAAATGCAAATGTTTATGAAAAGATAATCAAAATCTAAATGCAAAGCAGGATGCATACATTTTCAGGTGTCCTTTTGGGCCTGGAATAGCCTGCAGCCCATTCGAACAATAAGCTCAGGACCATCTAGAAACTAGGGTTCTGTATTAATAAAAATTATTTGGTTGAGTTTCTAGAGTAGGTTGCACCTAGCATCATAAAGGACAGAAACCGGTCCTTCAGCCCAACCAAGGTGTAGTACCATCTGCCAGAATTTGGCCCATAACCTTCGAAACCTTTCCTATATCAAACTCTCTTAAATGTTATTGTACTGGCTTCATCCACTTCCTGTGACACTTAACTCCACATATCACCAATCAATGCCCTCTAGTTCTTGATTCCCCAACCCTGGGGAAAAAACAGAGTGCATTCACTCTACCTATTGCGCTTCAGGATTCTCTACACTCTAAAGACCATACACATTTGCTTACTCATTTGATGAAAAATGGTGGGCTGCTTTCCTCCTGAACAATGGTATGAGATTATCTCACAACTTTAGGATTAGAACAGATGACAAAGACAAAGCCTTCAGGAATATGATGAAGCAATATTGCTCCTGAATCATTAAAGTTGCTTGCTATAAAATAAAACAGCTAACTTTTCTTGGTGTAGATAGCATGTGAAAGCTGATCCACCTTCTGCAGCACAATTTCTACCTGGGTCTCAATGAGCACCTTCCGTGTGGAACTAAACCCTAACTAAGGTCATACCATCCATAAAATTGGCACAATACAGGCTAAATTATGTCTTTCAAATTAAAACTTCCAACCTAACACTTTCCCTTCAAATAATTCACAAAATGTTTTTAAAATAATGCAGATTGTGCAATTTCTTATTTAATAAGGCAGCTTGAATCTACGTGCACATCAACAAGATGTCAAGATTCAAGTTGCGTTGATAAGCAGCAAATATACATCTTTAGGTTAACCACCTCAACGTAATATAAAAAAAATTATCACCAAATCTCTCAAAGTCACCGTTGATCAGAACCTCAAGTGGAAAAGTAGTATGGCTGCAAGATCATATCAGAGTCTAGGAATTATATGACTCATGGTTTATTTCAATATTCCACTAAAGTCTTTATGTTATTCAAAAAAGGCACAAGAACGTGCAGTAATAATCATTTTAAGCATCACCTTTGACTACATAAGCATTCCAAATTGACCAGTATATCAGTTATCTCCAAAAACTAACATTTACTGAGAGCAGCAAACAAATGAGATCACCAAGTCATCAACCCTTGAAAATACCTCTCATTGGGAGGTCCCTTGGGATCAAGGGCAACTTCCTTCTACTAAAGTGAAGAGTTGAAAATGCTATTGCATGATTTCTCTTAATAAGCACCGGTGGTTGAACAGCAGCTGCCAAAAGATCATAAAAGCAAAAGGTTTCAGTCCATGATCAAAGAGATTCAGGGTGACTGGAGACAGGAACTGCAGTAGGAACACACATATATACACGCGCGTGGACACACACACACACACAATGTCTATTAACATCTTCCACTCCATCTAAACTGCATATCTCGACAGTGGAATCACCAGTGGATGATGAAATAATACTGATGATGGAATAACAATTACACTGGGAATTCCTGGGAGAATGCACTTGCCCAGAGCAAAGCTTACCTACCAGGAAATCAGTACCATTGTTCTGGTAGTGAAGCATTCCACAGGAGGCCGATTTACAGTAAATTAATGCATTTATAATTTTGTCAAAAGCCCTTTGAAAATTCACAGAGATAAACCAATAATTTGATACAAAACAATCGGAGTAACAGAGCACAAAAATGACTCATCCATACCTATGAAGATGCCCATCTAAACTAGCTCAAAGTTTGGGCTCTATGGTTCTAACATTTTCCTACCCAGCATTTTCTTTTAGTATCTTACTTTTTCTTTTAATGTTACAAAAGCTCCACTATGGAATCTCAGTTATATTCCTCAACATCACCTCCAACCCAATATTTTCACTGAGGCCTAGTAATTGCACGTCCTTAACTTTGTTCACTTCAACCCTACCTAAGCTCAGCTTCTGCCAAAGCTTCAACCATCTTTTTGTTTCCTTTACAGCTAACCTCTAAAGTTCTCTCCCAGATGGCCTCTAATTTACATTCTCTGTGAATTCAAAACTCTCCCTTGTTTTGACTACTGACATTCCCTTTAGTCAATGTATCAGTGGCAGCCACGGCAATCCAATTCACATACCGGCTTTTACTCCTGTCTTTCTTTTAAATCTTACTGCAAATATACATTGTGATGAACTTTTGATCACATCTCCTATTGTGTCCAGAGGTTAACTGAAATCAAATTCTGCAAATTATCCTGGGATGCTTAAATATGTTATAAAATGTTATTCAAATTCAAGTTGTTGCTGTGGCCTTTATAGCTTTCCCTGTACTTTTAATTCTTTACTCTCCTATTTTACATCACTGTTTCTTTATTGTCAGCAAGTCATAATTCTTAAAGATTTTGTCAATATTATGAGAGTACTTTTGTTTCATAGAGTGCAGAGGAGTGGTTTAGTTCAGCAGTAGTTTACCTCAACCACTGACTTGAGCGTATTTATGGATACTCCAAATCCATACAAAACTCGGTGTCTGTATGGAAGAGGGTGTTCAATTTCAAGTTTAATCATCATTCAACTACTCATGAATACGGCCAAACAGAAGAGTGTTCCTCCAGGGCCAAGGTGCAAAGCATGTTACCAACAGCACACAGCACACTGCGTATTGCATAAATAGCACATATGGCTACGATAGCAGAAAAACACAATCACAAAGGGAAAAAAAATTATAGCCCATTGGCATGGCCTGTAGATGAATGGCAAGTTGTCCTGATCCACCTTGCTCTTCCACCGAGCGAACACCAAGGAGAGCAGCACGAATATGAGGGGCCAGCAAAAAGCTGTGGGTTCCAGCGTGCCAATAGTACCCTCCCACACTGCCTCCTATGTCACCACCCCCCGGCCAGCTACAACAGGTGACCCCAATCGCATGATAGCCTAGTCCGCGCTACAGCCAAGCCATTGCAGCTCCCCTGCTGCCGGTCTCACTAATGAGCCAGAGAACCGGACTTGCAGTGTTCTACATTACCAATGTCCATTGGGAGTCTTGTGATCACAAGACAATCAGTCGCACTGCCTTGCCACAACTCCAAGCGACAGCACCGCAAGAAACACAGCTCTATAGCCACTGAGCAACTTGCTGATGGGGCAGAACTGCAAACATATTGTTCTTAGTACCCAGCAGTGGCCTGTGATTGTAAAAAAAAATGATGACACCTTTGATTGGACCCAGGATGGCAGCTGCATACTGATGTATGGAACAGGATAACTTAGTGGGTGAGAACATGGTAGATGGAATATATTGAGAAAAAGTGAGTTCACCCACTTCAGCACATGAAAAGAAAAGCAATGTGAAGACTGGGAAACACTGACATCCAAAGGAAACCATGTGTCTTTGGTACACAAATCAGTGGAAGTTAGCATGCAGGTGTAGCAAGCAATGAAGATGACAAATTTCACATCAGCCTTTATTAAAAGGATGAGTACATGAGTAAAGTTATTTACTACAATTAAATAGGACCGTGCTGAGACTGCATCTGGAATATTAAATATGTAAACTTAAGCTTTATTAAAGAACAACACACACAAAATGCTGGTGGAACACAGCAGGCCAGGCAGCATCTATAGGAGAAGCACTGTTGACGTTTCGGGCCGAGACCCTTCGTCAGGAGAAAGGAAAGATTATCTTTATTAAAGATAAGCTTTATTTGTCACATGTGCATTGAAACATCAGAAGTCACTTTGAAATGTGGCTTTTGTGTCAAATCAGCAAAGATTGTGTAGGGCAGTCGGCAAATATTATCACTCTTCCACCGCCAACTCACTAACCCTAACCCATATCTCTTTGGAGTGTGGGAGGAAACTGGAGTTGCCCAGAGAAAACCTACGCGGTCACGGAAAGAACGCGCGGGGTCCTTACAAAGAAGGATGGGAGTCAAACTCCAAACTTTCATCTGACACACTATATAGCATTGCACTAACAGCTACCCTACTGTGTCATCTAACAATATGTTTCAAATCTTCTTCCCAAAAATAAAAGGATATACTTGCCTTAGGAGGGTGTACAATGAAGGTTTACTGGACCAGTGCCAAACATGGTGGATTTGCCAAAGAAAGAAAATTAATACACTAGAGCCAAATTCTCTAGAGTATTGAAAAATGAGAAAAGGTCTCACTGAAATGTACATGATTCTTACAGGGATTGACTGGCTGAATATCTTACCAAGGCAAAGGAATCAAGATCCTAGAATAAAGTATAGGCCATTTAGAATTAAGAGGAGAAATGTCTTTATTTAGATGTTAATGATTCTTTGGAATTCTCCAATTTAGAAGTTCAGCATCCAAAATAGCATTGTCCTATTGCTCTAAGGTAATGTTATCACATGGGTGGAACTGCACAAATCCTGCCACTCAACAGCTTGGAAAAAAAACAAATGGGCAACTGGTAAACTCAATGCCTGGATTTGCCAAATTGTCCTGAATGTTTCGAGTGACCTTGGCATTCAATTAAAACATTTAAAACCTGAAGTCACTTGTTCATTTCAAAATAACTAACAGCAAATACTGTAACACTTTATTTTGCATTCTGTTACTGCTTTTTGCTTTGTACTACCTTAATGTACCGACGTGCGGAAATGATTGCATGCATGGCACACGATTTTCATTGTACGCAGTACATGCGACAATAGCAAACTGATTTACTAAAATATTAGAAAACACTGATTCAGAAATTAAAGAGGAAATCCTGGAAACATTTATTGTTTCAAACATTTTCTGTTTTTATATTCTTAATTTAAAATATTAAGTTATCATGTTTTTAATCACTCTCATGCAGCGATTCAAATAAATGAGTTTGTTATTACTGCATCAATCAGCACAGGGAACAGACTCCCAGAGCCGAGAAATTGAGTAAGTTTATGCTCTGCTTCTGGCTTGATAGGAGTGCCTCATCAGAGCACAGAACCTGATACTGTGACTCAGCAGCAAGTTTGTGATTTCCACGTCTGAACAGCTGGAGGTTTATCAGATACTACCTGCTGGCATCTCTCAGCAAGTTCCGGCCCATTATAGAGTTACAATAGATTTTAAAAAAAAAACAAATTGAAGCACGCTTCATTCTTCCAAATGATGCAGAAACAAAATGCAATTCAGATAAAGAACAGAATACCTTGCTATTGGTTGGTTTCAAGCAAAAACAAGTTTCACCTTTAAAGGCTCAAACATCGAGTTATTATTATCTTGCTATTTAGTTAAACTAATTGATTGTTTATCCTGTTAGAAGAGTGAAGTATATTTGGTTATTTCCCAGCTTAAAAAACTTAATAACAGCACACTCCTTAGTCACTTTTTATTTCTCCCAGCCTACTGCCCATACCATTCAAGACAGCCAGCAAGAGATTACTATAGTCACCATAAGCATTTCAACTTTCCTCCATTGCTGCTAATAATAATTAACACATCGTAAAAGTATTGCTTCAAACCTTAATTTGTTAGAGCACTGCTTCTTGGCAACTCCCCATTTACCTGGAAGTGTGCTGCTCCAACAGTAAACATGAAGCCTGTTGGGTGTCCCATCTACCTCTGTGGCAGTAGTGTGCATCATCTACAGACTATTCCATGGTTACTTTTCCAGACTACTCCAAAAACAAAATTCCTACCCACAACCTCTAAAACCATGAAAGGTAAGAACTTCAAGCATTGGAGAACAAAGTCATCTGCAGATTCCACTCCAAAGTCGCACTCCATCCTGCTTTGAAAATGAACCACCGTTTTTCAGTGTCTCTGGGGCTAAGTCTTGTAGTACCCTCTGAGCTACCTTCACTAGAAGGAATGCAGCAATTACCTTCCCAAGGGCAATAAAAATGTTGGCCTTGCTGGTGATGCCCAGATCTCAAAACCAAGACGTTTTCACCATAGAAAAGACCACATTTAATTCTCCTCTTTGAAAACGGATACTACTCTGAGTGATGTGCCAGAATTTAAGGACCACCTTCTAATCCTCACTTGTCAGGTTACCAGCATTGCTCAAACTCCGCAGCCTCTGACTTAGAAGCAGGAATCCTCTTACTAAATCAAAGATTCCCACAGTAGGTTGCACTACTGATATTTACAGTGTGATTGGCCTTCTTAAAGTGCTTGTTGTCTAATATTGTGATATTCAATTAAACACTGACACATAGATCACCATTAATACAGAGCAACTCACATATAACATAAAACAGAGAACTAACTTTGCATTAGTCATGCATCAATGTAAATAACATTGCACATCTTGCCATTTAATTTTGTTCAGATAGGCTTGAAGTATTTCCAAACTAAACTATCCTTATCCCACAACAAATTCAAGACATTTTTTATTTCAAATAATTTTCTGTCACCAGCAATCATCTGAAAACAAATGGTTAAAATAATTTAACTAAGAATGTGATTTCTTTCTTTATATAATCGCTACAGCACTGGAAGCCATTTGTCCCAGCAAAGCCATTCCAACTTTAGTATAACTATCATACCAGTTCAAATCCCATACACTTTCTCTAATGTCCCACAAATTATTCTCTGTCAAATGCCCATCCAATTCCTTTCTGAAGGCCCTGATCAATTCTGTTTCTACCACTTTTATAGCCAGTGAGATCAAGATCATAACTTCTCTGAATGAAAAAAAGATTTTCCTCATATCTTCCTTTTGAAATTTACTCCGTTTTAAATTTATTTTCTCTACTTCTTGAACCATCCACTAATGAAACAACCTTAGCCCACATAATACAATCTGCTAAAGTTACTAAAGGATAAAACTTTGAGAATTAAATCCAACAAAACAAAACCACTAAGGTCATGGCACTGTTGAAGATTCTTTGTGCGTCAATTTTCATATCTGCCACATTAATCAGCATTGCATCTTTAAATCATGTGAAACAAACAATATGAAGTATTAAATACATTAACAGAGTTTTGGGTACTCAAATTAGCATATTTTTTTCTTTTCTCAGAAATGTATTTATATTATAACTGAGGTTACATTTTATACTTCAAATGGGGTTAAAAGTATACTACCATAGGTGTTCACACTGAGCATTAACTATTTCCAATTTTCCATTCCCTCCCCCAAAACTTTTTGATCTGTTAAAGTTGTGCAGCCCAGGATTTAACTAACTGCCACAAATGTGGCTTCATGTTTCACTAATACATATTTGAAGAACAGCAGCTCAACAAAGGTACGTAACATTGAAAACACCCACAAAAGTAAATGCCTGGTTCACTACATCTAACACTGATTCTTTTGTGCTAAACGATGAAGCCAATCCAGTCAGCAAACCAAAAACATCTGGTTGGGAGGTCAAACCTGTTAAGTAAAGACATTTCACGTTCCGACTGCCAAACTCAGGGGAAGGGAACCCAAGATCTACTTTAAGACTGAAAATACCTATTGATCTATGTGTAACAAAGCTTGCTTTTCCTTACTATTTTCAAACATTGAAGAAATTTTCACAGAACAAGTTATTTTATGTTGTGAAATTTCTGTACCTGTGTTCCAACTAACAGGAATGGAACATTTGGTGCATATTCTTTAAGTTCAGGGACCCACTCTTCCCTCACGTTCTGAAATGACGCTGGATTCACAACCGAGAAGCAGATCAAGAAGACATCAGTCATTGGATAAGACAAAGGTCTCAGACGGTCATAATCTTCCTGTGAATGAAGAGTAGTTGCAAATGTTATGTAAAGGCCAAAATACACATTGGGAAATGTAAACAGTGTCCATCTTTATGGATGATAAATGACAAAGTTACATATTGATCTTACATCAAGAGGCTCAATACACAGTACTCTTTCTCTTCACAATACAGCTGACCTGCATGAATGAAAATTAAGCAATTTGACTTAAAATAAGTGGGATATATATATGCATAAAAAGTACAAGTTAAATAACATAAATTATTGGAGAACAGATTCATTTACACCTGAAAAGTTAATTATCAGATGTGAGCTATTTTGCAAGCCGCAACAACCAATATTGACTAAACAAGGTTTGTGTCTAATATCCTAGCAAGTTTTTTCATGGCATTAAGAATCCAATGTATGGTACACAGAAATTAATACAACAACCTTCTCCTACAATCCAGCTTTAGCAATGCTTTTTTTTGATCATCCCTCCCCTGAAAAAAGAAATCAGAAGAACAAGAATTGTTTCAGGATTATTCCATGTTGTGGCACTATTAGAAACCAACCAGCTGAAATGCCTAATTTAGAAAAGAAAACCAGGAAATGAAACAGATAAGCAAATCAAAAGAAACCATATGATAATATTTGAGCAGTGTTGCAACTAATTTTCATATTTAATAGTGTTAAGTGTTAAAGTATCTGGAGAGATGGAACACAGACTCTCTTAATTTACCCAGGTGTTTGATAAGAATAATACAGTATAACAAAAAATCATTGTTATTCCAATCAAAGTAACATATATCATTTATAAAATATACGCTACAAACACACAGAGATTGGGGTTGCAATGACCACTTTTCACAAGTTGGTAACTTGATATCAACTAGAAATAAAGATAGCTGATGTCAGTGCAAATATTAAGCAAATCATTTTTCCAGTGGACTTAAATGAATAAAAGTCATAGGCCATTGTAATGCTATTTTCTAGATTTGAAGTACATCCTTGAAAAAATTTATTCTTATAGTGATACACAAAACAATTCTAGTAAAAATTAAATCAAATTTAAATCATACAATGAATACAGCTTAGAATATTTTTCAACTCATAACATACATACAACTGTACGTATTTTTAAAAAAGAACCTTTGATAATATGGACTATGTAAAGTTCCAAACCAATGTTACAGCAGCTTGCCTATAAAGTTGTCGATTTGAGAGTTCTTATTTGCTATTGAAAATTATAACCCAACATAATTAACAACACAAATCTTACATTCAAGGGACAAATTAGGGTGTGGTGTAACATTTCCTATCCTTTCATGTGACTCAAGTTGAAGAAGCATGATGAAAGGTCTGAAAGAAAAACAAACCAAATACAAATCTTCCTCCAAGAACATCAATTAATTTACACTTTGTATCATTGGAAGCTGCTGAGCAAAGTGAATCTGAATTCATTAGTTCAACAGTTTTGACAAGTAATTGAAGCTATTGCAACTCAAATGTAATAAAGCACACTTGGGTATATAATTTAGATGTCAGATAATTCAAAACATTCCAAACTGCACGTAGAATTGCTAAAAAGTAATACGAAAGAAGAGAAAAAGACATTTAATTAACTTACAGGGTAGATTAAAAGCAAGCTAAGCATATGCTGTATCATTCAAAGACAGACATTCAAAACCCTGCTCAGAGGCTTAACATGGGAAAGTATTGAAAAATAAAACCTTATATTTATAGGCACAAGGTGGCTCAGAAACTTAGTGCACAAATGTAAAAAATACATTAATATGGTCTAACATAGTGATTGCTAGTTTAATAATATTTTTACCTTCAGGAGAAAACTCTACCAAAGCATATATAAATTTAAAGTTGTTAGGTTACCAATTGTAAAGCCATTGACCATCTGTTGCTTTCATGCTCATAATCTTAATCATGGCAGGGTGAGTCAATCAAAACCATCTGCATGACAAAAATAGATGGAGAGCATGTGTCCTACAAATATCAAAATGTCAATTCATAGATGGCTTGGGAACGAATAACTTATGAAGCAAGTTTTAAAAAGCATAGAATGTTTGAGCGGAAAGGAATTTATCGTCTTAAATCCAAAGGTAGTATACATTTTAAAGTTTTATGCAGAAGCAGATTCAATTCTCAATAAGATTTTGAATTCAGCTGATTTGAAAAGTTCCTTGAAGATTCTTTTTGTGGGGTGTTATTTCCAGGATATAATATCATTTAAAAATTAAAGAAAGCACTGTAACTCCCATCTACAATTGTACAATCTAGCACTAAGTGAGAACATGCTTTCTGCAGATGTTGGTGGATCAGAATCCAGTTTCAGCAGGAAACATTCTCTTGAAATGCATGCAGTTGTAGTTACAATTTTCTACGTTGCAACCTGGAATAATTTTAAAGAACAGTAGGGGTAGAAAGCAAAAGAGAAAACAAGTTTCTGCTTCTTTACATTAGTAAATCAACATGAACTGAAGAGAATTAGGTGAATCAAAGTGAAACATAATGGAATTTTAACTTGGGAATTATTTATTGAACTCCTTATGCTTTCCAAAATCTTACACTGATTGAGAAATCTAATTTGTCTAATCAGGCCCTACTCAAAACAAAAAATTAGCATACTATTAGATCAAATAGGCATGATTTTATTAACTGTGCTGTTCAAATAGACACTTCATTGTGCACAGTTTTAAATAATAAAACTTATTTAAATTAGTGCACACTATTGAAACTACTACATGATGCAAGGTTTCAAAATACCATGCGATAAAGTTGATTAGCTCACAACTGAAGATAATATATAGCCTTACTTGAAAGCTCAAATTTACTACTAAATAATGATAGTCAACTGTCATCTTGGTTGTCACAGTCACAAATTAGGTTGGATAATCTAGCTTTGATGTTTTTCCTGCCTCTTAACTATTATTTTAAAACATCATAATCCAAAACAATTTCAGAATGCAAAGAAATGAATTGCTTTATCCGTTGACTGTGCTTGCTCCAATTATGTTGACAAACAATAAACACAAATGTGAGGTTGTATATAGATTAGTAACTACTGCAATTGAGCACATAATAACCAAAACTAGGTAATATTAGTCTTACAGTGATATGAAATAGACAGCATTATCTTTTTCTGCTAAGCAAATGCATTGTTGTCATCAGAGAAACTATGATGTGTCTCTATTAAAAATGACTGAAATCAAAATGTTAAACCAAGCTGATTTATTGAGAAGTTTAAACCCCCATCTTAATATACTGGAACTTTTGAATCCATGTTTATTTGACTGGCCAAAGGCCAGATATCTCCCTCTTTATAAGGCTTCTGATATGTTGTGGAGTATAGCACTTGAGTCTATCTTTCTCATTTCAAGGTGACTTAAAATGGAATTACATAAACATGTATATTTGAAGTTCAAAATTCTGTACTTCAAAACTATATGTTTATCTCTTTATGTTACAACAGAAGTCTGTTAATTGGATCAAATTTTGATCAACCATTTCAAAGTCAAAATAAATTTATTATCAAAGTATATAGATATCACCATATATTACCTTGAAATTCATGTTCTTGCAGACTTTTACAGGAAAATAAAGAATGCCTGCATTTCTTTATTGCTTATATTTAGAACATTTATTTTAAAAACAATATTTATATTAACTTAAAATTTGGAAACTATACCACTTAACATTGAACAAAAACTGCAAAGCACGCACATCAGCCAGCTCAAAGATAAGGCAGTATTCAGAAATAACTTATAAAATTATAACTTATTCCCTGATTATAAAGAAGTATTGACCTACTGAAAGTTCTATGTAAGCATAACTGCGTTTACTTTTAATCCAAATGGGCATCTCTGCAGATATCCAAGTAAGTTATATTTTTGCTGCCAAAACATTATTTAAATAACAGCATAATATGTTCATAGAACTTGATTTTTAAAATATGACACAGAACCAAAGTTAATTTCTGTGTAATAACATAAAATCTATTTGGCAGTTATTACTTATTTTGCCATTAATGATATACTGTACTGACATGCACATTACATAACTTTTTGACCTACCTTTGGCAAACTATAACACACCATCAGGAAAAATGGCCTTTACAATAATTGTTTTTGTTTAAGTTCACCTGCCAAGACCTCTTGTACATAATGAGTTGCAATTTCCTAGAAGCATTCATGACTTGGATGCATTTTCCTTCTCACTTTTAGCAGAAAAAGATTTTATACCACAGACTACAGGAGGTGCAAACTAATAATGGGGCATCTGCAAATAGTCTGTAGCCAATGAAATTTAATGATAGAAAAAGAACAAAGCAAAGGAGAGGGAAAGACTTGCAAAGAAATATTGTTACGTTAGAAACAAAGCAAGAAATAAATGAGGGTAAAGCAAGTCTGGATTGGTTGAGAGCTGTGAGAAAAATACTGAAGCATTTTAAACTGAAAAATAGCCTGTGGAAACAATTTAGCTCCTTCAGTACTGAGCCTCTGCGATTGTAACTGATCTGTTTCTGGATCTCCAAGGTTGTGTATCATTACGTGAACTTCAACATTAAAGGGTCCTTATGCTGTGAAATACCACCCGTAATGTTCCACAAAGAACTTAATTTGTACTTATGGCACAAATCCAGCAATATCTTGAATCTCCTGGGGAGGCTGTCACTGAGGTCTGGTGTTTTGAGAGGCTAACAACGATTTATAACTCTCAGTCGGTCCCTTCTTTGCCACAGACTGCTAAAGCTGAGGAGGATTATGCTCTAGTGACACTATTTGCTTTGAACTTACCATTATATTTCCAACATTTTTGTGTAACTGTTTATATCTTTGCCAGGAGTACAACTTAAATAAACCATCCCATAGGGAATTCTAGCCAAAGAGAAAATTTAAAACGGCATTCCCCAGATAAAAGCAAATAGCAGTCATAAAGTCATCAAATAATTATTATGGAGTAAAATGCCTCCATTTTAAAGTACATGTATCTTACGCCACGTACAAGAAATATTCAAACACTCCTTCTTTTCCTGAAATTAGACTTTAAAAAAAGTTTAAAAGGTTCAGCTCACCTGTCCTGCAGTATCATAAAGTCCAAGGAGATATTGTTTACCTCCCACTGTGACAGTGACTGTTCAAACAGGAAAAGAATGTACATTTTACTAGTTTCAATGAAACATTATCGTAACTTTATAGAAAAGTACAACAAATGTTTTTAATTAATAGCGGATGGAACATGCATCAAAAAGGCAGACGTCTGGTTGAAAAAAAAAGCTCAAACCAGACAGTGAAACTTCACTGAAACTTTCCCAAAAGTTTGTGTTCAGCCTTATGATAGGAACTCATTTAGAGGAAAAACTTAAAAAACAGAAAACAAAATTTATATATATATATAAATATACGATACCCGCATAATGGTCGAACACAGTTGGCACGTATTCTTCAGGAAAAGCATCGTTAGCGTAACTCATCAACAGACAAGTTTTGCCCACCGCTCCGTCACCGATCACCACGCACTTTAACATACTCTTCGGACCGGTTCCATTGGCCATGGTAAGGGCAGCTCATTGCTTCCGAATCATCTTTCCACCGGGACATGTCAAAGGTGCCATTTTCCACATGTTCAACCCGAACAGCGGTTCTCAAACAACTGCATTCCCCCAATAACAAAACAAACTATTTCTTTAAAACAAATACAAATAGAACTGCCAGGAGATCCCCCCCGCCCCCTTTCCCCTGCCTTAAATCCGACTGATACAAATGTGTCAAGAGGGCAAACGCTGTAACAAGCGAGGAGCTCTGCTGTTCGCACTCACTATTCTAAAACATAGTTTGACACATCTGGACCTCCTTCCCCATGCAGCACGAATGTCAATATTTATAACTCCACACTGCTGCAGTTCGCTGCTCTCGCTATCCCACAGTCTACTGACTTCACTCCGGTAGCATTGTACTGTACAGGCAGCCGAACTTAGCCTGAGCAAGGAGGTGGGTGGGATGCCGAATGATTGACATACATCTTGTCCAGTCAGAAGAGCGGGTTGGAGAGCAGCGAACCAATGAAGAGAGAGAGAGGGCGAGTGCTTCCCATAGCACAAATCGAGATAGTCATTGTATCATTTCTGCAGATGTCATGTGACAATAAAGTGACCTCATCTATTCAGAGCAGCGCTGAGATTTAAAACGGAGTCACGGCGACTCCGAAAATCCAGAATGCAATTTGCGAGCTCTCCTCTTTAAGAAAAATGCACGTCAGTGAAATAATTCCTTCCAGCATTATTATCTGTTCTGTTGATGCTAAGTGATCACAATACAGTTTTCGTATCGTCTCCCAGCAGTGGGAGATTGCTTTTCAGAGGGCGATGCCACCCATTTTTAAAACAGTATTCCAGCGCCTTATACGAAATTCATGAGGTAAAATTTTGCTTTTCTGAGTATTAAGAGCTGAAAAGTGGAAGGGCTGAAAGTGACCCTCCCGCTTTACCATTACGAAGTGCTGTGGTGTACTGGTTGTTACTAGGCAAATCTCCAAGTGTAGACTTTCGATCCAGATCCCTGATTTCAAATCCAGCTACGGCAACTGGAGACTTTAAATTCAAGGCCGTAAGACCATAAGAAGTAGGAGCAAATTAGGCCATTTGGCCCATCGAGATCTGCTCTATCATTCGATCATGTCTTATTTAATATATCTCAACCCCATGCTTCTGCCTTCACTTCGTAACCTATCAAGAAATTGTCAACCTTTCCTTTAAGTATACCCAATGACTTGGCCTACACAGCTGTCATTAGCAAGAATTCTGCAGATTCACCACCTACTGGCTAATAAAATTCCTTCTCACCTATGTTCTAAAAAGATGTCCTTGCATTCTGAGGCTGTGCTCTTTGGTCCTAGACTTCACCAATCCGCCCCCCCCCCAAAAAAAAAACTATTGGGAAAAATCCTCTCAAAATCCACTCTGTCCAGGCTTTTCAACATTTGATAGGTTTCAATGAGAGCTCCCCTCATTCTTCAAAAATGCTTTTGAGTTGTCGTAAAAAATTTCCAGGTCTAGCTCCACCTACGTACTTGTGGATATCAAGATACAGTTGATAGTGAACAGTAAATGCTGGCCTTTATCTGCAAAATTCACATTTTGATATATATTTAAAGATCCATGTGTTGCACAGGTCTTCATTTCTGTCCATTCCTTCCCATTGAACTATCATCTGACTTTTATTATAGATCAGGATGCTACTAAATCTGGTGAGATCTGGTTATAAATGTACAAGCACATGTTTTTATGATGTTAAGTTTTTCTTCCTCTGGAAGACAAGAGTGCTCTCCATTTGCTGAATGTTCTTTGTGTAAATAGCATCAAATTGCAAGTTTGTCTGTCTTGTAAAGGTTGTATCTTTTCAGACAGTGGTGTCTGAAAAGAGGATGCTGTCCAAGTTGCATGCAATCTTGGACATTGTCTCCCATCCACTCCATAATGTACTGGTTAGGCACAGGAGTACATTCAGCCAGAGACTCATTACACCAAGATGTAACACTGAGCGTCACAGGAAGTCATTCCTGCCTGTGGCCATCAAACTTTACAACTCCTCCCTTGGAGTGTCAGACACCCTGAGCCAATAGGCTGGTCCTGGACTAATTTCCACTTGGCATTATTTACTTATTATTATCTAATTATTTGTGGTTTTATATTGCTATATTTCTACGTTATTCTTGGTTGGTGTGACTGTAACGAAACCCAATTTCCCTCGGGACCAATAAATTATGTCTGTCTGGCTGTCTGTCTGTCTGTCTATATTCTGGAATAGAAAACCCTGCAGTTTAATTTCTGAGGAACTAACACAATTTTCTTCCATTCTTACAAATAACTCTGAATCTTTACCTGAAGTCCCCATCACTTTCCCAGCTGCCACTTTAAGTAGTGCAGATTATTGAATTCTGTTAGACCAGTGACTCATTTTGCAGTTGCAAAACTGATCTATTAAAAGCCATATATTTTCACCTTTGTTGAGTTTATTATGATATGAACAAGTCCTGTAAGGAACAGGTACAATGAAATACTTGTTTGCAGCAGCATCTCATGCATCTAACTACAGAAAGTTTAAATTCTCTGATTTTTTTTATTATTGCTTCCCCATATTCATTCAATTTATGGCACAGAACCAAACTATTCAGTGTACTTTATTCATATTCACTTCCATTCAAATTCATGCAATTCTGACTGCAAGATCATCCTATTTCTCTCTCTGTCTTAAGAACTAATTATAATTTCCCATAAAAGTCTACATTGTTGGTTCAACTCACTTCATGCCATTGCAAGTTCCATATTCTAACAAATACATAAGACCATAAGACATAGGAGCGGTTTTAAGCTATTTGGCCCATTGAGTCAGCTCCACCATCGATCGTGGCTGATTTATTTTCCCTCTCAACCTTCAGTGCTTTTCTGCCATTATAAACTGCAAGTCAATTAATACCAGAGGCTATCTCCCAGTTACAGTAAGAATCATATTATAACCATGCTTGCTATTTCCACACTTCACTAGCATTTGCAGTACCTGAGAATCAACTCTAGTGAATGTTATAAAACTTATGTTGAGTTGACAACTTCAATATTCAACCACCTTTTCTTGATTCAAATCTTGACAGCTAAAGTCTGCTTTCTGAAGAAGATATTTAGTATTAGCACTTTACACATTCACCAGTGAATCAATCCACAAGAGTAGAGATCTTAAACATTTAAAATTTTTGACTCTGAAGCACTGTGCCAAGAGTAGACTATAGGAATGAAAGAAGAGAATTGAAGGCTGTGCTAAGGCACTGTATCGGTAGATGTCTTAAGAACGGTCACTATTTATCTCAGTGGTTGAAGAAGGTGGGGAGAAATACAATTTAGGAGGAAGGTCAGTAAATGAAATGTGTAAACAACAGCTCATATCAGTGAGGCATGGCTTGGAAGGCCACCCAAGGAATTTAGACCATTGTAGAAATTGCTCTACACCAGAGCCTAATTATTCAGAGTTGTTTCTAAAGTTGAGGAAGAAGAGAAACTATTTTCTGTTTTGTGCCAGACAAGTGGAACTAAATGAGATGATAAGAAGGAAATAGATGCGATAAGCAAAAACTAAGTGTTTTTTTATTGTTTTGCTGTTGGGATGTAAACAAAGTTGACAAAACTATATTTATTGCCCATCCACAGCTTCCCTGTTCTTGTGATGGTAGCCTTCTTCATCAGTATAGTTTGTGGTAATTGTGCCCTTACAATAATGACAGATTCAGAACCAGATTTATTTTCTCTGTCTTTTATATTATGAAAGTTGTTTTGCTCCAGCAGCAGTACAGAACAAAGACATTAAATTACTATATATAGGTTGAGTAACTCATATCCCAAATGCTTGGGGCTGGAAGTGTTTAGAATTTCAGATTTTGGAATGCATAATGAGATAGCTTGGGATCACGATCATTCCTGACTCTGAATTTATGTGCTACTGGTTATCAGTCTTTGTCTTTACACTTGTTCATCGCACATACATACTTAGCAGTAAAATTTATTGTGTAATATTAACATAATAAAAATATAATGTATGCAGGGTAACAAAAGCAGCACAGGAGCATTGAGAGAATACCTGAACAACAACAAACAACGGCAGGCTTTCAGTCTCCACCTACGATGCTGCGATTTGATTAAAAGGTTACAATACATTGTATTGTATTTGACTTTATTTTTAAGCTTTATATAAGGTATAAAAACAATCAGCATTGGAGAGTGTCCTGGTGTTGGATTTCATCACCAATGACCTTTACAAATTCATTAATGAATTTTTCTGCTGCTTCAGGATCAGTAGATGCATTAACTTTAATTTTTTAAAAAAATCTTTGAACATTAAATGGCATGCCTTTTCTTAATGCTGAATATTCACAAAAAAACCTTCATTTTTCAGTTTGTTGTGATCTATCTTTGCTCGTTTCATGATTGGCATACTGTTAAGCAGCATATGTTCACTCTGACACTAATGAATCCACTTTCAATACACAATCGTTGTTCATTCTTCACTTTATGCAGCATTTTTCTATTTTTCCATTAACTTTTGTTCATTACATATGTGAGGTCACTTCTCTGACCAGAGACCCGAGCATCATCTGGGAACCTTCCCAGCACCTTGTGGAATTTTCCATTTGTGATGTCAAATCACAAATCAGTGATTTGTGATAAAAAAAAGTCAGTGCTCAAAAAAATATCAGGGTTCAGAATTTTTTGGATTTGGCAATTTCAGATAAGAGGTACTCAACCTGTATTAAAAAATAAATAACTAGTGCAAAAATAATGAGTTAGTGTTCATGGTTCATATACTGTTTAGATATCTAAATGGAGGGGAAGAATCTGTTTGCCAATAATGGAGTGTGAGTCTGCAGGCTCCACTAGCCCCTCCCTAATGGTAGTAATGAGAACAGGGCATTTTCTTGATGCTAGGTACCATCTTCTTGAGAATGATCACAATGGTGTGAGGGTTGTGCCTATGATGGAGTTGTCTGAGTCTGTAACCCTCTTGCAATCCATGTACTGGAGCCTCCATACCAGGCTGTGCTGAAACCAGTTAGAATACTCCCCACTGATAACTTTGGAGACTGGAGTGAGGGGTGAGATTGATCAGCTGGTTGAGTGGTGTTGCAACGACAACTTTACACTCAACATCAGCAACAACAGGGAACTATGTAGACCCAACAACCAGAGGTCAGGGGTTAAAGGTGAAATCTTTAAGAGGAATATAAAGGAAAATTTCTTCAGTCAGAGGGTGGAGAGACAGTGGAAGGAGATGCCAGCACGTGGTGTATGCGATTTCGATTTCAGTGCTTACAAGTTTGGATGGTACATGGATGGCAGGGGTATGGAGCGCTGTGGTCCCAGGGCAGATCAATGGAAGTAAGCAGTTTAAATGGTTTGGCATGGACTAGATGGGCCAAAGGACATTTCTGTGCTGTACTTTTCTATGGCTCTGACTTCAGGAAGAGGAAGTCAGGAGAACAAGATCCTTCCTCAGCAGTGGAAACAGCGAGCAGCTTCAAGTTCCTAGGGGTCAATATCACAGACGATCTCTCTTGGATGGTGTGATGATGAAGGCACAACAGCACCTCTGATTTATTAGGAATTTGGGGAGTTTTGGTATGTCATCCAGGACTCTTGCAAATTTCTACAGATGTATGGTAAAGAGTATTCTGTTGTGGGTCCAGGATAGATACCCCCAAAACATTACCACTCAGGAACTTAAAGCTGCCACTCTTCCCACTGCTGACCCCTCAATGAAGGTTGGTATGTAGAAATGTAGAAAACCTACAGCACAATACAGGCCCTTCAGCCCACAATGCTGTGCCGAACATGAATTTACTTTTAAAATTACCTCAGGATTCTCCCATCTTCCTTTTCCTGAAATCTACGTCAATTCCTTGGTCTTGCTGTCAATGAGTGTGAGGTTTTGTTGCGACACCACTCAACAAACCAATTTTTCTTACTCCTGTGTGCCTCCTTGTCGCCAGCTGAGATTTTACCAACAACAGTAATGCCACCTGCACATTTATGGATGGCGTTTCAACTGTCCTGAGCCACTCACTTGTGAGTGAGAAAGACTGGAGCAGTGGGCTAAGGACACATACTTGAGGTGTGCCGGTGTTAATTGTCAGCGAGGAGTAAGTGTTATCTTTGGTCCATGCTGACTGTGGTCTCCTGCTGAGGAAGTCAAAGATCAAATTGCAGAGGGAGGAGCTGAAGCCCAGGTTCAGAAACTTGGTGGTTAATACTGAGGGAGTGACGGTATTGAACGTTGAGCTGTAATTGATAAACAGCTTTGACTGTTGTTCAGGGGCTCCAAAGTAAAGCAGAGAACCAGTAAGACTGTGTCAACTGTGGTAAGCAAATTGTAACAAGTCCAGGTACTTGCTCAGGCAGGAGTTACTTCTAGGACTCCAGTTTAACTGAACAACAATACAGGTAAAGTTCAAGATTATTGCCGGTTTAGGTGTAACTTTCCCTTCAACTAGCGGCTTAATGTAGGCGATGATAGTGCCCCTGGCCCAGCCAAACTTAAGAAATCTCGTTTGGGTGGATGCTGCATGATGTGTCCCTGTTACAAATCAGTACCCCGAGATAACAAACAGTACACGATATGTGATTAAATGATTGAGCTTTATAATTCTTAATTTGATTATATGGTTAGTATAATCAAAGAAAAAGGGCCCATTCTCATGAAACAGTCCAATGCGCAACGTTGGAGCTCACTGATAAAGGCATTTGGCCATCATCAACCTCCTCCGATTGTCACTGACCTTCGGACCCTCGTTCCAAGTCCACTCCGTCCAAGATCTACCAACTATCTCCATTAGTGTCTTCCCTCCTCATCTCTCCCCAGCAAAAGACAGTGAATTCCTGGCTCCCAGACACACAAGAAAGAACAACATCCTACTCATTGGCTAGCATGCCCCATTATCTCTAGTCATAACCCAAACATTGCTGCTACAGAGAAACCATTACCTCAGCAGTGGAACCTTACAGCGTGTTACATAGGCATATATACACAGGCTAAAAGTATCATGAAAATCAGGTTTTTTTTGCAGTAAATTACAAACATGGATTACATACTACAGGTGGACCAGGACAGGCTATTGGTGATGTTTACACTGAGGAACTTGAAGCTTTCAACCCTTTCATTCTCAACCCCTTGATGTAGACAAGAAAGTGTGCATTGTCCCTCTTCTGGAAGTCAATGTCCAGCTCTTTTGTTTTGCTGACATTGACGAGAATGGAACTAGAGAGAAAAACACTGAAAATTGATTTAAAATATATTATTGGAGAGAAACCAGAGATTGAATACATGTATCTTTCTGTTTTATGGAGCTATGAATGGTGGGACCATTCAGATTGATACTTGGTGCCCAGCTGGTCACAATCTCAATCAATAATCTGAGTGAGGGGACCAAATGTCACACGTATAGGGAGGAGGATATAAAGAGGCTTTGAGAAGACAAGCCAAGGTGTATGAGGGAGTTAGATAATTGCAGATGAAATATGATGTGGAAATGTGTGAAGAAATCCACATGGGTGCTTAAATCAGAAAAGCAGAGCAATTTTTAAATGGAGAGGAATTAGGTTCAAAAGGAACTTGCCATCAATATAAAAGTTGGTGAAGGCTATCAAATGATTTGGAAAGCATATTGACCTTTATTATGAGAGAATACAAGTACAGAAGTGATTATGTCTCACTGCAATTTAATAGGGTTCTACTGAGACTACACCTGCAGTACTAAGTATAGTTTTGGTCAGAAACACTTAAAAACAGTGGAGTGAAGATTCATGAGGCTGATTCCTGGAACAGCCAGTTTGCCTCGTGAGGGGAAATTGAGTGAATTGGTTTGTACTCTCTAATGTTCAGAGGAACAATAGCCGATCTCATTGAAATGTACAACTTTTTTTACAAGGCGTGACACACACATACAGGGAAAATCTTTTCCATGCTTGAGAAGCCAATAACCAGGTGTCATATTCTCAGGTAAGGAGCAGGCCACTAGGGAATGAAATGAGGAGAGAAAACACCAGCAAAAGCAGTGAAAGGAATGTCACATCTTCCAATCTTACGACCGACCCATCACATCATACATCTTTTTCAGCATCTGTGATTCCCACACTGAGCTCATTAATCACCTTGGAATCCACTGAACTAAAGTGGAAGCAAGCTATCCCCACCATCTCATGCATAGGAGAAAATGGGATCCTTAAGGATGTTATCGTGGGTGTTGTAGTGGAATAATCTCCTATTAGATGCTCCCACTGATGAGTGTCTCAAATAGCCTCCAACAATCAAGTTCAGTTTTTAGCCTTACTCTGCTAAGCCCGGAGAAATCATTTCTACTGACAGGAGAAGAGGCAAAAGGTGGGTGATTGGTGCCTTGAAACAAGTCACTTCAGGAAGATGGGGCTTATCAGTCGTAGTTGGCAGCTCATCTATAAGGAAAACTAATCTCAAGCCTCCACTGCCTTGTGACTATACCCACTCATGGGGAAGGCTTTGGGAACAAACCCCAAGAAAAAATCCATAGCTAGAGTCCCTAAGGCAGTCCTATGTTGAGTTCAACACAGACTGACAACTTCTGCGACACCACTGTGCCAAACTGTATCCATCTCTGCTGTTGTGTTGGATTAATCAGATGCGTTGAGAGGGGAGCCTGTTACGTGGGCAACAGCTTGCTCTCCATATTGTACTGCCCTGGCTTGCATACCGGCATGCTTATCACATAGTCATCCATGGTTAACCCGACCAACAGAGGGCCTCGGACAGAAGAACACCAGACCCTGAATGCTTAGATGGAAAGAGTAAAACTGGAAAGAGGATTGCTCTTTTTTCAGCTGCATGGGAGAGCAGTAGATGGAAATGAAACCAGTAAGTTGTGGAGACAGCTCACTTCGGGTATGCTGAAAGAGAACATGAGTCTAGGAGTGGCATTTCATTGAAAATGGTGGAATTTATTGAGGATGATCCATTGGCAACAACCTTACACTCAACGTCAATAAGTCGAAAGAGCTGATTGTGGTCTTCAGGAAGGGCAAGATGAAGGAACACATACCAATCCTCACAGAGAGTTCAGAAGTGGAGAGAGTGAGCAGTTTCAAGCTCCTGGGTATCAAGGTCTCTGAGGACCTAACATGGTCCCAACATATTGATGCAGTTATAAAGAAGGCAAGCCAGTGCTATACTTCATTAGGAGCTTAAAGAGATTTGGCATGTCAACAAATATACATTCAAAAACTTCTATAGATATACCATGGAGAGTATTCTGACAGGCTGCATCACTGTCTGGTATGGGGAGGTAGGGCTACTGCACAGGACTGAAAGAAGCTACAGAGGGTTGTAAATTTAGTTGACTCCATCTTGGGTACTAGCATAAAAAGTACCCAGGACATCTTCAAGGAGCAGCATCTCAGAAAAGCGGTGTCCTTTATTAAGCACTCCCAGCACCCAGAGCATGCCCTTTTCTCAATGTTACCATCAGGTAGGAGGTACAGAAGCCTGAAGGCACACAGTCAGCGATTCAGGAACAGCTTCTTCCCCTCTGCCATCTGATTAATAAATGGACATTGAACCCATGAACACTACCTCACCTATTTTAATATATATTCTGTTTTTGCACAATTTTTAATCTATTCAATATATGTATACTGCAATTAATTTGTTATTATTTTTTTCTCTTCTTCTGTATTACGTATTGCATTGAACTGCTGCTAAGTTAACAAATTTCTCGACACATGGCGGTTACAATTAACTGGATTCTGATTCTGGCTCTGGAGGTTGGTAGATTTGAAATTAATTTTACAAAAACACTTTCTTTAGTTTGGATGGGAGCACAACTGAGAACAAAGCTGTGGTAAAAGTTTGAGAGCCTTGTCAACCAAGACCGATTAGAAGCCATAGTTATGAGGATGTCTCAGAAGTAATAGAAAAAAACACAATGGAGAAATTAGAAGAATGACAAATTACAAATTCTTACAGGAAGCAGGGCAGGAATGTCAAGAAGGTTGTGAAATTCTAGGATTTTAATAGATATATGACTTAAACCTATGCCCTGAGATGGAGATACAGAAGGAAAAGACGGAGAGTCATATGGACTATGTGAAAGTGAGAGAAAAGTGGAAAATGGCTGTTGAGGTAATGAAATGTTAAAGTTTGAGTATCAACCTGATTCTAATATAGACTGGTATGGAGTCTTCATTATTTATTTGAAAAAAATATATAGTGGGAGAGAGAGTTGTTACTGAAACATAATGTCTCTTAAAATCAGCGCATCATTCTGTAACTGTACACAGATTGTTCAGTTTTATATTGGATAAAAGGTACTACTGTTCTGCCTCCTTGTGGTATATAGCTTTCAGCAACAGCTGAACATGTGGCTGTCCACAAACATGCATACACCCCAGGAAATGCATAAGGAAGAATCACATTTCTTGCATATTTAGAAATGTGGGAAAGTACTACTGAAGAGGTTTAACACATTTATTTAGAAATTAGATTACCATCAACTTTAACAACCCTACGCCCCCAAACCTTTCAAAGAAAACCTATTTCTTTATTCTGTTTCAGCTGCCATGTAAAATTTATGTATGTTACTTAACATTGTATTACAACAATTCTAAGATAAGATAATGATGCCTAATTAAAATCTGGCAAAAATATGAAATATTGGAAACAAATTCTTTTTTTGTAATTTATTTTTATTGAAGTTCATCATCAAACAAACATTTCCATAAGATGTATTTCAGACATTGTAAATATATATCATATAATCATATATGTCACAAATCTCCACAAAGTTTTTATCTGAGGTATACACTTATAGGAAAGAGTGGAAAGAACAAACAAGCAAAAGGAAAAAACTATGTTCGAGTAGGGAGTGATCTTTTTTACAACAGATTCATTGATTTATGAGAATAAAATCAGGCCAATGAGGCACTATGTAGTTAAACCATTTTTCCCAGTATGAATCAAATTGTTCCAGCTTATGATTAACAGATGCTGTTTTCTTCTCCATTTTGAAAATGTCCATTGTAATTTCCATCCATGTATTTAAAGTTGGGCTCTCCTGTGATAACCATTTCCTAGTAAGAGTCTTTTTACCAGCCACCAACAGTATATTCATTAAATATTTATCTCTTTTCAACCATTCTTGAGGTATATATCCGAATATATGGTCTTACTCTCTAAGGGTATTTCACATTTAAAGATGTCTTGTAGGGTATTGTGTATCCCCCTCCAATAGTCTTTGGTAATAGGGCAGTCCCAAAAAATATGATAATGATTTGCATTTTGATTTCCACAATTTCTCCAGCAAACAGGGAGGTTACTATCATAATGGGATTTCTGAGAGGGTGTAATAAAATATCTTTTCAAGTTTTTCCATCCAAATTCCCTCCATTTCTGTGAACTGGTACACTTCCATTGATACCTCCATATTATTGTCCATTCTTCCTCAGATATAATTATCCCTCCTTCCTTCTCCCATTTTGTTTTAATGTATGAAGTTGAATGTGTTTTAAGATTTGACAACCCCTTATACATGCTTGAAATGATTCTACTACCGTTATCTGAATTATATGCTTTTCAAAATAGCTCTATCAAGCATGTACTTGCCTTGGTTACATCTGTAAGCGTCTTATTAACCTATTGTCACATTGCAAATACCGATAAAGATCTTGTATTTCTAACAAGTGTATCTCTTTAAGCATTTCAAAACTGAACAGTGTTCCTTTTTTCATTATGTTGCAAGGAACTGTTATTCCTTTAGCTGCCCAGTCCTTAAATCTAGCGTCCAATTTATTTGGTGTAAAATCCAAGTCATTTGCATACCATTTAAGAATTGCAATATCTCCCTCTAGATTATATTCTGTTACAGTAGTTTTCCATATTTTAAGAGTCAATTTCACCCATGGGTTATCAATAATATTTATGTACCCTTTGCAGGTTGTTTTCAGCCAAAATTGCTTGTATGGGGATGGGAAGTACCTGCTCCTCAATGTTTTGGAAACAAGTTCTATTTTATAAAGCATATGTAACAACCTATAGAATCTCCGACCTAATAATGCAGTTAGTTATTAAATTACACCTAAAGAAAGAATTAATTCACACTTAAAATTATTTTACTACAGCTATGAAATGTAAAGGCGATCTGGTCCATAAGGAAGTAAATGAGATTAAGTAACAGGGTTGTCGTGCTAGGAGATTTTAATTTCCCCAATATTGATTGGCATCTCTGTAGAGCAAGGTGCTTAGATGGGTAAAGTTTGTAAGGTGTGTTCAGGAAGGTTTCCTGACACAATATGTAGATAAGCCTACAAGAGGAGAGGCTGTACTTGATCTGGTATAGGGAAATGAACCTGGTCAGGTGTCAGATCTCTCAGTGGGAAATCACTTTGGGGATAGTGATCACAATTCTATCTCCTTTACCATAGCTTTGGAGAGGGATAGGAACAGACAAGTTAGGAAAGCATTTAATTGGAGTAAGGGGAAATGTGAAGCTATTAGGCAGGAAGGTGGAAGCATAAATTGGGAACAGATGTTAACAGGATGTACACATGTACAGCAGAAATGTGGCAAATGTTCAGGGGATATTTGTGTGGCATTCTGCATAGGTATGTTCCAATGAGACAGGAAAGGATGGTAGGATACAGGAACCATGGCGTACAAAGGCTGTTGAAAATCTAGCCAAGAAGAAAAGGTTATGAAAGGTTCAAAAAACTAGACAGTGACAGTGATCTAGAAAATTATAAAGCTAGCAGGAAGGAGCTTAAGAATGAAATTAGGAGGGCCAGAAGAGGCCATGAGAAGGTCTTGGAGAGCAGAATTAAGGAAAACCCCAAGGTATTCTACAAGTATGCAAAGAGCAAGAGGATAAGGTGTGAGAGAATAGGACCAATCAAGTGTGACAGTGGAAAAGTGTATGAAACCGGAGGAGATAGCAGAGGTAATAACTGAATACTTTGCTTCAGTATTCACTACAGAAAAGGACCTTGGTGATTGTAGGGATGACTTACAGCAGACTGAAAAGCTTAAGCATATAAACATTAAGAAAGAGGATGTGCTGGAGCTTTTGGAAAGCATCAAGTTGGATAAGTTACCGGAACCAGACGAAATATACCCCAGGCTACTATGGGAGGCAAGGGAGGAGATTGCTGAGCCTCTGGCAATGATCTCTGCAACCTCAATGGGGATGGGTGAGGTTCTGGAGGATGTTGTTCCCTTATTCAGGAGAGGGAGTAGAGATAGCCCGGGAAATTATAGACCAGTGAGTCTCACTTCAGTGGTTGGTAAGTTGATGGAGAAGATCCTGAGAGGCAGGATTTAAGAACATTTGGAGAGGTATAATATAAGTGGTCAGTGTGGCTTTGTCAAAAGCAGGTCATGCCTTACGAGCCTGATTGAATTTTTTGAGGATGTGACTAAACACATCAATGAAGGAAGAGCAATAGATGCAGTGTATATGCATTTCAGCAAGGCATTTGATAAGATAATCCATGCAAGGCTTATTGAGAAAGTAAGGAGGCATGGAATCTAAGGGGACCTTGAGTTGTGGATCCAGAATTGACTTACCCACAGAAGGCAAGATATGGTTGTAGACAGGTCATATTCTGCATGGAGGTTGGTGACCAGTGGTGTGCCTCAGGAATCTGTTCTAGGACCCCTTCTCTTTGTGATTTTTATTAATGACTTGGATGAGGAAGTGGAGGGATGGGTTAGTAAATTTGCTAATGACACATAGGTTGGGGATGTGGTGGATAGTGTTGAGGGCTGTCAGAGGTTACAGCAGGACATCGATAGGATGCAAAACTAGGCTGAGAACTGACAGATGGAGTTCAACCCAGATAAGTGTGAGGTGGTTCATTTTGGTAGGTCAAATACAATGGCAGAATATAGTATTAATAGTAAGACTCTGGGCAGTGTGGAGGATCAGAGGGATCTTAGGGTCTGAGTCCATAGGATACTCAAAGCTGTTGCGCAGGTTGACTCTGTGGTTAAGAAGGCATACAGTGCATTGGCCTTCATCAACTGTGGGATTGAGTTCAAGAGGTGAGAGGTAATGTTATAGCTATATAGGACCCTGGTCAGACCCCACTTGGAGCACTGTGCTCAGTTCTGGTCACATCTCTACAGGAAGGATGTGGAAACCATAGAAAGGGTGTCGAGGAGATTTACAAGGATTTTAGGATTTTGACTGGATTGGGGAGAATGCCTTATGAGAATAGGTTGAGTGATCTTGACCATTTCTCTTTGGAGCGACAGAGGGTGAGAGGTGATATGATAGAGGTGTATAAGATGATGAGAGGCATTGATCGTGTGGATAGTCAGAGACTTTTTCCCAGGGCTGAAATGACTAACACGAGAGGGCAGTTTTAAGTTGCTTGTAAGTAGGTACAGAGGAGATGTCAGGGTTATTTTTTATTATGCAAAGAGTGGTGAGTGCGTGGAATGGGCTGCTGGTGACGGTGGTGGAGGCTGATACAATATGGTCTTTTAAGAGACCCCTGGAGAGGTACATAGAACTTAGAAAAATAGAGGGCTATGGGTTACCATTGGTCATTTCTAAAGTAAGTACATGTTCGGCACAGCATTGTGGGCTGAGCGGCCTGTATTGTGCTGTGGGTTTTCTATGTGTCTCTACTTTTATGCAATTTTTGAGCTTTGGAACGGTCAGATTTTCTTCAAAGGAAATAATCAAATATCTTTAGTTGTCTATTTAGAGAACAGCAATTTAATTCATATGTTTCACTTTTCAGTTTTCCCCCAAAAAATACACACGTTTCCCTCTGATTTCCCCATTTCATTACTACTACTCCTTTGCTGGCTAGTCTGTCTGATTTCTGTTGCTTGAAATTCTCCACTCATTAAAAACATTGTATTTTGCTGTTTAGGAGAACACAAGTTAAGCTGTTTCACCGCTTTCTGAGTGGGCAATTCTTTGGAGGACTTTTGCATCTATGTTCCCTGCATCCACTGGTGAACAAGCTATTCTATTCTTATATTAATACAGGACCATAACTCTTCGTTTGTTTAATTTGTAGCCCAAAGAGTTGAGCACATAGATTAGTTCATACCCTACTTCACCAGTAAAACATATAAATTTTAAACCAAGATTTACTAATGCAACTCTTCCCACATCCCCCCAAAACACACACACAACATGATTAGTGATGGGAAAGCAGAAGACAGTTTTCATCGTGACTGCATTTAAGTCAGTAATATTTGACCAGGGACTTTCCAAGTCATTGGATGTTTGATTTTTCAGCTGCAACACTGTCTGGGAGTTGCAAGGAATCTATCTGACTGCAAGATCCTTTAAAGTATTGTGAGGATCATCAGGGTCTCTCTTCCACCCATCCAAGATATTTATCCGGAGCACTGTGTACCCAGGACCCTTAGCATTGTCAAAGATTCCTCCCATTCATCGCACAATCTCTTCGACCACACCCCCTACAGACAGGCAGAAGGTACCATGGCATTAGGACAGGATTGTTAGGATGAGAAACAGCTTCTTCCCCCAGGCCGTGAGACTACGAAATTTCCTCCCAGCAGCCAGGTCTCATCAGGTATGAAGCACCAGTAGCATTCTATTGTTTACTTTTTAACATATATTGTAAATGCACCTTTTGCTACGTGTCAGTCTTCTGGAATTTATTTTCTTATTTCTGAATTTATTTGTAGTAATATTTCTTTATGCGTTGTGTGTGAGTTATATGTATTGTGTTGCACACCTTATACAGGGGATTGTTGTTTTGTTTGGCTGTATAAACAGTTGCACGCCGATAAAATTGAACTTTTTCTTCAACTCCATTTAACTGCTTCCTGTCCAGATAAAAATTAGATGACACAAGTTGAAAGATGTCTGAAAATAATTGTTATCACTAATTTACCTAAGCATCTTAATTCATATTATAAATTAGGAAATCCATTGTTGCAAATCCACGAGGTTATTGGTGAAGCCATGATTGGGTTTGCTTTGTAAATATGAAATTTACAAATACCTAAGCCCATGCTTCCTTCCTAAAGGAAACCAATTAAACCAATGTGCAAAACTTTTGTGGCAGGGATTCTGCCTCATTTTCTTCATCTCCACCACTATATTTTTGTGGAACCTGAGAAACAGATGGACTTAAATCATAAAGATTAAGATATGCCGTGAAAACAAGCTTAGTTAGGTAGCTCTACCAAATGAGAGAAACAAAGAGCAATGAAATTATTTTACAAACATTTGTATTTTACTAAGGTTTTGTTCAGAAGGGCTAAAGGACCCCAACTACTGACCCCAACTACTTTGTGTTTCAATCTTATGCACAGTGCTGGGAGATAGTTAACTTGAGTTCCTTTAGTAAAAACAAAAGAGAAGGCATACAACAAAGCAAAATTTAGTGGTAAGATAGATTGGGAAGTTTTTAAAAACCTACAGAGAGTAACTAAAAGAATCATTAGAAGGGAAAAGGTGAAGTATGAAAGAAAGCTAGCAAATAATATCAAAGTGGATAGCAAAAGCTTTTTCAAGTACAAAAACAAATAAAAGAGATGAGAGTGGATAAAGGACTGCTAGAAAATGAGGCCAGAGAAATAATAATGGAGGACAAGGAAATGGTGCCAAACATGAGTCTGCATACCAAGTTAAGAGCCTGTGGTATTACAGGGAAGTTACTAAGATGGTTAGAGCATTGGCTGATTGGAAGAAGGCAGTGACTGGGAATAAAAGGATCCTTGTCTGGTTGGCTGTCAGTGACTAGTGGTGATGGGACCACTTCTTTTTATGCTGTATATCAATGATTTAGATGATGGAATAGATGACTTTTTGCCAAGTTTGCAGACGATATGAAGATTGTTGGAGGGGCAGGTAGGTTGAGGAAACAGGTAGGATGCAGAAGGACTTAGATTAGGAGAATGGGCAAGAAATGGCAAATGAAATATAATGTTGGAAAATGCATGATCATGCACTTTGGTAGTAGAAATCAATGTGTGGACTATTTTCTAAATGGGGAGAAAATCCAAAAAGCTGAGATGCAAAAGGACTTGGGAGTCCTTGTGCAGAAAACCCTAAAGATTAACTTGCAGGTTGAGTCAGTGATGGGGAAGGCAAATGCAATGTTAGCATTCATTTCAAGAAGTCTAGAATACAAGAGCAAGGATGTGATGCTGAGGCTTTATAAGGTACTGATGAGACCTCACCTTGAGTATTGTGAACAGTTTTGGGCTCCTCATCTTAGAACAGATGTACTGGAATTGGAGATGGGCCAGAGGAGGTTCACAGGGATGATTCTAGGGATGAAAGGGTTATCATACAAGAAACATTTGATGGCTGTGGGTCTGTACTCACTGGAATGTAGGATGTGGAGGGATCTCATTGAAACCTTTTGAATGTTGACAGAGAAGATGTAGAAAGGAGTTTCCCATGATGGGAGAGTCTAGGCCTAGGACAAGAGGGCACAGCCTCAGGATAGAGGAGCATCCATTCAATATACAGTCCATATTATTGTCCACTCCGATGAACACATTCCCCTATATTAACTGCATTTGGCAGATAAGATTGTGCTTCTATAGTGGAGAAGCAGATCTTGCAACTGGACACAGAAGTTGTACTAACTGAGAAGGGCTCAACACACGTGTTCATGGATACAAAGAGACTATGGATTTGCTATTCTTTAAGTGAATTTGTAGACTGTTTCCTGAAGCAATTGAATATGGGAGTATGATCAGAATCTGTACAAAATAGTGTTCTGCAGATCACAGTCCTTCCAGCAGTCACCTCACCAGTGAAGAATGAAATATGTGGACCACCTGTGGGTCTGTTATACCTAACACATCATCCTGAGCTAGCTATTGTGAAATCAGCTGCATTCCCCTTCTCTGTTGATCTCCCATGTTAAGTTTGCTAAGCTGATTTTTTACTAGACTGAAAATGTAAAGCAGAAATTGAACATCTTAAGTATTTAAAAAATGGATTGCTGGCCTATATGGCACAACAGGTGTTCCTTTATATTTCATGCTTTCCTTGCATTGTGAATTGCCTTTATTAATTTTGCTCCCTAGATTATCATTATAGTTTATGCAATTGTCATTATAGTTTAAGAAATTATCAAATGATCTTAGCACAAGATATTGGAAGATTAGAGTTTTGATTTACCAAAACAAGATCTAGAAATCAAAATCATACTGCAATATCCACAGCATGTTTATGCTAGTGTAAAGTTAAAAGACCTTTCCTCTCTACTCCTTTTTTTAAATTCTCTAATCCTTTATTCTTTCCTCCATTACCTGGTGGCACATCACCTTTCAGTCTCTATCTCTCTCCCCACTGCCCCCCAACCTCTACCCCTCACCATCCTGCCCACATAGTTCCAACTGCACAATTACTTGTCCCCATCTATGATCACCAGCCTTTGTCTTAAATCTAGAACCCCCCCAAACCTATTTCATCTGCCCTCTTATCCTTCCAGGTGAGGCAATACTTCACCTGAAAGTCTGTCGGGGTCATTTTCTGCATCTGGTTCACCTGGTGCAGCCTCCTCTACATCGGTGAGACTTGATGTAGATTTGGGGACTGCTTTGTCGAACACCTTCACTCCATCTGTAACAAGCAGGATCTCCCAGCGGCCAACCTATTCCCATTCCACCATGTTGGTCCAATGTCTCTTCTACTGCTGAGATGAGACCATTCTCGTGTTGGAGGAGGAACACCTCATATTCCTTTTGGGTAGTCTCCAACCTGACAGGATGAATATTGATTTCTCTAACCTCTGGTATTTCTCCCCTCTCCAGCTTCCCTCTTCAACTCTCCTCTCACCTCTCTTCTTACCTGCCTATCATATCCTTCTGGTGCCCCTCCTCCTTCCCTTTCTCCTATGGTCCGCCCTCCTCTCCTATCGGATTCTCCTTTCTTCTTCAGCACTTTGCCTTTCCTACCTAACGTCTCCCAGCTATTCATTTAATTCCCCCCTCCATTCACCCATCTTCCCCCTCATGGAACACCTTATCACCTTCTAGCTTGTGTTCTTTCTGCACCTCCCACATTCTTACTCTGGGATCTTCCCCCTTTCTTTCAAGTTCTGATGAAGGGGCTTGGCTCAAAATATTCAATCCCTTTCTTCCTATCCAGAGACGCCACCTGTTCTGCTGAGTTCCTCCAGCAAATTGTGTATGTTATCCCCACCTAACCTGGCTCCACCTATCAGTTTAACCAATCCTCTTAACTTTCCATTTCAAGCACAGTAACAACTGAATTTAGGCCCAATGTGACAGAATAATCAAGTAAAGCATTAAGGATATGTCCAAAAAGTAGAACCAGCATGCACAGTAATCTTGAGCATATGGTAGTAAAATCCCTGGAATCAATTGCATCAAACTATTTTGCCAAACTGTACTTTCAGCAACATACTCCTCCCTTTCAGGGCTGCAGTAGCACTTGTAAATGTTGCCAAAAATAATACAAGATTAAATTTCTGAATATTCTATAAACATTATAAATTGATAGCACATTGAAACCTGGCCATAACATACTGCACCCATAATAAATTTGAAGGCAATGTCACCAGTTTTAAAATATAAGAAGTATTATATTACTATAAGTAGTAAAATAAAACTTGTAAGAATTTGTACTTCAAAAACAGTGGTGAGCATGAAACCCTGCAACTCTGACAGCACTTAATGATGTCTTGCCTTTATGTTTTAACAGCAGGATTGGGAATACATACTTTAGCTATTTTCACTACAACAGATCTCATGATGGATTACCGACTTATTGAAATCAGATTGGCCTTGTCTGTTCAATGATAAGCTGAGGAGGTTCCTCTGTATCACTTCATTTGACAACATGAACCTAAGATACCAGTAACTTTTACCAAGGGTCTCCTGAAATCCTGATAGAATCTCCAAGATAGAAATATTACTTTACCAGTGAAATTGTGTAAATGGGAGATCCTTGAAAAAGCTCTACTTGAACATACTGTATGTTACCTTTTTTTCTTGTTGTTTCCTTCTTATGTTAGTTCTCTCCTTTCCTTTCTTCCAGCATGAAGTTGTGACTCCTTGATGGGAGTATAGTTCACAGATACCAAGAAGTTTAGAATAGATGCAGCATCTAAGATGCTGGCCTTTATCTATGTCAGTGTGGACATAGTGGAGGATTACAAGTACCTGGGGATACGAATGGACAATAAACTGGATTGGTCAAAGAACACTGAGGCTGTCTACAAGAAGGGTCAGAGCCATCTCTATTTTCTGAGGAGACTGAGGTCCTTTAACATCTGCCGGACGATGCTGAGGATGTTCTACGAGGCTGTGGTGGTCTGTGCTATCATGTTTGCTGTTGCGTGCTGGGGCAGCAGGCTGAGGGTAGCAGACACCAACAGAATCAACAAACTCATTCGTAAGGCCAGTGATGTTGTGGGGGTGGAACTGGACTCTCTGACGGTGGTGTCTGAAAAGACGATGCTGTCCAAGTTGCACGCCATCTTGGACAATGACTCCCATCCACTCCATAATATACTGGTTAGGCACAGGAGTACATTCAGCCAGAGACTCATTCCACCGAGATGTAACACTGAGCATCATAGGAAGTCATTCCTGCCTGTGGCCATCAAACTGTACAACTCCTCCCTCGGAGTGTCAGACACCCTGAGCCAATTTGCTGGTCTTGGATTTATTTCCACTTGGCATGATTAACAGTATTATTTAATTATTTATGGTTTTATATTGCTATATTTCTTCACTATTCTTGGTTGGTGCGATTGTAATGAAACCCAACTTCCCTCGGGATCAAAAAAGTATGTCTGTCTGTCTGTCTGTTCATAACAAGAGGAATTGAGTATAGGAGTAAAGAGGTCCTTCTACAGCTGTACAGGACCCTGGTGAGACCACATCTGGAGCATTGTGTTCAGTTTTGGTCTCCAAATTTGAGGAAGGACTTTCTTGCTATTGAGAGAGTGCAGCGAAGGTTCATGAGGTTAATTCCTGGGATGGCGGGACTGTCAAATGTTGAAAGACTGAAGCGACTGGGCTTGTAAACACTGGAATTTAGAAGGATGAGAGGGGATCTGATTGAAACATATTAAATTATTAAGGGTTTGGATATACTAGAGGCAGGAAACATGTTCCCGACATTGGGGGAGTCCAGAACCAGAAGCCACAGTTTAAGAACAAGGGGTAGGCCATTTAGAATGGAGTTCAGGAAAAACTTTTTCACTCAGAGAGTTGTGGATCTATGGAATGCTCTGCCTCAGAAGGCAGTGGAGGCCAATTCTCTGTATGCTTTCAAGAAAGAGTTAGATAGAGCTCTTAAAGATAGCGGAATCAAGGAATATGGGGAGAGGGCAGGAATGGCGTACTGATTGTGGATGATCAGCCATGATCACTTTGAATGGCGGTGCTGGCTCGAAGGGCTGAATGGCCTACTCCTGCACCTATTGTCTATAACCATGTTGTCCAAACTGAGATAAGGTAGCTCAGCAAATTCTCTGGCATTTCTCGTTTGGTAGAGCCAGGGCTTCCCACAGCTGCAAACTGATCTGCAGATCATTTCCAGACAGGCAGACATACTTTATTGATCCCGAGGGAAATTGGGTTTTGTTACAGCTGCACCAACCAAGAATAGTGAAGAAATATAGCAATATAAAACCATAAATAATTAAATAATAATGTTAATGATGCCAAGTGAAAATAAGTCCAGGACCAGCCTATTGGCTCAGGGTGACTGACACTCCGAGGGAGGAGTTGTAAAGTTTGATGACCACAGGCAGGAATGACTTCCTATGTCGCTCAGTGTTACATCTCAGTGGAATGAGTCTCTGGCTGAATGTACTCCTGTACCTACCAGTACATTATGGAGTGGATGGGAGTCATTGTCCAAGATGGACTGCCATGCATTCGATTTTTCAATTTCCAGCATTTTCAATTTTAATTTCAGTGTTTCCAGTGGGGTTTTAGCAAGAGTCTTTGGTGGTTGCCAAATGTAGAGTATGCCACATTTCACAACAAATAAAACTGGCAGGTAAAAGAAATATATGTAATTAGCCATTGCTCGCTTTCTGTAATGTGTGTATTCAAGTGGCATGTCAAATTTCACTTAATGCTCATCTCTTCCAAACAGGCCACTGAACGTATCAGCTGCCTTTAAATTCAAAAGAAGACTCTATAAAATTAGATTTCCACTGCAAAAGATCTGAAGCTGTAATATTTTTGTCGATCAGCATCAATATTTAGTTGCATTTTCCTTTAATTTTTTGTTAAAGTGTTGAGAAATTTCACACATACTGAAAATAAATTCACTAACAACCACAAGCATTGTTACTGCAGTTCCAAATGAAATAATGAAATTGGGAATCTTGTAGAACTTTATGTAACACTGTACAATTAAAATGAAGAGAACAAATCCATGAAAGGCCCCAACTCTATAGAAATCTGCTGCAAGTCATTGTGAATATACATACCGGTCAAAAACAATAATTATTGTTTTTATTGCCATACATTGACCTCATTGCTTTATTTCACAAGACCAACTATAAGTTTTGATAACAACACACACAAAATGCTGGTGGAACACAGCAGGCCAGTCAGCATCTATAGGGAGAAGTGCTGTCGACGTTTTGGGCTGAGACCCTTTGTCAGGACTAACCGAAAGGAAAGATAGTAAGTTTGGTTAGTCCTGATGAAGGGTCTCGGCCTGAAACGTCTACAGTGCTTCTCCCTATGGATGCTGCCTGGCCTGCTGTGTTCCACCAGCATTTTGTGTGTTTTGTTGTTGGAATTTCCAGCATCCGCAGATTTCCTTGTGTTTGCTTTATAAGTTTTGATGAAGGGTCTGATTAAAGGTCTCGTTCCGAAACATCAACAGTTTATTCATTTCCTTAGATGCCTCCTGACCTGCAGAGTTCCTCCAGCATCATGCATATGTTGCTCTGATTTCCAGCATGCAGAAACTCCTGTGTTATCTCAGGTTGATCATTTTTATAAGGACAATATGGGAAATTATTAACTTGAGTCTAGTTCTCCCTCTAGTAATGATCCAACTTCCACACATTTCTTTCTCATTAACTGCAAAACAATAAGAGATAAAGCTTCAATTCCTGAAAATTCCTACACAATCCTAGAGTATCAACAGACCCCCAATCTCAGTACAATTAAATGCTTGTTACTGAAAAAACATGGCTTACAAACATGGCAATCCATGATGTGTACATTGCTAAAGGCTCAGATGAATGACACGGGTACGAAGACTATCCTTCGCAGCTTTTGATAATGAACCCCTGAGAACTATTCTAATGTGATTAAATGTTCTTTTCTCAATCAAAATGTCTGCAGAACACAGCTGGGCAATACTGCAACACCACAGTTGTTGTTTGGACTAATTAGAAAGTGTATTCTTCAACAGCCTGTACAATCTATTCATAAAAGGCAATGGATATTGTCTACATGGACTTTAGTAGAATGTTTGACAAGGCCCCACATGGAAGGATGGTCCAGAAGGTTCAGTCACTTGGATTCCAGATGAGGTAGTAAATTGGATTAGGCATTGGCCTTGTGGGAAAAGTTGGAGATTGGTAGCAGAGGGTTGCCTCTCTGACTGGAGGCCTGTGACTTGTGGTGTGCCATAGGGTATCATGTTGTTTGTCATCTATATGAATGATCTGGATGATAATGTGGTTAACTGGGTCAGCAACTTGGTGGATGATACCAAGATTGAAGGTGTAATGGACAGTGAGGAAGGTTATCATGCCTTGCAGAGGGATCTCCATCAGCTGGAAAAATGGGCCAAGAAATGGCAGATGGAATTTAATGCAGACAAGAGTCAGACTCTTGACTGCACTTCAATAGGACCAACCAGGATAAGTTGCACAATGAACAGTTGGGCATTGAAGAGTGTGATAGAACAAAGGGATCTGGAAATACAGGTCCATAATCCATTGAAAGTGGAGTCACAGTTAGTGTTGTAAAAGAAGTTTTTCACACATTCACACACTATGAACCTTGATCATAAATCAATGTATTGAGTACAGGAGATGGGATGCGAGGTTGAAGTTATACAAGATATTGGTGGGGCCTCATCTGGAAGATTGTGTGTAGTTTTGGCCACCTGCCTACAGGAAAGATATAAATAAAGTTGAAAGAGTACAGAGAAAATTTACAAGGATGTTGATGGGTCGGGAGAAACTGAGTTGTAAGGAAAGATTGAATAGGTTAGGACTGTATTCTTTGAGAACATAGAAGATTGAGAGGAGATTTGATAGAGGTGTACAAAATTATGAGGGGTATAGATAAATGCAAGCAGGCTTTTTCCAATGAGGTTGGGTGGGACTACAACCAGAGGTCATGGGTGAAAGGTGAAAAGTTTAAGGGAAACAGTTCTTCAGAGAGCTATAAGAGACTGGAATGAGCTGCCAGCACAAATGGTGCGCATGCGCTTGATTTCAATATTTAAGAGAAGTTTGAATAGGTACATGGATAGTAGGGACATAGTGGGCTATGGTTCCAGTGCAGGTCAATGGGAGTAGGCAGTTTAAATTGTTTCTGCATGGCCTAGATGGGCTGAAGGGCCTGTTTCTGTGCTGTACCTCCCTATGACTCTGTGACAATGACTCTATATAATTAGTAACTGCTCCTTGCACACAATATCAATGATTGAAGAGAAGTAGCCCAAATTGAAAAAAGATGCATGATGCAACAGCAGCAAAGATGTGGCTGTGAACAGAAAAGTGAAAGTACAGACAAGAGGATCAGTATTGTAGTAACTTTTCAAATGCTCACACAAATCTAAATGGCATTTCCATAATTCCTTTCAGAAGGCATATGAAAATAGTTCTAGTCACCTCTGAAGGAAAATTCTTTCAGTCTTCCCTGCTCCTCTACCTGTTCTGACTTTTCCTCATAGAATAACCTCTGAAAGCAATAGCTATATATTATTCTCTAAAAATATGAATATAATTTTTACTCAGTTAAGTTGCTTCCTCTGCCATTCAAATCTGGTGCCAACAAATACCTTTAAGTTGGAACCCATGATCTTAACAAATCATAGTGCTTCACTGCAAAACATTTTCCAGATTCCATTTCACCAGTTTGTTCCTTCTTTTTCCCTCAATTATATACACATTTTAATATCATGCACTTTTGGAATAAAATTTCCTGATGCACCTGGGCTTCAGGCATAAAATCATTCTTTCAGTGCCAGCAGACAATAATACTATAAATAATTAGGAGATTAATTATACCTTATTCCGTTGTTCACTTTGTTTCTAAGGAAAGCCAAAGTGGCTCCACCTAGTGTGCTCCGAATTGGAGAGCGACCCCGGAGATAACTTTACCCAACAGACACAAAAATAAGTGATTTTGTTAACAGTCTAGTTATGCAGGCTGTAATAGCTCTCTAAGTCCCTGTAGAAGTTTACTCTTAATGATGAATAGCTATCCTATTTATTGCTTGAATTTACAACAGTATCAAATCATGATATCAAATATTGGAAGAAACAAAGTGTATAAATTTGCTAACAGACATAAGAATTAATCTCAAGCAAGCCAACTTCTAATGTTTCCTTTGCTTCAACTGTACATTGTTACAAGCTTTTCATTGCAAGAACTGAATGGATCTAAATGGATACAAATGAGTAACAAATCAAGTACAAACGTCATTTCCAGAAAAGTTGGGATATTTTCCAGAATGCAATAAAAACAAAAATCTGTGATACGTTAATTCACGTGAACCCTTATTTAACTGACAAAAGTACAAAGAAAAGATTTTCAATAGTTTTACTGACCAACTTAATTGTATTTTGTAAATATACATGAATTTAGAATTTGATGGCTGCAACACACTCAACAAAAGTTGAGACAGAGTTAAAATAAGATTGAAAAGTGCACAGAACATTTAAGTAACACCGGGTTTGGAAGACTCCACATTGGTAGCAGGTGAGGTATCATGACTGGGTATAAAAGTAACATCCATCAAAGGCTCAGTCTTTGCAAGCAAGGATGGGTCGTGGCTCACCCCTTTGTACCAAAATTCGTGAGAGAATTGTTAGTCTGTTCAAAAGAAACATTTCCCAACGCAAGATTGCAGAGAATTTAGGTCTTTCAACATCTACAGTACATAATATTGTGAAAAGATTCAGAGAATTCAGAGACATCTCGGTGCGTAAAGGGCAAGGTTGGAAACCACTGTTGAATGTGCGTGATCTTTGAGCCCTCAGGCAGCACTGCCTAAGAAACCATCATGCTACTGTGACAATTATAGCCACCTGGGCTCGGGACTACTTCGGAAAACCATTGTCACCTAATACAGTCCGTCGCTGCTTCCAGAAATGCAACTTGAAACTGTATTACGCAAGGAGGAAGCCATACATCAACTCTATGCAGAAATGCCGGCAAGTTCTCTGGGCCCGAGCTCATCTCAGATGGACCGAAAGACTGTGGAACTGTGTGCTGTGGTCAGATGAGTCCACATTTCAGCTAGTTTTTGGAAAAAACGGGCGTCGAGTTCTCCGTGCCAAAGATGAAAACGACCATCCTGATTGTTATCAGCGAAAGGTGCAAAAGCCAGCATCTGTAATGGTATGGGGGTGCATCAGTGCCCACAGCATGGGTGAGTTGCATGTATGTGAAGGTACCATTGACTCTGAGGCGTATATTAGGATTTTAGAGAGACATATGTTGCCATCAAGGTGACGTCTCTTCCCGGGATGTCCATGCTTATTTCAGCAGGATAATGCCAGACCACATTCTGCACGGGCTACAACAGTGTGGCTTTGTAGACACAGAGTGCATGTGCTTGACTATCTCCTATTGAAAATGTATGGCACATCCTGAAGAGGAGAATCAGACAACGGAGGCCACGGACTGTTGAGCAGCTGAAGTCTTATATCAAGCAAGAATGGACAAAACTTCCAATTGCAAGTCTACTACAATTAGTATCCTCAGTTCCAAAACGAGTAAAAAGTGTTATTAAAAGGAAAGGTGATGTAACACAATGGTAAACATGCCTCTGTCCCAACTTTTGTTGATTGTGTTGCAGCCATCAAATTCTAAATTTGTGTATATTTACAAAATACAATTAAGTTGGTCAGTAAAACTATTGAAAATCTTTTCTTTGTACTTTTGTGAGTTAAATAAAGGTTCACGTGAATTAACATATCACAGATTTTTGTTTTTATTGCATTTTGGAAAATATCCCAACTTTTCTGGAAATGGGGTTTGTAGTTCTATGAGAAGTCTTTGTTTACTGTTTTATCATAAGCCAAGCATATCATGATTATTATTCTCAACTTGAGGTAAAACAAATTAAACTGGATTCTCACAAACTTAGAAAGTGATTTCTCTTTTGTATCTGTTTAGTTCTTTCAATGAAATGCTTCTAAAATGTATAGTTCAAACAAGGAAATGGCTTGGACATCTGCTTGCTTAAGATTAATTTTTATGCCTCTGTTAGCAAATTTTTTTACATTTTGCTTCTTTCTTCCAATATTTGATATCATGATTTGATTAACCATTCAAGTCTCACCTTAAAGTACTTAGCTTATCACTGTTACACTAAAATTATGTACAAGGCCATTTGTCTCTAAAAATATTGTGGTGACTTTAAAAATAAATAGGCTAGTGTATCATTACTCCTTGAAATATCAATAACCGTCTCATTATATATTATCTGAAACTCTCTAAGATCACTTAAAGTTCTCGGGGGTAGATCCCTAACTTTCCATATACGTTATGTACCTGTGTCATATTGCTCATGGCTCAATGATTCCATTAGCTTCCCAAATTAGCTGAGAACATTGCATGGTTGAATGGTTAATGGCTATGCGGATAGACAACATTTGTGCTGTAGTACTGTGCTCCAGGACAATCAGAGTCTCTAGCCAAGATGTTCAGTGCAGTGACAAAACTAGTAGCTATCCAACAATGTAAAAAGTCAATGATCCTTCCCACCCCAGTCATTCCACCTTCTCCTCCCAGCAGTATTGTGCAAGATGCAAAAGTTACTACAAGTTACAATAAATAAATCAATACCACAAAAGAGGAAATAGTAGTGTTCGTGGATTGTTCAGAAACCTAATAGTGGAGGAGAAGAAGCTGTTCCTAAAACATTGAATGTGGGTCTTTAGACTCCTGTACTTCCTTCTTGATGGTTGTAATTAGAAGAGGGCATGTCTCGGATAGTTTGGGTCCTTAATGATGGATGCTGTCTTCTCAAAGCACTGCATTTGAAGATGTTCTCAATGGTGGGGAGACTTGTGTCTATAATGGAGCTGGCTGAGTCAACAGCCCTCTGCCACTTCTTTAAATGTCAGTAAGATGAAAGGACTGATTGTGCACTTCAGGAAGGGGAAGATGAAGGAACACATACCAATCCTCATAGGGGGATCAGAATTGGAGAAAGTGAGCAGCTTCAAGTTCCTGGGTGTCAAGATCTCTGAGGATCTAACCTGGTCCCAACACATTGATGCAGTTATAAAGAGGGCAAGACAGTGGCTATAGTTTATTAGGAGCTTGAAGAGATTTGACATGTCAAGTCAAGTCAAGGCAATTTTTATGGTCATTTCAACCATAACTTCTGGTACAGTACACAGTAAAAACGAGGCATTTTTCAGGACCATGATGCTACATGAAACAATACAAAAACTAAACTGAACTGTGTAAAAACAACACAGAAACAAATACACTAGTCTACAGACCTACCCAGGACTGTATAAAGTGCACAAAACAATGCAGGCATTACAATAAATAATAAACAAGACAATAGGCACAGTAGAGGGCAGTAAGTTGGTATCAGTCCAGGCTCTGGGTATTGAGGAGTCTGATGGCTTGGGGGAAGAAACTGTTACATAGTCTGGTCATGAGAGCCCAAATGCTTTAGTGCCTTTTCCCAGTTGGCTGGAGGGAGAAGAGTTTGTATAAGGGGTGTGTGGGGTCCTTCGTAATGCTGTTCGCTTTGCGGATGCAGCGTGTAGTGTAAATGTCTCTAAAGGCAGAAGAGAGACCCCGATGATCTTCTCAGCTGATCTCCCTATCCACTGCAGGTCTTGCGATCCGAGATGGTGCAATTTCCAAACCAGGTAGTGATGCAGCTGCTCAGGATGTTCTCAATACAACCACTGTAGAATGTGATGAGGATGGGGGTTGGGAGAGGGAGAGCATGTTGGACCTTGTTTACACAAACGTCCCTGATGTGTACCGGGCGTGTCAACAAATACACTCAAAAACTCTTATAACTGTACTGTGGAGAGCAGTCTGACAGGATATATCACTGTCTAGTATGGAGGGGCTACTGCACAGTACTGTAAGAAGCTGCAGAAGGTTGTAAATCTAGTCAGCTCCATCTTCATTACTAGCCTACAAAGTACCCAGGACATCTTCAGGGAGCGGTGTCTCAGAAAGGCAGAGTCCATTATTAAGAACCTCCAGAACCAGGGGATGCCCCTTTCTCACTGTTACCATCATGTAGGAGGTACAGAAGCCTGAAGGTACTCACTCAGTGATTCAGGAACAGCTTCTTCCCCTCTGCCATCTGATTCCTAAATGGACATTGAATCTTTGGACACTACCTCACTTTTTTTTCCCCAAAATATACAGTATTTCTGTTTTTGCATATATTTTTTAAAAATCTATGCAATATATGTAATTGAATTACTTGTTTATTTATTATTTTTTAATTTTATTTGTTAATTTTTTTTCTCTGCTAGATTATGTATTGGATTGAACTGCTGCTGCTAAGTTAACAGATTTCACGTCACATGCTGGTGATAATAAACCCGATTCTGAAATCCTGTACATTGGAGCCTCCACCATATATCTGTAGAAATGTGCTAGTGTATGGTAACATACCAAATCTCCTCAAACTCTAATCAAGCATAGCCATTGGTCATTATTGTAGCTGTATCAGTGTTGGGAACAGGATAGACCTTCTGAGATGATGACACCCAGAAACTTGAAGCTCCTCATGTTTTCCACCACTGACTCCTTTATGTGGATTGATGTGTGTTCTCCCAACCTCCCATTCCTGAAGCCCACAACCAGTTCCTTGGTCTTGCTGACATTGAGTGCAGGATTGTTGTAGTGATGCCATGCAACCAGCTGATTTTTCTTGTTCCTGTATGCATCTTTGTCACCATCTGAAATTCTGCCAACAGCAGTGGTCATCTGGGAATTTACAGATAGTGCTTGAGCTGTGCCTAACCACACAGGTAAGACATACAGAGTACAGCAGTGGGCTAAGCACTGTTTGATAATGACTATGAGACATTCTGGCATGCATAGGCCAGATGTACAAACACTATCTCAAGACAATAGAATTATGTCAATCATCAAAAGCCTAGCCACCATTACATAACATACTACAGTGTAACAGGTAAGAGAGTTATTGATGTTGAGAAACAATAGCTGAAGCCCTAGAAATTAGATACAGACATTTGAAGTGTGGGAATTGTTTCCCATTCCACAGATATTGCTTGGAATGTTGCATGCTCCCATATTTTCTATTTTTGTTTCATATTTGCAGCATTTTCAATTTCTTTCATTTCCACAGAAACACAGACCACTGAGATGTGTGGAATGTCTTAATCCTACAATAAGATTATGGAAAGTATTACCTAGCACCTCAACATGATCACATTCATCTCTATAAATCAAAGTTCTGAGATGTTATGTTGAATCTGTATAAGACATAGATGAGGCCAAATTTGGAGTATTGTGTGCAGTTATGGTCACCTACCTACAGGAAAGATGTAAATAAGGTTGAAAGAGTACAGTGAAAATTTGCAATGATGCTGCTAGGTTCGGAGGACACGAGTTATAAGGAAAGGTTGAACAGTTTAGGACTTCATTCCTTGGAATGTAGAAGTTTGAGAAGAGATTTGAGAGAGAAATACATAATTATGAGGGGTATAGATAGGGTAAATGCAAGCAGGCTTTTTCCACTGAGGATGGATAAGACTGTAACCAGAGATTACGGGTTAAGGGTCAAAAGTGAAAAGTTTAAGGGGAACATGAGGGGTAACTTCTTCACTCAGAAGGTCATGAGAGTATGGAATGAGCTGCCAGCACAAGTGGTGCATGCAAGCTCAATTTCATGGTTTAATAGAAGCTTGGAGAGGTACATGGATGGTAGGGGCATAGAGGGCTATGGTCCCAATGCAGGCTGATTAGAGTAGGCAGTTTAAATGGTTCAGTATGGACTGGATGGACCAAAGGTCCTGTTGCTGTGCTGTACTTATTTATGGCTATGACTTCCTTCTATTCAAGGCCTTTGTAAAACTGGCACAAGGGTTATCAGCTTGGTTGTTGAAAGACTTTTTGTGTTTCCATTAAACAGATCAGTGTTATTATCTGAGACAGAGACCACACTTTTCAGTTTTCACCCAGCTCTACTGTACTGTACATTATGGCGTTAACACTTGCTTCAATTTTCACTCACATTAGCACCCTATTAGCACTACGCAGATCTGTTGACTGCACCTGTTGTTTGTTGACTATGCATGCACATTGCTCTCTTTCTCTGTCACTGCAAAGTGAATACACAAGTTAAAGCCATCTCTCAAGTGCATGCTTTTATTCAATTGATTTGTAGTTGTGCACAGACAATAGCGAATTCATCTTTCACAATCAATCCCTCTTAAGGATTGTTTTAATTTTCTAAATATACCTTTTAATGAATAGTATAGATAATTGTGCACAAGTACAATCCGTCCAAATCCATGACTTCTTATTACAAGGAAATTGTTTATGCACGAGTATTTTTTAAGTGTTTGCTCTCACATTGGACAAATAAGCGAGAATGGGCACACTGTAGATTCCAACTATACTACATTATTGTAATGAGAAAGTGAAGTTTCTCAAGGACCTAGTAGTGTGGGTATTTTATTTTCCATGCTGTCTGCCAATACCTATCACTGCCTGAGGACCACCCTACCTTCATTGTTTATATTTCACAATACCTCCTCAGTGACAAAATGAAGATCTGCACATTCATGCTGTCTCCTGATGCAGAAGAGAAGCTTAACAAAGAAGTTTGAAACCTCTATCCTTACATTCTTCCCACACAATCCAAAACATCTATTTCACTTCACCTTCAGGCAGATCTTCAGTTCACACAGCTATTGAAGAAGTGACAAATATTTTACATCTTCATTGTGCTTCCCATGGAAAGCAGGCATCACTGGAGAGTTACTGATTACACACTTACTGATTATAAAGTGAAAGGAGTTATGCATAGAAACTAAAACAAGAGGCAGGATATCCTCTATCATCTATGATCCACCATCTCATTCACACTCACCTCCCTATACCACTCTATGCTCTGTTTGTCCATAAATCCAACAACCTACAAATGCAACAACTTTGTCTTCTCATTCTTCTGTGCTAGAGAATACTCCAGGTTACTACTTTCAAAGTGAAGAAATTTGTCTTCATCTTGAGTCCCAAAAGTATTGCCCATATCAAAGGTTCATAAAGTTATACAGCACAGAAACAAGTCCTTTGTTCTAACTCATCCATGCTGTCTGAGTTGCCTACCTGAGCTAGTTCCATTTGCCTGCATATGGCCAAAATCCCTCTCAACTATTTCTATTCATTTACCTGTCCAAATGTCTTTTAAACATTATGATTGTACCTGCTTCTGCAGATTCCTCTGGCAGCTCATTCCACATATCCATCGCCCTCTGCAAGAAATACCCTCAGATCACCTTTACATTTACCTTAAATCCAAGCTTTATATTCTGAAAAAATACTGCAACCATTCACCTTTTGATGCCCCTCATTATTCGAAATGTCTCCTAGTAGGTCATCCCACAGACTTTTACATTCCAGGGAAAAAGGTCCCAGGCTATTAAGTTCCTTCTTATAATGCTAGCCCTCCAGCCCTGCTAACAACTTGTGAATCTTTTCTGCATCCACTTCTGCTTAAAAGCATCTTTCTTATTTCTGGGTGACCAAAACTGCACACAACACTCCAAATTCTAGTCTTGCCAATGTCTAGAATAGTTGTAACAGAGTGTCCCACTTCTTGTACTCAACACCTTGACCAACGAAGACAAGCATGCCATATGCATCTTCACCATCATGCCTATCTGTGTCACTACTTACAGGGAGCTTGTACTCTTGTCTCTTTGTTCTGTAAGTCTCTCCACGACCCTGCCATTTACTGTTCAAATCCTCTTCTGGTTTGTTTAACTTGACAAACTGCAGCGCCTCACACTTGGCTGAGTTAAATTCCATCTGCCATTCCTTGGCACACTTTTCCAGTTGACTGACGTCCTGTTGTAATCTTAGATAATATTTCTGTACAATATACCACAAATTTTGATGTCATCTGCAAACCTACTAACCAGGTCAACCATATTCTCATCCAAATGCTTAAAACTGTCCAAATTACTAATAAACAACAGAGGACTCAACACCAATCCCTACTAGACATATAAGGTTGCAAAAGTGAGTAGGAAGTTGGATGACTGGGAAGCTTTTAAAAATCCAACAAAAGGTAACTTAAAAAGCTGTAAGAAGGGAGAAGATTAAATATTAAGGCAGACTAGCCAATAATATAAAGCAGGATACCAAAAAGTTTTTTTCAATTATATAAAGAGTAAAAGAGAGGTGAGAGTTGATATTGGACCACTGGAAAATGATATTGGTGAGGTAGTAATGGGGGGAAAAAGGGCAGATGAACTTAATGGGTCTTTGCATCCGTCTTCATTGTGGAAGTCACTAGCAGTGTACCAGACGTCCGTGAGTGTCAGGGATCAGGAGTGAGTACCATTGTGATTACAATTGGATAACTCAGTCTGGATCCCATGTAATTTCACCTTTTAGAGCATCTTACCATGTGGGATCTTTTCAAAAGCTGTTAAGATCTATCTAGACCGTGTCTAGAGTCAGCTGTTATCATTCTTCTTGTTCACCTTTTCAAAAAGAATCACATTTGGAAAATACAATGTGTAGGCCTCCGGTAGTCTCGATAGACCATGGATTTGCACCTTGGAAAGTTTCCAGGGCGTAAGCCTGGGCAAGTTTTTTTTTAATGGAAGACCAGCAGTTGCCCAAGCTGTAAATCTCCCACAATGTTGTCCAAGGGAAGGGCATTAGGACCCATATAGCTTGGCACCAGTGTTGACTCAGAGCAGTGTGTGGTTAAGTGCCTTGCTCAAGGACACACATGCAGCCTCAGCCAAGCCTCAAACTAGCAACCTTCCGATAACTAGACGAACACCTTAACCACTTGGCCACGCGCCAACGGAAAATACAATATCCCACACAAAAAGCTATACTGACTATGCCTAATTAATCCATGCTTTTCCAAATTCAAAATCAGAATCAGGTTAAATATCACCAGCATACGTCATGAAATTTGTTGACAGGTAGATCCTGTTTCTCAGTATTCCCTTCAGTAACTTCCCAACATTATTTTAGATTCACTGATCTGTAATCCCCGACTTGTCCTTGCAGCCACTTCTTAAATAAAAAGCACATTAGCCACCAAGTTTACTGATACCTTCATTCATAAGAGCAGGATTACACCATTTGGACCTTCAGGTCTGTTGCACCATGCAATCATGGCTGATTTATTATCCCTCAACCCCATTCTCCTGCCTTCTCCCTGTTACTATTGCCATCCTGACTAACCAAGAACTTAATAACCTCAACTTTAAATATACCCAATGACTTGTCCTCCACAACTGTCTATGGTAATTGATCCAGATTCCTAGGTCTAAAGAAATTCCTCCTCATGTCTATTCTAAAGAGATGTCTTTTTATTCCGAAGCTGTGTTCTCTGGTCCTCAACTCTTGCACTATAGGGAACATTCTCTCCGTGTCCACTCTGTCTGGACCTTCCAATATTCAATTGGTTTCAATGAGATTCCTCCACACTCCTGCAAGTACAAGCCCAGAGCACTAAAAGCTCATCATACATTAAATCTTTCATTCCTGGGATATACCCAGTTACAAATCAACTTACAAGTCAAAATCAGAGCAATGTTTACTATGTTTACTGATTCATAATGTTCACTTTAGCCAGGATCACAAATCCAGGACATTCATTTCACCACGTTTCCCCTTCTGCTCTCTCCTCTTATTTGGCCAGTGGTCTCTGGCATTTACAGCTTTCCAGAAATAAAAATATTATGGTTACAAAATGTGAAACTTAATCATAAAGATCTCAATGCTCGGAAGCAGGGTCTATTCGCACCATGATAAGAAAATCGGGTGCTTTATCTTGTACCATCATGTCTTCATACATTACACAATTGAATTCCACATATTCTGAACCAATTAACAATGTGTCAGAAGGGGGGAAAAGACCTAATTGATTATACTAGGTTTTTCCACAAGTACGCTTAATCTCATATTTTCTTTCCAAAATAGTTGAATTTCAAGGTGATCCTAGAAAAATGTGATGTCATTTAGATTGATATCACCTCTCAGAGTTATCAATCTCATCTCTTGCACCATATCTGGCTGCGACTCCATAGAATAGAACTTCCCAAATCTGAACAGGTCAAATTGAGCCTATCAAATTGGAAAAGGTCCCGGTTTCCCTTTAACAACCAATCAGAAATGTTATCATATCTTGTAAGAAAGTAGTATTCCAGAAAGACAGCATTTGAGTTAATTCTTTACTAGACTGACAAAAAGCAGTCCCTTCCAGTACTTTATCAAATCATTACTCATCAAGGTCAATTAGTAGCTTCCCATTTCAATAAATTACCTGTACCCAAGAATTTTGGCTGAATCACTTGTATAACTGCACAGCATTCAAGAAATATAGAATACACACCACAATCACTGGTTTTCAGGGATTTTATTTTAAAGATATACATTCTACACAGAGGAGAAAAATACTTGAATTATTAAATTTTAGATCATCTGTGTACTTTTATTGGCATGTTTGTCTAAATTGTGATGGAAGATTGGTCATTTACATTAGAGCATATAAAATTCCCTAGCTGACTCACTCGCTTTTATTTCATTTGATGCTTACTTGAACAAAGCAATGTGAAAAAGAAGAAATATGTGATAAGGTCAATATATGCAGTATGCTTGGCTGAAAGTGAGTCAGACATAACCTTATGACCACCCATTCAAAAAAGTCTGGCACAATAAACTATTTTTAATAAATACCATTCGGTAATTTTACTGCTATTTTACTGCTTGCAATTTTTAGCAAGCTGCCTTAGATGAGAAAGTAGCCAGAGATCTTCTCCCAGGGCAGAAATGACAAATACAAAGGGATATAATTTTAAGGTGATTGGAGGAAAGTATGGAGGGGATGTCCAAGGTAAGGGTTTTACACAGAGAATGGTGGGTGCATCTAACAACCTGCCAGGGATGGTGGTAATGTCAGATACAATAGGGACATTTAGTAAACTCTTAGATAGGCACCTAGATGACAGAAAAATGGAGGGATATATAGGAGGGAAGCTTCAGACTGATCTTAGAGTTGGTTCGAAGGTTGGTTCAACATCATGGGTCAAAGGGAATGACATATAATGTGGTGTTCTGTGTTCATTCCATCTGTATACACCCAAGACATTTTATTTTTATTCATTAGCAGGACTAAAATTGAATACAAACAAATGATAACTGGACATACATGCTTAGCAATTAACAGTGTTACAGAACAGGGAGTTATCTCTATTGGGACAAACTAAACATTGACATGGAGGGCATTTCCAGGCTTATTGGCCTTTCAAAATGCTTCCTGTTCAGTCAAACATGGCTGTGGGCCTCGACTTGGACATTATTACATGGGCTACAGGAGTTTATCTGCTTGGAAAGACCTTTAATGAGAATATGTTTTCCTAACCAGTAGTGGATTAGTTTGGCATAAATAGAAGATAAAGATGCAGTTTGCCACAATGATTGATGCTTAAAATCTGACAAAATTGAGAAATAGGGGACTGCAAACCTCACAATGGGTTAGTAGTGGCTTGTAACTTCAGTTCTGGAAACAATATTTGATTCTTAAATATCCTATATCCTCAACATAAACTTTTATGCTCGTAGAAACATAGAAAATAGGTGCAGGAGTATGCCATTCGGCCCTTCGAGCCTGCACCGCCATTCAGTATGATCATGGCTGATCATCCAACTCAGAACCCTGTACCTGCTTTCTCTCCATTCCCCCTGATCCCTTTAGCCACCGCTGTCTCAAAGATCTCTGAAACTTTAAAAATTCTAATTATATTACTCAGTGTTTATGGATTTTAGAAGTGGTTCAAAAGAGCTGAGTTCCAAAAAAACTGTGAATCTCAAATGCAATGATTAAACATGGAGATTATTCTGTTGTAACAGCTATCACAAAATAACACAAGTTGTGGCAAATTCAATCTCCAACCTCTGTTTAGTAGCACACCAGTTCAGAAGCATAGTTCCTTCTCTATCTCTACAACAATAGGTCAAAATTCCCTAAGAAATTTTGGGAAGAAAATCTTATCCTCACATCTTGTTTCTATTGAGAAAGTGTGTAAACTATTTTTTGATTTATTCTGCATTTATCTTTCTCGCAGATTGCAAATGTTTTAAAAAGTTATCAATCTCACACTCAAAGGAAAGATGTGTTGAGGCATAAAAGTCAATTTAATTAAAATAATTGAATCACTTAAATAATTGAATGGTATGCAAAATTTTAATCTAATTTTTAAACTTACTTTAGCCTTGTTATATACAAAGAAATATCAGTTTGTAAAGAAATAGCAAAAAATGAACATAATCTATTTTGTAATTTGTGGGAGAACTATATTGCACTGTCCAATTACAAGATCATTTATGCATTATTAAAGGGTGATCAGATTATGGTGGCCAAATCCATTAAAATACCCAAATAAAGGAGAAAATCGTCATAAAAAAGAATTTTGAAAATACAAAATGCAATACTCTTAAAAGATAGGTGTGACCCTGAAAATGTTGTTTAGTCATGTGGTAGAAATTAATACCATTACAAGAAGCCAAATTGTGATTTATAGGAAACATTTTTAATAACATCCGTAATTGCAGGGAATCCATAAATCCATAAAGTATTGGTTTCTACTAAATGTTCAGTTAAAACAGTTTAAGATTTTACTATTTAAAATTTTAGAATTCATATGATATTATTACAGCTAGCTCTAACCTGTAGTTTTACCACAACTGGTCTGTGGTATTAACGCAGCTAATTAGGGGGTACTCTAGTTGTTGATATAGAAAAAAGATTAAAGATAAAGTGTCAAAGTTTCACCGATTGGATTTTAGTTGAGAAAAAGCACAAATTAAAATAGCTTTTTAAAATTTTGATCCCAATATGGGATGGATGTAGAATGCACTCACTGTCCATCTTTCAAGCCCATTTAGCAAGCATATGGGGTTCATTTAAGATCGTCTGGTCAACTTCCCACTCGGAGCAGAGGGGAAGAGAGTGTGGTGCGGCATTTTGACCACAAGTCAGACAGCAAGTATGGAAGCTCAGAACCATTAACACCTGTACATTTTGAGAGCAATGAGATGTTTTTGGACAAACCTTGATGCAGTGGTGAAAATTAATGCAAATCCTACCCATATGAGATTAAAACCAGTTTTAACGTGTCTGACTGACCTGCAACACTGTAATCACAGTCTTGGATTCATTCCTTCACATTAACACCAGTATTCTGTACTTCACAAGATGGTAGTTTCAACTATTTCAGTAGCCAGCCACTGAAGAATTTACCGATATACCTCCTAAAGGAGGCAAAGGAAAAGCTTTATGCTTAAAAATAGGGCTTGTTTCCAAAAAGTGGTTGTTGTAACATGCTCCGGATCACACGCGCAGGCCAATACATCCCCACACAAAAAGATCTATTTAGACCTGCGGTTGAGAACATACAAAGCAAACAATTATTCAGGCGTTCGTGCAGCGAGGAAGCTGCATTCGCTCACGTACTCGCGAATGATTTACAAGCCACCAAAAAGGCACGACTCCGAAACCGCACGTAGACGCGATGATTCAGCGTGAGCCGAGAGGAGAGTGCGAGCGCAGATACAGGGACCGGAGCCTGAGCCTGAGCCGGAGCCGGAGCCGCCTGCTGCTCGCCTTGCCCCCGACCAGGCGGTGCTGCGCACAGACAGTGGCTGCACGCGGCCAATTGTTCTCCACAGCAATGGGCAGCAGCCGGGGAAGAATGCGGCTCCTGCCTTTGTGATGGTCCTCCAGAAACGCCTCGTGCTAAATCTCATAGGTAAGCTCGCCCTGAATTCATTCCGGCTACATGTATGTTTAATCGTCATTAATACAATTGCTTGAATTTAAGAATGGGTTGGTTTTAAGACGCACACTTTATGTAATTGAGTATATTTCAGAAAATCTTGGCCAGTTATGAAGAGTATTTGGATATCTTGAGGTCCTGAAAAGTTATTTGAATACTCAGTGTGGAGGATTTCGAAAATTCCATGTTTATTTCAAGGATATTTCGATGCCTGAAGTATATGCTAGAAGTGCATGTATTTGAGGAGACGTGTAATTTTATAAACGTCCTTTATAAACGTTATTATTCTCTGAACTAAAATGTCGTATTTTAGCCTCGAAAAGACTTGCCCATCTACCCCAATTTTTTTATGCTAGGAAATCTATCACGTTGCTTATCTCAAGTCGTTCCACATTATCATCTGCCCTTTGAAGATCTTGTTTACCTATCCAAATACCCCTCAAGTTCTATTGCAACTTACCATTGCTGTGGACTTGAACCAGCATCTATAAGAGCACCTTTGATCTAATTAATAACAATGCATGCTATCCCCAACATTCTAATTCGAAATCCAGTTATCAACTCCATCTCAAACGCTTGCGTCTACAGACTTGAACATAGTGAGAAAGCCATTAATCAACTTGCTCACTTGCCTTCTAAAATACCACGGGACAAGTATACTTGTAAACATTTCTCTTTCAGTGAAGACCTTCTATTGTGTTCGTTTTGTTCCTCTTCGATATTAATTGTTGTCTTCCAACCTGCACCACAAACGTCCCTCTCTAGGATTGGCGGTTGTCCACCGTGCCCAACGATGACAGAAATCTTGTGTGGGAGAGTTTTTAAAAGTGAAAAAGCCGATGCACTGGGGTAGTTACACTCTCTCAACCTCAGAAGTCCGGTTCCAAACCGGGGCCTTCCTTAGTTGCGGTGGATGACCATGACGTATTCTGTGCTTTGATATGCTCTTCGCTCTCCACGCAGCGTTGCAGAACGCCTTCCTAACTGTGGGATAACACTGCAGATCTCATCAATCTGCCGGAGCATACTTCACATGCTGGGAGAGGTATGTTGTCCCTATCTCACCAGGGTACGAGGCCGCCGGCTACCTGGTGGTTCAGCCCGCCCGGCGAAGCGTGGTATCTAGGTATGGCCACTGTCGTATGCCGATAGCTGTTGGGAGCCACAGTATCGCAGCGCCAAGAATTATTCGAGATCATTGTATCAGTATTCCTGCAAACCCTTATCCCCATTTTCACTACACCTTTGTTGAGCTTATTAAGCTAGTTTTTATTGTACAAACTCTATTCAAAACCATTATAATGTTCTTATCATAAAATTGCACCCACTCTTTGTATTTCATTCAAATGCTCTTCCATTCTTATATTTTTATCTCGTTCAGAATACTTAGCCTTGAAAATACTGTCTTAACTTACAAGAAAATCCAAAACGCTTTAATTACCTCATTCTGCCCTTATCTGTCTTAACTTACAAGAAAATCCAAAACGTTTTTATTGCCTCATTCTGCCCTTATTGGTAGCCTGTATTCCCTTCTTCTCCAGCCCTTTACTTTTTGCGCCCACCTGGCTTCACCTATCACCTGCTAGCTTGTCCTCCTTTCCCGCCACCCATTTTTATTTTATCCTAGCACCTCCGCCTTCCTTTCCAGTCGTGATGAAGGATCTCTGCCCTCAGCAGAGACTGTTTATTCATTTTTATAAATGCTGTCTGAACTGCTGAGTTCCTCCAATATCTTGTGTTTTGCTCCAGATTTCCAGCATCTGCAGACTCTGTTGTGTATTTTGTATACTATTCCTTGGTAAAGTTAGGTAAATGCAGAAACTATTTCACAATCAGATTTATTATCAGACCATGTGATATTTGTTGTTTTGTAGATTAGTTACCATCCATAACCAAAAAAAAAATTCTATGTTCATCAGGATGAAGTTTTTTAAAAATTTACGTATGAATTTTCAGGCCAGATTTACATTCTTCAACAGTATATCTGTGACCTAAATTCCCATTAGTTTAATTTCTAAACTTATTTTCATCAACCAGTGCTTGTAAGCATTTGCCCACCATTGCACCTCTGTTCTCTTTTGAATAAATCTGGATTGGCAAGTTTTAGTGTCTTGGTTAACCTCCCTTTATATGTTGATTTTCCCCCCAGGAAACTATGTATTTATGCAGTGCTGATATATTGGTTTACACTTCTGTCTTTATCATCTAGCTCAAATTATAGCCTTCATCACTCTTAGAGTCTCCATCTTACTCCAAAGTCCCCAGGTATTCCATAAATTCCAGTCTAAACACATGGACTACCAGAAATAACTTTTTGGCAAATCCATTGTTTTGAGCCTAATAAATGAAAAAACTTTTTATTTCAAATTCCTTATTTTCATCTTCCTTCATATATTTTCTAAATTATAGTTTGCACTATCTACTGTTGCAGTACCAGGTTTCCTTTTGTATCTGGAACTCATTTCCTACAAGTTTTTGTATTCCCATCCCAACTTTTCCCAGAGACAAATCCAAAGCGTCCCTTTAAGTTATGACTGATTTGGTTTGGTTCCTTTTTTTTCTTTTTATTCTGCTTACTTTTCACTTTATTTTCTGGTGAAACACTTTGAATTGTTATTGTTAGATGATGAAAAACGTGGACATGTTGTTCAAATTGTGCTGTTTGTTTCTTTCAATGGCAAAATAGCAATTATTTCAAGGACCAGCTTTCAATCTTTGGCAGCTAGAAGTGCATATTTTAAGAATCTTCTCAATAATAATAAAATGTCTCAAGTTCATTATTTTAGAAAGCGGACTCTTTTCCCTTGAGAGTAAAATCTGTTGTTTTATGAAATCAGCATACAAATTAATGGTTGTTGTCTGCTGTTGGTTTAGCCTGCTATTTTATTTAAAAGTTGGTTAGCAATAGTACTCAAGTGACAAAATTGCATAGAAAATCAGTATTTTTTTTGTCACAAGGCATTGGATTTTACTAGAGTGCTTCATTTGTGTTTAACTGTTGTTTGCAATTATATTTAGATGTTGCTTGGAACTATTTTGGATGTGAATAGCCTGAACATCTATGGACATTGTGGGAATGTTTTTTTCCCCAAGATTCCATTTGTTTCCTGCAAACGTGGGTTGCTGTTGTTTGAACAGATCCACACTTTGCACTTTCTAAAACCAAATTTTGAACTTTAATGTTGCAAATGAATATTGGAATGGAGCTCTATTACAGAAATCCCGTGGGCACAAATTTTATTTTTCTTTATCAACAGCTTTTGAAACAAATCAGTGCCATAATGGTATTGTGGGATGAGAAATACCATGTCTCCCCTACATTCTTTCCACACCTCTCTGAAATGAACAATCTTTCTCTAGGTTCATTAAAGCGCAGGAGGAAAATATTTATTAATGACTTGAATGAAGGGACTTGGGTAAACGTAGACGTGTTTGCTCATAATATGAAGCCAGCTTGGAAGTTAGAGAACTGGAATCTCTCCTGCCCTTAACATTTAAACTAATTATTGCCAGCTGTGTAGACGTCCTGACTAGAGACTAATTTTTGTAACTTCAACAAATCAGAATTCCTTATTCTGTAGAAAATGCCTTTAACAGAGATCAAAAGATCACAGCAATCTTGATGTAACTGTTCACAAGTAGAATATACTTCCCTTTATTTCAACCTTCTTATGAGCTAATCCCTGGCTCTATTTGTCGTCATCTGAGAAGTCACTCCATTGCTCATATAGAGTGTGAGTATTGTTGAAGTACAAAGGGATCTGGGAGACCTCGTACACAAAACATGGAGGACTGGTGCAGATTTAGGAAGTCAATTGGAATTGGAATACCCTTTACTGCAAGGGATATGGAGTATAAAAGTATAGAAGTCTTGGTGGAACTTTAGAGGACAGTGATAAGATGGTACCTGGAGTACTGCATACAATTTTGGCCTTGATAATTGTGTCATTCTATTGGAGGCTGCTTGGAGTTCCTTCCCTGGGTTGATTTTTTTTCTTAGGATGGAGGTTGTTGATATAGAAAGAAATGTTGTGCCAATGCTTACTAAGATTTAGAAGGATGAATCTACAGTGCAGTCCTTCTCCACTGAGACCTTGCAGGGACAGCATCATGCCTCAATGTGTCCCTCAGCACATACCCTGTAACCTGGTATGTGCCTACCAGCAGCATTCCTCCATGGACATCTTGATTTGTTGGTGGGCCAACAAGTTTCGAACAGGGAAAGGGTGTCCTTTACCAAGTTGATGATCATGATGTCTGTCTGTATGTGGAACTGCCCGTAGATCAGGAAGTCATCTCTGGTCAATGGAATGTGTGGCAACACTGACGGGCCTCCCCAGCACACCCTTAGGTTGTGTTGGTTGTCAACGCAGGTGACACATTTCACTGTTCATGTGATAAATACATGAATCTGAGTCCTCTGACACACAGCACGACAGAGGCCCTTGCATCTTTCTTCAGATCCTTTTCACAAACCCACAGTCTGCAAAGAGATGAGCACCAGTCTTGTACCAGCTTCAGTCATCTCTCGGGCAGTGTGTGTGGGCATGATGTTCTAGCCGTGCAAAAAGGATCTGACTGGAAGGACCCCACTCACCACCAGCCGGGCAAGGTCTCGGTAACTGTTGGTGAGATCTGACAATGAGGCATTTTGCCTGATGGTGTGGAAAGTTTGCTCAGGGAACCACCCCACTTCATCCACTAATTCCTGTAATTCTGATCACTGCCCGATGGACTTGTGGTCAAAGCTGTAGGTCTGGAAGGACAGTAGTGCAGGAACATCTAGCTGACTGGGATGTTGTGTGGCATCGGGGCCAATCAATTTTCAATTTATGGCTCAATGTTATATTTATCATCTGGCTCTTTGTGTGCACAGTTAGAATGTATTTGGCAGTGCCATATCTGGAAATTGCCATTGAAAAGTAAAAGCACATTGTCTTTTGCATGTTTGCTGCATTTCTGCTCCATTCCCTTTGCTTGCTCTGTCAACATTGCTGCTTCAATGATCTTGAATAATTCTATTACATTTTCCCTCTCATTTTAGTTATTCTAATCTTCAGTTTCTGTAATCAGCCCTATTTTCTTATTTGTTTTCTGTCTGTGCCCCCCTCCTCCTCCTCCTCCTCACTATTCCAATTTTCTGACAGATTTCTGCTTCCACGTCTTCCCATCTGCTGTAGATAAGTGGTACTTTATTCCTTCTGGCATGTACACCTGTTCACTTGTACAACATCGATGAGGAGTTTAAACTTTGAATATAGTTCAGTTGTGCACAGGTGCCACAAGAGCTTTGTGGGTTACCAATAAAACCCAACCAGTGAGTTGAGTGTACTGCTATTTGGCTCCTAATATAAGAATCACAACTGGTTTGTATTGGTAAACCACAACACTCCAATTATGTATCAGAGTTTATTTTGGGTAATTCAGAATTCATTTTTACATATGGTAAGAATTGTACATACCCTATATCTTCTGATGTGCTCCAGTACTATGAAGTATCTGACAGGCATCATATGAAGTCTTGATTAATCTGTTTTTTTGGGCGTAGGCATCTCCTCACTGATAAGCAACACTGGTGCACCTCAAGGATGCGTGCTTAGCCCACTGCTCTACTTTCACTCCTCACTCATGATTGTGTGGCTAGGCACAGCTCAAATGGCATATATAAATTTGCAGTTGACTCTACTGTTGGGAACCTCAGCTGGCAATGTGACATTACAGGAGTGAGATACAGTATATCAGCTGCTTTCATGGTGTTGCAACAAAACCTTACACTCAGCTTCTGCAAGAATAGATTGTTGATCAGGAAGGGGAAGTCAGGGGGACACATCAGTCCTCATTGAGGAGTCAGAGGTAGAAAGAGTGAGCAGCTTCAAACTCCTGGGCCCGACACATTGTTGGAATCCTGAAGGCAAGCCAGCCGCTTTACTTCATGAGGAGTTTGAAATGATTTGATTTGCAAATTTCTACATATGGGGTATTAAGTTGCATTGCAGCCTGGTAGGAAGCCTCCAATGCGCAGGATCCCAAAAGACTGCAGAGGGTTGTAGAATTGGTGAGTTACATCATGGTCACACCTTACCACCATCAAGGACACCTGTAAGAGGCGGAGCCTCATCATTAAAGACACTCATCACCTGGGTGATTGTGTTACTGCCCATGGCAGGTGGTCCAGAAGGCAGAAGGCCCACTCTCTAATAGAGTCAGCCATCAGGTTTTCAAATGGTTCATGAACACTATCTTATTACTCATCTTTTGTGCTTTATTGCCATAATCACATAACTGATATTCAAATGATATTTTGAGAATTCATGGGAAAGAGTAAACAGGGACTGTTGAAGGGTCTTGGCCTGAAGTGTCGACTGTTTGCTGTTTTCCATTGGTGCAGCCTAGCCTGCTGAATTCCTCAAGCATTCAAAGTATTTTATGTATTGCTTTGAATTTTGTGAGGATTCACTCATTTCTCCTCAATGTATTAGTCTATATCACTACCAAAATGACCCTGGACAGTGCTTTGCAACCAATTTTCTTTTTAAATTTCCAAAAATAATTTGTAAGTGGTAAATTAGAACACAAATAAGAGCAAGAGTAGGCCACTGGACATCTCGGTGCTGACCTGTCATTCAATATCAACATGAATGATCTATGTTGGCCTTGACTTGTGTGAGAATTCCCATAATTCTCAGTTTGTTAATCCGAAGAGTCAATTTTCAAGCCCTAATAATTTGATCCACCAATCTTTTCATCCCGGATCCGAGAGCTTACGTCAACTGTTTCAAAGCACCAATGCCTTGATATGAGTTTGCAGGCAAAGGCAGCTTTATATTTCTGCAGGAAAGTGCTGACTTTACAGTTGCTGCTAGACCTGTCCTAGGTTCTGTACTGCTGCTGGGATTTTACAACTCTTGACATGCTAGTATTGGGGAAGGTGGTGGGGGCAGGAGAGACTTGTAAACAGTCTTTGTTTGAGCATATGGCACAGCATCCCTGAAGAATGCTATACAGTATATTTCATGGTTGATTACAGAGCCAAGATACCATTTGATGTAAACCCCAGAAGCTGGTTGTAGATTCCTTTGCACTCACCATAGTGTGTTGGCACAGTATTCTACAATTACCTTATGCCACTAGTCTTCATGGCTAGTTTCATGAAGTCCACAGAAAGAAGAGAATGGGGAGACAATAGAATGCAGATACTGGAATCTGGAGCAACAAAATGCTGGAGGAGCTCAGTAGATCAAGCATCTGTGGAGGGAAATGAATAGTCACGGATTTGGGAAGACTCCCCTCATTGGGACAGGCAGTTGCTGTTTTGGCCTGAAATATTGGCTGTCCATATCTTTCCACCGATGCTGTTCCTCCAGTATCTTGCTGCTGAGGGAAAAAACCTTCATTAGTTTTCTGTTTCCCTGCCTTGAATAAGTGCTGTTCTTCGTGCATTAGGTTGCACTGATCAGACTTAAGATGAGGCTTTGATGACTCTTGACCTGCAGTATGGTTGCTTTGGGGTCATGCTTGTGATGCTGAAAATATGATACTCTTGCATTCTCATAGTTTTCTCTACCAGGACACAAATAAATGGACATGAAAAATCAATGGCAGCTCTTTGATTCAGTGGTTTCTTAAAATGTATTTTAACTGTGCAATGTAATTTTAAGCTGACGAGCTAACTTCAATTTAAGATGCAAGTTATTGCCAGCACAAAACCATCTTATGTCGACAAGATGACTTGCTCTGCTTGTAATTAGGAGGTCAGCTCATTAATCTCACTATAATGACGCTCAATAGCTGAAGTAATCTGGACCATGTGTTGAGAATGTGAGCTGATGACCCATGCTTGCTTTCCCATGTGTGGTTTTAACAGGAGTTTGAAGTCACATCACTAAACCTAACTTTCTATGCACACTGTCCAAAAGATCATTTATTTTTCATAATTCCTCAATGCAGAGCATTTTGTAAATGGCACACTCCGTAGCCAGATTGTTGATGGTGATGGGTATAGGATTTGGGAGAAGATGGGATTTCAATTAATTCTGCTGCATTGTATTGAGTTTGAGCTTCTTAACCAATTAATTGGCCAAAAACTGCCTTGATAACGAGGGCAAATCAACTTTGGACAAGCTTGAGCACAGGTGATGATGTGACCTCAAGCTAATTGACTCCAGAGAAAATCAAAATGAGCATCGATGAACAGTTTTTATGTGAGTATGTGGTGTAAGAGAGCTTGTTTGATGTGTTCTATCATTGTGTTACTGAATGAAAGTAGAATGGCGTGGTCATTTGGGCATCCCCTCTGTTTTTTAAAAAGACATGCATGAATGGGAGCAGTTTATATTTTTCCCCAATTGAAGCAAGTTTGAACACTGTTTTGACTTTCATGCCTCTGCATTTAATTTTTCATGGTTTTCTATTCATGTAAATTCCAAGAGGTTCCTTAAGGTTGTTATAGTCAGGGGTGGTTGTAGGGATAGGCTCCCACTATCTATTAAGTGCTCCCAATCGAGTGTGTCTGAAATAGCCTCTGATAACCATCTAGCTCCTGGCCTTCAACTCTGTCTGGCAACCCCTGCGACGCTACTGATGCTAAACTGTATTGGTCTCTGGCATGACATGGAGAGCAAGTTGCTTCCATTGGATTCTTTAGCTGTGTGGAGAGAGGGAGCCTGCTACATGAGAAACTGCTTGCTCTCCATGTCATTCTCCATGGCTTACATATCACTCAGACAGCTGGGATGATGGCTGAATTGCCACCTTATCTGTAATCTTTTTAAATAAAGATCTTTTTACATGCAGCATAATGTATATTACTGTGTTTAACAGTGATGACTTACTGAACTCCGGCATGGTGACATTCGATAGTGGTAAACTACTTCCTTACCTTTACTATACACGCAAAATTGAAGACATAATGATAAGAGATGAACTTGATAAAATCAAGCTAATTGCTATTCAGTGAATTAGTAACTCTGGTTCAATTTGAATAGCTGCACAATTAACCTGCAAGAATTGAATTTGATGCTTCAATTTGCCCTTGCTTACATCAAATATGAGGTATGATTAGCAGGTTACCTTAAAGGAGTTTGAGTCTTTACCTCTGAGACAATGTATACAGTGCATATAATGTGTCCTTAAAGGGATTAACCTGCTGCATCACAGATTATTTCTATTCATTTGTACACCATATAAAATGCATATGCCTATAAATAATCTATGCCACCTCAGATTACAGAGTACTGTATAAACTGGAAACTTTGTTTTGCATGAATGTAGAAGGGTGCAAGATAATTTGACATTGCTGTCAGGATGCCTGCACTACTACCAAATAATCATAGTAATAGAGCGACAATTCTGATGTGAGGAAAATGCAAAATTTGTTCCATTATTTGAAGTATCAGGCATTTACCTGAAAGATTAATGACAGATAAATCATTGGCTTTTCATTTGACTGTTATATCAGTCTTTTTTCATGGGTAAACTACTTCTTTACTAATAAATTAAACATATGAGCACTGATTTATCATATTGGTTTCAGTTCGCACAGTGCAACCTCATCCATTCTCCTATGTTGTTTGCTCACGTTAAATTGTATATCATTGATACTGTACCATATTCACTGTCCCAATGCAATCTCATTTACATTGGGGTGACCAAATGCAGATTCAGTAATCACTTTTCATTTCACCTCTGTTCAATGCATTTGTGTGACTTTGAGCTTCTGGGTTGTCGGTGAGTTTTTCGCTGTGTTGCTCTCACTCTGAACTCCTGCAGTACTCCAGTAAATCTCTCTGCTAACTCAAGGAACTGCAGCTTTATAAATTATTCATTTTACAACCCTTCAGAATGTCCCACTGCTGGTGCATTTGGTAGGCTTATTTTTGTTCTGATGGAATGTAACTCTTCACAGATGATGCCTGACATCTAATTACTTCCAGGATTCTTTAAAAACTTCATCTTTCTAACAAATGTATTTTGCTTATATACACTTCAACAACAAAAGCAATATTCTTGAAGTTGAAAAGATATTTTTGACTATGTTAGAAGTGAATTTTGAAGACACTGTTTCAGGATGAGACTGTGTGAATCAAGTTAAGATAGCCCATTTCACACAACTGTTCTAGTTTTGCATTTTATAGAGTTTACTCCCATGCTGAACTGATAGTGGTGACTCAAGCTGAGGTGCAGCTTCAGAGTATTGCAGAATGGCAGATTACAGCATAAAAAGAGGTTAATCAGTCCACCAAGCTTGTGCACACTCTAGTCAAAAGTTATTTAGTTAATTTCATGGCCTTCACGGCTTTGTACTTTTAAAAAATTTTCCGATACTCTTGAATACCTTGACTGAAGCTGCTTCCAATAGCACTGACCCCTCCCACCACCCCACCCTCAGGACTGCTTTCCACACTAACTTCTTGCTCTTTTAAGGAAATATTATGGTCCTTTAGGTTCTTTCCCCCCCTTTTGGCAATTTTGAATTGTGCCTTCTAATTTGTTAGCCACATTCTTCCTATGAAAATGTCATAAATATTTCTGCATTAAGCTTCATCTGCATATTCCACTAGCCTGCCTCAATCCCCTTGCAACTACATTTTTCCTCTTGCAGTTAACTATATTTTTTAATACATATTATGATTGTGTGCACAATTTGGAAATTTGTGTGCCCTGTGCACCCGAGTCCAAGTAATTAATAACTAGCCCTTCCAATGATCTTTTGGGTTGGCCAGGGGTACCACCGACCACTTCCTGCCATACATTGCTGCTACCGTTTAGTCAATTTTCTCGAAGAAATTCCTTGGCCTTCAGTGTCTATTGTGAGCACCCTCTCAGATGCCCTTTGTAGAAGCTGGTATACCCAACATCAATTGTATTTCCCCAATGGTCATTTTGCTGTAATAACTAAAACTTCCGTCAAGTTGACAAAATGTGATTTGCCTTTAATGGATCCGTTCAAGTTTTCCTTAATAATACTCTTTCATCCAGGTGGCTGCTGAGTTTCTTCCTGATTATCACTTCTGAAAACCCTGTGATCTCAGTTAAACTGACTAGCCTGGAGGTACTGGGTCTGTCTCTGCTTTTTGAACATTAGTGTAACACTTGTAATTTCTAATCTCCGAGCATAACACCTACGTCTCTTGATATTCAGAACATTATGGTCAATACTGTTTTTTCCCAGCCTGCTTTCCCTTGGCGAGGTAAGAGCCTACTTAAACACAAATAATGTATTCACTTTAAATGCAGTTAGCTTTTATTACTGTAACTCTCTTCAGTGTCAATCTACGTGCTGCTTCACCTGAGAGTCCAGCAAATTATTTGGGAAGGATGAGTTTAAGGTAATTTATTCACAGTGGCTAATACTCTGCCTTAACAGTTAGATCTTTTCTTTAGTCTGGAATCGGTTCCATCTTGCCTCTTGCTACCCACTGGTTATTAACTAGCATGCGATGGATCTTTGTTCACCCTTTTTATGTTTGCCACAAATACCTTTTTCTCATCCTATAGTTTATAATAATTAGAATGTTTTTTTTGCCTTTGTTATTAATCTCTCATCTATTATGTTCACATTTTAAAGTTGATATTTGCTCGTTGTTCACCTGTGGAGCTTTGGCTTGATGGTTGCCTGATCATTTTCCCTTGCAAACTTGACTGCTGTCTACCAACATGGTCTGGTCTGTGAGTGATGTCAGATTTGCTGCTGTGTCGTTGATTATTGAATGTCCTCTGAAATGGCCTTGTACTCCGTGCTGTTCAGTTGAGGATGAGCAATTAATGCTCACTTTGCTGGTGATGGCCACATGGGGAAAGTAAGCTTCCTGTTGTTCAGTTACAGTTTTGCTTGGCAATTTTTGATTTTAGTTTATCCAGGTTAAATTTCTTCCCATAAAAATGACTCGACTGCCTTCCCCATGGTGGTCCATATCCTTGATCTTTGCTGTTCTAAAGATTGGAAACAAGATGACAGCTTGAATTCCTTTTAACCACAGTTATTAGAAGATATCAGTGGAGTTCTGAAAATCCTAAAGGGAAATCATGCAATCCTAACCCTTAATATATAATCTCATAGCAAGAAATGTGTTTAGCCATCAGAAGTGGTCAGCTAGTGACATTTTCCATTCATATTGAGATGTTACTGAGCCCAGTTATGGTGCTTTCATCAATGGCCTGGTTTTATTTTTATCAAATAAGGTAACACAAATTAGGGACATTCCGAGTCAATGTGTTTTAATTTCATACTATATTTTTCGTGAGAGCCAAAAAGTTCTTGTTTACAGTGATACATTTTTGAGAAAAAGATTTCACACATGTAAGTTATTATGGAATGTTACAATGGAAATAAGCTAATGTTTTGACAACCTCATCAGATTTCCAAGTTATTGAGGAAAACCTGATAGTTTTTGTTGACTGGGTCAGTGTTCTCAATTTTAAGTTCAAACACGTTAAATACATTGAGCACAAATGGCAATCCAAAGAGGTGTAAAATTACTGAAAAAAAAATTTCAATTCTGTATGTGCTGGACTAATGCCAAACCACCCTGATACATGAATTTAAGCACGTACAGAGCTTGCCGAAAGAAACACTGTGCAATCATCACTCATTTGAGCATCGAATTTCACTTTCACCCAAATTGTCACCATTTGATGGTTCAGAACTGATGCTGCAAAAGCATATATTGAGTGAGGACTTCATTAAAGCAAGCTGCCTGTGCCTGTTGCATCTTTGATTAAGGAAAAAGAATGAATTTCAGTCCTTGTACTTCAGTCACTAGAATCCTGTGATAAAACGCTGAAAGGAAAAAAGGCTGCTGTACTGCCCCCTCGTGGCTCAAATGTCTTTACAGGTTTACAATCTTGACTGCAGCCGATGCCCCAAAAGCCCGTACCTGCTAAAACCAGATTCCAATGACTGTTAAATCCATTCCTAAAAGGAACATATTAACTGCTTTAAGCCACCTCCATGGTTCTTGTGTTAATTTGTCAAAAATTTGCATTGGCTTCCTTCCTCAGTGCATGCAGTCATGAAATATTGGGGAGTAAATGATCAAGCCTACAAAGTAGATACTTACTTGAAAATCATTTCAGAAACATTCAGAAAATCATTTAAGTAATCTAAGCAACACAAACAAAATGCTGGTGGAACGCAGGACGAAGGGTCTCGGCCCGAGATGTCAACAGTGCTTCTTCCTATAGATGTTGCCTGGCCTGCTGCGTTCCACCAGCATTTTGTGTGTATTGCTTGAATTTCCAGCATCTGCAGATTTCCTCGTCTATAAGTAGTCTCTCAGTATATGAATTTATTGCCATACTCTTGTGAACGTGGGGAGTACTCAATGTAGCTTTAAGATGGATCACAATTGCCAGAGTGCTGTAGGAACTCCAAAGCAACACACACAAAATGCTGGAGGAACTCAGCAGGCCTGGCAGCATCTATGGAAAAGAGTAGAGTCAACTTTTTGGGCTGAGATCTTTCATCAGGACTGAAAGATATGGTGGAAATGACCAGTATGAAGAAATGAGGGAGAGTGGTAGAGAAAGTGCTGGCGAGCAGTTGGTAGAACCAGGTGAGGAGGGTTGACTGGCAGATGGAATCGAGTGGGGGAGACGTCTGGAAAAAGTGACAGGGGTCGAGAAGTGATCGGTTCAGGCTAAAAAGGGCTGTAAATGATGGGCTGTGATAAGAAGGGTGGACAGACTCGAACGGTGGACATATGGAAAGTTTGAGTGTGTGATGGGCAGATGTAGGGCAGCAGAAAGTAACTGGGCGGCAGAAAGCTGGGGAGGAGTTGGTGGTGAGCTTTATTGGTGATTTGTGTAGTAGGATCTGTGGGGATTAGATAGGAAGAGAATTGAATGGGGAGAGTGGAGAGCAGGTTACCTGAAAGTGAAGAATTCTACTTTCTTCCTGCCGTGCTGTGGAATACTCAATCAGATTATGAGGCATTGTTCCTCCTAGTTTACAATTGGCTTTTCACTGCCAGATGAGGAGGCTGAGGGCCAACAGGCCAGTGTGGGGAATGGATTGGGGAGATTGTCTCGCAAGTGGGAGCGCAGATGGCCATAGTGCATGGAGCACAGATGGTCACCTTTACTGCATATGACCTTTCATGAGACCACATCATGATTACTGAATGCAACAGACAGGTTGGTACAGGTGCATGTGAATCTCTACAGGTGCAGTTTCGGCCCGTGGAGGGACAGATAGGCACAGGTGTTACACCTTCTACTGTTGCAGGGGAAAGTGGCTGAGGAGAGGAAGGGAGGGATGGGTGGGGAGGGGACAATTTGGTGATGGGATCAGATTACAGCTGATGAAAATGTCAAAGAATGATAGGCTGATGGGGTGGGGTGGGAGCAGAAATGTGGGAAATTCTTGAGGGAGATGCAAGAGAAGGCGCACAGTTACAGTATAATCCTACCACCCGCCATATCTTCTCCCTCCCACCACTTTCTACTTTCTGCAGGGACTGCTGTCTTCCTGGTCTGCTCAAGCTCGACCTCCCTTTGTACTCTTCCCTGCAGCATCAGGAGTGTAACAGCTGTACCTACGCCTCCCTCACCATCAATGAGAGACTTGTACGGTCCTACTAGGTGAGGCAGAGATTCACATCTCTATTGCATCTAAGCACCATCTATTGTGTCCAGTGCTCCTGATGTACCGATAGAATCAAGTGCAGACTAGGTGACCATGTTGCTGAGCACTGACATGTACTTTGTCTTAGCCACCTGGACGTCATGATTGTTATCCATTCCCCACCAGCTTATCTGTCCCAGGCTCCTATACTGCCAGGATAAAGCCAATGGTAAACTAAAGGAATAGCATCTGATATATTCCATTTGGATATAATATAGCCTGAGGGCATAGACATTGAATTCCTCAATTTCAGGTGACCTTCTCCTTCTCTGTTCCTTTATCTTTCCTTCTGATCTACCCATATCTTCCATACAACCTATCTCCCTGCCCTTGTATCCCAGTTAGTTCCCCCTCCCCACCTGCCCTTCATCCGCACATTCCTTCCACTGTCCACCTGGATCCATCTATAGCTTGGCAGTTCCCTTTTACCTTCTTATATTGACTGTCTTCAAGTCTGGATGAAGGAAGGGTCTTGGCCTAAAGTTGACTCTCCATTCTACTGCTGCACAACTGCCTATATTTCTTCAGTAGATGGTTTGATTTGAAAATCCAGCATTTGGAGTCCCCTATGTCGTCTTGCTAATGCTGGTGTTGTGCTTTCATTTTCTCAATGTCATCCATATTAAGCTTTTCTGGCTATTTATTTATGAGTTGTGTTTTTTTTTAGCAGCATCAACTGTAGGGTTCCCTTTTCCAGCTTTTGATTGTTTCTCCCTATACTTCAGCTCAGGAAGTGACTAATTTCTCAAAAGTTGCCTCCATCACTGGTGAGGGAGCCTTGTATGATCTTGGCTGGTTTATTCCATTATATGCTGTAGTGAGAAACATGGTGATTTTAATATAAAGACTGCTCCAGCACTAACTCTTCTGGTTCTTATAAATAACTGAGGACTATATGAAAGGGACGTAGCTCTCAGTTGTTAATAATTGGTCTCTAAGTTGTGAAACGTCTCATAGGAAATCTTGCAATAAGAAAAAGAACTAATGCATTTCATAAAAAAATACACAGGATTACTGCTTATTGTTAAGTTTAATATCAAAGCATAAAGCTGAATTTTAAAAAATTCATATTCAGTTGGTAGTATTGGGTCCAGTTGGCAATTTTGAGTTAACTGTACCAGATTGTAACATTGTAGACTGATCACAACAATCCAGATTTTCTACTCATAAGTCATCTGGACAACACATGTGGTTGTGACCTATTTCAATTTGAAAGCAATGGGGAGTGTTTGGAGATTGAGCTAGAAACAGACAATGCAGGTCTATTAATTGCTGCTTCTGTTGGAGTTACAACTATGGCATTCACATTTTTAAAATGGTTTTGTCAAATTTATAGCATGAATTTTGTGTTTTTCTTCACTACTCCAAAGATGTTGAATCATGTTTTGGAGTGATCACATTGATGTTGCCATGTTTAATTCAGGAGAAATCTGGAGAAGACCTTAAGCTAGATGTTTAATTTGGTAACCAATCCAGTTGCTGCACCAATTCACCACTCAAGTTTTTACATTTCACTAGACATGGAATACAATGTGTGAAGCTGACAATGGAGATTCTAAAATTTTATCAGAGCAATGTTTGCAGTTTTCCATTTGGTGTCTGGATGGAATTTGTAAAAAGTTATGACTTTAAAAATCAAATTAGAGCTGAATGTTCAAGATTTCTCATTTTAGTTAAAAAAAAGAAACCACAGGAACCACTTAATTGCAAAAATTATGTTTGTAGTCATCTGTCACGTAGCTACTTGAATGTGAAACCAAAATATAGTCAGAACTAACCAGTCCATCTTCCGTATTCGTTCTGAAACTGAAGGCCAATATACTGACTTGTGACAGTGAAATCTAGAATAGTACCGAATTCCTGTCAGAAATTACAAGTACATTGATCGTACCTAATCGCAAATTTGCCCACTAGGTCAGGCTTCTTGCACCAGTACTACTCTCCCCTAACTCTGAAATCTTATTTAGTTTCTTTCTTCTTCCCCTCTCTGAGCTCTAGTCTGTGAAACCCAACATTTGCTTTCTCAATTCATTCCCACTAAACAACAACCACTTTCAATGTCCATGCTAGCTGATATAATTGGCTGGTTCACTGACATGCTGTTGTTTTTACACACACCCAACTTCTTTCTAAAATTATTTCTTCCCAAGTCGACTTTTAGTACCTTCTCAAAATATCCCTAATCACCAAACAGCTTTGCAAATCATAGCATCATCACTCACTTTACAAATCCTTGTCTGTTTTAGCCTGCTTTGAGCTCTTTTTTATTTTAAGAAGGGAGGGTGGTATGTTGGAGAAATACTGTAAACTTGGTGGCTATTTTTTTTGGCTCATGAGGATATGTGAAAATCAGCACGTGACTGTTGCCTGAGACCTTTTATAGGATGAGGTGCGAAAGTCAGGTTAGCAAAGGAGTTCTGATAAAGGTTAAACAATGATCCCTGTTGATGCTAGATTGAGCAACAAGTGGGGGGGGGGAAGAAAACTTGCTCTTGTATTTATATATATATCCCCCCCCCCCCAGGAGTGCAGGCCAACAACATATCAGCTCAAAATGGTGGATGAACTGAATAAGTACTTTCCACCGGTCTTCACTGTGAAAGACACCAGCAGTATGGTGGAAGTTCCAGGTGTCGGGTCAGGAAGTGTGTGACGTTGCCATCACTGGTGAGAAGGTTCTTGGGAAAACTGAAAGGTCTGAAGGTGGATAAGTCAGCTGGACCAGATTGTGTACACTCTTGGGTTTTGAAGGATGTGGCTGAAGAGATTGTGGAGGCATTAGTAATGATCTTTCAAGAATCAGTAAATTCTGCAGTGGTTCCGGAAAACTGGAAAATTGCAAATGTGAGTCCACTCTTCAGGAAAAGAGAGACAGCAGAAAGGAAATTTTCTGCAACCGCTCAGAGCCATCCTGGACCCTAGCACCTGGGAGGCAACACACTATCCTGATAGCTCTTTTGCGGCCGCAGAATCTCCTATCTGTCCCTCTAACTATTGAGTTCCCTATGACTATCGCTCCACCTGACTTCACCCTACCCTGAGGCTCAGAGCCAATCACAGTGTTGTTAGTCTGGTTGCCCAGATAGGTCATCCCCCTCAGCAGTATCCAAAGGGGTATATCTGTTGCTGTGAGGAATGGCCACAGGGGTGACCCTGCACTACCTTCCTACTCCCTTTGCCTCTCTTGGTGTTAACCCATCTACTCCCTAAATTCTGCACTCTGGGTGTAACCACCTGCTCCAAAGTCGTATCTTATCAAATGCTCTGCCTCCTGGATGCTCCTAAGTTCATCCAGCTCCAGCTCCTTAATGCGGTCGTTCATGAGCTGGAGTTAGCTGCACTTCCTGCAGATGTAGTCTTCAGGGAGACTATCAAGGTTCATGAATTCCCACATCCTACAGGAAGAGCATTCCACTGCCATATCTTCCACCCTGCCTGCACTGTACAATGGGCAACAAGGACCAAATCTCCTAACCTGTTTCTTTGGCCGCAGCCTCTTCTCATCGAAGCCTCTTGAGTCAAAGCCTGACGTTCCTACTCTCACCACTGGCCTACTCACACCAAGGGCCTCTTCTGTGCTTTTATTTCATTCGCACGGCTCTGCTCCTGACATTAGTTGGTCCTCTGTAATGTCCAAATGTCTGCACAGCTCTCCTTTTATACTAGCTTCACCAACCTACAAGTAACCTCTTCGAAGTGCCCTGCTCCCAACACTGACTGGACCTCTGGAAAGGTTATGCAAAGAAAATCAACAATATATGCTCATATCTTTTCTGTTCTATAAAGCTTTCCTAAGATACCTCTCGGCTAATTCTACTGCCTTTACCGCTAGTAACAAGTGTGGGGACCTCATAGGTATCTTTGTTACTGACCCTGTGGCCATCTAGGCAGATCCCTCAGTGTTCAAACCCATCTTGTGAGAGACATGTACTGCTGTTTTCTTCTCTAGTTTTCTCCTTCAGCAGTTCCAAGGAATCTCGGTTAACTGACTTTCACTCCAATTTAATGGAATCTGTAGCGGCTGATGAGGTTGACGTGAGATCCGCAGACTTTCCCACAGATGGGGCAGGTAGCAGACAGCAGGGCAGGCAGGGGTTAGGTTTGAGAGATGTAATCCTCCGTTCCTTAAGCAAGGTCTCTCTGTGTTCCTGATACATGTTCATGAGGTACTTAATGTTATCTGCCTCATCCCCGAATTCAATGGTGGTTATATTTCAAATAAGCTGCTGACATCCACATTTCACATGCTGGTGCCCACATTACCTAATGCTATTAGTGATCCCATCTCTTACAGAACCTTGCTCAAAGCAGCTATCAAACTTCTCTCATAAAAAAAAAACCTATACTGCAATAATCAAAATTTCTGCCTCATCTCCCGGCTCCTCGTCTTCTCTTTGAATTTTCTATTGCATCCCAAATTGAGAAACATCTTTACCAAAATTCTTTGTTTAGATTACCTCCCTGTTACGTTTCCACTGTACTGTAACAGCTCCAACAAAACCAAGAGTTGCTAGAAATTCTGTGGGGAGAGAGAAACAAAATCAATATTTTAGATAAATAAGCTTTCATAAGAACACTTATTGGTAAGAGTCACTAATGCATTCAATAGTGTCAGGAGAAGGAAGGGAAATGGGCAGAGACTGCAGAGAATCCCTGCTGCCACTCCCCTCAATGATAAGTATACCACTTTGGATACTCACGAGAGGGATGACCTACAGCGACCCAGTCTCTGGAACTGAGTCTGGTGCTTTGGCTCCCAAGAGAAGAAAGTTGATGAGGACTGCAGTGATGATAGGAGATTCCATAGTCAGAGGAACAGTGACAAGATTCTGCGGGTACCCGGATGATGAATTGCCTCCCATGTACCAGGGTTAGGGATGTTCTGGATCAGGTCCATGATATTTTAAAGGGGGAGGATGAGCAACCAGAAGTCTTGGTACATAATGCCACCAATGACATAGGTAGGAAAAGTGAGGAGGCCCTGAAGAGAAATTTTAGGAACCTAGGTAGAAAGGTGAAAAACAGGACCTCCAGGGTAGTAACCTCTGGATTGCTGTCCATGCCATGTGCTAGTAAGGGTAAGAATTAGATGATTTAGCAAATGAATGCATGGCTGAGGAACTGGTGCAGGGGTTCAGATTTATGAATCTTTGGGATCTCTTCCAGGGAAGGTATGACCTTTACAAAAGGGATGAGTTACACCTGAACCTGAGGGGCATCAATATCCTTGCTGGCAGGTTAGCTAGAGTTATTTGGGTGGGTTTAAATTAATTTGGCGGGGGATGAAAACTGGAGTGATAGTGCTAAAGATGAGGTGGTTGGTTTACAAAGACCGTGAGTAGTGAGACTGCCAGCAAGGAGAGGCTGATGATGGATAAATTTGCAGTCAACAGGATGAATTACAATGTAAAAGGGGGAACAAAATTAAAAAGGGTGAATACAGTATTGAATAATAAGATTTAATACTGTGGCCATGTGTCAAATGTCATGGTCATAACCAGCTCTACATCACCATATCGATCATTCCCAAAGTTGCAACTTCCTCTGTTGCCAAATTCTCCAGTTATGGATGAGCCACAGTTCCTTTCACTTTAAAAACTATAAAAACCAAAGCATCCTATGTTCTTCCCTCAAACTTGGATTGGTTTTGGATTTCATTTCCTCCCTTTTATAGTGAAGAGTGAAAGGCAACTATTCACAACATTGTTGTCCTCTTTTGATCTTGATTCCACCATTGTATCCTATTTTATAAAGAATTTCAATTTCTTCTGCCACTTAGTTATTGATCAGCCACCAAAAATCTCCATTCTAAGGCTCTAAAAGTAATCTGGGAAATTACAGGCAGGTAAATTTGATGTTGGTAGTAGGTAAATTATTGGAAGGAGTACTAAGAGATAGGATCTACAAGTATTTGGATAGACAGGGACTTAATAGGGAGAGTCAACATGGTTTTGTGCATGGTAGATCATGTTTAACAAATCTATTAGAGTTTTTCGCGGAGGTTACAAGGTAAGTGGATGAAGGGAAGGCAGTGGATATTGTCTACATGGACTTCAGTAAGGCCTTTGACAAGGTCCTGCATGGGAGGTTAGTTAGGAAGATTCAATCGCTAGATGTACATGGTGAGGTAGTAAATTGAATTAGACATTGGCTCAATGGGAGAAGTTGGAGAGTGGTAGTGGAGGCCTGTGACTAGTGGTGTACCACAGGGATCAGTGCTGGGTCCATTGTTATTTGTCATCTATATTAATGATCTGGATGATAATGTGGTGAATTGGATCTGCAAATTTGTTGATGATACAAAGATTTGAGGTGTAGTGGACAGTGAGGAAGGTTTTCAAAGCTTGCAGAGGGATCTGGACCAGCTGGAAAAACGGGCTGAAAAATGGCAGATGGAGTTTAATACAGACAAGTGTGAGGTATTGCACTTTGGAAGGAAAAACCAAGGTGGAACATACAAGGTGAATGGTAGGGCACTGAGGAGTGCAGTGGAACAGAGGGATCTAGGAACACAGATTAAAAAATTCCCTAAAAGTGGCGTCACAGGAAGATAGGGTAGTAAAGAGAGCTTTTGGTACATTGGCCTTTATAAATCAAAGTATTGAGTGTAGGAGTTGGAATGTTATGGTGAGGTTGTATAAGACATTGGTGAGGCCGAATTTGGAGTATTGTGTGCAGTTTTGGTCACTGGATTACAAGAAGGATATTAATAAGGTTGAAAGAGTGCAGAGAAATGTTTACAAGGATGTTTCCAGGACTTGAGAAACAGTTACAGAGAAAGGTTGAATAGATTAAGACTTTATTCCCTGGAGCGTAGAAGAATGAGGGGAGATTTGATAGAGGTATATAAAATTATGATGGGTATAGATAGAATGAATGCAAGCGGGCTTTTTCCACTGAGGCTAGGGGAGAAGAAGACCATAGGACATGGGTTAAGTGTGAAGGGGTAAAAGTTTAAAGGGAACATTAGGAAGGGCTTCATACAGAGAGTGGTGGGAGTGTGGAATGAGCTGCCAGATGAAGTTGTAAATACTGGCTCACTTTTAACATTTAAGAAAAACTTGGACAGCTACATGGATGAGAGGTGTATGGAGGGATATGGGCCAGGTGCAGGTCAGTGGGACTGGGCAGAAAAATGCTTCAGCACAGCCAAGAAGGGCCAAAAGGCCTGTTTCTGTGCTGTAATGTTCTATGCTCCACTTTTACACTTCTCTGAAAGTCTTTTTCCATGTCGTGGTGCTGCGCTGTTGTTGTCGTATGACGGGGCGAGTGAAGTTATTGCCTCAAGTTCAAGAGCCTGATTTTTTGAGCGGTAATATTTGTTACCAAACCTGGTTTTGCAAGCCTTGAAACCCCCGTAACTTCTTCCTATTGATAGTAGTGAGTAGAGAACGTGGCCTGGATGGTGGGGGCCCTTGATGATGTATGCTGCTTTCCTGCAACATCGCTATGTGTAGAAGTGCTCAGTGGAGGGGAGGGCTTTACGTGTGATGAACTGGGCTATATCCAGTATTCTTTGTAGGTTTTTCCATACAATGGCATTAGTGTTTCCATACCAGGCTGTGAGGCAACCAGTCAATAAACTCTCCAACACACATCTGTAGAAGTTTGTCAAAGTTTTAGATGACATGCCAAACCTTCACAAACTTCTAAGTAGATGCATTGCCGTGCTTTCTATATAATGGCTGAACCCAGGACAGATGTTGGCCCACTCCATCTCTGATCCCCCAATGTGGACTGGCTTATAGGCCTCCGGTTACTGTCTCCTGGTCAATAATCATTTTCTTGGTCTTGCTGACATTGAGTGAGAGGTTGTTGTTATGGCAACACTTGGCCAGATTTTCAATCTCCCTCCTATATGCTGATTCGTCACCACATTTGATTCTGCCAGCGACAGTGGTGTTGTCAGCAAATTAAAATGTGGCACTGAAGCTGTGCGTGACCTTGCAGTCATCAGTATAAAATGAGTAGAAAATGATGCTAAGCACACAGTCTTGTGGTGCACCTGTGTTGATGGAGATTGTGGAGGCAATGTTGTCGATCCAAATTGACTGGGGTCTGCAAATGTGGAAATTGAGGATCCTGTTGCACAAGATGGTATTGAGGCCTAGGTCTTGGAGCTTGATTAGTTTTGAGGGGATGATGGTGTTGAATGCAGAACTGTAGTCAATGAAGAGAATCCTGACATGTATCTTCACTATCCAGATGTTCCAGAGTTGAGTGAAGACCCAACAAATTGGCATCTGCTGATGACCTATTGTGACGATCAGTAAACTGTAGCAGAAGTAGGGATGCTTCATTACCAATCTCTCAAAGCACTTTCTCACAATGAATGTAAATGCTACTGGATGATTGAAGTAGATCGCCATGTTCTTCTTGGGCACCAGTATAATTGAAGGCTGCTTGAAGCAGGTGAGCCCTCAGACTGCCCAAGTGAGAGGTTAAAAATTTTGGTGAACTCTCCAGCCAGTTGATCAGTATAGGTGTCCCATCTGGGCCGAATGCTTTCCATAGGTTCACTCTACTGACAGATACTCTCATGTCGGCCGCAAAGACTGAAATCACAGGCTCATGAGGTGCTGTGAAAATTTGTGGAGGTACCTCTATGTTTTGACAATCAAAGCAGGCATAAAGTGCATTGGGTTCACCTGGGAGCAGTCTTTTTGTCACCTCCTGTATGTTGCTCAATTTCATTTTGTAGGATATGATAGCGTTCAAGCCCTAACATAGTGATTCAAGTTTGTTCTGGAATAGCCACTTCACATATGAGATGGCTTTCCTGAATTCTTTGAGCACTTTGAGTACCGTAAGTACTTATGCCAGAGAGGGTTCACTGCAGAATTCCTTGTGAAATCCCTTGGGGACCTCTTGTACTTGGTTGCTAGACTGAATGCCACTGATCTGGCCCTCGGGAGATTGTGGATCTCATGGTTCATCAAGGGCTTCTGGTTGGGGAAGACGCCGAAAGATTTTATACAGACACAGTTGTCTGCGACTGGTTTTATAAAATCTGTGACAACTGTGTATTCGTTCAGATCCTCTGAGTCCTTGAACACTGCTCAGTTAACTGTCTTGAAGCAATCCTGTACCATTCCTCTGCCTCCTGTGATGACTTCTTTGTTGCCCTAATCTCCTGAGCCTTGTCCTTTAGCATCTGCCTGTAGGTAGGTAGGTAGGAGGGCAGCCAAGTGATTAGAATTCTCAAGATGAAGTCTAGGCATGGAACATCGGCCTTCCTGATCGTTGTGTAACGGTGGTCAAATGTATGGGGGCCCTTGGTGCTGCAGTTGATATTTTGATGATAATTGGGCAGAGATTTCTTCAAACAAGCCTAGCTGAAATCCCTAACAACAAGTTGAGAGACGTCATGGTAGGCTGTTTCTTGTCTGGTGATGGCAGCGTTCAATATCACAGAAGCCTGATTAAAGTTGGTTTCTGGTGGTATGTAAACTGCAGTCAGATTTGTGGAAGACAACTCTCTTTGTAAGTAGAATGGTCGGCACTAATTATTAGATGTTCCAGGTTGGGGGAAGCAAGAGTGCGACAAGACCAGCGTGCCCAAACACCACAAACAGTTTATCATGAAACATAGGCTCCCATCTTGCACCTTCTCCAAATCAGCAGTCAGGTCCATCCTTTGGATTGAGAAGCCCTTGTCTTACCAACAGATCTGGAGTGTCCAGAGTGAGCCATGTCTCTGTACAACACTGTCTTTATTCATAATCAATGTGAACACTCCCTGGAATTCATAATAAACAAAACAATCCTTGGAATTGTCAGTTGGAAAAGTACAAGACTTTGAAAAGAAAAGTATTTGCTTAATTTACCTCTTCCTGTATCCTCATTAGCACAGTTAATTTTCCATTTCTTTGTGGCTAATCCTGCCTGTCTATAAAATCTCTGGAGTTTATAATTGTAAGTGACACAAACTGCAGTCCTCTGAACTTAAATGAATGGAGTTTTCTGTTACTTTTTAAATGCCAATTGCATTTTAAAACAAAAATAAATGCTTTTAGCAAATGATTTGTGGCAGTTGTCATCACCAGTCTGTTTGCCCTAAAACATTGTGATCTCCTGCCAATTTAAAATCCCACTAACAATCTACACAGGATTTAAATAAATTTCAGTTGGATATGCTGTGCCTACTTAAAATTGACTTTCTGGTCCTGTGTAAACTTCATGCATAGCGTGATAGAACAGATGAATGAGTGGCTGATGGTTCAGGGGGCAAGGTTTGATATTCTTGGATAATTGGAATCTTTTCTGGGACAGGGGTGACCTGTATATGAGGGATGTCACACTTAAACTGGAGGGAAGCCAATAACCTGGTCAAGCAATTCACTAGTGCTACTCGGGAGGGTTTAAAGTAGTTTTTAAACTACTTTAAACCAGAGTGGAGTGCAGGAAGGGAAGGTAGATGTCAGAGTCAGTAAAAACTGGCAGGAGCAAAGTAATATATGAAATGGTATGAATAGTTTGAAGTGTGTGTATTTTAATGCAGGGAGCATTATAGGTGATAGTGATAAATATAGAGCATAGATCATCACATGAAACTGTGATGCGGCCATTACTGAGACTTGGTTGAGAGGGAAACTGGAAAGGGTCAGGAATATCCCAAACAGGAGGGTTTCCTAAATCAATATGTAGATAGTCCAAAAAGCAGAGGGGCTGTACTAGACCTGGATTCAACAATGGGAGCAACTGTTTCAGGCAAGTCCACGCCTGACATGCAGGGGTTGTTTAGAGACCACTACACAGTGTACAGGACAGAGCTGTTCCAGGAAGAAGGGAGGACAAGATTGGAAAGAAAAGTGAACCTTCGATGCTGAGAGAGCTGATGAGTTTAGTCAAGAGGAAGAAGGAAAAGCATGTAAAGATTAGGAAGCTGGAATCAAACAATGTCCTTGAGGATTATAATGAAGCCAGAAAAGAACTGAAGAAGGGATTTGAGAAAGCCAGGAAGGGCCATGAACAGTCCTTGGGAAGTAGGAGGAAAGAGAAACCTGAAGCATTCTGTATAAACATCAAAAGCAAGAGGATGACTAGGGAGAGGTCAAACATAAAAGGGGAGGGAGGACATTTGCTTGGATGCGGAGGATGTGGGTAAGGTCATTAATGAGTACTTTACATCAGTGTTTATCAAGGAGAAGGGTGTGGATGAAAGGGAGAGCAGTGCTGGTAGAATTAATGTGCTAGGGCGGGGGTCGGCAACCCGCGGCTCCGGAGCCACATGTGGCTCTTTTACGTCTGTGCTGCGGCTCCCTGTTGCTTTGGGAAATAATTGGTTGTGGCGACCCTTTTCCTGGCACATCCGAACCGACTCACAATTAGATAGCCTACGGGGGTTTGCGAGTACAGAGCTTTGGAGCCTCTGCGCCATGGGGGGCAGGTTGAGGGAGGCTTAAAAGTGAGGCTGAAGATTTCGAATAAAGTTTTATCCTTCGACTGCAGTTACCAACTCCGTGTCGTAATTTTAGCACTGCGTGTAGCACACCGCTACATGGTCAGTATTTAATTAAAATGTATTTTATGTTAGTTTGTTAGTTTTTGAAATGTAATTCTAAATTTGAAGATTATGGTGATCTTGTACAATCTAAATAAGACGTTGTGGCGACCCATTTCCTGACACATCCGAACCGGCTCACAATTAGCCAGCGTTCAGGCTAAGGGAGATAGCCTACGGGGGTTTGTGAGTACGTGTCTTTTGCAGCATCCGCGCCCATGGGGGGCGGGTTGAGGGAGGCTTAAAAGCAAGGCTGTCTAGTTCGAATAAAGCTATCTTTGACTGCAGTTTACTGACTGCGTGTAGCACACCGCTACAACGTGTTTTTATCGCTGGCTGTCCAGAGGGGAGGTGCTGAAACAGTTTGTCGCGTGTCTGGAAGAAGTGAAAACTTTCCTGGGCAGCAAAGGGCTCAACTTTCCTGAGCTGGAACAGCCAGAGTGGCTGGAAAAGCTACACTTCATGGTAGACATGACAGCGCACCTGAACACAGCTCTTCAACGGGGTAAGGACGTACCGCCCTGCACATGTTGGAGGATGTTTTGGCATTCGAGCGCAAGTTGACGTTGCTTGCCAGAGATTTACAGAAAGGCACATTGTCTCACTTCCCCAATTTGAGAGAGTTCAAACAAGGTCACGACATGATAAATTCGGAGTATTTACATTCTGCAATCATCGCAATGCAAACATCGTTTGGGAAACGCTTCTGTGAGTTCAGAGAGGAAAAAAACACATTATCCTTCCCGGTCATTCCCCTAAGCATCGATCCATCCCTACTGAATACGACTGCATTGTCAGGTGAGAGTCAACCTGACCAAGTATGATAAATATTTTAATTGCCTATTATTTTACGTATATTCATATGTTTTCATTGTTCAGTGAAATAGTCCTTTTATTTTTCAGGTTGACAGCTGGCTGACGTTATTTTTGGTTTGCTGCTGGCGGCAAATTTAAGTTTGGCGTTTTTCATAAATACAAGAAGGACTCAAATAGACGTTGAGTATTTTACTTAAAAGTAACCTTCAACCCAACGTCTTTTTTTCGGAGTTCAAAATGTTTTTGTTGCATGCAGAAATGTAATTTCATTTTCTCTGCAGGAGTTCATCAATTTCATAAATGCAACACATTATAGTTTGTTTATACATAGCATAAAGGCAAAACAAAACGTTATATGCAGTGTTATTTCATTTTAAATGTCAAACGGGTTTTGCGGCTCCCAGTGTTTTCTTTTCTGTGGGAAACTGGTCCAAGTGGCTCTTTCAGTGGTAAAGGTTGCTGACCCCTGTGCTAGGGCATTTCAAGGTAAAGGTGGAGGTCGTGTTAAAGAGTTAAGGTGGCTAGGTCCCAAGGGCCCAATGACCCTCACTATTCTGATAATAGGCTCTCTGTTCTGAGGCTGTGCACTCTGATTCTAGACTAGCCCACTATAGGAAACAGGCTCCCTACATCTAGTGTATCTAGACCTTTCAATATTCTATGGATTTCAATAAGATATCCCTCTCCTCTCCATTCTTCTAAACTCCAGTGAGTACAGATTCAGTGCCATCAAACACTTTTCATACATTAACTCTTTCATTCCTAGAATCACTCTTCTGCACCTCCTTTGGACCCTCTGCAATGTTAACACATTTTTTCATAAACAAAGTGTCTGTCAGCACTTTCTTGAGGTTTCCTGTAAAGTATACACAAAGTATCCAACCCTATCATTTCATTTCAAGGGAAAGCTTTAAAATGGCATTGGATTCTCAACTTGGATTCTTGAGGGAGCTGGACTGTGGGATAGTAGGCTGTGTTGTGAATAACTGAAAGTTGAAAGGGGGCTTAGACTGTGATAGATACAAGAACCCAGAGATATGATTGCCTTATGACAGGCAGCTTTATTTGATTTGTAGCTGATCTGAAGTACATTTACTGGAGGACATAATTTTTATCTTGGAATTACCTATGTGGAGAAGGATAGGGGTTTTTGATGTCAATTGCTAAATTTAAGTAATATTCTGGACATTATGGTATACCATCATGCAAAGCTGTTGTTCCACTCCATGGAAAATTGATCAGTGATGAAATTTAATGCTAGACTATTAAGAAAAAAATCAAGGGGTTTGGGGTCTGATCTGTTACTTTAAAGGAAAACCACCCAGTTGTAATTTTATTTTGTTTGTGTTTTGGTATTCAAGTACTGCCCCAAATAAATTCGTTTATTATTGTGACATACACCAAGGTACTGTGAAAATCTTTGTTTTGCATTCTATCCATAATGATCATCTTATTACTAGAATGTATTGAGGTAATACAAGGAAAAACAAAGACAAAATGCAGAATAAGGTGTTACAATTACAGAAATATGCAGTACAGGTAGACATCAAGGTGCAAGACCGTAGCGAGCTTCGACTCTGGGTTCAAGGGTACATCTTAGCATCCTAGTGGATTGTTCATTAGTCTTATAACAGTGGTACAGAAGCTGATCTTGAGCCCGCTGGTACATGATTACTCCCATCTGATGTAACTATAACAGTATTTTCCAAATTTGCTTTTCACAAATCAACCTGGATGAGTATTAGTCATTTAAAGAGTGAAAACTCTTGTGTTATATTCTATTTACATGGATTCAAAACTTTTAGCCACTTTAAAACTAACAGAATAATATCACTTCAGAAAAGTTTCTAACGTTCAGTTAAATGTGCTTAGTTTTAAAGGAGAGCACGGGCCCATTAGTAATAACGAGCAAATCCAGAATTAGGAAAAGCCTGTTCAATGTGCTTGTTTCAGACTAAGCCCACATCTGAGAGTTCAGTTATGAAGCGTTTGCCACAACACTTTTATATTTTGTGTTACTCCTTAATTGCAAAGAGTAAATTCCCCTGAATTCCTGAAGAAGTGTGTTGGCCTGAAACGTTGACTCTTTACTCTCTTCCACTGATTCTGTCCGACCTGTTGAGCTCCTACAGCATTTTGTGTGTGTTGCTTTGAATTTCCAGCATCTGCAGAATCTCCATGTTTGTAATATCCCTTGTTTTAAAAAAAAATTCAGCCATCACATCCGGATGGTATGTTGCCTCCTGGGTGCCAGAGTCCAGGATACCTCGGATCGAGGCCTCAGCATTCTTAAGTAGGAGGGTGAACAGCCAGAAGTCATGGTTCACGTAGGCAATGATATGAGCAGGACAAGTGACGAAGTTCTGCATAGGGAGTTTGGGCTAAGTTATAGGGCAGGACCTCCAGGGTTATGATTTCAGGATTGCTACCTGTGCCATGTGCTAGTGATGTCAGAACTACAGTTTAATATGTGGCTAAGGAGTTGGAGTAGGGGAGGGACAATAAGATTTTTGGATCATTGGTATCTCTTCCAGAGAAGGTGGGGGCTATACAGAAGGAATGTTTTTCACCTGAACTAGAGAGGAATTAATATCTCAGTGGTAAGGTGGATTCACAGCACACAGCCCCTGCCAGGATTGTCATTCATAAACTGTAGATGTTACATTTAACTTGGTGAGTGGTTAAAGAACAATTGTAACAAAACAGCAACATGGAATTGCACTGCTTGATACAAAGTGTTCAATTTTGTTTGTGTGCTCTTGAAACTCTGGGTATTGTATAAAAATTTGCAAGTGATGTTAAGCCCTATTTAGCTCCCATTTATACACTCGATAGATAGGCAATGTTTATTGTTTGATCTAAATATTGAAATCTGCAACCAAGAGATGGTACATGTTTGTAAATATTCCTGCCTAATGACAATTTTAAATGGGCTGGGAACTTTTGTTCATAAGATACATCTCTTAACATCTGTTTCCACTTCTCTTTTCCAGAGATCAAAGAGTTATGGAAGTCCTGACAACCTCTTTAGAAAGTCAGCATATAGAAGAAATAATGTTATACTGTAGACTCTGATGCAAATAATTCTACTTGGATGAAGAAATGATGGCATGGACCAAGGTGAATGTTCTGCCATTTCAAGATACCTGAGACAAAAGAAATTCTGGTGAAACCTATAGAAAAAGGAGAATAAACTTTACAGGTACAGAACTAATAATTCTTATCATGGTGTGTTTAGCAATATTACCACTTTTCGCTCAGCCTTTCCTGTCTGATTTAAGGACTTTTCCATTTAGTTCAATGTATTTGGAACTGGAAGTAATTCAGAAAATGTGTAACTCAGGTGGTTGAGTTGTTCTCCAATCTTGGTAGTTTACTTGCAAAGGTTTTGTCATCATATGAGGAGGCATCATCAGTGTGCTGTTAATTGTATTTGGAACTTGATATTAATGTTGAGCAGTAATTTTTACTTTGGCGTGATGAAACCAAAATAACAACCAGATTGTAGAATTGCTCTTGGGAAGGAGAAAGCAAGTCATGAATACAAAAATTTTTTAAAAATGCTGATGGTGGAAGATGGTGGAAATCAGAAAATAAGTAGAGAAAATACCTGTGAAAGAGAAGCTGTTACAATAAAATTATTGGGTAAAGACAGATCTCTGCTACATTTCTCAATTAAAATACTGATCTAGTTCTAAAATTCTTTTATGAAATGTTCTGACTTTAAAGCCCATGTTTATGGGCGCATATGTAACTACATGCCAGTGATTTAACATAATTCCCTATATGCTTATCTTCACAAAAAATTGTGTTGGTGAAATCCAAAATACATGACTAATTTTCTAAATGAATACAAGTGCTGAAAGTTTCTTCCTTTGAATTTTTGCATGCCAATTTAGAGCATCAAAGTTTAAAAATTGATTTTGTTATTTCAGTTTTGGGGACACTCTAAAAGAATACACTGGAGAGAACTTGGTAAAATAATCGGAGATTTTGATAGAAGCATTTCAAAATGCACAGCTGCGGTGATTTTTCTTCACTGTTGCCTGTACCTCTCCCTTTGCCCAATCTAATTTGAATCAAACATGCTTTGTTTTGTTTGTTTCTCAAGTGGGGACTTGAAGCCTTTTTATATTTTCTTAGTGTGGTGTAACGTTCTCCTTCGGGTGTAACGAAACGCCGAATTTAACGTCCGGATAAACCACAGTTAATAAGAACCAGATCGCAGTAAGATTAACCATTTACTGTTCACTCTTCACATTAACATATGGTGAAAACTGTTGATAAAACAATACAAGATTGATACAGTATTTGTTCCTTCCTTAATATCACATTTCAAGTGTAAATACTTGCAAAGGTGACTATAACTACATTACACTAAGGTGCAGTATACAGGGAGAGTTTACCTGCTCCATTGACTACTTTAAATACACTTCCATGCAAACTATCCGCGACTCTTTAACTAACGAAAGCATAAACATTATCTACCGTCGTTACCTCTAACAGGATCAGCATTAACATCTTAGTTCAATATATCGATTATCTATTAACTTACAGCGTTGCTCTCACTGTGATTTCTCATGCCTGCAAAACTGCTTGTGCTCAGGTGAGCCTCGTGGAAAGCCCCCACCCTCGCGCTAATTTCAAACCGGTGTTTTCCCACAAGACGCGGCGAAACCGGATGTGACGTCATCGCATGCCGATATATTTTACATGCAATGAATACACTTTAAACACTTCTAATTCTAACTAGAAAATACTATTGAATGAATTACTAAGCGAAAATATTATAAACTAAATAACTGTCGTAAAGACAGCACACTCCCCGCTTGACCTTCGTAAGGTCACAATGAGCAGAGTACAAAACTTAGTCTCTTAATCAGTCATTGGGTAGAAGTAGAATAACTTCTGTAACTGGCCTTTGGTAAATTTTCACATCGCCTTGGTCGGTAGTCTTCAATTCGATCTTCCTGACATGTCCATCCTCGCTAGGGAATGTAGCAGTGATTCTGGCCGTTGGCCAGCTGTTGCGGGTGGCTTGCTTGTCCCTGAGCAGGACTAAGTCTCCAACTTGAGGATTCCTACGGGGTTCTGTCCACTTTCGTCTCTGTTGCAACGAGGGTAGATATTTCTGTCTCCAGCGGGACCAGAACTGATTTGCCAGAGCCTGGACTTGTCTCCATTGCTTTGTGTACAAATCCTTGTCTGAGAAGTCTCCTGGTGGAGGAGGTGCTCCTGCCTTCTGCGTAAGGAGCGTTGATGGCGAAAGTATAAAGGGGTTTTCTGGGTCAGAAGACACAGGTAGGAATGATTGTGCGTTTATAATGGCTGTGACCTCTGCCATTAGGGTGCACAGTACCTCGTGGGCCAATCGGGTGCGTTGCTGCATCTCAGGTTTCCTTTTCCGGGTTTTCCGTAAGGACGTGAACCGTTTGACTGCCTGCTCTTTGTTATCTGGTGAGCGCTGGCGTGGTTCTCTGATTGGCAATGGGGCAACCCCATTATTTGCTTCATCTCTGAAGACCTTGGTGTCTTTGATTTTTAAAGAAATGGTATCTTGAGCTGATTGTGCAAGTTTGTTGTCATACTTCGTTAGAGCGAAGACTGACTGGCCCAGCGACTCGTCGCTTGCCTCGCGCTTGTTAACGCCTTGTTGTGCTTCCTTGATGCACGGGACACTCGGGCAGGGTTGAAAGATTGAATGGCGGCCACTCTCTAGCACATTGGTCTTGAGTGTGTTAACCATCGGTTTGTGTACGTCACCGAGACACACCTCTCCTATCACCACCCAGCCCAGATCCAGACGTTGCGCGAAGGGGGCGTTGAGTGGTCCATTGATCTGCTGCCTAACCTTGTGTACCTGGATAACATCTCTTCCTAATAGCAGGAGTATTTCCGCTTTCGGATCCAGTTCTGGGATGTGTTTGGCGATGTGGTGGAGATGCGGCTGGTGTAGCACCGCACTTGGTGTCGGGATCCCAGCGCGGTTATTCATGATTTCATTGCACTCTAAGAGCGGAGGGAGACAGATGACGACTTTACCATCCAGGGACTCGATCTGGATGCCTTCTGCCTTCCTTCCTTGGGTTTCCATGTTGCCTGAGCAAGTTTTGAGGTAGTATGGGAACCGCTCACTCTCAATGTTGAACAATTTAAAGAACTCTGGACTGACTAGTGAACGATTGCTCTGATCATCCAGAATCACATAGGCTTTGATGGCCTTGTCTTTGGCTCCTTTAGGGTACACCTTAGTGAGGCAGATCTTGGAACAAGAACGACTTGACTGAGCTTGACCGCAAACTTCGGTACAGTTCGTGCTGACAGCTATTGACCTAGAGTGAGCCTCTCCCTCCCCGCCGTCCTGTTGTGGGGGTGAAGGAGCGCTCTCGGTTTGTGGTGACAGGTCGGGATGCATGGCCTCGACGTGATCTGGGCTGCCACATTCCGGACACTTCACGGCGATCGTACACTCTCTGGCGAGGTGAGAGGTTGAGGAACAGCATCTAAAACATATTCTTTTCTCCTTGAGAAGAGCCGTCCTCTCTTCAAGGGGTTTTTCCCTAAACATTCTGCATGCTTTCAGGGGGTGAGGTTTGTTATGCAATGGACAATACTTGCCAGGGTCGTTGTTAGTCGTAAGGGCTTCGGTCTTGAGCACTGACACGGGTTTATCAATGTTGAAAACATTCGAAACGGATCTGCCTGGCTTGGTGTAAATCGAACTGCTTCCTGGACCTACAAGGCTAGGGTCGTTTCGCCTCTTCGCCTCCTTGCACACAAACCTAGTGAGGAGCTCAAAGGGAGGAAATCGACCATCGTGGTCTTCCTTGTACTCTGAGGCAACAGTCAGCCACTTGTCCTGCAGCCCAAATGGAAGTTTGTCCACAATTGGTCTAATCCCGGATGGAGTATCTAGGAATACTAGACCAGCTGAATAGCCATCTTCTTTGGCGCCTTGGATCTCCATGAGTAAATCTCCGAATTCTCTTAACTTAAAGTGATCTTTGGCTGACACCTTAGGAAAGTTTTCCAGACGTCGATATAGCGCCCTTTCAATAATGTCGGGGGACCCATATCTCTCCCAAAGTCTCTCCCACGCTTCGCTTAAGGCTAGCTCAGGTTTGTTGATGTACACTGAACGCATGCGTCTCACCTGGTCGCGTGATTCTTTCCCCAGCCATTTCGCCATAAGGTCCAACCTTTGGGTTGCACTGAGCTGGACCCCGTCAATCACGTTGGTGAATGTGGAGAGCCAAGCACGGTAATTTTCGGGTTTATCGTCAAACTGGTACAGTCCCGAAGTGACGAGATCCCGTCGTGCTAAATACTGCAGCGTGGGATCGGCCGCAAGCGGCATGCGGGCTGGAGAAGTACGTTGGCGCCCATATGACTGAGAACGCACGTTTCTCATGGAATTTGCCATCCTGGATTCAACCTCCGCGTCTCTTCGCATCGAACTTTGTAACTTTGGTGTCAAAGTATATCGGTTGTCAGCTCTTTCATTCTTGACTTCATCGCGGGGCCGCGAGGGTAAATTTCCTTCCTCGTATGGATGTGATGCAATCGTGACTCTCTGAGGTTCCTCGTAGCTGGGGAAGTTATCGAATAGGTATGGAGAGGGGAGACGAGCCTGCCTGTCTGCTTGATATTGTACATAGTCGCTCGTGCGTTCCAGTCTGGTCCTTTCTAAAGCAGAACTTGTTTCGGTCAGATCACGCGACCCTTCAGCTTCTTCTATGTACTCTGCTTCCACCATGGCAGCTTCTCCTTCTCCTTCCAGCTGCAGCACTTGCAACTCTGTCGATATTTTTGCCATTTCCAACTGGGTTTCGGCTTCTCTGGCGGCCTTTTCGGCTTCTTTGGTGGCCAGTTTCATTTTCAAAACTGCTTCTTGTTTGGCGTAATGCAGTCGCACCTTGGCGGCTTCTGCCTTGGCTCTTGCCTGTGTGGACTTACTTGATGTCGTTCTACTGCCCTTGTCGCTGGGCGCCATCGACTTGATCCCGGATCGAGCTGACATTGCAGCACTTGGAACACCTGATAACGCCCGGGTGGGCTTACTTGATGTCGGTTTACCGCCCTTGTCGCTGGGCGGCGTCGACTTGATGCTGGATTGAGCTGACATTGCAGCACTTGAAACACCTGATAATGCCGCTTTTTCACTGTAACGTTCTCCTTCGGGTGTAACGAAACGCCGAATTTAACGTCCGGATAAACCACAGTTAATAAGAACCAGATCGCAGTAAGATTAACCATTTACTGTTCACTCTTCACATTAACATATGGTGAAAACTGTTGATAAAACAATACAAGATTGATACAGTATTTGTTCCTTCCTTAATATCACATTTCAAGTGTAAATACTTGCAAAGGTGACTATAACTACATTACACTAAGGTGCAGTATACAGGGAGAGTTTACCTGCTCCATTGACTACTTTAAATACACTTCCATGCAAACTATCCGCGACTCTTTAACTAACGAAAGCATAAACATTATCTACCGTCGTTACCTCTAACAGGATCAGCATTAACATCTTAGTTCAATATATCGATTATCTATTAACTTACAGCGTTGCTCTCACTGTGATTTCTCATGCCTGCAAAACTGCTTGTGCTCAGGTGAGCCTCGTGGAAAGCCCCCACCCTCGCGCTAATTTCAAACCGGTGTTTTCCCACAAGACGCGGCGAAACCGGATGTGACGTCATCGCATGCCGATATATTTTACATGCAATGAATACACTTTAAACACTTCTAATTCTAACTAGAAAATACTATTGAATGAATTACTAAGCGAAAATATTATAAACTAAATAACTGTCGTAAAGACAGCACATGTGGATTGAAACAAGTGATTGGATGGCTTGTAGTGTAATGCAATGTCAGTGCAGGCAGCAGAGTTCAATTCCACTATTGTCTGTAAGGAGTTTGTATATTCCTCTGTGACTGTGTGGGTTCCTTTAGGTGCTCTCGTTTCCTCCCCCAGTCCTAAGACATGTGGGCTAGAAGGTTAATTAGCCACATGGGTGTAATAGAGTGGCTTCTGCTCATTGGGCCAGAGGGGCCAGTTACTGTGCTGCATCTGTAAATGAAAAAAAAACAGTATTGTCAATATGCCTGGAAATCAATACATTTGTTTTTGTGGAAAATATCTAAAGGATAACTTCAATTGAGTATAAGAGCACTCAATGCATTCTGCACAAAAAGCACCCTTGACTCCTGATTTGCTTTACAGGTTCATTTTTTTTGCTATATTATGCTTTGTGGTCTTAAAATCTATTCCATGGATGTCCATTGAATACACTTTTTTTTTATTCCTTCTGTTGTGCACATAAAATATTTGGAATACTTGTTGCACAAAATGACCAGTAGCTTCCTGAAATAACCATAGCGCAGAGTCATAACTGCCAAAATATCGGACTCTCACAATCTCTGGGCATGTCCTGGTCCAAAGGCAAGGCTTTCCCCTTGTTGGTGTTTGTCCCAGAGGTGGCTACATGCATCTGTGTGGTCCTTCATATCCCCTCTTATCAACAGCGTAAGTGTGTGCAGATCACCCCCTCTGTATTTTTCCAAATCCAGCACTACTTAGAGGAAAGACAGAGTAGCCAGAGCACAATGTAGGCATTTTGGTCTTTAATGGCTATCAAAGGTGCCACCACTATCATTGACTGAACATTCTGAAAAACATAACTGTTCAAGATAATGAGAGAAGCAACATGACATTAAACCAAATTGATCTTCTCCATGTCTACTGTTACCCTATTGGTAGGACTAGCAATGCAAAATCCTTATGGGCACTGCCTTTACAGTAAAGATACCCTTCTGTCTGTTAAGTGACATTTCCACCATGAGAAATGGGATGGATTCAAAAGAAATCCAGATCATTACTACCACAGCATTGCCCCAAGGATCCCTTTTTAAACTGGGAATCAAAGAATTCTTTGTGCCTAACAAGTGAAGTCAGAGCCAAAGTAAAAGCAAAAGAGAGGACGTACAAGAATTCCAAAGCTAGTGGGAAGATAGAGGTTTGGGAAACTTTTTAAAAACTTGCAGAAGGAAACTAAGAAGGTCATTAGGTAGGAAAATATGAATTATGAAAGGAATCTGGTGACTAATATCAAAGAAGTATTAAATGGATTAGTAAATTGCTGATGACACAAAGGTTGGGGGTGTTGTGGATAGTATGGAGGGCTGTCAGAGGTTACAGTAAGACACTGATAGGATGCAAACCAGAGCTGAGAAGTGACAGATGGAGTTCAACCCAGGTAAGTGTGAGGTGGTTCATTTTGGTAGGTCAAATATGATGGAAGTGTGGAGGATCAGAGGGATCTTGGGGTCCAAGGCCATAGGACACTCAAAGCTGCTGCACAGTTTGACTGTGGTTAAGAAGGCGTATGGGGCATTGGCCTTCATCAACCGTGGGATTGAGTTTAAGAGCTGAGAGGCAATGTTGCAGCAATGTTAGGACTACAGAAAAGATATGGAAACCGTAAAATGGATGTAGAGGAGACTTACAAGGATGTTACCTGGATTGGGGAGCATGCTTTATGCGAATGGGTTGAGTGAACTCAGCTTTTTCTGCTTGGAGAGATGGAGGATGAGAGGTGAGGTGACTTGATAGAGGTGTATAAGATGATGAGAGGCATTGATTGTGTGGGTAGTCAGGGCTGAAATGGCTAGTACGAGAGGGCACAGTTTTAAAGTGCTTGGAAGTAGGTACAGAGGAGATGTCAGGGGTAAGTTTTATAGGCAGAGAGTGGTGTGTGGAATGGGCTGCCGGCGATGTTGGTGGAGGTGGATATGACAGGGTCCTTTAAGAGACTCGTGGATAGGTACATGGAGCTTAGAAAAATAGAGGGTTATGGGTAACCCTAGGCAATATCTAAGGTAAGAACATGTTCGGCACTGCTTTGTGGGCCAAAGGGCCTGTATTAAGCTGTAGGTTTTCTATATTTATAAGATACTAAAAGCTCTTTTTTAAATATATAAAGGGTAAAAGAGAGTTGAGGGTAGATATAGGACCAATAGAAAATGAAACTGGAGATACTGTAATGAGAGATGCAGAGATGGCAGAGGAACTGAATGCATATTTTGCATCAGTCTTCACAGTGGAAGACATCTGCAGTATACTGGACATTCAAGAGTGTCAGGGAAGTGAAGTATGTGCAGTGAAAATTACAACTGAGAAGGTGCTCAGGAAGCTTAATGGTCTGAGGGCGGATAAATCTCCCGGACCTGCTGGAATGTACCCTCGGGGTCTGAAGGAAGTAGCTGGAGAGATTGCGGAGGCATTGATAATAATCTTTCAAGAATCAATAGATTCTGGCATTGTACTGGATGACTGGAAAATTGCAAATGTTACTCTGCAAATTAAGAAGGGTGGGAGGTAGAGAAAGGAAACTATAGACCTGTTAGCCTGACATCAGTGGTTGGGAAGTTCTTGGAATCTATTGTTAGGGTTGAGATCACGGAATACCTGGAGGCACATGACAAGATGGGCCAAAGCCAGCATGGTTTCCTGAAAGGAAAATCTGGCCTGGCTAACCTATTGCAATTTTTTGAGAAAATTACAAGCAGGGTCGACAAAGGAGATGTAGTAGATGTGGTGCACTTGGATTTTCAGAAGGCTTTTGACAAGGTGCCATACTTGAGGCTGCTTAGCAAGATAAGAGCCCATGGAATTACAGGGGAGTTACTAGCATGGGTGGAACATTGGCTGATCAGCAGAAAACAGAGAGTGGGAATAAATGGATCCTATTCTGGATAGCTGCTGGTTACCAGTGGAATTCCACAAGGGTCAGTGTTGGAACCATTGCTTTTTACAGTGTATGTCAATGGTTTTGACTATGGGATTAATGGATTTGTGGCTAAATTTGCCGATGATACAAAGATCGGTGGAGGAGTGGTTAGTGTTGAAGAAACAGAGAGCCTGCAGAGAGCCTTAAATAGTTTAGGGAATGGGCAAAGAATTGACAAATGAAATACTATGTTGGAAAGTGTATGGTCATCCACTTAGGTGGGAGAAATAAATGGGCAGACTATTATTTAGATGGGCAGAGAATTCAAAATGCAGAGATGCAAAGTGACTTCAGAGTCTTTGTACAGGATACCCTAAAGGTTAACCTCCAGGTTGAGTCAGTGGTGAAGAAGGGGAATGCAATGTTGGCATTCACTTCTAGAGGTATAGAATATAAAAGCAGGGATGTGATGTTGAGGCTCTATAAGGCACTCGTGAGATCACAGTTAGAGTATTTTGTGCAGTTTTGGGCTTCTTATTTTAGAAAGGATACACTGACATTGGAGAAGGTTCCGAGAAGATTCACAAGAATGATTCCAGGAGTGAAAGGGTTAGCATATGAGGAACATCTGGCAGCTCTTGGGCTGTATTCCCTGGAGTTCAGGAGAATAAGAGGGGATCTCATAGAAACATTCTGAATGGGTGTCATTGTACACCAGTCATTGAAGGAGGGCATGCAGATACAGCAGGCAGTGAAAAAGGCAAATGTTATGTTGGAATTCATAGCAAAAGGATTTGAGTACAGGAGCAGGGAGGTTCTACTGCAGTTGTACAAGGCCTTGGTGAGAATATTGTGTGCAGTTTTGGTCCCCTAATCTGAGGAAAGACATTCCTCCCATAGAGGGAGTACAGAGAAGGTTCACCAGATTGATTCTTGGGATGGCAGGACTTTCATATGAAGAAAGATCTTATTGAAATGTATAAAATTCTAAAGGGATTGGACAGACTAGATGCAGGAAGATTGTTTCCGATGTTGGGGAAGTCCAGAACGAGGGGTCACAGTTTAAGGATAAAGGGGAAGGCTTTTAGGACCGAGATGAGGAAAACTTCTTCACACAGAGAGTGATGAATCTGTGGAATTCTCTGTCACAGGAAAAAGTTGAGGCCAGTTCATTGGCTGTACTTAAGAGGAAGTTAGATATGGCCCTTGTGGCTAAAGGGATGGGGGTATGGAGAGAAAGCAGGTACAGGGTTCTGAGTTGGATGATCAGCCATGATTATACTGAATGGCAATGCAGGCTCGAAGGGCTGAATGGCCTACTCCTGCACCTATTTTCTATGTTTCTATGTTAAAAGGCTTGAACAGAATAAATATAGCAAAATTATTTCCCATGTTAAGGGAGTCTAGGACAAGAGGGCATGATGTCAGGATTGAAGGATGTACTTTTTAAACTGAGATGCAGAGAAATTACTTTAGTCAGAGGGTGGTAAATCTGTGGAATATGTTGCCACGAGCAGCTGTGGAGGCCAAATCATTGGGTGGATTTAAGGCAGAGGTAGATAGGTTCTTGATTAGCCAGGGCATCAAAGGGTATGGGGAGAAGGCAGGGGAGTGGGGATGACTGGAAGAATTGGAGCAGCCCATGATTGAATGGTGGAGCAGACTCGATGGGCCAAATGACCTACTTCTGCTCCCATATCTTATGGTCTTGTGGCCTCTCTTCATTGGTTGATTGTATATTGAAAAAAAGATGAAATAAAATACAAACTATTGAAATGCCCTAAAAGTTGAACAGTATCCATGGAGGGTGGAATTAATCTTTCATATAAATAACTTTTTAATCAGTACCATTTTGATGAAATATTAATTCCTCTCCCTGTAAATGCTTCCCCAATGGTTGAATACCTGTAATGTTTGTGTTTTAGGTATCCAATGCCAGCTGCAGCAACGTGCATAATTCTGGAGGAACTCAGCAAGTAGGGCAGCATCTATGGAGAGGAATAAATAGTCGATGTTTTGGGTCCTTCACCATGGCTGGAAAGGAAGGGGGAAGGAGTACAAGCTGGTTGGTGGGGGGGGCGGGGAAAGAAGCTGTAAACAACACCTTATTCTATCTGGAAAGCTTCCAACCTCAATTTCTGTAACTTCTCTCCACTGCCTCTCCCTCTCTTTTCTCAATTCCCCATTCTGGTTACTTTCTCACCCCTTTTCTCCTCAACTGCCCTTATATTTCTCTAATTCCCCTCCTTCCCTTTCTGTCAACTTTCTTTCTTTAGCCCCTTACCTCCTCCACATATCATATCCTAGCTTCCTAACTTCATGCCACCCACCTATCCTGCCCTCTCTTGGTCTCACATCTCACCTTCCTATTCCCGTCGTAATTTGGCTTCCTTTCAAGACTTGATGAGGGGCCTCCACCCAAAACATCAACTGTTTATTCTCTTCCATAGATGCTGCCTGATCTGGTGAGGTCCTACAGCATTTTGAGTGTGTTGCTCAACATTACAGAATCTACAAGATCATTTGTGTTTGCAATACCAGCAGTATTTTGCTTTGCGAACGGATGTGTTGTGGTTTTTGGAAGTCCCGATTACAATTTTGACTTGAGTAACTCCTGCAGTGCCCTGCACCCAACCAACTGCAGTTGCTTCTTCACTGGCCTTTCTTGCAATATAGGGCCAGGAATGGAATATTTGGCATGTTCAGTCCTATTTGCAGCTCCTCAGAACTAGTCAGCTACGCTTGCTGCAAGATCACTCTCAGGACTTTTATGCACGGGGTGATAAATGACAAACAATAGTCAAGCAAGCAGGAGCTTGGCTAATGACTGTTTCCAGCAAACACTGATCAAAGCAAGCTTGAGGGTAGTTTCCAATTGCCGCCTTAACTTCACCAAGGTAAATGCCTTCATCAAATATAATAACAGGAGAATGAGAAGATATATCACCATCACTGGTGGGGAGAGAGTTAGGAAAGGCAATAAATGCAGGCCCTGCTTGTGACGTCCTTATTGTACAAACTGAATGAATGCAGTAAGTTCCCGGAAATAGTGCCCAGAAAATCTTTTGTTCACTTCAGAAAATGTATGGACGACTGAGAGCCTCTAGTGGCAGCAGTTGAGAACTACAATAGACTCAGCAACATGTCCTGCTGGAGGAATTTAATACATTGGCGTAAGCAACTGAATTGTTGATGCATTGGGCTGGAACTCCACATCTTGAGAAGGCAGATGGCCATAGAGAAGAGAAGGGGAGTGGAATGAAAGGAATCTGAAGCAATTGATGCAGGCAGGTATTGCATTGTAGGAAAGGTGAGTCGTTGTGGGGTTGGAAGTCTGTGGGAGGTGAATGCTATTTGAAAGCAGGCAGAATGTGAGAGGAAAAAGATAAAATACCAAATGGAGCAATCTGGAGGGGAGGGGGGTGCAGGGGAGGAGAGTGAGATGGGGGGAGACTGCTGCTGAAGAGAGCAGAGCAGGAGCACTAATGCTGCATTCTGCTGAGTAAAGGAGTTGAGAATGGGAACCGTCTGTGGAGAAAGCAGAGGTGAACAAGGCAAGGGTAGAAAGCTGTGTGTGAAGCTGATAGAAGGGAAAGGGGGCAAAGATTGATAAAGGAGATGCTGGATGGAAGGTGGAAAGAGGGATGACAATGAGATGATCATGGGCTCAGAAGGAAAGGCTATATCACAATATAGTAAGGTTGGGCTTCACTGTTCGATTCACGTTGCTTTTTCTCCCCTTTCAGAGTAACACATTTACTCTGGATCTTTTGGTTTTCTTAATTTTTTTTTACAAAGTCTAGTAACAAAAGTTCTTAAAGGCAATATATTTCATTCAGGTTATCCTTATTGCAACTTCTGTAAATAGTGCTTTTTAGGGCAGCGACATTTCTGCTGACCTTCTGCAGTGGTCAGAGCATTTGACTTGTCTACGGGATTTCTACAAGCTGTCTGTAGCAAAATGCATAGCAAACCAGAAGGCACAATATCAGTTCTTATCTAGTTTCATCCCTTTCTTGCAGCTCTTTGTTTGACTTTTGACATTCCTTCAGACAGGCTGCGATTCTTAACAAAATACATGAAGAACAATGATTGCTATTTGCATTAATAAATGTAGAAAATGACAGACACACACAAATACGCATTTCAGAACAGAGGTATTACAAATAAACAAGTTGTAAATAGGAATATGGCTGACTGTGAACGGACTGGACAAACAAACAGTTATTAGAATAAATGTATCTGATGTACAGGGAGGAAGAACATTAAGCAAATATGGTAGAGCTAGAAATTTCTGTGAGGAATATAGTAGAAGACAAACAAAAGATATTGAAAATATCCTCTGTAGGACCAAAAGGCACAGCCTCAGAATAGAAGGATGTCCATTTAGAACAGAAGGAACGTCCTTAGCCAGAGGGTAGTGAATGTGGAGGCCACGTCTTTATGGTTATTTAAGGCAGAGGTTGATAGATTCTTGGTTGGTCAGGGCATGAAGGGATATGGGGAGAAGACAGAAGACTGGGGCTGAGGAAACTTGGATCAAACATGACAAAATGGTGGAGCAGATTTGATGGGCCAAATGGCCTCATTTTGCTCCTATATCTTACTGAATGTAAGTCAACTGGAACCCAAGAGTGCTGTATGCCATAATGGGAGGTAGGAATAGGTGTGGAAGAATTAGGTTTACTGAGGAGGGTGGAACGCTGCTGAGACTCTAGCCAGGAAGTTGTGACATCAGGAATAACATAAACCAGCACCCATAATGACTGCCTGTACACCAACTCAACTGTAGAGAACTGCAGGTCCTCTTTTGGAGCTGTTCTGAGCCCCAACAGGACCCGTGGGAAATGATCATGTCTGTCAGGGAGACCTTCATAATAGCCTTTAAGGAACTGTGAAAGGGCTCGCGCAGGTGAGAAGTCGCTCTGCTGCCGGAGAGGGGAGACTACCTTTTTACTGCTGGTGAGATCACTCTGCTACAGAGAGGGAGAGCCCTGCCACTGTTCTTGAAGAATGTTACCCCGCTTTTCGATGTTTTGGATATGGTCTTGGACTAGAGACATGTTTTTCCAGAGATAGTTTATATATATATATATCTATATATATATAATGTGTTTTTCAGCTATTCGTTCTATTTGTGTGTGTGTGTGGGGAGAGGGGGATCTGGTGGTTGATGTGTCTGTTCTGTTTTTGTTCATTTTTTTTGTGTGGGGAGGAGGGATCGGTGGGGGTGGGGTTGATGGGGTTGATGAATGTGTTGCCATTGTTTTCTTTCTTGGCTTCATGGCTATTTGGAGAAGAAGAATTTCAGAGTTGTATACTTTAATAATAAATGAGCCTTTAACCTTTGAACTTACAGCACATTGAAGGGAAAAATAATGCTGTGGCTGATTGCCTCTCACGGACCGCCATTGCTGCCACACACATCCGGATTGGCTGTGCTGGCAGCCAACCCAGCATAGGTCCAGGCTTACAGGAAAGCAATCGTGGACCTGCAGTTGGCTGACATCAACTTCCTGCAAACTGGAGGAGTACTGTTTGTAAACTACATTCACAGCCTCGCGCATCCAGGCGGGAAGGCTTCACATAAGCTGGTTGCTCTAAAGTTTGTGTGGCATGGCCTCAGGATGGATGTGCAAGACAGGAGTGTAGCCTATGTTGTGTATTGTGACAGAGACAGGAAGGAAGACAGAAATAAACCATTTTGTTTGGGCGCCATTAGCATCGTTCGAGGCCCCTGTGCGACACTCTGACCACATCAATGTGGACCTTGATTATACCTCTTCCCAACCTGCCAAATGCAAAAATTCTATTCCCGCTTCCCAGTTCCTCCGACTCTACCGCATCTGCTCCAAGGATGAGGCTTGGAGAAATCCCAAATGTCCTCTTTCTTTAAGAATTGTGGTTTCCCTTCTGCCGTCATCAATGATGCCCTCACCCGCATCTCCTCCATTTCCCGCACTTCAGCCCTCACCCCATCCTCCCGTCACCACAACAGGGACTGTGTCCCCCTTGACCTCACCTATCAACCCACCAGCCTCCGGATCCAGCTGATTATCCTCAGCAACTTCCGCCACCTTCAACAGGACCCCACCACTAAGGACATCTTTCCCTCTCTACCCCTTTCTGCTTTCCACAGGGATCATTCCCTCTGCGACTGCCTGGTCCACACGTCCCTCCCCACATATCTCCCACCTGGCACTTATCCCTGCAAGCGTAAGTGCTACACCTGTCCCTACACATCTCTTACCACCATTCAAGGCCCCAAACAGTCCTTCCAGGTGAGGCAACACTTCACTTGCGAGTCTGTTGGGGTAATCTATTGCATCCGGTGCTCCCAGTGCGGCCTCCTCTACATCGGCGAGACCCCACGCAGATTGGGGGACCGCTGCGTCGAGCACCTCAGCCACAACAGACAGGATCTCCCGGTTGCCAACCACTTTAACTTTGCTTCACATTCCCATTCGGATATGTCCATACATGGCCTCCTCTACTGCCATGATGAGGCCAAACTTCAGTTGGAACAACATCTCATCTACTGTCTGGGTAGTCTCCAGCCCCTTGGCATGAACATTGAATTCTCCAACTTCCGGTAATTCCCTCCCTCTCCCTTCCCCCATCCCACCTTCACTCTGTCTCCTCTTCTAGCTGCCTATCACCTCTCATGACTCTGCCTTCTTCTACTACCCATAGTGCTTTCCCCTTAGATTCCTTCTTCACCTCTCCTGCCTATCCCCTCACTGCTTCCCCTTCCCCACCCCTTTATCTTTCTTCTAATTGATTTTCCACCCCCTCCCCACCTTCTTTATAGGGCCCCTGCCCCCTCCTTCTTTAGACCTGACAAAGGGTTTCGACCCGAAACATTGACCGCTTCTTTCAACGGATGCTGCCTGACCTGCTGAGTTCATCCAGCTTTTTTTGTACGTCTTGATTTGACTACAGCATCTGCAGTGTACTTTGTGTCCAATGTGGACCTGCCTGGTCCTCTCCCCCATCTCCTGCTATTTCATGCATCTCTTTACCATGACGGATCGTACTACCAGCTGACCAGAGGTTTTCCCTCTGACATTGATGACGGCTATGGACATGGCTCGGACATGCATCAATACTTGGCTCTCTCAGTTCAGCACCCCGCCTGATATTTTTTTCCAACCACGATCCTCAATTCACATCAGATTTCTTGGCCACAAAGGCCTAGAGCTCTGGCATTAAATTGCATCATACCATGGCAGCCAGTGCTCACCCTCCACATTCGTCTCGATGTTTCAATCTCCCTCGTTGCTTTAGTCGGTTTTTAAATGCTTTAAATGGAGTCAATCATCGGCTCATGTCTCATCCTGCAGCCTTCTTGCCTCTTTCCCGGAATCCTCTTGGAGACTGCAGGCATTGAAACAGCCAAGCCATTTCTGAAATGCAAATCACAGGCTCCAACACTTGCAGAATCACATTCAAGATGAAAAATAATGTAAAAGATATGCATAAAAGAAGGAAAAATTATGGTTTCACGATTTATCCAGAAGATGTTGACTGAAGGAGCATTGCATGCAGGCGCTAGCTTGACCAGAAGTCAATCGTGAATTCTGAAATGTAAACCAGGTGGTTTGCTGCCACATAGAACAAGAATCTGGCACTTTCGCCATCACATGCATGAAGATTTTGTGATCACCAAACTCTGTAAAATGGAGTGACTCCCCAGTAGAAAACCGAAATGATAGTCAGCCAGATAGAGACTGAGAATCCTGCGTTCAAATGTGCTGTCCTTCCTCTCGGGGGTGGGGGAAGGGACGGTTGTGGAGCTGCCTGCCGAAGAAGGTGATTGGTTGCCACGAGCACAGCACCCACAGCATAGTCTGAGGCATCAGTACTGATGGCTATATGTGCATTGGGGAGCATGTGTGCCAATGGGGCCACATTTGAAAGAGCACATTTGGTGTCATCAAATGATCTGGTCATGTCTACTGACCATTAGGGTCACAGCCTTTAAGGGCAATATTCAAGGGGAGTACAAGTTCAGATGATCATAGAATGAAATGGTGTTAGAAGTACACCACAACTTATTTAAAAAAAAATCTCTTGCAGAGCTTTGGTAGTGTGGGGCAGTGAAAATATAATAGCAGCAGCTTTCGACGGCAGGGGTGTTGCACCTACTGCAGAGATGCAGTTTCTGAGAAAGTCAATTGTCGACAACCCAAAATGCCATTAGCACGTGTTGGCTTAAGCACTTGAAATGTGTGTGGAGATGTAATATGTGCTTGATGTCTCTGTGTGTCTACTATCTGTCTGTCTTCCTATCATCTTATCTATGTATCATCATATCTACTTATCTAGCTATATACTTAGATATAAACGTATCTTATCTATTTATCTATTGACTTGTCCTTCTATCTATATATCTTCTCATCTTTCTAGTGGAAAGGGCCCTTCTGCCCCTTCGAGCCGTGCCCCCAGCAATCCCCCAGTTTAATCCTAGCCTAATCATGAGACAGTTCACAATGACCAATTAAATTGCCGATCAGTACATCTTTTGAATGTGGAAGAGGCCATGCAGTAATGGGGAGAATGTTCCTTACAGGCAGTGTCGGGAGCAGAGCTCGGTTTGCTGGATCTATAAAGCATTGTGCTAACTACTACACTACCGTGTCATTTTCGATGTGCTCGTATCACGTCTCCACACACTTTTCAAGTATGTCATCCAGGTAAACAAAAAGAAAATCTGAGTCTTTTAACACCAAGTCCATTAGTATTTGGAAAGTCTGTGCTGCATTTTCCAGCCCAAACGGCATGTGCAGAAACTCAAGTAGGCCAAGCAAGGTTATAACAGCAGTTTTGGGAATGTCCTCAGTGCACTCAGGCTCCTGACTAACCCATTCTTAGAAAAAATTACCTTTCTGGTTCTACGTGCCGAAAAGTCTTGAATGTGTGGGATCGGGGTGGTGGCTTCGTTAAGGTGGCGGTATTTGCTACATGGGTGGCAAACCGCCATCGAGCTTGGGGACCATGTGGAGGGGTGTAGCCCAAGCATTTCCATGTGTGCCAGCTGTTAGTGAGCTCGGCCTTCACGCTGGCCAGCTTTTCTGTGCCCCGTGTAAGCACACAGGTGTGAACCAGTGAGCTAATTGTGGAAAATGTGGGCTTGGTGAGGTTTGGGAATTAGTTAAGCAGGCGAGTGAATTCGCATGTGGTGGTGGATGTGCCATTCCGAGTCTCCGGGAACTACTGGGGGTATAGAGTAACGGACACAAAGTCTTTTGTGTCCACAAGCCAGCTGTTCTTAAGATCTACCAACAGTCCTTTGTGCACGGGAGACCTATGCCAAACAGAGGTCTATCAAATTTAGCCAAGACAAAGTGTCACACATTGTGTCTAATGTAGGGTTTTGTCAGTGAAACGTGAGAGTCATTTCATGTACTTAACAAAAGCCGTAGCTCTTTACTTTAACTACCCCCAAACAAAATACAGTTACTGACATCAGTATGTCAGGCACCATCTCTTAAAGTGAACACAACAAATCAGTGATGATGTTTGTAGAATAGTTTGTATTATGAACAATATGTGTTGTCTGTCATCTATTTCATTACCCTATCACCCATCGCTCTATGTATTTTAAAAAAAAACTTCCTCTGACATCTTCTTTAATCTTTCCTTCACTCACCTTAAACTCATGTTCAATGATAGTGGCCATTTCCTGTTTGGGGGAAAAGTTCACCCTATCTCCCATGATCTTTCCCAGCCCTATTAATTCGCCTCTCATCTGTCTTTGCTCCAACGAGAAAAGTTCTCACTCAGTCAATCTTTCCTCATACAACATGCTCCATGATACGGGCAGCATCCTTTGCATTCTTTCTAAAGCTTTCATGAGGTGATCAGAACTAAACACAATGCCCTAAGTGAGGTCTAACCAGAGTTTTAAAGAGCTGCATCCTTGAACTCGACCCCGCTAATGAAGGCCAGTACACTATGTGCTGTCTTAATCACCCTATCAACTTGCATGGCAACTTTGAGGGATCTATTGACTTGGACCCCAAGATCCTTCTGTGTATCCACCCTGATAAGAATCCTGCACAAACCTTGTACTCCACTTTCAAGTTTGATTTTCCAAAGTGTATATTTTCGCATTTTTTCAGATTAAACTCCCTCTACTTCTATATCCAACTCCACATCCTGTCCTGAGCCCATTGTATCCTGTAACAGCCCTCTATGCTGTCCATGACACAACCAACATTTGCGTCATCTGCAAACATACTAACCTACCTTCCGTGTTGTCTTCAAGTTTTCACTTATAAAAATCCACAAAGAGCAGGGGGTCCCAAAAAAGACCTTGTCCATCATTACTCAGCAGCCTCCAGACAGAATGCATGCCATCTGCTCCCACCCTCTGCATTCCGTAGGCAAGGCAATTCTAAATCCATGCAGTCAAGATTCCATGCCTCATGACTTTCTGGACGAAGCTACCACAGGGAACCTTGTGAAACACTTCATTAAAATCCACTGCTCTACAGTCATCAATTAGAGAGCTATCAGACGTGTGAGGCAGAACCTGCCTCTAACAAAGCCACGCTGACCATCTCTGATCAAACCATCCTCCTCCAAGTGCTCGTAAATCCTGTTCCTAAGAATCTTCTCCATTGAATTTGCCTCCCACTGATGTACAGAGGCCTAGAAATTGGGTTGGAGGTATTGCTAGCCTAAAAACACTTTGGTGCTCTGAAGGTGCTTTCCTCTTCCTTGTGACTCACCAGTCAAACTTTATTGCACAGATTCTGACTTGTCCTGTTCACAATATGACACTCCATTTTCCCTAATGAACGAGGCGTATCACAGAAACAAACAGTTGCTTTTAGACATTGGGTGGTATTCCCCTTTGAAACATAAGGTTGAGATGTGAGATGCCAATGCTAAAAGGGGAGGAGTAGTCCAAATTATTTTCTAATAAGGAAGATTTGCATATCTAAGCTGTCTTCCAGGAAATGCCAAATAATTTTTCAGCCAATTAAATCATCTTTTTTAACACCAACAAATTACATTCAATACAACCAGTTACCGGTTACATTTTGACTGTCTAACCCAGCCACCCCCGAACCTTCATCACCATTCCCCCCCCCCACCCCTCATCCTCTTCCTCCTCCCCACCTCCCTTTCCACCACTCTCTCCCCCCACCCTCTCCCCTCCACCAGCCGAGTAGTAGCGCATACACAGACAGAGCATTCCTATTTTAACAGAAGATCTTTTAAGTTAGATATCAAATTCGTCCACATTAAGATTGTGTTTGGTTTGCATTATTTATTCTTGCTGATGATAGTTCCAGGTAAGAAATGTCCACAAAGCTCCGAAGCCAGTGAGAACTTGAAATATCATGGAGAGGTTTCCAACGCTGGACTACAATCTTGTTAGCTGCAGTCAGGCCATGCCAACCAGACTTTGCATGTTTTTTCTGTAAGGGAAAGGTGGGAGTCATCATTTAGAAGATGTACAACGGGGTCCATTGGTAATTGTACCCCCATTAGTTCTGTAAGAATACTGATAACCTTCCCCCACAAACCGAAAACCCCTGGACATTCCCATACAACATGAATAAAAGAGCCCACGGTTCCATGGGGGCAAAATGAGCAATAAGGGTCAGGAACCAGTCCCATTTGATGTCTAATTCTCAGTGTTAGATATGCTCTATGACAAAATTTCAAGTGTATATACTGATGATTTGGGTTTTTCGAAGCACCAGCACCATTATCCCAAATCGCATCCCAGTCTAAGTCTTGTCCCAATTCAGATATGTCCCTATCCCAAGCTTTCATTCCTGATGTGGGCATATATTTCTGGCAGTTTAATTTATCATAAATATATGACACTATCTGTCCTGCAGCACTCTGTATCCAACTTAAAATGGGATGGTCCTTTAAATCTGAACCCCAGGGAACCCCTTAGGCTTTAGAAACTGATCTTACTCTAAAATAGAAGAAAAGAGAGTGTTTATCAATATTATATCGATATACCAGTTCTTGAAAGCTAAGGATAGTACTTGCCCCATCAATATCTTGGAGAGTAATAATACCTTTATCCTCCCAAGTTCTGTTAGTGAATGGTTCCCCCCCCCCCCCCCCCCAGATAGAAGATGATTATATAGAAGATGATTATTCTTCCTTAATGGAGAAGATTTGCAACATACACTTTTAAATTTTTTAGGAATTTTTCTGCTGCTCTAAACACTTGTAGCATATGGGCTAAAATTGGATCGTAATACACATCACATTTTTTTGGTAGATATGAGAAAGTCCTTCAACCTTATTGGTGCTATTAACTCTTGTTCTATATTTTTCCATGACGAAACTTTATCCTCCTCCATCCAATTGCTAAGACTTTTTAATACAAATGCCCAGTGGTACAATTTAAAATTTGGACATGCCAATTCCCCCATCCGACTTTTGAATTGTAGAGCTGACCACTTTATATTGGATTGTTTACTGTTCCAAACATAGCATTGTAGTAAGGAAAAAAAATAAAAACACAAAATGCTGGCAGAACTCAGCAGGCCAGACAGCATCTATGGGAGGAGGTAGTGACGTCGTTTCGGGCTGAAACCCTTCATCAGGAGTGAAGTAACATGGGATGGTGGAGAGGGGATAAGAAGTGGGGGGAGGGATAAAGTAGAGAGCTGGGAAGTGATAGGCTGGAGGGAAATAGGCTGGGGGGGAAGGTGGAGAATTATGGGAAATAAAAGAGAAAGAAAGGTAGGGCTGGGGGGGAGATTATAGTGAGGGGTGAAAAAGAGAGAGAAAGAGAACCAGACTAAAATAATAGATAGGGATGGGGGTAAGGGTGGGGGGGGGCCTGGGGTATCAACGGAGGTCTGTGAGTTGGATGTTCATGCTGGCAGGTAGGAGGCTACCTGGGCAGAAGATAAGGTATTGCTCCATCAACCTGTGTGTGGCCTCATCTTGACAGTAGAGGAGGCCATGGACAGACATGTTGGAGTGGGAGTGGTCTGTGGAATTGAAGTGTGTGGCCAAAGGGAGATCCCGCCACTGCTGGAGGACTGAGCGCCAGTGTTCGGCGGAACGGTCTCCCAGTCTGCGGCGGGTCTCCCCAGTGTATAAATGGCCACATCGGGAGCACTGGATACAGTATATCACCCCAGATGACTCGCAGGTGAAGTGGTGCCTCACCTGAAAGGACTGTCTGGGGCCTGGGATGGTGGTGAGGGAAGAAGTGTGGGGGCAGGTGTAGCACTTCTTCCGTTTGCAGGGATAAGTGCCGGGAAGGAGGTCGGTGGGGAGGGATGGGGGGGGATGAATGGACAAGGGAGTCGCGTAGGGAACGATCCCAGCGGAAAGCCGAGAGTGGGGGGGGGGGAAGATGTGTCTGGTGGTGGGATCCCGTAGGAGGTGGCGGAAGTTACGGAGGAATATAAGTTGGATCTGTAGACTGGTAGGGTGATAGGTGAGGACCAGGGGGACTCTATCCTTGGTGGGCTGGCGGGGGGATGGGGTGAGGGCAGAAGTACATGAAATACGGGAGGTGCGATGGAGGGCAGAGTTGATAGTGGACAAAGGGAAGCCCCTTTCTTTAAAAAAGGAAGACATCTCCTTTGTCCTAGAATGAAAAGCCTCATCCTGAGCAGATGCAGCGGAGGCGGAGGAATTGAGAGAAAGGGATTGCATTTTTGCAGGAGACAGGGGTGGGAGGAGGAATAGTCTGGGTAGCTGTGAGAGTCTGTAGGTTTGTAGTAGACATCGGTGGATAGGTGGATAGAAACAGAAAGATCTAGAAAGGGGAGGGATGTGTCGGAAATAGTCCAGGTGAATTTGAGGGCGGGGTGAAAGTTGGAGGCGAAGTTAATGAAGTCGACGAGCTCAGCATGCGTGCAGGAAGAAGTGCCGATGCAGTCGTCGAAACATCGTAGTAAGGAGTCCAGTTTTAGCCAATATCCTGCTGGAGGCGGAAGTGGGATTATTGAGCTGATAAAATTAATGTGGTGTAAGATGTTTATTTTAATGACCGATATACGGGCTGGGACTGATGCTGGCAGGTATCTCCATCTATTAATATCTTGTATATTTTTCAAAACTAATGAGTAATTTGTTTTTGCCCCAGACGATAGGGAAGTATTAACTTTATACCCGTTTTGTAACCTTAATCTGGGGAGGGAGAGACACCTTACTTTTATCTGTATTAGTCAGCATTGGTGCTGATTTTGACAAATAGCTTTGTATCCTGAAAGAAATCCAAATTGCTCCAGTGTTTTTAAAACATAGGGGAGTGTTTGTTGAACATTTTTTCACATAAACGAGTGTGTTGTCTGCACAAGGTGATATCGAATGTGATGTTGTCAATTACATAATCCTGAAGTTGTGCACCCAGTGCAAGACAGCAAATTTGTTTGGAGGATGCTCTTATAAACAGCACTACAATGTCTTATTTATTATTATTTGAGGGTATGATTTTTTTTTTGACAAGTGTACCAGCATTGCTTCTGAGACATTTATTCTAATTAGCATTGTGTTATATTCAATTTCCTTTTTTCCCCAGTTAGTTATTTAGCTATCTTTTCAGTTCAGTAATGGGTCATTTTCATTTGAAAATCCTAGATCCCTAAGCACCCTTATAACAAAGAAAATTCTGACCATTCACCGCCTCCACCGCCTCTAATGTCATTAGACATTAGATTGATTAAAATTATGCCTGCTCATAAAATAGATAGGTGCAAGGAATCTACATTAAAGGCACTGAGATGCTTTGTTTTGCCACCTTGAGTCACCATTCTCCTTCAAGCGCTTCTCTCTTACTACTTAATGCAAATTTGAAAAATTAAATACTGAGCATTCTTATTTATTAAATGTGAAGAATAATTGAAAACATTGGCTTGTTATTCTTGTACACATTTCTTTACAGATAATGTGATTATGTTAATCCTTCATGTAAATATATTCAAAGTTCAAAGTGCATTTCTAATCAAAATAAATTTACCATATACAACTTTGAGATTCATCTCCTTGCAGGCAACCACAAAACAAAGAAGCACAATAGAATCCATTTAAAAAAAAACCCACACAATAAAGATCATCAAATATTCAGTGTGCAGAAAAAGAAGAAATTGTGCAAACAATAAAACAGTAAACAAATATTACATAGAACACGAACGACAGAGTCCCCAGCAACAGAGCTGGAAGAGAAATATAGCAACTGAAATGCTTTGGTAGTTGTATTCATTTAAACTCCATTGGCATCTATCTCCAGTAACACTCAAGGGGCTCTCCACTATTCTCCACCCTACCCCAGCCTCTCACCTGCTAGGGTACCTGCATATTTGACAACCTACCTACTTACCAACTTGCTCATAACAAGTATTTCCAGACCTGACTTCAAAGCCTTTGGTTGCTAAGTAGATGTTTAGGGAAAAAATGAGTATAACAGATGAAGAAAAACGAGTAGACCAAAGAAGATCTAATTAAATGAGTGGGATGAGGACAGTAGGGAACGGTTTGTTTTTACACTGATGTTCATAATCCAGTTCAATCAGGTGCACAAGAGACTGAGAATTTTTCTTTACTGGAATTTCCTGGTGCCATGGCATCTTGGTGCTTTTCTGGAGCACCCTGCATTTCCCAAATCTTGAAACTTGGACAACTGAGTCCTTGTTTGTAGTTTTCTAATCTGAGTGTTTATTATAAAATAGCATACTCTTCAGCTCATTGAAGTGAGCTGCAAGTATTATTCTTTACATGTTATCATCTTCTTTTAAGTATAAACTCATAGGTAATTCCGTTAACTGTGGAAAATTTATTAGTTGTAATTTTAAATGGGGGCTTTCAGTATACTGAATTGTTTCTGAAATCAAAATGAGGCCTCACTTTGTGTATCGTGAACAGGTTTGGGCTCCTCATCTAAGGAAAGATATGGAAAGAGAGGGTTTAGAGGAAGTGACAAGGATGATTCTGGAAAATGAATAGGAACATTTGGCTTTGGGTTGGTACTCGCTGGACTTTAGAAGAATGAGGGGGGATCTCATTGAAACCTTTCGAATGTTGAAAGGCCTGGACAGGATAGATGTAGAAAGGATGTTTCCCATGGTGGGAGTCTAGGACAAGAGATCACAGCCTCAGGATAGAGGAGGACCCATTCAAAACAGATGAGGAGATATTTCTTTAGCCAGAGAGTGGTGTATTTGTTGCCACAGGAAGCTTTAGAGGCCAAGATATTGGGTGTATTTAAGGCACAGATTGATATGTTCTTGATTAGACATGGCATCGATTGGACATGGCATCAAAGGTTACAGAGAGAAAGCTGGAGAGTGGGGCTGAGGAGAGGGAGAAAAGGATCAGCCATGATTAAATGATAGAGCAAACTTGATGGGCCAAATAGCCTAATTCTGCTCCTATGTCTTATGGTCTTATTGTTTTATGGGAATTGTGGGAAAGAGGGAGGGGAAAAGTCACCATCAGAGATAAATATATGATGTTACAATTAGTACCTTGAATTTTAAATTGTTCAAATCCATATTTATCTGAATGAAAGCAGGAGATTTTAATTTTACCTGGTACCCAATTGGCTTGTGAAAACTCTCAAGTGTCAGGATATAACAGATATTATTCCACTAGGTGGCAGATCATCCATTAAAATAGGGAAATTGTTTTGCACGGACTTGTCTGCAAACAGTGATAATCTGCACAGGGAAAAAAAAATACAAAGTAAACTCATTGCCCTAAAGAATATTAAAACTTATTGCATGAATAAGCTCTTCTTGGGCTTCCAACCAAGTACAGATATTGGTTTTAACTGACATTTTGATAACAAACTCTGCCATCACAATTCTCAAGGCAAAAGAAACAGTTTTACAGACATCTGAAGACAGAAATCAGCAGATAACCTGTGCATGAAACAATAGATTGTGTATGGAAAGAATACAGGAGCCTTAGAAATTCTTGGTGTTCTCTGAAACTCAATGTCCTTGTAAATTTTCTCTGTGCTCTTTCAATCTTATTGATATCTTTCTTGTAGGAACCAGAACTGCACAAAATACCCCAAATTTGGTCTCACCAATATTTCATATAATTTCAACATAACATCCTAAATCCTGTGCTGAATGCTCTGATTTATTAAGCCCAATGCACCAAAGCTCTCTTTGTGATACTATCTAACTGTGAGCAACACACACAAAATGCTGGAGGAACTCAGCAGGCCAGGCAGCATCTATGCAAAAGAGTTCAGTGGACATTTCAGGCTGAGACCCTTCAGCTGCTTGGATTACCAGCATCCGGAGATTTTGTCTTGTCTATCTAACTGTGATGCCACTGTCAAGGAATTATGGATCTGTACTCCCAGATCAATTTGTTCTACCATTGACCCCAGAGCCCTGTTGTTCACTGTGTAAGTCCAACCCTGATTAATCCTCCAAAACTGCAACATTTCACACTTGTCTGCATTAAATTCCATCTGCCATTTTTCTAGCTGGTCCAAACCCCACTGCAAGGTTTGCTGTCTGCTAGGCTCTCAATCTTGGTGTCATCCGCAAATTTGCTGATCCTGTTTACGTTGTTATCCGGATGTTTGATGGAGATGACCAGCAGCAATGGTCCAGCACTGATCCCTGTGGCACACCTCTAGTCACAGACCTCTAGCCAGAGAGTTAGTCAGAAATAGCACTCTGTTTCCAATGTATTCTCAACCATGAATCTAGCTTTTTAAGAGCAGCCAGCTGATTCAAGGTGTATAATATGGTTCAATTTAATGCACATATTTTGAGATAATTTTCAGTGGTCTGAGAAATAACTTGTTAAATGATTTAATGCTATGCTGCAGATAGCTGGTTGTAGCATATGATCTAAAATAAAAAACAAAAAGTTAAGAAATTTTCAGCAGGTCCAGCATTTTCTCTGTAAAGAGAAATGGGACCTGAAATACTTTCTGGTTATCTTTTCATGGGTGGTCTTATTTGCCTTTAGTAAATGATTTTTGAGCTAGTCGTGTCCTATTCTCAGTTGTGCCCAGTGGACTCCCTGGTATGAAACTGGGGGAGGGTGGAAGAGAATTGTTGAGTGAGGTGAATGCTAATTGATGGTGATGCTGATGTTGATAAAGGAATTTGAGGGAAAGCCTTTGAGCAAAAGTTGCATTTCACTCTCATGGGAAGAATACTGATATTAGGGGGACAGATGAGAGGTTCTGTGGAAGAGATCAAGAATCCCGGATGGTCTGTTGCCTCCCTGGTGCCAGGGTCTGCAATATCTCGGATCGAGTTCTCAGTATTCTCAAGAGGGAGGGTGAGCAGCCAGATGTTGTGGTCCATGTAGGGACCAATTACGTGGATAGGAAGAAAGAGGAGGTCCTGCAAAGAGAATTTAGGGAGTTAGGTGCGAAGTTGAAGGACAGGACCTCCAGGGTTGCAGTCTCAGGATTGTTACCTGTGCCACATGCTAGTGAGGCTAGAAATAGGAAGATAATGCAGCTAAATACGTGGCTAAGGAGTTGGTGCAAGAGGGAGGGCTTCATGTTTCTGGACAATTGGGCCTTGTTCCAGGGAAGGTGGGACCTGTTCCAACAGGACAGGTTACACCTGAACTGGAGGGGGACTAACATCGTTGAGGGAAGGTTTGCTAGTGCTGCTCCAGGGCGTTTAAACTAGATTTGCAGGGGGGAGGGGAACCAGAGTGTTAGAGCAGATAGTGAGGTGGAGGAGGATAAAGGTCATGTGAGAGCTTCAAGTATAGTGCATGGAGTAAAGGCAGATCTAACATATAAAGAGGCTTTGAGGAAAGAGAAACAGAATAAAGGGTGTAAAGGTAGAAGGGCTAAAGTGCATGTACTTCAGTGCAAGAAGCATCAGAGACAAAGGTGATGAACTGAGAGCTTGGATACATACATGAAATTATGATGTAGTGGCCATTACAGAGACTTGGCTGGCACCAGGGCAGGAATGGATTCTCAATATTCCTGGGTTTCAGTGCTTTAAAAGGGATGGGGGGGGAGGGGAGGAGGAGTGGCATTACTGGTCAGGGATACTATTACAGCTGCAGAAAGGGTGGGTAATGTAGCAGGATCCTCTTTTGAGTCAGTATGGGTGGAAGTCAGGAACAGGAAGGGAGCAGTTACTCTACTGGGGGTATTCTATAGGCCCCCTGGTAACAGCAGAGATACCGAGGAGCAGATTGGGAGACAGATTTTGGAAAGGTGCAAAAATAACAGGGTTGTTATCATGGGTGACTTTAACTCCCCTAATGTTGATTGACATCTGATTAATTCCAAGGGTTTAGACGGGGCGGAGTTTGTTAAGTATGTCCAGGATGGATTCCTGTCACAGTATGTTGACAGGCCGACTAGGCGGAATGCCTTACTAGATCTAGTGTTAGGTAACGAACTGAGTCAGGTCACAGATCTGTCAGTGGGTGAGCATCTGGGGGACAGTGATCACTGCTCCCTGACCTTTAGTATTATCATGGAAAAGGATAGAATCAGAGAGGACGGGAAAATTTTTCATTGGGGAAGGGCAAATTATGAGGCTATAAGACTAGAACTTGCGGGTGTGAATTGAGATGATGTTTTTGCAGAGAAATGTGCTATGAACATATGGTCGATGTTTAGGGATCTCTTGCAGGATGTTAGGGATAAATTTGTCCCAATGAGGAAGAAAAAGAATGGTAGGGTGAAGGAACCATAGGTGACAAGTGAGGTGGAGAATCTAGTCAGGTGGAATAAGGCAGCATACATGAGGTTTAGGAAGCAAGGTTCAGATGGGTCTATTGAGGAATATAGGGTAGCAAGAAAGGAGCTTAAGAAGTGGCTGAGGAAAGCAAGAAAGGAGCATGAGAAGGCCTTACCGAGTAGGGTAAAGGAAAACCCCAAGGCATTCTTCAATTATGTGAAGAACAAAAGGTTGACAGGAGTGAAGATAGGACCGATTAGAGATAAAGGTGGGAAGATGTGCCTGGAGGCTGTGGAAGTGAACGAGGTTCTCAATGAATACTTCTCTTCGGTTTTGACCAATGAGAGGGAACTTGATGACGGTGAGGACAATATGAGTGAGGTTGATGTACTGGAGCATGTTGATATTAAGGGAGAGGAGGTGTTGGAGTTGTTAAAATACATTAGGATGGATTAGTCCCCGGGGCCTGACGGAATATTCCCCAGGCTGCTCCACGAGGTGAGGGAAGAGATTACTCAGCCTCTGGCTAGGATCTTTATGCCCTCGTTGTCCACAGGAATGGTATTGGAGGACTGGAGGGAGGTGAATGTTGTCCCCTTGTTCAAAAAAGGTAGTAGAGATAGTCCAGGTAATTATAGACCAGTGAGCCTTGCATCTATGGTGGGAAAGCTGTTGGAAAAGATTCTTAGAGACAGAATCTGTGGGCATTTAGAGAATCATGGTCTGATCAGGGACAGTCAGCATGGCTTTGTGAAGGGCAGATCGTGTCTAACAAGCCTGATAGTGTTCTTTGAGGAGATGACCAGGCATATAGATGAGGGTAATGCAGTGGATGTGATCTACATGGATTTTAGTAAGGCATTTGACAAGGTACCGCTTGTTTAGGCTTATTCAGAAAGTCAGAAGGCATAGGATCCAGGGAGGTTTGGCCGGGTGGATTCAGAATTTGCTTGCCTGCAGAAAGCAGAGGGTCCTGGTGGAGGGAGTACATTCGGATTGGAGGGTTGTGACTAGTGTTGTCCCACAAGGATCGGTTCTGGGACCTCTACTTTTCGTGATTTTTATTAACGAACTGGATGTGGGGGTTGAAGGGTGGGTTAGCAAGTTTGCAGACGACACAAAGGTTGGTGGTGTTGTGGATAGTGTTGAGGATTGTCTAAGATTGCAGAGAGACATTGATAGGATGCAGAAGTCGGCTGAGAAGTGGCAAATGGAGATCAACCCAGAGAATTATGAGGCGGTGCACTTTGGAAGGACAAACTCCAAGGCAGAGTACAAAGTAAATGGCAGGATACTTGGAAGTGTGGAGGAGCAGAGGGATCTGGGGGTACATGTCCACAGATCCCTGAAAGTTGCCTCATAGGTAGATAGGGTAGTTAAAAAAGCTTATGGGGTGTTAGATTTCATAAGCCGAGGGATAGATTTTAAGAGTCGTGGGGTAATGTTACAGCTCTATAAAACTCTGGTTAGGTCACATTGGGAGTACTGTGTCCAGTTCTGGTCGCCTCACTATCGGAAGGATGTGGAAGCATTGGAAAGGGTACAGAGGAGATTTACCAGGATGCTGCCAGGTTTAGAGAGCATGGATTATGATCAGAGATTAAGGGAGCTAGGGCTTTACTCTTTGGAGAGAAGAAGGATGAGAGGAGACATGATAGAGGTGTACAAGATATTAAGAGGAATAGATAGAGTGGACAATTGAACTCTCTATTTTGATCGGTTCCCTGTAAGATTCCCAAAATTAGGCTTGCAGAGAAACTGTCCTTTAACTAAACAACCCTATTCTAAAAATGAGACAAGAAAACCACAAATATGTTTTGTGCTGAAAAATGTGGCATGCTATCAGCTGCTCTAAAACTTGCCCACTGTTACTTTACTTTAAAGAAAGTTGGAAATGTTACCACTATTGTATCCAGGTTGGGAAGTGCCCTGTCACAAATCATGGTTAATTGCTGCAGTGTGGTGATCGAAGAACTAACCACCTCTTGGTGTAAACCCCAAATGTGGCATTATTATGGTTGGTATTTCATTGTGGATTGAGGGAAACCAAATAAACCATTGTGGCATCGAACGGGTACGAGTTAGAGAATGGGTTAGAATGGGTTAGAGGCAGTCTGATAAGCAGCAGTTATTGACAATGCAGTCAGTCCTTGCCCATTAGAATATTTATTGTATAAAAGCATGATGAAAAAAAGATATTTCTGACATTTGTTTATTCCCTCTCCATCTTTGCCCAAACCATTGAGACAAACTCAGAAAAAAATTCATTATAATTTAATGATTCTGCAGAATAGGTCATTGTTCTCTGGAGATTAGAAGATGAGGAGATCATTTGTTGAAACATATAAGATTCAGAAATGGTTTAACAAGAGAGTAGACCAGTTGTTCCCTTGGCTGGTGAGTTAAGGAGAAGGGGGCATAGTCTTGAATAAGAAGTAGGCATTGAAGAACAAGCTCAGGAGGAATCTGTAAATTCTTTATTTTAGGTCAGTTGCAGATGCTCAGTTATCAAGTATATTCAAAGCTGAGGTCAATAGATTTTTGCAATCTAGAAAATTTGGGTTAGGTGGGGATTGAACAGGCAAGTATATGCAGGAGATCAGCCCATTATCTTATTAAGTAGCAAATCAAGCTTGAAGCCCCATTACTGTTGTTTTTCCTTGCACTTTTAATATCAATTTCCATGGTACTGGTGTAGTATAGATTGGCCACCAGCACTGAGGCTGTGACTTGCATTTTTTCTTGCAATAAAAATAAATTTAAATTGTTTTCTATTATCTTAATGATTTGCAGGTGAACTGGGAATGAAAATATTCCTTGAAAATTTGCCTCATCTTTATTCTGTGTATTCTTTACGAAGTTCTTACGCAACTTTTATTCTGCATTTTTGTGTAATATTAATATCAGACAGGTGCTAAAGGATAGAACAATTTTGCACATGGAAAGAGAGCTCTTGAAGGAATACATTTGTCTCAGAATTTGGAGTCTGGTTAGAAGATTTCTGAATCACTTTTTACAATATTAATGGCAAGCTATTGAAGTGGTCTCTGATTTATTTACATTAATATCTACATTATCATGTTTTGATTTTGTTTATTCTATATCTGATACAATAGATATTTCCAGGTGGTCTTTCTATTTTTTTCCTACTAAGACACAAAATGCTTGTTTAATTTTGATTACTTGTTAAATTCCAGGACAACATTGAAGGAAAGACCACTGAAGTATAACTACTACTTTTGTTAGTGCTGCAAGTAATAGTTTTGGTTTTTGAAATTAATTTCTCTGAGCATTAAGGTGCAGACACAAGTCCAAATATCTTAAAGCTATCCACAGTTCACATTGATTACACATATCGCAGAGTATTAAAAACCTGGGATAATCCTAGTCTTGCTTGTGGCAGAAATAATGATAGATCTTACCTGATCAGATAGCAACAATTAGAATACTGTTTTAAATTATTTGTGCAAGAAATGGAAAGGAGATTCTCACTCTGTTACCATTAAATGTAATGTTCATAAGCATTAAGTGACGTCCTTTACTACAGGTTTCTGTGTACATATTTTCACATATCTTCAGTTTGTGCCTAATCAGGAATGATCTACTCAACATTGCTGTCTCAGCTTGATGAGCATAAAAATATATTTTCTGTTTGGCAAATGTTTGAAACTTAAAAACAAAATCTTTAAGTTGAAACCCAATTACATTATAACTTTGAAATAATTAGTAGGTGCTCACAAATTTTAATGCTTAATCATAGCTAGAAATGCAGCCTGTGCTTATACACAGAAGACAGCAAGATTTCCCACGAGAAATGGTCCATTTTAGTAATTCTTGAGGCCTTAGACGGAAGTTGAGGTTTGCAGTCTATGATGAAGTAGAGGGAAACAAGACAGAGAGAGAGGCCACTAAAGCGAAATATGGATTTGTATGTGTTGGCAGGTGCAATTTCTGGTTATGCATATGACTGTTTCAGGAAGCATGTTAACCAGAGAAAATGGGTCATCACTGGGTCACAGTGATAAATGATAAAAATTGCCCTAGACAATTCATTTTTTTTAATCCTCGTTTGTCTGTACCAAAATTACAAAAGTACAAATAAAGTTATGTGTCCTGATGTTAACCAAGACTTTCTGTATCTCCATATTTGTCAATTGAGTGCTATTTTGCAGCATTATTGAAGAGATCAAGGGTGTATAATACCTATTTTCCTGTTTGGTGCATCAAGTAAGATGCAGCTTTCCACAATGCATTTAAATGTAAAATTCCATGGTGAAGCTCTTTTTTTTTCTATATAAAAATACAAATAAGGACATTGAACTCTTCATTAGTTTATTAACTTTGGTTAAGATGGCGATGGGTTCTGCCCCCATCAGCGAGCTGCTCATTGAAAGAGGAGCTGGACTTGGTGTTTACTATATTACTGCCTGCTCCAGGAAGGCATCTAAGGCATCAGACTCGGTGTGAGAATGTGGTGTGCGGTCTGACAGCGAGTGATTGTCTTGGACATCTCAAGATCCTGTTGGACATTGATAATGTAAAATACTGCAAGTCCGATTCCCTTGTTTATTTGTGCGAAAGGCTCATTTGTAGCTGGCCTGTTGCTGCAGTCCAGGAGAGGAGATGTTGGAGGTGGTGTAGCATGGCATCCACACATGGGGGTATGGTGCTGGTCTGTCCCATCAGTGCTACACTCCAGTGTTCGATTGGTGGAATGACAAACTGAATTGCTTGCGTGTGTATGTTTGTCCTTTGCCAAGAAACTGCTTTTCACCCATGCAGCATCAACTTACAGAACATGTCACTTGGACTTGGGCTAGACGTATATTTTTTGTGTTACTTTATGTTTACTTGCTTTCTTATATGTGCCTTTTGCTGTGTAATACTGTTGGTACTGTATTTTGAACCTTGGCCCCAGAGGAACGTTGTTTCGTTTGACTGTATTCATGTCTGGTTGAATGATAATTAAACTTGAACTTGAGAACAAGATAAATAGAAACCAGATCGGCCACTTGGTCTCACGTGGCTGCATGAATAGACAGTTCATCCTGTTAACCCCACTACCACCAGGGAAGAAGTTTTTTTTCTTTCCCGTTCCTACGGCTTGTCCTTTCATTTTGAGTCTGTGCTCCCATGTCTGGAACCCCAGATGGGGAACAAGCATGCACCTATCCAAACCGACTAGAAATGTGGCAAGTTTTAGCTCAGAAACTCATACAAAACCACTGTGGATTTCAAATGTGAATATTGAGTAGTATTCCTTGTTAATGATTTGATTATGACTTATAAAAGGTAGACTTTTGACTATACAGTCAATCTTTGCCCTTTAAGAATTTTATGGTTGAATGAATGATGGAATTCCTTTCTGATATTTGTTCACTCACCACCTACGTAACCACCACCTCTTATAATGAAGGAAACCTTAGAAAAACATTTGTTACGATCTAATATTGTGTAGAATGAGCCATTGCTCTGTAGAGATTAGGAGGCTGGAAAGGATATTTGCTGGACATGCAAGATTCTGGTATAGCTGAGAAGTAGTGGATGTAGTCCCTGGATTAAGAATAGGGTGTTTAAGAATGAGGTGAGGAAGATTTATTTCTTTACTTAGCGTTATGAATATTTTATAAATTCTCTATTCTGGGAAGTTAAGGATACACTGTCACCAAGGATGTTCAATGCTAATACCAAAGCAGAAGTTTGTGAGGACGGAGAAAGAAAGTGTCCTTGTGCCACGATGAAAAACCCTCATGGTGGAGGAGCAACACCTTGTATTCCAACAAACTAGCCTCTAACCTGATAGCATGAATTTCAATTCCCCTTTCATTTAAAAAAATATCCCTCCCTTCCCCTCCCCTCTTCTTCTATTCCCCACTCTGGCCCCTTGCCTCTTCTCAGCCGCCTATCACTCTTCCACCCTCCTTTTCTCGTGTGGTCCACTCTCCTCTCCTATCAGATTCCTTCCTCTCTAGCCCTTTATCTTTCATACCCACCTGGGTTCACCCATCACCTTCTAGCTGTCCTCTTTCCCCTCCCCCACCTTTTTATTCTGACATCTTTCCCCCTCCTTTCCAGTCAGGAAGAATGGTCTTGGCCTGAAATGTTGACTGTTTATTCATTTCCATAGATATTGACTATCCCACTCGATGGTGAAATAATATCAGTGGCGGACTCCAGAGTGAAGGTCCCCGAGTTCGAATCTAAGTCGGGTTGAGCGTTGAGCTAGCAACTTGGCCTCGTAACAACAAGAATAGCTTGCTACGGAAACACTGTCATAACGGCGCCCTGATAGCTCCACTGCCAGGTTAAGGACTATTCTTCTTCTTCTATAGATGCTGACTGACCTGCTGAGTTAAAAACATAGAAAACCTACAGCACAGTACAGGCCCTTCAGCCCATAATGCTGTGCCAAGCATGACCTTACTTTAGAAATTATCTATGGTTACCCATAGCCCTCTATTTTTCTAAGCTCTATGTACCCATCCAGGAGCCTCTTAAAAGACCCCATCATATCTGCCTCCACCACCGTCCCCGGCAGCCCATTCCACTCTCTGAATAAAAAAAAACTTACCCCTGGCATCTCTCTGTACCTACTTCCAAGCCTTAAAACTGTGCCCTCTCGTGTTAGCCATTTCAGTGCTGGGAAAAAGTCTCTGGATATCCACACTCTCGTCATCTTATACATCTCTGTCAGGTCACTTCTCATCCTCCGTTGCTCCAAGGAGAAAGTTCCTCCAGCATTTTCTGTGTGTTGCTTGTGAAAGTGTTGATATTTTTGAGTAGTGGAGCTTTTATTGTCTCTTTCATGTACTCTTAATATAAATCTCAAAGCAGTTTTGGTCTACTATTCATTAGCCACTCGCTTTGAGGCTGAAGCTTCCATTTTTCATTATTGCTTATGAAATAAACCAGCAAATTGTCTTGCTGCAGATGACTGGGCATAAAAGGAAAAATAAGTTTGAACTTTAATACCTGATTTATATTCCCCATGTCTGATAACATCTCTTCATTTGTAAATGTATTTAACTTGTAATGGTGGACACCTTTGAGGAGCTATCTCATGTTAGTTAGTTAATGTAAATGATCCTTGAGTTATCCAAAAGGTTTAAACATTAGATCATTAAGATAGGGGAAACAGAAGCCCTTCAAGCACACGTCAGTTATTGCTGGTCTGATCATTTCCTGTTTAATTTCCTCTGTAATCTTTGATGTGACCTTGAATTTACCTTTCGTCAGTTTGAACTGCTACTTGGGTGAATTCAGCACAGCACAGGCCCTTCAGCCTTCATGAACATAATGCTTAATTAAACTAATCTTGCCTGCATGTGAGTCACATCCTTTACTCCCCACAATCCCATGTGCATGTCTAAAAGACACTTAAACACCACTATAGTATTGTTATTCCCTGCCACTCATGACAGTGCATTGCAGGCACCTATCACTCTGATTTAAAAGTAGACTGCTGTTTAGACCCTGTGCTTCTCTACTAAAGTTTCCCAATCTCACCTTAATGCTATGCCCTTGAGTATTTGACATTTCTACCCTGGGGATAAAGAATTTGTGTTACCCTATCTATGCCTTCCAAAGTGACTGAAAGGGAGTGAGCAATCGGGCTTAGTTTCAGAAGGGAGTTGAGGATGGAGAGGACATTTGTGGAAGGAAGGGGGTTTGGGTGAGAACTAGATACTTCGGTATTGAATGTGGTTAAGCTGTGTTAATTTAGAGTTAATTCACAGAATTGTTAAAGCAGGAATTGATTGGTTAAGACAAGATGCATTAGTGCAATACAGCAACTCGTGCATGTTTAAATGTAATCAGGTGGGTTTATTATCACTGCTGTATGAAATTTGTTTTTGCCACTGCATTACAGTGCAAAGAAATAATTTATTTATTTTGTAATTTATAGTTATTTTATGGTAAAAATGGAACAATGAGCTGCTGTTCATAGATCTGATGATAGAGGAATGAAGCTGTTCCTGAATTGCTGATTGTGAGTTTTCAGGCTTCTGTACCTCCTTCCTGATGAGAAGAACATGTCTGGGATGGTGAGGTCCCTTAATGATAGATACTGTCATCTTGAGGGGCAACCTCCTGAAAATGTTCTTGATAGTGGGGAGGTTTGTGTTCATGCTGAAGCTGGCTGAGTCTCCAAACCTTTGCAGCCTCTTGTGATCCTATGCATTGGAGCCTCTATGCCAGGCTATGATGCTACCAGTCAGAATGCTCTCCACTGTAAAAATTTGCAAGGGCCTTTGTGGCATACCAAATCTCTTCAAGCTCCTAACAAAGTAGATCTGCTGACATGCCTTCTTTGTGATTGCATAGTATGTTGGGCCCAGAGTGGATTGATGTCACTGAAGACAATAAGGTACCCTTAATTTAACAGTGTGTGAGAATCAGAGAAGGATTCTGTTTTCCCAAGACTTCCAATGACAGGCTTGATTTTATACATGTAGGCATTTCAAAAACATGGGTTCACTATGAGTTGATGTCTTACCCATGATACCCGAGGCATGATGGTTTCATTGTCTGTCACATCGCCACTTGTGTGGTGCAAGCAAGAGGTGAAGGAATGGCCAATTATACTGATCTTCTCAGGGATTGTTGTCCATGGCTTGAAACAAAAATCACATTGAAATTGGTCTGTACTGGTAATTGATGAGCGCACTGTGAGCAGTGAGTGTTTTCTCCCCCATTGTGAGCACACAGTTGGCAAATTGGGGGTGGATTGAACTTGTTTGTGGAAGGACTTCTCTTTCTGTGTTCCATCACTTATGAGGATTCAGGATCAAAAGAATAAGATTTGTTTGTGTCTAATAAGTAGATGAATTAGGGAAAAGATAAGTAGTTGGGAAGAGAGGCTGGCAATTGTTATTTGGGAGCAGGAGGCAGGATACTGTCAGTGTTGGGTGTGGTAACAGCATTTGGAAATGGGGGGGAAGAGTGCTTGGGAGGTAGGTGCAAGCTGAGAGCTGTGGGGAGGTTATTGAGTCTGTGGTGGATGCAAGAGGAGGGAGCCAGAGAAGTCTCTTTAATTAAAGTGAAGCAACATAGTATGAGTTCCCAATAGAGCCCCATTGTAAATAATGATGAAACAAGGTGTACTGGCAAAATGAAGATCCTCTGTACAAATGGTTTGATAAAGGCAAAGGCCATCAATGAAAATTTTTAAAGTTCATCTGGATCCCTTTGTACAAAGTAGAAATCTATTTGTATAATGAGCAAAGAACATAGGACTGCATGATCCAGTTTCTAGATAAGTATATGTACAGCCTGATTTCAAGGAAGCGAAGCAGAAGGCCTTAAAATACCTCCAGCCCATCTCAGTTTAGCTACCTCAATTTCTGCTCGCTTAATTCTCGGGTATCGGGTGGATAAGTGACGTAACAAGTTACATGATTTAGAAAACAAAAGTAAAGTTCACTACAACCTGTAGAAAGTCAGTATGTTTCAGTGCTGATTTGAGTATATTAAAAAAAAAGTAGTATCTGTGTGAAGCTGGATTTGAATTTTAACATATCACTCGTATGCAATGTAATGTCTAACCACCATGACCAGCAAACGGTGTTCTGAAAGGTCTTGGAAGGATGGCTGAGACAAGTTTATTATTAGTGGTTATAAAATAATACTTCCTGGCTGCAAAACTCTGTGAAATTCATCTCCGAGCGAAACCTCACTCCTCATATCTATGCTAGAAAGGGCAACTGTGCAAACCATGATAACAAATCTTCATATTTACCATAAGAATTCAACTGCCTTTTATCTCCTGGAGCCAAGTAAACAGTACAAAACATGAATTGGGCAATGATTCTGCATAATCCAACTGTTAAAGCATTGTTAACTATAGGACACTAATATGAGCCCTTCTAAAACAAAGTAGCAGAAAGACAATTCAAGCCATGAAGTAAAAAGTGCAATGTCCTTTATTCCACAAATAACTACTAGTGGCAAGGCCTTGCATTTATGTAACATATTTTGTTAACTTGAGAACTTTCAGAACTTTTTACAGTATATGTGTGGTCACTATTGAAATGCAGGAAAGTGAACGCAATTTATGCAAAGGAAGGTGCTGCACAAAGGACCAAATCATCTACTTTTAGGTGTTCATTGAGGAACAAATAGAGATCAGGAAGTAGTGTTTGTAGGGTTTTCATTACAGATTAGTAAAGCAACTATAGAGAATGATGCCTCTAATTAATCTTTATTTATTAAAAGCAAACAGCTCGAAAATAAGACAGATAGATGATCCCAAATGAAATTAGTGTCACAGTAACATTACCAGTGCACAGATATACAAATATTAGAAGAGAAGAAAGAAAGAATGAAAATTAAGTTACCTCAAACAGTCTAACAGCGGGGGGTCTTCACTTTTTCTGTTATTGGTTGACTCATTATAGAGCCTAATGGGTTCTTTGGAGCAGCACAGTTGTCTCAGTCTATTTCTAAAAGTGCTCCTCTGTTCAGCCAAGGTGGCATGCAGAGGGTGACAAACATGGTCTGGAATTTCCAGTTCTTTCCGTAGGGTCCTTTGTTCTACCACAGCCTCCAGTGAGCAGTTTGACTCCTATAACAGAGCCAGTCTTTCTAATCAGTTTATTGAGCCTGTTGGCATCACCCGTGTTGATACTATTGCCCCAGCACAGCATCACAGAGATGAATGTACTGGTGATAACAGACTGGTAGAACATGTGAAGGAAAGGTCTGCACACTCCAAAGGACCCCAGTCTCCTCAGGAAATAGAGATGACTCTGGCCCTTGTATATAGCTTCTGTGTTGGTGCTCCACTCAAGTTTGTCTTCCAACTGCACCCAGGTACTTGTAGGTCCTCACCGCATCCATGCCCTCATCATAAATAGTAACAGGGAGCAGTGCTAGCTCAGTCTTCCTGAAGTCCATCACCATCTCCTTTGCCTTACTGATGTGGAGCTGCAGATGATTCAACCTGCACCAGTTGATAAATCCTTCCACCCCTCCACCAGGGCCCTGTATTCATCCTCCATTACTCCCTTTATACACCCAACTATTCCTGAGTCATTAGAGAATTTCTGCAGATGACATAACTTGGGGTTGGATCTGAAGTTCAAGGTATACAGGGTAAACAGGAAGGGAGCCATTACAGTCCCCTCTGGGGCCCCAGTGATTTTTATAGCCATGTCTGACACATAGCTCTGAAGCCACACAAACTGTGGTCTGCCAGTCAGGTAATCCATTATCCAGGACACAATGGAAGTGCCAATCTGCATTGAAGAGAGTTTTTCCCCCACCAATGAGGACTCTATGGTATTGAAGGCACTTGAGAAATCAAAAAGCATGATTCTCATGGTGCCGCCCTGCCTATCCAAATGGGAGTAGACTCAGATGACAGCATTGTTGACTCTATTGTGCTCCTGGTAGGCAGACTGCAAGGGATTTGAGGGCTGATCAGACCAGGGGTCAGAAGTGAGCTAGTACCAGCCTCTCTAGGGTCTTCATGATGTGTGAGGTCAGGGCCATTTGACAGCAGTCATTCAAGACTTTCAGTTGGCCCTTCTTGGGTACTGGGACCACACATGATGTTTTCCAGTCAGGACCACTTCTAGATTGAGAGTCAGATTCAAAATGAGTTGGAGAACCCCACACAGCTGCTCAGCAACTCCTTCAGGACCTTGGGGTTCACACTATCCGGTCCCAATATGCCATGTCTGAGTTTCCCCAAAGCCCTACTCACCTACTCAGTAGTATTGTGGCCAAAGTTAGTTAAGAAACAGGAAAAAGGTAAATCAATTGGTTCTTTGACTAATATTCCAACATTCATTCTAACTGTTTGCTTTACCTTCATGCCAACTTGTGTTTCATGCATGTGTTCTATGTGATAAAGTGATGCACATGAGGCTCCTTAACAAGATAAGAACTTAGATATTACAGGAGAGATACTAACATGGATAGAAGATTGTCTGACTGGCAGGAGGCAAAGAGTAGGAATAATGGGGGCCTTTTCTGGTTGGATGCCAGTGACTAGTGGTGTTCTGCAAGGGTCTCTATTGTCTCTGCTTTTTACATTATATGTCAATGATTTGGATGATAGAATTGACAGCTTTGTGGCTAAGTTTGTCAATTATACAAAGATAGCTGGAGAGGCAGGAATGACTGAGGAAGCAGTGAGTCTCTACAGAAGGACTTAGAGAGATGAGAAAGGGCAAAGAAGTGGGAGATGGAATAAAAGTGCAGTGGAGTGTAAGGTCATGCACTCTGGTAGAAGGAATAAAGGCATAGACTATTTTCTAAAAGAGTAGAAAATTCAAAAGTCAGAGTTGCAAAGGGACTTGGGAGTCATTTTGCAGGATTCCCTAAAGGTTAACTTTCTGGTTTAGTTTATGGTAAAGAAGGCAGAAGCAATGTTAGCAATCATTTTGAGAGGACTAGGATATAAGAGCAAATTTGTAATGCTGAGACATTTATAAGGCATTGGTCAGACTGTATTAGACTGCATTGTGAGCAGTTTTGAGCCCCTTATCTAAGAAAAGATGTGCTGGCATTGGAGAAGGTCCTGAAGAGTTTCACAAAAATTGTTCCAGGAATGAAAGGGTTAACATGAGCATTTGCTTGCTCCAAACCTTTACTCACTGGAGCTTAGAAGAATGAGTGAGAATCTCACTAAAGCCTATTGAATTTGAAAGGCCTACATTGAGTGGGTTTGGAGAGAACGTTTCCTATAGTGGGCACAGCCTCAGAATAGAGGGACATCCATTAAGAACAGAGATGAGCAAGGATTCCTTAGCCTGAGGGTGCTGAATATGTTAAATTCATGCCACGGGCAGCTGCAGAGGCCTAGTCATTGAGTATACTTAAAATGTAGGTTGATAGTTTCTTGATTAGTCAGGCTATCTAAATTTATGGGAAGAGGGCAGGAGAATAGGGTTGAGAGGGATAATAAATCAGTCATGGTGGAATAACAGAAATGAAACACCATGGGTGAATGGCTGAATTCTGATCCTATGGTCTAGTATAGTAGCACCCCTAGATCCCTTATACCTCTGTCTTACATGACATGAAATTTGTTGTTTTGTGGCAGCCGTATAGCTCAAAGACTCAAGTCTACACTAGTTTGACTACTTTTGGGCTGAAGTCAGCCATTTCAATGATAATAAACCTGATTCTGATTCTGTTCAGTGGTAAAATAAAATACCTGCCATATGGTGTCTTTTGAGAGAGAGAGTAAACTCAAACATTAAAGCTTGCTTTAAATTATTGCAAAAATTTCACACACAGGCAAATTACTGTCATCACTTTCATTTTCCAGTTAATGAACTTATTCACCATCTCTATCACCTGGCATCATCGCTCTTCGTCCCATTTGAATAATGCCTTGCTGCTACCTCTAGCAGTAGCATCTCCCCATGTTCTCACTGTGCTGTCTGTAGGTTCTTAATATTGCTATTTAATAAAACAAACAGCAAGGATACAATCTCTAACCAAAGGTTCTTTATTGAAAATGATCGTGATCGACTGCAAATAACCACAGTGGCTCAACCAGATATCAAAACTCATAATGCAGTGTACATGTACTATAGTCATATACACGTGTGTGTGTGTATATACAGTATACTACACTAGATTTCATGGGCTGTCCTATTACTCATCAAAATGCTGCCATAGAATCTTCTGTCCACTTGAGAGTAGTATTATATTTGAGAGATGTAATTCCGACAGATTCAATTCTCATTCATTACTATTAAAATATTCAAGTTCGTTTATTGTCATTCAACCATACACATGTATACCATCAAATGAAACAACATTCCTGTGGACCAAGGTATACAACACAGTACATGTAACTCAGACACATGACACAAAGTAATATTACCACAAAATATATGTACCCTTTAGAAATTGAAATGTTTGGAACATTTATTGCAGAAGAATTGTTTGCCATTGTGCTGCTCAAGGTACAAGTTATTTCTATTTACATCAGTAAACTGACTAAAGAATGTGGAACAAATAGATTATTGGGTCGAGTTTAATGATTTTCAGATTTGTTTTTAAATGGATGAACAGGCAACTGGTTATAAGTTTTGAATAGACTCAATGCTACAGAATGCATTCTAAAAGAGCAGGAGTTGGATTGTACTGATTTATCAATATTCGTGCCTTTCTAATTTGGTTGTTTAAACATCTTAGACAATTATGGGGAAATTTTTGAGACATTTGTATTAGTTTGGATTGTACTAAGATAACGTTCTTTATACAATTTTGTTCTTTGCGGCTTAAATTAATATATAGTGTTTGCTATTGATGCAGATTGGAGTGTTGGGATTCAGAAATGTACACTCTTCCCATTACAAAAGCACTTAGTTGTCCAAAAATTTGACAAATTTGAACTTTATAAGAGTAATTAGGGAAGATTTGGCATGCTCTCTCTAGTTTGAGTCAAGATTAATCTAATTGAAGTGCGTGAGTAAGTTACTTGAAAGAGTAAAGTCTTAACCTGCACGATCACATAATCCTTATGCCCATTGAGCCTGTGCCAATTTTAGTATAGCTATCCAGTTGCTGGCATTTTTTTTTTACTTAGTTCTTTTGAACTGCAAATTATTTTCCTTCAAGTACTTGTGTAATTCCATTTTCAAAATCATTACTGTTTCCACTATCTTTTTAACCAGTTATTATTTCCAAATCATAATGCATCTCTGCATTTTCATTCATTAAAGTAAAAATATTTTCCTTGGATTCCACCTGCATGTTATACTCCTGTATGTGCACAATGAGAGCATAGAATTGCAAAATGTTCAAAGAAATATTTTCTCCCTTAAGTAATTCAGATGGGTTCAATATGCACTCCTTGTTAAGAATGATGTTCAGAAATGGGCTTTGGAATATAATGACTAAATATCTCATTATTTTACATGTAGCATTATTAGGCATTGTTAGAGTTTATTTTGCTCCTGGTAGTTCCATTCATCTTATGACTCCTGCTTATTTCCCAAAGACTGCTTGAGGGCCTATTTAAATTCTTCTCTGGTCAATATTTGATTCTGTTTACACTATACTTGCAAGCAGTGATTTCCGTTCCCTGAGGTGTTAGGCTTTGTCATTGTATTTTTGTCCAAAGACCATAAATGTGTCCAGAATCATATGTTAACTTGAATAGCTGCCCTCTATTTTAATCTATCTGACCTCGTCAGGATCTTTGTACCTTGATCAAACCTCCTTTCAACAGTCTTTTTCAAAGGAAGAATAATCTCCCTTCATCATACTTATTGTATAGTATAATATATATTATATGTAGCTGGCCATTTGGACACAAGCTGGGGTCTGATCAGTCCCAGCTGGGTCACCTGGAGAAGAGTGTATGATGTTGAAAGACTTGAAACACCCGATGATTCCAGGAACATCACTGATGATGTGTCCAGAAGCATCAGTAGATGTATGCACACAGTTATTGATAAACATTCATCCTTGCCCCTCCAAGAAAAGAAACTCTTCCTAATCTCTGTGCAAGTCTCTAATATGCCCCTATATTCCAGAAAACCCCACTAGGGGAAACATTCTGTTGGAATATGATTTCAGCAAGATCACTTGTCAATCTTCTAAACCCCGATGAGCATAGGCCCAGCTTGTTAAGCATCTCTGCACAAACGAGAGAAGATCTGCAAATGCTGGAAATCTGAGCAACACACACAAAATGCTCGTGGAACTCAGCAGGCCAGGCAGCTTCCGTGGAAAAAGAGTCCAGGCAATGTTTTGGGCTGAAACCCGTTGGCAGGGCTGGAGAAGAAAAGATGAATAGATTTAAAAGGTGGGGGGAGGGGAGAGAGAAACACAAGCTGATACAGTATGTGACCCTGGAGGGGGAAGGATGAATTAAAGAGCTGGGAAGCTCTTCATACCTTTTCATCCCAATCAATCTTATTTGCAGTCTCTGCAATGGAAGAAAGCCGTTCATCAATTATGAAGGATGAAACTATCAGCAATACACCAGCACCTCAAAACTTCCCAAATTATGCACTGTATTGTCTCTTGCAATAAATACAAACAATCCATAAATGGCAAATGCTTTATTAAAGTCCATGTAGATAACATCCACCGCACTCTCTCATCAATCATATTGCTCACCTCCTCAAAAAATTAACTCAGTCAAGATGTAAGACATGGACTGCTCCACACAAAACCATACCGACTCTATTTAATCAGCCTGTGTTGCTCAAAATGTGAGTAAATCATGTCCCTAAGAATACCCTCTGATAGCTTTCCTATCACTGATTTGAGGCTTATTGGCCGATAATTTCCTGGATGATCGCTATTTCCCTTTTTATGCATGTTTGTTTTTAAATACAGTGATAAGAAGTTTTATCATGAAGGAAAATAAGTACGTCTTACCTTGGGAATTTTCCACAATCTTCAGTATTTTTTTTATGGATATTTTCCCAAGTACAATCATGAGAATAAACATTGCAGTCAGTTCAACATTAATACTCTAATCTACAATTTCTGCAATACTACAATGTCAGATCTCTACCATAAAGTGTTTGATTGTCTAACCTGCTCCCACGCCCCAGAGTTTCCTGTCCAGCTCTTCACAGAGTCCAAGTTGATCATTCTTTGCAGCAGATCCTGTAAACAGTATCAGTCAGATCCCTGGACTGAAGTAATGAGCTGTATTGGAAGGATGTACATGAGAAAACATGTAGTTATTAATATGAAATCCTTCATTGATGTGATTTAATGGCATTATTGAAACAGTTTGAAATGTATTAAAGTGCTTACACTATGATTTTAGAAGTATGTTGATACAAATTTGTTGAAAGTGGATTCCTCATTTTATTGGCCGTAATCAGTTGGGTCAATTGATTTGTCATTCTCTTTGTCTCCTCGTTAATGTGCTGATTTGTGACCATACATTTTACTGGAGCCAAATCCGAATTTATAAAATTTTGAAAGTTCATTACAAGTGCTTCCACTTTCTCTGCAATCACTTCTTCTTTTAGAGTTCTAAGATAGAGACAATTTAGTCTACTTTTAGTTCCCTTAATTTCTCTAGTACATTCTTTTGTTAACATTGATGTACATTAAGTTCCTCGCTACCATTAGACCTTTGGTTCATGACAATTTTCATTATATTCTTTGACCCTGGCACTGAGTTTGACTCTATGACTCAGAAGGGAAGTGGGGAGAAGAGGCGAGATCTGGTGATTGGGAATTCACTAGCTAGGGGAACAGAAAGGAGGTTCTGAGAACACAAATGAGATTCCCAGATAGTATATTGCCTCCCAAGTGCCAGGATCCAGGACATCTCAGATCAAGTTCTCAGCATTCTTAAGAGGGAGAGTGGATAACCAGAGGTCATGGTCTACGTAGACACCAATGACATAGGTAGGAAGAATGAAAATGTTTTGCAAAGAGAGTTCAAGGAGTTTAAGGACAGGACCTCCAGGGTTGTGATCTCAGGTTTGTTACCCGTGCTACATGCTAGTGAGGCAAGAACTAGGAAGATTATACAGTTTAATATGTGGCTAAGTAGTTGGTATAGGAGGGAGGGCATAAGATTTTTGGATCATTGGTCTTTCATCCAGGGAAGCTGGGAACTGTACAGAAGGGAAGGTCGGCACCTGAACTGGAGGGGGGGGGGCTTATATCTAGTGGGAAGGTCATTAATGCTGCATGGTAGGGTTTAAACTAGAGTTACGGGGGGATGGGAACCCGAGTGCTGGAACAGTTGGTTGTGATGTTGTGCAGAAAGATGTTAAGACCTCAGACGAATCCGGAACCAATAGGTTGAGGATGGTGTGAATAATCTCCTGAGCTGCATATATTTCAATGCAGGGAGTATTGTGGGAAAGGCAGATGAGCTCAGAGCATGGATCAACACCTAGAATTATGATATTGCAGCCATTGGTGAGACTTGGTTGCAGGAGGGGCAGAACTGTCAGCTCAATGATCCAGGATTTCATTGTTTTAGGCCTAACAACGCGAGAGGGATTAAAGGAGGAGAGGTTGCATTTCTAGTCAGGGAAAATGTCATGCCAGTGGTCAGTCAGGACAGACTGGAGAATTCATCTAGTGAGGTGTTATGTGTGGAACTGAAAAATAAGAAAGGAAGGACCATATTAATGTGGCTATGTCACCGGCCACCCAACAGTCCAAGCAATTTAGAGGAACAAATTTGCGGAGAGATTGCTGACTATTGATTTTTAACTTTCCACATATTGACTGGGACTCCCATGCTGTAAAAGCACTAGATGGGATAGATTTGTCAAGGGTGTTCAGGAAAGTTTGTTGAATCAGTACATAGAAGTCCCAGTGAGACAGTGTGTGATACTTGAACTGCTATTGGGGAATGAGACAGGACAGGTGTCAAAAGTTTCTGCAGGGGAATATTTTGCATCTAGTGATCACATTGCTATTACTTTCAAAGTAAATGTGCAAAAGGATAAGTCTGGTCCATGGGTTGAGATTCAAAATTGCAGAAAGACCAATTTTGATGGTATCGGAAAGGATCTAGCAAGTATGGATTAGGACATACTGTTTCCTGACAAAAGTGTATTTGTTAAGTGGGAGGCTTTCGAAAGTGAAATTTTGAGAGTACAAAAGTAGTATGCACTTATCAGAATAAAAGCTAATAATAACAGATGAAGGGACACAGACAACATGCTGGAAAGCAGGCCAGGCAGCATCTATGGAAAAGAGTATAATCAATGTTTCTGGTTGAGACCCAACATCAGGATTGAGGAAATAAAGCTGAGGAGTCAGAGTAAGAACGTAGGGGGGAGGGGAGAAAGAACCTCAAGGTGATGGGTGAAGCCTGGAGGGCGGAGGAGCGAGGTAAAGAGATGGGAAGTTGATTGGTGAAACAGATGTGTCTGGAAGCCATGTGGTACAAGCTGGCGGTGAAGACATGTTTCCGGGAAGGATATATGGCTGTGGTAGCAGGTCTGGGTGAACACGTAGTCGAAGAATCAGACAGCAGCAGAGACCACAGAGGGCAAGCAGAGAGAGAGGGTTTCACTGAGCTCATGTCCAAAGGAAGATTTAAACTTCTTCAGGGTAGGCATTCCTGGAATAGACTTTGCAATGTACAAACCCCATTTCCAGAGAAGTTGGGATATTTTCCAAAATGCAATAAAAACAAAAATCTGTGATATGTTAATTCACGTGAACATTTATTTAACTGAAAAAAGTACAAAGAAAAGATTTTCAACCGTTTTACTGACCAACTTAATTGTATTTTGTAAATATACACAAATTTAGAATTTGATGGCTGCAACACACTCAACAGAAGTTGGAACAGAGTTAAAATAAGTTTGAAAAGTGCACAGAATATTCAAGTAACACCGGTTTGGAAGACTCCACATTAAGCAGGCTAACTGGTAGCAGGTGAGGTATCATGACTGGTATAAAAGTAGAGTCCATCAAAGGCTCAGTCTTTGCAAGCAAGGATGGGTAGTGGCTCACCCCTTTGTGCCAAAATTCGTGAGAGAATTGTTAGTCTGTTCAAAAGGAACATTTCCCAATGCAAGATTGCAGAGAATTTAGGTCTTTCAACATCTACAGTACATAATATTATGAAATGATTCAGAGAATTCAGAGACATCTCAGTGCGTAAAGGGCAAGGTCAAAAACCACTGTTGAATGCACGTGATCTTCGAGCCCTCAGGTGGCACTGCCTAAGAAACCGTCACGCTACTGTGACAATTATAGCCACCTGGGCTCAGGAGTACTTAGGAAAACCATTGTTACTTAACACAGTCCATCGCTGCATCCGGAAATGCAACTTGAAACCGTATTACGCAAGGAGGAAGCCATACATCAACTCTATGCAGAAATGCCGGCGAGTTCTCTGGGCCCGAGCTCATCTCAGATGGACCGAAAGACTGTGGAAACGTGTGCTGTGGTCAGGTGAGTCCACATTTCAGCTAGTTTTCGGAAAAAACAGGTGTCAGGTTCTCCGTGCCAAAGATGAAAATGACTATCCTGATTGTTATCAGCGAAAGGTGCAAAAGCCATCATCTGTGATGGTATGGGGGTACATCAGTGCCCACAGCATGGGTGAGTTGCAAGTATGTGAAGGTACCATTGACTCTGAGGCGTATATTAGGATTTTAGAGAGACATATGTTGCCATCAAGGTGACGTCTCTTCCCGGGACGTCCATGCTTATTTCAGCAGGACAATGCCAGACCACATTCTGCACGGGCTACAACAGCGTGGCTTCGTACACACAGAGTGCGTGTGCTTGACTGGCCTGCTGCCAGTCCAGATCTATCTCCTATTGAAAATGTATGGCGCATCATGAAGAGGAGAATCAGACAACGGAGACCACGGACTGTTGAGCAGCTGAAGTCTTATATCAAGCAAGAATGGACAAAATTTCCAATTGCAAATCTACTACAGTTAGTATCCTCAGTTCCAAAACAATTAAAAAGTGTTATTAAAAGGAAAGGTGATGTAACACAATGGTAAACATGCCTCTGTCCCAACTTTTGTTGAGTGTGTTACAGCCATTAAATTCTAAATTTGTGTATATTTACAAAATACAATTAAGTTGGTCAGTAAAACTATTGAAAATCTTTTCTTTGTACTTCTGTCAGTTAAATAAAGTTTCACAGGAATTAACATATCACAGATTTTCGTTTTTATTGCATTTTGGAAAATTTCCCAACTTTTCTGGAAATGGGGTTTGTAGTAGCCCAATCACAAAAAAGAAAACACCTGCAGATGCTGGAAATCTGAACTGCTGCCCTCTGAAGGGCATGAGAGTGTGGAACGAGCTGCCAGCGCAAGTGGTGCATGCAAGCTCCATTTCAATGCTGAAGAGAAGTTTGGGTAGGTTCATGGATGGCTGTGATCCCGGTGCAGGTCAATGGGAGTTGGCAGTTTAAATGGTTTCAGCATGGGCTAGGTGGGCCAAACAGCCTGTTCTGTGTTGTACTTTTCTGTGACTATCCTGCTACACACTTTTGTACAAAATATTCCTTTAACACTTCAGCCATCTGGAAATTCTAATTGTGTATGCTTGCATAACTAGCACAATGTAAAATTCTCACACAAATGTTAATAAATAATTATAATTTGGAATGAACAAGGCAAGATTTCAGTGACGTGCTTACCCCCCCCCCCCCCCAACCCACCAGTAATCAGTATCAGGCTGAAATCACAAGCTCTTGAAAGTGAAAGTTAAAAGGTAAAACTGCAGGGGAAATTTGGCATCAACCTGATTGCAGACAAGATACTTCTTCTATGGTGTCCACACTTCGTAAAAACTTACTTAGGATTTTCTTTCCTTCTTGAATTTTCCTAATTATTTTCTTTTTGTAAACTAGTGACTACTGAGTAGGACTGAGTTCTATTTTGTCCTTGTTAGTTTTTTCTATGGGAGCAAAAGATGGCCCAATTCTGGCTGAATGTGTTAATGATATTGTGGTGGGAGCAAAACTGGTCAAATTTGGAGATTTTAAAGAGAAAGGTGGAGTGGCAGAGGAGCTAACAAAGAGAATTCCAAAGGCTGGCGCTCCTAAGTCAGATGTCCCTGTTAGTTCTTACCTTCCGCATCAGTGCATGGGGTAGGTGGTAAAGAACATAATGGAAACTGAAGAACTGAGGGTCTCATGATAGCAAGGAAATTAAAGTAAATCAAATTAACAAAAAGAACATGCTCAAGAAATTGAGAGAAGTAAAAGCAAACCAAATTGTCTGCACCTAGGCTGCATTACCAACTATGAGAAGGAAGCAGCTGTGTATGTCAGAGTCAGAAAAGTTGTATTTTGCTGGGGGAAGGGGAGGAGAGTGGTTTTGAGCTTGATGAAGCTGTTGAGATAGGACTAAAACAGGGCTGGAGAATATGAGAAGATATGGGAGTTAATTTTGAATGTTTGCAACTCAATGGAAGAGCACAATTTGAACAAAACAAGTTCCATTGGAGTGGTCATAATGTTGCTATCGCGAAGAAATAATTAAGGTTGTGCAGGATGGTTCAAGAACCAAATGATTGAAAGGAACTAGCTGTATTTGAACCTGCTTATGTGGACTTCAGACTAATGTAACTTCTGCCCAGTGGTAGCTGTAATGAGTTGGCATGGCTTGAAGCATACTTAGCCCCTGTGCTATATACAGAAAGAAAAAAAGAAATAACAATAAATAATAAGTAAATAAGCAATAAATGGTGAGATGATGAGATGAAGTGTATCGACGAAGAGATAAAGTGAGTATAGGTTGTGGGAACAGTTCAGCGATGGGATAAGTGAAGTGGTCCAAAAGCCTGATCATCAAGGGGTAATATACAAATTTATTAATGATTGTTGGATGAATTTTCACAGGTAGTGTCATACAGGAGCAAGTGAAGACACCTAGCAGAGAGGTGCTGCAGCAGCAACCTCTCGCACAATATCATTGATCTCATGAAGGTAGAGGTGCGCCAGTAGCACATCTTTCCCTCCCTTCCCCCAATGTTCTGCTTTCCGCAGGGATTGCTCCCTAGGTGACTCTCTCGTCCATTCTTCCCTCACCACTGATCTCCGTCCTGCCACTTATCCTTGCAAGCGGAACAAGTGCTATACCTGCCCCTACACCTCCTCCCTCACAATGATTCAGGGCCCCAACAGCATTTCCAGGTGAGGTGATACTTCACCTGTGGGCCTCTTAGGGTCATCTACTGAATCTGGTGCTCCTGATGTGGCCTCCTATATATCAGTGAGACTTGACGTAGATTGGGAGACTGTTTTGTTAAGCACCTATGCTCCATCTACCTGAAACTGCAGGATCTTCCAGTGACCACCCATTTTAATACCACTTCCCAATCCCATTCCAAGATGTCTGCCTATGGCTTCCTCCACTGCCCCGATGAGGCCACACTTAGGTTGGAGGAACAACACCTTATATTACACTTGGGTAGCCTCCAACCTTATTGCATGAATATCAATTTCTTGAACCTCCAGTAATGCCCCCTACCCCCCTCTCCATTTCCCATCCCTTTTTCCCACGCTCACCTTATCTCCTTGCCCACCCATCACCTCCCTCTGGTGCTCCTCTCCTTGGCCTTCTGTCGCTTTTACTAATTTACTTCCCAGCTCGTTACTTCATCCCCTCCTTTTAAATGCACTCAGCTTTATTTTGCAGTCCTGCCGAAGGTTTTCAGCTCAAAACATTGACTGTATTCGTTTCCTAGCTGCTACCTGGCCTGCTGAGTTTCTCCAGTGTTTTGTGGGTGTTACTTTCAGATAATCTGTCCCAGAAATCGATCTTTAGGAGTTATATTCCATCAAGGAAACTTAATGGAAAATAAAGACCCATTTTATATTATATCACTTTATTTCTTTTCCATATTTTCTGTAAGGAGCAATAGTTGAGTCATATGATTTAGGAGCAGGATTAGGTCCCTGGTTGCTCAACCCTTCCTCACTGTTCAATAAGATAACGTGAATCCATTTTGTTTCTAATCTCACCTCCACCTTTTTCATCAACAAAATGCTATTCAAGGACTCTGCTTCCAGTACCTTTTGAAAAAGGGTTCAAAAAAACCGAGACCCCTGTGAGACAAAGAAAAATAATCTCATCTCTTTTAAATGGGCACACCCTTATTTTCAGCTCGTGACCCCTAATTTGGGATTCTCCACAAGAGTTAAGTACATTTTCCTTAAATGAAAACATAATCTATATAAAGGATTCGAGATGGTCTCATTATTGTTGTATATACTGCACTTAAAACATAGGCTCCTTGCCTTCATTTTCAATTCGTAGAACATCACTGCGCTATACAGGCGCTATGACCCACAATGTTATGCCTTCCTTTTAACCTACTCCAAGGTCAATCTAATCTCTCCCTCCCACTTAACCTTCCATTTTCCTATTATCCATATGCCCATCTAAGAGTCTCTTAAGTGTCCGTAATGTATCTGGAGTAGGTTCCACACACCCATCACTCTTGGTGCTTTTAAAATTTATATATATATATATATATACCTCTGGCATCTGCCCTATACTTTCCTCCAATCACCTCAAAATTATGCCCCCTTGTATTAGTCATTTTTGCCATGGGGAAAAAGTCACTGCCTGTCTGTGATCTCTGAGTGGACATTTCCCTTCACAATAAAGGTTGGCATTTTTTGCTTGCCTAATTACTTGCTGTGCTACACATTATTCCTCTGCAAAACATAACCCTTCAAACCCTTTGTGACTGAATTCTGCAATCTCTCAGAATTTATTAGTGTGCTACTTTTTAATTTATCCCATTGGAATTGACATTTTTACATTTTCCCACATTATGTTCCATTTTCCAGACCCCTGTACACTTCACCTGTCTATATCCTTGTTACAACCTTCATGTTGAACTTTTACTTTCTGTGGTAAACTTTGTGGCACCTTTATTAAATGTCATCTTGAAATCTACAATTAGTGGATCCACTGGTTACCATTAACTTGCTTCTTCAAAGAACTCCAAAAGATTAGTCAAGCTTGATTTCCTTTTCACAAAACTATGTTGCCTTTATCAAATTTTCTTGAAGCATTCTTCTATAAAGTCTGTAACAATACCTTCGAACATTTTCTCAAGTTACTGACCTGCAGATTCATATTTTCTGCACCCCTGCCTTTTTCAACAGATTATTCTTTTCTCATCTATTGGAACCTTCCCTGAACCTAAGGAACCTTGGAGAATTAAATTTAATGTATCATTCACCTTACAGGTCTTTCGTTTAAGAGCCCACGATAAAGGTTCTTGTTAGGCTGCATGTGACCCCAAAATATACAGTTTTTAACAACTTTGTCCGAAAGTGTATTTTGGAAGTGTTTTTCAGGAATATGTTAGTTTCTTAAGATAATAGCACTGCAATGAAATGCTCTTCATCTTTACAGATGTAGTAGTTTGGCAGTAGAATGTGTAATCACTGTTCATTATCAAAAATTTGTTCATTAATTGCTGTGACTCCCAAGAGTTTGGGGATCTTACAGTTAATGATGCTTTCAAATCTTTTTCATTGCCTGCAAGGTACCAGGTAGGAGAATTCTTACCTGGATTCTACCAGGTCCAACAATGCTTGAGAAACTTGATATCATTTAGGATGGCACTGTGCTCGATTAACAAGAGATTCATAATCTTAAGTAATCATTCCCTTCACCACCAGTGTGAAGTGAGTTTTTGCACAGTGCCAAATAATTTATACTGTTGCTTTGCATTAATTTTACATTAAAAATGAATTTTGATTTAATTTTTTTACATTTAATATGAAAGCGGGGTACAGATATAATGGGAGAAAATAGATTCATTTGTATATGTGCGTGCGTGCGCGCGCACGCGCACACACACGCACACACACACACACTCTCACTCACTCTAGGAAATTGAATACCCAATCAATGTTTTGGACGTTTCAGGAATGGAAAGGAAGGGGGAAGATGGCAGAATAAAACGTAGGGGAGAGGGTAAGAATGATAGCTAGAACATGATGGGTGAAGACAGGTGGGCTGGAAAGGAAGGGATCTGATAGGAGACCAGAGTGGTCCACAAGGAAAAGGGAAGGAGGAAGGGACCCAGGGGGAAGTGATAGGCAAGAGAAAGAGTTAAGAAGCCATGGTGGGAATAGACGAGAGGAGGAGGAAGAACTTTTTTTTACCGGAAGGAGAAATTGATATTCAAGCCATCAGGTTGGAGGCTACCCAGACATAATAGAAAGTGTTGCTCCTCCACCCTGAGGGTGGCCTCATCTTGGAACAAGAGGAGGCTGTGGACTGACATGTCAGAATGGAATGGGAATCAGAATTAAAATATTTGGCCGCCGGGAAGTTCTGCTTTTGGTGTATGGAGTGGAGCTGCTTAACTGTTCCATCTGCTCTTTAGCACATGAGTAAATCTTTGAACTTCAACTCATTTATATCAGATTTGCACAGGAAAATAATCATAATTGGGCTGAAAAGTTCCCTAAGGATAGCTTTCCTTTGACTTGTACATTTCTCTTGAACCCAGTATTCCAAATGGAGTTTGCAACTGTTGATAAATGCTTTTCATGCTATGGTCTGCCGGGGGCAGGCCACTAATCTAAAATATAGAAAAGAAGAGTCATGTACCATTAGCAATCTGTCCTTTGGCCTACCATCTCGATGCTAAACTTTTTGTCTATCTGCAATAATCTCATTTGCCCAAATTTGGACAGCATCCTTCCACAGTTTGCCTATAAATGCTTCTTAATAATGATATATGGTTCCACCTCCTCTTCTGGCAAAATATTTCAAATGTCAACAACTCTCCCCGTAAAATACTGTACTTGCCCTTTTAGACTCAATTTAAAACTCTTTACTCACTTCTTATGAACTCTTATTGACATTCTTATCAGTACATCTCATAATTGTATATCCTTTATCAGATTACTCCTCAGCATCCTCCATTCCAGAAAAAACAAGCCCAAGCTTGTCAATCTCTTCCCATAACTAAATTCTTCCAATCCAGACATCCTGGTGAATCCCCTCAGCAAAAGAGAATTTGTGGCTTTGAGTTAGATGAAAGGAGTGCAGTTTAGGGTGAAGGCGAATGATAGGGAAGAAAACAAACGGTTTAGGAAGAGAAAAGAGTGAGATATTGGATGTATTGCAGCTGATACTGGCAATAAAATAAGGTGGATAAGAACGCAGGGTCACATGGAATATATACCAGGAAGCAGGAGAGAAGATTTCTGGGGTTTGGATAGGGATCTGTATGTCCCTTTTAGTCACAGGTGAGGAAATTTGATCTTCCTCTTCCCTGTCTTAATGACCTACTCATCAGCTGTCTTTGGTTTGCCACCTCAGATTCCTTCTTTTTCAGTCCATAAGACATAGGAGCAAAATTAGGTCATTTGATCCATCGAGTCTGCTCTGCCATTCCATCATTGCTGATTTATTATCCCACTCAATCATTTCTTCCTGTCTTCTCCCTTTAACCTTTGACTCATTAATCAAGAACCTATCAACCTCCATTTCAAATGTACCAATGACTGACCTCCACAATTGTCAGTAACAATGATTTCCACAGATTCACCACACTTTGTGTAAAGAAATTCCTCCTCGCCTCTGTTGGAAAGGGACATCCCTGTATTCTGAGGCTGTGCTTCCTAGGCCTACACTCCCTACTACAGGAAACATCGTCTCTACATTCACTCTATCTAGGCTTTTCAGTATTCAATAGATTTCACTGAGACTACCCCACTCCCTCCCTCTTATCCTCCAAACTGCAGTGAGTACAGGCCCAGGATCATCAAATGCTGCTCATACATTCTCAGAATCATTCTCATGAACCTCCTGGACCCTCTCCAATGCCACCACATTTTTTCTTAGATAGGGAGCCTGACGCTGCTCACAATACTCAAAGTGACTAAAGCCCCAGCATTACATCTTTGCTTTTGTATTCTAGTCTCCTCAAATTAGTGCTAAGAGTGCATTTGCCTTCCTTACCGCTGACTCAACCTGCAAGTTAACTGCTTGGGGTTTGCAAGTCCCTATGCACCTCTGATTTCAGAATTTGATCCCTGTTTAGAAAATAGTCCACACCTTTATTCCTTCCTCTAAAGTGCATGACCATGCACCTCCCTACACTGTATTCCAACTGCCGCTTCTTTACCCATTCTCCTAATCTAAATCCTTCTGTAAGCTCCTTGCTTCCTCAATAATACCTGCCCCTCCAATTGTCTTTGTATCATCTACAAACTTGGCCACAAAGCTATCACTTCTGTCATCCAAATTGCTGACATATAATGTGAAAAAAAGGTCTTTATACCAACCCCTGTGGAATATCATTCGTCACTGATAGCCATCCAGTAAGGGCTCTCTTTATTCCCACTCTTATTCCCTAGCAGCCAATACTCCATCCATGCTAGTATCTTTCCTAAAATAGCATGGACTCTTGCTTAGTGGCTTCATTTGTGACACCTTGTCAGATGCCTTCTGAATATCCAAATAAACAACATCCACGGACTCCCCATTGTGTATCCTGCCAGTTATTTCCTCAAACAATTCCAACACAGTTTGAAGTACAAGGACACACATTATATCAAAAGGAAAGGCAGTTAGGCAGAGGGGTGGGGTAGCTCTGATTTTTGAAAAGTGAAATCAAATCTTTACAAAGAGGTGGCATAGGATGAGAAAGTGTAGAATTGTTGTGGGAAGAGTTAAGGAACTCCAAAGTTAAAAAGACCCTGATGAGATTTATACACAGGCCTCCAAACACTACCAGGATGTGGGCTACAAATTACAATGGAGAAAAAGAAAATGCATGTCAAAAGGGCAATGTTCAGATAGTTATGGGGGTTTCCATATGCAGATAGATTGCAAAGATCTGGATGGTACTGATTTTTGGATCCCAAGAGAGTGAATTTGTGGAAAGCCTATAAGATGGCTTTTTGGAGCAGCTTGTGGTTGAGCCCACCTGGGGATCAACTATTCTGGGTTGGGTGTTGTGTAATTTGATTAGGAAGCTTGAGGTAAAGGAACCTTTATGAGGTAATGATCATAATATGATAGAATTCACCCTTCAACTTGAGAGGGAGAAGAATGTGCTGACATTGGAAAGGGTTTAAAAAGAGGCTTACAAAAATGATTTGGGGAATAAAAAGCTCGTACTCGCTGGAATTTAAAACAATTAAGGCTGTGTCTATGACCAGAGGGCACAACCTTGGAATAGGGGGGCTTCCATTTAGAATGGAGATTAGAAGGAGTATTTTTAGCCAGAAGGTGGCGAATCTGTGGAATCCATTGCCACATACAGCTGTGGAGGCCGGATCATTGGGTGTATTTAAGGCGGAACTTGATAGACTCTTTATAAGTCAGGGCCTGAAAGGTTATGGGAAGAATGGGGTTGAAGGGAAAAGGATCAGCCATGATCAAATGGCAGAGCAGATTTGATGGGTCATATGGCCAAATTCTGCTTCTGTCTTGTAGACTTCTGCTCTACATTTATTATCAAAGCATATATACTGTATATACTTGTATATACTATATATTCGTCTCCTTGCAGGCAGCCACAAAACAAAGAAATCCAATAGAACCCATTTTTAAAAAAAGGCTCTGACACCAATTGTGCAAAAAAAACCAAATCGTGCATACAATAGAAAGTAAGCAAATAACATTGAGAACTAAATTTGCCAAAAGTGAATTTATTGCCATGAAGCCACTTCATCTCTGCAGCTGATTCAGGAGCCCATTAGTTGCAGGACATGGCCTCAGTTCAGCACAGAGATGAATGGACCTTGCAAAGCAGCGGGCTGAAGCCAGGCCTGCCTTTGCCACTGGCCCTGACACCCTGATGTTTTCAGTCTGGCATGGCACTTAAATTCACCAAACCTTTGCGCGTTCCTCACTCTCAGTACCAGACTCTGTTGCTTCAATATGTTCTTAGGCCTGAGCCCTGCTGCCTCTATTCAGTCCATACCCAATCTTTACAGTCTGGCCTGCTGTTTAAATCAGTCAAACATCAACTAGTTCCTTTCTCTTGGGCTTGGACCCTGCTGCCTTGATTCGGCCCGTACACACCACACTGCAGCCATCCTGCACCTTTGAGACTTCAGATCACACTGCAAATAAAGCTCAGCTCTGAAAGTGAAATTACAGGCGATAGATTGTGGTGATCACTTCCCATTGAGAAGTTAGTTTTATTTACTGCCAGTAATTCATCACTGTGTCTCACCTGCGCCATCTTACAGGTTTCTCCTCCAGGAAACCATGTTGAATTTTGCCTATTTAGTCTTCTCCCTCCAAGTACCCCGAAACATCATCCTTAATAACAGACTGCAGCATGATACCAACCACTGAAATCAGGCTAATAGGCCTATAATTTCCTATCTTTTGTCTCCCTCTCTTAAAGAGTGGGGTGACAATTGTAATATTCCATTCCTCTGAAAGCATTCCAGAATCTAATAATTCTTGAAAGATCATTACTGATGCCTTCACAATCTCTTCAGCTACCTCTTTCAGAATCCTGGTCAACTAACAGGCTTACAGACAATGCAAAAATTGTGGACTTTAGAAAGGGGAAGGTGAACAAGCATACACCAGTCTTCATAACGGGGATTAGAAGTTGAAAGAATGAGCAATTTCAAGTTACTGGGCGTCAATATCTCTGAGGATCTATCCTGGCCCCCAACATATCGATGCAGCTACAAAGAAGGCACAACAGCAGCTATATTTCATTAGGAGTTTGAGGAGATTTGGGATGTCACCAAAATTTGTCACCTCAATTTTCTACAGATAGACCATGGAGAGCATTTTAACTGGCTGTATCGTCATCTGGTGTGTGTGTGTGTGTGGGGGGGGGGGTGTTGCTACAGCACAGGATCAAAATAAGATACAGAGAGTTGTGAGCTTATTCAGCAGCACCATGGGCACTCGCCTCCATCGTATGCAGGACATCTTCAACACGTGATGCCTCAAAAAGGTCCATCATTATGGATACCCATAGTCAGCTCATGCCTTGTACCGTTGCTACTGTTTGGAAGGAGGTCCAAATGCCTGAAATTACACACTCAGTGATTTAGGAACAGTTTCTTCACCTCTGCTTTTCAATTCCTGAATAGACATTAAGCCCATGAATACTATCTCGCTACTTTTTTATTTTCTATTTTTGCACTACTTAATTTAGCTGTGCTTCAGTTACTTTCTATTAATATGTATTGCATTGTACTACTGCTGCAAAGACAACTAATTTCATGACATATGCCAGTGATATTAAACCTGATTCAGATTCTGAATTGGCGGAGTTGTGGATACTGAGGAAGGCTGCCGAAGGATTCAACAGGCTATAGATCAGCTGGAAGTTTGAGTGGAGAAGTGGCAGACTGGGTTTTATCAAGGTGAAGGTGAGAAGCTGCTCTTTGAGAGGCCAAATACCAAGGGGAAGGTACATGGCAAATGGCGGGACTCTGAGGAACATTGATGCACAGCCACAATTTGAAATACAAGTCCATAGCTCACTGAAAGTTGCAAAACAAGTAGTAAGGAAGGCATGCAGCATACATACCCTCATCAGTAGGGAGGGTAGTTATAAAAGCTGATGCATTTGAAGGTTTGTAAAATAGCTGCCTGTCAGGAGAGATTCAGTTCTTCCACCTATTTAGTCATTAAATTTGCTGATCTTAAAAGCAAAGTAAAATCTGTTTTTCTTAAACAATACAATTATTATGGTGTTATTGAGAAGCTAATTTTTAAAGCAGTGCTATATTAACTGGTGTAAGTGTTTTATATTCTGTTTGTTTGAATTCATGGTGGATTTAACCTCAGAATCAGGCTTATTAACACCGGCAAGTGTCATGAAATTTGTTAACTTAGCAGCAGCAGTTCAATGCAATACATAATATAGGAGAACAAAAAAAATCAATTACTGTGTATGTATGTTGAATAGTTTAAAAACTGTGCATAAACAAATAATACATACTAAAAAGGTAAGGTAGTGTTCACGGGTTCAATGTCCATTTAGGAATCAGATGGCAGAGGGGGAGAAGCTGTTCCTGAATTGCTGAGTGTGTGCCTTCTGTATCTCCTACCTGATGGTAACAGTGAGAAAAGGGCATGCCCTGGGTGCTGGAGGTCCTTAATAATGGACACTGCCTTTCTGGGACACCTCTCCTTGAAGATGTCCTGTGTACTTTTTATGCTAGTACCCAAGATGGAGCCAACTAAATGTACAACCCTCTGTAGCTTATTTTTGTCCTGTGCGGTAGCCCCCACCCCCCCACCCCAATACCAGACAGTGATACAGCCTGTCAGAATGCTTTCCAAAGTACATCTCTAGAAGTTTTTGAATGTATTTGTTGACATACCAAATCACTTCAAACTCCTAATGAAGTATAGTTGCTGTCTTGCCTTCTTTATGGCTGCATTGATAAGTTGGGACCAGGTTAGGTCCTCAAAGATTTTGACACCCAGGAACTTGAAACTGCTCTCTTTCTCCACTTCTGATCCCTCTATGAAGATTGGTAGGTGTTCCTTCATTTTGCCCTTCCTGAAAACCACAATCAGCTCTTTCGTTTTACTGATGTTAAGTGCAAGGCTGTTGCTGCAACACCACTCCACTAGTTGGCAGATCTCACTCCTGCACGCCTTCTTGTCTCCATCTGAGATTCTACCAGTAATGGTTGTTGTATCATCAGCAAATTTATAGATGGTATTTGAGCTATGTCTAGCCATGGGTATAGTGAGAGTAGAGCAGTGGGCTAAGCACACTGAGGTGCACCAGTGTTGATTGTCAACGAGGAGGAGATATTATCATCAATCTGCACAGATTGTGGTGTTCCAGTTAGGAAGACAAGGATCCAATTGCAGAGGGAGGTACTGAGGCCCAGGTTCTGCAACTTCTCATTCAGGATTGTGGGAATGATGGTGTTAAATGCTGAGCTATAGTCAATGAACAGCATCCTGACATAGGTGTTTGTATTGTCCAGATGTTCTAAAGCCATGTGAAGAGCCATTGAGGTTACATCTGCTGTTGACCTATTGTGGCGATAGGAAAATTGCAGTGGGTCCAGGTCTTTGCTGAGGTAGGAGTTCAGTCCAGTCATGACCAACATCTCAAAGCATTTCATCACTGTAGGTGTGAGTGCTACTGTGCAATAGTCATTAAGGCAGCTCACATTATTCTTCTTATGCACTGATATAATTGTTGCGTTTTTGAAGCAGTGGGAACTTCCTGTAGCAGTAAAAGGTTGAAAATGGTCTTGAATACTCCTGGGAGTTGATTGGCACAAGTTTTCAGAGCCTTACCAGGTACTCCGGAGCCTTTTGCCTTGCAAGGGTTCTCCCTCTTTAAAGACAGCCTAACACTGGCCTCTGAGACAGAGATCACTGGGTGCAGTAGGGATAAAGACAGCCTGACACTGGCCTCTGAGACAGAGATCACTGGGTGCAGCAGGGATAAAGACAGCCTGACACTGGCCTCTGAGACAGAGATCACTGGGTGCAGTAGGGATAAAGACAGCCTGACACTGGCCTCTGAGACAGAGATCACTGGGTGCAGTAGGGATAAAGACAGCCTGACACTGGCCTCTGAGACAGAGATCACTGGGTGCAGCAGGGATAAAGACAGCCTGACACTGGCCTCTGAGACAGAGATCACTGGGTGCAGCAGGGATAAAGACAGCCTGACACGCCTCTGCAGGGATTTTTGCAGCTGTAGTTATATTCCCCCTTTCAAAGTGGACATAGAAGGCATTGAGTTCATCTGGTATGTCTGGCAAACCCTGCCAGAGGTACATTTCTAAATACATTTTTATCAGCTTAATGGATTGTTTGTGATGGTGATGAGGTAAACAGTGGAAGGAATAGTCTAGATTACATTCAAACTAATTCACCTTTCTAATCTACTCAGTGCCTGAAAAAAAGATAAAGCTCATTTTGACCAAAGTCTGTGGTTATCTATGTGACCAGCAAGTACCCAGTTAGTTTGGACTTAATAGATAATCAAATACGTAAGCTTGGAGACTCAGCATTTCTACACTGTTTACAGAAGTTATTTATGATGCAACGGTGTTTTTCTGATCATTTTAAAATTAATTTCTGTTGTGGCTTTCATTAATTTTTGCATTTGTAGGCTTGATTGGGAATTATTTGCAGGAGGCAAAGTTTGGGAATAAAGGGGGCCTTTTCTGGTTGGCTACCGGTGACCAGTGTGCTTTGCGGGGGTCGGTTTTGGGACTGCTTTTCATGTTGTATGTCAATGACTAGGATGACAGAATTAACGTATAATTCTCCCTAACTTCCGCCAGCTCCAACGGGTTCCCACTACCAAGCACATTTTTCCCTCCCCCCCCCACTTCCTGCTTTCTGCGGGAATCGCTCCCTACGCGACTCCCTTGTAAATTCATCCCCCCCATCTCTTCCCACCGATCTCCCTCCCGGCACTTATCCTTGTAAATGGAACAAGTGCTACACCTGCCCTTACACTTCCTCCCCCACCACCATTCAGGGCCCCACAGTCCTTCCAGGTGAGGTAACACTTCACCTGTGAGTCAGCTGGTGTGGCATACTGTGTCCGGTGCTCCCGGTGTGGCCTTTTATATATTGGTAACCCGACGCAGACTGTTTCGCTGAACACCTACGCTCTGTCTGCTGGAGAAAGCAGGATCTCCCAGTAGCCACACATTTTAATTCCATGTCCCATTCCCATTCTGATTCGTCTATCCGTGGCCTCCTCTACTGTCAAGTTGAAGCCACACTCAGGTTGGAGGAACAACACCTTATATACCCCACCCCTACTTTTTCTTTCTCTCTCTGCCCATCACTCTGCCTGGTCTCCATCTCTCTCTGGTGCTCCCCTCCCCCTTTTTCTCCCTAGGCCTCCCGTCCCATGATCCTTTCCCTTCTCTAGCTCTTCCCTTTTGCCAATCACCTTTCTGGCTCTCAGCTTCACCCCACCCCCTCCGGTCTTCTCCTATCATTTTGCATTTCTCCTCCCCCACTACTTTCAAATCTCTTGCTATCTTTCCTTTCAATTAGTCCTGACGAAGGGTCTCGGCCCAAAACGTCGAAAGCACTTCTCCCTATAGATGCTGCCTGGCCTGCTGCATTCCACCAGCATTTTGTGTGTGTTGCTTGACAGAATTAATGGCTTGTTGGCAAAGTTTGCAGACAATATGGAGATTAGGTGGAGAGGCAGGTGGTGTTGTGGATACAGAAAGTCTGCAGAAGGACTTAGATTTGGAGAATGGACAATGAAGTGGTAGAATGAATATAATGTATGGAGTGTATGGTCATGCACTTTTCCCAGAGGAATAAAAGTGAAGACTATTTTCTAAATGGGGAGAAAATTCAGAAAGTCAGATCTTCAAAGGTACTTGGGAGTACGTTAGGCTACCTTAGTACTCAGGCTAACTATAGTTAACCTAAGGAGTCAGTGGTTAGGAAGTTCAAATGCAATATTGGCATTCACTTCGAGAGGGTTAGAATATAAGAGCAAGGATGTAATGCTAAAGCTTTATAAGGCTTTGGTCAGATCGCACTTGGAATATTGTGAGTGGTTTTGGGCCCCTTATTTAGGAAAAGATGTGCTGGCATTAGAGAGGGTCTAGAGGAGGTTCACGAGAATGATTCCAGGTATAAAAGGGTTAACATGTGTGGAGAATTTGGTGGCTCTAGTCATGTACTATCTGGAGTTTAGAAGATTGGTGGGGGGGATGGGAATCTCATTAATTTTATCAAATATTAAAAGACATAGATAAAGTGGATGTGAAGAGGATGTTTCCTATGGTGGGAGAATTGAGGACCAGAGGGCACTACCTCAGACTAAAGGGTTGTCCCTTTTAGAACAGAGATGAGGAATTTCTTGAGCCAGAGGGTGGTGAATCTATGGAATTCATTGCCACAGATAGCTGTGAAGGCCAAGTCATTGGAATATTTAAAGCAGTGGTTGACAGGTTCTTGATTAGTAAGGGCATCAAAGGTTATAGGATTATGGGGTTGAGGGGGATAATAAATCAACCGTGATGGAATGGCGGGGCAGACTTGATGGGCCAAATGACCCAATTTAGCTCTTATGGACTTATTGACAAATAGCAAGTTTGTGCATTCTCATGGTCAATAACAAAATAAAATGCCATAGTAGCCAAAGCCCCAAGTTCTCACTTCCTATCTTCTGGACAATATGGTGTATCAGCAGTTTGGATCTGAGAAATTGTTAAACATCTCTGTAAACAGGAGGAGCTGTCCCACAGACTACTTGAACAAACAGCAGGATGCACTTGTGCTCTCTTCTGCCACAGTATCTACGTAAAACCTCTCCCACCAGTGGTGAAATGGTGCTGTGTAAATGGGAAGTAGCCTTGGGGTTCCCAGCAGTATCTCTCAACTCAACAATTCTCATTGTATTGGATCCAGCATGAGTAAGAAACCACTTTGCTATTACTAGCAACTGTCCACCACATCAGTGGTTGCAGATACCGGTCAGAGTTTGACCATCCCCCTGACAGTTCAGTTCTCAATACTCCAAATCCTTTCAATTTGAGATTGTCTATCTGTAGCTTTCTCCTTCATTCTGTGCTGTGCATTCTGCTTTTAGGGACCGGAGGACAAAATTTATCATTAATGTCAATGATATTTTCAGCTCTCCCATCCAATTCAAAGATTGCAGTTCACACGATGCACTTCTGTCCCAGACATCAGTCCCAAGCCAGTAAACTTCCTTATTTTAATATCTAGAATAATAGGGTTGTACAGCTCAGAAAAGGCGCTTTGGCTCAACTTGCTTATGCTGACCAACATGGCCCATCTAAAACACGAGATTCTGCAGATGCTGGAAATCCAGAGCAACATCCGAAATACTGGAGGAACTTAGCAAGTTGAGCAGCATCTATGGAGGGGAATAAACATTCAATGATTTGGACATAGAGAGAGTGTGAGAGTGCATGTCCAATCCATGCAGCTGTCCAGTTGTTCCTTTAAAGTTGTTACTGTACCTGCCTCAACCTCTTGTTCTGGCAGCTCTTTCCACATACATTCCACTCTTTGTGTAAACAAAAAAAAAAGTGATGGCACTACAACTTGCCCACTGTAATACCTGATATTCAGTTTCCTTGGAAGTGAATATTGGGCAGGGAGAACTGGTGGTGACAAATGGTGACCACATCCTGCTTAGCAAGCAAAGAATTGTTATAATTTTTTTTTTAAATCAGACTTTCCACAGGAAGGCATCCTGTATTCTTTTTTTCTCAGCAGATAATAGGGTAATCTGGAGATTAAAATAGTCCACAAAGCCACCTTTGAAGCATTAGATTTGCATCATGATGAAACATGCATCACCTTTGATGCATGATTTTAGATTCATCAATAAAATTTATGGGAGATCTTGTAGTGCCGCTTAAAAAGTTTCAAATGCTAACAGAATTTCAACCAAGTACAAAGGCAGGTAAATTGAAAACATATATTAAAGTGTCGTGTACAGAATCTAGAAAAATGTTAAAACAATTACACGAAGACAGATATACAAGCATATTTGATTGGTGATGCATCTATGAAAGAGTTTGCTTTAATTTGTCCAGATAAGGAAATTAAACATTAAGGTACATCAGGATGAAAAGCTTGAGGTGAATTGTTACATCACTTCCTGGTTTGATGAAAGCTGTTTACTCAAATGACACTCAACACTATTTGAATTGCCAATGGTTGCATGGAAGAACAATTTCAATGTCAAAGAATGGTGTAGGTATAGGTCATGAATATAGACTTTCCTTTGAGGTGTCCTGAGCAGAATGTACAATATAAATTGTGTGACAGGCATTAATGATGCTGTGTTTGTGTGTGTGTGTGTGTGTATTTTTTGTTGTAGGGAAGTAAATACAAAAATGATTTTCAATACAAAAACATGAATAGCACAGTAGCCACAATGCTTGTATTTTCTTTTATCTTGTCTGCCAGTGCTATTTCATGTCCTCTCTTCACTGTGATGCTTGTTATATATCATCCAAAACATTTTTGCACCCCTGTAGGGCCTCCCATGTTTCTGTTCTCTAAACCTGCCTCTTTATTCCTTTGAAATCTATGGTTTTTTGAACTAGATAGTTTATTGTTGGCCCAAACAAAAACTGATCACATTGATGGTCTGATAACTACTGGTATATAACACATAGTATAAGGAGCAATAAACAATCTGCTAGAAAACATCAATGGATTGAGCAGCATCTGTTGATGGGGAGGGAATTATCAACATTTCTTTTTATCTGTCCTTCACTTCTTTCCCCCAAAGGATCCCAATAGCACCTTCCTTACTTATCAGATTCCAGCACTGTTAGCTGTGTATTTGTGCTTATCATCCTCCTAGCAGTCTCCAATTTCACCCTCTCTTCCCCCTACCTGGCTCCTGCCTTTGACTTTGTCTGCCTTCATCTCTGCCTCCCAACTTCATTTTTCTTCCTTAACTGGCTCAATCTGCCCATTCTTCCTCCCCCCCTCCTCAGTTTACTAATCACCCCTGATCTGTCTTACTAATTCACCTCTCTGCTTGTAAGGTCAATGTAAGAGGAAATTTTACATAAATTGACAGGACCCATAATTTATATAGAAAGGGATCATGGGCTGTATCCATAGCTCTCTAAAGGAGATGTATTGCGCAGTAGAGAGAAAGTTCAAAAGAAGCAAGTGGGAGCAGTCGGGACATTCTGCATGCCGTAGTCCCTGAGGGGATGTTGGATTGCGTAGCAGGAGAGGGAGGTAGAAAGAAACCAGTGGGAGCAGTTGGGGCATTCTGTTTGCCACAGTTGCTGGGAGACACTGGATTGTGCATAATTAGGTACTTGGTAAGGGCCAATAAAAAGAAGTTGGGTTTAGGTGCGGCCTTTGTGTGAGGAGCCAGACTTAAAAGTGGGAAGTTTAGGCTTTGGCTTATACAGGGTTCACAAGGAGATAGGAAGGCTGTAAGTTAATTTTTTTTCAGTTAATTGTTTTTTTCTTCTTTCTTGCACAGTTAAGCAGTGGGGATGAGAGGCAGGATAATGGAATGCTGCTCTTGCAGAATATGGGAAGGCAGGAAGACCTCCAGGATGCCTGACAACTACACATGTAAGAGGTGCATCGGGCTTCAGCTTCTTTCAGATCGTGCTAAGAAATTGGAGCTGAAACTGGATGAAATCTGAATCATTCAGGAGGCTGAGGGGTTAATAAGACAGAACATACAGGGAAACAGTCACACCCAAGATGCAGGACACAGCTAACTATGTGACCATCAGGAGGAGAAAAGGGGATAGGCAGCTAGTGCAGAGTACCTCTGTGTTCATTGCTATCAACAACAGTTAGACCACTTTGGATACTGTTGGGGGGAGGTGTATGACCCAACACAGGAAGGCCACAGCATCTGGGTGTCCAACACTGTGGCTAAGAAGGGGAGGGGAGAGAACAGGCAAGCTGCAGTGATGGGAGATACATCGGTTGAGGAAAAGACTGGAGGTTCTGTGGATGAGAGCTAGATTCCTGTATGGTATGTTACATCCTAGGTGCCAGGGTTAGTGACTTCTCGGATCAAGTTCACAGCATTCTTACAAACACAAGGAAATCTGCAAATGCTGGAAATCCAATTTGTGTGTATGTTGCCACAGCATTCTTCAGTGGTTGTGTGAGTAGCCAGAGTTCATGATCTCCATTGCTACCAATGACATGAGTAGGAAGGGTGATGTGGTCCTGCAAAGTAAGTTCAGAGAGTTGGGGGCAGTGAGACAGGAATCATGGTTGGGAAGAGGGAAAGGAGTGGAAAGCACCAGAATGACATTCTATAATGATTGATCAACCATTTGTTTTGAATTAAATGACCTTGCTGGGTGTCTGTGTACTTGTGCCACTCCTTCTCTGCCACATATCCCACATCCCTCCTGTGGCACTCAAATCTGGCCATTTCCAGCATCATTTACTCCCACCAGATTTACAAACTTGCTCTGTGCTCCATGTTGACACGTGCGGTATTGTACTGTGCAAAAGTCTTTGGCATGGACATGGGTGCCTCATAATTTTGCACAGTATTGTATTAAGTGCAAAAGTTACAGGGAAAGGTTGAACAAGTTAGGTCTTTATTCTTTGGAGCGTAGAAGGTTGAGGGGGGACTTGATAGAGGTATTTAAAATTATGAGGGGGATAGATAGAGTTGATGTGGATAGGCTTTTTTCATTGAGAGTAGGGGAGATTCAAACAAGAGGACATGAGTTGAGAGTTAAGGGGCAAAAGCTTAGGGGTAACACGAAGGGGAACTTCTTTACTCAGAGTGGTAGCTGTGTGGAATGAGCTTCCAGTAGAAGTGGTAGAGGAAGGTTTGGTATTGCCATTTAAAGTAAAATTGTATAGGTATATGGACAGGAAAGGAATGGAGGGTTATGGGCTGAGTGCAGGTTGGTGGGACTAGGTGAGAAAGTGTTCGGCACGGACTAGAAGGGCCAAAATGGCCTGTTTCCGTGCTGTAATTGTTATATGGTTATTTGATTGCCACCTTATTTGATATAGGCAAAAGACTTCACTATGTCAAGATTAGATGAAACCATTGATACTACTTTTCCTGTTGGGCATGGTGACAGCACATTCGGGTACTTAAACAACAGATTTTTTGGTGTCCAGTTTGTTACAATCATGAAAGTTGAGTTCAGGTAATTTGTCTTTTCCCACCTTGTCAGATTGGACTTTCTAACATTCTAAACTGGATGAGGAAGTAGAAGAGTGCCAGAAAGATATGAGCATTGAAAATGTGAAAGATGAACATAATTCATTATGGCTATGTACTGTATCATCATGTACTGTAGTGGTCCCCAACCACCGGGCCACAAGGATTGTGCTACTGGGCCATGAGGAAACGATATGATTTGGCGGTATGAAGCAATATGAGTCAGCTGCTGTAGCTGACTCGTATCACTTCATACCACCTAATCATATTGTTTCCTCGTGGCCCGGTGGTTGGGGACCACTGATGTACCGGACTACTTCTGCTCCAGGTGCTGTTGGTGGTTGTTTTGAGCTGATGACCCTAAGCTAACTATGGTATAAAAAAATACAGTGAATTCTGATAATTTGGGACACATTGGCACCAGTACATCTTGGCCCAATTAAGCAGTTGCCCAAATTAGCTGAAGTTTCATGCAAATAGTTCAAAGGATAAAAAAGACAATCTAATGTTACTGAGAAATATATTATGTATTTAAGTGAAATATGGAAATTAGAACAGTATCAATACTATTACAGAACTATAAAACTGTATTAACTCCTAATACTTATCAGAGGAATTTATCTAGTGTACACATTCATTTGATTGACTGTAAATAAATAAAATCTGCACAGATGCTTTGTATAGATAATAGATTGCCTTCATACAATGCTCTAAATCTTCATTTTCTTTGTAACATTTAAAATAATTGCTGCTACTTTCAAATTCATTGTAGGTCCTAACTTGTTGAAGTAGTTAAATCATTTGATTTTCACTCCCAGCCACTTCTGAATGCTTGAAACTGGAGTGAACAAGACAGTTCTGAATTGTTTTACTGTTTATTTCTCACAAATTATCAGTAACTAAATTTACTGCTTTTAGAACAAGCGCACGCATCTGGTTAGAAACTGTCTGGCAACAATCTCCTGCCTGAGTGGGAGAGCATCCCAAATAAATGAAGGGAATCCCAGCTATTTTCTTGATTAGTTTTTTTGTTTAAGTGTTGTCCCAAATAAGCAGCTAATCTGATTTAACCAAATAGTCCAATTGACCAGAATTCAATGTACTGTGTTAGTTGCGTAACTGTGAGCCAGTTTAACAAGTCAGTTATCCAGTGTGTTGTGTGACTACTGACAAAAATCAGCACATTGGGACTGGCATGCCTCAGTGTGACCTAATTTCTCAGCATGCTTGAGACATTCCTTTCACAATTAGCAATAGATTTTCTGTAATGCTTCAATCATGAACTACATGATTGAATTCCATTTATATCATGGGATAGTAACAATTAAGTCCTGAAGAAGGTAGTAAACCATCTGTACTACAACTTTGTGCCTGCTCTTTTCTAGATTGATGTTACATTTGATGGTGGGAGTCAACATTTATGTGATTTCATCACTCACCGAGAGTCCATAGAAATTGCTTCCAGCAATGTAAAAACAGTGGTGTTATAAGGCAAAGTAGTTAGTAATGAGTCCAAAGCAATGCAGGTATTTATTATAATTAGCCCTAGATACTTGCTGGTACTAGTCATGGTCAGCCCTGCATTTAAAAACCATACATGTCCTGCCAATATAATTATTACATGGTGTATTTATTTAATTTTGTTCTCTACCCTTGAGCTAGGTTGTTGTCCTGTGCCTCAATTCAAGCAAGTTTCTAACAGTCAAGAATAAGGCATTAATGGCCCAGTCAACAAAAAGAATGTGGAAATGGGACTCAGTCTGGTTATGTATTGGTGCATTTAAAGGTATTTTTAACATTAAAGAAGGAAATAGATGCTGTTACACAACTTGTAACAGTAATCATTCTGCTCCGTCCACCTTCACAAAGGCTACCCTTTTTGAAAAAGCAACTGTAAATTGAAACAAATGTACTTGTAGTCTCTTGAGGTAGCCACAGCATTTTTGATATGATCTACTGTCTACAGTTATTAACTTTATTAATTTAATTTCTGTACACTGGAAAGAAACTCTGCGGCAATGCTAATTATTCTGAAAGTTGATACCGTAAGTTCAGTACGCTGTGCTTTTAGATCAAGTTGCAAAGCTAAAGAAATCCAATTTTTTTTATCAATCCTCTCCACCACAGTTTTGATTAATAGATACAGAGAAAGTGCTAAAATAAACTTAAAAAAAGGATGCAGATATGTGACATGAAATGTTTTATGCTTTAATAAGATATTGATGTCAAAAAATACGTTACCTCATTAGATTAAAATTTCCCATACAGAAAAGATGTTAAGAGGCAAGCCATACAGATATTAAATACTTGTAATAAAAATCTATAGCTGTTAATATTAGAACTAAAACACTGGCATGCTAATTTTGAGCCAAAATATCAAATGGATGCTTCAAATTCATTATACCATGGCCCTTTGATTCTTAAGGAATTAGGCTGGTATATGCATTATTTTGGAAGAAAACATTGAAAACATGATACTTGAAGGTTCCCAACAAAAGAAACAAATTTATCTGATTGAGGTCAAACCTTCTCCATATTTTGTATTCTGCTGGGCACATTTACTATTGGAATGAAGTGTCAGGATAAAATGTTACACTCTGTAAAAGTGCCTTTGTAAAGGGAAAACTTGAGCTCAAGGAATAAACAAACAGTTTGGGTCTCATTTATTTCACTATGACAGTGCAATTTGACCATTCCACCCTTCGATTCTGAGTCACCTAAGGAATCTTTTTAGTACAATTTATTTTGATATATTTTGTTTCTTGCAACAGCCTCACTTATAGAGCATAAAGGGTTGACCTTAAATTGATAGGGTCCCATTAAGCTTCACAGCATTTCAGCAGGATAAAAGAACTGTTATATCTGACCAAAGAAAAATACAACTAAATATACTTTAAATCTTTTACATTGTTTTGATGTATTCTCTTACAGTGCATTACATATCTAAAATATTCCAGATTTTTAATAAACATTAATATTAAATTGTTGGCTTCTTGCCTTCTTTTCAAGACATCCCCAGTTTTCACTGACCAGAACACCAATTGAATGCAAAACCAACACTTAAAAAAAAATTGGTTATGTGAATACAAGTAGAAATTTTCTGCTACTCAAAGTACCAGTACAAGATTAACACCAAAGATCTATAAATCTTTATAAGCTTAATATTTAGTAAATGAGTCACCAAGAAGATGAAGCTTATTGAAGCTACAGTGTGCAACTGAGCAAAATGTCCACGTACAATACACTGTATCTACTACCAAAATAGCTTTTTAGCAGTTAGTATTTTAATTCACTGATCTTTTGTAGGAAAAATAGTGGAACATTTTAATTGTCTTTCAAAAAAAATTAAGTGCATTTTTTCCAACACAAGAAAATAGCTGCTTTTTTAATTGAAAGGGTAAGTTGAAAATTAGGAAATAACATATAATGCTACCAGATTGTTGCTGAGAACTGTTTACTGAAAACAGAGACAGTACATTAAAGAAACAAGATGTTGTAATGGCAAGAATAATAGTACATATTAATCTGAGAAGATTTATTACATAAAATTGTGGACTCATTGAACAAGCGAGTGATTTTTTTTAAAACTACATCAATAATGGACTACTCGCAAAAAAAAAAGTAACATTTATAAACTTGAAGCTATTCTCACAATCCAGGCTAGCAATAATGGCTCGACTCTTAGGTTGCTTGGTCAAGAGCTCGGAGCAGTTCACGTCCATGCAAAAGTGTTGAGCTTCCCATCACAGGTGCATTTACTTCACAGTCATACCTTGTCAGCTCTGGCAAAGAGTAGGCCAGAAATGAGGAACCCAAAAGGCGGGTTGCCATTCCTGCAGACAGAATAAAAAAAAAGAAAACCATACTTGCATAATCATTTCTCAAAAAGGTCACTTTAAATCTTTAACTAGATGAATGAACATTACAATAGGTGTGAAATTCATTATGCAGAATTCCATCCACAGTGCTGCAGTACTGAAAACACCACCAGGATTTCAGCCAAAAATCAGTATTCAGCTTCCCTTTTACAGGCTACTTGTTTTTGAACCTTATCAAACACAAAGATGCAATGGTGAAAATTTTCAGGTATATACACTCTGTCGTGTGAGGTTCAGTTAAGGTGCAAAATGAGGTTGCATTTGAAATGAGGCCGGTAAACCTCTGGCCTTACAATGCAAAGTTGCATGTTTAGTTGATCAGATAATGGATTTTCAACTTAATAATTCCCAATATTTTGGATTTTGTTCTATTATATGGAAATAGTTGATTTTTTTATTTAGGGATCTGTAAAATCCTTGAAATAATATCTAGAAATGGTGATTTTCCACTCCCCCCCCCCGCCCCCATCTCCCACCCCTTTTCCCAGTTCGTAGTCTGAGAATTCTTCAGTGCCATTTGAAACTTGACTAGCAAGATGATAGCACTATTGCTGCGATCCTGAGAACTGATATCCAATAGGAACAGATGACAACATGGGGAAACCCTGTGCCCTCAAGAATCTTGCAGTCTCTGTATCTGCTGCAGTCTCCTCTGCAGAATCGTCACTTTTATTTAAATGTACAGAGAAAACTGCAACCCAGAACATATCCTGAGATTGGGTTTCCAGTGTAATCTGAATGGAATCAGCACATAGAGTAAAGGTTTGCCATTTAAAAGTTCAAAAGTCATTGTACACACCCCTGAAATCAAACTGAATATATGAATAGATTGTGGCAAGTACAGAATGCACATTCTTACCTGTAAGTGAACCTGAACTCAATGATTTTCTCTCCATTAGAGGAGGATTATGTTCAGATTTAATGCTTTTCATTCTTTTCCACAACATTTGTGTAGAAGTATTACTTCTTGGTGGGTCTTCATATGGAAATTCCTTAAACAGAAACAAGATGCCAGTCCATGCTATCAATGGTAGATATTAAGATGTTGTTTGTATAAAACAATTACAAGTGTTCAAATACTTTTTAGAGAATTTACAGCATTGCACTATAGTACCTTGTAAAAGAATTCATCCCCGAACTCTTTGTTCACATAAAGTATTACAACCAGGAATTTTGATCAATTTAACTGCGAATTTTTATTTGTGAATCACATGCATCTTTTTTTCACAGTTGAGTCCCCCCCCCCCCCCAGAAAAAGCAACTGGGAAAATTATTAAGCATGAAAAACTAAAAATACAAAAACTGAAATGTCAACAGTTCAGAAGTATTCACCCCCCTTTGCTCAGTACTTTTAGTTGAACCACATCTCATAGCTATTACAGCTAGGAGTCTTGGTGGATAAGTATCTATTAGCTTTGCACAACATGATGGAGCAAGATTTGCCTATTCCTACTTCCAAAATTGCACGATCTGTGCTCAGTTAGTTGGGGAATGGAGATGGACAGCAATCTTGTCGTCTTATCAGAGATGTTCAATTAGATTAAGGTCAGGACTCTGACAGGGCCACTCAACAACATCAATTTTCTAAATTCAAAGCCATTCTATGGTTACTCTAGTTTTGCGCTGTTAGAAGATGAATTTCCTCCTTGGTTTAAGTTTTCTGGCAGAGTCTAGCAGGTTTTTATCCAGGATCTCTCTGTATTTAGCAGCAGTTACCTTCTCATCAATCCTGACCAGTCTTCCATTCCCTGCTGCTAAAGGGAATGCGGGAGGGTTGCTCCCACCATACATTATAGTAGGGATGGTGTTACCTGGCAGATGTGCAGTATTAGATTTACCCCACAAATACTGCATAGTGCTGAGGCCAAAAGATTCCACTTTAGTCTCATCCAACCACTAGATCTTCTTCCACACCTTTTTAAGAGTATCTTCTTCGTGACACTTTGCAAAGTCTTTTTGAGCAAGGATTTTTTTTCAGCTAGGGTTTCTTTCTTGCCATGCTTCCATAAATATCTTTTTTGTGCAAGGCTGTAGAGATTGCGTTGCCACAAGCTTCATCTCCAGTTGCTGCAGATGACTTCTGCAGCTCACTCAGAGTAACTGCTGGCGTCATAATAGCCTTTTTGACAAGTGCCATTCTTCTCTAGTGACTTAAGTTTAAAGGGGTAGGCTGGACAAGGCAGTGGCTGTGGTTTCATATTTTTTTTCCATTTATACCATAATGGACTACACTGAGCTTGGAGGTAAGTATGTTTAGTGCCTTTGAGATGGGTTTGTACCCTTCTCCAGATTTGTGTTTCTCTGTTATCATTTCCCTGACTTGTCTTGAATGCTCTTTTGTCTTCATTTTGGTTTGGGCTGTTGAACTTCAACCCATACTATTGGACCTGACTGAGATATTTATATTTCTGAGTTCATTCAAAAAAGGCAATCTTCTAATTTTCTACATCAATAAATTGGGTGTGTTGGTAAAGTGGTATATTGCATCTGAGGAAACTTAGTGTAGTCATTACAAAGGGGATGAATACTTTTTCAGCCTTACAATTTTGGTTTTTAATTTTTAGCAAATTTAAAATTGCTTCATTCTTAATTAACACATTGGTAGATGGAGGTTTTAGCAGACCATCAGATTCTGTTTGAACTTGCTGTTAATGTTATATTCTGAAGCAGTAGAAGATTTTCCACTCTGCGATGGATAACTCCATATTCAAGGGAATTCCAGTGCTGAAATTTTCCCACAGCCTGTTAGCTAGGCTGATTAAAGCTACACAGGCAAGTCAGTTGAAAAATTATTGAAGTTCTATATGGCCAGTGATGAAATTTAAATGTAAGCATAGCTGCATGTTTGGTAACTACAGCGAGGCCTGGTGAGTTACCTGGACAATGTATTGAACAAAAACTATTGTGTTAAAATGGTCTTGGCTTTTTATGTTCAAATTATGTTTCATTTTTTTCTTGTGAATTCTGCATGTGCCTGTGATGCTACTGCATCTGTGCATACAACAAATAAACTCAAGTTCAAGAGCTCTTTTCCTGTCTTTCAAAAGGTTCAGCGAGTTGTAAAAGTTGTTGGCTTTGTAGCTGATATCAGCAAAAGCTGATATTTCTGATTTTTTAAAAAGATAAATGATACTAGAGTTATATTTGCAATCTCAAGGATTATTGAAAAAAAATTACAAATTAGAGTTGGACAAATCCCTCAGTTTTCGCATTATACTTCTTAAAAATTCATTACAGATCCAAACCAAACAATTTCAGTTGTCAAGGTACAGTATTAAAAAAGTATAAATTGTTAATTTTTTTCTTTGGTTTAAAACAGTGTTTCAGCATATTTTTCCTTTATGTAAAATTAATGGGCTAATTATACAATAACTAAATGAAAACTTGAGAGTTTTGCTAGGGGTTGAAACAAATTATATCAACATGCCTTATCAAAGAATAATACAGATAGATAACATCTGCTTATTAGATTCCACCTTCAACCACTTAAAAAAGATACCAAGATACCAATAGCAGATTTAAAAAAAAATAAACCTACTGTTGATTGTTGAAATATCTGCTCTCCAAAATCCAGCTGTAGTTTCCGTTTCAAGTTGTTTCTGAAATTCAGTTCACTGATGGTGTCTTTCCCATGTTGTCCAAAGTTATCCAGGGATCTAATACAAAGCAGTAGTGTGGTGTGAAAAAATTAATATTTTGTTATTAAAACCCTTCTTAACTAAAAGCATAAGACTTTAAATTTCTGTAATGAAAATGGGTTTACAGAGATATGGGAGCTTGTTTTATACTGCACCTGAATTACACTTCATGGATGTATGCTGAAGACTAATCATAATCCTGTTTAGATTATGATTTCATATTGTCAAAGTGGCCAAAATACACTTTGTTTATGGCCTGTGTTATACTAAACCTTCCCAAATTTCTTCGTATGCTTCCGATAGGGAGAACTGACAAGTTTTCTGGAAATGGAATTAATGCACAGACCAGAGAAAGAAATTGTCCATTAGAGTTTTTTGAAGCAGTGACCAATATGTCCAACATCCAACTTTGCCATCTGGTATAGTTCAACCAGCAACTAGCTTAGCTTACCTTCTAAATCTCTGAAAATTTACATTTTTGGTCAAAGGATAGTTAGCTCCCAGATCATTCTCTTACAATCCCTACCCAATGCAAAATTAACTTTGAGAAATAAGACTTAATGATAGATTCTCCTCTACTTTTAGTTCCATGCCTGTTAGGGGTTATTCCTCTTCATCCAAAAAATAATGAATACACCCAGACCAGAATGCATCATACTGTGCAACAGGACAGAGCTACCTACATGGGATGATTTTAATAAGTTCAGTTTGTATTGTGTTAATTTAGAATACAACTTCAATCATACCATCACAGCTTTTTTACACTTTTACACTTTTAAGAATAACCATTCACCAGGATAAAATAGTTGAAAGGAGGCCTGATGATTGAGACACAATTGGCATCATTTTGAACGGTGCATTTTGTATTTAACTCGTGCAGCTTCAGTTTGCCTTAGGAGTACAGTTGAAAATCAAATTTGGGAGGGGGTAGAGAGAGTCTTTATGGTATTCAGGTAAAGGAATTTGGAGTTCAATTAAGCCAAAGGTATTTGAATATGTCTAGAGCTTGTGGATCAATATTAAAATATTAAATGGTCATGTTGGTCAGACTTTAAAATTTTGAAATATCAGTTTCTAGCTGTTGAGAAGAACAGAATTCTGTTAATTGGTGGAATCAAGCTGATGGAGGAGTGAGGCACTTGCTATCGGTTGATTGTTGCTCATGTTTCAACCCACTGAATGTGTACTATTAAACATGGAACTCAGAGATAAGTGGTATGAGTGAATATCTATTTCACCATCAAACGTGTTATTAAGACCAATGGTGGTTCGGTGTTGGGCTATGGCAGGTGCCTTGGAACGCTTTGCATTTGTATCTTCAACTTTGTATTAGGGTGGGGAGGGGTTTGATGTATGAATAGAAACCCTGTCATTTAAATAGAAAAAAGTAATTCCATGACAGTTACTTAAAAATAATTGAGAACTCAAGTTTTTAAAAAAATAATTAATTCAAATCTGTTTGAATAGTTTATTTCTGTATCTGTCACTATTATTTAAACTGCTGAGAAATCTTTCAGTATCTGGTGAGTTATTGCTTGGTGTGGATGAACTGAGGGGGGTAGGCAAAAGATGGGAAGGCAGTGAATGGTAGCAGGGTGGGGAGGGGGTGAAAATGGTTTGTTTTGATGCCACATATCATATGTGATCCTGAAGCAAGTCCACTGCCATTCCAGGAGCTGTTCCACATCCTGAAAATGTGTGAGCTGTGAGTGGTATTGGTATTGCATGCATCCCAGTAGGGGTAAACCAATTTGTCTTCTTTTCCAAATTCGCCATTTTATCAGCCATTTCTATAATTATGCTTAGCCATGTGCAAATAATTAGTTCACTTTTTCATTGGCTTGTCTGTAATAAAATGTATATTCTGGGAGGGGAATTATTGGAAAAGTGAAATTTCACAAAATTCTCTGCAGTGTGCAACCTAACAGTTTATTTACCGACTCCACAGAATTAACAAAGAAAATATTTTTGAACCTTAATCATGAAACATTTTAGTGAGCTGAGATTATGAAATATATTATTTAAAACCATAAGATATAGGACCAGCCGTAGGCTATTTGGCCCACTGAGTCTGCTCTGCCACTTGATCATGGGCTGATCCAATTATTCCAGTCATCCCCTTCCTTCACCCATACCCTTTGATGCCCTGACTAATCAAGAACCTATCTATCTCTGTCTTAAATACACCCAATGACTTGGCCTCCACAGCTACAGGTGGCAACAAATTCCACAGGTTTACCACCCTCTGACTAAGGTAATTTCTCCACATATCTGTTCCAAATGGATGTCCTTCAATTCTGAAGTCATGCCTTCTTGTCCTAGAATCCCCTACCATTGGATATAACTTTGCCATGTCTAATCTGTTCAGGCCTTTTAAAATTTGTAATGTTTCTATGAAATCCCGCCTCATTCTCCTGAACTCCAGGGAATATAGCCCAAGAGCTGCCAGAAGTTTCTCACACGGTAACCCTTTCATACCTGGAATCATTTTTGTGAATCTTCTCTGAACCCTCTCCAATGTCAGTATATCCTTTCTAAAATAAGGAGCCCAAAACTGCACACAATGCTCCAAGTGTGGTCTCATGGTCTATATTTATTTGCAGATCTTTCTGTTTTAATGTTTTATCTCTATTAAAGATTATTAAACGACTCCTTAAAATGGCAGGATTCACACACTGATCTCATACCAGTTCTCTGTGCGCAATCAAGCCAGTATCATCCCTTACTCCACCTGCATAACTATGTCAGACTTTTAAAAAAAATCCCCCTCAAGTACTTATGTAATTTCCTTCAGAAATCATTGATGACTAAAGAATACAAGGAGATGGAATAGGCAAAGCCTACTCTACCATTCATAAAGATCATTGCTAATATTCTCCTCAACTTAAATTTCCTGTATATCCCTTGATTTGCTTTATATCCTGAAACCCATCAATCTCGGTTTCAAATAAACTCAAAGACAGGGCCTCCAGGGTAGAGAATGTAGATTAATGTCAAATTGAATTGTCTCTTCATTTCCATTCTAAATGGCCCACCCTTCATTCTGAGACGGTGACTTCTTCTGGACTCCTCAACCAGAGGAAATACAATTCCTCTATTTTGTCACATCTTGTAAGAATTTAAGTTATTCTTAAAAACTCTAAAGAAAGAGACATTGGTTTATTTATTTTCTGCCCATTCCTAGGAACTATTTTTGTCATACTCCCTTTTCAGCAGCTGTATCTCTGTTTAGGAACAGAGACCAAAATTGTACACTATATCAAGATGCAGTTTCACACAGGCTTGATAATTGTATTAGGAGTGTTTTGCTCTTGGACCAAAATCTCTTAATGAGCCCAACATAACATTTATCGTCCTATTGCCTGCTATACCTGTTAAATTTCAGTGACCTGTCTACAAGGATACCCAATCCTTTCAAATGTCCATTGTTCCTGAGTAATCTCACATCAGACACATACTACATACAATCTGCCATTATCTTACTCACTTTCTTTACTAATGTCTATCCCCTTGAGTTCACTTTGTATCTTTCTATTCCCACACGCTGAATAGAAGTGAGTTCCAGGTATTAACATAAACATACCTCATTGAATTGTTCTTGTGTCTTGCTAAAGGTCTACATTTGTTTTCTTTGCTCTTGTGCCATCAGCTATCAACTTAGCTATCTAAAACTGTGCACTGTTTTAGAGTACTGTTTTTTTTTCTCCTGCTTGGCTCCATCAGAACAAATCCAGCTTCTCCAGCCCGATCTAATAACATATACCTCTTCTTCTTGGAATCGTTCTGGTAAGTTCTCCCCGCATCCTTCATTTTCTTACTAAAATGCGACCAGACTAAGGTAGCATTGTTGTTTAATCAGAGCTAAAGGTTAAGCAAAACCTCTTCTTTAGTACTCATATTTACAAAGCTAAGCTCCTTTAGCTTTTCCAACTACTTAATGTATTATGCCACTTTCAAAGACAAACACCCATATCTTTTTCTGCAATATTTTGAGAACAGTGCCATCAAGCTTGCCATGCTTTCTGTCAAAATAAGTCACCTCAAACTCTTTTAAATTCCCTGTCACTTGTCTTCCCTGGCTGTGTCTTGATGTATTTGTTTGATATCATGTATTGAGGTTTGGTATCATGGGAAAATATTTTTGGATTTGTCTCTGTTCCAATATCCATGACATAGATAAATGTGCAATGAACCTTGTTGCAATTCTTGAGGAACACTACCATCTGAAAGATCAGCCATTTACTATGTTTTTATCTAAGTTCATATTGATCTCCCTATTACTGGAACCACTATTTGTTAACCATCTTTATTTGTTACTTTGTCACTGCTTTCTTAAAATCCATGTAAACAAGTCTACTGTTCCCTTCATGCAGTTTTAAAAAATGAATATAGTGCTTTCCCAGCTTAGATAAATAAAGTGTTCTCCGGCTTCCAGACAGGTACAGCATCGATTTTTTTTTTTAACCACTCAATGACCTACTCTGCCATCTTCATCAGGGATGATGCCTGGGCGTGTCTAGTCCAAAAGTACCTATACCCCCGTCATCCATCCCTCTTGATTAGTTGGTCCTCAAACAATCAGATTTCCGATGTCCCATTTTATTTACAATCAAATTCCAGTTCTGAGAGCAAGACTTTTGTCTTTGTTAATATTCTTTTCCTCTAGTTAAATGCCATCCCCAATTTATAAATCAATGCTGGCAATTGTTATTGAACTCAAAAGTCAGAAATTGTCTTTTAAGTTTGTTTTACCTGAATATTGATTCCAAATCATACTGATGAATGATGTCAATCATACTGGTCCTGTGGTTATGAGGCATGTCCTAATATCTTATTTTGATCATGGTATCATATTTACCAGCTTCTAATCCCATGGCACTTTCCCCTTTAGGAAAGTTTGTATCATTATGACATATCCTTATACTACCTACATTCCCTGTCTCACTCAGCAACTTGGGAAATTAAGCTGTCCAGATCAGGACTCATTCACTCAGTAAATTTTTCCAGTACATATCATTATCAAAACAATTATTTACCTGATATTCTGTCAACATGTTCTTTGTAAATACTAATAGAAAATTCTGATTATTCTAGCCTTGCCTTTTACCTCCAAATATTTGCCATCTTCTGTGTTGCTATATGTCATCATTTACCATAATGAAACAGGGGAATGACTACAAGAATTGGGTCAGCCCATTACAGCCATAAAAGACATTGGTGACATCACACCTGGAATACTGTGTGTAATTCTGGTCAACATACTAAAGGAAGAATGTGATTAAACTAGAGAGGGTGCAGAGAAGTTTTGTCAGGACTGGAGGGCTTGAATTATAAGGAGAGATGGCTGTTTGTCCTGCAATTGTAAAAGATTGGGGAGGGAGTGTCACCTAAAAGAGGTTTATAAAATCATAAAAGGGTTAGATAAGGTGGATGGTCACAGTATGTTTCTGATGTAGGGGGAGTCTATAACTAAGGGGCAGGGTGAGAGGGAAATGATTGAAAGACCTGAGAGGCAGGATTTTACCCCACATGGAATAAGCAGCATGTAGTAGTAGAGAAGGGTACTTACAACTTTTGAAAAACATCAGGACAGGATAAGGAATAGGAAAGGTTTCGAAGAATTTGGGCCAAATACAAGTAAATGTGACTAACTCAAGAAGGCTCCTAAGGGGAACGGGTCACATGGATATCAAAGAATTTTAGGTTATTAACTGCCATTTGATTGTCATGTACACTGTTTGGAAGTCTCTTCCTCTTCACTCTCCTCTTAATATATTGTTTCACATGGTCCTCACTTGATAAAATCACCAAGCATGCACCTTTCTTTTTGCCTTATCCTATTCTCCATCTCCCTCACCATCCAAGAAACAGTGGCTTTTATTCCATGGGGATCTACTTAGGTTGTGGCAGAATTGTCTCCTCTACAGATCACTCGATATTCCGTTACAGTTTTTCCTGCTTTCCCTTGATTGAATCTATTTGATCTTAGCTAGATCAGGTAAATGCTGAAACAGGTTTTCATAATTTTTTTTTCCTTTTACCTTTCTTTATAGAGTGACGTGTGCACCAACCGGCAAGGTGGGACACCAGGCGGGATACCGGGCAATGATCCAGTCCTCTGATCCATCAGTTTACACTTCCTCGCCATACAGTTGAAAGGTGGATCCGGTGGCCACTGACTACTTGTTTTGCAACCCACTGAGGATACTGGAGTACTTAGAGGTGAATGGTAATGTGGCAGAGGAATACCATTTCTGGTGTTGTAACCCAGTGGATGAATTTGGTTGAGATCATTCTTCTTTAATGTTGACATCTGGGTACAGTACTTTTCTGGAGGCAGCTGTCTGTGCAAGGTCACAAAATTTGGAGCAAATGACTGGAGCATACTGTTCACATTGACTGAATAATCTTGAGTCCTTGATGGGTTTTCTGAAGCAGCTTGCTCATCACGACATATCGGGCTTAGCTGGAAGTCTTCCCCATCCATCGGAATGTATGGAGCCAGTGTTTCAAGGTCCAGATCACTCAATTCCGTCTGGAATCAGAAATTATGTAATAATGATGAAGAACACACAAACACGTGCACAGTATGTCTGTTTGTGTACAGGTGCCATTCCACACAGGTATAAACCTAGCCAGGTTATTTAACTATTAATATGTTCATACAAACAGCACCAAATTACTTAGAACTTGCAAAGTTTCTCTAACAGAACTGTGGCACTTAAGTAAATAGTTAGTTTCTAAATGTAATTAGTGGAGTGATAATGGTACACTTTCTTTTCTTTTTTTTAAATCTCAAATAACTTATTTCGTATAAAAGTAGCCATGCAGCTTAAATTTGCATATCACTTTGAGGATTTAATTGATTAAGAACAAGCCACCTTTTTAAAAAAAATCTTGCAGTAGTGCTTTCCTATTAAGGCCTGAGATTTTTTTCCTGTAATTTACCCTTTTCCTGTCTCATGTGGACTTTGCAGTTGGTGTTGGAAAAACTACTGAATGGACATACAGTATAGTCCACTTATTAAATGACAAGGTTACAACAGTTCAGCAAATAGGACTGAAAACAAGGTTTGCCTGACATTATCTGCCAATTTATTCAAATATGTCTTGATTTTAAAACTGGTGCCATTTTAATGAACACTATTTTAATCCATATACCTCAAAACTGAGGGCTGTCAAAAATTGCTATTAATGCATTTATCAAGTGAGGTGATTGGACAACTTGCAGGGCTGTAGGTGGAGTAACACAGGCTTTGAAAGTGTGAGCCAGGCAGCCCAAGCAAGCTTTACCAGGCAAGGTGATACCATTTTGACGCAATGTAAAGGAGTCCAAATTTAACTGGTTTATCTCTGTGGAAAGATGAGGCTTCACTGTAGGCAAGACCCACCATATCTTATTGGCTGCTGATGTTTAGGGGCCCTGATTCAATCAGCTCAAATCAAGCCATCAGAAGATACCAACTTATGCTGATTCCCCATTTACCTTAATTTCAACTGCAGGCACAGTGTTCCCTTCTGCAGTCCTCCCTGGGGCCAGGAGAAAGAACACCATTGTTCAGTTCACTTGTGCAAAGTCTGTTCTGCAATCTGCAGCTTAATGCTTGAGTGTTTCATTGCCCTGGGGACTTCCACAGAACTGCTGCATGCTCAGAGCATAATGATCATTTACTATGGGTAGGCTATGATTTTTCTTTGTGTAGGCTTTATACTCATCTCAAGTCCTGAATAAGGGTCTCAGCCCAAAATGTCGACTGTTTATTCATTTCCATAGATGCTGCCTGACCTGCTGAGTTCCTCCAGCAATTTTTTGTGTGTTGCTTTATATTCAACTTGTGCATTACATTATTTTGCAGGAAGTTAGGTATGACTTTAATTGCCTGACTTCCTGTGCTGCATGGTTGATCATCATATTCAATAAATTCTGATAATACTTTTGTTTCTATTTATCTATTTGAATAAGATACATCCTTCCATTTATTAGGAATCTCTGATTGAATAGATATTGTCTTAATGTTTATTTTGTATGAATTTATTGAACTGACCTGAGTGTTGCAGTGTTTTTTTGCTTCAGTGTCCATAGCAAAAAGCTTCTCAATCAGTTCTATCTTAAGATCATTGTCCAAGGAACTGTAGTAATCTCCAGGGCTGCTTGGCTATAATTGCAAAGTAAAGAAACATTTTCAGACATGTTATCCTGTGACAGAAATATGATTCATCCTATTACCATAGTACATTATTAAATGGTATTAAGCTTTGCCTACAATGTTATCACAGGTCTGAATCTAACCTGCATGCAGTGAATGAAAGTATTGTTTATTTTTGAAACAGTTCAGATGTACATGATATGGTAGAAAAAAGCTGTCTGAATAATGTAATTCTAACTAACCAAAAATCTGCTATGAATTCATTACAAAATGCTAGCTGAATTTAAAGCCATCAGTAAATTAAAATACAGTCAGAAAATAACTATGCTATAAAAAAGCTTTAATATCAAAAGGTCTTAATTGATGCAGCAATGAACACCAAAAAATATTCTGCAAAGATAATACATGGTCTAATCTGCAATAGCTATTTACAGTATTTAAATTGTTAAATAAACCTCTATTGTGCATGATCCCTTGCAGTGTTTTTGAATACAAATTTAGGACTATACACTGGGTATCAGACAGTTTGATCTGAGAGTACACGGTAAATCATAGTCAAAGTGTGTCTAAATCTTCATTTGATTACTGATGGACAGGTGTCTTCAACAATGAGCCAGGCTTATAACATTACCTCGATGATGCATTAAAAAAATTTGCATTGCATGGAAATGTTTCATTGAATTGGGAGGCAAATTGCTGCATTATAGTCATGTTCTAACCTGCTGTTATAACTGCACAATATGGCAATTCCAATTAATGATGATTTCCCAGCATGTCAGTTGTGGGTAATTCAACATTTGGCCAATCAATAGCTGCTAGATCATAAGCAACAGATAAGAAGAAATACCACAGACAGTGGTGAGTGGGAAGAAAAGCTGTTGTAGCTCATCATCTGGCTATAGCTGGGCAAAATGTCAAGAGCTGGATATTTTAAGTATTTGATGTAATTTTTGGAGTAGCAACAATTTAACTTCAGATATTATATTAAAGAAAAAATTATTATTTGCAATGATGTCAGACAATTTTTCAATAATGAAATGAACTCTTACTGCTCCTGTAATATGTAATACCTATCTTTAATTTAGAGAAGCAGAGCATTTTTTAAAAAGTGAGGAATTTTAAATATTGGGGAGTTTATTTAAAGATATATTCTGAGCCTTATATTTAAAAGATATAGCAATTATGTATTTTGAAAAAATCTTTTAAACAAAGGAGGGAAAAGAAGGTGCACAGGATGGTGGGGGTGGATTTGGAGCTGAACAGTAGGTAAAGATTATGGAGTTAATTAGAAATGAAGGCTAGGACATAAATTCAATCATTTAGGGATATAAACCAGACAAGATTAGGAATGGTGATAAGCAAATTGGATTTAGTGAATCAAATGAGTTTGGGATCACTTAATTTTATAGAAGGTGGAGATCAAAACTGTTTAACACAAACCATATGCAGACACATCAATGGTGTGTGTGAAACAGGGTGATGCAGGTTAGGTAGAGGTGGAAGCAAACATTCCCACATTACTTGGTCCTACTACTCTGGTGTGTAGCATTCTTTACTTTTGTTATAAAGGGAAGTGGAAGGGAATTAAGTGCTTGACATGATCTCTTAATATATAGATTACAGCTGCTGTTCAGAAATTGTAGTTTGTAATTTTATCTTATTACTTACTGAAGAACTTGAGGTGCTGCTGCAGGTATGTGGACTGGAACTGCCAGATGGGACCTGGGGCACTGTAAAGGCGCGTAGATCCAGAGACGATTGCTTGTTTAGTTCAGAAGGACATTTCAAATTTGATTTTGTGACTTCAGTAGGCCACTGCTTGCTTGGTGGCATAATAGCTTTATTGTAAAGAGGGGCCTCCTCATACTGTTGGTTTCCTAGTGAGGAAAATAAAGAAGTGGATATGTATTGAAATTATTGGTTCATATTTTAATTCAGTTATGCAATGTTAAACGTAAAATGTAAACTATCTTGTCAGTTTGAAAGGGTATGAATATCTTAGCAGCAAGTATGGTTACTTCTACTGCATACAAGAATAATGGTCTGGAATATCAACTGCTGTCTTTTGCTCAATACACAATCCAGGATTCTGTTAATTTCTCTGCCAGTGCAATATTCCAAGAGTATGTTCAAGTCTACCAAAAAGTTCAAGCTTGTCAAAAACTGCAGGACACAGATTTTCATTTCTCCACTGGGAACTGCCTCATTTTCTTGTAGCTACTCCACTACTACATCCCAAATTTTCTTGATTAACTTCGTACCTCTTTGATGACCCCTAATCATGCTTTTAAAAAATCACAGCGTTATTGTTTTAAATTGTAACAATCTGTAACATAGCTTTGTTACCGAAGTCAAGTAAGATGATGGAATCTCCAGGTGTTGGAGCAAGTTGAGCTAGTTCATCAGGTTCTTCCTTCAATTTACTAAACAGCAGTTGACCATCATCTGGCACTGGAACACCATTGATGTGTCTCCCATTCATATTTCTCACAGTCTGGCATGGTTTGAAGAGAGACTCTGTCTGGTCCATTGAGAATACAACATTGTTCTCCTCAATTTCACTGTGAATACACAACAATTGATTTTAACTTTGGTTGTGCTGTAGAATGAAAGAAAGCAACTTGCATTCCATTTCATATCTTGTCACATCCTCAAGATAGCTATTCTTTATGATAAATAGATGTTTGTGTAGTTAGTATAATGTTGACGCTCATTCTAACAATTTTGGTGAAATCGTGCTCTGTCTTTGGTTATGGATTATATTTTGACCTTATAAGAGTTTTCCTTGTTCTTATTCAAGTTGCCTTCAGATCTTTATGACTTGCCCTCAGCACTTAAGAAAGCTGTGCTTTAATTTCATATTTTTCCAACAGACAATACTGCACTTATCCAACATTGTGTTCAATTCGGAAAACCCATCAGATCAATACCAAATGAGTTAAGCCTAAAGACATTGCATTAAGCCACTTCTGCCCACATATTATTTATGATATTTTCTCCAATTAGTACTTTACAAATCATCTGCTGTGATAACTTTATAGTCACTTTGATGAAAGGTTGCTTCTCAGAATCATGGCCAATGACTAAGGGTGTGTTTGGATCTTTGTTGTTCATTAGTTAGCTAAGTGACTTGGGCATAAATACACAAGGCTTGATTAGTACATTTGCAGATGACACAAAACTAGATGGAGGTGGTGAAGATGAAAAAGGTTTATCATAGATGACAGGCAACCTTCACCAGTTAGCGAATTAAGCTAAGGATCAGCAAATGGATTTAAATATAGGGAAGTGCAAGATGGTGCATTTTGGAAAGTCAAACCAGCATTGGACATGCGATGAATGGTGCTGTGTTCATCCACATCATTATGTGATGCCCCATTACATAGGTGATTGTGCTCAATGGCCATGATTGCTCTTGGCAAATTTTTCAACAGAACTAGTTTGCCTAGAAGGCAGGCATAGCAATGTCTTTATAAGACAGGTGACCCCAATTGTTATCAATCTCTTCAGAGATCGTCTGCCTGGCATCAGTGGTCGCATAACCAAGGCTTGTGATGTGTGCCAGCTGCCCATACAACCATACACCAACTGCTCCCATGGCTTCATACGCTCCTGATCGGGGTGGGGGAGGGTCTACGCTGGTGCTACACTTTGCCCAAAGGTGATCTGCAGGCTAATGGAGAGAAGAAGTTTCTTTTACCTCCTTTGACGGAGACATATCTCCACCCCACCATGCTGTAGAGCACAAGGGAGCATATAGGCACAGCCAAACCAACTGCATCGTTGAAAATGGCATCACAGGTAGTCAGAGTGGTGAAAACAGCTTTCATCAGTCAGGGTACTGAGGTTAGGAGCAAGGACATTATGATGCAATTGTATAAGTCATTGGTAAGGTCACACAGAGTCTTGTGCACAGTTTTGGTCACCCTATAATAGGGAGTACATGATTAAACTGAAAGAGGGCAGAGAAAATGTACACAGATGTTGCCAGGACTACAAGGCCTGAGTTATAGGGAGCAGTTGTTCAGGCTAGGTCATTCTTCCTTGGAGCATAGAAGAATCAGGAATGACCTTACAGACCCAGGATAGGGAAGTCTAAAACTGGGGGGGGAGGGGGCATAGATTGAGGATGAGAGGGGTCTGCGGGGGCACCTTTCTCCACACAGAGGGTGATGAATAGATAGAACAAGATACCAGAAGTATTTATGGCGAGTACATTTAAGAGATACTTGCTTAGGTACATGGTGGGGCAGGGCTGAGAGGCAAATAGGCCAAAAGCAGGCAATTGGAACTAACATGCTGGGCACTGTGGTCAGCAGAGTTGTTGAACCGAAGGCCCATATCTCCACTGCAATACTCTATGACTATTACTTTAATTGACACTTTTGTTCACAATTATTCCACAGTTATGAGACGTAACTTCTGGAAAAATGGGCAATCTAAGTGCTTTGAGTTTATTTTATTCAAATATTATAATTTATTGGCTAAAAGTTATCAGTTGATGTAGCATTATGGCTGTGGTCAGGCTCTAAATAGTAAACATGTAAATGAAATGTGGTCTAACTACCTATGATTTCTGCATATAGTGATCATTTTAATTGCACTTAATGGACTTTCCCTTTACCAAATATTAACTGCTGATCATTGCATTTTAATCTTTGTTATTCTTGCCAGTCACTGATTATTCTGGATCTAGTAAAGAACCACACGGCAAGAGTAAATGATGCCATGTACTGCTTTAACTTGTACTCTGTTACAAACAATTTACCTTTTTGTTTTAGAAATGACTGAGAATTAGTTTGTTGAATCATAGCCTTTTACACTTTAAGTTCAAACAAATTAAAAGCTACTTTTTAATTAGGCTTGTTGAAGTTATTCACTTGAAACATCCAAGTGAGAATCATATTCATCACCTTGATACTTTTTCATCTAAACAACAATAGACTAAATAACCTGATTTAACTTGCACACAAATTAGACTTAATTGAAAACCAAATCTGCCCAACAGAATCCTTAATACCAATTTTAAAAGTTAAGTTTCTTGCAACATCAAATTACCTGCAAATAACAACACTACTGAATGTTCAACATCTGTTAACTGCAACCCTGCCTAAAACTTAAGTGATGATTAAATTTAGCTGTAATCAGTGAAGAGAAACAATTTAATCATATACAGCTTTTAGCAGGAGCCCTTCTGTATTTTAAATGTTTTATACTTTACCACTAGGACTACCGAAGTTTCCAAACAAGTTTGTCATGTGCCTAAGGCTGTGCTGAGTCTTTACCAATTATCCATGTACAGAAAACAATAGAAGACTCAGACTCCAAAATAAGATCACTGAATCACAGGATTTCTGTCCTGAATTTCCTGGCTGTGAGATCAATTGTGCAATAAAGCAGACATACCTCAGAACATAGTTGATGCAGACAATGCACTGTGGCTGAGAGTTACGGCTGTTGTAGATGACTGTCCCCTGGGTCTCAACCCACACATATCCACCTCGTTTAGCAAGCATCCGGTACTGGCCAGTAACTGACTGACCTTTTGTGCATACTTTAAAAACAAAAATAAAAAAGGAAGACCTCTCTTCATGTATTTAAACTTCAGTGATCATCCAGAAGTATTTTATAAACAAACCATTTCATTATGTATCGAACACCATTTGATCGTGTAACATTGACATTGTGCAGTATCATTGTACAATACAATGAAATGTATTATTTTGTTCTGAGTTACTTGATTCACTGTTTAAATTTTAAGCACCTTTAATATTCTGTTTATTACAATTTGAAATATTGAAAACATTGGAAAATTGGCACTCGATGTATTAGAATGCTACTTTCCGCAATGTTTCTTTAATGTACATCCATGAAGTACTTATGTATTTTGAGCCTGTCATTTAGAAGTTTAAACTACACCTTGATTCAGTATTGGCTTTGGGAGCCTGTCTGAATCTGGTGGTTATCATTTGTGTTTTGAAAGGATAATGACATTGGTCACAATCAATAAAATCTCAATGTGTGCTATGCTCCAGTTACTTGTTTACCAGAAGGCCTTGTTAGTGCTGTAATCTTGTTTTCAACAGCACACAATGTCACCAGAAGAACAGCTGCCAATCTGATAGGCCAATGATAACACAAATGCTGCAATGTAGAAGCTAAACTACACTGCTGATCACCCTATTCACCTTCTACTGACCTACAAAAAAAAACTACTGATGGACACCTTATATTAAATTATTCAGGTTGCATGCAATACAAACATGAACTTCAGAGAACAGAAATTGTTGCTGTGGTCAAAAGCGAAACATAAAAAATTTAGCCTGTTTACAACTAAAGATAAAGCTTTGCTATCTGATTTCATTTTCAATACTATAAAGGCTATTATGAAATTAAGTGAGTTTGAGATTATGGCCATTTGAGAATAGGTTGAAGAATATGGATCTTTAATTCAATTATTGTCCTTATTAAGATTTCAAAAATGATTTATATTCATCACAAAGACATTAAACAAGATTCCAAACTGTTTGATAATAATTTCATATAATGCTTTTTCATGTTTCTTCTTTATAGCTTAACTTCCTGCAGTACCACACTCAAATAACCCATCTCCATTACACCTATCACAGATTAGACTATTCATCTAAAGAGCCAGCAGAGCTAGTTCTATTCCTCCTCTTTGACCTTTGTCGATAGCATTACACAGCAGTTTGATTTGTGATGGTTGCTTTGTTCAGGTTATTTCTTGTTCTTTCCTCTAGTAAGCCATTTTATTTTACTGAACTGCCCAGTGTTGTCAGGATGGTTAAAGTTAGGATTCCAATAAAGGAGAACCGGATGTGAAAATTGTAGGATTGCTAAATTCGGTATTTTTGAGTGCTGGTTCAATAACACAAGGGATAGTTGTGACAAAACATTATTAATTACATGGACTAGCATTACATATTTTGTGCATTTCCTATTATTTATCAATAAATCTCTTCATGGTTTATCTCTACGGAATCCATCTTGAGGAGTGTTGTCAGGTTCTAACTTGTTGTGCAGCTTCTGTTCCATGGATGAATTCTTACTATTACAACTTCTTCTGCAGTTCCTTGAGATTGATACCTGTGTGGGCTGGAGACCTTGTGACACTCGAATAGGTGGGGCCTTGAACATTTTGGCTGAAGGAAAACAAACAGCTCTACCCACTGAAGACTACCTTGACAGTGTTGAAAAACACATGCATGTCATGGCCTACAGCAAATCACCGAGGCTTCTCTATTGTTCACATCTGTCATCTGTTCTTTAAGTCACACACCTTCTGCTGGACCTCTGCCTTCAGCCATCCGTAGAACTGCTGATTTTCCTTTGAGGAATGGTGCAGCTTTCAATGCAGGAACATCTTAACTTGGAATTAATTAGCTCTTTGATCTTCATGTAATTTTCAACAAACAAGTTATGGTAGTGTTTGGAAGAATAACAAAGAGGCCCTCTACCTAATTTACTCTGGATTTCCAGCATTTGCAGTGTATCTTGTGTTTCTGTACAGGTTTCAGTTTTGGTGGACTTCAGGACAGCTCATACACTGGACACTGCAAGTCTTATTGTAAGCATGCTGTTGTGCAGAGGGACTTGGGAGTGCTTGTGCATGAATCCCAAAAATTTGGCTTGCAGCTACAATAGGTTATTAAGGCAAATGGAATGTTGGCCCTCATTGCCAGAGGGATTGAATTCAAGAGCAGGGAGGTCATGCTGCAACTATACAGGGTACTGGTGAGGCAGCACCTGGAGTACTGTGTGCAGTTCTGGTCCCCATACTTGAGGAAGGATATACTGGCTTTGAATGCAGTGCAGAGGAGGTTCACCAGGTTGATTCCAGGGATGAAGGGGTTAACCTATGAGGAGAGATCGAGTCGCCTGGGACTACACTCTCTGGAGTTCAGAAGAATGAGAGGGGATCTTATAGAAATATACAAAATTTTGAAAGGGATAGATAAGATAGAAGTAGGAAAGTTGTTTCCATTGGTAGGTGAGACTAGAACTAGGGGACATTGCCTCAAGATTCAGGGGAGAAGATTTTGGACGGAGATGAGGAGAAACTATTTTTCCCAGAGAGTGATGAATCTGTGGAATTCTCTGCCCAGGGAAGCAGTAGAGGCTTCCTTATTAAATATATTTAAGAAACAGTTTAGATAGGTTTTTGCATAGTAAGGGAATTAAGGGTTATGGGGGAAAAGCATGTAGATGGAGCTGAGATTACAGACAGATCAGCCATGATCTTATTGAATGGCAGGGCAGGCTGGATGGGCCAGATGGCCTACTCCTGAACCTATTTCTTATGTTCTTATTGGCTGAGAGTTGACAGCTTTTCAGACAAGCACACTCTTTCTAGGTTCCTGGTCAGCTTGAGATTTGTTCTTAACATTTCTGTTGAGGCTGATATTTTGAAGCCAGACGGATGAAGGTACTGAATGACAGTTCAGCGATCATCGGTACCTTTGATAGCATAAAGTGACCATTGAATATTTACCATCCCTTGTTCAGATGGTGGAATAGCCATCAGCTTAGAACAGGCATATTGCTTGCTTCTCTGATTGTAACAAGCATTTTGTCAGGTGGACTATAGCACAATCTAGTTTACCCTACTTCCTCCTTGCCAGTCACACTGCAGAGGGTTGAAACTTTTCCCATTCTTGGAGTAAAATTTCCTAGAGGATGAATCTGCCTCCTTCTGGGCTGCAGACAAGGGTTCTTTCAAAACCTGTGTAGAAGTCACCATGGTGTGTCAGTTCTGTGTTAGTTGAGTGAAAGGGTCAAAAGATGATTGCTACCTCTGCAGATGGCAAACTTGCTTGTTCTTGATGAAGCAGCTCATGTTGAACACTATATTCTCCTGCTTTGCCCCTCCAGAAGGGGGTACCCATTGCTATATGGGTATTAACTTTCCAACATTAGCTGGCATCCTATGCAAATGTAAGATTTCCTTAACTGCCACTCTTTGCAAAAATATAATAAAAAAAACCTGAGAAGGTTGATTATAAAATTCCTCTCAGCTGGTCAGTCTGAAAATTTGAAACCAAAATCTTGCACGGTTTGCAAACACAAGAAAATCTGCAGGTGCTGGAAATCCAAAGCAACACATACAAAATGCTGGAGGAACTCAGCAGGCCAGGCAGCATCTATGGAAAAAAGTAAACCATTGACGTTTCTGCCCGAGACACCCAACCTGGACTGGCTCCCACACAATTTAATCCCACAAGAACCTCCATATCTAAACCAGCCAAACTAATCCCTTATCTGCCATACCCTTATATCGTTGTGAAGTTATCTATTAGTGTTAACCCTACCGGATGAGATGGCCACTCATCACCATAGCTCCCACCGTCCAGTGATTTACTGGGATTTTTAGTTAAAGCATAGGTTCAGTGGAAAAAAAAAACGCTGTCTTGTGGTCACTCAGCCTAAGCCAAGTAGTAAAGGGTCCATCCTTATAGGTTGGTACTATTTTTATAGAGTAGATGGAGATCCTTGTATGCTGGAAATGTCAGAGCATTTTTACAAGCAACACTTCATATATTGCATGGAGAAATGAAAGTTGCAGTATTCAAGGAAGCAAGTGTATTTTTCAAGTACTTAAGCATCCTAATGGATTACCAGAATGCTTTGTACACTATATATACATTTTTTAAAGAATCACAAATCACTTCATCTGTGAACACCTGGCATGATTACACGTAACACAACCTAAGCATTTTTAAAATCAAAAGTTAACCTTTTTCTCCAAAGTAACTGGCAAATGGTGCTACCACATTAAAAGGCAAGATATTTTGATGAGCTACTTACAGTTCTGGTGACTTTTAATCATGTGATCTGAATCCAGTGCATGGTAGAACTCGTAAACCGAGCGGCCAAGCAGTTCATCAGGACAGTATCCCATCAGTGCTGCAATTCTGGTGAAGAGAAAGCGGACAATTATCTTTTCACCGATACCCCAAATTTCCAAATGTGAAAATAAAATGATGTATGTTTAAGTTCAAGTTTAATTGTCATTCGACCATACATGAATATCCATGAATACAGCCAAATGAAACAGCATTACTCTGGGGCCAAGTTGCAAAATACAGTGCCAACAGTCATACACTGCCAAAGGGAATCCATCATGGACGCCACACCACCTCCAGCACTCCGGTGGAGCGTCCTCCCTCTGGGCCCCTCCAAGGGTGACTCTGCAGCTGAGGCTTAGCCCTTGCAATGACTGAGGCCACACCAATAAACCAATGAATTGGATTTGCACCAATCCACACGACCAATGTCCAACAGGGTCTTGCAATCACAAGAGAAGCGACTGAGACGATCACTCGCTGTTAGACTGCATACCTCCATGCACCAACACCTCATTGAAGGTAGCTGCACAGTCCGAATTAAATCCAGCTCCGTTAGTTTCCCCACTACGAGCAACTCGTTGACAGGGCACACCCTCAGTACTAATAAGTTCTTAAATTCCAGTAGGGTCTTGCTATCGTAAAAAACGCTTAAAAAAGATAATAACACCTTTGGTTGACCCCATAGAGGCCGCTGTGTCTGAGTGTGATGCCATCTTACCAGAAGTAAAAACAACAGAAAACGTCAACCATTGAAATGAATCTTAAAGATGAAGGAGAGATTGAAAAATATTGTAAAATGGGACCAAAGATTTAATAGGTACTTAACCCATGCTCTTGAAATGAAAGAGACTTAATTTGTAACTGTGTACTTGGCAGAAAAATTAACACCATGAAGTTTAAATTATAACCCCACAAGTTTCCAAGAGATGAGATGTGCCCAATGTTCGAACAACAGCAAATGTAGTTTAAAGCTTCCACTTTTGACTGACCAAAACCTGGAGTGTGTTCCCACAAAATTGTTCCATAATTTTCCTTTGAACACTGATATCAACTTTCTTAATGAAAACTATATACTGCCAATAATTGTGGGCAAGGATCAACAGCGAAAGTTGAACCATTACTGATTACTGAAGTGTTCTTTTCATTTTGCAATTCAGACCTAACAATAGTTGTTGCTGAGGAGCTGGTGATGATTAAGTCAGGAAGCACTGAGGTGATGAATGAAGTGATGGGTGCAATTTAGGGACAGTTTAGGCCATTAGTGAGTAGAAAAAGGTATGCAGTTGTGTTGTGATAGTGAACTAGAGGAAACAAAGGCACGAGGGAGGCTTTCAGCAACAGAATGACTGAGGCAGCAATAACAATGGTTACAGTGATAAAAAAAAATAAACATTCTCCTCTTCAGTAAGACATTAAGTGAGAGTCCCAAATTCAGTTCAGACGTCTAACTTCATTTGCAAGCTTTCCGTGAATCTCTGACCTGACAGAGGAAAAAGCAGGTTGTTACAAAACAACGACTGGAGGAGAGGAAAAGGTTAAAGCAGCTCAGTGTAATAATCATTATTCTCAGAAGAATCTTCTTTTGGAAATAAAATTAGGATGAAACAAAATAAAACAAGGTAAAATAATCAAGATAAAAGCAGTGATATGCCATTTGGAAACAGTGAAGCTTTATTTCTTATGTCTTTCAATTTGAAGGCTACCAGAACAATTCTGTGGATCAAACTGTTATGTTATGGTGCTTTCATACGGACACTGAAACAGTGTGATCTAAGATCATAAGATGTTTTGATCCAGGTCACAAGCCTCTTACCTAAACAATGAATGCTTAATATTGGGCTGAATATTTTACACTTCAGATTGTACTGTTTACTGGGAGTAATCTGGCCCTAAGCTGATATAGTTAATGTGATTTGGATCATTGACGTGGATCTGGAATTTGTCTGATGAAGTTTTTCTAACAAGGGGCCATTGAACTCTAATTTACTGCAATGAGACATCTATTGATATCTGTCATTTGTTCGAATTGCCCATTTAGGTTTTAAAATAATTTGTGTGGCATGTTATTAAAAATGTGAGTTAACAGTAACAGTAAAATGAAGGAGGTGATCTTCTATATTGGAGAAACCTAGCACAGATTGGGTGATTGCTTGGCCGAGCACATTTGTTCAGTTTACAGGAGCAATGTGGCCTGTCTTTTTAATTCCTCATCTCACTTCCACTGTGGCCCATCAGTTTGTGGACTTCTATACTGTTACCGTGAAGCCCATTGCAAGTTTGACTATCTGTACACTTCATCTGCGAACTAACAGGACTCAATATCGAACTGTACAACTTTACAATTAATTTGATTCTCCTGACTGTATCAGTCAGAAATCTGTGATGCTGGATCAACTGTTTTTTGCTCTCTCTGTCAGGAATATCCTCCTGCTCTATATTTTGCAATTCCCATGTCTATGTTCTCTTGTTAATTCACCCACTCTCGAACTGTTCCGATTCACTCGCTGACCAGGTGATCTTGTTTGCAGCTTATCCCCATGGTGACCCTAATTATGTCTTATTAGAAACATTCAACATTGCTGCAGCCTAATAAGCTTGTTTTGCCAGTTTTTCAGTTCTGATGTTGAAGAGTTGACTGGAATCTCAGTGAAAATGATAAGTAACTGCCTCTCCTTAAAAATATTGGTTTGAGAGATTGACAAGCTAACAATGTAAGGGCAAAGAAAACACGTAAATTCAAATTCAAAGCACATAATGAAAGGGAAAGAAGGAAGATCAAATAAAAAAATGTTAGAAGACAAAAAGAAACTCAGTTCATTTCTTCAGTGATTTTATAACTAAAACTTGAATTATCAGCATCGGAATCAGGTTGATTATCATCGGCATGTATTGTGAAATTTGTTAATTTAACAGCAGCAGTTCAATACATGATGCTATAGAAGGGAAAAATAAATCAATTACAGTGAATATATATGTACAGCAAATAGATTAAAAATAGTGCAAAATAGAAATGATATAATAAAGTGAGGTAGTGTTCATAGGTTCAATGTCTGTTTAGGAACCTATATGGTTTAGAATTTTTTAACTGTAAGGTCAATATAATATATAAGATTTAGATCTATTATATTTAGGAAGCTATAAGATTCTGTACGTTAAGTAGTTTTCAGGGTGAACAAGGCCAGTTGGATGCATCACACTGTTAAAAAGTTTTGGTTCAATTCCCACCGTTGCCTGTAAGGAGTTTGTACGTTCTCCCCATGACCGCATGGGCTTCACCTGTGTTCCGGTTTCTTCCCACATTCCAATGACGTACCGGTTGGTAGGTTAATTGATCATTGTAAATTGTCCCAGAATTAGGCTAGGATTAAATCGGAGTTGGGGGGGAATTGTTGGGTGGCGTGACTCGAATGGCAGGAAGGACCTATTCCACAAGTTTCTCAAGAAACAAACATGTATCTGTTCTTGTCTAAATTTCCCATTGTTTTGAGAAAGGATCCACCTCACCATTAATCTAATGGGAAAAAAATTATGTAATTGATTGATAATATTTGTGACCATAGCTGTTCATGCAAATTTACCTTTACAACATTATATTCTTGTACAGGGTTTTTAGATCAGCTAAAACCAATTAATTCTGCAGAAACTTCATTTTCAAGGGAAATTATTTAAAACCATCAATACATAGACAATGACTATTTTTAATCCTAGTTTTCATGGGTAATCAGATATAAGAAGTAGTCAAGGAAAATGGAAGCTATAGATTTGTAAATGGTGAGGCAAAGTTTTGTACCGTCCTGCTTAAATTTGATTAAGCATAAATATAGCATGTTTAGTTAATTCAAGTTATTTCTCTGCATGGCTCACTGATTTAGCCCACTTATTAACTTTTCATAATATGCAGGTCTCTAATATAAAGATTGCTTTGTTTCCTTTAAAACAGGCATTGCAGAGTAGAGTTCAAGAGTTATTTATACAGCCTGGAAACAGGCTCTTCAGCCTGACTCATCCATCTGATCAAGGTATCTTTCAGAACAAGTTCCATTTGCCTGCATTTCATTCAGTTCCTTCTAAATACTTCAGAACTGCTACATTTAAAAAGCCTTCAAATCTCCCAACCAGGTTCACTGTGGTTGGGTGCCTTGCAGTGCTGCCTAACAAGCAGCATAGTGGTGCTTCACAGTCTCAAAGACCCAGGTTCAGTCCTGCCCCTGGGTGATGTCTGCACAATCCTCCGGTAAGCCATACAAGTGTGGGGTGCTCCGGTTTCCTTTCCTCTCCGAAGGTTAGTTGGTAATTAGCTATAGTAAATTGCCCCTAGCCTACAGGTAGTGATAGAATTAAGGTTATTATCCGGGAAGTTAATGTAAGTGGTTTTTTTAAAAAATGGGATTTATGTAGGATTAGTGTAAATAGATGGTTGGGAGGCCTTGTTACCCTGCTGCAGTTGCTAGACTGTGATCAATAATGTGCCCCGAGACTGAATGTTTCCATTTGACATGTTATTCATTTGCCACACAAACCATTATGTGATACTAATGATTAAGTGTAGATTTGGAGCTGAAAAATAGGTCTGTGACAGCACAAATTAAAGTCATATAAATTAAATTTATTTTGATTTCATAGGTGCCAAACAGTGAGAGCTCAAGGCATTTGGGTTCAGAGATATCGATAACAATCTAGTGGCCCGAAATACATAGAACCCTCCCATCATCTGAGATCTCCAGCAGGTATCTGTCTTTTAAGTGTATTCCAAGAGCTCAAAGTTAGGTGCATCCCAACTCTATCTGTTTTGTACATGGATTAAATCACTTATTTTTCCTCTTGGCTTTCTACTTGTCTTTATAATGGAACTTTTCATTATTCAAAAGTTCCACTCAAAGCGCAAATTCATTACTTTCACTTTGACAAAACACCATTTTAGAAAATAAAAACAACCTCAATGATAATAAAACAACCTTCTTGAGCAGTGAACTTTTGACTGCAAAACAACAAGAAAACCACCAAATGTACTTCCTCCCTTACGTGAGGCTGAGTCAATAGGTCTCATGTTAGACCTTGGGACAAACATTGAAAATCTGGTGGGAGGGGGCACAGTTGATCTAAATATGGTTTGTCCGTGCTTTTGCAACAGCAGACCTGTATAGAGCTGAAGGTCCTGCGCGTTAGCCTGAAGTGGACATTGGATCCATTGCTATGCTCACCATTGGCGAGGAAGAAAGATCACTTTTTCAGTTTATCATGAATGATTTATTAGTACGTATCTGTGAACTTAACACTAAAAGTTCTGAATAATATGAAGAATTGAGGGCATTTCAAATTTGACTTTTGACATTTGAAGTGTTACTGTACCTCTCATCGCAGTAGGTAAATTTCATATCCATGCTGTGGCGACTCAGGAATGTTTTGCAGTCCAGTGGAACCTCAATGTTGGACGGATGTTGAATTGGCTCACACATCATGATCAGACAATTCAGAGGTGGCTCTTTATATCCACAAAGTGTGTGGGATTGGCAGGCGGTGTATATTTTGATGTGGCCTGTGCAGTGCAGCACCTGAATGAAGTAAAACAGAACACTTAAAACTTACTACCTGTATAATAGAATGACATTAGGAGTATGGTTTCTCTGGCGTTCAGATCATTCTGGTGTTTTATCGTTTAACAGTTTTGACAAGGAGTATCAATGGCCCTGTAAATAGCCCATTGAGGAACCCAGTCACAATCTTGGCATTGGATAGTTGACAGTCCTAGTGAAGAGGCCACACCATTTCAAATGAAAAATAGCCAAAAGCAATCACTCTGAATTTTGAGCACATTTTATTTAACAACACAATGAAAAGCATCAAAGCAAAAAAGTAATTAAAGAGCATGGAGAGCAATTCCTTCCAGGAGATTTACCTGTACTGAGTGCATTCAGTTTCTGAAAGCATTCTGAAAAATAGACAAGAACTCCTCGGCTCAGCTGGACCACCCAAACTACGTATCTGCTCAGACCATCAAGCACTTCCTCCCTTACATGAGGCTGAGTCAATAGGTCTCAAGTTAGTCACATCAGAATGTACACACCAGGTGTGGGAAAAGGTCATCCTCAATCTTGAGAAACTATCCAAAGATCCTTTAATTAATCCTTGCTAACTATAACCAGCTACTTAATTTGGTAAGAAATGACAAATTATGGAGTTTCTGCTCAAACCTCTCCTCCTCAGCCATTCATCTTCTCTCACAATCCATTCGCCAACATATGGAAGTTGAGAGATATTGATAAGAATCTAGTGACCTGAATTCATAGCACCCTCCTATCATCCTCAGAGCACCCCAGCAGGTATCCATATTTTATCACTCCTTTAAATGAGTACAGAAATCCCAAAGTTAGGTCTATCTGTTTTGTGCAGGGATTAAATCACCTATTTTTACCTTTGGCCAATAGATATTTTTCTACTCATCTTTATAATGGAACTTTTGATTCATCAAAAGTTCCACTCAAATCCCATATTCATTACCTTCACTCTGTTTGTTTTTCTAAAATGGTGTTTTGTCAATCTCAATGACTACAGAAACTATTTCTCAAACATTGAACTTTTGACTGCAAAACACCAAGAAAACCACCAAATCCAATTCACTACATTTCTACTTCTGTTTTCTCACCTTCCAGGTGGCAGACTTGAGGTTGACAGTTCGTCCGCGGTTTGTCACTGTGCATTTCATTCGCATGAAAAAGTCACGCTCTGTGTTCATATCTCTATGTTTCCTTGCAAAGCCTGGAGCTATGAGTTAACAAATAAAAAAAAGCCATCAATATATTTATTTCTAATATTTTTTGAAAACTTCCCTTCAAAACTGTCTTTGTTTACTTCTTACCTCCAATGTTGGAAATAAATGATTACAGGTTTTAAACAGAGTTTAAGTAAAGTTTAATTAGAATATACAAGTTGTGGCTTTTTCTTATTTTAAACCTCATCTGTGATTTCAGGTATCCTGTCAGATAGCTGTGATTCTTAAACAATGAAGTAGCTAATACAAACCATCCTCAACACTTGAGAAAGTAATTGTTTCTAAACTCTACTGAAAATGATCAATCAGATTAACCATTTAAATGTTTATTATTATGATCCAGGGACACCAGCTGTGGACGAGATTAGTGGATGAAGAAGCAAGAATTTTCAAAACAAAACCTGGGAGGCTACTCACAGAATCAGAGCAACAGCATTTCACAGAATCAAAGAACTATTCTGACACAGAACATTACCACATGGCCCATCGAGAGCTGTAAAGTAAAGAACTAACATTGTAAGGCTGCTGTACTGTCACGTCATAGCAGAGTGAAATGGAATTCACTGAGAAAAGAAAAGCTTAAATGCCGAAAATAGTCAACAGGTCAGGCAGTTCTGTGTGAAGAGACAAAAAGACCCTCTCTCACTGCTCCCCATCTATAATTTCTTTGGCCCTTCAACTTTTTGGATTTCCCCCTCCCCCTCCTACTTTCAAATCCCTTACTATCTTTTCTTTCAGTTAGTCCTGACGAAGGGTTTCAGTCCGAAACATCAACTGTCCTTCTTCCTATAGAGACTGCCTGGCCTGCTGTGTTCCACCAGCATTTTGTGTGTGTTGCTAAAAAAAAATCACCCTATCAGGGAAAGGGTTCCTCTTGTCCTCGCCTACCAACCCACCAGCCTCCACATCCAGCACATAATTCTCTGAAACTTCCACCATTTCCAACTGGACCCCACCACTAAGCACATCTTTCCCTGCCCCCCACCCCACCCACTTTCTGTTTTCCACAGGGATCGTTCCCTACACGACTCCCTTGTCCATTCATCCCTCCCCACTTATCTCCCACCTGGCACTTGCCTTTTCCAGCAGAACAAGTGCTATACCTCCCCTACACCTCCTCCCTCTACCATTCAGAGCCCCAAACAGTCCTTCCAGGTCAGGCGACACTTCTCTTGTGAGTCTTTTAGGGTCATATACTGTGTTCGGTGCTCCCATAGTGGCCTCCTGTATATCGGTGAGAACCAACGTAGATTGGGAGACTATTTCACCAAGCACCTATACTCCGTCTGCCAGAAAAAGTGGGATCTCCCAGTGGCCACCCATTTTAATTCCACTTCCCATTCCAACATGTCTCCTCTACTGTCACAATGAGGCCACACTCAGGATGAAGAAACAACACCTTATATTCCATCCTAGTAGCCTCCAATCTGATGGTTTGAACATTGATTTCTCGAACTTCTGGTAATGCCTCTCCACCCTCTCCTTCACCATTCCCCATCCCCTTTTTCCTCCCCCTTTTACTTCCTTCCACAGCCTTCTGTCTTCTATCAGACTCCCCCTTCTCCAGCCCTGTATCTCTTTCACCATTAACTTACCAGCTCTCTACTTCATCCCTCCCTCTCCAGGTTTCACCTATTACCCTGTGTTTCTCTCTCCCCTCTCCCCACCTTTTAAATCTACTCCTCAGCTTTTTTTTTCTCCAGTCCTGCCAAAGGGTTTCAGCCCAAAATGTTGACTGTACTCTTTTCAATAGATGCTGCCTGGCCAGCTGAGTTCCTCCAGCATTTTGTGTGTGTTTCTTGGATTTCCCGCATCTGCAGATTTTCTCGTTTGTGAAAGGAGTAATGTTTCTGGGTGAAGCCCTGTGTCAGAGCATTGAAATTTAAGACTATCTCACTTGTATACTGAACAAAGAAACAGATAAGCAAGAATTTGTCATAAGGTCAAAGTATATCTGGTCATGTTTTTCTTAATGTTGTCTCAAATGAATTATGCTGTGTGTTTCTCTCTCTGCGTGATCTATACTTTCTTTTCCTCATATTCTGTGTTTGGGCAGCTTTTCTTTAATTCCACCTATAGTGTTGTACAAAAGTCTTAGTTCCATATATAGCCAGAATGCCTAAGATTTCTTCACAGTACTGGAGTAATTTTATGTATTGCACTGTACTGCTGCCACACAAAAAACTAATTTCAGGATTAAGCAGCACACACAAAATGCTGGTGGAACACAGCAGGCCAGGTAGCATCTATAGGGAGAAGCACTGTCGACGTTTCGGGCCGAGACCCTTCGTCAGGACTAACTGAAAGGAAAGATAGTAAGAGATTTGAAAGTTGGAGGGGTAGGAGAAAATGCAAAATGATAGGAGAAGACCGGAGGGGGTGAGGTGAAGCTGAGAGCCAGAAAGGTGATTGGCAAAAGGGATACAGAGCTAGAGAAGGGAAAGGATCATGGGACGGGAGGCCTAGGGAGAAGGAAAGGGGGAGGGGAGCACCAGAGGGAGATGGAGACCAGGCAGAGCGATGGGCAGAGAGAGAAAGAAAAAATAGGGGTGGGGGAAAAAACTAAATATATCAGGGATGGGGTAAGAAGGGCAGGAGGGGTATTAACTGAAGTTAGAGAAGTCAATGTTCATGCCATCAGGTTGGAGGCTACCCAGACGGCATATAAGGTGTTGTTCCTCCAACCTTCATCTTGACAGTAGAGGAGGCCATGGATAGACGTATCAGAATGGGAATGGGATGTGGAATTAAAATGTGTGGCCACTGGGAGATCCTGCTTTCTTTGGCAGACCGAGCGTAGGTGTTCAGCGAAACCGTCTTCCAGTCTGCGTTGGGTCTCATCGATATATAAAAGGCCACACTGGGAGCACCGGATGCAGTATACCACACCAGCCGACTCACAGGTGAAGTGTCGCCTCACCTGGAAGGACTGTCTGGAGCCCTGAATGGTGGTGAGGGAGGAAGTGTAAGGGCAGGTGTAGCACCTGTTCTACTTGCAAGGATAAGTGCCAGGAGGGAGATCGGTGGGAAGGGATGGGGGGATGAATGGACAAGGGAGTCGCATAGGGATTATTTCACGATTAGTCTGAGTGATGATGAACCTGATTATGAAATGGGTCTCTGTTGTGGACTGGAAGTAGGAAGGGGGGCAGGGACAGAGGAATCACGGTTGGGAAAAGCTGCAAGGACAGGAGAGGGAATGGAAAAAACAGTAATCAATAACCCAATTGTTTGGAATGTAATTACCTTGCCTGGCGTCTCAGGGCTGGGTGTGTCTGCACCCACTCTACACCCCACCCATGGCACTATTTCTCTGCCACTTGTCCACACCCCTCCTGTGGAAATCCACCCTCACCATTCCCAACATCCTTTGATCCCACCGGATATAAAACACACTCTCCATCCCATATTGACAAATACAATACTGTCTTACGCACCAAATATATATGAGAGAGAAAAGCATAATATTCAGCAACATTACAGATGGAGTAGTCTGTTGCTCACACAAGAATACATTATTCTCCTTTTTAAGTTTTTGTCAATGAATGGCCCATTAAGGGAAACCCAATTTGAAAACTAGAAAATCCTGGAGAAGTCGTTCATGTTCTTGGTTTGCATTCTGAAGGAATACAGATAGTCAGCTCTGATGCAATAAACCCAAACTGAATTGAAAATTCAGGAAATAGAGCAGTGATTGCTTGAAATTATCCTTATTTACAGAAATTCATTACAACTATTAGCTACCCTAAAGCTCCCTCCATGTACTAGGAATATTTTCCAGGTCTATTTCAAGAACAAAATTTTGTGATCGCCTCCATCAAATTCTGTTGTCTTGGCACTTAGCTACCTTTCGTGAAGTACAGGGGCCTGATAAAAGTGTAAAATAAAATGAGCACAGACTCCTATGAGAATCATAAACACTTCCTTTGTGGTATGTAGTTTTGATATTCAAGATATGTCTAGAAATTTTTAAAAAGTACTACAGAACTAAAACATGGAATCAAATCACTGAAAGCACAGTAGACAGTGGGAAGACACCTGGACTCGGTGTAAATTCCTGTTTGTTTCCTTCTGTGGCTTTTAATGAAATATGGTGCATTCCCTAAAGGAGAGGCTAAATGTCAGGATTAGTCTTGGAGTCTTGTTGAGATGTACAAGTGCCGCACGCAACAGTAGCAGTAGCATGAGATGCAATTGTTCACTCAATTGTGCAATTCATTGCTTCCGAGGCGGAGGAAAACTGTGGTCAGTTAAGAGAAAGAAATAAGCATGTTGCAAAACCAATGTTTTTACCATTTTTTACGGCCAGGTTTTCTCTTATCTCCTCATGATCACATGGATGGGTGAAATCAAAAATGCTGTGTCCTGTCAACTCCACCTATTGCAAACAAATATTAAAATAAGTTAAGCAGAACAAACTTTAAATTAAATGACACCTGTAAACTAGTAAATTACCCAGGCAAAACAAGTCTTTCACTTCATATGAATTATGGTCAAACTGAAGAATTTGTTTCTCTCTCTCACTTTCTGTACAAGTTGTAAAAGTTTGTTCTGTACAGTGTTTATATAGAATGATCTTTTGTATTCATTAACTTTGCGGAGTGTTTCCACTGACCAGTTCATGACTGCCATTAATCTAAAAGAAATTGCTGCATGAGTACACAGTTATGTTCTGTCCAGCTTTTGACTGGGAATATTAAAAAACGCATTCATTTCTCTTAGGACATTTTGTGTCCAACTGTACATGTTCTAAATTATCCTCATTCCTGTAGTTTGAGTAACTTCCTGGTGTACCTCTGGTTCTCTCTGTTAGATCAGCATGGAAGTGGGTTTCTACTGCACTTCTAACAGAGTTATGGGTATAAAACAAAATAATTTGAGATACAGTTGTCATTCATAATTGCAACAAAAAATCTCCTCTTTCACTTGGAAGGATTTTTAATGCATCTTCACTGCCTCTAACAAGTGCAATCCAGAATAATGGTCTACTAGTGAATTTATGATAACTTGTCATTATCCAATGTGTATCATCATGTCCTAACATTTTGATGTGCCGACTCTGATCCTCCTGATTTGGTAGATAGATAAAATTAATGTTTTATTGTTTTCTTGTGGAAATTCTGTGGACATTGGCATAAAGGTAATAAAATAACAAAACTGCAACCTGACTGAGGTAACACGGGCACCAAAATATTTACTATTAAAAGTCTCCAAAGATCATTGGATGAAACCTGGTGGTATGGAGGAGAATGGTTGACCAGTAAAATTAATTCCTAGTTATTCTTTGTAATTTCAGAACAGTTATGGGGATCCTATGATGCCATAGTTCCACTGCTTTAATAAACTGCTTTAACAAATCTCATTTTCTTGCAGTTTTATTGTGAGTGGAACGAAAATCTGCCTTTTACTGACCATTTCAGTTTCAGTGGCTCCCAACCATTTTTATGCCGTGGACCAATACCTTTAAGCAAGGTGTCCATGAACCACAGGTTTATGCCATCAATGACTTGACTATAAATGCAAGAGCGTTCTAATGTGTACATATAGTTTGAAAACACAGGAGTATTGAAAATTCATCCAACTCCTTTTAAGAACACATAAATATTCACAACAATTGTGCAAGACTTAAGCTCTCATTTTTATTCTAAATAGGTTTGAAATCACCTGTGTTAGTCCCATGTACTTGCTTATATTTTCTGATAGGAAAATTATGTCTCCATCCTGTGTGACCATCATGATAAATCCCTCCAGGGCTTTAAGGTACAAGGAATCCATTTGCTTTTCAATTTCAGTTTCATTTTCCGGTGTTCCTGCAAGAAAGAAGTCAGTATATAACATATGGGAGAGTACGTTCTGCACCTTATGCTTACAACATTGGAAAGAGAAGCATTTTTCCACAACTTGTAGTTTGTAGTACCCAAAAGACTAGAGAAATGGCATCAAGACCAAACTGCATTCGGTAAACTGATGTATTGATCATATTCAAAACAGTTTAAAAATATTTACAAAGAATGCCAGCTTCAGGAAACCTTTTCTTTTGCTTGATACCAAGTTGGGTAAAGCTTCCCTGATAGGTGAGCCAAATGTTCTATAGGCTATACTGCTATCCATTGCATTGAAGGAAATCTTTCATAAATGAATAGGGCATGCATTAGATTGCTTTCTGTGGATAGCTTTATTTTTCCACTGTTCCCATGAATTGGATATTCTCAGGATATCATCTTCAAACCATCAGGATAAAATAATATATCCAATTAACTTTTCTCACTGCCTCAGCAAAATAGAGGACTCCATCAGTAAAAGCTGGGCATGGATATTGCATTCTAGCTGTCCAGTTACACATGCCTGGGCAGTATGATTTGAAGAGCAAGCTGTTGCCCATGTAGCAAGCTCCCCCTCTACAAATCTGATGAACCCAAAGGAATAACGGAGACTGATACAGTTTGGTGCTCGCAGCATCATAGGAGTTGCCATTTCAGCATTAAGCTCAATGAAGGACTGACTTAGGGACTCTGGCGCTGGATTTTACCCTCCTGACGCTTTCCCTATGAGTGGATATAGCTGCAAGGCAGTGGAGGTTTGAGATCAGCATTTTCCTTCTCCTAGATGAGCTGCCAGCCATGGCTGATGAGCCCATCTGCCTGTTTTTAAGGCACCAGTAACTCACCTTTGCTCCTTCTCCTGTCAGTAGAAGCAATTCTGCTGGGTTTTGTAGCTAAGCCACACGGGAAGGCCATGAGCTGGACTTGTCTGTCAGAGGCTGTTCGAGGTGCATGCCATTGGAAACATTCAACAGATCCCCATTACCATCCCAGTCTATAGCAACCTTAACTAACATTATAAGAGTCCCCACCTACCCTGGACATTCTTTCTTCTCCCCCTCCTATCCAGCAGAACAGATAAAAGCCTGAAAGCACATTCCACCAAGCACAAGGACAACTTCTATCTCTAACACAAATAAACTGTCCTCCGGTACAATAATGTGAATTCTTGAGATCACAATCAACCACATTACAGCCTTCCACTTAGTTGTCAATTTGCATTGCACTTTCTCTGTACTGCAACAGTTTATTCTGCATTCTGTCATGGCTTAGCATTACTTTAACATGCTGTTTTAATGATTTGATCCCTGTGGATAGTAGTACAAGGTTTCCCGTACATGTGAAAATAATAAACATGGCTAATGAAAACAATGAAAGGAATTTTTTGAAAGATCAATAAAATTTAACCCAGAATTGCATTGTTTAATCTAAATTCCCTCAAGCGCTACTGATAGAAGATAATCTGTTGATAATCATTGGGTCACTGGTCGACTCCCAAACAAAAACCTGTAGATATCCTGCTTCTCAGCAGTCCAAATCTCCCTGACCTTTTGATTTTGAATGAGTGTATTTGTTTTGAATTCTAAAAGTGAGATGTAAAGAATCAGCACAATGCAGTTTAAAGAATGCCTTTGAAAGTTGGAAAGAACCATCATAAGAATGAAAAACTACAAATCTGCATTGTTTTTAAAAAGAGTATACTTTCCCACCCAATGCTACTTTTGCACAGGAATATTAAAAATAGCAATAATTACATAAATATTGATGGGGCAGATATCTTCCTGCAAACAAAAACAAAAATGGGGATCTCACGGTGCAAACATTGATACAGAAACAGTAAAAATATTGACTTCCCATTTCATCCTTAGCCTTCAAACTACTGTCAATTTTATAATAAGAACATTTCTTTCTTCAGTAGCCATCTGAAGTCAAAGACACAAAATTTCTCTTTATATAAATGTAATTGTCACTTAATATAGTTTCCCCATCACCAACTTGATTTCAGTACCTCTGTGTCAAATGGTTGATTTTCAGCCTCTCTTTTTAAACACTCAGTCACAGGATCCAAGGTGACTGTAAAAACCAATATTTCTCCTTTCCAAATAACTATTATACACTGGCATAGACATACACTAGACTTGTACAAGCGAATTATAACTGGTTTGTTTAATGTTATTGTATCTAATGCAGTTACCCAACTCAGTCACTCAAGTGTTAAAGTACGTCTGGATTTATTTTATCTTCAGACAACAATGCTGGCCTTGCTCATAGGGTAACAGCTGCAGATATTTTTATTCACCCCTACTTGAGAAAGATGGTCACATGGAATCAGATGTTATACAGAAGGCCTGCTTCCTTCACTTAAATTAGTTTTACCCTGAAAGATACTTTATACCACATCAGAATGAAGTAAAACCATCAAGTAGATGAACTAATCAAGCAAAGTGGAATCTTTGAGAGTTTCTCCCACATTAACAATGGAATAAATATAATTTCATGTGATGAAACCAGAACAAATTTGTCAAGGTTTAATTTGAGAGGTATGAAGTTTCTGATCTTTAATACCATCAGAGTACTCAAAAAATTAAGCACCAATACTTCAAGTATTTGTACTGGACCAACAACACAACTTGCATTCATCAAGGCCACACACAAAATGCTGGAGGGACTCAGCAGGTTAGGCAGCATCTATAGAAGTGAATAAGCAGTTGATATTTTGGGGAGAACACAGCTGTCTGGGAAATGGAGAAGATGCAGGAGGGCAGCATCAATGGTGGAGGAAGGGAAACACCATTCTTTGAAGGAGGAGGACATCTCTGATGTCCTGGAAAGAACAGCCCCATTCTGGGAACAGATGTATTGGAGACAAAGGAACTGAGAAAAGGGAATAATGCTTTTACATGAGACAGGGTAAGAAGTAGTATAGTCAAGATAGCCATGGGAATCGGTAGGCTTATAAAAAACATGTTGGTAGACAGTTTGTCTCTGGAGATGGAGGCAGAGAGATGAAGAAAGGGGAGAGAATTTAAGAGCAGGTGAAAGCTGGAGACATGGTTCAAAGTTCAAAGTAAATTTATTGTCAAATTACATATATGTCATCATATACAACCCTGAGATTAATTTTCTTATGGGCCTTTTCAATAAATCCATAGAATAAGAATTATGACAGAATCAATGAAAGAAAGCACCAACTTGGGCATTCCACCAGAGTGCAAAAGACATCACGCTGTGCAAATACAGAAAGAATGAAATAATTATAATAAATTAATAAGCAACAAGTATGAAAAACATAAAATGATGAGTCCTTGAAAGTGGGAACAATGGGGAACAGATGGGGAAGTGAGGTTGAGTGAAGTTATTGCCTTCACTCATTATTGCATTAAGACCCTGATGGTCGAGGGGTAATAAACCTGGTAGTGTGAGTCCTGAGGCTCCTGTACATTCTTCTTGATGGCATCAGTGAGAGGAGAGTATAGCCTGGATGGTGGGTCTCCTTGATGATGGATGCTGCTTTCCTGCAATAACACGTAGTGTAGATGTGCTAATGGAGTTGAGGGCTTTACCTGTGATGGACTGGGTCATATATCCACTACTTTTTGTAAGATTTTCCATTCAAAGGCATTGGTGTTCCCATACCAGGCTGAGATGCAGGTGCCAATGTACTCTCCACCACATATCTATAGGAGTACAGTCGGCCTTCCTTATCCATGGATTCCACATGCATGGATTCAAACTACTGTGGATCGGGAAAACCCGGATCTCTCCAGCACTCATTATTTGAGCATGTACAAACTATTTTGTCTTGTCATTATTTCCTAAACAATACAGTATAACAACTATTTACATAGCATTTACGTTGTATTAGGTATTGTAAGTAATCTAGAAATCACTTAAAAGTACATGAAGTTCCTGGGTTATGAACAAGTTCCATTCCTGAGTCCGCCTTTTAGTTGGATTTGAAGTCGGAATAGGTACATCCAGTATTATTTAGCATCAGTTAGTCAAATGTTTTTCTTAGTATATAGTACATATTTTACCCTTCTAGGCATATAATACACTTAAGAAACACTTGTATTCCAATAATTAAACCACTGCATTGCTTAGTAATAATTGTAGCTTTCATCAGGGCAGGGCCTTTCACATGCTCCATTAAAATGACCGACGGCATTTCACCTTTTTCCGATCACATTATTACTTCCACCTTACTTTCAACGTGATCGTGATTGTTTTCGTGAACAGAAACACCATGGATTCAGAACTGCACTACCAGGTCCTAATGTCCACCGCACTGAGCATGTTAAATGAAGTCCAGGGTTCCGCTGGGTCCTAAAGACCACCGCACCGAACCAGGTTAAAAAAGGGACAAGCATCCGCATTTTCCGGTATCCGTGGGGGGGGGGGGGGGGGTCTTGGAACCAATCCCCCGCAGATAAGGAGGGCCAACTGTATATCAAAGTTTTAGGTGTTATGCTGAATCTTCACAAACTGCTAAGGAAGTAGAAGTACCGCTGTGCTTTCTTTGTAATTGCCTTTTGAGCTGGGCCCAGGACAGATCCTCTGAAATGCTAACACTGAGGAACTTAAAATTGATGACCACCTCCACCTCTGATCCTCTGATGAGGACTGGATCATGGACTTCTCTTCTTGAGGTTCATAATCAGCTTTTTGATGTTGCTGACTGAGTAACAGGTTGTTGTTATGGCACCACTCAGCCAGATTTTCAATCTCTCTCCTATATGCTGATGCAGCACTACCTTTGATTCGGCCTCAGACAGCGGTGTCATCAGCAAACAGTTTGATGAAATTGGCGAGATCAGCATGGGTGCATGAAGCAGCACCAATGCAGTTGTCAATGTATCACAGAAAGAGTTGGGCAGCATTAGCAGTGGGTGTTAAACTAGGTCCCAAGAACCAATTTCAAAAGGGAGGTATAGAAATATACCGCTGCACAAGGTTAGTAAGTGACCAAATTTGGATAAAGGCAGCTGGGTTTTGAATGCACTCAAGTTTCTAGGGGTACAAGCTGGCGAGACCATTCAGGAAAGAAATCAAACTGAATGAATTTAGCAAACACACTTTGCAAGCTTAATCAGTTATAGTTTGGATTAAAAAAATAATTGCAACTCAATCATTTGATTCAGCCTTCATATGATCGACAGGAATCAAAATTTCTATTTAAACAGTTGGATTTTAAAATCTAGCTAAGATGTCAATAACAGCAATTTGGTTTACAAAAAGATATTCTATTCAAATCCTTGAAGATCTAGTTTTAAAACTTACTAGTGAGCAACTCCTGCAAGACAACATTTTTCACATTAATAAGACTCGATACCTTGGAAAGAAATTAAAACAATATTTATCATTTTAAAGTTATTTACAAGAATAAAAAGTTAATTTCTTAATCTTACTCCAGACTGTATCCAGTAGGGTTCTTCGGTCTAGTTTAACCCTTCCTGGTAATGCTCCCCAATCTAGTCATAATCATAATAGTCAAAGACAATTTGATTTCCTTATTCTTCCTTTTCATAAAAACACCAAAAATTAAGCATTGTGTGTTTTAAAATATGAATTATTTTTAATTCCGACTAACATGACAGCACAGAAATATGCATTTCCACCCATGCCAAATCATTAATCTGCCTTGTCCCATTGACCTGCACAGAACATAGTCTACCATACCTCTCCCATTTATGTACCTATCTAAATGTTTCTTTAATGTTGAAATTGAACTCGCATGACAACTTGTGCTGGCAGCTCATTCCACACTCCCATCACCCACTGAGTGAAGAAGTTTCCCACTCATGTTGCCTTTAAACATTTCACCTTTCACCCTTCACCCATAACTCCAGTTGTAGTCTCACCCAGCCCCTGTGGAAAAAGCCTATTTGCATTTACCCTATTTATACCACTCAAAATTTTGTACATCTTTTGTCCAATCTTCCCTCAGTCTTCTGTGTTCTCGGGAAAACAGTCCTAACCTGTCCCAGCAACAGCCTTGTAAATTTTCGCTGCACTTTTACTAACTTATTGACATCTCCCCTGTAGGTTGGTGACCAGAACTGCACACAATACTCCAAATTAGGCCTCAGCAGCACCTTATACAATTTCACTGTAACATCCCAATTCCTGCACTCAATACATTGATTTATAAAGGCCAATGTGCCAAAAGCCTTCTTTACGACCCTATCTACCTATGATGCCACTTTCAAGTAATTATGGGTCTGTATTCTCAGGTCCCTCTGTTCCACCACACTCCTTGTTGCTCTGCTGCTCACTGTGCAAGTCCTACCCTGGCTGGTCCTCCTGAACAGAAGCACCTCACACTTGTCTACATTAAATTCCATTTGCCATTTTTCAGCCTATTTTTCCAGCTGGTCCAGATCCCATTGCAAGTTTTGACAGTCTTCCTCACTGTCTAATACACCACCAATTTTGGTGTCATCCACAAATTTGCTGATGCAGATCGCTAATGTGAAAGACCAGAAGTAATGGACCCGGCACTGATTCCTGCAGAACACCACTAGTCACAGTTCTCTACTCAACCATCTACTACCACTCTCTGGATTTTCCCAAAAAGCCAAAGTCTATTCTAATTTACTACGTCATCTTGAATGCCAAGCAACTGAACCTTCTTCACCAACATGCCATGCAAGACCTTATCAAAAACCTTGCTAAGGCCCATGTAGAGAACATCCACTGCCTTGCCTTCATCAGCTTTCCTGGCAATTTCCTCAAAAGTTTATATATGATTGGTTAGACATGACCTACCATGCAGAAAGCCATGCTGACTATGCCTAATCAGTCCTTGTCCATCTAAATACTTGTGTACCTGGTTCCTTGGAGTATTTCCTATTGACTTTCCCACGACTGAGGTCAGGCTCGCCAGCCTATAATTTCCAGGTTTATTCTTAGGGCCTTTCTTAAACAATGGGATAATATTAACTATCCTCCAATCCTCAGGCACCTTAACAGTGGCTAAGGATGTTCTAAATATATTTCCCAGGTTCCCTGCAATTTCTGCACTAACCTCCCACAGGGTCCCAGGGAACAGCTCGTCAGGCCCTAGGAATTTATCCACCCTAATTTGTCTCAAGACAGCAAACACCTCCTCCCCTGCAATCTGTATAAGGCCCATGACCTCACTGTTGTTTTGCCATACTTCTGCAGACCCTGTGTCCATCTCCTGAGTACATTCAGATGTTAAAAATCCATTTAAGATCTCCCCCCATTTCTTTTGGCCCCACACATAGTATACCACTCTGATCTTCTAGAGGACCAATTTTATTCCTTGCTAACCTTTTACTATATATATCTGTAGAAGCGCGTTGGATTCTCCTTTACTCTTACTGCTAGAGCAACCTCATGCCTTCTTTGAGTCCTCCTGATTTCCTTCCTCAGTGTTCTCTTTCATTTCTTATACTCTTCAAGTACCTTCGTTCCTACCTGCCTATACCTGCTATGTACTTCCTTCTTTTTCTTAACTAGGGCCTCAGTATATTTTAAAAACTAAGGTTTTTTAAACCTGTTATTCTGAGAGGAACATACTAACTGTGTTGCTCTCACAATTTCACTCTTGAAGACCTCCCACTTACCAAGTACACCTTTGCCAGAAAACAACCTGCCCCAATCCGCACTTGCTAGATCCTTCCTGATACCATCAAAATTGGCCTTTCTCCAACTTAGAATCTCAACCCAAGGACCAGACCCATCCTTTTCCATAATTACTAATGAAATTATAATTACTGGATGCAAAGAGCTCGCCTACACATACTTCTATCACCTGCCCTGTCTCATTCCCTCATAGGCAATCTAGTATCACACTCTCTCTAGTTGAGACTTACATGAACTGATTAAGGAAACTTCCCTGAATACATTTGACAAACTTTTCCCATCAAGCCCTATTCTAACATTGGTCCACTCATTGTGGCCACTCTGCATAAACCTAACTTATTTTTATTGGATCTTGCCAAGTGCTTAATACCTTTGCTAGAACCCCTGCAGTTTCTCCTTGAAAACTGTTGAGCAAAATGTGGTGACTGCCCCGCTTGCTTCTTTTATACTCTATCTTCCCCTGCACAATCCAATGTATCCTCAGGAACTGTGGTAGCCAAAATGTACCAATTGCCCCTGCTCATTTCCTTTAAACTCTTTCACCCTCTATGGAATCCCATGTCTTCTCAGGGATTATGGCACACTAAAAGTGTGCCTCGCTTGCTTCTTTAAAACTCCCTCTCCCTCTATGCAATCCCATGTCACTAGAATGTGAACTCGGGATAATTAGACAGTGCTCTGAGAAGAAAATTAAAATCTGAGCGGCTACTGAAGTAGGCTAACATTAAAAGAGACAAAAATGTTTCAAGTGACTTTTCAATAATTCACTTAAAGTGCGTATAAAATTTACAAAGGACAATACTCCTCTATTTTATGCACAAGTTGTTTATCTCAAATCTCTTATTCCACAAGCTGAATCTTCTCAGTTCCACTCTACAAAGTGAATATCCTCAGACCTCAAACAGGCTATTTCCTTGTGCATCCTGGAATAACTTTGTTGCATTAACCCAGGCTGGAGCTGATAGCCCTTAGGGAATTATTACTGGCTGGGAATACAAAGAGCATAATACTTCCAACTTCATTTCAAAACTGTATTTGTCAGACATTATTTATTGAACTAACAATCCCTTGAATGCACTGAAAACTTAAAGAGTTTGTATTTTATATTCAACGCCATATTTGCACTGGATCACTTCCAAAATTATTTCAGTTTTAGCGCTTCGCACTCTACAAATACTTTGATATATGCTTTCCTTTTATAAAATAATTTAAGGTCACTTTTAGCAATTTAATACCCCTTTCTATCAAGTAAATGAGGTAGTGTTTCATTGAGCAGACAATTATCATTTGCCTGCCAGAGGAAATAAATGTGACTTCAAGGTAGCATTGAAACTTTCATTTATTTATGAATAATAACCATTTTTAAAAATAGAGCTATAAACAAACAGACTAATTGTCTGCACAGGATGTGCATGGTACTTTGGTTTGGAGCACTTTTCCATAGATGTCCCCTACCTCCCCCCCCCCCCACCCCCAGCAGTTTCCTTAAAGTGACAAGGTCCAAGACACAATCTCGTACAATAATTACTTATTGTTAATACTTCCTTTTATGGGGCCCGTGCTCTTCCAAACATGTTGAAATTTTGCAGTAAAATGTTTTCAAATCACAAATGATCAAAGCAGTTACAGACTATTCTGCTCATCTCGTCCATACCAGCTCCCTGCGAAACCAGCTCACCCCAATTCCCTATCATCTTCATAAAAGTCTGCCAATTTTTCCTTTTTGAGATAATTAACCAATTCCATTTCAAGTTTTCGAGTTGAATCAGTCAGTGCATTCCGGACTCTACCCACTTGCTTATTTAAAATATTTCTTTATATTAATTTTAGGCCTATTACCAATCAAACTTCTACAATGTCCCATCATAGAACAGTACAGCACATGAATGGGTCTTTCAGCCCACAATGTCTGTGTCAAATTTGACCAAATCTCTTCTTCCTGTATATGATCCATATCGCTCTATTCCCTGCACATTCATGTGCCTATTTAACAGCAACTTAAACACCACAATTGTATCCACTTCCACCACAATTCTGGAAGATATTCTAGGCACCTACCATTCTTTAAAAAAAAACTTACCTCACATCACCTAAAAACTTTCCCAGTCATCTTAGATGCATGTCTAGTTCACACCATTTCCACCCTGGCAATGTAATTTTTGATTGCCCACTCTATCGATACCTCTCAAAATTTTGTAATCTTCTATCAGAAATAGAAGCCTCCAGTGGTCCAACAAAAATAACCAATGTTTGTCCAACCACAAACAAGAGAAACTCTGCAGACGCTGGAAATCCAAGCAACACACACAAAATGGTGGAGGAACTCAGCAGGCCAGGCAGCATCCATTGAAAAGAGTACAGTCGACGTATCGGGCCAAGATGTCAAATTTACTCTTTTCCACAGATGGTCTCTGGCCTGCTGAGTTCTTCAAGCATTTTGTGAATGTCTGCTGAACCTCTCCTTGTAGTTCATAGCCTCTAATCCAGGCAGTATCCTGAAAAACCACTTCCCTACCCTCTCCAAAGCCTCCACATCTTTCCTGTAAAGTTCTCTACTACCACAAATATTTGAGTAGTATAAGTACATTGTTTGGTTTAGTATTCTTTCTTTGTTTAAATAATTCATTATGGTTATACATCCAAAGTATGTGAATGGCTTACGTCATCATGATGCCACATCACGATACCATATCATCAAGGTGCACACCTTGCTTAAAGTGAAAAGAAAACAGAGATGTAATTCCCAGCTCTGTGTTTGCTTTGAATTAGTTTTTCTGTTTTGGAGTTACAAATCGTAACAGTGGCAACAAGGTATTTTTTGAAATGAACCTGAAACGACTACCGACCTGTTGAAGCGCCGCAATACGTTCGAGTTTCTAAAAAAGTGCTTCGGGAGATGGTCAGAGAAAAAAATCAACACAGCATGTGCTTCTTTGGGAACATACAGAGACGTTCAAGTTTTAAAAATAAAAGCCAGAAAACGGGAGAATCCATCAATTCATAAACAGCAAGTACTGGGTGATAATAATCATAAAAAAAGAACAGAAATGGCTGGCTACATCTGAAAGATTGACACATTAGATTACACAACAGATAACAGGATATTGTATATTTAGAGGATTGAGCAGTATTTTAAAGCAACCAGAAAGGTAGATGAGAAGCAAGTTCCAATTTTGCTGAGTGTATTGGATTTAAAGGCATACTGTTTGCTTCAAAGTTTGACTGCTCCAACTAAACCAGCTGAAATAAGCTTTGTTGATATAAGATCATAGGACATAAGAGTAGAATTAGGGCATTTGGCCTGATGAGTCTGCTCCGCCATTTGATCATGGCTGATTTTCTTTCCCCCTCCTCGACCCCACTCCCCGGCCTTCTCCCCATAATCTTTGATGCTGTGCCTAACCAAGAACTTAACAAGTTTTTTACACATCTACTCCATCTAAGGCCTTTAAACATTCAAACAGTTTCAATAAGATCCTTCCTCCAAGTTCCAAAGTCAACTCCTACAACCACCACAGAGGGGGCCCCAGAACATATATACATAATTTGAGATACTGAGTTAGAGTTAATAGCCAAGCAGGGAGGAGTGTTGTGTATTTAATATTTCAGTAATATTTGAGTAATATTGTAAGTATATTATTTGATTAAGCATTCTTTGTTCAAATAATTTATTATGGTTATCTATATGAAGTATGTGAATGGCATATGTCATCACTCCACTGCATCATACGTGCACACCTTGCTTAAAATAAAATGAAACCAAGACACTATTCCTGGCTCCGTTTTTCCTTTCAATTTTTTTAATATTTTAGACTTAAAGAACATAACATGGAATTGCATTTTTGCTCTCTCTACATGAATTGAATTGAAATGACATGAATCATTTCCATCCTTCGTACAGATGAGAGAAAAAATCTTTACGTTACGTCATTCTTGAAAACGTAAGAATGAAGAATATTGATTCTGCAGATTTTATAGTTAGAGATTATTTGGAGAAGGTCAATGTTTAACCAGCGTGTGGTAAGATTACATCTCTGTCCAGCTAGAATGTTATTCAGGTCTTGTTCTTTTATGATATTAGGCAACTGTATTATCTTCATTATCTGACAAATTAAGAGTGTATTCTGCTTCTTCACGTTGATTAAGCTATTGCTATGGGTGTTTTATATATTAACTTATGAAACTTGGACATGACTGGCAAGGTGAATATTTACTGGCCAACCCTAATTTAAATAAACAAAGAGGAAGAAAAAGTGAAGGGAAATTGAAAAGTACAAAAACTAGAAATATTTTATGTATTTAAAAGTTGGTTTAATTTAGTTATTGTCATTATCACTTTAACATTATTAAAGTGTCATTGTATTGTATTATATTGCTGTTATTGTATTGTCATTATCACTTTAACATTAAGAATTGTACTGGATAAGAAAATCAAGTGAATGCACATAAAGATTCAACATTCATTGCTTAATGTCATTCTCTGCACATAGGTGTAAATAAGAATGAAATATTTGTTACTCCAGATCTGATGCAGCACAAAGAAAGATATAGAACAGAATAAATATAAATACATGAGATAGCTTATATATATATAGACTGATTGCTTGTCAATAAGGTGACAGACAGGAAATAAAGGATAAACAGAAGAAACATGAAATATGTATGAAATTTTATTCTGCACTCTATATCACATGAAAATTTTTTTTGAAATTTTGACTATCAAAAGTTTTAAATATAAGTGTCATTCTTCTTGATGTCAGCTGCATATGATTTTGTGTGATGTTTCTATATGACACAGATTAGCACAAAGTCTTTACTTTTACAGAACAGATCAGTATGCCTTTATTTTTAACTCTGATACACCAAGTTAGAGTTTAAAATAGGCTGAGTGATTAAGGCGTTAATGAAATCCATCGCATTCAGTGAAATATCTTTCCAGGCACATTAGGAGAACCATTTCAGAAAAGAGCTTGTTTTAAATAATTATCTTTTTTATATATATTTTTTAATTTATTAAACCCATTAAGGTTTGCTAACATTCCCTCTCCCCAACCCCATCAGGTATGGAACTTATCCTTGCAAATACCTATGATTTACTGCCACAGTTTTCATGTTTAGGGACAATTGCATTAAAAGAATTTAAAGGGTTTGCATGTAGAGATATTCCCCAAATTTATAGCAATTATTCCAAAAGGCCAAAAGGCAGATGTTTCCCCTAAGTAACAGTCTTGTGGGAGTGGAATAAACAAAACAAAATTCAGTGGTTTGGGCCTACTTTGTTCTGGTTCTTTAAGGTGGTTATAGCCAGGAGAAGTACTGAGGATAAGCTCCCACTACCTATTAAATGCTCCCAATGGCGTGCACCTCTAACAGCCTCTGACAACCAAGTCCAGCTCCTGGCCTTCACATGTGGTGTAGCTACCAAGTCTTGTGAAACTATTTCTACTGACAGGAGAAAGGGCAAAGGTTGATTATTGGTGCTTTAAAACCAGTTGCTTCAGGCAGATGTGCTCATCAGCAGCAGCTTGCAGCTCATCTAGGATAAGGAAAACTCTGATCTCAAACTTTCGCTGCCTTGCGGCTACACCCACTCACGAGGAAGACTTTGAGAGTAAACCCTGAAGGAAAATACGGAGCTGGAGTCCCTAAGTCAGTTCAATGCTGACCGGCATCTCCAGCAGCTCTGCTGGTGCCAAACAGCATGGGCTTCTGCTGTTCCTTTTGGTTTGTCAGATGCATGGAGAAGGGGAGATTGCTACATGGACAACAGCTGATCTCCATATTGTATTGCCCTGGCTTGCATATCTAGCAGGCAACATCTATGGTCGACCCTGACCAACGGAAATCTCAGAGTTTTCTTATAATTCAAAGAGTATCCAATTAGTTGAAGGCATTTAATTAGAATTATAAAATTATTTTTGTTTCCATTTCATCAACATGCTCAAGCATTACTCTGCAGTTAATGTAATACGATTGTTGGCAGTGATTTTTAGTTTTACCTGCTTCAGTCAATGACATTGCCATGATAACAAATGTTGACAAAAATAGGATGAGCAAGAAAAATTCTTTGCATTTTTGTTTTACTTTCTTCTTTTAGATTTGACATACTTGATGTCTGTATTTGGTCAATAATAGAATTGGATTGGGTTACATCTTTACTGTATCACTGCCTTCAGAGTGAATAGAAACGGTGTCCTTGTTGATGGGTTTTATACGTTTAGGAATTTGATAAATACTGTCACTGATTTATAGCTGTTGTGATTTTGAAGCTTCAGGAAATGGTTGCTTATGACTAACAATTCTAATCTTTGGATCATTATTAATTTAAGTGAATTCGAACTGTCATTGTTCTCCTTTACCTTCACTTATCAAAGACAAAATGGAGCTCATCAGAATGAAAAGGAAACACTATTTTTAGTCCAGATAGGATAAGAATAAAATTTAGGAGAGAACGGAAATCGAAATAGAAACAAACATTTCTTGTAAGAACTCTATGATGTAGGCATGTTAAACCAATTCTTCATTTTCCAATTACACCATGTACCTTTTGTGCGGGACATGGCCGTATTTGAAAACCATTGTTCCAGTTGATTTCCTGTGATATTAATCTCAATCCAGTCACTAATTCAGGAGCCACAGTTCCTTCCATTGAATTTCTTCCCTCCCCACATTCTCAAGTCATTTCTACATCGGGCCAAACCAACTAGCACAGATATGTTTCGAGCAACTAGGACATTTTCTGATTTCTGAAACAATTATTCTTAGGTGTTGAATCAAACCTTATAAAAATAGATATAAATTCTACAAACTAATACTTATTTCTTTAAACTGATAGGATAATCCCAATCTATTAATGTTTGGTGTCAGTAGTAAATAAGCAGTCTTGCTTTATACTATTGCAGTCTTAAGTCCTGTGTTATGAATTGCAACTTCACAATGTCCAAAGACAAGAACTGTACTAAGCAGTGATCAGAGGCCCCCTTCCTCCACCACATGAAGAGTCTGCCACCATTTATGCATGTTTGTGTTCAAAGAAAGACTACATGTTTGAGACTTGCAGACCTGTACTTTATATGTCTTAAGTAACAGACCACATTCTTTCTGAAGTTCAACATTCAAAATTGACCTTCATAAATGTTGGAGCAGCTCACATAAAATGCTGGAGGAACTCAGCAGGTCAGGCAGCACTTATGGATGGGAATAAACAGTCGACTTTGCGAATTGAAACCCTTCATCAGGACTGAAGGTCTCAGCCCAAAAGGTTGACCATTATTTCCCTTCATAGATACTGCCTGACTTGCTGAGTTCCTCCAGCATTTTATGTGCGTTGCTCTAGATTTCCAGCATCTGCAGAATCTCTTGTGTTCATAATACTGGAGACAGTCTTACTGAGTACACTGCTGTCAGGCTGTGAGGAACAATAATTTGGCAATCATTTATCCCCACATACATCATAGAGATATTAGCTATACTATTTAACTAATGCATTTAAAATTTTCTCCCAAGTTGAAATGAATGAATGCCTGAAGTCTTGAAACTTTAATTTCTAAGTTCCTTTCAATTAAGTTGCTATTAATGATTTAAAACTAATTAGCTATAATTTTGGGGTTAAATAACTACTCTTCTGCAGTAAATCTTCTCTAATAATGGCACTTATTTTAAAAACAAGCAAATGTTTTTGATTCAGGGAAATTAGTGGCTGAAGATTTCAAAAGGATCTATTATTTTAAATAGTAATTGATTCTTATCACAGCTACCCTAATGTTTAACCAATGGAGTCCATTTTAAGATTCCACACTAATGGCCAATGTTCATTTATAATCAACCATGAAAACTGCTGGTTTTTTCCCCCCAAGAAAGATTTATTCAACACCTAGATTCTTAGCTGCAGTGAAATGTGCAGGATTTTGAAAATTTGATTGGCCCAGTCAGTGTATTTTGAAGAAAAAGTATCCCCCTCTTCTCCGGTGGGATGAGGGAGTGGTGGGTGGGGGAATTAAGGAGGGAGTGATAAGTTATTGCATCACCATTACACTCGGTTGATGCCTGCCCTTCTGTGTGTCTTCTGATTGGTTTTTTCCCGCAGATGAGATTGGAAATACTTCTTTTTTTAAAAAGGAACTATCCTCAAAGATCTCACCATCCAAGTGAAAAAGCAAATTCACTACCAGTCTTGTGCACTGAATTCAATGCTCATATTATGATCTCATCTGCACTGGGGAAAACAAATGCAGGTCACGCAATCTCCTTGTGGAACACCTGCATTTAGTCTACATGGGCAAACCTGAACTTCAGGTTGCTGCTATTTAAATTCTCCATCCAACTTCCGCTCAAATATTTATCTCTGCCCACCTGCGCAATTGTATTGAGATACAGCACAGAACCAGAATCAGGTTTACTATCACCGATGTAGGTCGTGAAATGTGTTATTTTCTGGCAGCTAAAGCTTGAGGAACAGCCTCATTTCCATCTGGATTCAGTGACTAATTTCAAAGTAAATTCAGAATTCAAAGAAAATTTATTATCAAAGTAGATATATGTCCCCAAATATGACCATGAGAGTTAATGAGATCAAGTAATTTATTTTCTCTGAGCAGGTGTATTTCAGCTCAATTTTCACCCCTTTACTAGCACTTCAACATATTTCACTGTTTGTGCTTTATCATTTTATCAACAAGATATCTCCATGGCAATCCTGACCTTGCCCTGATGGACACATTCCTTTGTCCTCAACATCTTTCTTTGCAAATTAAACTTCTTTCACTCTTTTTTCCCAGTTCTGACAAAGGGTCCTTGCCCCGAACCATTAAGTCAGCTTCTCTTTCCACTGTTTCTATCGGACTTGGCTAAATGTTGCCAGCATTTTCTGGCTTTGGTTCAAAGGTACATTTAATGTCTGCGAGTTGTACACAATATACATCCCGAAACACTGTACCCTTTCTTTTAATTCTGTCACTACCGCATTCTGCTCCTATGTCTTATGGCCTAATACCTTTTGATATGGGTCAAAAAGATGGTAAAGTGGAAGAGTTGGGTTTCAGTCTATATGTGAAAACAGACATATTTTCTGATGACGTGATCAATAACAACAGGTAGACAAGAAACAGGTGTGCTGGTGGGGTCACAAAGGAAGGAGCCTTTACATGCATCAAACGGAACAGTCGGGATAGAGAAGCCTTTCACTTTGGATATTAGGAAATGAGTCACCTCAATTTATTCAACTACATCATTGATATTTCTCAGATCAAATAAGCATGGAATACCTCAGTCAGCATATAAAACATTAGACATTTTCTTAACTATTAGAAATATGGCTCTAAGTCATTTAGCCCAATCACTGGTTAAAAAAAAACTACCACAGGAAGAAAAAATACATGGCGTCCTCTACTGTACCCGGTGCTCCAAGTGTGGTCTCCTCTACACTGGTGAGAACCAACATAGATTGAATGACTGCTACACTGAACGCTATTGTCTGAAACAAAGGAAAGATTTCCCGATGCCACCCAATTCAATGCAACTTTCCACTCCTATTCCGACATGTTGGTCCATGCCCTCCTCTACTCCTATGATGAGGCCACACTCAGGTTGGAGGAGCAACACCTCACATGACATCTGGTTAGCCTCCAACCTGATGGCATTAACAACTGATTACTCTAACTTCAGGTAATTTCTCCCCCTCCCCTTTCTTTCTTTTACCATTCCCCAGACTGGCTCCTCTCTCACCCTTTCTCTTCTCCTCACCTGCCCATCAGCTCTCTCTGGTTCCCTTCCTCCTTCCCTTTCTCCCATGATCCACTATCTATTTATTGATTGCAGCTACACCCAGGTCTGCAGGTGCAAATAGAGGCCTCCAGGGAGGAATGAAATATTAGTGGAAAAATCACCTGCAGACTGGTAATCACACTAACCCGTGCTCTATTTGCACCTGCAGACCTGGGTGTAGCTGCAATCAATAAATTATTATTTAAGAGGATTGTGGTTACACATTTCAGTACTCCAAGCTAACAGTCAATATGAACTCTTAAAAACAGCCTGAAGGGCTCACGGGCTTTTGCCAGTTGGATCAAAGATTGTCTGCTTAACTACCTCTAATGAGGCTTAACTCTCCTTTCCCTTGCACCATGGGGCCAAATATTCTCCAATGATCCACTGTCCTATCATTGAAAGCAAAAATGTAAAATAAAAACAAAATCAATCATGTTCTTATTCCATTATCAAATGTATTTCATATTTGTGGCAATATTTTTTTAATAAAAGGCATACAGAAGCAGCCTGAAGATGGAAAACTGAGATTGAAGGAGAAAGTTGTAATAACACCAGCAATATTTTGGAACTTTAGACCTGGACTGTATTTCTTTAGTATAAGCTGTTGGTGCACTTTGTACTGAGGGCAAACTTTTAATCTTTGTTTTTGCTTTTAGGGGGTAATTTTACAATTTTCAACAAAAGCAATAACAAAGAGGGACTCTGAATTCAAGCCACATGTAATCAGGAAAGGAGCTGGTCAAGCACTTGTGGAATTCTGTCTAGGGAACTCAAAGGGCAGAAACCTGCTGCAGGTATATTTCTATGAGCCTCCAAAGTGAGCAAGCTTCCAGCATACCAATCACCAATAAAATTAGAAAGCTTCCTCTTTATTTTTCTGTACCTGACCTTTGCATCTACGTTCATATATGATTGATGTGCTATCCCCACAAAAATAATCTGCACTTCCACATCTGGGCCTTTTTAGGATCTTTGTTTCCCAGGTGGAGTAGCATCAGATTCTGGCAACTTTCCAGAGCATGTCTCAGAGAATTCTCACAAACTTCTACGTTCACTTCAGTAGTTTTTCCTATGTGGAGGGCTGCAGTGGAATCCTCAGTGACATGTAATAGCATGAAATTCTCAGTACAGTTCTACAAAGTGGCACATTATCCACAGCTGGCTTATAATGACCACATTTTTCCATGGGAACTTTGACAGTTCCAAGTCTCCTGTAAATTGATGCAAAATTAAGTGACTTAGAGTTTTAATTTCTATAGGAGAGAACTTGCTGTGTATCACGAGTGCATGTAATTATTTGTACATTGTGTTACTGCCAGGCATTTTATGATACTCTTACCCGAGTCCAAAAGTTTGCGGGTTCGTAGGAAACTGATGGTCAGGCGCATGATAGAAGCTTTGTCCAGGTGTGTGCTGACATTATGGGGCAGCGGCAGCTGGTGAGCCAGTTCATAGAACACCTCAGTCTCTTTACTCCTTCTGTATCTTGCTGCATCTCTCGATTTTTCCTTCCTCCTCTCCGAGTTACTTCTGAAAGTTAAAACGTAGAGTTTAAAATCAAGATTCTAATTCAAGAAATTTTACACAATGTCATTCATTGTAGCATAAATCACATCTTAAGTTGGAGATTTAAGTTTGCTGGACTTCTCAAATTAACGTTCACAGTGGTTGAATTGTCGTCACCAGTCAGTGCACCCCTCACTCAAGTACTCATTCACTTGTTAAGAATTTCCTTTATGCATTTGAGCACATGGTCCAATTTGTACTTGAGATGCACACAACTCGAAAAGGAGGCTGGAAAATTTACAATAATCAGATTAATGTAGCTACGTGACATTTTTTTCATTAAATCTGGCAAGATTGGAAAATGAATGACATATTGACCATTTTTATCTGTGCTGTTCAGAACATAGCCCTTCCATGTAGGTGGATCACTTATACACCTTGCCTGGTGTTAATTCAAAAAAAAATAGTTGGGCTATGCAAAACTGAAGAGCTACCTGGTTTAATTGTCCCTTGGGAAGCAAAGACAAAAATCTACATCTGTAACTTGCACACAGAAGAAAAGTTCACAAAATCTAAGTTTATATTAATATATTTTCTTGTCACATCACATGACATGTATGTGGGGAAAGAGCTTTTGGTTTCTACTGATAATAGGTGTGGTTCAGTGATAAGCTAATATCACATATAAAATTACTGTTAAAGAATTAGTAGGTTTACCCTTTTCAAGAGTTCCAAGAACTCACAAGAGACACACATATACTACGTAAAACATGTTTTAACTTCAGAAAAACAACACTTACTACACTTAATTGGAGCATTCTCCACACCTGCCATCTTTATTGCCAAGCAAGTTTCTCAATTAGGTGCTAATTAGTGTTGAATAACATTTATGCCATGGGTCTTCAGAAGAATGAAGCTAACTAAACATTTAATGTGAATACCCAGATAAAATGAACATTATTACATCATTCTTAACCACATTTAGACTCAGGTCAAAGAACTTAAAAGGACAATGACAGAACTCCTTGTTCAGTCAAATCTTGCCTTCAGTTATTGGCTCGGAACAACAGCAAATAAAGTCAGTATTCACTGCCTTTCATCTGCAAAACTGCCACCTTGCATTTGCACATGATGCTGTTAAAAGCAGAAATCCAGTTGTGATCGATGTATTCTTCCATGAAGTTCATATTAGATAACTGATCATTAAATCGACAAGAACTTTTTAAAAAATTATTTCTTCAGAAGACATAGAAATTAGTCCATTTGGTGGGTGGGCCATTACTGACATTTTAACAGCACATTGAAAACGTAATTTGAAATCACCTCTCCCACCCTAAAAATTAATATTGTTCACATGGCTTACATATGCTTTCAGATAATTTATTATCAGAACCAGGTTTAATATCACTGATACATGTCATGAAATCTGTTGTTTTGCAGCAGCAGTACAGTGCAATACTTAAAAAAGCTATAAATTACAATAAATTGTATATCCGTAAATTAAATAAGTACAAGAAGAGAGCAAAATTAGTGAGGCAGTTTTCATGGGTTGGTTCATTGTCTGTTCAGAAATCTGGAACCTGTGTGGGGAGAGGGGGAGAAGCTGCCCCTAAAGCATTCAGTGTTTCTTTAGGCTCCTATAGCTCGTTGCCGATGGCAGTAATGAGAAGAGGGTATGTCCTAGGTGATGGGGTCCTTAATGATGGATGCCGCCCTTTTGAAGATGTCTTCAATACTGCGAAGGCTAGTACACATGGTCAAGCTGGGCAGAGCAGCAGAAGTCATTGAAGAGATGTTGCTTCCAATCCGTGGTCTCTGGTGAGGAAGTCAAGGATACAATTGCAGGGGGGGTACAAAGGCCCATCTTTTGAATCTTGTTGGTTAGTACCAAGGGTGCAAAGGTATTGAATGCTGAGCTGTAATCAATAAACAACAGCCTGGCATAGGTATTGCTGTCATCCAGGTGGACCAAGACAAAGTGGAGAGGCAGGGAGTTAATTTTCAGATCATTTGTAAATGCCATGGTCTTAAAAATAATAAAGAAAAGCAGTTTATGGTATTTCTAAACCAAGTCCTCTGTATACCGTAATCTATGCTTTCCATAAAACATTTAAAGTGAAATTAATTTTATTTTCTACTTTGCAAACTGTGATAAACTCTGCTGATTGGCTGTTCAACCACCTTAGTGTATCATCAATTTTGTAAGGCAATACTAGATCTACGGATAAGGCAAATGACTGAAATCGTTTTGGGAAAGAAGAACTCAATGGCACAATTATCATGAGTAGGTTCGTCAAGTTCAGCGGTCAATGTGATCACTTGTTACAAAATCAAGCCTTGTTTCTCCATTCTTGAAATTACCTGTGCTATCCCTTGCCTACAACTGTTTTCATGTATTCCTGAAAGCCAGAAACAGTAATCGTTCCTTATTTCCTGTGTCAGAATGAATCAAAATCTTCAACCTTCTGAATACATTCCCAATCTCGAAAATTACCCCTTGAAATTTTGAAAGTAACTTTGCCAAAGAGAGAAGGGAATCCAAGCCACTACCAGCATATCAAATTAAAAATTATGATGTTTGTTTTCTTGAGAAAATGTCAATTAATGAGACAAACTTGAATCATAATTAGGAATTGGATTAGCCTTGCTGAGTGTTCTGTCTGTTTTAAAAATACTTTCTTCCCTATAGCACAGACTATCTGATAGATAATTCCACCCAGGGTTTATTTACCAGGCAGAGATGGAAAATACTTTGTAAACCTCTTCTGTCATTAATATAATTGTGTAATCTTTTGTGTAATCTTTCAGTGATTATCCCAGTAAGAGTTTTAATGACCTTGTGAGTGAAATCCTTAAGCCTATTACCAGTCCTCAGAACATTGTAGATCATTTCCTTTCAGCTTAAGGTGGCTTTTCATAAACTTAAGGAAGTCTGCAGATGCTGAAAATCAAAGCAGCGCACACACAATACTGGAGAAACTCAGCAAGTCAGGCAGCATATGCTTTTTTTTCCTGTTCATTTATACTCAAAAATAAAGAACTGGCAAAAGATGTGACTAATCATGAAAATGTAGTTGGTGTAATTCAGTGCCTTTACATTAAACCTGCTAATTTCCTTTTAATATTCAAAAGGTTTTATTTAACTTACAGGATGAGAGAAAAAAATCCTTTTTTAATGATATATATATGGTGGAATTACTGAAACCAACAAAAATTCTGTTGGTACCACATAGAACAATATCTAACAAAGATACCTAGCAATATTCAAAGTCATGAATATATAAGTATTTAGAAAGTATTTATGATCCACCATGTTGGTTTGTATTTTGCCACTCAAAATCAAAAGAAAATTACTTTAAAACCTGCATAACAAAACTGATAAGATAGATGTACACAAATATTAGGAAATCATGCAGCCCTCAATGACATTCTACCACATACTGTGACAGGTTTTCCTTTCTTCTAGATAGCCTGAAATTCAGGATTGTAGTCTTAGAACAAAGGGTGGTGTGTTGGGAGGGAATAAGAGTCATTTGGGACAGAGATAAGAAATTATTTCAATTGTATTGCCATGGAGCATAGAAATTTATTGCCAGTAAGATATGGGTGATTGGTAACAATATGTTTCTCCTCCCTTCAACCTAATTTCCAGCACTTTTTTTTCTTGGATTTTTTTTGCAGTTTGAAAGTTCACCTGCTGAACAGAAAATGAAAGGTGATAAAAGAAAGATAAGGTAAGAAAATGATTGGGATAAACAAGGCCCCAGTTGAACCAGCTGCTGTGTCAACAGTCCTTGAGAACCACCTCACATTCAGTAGCCCCCACTCCTGATCATTTCCCCTACTGGTACCAATACCACAGAGAAATGTTTTTAGACACCAATAAAACTGACTTTCAGTCAGAACAGTTAACTGGTTGGCAAGCAGTCTTCATTGTACACGTGTGTATTGATAATTTCCATCTGGTTCTCTTGATCCTTCGTCTAACAATGCAGGAATCAGAGAAATCTATAGTGATCAATGGGCTCACCCTTTCCTGTTTAGTTGCAACAGGGGCTTCAGAATTTAACTAGTAATCCCGTTGACTAGTGAAGGTAAAACTGGATAATAAACACAATGCTCTCATTCCTCATTTATTGCTCTGGGCTTGTTTTGTACTTAGCAATACCAGGACTTGGGAAGTATTAATAGGAGGAAGAGAGGAAGTCATTAAGATTGTCGATGTGGTGGACCTCAAACAGACCTCTCCCTGTTGCTGTTCCAGATCAATGCAGAGAGAAAAATTAAATAACAATATGTTGATGTCCTGAAACAACTCCTTCCAAAGTAGAATGCCCTTAGAGATCCTATCTGTGGAACTTGTTTGTAATGTGTAGCTGTTGTGGAGTTACAAGTAGACAAGAGGAGATAATACTCACTGAAGACTGTCATGCTGCATCAAGGAACATTGGCGTTGCTATTCCTAAATTACAGGGTGCACGTACTCTCAGAGGAAGAGGCAAGGTGCCACTCTATATTCCTTTCGTGATGTTGCTTCCTCTGCATCAACATGGATTATAGGAATTTAAAGTAAGAAAATAGTACAACACTCAGTAGCTCAGGTACAAAATATAGACAGAAAAGTAGCAGTTACACTTCAGGTCAATGACCCTTCCGATCAATACCACCAACCCAAACGCTAGCCAGTTCCTGTAGAAAGGACGTGGATGCTTTAAAGAGGGGCAGAAGAGATTTACCAGAATGCTGTCTGGATTAGAGAGCATCATAAGGAAAGAATGAGTGAGCTATGGCATTTCTCTTCAGAATGAAGATTGATAAGAGGTGACTTGACAGAGGTGCACAAGATGATAAGCAGCATAGATCAAGTAGATGTTCAGAGCCTTTCCCAGAGTGGAAATGGCTAATAAGAGGGTGATATTTTCAAGCTAATTGAAAGAAAGTATTGGGGGCGAGGGGAGGATGTCTAAGTTTTTTTTTAAAAAACACAGGAAGTGCTCAGTTTGATTAACAATTGTCAGGGGTGGTGGTAAAGGCAGATGCATCAAGGACATTTACAAGCCTTTTAGGCACATGGATAACAGAAGAATTAAGGGCTATGGAGTAGGAAAGGTTCAATTGATGAGAGTAGATTAAAAGGATGGCAGAACATTGTGAGCCAAAGGGCTTGTACTGTGTTATGTTCTATGGTCAAAACAGTTTCTCTCACTCACTTTCACAGCTGCTGCCTGACATTTTTTTAAAATAATTTCAGATTTCTAACAATATTTTGCACTGTAATGGTATGAGGTAATCCTGAGAGATCCTTGCATTTTTGGCATTATTTGTAATGCAAACAATTATTTGACAGTACATTAGGGAATTGATATTCATTTCCACAAATTAAAATAAAATTTATAGCTTCACACTCTCACTAATTCTATATTTTCATTGGAGTCAAATATGTTTGAAAATTATTAAAATCATATCAAAAGAGCCAAAGTTTACTCATTGGAATGTCTTCTTTCTGTTGCAACAATAATGACGAACTTATTCATGACATCGCCTACGAAAGCACAGTTCTGTAATTGCTAATCTTCGCATTACAGGAGTCATATTCTTGATAATCTGTGAACCACATTCAGGCACACCCAACAATATTGCAACTGTTTAAAAGTTAACCACGAAAACACACTCTTCCAAGAATATAAACACACAAAAAACTAAATAGGTAATGCAAAGGATTAGCACCATGGCATGTCGTCATTAGTATTTGCTTTAGAAGCCAAATTACAATTTTAATCTTGGGCCTGTGTTTTTAGTGGGGAGGTAGAAGGTTAAAAGCACCAATATGAAATAACATTTATGTCATACTGTCCAGTTATCTGTAAATGCACATTTTAAGCTGGAAATTTAAACATTGCAAGGCTTTTTGAAGGGACCATAGGATAGACGATGACGAAGGGTCTTGGCCCGAAACGTCGACTGTGCTTCTCCCTATAGATGCTGCCGGGCCTGCTGCATTCCACCAGCGTTTTGTGTGTGGAACATGTTTGTTGTGTGGTTTGATGTTTATTATTGGGAAGGGCAGTGATAACTGTAATGTGCCATAGGTCAGATCATTTCAAAGCTCAATATGAATTTATTATCAAGGTCATATGTGAGATGTATTTTCTCATGGGCATTCACAGTCAATACAAAGAAACAGTAGAAATTATGAAAAAGTATACATAAACAAAGATCAGCAAACAACAAATGTGTAAAAGACAAACTATGCAAATACAAAATAAAACTGAGAATATGAATTGTAAAGAGTTCTTGAAAGTAAGTCTGTAGGTCATAGTACTGTATCAGTTCAGTGTGGCACAGGCAGTTAGTTCTGATCCAGGTATCAGAAAGGAGTTTCTTTCCTTCCACTAACTGCCTACATCTTATGCACTACCACCCCCCCAAAAATAAAAGTTAGAATATTAAAATTATAGGCAAATTATATGACCTATGTTTTATTGAATGATGCAGTACAATTACATAATCACTATGCCAGAATATAAAACAACACACACAAAATGCTGGTGGAACACAGCAGGTCAGGCAGCATCGATAGGGAGAAGTGCTGTCGACGTTTCGGGCCCAAAACTTCGACAGCGCTTCTCCCTATCGATGCTGCCTGACCTGCTGCGTTCCACCAGCATTTTGTGTGTGTTGCTTGAATATCCAGCATCTGCAGATTTCCTCGTGTTTGCCAGAATATAAAGGGTATTTTTCTGCTACAAAGATGGCAGTTGTACTCTGGATTCAAATGAAGAGAGTCCAATTCATCAGTTAGAGCATAAAGCAATTGCCATGTATGACAAAAGCTCAGAGGTTAACAGATGAATGAACTTCAGTACCCAAAACCTTCCCAGCAGGAAACCCCTGCTGATCTTCAATATTTTTGATACTGTAGGAGGTGCAATGCATTTTCTCTCAAGGCAAAAATATGTCATTATTTAACAAAGTGTGGTGGCTCAAAATGAGAAACTGCAACTACAAACACTGGCATGTGGAGTTAAACAAAACAGAAGTTGCAGAATGTACAACATCTAAACAAGAATTTTACAAGAAAATCCAGGTGAGGAACTGGATGTACTGCTACAATAAAGAAGTCCTAATGGATCAAATGGCCTTCTGTGCTGTAATAATTCTGTCTGAACATAGTCATGGGAACCTTGTCTGATTCAAATAAGTGATAATGATTGTGCAGTGGATGATATCAGAGCTGGAATAGGACAACAAGTTCTCAGTGTCATGTTCGTTTTTACTGAGTGTAGCAAGATAAAGTCAGTATATTAGTGTACTGCTTATTCCAGCCTTCATTCTATATTGTACACATTTACCCCAATCAATTTTTTCCTCATCCATTACTTCTGTTCGGTTTAACTCCTCCAGTTCCTGCTAAGCTCAGGTTCCTATTTTTAACATACTTGATGAGCTTGTTCTGCATTCCCAGCCTTTTATTTAGAAGTTTGCCAAATTGGTCAAGACTCACAATTAATGAAGATGAAAACATAGATTATTTTTTTTTAAACAGAAAAAGTTCAAAATACAACCTGATATAGGATGACATGACATGGAGCTTCAATTCATAGACATAGCTATTATTTCTCATGTGGAGTTGAAGAGAGCTCCAGTCATATAATTCACTACAGGGTGTCAGGTTTGCAGTTCAGTTCCTGCCACTTTCACTGTCACATTGGTAATTGGCACTGGAAATTCATTACTGTGGCAGCAGTCAATTACAAATGCTACTGCTTATAACACGATAACACTGACTAATCTGAGCAGGTCCTGTACAAGTTTTAAACATCTCTGTTAATTCCAACCAAGGCTTGAATTTCAATCAGTTTTAATTAGCTGCTTGCATTTTGTCACCATGGATGTAATTGACAGCAGTAACTTGTGTGAAATTTCCTGCTTTTCAAAAATAAGTTGGTTACATATTGTGAAGTGGGAAAATTAAGTTATAACTCAACACTAAGTGACAGGAACTAACCATTTAATAGAATACCTTTGATTTTAAAATAGAAAAACTATTTACTTTCTTCATTATTTGTAACAAAACCATAACACACTTCTACTCTCAATTTCTGACAGTGACAAGAAAGACCAGTGGGTTCCAGCTAATTGGGACCGGTATATTTTGGCTCAATTAAGCAGCTGCTCTAATTAGCTGAAGTTTAACAGAAAAAGTTTAAAAGGTATTAAAGAGACAAAACTGAGTAAAAAATCATATATTTAAATGAAATACAGAACAAATTAGAATGCAAATATACCAAAGTAGTACAAAATTGTGTATTAGTTTCAAACATTTATCAACGGAGGAATTCATATGCTTTGCCTTTTGTCTGTAAGCAAACAAAATCAGCGTAGACACCTTCATACACAGCTATTGACAATTGCATCCTTCAAATCTTCATTTAGATTGTAACATTCAAGATGATTGTCAAAACCTTCAAATACGTCATAGATTCTAACCTACTGAAGTAGTGAAATCATTTCATTTTCATTCATGGTTGTTTCTGGCATCGCCAAGACTGAATGTTTGAAACTGCAGTAAGCCAATCAATTCCAAATAGTCTCTCAGCTTATATCTCGCCAATTAGCAGTGACAAAAAATCACTGCTTTTTGCACACAAATATACGCAACTGATGCAATTTTGAAACTGTTCACTCAAAGCAGTGATGTATCTAACCGTCAACCAAGCACACGCAACTGACGCTAGTTAGAAACTATTTGGCACCAATCTCCTACTACAGTTACGTGGCATAGTCTCCAAAATAAACAAAGGGAATACCAGCTAATTTCTCAATTATTTTTTTAAGAGTTGTCCCAAATAAGTGGCTGTCCTGATTAACAGATGACCCAATTATCCAAATACACTGAATTTCATATGTTGACAAATGTGCACTAAATCATAAATTTATACTCATGCAGGTCTATAAATTAGAGTAGAAATGGTAAACACTAAATTTTGCAGTTCCCCAATTCACTTTCAGCATTTCTGGAGAGCTTGCATCCATTTGCAGCATAAGTGTCACCCAACTGGAAACTGAAACAGACAATTCATATTAGGTTTCACCACAATGGAGGTGCCATTGCCCTATCAGTTTATGCAATTGATTTGATTATCAATATTCTTACCTAACATATCCATAGAAGCTAAATCAAAAAAAAAGCATACTACAAATGTTTTCTGTTCACAGTAAAACAAGATGAACATACCAGAAATTCTGCAACACGCACAAACTTAAAGATTATCCCGCTACTGGGAAACCTTTTATACGAGGTGTCCAGTGACATTGATTTAACTCTGCCATGGTCAGTCACAAGCCTGGTTGTGAGAGGAGGGGGGTTGGGTCGGAGGCTAGCAACCCCATTCCATAGAAATCCAGAGCTGGACAGATGCTCAGAGAAGCTCCAAAGACCTCATCCCTGGGAGAGGAATGATCTCAAAAGATGGGCTACACTTGGGGACAACTTGAAAGACCGGCCCAGGATATAGGACTTCTGGCATGTTGCTGTCAGCAGCCTAAGAATGCAAGACATTGATTTACAAGCAATTTCCTTTGATCAAGCTTGATACTGGTAAACATTGGAGCATCCTCTGCTCTGGATGCTGTATTCTGCAGTGTCCGTGATTCGATTGTTAAATAAACCAAGTCACAGAGCACCACCAGGTTTATTACCTATAGCAACACCAATCCAATTTACTACCCTCCTCCCCCACCCAGCACAGTACTCAATTTTCTGTCTTCTTTACTACACTGAATGTTCCCCCATCTCCATGTTAAAACTTTGAGGCTGACATGGGGAAGTTACTTCAACAGCACTGAGTCACTGCTGGCTGAGCGGTGATCATGGATTTGGGTAGCAGTAGCTGCAGCCAACTGAGAATAACATGGACAACTCATTTCTTTTAGTGGGAGAAAACAAGATTAGTGATTTCTTTAGGACCTCTCACCTTGGTAATTTTTTAAAAATCTCATAATATCCATTTAGCACAGGAGAAATGGGTAATGATTAACACCCAAATTGAATTATTATGGCTCAAACAAACAGGAGTTCTATCATGGTTCAAACAAAAATATTTTATGCTTTGTTGCTATTTTAAATTTGGCTACCATTAGCTTACACAAAATTGATACACATTGCTTTCTGTTGCTCAATCCATCATTTCATATGTTTATTTCTGCAAATATAAATTGCTTTTATAGAAAATAGAAACAGTCTTCACGTCAATTTTCCAAAAAGCAATATTGTATGTGAGGAGGAGCACTGGATTGGGGAAAGGTCACACGTATATTGATGTTGTAATATAGCTAGTAATCGAGAGAATAAACTTCTCGTTGTGCTATCTTTCAATTTTAACTTCCAAAAAATTACAATGTATTTCTCAGTACATTGATGTGACCTGGCCTGATGAGTGTCTCCACCATTTTCTGTTTTCATATTAGACTCCAGCATCTGCAGATACAGGTAAATATTTAAAAATGGTACATTGCATGGTTCAGGACAATCCCCGGCAACTAAAGTGATTGCATCAGAGAGAAAACTGAGCCGGTTTGTCAGGTTGTTGATCTTAAGTATTGATTGTTTATCCCTCCCCAAAGGTGCTGCCAAACCTGTTGAGTTCCTCCAGCATTTTGTGTTGGTTGCTCTGGATTTCCAGCATCTGCACAATCTCTTTCGTTTACGGCAGAAAGAGTCAGCCCTGATACAAAAGGAGCCAATGACTTACCTGAAGCTGTAGAATACAAGGTTGAGTCTGGATAGTTGTACTGTACCCAGACTTAACAATACTATTTCTCAGACTTATGTTAAGCCTCAACATAACAATGCAGGAGCTCAGTTAGGTCAGAATGGGAAATGAACAGAGAATTAAAGTGATAAGCACAGGAAGCTTAGGGTCACTCCTCAATCAAAGCAGAATGGAAATGTGGCAACACACACAAAATGCTGGAGGAACTCTGCAGGTCAGGCAGCATCTATGGAGAGAAATAAACAGCTTCGGGCCAAGAACCTTCATCAGAACTAGAAAGAAATGGGGCAGAAGCCAGAATAAGACAGTGTAAGGTAAAGCTGGCAGATGAGGCCAGCTGAGGGGAAGGGAATGTGGGTAGGGATGGGGAAAGGTAGAAGAGATAAAGGGCTGAAGAATGATGAATCTGATAGGAGAGGACAATGGACCATGGAATAAAGTGAAGGAAGATGGGAACAGGGGGAGGTAACTGGGCAGGCGAGAAGAGAAATGTTGAGAGGGGGGCCAGAATGGGAATGCAAAAGGAGAGAATGGGGAGGAGGGAAGAAATTATCAAAAGTAAGAGAAATCAATGTTCATGCCCTCAGGTTAGAGGCAACCCAGATGGAATATGAAGTGTTGCTCCTTCAACAATAGAAGCATAGCTGAGGTAGGTGATAGGCTTATAATCGAAAGCCTGAAATGGAGATGTAAAGATCCAGAAAGGGAAGAGTCAGAAACACTTTAAAAATGAGAACAGTGGGCAAATTTCCACAATGATAATGAAATATAATTCTTGTACAAGTTCAGGATAAGACAATATAGATAATAAAAGAGAACTGCAGGATTGATCCATATTTCGACTGAAACAGAGACTATTCCACACATCCCTCAACAGACATGTAGCCCGGCCTTCTGTGGATTCTCATAGTTACATCTTTGGAACAATGTTTAAAGTGAAAGTTAGTCTAGCCAGGACCCTCAGATCTTCCTGGTAATGAACAGAGGTGTAGGGGGACTGTGCATTCATGGAATGATGGGTAAAGTTGGACCAATGACCTGGAATTTGCTAAAATGGCAGAAGATAACAAAGATGTCATAGATGCAGGTGGGAAGGGATTGCTGAAGTGACAGGAGTCAAGTAGCAAAAAATAAGTTTGGTGGAGCAAGGGCAGGCTGAAATTGTTCGCATAGTCCCACTTACAAATCCTAGGCTGGTAATGGCAGCTTGTTAGGCCAGGATAGGAACACCTAGGTAGAAGGAAGATCTCTCAACAAATTGAAGTCAGTGAAAGTGCGGGAGATAATGACCTAATGTTTGGAATTGGCATTCTGGTTTGAGGAAGGTATGCGGGTATGCGCTCGGAGGCAGACAGCTGGCTTCTGAAAAATACAGGTCAGTTCACAAAATCACAATGCCTGAACTCTTGCTGGCAGGTAAATATCAATTTTACTTATAACATGAGTGTCTGATAATGTAGGTGTTAATACTGTCATCAGCATCATGTTGCACCGTTTTACTGAATTAAATGACACTGAAAAGCAGAAATTTCAAGACTTACTAACTGGTCGTTGCACTATTATGCTTTACTGTCTCAACATGCATGGTCATAACTAGAACACTATCATACTCAACTCAGAAATTGAAGGCAAGTTAAAAATATCAGTCTATAGAACTCCTAACCATATAACCATATAACAATCACAGCACGTTAACAGGCCATCTCGGCCCTCCTAGTCCGTGCCGAACTCTTAATCTCACCTAGTCCCACCTACCCGCACTCAGCCCATAACCCTCCACTCCTTTCCTGTCCATATACCTATCCAATTTTACCTTAAATGACACAATTGAACTGGCCTCTACTACTTCTACAGTAAGCTCATTCCACACAGAAGGACAGAAGGCTAAGTCAGAAGCCTTCTAACAGAAGGCTAATTGTACTTTACAATCAGGTTGCCAATTGCCTATAGAAACACATGAATATAATTACTTAACGTCTAATGCTTGTTGTCCATACCTCAATCCCCAATGCATCAGGTAATTGAACATTTCCTGAAAAAATGCCCAAAGACTTCAATTATTTTCATTTTGTTCATCATTTTACAGCTTATATCAGTTGCTCAACAATGAGTGGGTGGGTGGGGAGGGGGTGTGTGTGCGTGTCCCCTCCCCTTTGCCCTATAAGCTGCATAAATGAATCCATCCTAATTCCTTTTCTGTCTGACCTATGATATATTTCCTCAAAAAAAATTTGTGCATTTGTCACAAATGTCTAGCATCTGGAGTTTGTTATGTTTCTATCTCAAGGTTGTTCACTTACATTTACAAAACTAAAGCTTGAGTGTTTAGATACGTTTTAAATTATTGATGCAAGTATGGGATAATACTTGACATGAAATAACTGAGAGACAACCACAAACATTTAACCACAAGTGATTCAACTCAGTGCAGGAAACGCCAACTTAAGCTGTGGATTGTGGTAAGAGCATGGCATTGCAATCTGCCCAAGACACTTGCCACATCACCCAAACTCTGAGTGGATTAGGCATTTCTCCTACTACATTACTTTCATGTGGCTGAGTAACCACTGCAGCATGCTTGAAAAGGCCTGCATTGATAATTGTTGTTGAATGTCACACAGTGTTCAGACAGATTAATGGAACCAATTAAATCTAATTCATCCCTAACATCTCAGCAGGCTCTAATTGACTGGTCAACAAAACGCTTTATTTTATGTGCTGGGCATCTTTAGATTTTCAGAATGATCTCCATTTTTAATACTGTCATAAAAGAAAACAGGGAGCTATCATTTATTTCCAACATAAAATGTTCTTATAGTTAAGTAAAATCTCTTCACACACCCCTGCTTTTGGGAAAGCAGGGAAGAATATACACACACAGTAAAAATGTGCATGTATGTAAATGTGAGAGCAATGGAAAATTGTCCTGTAGTGACCCATGTTACCAAGGCACAATGACAAAAGGGAGTCATTCATGAGAAACAGAAAACAAATTCATATGCACTTCAAGAAGTAATCATGCAATGACGATCAAAAATTTGGTGTAGATGCTTGGATATTTTTATTTCCCTCAGTTGTCCCTGGCTGTTCAACAATATTTTGTTTAAAATCACCATGTCAGGGGAACAGTTATTGTTTGGTTAAACAAGTAGAAATTAATCTTTTGTAGCTAGCACTAAAATGGCCTTAAGGCTGCCTCCTGCACTTCACACCTGACATTCAAATCCATTGAAGTCAACTGACCCAACTGCTGAATGATCTTTTGTTTAAAGATAGGGAACATACATTTCAAGAATAGATTGTGCCAAAAGCATATTTTACAAAATGTTCCCTGGCAGACTAATGGACTTTAAGATACTAAACAGATCTAAAGTGGAAAACTGAGCGTGAATTCTGCAGTGATGAGACCATGCTCAAGCTGGAGGAGCAATGCCTCATATTCTGTCCAGGTAGCCTCCAATTGATGGTGTGAGCACTGATTTCTGTTACTTCTGGTAATTTCTCACCCCTACTCCTCTCTTTCCTCTGGTGCCCTTCCCCTTCCCTTTCTTCCGTGGTCCACTGCCCTCTCCTACCAGATTTCTTCTTCTTCAGCCTCTTATCTCTTCTACATTGCCCTCACTCCAGCTACCTATTATCTGCCAGCCTACATACCACCGCACCTCACCTCTCTCCCCCCGCCCCCCACCACCAACCTTTCTTATTCTGGCCTCTTCCTTTCCAGTCGTGATGAAGGGTCTCAGCACAAAACGTCAACTGTTTATTCCCCCCCACCCCATAAACGCCAGCTGACTTGCTGGGTGCCTCCAGCACTGTGTGTGTGTGTGTGTGCGTGTGCGTGTGCACGAGAGAGAGAGAGAGAGAGAGAGAGAGACTTACGATTTTCAGCATCTGCATGGAGCAGGCCCTACTGGCCCTTCGAGCCCCACCACCCAGCAACCCACGACAACCCCGAAATAACCCTAACCTAATCACACGACAATTTACAATTAACCTACCCAGTAAGTCTTTGGTCTATGGGGGAAACTGGGGGAAAGCCATGCACTCAACAGGGAGGATTCACAGAAGCTCCTTACAGAGGGATGCTGGAATTGAATTCTGAACTCCAACGCCCTGAGCTGTAATAGCATCACACCAACTGCTTCACTATTCCGGCACATAGCATCTCTTGTGTTTATGATACATGTTGACTTGCAGAGAAATGCCCTTCACCACTTAATTTTCTCTTAATTTCTACCCCTTTACTCCAGTCAACTCCCCTCCCAGAGCCTTCCACTCATCTACACAAGGGCAAAATTACAGTGACCAATTAACCTATTGACCTGTGCATCTCTGAGATGCCAGAGCAGACTGAAGGACGGGAGTAAATCATGCAATCCCAGGGAGAACATGCAAGCCCCTGACAGATATCACCCAAGGTCAGGATTGGGTTACTGCAGCTCTGTTAGCTCTATCCTGAGCTACATCACTAAGCCAACCTGCATCAACATTTAAAAGTCATTCACTCACTTTCTCAAGAGCTTTTATTTCATGTTATTGTTGTTTTCTTACCTCTGCTAAATCTAATCATACTTCAGTCAGTTACTAAAGCAGTCAATGTTATTTTTCAGGAGACAGCAGGGTCAGGTGACTCAACAGCTGGGTGCACAAGAGCTGAACCAACAGTCAGATACAACTAATTTCCTTTTTTGAGTAATTGGCAGTAAAAATCAACCCACATCATAAAACGTTGAAGGAAACTGCAGCTTCCTATTCACTCCTTCCAGTTTAACAAAAATGTACGTTCTGTTCACCTAGAAGACAATCTTACTTTTCATTTATATTTTAGGGTTCCAACATTGGCGATATTAAATAAATAAATATATTGACCATCCTGTTCACATATTATTCATCATTTTTTGTGAAGGTAACAAGTTACTCTACCAGCTTCCCATCAAAGTAGTCAAGCATGATGCTGCTATTAGAAAAAAATCTGGAAAGAAAATGACATGGAGAAATCTTTACAACATTTGGGACAATAGTACATGCTAACTTTTCCAGCAAAGAAAAAAAATGCCCGGAGTATAATTGAAAAGGAGAAAATAACTGAGCTGTACCAACAGAGCATCATGAGAAAATGAGCAGATATATGAGAGGGGCTCATGATAGGTTCATCCACAAGGCAAATGCTCTTTCATTCATAATCATGTAGGGAACTTTACAGATGACAAATCAAGAAAAAATATGCCTGTTTACCATCTGTAAATACTTAAAGCAACTGCAGTAGCATTAAGACTAAATTTTATACTAAATTTAGTCAATAGAAAGGGAACGATAGAGTTGTGCACAGTTTGTTTTAGGAATTTTTGCACAAAGTAAAAATGATTTACCACATCCTAAGGAAAGACTGGCCTCTCTTTCCTTACAGCTCAGAGATTTGCCTCAATTCACCTATTAGGTCAGACAATTATTAAATATTTTAATGAAGTTACATGCAGAGGATTGGTGTAGATTTTTGCAATCATCACGGCAGATATTGTTTGTGTTTCTTACGTCAAGATAAAATAACATGCATCTTTTTAATCTTATTAAACACCCTCCAGAAACACTTTGTTACTGCGAATCCATGGCAAACAGGAAGTGAATTAATCTCCAGATGATGCAAATAAAGTTTCCAAGCACTGGATTATTTGTAACTCATACCAGAAAATGCTGCTCATAAAGTAAGCACATAAAAATGCTAAATATAATGAACTTGGAAAACAATGAACTTCTGGAGAATCACATTATTAAATAAGCACCATCTTCATAATCACATAAATATCTGAAGGAGAGCGCAGTCTTGGCTAGGTAGTTTAGAGCCGACAGCACATGCAATTATGACAAAACTTTAAAACATTTTGCTGGCGAGCTGCACACAGGGAATCTGATCAAGAATAAACCCAAACAAGTCAACTGTGCATCGTTAATATAAATTGTTAATGCAAAATCTCCGACGTATCACTTGTATCTAGTTTGTTTGAATGTGGCCTAATTGAAAGGTCTATAAACCAGACAATGTAATAAAAGAACAAAACCAAACTGACATAAATGGGGTATTTAAGTACGACTTGTATTTGCACACACTCATTTTGAATCTATTTTCTCTACCCTTTATGAATCCTATACCACCTCGACTGCAGCACAAAATATGTAACTACCCAGCCGTGAGCATGGGATCCTTGTTCGAATGCTCCAACTGAGACCCTCTGATTTTGTTTTCCTACAAAGAAGCACCATTCTTGCCCTCAGCACAAGGAAAGGCTTCCTGCTGTGACTACATGTTAACAAACTGTAAACAGAATGGGAAGATTTCCTCTTCATGTGACTTCTAGTGGAATCATAATCTCTAAGGACACACATTTTTTACTAGAAATAGCCAACATAGGAAATCATCCCACTCTGTTTTCAGCATCACAGGAAATCTTAACCTGAATAGAACCAAAGTCTTATTTTAAAAACTGAACACGGTGAAAATGCTCAGCAGGTCAAGGAGAATATTTGGAGTGAAAAATCAGTTACCACTTCAGCTCATTGATATGAAATGTTATCACTGCTCCTTGCATTTGCTTTTATTTCAGAATCTGCGCTTTTTGCTTAAGAGATGGCTATCTACTCATACTAAGCTATCATTGTCTGTTGACAGTGACAAGGACCACAAAATTTTGCTATAGATTTTCTAGCGGAAATAGAAGAAATAGCCTTGCAAACAGAATCTGAACTTTCATTTAAATATTATACAATTCTTAGGGGTCCTGTTGTTTTTTTAAGTGTACACTTTGCTAAACCTTCTCCCAACTTTTCCCATTCTCATACAAAAACTAGAATCCCACAATAGTTCATCTTTCTAAGACCTGACATGATTCTAGCAAGCCTTCTGTTATCTTGATGAACACATATTGATGTATTTCACATATTTGCACAATTATTTTCAGACCCTGCACTACTGGGCTCACTCTGCAACTCAGTGTTCATCTTAATTTTCAAATCTTTTCAAGACCCTCCACTGATGCAGCAACACCTATCCTTCTGCTGGTATATTGAATGTAAATGTTAAATTTCAGCTTGTCCCTCATGTGCCCACTTCGCACTTTCCACAAGATAACACGAGTCAATCAATAAACCTATCAGCCATGGTAATGCCCTTCCCAATGTGAAGTGTTCAAACCTATACATCTTACAATAACAGTAGTTTACCCACTGCCTTGGAGAAATATAATTAAATCATGTACCCTAATGTACCCTGTTTTGTGTTAGTTTGGTGATTGGAATGACATCTTTAAGTACTCTCAAAACTAATAGAAGTTCTAAAATACATCTGCATTTGATTGTGCCTTCCTTCACATCATTTTAAAAGACTGAACATTCATTCAATTTAAACAATTCTCTTTAACCCCACATTCTCTTACCATCCATCAATCTATGCCATCTCTGCACAAGCCATCTCTTTTACCATCAAACTAATTAAAAGCATTTGAAATAAGTGAGCTTGCAAGGTTATTCTTTTAGCTGACAATTTTTTTTTGATAAAATTAAAGAAGCTTTCAAGAAGGAGCTAGATAGATACCCTATGGATAGGGGAATCAAGGGATATGGGGACAAGGCAGGGACTGGGTATTGATAGTGAATGATCAGCCATGATCTCAGAATGGCGGTGCAGACTCGAGGGGCCGAATGGTCTACTTTTGCACCTATTGTCTATTGTCTAAAATAACCACCATACAGTAGTTATTAAAAATCTGCTACAAATAAGTGAAATGGATTTCAAAGAATTCCCAGAATAAAACAGAAAAGAACATAACTAGAGTAATAATATAATGGACAAAAATAAAAATAAGGATTTATGTAAACTAATCCTCTCATTTTCTTTTAAATGCCACCAGTAAAATTTTTTAAAATAGCCCTGCTTTTCAAATACTACTTAACCTGAGCTATCTAATTATAGCCACCTAAAGTTGTAACAATCACTTGTCTCAGGCAGATAACTGTTAGCTCTGACCTTCCTCCAGATGGCAACTAACACATAGTTCTAGATGCGGAGGAAGTTTAAGAAAGCTCAGAGTTTGCAAAGCTGTTTAAATCCAATGCAGCACTGACTTTAAGGTAATCATCAACTGGATTTCACTGAGACAAGAAAATGTCAAGCATTAAACTATATTCGCTCTTCTCCAAGGTCCTGTTTCTCAAATTCATGCAAATACAAGTGTGTGCTACCAAACTGGATTAGACACCTACTTTTGTGACATCAGTGTTCATTGAACAGATATAGATAATTTGGGAAGACTCTCAAACATACAAAGTAATCAGAGTTGACCCTCGTCTGCCTCACAACTTATTTAAGTGACTCATTAAAATCTGTATCTTTGACCAAAGTCTTGGTCATCTCTTCTGTTTTCCAATACCTATTCTATATTTAAAGAAATGCTTAACAGATGCAAATTATTATGGTTTGGATTGTACTGCACATCCTTAGTACTTTTGGAGGTTCTCACCATCTGGGATCCTCATATTGTCAAATTAAAAAGTGTACAATGTTACTATCCAGTCTTGCTGCACATCTTGTAGCACCTTTTCTTTTATGGGATACTACATGAGCCGTTAACCAGAATCCACATTGTCCTGCCCCAATAGGAGTATTCCTCTTTCAATGGATTCAATGTTAACTTGAGGTCAAGATGATACTCTGATGTGAAAAATTCTGCCGTATCTCTTCTTTCTTTATCAGAGTTACTGATATTCAGATTTCATAAAGTAGGTGCCTTCAGTGATGCTCTCTAATCACATTATTCTACAGAATACTTTCAGCAGTGTTTGGTTCTATAGCGGTCTTTATTTTAAGATCATATTTCAGTAACTGGACGTCACTGGCAAAGTCAGCATTCTTGTTCATCCTTAATTGCCTTTGAACTGCTAGTGGGCACAGATTGGTAAAGGTGGTAGATTTCTTTCCTTGAAGAACAATGGTGAATCAGGGGACTTCTGAAATGACAATCCACCTGCTTTGTGGCCATCATTTTCTCTACCATAAATTCCAGATTATTGATTGGAATTGCAATCCAGTAGCAGCATGAAATTTGTTTCTTTAGGCCTCTGGATTACCGTCCTAGGAAACAAAGTTGTACAACCACCATACTCTGAATCATGTTCTCAAGTGTACATAACAGATGTCAGAGAAACACAAAGTTAGACAAATTGTGATTAGAATGGACTGCGGGTGTCCAATATGCTTAGTCGATAGTGTAAATCCACATACTATAAATGTTCACTCCCAAATACTTTGTCCACCAATATTTCTATGAAATCAGTCAAGCAATTGTTAAATAGGCTTTTACTCCACAATCTCCTTAATTTAGGCCATTCTAAATCAGCTTGTTCTTCGCATACTATAAATCTGTTAATTAATAGACATTCCATGAATTACTTTCAATTTAATTAGTTAAATATTAAATTGCTTAACACTTTTCATTGCTCATTTCATATTCTAGCTATTTCTAAAACTGTGCATTAACCATTTGATTAACTATTCTGATAATCAGAAATGCTACAACGATCTGTTTTGGACTTTGAGCTAAGGCATAAAGCTGTGCTAAAACACCACAGGATACAGAAAAGCTAATAGCTTTTGTCTATCTATTTGCACAGTTAACACGTGCAAGTCTAAAGTAAACCAGTATCTCTCAATATGTTACAGGCAATTTATTGGCTTTAGTGTCATTATCAAATTATAAACACTAGGTGGTTGCAAAGTCCAGTCTAAGTTGCACCTTGTTACTGAGAAGAGGAGGCATCGTAGTGTAGCAGGTAGCGTAACGCTCATCAGTGCCACTAATCAGAAGATCAGGGCTCAGATCCTGTGACAACATGGGTCTCTTCTGGATCCATTGGTTTCATCCCACATTCTAAAGGTCCTATCGATTATGGCTAGTAAGTTGTGGGCATGGTATATGTTGGCCCCCAAAGCTTGGTGACACTTGTGGGCTGCTCCTAGCATATCGCAATGGAAACAATGACATGAACAATGCTTTTCAATGTTTGCTTCCATATCCATGTGACAAAAAAATTAAGCTCATATCCTTTAGTGAATCCTCATAAACATACCAAATCATTTGATAATTATAAAATTCTATACCCTCTATAAAAGTACACAAGCAACACTTGTGATAGATTTATAACTCCAAAGAGCACTGTATTTATGAACCTTTATTAACTATTAAAGATAACAATACTAATATGAATATCACTATGGCTGCACCTATTATGAATGGCCCAGATAACCTAAAACTTTACTGAATAGGCTAAAGTTGACAGCAGATCCATGAGGTAGCAGTTCTTTGGAAAGACTCAACAGGCAGGGACTTGCTTCTCCAGAAAGATGAAAAATTAGATAAGATTCTGGAGACATGACAGATTGCAGATGCTGGAATCTAGAGCAACAAACTCCCTTCTCCACTGTCAGACCTGATGCCGGGTTTCAACCTGAAGCGTTGACATTTCCTCCCCCTTTTCCACCCCCATTCCCGATCCTGCTCAATCTCACTGAAGTACTCCAGAAGACTGTTTGCTACCATAATATTCTCATTGGATATCATGGTGCTGTCATAAATATGTATCACATGCACCATAATACACAATGATTACTAATGAATCTAAAATGGGACTTGGGAGAGATGCTTTAGAATGTGGGACCTGTTACCAGTAGAGAACAAGGAGATGGAAATAGATAATTTTCCAAGGAAACAGCAAATTCGTGGGGAGAATAGAATAGAATAATATGTTAATACCATTAGTTGAAAAGTGTAGTCAGATAGAGTACAGACGCCAGTGGATCTACTGGGCGAAATTACCTCTGCATCTCTTGTGAATACACAGAAAATGTAGGTAAAGCGAACAGGCACTTTGTGCACCAAATTAATATATATACTGCATCTACTTTTTTTTTTAAAAAAAGAGATGCAAGAATTCTTGTTACATTGCCTGCTTCGGAACAGCAATAAAATTGAAAACTGCTGACTCAAATGGAAAGAAACATATTCATATCTCACCTTTTACAATCTCAGCAATTGTTCTAGATCATGATACTTCTGAATAATATTAATTGCAAAAGTCCAGAAAATACAGAAGACAATTTACACAAAATAATGCCCTACAAAATGCAGCGCAATATAAAACTACATTATTAGCTACTGTGGTATTAGTTGGGGGTTATTATTGGCCAGTACCCTATGAGAACTCTCCTGAGTTTTAATGCAGATGCCATTTAAGACTTCATTAATAAATTATATTTCCTACCAGAGTACACTTGCCCAGTATAAAGTATAATTCTGCCATAAAATGGAAAATATTCCACTGAGTCAGGTACTGATTTGCTTTGAAGTTAATGTTTGCATTTTCTTCAAGGGATTTAAAACAAAAGAATATTTTCCCAATGGAAACAGTATCTGGACTGAGGTAATTGTTGTCTGCTGAAGACCTGCAGGAAGGAGGTGTTTGTTTATACTGAAGTTGCACCCTGATTTAGTCCTTTACCTTGTGACTGATGAAGGATTATTGTCCTTCACAGGAAAAAGTAATGCTTGTTTGCATTAGGTCTGCACAAGCTTTTTACCAGGTCACCACTAAAAGGCACGTTAGATTAAATAATATGTTTTTTTTTCCACCTATAATCAGCAGACCAGGAGTGAAATGTACAGAAATTAAATTAAGTCATGATGGAGAACAACTACCACTCCAACATTATCAACTTAACATTTCTAATGACATTTCCTTTGCATCTTTATATACTGTGGTCATTGCCTAAAATGTCAACATGGAACTTATGGCAGTTAAGTGCAAAATGATGCTTTTTGGAAAGTTGAAACAGGGCATGCATCATAAATTATTGAACCCTGGCGAGTGCTGTTGAACAGAAACCTAGGGGTACAAGTGCATGGTTTTCTGAAAGTAGTGGCACAGATAGACAGGGTGAAGAACACACAAGCAAAACTTGCCTTTATTGGATGCAACACTGAACACAACAGTTGGGATATCACATTACCACTGTGCAAGATGTTGGTGAGGTATCTCTGTGCAGTTCTGGTTGTCACACCAAAGAATGTTTTAAGCTAGAGATGGTATAGAAAACATTTACAAGGCTGTTGCTGGAACTGATGGGCTTGTGCTCTGGAGACTGGGTCTCTTTTCCCTGGAGTGAAGAGGTTTGTAAAATCATTAGTGGCCTCCCTGGACAAAGTGAGTGGTCACAGACTTTTCCCAGTGTAAGGGATTCTAAACTGAAGACACAAGTTTAAGGCAAGAGGGGCAAGATTTAAAGGGGCAGGATTTTCACAGAGGTTGGTGGGTAAATGGAAGTGCTCAAGACGTTCAAATGACCATTTAGACAGCTTCACGAATAGGAAAGTTTTAAGAGGGAAATGTGCCAAATGCAGGAACACAGGAGTAGCTCAGGAAGACTCCGTGGTCAGTACGGGGAGATTCGGACAAAGGGCTCGTTTGGTGATCAAAATAGAATTCAATGATTCTGTACTAACTTCTGCTGTCCTCTCTCTGGCAGAGAGTTAAGGACAACTTGATTCCATGCCATTTCTATGATAACTGATACAGTAATTTCTCTAAGTGTAGAAACCCACACAGTCTGCCTTAATGATGTGAGATATGTTTGACAAGTTGGTAATTAGATCTCTATCATTTACGTGGACTTCCATGCACACCTACATGGGATCTTAAGTTCTCAATGACACTTTAAGTACTACTTCTCCATTCTGTACTTGTGGCCTAGGAACTCTGAAAAATCAATGGGTTTTGGTTGAGAACATGCAATAAGTGTTTTTTCTACTCACTTTGTAATCTCTTGGCACACTGGGTGTTCAGAATTGAGTTAACCATTTTGACAAGCTGGGGACATGAATGAGGTTGCCTGCCCATGTGAGTCCACGGAACATGAGGCTGGGGATGTTGGCCAGGAAGAGGACATTGGTCTGCTAATCCTACAGGGAGATGTAAAGGATTTTGCAGAGGCAGTATTAGTCACAGCACTCCAGACAGAAGTGTTCCATCCAGGTGGATCAGTTTATCAGCTGACATGCAGTACAGATTTGACATTTCAAAGCCATTTTCTCACGCGGCTGAACACGTATTCACCTACAGGATGGCTGCCAGTTACTGTGATTGAATGGAAATGTTACTAGTTCTTTGCTGATGAGTTGTTTTGGCTTTGTGGATTTCCATTGCTGCTACATGTTGCAGCAGTGCATAGGGTGTGCAGCATGATAGTGCTGATGGATTTGTTGCCGCAATCTTGGAGAGTTCTGCACAAGCTGCTTGCCACACAAACCGTCTGCTGCTAGTCAACTTCATCTTGTAGTCATCATGGGCAGAATGAGCAAAGGACAAATCAAATCAAAGCAAACTTTTTGAAGTAAAGTGGAAAATGATAAATCCTGCTTCTGGAGGCAGGATTACAATATTCATTCTTAGCACGAGGTGATTGAACTCTACTTAGCTATTCACATTGAATATCACAGCTCTCTGTCCCAACTTGGAGACCTCCTGGCCATTCAGACATGTGATGCCACTTCTTCCATACTAAGACACTTCTTCCACTAGTGTGCTTCCACTGTTGTTTTCCAGGTCTTATTCAATTACTTCAATGTTAGTAAGATAGTAGAATGAAATAGCATAAAATGTTTTGAGTACTACTGTCAGAGCAAAGTAAACTGAGTCACACATAAACAAAACAGTAAGCTAATATGAAACTTCACAGTAACTTCACAGAATCTTTCACAGTACCCTCACGAGTGAGCTAGGTGCAGGCTGGGTACTGGTCAGCAAAAAGCTGCCAAGCTGCTCATATTGCAGTCAATGGTTGCAGGTTAAGTGTGCATCACATGGCCAAATACTTCCTTTTCCAGAAAATGTGGGATATCTAATTTTGTTCTCTAAATCCCATTACAGACAGAACTGTGCAAAAGTCTTACGCGTATATACAGTATATATAGCTGGGGTGCTTAAGACTTCTGCACAGTACTGTAGTAATTTTATGTATTACACTGTACAGCTGCCACAAAACAAAAACAAATTTCCTGACAGATGAGGGTGATGATAAACCTAATCCTGATATGTGTCTCTACTGCGGACCGAGTGGTCTGAGAGTAGGGGGAGGGCAGAAGAGTATAATCGTGGTTGGGGAGAGGGGAGTGAGTGGGAAGCACCAGAGAGGCATTCTGTACTGAACAATAAACTGGCCGTTTGGTATCACATGAGCTCAGGTGTCTCAGGGCTGGGTGTGCCTGCAGCCACACCATTCATGCCCTGGCACTCTTTCTCTGCCACCTGTCCCACCCCCACCCCCCCCCCCCCCATGGCACTCCACTCTTGGCATTCCCAACATCCTTTGCTCCTGCCGGATTTACAAACTCTCTCTCCGCTCCATGTTGACAAACATTGTACTGTGCAAAAGTCTTGGGCAACCTAGCTATATAATATACACACTACTGTAATCTACATGTAATTATCTGCAGGAAATAATACAGTGCACCAGAATGCAATAGGAAATTGATGAATTAATTGTAAACTGATTAATACTGATACAGTATAGTCAGAATCAATAATTAAGTTTAATTTTGGAACCATTGTTGTACATTGTATTTGAAGAAAATGAAAGCCCTATTCTTTGTCACTAATATTTTTATCCTTGCACAATTCCTATTGCATTTTTACTGTTGCTAATGTCAGACAGCACCTTTTTATGCAGTTGTCCATTACTGTAGCCCCTTTCTATTATTTCATTTCATTTTTTATTATTTCTATTATTTCTATTTCATTCTTTGTTTTAAATATTCCATTTCCACTTTTTGCTTTAATAATCGTTTAATTGGCTTTGTTCACTTCACCCTCAAAGAATGAGCATAAATATATAAAATTTACAGTATACTATATTGTTGATCAGATAAGATGAATTTCCTAAATCTTTAATCTATAGACTATTCAGTGTTATAAATCTCCCTTTTATTATTTAATCAATACTAGAATAAATTATCTACTATAAATATATATTACCTATTAAATTATCTAAACTTACCTATCTTAAGTTGTAAGTAATTTATATCATAGTCACTACAGCACAGTACAGGCCTTTCAGCCCAAGATGTTGTGCTGACCTTTTAACTGATTCAAAGATCGATATAACCCTTCCTTCCCACATGGCCCTCCATCTTTCATCCATTTGCCTACTAAGAGTCTCTTATGTGCCCCTAATGTATCTGCCTCTATCACCAGCTCTGGCAGCTTGTTCCACACACCTACCACTCCCTGTGTAAAAACCTGCCTGTGACATCCCCTATACATTCCTTTCAACACCTTAAAATCATGACAATCAGCTTAGTTTCTTGACACAAACAAAAGAAAATCTGCTGATGCTGGAAACCCGAGCAACACACACAAAATGCTGGAGGAACCCAGCAGCCCAGGCAGCAACCATAGAAAAAAGTACAGTCAAAATTTCAGGCCAAAACGTTGACCGTACTTTTTTCCATTGACACGGCCTGGCAGCCGGAGTTCCTCCAGCTTTGTGTGTGTGGCCTAGTTTCTTGGTTAATTGAATACTTTGTAAGTTAATTTAATATTTTTCAGTGTTAAAATTACATAACTTCATAAGTGTACATTTATGAAGTGTAAAAATAAAGAATATTTTTTGTTATAGTTTTGTCAGTTGTCAAAGCTAAGACATGTCTGAATCAAATTATTCTTGACATTTGTTGCAGGGCTTGTTCTGGCCCCACCATTCAAAGTCATTCATGTTCAGTAAACAATGACGCACCAATGTGATCACAGTCAGTTTCAGCAAGAAAGCTGGCATGAGATGATCTATCATGGGTAAGAACACACCCAATGATTCGGCAGGCAGCAGAAACATGCAGTGTGCCCTTTCACGGAAACACAGAACCGTAGAACCGGCCCTTTCAGCCTAATTCATCCATACTAAGTATGATGTCAGTCTATACTAATGCCATTTGGCTGTATCCCTCTGTGCTTCTCCTGAGTACCTGTCCAAATGCCTTATAAATGTTTTAAATCCATCACCTCTTCTAGCTGCTCTGCCCAGATATTCACTCCCTTGTCGTGAGAAATGTCCCTTATTCACCTTGAACCTATTCCCTTTAGTTCGAAGCCCTCCTGCTGCAGGAAAAAAGATTCTGACCATCCAATCTCATCTTACAAATAACTGTAGCCCTCCGTTCCGAGCAACATCCTTGTGGATCTCATCTGCACTCTCTTTATTGTTGCTACTCTCTTCCTGTACTGAGAGTGACCAAAATTGCATGATTTTTTAACTGCTCTCTAACCAATTTGTTGTAACGCTTGCTTAGAAATATGGAACAATAAAAGTTTAAGAGGAACCTCTGAATAGGATAGCTGATGTGAGAATAGGAAATGTTTCTAAAGCTATGGAAAAAGCAAGGTCTTGGTGCCTAGTATACATAAACTGACTGTACAATATGAGAACAGTACATGTCTTGGAGACCTTCATGTCAAATCATGTGTTATTAAACTAGAAAAATAAACATTCTATATCACAGCTCTAAGATCTACCATCTTGACCAGTTAAATTTACATTTGCCATTTGAGGAGTTGTCTTTCATTACATCAATCATTAAGCACCAACAAATAAGCTGCCAGTGCAATATTGCTAAGTGGATATATTTCTCTCTTATTTAACAAGGCTCTGTTGCACTAAACCCACATTTACTTCATTCCTAATCAAAAACCCACTTCAAATCAATTCCCTAAAATTTCCATTGCAAGTAAACTGTTTTAAATCTGTTTAAAGAAGTCAGTATTTAGGTAACTAAAAGAAAATTGCAGATCAAGCAGTATTTGTGAAGAGAAGAACAGAACTAATTTTTAGGTCAATGATTTTTTTCTATATTGGAGTAGCATACTAAAACAATACAAATGCTTTTGATCATTAGATTGATACTAGCAAATAGGCTTTGAAAATAACACACAAATAATCTGACCACGAAGTTTACAATTAAACTAACAAATGTTAATAATGAAAAAAACCAGAAAATACCTTGTCCATTCCAGACTGATCATACCAATGACAAAATACATTACCAGAGTTATTACTAAGGTCTCTATAAAGCTTCCTTGTTTGTCTCTTTACAGATAATTTGAGTTTGCAGTCCAGAATTATTGGTGTTTGTTTATTATTGTTACATGTACTAAGATACAGTGAAAAGCCTGTTCATATAGGTTAAATCATTGCACAGAGCATTGAGATTGAACAAGCTAAAAACAGTAGCAGCACAGAATAAAGTGCAACAGCAAGAGATACTGTGCTGTACAGGTGAACAATAAGGTGCAAGATCATGACGAGGCAGATTGCAAGGCTGTCTCCATCTCGTTGTACTAGAGAACCACTAAATTGTCTTATGACAGTGGGGTAGAAAGTAGTATGTGTCTTTAAGCTTTGGTATCTTCTGGAAGAGATAGAAAGAAAGGTATAGGGTGGTTGGGGTCTCTGATTACACTGCCTGCTTTACTGAGACAGTGAGAATTATAGACACAGTTCATTCACAGCAGGCTGGTTTAGAATACAAAACCTACAGCACAACACAGGCTCTTCAGCCCACAATGCTGTGCCAAACATGTAGTTACTTTAGAAATCACCTAAGGTTACCCATAGCCCTCTATTTCTCTAAGCTCCATGTACCTTTCCAGCAGTCTCCTTAAAGACCCCATCGTATCCGCCTCCACCACCGTCACCAGCAGTCCATTCCACTCACTCGCTACTCTCTGCATAACAAAAACTTACCCCTGACATCTCCTCTATACCTACTTCCAAGCACCTTAAAACTGTGCCCTCTCATATTATCCACTTCAGCCCTGGGAAAAAGCCCGTTACTATCCACATGATCAATGCTTATCATGGATATCACGATCCATGATATGCTGTGTTGTGTCCACAACTCTGCAGTTCCTTGCAGTCACGTGCAGAGTAATTGTCAGGCCAGGCCATGATACCTCATGATAGAATGCTTCCTATGGTGCATGAGTAAAAATCTTTAAGGGTCAATGTGGACACACCAAAATTCTTCAGCCTCTTGCAGAAGTACAGGCATTGGTGAGCTTTCTTATCCAAACTAAATCCAAATTAAATCTAAAAATCTCATTAATTCCATAATTGAATCTTATATACATTTTTGAAGATGGACATCTTACTTACACTGAAAGATCTCTTAGCTATATCCTTTTATTACTATAAAGTGCAAAGCAATATAATACAAAAGATTTTCTGTTTTTAACACTAGAATGAATTTCTGGTGCTGATGACACTGAGAATTGATCGACTGTAGAACTTAAAAAGAAACACCTAAATCCAAAACTGACATTCTTTATAATATATTAATCAACCTTTGCTTAATAAAGTTAATTGTGGGTTGGCTCCAATCAAAAACTTGTGCATTCTGAGCATCTTTTGAGTTACAAAACCTGAATGTATCAAATCAAGAATTGCAGGAAGGAAGTTCTCAGCAATCCACAGCTTGAAACAGTTTGTTGCAACAATTACATTAATTAGTCAATATTTCCATGATCCTCCACCCCTCACCAAAACAGCACAAGTTTACAGCAAGTTTTTTTTAAGTGCATTGTTTATAAATAAATACGAAAACTTGGCAGGGAGACAATCCTTAGGGAATGCGTTGCAGGGCTCTTTGAGGTTGACCTTTGCTGTATGGAGTTTGCTAGCAGTTTTCTCAGGGATAATTTGCCACAGGGTAAATGGTCAGCTCAAAAAGCTAAACAGATGGTTAAGTCTTGGACATTTTGTTAGTCCCCTGAGATTTGTCATTGAGAATTCCAGCTGGGCAGAATACCAAAATCATTTTCCCTTTAAAAAATACATTTCATTACTATGTACAATTTATCTTTCTTTCAAAGAAATGTGGAGGCAATCTAATGAAATTCAGATTATCCATTGAGAAATTCAATTATGTGGTTTTCTTCAAATATCCCAATGTCCTCTTGCATCTTTTTATAGAGATTTACAGGAAATCACAAAGATGCATACTTTGTGGAATGCGTATATAATGTGTAATAACTGTTGCCAGATTAAACCACACTGCATTTCTTGACATGCAATTAATCTTCATCTTGGCATTGTGGCTTACTAAGCAAGCAGGTAAATCTTTTTTTAAAATATTGTATTTTTTACTATTACACTAACATCTCAAACAATAACTACATCCAAAACCTAATCGCGGAGTTTTATCAGCATATCACGCACGATGAAAATAAGATCTCAAGGTTAAATTATCTATTTCAGGTGTGACTTTATAATCTCACTGATAATGAATTTCATTTAACCATTAACAACTTTCAATCTGGTCCTGACTGCCCTGCTGTAATCCGATTTATTGATTTTAAGTTAATGATGGGTTATTTAGGCATACTTAGAGAACAAAGTGGGCTAAATGGCCTGTACTGTGCTGTATTGTTCTTTGTTCAAATATTCAGGCTATTTCATGGGCAATTTATGACACAACAGCATCTCTAATGTTACCAAACTGGAAATAACAATAATCCAGGTGCCACAGAATATATCACATTGAAGCTCTATGTTTATGCCTAGTCCAGTTCCCTTTGGAGCAAATGACTACCTTTTTCTGTTCTCCACATGCATCTGCGTCATCCAGGCTTTATGGTACTGCATCTGGATGTTCCCATTCCTATTTGTCTAAAGTCAGTCCATCTCCAAGAAATGCTTTGTTTTGCTGCCCTTGCCCTATTTAAGATGCTCCTGATGACAACAGCCAAAGTCACTGTATGGGTCTTCAATGGAATGCAAAGAATATCCAAGATAGAAGAGACAGCTCCAGCCCTTCAACTACTCCAAGATCAATCTAACCCTTCCCTCCCACATAGCTCTCCATTTTTCAATTACCCATCTGTCCATCGGAGACTCTTAAATGTTCTAATGTATCTCTTAAACGTCACATTGTTTCACCCAAAATTAAAGCAGAATCATTGACAGCAAAAGGCTTAGAGTAACTGTTTTGCATACTGTCAGGACTGAATACAAAACCAAGCATGCTGGATGAGACTTAAGGAAGGAGGCAGTTATAACAAGTTTTGTGGAGATAAGTATAATTATCCCATCTAGAGCAACATAAGTCACAAATTCTGGAAGGTCTTTAAAGTCAAGAAGGAGAAAATGAAAAATAGTGACTATTAAAAGAAAGATCTGGGTAAATACTTGGAAAGAAAACGATTGCAGTCACAGGCACAGCTTCATCAAATCTCTGTGATGACATGAGTCTACATGACTAACATTGCCTTTCCAGAATATGCCACAATTACTCGAGCTCAGTATCATGAAAGCCAAAGTTATCAAGAGTCACTTTTATCCCAGTTAGACAATATTCTGTCAGTTGATCATTCATCCATTATGAAACCCACTGGATTTTTTACCCAACAAAACAGGCAGTCCATCTGCGAGCACAGAGACAATGAAGTGTGCTTCACTTCCTACCCATCAGGGCACTGACTACAGAGTGTCTGGCTGCCTCACAATTCTGAGAAAATCCCTGTACAAGCTTTTCCATCACACTCTTTGCCTTTCAAAATTCATGAAGCATGTACAAATTGAATCTGCTTGTATTAGCTAAAAATTAAACACATGGTTCAGAAAGCTTCTGCTGTTTTGGTGACTTTTTTTAAATGCATTTCACTAAATTGAATAAGTAATAATTTTGTGCAGTATTCAACAAAAAAGATTCACCTTTAGATACATTAATAATTTTTAAGGAAAGAGCTTTAATAGTTATCAGACTCTTACAGCACAAAAGGCGCTATATAATGCAGAGCTCATTCTCTGAAACACGTCTCCAATTAATACCTTCATCCCACTCTTCCCCCATATTCTCAGTTTCCAAGTTTATATCCATTTTCTTTAGTGTAGTTTTACTGATTGTTTCCCATTGGCCTTGCCTTATTATGAAGTTAGGATATCTTGAAGTGATTTATATTAATTCTGAAGTATTGTTTTAATTATTTAACCAAGAAGCGCGAGGGTACAAATTTGTGCACAGCTAGATCATGTACCAAATTCAACTAGTTTTATTTGTACAGATCAGCTAAATAATGGAATAACTCCTGTTCATCTTCAAATGTCTCCAGTAATCTCCTGTGTGAGCAGTTGATGCCTTGGCTAAATGTTTCATTGAAATGATAACAGTCTCTGAAAACATGACACTCTCTCAGTATTGCACTAAAAAGTAGATTCCACAACGGCGCATACAGAGACCTTTTGCATGCCGGAGTGCTTTCTGCTGAAATGCTGACATTCTATAATTATTGTAAGCTGCCTTATCTATAGTTATCTTATTTCCCAGATGCTTTATTAGGGCAAAATGAGACTCTCTTAGTAGATGTGAATACAGCAAAACTGTTTTGTACAGGCAAAACTTGAGATGGTTGTATTTAAAATCCATCATGGTTCCTGTAATCTACCATCCGTGATGATTAGATCCTCAATTTCCATGGAAAGAAAAAATAACACAAGCACTGTGTCTGCTATACAGTTTATCAGCACACCAAAGCCTCAGTTGGACATAAAGGTCAATTTACAGGAGACAGGAAAGCAAAGCATTGAATTAGACCAGTTAAAAAAATCCTTTTTTTTTTCTCCATAGACTCTAGGAAGAATGTTTTGACTATTGACATTAACTCCCATCTGCTACCTCAGTCACAGTTACATCAGGCAGAGCATCACTCCAGGTTTTAGTTACACAGGGCCTCCCATGTAAGGGAGGTGTCCAACTCAGATGTTCTACAGTGATTCCAATCAATGTCAGATAAGAGAGGAATAATTGTCCCATTGGTTTATAAACAAGTGCATTAAAAAGAACTTATCTGATTTTGAAGAGGCCTGCTTGTAGTTGTTTCGGGTTGACATGCATGATTCCAAGTTAAGATTACTGCTCTGAATTTGGTAAACAAGAAGCATTTAGACTCCCAGAAACAGCTCAGCCTCTGATGTGTGTTTACAGGTCATCAATTTATGCAATTCACATCCATATTCCTTTTTTAAAAAAAAATGTTAGCTGATAAGCAGCATAGCCCAGATTCTAACCGAGGGCAAGAGACAACCATTGGGCCAGAACATTGCTGACAAGCTTCTTGATACAAGTGTCCTCCAGACCACATTATTCAACTGGATTTTAATTTAAAAACAGGAATCAACAAGATAGTGACGATTTGGGGTGGCTGAAAAAATGGTGTAAAATTTTTGCTCATACCTCTATAAAAGGGTATCAATCCTTTCCATCAATGGCAAGTATAAAACAGACAAAGATATCATCCCAGCAACAGAAGCAGGGAAAGCTATCTGGGACAGGGGAGCCTTGTACATAATTCTACCTTTTTTCACCCAAGACTGTAAGGTGGACAGGGCTGAATACAATAATTATTGTGCAATGACTATGAAATGAAAGTATATGCATGTAGTTTCTCTCCCTGCACAAACTCAAAACCAATATAAAACCCATATTCGAATGGAAGAAATTCAATAAACACAGTTTAATTTAAGTGAATTGAGTTTAATTAAAATTAAGAATTAATTGTATCAATTCCCAATATAATTTAAAAGTTATATGATGGTCATCCACATTCTTCTGGATAAAATTTGGAAACAATAACCAGAAACCAATCCATTGAAGCTCTATGAACAGCTTTCAGCATCCAATGTCCATGAAATGGAGGAGAGGTGGGTGAGGCAGCATTAACGAAGTAAGGGAAACCCCATTCTGTGAAGGAGAACATCTCTGATGTCCTGGAAAAGAAAGCCTCATCCTGGGAATAGCTGCGACACAGGCGAGGGAACTGAGACAAGGAATAGTAAAGATAGCCGTGGGAACAACAGCAATGCTTGGAAAGGTCTTCTACCATTAAGGAAATCTCTCAGGATGAATTGAAGCTACCATCTGCTTCCAGGCCTTGTTTTTCCAGTTGATAATGGCCTTTTCAACTTTGGTTAGTCTGGTGTGATGACAAGGCTGGCCTGTATGAAGATGTAATAAGAAATCAAGGACGCATTTGAGGAGTTCTTTAAAAATTTTGTTTCGGCAGACACTGAAAGCTCAATGGCCTTCCTTTGTTCTCCTAACAGTGTTAGCCATAGGGAGTAAGGATCATAGATGATCTTGAGAGAACTGAAAACAAGTTTTTTGCCTTAAACTACCAACTTATCTTCTCAGAGAGATGAAGCCTTTTTGTTTACTCTAAAAATACCCTTGTAATTTCATCGACTCTTTGAATACCTTGCCAACTTTCTCTGCTATAAGCAAAAAAAGGCCCTGGCCTAATCACTGTCTCATCAGAACCAGAATTTTCCAGCTTGGGAAACATCCACCTAAACTTAGGTTACTACCTCCCAGAAGATGTAACCTATTGAAAACCTTTGTTAGAATCATAGTTTCTGTACAACCATGAAGTCAAAAATTCAAGATTCAAAGTGCATTTATGATCAAAGAATGTTTGCAGTATACAATCCTGAGATTCATCTTCCCACAGACAGCCAGGAAACAAGTAACCTGTTCAAAGATAAAAAATCAAACACCCAATATGCAAAGAATAAATCATACAAACGGCAAAAAAGAGGGAAAAACAGAATATAAAACATCAAACCACAAAATCATCAAAACAGTCCAGGAACATTCAGTTCAACACAGTTCAGTTCCATATAGCGCTGCGTTGTTTACCACAGAGATAGCACACCCTGAACAATACTGCTTGGTATAGCCGACGTAAAAGAAGTGATCAGAAACACATCATCACATGAACTGCAGAGTCTAATACACAAACCAGGTCAATTAAACCTTGCCCAAGATGCAAGAGTCGGGCACCATACTCTGGCAGCATCAAGCGAGAGGGAGTCCAACAGGCACCTCCCTCCAGGAGCAGTGAGCGAGAGCGAGAGAAAGACTGGTTACATGACATGACCTTCCTCCGGCCAAGGTGAGAGAGTGGCAGAGGCAGAGGGAGAGAGATCGAGATCAAACCCAGGCAGAACGCACTGAACACCCATTTCCATTCTTGTACTTGCTGATTTTCAGTCTTCCAAATGGAGTCAATTGTGGGATCGTCTCCAGGCTTCTCTGCTTCCAGGCCACAAATTTTGCTCAAATCTTCACCAAACACCCCCAGAGAGAGGGAAGCACCAGTTCGCTTAATTGGCTGAAAAAAACACCATCAAAATGTAGATCACAGGCTGTAACAGTAGCAGATCACATTTGAAAGAAGTGAAAAAGTAGTTTTGTGAAGTTTCTGAAGGACATCCCGTTTGGTCGCATTGTTCGCTGGCACCATCTTCCCAAAGTCCCAAATGCACCTAAACTTGAGGAGGACCCTGCTCACTGACTTTGGAAAACACTCTGACTTTGTCAAAAAGCCACATGGGTGGGAGGTGCTGCTCCCTGCATTTCTCCTGAGGTAAGTGCACATTGAAGATCATATCAATACTTCCAGATGGAGATAACCCATAGTGTGATTCAAGGAGTAGCTCTTTGGCTACCAAGAAGATATGAATGAGGAGTCTCATGGCAATGATTTTCCTCGTTAGAGACAATAGAGAGGCCCTCTTTTGCTGAATTGGCTAATTTTCTTGAAGATCGTCACAGTAGCAACAGCTCATTTATGGGAACACAAAGCTGGCGGTACGGAGACATGATCCACTGTTACTGATCTTGGTACACGAAACAGAGAAGGACACCACGGAGGTTCTGGAGCAGGCAAACATGAAGCAGGCACAAGAATTTTTAGAATCGTGGTTCTCTTCTGATAACTGTCAGGAAATGTATTGAAATAGATGCAATCTGCGAATCCCTAATTGCCAAAAATACATGAGCCAATGTAATTCAAAGGTCAATGGAAAGGGTAGCCACTCAAGACCAACACAAGCAAATGATTGGCCTATGTAAATATGAGCACTCCCAGAGAGAAGCAGAAACAGCTGCGCACTGAGGATGTCACTTTGATTGGTCATGAAACCTCTGCGAGGTCATTGCCAAGCTCGGCAAACACTGCAACATCAAGTTAGTAGCACATTTGATCAGTTTTAATAAAAGATCATATGCAATGTTCATTTTTTGAATTTCATTTATCATCGCAAAGTATTAATACAATTTTTAAATAATTAAATGAAACAATACCAAGCCAATTTATTCTAGATTAACAGCACCTAATAGAATTAGCTCACTATTTAAATAATATCTACTACATAGAATGTAAATGAGAAGGAAAGTACTTATCTCGGGTTAGAGACAAAACAGTCTATTCATTATATCTGGTAAACTGTATTGCACTAATTAATATTTCTAAGGTATCATGAGTAAAACATTCCATTTAATTTGTGATACATAATAGATTTCACTAAAATATAATCACTTTAATTTTACAGGGTGTAGCCATTTGACCCTTATTTGTCAGTTGGAAGAAAAATCAGCTCAACCTAATCCCAGTTTCCACTACTATGCCTCAAGCCCTGCAGGTTACAGCTCTTTAAGGACACAACCCAGTACATTTTGTCTGTTGTGGGCTTTACTCCTTTTCCAAGCAGGATTCCTGATTCCAACCACCAGCTGGGTGAAATCATAGTTCCTCATCTCTGTTTGAATCCTTACACTGATTTTTTTTACTCTATGTACACCATTTTTGACCAGAGTCCAGGCATATTTAGTTCAGGTCAATGTTCATTATCTGTAGGCCACCCCAACTCAAAATCGCCCAAGATAGCCACAAAAAGAGGAGTGAGAGACCAGAAACAGATAATATTAACTACCAAGGCCAATCCACAAGCCGTGTTGATTAAACCTTGCCCAAGATCCCGAATTCCGACAGCATCGAGGGTGAGAGAGAGACCATTCGGATGCAGGGACCTTCCTTCAGGAGCCGTGAGCAAGGAGGAGGGAGAGTGTCACTCATAGACACCTTCCTCTGGCAGCAGTGAACAAGAGGCTAGTTCACCCACTTGCCTCGATTATTACAATCTTCCTCAGCACTTTGATCATTGAATTAATTATAGGCTCATGCCCTGCCTCCAGATTTCTTGGGTCTTGAGGCTACATACTTTGCTCAAACCTCACGGAACACCCGCAGAGACAGCAAAGCGCCAGATCACTCAATCAGCCCGAGAAAACACCACTGAAATGTAGATCGCAGGCTCCAATGGTAGCAGCACTATCTTCTTCTGTAAAAACCTGTGAACTACTCCAGTGTTGATGCATGGGCTGGATTTTCATTTCTAGAGTTGCCGGCTTAGTGAGGATGGACAGTTGTCCAGTAACACAGAGGAAGCTTGAAGTAAGTGGAAAATATCTGTTCATGACTTTTTAAACACAGCCACTGCATTACCACATCTTTAGGTTTCCTGACCAAATAATATCAGTGAACAAGAGGATGGCAGACGTGAACTGATTTATCACGATACCCCATTAGTGCAGCTGGAGTCGCTGGAGAGTGACAAAGCTTTAGTGCAGGGAGTCAAAAATAGGCAAAGGTTTTGCATTTTAGTGCCAGTGAAACATTTTAACCAAGCATTGTGGGGCTTGTGAGGGTACTTGGAGGTTTGTATTGGGCAACATTCAGTTGGGGAAAAGATGGTCAGTAGGGGAAAAGATGGTCAGTAACAGAAAAGGTACCTCCTTTTACATTTGGTCTGAGACGACTGATAAAATGGAGTTATTTACTTATTAGGGTGTCATTCTGAGCAGCAATTTGCACTGCTGCTAGAATATTAGTTGGATCACATTTCACCAGCACCTCCTGGATGAGCACTGTGTTCCTCTTGTAGCTCCAAGCAGCTATTATATAATGATGCACAGACTGTCACACACCATGGATATTCTGGAAATCTTGGGTGCTACCCAAGGATGCCTTCAAATCCCAAAAGCATCTTTTTTCTTTCTGGTAGCTTGTTCAAAGAGGCACAGATTAATTAATAACAGCTGTCATTGTTTTAAAAAGAAGATACTGTCCGACTGATCAAACAATCGATGGAGGTAATCAAATGTGGGCAGTGAGATTTATATAGTTACTTTATCTATGTTCAATAAGGCCCTTGCGAACATCCACATGTGGCCTGATCCATAGGATGCAGGGCAATTTGATAAACTGCTTAAGGTTAGGAGGCAGAGTACAATGATTGATTGTAGCCTTTGTGATCAGAGGTCTGAGTTCAATGCTGGACGAAAGGGATCATTGCTAGCAACTTTGCAGTTTGCTCATTACAACAAGGTGGAAGTGAAAGTAGGAGGTAGGATTGGTATTTCACAAAATACAGGAGAACCAGAGGCATTATTTTTGATTAGACCACTGTTTTTACAGAATGATGTTGCTAAGTTGGTAAGACAAGCAGATGACATTTAATCTTTGAAATGTGAGGCAATACACTCTGGAAGAACCAATAAAGCTGAGATGCAGAGAATGAAAGAACAGCGGAGTCTTGCTACAAACACATTACTGGTTAAGACTACATGCATGTTACTCCCTTTTTAAATAGTGCACAGAACACAAGAGCAGGAAGGGTAGTGTACTACCATATAAATCATGTTGGAGGCATGTATGCAACTCCTGTCACCACACTATATGAAGGACATGATTGCACTAGAGAAGGTACAAAGGAATTTCATAAGGGAACTGACTGAGATATAGTGCTTTAGCTTTGGGGAGAGGCTGAATTTGGCATTCCGGGAGTCAAAAGACTTAAAAGAAAGGACTTGACTGGGGTGTACAAAATTAAGAGAGGCATAGGGTGGGGTAAATAGTGAAAAACTTTCCCCAAGGCTGTCTAGAACTAAAGAAGAAGAATTTAAATTTACAGGATCCTTTAAGATTTTTTTTGAAAAGCCAGAGACCGATTGAAATCTGGAACAGACTAGCCTGAGGGGGTGGTGGAGACAGATACATTTAGGTGAGGAGTGTTTAGGAGAGCACTTGAAATGCCGATGGCATAGGCTGCCACAGGTCAAGTAATGGAAAATGAGATTAGATAGGTATTTGATGACCAACACAGACACAATGGGCCACATATATTAAAATGCTTTACATTGCACCACATTATTCAATGGTGTGAGGTGCTGCATCTTCATTGAGCCAGCAAGTCTGGTTGAAGATGTGATTAGATCAGGGAAGATAGAACGCTGCAGGGCAATGTCCTCGTGGCAGCTGCCCAGGAATCCTGCATGCATACCATACGGTGGTTATGCACCAGCCACAAATCAATGCAGAGAATGATAACTTCACTTGAGAATTTGGGGCTGGGCAAACTCATTGCTACGTGCAAGTAGCCAATAATGCACTTTCCCAAGGCAAGAGAGCCGTGGCCAGAATTCTGAACATCGGCTGATTGCCAAAGAGATCACTGGAGAAACAATTCCAAACACTACCTGGCATTTGACACTTGCCTTATCCAAGTGTGGCAACCTAGAAACAACTCTGTAAAATGCTTTCACCACAACTGATGGCAAGAGGAATTGATAGTGTAGTAACCATATACACATCTATGAAAAATCATTTATGAAATGTAGGTATGACAAACATGGAAGCATTCATTGCCCATTACCACCTGTCTTTGTGGTGGTGGGAGGCACTTTCTTGTAATGCCAAGTTTTAGTGAAACTATTCCACATAAAATAGTTGTTAGGGATGAAACAGACTCCATAATAAAGGAACAAAAATATGATGTGTCTCAGGATAGTGTGTGAATCGGAGTGGAACTTACATATTGTGGTATTCCTATGTACCAATTGGCTTTGATGGAGATGATAGAGGTTATGAGTCTGGAAGGTACTGTAAGATTGTCTCAGGCAAATAAGTAAAATCACTTTTATAGTAAATGATTATTTGATAATTGCTTTATTATTGTCAATAGCAGCAAAGAACAGCAAAAAACTGCTTTGCAAGCCATCCACATGAGAATGATCCGGGGAACAAAAGGATTAGTGTATGAGGATCTTTTGATGGCTGTGGGCCTGCATTTGCTTGAGTTTAGAAAAATAAGTGGGGAACTCATTGAAGCCTATCAAATATTGAAAGGCCTAGATAGAGTGGACGTGGAGAGGGTATTTCCGAGAGTTGGGGTGTCTAGAACCAGTGGGCTCTGCTTCAGACTAGAGGGAGGCCCTTCAGAACAGAGATGAGGAAGTATTTCTTTATCCAGTGGGTGGTGAATCTGTGGAATTCATTGCCATAGATAACTGTGGAGGTCAAGTTACTGGGTATATTTTAGGTTCATGATCAGCAAGGGTGTCAAAGGCTGGGAAACACAGGAGAATGGGGTTGAAAGGGATAATAAATCAGCCATGATGCAGATGGGCCAAATGGCCTAAACCTGCTCCAATGACTTAAGGTCATTCAAATCATTTCTTCACATCAGTACCTGGAAGTAGTACAAAAGAAAGGCAATACTAGAATAAAGAACACAGTGTTACAGAGATAGTGTAGTGCAGACAATGAGAGCAAGAGACTATCAGTCACTATTTGATAGCAGGTTTAAACGTTTGCCCTCAGACAGAGGGTGTGTTGAGTTGGGTATCATTTCCTACCAGCTCACCTCCGTTGACCTGCTCTCACGTAGGGCTGTAGCTAGCTGAAGCTATCCAGTGCTCTTCCCATTCATCTTGGTCCTCTCAAGTTCTAAAGTATAAACTGTAGCCTTGTGCACTGGAGGTCCATATTCCTTCAAAGTTGCCACAGTCTGTCAAAGTGAACTCCAGATTTGCCAAAAGAACTCAGTGCCAGTACTGTGACCAAAACCTTCTACCCAGTCAACAAAACTGTTATCAAAATATTTTGATCTCTTTCCCTGTTAAGCTTTCAGCATCCTGAACTACTCACACGTTCTTATACCATCTTTACCACCTAGCTTCACAAGAGCTGATGAAAGATATACATTGGAATTTGACTTGGAGTTTCAAGTGTGGAATTGTGGCTCCTCCAACTATATTTTTACTTGAATCGTGTAAACAAACTAGAAGACAAAAAATTTGAAAAGTACATCACTGTAAGTTTAACACAAGTTCACATTTGTAAGCAGCAAATTATTTTTGCAAAAGATAAAAGTGTCACAACCACTGGTACTCTACTTTCCAGCTTTGAAACATTGTTTCAATCATGAACAATATGGTCCTTGTCAAATTTAAAGCTCCAAAAAGATAAATTTAAGTTCAAGTTTGTTGAATAGGTACCACTGGGACAGCCCAGAATTTCAGAAAAGTTCTTCTAACTTGATGCATCAAATAGTAATGTGATATGTTTCATTGTTTACTGATGCCTACCCTTTCACAACAGCTTTTGTAATTCACAAACTTGTTACGGGCAGAGATCCAGCCTAATATCATAGTTATTCAAGAAGTAAGGAAATATTATGCAAGTCCACAGGAAGTTAGAGGAGACAGTTTTCTGGGCAGGCCTGGTGAATAGTCTGTGTGAAATTCAGCTGACGGGCAAAAGTTCAACCACAAGGGCCAAATCAGTGGCAGTCATTCCCACTGCGGGAAGGGGATTTACTCCATACACTCTAAGTAGTCATTTATCCAGAACTTTCTGTGCTTGATCAACAGGCATGCAGCTTCTCTGCTCTTAAGTTCTAATGTGCTCATTACTACAACTGATTAACTACTTAAGTGACCGTGGGTACATTGTCACAGAGCAGCATCTGTTCCGTTATGTTTCTCAACTGAACTTCTAACCTCGAACAAGATTAAATAACAGAAACACGCACATGATGTTCTTTAACATATTTCCTAATTTTGGCAATAATAGCAGCTGCATTCTTAAAGAATCCATTTTTGTTTAAATGGAACCGATGTTTTCTTACATATTTGAAACAGACGAAGAAAAAAAAATTCCTATGTAAATACAAGGCATTTTCAACGGAATTTTAAATGCTTTGTTCCTTTTTTGAAAACAATTTTTCCACATGAAACACAGCCCAAATATTCGGAAATCTACAAGCCACATGCAATGAAACAGTACCAAGGCCTTAAGTTTTAATGCAAATGACTTGAGTTAATGCACTGAAGATACAACTGTCAAAAAAAAGTGTAAAAAAGCAAATTGTGGAGAGAATAAAAGGGAAATGGATAGGTTAAATGAATAACACATGGACTACGATGTGGGAAAACAAAATTGTTCACTTGAGCAGGAGATATATGAAAACCTATTGTCTAAAACATGAAGGATTACAGTGCTCTGAAATAGAGATACAGGTATTACTTGTTTTACAAACTTCAGTGCAGATCAATGGGAGTAAGCAGGGTAAATGGTTCAGCATAGACTAGATGGACCAAAGGGCCTGTTTCTGTGTTGTAATTTTCTACAACTCCTCAAGATGAGCTTTTAATTAAAGCTTGCAGAGTGGAATTATTTAGTATTTGTGTAATTGAATAAAAAAGGTAACATATGCTTTAGTTCTATTGGGCAATGGCAAAATCACTTCTGGAGCACTGTGTATACAGGTGTTTTCCTTGTTTAAGTAAGACTGCAAATGCAATGGAAGTACTTAAGGCAAGGCTTACTCAACTAATGCCTCCAATGATGAGTTATACTAGGTTAACAGGTTGGAGAATCTGGCTGGCATCCATGGAGATTTTAAATGATCAAGAGGTGACCTCATTGGAATATTCAAGACTGAGGCATCTTCATATAGTGGATGTGGAGAGAATGCTTCTCTGTTAATTGAACCTAAAACTAGGGAATTACTCTTAAATAAGTAATCCATTATTTTCAAAGACTCAAAATTACAATGCTTTGGAATTTTCTTCCTCAATGGGCAGTGGAATCCAAGTCCTTGAATATTTCAAATGCACAGGCTGATAGATACATTATAAACAAGGGGTGGGTGTGATTGAAGCAAGCAGACAGCAAAGCAGGCATTAAGTTCACAATCAGATTAATTACAATGTTGTGAAAAATACAGAACAAGCTTCAAATGGCCTGCTCCAAATATTCATGTTTGTAACATGTTCTCATTAATATGATTTGTTGTATCAAAAAGAAAATTGCTATCATTTCCTGCTTGAGACTCTTATCATTGATCTGAAATTCCAAAGCAACATTATTGATTTAAGCTTTGCGTCATAATTGGGCATAGAATCCTGTATTTTAGAGAATGGCTCACTGTGGGTAAATAGCTTCCAAGCTGTCAGAACTGGAATGAAAAATCAAAACAATGCTTTTGGAGATATTGTTGGTAAGATTGATCTTTGTCATTTATTTCACAAGAGTCCAATGTCAGATTTTTAAATAGTGTGTCAGACAGAAACCAAGATTAAAATTACTTTTGTACAACATACTCATTTTGCAAAGCTTGCAATCAAAATGTAATTATTCTTTTAAAATTAATACAATCTTGGTCATGATGAAATGCTTGAATATATTGGATCAGCTGACAAATAGAAAAGTTGTATCAAACCTCCTTAGAAAATTCTGGAGAACTATTCCATCATCACCAATAAAGTGAAATCTTTCTCTGGAATTAGCTATCCAGAAAGTGAAACAAAATAACTTCCTATAAGAACCTTGACCAGAATGGACCTCTAAGCTGCTATGTTTGACAGTCTGCTTGGAGATGTTACCATTACGTATTACCATTTGGAAGTAAAATACAACTACAAATATTATATTGAAACTATTTTGAGAACATTGTATTCTTCATTTTAAAAAAAATCTCTGCTGATTGAAGTTGCCTCCTATTCCAAACAACTCCTAAAAAAATGAGGATTTTCTTTCTATTCTGTCTTGAGGTGCAGGACAATCCAGACGGTCAAAGATTACTTACATTCACACCCTCTCTCATATGAGTAACTGGTCTGGAGAAATAAATTAGTAGCAAAATTTGTGAATTTCCCTAAAATGTGCACTGACCTAACACAGAAATAGTGAGAACAGTAAAATTCCTAACATCACTGAGAACTTTTTTTAAATTACAAAAGAATTCAAAGGAGATGGCTGATCCACTTCCTTCTGAGCCAAGGACAAGGAGACCCTTGATAATACTGAGTCCAACTCATTCACACGGGCCTTTTACGTAGGTAAACGTGTAAAGGCACAGCATATTTACTCATCAAATTTTAAAAACAGGAAACTAGCTAAACTACAAAAGATCTCATTGTCACAACACATGATGACTTGATATTATCATAACTTATTGTGATCTGCCTGCGTAAGGAAGATTATTTTTAAAATGCACCACAATAAAATATTTTTAAACAATGTGTCACTTCCTCAACAGGAAAAACTGTACTCTTATACCTTTAGTCCTGCCAGTCAAATGATCATAGTAACAATCATGATTGTCATGTTAACCAAATAAAATTAGACATAGACGTTGCATAGCGAGTAAAAGAAAAGACTGAAATTAAGCCATTAAAATAACTCTTACAAATCAAATTCAGGTTCTTCTTCAAAACTATATTTTTTGCCAAAAGGAATCAAGAACAGTAAACTTCAGAAGTTTTGGTCTGGTCTGCCTTGCACAACTCTCTCATTAGGTAAGTTCTTACATTCAATGGTCAAAGTTCAAAATAAAATTTATTACCAGAGTACATATATGTCACCACATACAACCTGAGACTCATTTTTCTGTGGACATACTTAGCAAATCTATAGAACAGTAACTGTAAATAGGATCTGTAACATGTAAACATTAGGAACTGTAAACAATCTGTGCAAATGCAGATAATAAATGAACAGCAATAAATAATGAGCATGAGATAACAAGATAAAAGAGTCCATAAATGAGTGTTGTTATCCCCTGATTGCTGAGGGGTAGTAACTGTTCTTGAACCTGGTGGTGCGAGTCCTGAGGCACTTGTACCTTTGCTGCAGTAGTCGCAATGTATACAAGGTTCAAGATAGCACACTTCAATCGGTGCTGTTTCACATCTCTGCTGACCCAAAGTTCCATCCTAACATCCAGCACTGTGTGAATTTACACATTCTCCCAGTGACTGTGATTCAGTTTCTGAAGGTGATGGTTAATTAGCCCTGCAATGACTTCTAATGAGGCTGGATAGTGGTGAATTGGGGGCAATTAATGGGCACATGTAAGAAGTTGCAAAAGGAAATCAGTAGAATGGTAGGGATCGATTGTTTTGAGAGCCAATCCATCTCTCAAAATGGATTTGAGAGGCTTTTTATGTCATAGGGAAAAATTAAACTGAGAACAAAAGGGTTAACAGCAACCAGTGAGAATAGATGATCAGAATGTAGGATGTAAATAAAATTGTAACCAATTGCAATTTCCAGAAAGTTTTTGATGAGGTGCCACGTGAAAAGGAGTTCAAAAGAAGAGTTCATAGCACTGGCCATTACAGGATAGAGAGGACGCACTAAAAATCGAAAACATTCAGGGTCAATGGTCCATTTCCAGATGGCAAGTTGCATCCAGCAGTGCCACAAAATTCATTCACTTGTGTTTTCAACTATTTAAAGTTATTAACATGAAAGAACTAGATGAATTAGTTAACTGATGAGAAAGATACAAGGGAAATCAAGCTACGACAATAGAAGTCTACAATGCGACATAGATAACGTAATGAGAGGTTAAGTTGCAGATGGGATGTAAAGAATGTAGGAAAAACAGAAGTAGAAGAATACAAGTTAAATTGAGCGAGATGGTAGAACATGCATGCAAAGATCTGGAACTCCTCATACATAATGACAGGAGATTAGCAAGCAAGTACAGCAAGTAATTAGAACATTGGCCTTTATTGCAAGAGGCAAACATGGATGCAAACAAGCCTTGCTACTTTACAAGATGTTATTTACATGTCCTAATGCTATTAAAACACACTGCTGGAAAATGTGAAAGTATTCCAGCAAAATTCACACATGGGGAAAATTCCTGTTCATGAATTTAGTCCAGCCTTATGTTTCACACTTACAAAACCCAATTTTTGTTTTTGGTGAAAATACATAAGGTATACAAATAATAATGCATTTAAAACCCCACACACCTGCATCCAGAAACATCAGTGCCCCTTGTGATTTTTCTCAGCAATATAGTATAGTACTTAAAAATTAGACCAAAAATTTTCTGCACTTCAGATTCCAAAAACCACAAAGCCTTTGTCTTGCAAGTAGAGAATACTAAACAAAGATTCCAAAACTGAATGTACACATTTTCAAGCAAATGTTACATATGATTATTTTACTATCTTTGTTGGTAGAAGAGAGTTTGTTTAAATCTGAAACTGTTATTTACAGGAAGAAACTTCAGAAAACTATTGATTGACTGTTTTCAGTGAATGCAATAATCTCTTTATTTTGAACAGTCTGCAAATTACACTGCCTTAAGGCATGATATTGTAAAAAGTACATCATGTAAGGAAAAGAACAAGTCAATAATAAGGCTCCCAAACATGCAAGACCCAATGCATTTGAGTTTAAATGCAAGGATGACTACAGTAAATCAAAGGGTAGCTATCTGGATATTCAGGTGAAAACGTGTTACCTATGGCTCTGCACAGCATGGATACACTGAGGACTTCTTTTACCTTTTCTGGCCCTACTGCTTCAAATCAGCAATCTGGGATTCTACAGCAAGGGTCTGGTACCATAGTGAGCAGCTGCTGGAATTTTCAGACACTTGTTGCCTCCTGCTAGTAGTGTAAAGGACAAGTTCACAAATCCAATTGGGAATGATTTTCATGTTGCAATAGTTAGGTTAAGTTTTATGCAAAGCCTTGTGTCAGGATGTTGTTGTGTTTCTCCAAACTCAAGACTAAATTCAGTATATCTGGCAGGTTCCCCAATGCAACAGTCGTGTATTTATATTTGCCATCCATCTCGCAGTCCTGAACCAAACCCAAAGCAACAGAACACACAACATGGCCACATTTCGTGACCTTATCTAACCCTCTACAAATTATACATGAGCCATTTCCCCGAAATGATTGCTTGTTTCTCACCACTCAAGTATACGGCAAACCACAGCTCAAACACCACCTACAAAAAATACCACTGACGCCATCATTGTTGGCAGCATCTCAGATGCTGAAGAGGAGGCATTCAGGAGTGACACTGGTCAGCTGGTTGAGTGGTGTCACACTGACATCCCATTCAGCATCAGCAAGACTCAGAAACTAATTGTGAACATCAGGAAGGGAAAGTCAGTGTTGTGTATTTAACATTTCAGAAGTACTGAGAAAGTTTTAAATGAACCTGCGGTGACTACCTACATGCTGAAGCACAGTGAGACGTTCAAATTTTTTTTTAAAAATGCAGCTCACTTTCTTTGCAAGAGGCGAAGACTAAAGCTTTGAGTAAGCATACTTCATTTGTTTAATTAATTCATTATGGGTTACATGTAAAAATACATGTACTGCATACGTCACAACAGTATGTGATACACGCGCACCTCGCTGAAAGTAAAAACAAAACTAACACCCATTCTTCTTGCCTCGCAACATCTTCTTGGAATTAATTCTATGTTTTGGGATTACAAAACATAACAGTCAGGAAATGCACACCAGTCGTCAGTGAGTGGTCAGCGGTGGAAAGGGCGAGTAGCTTTATGTTCCTGGGGATTAACATCTCAAAGGGTCTACCCTTAGCCCAACACAATAATGTCAGCTGTTCCTCTGGAGTAACGAGCTGTTTGAAGAGATCTAGCAAATCTCTAAAGAAATACGATGGAGAACATTCTGACAGGTTGCATCATAGCATGGTATAGAACCACCAATGTACAGGATCGCAGGAGGCCGCAGAGGGTTGTAGATTCAGCCAGTTCAATCACCAGCACAACTCAGCTGCCACCGAGGACCTCTTCAAGAGGCAGTGCCTCAAGAAGGAAGCATCCATCATTAAAGACCCTCACCATCCATACCCTCTTGTTACTAATGCCATTGGGGAGGAGGTTCAGGAGTCTGAAGATCCGCACTCAAGGCTTCTTCTCCTCCACCACCAGGTTCCTGAACAGTCTATGTCCACTAATGCTACCTTGTTATTTGCCTTGTTCACTAGTTATTTTTGTCTTATTTACTTATTTTTTATATTTTGCACTGCACTGCTCCAACAGAACTACAGCGGACTCCGGCTAATTGGGCCATCAATTAATTGGAGCAGCCACTTATTTGGGACATCTGTTTAAAAACAAAAGTTAATTGTGAAATTAGGTGAGTTCCCTTTGTTTATTCGGGACACTATGCTACTCGATTGGGACAGGAAGTTTCTAACCAGCATCAGGCACATGCACTCTTGTGGCCGTTAAACACTACACCTTGATAAGAGCGAACAGTTTTTAAATACCATCCGTTGCATGATTGCGTTCAAAAATCAGTGTTTTTTTGTCACAGATAGTTGGCAAGAAATTGGCAGGATGCAAGATTTGGAGGATGCAGTCGTCGAAAGTATCATATGAAAGCAGCCCATTATCTGTACTAGGTGTCTGTGCTGATTTACAGGCGATCACGAGAACATTGCAGCAAACACTGCATGAATTCCTGAGTTGATAACTTTTTGGAACTACAGTTTTTTAGTACCATAGTAGTACTGTTAATATTCTAATTTGTTATGTATTTAATTTAAATACATAATTTGTTACTCAATTATAATGTAGCTTTAATACCTATTTTTAAAAACTATTTCCATGAACCTTGGCTAATTGAGCCAAAATGTAGTGGTCCTGATGTATCCCAATTAACTGAAATTCAGTGTACAAATTTCATGACATATGTCAGTGCTAATAAACCAGGTTGACCCTAATGCTTCATAGTCACAGTTGTCCTGTGTCTCACTACATGCAGATCACCTGGCTGCAAATTTGAGATCAGAGACAGCCCATTGTCATTCTCTTGTTTTGACACCTAGCGGTCTGGCTAGGTGTCAAATCTTAGGGATTTGAAAGGGAAAATATACAAAGCTGTAGAACAGGGAGATCTTGTTGCAAGATGTAATCCAAAGGCCTATCCTAGTAATACAGTTAAAAGGGATGAATTTACAACAACGTACCCAGGTTCTTGGCGACCAACTTCTAGTATTGACATTCCGAAGCATTTGTTCTCATTGCCTAGAAGCATGCCATCAGGAGGGCTTCATGGACAGCTTTCCTTCAGTGCAATGTGGGAACATCCTGGATTCCAAGGTTCACCCTAAACTCTTTAAATGCTTCACAGGTCAGATTCACTTTCTATATGACCAATATCACTAGCTCCGACCTCTGGCAGTTCAGCTTTTTAAAGGCTCAAACTATTGTTAAGTGGAGTGAATACTAACATTGTTGTTCTGCAATATATAGTTTCACAATGCAGAAACTGTTTAAATAAATGGGCAGCATGAGCTGTAAAATATTTGTCACAGGTCCAGCGTCCCTTCTCAGGGTCAATCAAACTATGTTGCAAGGTCTACATTACATTATTGTGAATTAATTTGAATATCTGATTCATACAGCATTTCTACAAATAATTCGGCAAGTGTTGTGTTTGGGCAGGGCTTGCTTTGCTTAATGGTGTTAAGCATTTAACCAAGCTCAAGGAACAAAAAATGCTTACTTCAAAAATATATTAGCTAAATGATGAAACATAGATTAGTTTTAAAACTGCAAAGTGGTTCCTTTAAGTGCAGGAAGTGTCCCATTCAATCAATGGTTAAAAATAATTTCCTTTTGAAAAATAACATACCAAACCTAATGTTTATAACACACCAAGACTCAAAGTGACAGTAATCAACAGGGGAAAAAATAATGACGTTTGGGGAAATTGAACAAGACCTGCCCAATTCTTTGCTTCTATCTAGCTCTACACAATGAAATTCAATGCAAAAAGCTGCAGGAATCAGATACCAATCTTTTCTACCCAGAAGCTTGAATAATTAAACATGGTAGGCTCCTGAATATTGTTGTCTAGATCCTTGGAAGGAAACACCCTAAACATTCTGCAAATCAAAGTAAAATGCTGACTTCACATATTTAATTACCAGAGGTTACAGTCAGGACACTCACTACTCGTATCAAAAGATCCTACGTAAAAATTCAATTATCAAAACATGTCTATCAAAACATCAGAATAGTTTTTACAGTCATAATGCACAAGGTTTCCCACGTCAGATGCAAGCCACTATAAAAATGCAAATAAGCTTCAATTCATAAGTTATTTTCTATTTTCCTTTTACTTAAAACAAATCACAATTTTACATTTAAAACAGCCAAGGGAAATGGTGCTGACTGATATTTATGCACAAACGTTACAGCAACCTCAGATCTACAGTCAAGTTCAAATATCTAAAAGTCACTTCAAATTGCACTTTCTGTTCTTTGACAGTTCCTCAATGTCAAGCAAAGCTTGCTTCCACAATGATGCTGTGGGTTCTGAGGTGACCAATGAGTGCTGAGCAGATTCTGCAACAGGTGGGAGATGGCTTGGTGGGTTTGGTGGCTGTGGGGAAGGTGATGTTTGACATTAAAGAAAGGCTGCAGTTTGTTATTTTTTTTTGCTTTCAGCCTCCAAGTGCTCTCAGAGAGGCTCAATCTGCTCTAGTCTCTCCTTGCATGCTTCACCATAAGTTGAATGCAATCAGGCAGGAGACTCTCATGAGTCAGTTAGGGATATTAACTAAACATTTTTATTTACAATCTCAGGTGCTAAAAATGTACAACTGCTAATGTAGTGTTCTGTTCCTTCAGGATTTTAATGCAACAGATTTTAAGTGCTTAATTTGCAGAGAATTTTGTTGTTTATTCACTCTCTCGTACTCTAATTTATATTTCAGCCCATTGTTAATTTGAGGTATTAAGTAAAGAAACTTTTTGATTGCTGCATCAATAATACTATAATAGATAAAGCTAATATTTGCATTGTTATTATGCTTTCAGTTTCAAATTAAGTTTTGTTATTATACTCTAAACTTGGAAACTACAACTATTTGCCTCTCATTTCCAACTCCCTTCTTTTTCTGTGGGATGTTTCAGAATATTGGAATTGTCACATGTGAGAAGCTTGTCTTGCATACTGTTCATACAAATCAAATCATTACATTGAGGTAGAAGAGTATAGCACAGGAAGAAGCCTTTCACCCCAACGTGTCTTCATCAACCATGATGCTAATCTAATTAATCCCATCTGCCTGCTCATGATCAATATTTCTCTATTCACAATCAGTTTTAAATGGCTCTTAAATGTTGTTATCATATCCGCTTCTACCACACCCCCCCCCAGCAGTGTGTTCCAGGCACTTAAAAAAAAAGCAAATTCTCCCCCTAACCTTAAAGTAATTTTTAAAACATAAATTGAACTATTAAATGGTTTAATTCGTGAAATAAATATCACACTATCATGACCAGTAGCCTCTATTAAGCCTAGTATTTCCAGATATTTTTAATCTTTATTGTTAATATGTTTCAATTATTAATTTCATTAATGGAACACGCAAGTGTGCTTATTAGTAAAATCTATCACAGAAATACAATCACTTATGGTCATTATCACAGAAACTGTAAAGTAACTTCAAGTGGTAAAGAGGAATATGGCATTATTGATTTACTGGCAAATATTTGCAAGGTAGAAGTCCAAATTTTGGTCATAGTTACCCATAAGCCACAGTGTAGGAAAATCTATGAGTGTTGTTGTCTTGGAGTAGAGACAACTCAATCATAAATTGTACTATTTTTAGCAAAATTCTACATCCTGAACAGGTCCAAATTGAGCAGGCAACACAATAATGTAACTTAAGAGAGTTTCATAACATTGTTCTTCAAAGATGCACAATATATAACAACTGCCAGCACTCCCATCATCACATTATATGTCCCACATTCACGGGCTTACAACTGTGAACAAATTTGCAATTTCAGCTGCCTCATAATAATAAAAAGCAAAGATCCATAATAACACATTCTTAAATCCATGTCTCCTAACAGGGAAGCACAAGCACATTACTCTTTACAAATGAACTTTTTCAACTATTCTGTATGTGCCAAGTAAGCACAAGATAAAATTGACCAGGAGACAAAGGACAGTAGACATGGTCTCAGATATCTATCAGACAGGCTGGACCATACTAATACAGGACAAATTATTAAGTCCTTACTAAAAAAATATGGACTGGATCACTGATGTCACAAGTGCTCCAGCAAAGACAGAAATGTGCAACAGGAACTACCAAAACAAAATAGTTTTGTCCTAGTCCTTTACCCTTCATTCATATTTAGACATGGAAACAATGAAAAATATCACTACATACTCTAAAAGAAAAATTAAAACTATTAACGCAAGGAGCTAAGGGGTCAAGATAATTAATCACACGGGTCGATTAAGCCGGGGCTTTAAATTAGCTACAGCTCGGTGCCCTCATAATGGAAAAGCAGTACGCTCATACAGCAAAAGTTGAGAAAAGTCTTGTCATCTTCACTATTTGTTTTAAAATGCTCCACAAACCCCCGCTCTCGGATCTCTCGCACACCTATATTTGATCGAACTCCCGAATTCTTTTCTGTTTGTGATTTTAGAGAATTTACTTGATTAAATACAAACACTACAAGTAAAAATGATATAAAATTAGGGTATTATAAATTTAAGTTCAGCCATTTCATGTCCCGATAGAAAACCGTGCTGTAACAAATCACACAGGTTACCACCGCACCTGCAGCACATCTGCACGAATTTCGTTCACCTGGACTTGCTCGCTCGTGTTTCTCGTCCGAAGAGCAGGTTCAACGATTTAATTGTGAATTAGCGAGTAGCTGTGTGTAACGAATTTATATTAGCAATGAAACGGGTGCATTTTAACTTGTTCGGGTGTCACGATTGTGAATTGTTAAACGAAGAAATGTTCCACACTTCCAATTTATGTTACATGAACTGTAGTATCACTCAGAAAGTTTGTATGAAATACTGTTTGCAGTATTTATGTTGCTCCCCACAACACATCCTCCCCATCCTTTAGGGAATTTCTTCAGGCAACGGAACGAGCTTATCCCTGTCTAGTGACACATCGATGCATAGATCTACTGTACTCGAAATGTGTACTATATGCTGATTTAGCAGATGTCACTCACATCCCAAACAAAACTAAAAAGAACTAATTTCTAAACACGTTTCATCGAAAATATTTAACCTGAACCTTCGGTTAGTTTAGACACAATAATGCCATATCCCATTAACACGTGTAAAAAGAAACGAAAAAGCAACAATTTAGGCAAAAAACGCTATCTTTCCAAAGTTTTCCTGGACTTTGTTTTATTTCTAGGCATTTACCTCTGCATCGCGGCAGTGTTTTTCCTCATCGTAGGCTGATCTGTCTGCTCTTTGGGGCCATTATTTGAAGTAAGGATGTTCAGAACGCGAACCTATTAGAAATCGCGTCCTTCAAACTGTAACACAGCATCTGCAGTATACTTTGTGTAACCAACTAGTGCATTAGCGCAAAAAGAGGAGCGCGATTCTGGACCAAACTTCCGAAGTTATTCGCACGGGGCAGCTCTTGTATGAAAATGTTGCAAACTATTTTTAAACAATTGTGCACCGGCGTATTAAAATTACGTAGATGTGTCCTCCCCCCCCCCCCCACCCCCAAATTCTTCATACGGAACTGCAGGCAGTTAATAAAACCGCAATGGAGTCTACTGTCATTTATGTCGTGGTCAATTTTATCCTACTTCTTCAATATTATGGGGCATAATAATCTATTTTGGTACCAAAGAGCTGCGCGTTTAACAAAGGAAACAAATTGGCTGCAGTTAAACAAGAATGCAAGTACAGATATTCACTTCTAATGCACTGATCTTTAAGACGAAGATCAGTTAGCTTTTCATGTCAATTATCAGAGATCCCTTAATTCTCAAAGAGCCGTTTATTTCTTTATCTGTAAAAATTCAATTCCAAAGTGCAACCGTTTGAAGTTTAGGAACTGTCCAAAGAGAAAGTAAATCTTAATCGGGGTTAAATTGTTTGAGAATAGCATCGCCGAATCTCATTTTAACGCCAATAGTGGATGGTCAAGTATTCCGCTGTTATAATACAATTGCCTCATCATTCATGACGCTATACGCGTTGCAACTTGTTTCAACTTGCGCTGAAGAGCAGCATTCAGGAGCAATTGCTGAGTTCGGTCCATTTCGCATAATACGAATACAATATTAATCAACTGCTGTCGGGGCTCTGAAAGCGTTGGGGATTGGCATGTATGCAAGGACACAATTGCATAAAAGACCAAGCTGTTTCTTACTATCAAAACGTTTAGAAATCTCAGCTGGTAATTTCCCCACATATTAATTAACAAAGATTTATTTTGAACTAGCTGGAAAGTAAGAAGAAACAGCGGTAACTTGAAGGCAGTTTTCTTCACACATTCAAAGTTTAAAATTAGTTGTTTTCTGCGAATAACGTTCCATAAAGTCCTTATATGTAACATATATGGTGCTGTTTTTGAATTAAGAATGTCTAGTTTATACTGTCATAAACACTAGTTAGTTATGATATAGTTGTGACTTTTAATGAGAACCAAATATATCCTCCCAATCTTGTTCCTGGACCCAACTCTAATCTATGACTGTATTTCTCAAAGGTAAACTTGTAATCAGCTTTTAGATGTATTAGACTGACCACTCTGTCTCAAAATCAGAATGTCTCTTCTGGTTTAAAGTTAAAGAAATCTTTTCTGCTCAAAAATTAACTGAGAACAAACGGGCTCAGTCAAACTCTAAAGCAGCGCAGATATCCTATCGCGGAGACGGGGTGGTGGGGGGGGGGGGGGTCGGTGGTCACTGCAAATCATAAGCTGGAGGCAATGTTACCGTTGAAAAGTTCAATACTCTCAAGAGCAGTTTGCCATTTTCTCAATGTCAGTCTTTCCTAATTGCTGGATGAAATAGCTCTCAGCAAAGCAACAGAACTTCCAGCAGCATCCACCAATGCATTACGGCTAAGGGGAGGGGAATCACTACCCGAAATGGAATACCATCACCATGTTTCCATCCTCACACCGTAAAAACAGGTAAGCAATGACATCTATTTTTACGGGCGATGTCTGTATTTTTTCTTCCTAATTAATATCCAACTTTCATCAAAGTTGACTCTAAAAGTAGAGCCGACTAACGCCCGTGTCCATGTGACTGGCTGTCAAATCCAATACCGGGCAGAGCAAAGGATGCGATCGCAGCAAGTGACAACCCGTCTTCGAAGTTCAGGGTTCAAAGTTCAAAGTAAATATATTATTGAATTACATCGATGTCACGGATTCGTTTTATTGCGGGCATACTCAGAAAATCCAATAGGATCAATGAAAGACCGCACCCAACTTGACCGACAAACAACCAATGTGCAAAAGGCAACAAACTGCAAATACAAAGAAAATAATAATAATAAACAAACAATACATATTGATAACGTGAGATAAGTCTTTAAAAGCGAGTCCATGGGTTGTGGGAACAGTTCAGTGATGGGGCGAGTGAAATTGAGTGAAGTTAACTTGCTTTGAAGGAAAACACTTTTTCTTCTTGCAAATAGTAAGTGGGTACATTATAGATCTGCAAAGGGAGTCCGCAAATATCTCCAAAATGGAATAGATAATAGCCACACGAGAGTCTCTGATTGCAACATAGGCTTAGACTTCATGCCCTCTTTCAACTGGTGCCCAGTGGAAGTTGTCCTCGGCTTGGCAGAGGTCAATCCCGCAGTTGAGGCCCCGAGCGCCTGTTGCCACCGTGTGGAAAACACACCGAATAAAAGATAACGCAAACAGCGCACGCAAATCAAACATGCGAAGGGGGTGGGGGGAGATAGAGAGAGAGAAACAAACTATTCAAATAATTCGGTCACTTTTGCAACTGCGTGTGGATCTTGGTTGGAGCGGACTATCTTTTGCCCTTGGCAAAGGGGTTGAGGGACGAGCTGGCAATATTGAGAGACAGGTAGCAGCTGACAAGTGAGAGGCAGTCAGCTGCCCGCGACCTGTTCACCTCGACAAAACTATTCGACCCAGCACAATCGCAAAAATTCTGGTCGCAGTATCGTTGTATTCTCTCCACTGTGATTTTATGTCCAGTTCCGCAGACACTCGCCAGCAAATCATGCTCTGGAACTTGTCAGAAATGAATTAATCATTATTGATCATTAGCGACCTAATATCTTACCTTTTCTTTTCCTTCTCGGCTGTCATGGTTTTGGCGATTCGCGTTTATAGAGAAGCAGAGGACGAAGTGCTGGTGATAATCGAAGTTCAAACTCGCAATGCCCTAAAGAAGGCAGAATTCATACTTCTGTTTCCTCAGCGACTTTCTTTCACTTTCTCTCCCCCTCCTTCACACACGCAGAGCCGAAGTTGGTCGTTGTTTTTATTTGTGGGACTTTTGCTTTTTTTTCTTCTTCTTTCCTTGTCAGCCTCTTGGCGCGCGAGTGTGAAAGTAATACTGCGTCTATAGTTGAGTCAAGTGGTTGAGGGTGCTGGGGAGACGGGATATGGAGCCGACCGTACAGTCTCAGGACACTGCTGAGGATTGTACAGCCACTCCGAGGCGAAGACTAATTATAAAGAGAGCAGCCAAAGAGGAAAACCTTGCTTTTTGAACGTCCACCCGGCGGGAGGCTTTTGCTTCGGAGGCTGTGGCGTTTTTTTTTCTCCCCCCACCCCCCCCTCCCCGGCTTGTCCTTCTTGGGCCAGATGACAGGTCGTGAATCGCTCCCCGCCTTCTGATAGGTCGATCGCGGCGCGGCTCCGCCCCTCCGAACTGTGTTTAACTCTCTCTCTCTCCACCTTTGCTCGCTCCTGCCAACTAACTCCATTAGGTCTAGTTACATAACACTTACCGTGTCAGTTAAGTCCCTCTACTCACTCCCTGGTAGTTCAGACGGCGATAACTCGAGAAAGCCAAAAAAGTCGGGGGAAGAAACTGCAGAACAGCCAATATCCCAATTCCAGCGAACATTGGAATTAGCTCCGCGGACATCCAAATTTGGCACATTTTAAAAGAAAACAAGCAAAGTCAAAATGTTGTTTGTAACATACACCTGAAAGTGGCAACGGCAACAAAAGTTATGAAATATGAAAAAATAAAATAATTAAAGACTTCTATTTAGATGAATTAAAACAACTTCGATAGAGATGGGGGCAAGTACTCAGGTAAAAAAAAGTTGGGTTTGAGGTACTCTCGATGCTCAATATCTGTTTCAGTAAGGCATCTTCATTTATTCTGCAATCCCTCGCGACAGTACGTCCGTTTACCGCAATATTTTCCGAATGCAAGGTACGCAGGACACTTGCTTCACTAGGCGGCAAATCCGCGCAACCCTAGATCCATCGAAGTTCATCAGTAAATACAAACATTAAAAAATGTATAGAAACGGGACCTTGCAAATGCACAAATATTGGAAATGGTATGGGATTTATCCCAGGCCAGACATTCATACTCATCTGCGATATCCGTCAAGTCCAATCCGGGGTATAATATTGTAAATTCTAATAGGCGACACATTAACTCTTAGCACCACAAAATTATAGCTGCACTTATAGGGGCACATGAGATATCTTGAGAACTATTTTCGCATAATAAAAATGTCAAGGTGGGACCTAAATTCCTAAGTCTTGGATTGCACGACACAATGCAGTAAGAATTAGAAGATTGCCAGAAACCTAAGAGATTTATATAGTTAGGCCATATGTCAGAACAATATATTGAAGGACTGGCATGAGATATTAGGTCTGAAAAATAGACCCTTGTATATTGAGCAGAGAGTTGTTACTTCATTTAAGGGATCAAAAGGGTGTCATTTAAACATCCTCCTGACATTCCTAGAATCTGTACAATCAGTGACAGGGAAAAGCATTTACAATCCCTGAACTCTTCAGATCCATGTATAGTGCATATCACAATAAAATGTTGAAATTGACCAGAGAGCCCAAACAGAAGAATTTTACAGTTAAAATAAAAGCATGAATTGTAGGGTGAACATGAACACTGAGGAAAAGTGAATCAGAATCAGGTTATTATTGTTGACATATGTAAAGTACTTCATGAATCTTGTTTTGCAGCACCAGTACATAATTCTTAGAAGCTGCAAGAATAAATAGTGCAAAGGTCACTTAATACAATGTTAATGATCTCATGGAATGCTCATAAAATGTAGAGGGGAAGAAGCTGTTCTTCAGCTTCTGCACCTCCTCCCTGATGATGGTAACTCAAAGTGGACATTGCGAGGGTCGTTAATGATGGATGCTGCCTTCTTGAGGCATTGTTTCTTGAAGATGTTCTCAGCAGCAGGAGGATTGTGCGTGTAATGTAACTGGCTAAGTCTACAACCCTCTGAAGCCTCTTGTGATTCTAGGCATTGGAGCCTCCATACCAGCTTGTGATGCAACCAGGCAGAATTGCCACCACTGTACTTCTGTAGAAATTTGCTGGAGTTTGTGGTGACCTACTAAATCTCCCGAAACTCCTAATGAAGTAGAGTTGCTGGCATGCCTTCTTCACAATTGCATCAGTGTTGAGCCTAGGATAGAACTTCTGAGACGATTTTGCCCAGGAACCTAAAGATGTACACCCTTTCCAGCATTCACCCCTCAATGAGGACTGGTGTGTGTTAGAACCATAGAACATTACAGCACAGAAACAGGCCTTTTGGCCCTTCTTGGCTGTGCCAAACCATTTTTCTGCCCAGTCCCACTGACCTACACCTGGACCATATCCCTCCATACACCTCTCATCCAGGTACCTGTCCAAGTTTTTCTTAAATGTTAAAAGTAAGTCCACATTTACCACTTCATCTGGCAGCTCATTCCACACTCCCACCACTCTCTGTGTGAAGTAGCCCCACCCAATGTTCCCTTTAAACTTTTCCCCCTTCACCCTTAACCCATGTCCTCTGTTTTTTTTTCTCCCCTAGCCTCAGTGGAAAAAGCCTGCTTGCATTCACTCTATCTATACCCATCATAATTTTATATACCTCTATCAAATCTCCCCTCATTCTTCTACGCTCCAGGGAATAAAGTCCTAACCTATTCAACCTTTCTCTGTAACTCAGTTTCTCAAGTCCCGGCAACATCCTTGTAAACCTTCTCTGCACTCTTTCAACCTTATTAATATCCTTCTTGTAATTCGGTGACCAAAACTGCACACAATACTCCAAATACGGCCTCACCAATGCCTTATACAACCTCACCACAACATTCCAACTCTTATACTCAATACTTTGATTTATAAAGGCCAATGTACCAAAAGCTCTCTTTACAACCCTATCTATCTGTGACACCTCTTTTAGGAAATTTTGTATCTGTATTCCTAGATCCCACCATTCTACTGCACTCCTCAGTGCCCTGCCATTTACCTTGTATGTTCTACCTTGGTTTGTCCTTCCAAAGTGCAATACCTCACACTTGTCTGTATTAAACTCCATCTGCCATTTTTCAGCCCATTTTTCCAGCTGGTCTAAATCCCCCTGCAACCTTTGAAAACCTTCCTCACTGTCCACTACACCTCTAATCTTTGTATCAGCAGCAAATTTGCTGATCCAATTTACCACATTATCATCCAGATCATTGATATAGATGACAAATAACAATGGACCCAGCACTGATCCCTGTGCAACACCACTAGTCACAGAAGTGTTCTCCCAACTTCCCCTTCCTTGAAGTCCACAATCAGTTCCCTTTTTTGCCAACGTTGACTGCGAAGATGTTGTTATAATACCACTCAACCAGTTGATCTATCTCACTCCTGTATGCTTCCTTGTTACCATCTGACATTCTGGCAACAACAGCGGCATCATTGCCTAACTTATAGAGAACACCTGAACTGTACCTAGCCATACAGTCAGAAGTATAGTGAGTAGATGTGTGCCTCTGTTAATTGTCAGCAAGCGGGAGATATTATTTTCAGTCTGCACTAATGGTGGTCTCCCAATAAGGAAGTCGAGAATCCAGCTGCAGAGGGTGACACAGAAGCTCAGGTTCTGAAGCTTGTTAAATAGTAGTGATGGAGTGATGGTGTTGAATGCAGATCTGTAGTTAGTAAACCACAATCTGACATATGGGGACCTTGGGGTGAAAATTCATAGTTCCTAAAAATGTCTGTACAGGTAGTTAAAGGAGTGAAGAAGGCACATGGTATACGTTTACCTCACAGGTGACAGTATAGAATAGAATAGGACAACATGTTGTGATTTTACAAAATATTACAAAGTATTGTGAGTAATTTTGGTTGCCGCACTATAGGAAGGATATGTTTACAATGGAGAGAGTGCAGTGGCCTTTCAGCAGGAAAGTGTCTTCATTGGAGGTCATTAGTTTTGGGGAAAGGTTGGATTAGATGGGTTTGTCTTCCTTGAGGCAAAGGCTAAGTGGCCACCTAACTGAAGTATATAAAATTATAAGAGGCAATGATAGGGTAGATAGTCAGAGTCTTTGGTATGGATAGCAAAAACAAGAGGATATATGTTGAAAATGCAAAGAGGGAATTTCAAAGGGAACTCAAAGGGAACATTTTTTTTTACATACACGAACACAGAGTAGTTGACACATCAGATTAAATCACTAAATTAAGGAGACATTTAGACAATACTTAAACAGACAAGACCCAGACATATGTAGACCTAATCCAGGCAAATGGGATCATTATAAATAGGCAAAATGCATATTTTCTATACAATATAACTATAAGCCACGTTTATTCATCCTAGCCTGTCAGTAGGTGCGGTAAGGACTCTGCTCTGACAAATATCTTATTTGATGCAGTTCCTGCCTCTCAGTGAATGAATTATTTCTTAGTCATTTCTCCTTTTAGAGTGTGTGTGTTGTTGCCAATTAAAGGCAATTAAGCCTAATTATTGTGTTTAAAACTAAACACCCTTAAGTTGATTATCTTGACATTTTACATAAATTGTATGCTCATCGTGGAACTGAGGATGTAAAAACCCAAGCATTACTAAATACCTAAATTCTCAGAGTACTTTAGCTTGGTATGACATTTTTGAAGTCAATATGCATCTGAAGCAACTTCTTGTCCTATCTGCAGCTTCTGTACATTTACAAAGGAAACTAATTTAATTATACTTATTTTGTAGCTGCAACACCTTGCATCATCTGGAATGTATCGTACAACCACGTCTTCCATGCCTTCAAAGAAAAGCTGTGTAATCCATCTCCAATCAGTGATAGGAACCTGGTAGGAGGCAGACTTTCTGAGCAAGAATGGAAGAAGAGTGAGTTGTGCTTGAGAAACAAACAGCGTTACAAACAAAACTAATTACTTGTATCTTTTCATTAGGAGGGGATATTAACAGTGGACTGCATGTCCTAGTGAAATTACAAAGTTTTGCAGAGTTTCGATGGCATTGTTCTACTCTCTTGAGATGCTGCAGATGATCTGGGTCTCAGAAGCACATAGCATCTTCAGAAACACAACGTGCTTCGCTGCCACTGAAGTAAATTTGAGAAGTATTTAGTCTCTATAGCAGAGTAAGAAACATCAAATCATTTTACTCATAGTAATTCCACATGTGTAACAATGTGTTAATAATAAGACATTTTACTTCAGAACAACATACACTAAATACTAGAGAAACTCGGCAGGACAGGTAGCATCTATGGAAATGAATAAGCAGCCAACGTTTCAGGCCAAGCCCTTCATCAGGACTGGAAAGGAAGGGTGAAGACACCAGAATAAAAAGATGTGGGGAGGGGAAAGAGAATAGCTGGAAGGTGATAGATGAAGCCAGGTGGGTGGGAGAGGTAAAGGGATGGAGAGGAAGGAATCTGATAGAAGAGTGGACTATAGAAAAAAGGGAGGAGGAGACCCAGGGGAGGTGATAGACAGGTGAGACCAGAATTTGGAATAGAAAAAGGGAGGGGGGAGGGAATTTTTTTTTTAACTGGAAGGAGAAATCGAAACTGATGTCATCAGGTTGGAGGCTACCCGGACCAATATAAGGTGTTGCTCCTCCACCCTGAGGGGAACGCCGTAGACCGACATGTCAGAATGAGAATGGGAATAAGAATTAAAATGTTTGGCTATCAGGAAGTTCCATTTTTGACAGATGGAGCAGAGGTACTTGACTAAGTGGTCCCCACAGCCTCCTCAATTTACAACAGGTCTCACAAATGCAGATGGAGCTGCACCGGCAGCACCAGACACAAAGATGATTCCAGCAGGTTTGCAGGTGAAGTGTTGTCTCACTTGGAAGGACTGTTTGGGGCCCTGAATGGAGGTGAGGGGTGAGCTGAATGGAGGTGAGGGGTGTAGCTCTTTGGCTGCTTGCAGGGATAAGTGCTGGGTAGGTGGGGAGGGGGGAGATTAGTGGGGAGGGCTGAATGCAAAAGGGAACCATGGAGGGAGTGATCCCTGTGGAAAGCGGAGAGAAGTGCAAGGTAAAGATATGTTTGGATATAGTATCCCTTTGGAGATGGCAGAAGTTGCAGAGATTGAGTTGTTGGATGCAGAGCCCCATGGGATGGTGGGTATGAGCAGGAGGAACACTAACACTGTTAAGGTGAGGTTCAGGAAATGGGGATGTGGGTGAGGGCAGCATCAATGGTGGAGGGAGGCAAACCCCATTATTTGAAGAAGGAGACATCTCTAATATCCTGGAAAGGAAAGCTACATCCTGGGAACAGATGCAGTGGAAAAGGAGGAACTGAGAAAAGGGAAATAGCATTTTTACAGGAGACAGAGTAGGAAGAGGTATAGTCAAGATATCCATGGGAATCAGCAGGTTTATAAAGGATGCCAGTCAACAGTTGGTCTACAGAGATGGAGACAGAGAGATCATGATAGGGGAGGGAGGTGTCAGAAATGGACCAAGAAATTCAAGAGCAGGGTGGATATTAGATGTAAAGTTGATGAAATTGACAAGCTCAGCATGGATGCATGAAGCAGCACCAACATAGCTGACAATGTAGCAGAGGAAGAGTTGGAGAGCATTACTGGGGAAGACCTGAAACATGGATTGTTCCATACAACTAACAAAAAAAGGCAGGCATAGTTGGGATCCATACTAGTGTCCATGGCTACCCCTTGAATCGGCAGAATGAGGGAGGAGCTGAAGGAAACATTTTTGAGGGTTAGGAGCAGTTCTGTGAGACAGAAGAGGGCAGTGGTGGAGGAGAACTGGCTGGTTCTTTTATTGAGAAAGAAGCGGAAAGCTTTAAGGCCTTCTTGATGGGGGATAGAAGTATAAAGGAGTTGGACATCCATGGTGAAAAAGAGGTGGTCCAGCCCAGAGAATTGAAAGTTGATGAAGAGATCAAGAGCATGAGAAGTGTCACGGATTTGGGTGGGAACGGATTGAACTCAGGACAATAGAATGGAGTCAAGGTATGACAACAAGTTCAGCGGGGCAGGAACATGCAGAGACAATGGGCCTACCTGGACTGTCTCATCTGTGGACCTTGGGTAAGCGGTAGAAACAAGCAGTACAGGGTAGGAACTATAAGCTTGGTGACAGTGAATGGGAGTACTCCAGAGATGATGAGGTCAGTGATGGTGTTGGAGGCAGTTTTCTGATGGTCTGGAGGGGGATCCTCTTCAAAGGGTGGGTATGAGGAGGTGTCTGAGAGTTGCCACCTGGTCTCCGCAAGGTACAGGTCAGTCCACCACACAACAGAACCCCCTTTGTCTGCAGGTTTGATGTAAAGTTGGGATTGGGGTGTAGAGAGTGGAGTGCAGTAACTTCAGAGGGGGCAAGCTTTGAGGAGCAGAGAGGAATGCTAAATTCAAGGCAGTTCATTTTTTTCTCTATTTATGTTCACTAAAAAGCAAATACTGACCTCAACACTAAGAATAATTACATTGTTATTCTTCCAGATAACGCCATGAGGTTCCTTATGTGCTTGTGAGAGTAAAAATATGTTAATACTTGATCTCACAAGATAGCACTTTTGAAAAACTCCCTAAATGGTTTTCTTCAGGACTTTCCACAAGAATTTGAACCCAAACTTTGAGAGAGTAAGGCAAGTGAGCTACTCACTGAAAAAGAGTAGCCAACTATCCAGAAAAGGGAGAGCTATCTATACACAGAATTGTGGAAGTGCTCTTGACTGCATCTTGGCTCCTATGAGGGCACCATACAAATCATGAGTTGACATACCAAATCTGGAATGCATGAACTGGATAATAATCACTACATACACTGATCCCTATCACAGAACTTGTGCAGGAAGATGTCTGGCTTGTAAAAAATAACTAGTGTCGATTTATCTCTGGAGCTGCAGAGGCTAATCTGCGACTTGACAGCAGCTTATAAAATATGAGGGGTGTAGATAGAGTATACCATCGGGGTCTTTTTCCCAGGATTGACATGTCTAATATTAGAAAGCATACATTTAAAGTGAGAGGAGGAAGTTTAAAGGAGATGGGCTGGCTTGGATTTTTGTTTAAAAACACAGCGAAGGTGGGTGCCTGGAATGTATTGTCACAGGTGGTGATGCAGGCAGATATGACAGAGGCTTATTAAGAAGCTCTTAGATAGGCACATGAATATTCAGAGAATGACAGGAGAGGGAACCATGTGCAGACAAATGGAACAGTTTCATCAGGGAAAAGTTCCCTGAAATCTACCCTTTCTAAATCCAAGATGAAAGTGAGAAAGTTAATGAAAGGGTTGTAATAAATTTGCTCAACACCCTACAGGATGACTGTTATAGTTCCAAGCTGATTGTAGTACAAGCTATTCTGAATTTTGTAAATGTACTATCTCTTTGCATCTTTAGAAGTCTCCTCAAGGTTACTCACTTGATGACACCATTTGACGCTTTCTATAAATGTTAGACCATAAGACATAGGAGCAGAATTAGTCCATTCAGCCCATTGAGTCTGCTTTGCCATTCCATCATGGCAGATTTATCTCTCTCAATCCAATTCTCCTGCCTTCTCTCCATTACCTTTGATGCCCTTAATAATTAAAAAACCTATCAATCTCCACTTTACATATACTCAATGACTTGGCTTCACCAACCATCTGTGGCAATGAATTCCACTGATTAACTCCCACTGGCTAAAGAAATTCCTCATCTCTGTTCAAAAGGAACATCTTTCTATTTTGAGTTCCTCTGATCCCAATACCCCAACTATAGGAAACATCCTCTCCAAGTCCACTCTATCTAGGCCTTATCAGTATTTGATACGTTTCAACGAGACCCCCCCCCCCCCATTCTTCTGAACTCCAGAAAGTACAGACCTAAAGCCATCAAATACTCCTCACATGTCCTGACGAAGGGTCTCGGCCCGAAACCTCGAACGTGCTTCTTCCTATAAGTGCTGCCTGGCCTGCTGCGGTCCACCAGCATTTTGAGTGCGTTGCTTGAATTTCCAGCATCTGCAGATTTCCTCGTGTTTGCTCCTCATACATTAATAGATTTATTCCTGGGTTAATTGTTGTGAACCCCCTCTGGAAGCTCTCCAATGCCAACACGTCCTTTCTAAGATAAAGGGCCCCAAATTGCTCACAATATCTTTTCAGTGGACCTTTCACTCATTCTGCTTTTGTGAGTTAGCGTACAAGTGTTTACACTATAAAAGATGCTATGTATGTATTGGTTCTTTCTACATTGTCATCAGCAAACTTGGATATTGGCATTCTAAGGCATATATACTGTAAATATAGTGAACGCCTGAACATCAATTATAGATTCGCATAGGCCAACAAAAATCACTTCCTGACAATTTCCCTAACCTTTCATAACAAGTTGAAAATATATTAAAGGATTTGCAAGGAATCAAGAATTATGGAGATCAGGCCAGAAAATGTTGCAGCCAAAAGTCAGATAAACCACATTTGTACAGAATGATAGAGCAGACTTGAAATACTAAACAATCCCAGCTTCCTATGTTCCTGTAACACTTTTCAGTTGCTGTATTTGATTCATATTTTCTTCATCTTCTGTTCCTTCACTTAATATTTTTTTTCCAGTACTGTTTATAAATAAACCAGGGTCTTCAGCACATTGGCTATTCACCCTTTTTGGCATTTCTGTAAAACTTCTGGAAAATTCCATCAGCCATGGAGCTTTCTTCCTGTGGGATTTATTATGTATGTTTACAATTTGTTTTGCAAACTATTTCCACTTTCATTTGAATCCATATATTATCCACATATTTTAAGTGGTTTTGAGCATTGATTTCAAATAATGCTAACATTTATCTGTAGTACTTCATTTGTGAAAGTGATAACTTACAAATGACTAATAAGATTTTGCTTCATAATTAACAGCAATAACATTTGAAAATTAAAAGCAATGGAGACACTATAATATTATAGTCATAAACTATTAATGCCTTTTAATGTGGATATCATGCATTTACTAAATTGCACAATATTAGTATTTTTTGTTCTAAACTTCTTATCGTACCAGAATATGTGAAAGATACTTGTATAGCTGCTGTTCAGATAATAAGAAATGTGTTTAGGAAATTGTTGCATATGGGGGTGCTCATGTACTTGCATTCACAAATTAGGAGCAGGACTGGATTACTTACACTCTGAGCTTGCTGCATCATTTAGTAATACCATGACTAATACGATTTGACATAATTTATGGTTTTCTCGTGAACATTTTATATCTGATGCTATGTTCCTGTGATGCCACCTTAAGTAAGTTCTTCATTATATCAGAGCATACATGCACTTAGGCATATGACAATAAACTCAACTGTGATTTTGTAACTCTGTCCACAATCATTTCTCCTCTCTCTTAGCAAGAAGCTATGAATATTGATGTTAAAATAATCAAAGGCTCTGCTTCTACTACATAAACAAAATCACAACCATCTGAGTAAAGAAGATATTAACTCATTCGTCTTAAATGGGTCAACCCTTATTTTTCAACAGTGAGTCCCAGTTCTAGATTTCTCCACAAGTGGAAATATCCTTTCCACATCCAATTTATCACAATTCCTCATGATATTATATTTCAATCAAATCTCCCTTTACTTATCTAAACTCCAGCAGACACAGACCTTTCCTATCAATGCAATATGGTCATTTCTGGAATTAAATTTGCTACAAATTTTGATTTGGTTGTTCTAATTGTGTTTTCTTGTAAATATTGTGTATAGTTAATATGTATTTTTTTTCTTATGAATGCTATTTATAGTTTGTTATGTGCTTGTGATGCTTCCCCAAGTAATTTTATTTCCCATTTCATCTGTGCATACATGGACATGAGCAAACGACTATAAACTGACTTTGACATTGAAACTTGAACACAGAATCTTCCGAACTGAAACATACAAAATCCTTAGCGAGCTCAACAGGATTGATATAGAAATGTTCCTTCTGGTAGAGCAGTCTAAAACTATGGGTTATGGTAAGAGGGAGGCCAATTAGAACCTAAATGAGAAGGGTTTCTTGACCCAGCTTTTTCGAGCCTTAAGTATGTGGTTGTTCATTTTAAGTCATTAATTGGTCACAAACAGAGCTATATATATTTCAGAATATTAGAAAATCAGAAATGGGCAGGAAAATTATTTTGATGTAGTGGATTAACCATGACCTTGTTGAATGGTAGCACAAGTTTGAGGGGCAGAATGGCCGATTTCTGCTCGAAATTTTTTTATGTTTGAAAGTTCATCCAACAGCAGTAAAGAATGTGCAGTTTGTATTGAGTGATAGGCTAAATGTAGCAGGTATGCAGAAGACTGTTAACTTTAAAGAACATATTATAAAAAGATAATTCATGCATTTTTGACTTTGTTCAATATTTTTTGATTTAGCATTTTGGAATGGCTAACTATGCAATTGTTTGGCAGTGTTTTGCTCAATTATACTTGTAATTGACTTAATTTTCAAAACTTTTACTAAATTATACTTGTAATTGACTTAATTTTCAAAACTTTTACTAAATTAGTTACAGAATTCAGTAATCAAATTAAGAGATTTTTTGCAACTGGAGCAACTGTTCCATTTTTGGGGATTTTACAAATTCTATTACATGATTTCTCAAGAATTAGTGTAATGTAATGTGATTATAATGCTAGGAAATTATTGTTCAATTGTAATTAATACAGTTTTAAAATTTTACTTTTGGGTCATTGTATCTGGGCACCCTGACATATCCATCACAAATCAGTTATGCTTAACTCCGTCCATTATTGCAATACTTGGAGTAAGACTCATAGTTACAGGCAAATTGCAAATAACATTTGCTTTTGGGCAAATGAGACAAGGCATATTTGCAACAAGTGCTGCAAATCCACTCAAATTTTCTACAAAATTCAAGACTGAAACATACAGTAAATCAGAACTGTCTGGACACACATTTTATTCAGAACACTCAGCAAGACAAAAAAAATTAACTTCAAATGTATTGACTTTAATCCTCAAATTTGTACATTTCACCTTGTTTCCATAATAAACAAAACTTCAGTCTATGAGAATAAAATAATGATTCCTACTTTAGTTTCTTAATATCCATATATTACTGAAGCTACAGGCCACAAGAAATCCTGCTGGTGCTGGAAATCCAGAACACCGTACACAAAATGCTGGCAGAACTCGGCAGGTCAGGCATCATCCATGGAAATGAATAAACGATCGATGTTTCAGGACAAGACCCAGTTTGGAGGTACAGAAGCCTGAAGGTACTCACTCAATGATTCAGGAACAGCTTCTTCCCCCTGCCATCTGATTCCTAAACGGACATTGAATCTTTGGACATTACCTCAATTATTTTAAAACATACAGTATTTCTGTTTTTGTATATTTTAAAAAAAATCTATTCAGTATACATAACTGATTTATTTGTTTATTTATTTATTTTTTCTGCTTATTTTCTGATTTATGTATTGCATTGACCTGCTGCTGCTGCTAAGTTAACAAATTTCACGTCACATGCTGGTGATAATAAACTTGATTCTGATTCTGATTCTAAAGAAGGCAGTAAGGGGAGAGGGAGGACAAGCTAGAAGGTGATAGGTGAAACCAGGTGGGTGAGGGGGGGAATGAAGTGTGAAGCTGGGAGGTGTAAGTGGTAATGGCAAAGGGCTTAGAAAAAGAAATCTTGTAAGAGGTAGATAATGGGAAAAAGGAAAGAAGGGGGAAGTGACAGGCAGATGAGGAGAAGAGGTAAGAAGCCAGAGTGGGAGTAGAAGAGGGAAAGGGGAGGGTAAAAATGACCAGAAGTTGGAGAAATCAATGTTCATGTCATCAAGTTGGAAGTGACCTTGACGGAATCTGACATTCTTCTCCTCCAAGCTGAGAGCATCCTTACCGCAGCAGAAGAGGAGACCATGGGAGTTTGTTATTGAGGGACCGCGCAGAGCACACCAGGAATGGCATACAGCATACAGGATCCTCAACTTAACTTTATTATGTGAACTCATCCTATGTGGGAGTGGCTAACTGGGTGGGTTAGAAATTACACCATTAACTCCCACTACAGACTGCCATGTCAGAACAGGTAAGTGGATAGGAGTTGAAATGGTTGGTCACTGGGAAATTCTGCTTTTTGTGGTTGGAGCTGAGGTGCTCGCCAAAGTGGTCCCCCAGTCAACGTTGTGTCTCATTAATGTAGAGGAGACCACACCAGATACAATAGACAGCTTCGGCAGGTTCACATGTGAAGTGCTGCTTCACTCGGAAGGACTGTTTGAGGTACTGATTGGAGTTGGTGAATGTGCAGGTGCATCACTTGCAAGGAGAAGTGCCAGGAGGGAGGTTAGTGGGGTGGGAAAAATGGACAAGGGAAGGAGTGGTCCCCAACGAAGGCAGAGAGCAGGTGAAGAGGGAGGGATGGAAAGAGTTAAAGATGTGTTTGGTGATAGGGTCCCACTGAATTTGCCTTGAATGGTGTTGGATGTGGATACGCGAGGATAAGCGGAACTCTAACCCTGTTAAGTTGGTGGGAACATGGGGTGTTACAAAATATTGACAGCTGGAAAATCACCCTAAAAATGCTAACAAGTAATGAACTATAAACTTGAGGTTTGTTCACATGCGTGATTAACTTTCTCAACATGCCAATTGCCTATCGTATCTTGGTTGAAATCAGGAGGTAAATTTTGGATGAATGGAAGATAGCTCCATGATATAAAAAATTGCAGTTTCTGCAGAATATCAATGAAGGAATTCTCATTCCTGTTAAAACTGAATGAATATAGTGTAATAGCAATTCTAATTGGGAAAAAAAAACATCTGATGATACTGGAAATCTGAAAACGCAGGAAATATTAACCTAATGAGACAAAGAGCAAGTTACAGGGTTAGTGATTCAGACTGATGCCATCTCAGCCAAACTAGGTCAGAACTAAGTTAGAAATCAAACATTTATTTAAATTGCTCAGAAGAGGAAGGGGTGGAGAGCTAAAGGGACTTTTTGTGATGAGATGGAGACCAAGACAGACTGAATGGCACAAGCAGTAGTAAGTTACAAAATCATCATTAGCTGAGAGAAAGCAGTGAAGGTTTGGTAATCACAACTGATCTGTTTGGAGAAGACATAATGGAAGAGATGACTGAGGACAAGAGGAAAAGTTAGTGGAAATTTGCAGTAAAACTGGCGATGGGCATATTTGGCAGCTTAGCCAGAATCTGTGGAGAGAGGATAAACAACTGGGTTAATACTGCCCACCATCTTCAATCTCACTGGTTTGACAATGACAGATCCTATTCAGATTTTACCAGCTCTGTTTCCTCTGAATCATTCTCTGTAAAGGACAGCAATCACTCTGCATTCTTTGCCAGGATGGTTCTCTGCACTCTGCAGGTTTACAACTGACACAACACACAGATCACACTTAAAGCAGAGCCTTCCTCATGTCATCAACCTCAGAATCCGAATCAGGTTTAATATCACCAGCATGTGTCATGAAATCTGTTGTCTTTGTGGCAACAGTACAATGCAATACATAATAATAGAAAAAACATGAATTACATATGTATAGTAAGTAGTTAAATACATAGTGCAAAAATAGAAATTAAAAAGTAGTGAGGCAGTGTTCATAGGTTCAATGTCAATTCAGAAATCGGATGACGGAGGGGAAAGTGGTTTTCTTGAATTGTTGAGTGTGCACCTTCAGACATCTTTATCCCTTCCTTATGGTACCAATGAGTACAAGACCTGAGCTGGGTAGTGGGGGTGCTTAATGATGGATACCACCATTTTGAGGCATCACTCCCTGAAGACGTCCTGGATACTACAGAGGCGAGTGCCCATGATGGAGCTGACTAAGTTTACAAATCTGCATTTCATTGGGGAAGTTGTCCACAACAGGCAATTTGCTTTCTGGATGTAGCAGGGATGGACTGCACAGAAATCAGAGTTAACCAAGGGATCCATGTTGAAGAAGATATTAAAGTCCCCAAACAGTAAGAGAATGTATTGGAAACACTCAGCTGGTCAGCGAATGTCTGTGCCAGGAGAAACAGAGTTCATATATCAGATCAAAAGATTCGACCTGACCGGCCTATTGTTACCAGAATTTTTTTGTTTTTATTTCTGATTTCCAGGATTTTTATAAAAGGGTCCCAAACGATTTGAACTCAGAGCTTACAGGAACCCATTTAGTCTTCATTGAAGAGAGTATTAATGCAGCCTAGGATTCATTAAAGCAGCTCTCACAGAGATCTGGAACTTCCTGTGATCACAAGTACAGTGACACAACACGTGTCTGGATTCCTTTGCCTCTTGAAATGAGCTCATAGCCATGGTTTTGCTACAATGCAGGTTTCCCCAAAGCGTAGGCCATCATAAACAATACTTGTGTTAGGCTATTCAATATAAAGTCCTGTCTGGCAATTTCATGCCAAGGGTACTCAGGTATAGCATAAAGACGCCTCCATTGCTAATATGAAAAACATGCCTCCTGCAGGTACTATTCTTCATCGGTCTATCCAGATTGTTTTGACAGCACACCACCTTCCCATTCGCATTGCTAGAACGACCATTCTTGAAGCACTGACATTCTCCAATGTCTTATAACAGGAGGATCACTACCTGTTTGGGAACAGTTATTACCCCTCATCCATCTGCTCTTGAACCAAAGGGGATAACTTCACTCATTCCATTACTGAACTGAACACAACCTATGGACTCACTTTTAAGGATTCTTCATTTGATGTTCTCCATACATATTGCATATTTATTATTATGTATTTCTTCTTTTTGCATTGGTACAGCTTGTTGTGTGGTATTCTGCACAGTGGTTGCTTATCCATCTTGTGTGAGGACTTTCACTGTGTTTCTTCGTACTTACTATGAATGCCTAGAAGAACATGAATCCCAGGGGTGTATATGGTGACATACATGTACTCTGATAATAAATTTACTTTGAACTTGTAATATGCAGCGACCCCTTTAAGGACTGGCTTTAAAGATCAGTCAGAACTTAGTGGCAGTAGTGTGAGGCCTTCCAGTGCTCAGGTGTGTGCACCAAGGAAACACAGCGTTGTCCTGAGAACCTCACTGTCGAAAATAGTGGTCTTTGTAGAGCAAAGTAAAGTATGATGTTTTACTATCAGGGAAACATAGGAATGATTTTTTTTATAGGTTTTAAAGTTGAAAAACTTGGTTTATTATCGAAGTACATATGTATTATATGTGTTACCTTGAGGTTCATTTACTTACAGGCATTTGTAGGAAAAAGGAAATAAAATAGAATTTTACAAAAACTATACATAAACAAAGACCAACAAACACATACAAACAAGCTGGAGGAACTCAGCAGGATGGGCAGCATCCTTGGAAACGAGCAGTCAATGTTTCAGGCCGAGACCTTTCATTGACGAAGGTCAACACATCATCTGACCACAGCATTGCAGTGTACTTTGTGGTAACTAACAAACACAAATGTGCTAAAGACAAACAGCAAATAAACATAATACTGTGAACTTGAGCTGGACAGAGTCTTTGAAAGCAAGTCTGAAATTCATAGAATCAGTTCAAAGTAGGGGCGACCGAAATTATCTATATTTATGAACAGCTAGAATGATAAGTGGAAACCATTTGGTTCTAGCTGAGACAGTTTTTAACAGAGGATGATGAGGCAATGGAGTTCATGATAAGGCTGGCATAGGAAATTAGATGATCACATCTAAGTTTAATTGTCTTTCAATCATACACATGTGATCGGCTAAATGAAACAGTGTTCCTCTAGGGTCAAATCACAACATATATAGTCACATACAGCACAGATGGACTGAAAGTGTTGTATTGAATGCACACAGCATAAGAAATAAAATGGACGATCTTGAAATTCAGCTACAGATTGGCAAGTATGACGTTGTGGCCATCTCTGAAACTTGGCTAAAGGATGGCTGCCATTGGGAGTTGAATGTCCAAGGATATAAGGTGTATCGGAAAGATAGGTTAGTAGGCAGAGGGGGTGGTGAAGCCCTGTGTATATTAATATTAAATCATTAGAAAGGGATGACATAGGATTGGAAGGTGTCGAGACTCTATGGGTTGAGTTAAGAAATGGCAAGGGTAAAAGGACCCAAATGGCACTTGTATACAGGCCTCCAAACAGCAGCTGGGATGTGGATTACAAATCACAGTGGGAGATAGAAAAGGCGTGTCTGAAGGGCAATGTCATGATAATCATTAGGAATTTTAACATGAGAGTGGATTGGGAAAACCAGGCCAGTACTGGACCTCAAGAGAGAGAATTTGTAGAATGTCTAAGGCATGGCTTCTTGTTGAGCCCACTAGGGGATCGGCTGTGCTGGATTGGGTGTTGTGCAATGATCTGGAGGTGATAAGAGAGCTAGAAAACCTTGGGAAACAGTGAACATAATATGATTGAGTTCACTTTGAAATTTGAGAAGGAGAAATTAAATTCCAATGTGTCAGTATTTCAGTGGAATAAAGGAAATTCCAAAGGCATGAGAGGGGAACTGGCCAAGGGTAACTGGAAAGGGAGACGAGCAGGAAGGACAGCAGAGCAAGAATGGCTGATGTTTCCTTGAAAAATGAGGGAAGTGCAAGACAGATGTATTCCAAATAGGAAGAAATTTTCCAATGGAAGAAGGACACTACTGTGGCTGACAAGTGAAGTCAGAGCCAAAGTAAAAGCAAAAGAGAGGGCATACAAGGAAGCCAAAGCTAGTGGGAAGATAAAGGATTGGGAAGCTTTTAAAAACTTACAGAAGGAAACTAAGAAGGTCATTAGGACAGAAAAGGTGAATTATGAAAAGGAAGCTGGCAACTAAGAAGATGCTAAAAGTTTTTTTAAGTATATAAAGGATATAAGAGAGTTGAGGGTAGATATAGAACCAATACAAAATGATGCTGGAGATATTGTATTGAAGGATGTGAGATGGTAGAGGAACTGAATGCATATTTTGCATCAGTCTTCACAGTGGAAGACATCTGCATTATACAGGACATTTAAGAGTATCAGGGAAGTGAAGTATGTGCAGTGAAAATTATGACTGAGAAGGTGCCGAGGAAGCTTAATGGTCTGAGGGTGGATAAATCTCTTGGACCTGATGGAATGCACCTTCAGGTTCTGAAGGAAGTAGCTGGAGAGATTGAGGAGGCATTAACAATGATCTTTCAAGAATCGATAGATTCTGGCATTATACCGGATGATTGGAAAACTGTAAATGTTACTCTGCTATTTAAGAAGGGTGGAGGCAGCAGAAAGGTAACTATGGACCTATTAGCCTGACATCAGTGGTCAGGATGTTGGAAGTTGTTGGAGTTGATTGTTAGGGATGAGATTATGGAATACCTGGAGGCACATGGCCAGATGGGCCAAAGCCAACATGGTTTCCTGAAAGGAAAATCCTGCTTGACTAACCTACTACAGTTACAACTACAACAAGTAACTACAAGTGTGTGGTGAGATGGTGAGGAAGGACAGGCAAATGATGGGGCAAAATTTCAGTCAGTGGGATGAATTGAAATGCAGCATAGGGGTAAAATCGAAAAGGGTGATGAATACAGGACTAAAGGTGTTATATTTTAATGCATAGAAGGTACAGTATAAGGTAGATTACCTTGCTGCACAGTTAGAGATTGGCAGGTATGTTGTGGGCGTCAATGAGTCGTGGCTGAAAGATCATAGTTGGGAGTTTAACATCCAAGGATACACATGATATTGAAAGGGCAGGCAGGTAGAGAGGGGCAGGGGGATATGAGCATGGATAGACGATTGGTTGACTGGCAGGAGGAAAAGTGTAGGAGTATAGGGGGGCCTTTAATGGTTGGCTGCCAGTGACTAGTGGTGTTGGGACTGCTTCTTTTTACGTTACAGGCCAGTGATTTGGATGATGGATTTGATGGCTTTGTGGTTAAGTTTGTGGCCGACATGAAGATAGGAGGAGGGTCAGGAAGTGTAGAGGAAGCAGGGAGTCTACAGAAGGATTTACAAAGATTAGAAGAATGGGCAAAGAAGTAGCAGATGGAATATATTGCAAAGAAATGCACTTTGATACAAGGAATAAAGACAGATTATTTTCTAAACAGCAGAAATTTCAAAAATCAGAGATGCAAAGGGACTTGGGAGTCCTTGTGCAGGATTCCCTAAAGATTAACGCAGAAAAAAAAAGGCAAATGCAATGTTAGCATTCAATTCAAAAGGACTAGAATATAAAAGGATGTAACGCTGAGGGTTTATAAGGCATTAGTCAGGTCACGCTAGGAATATTGTGAACAGTTTTGGGCTACTTATCTAAGAAGAGATGTGCTGTCATTGGAGAGGCTCCAGCCGAGGTTCACTAGAATGATTCCATGAATGAAATTGTTAATGTATGAGGAATGTTTGTAAGATTTGAGCCTGGACTCGCTGGGGTTTAAAAGAACGAGGGGGGAAATCACATTGAAACTGATCGAACGTTGAAAAGCCTAAATAGAGTGAATGTGGAGGATGTTTCCTAAAGTGGGGGAGTCTAGGTCTAGAGTGTATAATCTCAGAATTCAGGAACATCCATTGAGAACAGTGATGAGGAGGAATTGCTTTAGACAGAGGGTAGTGAATCCATGGAATTCATTGGCACAGGCGGCAGTGGAGGTCATGTCATTGGATATATTTAGGGCGGAAGTTAATAGGCCCTTGGTTCTTTGGAGTTTCCAAGGGGAGAAGGCAGGAAAATAGGGTTAAAAGGGATAATAAATCAGCTATGTTAGAATGCTGGAGCAGACTCAATAGGATGAATGACCTAAATCTGCTCCTATGTCTTTATGGTCTTATAAAAATGTGACCATAAGGATTTTCTTTTGTTTATCACAAGGGTTTTGCTTATTTTACATGATTTTCTTAATCTTAATAAATTTAATTATTTTCTCACCATGTATTTTAGAAACATAAAAAACCTACAACACAAAACAGGCCCTTCAGCCCACAAAGTTGTGCTGAACATGTCCCTGCATTTGATTACATTTACTTTTATTATCACTTTTTAATCCCAGATTATTTAATTTAACTCTTGAAGTCCAATTGTACAGTTTTTCAATAGTTAAGGACCCCGCCACCCAGGCCATGCTCTCTTCAGAATCAGGTTTATTATCAGTGGCATATGATGTGAAATTTGATTAACATAGCAGCAGCAGTTCAATGCAATACATAATCTAGGAGAGAGAGAGAGCGAGAGGAAAAAAATACATAAAAACATAATAATCAACAAGTAAATCAATTACATATATTGAACAGATTTTTTAAAATGTGCAAAAACAGAAATACAGTATATAAAAAAAAAAGTGAGGTGGTGTCCAGAGCTTCAATATCCATAGACGAATTGGATGGCAGAGGGGAAGAAGCTGTTCCTGAATCACTGAGTGTGTGCCTTCAGGCTTCTGTATCTCCTACCTGATGGTAACAGTGAGAAAAGGGCATGTCCTGGGTGCTGGAGGTCCTTAGTAATGGTTGCTGCATTTCTGAGACACCGCTCCCTAAAGATGTCCTGGGTACTTTATAGGCTAGTGCCAAAGATAAAGCTGACTAGATTTACAACCATCTGCAGCTCCTTTCAGTCCTGTGTAGTAGCCCCTCCATAACAGACGGTGATGCAGCTTGTCAGAATGCTCTCCATGGTACAACTATTGAAGTTTTTGAGTGTATTTGTTGTCATGCCAAATCTCTTCAAACTCCTAATAAAGTATAGCCACTGTCTTGTCTTCTTTATAACTACATCAATATGTTGGGACCAGGTTAGATCCTCAGAGATCTTGACACCCAGGAACTTGAAGCTGCTCACTCTCTCCACTTCTGATCCCTCTATGAGGATTATGTGTTCCTTCATCTTACCCTTCCTGAAGTCCACAATCAGCTCTTTCCTCTGACTGACGCTGAGTGCCAGGTCATTGCTGTGACACCACTCCACTAGTTGACATATCTCACTCTTGTACTCCCTTTCGTCACCACCTGAGATTCTACCAACAATGGTTGTATTGTCAGCAAATTTATAGATGGTATTTGAACTGTATAGCTATAGTCATGTGTATACAGAGAGTAGAGCAGTGGGCTAAGCACACACACTGAGGTACGCCGTTGTTGATAGTCAGCGAGGAGGGTATGTTATCACCAATCCACACAGACTGTGGTCTTCTGGTTAGGAAGTTAAGAATCCAATTGCAGAATTTCTGCAACCCCTCAATCAGGATTGTGGGAATGATGGTATTAAATGCTGAGCTAGAGTCAATCAACAGCATCCTGATGTAGGTATTTGTGTTGTCCAGGTGGTCTAAAGCCCGTGTGGAGAACGATTGAGATTGCATCTGCCATTAACCTGTTGTGGTGACAGGCAAACTGCAATGGTCATTGCTGAGGCAGGTCTTCAGTCTAGTCATAAACAACCTCTTAAAGCATTTCATCACTGTCAATGTGACTACTACTGGGCGAAAGTGATTAAGGCAGCCCGTATTATTCTTCTTAGGCACTAGTATAATTGTTGCCTCTTTGAATCAAGGGGGAACTTACGCCTGTAGAAGTGAGAGGTTGAAAATGTCCTTGAATATTCAGAGCCTTACCAGGTACTCCTTCGGGACCTTCTGCCTTGTGAGGGTTTGCTCTCTTTAAAGTCTAATATTGGCCTCTGAGATGGAGATCACAGGATCATCAGGTGCAGCAGGGATCTTCACAGCTGTAGTTGTGTTCTCCCTTTCAAAGTGTGCATCGAAGGCATCAAGTTCAACTGGTAGTGAAGCATTGCTGCCATTCATACTATTGGGTTTCACTTTGCAGGAAGTAATATCTTGCAGACCCTGCCAGAGTTGCCATGCATCTGATATTGCCTCCAACCTCATTTGAAATTGTCTCTTCGCTCTTGAAATAGCCCTCCGCAAATCATACCTGGTTTTCTGGTCTAGACCTGGGTCACCAGAAATGAATGCCATGCAGCTAGCCTTCAGCAGATGATGTACCTCCTGCTTTATCCACAGGTTTTGGTTTGGGAATGTACAGCAAGCCTTCGTAGGCACACACTCATCCACACAAGTTTTAATCAAGTCAGTAACAACTGCAGCATACACATCCAGGTTCAAGGACAAATCCCTGAAAGCAGTCCTGTAGTCGCTCCAGTGCTTCCCTTGTCCAAACCTTCTTGGTCCTCACTGCTGCTGCTGCAGTCTTCAGTCTCTGCCTATACTCAAGGAGTGGAAATACAGCCAGGTGATCAGACTTCCCGAAGTGAGGGCATGGAATAGCACGGTAAGTATTCTTGATTGTGGTGTAGCAGTGTCCAGTGTGTTGTTTCCTCTGGTATTGCAAGTCATCTGTTGATGGTAGTTGCTTAGTGATTTTTTCAGACTGGCCACTTCTCACATCGGGAGGAAGGTACAAGAGCCTCAGGACTCATACCCCTCAACCATCAGGCTTTTGAACCAGAGGGGACAACTTCATTCAACTTCAGGCACCCCATCACTCACAATCAATGGTCTCATTTTCCGGGACTCTTCATCTCATTTTCTTGATATTTATTGCTGATTTGTTTAATGCTGTTATAAATTTTTTGTCATGCTATTTTTATTTGCACAGGTTGTTGTTTTATTTTTGCACATTGGTTTTTGTCTGTCCCACTGGGTACAGCTTTTCATTGATTCTATTATGTTTCTTATATTTACTGTGATTGCCTGTAAGAGAATGAATCTCTTATATATATTTAATTTGATAATAAATTTACTTTGAACTTCACGTCTTGTTGTGGACATAAGGTACATATGGCCCTATGCCCACTCTTAACCTAATCTACTTCATGGCATATAGCCAATGGTCTTATATATCTGTGTGGCTACTCAAGTGGCAAGTTGGGATTGATGTGTAAAACTAATCCAACCTCAACTTTGAAATCATGAAATCAATTTTTGAAAATTATACTTTTTTTAAAACTAAACAACTGTTACATGTAAAAAGAAATTTTCAACATTACTGATGTCTCTAATCTCCTATCAAACTAATCAACAGAAAGAAACCGCAATAGAGTTGGATAGAAGCTAATGTTGGTTTACAAGTTGGTGCAGTGAGCTTTTGTTCAATTTGTATGATTCTCTGTGAGTGAGCAAGAGCATTGGTTTGTGGGAATGAGTGAAAGATAAGGTCATGAATGAAGATTCAGATGTGGAGAAAGGCTGGGTTGCACTCAAATGCTCTCAGCTGCGTGAGGCTGGAGGTGAAATTGTTTCATTCTGATGGCAGATATAAATTATACTGGCAGACGTGTGGAGTATCTACATAGTAATCCTTACCGCCTTCTGTAATAAGTAGAGCAATAAGCCTCTCACGGTGCTATGCAGGGATTTCCATGATATTGACCCAAAAATATAAAATATTCTTATATCACCAAATCAATATGGTTCAAGGCTTCCACTGCTTTTCCTTGGACCTGCTATCCATGTCCCCAGTGAAAGAAGTTGTGAATTTAGGAGGAGTTGTCACAGAAGATTCAAAGGGTTCATGCAATTATTGAGTTGGACTACAGCAAGCTCCAACACTAGAGGAAGATGACATTTAGAGTGGGAAAGGGGTGGAAAGTAAATAAGTTGCTTTGTCCTGAATGGCACTGAACTTCTTTGGCAGAGTTAGAAACATAGAAAACCTACAGTACAATACAGGCCCTTCAGCCCACAAAGCTGTGCCGAACATGACCTTACCTTAGAAATTACCTAGGTTACCCATAGCCCTCCATTTTTCTGAGCTCCATGTACCTGTCTGGGAGTCTGTTAAAAGACTCTATCATTTCTGCCTCCACCACCGTCGCCAGCAGCCCATTCCATGCACTCACCACTCTCTGCGTAAAAAACTTACCCCTGACATCTCCTCTGTACCTACTTCCAAGCACCTTAAAACTGTGCCCTCTTGTGCTAGTCTAGGATAAAGCCTCTGACTATCCACACGATCACTGCCTCTCATCATCTTATACACCTCTTTCAGGTCACCTCTCATCCTCTTTCGCTCCAAGGAGAAAAGGCCGAGTTCACTCAACCTATTCTCATAAGGAATGCTGCCCAGTCCAGGCAACATCCTTGTAAATCTCCTCTGCACCCTTTCTATGGTTTCCACATCCTTCCTGTAGTGAGGCAACCAGAACTGAGCACAGTACTCAAAGTGGGGTCTGACTAGGCTCCTATATAGCTGCAACATTACCTCTCGGCTCCTAAACTCATTCCCACGATTAATGAAGGCCAATGCATCATATGCTTTCTTAACCACAGAGTCAACCTGCGCAGCAGCTTTGAGTATCCTATGGACTCGGACCCCAAGATCCCTCTGATCCTCCACACTGCCAAGGGTCTTAGCATTAATGCTATATTCTGCCATCATATTTGACCTACCAAAATGAACCACCTCACACTTATCTGGGTTGAACTCCATCTGTCACTTCTCAGCCCAGTTTTGTATCCTAACAATGTCTCACTGTAACCTCTGACAACCCACTACACTATCCACAACATCCCCAACCTTTGTGTCATCAGCAAATTTACTAACCCATCCCTCCACTTCTTCATCCAGATCATTTATAAAAATCAGGAAGAGTAGGGGCCCCAGAACAGATCCCTGAGCATACCATTGGTGACTGACCTTGTCTACAGAATATGACCCGTCTACAACCACTCTTTGCCTTCTGTGGGCAAGCCAGTTGTGGATCCACCAAGCAATGTCCCCTTGGATCCCATGCCTCCTTACTTTCTCAATAAGCCTTGCATGGGGTACCTTGTCAAATGCCTTGCTGAAATCCATATACATTATATCTACTGCTCTACTTTCAAAATGTTTAGTCACATCCTCAAAAAATTCAATCAGACTTGCAAGGCATGACCTGCCTTTCACAAAATCATGCTGGAATAGGTTTGATGGAAGGGGTTTGGGGAATGGGAATGGAACAGAAGGTAAATTACATTTGTCCTTGAAGCTAAAAGTATTTATTTTGGTTGGTCAAAATAAATTTGCAACCAATGATAACCTTTTCAGGACATCCTTTGGAGTTCAGATAACCTGCTTTCAATTCAATGCAATAATAGACTAATGTTGAGTCACTAAATGAGCATCCGGCGGTCTGGACCATTGATCCATAGTTACGAATCGTAATCCTTTCATGGCAGAAGGGAGTTTAAATTCAAGTAATTAAATGAATCTAGAATTAAAATTGATTTCAGTGTTGGTAACAATGGTACTACTGAAATAAACTTGGTTTATTAATGTCCTTCAGGGAATGAAATCTATCATATTTATTTGGTCTAGCCCATATATATTTCCAGATCCCCCAATGTTGTTGAATCGCCAGTATGACCAATTAAAAATGGACAAGAGATGCCGGATTTATTAATGACAAACAAATTCCATGATAGAATAAATACATAAAAACTCAGAAACTCCATCATTTGAATGAGCCCCAAGAATTTTTCAACTTCAAATAGCCTTAACACAAACGCTCAAAATCTTTTGTAATGCTAAGGGATCTGTTGCATTTTCCTTCAACTGTTTGTATCCCTTCAAATTTTATGGCTTCAGTTTTCTTTTCCCATGGTTACTGTAAAAGTTAAAGAAGGAAATAGCTTGATCTTGCATCATATTTTATTATTATTTTAATTGTTATCCTGTTCTGGGCTCATCCTTCAATATTTTAAAGCCAAAGTGTTGGCGTTGATTGTTGAGGATGTGGTTTCGAGGTACTTGGAGGCACATGAGAAAATAGGCCGTCGTCAGCATGGTTTCCTCAAGAGAAAAATATTGCCTGGCAAATCTGTTGGAATTCATTGAAGAAATAACAAGCAGGATGAATAAAGGAGAATCAATGGATGTTCTGTACTTGGATTTTCAGAAGGCTTTTGCCAAGGTGCCACACTTGAGGCTGATTAACAAGCTACGAGCAGATAGGATTACAGGAAAAAAACATCTTCATGGATAAAGCAGTGACTGATTGGCAGGAAGCCAAGAGTGGGGGAAAAAAGGGAGCCTTTTCTGGCTGGTTGCCAGTGATTAGAGGTGTTCCACAGGGGTCTGTGCTTTTTACCTTATATGTCAATGATTTGGATGATAGAATGGATGGCTTTGTTGTAAAGTTTGCAGATGATATGAAGATAGAGAGGCAGGTAGTTTTAAGGAAGTAGTGAGGCTGCAGAAGGACGGAGACAGATTTGGAGAATGAGCAAGGGAGTGGCAGATGGAATGCAGAGTCAAGATGTGTATGGTCATGTACTTCGATAGAAGAAATGCAAGGGTAGACTATCTTCTAAATGGAGAGAAAATACAAAAAACTGCAGTGCAAAGGGACTTGCAAGTCCTTGTGCAGGATGCCCTAAAGGTTAATTTGCAGGTTGAGCCTGTGGTGAGGAAGGAAAATGCAATGTTAGCATTCATTTCAAGAGCACGAGAATATAAAAGCAAGGCTGTAATGTTGAGGATTTATAAGGCACAGGTGAGGCTTCACTAAGAGTGTTCTGAGCAGGCTTGGGCCCCTCACTTAAGGAGTCACAGAGTCAGAGAGAAGCACAGCACATAAAGAGGACCTTTGGCCCATCTAGTCCATGCCAAAACCATTTAAACTGCCTGCTCCCATCGATCTGCTCTGCGACCATGGCCTCCATACCCCTACCATCCATGTACCTATCCAAACATGAAATCGAACTCACATGTACCACTTATGCTGGCAGCTCATTCGACACTTTCACGACCATCTGAGTGAAGAATTTTCCCCTCATCTTCCTTTTAAACTTTTCACTTATCACCCTCAACCCATGACCTCTGGTTGTAACCTCAGTGGAAGAAGCTTGCATTTATCCTCTGTACCCCTCATAATTTTGTAGACATGATCAAACCTCCTATCAATCTTCTATGTTCTAAGGAATACGGTCCTAACTTATTCAATCTTTCCTTATAACTCAGGTCCTCCAGACCCAGCAGCATCCTTGTAAATTTTCTCTGCACTCTTTCAAACATGTTTATTTCTCTCCTGTAGATAAGAAACCAGAACTCCACACAATACTCCAAATTTGCCCTCACCAATGTCTTATACAACTTCAGTATAATATCCCATTTCCTGTACTCAATATGATTTAGAACATAGAACAATACAGCACAGTACAGGCCCTTTAGCCCACAATGCTGAGCTGACCCTTAAACCCTGCCTCCCATATAACCCTCCATCTTAAATTCCTCCATATACCTGTCTAGTAGTCTCTTAAATTTCACTAGCATATCTACCTCCACCACTGACTCAGGCAGTGTATTCCACACACCAACCACTCTGAGTAAAAAACCTTCCTCTAATATCCCCCTTGAACTTTCCACCCCTTACCTTAAAGCCATGTCCTCTTGTATTGAGCAGTGGTGCCCTGGGGAAGAGGCACTGGCTGTCCACTCTGTCTATTCCTCTTAATATCTTGTATACCTCTATCATGTCTCCTCTCATCCCCTTTCTCTCCAAAGAGTAAAGCCCTAGCTCCCTTAATCTCTGATCGTAATGCATACTCTCCAAACCAGACAGCATCCTGGTAAATCTCCTCTGTACCCTTTCTAATGCTTCCACATCCTTCCTATAGTGAGGCGACCAGAACTGGACACAATAGTCCAAGTGTGGCATACCTAGAGTTTTATAGAGCTGCATCATTACCCTGCGACTCTTAAACTCTATCCCTTGATTTAAGAAAGCTTATGGAGTGTTAGCTTTCATAACCCTATCTACCTGTTAGGCAACTTACAGGGATCGGTGGACATGTACCCCCAAATCCGTCTGCTCCTCCACACTTCCAAGTATCCTGCCATTTACTTTGTACTCTGCCTTGGGGTTTGTCCTTCCAAACTGTACCACCTCACACTTCTCTGGGTTGAACTCCATCTGCCACTTCTCAGCACACTTCTGCATCCTATCAATCTCCCTCTGCAATGTTAGACAATCCTCTACACTTTCCACAACACCACCAACCTTTGTGTTGTCTGCAAACTTGCCAACCCACCCTCCTACCCCCACATCCAGGTTGTTAATGAAAGCCAATGTGCCAAAAGCTTTCTTTACAACCCTATCCACCTATGATGCCACTTTCAATGAATTATGTCCCTGTATTCCCAGATTCCTTTGTTCTACCACACTCCTCAGTGACCTATCTGTGTAAAACCTATCCTCATTGGTCTTACTGAAGTGCAAAAGCTCACACTTATCTACATTAAATTCCATCTGCTATTTTTCAGCCCATATTTTCTAGCTGGTCAGATCCCTCTGCATGCCATGATAATCTTTCTTGTGGTCCACTACATCCCCAATCTTGCTGTCACCACAAATTTGCTGATACAGTGAACCGCACATCATTCAGATCATTGATATAGATGACAAATATCAACATACCCAGCACCAACCCCTGTGGCACTCCACTAGTCTCAGGCCTCCAGTCAGGGCATTTGGCCCATTGCATCTGGTCTGCTATTTCATCATGCCTGATCCATTTCAGTTTCAGGTCCAATCTCAAAGGATGTGCTGACATTTGAGAGGGTTCAAAGGAGGGTCACAAAAATGATTCCAGTATTAAAAGTCTTATCATACAAGGCAAGTTTGATGGCTCCTGGCCCGTACTCTCTGGAATTCAGAAGAATTAGGAGAGATCTCACTGAAACCTATTTAATGTTGAAAGGCTTCAATAGAGCGGGTGTGGAGAATATATTTCTTATGGTGGGGCAGTCCAAGACCTGAGGACACAGCTTCAGGATAGAGGGCTGCCCATTTAGAATGGAGATGAGAAGGAATTAGCCAGTGGTGGTGACTCTGTGGAACTCATGGCCACAGACAGCAGTGGAGGCCAAGTTCTTTATGCATATTTAAGACAGAGGCAGATAGATTCTTGATTGGTCAGGGCATGAACAGATGCTGGGAGAAGGCAGGAGACTGAGGTTGAGCGCAAAATGGATCAGGCATGATAAAATAGCGGAGCAGACTCGAAGGGCCAAATAGCCTAATTCTCCTCTGCTATCATATGGTCTGATGGTACGTGTCATTACAAAGTGGGCACAGCAGCACCTCTACTTTCTTAGAAGTTGGCAAAGATTTGGCATGTCATCTAAAATTTCAACAAACTTCTATAGCTACAAAATGGAGATTATATTGACTGGTTACATAAAGGTCTGGTCCAGAATTACTAATGCCCTTGAATAGAAAATCCAGAAAAATATTAATGGATACAGTCCATTCCATGAGACAGGTAAATTCCTCCCCACCACTGATCGCATCTACAAGGACTGCTATTACAGGGAAGCAGAATCCATCTTCAAGTACACCCACCATTCAGCACGTGGTACCTTCTCCCTGCTGCCATCAGAAACTAGGTACAGTAGCTCAACGTTCTAACTCGTTATTACCCTTCAACCAGTAAGCTCCTGAACTAGAGGGGATGACTTCTCTCACCCCAACACTGAACTGATTCCACAACCTGTGGACCCACTTTCAAAGAATCTGCAACTTTACTTATTGCCGTTTCCCTTGGATCTTGAAGGGAGGCAAGTACAACAATTGCAGGGGCCCTAGTAGAGATATTTAAAATGTCCTTAGCAACAGGTATGGTACCAGAGGATCGGAGGAGAGCTAATGTTCTCTTGCTTAAGAAATACTTGAAAAGCTGGGAAGTTATAGGCCGGTGAGCCTGACATCAGTACAAGTTATTCTAAGGGACTGGACATATAAGTATTTGGATAGAAATGGACTGATTAAGGATAGTGTGATGTGTAAACCAGGCTGAGATGGGGTCCAGAGTTGACCCCCCTGTGAACTATGCTGTTAATGAGAGAAGAGGGGGGAGGCATCCTGCTGCAGAAAAAAGAGAGAAAGAGAGAGAGAATGATTGAATATTATGCCTTTAGCTGATTGTTTACCTTTGCTCCAAGGACACTTTCTTTGCCTGCTTGTGTGGATTCTTACTGAGACAGCAAGGCGGGACCAGATGATGGATGGCCGGTACCCTGCAAGGGGAGATAGAAAGCTGGTCTGCGAAGACACACCATGGGACACTGAAAGAGCAGTGTGCACCCACGCGAAGGAGGGCGTTTGGAGGACCGATTCGGGGGAATTGATCAGAGGCTCACAGTATGTGAAGGTGCGACCAGTGGGAGCTTGTTTGTGTGTCCGCCCTTGCCTGGGTGACAAGCCTACCACTGAGGAACGGTCGTGCCAATATGGGGTCACAGTTGGTGACCTTAACAGGACAGGAAGACAATGGGAAGGTCGATGGCAACTGCATCACCTCTCTCTCTCTCTCTCCCCCCAACGGTACAACAGTAACTACCTCGACCTAAACTGAACTCTGCACCATCATAAGACTATTCATTTACCCCTAGACGTTGAAAGAGTTTTGTTTTGATTCCTATTTCCGCACTTCTGTATATATCATTGTTAACCTGTTTCATATATTTGCATTTTATAGTACTGTATTACTTAGTTTACTAATATACACTATTAGTTACAGTAATACCAGACTCCAACGTGTATTCCATTTCTGCTGGTTCGGTAACCGGGTCACAGGCAATGTGACAAAAGTCAACACAGTTTTGTGCATAGTAAGTCACGTCTAACCAATGTTAAAGTCTTTTGAGGATGTACCGGGAAAGTTGATGAAGGCAAGACAGTCAATGTTGTCTACAAAGATTTAACAAAGTCTTTGACAAGCTCCTGCATGGGAGGTTGGTCAAGCAGGTTCAGGATGAAGTTGTAAATTGGATTAGACATTGGCTTTGCAGTAGTAGATGGTTGTTTCTCGAATGGGAGGCCGGGGACTAGGGTGTACCGCAGGGATCGGTGTTGGGTTGTTGTTTATTAATGATCTCATTGATAATGTAGTAACTGGATCAGCAAATCTGTGGATGACACCGAGACTGGGGACATAGTAGACAGTGAGGAAGGCTATCAAAGCTTGCAGCAGGATCTTCACCAGCTGGTGAAAAGGACTGAAAAATGGCAGATGGAATTTAATGTAGACTTTGCAAGGACAAGACTTACACCATGAGTAGTAAGGCACTGAGGAGTGCAGTAGAACAGAAGGATCTGGGAATACAGATTCATCTATTCTTGAAAGCTGCATCACAGTCAGAAAGGGTCATAAAGACAGCTTTTGGCACACTGGCCTTCATAAATTAATGTACTGAGTATGGGAGATGGGATGTTATGTTGAAGTGCTATAAGACATTGGTAAGGCCCAACTTGGAGTATTGTGTGCAGTTCTGGTTACCTACCTGTGGGAAAGTCATCAATAAGATTGAAAGAGTGCAGAGAAAATTTACAAGCATGTTGCCAGGACTGGAGGATGAGTTATAGGAAAAGGTTGAATGGGTTAGGACTTTATTCTCCAGAGTGTGGGAGAATGAGGAGAGATTTGATAGAGGTTTACAAAATTATGTATAGATAAGGTAAATGCAAGCAGGGTTTTCCACTGGGGTTGGGCGAGACTACAAAAAAAGGTCATGAGTTAAGGGTGAACTGTTTAAGGGGAACACGAGGGGAAATGTCTTCACTCAGAGGGTGGTGAAAGTGTGAAGTGAACTGCCAGCAGAAGTGATGGATTGGGGTATGGTTTGAACACAAGAGAAATTTGGACGGGTACATGGATGGGAGGGATATGCTTGGCCAGGTCGATGGGAATAGGCAGATTCATAGTTCAGCATAGAGTAGATGTGCCAAAGGACTTGTTTCTGTGGTGTAGGGTCATATGATTCTACTTATTTTTGTTATTATTTTGTTTTCTTTATCTTTTTTTTGTATTTGCTCAGATTGCTGTCTTTTTGCACATGGGTTGTTTATCCATCTTTGTTGTGTGTGCTTCTTAAAAACAATTCTATTGTGTTTCCTTGTATTAACTGTGAATGCCTGCAAATATTATATGGTGACACATACTGGGGACCCGAGTCACCCCAACCACAGCTGCTGTGATTCCAAGCTGCTACCATATGGGAAATAGTACCACAGCATAAAAGCCAGGACCAACAGGATCCCAGAAAGCTTCTTCCACCAGGCCATCAGACTGATTAACTCACGCTGACATAATTTTTATCTCTAAGCTATATTGTCTGTTCTGTTGTATATCTTACTGTACATACTATTTATTACAAATTACTGTAATTTGCACATTGCACATTCAGATGGAGCCATAATGTAAAGATTTTTACTCCTCATGTATGTGAAGGATGTAAGAAATAAAGTCAATTCAGTTCATATATTTGAGAATGAATTTACCTTGAACTTTGAAACTCAAACAAGCACAAAGTGGTGCAAAAACAAAGAGTAAGAAACAGAGGCGAATACCCAGAAGTCCAAATTAATGCACATACACTCTAGAATTTCCATCTATCATCAGGAATGGAAATTATGATCCGCAATTACAACGAATCAACAGATAAAGCACTTTGTTTTTATATTGCACCATAAAAACTGATAAATACGCAGCCACAAAAATAGAATTATTGCCAATTCTACACGGAAATAGATTGCATATCCATGTTCTACTACACTAAAGGCTTAGGTCACCTCAGAAATGTTATCAATTCCCTCAGTCAACTTACTAAAATTAGGAACATTTTCAATTGCCAGAAGTAAAATGAATTATCTTCTCCACCGAGATGGCCTTACTGACATGCATCCTTCACAGAAACTCAATTAGGATGCCCGAAGAGCCCATCGTAATTCTTTGGAAAGAGTTTACTTCCTGTAGGGTGTAATGTCTTTGGTTTGATCAAATTTCATAATTCCAAGTATTTCTATAGTAAAAACACTTCAATTTACTTAGAATCACAATTGATTAATATTCCATTAGATTCATATTTACTAATAAAACTTAACAAATAGGAAATGTAAAATGCTTCCTTTCAATAAATCTGATAATTTGAGCTATCCTGGGATATGTCTACAGTGATTGTTGCTGTAGCACTCTTGCCTGAGTTATAGGGTTGTCAGTTCAAGTACAACTCCACAGATCTGAGCCTTAAAAATTCAATGTTGTATTATGTTGTTAGATAAGAGGGGTGAGAAATTCAATTCTGTCCAATTGCTCCAAATTTCATTTTACCATCGATGGAACCAAGTTTGAGGAACAAAGTAGAACATGCAACTAGTAGTTTATAATTTGTTGATTACTGATGAAAAAGGGTCAATTTCTTGGCAACTGTCTCTCTCTGTTACACCAAATGCTTGTTTGCTATCCCATGGTGATATCCCATGTCTAATATCCCATGGCACCATCCTGAGAAAAAACTGGGGAATCATCTGCGGGTGAACATTATTCACTTTCACGAGAGCAGATGATCACTGCATCAGTTGTGAGAGTTTATTGTCAGACAGTCAGAGTTATATAGCGCAGAAATAGAGCCTTCTACACAACTCATCCATTCAGACCAAAATGACTATCCCATTTCCTCTTGTTTGGCCAACATCCCTCTAAACCTTTTCATCTATGTACCTCTTCCAGTTTCTCAAATAGCATAGTGGTTAGCGCAACGCTTCACGGGGCCTGCAATTCCCACCTCTGTCTGTGAGGAGTTTGCATGTTCTTCCAGTGACCGCATGGGTTTCCTCCTGGTGCTCTGGTTTCCTCCCACATTCCAAAGATGTATGGATCAAGGTTAGTGAGTTGTGGGCATGCTATGTTGGTGTCAGAAATATGACAACACATGCAGGCTGCCCCAGCACATCTGTGACACAAATGATATATTTCACTGTATACTTTGATATACATCTGACAAATGAAGGTAATCCCTTTCTGTTCCACGTACCCACCACCCTTCAGTGTGAAAATCATAACCCTGAGATCACTTTTCAATATTCTCTCTTATCTTAAAGTGATGCCCTTTTGTTTTATACTCCTCCACAAAGGGGAAAAAGTCTGACCATTCATCATATCTGTGCCCCTCCTCATTTTACTAACCTCTACAAGGTTACTCCTCAGCCTCCTGCACATCAGGGAAAAATGTCCAGACCTTTCCAACCTCCTCTTGTAGCTTGTGCTCTAATTCTGGTAACATGCTTGTGAAGTTTTTCCGCACCCTTTAAAGACTTCATTCCTATAGCATCATGAGCAAAAGAATGCACAATACTCTAAGTGCAGTCTCGTGAATAACTTTTACAGTTGTAGTATAGCGTCTCATCTCTTCTACTCAATGCCCTGACTGATAATAGCAAGCATGCCAAACACTTTCTTCACCACCCTGTCTACCTGTGGCTCCACTTGTTGGTGTCTATATCTCTGTAATCCTAGTCCTCTACTCTGCAGATCTTTCCAGGGCCCCTCCATTTACTGTGTAAGTGGCGTGTGGTTTAACTTCACATTGTGCAAAACCCCACATTCTCTGAGTTAAATTGCATTTTCATTCCGTTGGGGATCTGTGGCCTATTTCCCAAGCTAATCCAGAACCATAGGTAAACTAAGAGAAGTCTTCACTGTTCACTACACCACCCATTTTGATGCCTGCAAACTTATTAACCATGCTACTAACATAATTGTTATCCAAATCACTAATATATATGACAAACAACGGTGACTCTGCACAAGCCTTACACCATACTACTGCCTCAGTCCTCCAGTCTGATAAACAGCTCTTCGCAAGCCCCTCTGGCTTTTTCTACTGAGTACAGAAAGGAGATAGAGAGCTAGGGAGATGATGTTAGTGTATGGGACAATAACAAACCAATTTACCAGGCCCTGTGCAAAAAAGATTAACCACGACAAAACTTGAAATATGTGAAATTGAGTGTGTGAAAAGGACAATATCAATGTAAATCTTTTCTTCACTTTCTCACTCTAGTGTTGTATAGACAATACTCCAATTTTTGCTCTTAAAAATATAGACGACTTCATGAAAAAGTAGGCATAGGCGAGGCAGATCCTTGTCTGCCTTGCCTTTCACCAAGGTCAGTGTCGCTCCTCAAGTCCACTTTGTCATCTAATCTCCATTGGACTTCCAAAAATCTATTTACCTTAGCCTTAAAAATGCTCAGGCTCCAAGCCTTTTGAGGTAGAAAATTCCAAAGACTTGCAGCCCTTTGAGGAAAGGGGTTTCTTCTCAACTTAGTCCAAAGTGCCTGACTTTTCATCCTGCAGAGCGTCTAAGAAGCACTCTCAGAATCAGGTGTATTATCACTGACCCATGTATGAAAATTGTAGTTTTATGGCAATAGTACAGTGAAAGCTATAAAATTACTATAAAATCAAAACATAAATAAAGTGGAAATATTGCATAAAGGATAGTTTAGAAATCTGATGGCAGAGAGAAAGAAGCTGATTTTGAAATGTAGAGTGGGACCTCAAGCTCGTCTTCCTCCTTCCTGATGGTAGGAGCAACAGAACAGCATGTCCTGGATGGTGAGGGTCATTAGTGATGGATGTTGCCTTTTTGAGTCACCTCCTTTTGATGGCATCCTCAGTGTTGGAGAGGGTTGTGCCTGTGATGGAGCCGGCTGAGTCTACAGCCCTCTGCATCCTTTTGCAGTCCTGGAATCTCCAATGCAGGCTTGTGGTGAACTACATATACCTGTCTGGACACGCCCCTCTGCTGACTGCTCCTGTGGCTCCTCCCACAGACCCCTGTATACAGGCGATTGGAGGCACGGCTCCTCCCTCAGTCTCCAGGATGTGGTATGGGGATCTCTTGCTGCTGACCGCTCTATTCCAGCGAATAAAAGCCTATATCTCACCTCACGTCTCAGAGAGTTATTGATGGTGCATCAAGGCTGCAGTGCAACCGTTCAGAATGCTTTCCATTGTGTAATCTATAGACATTTGCTCGAGTGCTTAGTGACATATCAAATCCGATCAATGTCTGACTGATGCATAACTGCTGGTGTACCTTATTGGGTCCGGGATAAATCATCTGAGAAGTTGATGCCTGGGAACTTGGTTCCTGAGACTATTTTAAAATTCACCAAATAAAAAAGGAAACTCTTTGACACATACATTTCCAATCCTCCTCAGAAGATACAAGTGCATCATGATAACAAACCATAGAGAACATGTACTATGAATAAAATATGGGGACTTGGGAATTAGGGGAGCAAACATGAACAGCAATACAGGTAATTGTATGAATAGTAGCGCTGTATTAACAGGTAACCTCAATTTCCATCCAAGACTTAGATAGAGTAGAATTTGTTAAAAATGCCCAGGAAAGTACTCTCAAACAATCTGATTATGGCCCTTCAAGAGAGGAGATCACACCTAACTTCACACAGAGAAATGAGACAGAGAAAATGATTATATTATAAGAGCAGAGGCATTTTGGGATCACAATTCTGTAAGTGTTTAAACTGTTAAAGAAACTTCAGGACTGGTCCACAAGTTAAAGTCCTATTTTGGAGCAAAGTAAGTTTTCAAAGCATTAGACAGGAACTTGATTGGGAGAGAGTGTTAGTAGGTAAAGGGATGTCTAGCAATTGGAATGGTGAGGAGCGGTTCAGGGGCAGCATGTTAGAGTAAAAGGCAAGGCTCAGGATTTGGGAACCTGGTTGGTGACGGATATTAAGGCTCGAAAATGGAGCGATACGACAAGTCTAGGAAGCTGGGATCAAATGCATCTCTTGAGGAGTGCAAGAGAGGTAGGGGTACATTTAAGGTAAAAAACAGCAATGGAAGATCCAGCAATAGTTTGCAATAGAAGAAAGACATTTTGATAACCACTGAGTGGTTTCAAGAGGAGCTGAGATCCTGCAGCAATCTAAAACACAAGAAAATCTGCAGATGCTGGAAATCCAAACAACACACACAAAATGCTGGATGTACTCAGCAGGGCAGGCAGCATCTCTGGCAAAGAGTAAACAGTCAACATTTCTGGCTGATAAAGGGTCTCACCCAATTCATCAACCAATTCTGTAGATGCCACTTGGCTGGCTGAGTTCCTCCAGTATTTTGTGTGTGTTGCTTGCACCAATCTGGTGCGTTAACAGTCATTTCCTGCTGTCAGTAAACAAATAATGAAGATTTTGCTGTATTCAGGATAGGATTTCATATCAAGTGTATTAAAACTGATCATGGAAAATGTACTTGTAGCAAGATTAGCAGATCATTATTTAATCTGCCTGATTTTATTTCACAAAATGGAAGAGAATCAGATGGGTTTAAAAAAGATTAATATCAAAGCCAATTGATCATGAAAAAGAAACTTCAGATAATGTAGCTCAAACAGAACAAAGGTTACACGGGTTTTATAATTATAAAGAAATTATTTGCAGATTTTGCTTTTTCATAGGAAGTAAAGTAAAACGATAAGAATATTATAGGAATGGAGTTTCTTAAAGGGAAGATTATGCTTGACAAATCTGTTGGAATTCTTTGAGGTAGTAGGTAGGATAAAGCATGTTGTTTTACTTGGATTTTCAGAAGGTAGTAGAAGGTAAATAGAATACAGAATAAAGTCTAACAGCTACGGAGAAAGTGTAGTGCTAGAAGACAATAAGGTGCAAGATCATAACAAAGTGAATTTTGAGGTGAGGATTCCATCTTATTGTGGTAGGGACCCATACAATTGTCTTACAACAGTGGGATAGAAGCAGTCCTTGAACCAGGTGGTATGTTCTTTCAGGTTTCTGAATTTTCTGTCTAATGAAAGAGGGAGAAGAGAGAATGTTCAGGGTGGGTGGGATCTTTGATTATACATGTTTCTTTATTCATACTGAGGCAGCAAGAAGTATAACTGAAGTCCATAGAGGTATGCTGGTTTCTGTGATGTGCTGAGCTGTGTTCACAACTCTGTAGTTTCTTACAGTCGCAGACAGAGTAATATCCATACTAAGCTATGAAACATGCAGATAAGGTGCTTCACAAACACAGGAAAATCTGCAGACGCTGGAAATTCAAAGCAACACACACAAAATGCTGGAGGAGCTCAACAGGCCAGGCAGCTTCCTCAGGTAGGATGCCCTCTGTGTTTCAGCTATAAACATTGATAAGGGTCGACAGGGACATGCCAAAGTTCTTTAGCCTCCTGGGGAAGTAGAGGTATTGGTGAGCTTTCTTAGCTGTGGCGTCACTGAGGTTAGAACAGGACAGGTCATTGCTGATGTTATCTCCTAGGAACCTGAAGCTCTCAGTCATCTGAACTTCAAGACCATTGATGAATACAGGAGAGTGGCCTTCTAGAAATCAATGACCAGACCTTCTGCTTTGCTCACATTGAGGGAAAGGTTGTTGTCATGACACTCTGTTACTAAGCTCCCAGTCTCTTTGTACAATGATGGTAACATCTGAAAACTTGTAGATGGACTTGAAGCAGAATCTGGCCATGGAATTATGAGTGTACATAGGATTGAGAAGTGGGCTGAGGAACACCGGTGTTTAGAATGATCATGTTGGAGGCATTGCTGCCTATCCTTAGAGATTGTGCTGTGTTGGTCAGGAAGTTGAGGATCCAGTTACAGAGGGAGGTGTTGATTCCTAAGTCTTGAAGTTTGGTGATGAGTTTGCTTGGAATGACAGCACTGAAGGCAAAGGTGCAGTCAATAAATAATGCCATATATATTATGACAAAATCATCTGTACCTTTCAGAGGCTTGTAGGATTTGGTGAATAAAATGTGTGAGAGTTGTTTTATGTACTTAACAAATGCAGCAGCCCTTTACTTCCATTAAGAACAAACCAAAAGCAGTCATCTTACACTGACCTCATTATGTCAGACACTGTCTCTTAAAGTGAACACAACAACTTAATGACAGTATGAATTATATAGAACAGTTCTGTTCTGAACAATATGCGTCTTTTGTCACCAGTTATATTACTGTTCACAGAGGATATGGTAGTGGAACCATCCAGGCCTTGGTGGGCCTACAGAAACAACAGTCTACAGTAAAAGTCTTTCCACCCCATTCCAAAACACGGAACTGGCCATCATAAGGGGGCTTAAGGGAATGCTGATGTGCATCACGGCAGACAAAAAAATAAACAAGGTAGAACATAGGTGAACTGGAACCCAAGAGTGCTGTACACCATCATGGGCGGAAAGAATAGGTATAAAAGAAGTGGGTTTATTGAGGTGGGTGGAACTTTACCGAGACACCAACCAGGCAGTCGTGGTATCAAGAGCAAAATCACCCAGCACCTGTAGCGGCTGCCCCCGCATACAAGCTCAGCTGTGTAGAACTGCAGGTCCTCTTGTGGAGCCATTCTGAGCCCCAGCAGGACCTATAGCAGACAATCGTGCCAACACTCGTCTGTCAGGGAGGCCCTCAGAGTAGCGTTTAAGGAGCAGTGAAACTGCTCGCATAGACCATTGGACTGCAGGTGATACACAGTGGTGTGATGCAATTTAACACCAAGGTTCTGGGCCATTGCAGCCCAGAGGGCTGAAATGAATTGGGGATTGTGTTAGGGAAAAAAAAAATCAGATAAGTTGCTGAACCGACCAATCCAGCTGTTGGTAAACACCCAGGCCACATCAGCAGCCATCATCAATGCTGAAAGCAACATACCTGCTGGTATGGTCTACCGAGGTAAGGAGATGCGTGAAACTGCGGGGGGGGGGGGGGGGAGTGAGGAAGGAGTTCTGATCACGTCTGCTGATCACTCAAGCATGCAATTGGATCACTGCTTTTAAGGGCACAATACAAGGGGAGCGTAAGTTCAGCATATTGCAGAATGAAATGGCAACAGAAATTCAACACACCTAAAAGCTATTGCAGTACATTGGCAGTGTAGGGCAGTGGAAGAACTATAATAGCGGTGACTTTTGATGGCAGGTTGTGGCTCCTTCGATGGAGATATGGTGACTGAAAAAGTCAAAACCTGAACTGGCATTTAGTGGGATTAATAATCAGCCCGTGTTGGCTTAAGCGCTTGAAAAGTGTGCGGAGATGCAATACGTTCGGTTTTGGATGCACTGGTGATAAATATGTTGTTCAGGAGAACAAAAAGAAAATCTAATTCTTTTAACAAAGAGTCCATTAGTCACTGGAAAGCCTGTGCTGCATTGTTGAGCTCAAATGGCATGCACAGAAATTCAAATGTCAAACATGATGATAACAGCAGTTCTGGGAAAGCCCCCAGTACACACAGGCACTTGACAGTAGCCACTGATGAACACCACTTTGGAAAAAAATTATCTTTTCAGCTAAATGTGCCAAAAAATCTTGAATATGTGGGACCGGGTAATGATTGGGGGTTGTGCCCATATGGTCTGCAACACCATCAAGTCTAGGGACCATGATGAGGGGTGAAGCTCAAGGATTATTAACCTGCAAACAATGCCAAGCATTTCCATTTTAGTGAACCAGCCATCGCGCTGGCCAGCTTTCCAAGTCCCGTCTACATGCACAGGCGTGGACCAGACAGCCAATGGTGGAAATGTGGTGCTTGATGCCTTGCTTTGTGACTGTGTTAGAAAATGTGAGCTTGTTGAGGTTTGGCCCAACAGACAAGCGATGAATTTACATGTGGCGGTATATGGATCAGGCAGTGTGGATCTTACTGGGCTACAGTAAAATGTCCTTTGCGTCCACGAGCTGACAGTTTTGAAGATCTCGTAACAATCCCTTGGCGCACTCGAGTAGAAGTCTAGCAACTCTCGTCAAGGCAAAGTGCCATGTGTCATGTCGTTCACTGAGGTAAAGCATCACACATCATGTTCCACCAGTCTGGATCCTGCTGCTATCAGCTGCCTCCGATGAGGGTCTATTGCTCTCTGCCTCACAATGGACGATACTGACAGCAAACTCACTGAAATGCCTGTGTCACACAGGAAGCATCGACCTGAAGGGATCGGTAATGTACAATAGATGACCCGGCAACTGGAACCAACGGTGTTCACAAATCTCTGATGTCCCGGTGCCCTAACACAGTTGAAACTTCATGGTAGTCGGCACTTGTGGTCTTCGTACTGAAGCGTGTGTGGTAAAAACAAACTGGCGTTGTCTGATTCATGAGTCTGCTGACGGCTTAATGAGACAGGGAAAGGAGCAGGAGCAGGCTCTCTGCCTGGCTGAGAGTAAACTATCAGACATTTTAGCAACTTCCCTCCAGTCCTTCATGGGTGTATTAGCAAGGGCTGTGAAAACTAGATCAGGCATTTGTTCCATAAAGAAATCTTGAAAAGTAAAACAAGGATGCTGGTTGCCCAGGAGAGGTAGCAGGTGGTCCAATAGTTCTGAAGGTCTACCATCATCCAGGCTTGGCATGGAGAGCTATTGTTTGGCGTGCTCTGACTCCAATAGTCCAAAAGTCTGTAATAGGTTCGTTTTCAGAGTGACATATTTATCACGTGCAGGTGGGCCTTCTAGTTGACTCACCACTCTGGCTGCAGTGGAACTACTTAGCGATACCATGACATAGCAAAATTTAGTATTGCCCATGGAAGGTTCTCGTGGCATGAACTGGGCTTCCGCCTGTGCATGTGGTACCATGTGATAGCATGCTGCTGCCACAACTCTGGTCACTTCAAAGTGACTGCGCTAGTCGACATGTTGTTGAGTAACATTGGAGTCATCTGAGAGTCTTGAGGTCACCACGTGAGAGAGGCGTTTCATGTGCTTAACAAAAGTTGCAGCCCTTTACTTCTACTACGAACAAACCAAAAGTAGTTGCCTTGAATTAATGTCATTATGTCAGACACTTTCTTAAAGCAAGCTCGGTGATGGTGTTTATGAATTATGTAGAACAATTTCTATTATGAACATCATCTGTTACCCTATAGGCTTACTTCCACTCTTTTCAAAAACTGGATATGCTGATTACAATTCAGAAATTGGATATACTGATAATTATTTTTTTCCATCATTTTTTCAAACCTGAATACATTGACAGAGTTGGAAATGCAAGCCAGTCACAGTCACATTCCCAAACTTGGCTATTCTTTGTGGAACATGTCACTTCTCAAAATTCTACTCTCTCACTTCTCTGAACTTTTATTTTAAATCCTGCCTCATGCATGCACACTTTACCGTTTTAGTTTTGCACGATAAAATTATGTTAATAAATCATGCCACCTGCATATCTTTAAGATAGACTCCAACAAAATATATTACCATCAATGGTGTCTCTAGCCAGATCTGTTTTCATTCTAACCAGTGAAATGCTCAGCATTATTCTAGGCTTTCGTATAGTTTGTCCAGAATGCCACTATAACTGAGAACTACTCTGACAAATTGCAATAAGTTGAACATTAAACAGGCTAGTCAAACATGCAATAATGTGAGCACAGTGCAGGTATAATTAAGTAGGTAAATTAGTACCTATAATTTAGCAGGTAAATTGCTACCTTTGCAGAATATCATTTGTCTACCACAAAGAAAGCTCTCCACAAGTGATAGCTTGAATGGAATGCAATTTCTGTTTATATATATCACTCCCAATCTATATCTGACCTCACCAATGGTAATCAAATGCCAAATATATTACTGTCAACAAATTTAGCTGACTGCTTACTCATCAATGTGTTATTATCAACAAACAACTTTGAGCTAAAACTGGTTGGGTTATTAATAATAAAATGCAGCTACCTAGACAACTACTGTGACATAACCAACTAAACCTCTGGTACTCAAGGCCTTACTAATGTTGACCCACATTCAGCAAAGTGCAATACTATCAGAGACATGGCTGCTGACAAAGGTATACATGAACACTGCTGTCATTTGAGATACTGCTGACCACATTACCACAGCCAAGCTCCTTGCTGTACTGACAACTGAGTTATTGTTATATGAATTAACATCCTCTGAAATGCAAGCAACCTAGCAACAGCCAGCCAATGGACTACTATTCATTTGACTTGAGCAGACGGCAGCGTTCTAAACAATATGCTATCAACGAACCATAGTTAGCCAGGCTTCCATGCCTGTTACACCATCTTTCACATTGGCAGATCAGCACTTTTCATTTTCACACTACACAAGTATCAATCCACTGAATGAATATAACGTCAGTTGTGGAAAAAAATTATCTGCACTAGAATGAATGAATAGTAGACAGCGATTACAAAACTGAACTCTGATTAAGGCATTTGTACGGCATCTTAAACTAAAGGGATAATGCAAATATCCATCAAATCATGAGGCAGAATTCTAGCCCTAAAGTTACATCTTTTCAACTTACTGTGGACAAATACACTTTAGTCAGCAAACAACTTAACCATGTAACAAGGAAACACCATTTCTTCAGTTGTGGCACAAGTATTCAGTCTTGAATTCATTTTTACTTTTATTGCTCAAACTTGTATACTGCAAGACAAATTTTCTACAGTTGGTATTATAACGAGGTGATTAAAGCCAAAGCCTTTGCTATAAAATGTTTAAATACTGCTCTTCATTTTTTAATGCTCTTTAGTTGACATTATATAAATTGGCAGGCAGTTCAAAATGATTTGCAGTCACTATTCAAAGGCTTTTACCTATTACACAAATTGTTCATCGAATGGTACTAAATAGATTTACAGTGATTGGTATTGTGAACATTTATTTTACTCTAGTCAGTTATTATATTAAGAGATTAATATAAAAGCTGTGGTGAATCCTGATGAAAATTAATGGAACAATTTCACACCATTCATTTATTTATTGAGATGAGTCCTTCCAGCCCTTAGAGTTGCGCACTCTGCAACTCCCGATTTAACTCTAGTCTAATTACAGGACAATTTACAGTGACCAATTAACCTATCAACTGATAGGACTTTGGACTGTGGGAGGAAACCAGAGTATCCAGAGGAAATCCACATGGTCACAGGAAAAATGTGCAAACTCCTTACAAACAACAGCAGGTACCGTAAAGCGTTCTGCTAATGATTTCACAACTATGCCACCCCAAAGTCATGGGAGTGAATAAGATTTTTCAGCCCATCAAATTTGCTCCACCATTCCATCATAGCTGATTTATTTTCACTCTTAACCTCGTTCTCCTGCCTTTTCCCATAACCTTTGACACCTTGATCAATCAAGAAATTATCATCTTCCTTCCCCCTTAAATTTACCCAATGACTCCACAGCCATCTGTGGCAATAATTTCTGCAGATTCACCACCCTCTGGCTAAAGAGATTCTTCCTCTTCTATCTTATGTAGGGATGTGCTTCTACTCTGAAGCTGTGCCCTTTGCCCTAGACTCAGCGACTATTGGAAACATCTCCAAATCCATTCTATCTAGTCCTTTTAATATTTGATAGTTTTCAATGAGGTCCCCCTTGTTCTTCTAAACTTAATTTTCTAACTTTTTTCTAAATAGGCTCAGAGCAATAACATACTCCTAATACGTTAACCCTGACAATCCTCCAAATGTAGTCTGACCAATGCCTTATAAAGCCTCAGCATTACATCTTTGCTTTTATATTCTTGTCCTCTTAAAATAAATGCTAAAACTGCATGTCTTCCTTACAATCAACTCAACCTGTAAATTAACCTTTAGGGAATCCTGCTCTGGTACTGCCAAGTCCCCTTGCATTTCCAATTTCTAAATTCACCTCCCATTTAGAAAATAGTCTACACCTTTATTTCTTCTGCCAAAGTGCATGACCATATTCTTCCATCTGTCTCTTCTTTGCCCTATCTCTTAATCTGTCCAAATCATTCTACAGACTCCCTGCATCCATCTTTCTATCGTTTGCTGACATGGCCACAATGTTATCAATTCTGTCATCCAGATCCAGAAGTGAGAAGCAGCAAACCCAACACCAACCCCTGTGGAACACCACGAGGCACTGCAGCCACCAAGGGACCCCTTTATTTTTGCTCTACCTCTTGCGAGTCAGCCAATCTTTTTACTGTGCTAGTATCTTTCCTGTAATGGCATAGGCTCTGATTTTCTTTAGCAGCCTCATGCATGGTACCTTGTCAAAGGCCTTCTGAGAATCTCCTTGTCTATCCTGCCTGTTATTTCTTCAAAGAACTCTAAAAATTTTGTCAGACAATATTTTCCCTCAAGGAGCCCATGCTTCAAGTACCTAAAACTTCATACTTAGTAATGAAATCTATCATTTTTCCAACTTCTGAAATGCAGCTAATTGGTTTATAATTTCCTGTCGTTTGCATCCTTCCTTCTGAAAGAGTAGAGTGACAATGGCAATTTTTCCATCCTCCAGAACCGAGTGATAATTTAAAGATTACTACTAATCCTCCACAATTTCTTCTGCTAACTCTTTCTGAACCATGAGATGTATAAATGTACAGTTTGATGATTTGACCTGTATGGACAGTATGCAAGTTTTTCCACTGTACATTGGTAGATGTGACAATAATAAACCCATTCCAATTCCTCCAAAATAGTGATTTGTGAACACATTCTGGTTAGATTACATGATACAAGACTGAGAAATTCTGGCTTAATTAGAAATTAATCAGTAACTGATTAACTTAAACAAGGCAGAGTGAATAGTACAATCTGGATTTTATAATCAACAATAAATCAATGACATTAAAAGAATCTTTGCATAAAAATTTAGCAAGCACTGTGACAAGGTTCATCTTCAACTAGATTTCCACTTGATGCAACCTTACAGGGAACTGGAGTGCTCAAATTAGTGAATTTACCAAGCTGGCTAAGCATCCAATTAGATTAAAGAATTATTGCAGACAGGAAGTGTAAGCTTAGATTTTAATAACTTACAACTATTTTACAGAAGTGAAACAAAAACTGGGATATGCACAAAAAATTATGATAGAAATGATCCACAATGAAAATCATTTATTCTTTTAAAAATCACTGGAAGTATATTGATGACCAGACATGCCATACTTTAAATTTTAGTTTTCCGGAAGGAATAACTCTGAATTAGTACATCATTTAACAATTATTGACAATTCTTTCAACAATGGTTAATATTATCACTAGAAATCTTACAATAAGTTCATAAAAGTTGAAAGTTAAGCCAAGACACTTATTCCATAATGAATGTACCTGCAAAGGATGTACCAGTGTTACCCATGGTGTGGCAATATCTGGATTTCTGTGATTAAAAGTGTACGGACAGAAGTCAGAATTTATTGTCAGTCTTATTCAGTAATGATTATGAGTGTTCACAGTTACAGGGGAAAAACCCTCTTGGCAACCAAAAAATGCAAAAGTTTTATTAAGGATTCAGTACTGAAAAATAATTCATCTGTGCCACTTCATTCTAGTGATTGACATGACAGCTACAAACACTACACCAATTTTCAGCAAGGAGCAGCTGGGTAGCAGCCAGCAGAGGGAGCAAACTTTGACCAGTTCAAGATGGTGTGGACTGAGTGTGAAGGGGGAGGGGGAGCAGGGATGGGGGAAAAAACCATCTGTCAAGGAAATGGGATAAATGCAAGCTTGCACACCATTGGATTGGACAGGAAGCCATATCAGACAATTAAGCACAGTCACTCAGCTCAGTTTGCATTCCTTCTTATTTAGTTAGGGTAATTAAATTAGAAGCAAATACATTGGGAAGGGCATGAATCAGTTGTACTGACCCCGCTACTCAGATGTCTAATTCTCCTTCTCAGTGAGCACTGGGATTTTTATCTCAAATAAAATACTCCTCTATAATTCCAAGAGGAACTATACATAGTGACCCAACAGAAACTGGATTTCCATATTGGATTTAATAAACACCATTTATTTATAGCCCAATAGGGTTGTTAAATTAGTGTTGTTAGTCAAAAGCACCATTAAATGACTGGAAATAAACTGATTTATTTCTGCAAGAAAGATAAAATTGGTCAATTCTGACCAGTCTAAATAAATGTGTTCCCAAACAATTTCCATTCATATATTGATCAGGAGTCCAGTTAATTTACAATAAAAACTGTTGCTGCTGACTTTCTCCTCAAATCCTCAACCTTTGCAAATGACTTAGTTCAATTCTTTTCCCCCTCAAGTGATTTCCTCAGATGTATATTGCTAATGCCCATCTGGTTTTGCTGAACTTCAGACCAGTGTCTTCTTCTTCTGTGCAAATTGCAATCCAGGAACTCCTAAACCCCAGCACAAAAATATTATTCTGGAGGCAGAGCCACGCACAGTCACCACTCCTCACCTCATCACATCTCTTCATTCCCATACTCTTCCCTCAAGCTGTCAGTTCCCCACGATGCACCTCTGATCTCTGGTGCCAGATTTAACTTTCATATACCTTGCTGCTGAGCCATCAGATTTCAAAGCAGCAGATACCGGCCAGATCTGAATCTGCTGAGTTGTTAGGTCATCTAAATGACAGTCATAGCTTGTGATGCAAATTTTTAAAAAAAGTCAAGTTAATGGTCCCGCAAACCTACAAAGGACAGGCTGCAGGCACACTCCATCATTCATCAAAACACAAGACCATAAGATATAGGAGCAGAATTGGGACATTTGGCCCAACAAGTCTGCTGCACCATTTCATTGTGGCTGATCCAATTTTCCTCTCAGCCGTGATATTCTGCATTCTTCCCATATCCTTTCATAACCAGACCAATTAAGAATCTATCAACCTCTACATTAAATATACAGAAAGACTTGACCTCCACAGCTGCCTGTGGCATAAAATTCTACAGATTCATATATGGTTCAAGAAATTCCTCCTCATCTCCATTCTAAAAGGGCATCCCTCTATTCTGAAGTTGTGTCCTCTGGTCTAGACTCTCTCACAATAGGAAACATGACAAGTATTCAAAACTAAAATCATTTTCATGAACTGTCTTTAAACCCTCTCCAGTTGCGGCGCATCTAAAATAAAGGACCTAAATCTGCTCACAAGGTCCTCTACTTGTACATAATAAAGTGGCCACTGAATCTATTTGTAGGACTGAGCTACAATGCAAATTGCAAAACCACAGATCGATGCCAAATGTAAAGCACCAGAAGGATTTTCAAGCTCAAATGTGAGAAGTACTGTAGATCGAATTATACAAGTAACTCACGTCTTCAGATTTCTTTGAGAAAGAAAATGCATACCTGCATCATCTTATCAAGTATCTTTCCTTTAACATACTGTAGAATTGTTTGCTTCTTTTGCCAAAGGATAATACTCACCAACTACAAACAGGAGAAAATCTGCAGATGCTGGAAACCCAAGCAACACACACAAATTGCTAGAGGAACTCAGCAGGCCAGACAGGATCTATGGAAAAAGAGTACAGTCGATGTTTCGGGCTGAGACCTTTTATCAGGTCCTGCTGAAGGGTCTCAACATGAAATGTCAATTGTACTCCTTACCACAGATCCTGCCTGGCCTGCTGAGTTCCTCTAGCATTTTGTGTGAGGTACTCACTAATTAGACGTGTTTAAAATAGAGAAGCTGATGAATTGACAGTTTGCTCAATTGTCCATCTAGTCACGTAAAACAAAACGCAATGCCACAGGCGAGCATTTATTACATTAATCCCCCAAATTGCTGAAAATATTCAGCAGGGCACTGGAAGCAATGGAGAAAACCCAGGTTAAAAATCAAGTTGCACTGACAATTCCAGGAAAATTTTAAAATCACAAAGGGTCAGTCGTTCAGCCTATATGAAACTCCTCCAGGTGAGTATTTGCTGATGTATTTTGTACAGTTACTGACACTGATGTTTATAGTTTGAAAATAATTTAAGATTATTGAATAAAAATATGAATGTATGAAACTGAGTCAATTTTGTCAATGACATTTTAATGTCGGCTGAATAGCAGTTTTTAAACATGTTTAATATATTTGACACATCTAAGATTCCTTGGACTGGTCTATCAAGCAGGAAGCAATAGTTTTGGATAAGCAGTAGCTTTTGAACCTCTGTTGAACAATAATTTTAATTTTTCTGCACTAAGATTAGATAATTGCTATTCTATAAGTCTGTTTAATGCTGATCCAATCATCACTTTTTTTGGTTTACCACCATACAGTTCGTCTTGTTTCAGAATGACTTGCCACAGCTAGGAATAACTGCTTTGCACAAAATGCACAAGGGTCAGAAAAAGTTCAAATAAAAGATTTTTAAAGGGCTGGATCGGGTACACATACATACTTAAGAAGACAATGCGTGTTTTATGTTGCAAGCCTCTATGTTGGATTTGGAAAGTTTAAAATCCAATGTGGCGATGAAACTGCAGATGCTGGAATCTACAGCAACAAACCATTTGCTGGAGGAATTCAGTGGGTCAAGCAGCTTTTAAGGAAGGCATAGGATGGGGAAGGAACTGTCAGCATTGCAGTTCCGAACTCTGCATCAATATTTTGACAATTCCTTTCTCCTGACAGATGCTTGATCCACTGAATTCCTCCATTACACCGTTGCCTAAAATCCATGTTGTCAGATTGAAAAACATGTATGGAAATTATTTGACAGGGAAGACTTTAATTCTTTAACTCGAACAATATGAATAGATTCTGTGAAGGCTCACAAAGAGAAAGCTACCTTTCCTGATGCTAGTTGCTCTCTTTGCCACTCCCCTGACTTTATTTTACCAATTATTTTGATCATGACTAGATCAGCCATTAACAAGTGGAAAAAATTATGTACACAAATGTCATTAGATTCCCTCCTTATGACAATATTTTCTCATTATTTTTTCCCTATGTACAACTCAGTCCATCATGGGTAAAGCCCTCTGACCCATTGTGCACATCTACATGAAATACTGTCGCAGGAAAGCAGCATCACGGAGCCCCACCACCTAGGACATGTTCTTTTCACTGAAGTTGTTACAGGAGCCTCAGGACACACACTACCAGCTTCAAGAACATTTATTACCCCTCAGGCTCTTGACCAAAGAGGATAACATCACTTGCCCCATCATTGAACTGTCCCACAACAAATGGACTCACTTTCAAGGACTCTTCATCTCATGTCTTCAGTATTATTGCTTACTTATTTATTTAGTACATGCACAGTTTGTTGTCTTCTGCACTGGTTGAATAGTGCACAGGTTGGTTGTATTGGGTGCCATATATGTACTTTGATAATAAATTTACTTTGAACTTTGAACTGAACTACACAGACAGATTTGAAAGGGCCTGTTTTCCATGAACTTGCATAAACCCATAGAAGAGTCATAAATGAGATAATGTACATGAAGGTGCATTCACCATTAAACACACTCTCAGAACAAGTGATTCTTTTTGTGTATGCTCCATTTACCGTAATCAAGTTAAGGAGCTGAAGACGTATGATTTAGGTGTGATGCACAAACCTGTATTTACGTTTTAAATCAATTGGGCAGCTGCTGACTTTGTCACTGAAAGTAGATTTCTATTTAAACAAGCTCAAGATACATTACAGTGATTGAAATTAGTGGCTATGTTGCTCCCTATAAGATTATCAGTGTTTTCTTTAGCTTAACTACATTTAAACAATGTCAGAATTATCTTTGTGGAATTTCTCACATGACTATGTCAACAACTGTGATATGATTTTAATTATTTGGTACTGCAGTTCAACAAGTGTTCTTTGACTTTCCTTGAGTGGATCTGAGAGAATGCCTGCCAAGTTGGCACATTTCAAACCAATATGACTAAATCCAAGCTCCATCTCTGGAGTTAAAACACACACATTCAGAACGTCCTATTTATAATCGATTTTGCTGGAAGCACAGCTGATTTGCTGTGTCCATGACTCATTGATCTTTTCTGTAAGACCTAAAGTAGTGAAAAAGGGACAGTTGCTACCACAATTTACTGCACAAGATTGCAGTGCTGGAGCAGCAGATGGGGATTTTGGAAGCCAAGGCACTGCCTTTGGTGATTGTTCATTGGCGAGAAATGTCAGCATTTTTACAGGAGCTTTTATGCTTTTCCTAATCCATATCCGTACATGAAATCACAAAATTGAGAAGTAGCATCATGTCATTTATCCCAGACCTGGAATAAACTTTTCACTGTACATGCGCCCAGATGCCTCCAAACACATTCCGAGCTGCACTTTGTGGGACAGAAAGTCAAGATAGTGAATACTTCCTCAGTTCCACCAGGTGCGGCAGAGTGGCTTGGGTTTTGCAAGAGTGTTAAACATGTCAGACGTTTCAGATAACTGCTTCTGGTGAGCATTGATTTCTGTAACTAAATATCTAAAGCTGAATAAAGCATCTATATGGCATAGTGTTTAAATTCATTTTTCCATGAAGCTTTGGCTGTCATTCACAGATGTTGACATGAAACATAGACAGGGGCTTTCCTTAATGTTGCATATATGTCACTGATTAATAAAGCGTCAGGTCCTTTGGCCTGTTATATTTATGTTATCTACTGAATACCCACATGTATTAATCCTATTTACCAGCACTCAGTCTGTAGCCTTTTATGCCTTGTTAATTTAAGTGTTTGCACAGATGTTTCTTTAATGCTGTGAGTCTGTCTAACCAACCGTTCAGGAGGTGCATTCCAGATTGCAGCTACCCAGCAGGTGTAAATGTTCTTCATCAGATCCTTCTCAACCTCCTACTCTCAACTGATGTCCTTCAGCTCTTGGCCCCTTTGCTAACAGGAAAATTATGGGTAATGTACTTAATCATACAGCTATGAAAATAAGTAACCAGGAAGCAGAGTTACATCCCTGTGAAGCCTTTTTCATTTATTGTTCATTTATTCATTTATTGCTCCAGCTCAAACAACTCTCGCTTTCTGTCATTAAACCTAGCAACAGCAACACATGCAGCTCTGCAGCCAACACGTCACACAGTACTGGAGCTGTCCTAGCACCACTTCATTACTTTCGATTCCTCCTGTTTTTATTATTAACTTCTATCATCCCTGGCAGCATCTGGTTTTGACAGAAGTTCCAATTACAGCAGCTTGCAGTTGTGGAAATCTCTCATTCCTATCATACGGGGAAAATTTGGGCACAGATTTGAGGCTGGATATTCAGAATTTTGCATTAAAAATCCAGTATTGCAACTGTGCCACTGTGTGAATGCATTTTTATGCGTCCTGGAACGGAATGTAATTGTACTGGTTTCTGGATGGAATCTTTGCATTCCATAACCTAAACTGGCTGTATCCTAAGATAATAAAGAATGTATAGATCAGCTGTTTCCTGCACTGGACAGGTATTTTTAGTGCACCATTTTTTTGGAGCATTACCAGGATACAACAGGATTCATTGTTCCAAACTTGTCCTTGGATTTCCACAAACCAATGAGGTGCTCATAGGCCGTTTGCCCTGCAGCGGTGTAACTTAATTTTGGCCTTCTGAAAGGATCCCGTACCACTGTATATCAACAGAGGTTAAGTTCTCTTTATTTTATTTTCCTTATGGCTCCCTTACCCATTCCTCAGAGTAAGAACCTTAACATTTACAAACTTATAACCAGCCACATCGCCAGGCTAACATTCTAGCCTGATTCACTCAAACCCCCAGGCCTCAAATTGCCAAGATATGTTCTGTTCACAAAAAGCAGAATCAGAATTAATATTATGAGCATATGTTGTGAACTTTTATGTTTTGCCGCAGTAGTACATTGAAATACATACCAATATAAAATAAATTACAATAAATAGAAAAAATATATAAAATTAAATAAGTGGTGCAAAAAGTGCAAATAAAGCAAAAAAAAATGTAGTGAGATAGTGTTCATGAGTTCAATATCCATTCAGAAATCTGATGGCGGAGGGGAAGAAGCTGTTCCTGAAATGTTAAGTCTGTGTCTTCAGGCTTCTGTGCCTCCTCCTTGAAGGTCGCAATGAGAAGAGGGCAGGTCCTGGGTGATGAATGTGCTTAATGATCGATGCCATCTTTTTGCGTTTTGAAGGTGTCCTAGATACTGGAAGACTAGTGTCCACGATCGAGTTGGCTGAGTTCACAACTTTCTGCAGCTTTTTCAGATCCTGTGCAGTAGCCCCTCTGTACCAGACAGTGATGCAATCAGTTGGAATGCTCTCCAGGACTTCTATAAATAGTTGCAAGTGTTTGTGGTGACATACCTAGTCTCCTCAAAATTCGAATGAATTATAGCTGTTGTTGTTCTTTGTAAATATTTCAGTATGTTGGGCCCAGGATACACCTTCAGAAATGTTGTCACCCAGGAACTTAAAACTGCTCACCCTTTCCACTGCTGATCCTTGAATGAGGACTGGTGCATGTTCTCAACTTCCCCTTCCTGAAGTCTACAATCAACTTTGTCCTGACAAAGGGTCACGGCCCGAAACGTCAATTGTACTTCTTCCTATAGATGCTGTCTGGCCTGCTGCGTTCCACCAGAATTTTGTGTGTGTTTCTACAATCAACTCTTTGGTCTTACTGATGTTGAATACAAGGTTGTTGTTGCAATACCACTCAATCAGCTGATCAATGTCAAGCAGGCTTTGAATGATCTGAGCAATGGGATCAGCATGCCCAAAACAGCGCACCCAAACACCTTCACCATTGTTTTGGGAGATTTTAACCAGGCCAGTCTGGAATTAAAAAAATCACTAAACCACTACCATCAACAGATGACTTGCAGTACCAGAGGAAACAACACACTGAACCATTGCTATACCACTATCAAGAATGCCTACCGTGCTATTCCACAGCTTCACTTCAGGAAGTCTGATCACCTGGCTGTATTTCCACTCCCCGAGTACAGGCAGAGACTGAAGACTGCAACAGCAGCAATGAGGACCAAGAAGGTTTGGACAGGGGAAGCACAGGGGCGCTTACAGGACTGCCTTGAATCAGTGGTCTGGACTGTATTCAAGGATTCATCTTCAAACCTGGATGAGTATGCTGCAGTGGTTACCGACTTCATTAAAACCTGTGTGGATGAGTGTGTGCCACAAAGACTTGCTGTACATTTCCAAACCAAAAGCCGTGGATGAACCAGGAGGCATGTCATCGGCTGAAGGCTACATCTGTGGCATTCAGGTCTGGCAACCCAGGCCTGTACCAGAAAACCAGGTATGATTTGCGGAGGGCTTTTTCCAGGGTGAAGAGACAACTTTGAACATGGTTGGAGGTGATATTGGATGCACGACAACTCTGGCAGTGTCTGCAAGACATTACTTCCTATAAAGCGAAACCCAATAGCATGAATGGCAGTGATGCTTCACTACCAGATGACTCAATGCCTTCAATGTCTGCTTTGAAAAGGAGAACACAACTACAGCTGTGAAGATCTCTGCTGCACCTGATGACCCTGTGATCTTCATCTCAGAGGCTGATGTTAGACTGTCTTTAAAGAGAGTGAACCATCACAAGGTGGAAGGTCCAGATGGAGTACCTGGTAAGGCTCTGAAAACCTGTGCCAACCAACTAGCAGGAGTATTCAAGGACATTTTCAACCTCTCACTGCTACAGGCAGAAGCTTCAAAAAGGCAACAATTATACCAGTGCCTAAGAAGAATAATCTGAGTTGCCTTAATGACCTAGTAGCACTCACATTGACAATGATGAAATGCTTTGAGAGGTTGGTGATGACTAGACCAAACTCTTGCCTCAGCAAGGACCTGGGCCCATTTCAAATTTGCCTATCACCACAATAGATCAATGGCAGATGAAATCTCCGTAGTTCTCCACACGGCTTTAGACCACTTGGACAACACAAACACCTATGTCAGGATGCTGTTCATCGACTCTAGCTCAGCACTTAATAACATCATTCCTACAATTTTGATTGAAAAGTTGCAGAAACTGGGCCTCTGTACCTCTCTGTGCAATTGGACACTTGATGATGACATATCCTCCTTGCTGACGATGAACACTGGCACACCTCAGGGATGTGCGCTTAGCCCACTGCTCTACTCTCTATATACACATGTCTGTGTGGCTAGACATTGCTGATATACCATCTATAAATTTACTGGTGATATGGCCATTGTTGGTAGAATCTCAGGTGGTGACACACTCAGTGATTCAGGAACAGCTTCTTCCCCTCTGCCATCCGATTCCTAAATGGACATTGAATCTTTGGACACTACCTCACTTTGTTTTTTTAAATATACAGTATTCTGTTTTTGCACACTTTTAAAAATCTATGCAATATATGTAATTGATTTACATTTATTATTATTTTTATTTTTCTGTTATTAATTTTTTTCTCTGCTAGATTATGTATTGCATTGAACCACTGTTGCTCAGTTAACAAATTTCACGTCACATGCCGGTGATAAGAAACAATTTTGATTCTGATCTGTCTCATTCCCGTACACCTTGTCACCATCTGAAACTCTGCCAATGTTAGTCAAGTCATCGACGAATTTATAGATTATGTTTGAGCTGTGCCTAGCCACACAGTCATGGCTGTAGAGATAGTAAAGCAGTGGACTATCGCACATCCTTGAGCTGTGCCAATGTTGATTGTCAGTGAGGAGATGTTATTTCCAAACTGCATTAACTATGGTCTCTTGATGAGGAAGTCCTGGATCCATTTGCAGAGGGAGGTACAGAAACCAGGCTTTTGGAGCCTATTGATTAGAACTGAGGATATGATTGTGTGGAATGCTTGAGAGACTATTAGCCAATCAGTCAACTCTCAGATGTTTGTAAAATGATGGCATCAGGTCGCACCTTCTTATCAATCACTACCTTTCTCAGTTTAGGTATCACCTGGACCATTCTGTTCCAGACCTTAAAACATACAGTGAGCGTGTCAGTCCTTGATATCAAAGTAACATCTGACCAAGAGTGACATTAGGAGCTCTTGTAAAACTGATATTATTGAGTGTTAGAGGGAAAACTTTCTGGTGGCTGAACTCATAGCTCATACAGAGGAGAACAGTTGTCATCATTGATATCACTGAAGGAGTTCCTCAGGACAGTGTCTGATATCCAACCACCTTCAGCTATGTTGATGGATATTGCTGTAGATAGTTGGATCCAGGAGGCTTGAAAAAGGGATGCTTGCACAATATGTGATTCCATTTGAAATCCCTCAGTAAAGGAAGCAGTCCGTATCTGCACCCAATAAGACACAGACATTTACTCATCTTTTAGGTAGCAGCTAACATTTATGCCACAGAAGTGGCAAGCAATGGATAACTTTGATAAGAGAGAGCCTAACTATCTACCTATGGAACTCACTGACAACGCTATTGTTGAGTCCCCTATCAGCAACATCCTGGGGGCGGGACAGGGGGGGCAGAAATCACCATTAATCTGTAACTCAGTTGGATCAGCGCCATAAATACCACAGCAATAACAGTAGGCCAGAGTCTGTGCACTCTGCAACTCCCAGTAAGCCAAAGAATGAGGCAATACTCTATACTCTACAAAGCCCAAGCCAGGCACTTGCTTTGATTAGCACAACTCCAATAACCCTTAGGAAGCTTGACAAGGTGCAGGACAAAACAACTGCTGTCTCCAGCAATAGTGCATAGTGGCTACAGTACATATCAGCTACAAAATGCTCTGTGGGTACTTGCTCAGTGAAACCCCAAGCCTTTAAGCAGGACAAGGGCAGCAAGTGAATGGAACACTACTATTTCTTGGTTTCCCTCCAACTCGCAGACTGTCCTAAACTGATAAGATGCTGCTGGTCCTCCACTCCTGGAATCTCCTTCTCAGTTAACACTTGTGATGAGCTTTAGCAGGAGATTCACGAGAAAGCTCATCACCCTTCTCAAATGCAATTCAAAACACTCAAACACTGGGAAATCAATTTAAAGAAAAACAGCCAGATCTCGACACAGCTCACCACCCCACCTCCCCTCAATTTCTTAAGCTCTGACAACCTGACACCTGGCCATCATTAGAAAAATTGATTCTGGAAATAACAATAACTTGAAACATATGGCAAATTACTTATGAAATGTGGTAGAAACAAGCCTGCTTACTTCCTACATCAGATCCCTACAAATAGACGATCCAAATAAGTGACAATCACCGACATATTGTGACAGTTAAATCTCCAGCTGAACATTTTTCCTAATCTGCTACTTCAATAATAGTATCACTCATTGCCACATTCTAATAATATTGTTAAGTGGAGCTTTGCTATGCACAATGCAGGTTCATGACCACAGTTCCCAATGGAGGAAGTGCTCATTCTTAGTTTCACTTCTCTTGGCTCTTTCTAAATCTGCTTAGTTGTTGTTCCAAAGGGTGGGAAAGAGGTTTGATATGAAAGCAGATAAAACAACTGGCATTAATCATCATGTTTCCATAAATAACTGTAAATTTAACACTGAGGAGATTTGAAGTTTTCTTTCTACTGAAGTAATATCATGAATAAATATATAAAACATACTTGCTGACTCTATTGTCTGAGAGAATTTTTTTTAAAAATGGGACACGGTAAAAAACCATTTCTGTCAACTGGCTAAAGAGAAAACTTAAGCTTTTTTGGCATTTCAAGGATCAAGTTGTTTGAAAAATGAAGTCCTAGTGCTTGCCTGCAAATTTCTAAATCTTTAGTCTTCCGTCTGTGGAGATCCCCTATTTGTATAAGACAAATTTTTGTTTCATGACATCCTTTCTTAGCTGACATGACCTTTTCTCTGGTATAGGCTTAGTTCGTTGGCAGCAATGATCTTCAAGCTTGTGTCTCAAATCCTGTCTATGTTTTTCTGCATTACCTATAGATATCTCAGCATAATACTCAGGAAATACTATTTTGTTTTATGTTCCATTAAATCTTCCCCTTCATTGATTACAAAAATACTCTTCCTAAATGCGAAAGCTTTGCCAGATGTCTATTGAACACAGTAGATCACTTGCTGAAATTAAATATATTATGTACAATATGTTTCAGTATTGTGTATACAAGTGGACAAAACTATTAGAATAGTAAAGGCCCTCTCAACTGAGAAGCACTTTATATTATTGTCAGGCAAAGTACTTGTGGCAGACTGTCACTGAACCTGACCTCAGACAACAGGATCCACTTACTGAATGGATGATACTGGCTGGGAGCATTCTCCAGTTTAAGTTATAATCAATCTGGCCTTTATATCTCAGGATCCAACACTACATAGGTGTAGCTAAAGAGAGAGAAACAGGGAGAAGACAAGTGAAGACTGAGAGAGAAGACTAATAAGAAACATATATGATCTACAATATACATGTACAAAATGCTGGAGGACCTCAGCAGATTGAGAACTCACCAGAAGAGCTCAATGCTTTTTATGTGTACTTCGAAAGAGAGAATAAAACTACATCTATGAGAATCCGTGCAGCATCTGGTAACTATGTGACCTCAGTCTCAGTAGCCGAACGTCTTTCAGGAGGGTGAACTCTCACGAAGCGTTCGGCTCTGATGTAGTATCTGGTAGGGATCTGAGAACTAGTGGGAGTTTTCAAGGACATCTTCAATCTCTCACTGCTACAGATGGAGGTTTCCACCTGCTTCAAAAGGGCAACAATCATAGCAGCATCCCTGAAGAGCATGGTGCACTGTGCCTCAATAACTATCGGCCAGTTGCACTCACATCTACTGTGATAAAGTGCTTTTAGAGTTTGGTCATGACCAGAATTAATTCCTGCCTTAGCTAGGCACATCTCAAATGCCATCTATAAATTTGCTGATGACAATATTATTGTTGGCTGAACTCCAAATGGTGATGACGTGGTGTACAGGAGCAAGACAGATCAGCTGGTTGAGTGGTGTTGAAACAACTTTGCATTAAACATCAGGGAGACCGAGGAATTCATTGTGGACTCCAGGAAGCAGTTGAGGGAACTCACAGCAGTCCTCATCGAGGGATCAGCAGTGGAAAGGGTGAGCAATTTCAAGTTCCTGGGTGCCAAAATCTCTGGCGATTTATCCTGGGTCCTACATATTGATACAATTACAAAGAAAGCAAAGCAGCTATATTTCATTAGGAGTTTGAGGAGACGATATACCAACAAAGATGCACATTAATATCTACAGATGTACCTTGGAGAGCATTCTAACTGATTACATCGATGTTTCTTTTCATCTGCACAAGTTCATGAAGTGGGGCAGCACAGTAGCGTAGTGGTTAGCTCAACACTTTTCAGAACAGGTGACCCAGGTTTGACTCCCGCTGTGCCGGTGAGTTCCCCCAGTGACTGTGGGTTTCCTCCCACAGTCCAAAGTAATACTCGTTGATAGGTTAATTGGTCATTGTAAATTGTCCTGTGATTAGGCTAGGATTAAATCTGGGCAATTAGCAGCAGGTCCGGGGCAATTGCTGGGTGGTGTGGCTCAAAGGGACAACTCTGTGGTATATCTCAATGGATAACTAAATGAAGTATAACAATGGGAAGCTGTGGAGTGAAAAATTCTGAAGAAAAAGATTTACACAGCAATGTGCACAAATCAGATTTGTCTCACAATGCTTAACGTTTATTATGTTGCAGTAATAATTGTGTACACCATTTTCATTGGAGCTCCCATTTAGTAGATTGTGGGTTTATGGCTCCTGCTAATCATTTATTTTTACCAATACACAAGTATTATTTTCTAACTTATGGGGTATTTTTGATCTAAAGGTGATTACGAAGAGTTGGTTTGTGGGATCCAGCCTTCCCATGTACAATAAGCAGAAGACAGGTTCAGAAGCAGGAATACAGAATAAAGTGGCATGTAAAACTCTCCTTTTCTGATATCAGTTATGTGTAAAGCATAAACAATTTAAAATGGGAATTGGTAGCACTTTATTTGTGCAGGTACTTCTGTGCACAAGAAGAATTAGGCCTCTCATTGTATAAATTTAGGGCCTTGGAGTTAACACAAACTTGCTCTGAAAGGCCATAATTAGGGTTGTAAACAACCCTATAAGTCTATGATTCATGCTCAGGGTATGTTTGTTTTATAATGTGTCTAAGGATAGATTGTTTCAATATTGCAGCTACATTAGTGCTGTGTTTTCTGATCCCTATTTCAAATTCCTCTTCATGTGGGTTATACCTTCAAATTATTTGCCTCCTGCAAATTTACTTTAAGTGATGAACAATTTGACTTATTGGGCTTTATCTTAACCAGAAGGCAGAAGTGATTGGGGGAGTGATGTAAAGAGAAGGAAAGAAGATAGCTGGAAAACACAAAAGATATTGCAGATGCGGGAAATCCAGAGCAATATACACAAAAATGCTGGAGGAACTCAGCAGTTCAAACAGCATCTATATGAAAAGGAAAAAAACAGCCAATGTTTCAGGCCAAGACCCTTCATCAGCAATGGAAAGGAACGGGGAAAATATCAGAATAAGGTGGTGTGAGTTGAGGGGATGGGGTGGGGGCAGAAGGAGGACAAGTTAGAAGATGATAGGTGAAGCCCGGTGGGTTGGGGAAGGGGGATGAAATAAGAAGGTGGCAGATGATAGATAGAAAAACCAAACCTTAGCTGTCTGATACCAGTTAGGTGCTGGCCAAAGCCACCAGGGAGCTGTTATTTTAGAAACTAATAAAACATCACAGTAGCAGGTATAAGCAGTAACTGGCAATATGGCAAGTCACCGTGTGAGAATTTCAGGAAGGTATTGTAGGTAGTAGGGTGAAGTCAGTATCACCTATTTCTGGACTATTTTTAAAAAAAGCAAAATTGACATACCATGTTATGCATTCTTCCTCTTTTTGTAAGAGCTTCAGACTTTAAACTGATTTAAAATTGCAGCTGTAGCACAATTAGTATACTCCAATGCCAACTAACTTGTGTAATTAAAGATCTCATTGCCTTCAGCTGAGTATCTTTCTTGACTACTCATTGGAGTTGGCTGTATTTAAAGATAATGAGACTGGTTAGGTTGCCAATTAGTAGTTAACTACTCAATTTGTTTATCCATACAGAGTATCGTAAAATTCTGCAATCACTTTCTTTAAGTATCCAGGGTGTTGTTTACCTAACTTGTTTTTGACTTCTCCTTTTCCTGATATAACCGTGCTTACTAATTTATAGCAGAAAGTAACTCATGAGAAAGTAAATGTTGACTTAAATGACAGTGCACTCCACCACTGCTTACTGTCTATGATCTTCTTTAATGTACTGATGGATGATTTTTATAAATGTTTGATACTTTATTAATTAAAACATGAGCAGTCTTTATCATTTCTATTGGTATTGCAGTTCTAGCCTTTTAAAACTAATTTCCTGTATTTTTGCTATTTTTATTTAATACACTTTGCCACAACAGAACTGTAAACAAATTTCAAATATATTTAATTGCCTGTGAAATTCTGAGATATATTGTAGTCACGAAAGGTACATGCATAAAATTATTCTCACTTTGTGTTATTTTCTCCAGGCATTAATTTTCTTCTTTATAAATTTACCGTACATGGAAATCCTTCTGGTATAATGCTGATCAAGTGAGAAAAGTTTACCTGGAATCGATTAACTAAACTGAGGATTATTTCCAGTGTTCTGAGCAAGGCGATTGCTCACTAAATGACCTTTCAATTCCTTTATAACCACTAAGTAAATTAAATTTCACAAGCTAAGATATCTAACCCCATCTACAAGATTTCTGCTGTGAACATGACTTTCGAGGGAGAGTGTGAATACTATGGGGCAAATTGCAAAATCACCTGAATGTTAAGTGTGTGCTTTCAATAAACATCTGCCGTTATTGTCACCTTTGCACGCCAGACACTTGATCTCATCATGTTGTTTGCTGTGCGCAAACCCATTTTCCCTTTCACATCTGAAAATTTTCTGATAGCTTGAAAAACAGATCAATGTCAGCATTTCTAAATATAAAGGTAAATGATAATGCTGAGGTTGTCGGATTTTCAGAAAGGATTTTTAAAGTGTTCGGCTTATCAAGTACATTTTAAATGACCCATTTTTTGTCTGGTTTAAAACTCGTAGTTTTAAAAAAAACTTAAGTGTGGTTTACCTTTTGGTCGTTGATATGTTTGTGTAGTCAATATGGAATCTTTCTCATTTTTCATATTTTCTGAATTTTCAATATATTGAAGCACTAGAAACCTGAATAAAACTCAAAAGGCTCTTGTGCTTTCACGGTTAGCCAGAGTCTAAGATTAGTTGCTGATCAAGTTGTGAAGATTGCAATTTAGATGGATGTTTTTCCTTCATTATCATAATGAACCTAGTTTCAAAAATGCACTCAGACTAAAACCTCTATGTATACTTACCAGTTTGTGCTTTATGATCAAGTCAAAAGAAAACGTTATTTTGTACAGTCTATATGCCTCATAAGGAAAACAACATACAGTAAATTCTTTCCAACACACACAAAATGCCAGAAGAACTGAACAAGTTTGGCTGCATCTGTGAAGGAAAACTCGTCGGTAATTCATTAGGAACGGAAAGGAAGCAGACAGAACCCAGAATAGGAAGGTAGGGAGTGGGAAATGTGGGTGAGTGGGTAGAGGAGGGGGGAGAGATGTAGTAAGAACTTGAAAGGGGATATGTGGCAGTGGTAAAGGGATTAAGAAGAAATCGAATTGGTCAGGACAGTGGACCATGGAAGAAAAGAAAGGAGGAGGTGAGAAAGGAGTCACGGCCCAGTGGTTGGGGACCACTGATGTACAGGTTAGATGAGAAGGGGTGAGAGAAATCTGGTAATTTCTCCCCCACTGCCTCTTTTTCTCTTTTCCATTCCTCCAAAATGGGGAATGAATAAGAGAGAGGAGGAGGGAGGGGGGAGAAATGACTGGAAGTTAGAGAAATTGTTTTTCATGCTATCATGTTGGAGGCTACCCAGACAGAATATGCGCTGTCGATCCTCCAGCCCAAGTTTGAACTCATCGTGGCAGGAGACCATAGACAGACATGTTAGAAGGCATGTCCTCGCCTATCTCCTGCCAGCATGTACTCCTACTCCTCTGCCATTTTCTTACGCCCCCTTCTGAAACTTCTGTATTTATAGATGCTTTCCACAATGAAATGAAGGAAACAGGGAAAACCATACAATTTGGCAAGATGAACCAGGTGTAAAAGCAGAACTGCAAAATCATTTTAATTTTATCACATATTAGAAGAGGAAAAAAAACCTGTTAGGGAAATATGGGTCAGTTATCAGAGAAGAAATCTGTTTGAAACAGCCTATGTAGTCAATGACACAAATAACAATCATAAGCATTGAATGAGCTGGTTTCACAGCTTGTGAAATACAATGCTCTTCTGAAACATGTTGAAAGTCTTGTCGAGTAGAACGAAAATAGAACAATATTAAAGGAGGAGACTGCAGATACTGAAATGTGGGGCAACCAGCAGTCGCTGGAGGAACTGGCTGGTTGAGCAGCATACAGGGGTGTGGTCAGGAGAAAGGTGTGTTAATTATACAATCAATATCAATAAATGTGTCACAGATGAAGTCATAAAATGTATTTGTGTTTTTATTAAGCCAAATACAAATTTAGACAGATATGCATCCAATAAAATTTTAATTATTGTATCTAAAGCATAGTAAAATACACATTCACAGGCTATTGAGCTGAACAATTAATTCTCTCCTCTCTCCATTGATGCTGCCTGATCTGCAGAAGTTTTTTTTAGCTTTTCTGTTTGTTTTCCTCAGCTTTCTATCCTATTTTGGATATAGATTCTTTTTGGGAACTTCTTTCAAGTTGTGGGAAAGAGAACTCTTCTCGCACTCACCTTTTCAACTAAGACCGCCAAAAAGATTTCAGAAAATATTGGAATATCTGTGATAAAGTAAAAATTAACTTTATTCTTTACAAATGTATCTCACTACATTATCAGAAATGATTAAACCCTGTATTCCTTCAACCACGATAGATTGATCTGAAAGTCTGAACAAATTATAAGAGAAACCATGTGTCCAAATGCTAACATTTCTCTCCTGAAGAGTATGGGTAAGAGTGTCAATGATACTATGCCCAACTAACAGATTCAATCACATTTATGCATACATGTTTTTCTTCGAGCATTAATTGTCAAATTAGATTGTGAACCTTAAATTTTCACAGAGGCGAAAACATATTCTGTGATATTTGCATTTATCATTAACAGCTCAGTACATCTGTTTGGAACAAGTGAGGGATCTTATGCAAACATATTTAACATCCAGACTCAACAATTACTATTTTTGTTTCATTAGAACCCTTAGTTATAGTTATTCACATCACCTTCTTGAGCAATGTGCAATAAATGTTGGCCACATCAGAGACACACTCTGCCAAAAGATGCTTAAAAGCCACAGAACAAAAACCTGTCAAGCTCAGTCTTTAAATTTTCATTGATCCAGCCTCAGGCCTTTTATTTGTGGAGAGAGCATAGACTTCCATTGCCTTTATGTCAAGAAGTGCTTCCTGACTTTACTTCTAAATAGTCCAGTTTTATAAAATACTAACATTGTAGTCCTGTTATTCAGGTTGCATTTAGGGTCCTGGACCAGTGACTGGGGACATAAGTTTGAATTCCATCAGGAAATCCAGGACTAAATTCAAGTAATAAGATAAATTTAGACCATAAGATATAAGTGCAAATTTGGCCATTTGGCCCATCGAAATTGCTCTGCCATTTCATCATTGCTGATTCAATTTTCCTCTCAGCCCCAATCTCCTTTCTTTACCCTTTATCCCTTCATGCCCTGACCACTCAAGGATCTATCAACCTATGTGTTAAATGTACATAAAGACTTGGCCTCCATAGCTGCCTGCGGCAAATAATTCCACAGATTCATCACTCTCTGGCTGAAGAACTTTCTCCTCATCTCCATGTAAAAGGATATCTCTCTATTCTGAGTCTGTGTCTGCTGGTCTTAGACTCTCCCACAATAGGAAGCATCCTCTCCACATCCACTCTAACAAGGCCTTTCACCATTGGATAGGTTTCAATGAAGTCACCCCTCATTCTTCTTATTTTTAGTGAGTATTGGTCCAGAGTTATCAAATGATTTTCATATGACAAGCCATTCAATCCTGGAATGATTTTTGTGAACCTCTTTGAATTCTCTCCAGTTTCAGCATATCCTATTAAACGTAAGGGGCACAGAACTGTTTACAATACTCCAAGTGAGGCCTCACCAGTGCTTTATAAAGTTGCAACGTACCATCCTTGCTTTTATAATCTAGTCCTCTTGAAATTAACGCTAACATTGCGCTTACTTTCCTCATCACAGATTCAACCTGCAAATTAACCTTTACGGGATCCTGCACAAGAGGTCCCAAATCCCTTTGTGCCTCAATTTTCTGAATTTTCTTTCCAGTTATAGTCAGCCCTTTCATTTCTTGTACGAAAGTGCATGACATTACACTTCCCAACGCTATATTCCATCTGCCATTTCTTTGCCCATTCTCCTAATCTAAGTCCTTTTGTAGCCTCTCTTCTTCCTTTAAACTACCATCAATTACAAAGCTATCAATTCCATTGTCCAAATCATTGACTTATAACATAACAAGAATTGATTCCACCACAGACCTCTGTGGAACACCACTAATCACTGACAGCCAACCAGAAAAGGCTCCCTTTATTCCCACTCTTTGCTTGCCAATCAACCACTGCTGTGCCTTTTGAATTGCTTCCAGAAATTCTAGCCATTCTGGCCAACCCCTCTCTCATGTCTCTGTAATTCACTTTACTCCACTGTAATACTGATACATCTGACTTCAGGTTCTCCTCCTCACATTTCAGTGTAAATTCAATCATATTATGGTCACTTTCCCAGAAGGATTCTTTTAACCTTAAGCTCTCTAATCAATTCTGGTTCATTGCACAAAACCCAGTCCAGTACAGCTGATCCCCTGGTGGGCTGTACTATGAGCTGCTCTAAAAAGCCTTCTCCTCACATTCTAGAAATTCCCCATCTTGGAATCCAGGACCAATCTGATTTTCTCAATCTACCTGCATATTGAAATCCCCCCATGACGATAGTAACATTGCCCTTTTGGCATGCATTTTCTATCCCCCAATGTAATTTGTAGGCCATATCCTTACCACAGTTTAGGGGTCTGTATACAACTCCTGTCAGAGTCTTTTTATCCTTGCAGTTCCTCAGCTCTATCCACAATGACTCAACACCTTCTGACCCTATGTCACCTCTTTCTAATGATTTAATTTTTTTATCAACAGAGCAACACCACCCCTTCTGCCTTCCTGCCTGTTCTTTCGATACAATGTGCATCTTTGGACATTAAGCTCCCAGCTATAATCTTCTTTCAGCCACGTATCAGTGATGCCTCCAATGTCATACCTGCCAATCTGCAACTGCGCTGCAAGTTCATCTGCCATATTCCATATACTAACACCTCCAGTCCTGTTTTCACCCTTTTCAATTTTGTCATCTTTTTATGTTGCAGCTCATCCTTTTGACTGCATTTTTGCCCTATCAACAGCCTCTCCTCACTACACATTGCCTCTGTTTGTAAACCAGCTACCTCACCTTCAGCACTATCTTTTGCGTTACCTATGATACTTCTTGCATTGAAATAGACGCAGGTCTGGACACTGATCGCACAATGCTCAACATTTTGATTCCAAACTTTGCCTGATGTCGTCTGAACACCAGCCCCCAATAACTGTTCTGGAGCTCTGGTTCCCACCCCCCTGCAACTCTAGTTTAAACCTCACCGTGCAGCATTAACAAACCTTCCCATGAGGATTTTAGTCATCTTCCAGTTCAGCTGCAAACCATCCCTTCTGTACAGGTCCCACTTTTCCTGGATGAGAGCCCAATGATCCAAAAATCTTATGCCCTCCCTCCAACACCAACTCCCTAGCCACATATTAAACTGTATAATTTTCCTTAAACTGGCCTCACTAGCATGTGGCATGGGTAACAATTCTGAGATCACAACCCTGGAGGTCCTGCCCTTTAACTTAGCACCCAACTCCCTGAATTCCCTATGCCGAATCATGTTACTTGTCCTACCCATGTCATTGGTACCTGACTTCTGGCAGGTCACCCTCCCACTTAAGAATGCTGACCACTCGATCTGAGATATCCCAGACGCTGGCACCAAGGAGGTAACATACCATTTGGGAGTCATGTTCTCATCCACAGAACCTCCTGCATTCCCTTAACTAACAAATCCCCTATTACCACAGTGTGTCTCTTCTTTCCTCTTGTTACCCCTCTGAGTAACAAAGGCACTCAGTGCCAGAGACCTGACCACTGCGACTTTTCTGTTAGGTTATTGACCACCCTCCTATCTGTATTCAATGTGGTATACCTGTTGTTGAGGGGGATGGCCACAGGGGTACTCTGCACTGGCTCCTTAATCCCTTTACCCTTCCTATCACCCATTTTCCCATGTTCTGCACTTTGGGTGTAACCACCTCTCTATATTCTACTTAGATCTTTTTTTGTTTCCATTGTAGTAATCGTTAACTGATAAGGCTGTCATGAAAACTTGTCTGGCTTACCAATCCTTCAAAGAAAACAATTTGTGGTTCTTGACCAGTCTGGTCCCAATGTGACTCCAGTTGACCAATGTAGTCGACTGCCTCCTCACTTCAACAGCACAGATGGATGGAAAATAAATGTGGGCATTGCCAATGTTGCCTATAATCCTAGAGCTAAGAACTATAGAATGCTAAATTACCACAATCTGGTCAGAGAAAATTTGCTCCAAGTAACCTAAGAGCTTGTTTAATTGTCACATCTCAATTGGAACACACAATAATCATCATCTGGATGAAGCTCCATGGCATTTTCTCCCTGGCTGATAAATCTTGTCTCCAGAGCAGTACCCAGAACTGGTGTTACCAGGGCTTTATATAGCCACATCATAAATTCCAAGCCATCTGTCCCAAAATTTATTGCATTAACCTTTTAAATTGTCTTTGTTAATATGTAGCCTCAGGGTTATGGACAATGACTGCACCAAAGCACAGATCTTAGGCAGAATTTGCTATGAGTGATTGGAGGCACAATGGACAGCGAAGACGGCTACCAAAGCTTGCAAAGTAACCTAGATAGGCTGGAAAAATGGGCTGAAAAATAGCAGCTGGAATTTAATGCAGACAAGTGTGAGGTGTGGCACTTTAGGAGGGCAAACCAGGGTAACACATGCTTTCAACATGACAGCTCTCTCATCCCAGGAAATAGACCAGTGAATCACTTTTGAATTGTCTCCAACACTATTAAGTCCTTTGAAAACAAGGTTACCAAACTATGTCCAGTACCCTGGGCATTGTTTCACCAACACCTTGTGTAATAATATTAATAACTTTTTACAAAATCCCCTTGATCCCCTTGCAATATACTATATGCCTTTCTGAATCCTCTTGCTGCAATGAACTTGCAAATGCATCTACTGGATCAGATTGTAAGTTGCTGGGTCTGAGAAATAACCACAAACTGGGAGCTTCATAGTTTTGCAGAGGTGGAATTTGGATAAAGGTTGTCAATTTCAGAGCACTAACAAGATTTCAAGCTCCTGACTCAATTATTTGCTTTGCATCAGGGAAGCCAAAGGTTATAACAGTTTCGAGAAAAAGGGCAATGTGGTGCAACAGCACTTTCTCTCTCTTCGCAAGAACTTATCAGACACTTTCTTCCTAACGTATAAACACTTCAACATCAGACCGTCCATTCTCTCCAGATATGGAATTCGACCCAAATTCATCTTGCGGCTTGCTCTGGAGACCTCCACACAAAACTGAAAGCCAGGCTTGTCATCCAGATAACCTCTGGGGCAAGAACAAAAAATTTTGTTCTTGTTCTTAGGTACTTCAATAAATATCCAAGTCTGAAATTTAGAATTAAAAGAAATATAATAGATCTTGCATTGACATTGTACTTTTTTATTGGGTCTTACTTTTTTATTGGGTCTTAAAACAAACATTACACATTTAGATCCTGTTGCATACAGTACATTTGGCACACAATAAGGTTTACAATGAAATAACACTACGGATGGCAGGAGAGTTAAAATACATCCATGAAGAAAACAACTTTTGTACAAACAAAGCATCACAAAAAAAACAGAAACTAAACTTAGAACATTTTGATTCAGCCAGACTCATTCTGTACATTACTTAAGTTAAAAGAGGTAATTTATTTTGCTTTGTTTTTGGAGACAAACCTTTCATTGCTCTCCATAAAGCAGACATGCGATTGTTTTCTTCTATGTAAAAGAAAATGAATGAGATAGAAGAAGCACAGAGATAGAAATACAGCCACTTTCTTTTTGCATTGAAGTTGGCAGAAGTGGGAAAGGAGAAGACCTAACTACAGACGGGGAAGCTTTACAACTTGCTTCCACAGTTAAGAGCTATAAATGTCTTATAATTGAGCTAGGAGGTAATAAAGAATTTTGTGAATGTAAACCAATAATGGATGGTCAAGGAAAAGTGGATAATGAGGGAATGATTATCTGTCCATGCAAAGTTTTCACAATCATAGTCAGAGAGTCATACAGCACGGAAGGAGACTCTTTGTCCCACCGAGTCTGCACTGTCCATCAAGCACCCAATTACATTAATTGAACCAACTTGATTACCTGTCATATTTTCTTATAACTGTACAATCTAAATACAAGTGTGCTTAAGTCCAAGGCCTGCTTTATATCAATATCACCATGAGTCTCATGCTTAAAACAGTAGATTGAAGTTTGAGGAATGTACGGGATGCTAAAAATGTTTCAACCTTTAAGTTCTGCATACACAAAGGCCTCTTGCCACATAAATAATTAAAAATGCCCCTTCAACTTGAAACTACTCTGACGAACTTGCCTTAAGAGAGCAACTGTAACAACACTGCAAACATCTGCAATAATATCCGTCTTCCTGTTTAATAATACCCTTAATGCAGTTTGAAGCATTCTACAAGATCTCCAGTATAGCTTAATACAAGGTAATGACATTGGGCAACAAAAAATCAACTTGTTAGACAGCAATTTAAACAAATACACAGAGTATTGCACATGGACATTATCATTAATTACTTTATTTCAATGACTAATATATATATATAATATATATATATATAATATGCCTGAACATGCAGCAGTTGATACTGTTCATTGAACTCCACAGGCCTTGCAGCAAACAGTATTTACAACTTTTTTTTGCCTGTACAAAAAGCAAAGAGCCCTTTTTTTTTAGTGCTACCTTGCGACTCACAAGTACTTCTTTACATCTGGGGATCCAGATGCATCAGTTAATGTGGGTCCCAGTGACTGGGATACCAATCCAGTAAAATTATAAGTGACTTTAGGGGCACGCGGTGCGTGCGCAAACACACACACACCCACCCACACGCACACACACATCCCTATATATTTATTCACATTCACACACACATGAAGTACTAAAATAAAATACAACCAGAAAGGACCGCTTATTAGCATACACGCACATTATCATATCCTTAACCAGAGTCACAATTTTCAGAGTATTATTCATTGGTCAAAACAATGTCCTCCATCCTAATCTTGTCAGTTTTTGTGTGATTTGATTGTCAGTTGTCTACATTGCCTGGGTGTAATTCATACCCTCAATTCTTAGTTAAAAATAAGATACACATTTAAAAAAATATAGTACAGTTGAGGGGCAGTAGTATAAACAAGAATTTGTGCAATGTGCCAAATTAACACACTACTATAACAAATGTGTCAGATAACTCTGGTTTTGGTGACAAGCATTGGTTTTAAATAAAGCCTACAATTCAGTGCAATGTGATTGTTCAAGATCTAGGTTACAGCAAGACTTACACTGTATGCTGTAGGACAGTCACCAAAGAACTGAGAAGTCAGTGAGATGAGTGCACAATCATGACTGACTCACAATCTACTTGGTTGAGTATTCATCCAGGTTAGACAGCACCCAGAGGTTTAATGTGATTTCACACACCCTAATTCACTAAAAATTGCACAAAAAGTGACAATTTAAAACAGTGTAAAATCTCCACAAAAAGAAAAAAAGTAATAAAATAAACCACTCTGTAACCCTTTATCTTTGCCTGAGCAATTTCCACACTGGTGGAATAATCAACTGATTGGCAAGACAAGCCAGCCAATGGTTGACTTTCCTAAGCTTCAATTTCCAAGTCAAGCTCTGGTATGTAGTTCTGTTTCACGTGCTCTGTTGACACACAGCTATTCCACTTCCTTGTACTGGAGTTCCTGCTGTATATGAATGAACCTGCAGTACTACTAGTAATTAGTACTTTTAATACTGTTTGCATTACACACACAAGTTTCTTCTGTCAAGCCCCGCTTCAATGAAGGGCTGAAAATATGGGCAACATAATCATCTCTAAACAGAAAATAAAGAATTAAAATCATGGAGTGCATTAATTTAAATTGAAACAAAGTAGAAACATAAACACTTATTACTGCAGGGAAATACAGGTACTACACAGTACTAAGTGACTCGATCCTAAAAACTTGCTAGATTTCTCAGACCATTGCATGGTATTGGTATGTCAGGCAGAACCAGGATGTCTTAGGCTATTGACTCTTCACCAAAATAAGAGAAACCTTTAAATTCATCTTGGTTTATTTGCTTAACAATAGCATCATCCACCAACGTCAATACAGGTTCCTCACGTGTGAAGTCTTGGTCAAAGTTGTTCACATCCCTTTTGGTTTTCTAAAAGAAGAATAATGAGAAATGTTTTATTAAGACAGATATTAACAGTAGATTTTGAACCTGAGAAATAAAAACATATTGAATCAAAGATTTAAGCACCAAACACTGTAATATTAGTTACAATAATTGAAACTTTCTGTCTCCATTGCGTAAAAGAGGTGACGTTTATATAGGCATGTTCGACTCCTCAACTATCTGTGCACCTTAACTGCAAAGTTTACCACCTATAATGTGCTTAGCAACAACTTGCCAAGACTTGTCAGCATTTGTAAAGGCCTGCACCTCAGCTGCCTAGAATGACAAGGTCTGTAATTGCATGTGCTTTGCATGCTGATTGGAAATATATCCGTATCTCTGTGTAAATGATCCAGAGACTCCATAATTAATAGTTCAACTTTCAGGACCTTCATCCTAAATACTTCAAATATTCAAGAAGAAAGCTTCATACTGTCTTGTTGAGCAATTAGTAACATTAATTACATGCCAACTTAATGGAAGGTTGTTGATAGTGCAGATCGGTATAACATCTAGCTGACAATTAACAAGGGTGCACCTTAAAGAGCATGGTTCACCCACTGCTCTATTCCCTCTACACTCATGGCTGTGTGGCTAGGCACAGGTCAAATGCCTTCTATAAATTCACTGATGACACCACTGTTGTTGGCAGAATTTCTGATGGTGAGGAGGCGGTATATAAGAGTGAGAAAGATTAGCTGCTTGAGGGGTGACACAAGAACAACCTCGTGCTCAACATCAGCAAGACCAAAGAATGGACTGTGAACTTCTGGAAGGAAAAGTTAGAACACACAGCAGTCCTCATTGAGGGGTCAGTGGTGAAAAGTGCAAGCAGTTTCAAGTTCCTGGATGTCAATATCTCAAAGGATCTGTTCTGGGCCCAACTCATTGATGCAATCATGAAGAAGATGCACTGGCAGCTCTACTTCATTTGCAGCTTAAGGAGATTTGGTGTGTCGCCAAAGACTCTTACAAATTTATACAGATATACAATAGAGAGCATTCTGACTGGTTGTATCACAACTTGATCTGGAGCCTTTGATACACAGGATAGCAAGACACTGCATAGGATTATAGGCTCAGTCTGTTCCAATTGCTGGGACAACCCTCCCGACCGTTGAGGATATCTTCAAATGGTGGTGTCCCTGGAATCGAAAACTTGGTGGGTGCGAGCTGAGGCATTTTGGTGAGAATGACTGACAGAAGTTTTGAAATGGCCTGGCTTTCCTTCATACCAATATATACAAACTAAGTTGTGTCTGTTGTAAATCCATTGGTTAAGATCTTGGTTTGCATGCTGTTATGAAGCAGATGCAAGGTGGAGACAAATTTGGGAAGAAAGCTGCAAAATCCCTGCAAAACTTTACTACGTGGTGCATGCCCTCTTCTCACTATTACCATCAAGAGGGAGGTACAGGAGCCTGAAGACCCACAAACAACAATGAACTTACTCCTATTATAAGGTCAGAAATAAGGATAGTCCCTGATGTCTGCACAATGTTCAATTCTGTTTGAAACTCTTCAGTAAACGAAGCAGTCCAGAGCTGCATATAGCAGGATCTTGGCAACAATCTCTATTAGCCTGGTTAGTGGCAAGTAACATTCGCATCAGGAAATTGCCAAATGATGACCATCTCCAACAAGTATTATGTCAAAATACTATCATTTACAAAGAGCACTTGTTTTACCCAGGCCACTGCAAAGAAATATCTCAACATAAGACAGCAGGGGCATGGGACATGACAACTGCATGCTTACTTCAAGTTGCGTGCAATTCTGATTTGGAAATAAATTTCTGGTCCTTCATTGTCAGTGGATCTACTATATGCTGGAACTCCTTATCCATTAGCACCATGAGAGTTACCTGCACCTGAAAGAGTGTAGCTGTTTAAGAAGGCCACTTGTCATCTTTTTCTTAAGTGCAAACAGGGATTGGCAATAGCCAGTAGGTGCCCACTGGACAGCCAGTGGATGCCTAGATTGTGACAACTTAATTAACAAAGAAGTGCTGAATGAAAAACCTAACCTTATATTGCATACAAATTGAGTCTGGGAGGCTTCGTTGTCCATTCGAAATCTGTGTAAAATTCACGCATAAGAATTTAGAGACTTGCATTGCTAAAACTTGGTTAGGCAGGAGGCAGATACATTCAAAATACCTGAAACTGTTTTGATTGCTTGAGTCAGGATCTAATTCTGAGCAGTAACATAGATCAAGTATGATACAAAAGTTTTTTTTCTTTTAATAAAATTTCAATTTAATGTGAGAGAGAGGGAGCGTGTGTGTGTGTGTGTGTGTGTGTGTGTGTGTATTTGTGCAAGCTGTGTTCCTACATGTCTGGATATGTCTGAAAGTTCATGAACTTTAAGGTTTCGAACCACTTTCAGTGCAGACATTCATTCGACAGTTATAGTTGTGGTTAGTGCAGAGGAGTAATATGGCACTGGGTGACTGTGGTTTAACCACACACCAGTGCCCTCTTCATCACCTTTCTCAATAACTTCTCTGAAACCTCGATGTAGATGTCAAATGAGATTCTCCCAGACATACAATGTCCTATAATTACTGTGCAGTTGACTTGTCAGATAAGCAGGAAATGGAAAAGCTGTGCAGACTGATTGAATGAACCACCCAAACCACAAAGAGCACACTTAGAATTCCTTCAGACGTTGATACGAAGTTCTTCAACGATTCATTCTATGCACTTAAATATATATTCTTTCCTTTGACATTAGTTTTGTCGTTATTGAAGTTATCCTCCCCCCCCCGACATTTTGTTGAAGCATTTCAATTAGTAATATAATTCAACAACCCTAGCGAAGATAGCACGCTGCAACCTTATCTTAAAAACTGAAAAGAACAGTAAATGACTCTGCTCCACAACTCGAGGGTTCTGAACTCGATCCTGACCTGGACTGCTGTCTGTGCAAAGCTGTACATTCTCCCCGTGACACCATGACTTCCAGCTTGTTGCTCTGTTTTCCTCCAACATCCCAAAGATGAGCTGGCATATAATTAACCATTGTAAGTGTAGGTAAGTGGGAGTAGAAAGAAAGATTTGAGGGGAGTTTATGAGTTTATGTTTGTGGGAGACTAAGTTGCAAGCAAATGGGGGAAGAAAAGGAGAAAGGCACTAAAGAGGCATCTCTACTATGAATCAGCATGGATTTGATGGGCTGAGAGACAGGAGTATGAAGTAACAATTAGAGATCTCCAAACAGGAGAGTCTAAGTTGTTTACTATTTTCAATATTTGTTCAGAATTTGCTGCACTTTCGTCCATCTCTTCTTCTGCTTCCTCCTTGAAAGGAGGCAATGACCCCCCACCCCACCATGCTTTCTTTTTTTGTTCACCAGGATGTCATTAAATCGATCATACTCTGCTATTTTGTCATTTTAAGAATGATGGCCATCAAACCAATCTTCATCCCCCGTTAACAACTCTCCTGTCAGCATGTTCCAACTGTACAAATCATTAGAGGGAACCACACTTGAAGGTACGATCTGTACAAAAGAGACAAGTTACACCTGAACCTGAAGGGGACCAATATCCTTAAGGGCAGGTTTGCTAGAACTGTTGGGAAGGGTTTAAACTAATTTGGTAAGGAGATGGGCTCAGGGTGGGGTGAGCTGGTGTACAAGCAGAGGCTTGTGAGACTGTTACAAAGGACTGGCAGATGATAGGCCAAAGTTGCAGTCAGTGGAATGAGTTGCAGTATAACAGGGGTGGACAAAATCAAAAAGGGTGGTGAATAGAGGACTGAAGGTGACTGATCTTGCCTGTGTACCTGATTCACAAGCTCCTGCACATACTGTGTTGGGTAGAAAACAGGTTCGTTTGGAAGCTCTCATTGTATGTCATTTCTAAGTGTTGAAATGGCTGTGGAGCTCAGAGAATGCCTGGGTGGTTAACCACAGCTGTTTTTGCAACGAGAAGGCCTAATGGATAAGGCTTCTGATTCTTGACGTGAAGTTATCAGAAAATTGCAAGTTCGAGTCCTGTTGCAGTTGTTTGGGAAGCTCGCTGGGGGTGCAGTGGCATCTGCACCGGACTTCAAGGCGAGTGGTTCCAGGTTCAATCCGAGCCAGCACCTCGCGTGCTTTCTATCTGTGCTGGGTTGAGCATCGAACTAGCAATTTGGCCTCTTTTGAACTGACAGAACCTGGAGACGAAAGTCACGGCCCGGCTGGGGTGCTGGTCAGGCCTTCTCAGGGTGCTTCCCTATCGAGGCAGGGTGGTGGTCATTAACCAGCTGGTGGCCTCCATGTTGTGGTACCGGATGGTCACCTTGGCCCCTCCTACCTTCTTTGTCATGAGAATACCCAGGAAGTTAGTGGACTTCTTTTGGGGTAACAGGAAACACTGGGTCTCCGCAGCAGTCTTGAATCTCCCGGTGAGAGAGGGCGGACAGTCACTTGTGTGCATACGTATGCGACTGGCGGTTCTCCACCGTAGGGCCCAGCAGAGATTCCTATAAGCCAAGCACCCTCCCAAGTGGCACGTGTTGGCGACATTCTTTCTCCGGAGGAGCTGCTGTCTTTATAATGACACACGGCTACCACCGGCGAGCGTCAGCCATGCTGCTTTGCAGAGTCTGTCCAGCTTCTATCAGGACCTATTGAGAGTCTGGAACATGGTTGCCTTAGGCCGGGAATCCCCTCCTCTGGCAGAATTCGGAGTCCTGGCCGACCCTTGCCCTACCTCAATGGATGTCGGTGCGGCTCAGGTGTGTGGACAGTCTCAGGCTGAGCTGCTTGTCAGCCCAGGCCCCGCAATCTTATCCGAGAGCCGAGTCCACACAACTTGAGCCATCTCTCCTCGACACCCACAGTCCCATTCAGGGATGCAATTAGGAGGTATCTGTGTGGGCTGCTGCTCTACACCCTCCACTTCCTTGCCCTTGCCCACCATCCTGACATGCCATAGCGGTCAGTCTTTCCACCTGGAAGTCCCTTTATGAAGGAGTTCTTCCCATGCACCTGGGGGATCTGGGGTGGAGGCTGCTGCATAGCGTTGTGCCCTGTAATAAGTTCTCAAGTTTGTACATGGATCTCCCCTCCTCATGTCACTTCTGCGGGCTGGAGGAGAACGTGTTCCACATGTACATGGAGTGGGTGATTCCGCAGCCCCTTTTTAAAGTATCTGCATGGGCTGCTTTTTACCTTCTGGTTGCATTTTAGCCCCAACCTATTGATATACGGTCATCCAGTAAGGAGGGGGCATGGAGGGATGAGGATGTCCTTGTCAACTTGCTCCTGGGGCTGGTGAAATCAGCCATCCGTGGGTCTTGGAAATGGGTGGCGGGAGGATCTGCCCGGGTAGACTGCTTGGCAATGTTCAGGGGGTACGCTCATGGCCGGGTAAATATTGAGAAGGAACACGTGCAGTCCACGGTGACCATAGAGGCGTTCCGGGACTTTTGGGCTCTGCAGGGGGTTATTGCCATCATAGTCAGAGATGGGAACATTTTAGTTTAATGTGTATTATCTATTTGTGGTGAAGTAATTGTGTTAGTCACTGTTTTGTATATATTGCACTGAATTTATAATAAAGTTATTTTGTATATATAAAAAAAGACTGTTTCACAGATAACTACAGAAGATTGAACTCTTGGAGGTGAGATTGGCCATTTAAATGATATTGGTGCAAAGTAAGCAACCTTAAAGGCACCTGTTGGAATCATGACAACCAAATTACCATTATGTTTAGAAACAAAATTAACTAGTTTAGAACATTAAGAACCATAGAACATTACAGCACAGAAAGAGGCCTTTTGGCCCTTCTTGGCTATGCCGAACCATTTTTCTGCCTAGTCCCACTGACTTGCACCTGGACCTTCCGTACCCCTCTCATCCATGTACTTGTCCAAGTTTTTCTTAAATGTTAAAAGTGAGCCTGCATTCACCACTTCAATTGGCAGCTCATTCCACACTCCCACCACTCTCTGTGTGAAGAAGCTCCCCCTAATGTTCCCTTTAAACTTTTCCCTTTTCACCCTTAACCCATGTCCTCTGGTTTTTTTCTCCCCTAGCCTCAGTGGAAAAAGCCTGCTTGCATTCACTCTATCTATACCCATCATAATTTTACACAACTCTATCGAATCTCCCCTCATTCTTCTATGCTCCAGGGAATAAAGTTCCAAACTATTCAATCTTGCTCTATAACTCAGTTTCTCAAGTCCCGGCAACATCCTTGTTTACACAGAACGTAAACCATTGGAACACAATAGAGGCCTTTTGGCCCACAATGTTGTGCCAATCTTTTAACCTACTCTAGGAACAATCTAACTCTTCCCTCCTACGTAGTCCTCCACTTTTCTAAGATCCATACATCTATCAATGAGTCTGGTGAATATTTCTGTATATCTGCCTCTACTACTCCTCCTGGCAGTGTGTTCCATGTACCCAGCATTTCTGTGGAAAATAATGAACTCTGTTATCCGCTCTATACCGTTCTCCAATCACTTTAAAATTATGCCCCCTTGTGTTAGCCATTTCCACCCTGGGTAACAGTCTCTGGCTCTCCACTAGATCTATGCCTCTTATCATCTTGTACGCCTCTAATCCTCTTTCACTCTAAAGAGAATTTCTGCTGTAAACTCAGAATTTTTGAATGCACGTCATACAATTACAAAGTGCCTAATCAAACTTCCAGAGGGGTATAGTCTGATCTGGAAATGATTGCAATGCATTCCACTCTGGAAATCATTGATTCTTATTCACAGAGTGCAAATAAAGAGCAGGCAATTGTTAAAAATTCTGAAATAATTATGCCCCAGTGTAGTAACTATACTTAATTTCACCACTATTTTAATGGATTTAATAGAATTATTATAAAGCATATTTTAATTTAGAAAAAATCCACTGTAATAAAAAGTAGCAGCTAAATTCTTTCCTGTTTTGAAGCATGCCGCATTTTACCCAATTTCTCATAATCTTGACAAGAACTCTTCAATCCGATTTTACACAGGATATATAAGATTGCTCGGTAACCTTTCCCAATGTTTCATTTTACCTAATGCCTACAATTGAAATTCACAACAGGAGTTCTCAAAGCCTTCTGGACTTCGCAATTTTGTTTTGATGAAATGTGTTATGACCAGGCTGATTTACAGTATTATAGCAAGTAACACGAGCACAGATATACTGTAAGTGCATGTTATTGCAGCTCCACAATTTCTGTAATTTTAGTTTCTGCATCTGACCATGACTTCCAAAAAGTTAACCATTTAATTAAACATCATTCCTTTCATTTCCTACAAATTTAACACCATTAAATTGATTATTGATTATTTTACCTCACTGAATACAAAGTCGCTACACAAAAACCTCATGAAGTTCAACAGTCCATTCTGTAATTTTCCAGTTACACCAAATGTTGTATCACAATCTTTTGTATCAAACTGATAAAGCATTTTAAAATAGAAAAGGAACAAAAAGGTTTAAGGAGGGCTAACCTGAATTTAAGAAACTTGGCAGATTAAGTTTGGAGATGAGCAAAAGACCAGAATTAGTGTGCCTGTCTGGAAGCAGTTTACAAAGTTGTGAGAAACCATAAGGGAACATGAAAAGGGTGAGGGTAGAACTGTGATTAACTGCAAATGTTTTAAAGAGAGCAAAAAATAGGGCTACTAGATGAATGGGAATTTGATCTTTGTGCCAAAATTTTGTAGAGGAGGAGCTGAAGGCTATTCGGTTCGTTGAACTAATATTTTACAAATTTTATCGATTTCTGCTTTCTCACATACAATATTGATTGTGTGGATAGCCAGAGGCTTTTTCCCCAGGGCTAAAATGGCTAACACGAGGAGATATAGCTTAAGGTATTTGGAAGTAGGTACAAAGGGAATATCACACAGAGAGTGGTGGGTGTGTGGAATGCACTGCCAGCAAAAGTGGTAGAGGTGGATACAACAGGGTCTTTTAAGCTTAGTAAAATAGAGGGCTATGAGTAGGGAAATTCTAGATAGTTTCTAGCATAGGCTACAAGGTTGGCACAATATTTTAGGCTGACGGGCCTGTAATGTGCAGTAGATTTCTATGTTTCTATGAAAGATAGATAGATAATTTATTGATTCCAAAGGAACTTGCAGTTTCACAGTAGCATTACAAGTGCACCCATACATAAATATTAGGAGAGAAATAAGAATAAAAAATAAGTTACCTCAGTCAGTCGAACAGGAGGGGGTCATCACTTCTCTAGCTATAGGTTGACTCATTATAGAGCCAAATGGCCAAGGGTAAGAATGACTTCATACAGCGCTCTTTGGAGCAGCACATTTGTCTTAGTCTATTCCTAAAAGTGGTCCTCTGTTTATCCAAGGTGGCATGCAGAGGGTGAGAAACATTGTCCAGAATTGCCAGGAGTTTCCGTAGGGTCCTTTGTTCTACAACAGCTTCCAGTGTGTCCAGTTTGACTCATATAACAGGGACAGCGTTTCTAATCAGTTTACTGAGCCTGTTGGCACCACCAGGATTGATACACCACCATGTATTGATGCCATTGCCCCAGAACACCACTGCAGAGAAGATTGTACTGGCTACAACTTGTGAAGGAGAGGCCTGCTGCCAGAGGATTGAACTGCTGATCTAGAGACAGAATTTCTGATCCCAAGGCAGTTGGGAAATGTAAATTCCATCAATGCAATAAAATCTTGAATGAAAGGATATCTTTTGTAATAGTAAAATTTGACTAATTCTTAAAAGGTGGACCTTAAAAGATGACGGCACCCAACGGCAACTCCTTTGCTTGCATCTTCGGGAATCGCTCTATTTCTCTTTGATGTCTCTTTTTGTCCCTTTCAAGGTTCTTTTGAAGACCCTGACCTGGAGTTATACGCTGACTTTGGTTCTTTGCAGAAATGTGACGCACTCTCGGGGCCTCATGACCAGCTGCTTTTCGATATGCCAAGGATGCGGCCCAGAAGTCTAGAACACCTTCAGGGTGCAGGATTTTTGTAGCTCTGGAGGTGGGTGGATTCAAGGACAGTACTGCCACCTAATGTGTCGTGGGAGATGGAAGATTGCAAGCGGCGAGCTGGCTGGGGGCTGTGTGCCCAGAGACCTGAGTTCTTTGAGCACAGAGCTTGGAAAAAGTGACGCAACAGGTTTTAACATCATAAATCAGCAAGTTGCTTTGTTTTGTCTCTCCTCTTGCTGTGAAATGGGGATATCTCTTTTTCCCTTATTGGGGGAGGGAGGGAGAGGGAGAGGGAGGGAGGGAGAGAGAGAGAGGGAGGGAGGGAGAGGGAGAGGGAGGGAGAGAGAGAGAGAGAGAGAGGGAGAGGGAGAGGGAGAGGGAGAGGGAGGGAGAGAGAGGGAGGGAGGAGAGGGAGAGGGGGAGAGAGAGAGAGAGAGAGAGAGAGAGAGAGGGAGAGGGAAAGGGAGAGGGAGAGAGAGACACAGATACACACTGTGGTATGTTAAATTACCGGGTAAACAAGTATTCTTTGGAGTACTGAGAGTCTGTGTCTTTACTGATGCTTTGCTGCATGCTTGAGTGCTCACTGGGGGGTGCCGATGCTTTTTTGCTGGAAGGGGCCATTGTTTTGCTGCTGCTTATGTGTGGGAGGGGGAGTTGGGGGGGGGGCTTTGGGGTTTTAGCATTTCACTGTCATTCATTCTTTGGGGTACTCCTGTGTTTTTGTGGATGTTTGCGAAGAAAAAGAATTTCAGGATGTATATTGTATACATTCCTCTGACTTTAAATGTACCTATTAAAACCTATTGAAAATTGCCTTCAGTGAGGTTTCAGCAAGTTAATCACTTGAGAGGCAATTAGAGATCAGAATAAATACTGCCTAAATGAATTTACTATGAATGAACGTAAAAAGAAGTGGCCAAAATTCAAATGCATACCATATTTCTCTTTGGATTTGCTTATTACATCCAAATTGGAAATATAATTGTGATATTTCTGATTCAGGAAAATCTGACCAGTTACTTCTAGGTGCAACTCAGCCTTGTGTGCCTGATATGGTATGGGATGATTCCAATCTCCTTTCAATGAGTGAGGAACATTATCTGGGGGGAAATTATGTCGCATTTTTCTAAGGTATCTGCTATCATGGGGAAACACTGATATCTTACCCCCCTCGCAGCACAATCTCCCAGTCTTCCTCTCGACTCAAAGCCTTTCAAAAGGGCTCCAGCAATCAGGTATACTACCCACCTCCAGATTCTAATCGTCAAATAATCTTCTTCAACTATTTCCTACCAAAGGCTCGGATCCCTAGCCAGCCCCTTTCCTTTTGTAGAGGCTCCAATTTTCAGCCTCAACGCCTCCAATTTCCAACTCTATTCATACTAATCCCCTAGTCACTTCCAGCTCTTGCTCTGTTCAGGTCAGGGCTGCATTTCCACTGTCCTGAACAACCCCCCCCACCCCCCAAGATCAGAACCTAAACTGCATATTAAGTGTGCAACATACCATCAGTAGTTCCTGCAGTCCTGGACTCTGCTGAATTTTGTAGCAAAGGCTCACACCCAAATGGATTTGCACTGACCCTTCAAAATGCCTTTATTGCCACTTTGATTCAATATGTATTTTATCTTTAAATCTGGAAACGAGTTGCATTCCTTGTTCCTTGTTTACACTTTAAATCACATACTGTAGCTTAACCAGTGATTCTTGAAAAGAACTTTCCCCATTTTTGCTGCTACATAAGCCAGCAGGCAAAAACCCCTAATTCTTTTGTGATTTCCCAATGGATATTCCATTGGTAGAGTAGGCTAAAGCTTGATGCTAATTGGAAGTTACAAGCAATGTCCTGTGTTACACTGTCATTGTACTGGAATGACCTTTCCCTGAAATTCCTGAAAATTCGTCTCAGAAGGCCAATCCAGTGATTAAGCTTTAGTCTTTTTATTTCTTATTTGGAATAGAAAGTAGTTCAGAATTAAATGATTATGAGGTCAAATTCTGTGGGGGACAAAAGGTTGAATGGAGTGCTGTGACTAGATATGATGTATTTCTTGACACTGACCAAAATATAGAAAACACAGGAGAACAGGCAAACTGTATTGGTTGAACTGCTACCACTCTGGAGATGAGACCAGGCAAATGCTACATCTCTCTGTATACAGAGGCAAGATTAACCAGTCAGTCACTTTGATCCAGTCCCACATATCACATATTGGTCAGTTATACTAGGTACACGATCAAAAGTGTTAGGTGTGGCACAAAAAGACCTTTACAAAACTTAACACTGCTCATAGATCTTCTATTGCTTGTCATCTCTATCTCTACCATTAGAAATTGATGAAGACAGAAGCACAAGACCCTGCAGAGACTGGAATCTGGAGTAACACTAGAGATCTAGAGATCTGGAGGAACTCAGCAGGTTAGGCAGCACCTACAGAGGAAGATGAACAGTTCATGTTCCAGGTTGAGGCTGCAGATAAAGGGTCTTGAATCAAAACATTAATTGTTTATTTCCCACTGTGGGAAATCTAATTGTTCATGACCCATTGGGTTCCTCCGGCTACTTTGTATATTGCTGCAAATAGGAGAATATTTGTTCATATGAGACCTAGGATACAGCCGATATGAAATACTAAATTTGACATATAAACTTTAAAGTTTTAAGAAACTTGATACAATAATATTTGTTTTGAGGCCAACATTTACCAGTAAAAAGACAGGCAAATAATATTCTCCATTATAGCCTTAAAAAGCATAGTTAATAAGCTCGTGCACCCACATTTTCAATGTTTTTCTCAATTATACTGAAATACCTTTAATCAGTGCTATGTATTTCTTTAAATGGTAATGAACTGCAATGTACTTACTATCCTTGGTTTAAAAGGGGGTTTGATTTTCTTCTGTTCCAGTAGCACCCAGTCAATCTCCTTAAAAAATGGGTGTTGTTTAATTGCCTCCTCCCCACCTTGAGATGTCACGCAACCCAGACGTTTATTTGGGCTCTTAGTCATGAACTAAAACAGAGAAAGACAAGATGTAAAATATTGGATTTGTTTGTCATTTCATAGAAAATGAAATCAAACATGTAATATTTCCTGATATATAACAGCGTAATAGAGCCATAACAAACAATGCAACTGTCAGTCATTTGGGAGAAAACAATAGGACAGAAATTATTCAAATTTACAAAAGTTGGGATAAGACAGTAAAATAGCTTTATGAGATTTGAAGCGTTAGGGAGCCAGCAAGAATGAAAAGGATTTTCAAATTAGCACATTAGTCACATTTCATGAATACTTTGGAGGTAATTATAGTGATGTAGCTTCTTAATTCATCAGTTTATTAACAAGGCTACTGGGAAAAGTATGTATGTAAGAAGCAGATCTAATTATATCTTAAAAGATTTGAAAATTGGGTTTTGGGCACATCAGCCTTGATTAAAATCATATAGTCTGTCTTGAATTGGTTTGGATTTTGTTAGCTTTATTTTAAACATGTGGCCAAAAATATAGTCTGTGTACAATGTAATTATTCAGGACATTCATTGTGACGCAAAGACCAACATAATGTAGTCTGTAAAAGAGTTATTGAAAATGTTCAAAGGAACATATGATTGGCATTCAGTCTGACAATTGCATGGGTTCCTGAAAACGTGGATATGAGTTTCCAAGTCTTCTAATGTCTGGCTCCTAGAAATTCTTCAAAGGGCAGATGCCAGGAAGTATTTCTTTACATAGAGGGTGGCTGACATTTGGAATGGATTGGCAGGAAGCACAGTTAAAACTAAGACAATTGACTCATTTAGGAAATAACCTGATGCTGTAATGGGAAAACTGTAGGTCTTACATTTCAAGGGATGGCAAGATCAAATGACCAAAAAGGCTGTCTTCATGTGATATAATGTGTGACTTTATGAAAACCCTTGAATTACCTTTGGAGAAGGAGACTGGTTATAAAACTTGGACTCTGATCTCAATTTTAGAGGCTACAAGGCTAAAAAAATAGCAAATCTTAGGCCAGTTTAATGACTAAGAAAAGGAATTACCTTTAATTGCACACTGGTAGAATCCTGACTTCCACTGATCAAGAGAACACAATAAAATTCTAGGTACAGGAACTTTTTCTGTGTTCTGCAACATCTTGGTGGTAAAATAAAACTTAGTCTGATTTTTATCATCTGATGTAAGATCAATAGCATGAAACACTAATTTTATTTTTGCCTCAACAAACACAGCCTGCTTCCAACAATTACTGTTCTTACATTCAGTTTCTAGCAACTTGTCACTGTGCGCGCTGGCAACATCTGAAGCCAGGCATGGACGAATGACGGACTCCCATGTAGGGACGGAAACACGAGTTTATGCATTTGAATACCAACAAAACATTGCTGGCATGAGCGAGTGACACTGCGTGACAAAACATTTTCAACACAAAGACCTCGTGATGCGCGCTAATCGGGTATCCGCTGTAAATTATCACAAAAGACGGAAAACCCATGTCAGTCACAATAAACTTGTCAAGATTAAACAGAAAACACAAGGGCTTAATGACTAGTTAAGACAACCATTAATAAATATGGGCTCTTGAGACACCTGGAAGCCCAACTTTCTACAGGTTGTTGCACAGGCCTGCAGGAGTCAAGACACAATTGTTCTATTTTGCTTATGTAACAGAATTTTATTTTGTTCGCTTAGGTAGAATCTGATGGAGGCAGACAATTTGTCCCTCTTTGAACTGCCTGAATTTTATGCCTTTGAAAAAATTTCAATAAAAATAAAGTCACCATTGTAAAACTCAATTAAAATTTACCAACCAGGCAATGAAGAAATTCTACCCCAATCTTCTTTGGGAGTTGTTATTGGTCACCTAATAATTGCTCCACAGAAAGTGGTTGAAGAAACCAAACATTTTCTCAAATGACCTTTATTCAGTAACTCTTCTGAAACATGTATGGGCATGAGTGTTGGGTGAAGATAGGACCAAACTCGTATATTATATCATTATTTCTTCCACTTTCACAAATGAAGACTGGCTACGTCAGCAGCATGTTCTGATACAGCAGCCTCTCTTGGTCCAAACAAAGGTGCAATTGTTCGTTCTTTGTCTCTTTTACAATCACAAGACACTGTTGGATATTAAGGACATCAAGTACGTCATATCTACCCCAATAGTGAGTTGCTGGACACAATGCAGGAAATAACTAGCATGGGCATTTTTCTTGTGATTGGAAGACCCTGTTGGACTTTGGTAATGCAGAATACTGCGAGTCCGATCCACTAGATCATTAGTGGGACTGATAGCAGGGGAGCTGTGTTGCTTCTGTTTTGTGCAGATAACGCTCTCAAGCCTTGGTGGGATCACCTGTTGCTGTCGCTGGTGAAGGAGACACCAGAGCTAGCTTTGTACATTTGGATTCTCTACTGGTTTGGGGGTGTGGTCCTCCCATCAGTGCTGCCCTCTTGTGTTCACTGCTGGGAAGATAAATTTGGATTGTGTTCACCTGTGGTTGAACTTTGCGAAATGAGGAACTGCTGTAGTTTGTTCTTGCTGAAATGTGGTTCCAGGACAACCAACCTACAGGGCATGGGACTCAGGAAAAGTTGCTACATTATTACTATTTTTGTATATTATTTTTTCTGTGTTATTTTGTGTGTTTTTCTGCTCTCATTATTATATGTGCTCCATGAGCTGTGTGCGACTGTTGGTACTGTGTATTGCAGCTTGGACTCAGAGCAAAGTTTTTTTTGTTTGCCTATATTCCCGTGAATGGTTGAATGACAATTGAACTTGACATTGGAGAACTGCTGACAACCATGGTGTATCAGAAGAGGAGAATAAAAGTTGGTCCCTGGGAGAAATTAGAAAAGACTCATATTTTGTAAACAATATCTGTTTCATTCATCCATTTTCTGGAATCTGAACACCAAAACCTAGCCATTAACCATGATCTCCAAATAATTACTTATCCATTAATTTTCACCAATTCTGATATGACATGAAGTGCTAATTTTGATATCCAATTTGCTTACACATCATCTCTTAAATACCAAGCAAATCTGAGGCCGCATATTCTTCAGCAAGTGACTACTTCCTGATTTTCCAGATTTTCCACCACCCACGGGCATAAGTCAGGAGCACAATGGGTTCCAGCCCACTTCTTTGGATAAGTGTAGCTCACACAACTCTCAAGAAGTTCAATACCATCCAGGACAGAGAAACTACTTGACTGGGCTCCCATCTATACTCTGGCTGAAGCCAGGCAGATGGGTTGTTAGAACTGTCCACCTTACTTCTCTAAGCTCTAGGCATGTTTAACTGGCAGGGAAGATACCTGCCCACACCAGGTACTGCCCTTTGTGGTTTGCCTGCAATCTCCCTAGACAGTTTGAACAGACTCCGCAATGACTTTCTTTCCAGTTGATGACATTGGGAAGTGGATATAGTGGCTGAGGAGGCCTAAGCCAGCAGCTTATACATCCTTGCAAAATCATAGAGCTCCCCACCACCTAACATTGAGGACCCTCTCCACAACTCAAATCTTTTCCGTGGAATCGCCTTAGCAGTTGATCATAGTACTTAAATGGTATCATCAAGAGGCCACCAATCTTAGTGATTTTACTTTGGGTGTTTTCAACTGCTGCCAAGCTCAGGAATACGCAAAGCTATCTGGTAGTACTGGGCCCAGATATACTGAGCCTCAATTTTAGAGCAGGAAGAATATTGTTCACATTGCTGCCCACATACCCAAGATTTATCCAGAGTTAAAGTTAGCACTCTCTATTCCATTTGCAATTTTTATAGTCTATTGCTAATTGTGGATTCTTAGCTTTCTATTTGCCATCCTGATAAGAATTTTACTACCTTGGGTGTTACAGATTTCAAGGTTCTTCAATGCATTCTCTGCCTGGAACAACTCTCATTATAGTATGTCCTGCATTGCTAATCTGCTAACCTGCCCATGTTCTCCTGTTACTTACTCCTGCAGTCTTCTTGTTGGCCTAAGACCAAAACATTTATACATGTAATAGTTTATTATGGTTGAATTAGTTCTCTAAATAGTTGGAGTATTACAGTGATTTACTATAATATGGTCTTAAAAACAATTTTTTAATTCAAATAATGGACTTATGCCACAATAAACACACTCAGAATTTAACATATAACCTAAGGCGTGGCTCAGGTCACTCATTTAGTTAAAAACGTTTTTCAGTAAATATTTTAGAACGTCACTACATTTAACTCAGAAATGCAGTATTTCCTTATTTAACCATTGATTGACTCTTCCAAGTGGTTCTAAGTTTTGCTGTATTTTCCATGGAAAATGTATACAGCAATAAAGTGCACACATCAAGGGCAGTTTATACAATTAAAAATATAAACAGCATAAGATTTAAAATCAAATGTAGGTGATATCAGACTAATGGTCTTTGATTTGAAACACTGACTTGGTTACTTTTGGCTTGATCTGCTGAGTATTCCCAGCATTTTTTGTTTTAATTGTATCGTCAAAGCTCTGTATGACTACAAGACTTCTCTTCTTCTTTTCAGAATTCACTTTGCAAAACAAGACCAACGTTCCATTTACTTTCCTAGTTATTTCTGTATTTGCATTTTCTGTGTTTTGTGTGTGATGACATCCTGAACCTTCCTACAGCAGCATTGGCTGGTCTCTCTTCATTTCAATAATATTCTTTTTTACTTATTCATTTATTTATTTTAGAGAACATAACATTCCCCACATTATACTCCACCTGTCAGTTTGTTATTTATCTATAAGAATGTCTGAACTCATTTTTTTCACTTTATTTAGAGACACAGCATGGTAACAGGCCCGTCGTGTTCAACAAGCCTGTGCTGCCAAATTACACTCATCTGACCAATTAACCTACTAACCCATACATCTTTGGAAGGTGGGAGGAAACAAAAGCACCTGGAGGAAACCCATATGATCACTGGGAGAAATTACAAACTCCTTACAGTCAGTAACCTCTCCTTTGGCCTATAGTCAATCAGTTAGCCTCTCTCCCTCTCCCTCTTTCTATATTTTTTTTATTTTTTAAAGTTCTCCCTTCCTTTTAACCCCTCATTACCTACTACTGTTAAGATCCTGAAGACAGAAGTAATATATTTTTCACAATCTGTTGTTTCCATTTTTGCCATTTTTACCTCTCCAATCTTTTCTCCTAAGAGTCCAGCAGTTATTTTTGTTATTCTATCATCTTTTTATAAACGTAAAGGCTCTTACCATGATTTTCTACTTCTTTGTTGACTACCCTCAATCTATTTTCTCACCAGTTTTAGTTATCCTTTGGTGGTTTCTAAGACTTTTATTAATCTTCTGGCCCACCATCAGCCACAGATCGATAGTCCTTCAGAACATATCTGTGTGAAGTATTATGAAATATCTCCCTATATGTCAGCCACTGCTTAACTATCATTTTCCCTTGTAATTGATGTTTCCCATCCACTTTAGCTAATTCTACCGACATACCTTTGAAAATGCTTTTAAAGTTAAAACATTAGTTTGAGCTCACTGTCAAACTGAATGTGAAATTCTATCATGTCATTATCACTTTTCCTTAGAGGATTCTTCACCATGAAATCATTGATTATTCCTGTCTGATGACCAGATCCCTGCTTAGTTATATTAGATTCTGATCTACAGAACTGCCTGCAAACAGCATCTGAAGTCATCATTCAAAATCCCTTTGTCAATTCGCTATGTTCAATCTACATGAAGATTTAAACTGTCCATAATAATGGCAGTGACTCCTTCACATTATTGTTCAATACATATCCTGTTCTTTAGTGTAGGCAGAGAAAGCAGAATCTCCCAGTGGCCACACATTTTAATTCCACGTCCCATTCCCATTCTGATATGTCTATCCATGGCCTCCTCTAAGGCCAAGATGAAGCCACACTCAGGTTGGAGGAACAACACCTTATATACCATCTGGGTAGCCTCCAACCTGATGGCATGAACATTGACTTCTCTAACATCCGTTAATACCCCTCGTCCCCCTCTTAACCCATCCCTTATTTATTTATTTGTTACTCCCCCCCTTTTTTCTCTCCTTTTTTTTTCTATCTCTGCCCCTCTCACAATCACTCCTTGACTGTTCTCCATCTCCCTCTGGTGCTCCCCTCCCCTTTTCTTTCTCCCTAGGCCTCCCATCCCATGATTCTTTCCCTTCTCCAGCTGTGTATCCCTTTTGCCAATCAACTTTCCAGCTCCACCCCTTCCTGTCTTCTCCTAACATTTCATATTTTCCCCTTCCCCTCCTACTTTCAAATCTCTTACTACCTTTTCTTTCAGTTAGTCCTGACGAAAGGTCTTGGCCCGAAATGTCGACTGTTCTTCTTCCTATAGATGCTGCCTGTCCTTTTTCGTTCCACCAGCATTTTGTGTGTGTTCCTATTCTTTAGAGTAGCTACTCGTAGGGGCCTAAAAATCACTCTCACCTTTGAACTTCTCGCCCCTGTCGTTTCTTATTTCCATCTGAACAGATTCTTCTTGACCTTCTGAGATATAATTGTTACTCACTGTTCATCTCCTTTATGAAGAGTACTACTATGCATCATTTCTCTTTCAAGTTATCTGTTCAAGGTGTCAAATATCAGAGAATAAACACTTTCCCAACCTTGGCCATCCTAAGATAGCTCAGACCATTACTTCTTATTTCTATCTGTATCATCAATTCATCTACTTTGTTTTGAATGCTGTGGGCTTTTAATTGTTTTATTTTTCATTGTTTTCCTTATTCTGATTGTATTTATATATCAGTGCTTAGATCGTTGTGCTCTGTCCATTGCTATCATACTCCATTTCAAGTTCAATTTTAAGTTCCTGGCTGTTAATATCGCTGAAGATCTAACCTGCACACAACATATTGATGCAGCTAATAAGAAGGCAAGACAATGGCTGTATTTCAATTGGAGTTTGAGGAGATTTGGTTTGCCAACTGAAACACTCAAAAACTTTTACAGACATACTCTTACCATCGGGCAAGGGGGTGGGAGTACTTCACAAGATCAAAATATGTTGCAGAAACTTGTAAGATTAGTCAGCTCCATCATTGGTACTAGTCTCCATAATATCCAAGACATCTTCAAGGAGTGATCCCTTAGGAAGGTGGTCCAACATTACAGACCCCCACCCTTTAGGACATGCCCTCTTCTCATCGTTACCATTGGGAAGGAGGTACAGAAGCCTGAAGCACACACTCAACAATATCAGGAACAGCTTTTTGCCCTCTGCCATCTCATTTCTAAATGGACATTGAACCCATGAACTACTTTTTTACTTGTTTTTCTTGCACTACTTTACAATTTAATGGATATATATTTATTGTAATTCATTTTTTTCTATATCTATTTATCATGCATTTATCTACATTGCTGACATAATGTTAACAAATTTCACAACATATGCTGGTGATACTAAATCTGATTCTGATTATTATAACTCGTACCAACACCTGCACTATCATATCACTTGGTACAACGTCTTTCACATCAGAAGTGTACTTTCATAGCAAAATAGAATTTTCTAAATCAAACAATAACTACTAATACTTATTTCTGAATACTGACTAATTTCCAAGTGTAGACTTCAACTGACCAGGAGATTGGTTGAGCTGTTCCCAAATTATTCTCTATGTCGTCCTTATAAGTAAATAGATGATACTTCCATTGTTTCACCCTAGGTTAGATTTAGCTCCACTTATTGATGGTGAAGAGCAGTTATGCACGATCAAAATCTGTCTGCAGAAAGAGTACAAAGGGACTGGGAGAGCTGGTGCTGGATTCCATAAAGGATGACTTGCAGGTTGAATTAGTAATGAGGAAGATAAATGTAATGTTAGTATTAATTTTGAGAGGAGTAGAATAAAAAAAGGATGTAATATTAGGACTTTATTTAAGACATTGGTTAGACCACCCCCAGAGTATTAGGGGCAATTTTTGGCCCCATATCTCAGAAAGATAAGTTAGCATTGGAGGGTCCAAAGGAGTTTATGAGAATAATCCTGGAAACGAATGGGTTAATGCATGAGTAGCTTTTGATGGCTCTGAGTCTGTACTCACCGGAACTTAGTAAAATGGGGAGGTGGGTGTAATCGCATTGAAACTCATTATATACTGAAAACCCTATATAGAGGGGATGTGAAGAGGATGTTTCCAATAATGGGAAAATCTTGGACTAGAGGGCACAGCTTCAGAATAATACATCCCTTTAGGACAGATGGCGAGGAATTTCTTTAGCCAGGGGGTGGTGAATCTGTGAATTAATTGCCACAGTTGGCTGCAGAGGCAAAGTCACTGAGTACACTTAAAGTGGAGGTTGATAGGTTCTTGATTATTAAGTATGGGATTCAAACGTTATGGGGAGAAGGTAGGAGCATGGGACTGGAAAGGGAATTTAAATCAGCCACAATCGCATAGTGAATCCGACTTTATGCGCCGACTGGCCTATTCTTGCTCCCATGTCTTATGGTTAGAGGTATAAAGTTACATTGGTGGAATTTTTAAAAATACACACGATCAGAAAGAAGATAGGAGTTCTTGTGTCAACAACAGGAAACACTGGTAACATTTGGTGCCACTGAGCACCTGGCTGAAGCCAGCTGGAACAGATAAAAGGGCTGAAAATGCCACACAAAAATTGAGACATAAAATTATAGAATTTCATAAGTGAAAATTTAAAACGATTTTCCTTTCTCACATAGTTTTTGCTTGCTCTCACATACGTCAATTCTGCAAACAAGAATTTGGAGAAATTGGGAAATTTTCTCATAATTGGCAAACAGGGAAATTGCTAATTGTAAGCAGTTCATCTTTGTGTATGAGATTTGAAAGTATAGGTAAAATTATCTACACCTTTAAACACTATGGTTTGTGCCAGTCTGCACAGTAGACATTTTAATATTTCCAAAGTAAGTTAACTATAATTTAGTCCAAACTATTCAAGAATAGGATAGATAACTCTGTGTTGTAATTCAAGATCAAATGTCAAGTTACACAATGTTAGGAAACGAAACCTTCCAACTCAAATCCCTTGCTAATGGACAAAAATAAGTCTCCCCAGTCGCTCACTTAATTCCATTGTCTTTCCTGTTCCCTACCTATACAACCATCAAGAAACTAGACAACAAAAAAAACTACAGGGACTCGACGCTCAGCAGTTACTGTGGCAACTACCATGCGTAATATTAACTTATACTCTGTTAATTGTAGGATTACAATAAAAGCCAGTAATGCTCCCAGGAAAACTCTCTCAGGGTGAAAAAAAAGGATTGATAAAGACTTTAGAAATCGCTTTGAAAGCAGTCTCAATCAGACAATTAACACCATGATAATCACGTGCCATTGAAGTGAAAAGTACAGCATCCACACAAACCATGATTTCATTTCACTTTTAGAATTACATATAAAAGCAAACAGATTGTCAGTGTGATACTTTAATTGAACTTTTGCTAAGTCACCAAATTGACACAATGTTATCTTAAATAAAATAGGGTTGTGTCTTCTGAAAAAGCACATTAATTGTTATAAAGAGATGAAAAATCAGGCTAAAAGTTATAGAAGTGCCATATGCAAGTAATTTTTGCCAAACAGAACCAAAAACATGCACATAATAAGACATGCAAAACATAAAACAGATTTTGGGGGAGGGTTTTAAATTTACACGTTTCCATTCAGCACTGCATAATTGATAGTCACACACACAAAAATTGTGATTGCTCAGCACAAGAAAAGCCAATTCTAGTGTGATCTCCTTGGATTTTTGTGAATATCTTGAAGTGTATTACACAGAGCTACATTCATCTGCTACATTTGATCTTCACAGGCAAATGGGTCTCTTTATCTAATTAGTTTGAGACCCGATAAAATACACTTTCTGCAGATGTCGCTCTCCCCTCAACCAACAATCTTAAAACTTTAAGATAGAACATCCAATTTAGTGTTTTGCATAATGAATCAGAGGCATAATCTGAGCCACCATCCTCCTTTCTAATGCAATAACTCATTGATAACTAAGCTGAAATTTCACCATAAAGCTTAAAAATATTCCAGAAGCAGCTGTTAAAGGAATCAAACATCTGAGAAGAGGACTTATAGGGTCAAGCCTGGTGAAGTTTTTAGTATGTATTTTTAGTAGTTAAGTGTTTTGCCTGATGTGCTGCTGAACCGTAAGGATCAGGATGATCCAAAGATCAGTGTACACTCTGTATGGCACTAATTGATTTTAGAGAGGACTGTGGGCGAGCTCATCTATTGATCTTTGTACCCCTGATTAGCGGAGAGTTAAAAATTAGCCAAAAAAAAAAAAATCCTCCTTTCAATCACTCTTCAGTAACTTGTCAGAACATTGGCTGTGTATTTCAGGACAGAAGCCGCAGAGCATGAGTCCTGAATATGTGATACAGGTAAGTGTTTAGAATCCATGATTGCCCAGTGTGAGACAACAATTTCATGATTTTTTAATGTTGTATTTTCAGGTCTATGTTTGTAGGGGAAACAAAATTGTTCATTTGATTTTGTAGTAAACCAGATGAACTTCTGAAAGATGCTAAGAGGTGAGTTTGGGAAAGCTTTATTAATACTGTCAGGCTCAGCATCACATGGCAGTCATCAAATAAGTAAACCAAAGATTTATGTCTTCTTCACTCGGATAACGGGAGAATAAGAGCAAGAAGAAAAAAAACAAAAAAGAAAACAAAGAATAAAAATAATAAAGAAATTCTGCAGATCTAAAGCATAACAAACAAAATGCCAGAGGAACTCAGCAGGGTAGGCAGCATCTATGGAAATGGATAAACAGTTGATGTTTCAAGCAGAGACTTGTCCTCAGGATCTGGAAAAGAAGGGGAGGGAAGAGGAAGGAAGCTAGCTAGAAGGTGATAGGTGAAACTAGATGGGTAGGAATGGTAAAGGGCTGGAGAGGAAGGAATCTGACAGGAGAGGAGAGTGGACCATAGGAGAAAGGGTAGGGGTGGATGGGGCCCTGGGGGAGGGGGTGATAGGTAGGTGAGAAGAGTGAAGTGGCAAGAAGAGAATATATATAAACATAGAAAAGTGAAAGAAGGACATTGACCAGGGTGTAAAGCTCTAAATACGTTGGAATGTTTATCAAAATAAAATGAATGGACAATGCAAGTTAACTTTAGAATCAATATTATAGATTACTTTTATATAAATGTAAATGGAGGTTTCCATTTTCTATTGAGATGCTAGTTCAATCATACATTCTTTAACAGTAAATCTTAATTCTACACATTAATCACCTCTTCTTGAGAATTACTTCAAATTACCTCCTGGACTAATAGACTATAACCTTATGTTAGGAAACCAACAGTGGATTCCTGTGATAATATTTTTTCAATATATGTTTTAAAATGTCTCCAAAGACGATATAATGAATTCTTTATCCCCCCCCCCCCAACCACTTTGAGACAGATCTTGCTTTCTAAGTACAATTTCTACCTCATACAAAATACCACTGGTAAGACACAGGTGGACCTGATGATACAGTATCTACTGGATATGGAAGGGGACGGTATCTATAACCTAGGAGTCAGCCCACTAAAACCTATACTATCACACAAGAAAACAAAATTACACTTACACTTTGAGGCTATCTTCTGCTTAATTATCAAACTTTACTAAGAGAAACATCTGATACACCAGTGGAGACCCTCATTTGGAAAGTTTGACAGGGTTCTTGCCCGAGTTGGGTCGATGTTTCACACTTGCCTAGTGACTGTCTGAATCTACATGCTAATGTAATGTGCTTTGGTTAGGAAGTTTGAACACTTCAGTTTTAATCACAACATAGTTATATATTTCTGTTTACTTGAAAATTATCCCAAGATATCTTTTCTATAGCTGCATATTTCACTGAAATTGCTCTGAAATCCATGAACTAAATGCCATTTTAGCTTCTGTTTCCTTCTGTTGTATCTAGATCCACTTCTTCTCTTGGGTGTTGCTCTCCCTCAGGTGCTTATTATACCTCAGTTTTGACATGGAATAAAGACTGAGTATTATAATGAAGACCAGAGGCTGAAATAAATTATTAAATTATTGAGGTTTGTAGTTACTGTTCACAGGTGAAAAAGCCCCTGTGAATAAATCTCAAGGACAAAGTATGCTTTATGCAGCTAAACAAAATGTGAAAGCTTGGAGCACCAGCTGGTAGGAAGATGGATAGTGTTTGTGACAGGGCTAGTTGACAGGTTTTGTAAGACTCACTTCACTGCTGTGTAAAGGCACACAAGAAAAAAAATCTCAATGATATAAATAAGCCAGTACAAACATATACACATCACAAAACATTCTGTCCTTTCCCACAAGTTGTGTAATTTATCCCAAGCACTGATGTCCTATCTGTGGCATTATGAACTGTGTTTCAACTCCCACTGGAAAATACTCAAAGTTAATAAATTCAGTTTTAATTACAGTTAACTCAAAGCAGTCTCCATGGGGGAAAGGTGAAGGGCACCCACCGCTTTCAGAATGCTAACTGCTTCCTTACTGAGCCAGACTGGGTATAGCACATCATCATGCAAGATGGATTCAAAAAGGTCATCTTCATTGTCGGCCTCGAAAGGTGGTTGTCCTGCCATCATCTCGTACATCAGGACCCCCAAAGCCCACCAGTCCACTGACGGGCCATACTCTAGTTCCTGTAGGATCTGTTCAGAAAGGCAAATAGATGTCAACTGAATGTTCTGCAATGAGTTGAAGCAATTTGTTACTTCTTTTACACAATTACTTTGAGAATGTTTATTTTCAAATACTTGCTTCATTCATAACTTTTATATTTAAAGCCTTCAATATATCCGATGATGTTTTCACAGATAGACATGAATAAAGTGTTTATGTCCTTTTTGGATTCAAACAAAATTTCACCCGTCTTCAAAAGGAACTAATATGGACATTTCTAAATCATGATTGTTAAATCAATCAGGCAGAGATACCAAACGGGTAGCAGTAAATCAGTTGCCATTAGCCCATTGCCAAACTCAATGGGTAGATAATTGGGGGTATGGAGTTGTGGATGGAGGTTAGATGGATGGGTAGGAGAGGATGATGTACATTGGGAGGCCAACATTCTCCAAACCACTTTCCATTTCTGCTGAACCTGAATTTTACCTCTATTGTATTAAGAAATGTTATGCATATATTGCAAATGCCTTATTTCCTTTACTTCCTTCAAAAACATTTATACTGAAATGGTTTGAACTTAATGCATTGATAGTTATTTACCATGTGCATTTAAGTTTCTCTATTTATTCCCTCCTTTAACTGATTAATATACTTGTGCTTAAAGATTGTTTTGAAACCTTGGGAAGCCCTTTAAGTGGCCACCTCCAACACAGTCTCTGTGCCAATTCAGATAATGCCAGGACACACAAACAGCAATGAAATATTCAGATAAATTATATCCAGACAGTTGAACAAAGAACAGTACGCTGGTATTGAAAAATACCATAAAAATTCCTACATTCTTCTGAAATGCCAGATGAGAAGACAGTTAAAAATTTCTCCCTTCAGACAGATCCTTCAAGACTCCCTCAGTACTGCACTAAAGTATCAGTCTGGATGACACATCCAAGTCTCTTAGGACCAGGACTTCGTGTGTGTGTGTGTGTGTGTGTGTGTGTGTGTGTGTGTGTGTGTGTAGCATTATACTGCTGCCATAAAGACAAATTTCATGAAGTTGGTGATATTAAATTGCTTCTTTCTTGGTATTAACCGTGGGACAGATACTCATAAGTTATCTTTGTATGCAGATGATTTATTATTATTTATTTCTAATCCTGAGAAATCTATTCCAGCAGTTTTATCATTGTTGGCTCAATTTAGTGATTTTTCTGGGTATAAATTAAATCTTAATAAGAGTGAATTGTTTCCTTTAAATAGACAGGTCCCAATTTATGGAAACTTACCTTTTAAATTAGTTAATGACTCTTTTATTTACTTAGGGATTAAAATCACAAAAAACCACAAAGACTTATTTAAGGTTAATTTTATACCCTTAATTGATCAGATTAAATGCTTGTTTACTAAGTGGTCACCATTATCTTTATCTCTGATAGGTAGGATTAATGCTATTAAGATGGTTATTTTACCTAAGTTTTTATATATTTTTCAAGTGGTACCAACTTATATTCCAAAATCTTTTTTTACTAATGTTGATTCAAAAATTTCCTCATATGTATGGCAGAATAAAAATCCCAGGTTAGGTAAAATATACTTACAGAAGGCAAAGAAGGAAGGTGGGTTAGCATTGCCTAATTTTAGATTTTATTATTGGGCAGTTAATATTAGATATTTGATATGTTGGTTGAAAGATTGGGATGGATCTTTTAGCCCTCATTGGGTGAGCCTGGAAATTAAATCGGTACCAGGCTTTGCACTGGGTTCTATTTTGGGGACTTCTCTCCCTTTTGCTCTTTCTAAATTGCCGAAACGAATTGACAACCCGATAGTTAAACATACTTTACGTATATGGTTTCAATTTCGGAAATTTTTTGGGTTGACTCAGTTTGTTTTAAATATTCCTATTGTATCCAATTGTTTTTTTCCATCCTTCAATTATAGACCAAGCTTATTCGGCTTGGAAGACTAAGGGATTACTAAGGTTTTCTGGTTTATTTTTGGACAATTGTTTTATGTCTTTTGAGCAATTATCTAATAAATATAATTTGCCTAGATTTCACTTTTTTAGATATTTACAGATTAGGCATTTTTTAAATACTGTACTTCCTACTTTTCCAAATTTTGTGTCTTCAGGTATTTTGGAGAGTTTGCTTGAATTAAACCCCTTTCAAAAAGGGCTTATACCAAAACTTTATAATATAATTATGAAGATACGTTCAGAGCCCCTTTATAAGACAAAAAATGATTGGGAAAGAGAGCTTAACCTTATTATTCCTATTGAGAATTGGAATAGAATTCTTCAATTAGTTAATACATCATCTATATGTGCCAAACATTCATTAATACAGTTTAAGGTTGTACATAGGGCCCATATGTCTAAGGATAAATTGGTTCATTTTTATTCCTTTATAAATCCTATTTGTGATAGATGTCAATCTGAAATAGCGTCTTTAACTCATATGTTCTGGTCGTGTCCGCTTTTGAAAAAATATTGGAAAGATATTTTTGATATTATCTCTGCGGTATTGAACATTGATTTACAACCCCATCCTATTACTGCAATTTTTGGTTTACCAATGATGGACTCACTTCATTTATCTTCTTCTGCCTGTCGAATGATTGCGTTTCTTACACTAATGGCTAGAAGATCTATTTTGTTGAATTGGAAGGAAATTAATCCTACTGTATTTCATTGGTTTTCTCAAACTATGTTATGTTTAAATTTAGAAAAAAATTAGAAGTGGTGTATTTGATACTTCTATTAAATTTGAAAAGATATGGAGACCATTTATTCGATATTTTCATATGATGTAATATGACCCTGTTTCAAGCCTATTTGGTTTTTGCAGTTCTGATTTTATATATGTTGAGAGGATCGGAGTTGACGACACTGATGATTTTGTATTTTTGTGAGATATTATAAACAGCCCTTTTTTTCTTTTTCCAGTTTTTCTTTTTCTCTTTTTCTTTTTTTGTTTTTTTCCTTATTAGTTATTAGATTATTAGATTAGTTTTCTTGCACAATTTTTTTTCTTTTTTTATTATATATTATGATATACCTAGATTTGCCTTGTTTATTTATATATTGTATCATCCATGATTTGGGAATACTGATTTATACTGTAATCATTGCTTATGTATTCTTTCATGTGCAGTTGAAATGTGTATGTTTGTAATCCCATTATCTATGTATCAATTGTATTTTGTTGATATTAATAACAATAATAAAAAGATTGAAAAAAAATTGCTTCTGATTCAGTTAACTTCAGTGACTGACCCACACCCATAAATGACCTCACTTTTAGCCATTAAAAAATACCCAATAGTCAGCTTAACAAAACCAACTTAATTTTTTCAATTATAGTTTAATGTTGCTCATAACTATTCAGTACGACTAAGTAATGGGATGAACATTTGATGCTGATGATGTCATATTCTGACCTCAGTCTTTCTAAAGGATGCTAAAAAAAAGGAACGCAAATCAACATACACACAATGTGGTTTAAAGTTTAATATTTAGAACTGATCATTGACACTTAATTCGTGAATGGAGTTGGGGAATTAAAGAAATAAATAATAAACATTTATTCAAAAAATGCATATGTTGACAATGTAAATTTCTGGGCAATTTTATATTCAGTTCTTGGGAGATCAGGGGGCATCTGTGGAGAGAGAAGCATTATCGACATTTCAAGTTAATGATCCAGCATCAGCCTCAATGAAAGATCAGTGATCTTAATCATTGACTCTTACTTCATTTATGGAGACTGACTGACCTGCCGAATATTTTTACTTCCGTTAATGCCCCTCCTCCCCTTCTTACTCCATCCCTGACATATTTAGTTGTTTGCCTGTTCTCCATCTCCCTCTGGTGCTCCCCCCTTTCTTTCTCCTGAGGCCTCCCGTCCCATGATCCTTTCTCTTCTCCAGCTCTGTATCACTTTCGCCAATCACCTTTCCAGCTCTTAGCTTCATCCCACCCCCTCCGGTCTTCTCCTGTCATTTTGCATTTCCCCCTCCCCCCACTACTTTCAAATCTCTTACTATCTTTCCTTTCGGTTAGTCCTGACGAAGGGTCTCGGCCCGAAACGTCGACAGTGCTTCTCCCTATAGATGCTGCCTGGCCTGCTGTGTTCCACCAGCATTTTGTGTGTGTGTTGTTGTCTGCCGAATAATTTATCTATTTTATTTTTAGTTCTGCCATTTTTAAAAACTGAAATGTTGGGAGAAGATGCTTCTCCTAAACTAAAGATAAGAGGCAAGAGTTAGGCCATCCAGTCTGTGGTGCCTGCTCTGTCATTCAATGTGATTATGTCCATTCTGACAAACTAATTTGAAGTGGTGTGACAGCCTCTTGGAACAAATGTCTAGGTAACCTTTTCCCATCATGATGAATCTTGGTGTCTGAGTTTCAGTTCTGTATCAACTCTGAGCTGAATTTCCCTGCATTTCCAAGACACTGCACATGTAATCTCCAGCAGTCTTAATGCTTTCCTTCTGCTCTCACTTGCAACCTTTCTGCCACATCCGCCTTAATTCAATTTAACAATTTATCAATGAGCTATCACGCCAGCTATCACTTGTTGCAAGTTACTCACTGCAAGATCCACTCATTGTTTCTATAAGTGTTACGTACCTCAGTACACAGTTGTATTGGATTGATCACTATGAACAGTAGACAGGCAAGATTTTCATAGTAATAAACCAATTTACACTTTAAGCTTGTTTGGTTTCTTATCTGATTTCCAGAGAACAGTTTTAGCTGAATGTATGTACAGTAGTTAATTACAACATAGACTGTATCTCTGCATTAAGTTACAATCTCACCAGTAACATTATCACAGACTCACCATCAGATTAATTTACTGCCCCAGCATAAACGAGGTATTTTTTTAATGTTGTGGTGTTTGTTTAATTGTAAAGCTGCTCTTTTATGTAAAAGAACTGCAAGAACTGAAGGGTGGACAAGGAAAGAAAATCCAATGCAAATTACAAATACTATTTCAAGCAACACACACAAAATGCTGGAGGAACTCAGCAGGCCAGGCAGCATCTATGGAAAAGAGTAGAGTTGATATTTCGAGCCGAGACCCTTTATCAGGACTGGAGTAAAGAAGATGAGGAGTAGGAGTAAGAAGGCGGGGAGATGGGGAGGAAGAAACACAAGGTGATAGGTGAAACTGGGAGGGGGAAGGGTGAAGTTAAGAGCTGGGAAGTTGGTTGGTGAAAAAGATAACAATCCTTTTCTGGAAGCCTGGAGAAGGGGGAATCTGATAGGAGAGGACAGGAGGCCATGGAAGAAAGGAAAGGAGAGGAGCACCAGAGGGAGGCGATGGCAGGTAAGGAGATAAGGAGAGAGTGGGAAAAGGGAATGGGAATGGCGAAGGGGATGGCATGACCTGAAGTTTGAGAAATCGATGTTCATGCCATCAGGTTGGGGGCTACCCAGGAGAAATATAGGTGTTGTTCCTCCAACCTGACTGTGACCTCATCATGACAGTAGAGGAGGTCATGGATAGACAGATCAGAATGGGAATGGGAAGTGAAATTAAAATGGGTGGTCACTGAGAGGTCCTGTTTTTCTGGCAGATGGAGTACAGGTGCTTGTTGAAGTGGTCTCCCAATCTACTTTGGGTCTCACCGATATACAGGAGACCACACCCGGAGAACTGGATAGAGCAAATAACCCCAACAGACTTACAGATGAAGTGTCACCTCACTTGGAAGGACTGTTTGGGGCCCCTAATGGTAGTCAGGGGGAAGGTGTAGCACTTGTTCCGCTTGCAAGGATAAGTGGCAGGAAGGAGAGCAGTGAGGAGGGATGAATGGACAAGGGAGTTGCATGGGGAGCAATCCCTGCAGAAAGCAGAAAGTGGGGGGGGGGGGGGGGGTAGGGAAAGATGTACTTGGTGGTGGGATGGCATAAACATTGATTCCTCAGACATCTGGAAATGTTCCACCCCCTTCACCCTTCCCTCTCACACCCTATCTCCTTACCTGCCCATCACCTCCCTCGGGTGTTCCTCCCCCTTTTCTTTCTTCAATAACCTTCTGTCCTCTCCTATCAGATTCCCTCTTCTCCAATCCTGTATCTCTTTCACCAATCAACTTCCCAACTCTTTACGTCACCCTTCCCCCCAGCCCCACCGGTTTCACCTATCACCTTCTGTTTCTTCCTCCCCTTCCCCCACCTTCTAAATCTGACTCTTCATCTTTTTTTCTCCAGTCCTGCTGAAGCGACTCGGCCTGAAACGTCGACTGCACAGTTGGCCCTTCTTATCCGTGGGGAATTGGTTCCGGGACCCGTCATGGATACCAAAATTCGTGGATGCTCAAGTCCCTTATTCAACCTGTCTCAATGCAGTGGAACTTAGGACCCAGCGGAACCCCAGACCTTATTTAACCTGTCTCAGTATGGTGGACATTAGGACCCAGCGGCAGAAATCTGAATCCGCAATGTTTCTGTTTACGAAAATAATCACGAATATGATTGAAAATAAAGTGGAAATAATAAAGCGATCAGAAAGAGGTGAAATGCCATCGGTCATTGGAAAAGCGTTAGGCTACAGTCGGTCAATGATTGGAACAATTTTAAAGGATAAAGTGAGAAAGGCTCTGCCCCAATGAAAGCTACAATTATTACTAAGCAACGCAGTGGTTTAAACCCTCCTGATGAAGGGTTTCGGCCCAAAACGTCATTATTACCTCCTCCCATAGATGCTGTCTGGCCTGCTGAGTTCTGCCAGCATTTCATATTTTTTTTAATTTTAATTTTTTTTATTTATTTCCAGCATCTGCAGATTCACTTGTGTTGCAGTGCTTTAATTATAGGGTTTTGGTGTTTTGGGTTTTTGATCCTCCACATCAACCCGGCATGGTGGAAAGCGCACTCGAAAGTGGTCTGTCACTGGGTTGAACTCGGGATCTTTCCAAGCCCGGCGCTAAAACATACGTTCTAAAGTGTTTTATATGCATAGCATAGTAAAATATATACTATATACTAAGACAAACATTTGACTGACGCTAAATAATGCCGGATGTACCTGTTCTGACTTACTTAGTAAGAGAACTTCCAATTTTTTTCGATCCCAATCCACAATAACGCATGCACATCCTCCCATATAGTTTAAATCATCTCTAGATTACTTATAATACCTAATAAAATGTAAATGCTATGTAAAATGGTTGTTATATTGCATTGTTTAGGGAATAATGACAAGGAAAAAAAAGTCTGCAAATGCTCGAACAACAAGTGCTAGAAGAGCACCACCGGGTTTTCGTGATTCGCGGTTGGTTGAATTCGCGTATGTGGAATTCACAGATAATGAGGGCCGACTGTACTCTTTTCCATAGATGCTGCCTGGCCTGCTGAGTTCATCCACCATTTTGTGTGTGTTGCCTTGATTTCCAGCATCTGCAGATATTGCCTTGTTTGCGATTCAACAAATATTATTTGGATGCTTATTGAGAATAAAAGCTGGTGAACAGAGGTTGTATAAAAACTTCTTCACGATCAACTTGTTGTTGAGAACTGCTTAATATTCATTGAAGAGAGGCATTGTTTTTGCAAATGAGCCTTCTTGTAGCTTTTATGCTACCTCAGGGAGAACCTTTTTCTAAGACTCAGGCTCAGGAACTGAGTTTCATTTTCTGCTGATGTACCAGCGTTAACTCAATCTAACACACTGCAAAAAAAAATCAGAGTTGAGCAAAATTCTGTTAAGAGCAATGCTATGTTATGTAGGGTGCCTACTGGGATCAGTACAAGAGTTTACAGATTGCCACTGCCTCAATGAATGCCAAGAGGCAAGACTGAATTTAAAGAACTTTCCTCGCGGTAACCATTGAACTGCTGCAGAAAACACTGCCATGGATGTGAAGGAGATTGTGGGGTGAGGCAACACTTTCTCTTGTGACTGGGCATCTCCATGCAATAGTCCAACTAGACTGACTCTGGTATTTGGACTGGTTCCTGTAATTGGAATAACCCCAAACCACACCATGGTGCAGGCTTTGACATAAGGGGAAATGACATCACAGTGGGGCTGAATGGTCTGCTCCTGTTCCTATTTCCCTGGCCTTATCAACAAGAGATAAACACACCATGCAGCTCAGAAGCAATTTTAATCAAAAGTCTGTAAAACAGTGAACATAGAACATGGAAGAACATAGAAATCTACAGCACATTACAGGCTCTTTGGCCCACAATGTTGTGTTGACCACGTAACCCTTTCTAGAAACTGCCTACAATTCCCCTAGCGCACAGTCCTCTACTTTTCTAAGCTCCATGTACCTACCTAAGAGGCTCTTAAAAGACCCTATTGTATCCGCTTCCACCGCCACCGCCAGCAGTGCATTCCACGTACCCACCACTCTCTGCGTGAAAAACTTACCCCTGACATCCCCTTGGTACCTATTTACAAGCACCTTAAATCTATGCCCCCTCATGTTAGCCACTTCAGCCCTGGGAAAAAGCCTCTGGTTATCCACACGATCAATGCCTCTCATCATCTTATACATTTCTATCAGGTCACCTCTCAATCATGAATGAAACATAATTGATGTTTCAGCCTAAATGCTGAGCACTAAACATTCAGGATGCCAAACACTGCAAATAAGACATCAATATCAGATTACAGGCTCTTTAACTTTAATATAGCTGGAACAAAACTTCCTGACTTTCATAAGGAAGGTATGCTTTATGCCATTTTTAACACCCTAACACTTTTGTGTTTCTACTTCAAAGGAGCTGGACTTGCATTGCAAGATCCCTTTGTGCATCAATGCTCATAAGGATTCTGCCACTTACTGTATGTAAATCCTCTTGCATTTGACCTCCCAAAGTGCAACATCTCACACTCATCTAGATTAAACTTCAACAGGTATTTCTCTGCCCACATTTCCAGCCGCATGTTGTTCTGCTGTATCAGTTGAAAGTCTTTCTCACTATCCACAACTAATTTTCATGCCATCCACAATATCAATATTGTGAATGTTAATCCTTTGAAATTTTAATTGTTTCTCCCTTTAGACATCTAATATGTGCTACAGTAAGACTGAAATTGTAACTTTTGTACATTTAAATGTAAAAACAAACTGTAAACCATATTGACTAAATGTTGAATACAGGGTATTAATATTTTTCGGAACATTGAGCGAAATCAAACATACCTCTGGGGCGATATAATCAGGTGTGCCACAGAAAGTTGTAGTTGTGATGCCATTCAGAATACCTTCCTTGCACATTCCAAAGTCAGCTAGCTTGCAGTGCCCCTCAGCGTCCAGTAAGATATTGTCCAGTTTCAGATCTCTGCAAGGTAATCAACAAACATCCTAACTATTAGCTGCAATAGGCATGTGAACAGATCTCATTGGATATCAAGTCCACTGATGAGAAAATGTCTTACATTTTATGGCCTTTGATTTAAAAAGGCTATACACTAAAGTCCTATTTCAGACACAATGCAGTATGAAGGGAATATCTGGAGTGCCATTGTTTTGGATGTGAAGTTTAACTGCCCAATATGCTCTCTGAGATGCACATAAAAGGCCCCTTAGTACAATTTTGAAAAACATCTGAAGAAATTTTGACTTACCCTCAATTCACATCACTGAATAATGGATAACTTTGCCAAATAAGAATGGGAAGAGAAGTAGGTCAATTGGTTTCCAGAACTTGTTCTGCCATTCAATAAGATTGAGGCTGGTCCATCCTTGGCTTGAACACTACTATCCTACATTCTTGTTATACCCCATGATACTTGTGAAGTTCAAATGTCTACTTATCTCTAACTTGAATATATTCAATGGCTCTATCTCTAAGGCTCTCTGGGTACAGATTCCAAGAATCATGACTTTCCAAGGGAAGAGAAATTCTCCACATCTCTTTTTTATATAAATGAGTAACACACAAAAATGCTGGTGGAACACAGCAGGCCAGGCAGCATCTATAGGGAGAAGCACTGTTGACGTATTGGGCCGAGACCCTTTGTCAGGACTCAGCCCAAAACGTCGACAGCGCTTCTCCCTATAGATGCTGCCTGGCCCACTACGTTCCACCAGTATTTTGTGTGTGTTGCTTGAATTTCCAGCAACTGCAGATTTCCTTGTGTTTGCCTTTATATAAGTGACCCTTCTTTCTTAAGCTGTGGCCCTTAGTTCTTAGATAAGTTCATTTGGGGAAGTATCCTCTCAACATCACACTTCTCCATAACATCACATTTAGGTTTTTTAAACTTTAGTCTGGATTGGCTCAATCTGTGCAACCTTCTTTTCTACATCAACTTCTTCATTCCAAAAGTCAACCCAGTAAGTTCCCCTGCTTTGATTCCAATGCAAGTGTATTCTGCCTTATGGAGACCGAAAACAAAATGTAGTACTCCAAGTCTGGTCTCACCAACCCCCTTAAAGTTGCAACAAAGATTCCCCTTGCAATAAAGCTCAACATATTTCATGAACCTTCTTAATACTTTATTGTATTTGCATGCCGGTCTTTGTGCTTAATGCACCAGGTCCCCCAGATACTTATGTATCAAAGCATATATAATCTCATTGCATCTAAATACAGCTACCATCAAGTTGCAGAGGGTGGTGGGGTATGAGTGTTGCATTCCTAGAAAACAGATCATATCATGATTTTCCATCATGTGAAATTAAGACATCTGAGTGTGTTTTAAGAAATGTGATTTGAAATAAATTAATTTTGTGTATTTATTTGCTTCTCTTCAAATAAAGTTTGTGAGTGCAAATTTTATTCTGTATTTCAAATTTTTTGATAGTGTTTTGTGAGTTCTGTAAGGGTGAATTATTGTTACCTGAATGGCTGCAATGCAGGGGTTGCCTGCAATATTTTGCTTAACATTCCTTCCTCAGAAATGCTGACCTCACATTATCCTATATTATACTCAATCTGTCCACTCCTTGCCCATTACTTCAACTACCTTTGTCTCTCTGCAAGCACTTTGTGTTCTCCTTGCCAACTTACCTGTCTTTGCATCATCAGGAAACTTGGCTACTGACTCACCTTCCTTCAGCAAAGCTAATAATATAGACTGTGAATAACTGAGAACCCTGTTCTGACCCCTGTGATACATTATTAATTAGTAATTGTCAATCCAAACTGAGGCAGTTATCTCAACTTCCCTAATTCTGTCACTTAGTTCATCCCCTAGCCATACTAATTGCCCCAATCTTGTGTGCTCGTCATTTTCAGTAAACTTTTACATGGCATCACACTGCATGCCTTTTGCAAATTCACACAGATCTCAGCTGGTTCCTTTTTGCAACTTATTTGAGTTGAACTACAGCAAGGTTTTCTCCCCCTCAAATCACATTGGGTTTTACTTCATCAGAGTCCCAGAACAGCCATTAGTTGATTCAAGGTTTACATTCAGGTTATCAAACAAAGTCAGACAAAATCATTAATGACAGTGCATCCCATTCCTGATGAACAGAAGGGGATTGGAATGTCAGCACCATCCTGACACCCTCCAATGCAACTGAAATCACAGTCACCATTGCAGATGTAAAGTCTGTCTTCTGGAGAGTGTCCCCACGGAAAGCAACTGGCCTGGATGCTGTCCCTGACTGTGTCCTTAGAGCCTTTGCAGATCAGCAGGTGGGGGTAATTGCAAACATGCTTAACTTCTCCCTGCTTTAATCTGAGGTTCCCAGCTGATTTTCCCTCCTTACAAATAGTAACTGTATAGTAAAAATAGCAAATATATTCAATGAGATTCTCTGAAAGATGTTAGATAACTCTATGGTTTCTTTTAAAATATTTATAAAGTATGAAAACACAAATCTAAAAGTATCATTTTTAAAGAAAAGGAAACATGCTTGCCTTGTTTATTTTCTGTAGTAATAAGTTATGTGCCTGTATACTATTGGTGTCATTGGGTAATGTGCTGATGGACTCTGATGACATTGTACAGCAGGGATACCTAATTATATTTAGCAAGGATCTGCTTCTTCACTCACTGATGTTTCTGAAGTCCAGACCCTGTGTCATGACTAGTAGGACTCTAATAATTTCATAAACTTGATTAATTTGTCCTGTAAGTATATATCCATCCACTCTGAAAGAAAGACATGAGCCTCATTTCAAATTGTGAAGTGACTGCTTTCATCTTTGGCTGTACAGATCGAGATGATATTATGATTGATACCCAATGGCAAAGTAAAGGTGCAGCCTTAATCTGCCTCCACTATCCATCCACAGTGAACTGTCTGACTGCACCATGTCCTGAAAAGACATCTAACTGCTCTGCTGTTTAGATAAGCTTCTACATGGAATTTTAGAAGGAAGTTTCCATGTCTCTTCCCCTCTCCAAGTCACTGATGTAGTCCAAGGAAGGGCAAGTGCCGATACAGATTGACACCAGTGTCGTCACAGAGGTTTCCAGAGTGAAGTTGTAAACAACATCAAGCTGCCTTAGGGACCCCGGCTCCAGATTTCTTCCTTGGGATTTCTCCCAAAGCCTTTCCCATGGGTGGGTATGGCTGGAAGGCAGGGGAGGATTAAAATCGGTGTTTTCCTTCTCCTGGGCGTCCAAGGCTGACAAGCCCCACCTGCCCAAAGTAACTGGTTTATGAGGTGCCAGTGGTCCACCTTTGCCCCTTCTCTTGTCAGTAGAAGCAGTTCCACCAGGCCTAGTAGCTAAGCCACATGTGAAGGCCAAGTGTTGGACTTGGTTGTCAGAGGCTGTTAGAGCCGCACGTCAGTTGGAGTACTTTATAGGTACTGGGAGCTCATCCCCAATACCACCCTGGCTATGACAACCTTAGGTTATTGCATAACATAGATTATCATTTTTAAAATGTTTGTTCCATTATCTATGAAAGGAGAAAATGAAGTTATCCACTTTCTTTATGGCAAATAGCTTGGTAATTCAATGAGAACAGCCTCCAGAAAGGGAGACGAAAGTTCACTCAGTTCACTCTCCACCTTCTCAAGCTGAAATGTCCCGAGATGACTGAGTAACATTTAGCTTTCACTCCAAAAGATCCCAAATTAATTACCAGTGCAGATTGCACCTGCAATCCCCCCAGTTGCATTTAAGAGCGCACATCAATGCCTGCAGGGAGAAGGCTTCTACAAAATCCCTGGCAATTAGAATGATGGAAGAGATATGCACTAGCTGTGATGAAAAACAATTATTTGCACTACTTAAAAACTGAAAATTAGGACGAGGGCTATTATTTATGAGACAGCAAAATAAGTTGTTCATATTGCTGTTGATGTCAGATTTAAACACAATATAAATGTGCTTAATGTATTCAGATGTAAGTCTGGTTCTGCAACATAGTGGCTGTACTCATGGCGTGGTCCGTACATGTCACGAAGGATACAGACATCTGGAACGAGTGTTATTGATGTACACCCTGATATCATACTTTTACTACTAGAGGTCCAGCTGTTACTTAAATCGTCTTCAAAAGTTATAATCAGACCATTATGGGACCTCATTTTGTATCCTAAAGAGGCCCATTGCTTGAACTAGGTGTGTATTCAAATTATCCAGTAGTAGGTGGTCTCTTTTAGGATGGGATTGGCAATATAAGCAATACAGTGCCAAATTTATCCCCAACTGAATTTGGAGCATTGACTTTCATTATTTCCTCTACTTACTAGGCTCAAAGAGGAAAAATGCCTGAGGTACTGACAGTTATTGTGCATTGTATCCAACAAAAATACAGCATTTCAGGTTAGGAGACGACAATGGAGAAGACTAATACATAAGTGCTGTACTGCACTGCTCTTCAGAGAGATTAACGTATCCAGACTTATATTTAACTGAGGCAAATTGATTAACTTGTATTAATTCCTTCAGAAATGTCTCATCATGATGTGCCATTGGATACAACCAGAATCAGGTTTATTAACCCTGGCTTATATGACGTGAAATTTGTTGTTTTGCAGCAGCAGTACAGTGCAAAGACATAAAATTACTATAAAATATGTAATTAATAAACAGTGCAAAAATAATGTGGTAGTGTTCATAGATTTGAGAACCAATCAGAATCTGATGGTGGGGACAAAAGTTTTTTAAAATCACTGAGTGTGGGTCTGCCGCCAGACTTCGCAATGATCCATCAACCCATGAACAGTAAGCACCTCATTAATCCTTCATTTTGCACTTTCAAAGCTTTTATTTCTTTGGACTGTACTGCTGCCACAAAACAGAGGTCATGTCATTTAAATCAGTGATAATAAATTTGATTCTGATTTTAAACTTGATGCATGTTTTAGAAATTCACAGGTGAATTATGACATCTTTGAAAGATATATTTTCCCACTCGCCAATAGCAATAGTTCTGATCTTTCATTAATTATTATTAAAATACAAATCATACATCAACTTCCACTGCTAATATATACACTGTCAAACATTTGCTTGAGATACTTTGATCCTTCATAAACTGTAGTACTGTTTGCAAAAGACTTGCTCCTGAAATATAGATCTGTTCATCCCAGTCAATGTAATTACAATCTGACATCTCAGTAACTATCAAAGCAAACTGCTACCTCATTCATAAGGCGAATTTTACATTCCTTTTTCCAATTGAAATTATACAAGTGAAATCTGTCCCACTACATTAATATTGGTTCATCTGGTTTGAACGTATAGTGGCTAGAACATCAGATAAAAAAAGATTGAATCTATCAAACACAAAGTACTCTGCAGATGCTGTGCTCAAATCAACATGCACAAACAAGCTGGAGGAACTCAGCAGGTTGGGCAGCATCTGTGGAAACGGGCAGTCAACGTTTCAGGCCGAGACCGTCTGACGAAGGGTCTCAGCCCGAAACGTTGACTGCTCATTTCCACGGATGCTGCCCAACCTGCTAAGTTCCTCCAGCTGGTTGGGATCGATCAATGTTGCATCAGTTGGTATCAAAGAATTAATTCTTCAACTGGCTTTTAACCATCAATAAAATCCACTACTATACTTACTGTATAAATATCCAAGTCAATCTATAGAGGAGACTAAGCAGTTTCTGTTTTCATTTGCCTTTTGTCAGAGAAAATGAAGAACAGGTAGAGTCTAGAATTCAGGGCAGTACAAATTTGCCGTCTTATATTAGACAAAGCTACCAGAACAGAACTTAAAGCAATATTTCTTCTATTATAGCTAAGGGAATGCCAGCTATTAGAATAGAGGTTGTCAAGTTCAGCTGAGATCACATGAATAGAATCACAGTTATTAGTGACAGACTTAACTCTTAAGAATATATAAAACTTGCCGGTTAGTAATCAATACCGCTCTGAAGTACTTTGGATGTGTCTACCTCTAGCAAAGTATAAATGAATTTGTTACAGCAAAAGGGTGTGATTCCCTCTTTTGTCATAAACTACTTCTGTGGCTTTGTGCCAAACCTTACATCTGATTCTGTCTCTCCCCCAGAAGAGATTCTCATTGAAACCTATCGAATGTTGAAAGGCATTGAAAGAGTGGATGTGGAAAGGATGTGGGGCAGTATAGGATGAGAGGGCAGAGCATCCGAATAGAGGGACATCTATTTAGAATGGAGATGATGAGAAAGTTCTTTTGCCAGAGGGTAGTGAATCTGTGGAATTTGTTCTCATAGACGGTGGTGGAAGCCAAGTCATTGCGTGTATTTAAGGCTGAGTTTGACAGGCTCCTGATTAGTCAAAGGATGAAAGGTTTGGGAGAGAAGGCAAAAAAACATGGTTGAAAGGGAAATGGTGGAGACGAAATGGCGGAGAAGACTCAATGGGCTGAAAGAGGAAAGAAAATTCTGAAAATGAACTAAATATGGAAATCATTTTTTAAAACTGTAACTATTCAATTCACTGCCCATTTATAAACCTTTCCAGCTAAAATAATACTCAATTTTCTTAAATAATGAGCTATCTTGGCAATTGACTCTTGCTGTTGGTGCAGTTTGAAATTCAGAGTTAAATGAGAAGGCTCAGGAGAATGGGATGAATAGGATTGTACACAAATGAGCTGGCACAGACCTGAATGCATGTATTGCCTTCTTATACATGCTGCACTGAAGGTGGAAGTCTTTCACGTGTTGAAGAGGGACTGTACAGGGGACCTGCACCAGTTTTGCACAAGATGTTCAGGCTCCACATCTTACCACACACATACGCCGAAGTGTGGTCAAATAGTTTAATGTGCAAGTATACACCGTAGAGTCTGATTGTGCTTTGAAGACTATTTGGAGTGCAGCGGGCAGGGGGTGATGGCTGGTGGTGGAGGTGAGATACCAGGAATTTTGAAGAAGCCATCTCCCTACAAGCCCCAAGATGACTTGGGTGTGAGTCTGAAATAAAACTTAGGGGGAACTGCAAGTACAGTCTCTGCTGGTAATTAATTTAAGATCTATTGGAGTGAAAAATTAATGTTACTCAATCATCTCTGAACATTTCAGCTGACCTGCTGTATTTTCAGCCCTTTCTGCTTTGCACTCCATACATTCACTATTCAAACAGAGGCCATCAATGGTGCTTTGGAGTGCAAACTTGCTGATTTTATCTTGAGAAGAGTATTATTGCTTGCAGTGCCACTGTCAATCACTAAGATTGGCTCACACTACAGAGCACTGAGATTGAAACCAGAATGTATCTGGTCTCTTCATCTTAGTAATGGATTATACATATTATCCACTCTTCATATAAGAGAGGGAAATTTATCAACAGCACGACTAAAGAAATTAAGAGCCGAGCTCTTCTCAAAAATCAATTAACTTGATGTATAAGAAGTAAGAAATATTTTAAATATTACAGAGTAAGTGTAAGAAATCTCAAACTATCAAACAAGGAAAAGCACGCTCTGAGAGAGGTGTGAGGAGGCTCATTAGTAGCTATAACAACAGCATGGACCAATTATTTTACTCACTCTGTGTAATTACAAAGCTGGTAACTGAACCTGAATCATTACTGGATTATTAGAAACATAGAACAACTACAGCACAATACAGGCCCTTTAGCCTACAATGCTGTGCTGAACAAGTACTTACCTTAGAAATTACCTAGGGTTATCCATAGCCCTCTATTTTTCTAAGCTCCATGTACCTATCCAGGAGTTTCTTAAAAGACACTATTGTATCCACCTCCACCACCATCGCCGGCAGCCCATTCCACTTACTCACCACTCTCTGCGTAAAAAAAACTTCCCCTGATATCTCCTCTGTATCTATTTCCAAGCACCTTAAAACTGTGCCCTCTCGTGTTAGCTATTTCAGCTGGGAAAAAGCCTCTGACTATCCACACGATCAATGCCTCTAATCATCTTATACACCTCTATCAGGTCACCTCTCATCCTCCATCGCTCCAAAGAGAAAAAGCCAATTTCACTCAACCTATTCTCATAAGGCATGCTCCCCAATCCAGATACCATCCTTGTAAATCTTCTCCACATCCTTTCTATAGTTTCCACATCCTTCCTGTGTGAGGTGACCAGGACTGAGCACAGTTCTCCAAGTGGGATCTGACTAGGATTATATATAGCTGTAACATTACCTCTTGGGTCTTAAACTCAATCCCACGGTTGATGAATGTCAATGCATTGTATACCTTCTTAACCACAGGGTCAACCTACGCAGCAGCTTTGAGTGTCCTATGGACTCGGACCCCAAGATACCTCTGATCCTCCACTGCCAAGAGTATTACCATTAATAGTATATCCTGCCATCATGATTGACCTACCAAAATGAACCACCTCACACTTATCTGGGTTGAAGTCCATCTGCCACTTCTCAGTCCAGTTTTGCATCCTATCGACGCCCTGCTGTAACCTCTGACAGCCCTCCACACTATACACAACACCCCCAACCCTTTGCGTCATCAGCAAATTTACTAACGCATCCCTCCACTTCCTTATCCAGGTTATTTATATAAATCACAAACAGTAAGGGTCCCAGAACAGATCCCTGAGGCAATCCACTGGTTACTGGCCTCCATTCAGAATATGACCCATCTACAACCACTCTTTGCTTTCTGTGGGCAAGCCAATGCTGGATCCACAAAGCAATGTCCCCTTGTATCCCATGCTTCCTTATTTTCTCAATAAGCCTTGCATGGGTTACCTTATCAAGTGCCTTGCTGAAATCCATATACACTACATCCACTGGTCTACCTTCAACAATGTGTTTAGTCACATTCTCATAAGGCATGACAAAAGGTTCAAGAACTAGGTAATGATAGAGATCTAGAAAATTATAAGGCTAGCAGGAAGGACTTGCCTTTCACAAAGCCATGCTGGCTATTCCTAATTGTATTACGCCTCTCAGGATCTTTTCCATCAACTTACGAACCACTGAAGTAAGACTCACTGGTCTATAATTTCCAGGGCTATCTCTACTCCCTTTCTTGAATAAGGGAACAACATCTGCAACCCTCAATCCTCCGGAACATCTCCCATCCCCATTGATGATGCAAAGATCATTGCCAGAGGCTCAGCAATCCCTTCCCTTGATTCCCACAGTAGTCTGATGTACATCTCATCCAGTCCCAGAGACTTATCCAACTTGATGCTTTCAAAAAGCTCCAGCACATCCTCTTTCTTAATGTCAATAGGCTCGAGTTTTTTCAATCTGCTGTGTCATCCCTACAATTGCCAAGATCCTTTTCCGTAATGAATATAGAAACAAAGTATTCATTAAGTACCTCAGCTATCTCCTCCGGTTCCATTCAAACTTTTCCACTGCCACACTTGATTTGTCCTATTCTTTCATGTCTTATCCTCTTGTTCTTCACATTCTTGTAGAATGCCTTGGGGTTTTCTTTAATCCTGCTTGCCAAGGCCTTCTCATGGCCCCTTCTGGCTCTCCTAATTTCACTCTTAAGCTCCTTCCTGCTAGCCTTAGAATCTTCTAGATCTCTATCATTACCTAGTTCTTGAACCTTTTGTAAGCTCTTCTTTTCTTCTTGACTAGATTTTCAACAGCCTTTATACACCACAATTTCTGTACCCTACCATCGTTTCCGTCTCATTGGAATGCATCTTCGTGGAATGCCATGCAAATATCCCCTGAACATTTGCCACATTTCTTCTGTACATTTCCCTGAGAACATCTGTTTCCAATTTATGCTTCCAAGTTCCTGCCTGATAGCCTCATATTTCCACGTACTCCAATTAAACATTTCCCTAACTTGTCTGTTCCTATCCTTCTCCAATGCTATGGTAAAGGAGATAGAATTGTGATCACTATCTCCAAAATGCTCTCCCACTGAGAGACCTGACACCTGGCCAGGTTCATTTCTCAATACCAGATCAAGTACAGCCTCTCTTCTTATAGTGTTATTTACATAATGTGTCGGGAAACCTTCCTGAACATAGGTAACAAATTCCACCCCATCTAAACCCCTTGCTCTATGGAGATGCCAATCAATATTTGGAAATTAAAATCTCCCACCACAACAACCCTGTTATTATTACACCTTTTCAGAATCTGCCTCCTCAACTGCTCCTCAATGTCATTGTTACTATTGAGTGGTCTATAAAAAACACCCAGTAGAGTTATTGACCCCTTCCTGTTTCTAACTGTCACCCACAGAGACTTAGTAGACAATCCCTTCATGACTTCATCCTTTTCTGCAGCTGTGACACTATCTCTGAACAGCAGTGCCACGTCTCCACTTCTTTTACCTCCCTCCCTGTCCTTTCTGAAACCTCTAAAGCCTGGCATTCTAAGTAACCATTCCTGCCCCTGAGCCATCCAAGTCTCTGTTACGGCTATAACATCTGATCCACGCTCTGTTCATCTGCTTTGTTCATGATGCATCTCGCGTTAAAATAGACACACTTCAAACCATCGGTCTGAGCGCATCCCTTCCTTATCACCTGCCTATCTTCCCTCTTGCACCGTCTCCAAGCTTTCTCTATTTGTGAGCTAACAGTCCCTTCCTACATCTCTTCATTTCCGTTCCAACCCCAGTTTAAATTCTCCCGAGTAGCCTTAGCAAACCTCCCCGCCAGTATATTGGTTCCCCCGAGATTCAAGTGCAACCTGTCAGTTTTGTACAGGTCACACCTGCTCCAAAAGAGGTCCCAATGATCCAGAAGTCTGAATCCCCGCCCCTGCTCCAATCCCTCAGCCATGCATTTAACCTCCACCTCATTTTATTCCTATACACACTGTTGCGTGGTGCAGGCAGTAATCCCAAGATTACTACCTTTGCGGTCCTACTTCTCAACTTCTTTTTTCAGGACCTCTTCCCTTTTCCTACCTATGTCATTGGTACCAATATGTACCACAACCTCTGGCTGTTCTCCCTCTCACTGCAGGATATCTTGGATGCGATCTGAACCATCCCAGAACCTGGCACCTGGGAGGCAAACTACCAACCGAGTTTATTTCCTGCATCCACAGAATCACCTCTCTGACCCCCTAACTATAGAGTCCCCTATTACTGCTGCCTTCTTCCCTTCCCTACCTTGCTGAGCCACAGTGCCGGACTCTGTGCCGGAGGTATGGGCACTGTTGCTTCCCCCAGGTAAGCTGTTCCCCCCAATCCCGAACAGTACTCAAACAGGAGTACTTATTGTCAAGCAGTACAGTCACAGGGGTACTCTCTAGTATCTGACTCCTGCTCTTCCCTCTCCTGTTACCCACTTATCTGTCTCCCGAGGCCCCAGTGTGACTATTTGCCTTTAGCTTCTCTCTATCACCTCCTCACTTTCCCTGACGAGACGAAGGTCATCAAGGTGCATCTCCAGTTCCCTAACCCGGCCCCTAATGAGTTGGAGCTTTACATACCTGGTGCAGAAGTGGCTGCCCAAGAGGCTGGGACTCTCCTAGACATCCCACATCTGACACCCAGTACAGAACACCAGCCTCACACACATACTTCCTGTTTGTATTCCTCACAGGTAACTTACCTCGCCTTGCCTTGTTATCACCAAAGCCTTACCAATCTGCTTCAGATCACTCTGTCGATGACCATTCCTTTGATTTTTTTTTCCTCATGGAAAAAATACTTCCACCTAGTTAATCGAAAGCTGCATTTGTGGAATCTTTCAAAATGGGAACTGACTATATTTCAATCACATGCTAAACTCAGGGCTTGTGCCAAATGTTGACAGAAGGAAATCTGGCCTGAGGCAGGGAGAATCAAAGAGTACAAAGGATAGCGTCAGTAAGTAACACTAGTTTGACAGATAAATCACAACAGTGTCTGAATTACATATGTTTCATCCAAATGTATTCATGTTTTTATTGCTACTGTTATATCAAAGAACCTGAGGAAAAATGTCCTATAACTTGGAGTGAATGAACTGGGAATTTGGTGAACTATGTAATAATTTCTATTCTTTCATAATCTATCAAAATCCACTGAATGTTGAAAGGCCTTGATAGAGTAGATAAAGAGAGGATGTTTCCTATGGTGGAGGAGTCCAGGATCAGAGGACACAGCCTCAGAAGAGGAGGATGTCCATTTAGAATGGAGATGAGGAGGAATTTCTTTGGCCAGAGAGTGGACAGTCTGTGCAATTTGTTGCCACAGGTGGCTGGGGAGGTCAAGTCATTGGGTATATTTAAGGCAGAGGATGATAGATTCTTGATAGGTCTGGACATGAAAGAATATGGGGAGAAGGCAAGAGATCGGGGCTGAGAGGGAATTGGATCAACCATGATGAAATGGCAGAGCAGACTTGATGGGCTAAATGGCCCAGTTCTGCTCCTATGTATCCTGTATGTTCCAATTTTCTACAATTTAAACCTTAAGCCTTTAATTCTCAGTAAAATCTTAACCTGTATCTTGTGCAACCTCCCCAAAAATCTTCGTTGGAACATATAAACAAACAGATAGACAGACAGATATAATTTATTGATCCCGAGGGAAATTGGGTTTTGTTACAGTCACACCAACAAAGAATAGTGTAGAAGTATAGCAATATAAAACCATAAACAATTAAATAATAATAAGTAAATTATTCCAAGTGGAAATAAGTCCAGGACCAGCCTATTGGCTCAGGATGTCTGACACGCCAAGGGAGGAATTGTAAAGTTTGATGGCCACAGGCAGGAATGACTTCCTATGATGCTCAGTGTTGCATCTCGGTGGAATGAGTCTCTGGCTGAACGTACTCCTGTGCCTAACCAGTACATTATGGAGTGGATGGGAGACATTGTCCAAGATGGCATGCAACTTGGACAGCATCCTCTTTTCAGACACCAAGGTCAGAGAGTCCAGTTCCACCCCCACAACATCACTGGCCTTACGAATGAGTTTGTTGATTCTATTGGTGATTCTGTGTGCTGCCCCAGCACACAACAGCAAACATGATAGCACAGGCCACCACAGACTCGTAAAACATCCTCAGCATCATCTGGCAGATGTTAAAGGACCTCAGTCTCCTCAGGAAATAGAGATGGCTCTGACCCTTTTTGCAGACAGCCTCAGTGTTCTTTGACCAGTCCAGTTTATTGTCAATTCATATCCCCAGGTATTTGTAATTCTCCACCATGTCCACATTGACCCCTTGGATAGAAACAGGGGTCACCGGTGCCTTAGCCCTCCTCAGGTCCATCACCAGCTCCTTAGTCTTTTTCACATTAAGCTGCAGATGATTCTGCTCACACCATGTGACAAAGTTTCCCACCGTAGCCCTGTACTCAGCCTCATCTCCCTTGCTGATGCATCCAACTATGGCAGAGTCATCAGAAAACTTCTGAAGATGGCAAGACTCTGTGTTGTAGTTGAAGTCCGAGGTGTGGATGGTGAAGAGAAAGGGAGACAGGACAGTCCCCTGTGGAGCCCCAGTGCTGCTGACCATTCTGTCTGACACACAGTGTTGCAAGTGCACGTACTGTGGTCCGCCAGTCAGGTAATCAATAATCCATGACACCAGGGAAGCATCCACCTGCATCACTGTCACTGTCAGAAATTATGCTGAGTTTTATTCTATTATGTAAAGCTATTCACCCTACTTTGAGCACCAGATTAATCATACTTCTTAAAGCTTGGAACTGTAATACATTTCAGAACAACATGTGAAATGGACAGGCACCTGGCAAATGAAATTTAAATCAAACAGGTGTGAGGATGATACACACAAAATTTAGGAGGAACTCAGCAGGCCAGGCAGCATAAAATAAAAAAGAGTACAGTCAATGTCTCGGCCTGAAACATCGACTGTGCTCTTTTCCATAGATGCTGCCTGGTCTGCTAAGTCCCTCCAGCATTTTGTGCGTGTTGCTCGGATTTCCAGCATCTGCAGATTTGCTCTTTTTTGTGAAGGTTTAGGAAGGGAAAACAACCAAGTGCAGTGTGGACATACAAGAGAGATAGATGTTGGAGTCAAACAATCAGCTGAATGAACTCAATGAATTAGACAGTGCTTATGGAGGGAAATAGATCGTTGTCAAATTGGGTCAAGACCCTTAATCTGGACTGAAACACGGAGGGGAGGTAGCCAGTATAGAGGCAAGGGGAAGGGACTGAGCAAAAACTGGCAAGAGATAGATAAAATGCATCAATGAGTAGGGGTGATAGGATGATGAAGGATGGAAGAGTGGAAATAGTAACAGAAGCAGGGAGATGATAGATGGAGGCAAGAAATGGCTGAAAATATTGGTACATGAGATAAGAGGAATGTAGAGTATGGAATCAAATAAGGGAGGTTTGACCATAAGACCTCGGAGCAAAATTAGGCCATATGGCCCATAGAGACTGCTCTGTCATTCCATCAAAGCTGATTTATTTTCTTTCTCAACCCAATTCTTCTGCCTTCTTTCCATAACCTTTGATGCTCTGACTGATCAGGAACCTATCAAACTCACTTTAAATAAATTCACTGACTTGCACTCCACAGCCGTCTGTGACAATGTGTTCCACAGATTCACCACCTTCTGGCTAAAGAAATTTTAAAATCACAGCAGGATCTATTGCAGGATCTCCAGGTGATCTGGTGGTTACACACACAAACCTTTGAAGAAGGTAGGATGAGCGAGTTAAACGTGGGATCCTGGCTTTGTAATAATTAATAATGAATTTAAGGCACCATACCTGCACAAAGATACCTTGCAGAAAGCATTTGGTAGAAATGGCACCACAGTTACACTTTAATTGAGCAGACCAGGGAAGCTGGGAATGTTTCTATCACAGAGCAGGTTAAGGACAGATTTAGTGCTTTTAAACTTTACACTTTACAATGATATTTGAGAGAGTCCAGGTGAATGAGTTTCCATTGATGAGGGCATCAGCAAACAAAAGGCAAACAAGTAATTTGCAAAATAAAAAGCAGGGGAGGAGAGGAGAACACTTTACTTACACTCTTTTCTGGATGTGGAAAACATTGCCTGAAAGGGTAGTTGGTGGAGATTCAACAGCAACTTTTAAATCTGTCATTAAAATAACATGAAAGTACAGACAGAACAGTACAGCACAGTATGGGTCCATCAGTCCACGATGTTGTGCCAATCTATATAAATCTATCCCACAATCAACCTAATCCTCTCCTCTAACACAGTCCATAACCATCCATATTTCTTACGTCCATGTGCCGATCTGCAAGTCTTTTAAAAGATTCTTATTATATTAGCCTCTACTACCATCGTTGGCAGTGTATTCTAGATTCTAGTGTGTAAAAACCTGCCTCTGACATCTCACCTAAACTTTCCTCCACTCATTCTGGGAAAATTCCACTTCATCTATGCTTCTCATGACCTTATACAACTTTATTAAGTCACCACTCATCCTCCATTCCAAAGAGTATAGCACTAACTCACTCAACCTTTTTTCATAAGACATGCTCTCTAATCAAGGCTGCATGTTGGTAAATCACCTCTGTACCCTCTTCCATGTCCTTTCTTTCCTGTGGAAACCAGAACTGAACACAATAAGTGTGGTTTAGCCAGTGTTTTATAGAGCTCCAGCATTACCTCACATTCTTGAACTCAGTCCTCTGACTAATGAGGCCAGCACATCAGCCTTCTTAGCCACCCTTTCAGCTTGAGTGGCAATGTTGTATGACTGACCAAAACATTAACGGTTTCAGAAAGTGAAATGGTCTCCTTCTATGTATATAACCTGCAACCTTATATTCAGTCGGGATATTAATATAATTAGAAGTTACACAATCTTTAATACTATCAGCTCTCTCTGATTGGGCATCCATTTAAAACCTGAGTTGCACTGTGTTACGTTATTGTATGAAATAACAATCTCAGACTTGAGGCCCAACTGGATAATTCTTCATCAATGTTTTTCAAAGTTTTCAAAGATAATACAATGAGCATTGTATTATCATTGACAGTACAGTGGTTGCTTTCATTCTATGATCCTCTCATATCCAAACATGCAATTTCTTTCAGTGAACACAGGGCTCTGATCAAAGTTCAAAGGTAAATTTATTATCAAAGTACATTCTGTATACGTCGCCACATACAATGCTGTGATTCATTTTCTTGCAGACATTCACAGTAACTCCAAAGAAACACAATCTAATCAATAAAAAACCATGTTCGTCAGGACAGACAACCAACGTGCAAAAGACAACAAACTGTGAATACAAAAAGAAACAAAAAAACAATAAATATCAAAATATCAAGGCTCCTGTATCTCCTTCCTGATGGCAGCTTTGAGAAGAGATTATGGCCTGGATGGTGGGGGTCCTTGATGATGGGTGCTGCTTTCCTGTGACAATGCTCCATGTAGAGGTGAGTAATGGTGGGGAAAGCTTTACTTGTGATGGACTGGACCGTATCCTTTACTTTTTGTAGGCTTTTCCATTCCAAGGCATTGGTGTTTCCATACCAGGCTGTAATGCAACCAATCAATATACTCTCCACATCACATCTATAGAAGTTTGTCAAAGTTTTAGATGACATGCTGAGTCTTTGGAAACTTCAAAGAAATAGAGGCACTGCAGTACTTTCTTGTGTAATGGCAGGGCCCAGTATAGATCCTCTGAAATGATAACACTGGGGAATTAAACGTTTCTGATCCTCTCCACCTCTGGTCCCCTGATGAGGACTGGCTCTCAGACCTCCGGTTTCCTCCTCCTGTAGTCAATAATCAGCTCCTTGGTCTTGCTGTCATTGATTGAGAGGGTGTGTTGTACAGATCACAGAACTGTCACAAATTGTTTTCCCATGTGTGAAGTGATAATTAACTTAAGATCAGATAAGCCGCTTCTAGTTAAATATTTCATAATATTTTTCCAAGTAAGGACTGGATCAGTCATAGAAATGTAGTGACTATCAGCCTCAGTAATAGGCAAAAGGCCATTAATGTCTGGTTATCAGCTTCAAAGGATCATGAACTCTTGCCCTTTGCTTTCCTATTGTTCCGCTCCCGAGCAAACCCATTGTTTGCAAATCATACAGAAAATGTTGCTGACTCTCCAAGGGAAGGTTCAGTGATTATTCGGTATGAATAGCTACTGCTTATTGTGTAGGCTTGGGAAACATGTCCATATGCAATTTGTACAGTCAGTCCATGATTTAGATTTTTCTATTACAAAATTGTATGATGGACTTTACATTCAGTACAATTAACGGTAATAGGGCAAAGTCAAAATATCATTAAACTTATTTATCTAAAAAGGTTGGTCTTCCTGAAGAATTATAAAATAAACACAATTTCTGTTCTGATCCAGAATATTTTAAATGAACTATAGTTCACAGCCTTCTAATGAAAATATATTATGCAATTATTCAGCTAAATTTTTCAAGGGAAACAGGAAGCTACTTCTACGAAATCGACAGTTTGGAGATTACTGTTGATCCCACAGCTTCTTGGATAAAACGTCTGGGAAACAGGAGAAGTAACTAGGCTGTAGTCCAGTGCTCCACTTCCATACTGGCCATGGGCTTGGTGAAAACAGGCTGCCAATGCTCTTTATTAGGGCTTATTCCAATACAATTTAGGCCAAAATAACGTCAAAAAACAACCACTCTTTGATCCTGTGAACCTTCACTCTTTCCATAAGGATAATTCCATATATTGAAGGTCATTGAGATATTGGGAAGTGTAGAAGAACGTGAGATCCTTGCACAGCAATTCCAATAACTCCTCAAGAACACAGGACAGGTTAAAGAGGCCATGTGAAATTTTGCCCTCATCATCTGAGCCACAGAATATTACAGCAGAGATGTCATGCTTGATCTGTACAATAAATACCAGTGTGGCTACCACTAAAAGACTGTACTGCTTGGGACATAACAGAATACAATAGCAGCAGAGTGGGTGCACAGGAGACTCAGTGGGTTTTTGTCAGGGTTAGAGAGAAGATTGGTTTGGCTCAAAGTTTTTCTTTGGACCATAGCAAAGTGAGGGGAAATTTAATGGGGTTAACTATGTATAATGAAAATTCCTACAAGCTATCCTTTGGTTAAGAACACCTAACTTATTGACACCCATACGTACAACTAAGCCACTATAACAGTATTACAAAGTTCTCAATACCCTATCCTTTCCTTTCCTTGTAACCAATTTCCCTAGTTCCTATAGAACAGGGGTTCCCAACCTGGGATCCATTGAACCTTACTTAATAGCATTGGTACATGGCATGGAACTCATGCTATTGGATATCTATTTGAAGTAGACTCCAGTCATCAGTGACAGAATCTTTAAGAAGCTAAAAGAAAACAGGGTTTCTATCTTAAAAGGCAGAAATAAAAAAACTGAAATCACTGAGATGTTGAAATAATATTTGGTGGTCGATATGATGAAACGTCATCAACCTGAAAAATTAACTCTTCACAGATGCTTTCTGGCCTGCTGAGTATTTACAGCATTGTCTGTTTTAGTTTCAGAACTCAAGTGTTTGGTTTTGCTTTACAATTTTATAGTATCAAGTATCAATTATTAAATTTGTTGTGTTGGTAGAGGTGAAAGGGGGATGAGAAGGATTATGGAATCTCTTCTCCTACCCTGTCAGGCAAAATCTTCCTGCAGCTGGATCCTGGACAAGACAGAAGGCAAGATGACTCCTTATGGATCAGGTTCACTCTTGGGCCTCTCTTGAATCAGCTTGCAAACCCATTCTATGCTTCTGTCCCTATCCACTTAACCTTAAGTACTAACAATTCTTTTCTCAATGCTTTGCCGTCAAACTTGAAATGGACAAGTTATGGAAACTGTGAAAATTCACAATTGGTTACTCAGTTAGTGGTACTGTCATATATTTCACATATTGAATTAGCTTATTTCAGAGAGTGCTAAAATAGATCAATCTGAAGCTTTTTCAAACACCAAACCTCCATAGGAGGCTTTGCAATGAATTGGAGTACGAATGAATATGACACAGAGTGACTCAAGGCAGGTTAAGTCCAAACTTGTCTAGCTACTGGTGTCAGTCATGTTCCTCTCTTGAAAGCACAAAGCTGAGATTGAGAGCCTCCCCTTGAGGAGAGTAAAGAAACACAGAATACTTTATCTCCCATGTCTCTGCTAAATGTCTATTTACTGAACAGCACTGTTGGAAACCTGAGAATACCTTATCAGTCTATGCATCAGTTTGTATATGGGCTGGGAAAGTTCAAAATGGATGCCAATTCAAAATATGTGTAATGTTTTTAAATTCCTAATCAACATTTTAAAATTAATTTCCACTGCTGTGGCATTTATCTTTTTGAAAGAGATAAACTTAATATAAAATAGAAAATGGACTTTATTTTCCTTTAAAGAAGAAATCCGCTTATGATTTCTAACTTAAAATATTCAAGAAAGCACAGCATTAACATTTTTACTAGCTTAAATATCTTTTAGTCATGAAAATTGTAATTAAATACACTTAAAAATAAGTAGTAAGGTGGAATAATTTCCCCAGTAACTTTAACAAATTTATGCTTACTGATCACTTTCCTTGCACTAATGAGCCAAAACCAAACCTGAGATGGAGTCCCAGTGGTGGTGGGGAATTAGATTACAGGTGGAGTAATCAAATTTGCCTGTTATGGAAACAGCAATGAAGTTTCCTTCTTTTTTTGAGTTTGAAGGTATTCCTGAGTCTCCACTAGGGTCTTGCAAGGCTGACAGCAGTGAAAACCCTATCACATCCGCCTCCACCACCATTGCCGGCAGCCCATTCCACGTACTCACCACTCTCTGAATATAAAACTTATCCCTGACATCTCCTCTGTACCCTCTCCCCAGCACCTTAAATCTGTGTCCTCTTGTGGCAACCATTTCAGCCCAGGGGAAAAGCCTCTGACTATCCACATAATCAATGCCTTTCATCATCTTATACACCCCTATAAGGTCACCTCTCATCCTCTGTTGCTCCAAGGAGAAAAGGCTGAGTTCACTCAACCTATTCTAATAAGGCATGCTCTCCAAACCAGGCGACATCCTTGTAAATCTCCTCTGCACCCTTTCTATGGCTTCCACATCCTTACTGTAGTGAGGCGACCAGAACTGAGCACAGTACTCCAAGTGGGGTCTGACCAGGATCTTATATAGCTGCAACGTTACCTCTCGCCACCTAAATTCAATTCCACGATTGATGAAGGCCAATACACCATACGCTTTCTTAACCACTGTGCAGCTGCTTTGAACGTCCTATGGACTTGGACCCCAAGTTCACTCTGATCCTCCACACTGTCAAGAGACTTACATTAATACTATATTCTGCCATCATATTTGACCTACCAAAATGAACCACTTCACAATTATCTTGAACTCCATCTGTCACTTCTCAGCCCAGTTTTGCATGCAGAATGGACCGACCTCCATGCAGTATATGACCTGACCTGTCTACAACCACTCTTTGCCTTCAGTGGGCAAGCCAGTTCTGGATTCACAAAGCAATGTCCCCTTGGATCCCATGCCACCTTACTTTCTCAATAAGCCTTGCATGGGGTACCTTATCAAATGCCTTGCTGAAATCCATATACACTACATCTACTACTCTTCCTTCATCAATGTGTTTAGTCACATCCTCAAAAAATTCAATCAGGCTCGGAATGCATGACCGACCCTTGACAAAGCCATGCTGACTCTTCCTAATCATACTTTACCTCTCCAAATGTTCATAATTCCTCCCTCTCAGGATCTTCTCCATCAACTTACCAACCACTGAGGTAAGACTCACTGGTCTATAATTACCTGAGCTATCTTTCTTGAATAAGCCTTTCCTGCCTTTCTAGAATAAAGGAACAATATCCGCAACCCTCCAATCCTCCGGAACCTCTCCTGTTCCCATTGATGATGCAAAGGTCATCGCCAGAGGCTCAGCAATCTCCTTTCTTGCCTCCCACAGTAGCCTGGGATACATCTCATCCGATCCCAGCGACTTAACCAACTTGATGCTTTCCAAAACCTCCAGCATATACTCCTTCTTAATATCTACATGCTCAAAGTTTTCAGTCTGCTGCAAATCATTGCTGCTATCACCAAGATCCTTTTCCATGGTGAATATTCATTATTTGCTTCTGCTATTTCCTCTGGTTCCATACACACTTTGCCACAGTCACACTTGATAGGTTCTATTCTTTCACATTTTATCCTCTTGCTCTTCACATACTTGTAGAATGCCTTGGGGTTTTCCATAATCCTGCCCACCAAGGCCTTCTCATAGCCCCTTCTGGCTCTTCTAATTTCCTTCTTAAGCTCCTTCCTGTAAGCCAAATAATCTTGTAGATCTCTAACATTACCGAGCTCCCTGAACCTTTTGTAAGTTTTTCCTTTCTTCTTGACTAGATTTACAACAGCCTTTGTACACCATGGTTCCTGTACCCTACCGTAACTTCCCTGTCTCACTGGAATGTACCTGTGCAGAACTCCACCCAAATATCCCCTGAACATTTGCCACATTTCTTCTGTACTTTTCCCTGGGAACATCTGTTTCCAATTTCCTGCCTGATAGCCTCATAATTCCCCTTACTCCAATTAAACGCTTTTTTAACTTGTCTGTTCCTATCTCTCTCTAACGTTATTGTAAAGGAGATAGAATTATGATCACTATCTCCAAAATGCCAGGTTCATTTCCCAATATCTCCTGACCAGGTTCATTTCCCAATACCAAATCAAGTACAGCCTCTCCTCTTGTAGGCTTATCTACATATTGTGTCAGGGAATCTTCCTGAACACACCTAACTCCACCCCATCTAAACCCCTTGCTCTAGGGAGATGCCAGTTGATATTCTGGAAATTAAAATCTCCCATAATGACAACTCTGTTATTATTACACCATTCCAGGATCTGTTCCCTATCTGCTCCTTGATATTCCTGTTACTATTGGGCAGCCTATAAAAAAGACCCAGTAAAGTTATTGACCCCTTCCTGTTCCTGTTCCTAACCTCCACCCACAGAGACTCCGTAGACAATCCCTCCATGGCACTCAACTTTTCTGCAACCATGACACTATTTCTGATCAACAGTGCCACACCCTTACCTCTTTTGCCTCCCTCACTGTCCTTTCTAAAACATTTAAAACCCGGCACTTGAAGTAACCATTCCTGTCCCTGAGCCATCCAAGTCACTGTAATAGCCATCACATCATATTCCAAGTACTGATCCACACTCTAAGCTCATCCACTTTGTTCACAACACTCATTGCGTTAAAATAGACACATCTCAAATCTTCAGTCTGAACATGTCCCTTCTCTATCACCGGTCTATCCTCCCTCAGCCACTGCCTCCTAGCTTTCTCTATTTGTGAGCCAGCCGCCTCTTCCCCAGTCTCTTCAGTTTGGTTCCCACCCCCCCAACAATTCTCATTTAAACTCTCCCCAGTGGCCTTAGGAAACCTTTTCGCCAGGATAATTGGTCCCCTTGGGATTCAAGTGCAACTTGTCCTTTTGGTACAGGTCACACCTGCTCCAAAAGAGATCCCAATAATCCAGAAATCTGAATCCCTTTCCCCTGCTCCAATCCCTCAGCCATGCATTTATCCTCCACTTCATTCTATTCCTATTCTCACTGTCGCGTGGCAGAGACAGTAATCCTGGGAATATTACCTTTGCGGTACTGCTTCTCAACATCCTTCCTAATTCCCTGTAGACTTTTTTCAGGACCTCTTCCCTTTTCCTGCCTATGTCATTGGTACCAATATGGACCATGACTTCTGGCTGTTCTCCCTGTCACTGCAGGATATCTTGGATGCGATCTGAAACATCCCAAACCCTGGTACCTGGAAGGCAAACTATCATCTGAGTTTCGTTCCTGTGTCGACAGAATCGCCTGCCCGACACCCTAACTATAGAGTCCCCTATCACTACTGCCTTCCTCTTCCTTTCCCTACCCTTCTGAGCCACAGGGCCAGACTCTGTGCCAGAGGCACGGGCATTGTCGCTTCCCTCAGATAGGCTGTCCCCCTCCCCCCCAACACTAATCTAGCAGGAGTACTTATTGTCAACGGGTACAGCCACAGGTTTACTCTCTAGTACCTGACTTTTCACCTTCCCCCTCCTGATTGATACCCACCTTTTTGCCTCCCGTGGCCCCGGTGTAACCACCAACCTATAACTCCCCTCTATCACCTCCTTGCTTTCCCTGACCAGACGAAGGTCATCGAGCTGCACCTCCAGTTCACTAACTCGGTCGTCAAGGAGCTGCAGCTCGACACACCTGGTACAGATATGGCCGTCTGGGAGGCTGGGGGACTTCAGGAAATTCCACATCTGACACCGAGCACAGAAAACTGGCCTCACACACATACTTCCTCCTTTCTGCAGTTAACACCAGTAAACCTACCTCGCCTCATCCCGTTATCGCCAAAGCCCGTTGAGCCAAAGCCCTATCACTCTACTGCCTCTCACTCCACTGCCCACTGGATATGGCAGTCTTCCTTTTAAACCCCTCACGCTCTACTGGCTGACATCACATGCCGGCGCAGTCTTGCCTCTCTTTTAACCCGTGTAGTAAGAACTGCCTTCACTCCTGAAATCAGCCATTCACTTGCAGCCTTCTTGCTCCGAATCAAAGACCTTTGAAGATTCTTTGCCTTTTTAAACCTTCTGTGCTCCACTGGCTGACATCACGTGCCTGCGCATTCTTGCCTCTCTTTTACCCCGTGTAGTAAGAACTGCCTTCACTCCTGAAATTAGCTGTTCATTCGTAGCCCTCTTGCTCCGAATCCACTTGAATGCCAAGATCAATGAAAGAGAAATAACAGATGAACTTATGTCATCAAATATTATAACCCTCCTCTATTTCTCCAGTCTTATGAGATAAATGGGGTGCATAAAACAGCTCTGACCAACGACCTCTCCAAGAGTTCAGAACTCTAAAATGTTTTAGTTTGGCCAACTGGCCCTTGTTCTAAAAGTAAAGCTTTACCTCCAACTGGTACACTGCAAGCTCTCTGAAATACCCCGTAGCATATCCAGTGTAGTGCTGGATGGCAATGCGATTTTTCCCAGAAAGGAAACAGATGGTCGACCTCATGTCAAAACTGAAAGGCAGAATTTAAATTCTCATTCCACTCCACATTCCCCACCCCTCACCCTCACTGGATTCCCTCCATCCCCAGAAACTGGTTTATGATTTTTCCTTGGTTTTAAATTGGCCCACTTCAGCTGAAAAGGAATTTTCATCTTGCAGCAATTGTGAAATTACAAAAGAAAACCTTTTTTTTTATCTTCACTCCAGCTTTTGGGACAAGCCTATACAGGAAAATGATCAGAGACAACAGACCAAAGCACAGTAAACAACTCTACTGAAAATCAACTTGCATTTTTATGGAACAGTCATAATCTTGTTACCATCATTCAGGTGAGAGCAGAGTAAACAGGGTCAGTTGAGGACACTGTATATCAAAACACGCCTGCAGATCCTGTCCTGGCCATGTATTGGTACATAATGCCCTATTATAACTGGGGTTTCACCCTGCCAAACTCACCCGAGATGTGAGATCACATCATGTAGACATGATCAAAAATTTGCCAAACCCATGTCCTATCACTGAGATGGTTATTCTGAGATAGAGAAACACCCTAAGTCCTGTTATCATTTCAGAAGACCTGTCCTGGGCCCAGCACATAAGTGCAATTACAAAGAAAACACAGCAGCACCTCTACTCCCTTAGAAGTTTGCAAAGATTTGGCATGATATCTTATACTTTACCCAACTTCTGCAGATGTGAGATGGAGAATATATTGACTGGTTGCATCACTGCCTGGTATGGAAATACCAATACAATGGAAAAGTTGACAATTGGGGCTGAGACCATTCATCAGTACTCTTTTCCATAGAAACTGCCTGGCCTGCTGAGTCCCTCCAGCATTTTGTGTGTGTTTGGATTTCCAGCATCTGTAGATTTTCTCATGTTTGTGATTGGAAATACCGATGTCCTTGAACGGAAAATCCTGCAAAAAGTAGTGGGTGTGGCCAAGTCCATCATGGGTTAAGCCCTCCCCACCATAGAACACATCTACATGAAGTGTTATCAGAGGAAAACAGCATTCACCATCTGGGATTCCCAAAACCCAAGTCATGTTCTCTTCCCACTGTTGCCATTAGAAGGGGGTACAGGAGCCTCAGGACTCACACCACCAGGTTCAGGAACAGTTATTACCCCTCAACCATCAAGCTCTTGAACCAAAAGGGATAACTTTATTCAACTTTCACTTGCCTCATCACTGATACGTTCTCACAATCTATGAACTCAATTTCAAGGGCTCTTCAGCTCATGTTCTCATTATTTATTATTCATTATTATTATTTTTTCTCTTTTGTCTTTGCACAAAGTTTCTTTTGTACATTGGTTCTTTGTCTGCCCTGTTCAGTGTGGCCTCTCATTGATTCTATTTCGAGTCTTGGACTTATTGAGTATGCCCGCAAGTAAACAAATCTCAGAATTGCCTATAGTGACATATACAGTACCATGCAAAAATCTTAGGCACAAGTGAAAAGATTCTGTAAAGTGAAGGTGCTTACAAAAATAATGAAATGAGAGGTTTCTAAGTATCAAAAATACTATGAAGAGTAATAAACAGATAAAACTAAATTCAATATATGGTGTGACAATCCTTTGTAATTAAAACTGCATCAGTTCTCTTAGATATGCTGTGTAGTTTTGCTAGAAGATCAGCTGGTAGGTTGGTCCAAGCATCTTGGGAAACTTGCCACAGTTCTTCTACAAAATTTGGCTGTTTCGCTTGCTTCTGTCTCTCCAGGTTTTCCCACATAGCCTTGATGATGTTGAAATCAGGTGTCTATGGAGGCTATACCATCCAAAACCAGAGAAAAATTACAGTGTGCCTAAAACTTTTGCATAGTACTGTTTCAACTTTGATGATAGTTAATGGCGCCTAACAACGACTCTTTTGCTTGTGTAACCCCCTGGGTCACCTCAAGCTCGCTCAGCTCGTTCTTTCCCTTCTGAGACCCTTCTGAGACCTCCGTACCCCCTCACCTAAACCCTTCAGGCTCGGACACAACTGGAGATACCTCGGGCCCACTACCAACTCCTCTCTCAACCTTTCACTCATGCCCCACACTGCACACAGCTAACCCTCCCCACTGCATCTGACTCAGTGGGAGAAGGGCCAAAGGTCTCTTCCTCAATCGAGGGAAAGTCAGCAAAAGGCAGCATGTACCACACATCCAGCACATTATCCATTAAATCTGTATCCTTCCTCATTTCTGCGATCGGTAGCTGCTGTTTGATCTTCTCCAACCGGAAACACGTGGCCTGCACTGTTCCTGCAATCTCTTCAGCCTCCTGCAATTGAGATATCAGCTATTTCTCTGGCCCCTGCAACTCTTGCCATAGGCTCAGCAGTTCTGACTCACGCATCCCGGCCACCTCAATCTGGGACGCAGTTACTTCCACCCCGACCTGAAAAGCAGCAGTTAAAGATTGGTCAGCCTCCAGTTCAGTATTCACTGCACTTCTCTTGAGTTTTTTCTTCCTCATGACTTCTTCCAGATCAACTTTCAGGTTTTGCTCTTCATTGGAACTGTCGATGGTCATCTTCAGGTTCCCTTCAAGCTTCCGCTTCCCTCTTCCGAGATTTGTCTATAATTTCTTCACCTCCCCAAACTCCCCTCTCCAGGTTTGCTGTTGCCCTCAGTCAGACAACTTTCTTCATTCTCTCCAACTTGTAAGTCTTTCAAATGGTTCCAGATCACTTTCTCCAGTCTCTCTGTCTTCATTTCAAACTTGATTCCGTAATGACAGTCACTCACGAGCTGCGACTTTTGCCAGCCCTGGCACGTGTCCAGAAAACACTTTAACTCTGTAGTTCTCAGCCGCTCCTGCAACAACCTCACTTCATATTCTCCTGAGGCAAATCCAAATACCAAGAGGTCAACCACATACGCCAAAACTCCAAACGCCTCCACATCCCCCATAGTCTTCCACATGCCCCGCGGGAAGGTTGCAAGGGCTCCAGATATGCCCTGTGGCATCTTTTTGGACTGGAAGACTCCTAGGGAACTTATAACAGCTGTCTTCTCCTTGTCGGCCTCACTCATCGGGATCTGGGAACATCCACTCCTCAGATCCAGCACCTTAAACCACTTTGCACCACTCAGACAGGCCATCGGCTCTTCGGCCCTCAGGGCCGTATTCTGGTCACTGACAGTGCGCCTCTTCAGCACAATATAATCCACACACACGCTGCCTACATCTTCCATGGCTGTAGGGGCCAGTCGCCGCAACTTCTCTCTCACTGAGGTGTCTTCAGCAGTCAACTCCCCTCCCTCGTGGTATTTCACAGCGTCCACGAAGAGGGTCTCACCCTCAGATACTTCCCCCAGGCCGTACCAGGCCCCCTGGCTCTTGTTTGAATTCGGTATCGGCCCAATGCTGCTACACACGTTCGCACAAGCAGCTCGAAACCCTGGGTGCATCGACAATGCCTCCAAACAGCGCTCACCCGCCTCCTCCGTGCAGGCCCCCAAGCGCACCAGCAGGATATTGGTTCTCTCCAGAACCGAAACACTGCCCATCTCAACAGTGTCCGGACACATCAGCATTAACGATTCACGAACCTCAGTCACCTCCACATTTGCCTCTAAAAACTCCATTTTCATTGACCAACAACCGTCGTCTGGATAATCACCGGCACTGGTACCCCAAATCTCCAGTGTCCTCAATGTCGTCAAGGGTAAACGCTTCCAATAACAGTTATAAAACAAACTGGACAGCAACTTAACTGGCACCCCGGTGCCGAGGATGGCTTTAACTTGACTTCCATCCATCCGTAACAACACCTGTGCATGTGGTCCCTCTAAGCCTTCAGGAATAGGGTCTGCTCCTTTCGGGTGTTCCTTGGTACATTGCTGGGAACGTGCTCCCCCAGAATCCCCAAGCCGTTCCCACAGTGGGTCTCCTCTAAGTTTCCCGACACCTCTCAGATCAACGGAACAACGGATCCCCTTGACAGATCCCCTTGGCACCGCAAGCAATTTATCTGCCCCCCCTAGCCAAAAGGGATACCCTAAAAACTTTCCACCAATCTCCTGCCACGGATATGATAAGTCCCCCAGCTGCGGCATTTGACTTCCAGTTGAACCACACGCATTTTCCCACACTTTCCCAGTACTGGCAGCTGTCACTTCGAGGTAATTGCACCCGACAGTTCTAACAATGTCACCAGCCCGCCTACTCAAACTTTCAACCAATCCCTGTCGCTTTCCCTCAGCCAAGCACTGCCACTCACCCAACAACTGAGAGGTCTGCTCCGCCCATGCCTCCACCCCTTTAGGGCTGGACATTATTCCAACAACCGGGCAGAGCCCACCACTGCTGAAACATCACAACCTGTCACTCCTCACTCTCCAAACAGTACAGACAACCCATGGTCCCACCACCATTTCGTTAGCGCTAGTCGGAACTCGAACAACGACCTCCGGGCTACCAACAGCAGCTACCTCACCCAACACACATGCAGTGATAACCAGCAATTGCACACCCACAAAGGCACACCAGCTCTTCGCCGCAGACATAATTTAAAGAGGGTAATCACACAGCTTCCACAGAAATCAATCCCGGATGAGCCCCCACAATGTAACCCCCGGGTCGCCTCAGGCTCGCTCAGCTCGTTCTCGTCTAGGGGGAGCAGCCTTTGGCCCCGCCAAACTGGGTAATCAGTTGGTGTGGATGCTGTGTGATGTCCCCGCCTCGCCCAAAAACAGACAGTACACCATATGTGATTAAATGAGTACAAGTTATAAAGGTTACTATAACTAAGTGATTAGTAATGATACAGTATATATGAAAAAAAATATAAAGAAAAGGCGCCAAACTTATCAAAGTCCAAACCACTTCGTGCACAACCATTGGAACTCAATTACTGAAGTCTTCTGGCCACCATTTGATCCCCTCCGAACTCCTCGACTCGCAGCTTAGGACCATCCGAAGTGGTCAACCAAGCCCATCTATCGTCGTCTCCTCTCCTCAGGGTACCTCCTGGCCTTGGACCCCCCCCCCCCGGGGTCTGTTCCTCGCCCAGTTTACAGCATCGCATCCTGTCTCTCTCACCCCTTCACGCCGATCTCCCCAAAATCCCGCCAACAATAGCTTACAGACTCAGAAGGAAGAACAACATTAATCCCAATTGGTTTACAAAGGAATACAATTCTCATTATCAGTAAATTTTAACCCAAACAAGCTTCCAGCACTCTCTCGCAACAAAGAAGCATTCCTACTTTTAACAAAACAAAAAAAGCCATTTTGATTACATACACAGTAACAAAGAAAAAGAAGAAATCCCTTTTACACTTGCATCTTCGGAAACAGCCCTATCTTTACATCTTTAACATCTTTAATATTTCTATTTTTCTCTTTCAGGGTTCTTTGGAATACCCTGACCTGGAGTTACATGCTGACTACAGTTCTTTGCAGAAATGGGACCTGCTCTCGGGGTTTCATGACTGGCCATTGTTTGGCACGCCAAGGGCTCGGCCTAAGAGCTCAGCTCACTTTCGAAGGGCTGAGATCTCGTGGCTCTGGGGACAGGTAGATTGAAGGTCGGTGTCAAGGCAGAAGATCAGTGTGTTGTCTGAGGAGTTGGAGGATCTAGGGCTCTGTGCCCAGAGACCTGAGATCTTTGGGCACAGAGCTTGGAAAAGGTGATACAACGGACTTTTAACATCGTTAACCAGCGAGTTGTTTGCTATGCCTCCCCTCTCACCGTGAAATGGCGACATCTCTTTCTCCATTATTAAGGAGAAAGAGAACCTGTGGTATGTTGAATACCAGGTGAACAATGTTGTCTTTGGAATCTGTGTCATTGCTGTTACTTTGATCACGCTTGGTGATGGGGGTCGATGCGATTTTTTGCTGGTGGGGGGATTGTTGCCTGCTGCTGCTTATGTGTGGGAGGGAGGGGAGCTGGGCTGGGGGAGACCTTGGGGCTCCAACATTTAACTGTCCTTCATTCTTTGGGGGCACTCCTCTGTTTTCATGGATGGTTGTGAAGAAAATTCATTTCAGGATGTATACTGTATACATTTCTCTGATACTCAATGTATCTTTGAAACCTTTGATAATAAATTTACTTTGAACTTTGCATCACAAGTCCAGTGTAACACATGTTGATCCAACCCCTATACTTAGGGAATGTTTTCATTTTTATTTGTTACGTGTACACTTAGCTGTTCTTGTTTGAAATGGATGTTACAGCCAAAATCAGTTTTAACATTGGAAGAATGCTACTAGTTACACTAGCCAAAAATGTTCTCTCAAAGTTATCTTTTCATATTATTTGTGGTGTGAACCTAATCTTTGGTAGCTTTTAAAAACTACTAAATATTTAAATACATTTACATAGTGATTTTTTAGTGCACAAGCCTTTGCCAGTTAAATGCCCAGATGTATTTGTGTCATACAGGGTATTTGACTCACCCTGTTCATGCCCACCCATCAACATGCTCTTGTATTAATCCCACCATCCACCACTTGCCTCTTAGCTTCCTATGCCTACTTGTTTTAAGTGTTTATCTGGACACTTCTTAAATGCTGACAGTGACTCATCTTCCACCATTCTTCCTGCCAGTGCATTTCAGGTACTCACACTCTCTGGGTGAAAACTGACCGCACAGATTCCCTCAGAGTCTTGTACTCCTTACCCTAAATCGATGTCCTCAAATTTTACTCAAATCTGAAGAGCGGAAATGTTTCTTGCAGTCTACTCTATCTATACCCTTCATAATTTTATCTTGCACAATCATATCTCCTCTTAATCTCCTCACTGCAAAGTAAACAGATCCAGCCTCCCCAACCTACCCTCATAAATAAAACGCTCCATTCCAGGCAACATCTTTGTGAAATTAAGATATACTCAGTGAATTAATGTTACTACTAGAAAATGGAAGATATTGCAAAGATTGCATTGGGCCCAAAGTTTATCAACAGTATAAAATCTCTAAAAATATGAAACAAACATGAAAGACTGAAGAATTGGTGACCAGAGTATTTCAGATGGATCAAATGTGATGGTTGATTACACAAAAATGTCAAAAACTCAATGATCTCTAGGTTTCTTTCAGACTCACAGTATGTTAAACATTTCTTACTTCATCCATCCATTTGAAGGCCTCTTTCAGGCAGGCTAGAATCCTCCTAATGGAAGTCCTTGATGTTTTTTATCTTTTTAGAATGTTATTCCTTTTATACATTAGGGCCATAATGACAGGGAGCAAACAGGCATGACAACCATCAACACAAATCCTTCAAGGCTGTGCAATATATTTTCCATTAATGACCTCATGGAACTCACAGAAGACAATGTTGAGTAAGTTCAATACTCTACAATTTTTGATGACCTCTCAGGACAAAACTTAGGCAAGGAATCAGGAGGGTATGAAATATCCTTGGCAAGTAGGTTTAAGGTGAATCCCAAATCACTTTACAAGTAAAATTGGAAAATGCTGGAAATACTCAGAAGGTCATGCCATATCTGTGGGAACAGAAATAGAGCCAATATTTTCAGTCAAAGACTGCTCAAACCACTGTTTTATTGTTTTAACTTTTTGCCAGTTTTCTTTTCAAATTCTATAAATATATATATATATATGATTAAGTGGGTAGCTATGGAAAAAATGAGTTCCCTTAGGGACCAAAGGACTAATCTATGTGCGAAACCAGGGGATGTAGGCAAGGTTCCGAAAAAGGTTTTTCTCTTCTGTATTCACAAAGGAGGAGGATGTGGAAAGTAATGAGTTCAGTAGAAGGATTTTGATAATCATGAGCATGCCACTATTAAGAAAGGGTAGATACTGAATGTCATGGGTCACAGAAGGGTTGATAAATTCACAGGGGTAGATGATATCTATCCCAGGGTGCTATGGATAGCTAGGGCCCTGCAAATTCATTTTTTCCCTAAATCTCTATTAACTCAAAGTGAATTATTAGTAGGCATGTAAGTACAGACCAGAGAGCCTTACACTAGAGAAAAAAATTCCATGGATAGGATTTATATACATTTCGAGAAGCGGGGGTTGATCAGGGATAGTCAGCAAGGCTTTTTATCCAATCACACCAATTTTAAGTGAGATCCTGCAAAACAAAAGTGGACCTTGAATATTTTTTTTACCTCATACATTTACATTGATAAAATTTCTTTACATGAACAACTGTTGCTCTCAATTTTTCAACAGTGACATTTTAGAATTTCTACGTAAACCAGAAAGTTTCACTTTGAAATTTTGAGAGCATGTACAGACTAGCTGAGAAATTCAGACACCCCTTACTTATCTTTTTCAGTTTCAGATATGTAAAAGAGTGGAGTGCAATTATAATCATTACTATGTTAGGTTGAGCCACTCTCCATATATGACCAGGAATTCTGCATTGCATATCGTTCTTAAGCTGATGACAAATTTTTCATACGGGTAATTAAACCTTTTCATCATACCCTCCACTGGAGTGTAACAGACAAAATAAGGTCAATTTGTTGAGGTTTGAATGTTGATGGGGTTTCTCAGAATAACAGTAGCAGCCTGATTTAGAAAATGCCTCTTCGAGTAGATCAAAATCTGGTGGTGGCACCCAGAGGTAGTTACCTTTTAATTATTTATTGGCACCCCCCTCAGCATTCCACTCCTGCCCTTCAGCTCACAATTGTCAGCCGACCCCTTCATCCATTAATCTCTTGACCCTTTGCATTTACAGATTTTCCCTAACACTTCATGTCCTGATCTATATCACCTGTGGCTCCTGAATCACATCTCCAGTCCTTGATCTAAGATCTCTCCAGGCCTTCGTCCACAACTGCCAGATAACTCTCCCCTTAACCAGGCATTCCTTCCAAAATTAGCTGATTTTTCCCTTTGTGAGATTCCACTCGTGGGACATGGACATCATGACAAGACCTCTAATTAATGTAGGTTCTTAAATCCTGGAAGAGCAATAAAGTTAACCAACCAGACTGTAAGTAAAACCCATTGGGTTCACTAACTTCTGACATACATGTGATGGATCCTAGCCTCCTCTTAACTGCTCCCTGAAGTAATTTAGTGATCTATTCAGTTCAGGGGCAATTCACGATGGGCGGTGAGTGATGACTGAACAAGCTGCACCCAGGATCCATGAACAATTTGAAAGGCAGCGGTGCTTTTTAAACTGATGTTCATAGTGGTTCTAAGGCAAAAAAAAACTGCTGGTGCTGGAAATCTAAAACAAAGCAGAAGATATTGAAAGACAGTCGAAATATCTGTTGACAAGTGAAAAAGTCTATAAAATCCAATTTGAGGGATCTGACCCGAACTCTTACTTATGAATTCTGATGAAAGGTCATTGACCTGAAATGCAAGCTTTATTTCTGTCTTCACAATTGCTGCCTGACTTGCTGAATATTTCCATCACTCCCTGTTTTATTTAGTGAAGGGTACTCAGCCTCTGACCTGCTCAAATACACACTTTATTTGTAATTGTCACAGCTTATTTTCTGATGGTGAAATTGATGATGAGAATTAAACTAAGGGAGTTGGTGAAATTCATTCTTCAAATAGATGAGAGTTACTTGAGAGTTATGTTATCATTTATTAGCCTCTGCCTGAATAATGTCCTTATTTTGTTCAACTTGAGCATATATTATTTAATTCCCCCAAGATGTGGGATGGAATTGAACACTGAAAAAAGAAACAGGGAGGTGATAGATCATAAGACCATAAGACGTAGGAGCAGAATTAGGCCATTTAGCCCATTGAGTCGGCTCCACCATTTCAGCACAGCTGATCCCAGATTCTATACAACCCCATCCACTGGCCTTCTCACTATAGCCTTCGATACCCCGACTAATCAAGAATTTCAAACTTCCGCTTGAAATATACCCATGGACTACTCTTTGGCTAAAAAAAATTCTCCTTACTTCTGTTCTAAAAGGTTGTCCCTCAACTTTGAGGCTATTCTCTCTAGTTCTGGATACCCCCATCAGAGGTAGCATCCTCTCTACATCCACCTTAACCAGTCCTTTCAACATCTGGTAAATTTCAATGAGATCCCCCCTGAATTCTTCTAAATTCCAGTGGGTATTGGCCCAAAGTTGCCAAAACTCCTCAAACATTAACCCCTCCATTCCTGGAATCATTCTTGTGAACCTCCTGTGGACTCTCTCCAATGACAAGACATCCTTTCTGAGTTATGGGGCCCAAACTGTTGACAATGCTCTCAAATGCAGCCAGGCTAGTGCCTTATAAAGATTCAGCATTATCTTCTTGTTTTTATATTCTATTCTCCTTAAAATAAATGCCAACATTGCATTTTCCTTTTTTTTTAAACACAGACTCATCTGTAAATTAAACTTCTGGGAGTCTTGCACAAGGACCCCCGAGTCCCTCTACACCTCTGATATTTGAACTTTGTCCTCATTTAGATAATGGTCTGCACTATTGTTCCTTTAACCATAATGCATCATCATGCATTTCCCAGCACTGTATTCCATCTGCCACTTTGTTTCCCATTCTTCCAATATGTCTAAGTCCTGTTGCAATCACAGTGCTTCCTCAGCATTACCTAGCCCTCCACCTATCTTTGTGTCATCTGCAAACTTTTCCATAAAGTCATCAACTCCTTGATAAACAATAGTAGTGGTCCCAATACTGACCCCTGATGAACAGCACTAGTCACTGGCAGCCAACCAGAAAAGGCCCCATTTATTTCCACTTGCTGTCTTCTGCTTGTCAGCCATTCCTCTATCCATGCCAGTATATCTCCTAAAACATTATAGGATTTTACCTTGTTAAGCAGCCTCATGTGTGACATGTCATCAAGGACCTTCTGAAAGTCCAAGTAAATGATATCCACTGCCTCTCCTTTGTCTACCCTGCTTGTCACTTCCTTAAAGATTTCTAACAAATTTGTTAGGCAAGATTTTTCTTCACAGAAATCATGCTGACTTTGATTTATTTTATCATTAATCTTCCAGTACACTGAAACCTCAACTTTAATAATAGAATCCAACACCTTCCCAACCACTGAGGTTAGGCTAACTGGCCTATAATTTCCTTTCTTTTGTCTTCCTCTCTTCTTAAAGAGTGGAGTGACATTGGCAATTTTCCAGTCCTCTGGGACCATGCCAGAATCAAGTGATTCTTGAAAGATCATGACCAAATCATCCGTTATCTTTTCAGCAACCTCTTTCAGGACTCTATAATGTAGTCCATCTGGTCCAGGTGACTTATCCACCTTAAGACCTTTGAGTTTGCCCATCACATTTTCCTTTGTAATAGCAATGGCACTCTCACCTGCTCTCTGACACTCCCTGACCTGTGTGTTACAGCTAGAGTCTTCCACAATAAAGACCTGAAGCAAAGTACTTATTAAGTTCATCGGCTATTTCTTTGGTCCCATCACCACCTCACCAGCATCATTGTCCAGTGGTCCAATATCAACTCTTACCTCCATTTTATTCTTCATATAAAGGACAGGAGAAGGTATCTGATAGGAGAGGAGTGAGAACCATGGAGGAGGGGCAGCACCAGGAGATGATGGACAGGTGAGGAAAAGAGGAGAGGTGATAAAGGAGTCAGAATGAGGAATTAGCAGTGTTAAAGCATTATTAAATTATACTAACTCATTGCTGTGCATCAGATTGAGATTGCAGTGCAACAGCACAAGCATGCTTTGTCTTGGCAACACTTTTGAATAACAAAAGCAGTATGGGCCCTAATTCTACCTGCTTAAATATTGTGTAGCTGCACTGATGTCAGCAGATGTTCCTCCAATACAGAAAACCCACCAAGATGTTATGAGAATCCCTGATAGTTGTGTTCAGTCGAATTTCCAGGACAGTGGAACAAGTAAATTGTGGAGTACTCAGAAGTAAAGAGAAGGGGGTTGGGGAGAAGGGGGTGGGAATAATGGGTTGCACCCCTTGAAAGTGGCATCAACTCGACAAGCCAAATTACATATTTTGGTACCATTGTAAGCATAACATTTCAACCATGAAACTGCTCCCAGTGTACTCCATGCCAGATTTTGCTGACTTTCATGTAAGTTCTTCAGGAAAAACTATTTACTAATTTTTAAAATAAATTGATTGCTTTTTGGAAGTGTTCTTAACAGCTTATGCAAATACCAGATCATTGGACATTTAATATCATTTGTTAAAATCAATATGTATTTTTACAAGACATCAGTGTTAATAAATTCATAAAATGTGGTAACAGCCTGGGTCACAATTCATCAATTATTTCCTTATATTGTTCTTTTTGATATCAAGGCATGGGGTTCACCAGTGACATACTGATGGTTGAACACAGGGGAGATGATAAGACTAACCAAGAAAACATGATTAACTGACATCAAGCATAGAATATAAAATTCTGAATCACTGGACAACAAATTTTTTTCAACAGTGTTGATTTCTCAGAATTTTTTTGCTTGAAGCTGAACACAAATATAATTTCAGACTATTTGTATCACAAATAAACTCTTCTCTGGCTTCAATTCGGATACAGGTATCAATTTTAACTGACATTTCCATGACAAACCCTGCCATCCTCATCAGAGATGATGCCTGTGCTTGTCTAGTCCAGGGGTGTGTATACCCCCATCATCTGCCCTCGCTGATTGGTTAGCCCACATATAACCAGGTTTCCACTGTGCCACCTTGTTTACAATCGAATTCCAGTTCTTATTTAGACTGAGACCTTTGGTTTTGTTAAAATTCTTTTCCTCTAGTTTTATTTCAATGGCTTCCTTCACCAAAAGCCATTGGTGTGGCACAGTAGTTTTGTGCCATCAAAGTCAATCTTATGGCCATTTCTAACGCAATGTTCTGTGACCACTGATTTCTAACCAGTCACGGGGGACGATGATGAGGGGTATAAATACCACTGGACTAGACATGCCCAGGTCATCCTCGATTGAAAAGGCAAAGTCTGTTATCGAAATGACAGTTAAAATTGGTACCTGTATGTAGTTGGAAGCCCGAGGAGAGCTTATTAATCATATATGTTGGGAATGTACAAGATCCTTTCTTACTATCATCACACAGGAATTTGAAGAAACAAGAAATTAACTTTTATAATGGTGCTGATGCTTTGCAACAGTCCAACTAAGGTAAAAATGTCTTGTTGATGATTTTTATTTGTACTCAGTGTCTGAGGCTTCTCACTTAAATGTCCGACAATAACCAGCCAGCATTGGAGGATTTCAGTTGCCCTGATACTGTTTCTCCATGACTGCAAAGTCCTGGTGAAACCTTTCACCATGCTCACCAGGGACACCACCAAGATTTGCAGGGAAGAAGTTCAAAGGGGAATGCAGAAAATGAACCCTTAGAGACATCTCTGAAGATTCATGGTTTTTTGTGCTTGAAGCATGTTGTCAACCAGCTGAATGTAGCTTGTTGCTCTGCAGTTACCAAAAAAAAACTCAACAGAATCCTTTAATGCCTCTCATGTGATTTTCTCTGATCCCTCCAGAAGTTCGAGTTGCCTGTCATCAATGACTGGTCTGATCTCAGGACCACCAAAAATGCCTTACTTAATCTTGGCATCCGTTATTCTGACTTGAATTATTAATTGAGATTACAAATATAGGCAATTTTTTAAAAAAATGGTGTATGATAGGGGAATTTCATGGTGATTTTCATGATCAGCAGCCTAAAATCCATAAGGTGCACCCTAAAGTAGTCAGCAAGCAAAATCTTTGTTGTCCAGTGATATTAAAAAGAAAGGTGGATTAAAGACTGTATAGATTTCTAGTGTCTAGGGATTCAGTAAATTATCTAGGTGATAATGTAAGCACTCAAAGAAGCATATTTTAGAAAAGGCACGGTTTTTAACAACTAAACATAAAACAACTAAAATGTATATCTGATCAGACTTGTTGGGATTAATGCTGGTGTTTAGACTGCTGAGGACTTTACTTTTATAATCACTGGCAATTATACTCTGAATGTGGCCTGGCAGAGTTTAAGAAAAAACTCTTGTCAAGTTGAGACAAGTCTTGCAGTAAAATTGTCAATGGAAATAAATGCATGCCAAAAAGCTACCAAAACATCACAATTTAGTTTGAATTTATGCAAACAATCAGTTACATGATAGAACTATCTACTATAGTTACTTGAATTTGTGTTTTTCACATTTAAAAATATTTCCATTGGTATGGAGATGACTCCTTCTTTCAAAATAGGAAGATAAATCTTTTTTTCCCCATTTGTTCATGAATACATGATATGACTGTGGTGTTGCATCTGCATTGTCTCAACTTCATAACACATGACTTCTTGAGACTCGTTATGAAAGCTTTATGAAACTTCTTCAGTGGGACGTTTTTGTGCACTTTCTGCTACTGGCAAGAGATCTGTTGAATGCACAAGGTAACAGATATGTCTTTTATGTCATTCAGCTCTTGGCTAAACTCAGAAGGGAACCTCTGTCTCTTTTACATTCAAGCAGTTTACTCCCAGTTTAAAAAAGAACACTTGATCGGGTTATTGTGACGCTGAAATGTAAGAGCATGGAGGGATTCAAATTCAATGACCTTTTTATATCAGTCATGTTACATTGGGGGATCTGAGCAGAAAACACACACTCCACTCAAAGCATTAACTAAATGAGTCAGAGACTCACTACGAATTTCTCAATTAAACTGACTGCTGAATTGCAGTCCTGGGTGTGATTAAGGTGGAACGAGTGTCTCGGAACGAATGTGTTAGCAAGACAAGGGAGCTGGCCTTTGACTTCAGGAAGGGGTTGTCCTCGTGTATCCATCAGTAGTGCTGAGAGCTTCGAGTTCCTTGGAGTGAACATCACCAATAGCCTGTCGTGATCCAACCACTTAGATGTCACGGCAAAGAAAGCTCACCAACGTCTATATTTCCTCAGAAGGCCAAGTAATTTTGGCATGTTCCCCTCAACCCTTACTAATCTATATCGATGCATCATAGAAAGCATTGTACCTGGATGCAAAGCAACACACAAAATCAACAGGTTAGGCAGCATAATGGAAATCAAAAAACAATTGCGTTTCTGACTGAGAACCTTCATCAGGACTCGAAAGGAAGTGGAAAGATGTCAGAATAAGAAGGTGGGGGCAGGGGAAGGAGTGCAACCATCTGACCCCTTCTCTTACCTCCAACGCATCTCCTTTTCTTGGATGTCCTGCTCTGGATCTTCTCATTTCTAATTGCTGATGAGGCATCATCCAGCTCAACTTCAGCACTTCTCTCTCCTCTTCAAACCTTATCCCTTTTGAATGCACGGCCCTCCACTCCCTCACGCCAATCCCAACCTCAAACTCACAGACAAAACTCAAACCATTAAATCTGCAGATAAAGCAGCTGTCCTAAATGGACATTGATCCCATGAACACTACCTATTTTTTTAAATGTATTGTTTGTTTTGCACTATTTTAATCTAATTATTTAATATACATATATATACTTACTGTAGTTGATTTACTTATTTATTCTTTTTCTTTCTATGTTATTCTGTATTGCATTGTACTGCTCCGGCCAAGTTAACAAATTTTACGACACATGCCAGTGATAATAAACCCGATTCTGAAGGGAGTGCTGTTGTAGTCTGACGGACTGACCTCTGCCTTGCTAAGGCCCAGAGGAAACTCTCAGACCTTTGTAAAGGACCCCACTCTGGACCGTCAGGCTGCTGCCTCTTGTACCATCACAAACCTCATCAACTCTGGAGATCTCCCATCCACAGCCATCATTGTTCACTTACCTTGCACTGCTCATTTCTACCCCTTCCTGAAGTTAAAGGCCAGCTCCTTTGTCTTGCTAATACACTCGTTCCACCTTAATCACACACGGTACTGCAATTCAGCAGTGTCACCCATGATCCACAAAGCTGACCCATTTTAAAATTCAAAGTTCAAAGTAAAATTTATTAGCACAGTGTGGTGAACTACATATACCTGTCTGGACACGCCCCCTGCTGACTGCTCCTGTGGCTCCTCCCACAGACCCCTGTATATAGGCGATTGAGGTCTGAGCCCGGCCTCTCTGTCTCCAGGATGTAGTATGGTGGTCAACCACTGCTTGTTCCTTCTTCCAGTCAATAAAAGCCGATATTTCGCCTTTACGTCTCAGAGTGAGTTATTGATGGTGCATCACACAGAGCTTACATGTCACCACATACAATCCTAAGACCCTTTTTCCTGCGTGCATACTTGGCAAATTGTTAGAATAGTAACTGTAAACAGGATCAGTGAAAGACCAAGAGCATAGAGGATAGTAAGCTGTGCAAATGCTAATATGAATAAATAGCAATAAATACCAAGAGCATGGAATAACAAGACAGAGAGTCTTTAAAGTGAGATCATTAGCTGTGAGAACATCTCAGTAGATGGGTGTAGCTATCCTCTTTTGTTCAAGAGCCTGATGGTGGAGCAGTAGTAACTGTCTCGAACCTGAGGCACAATGAGAAACGAGCATTGTCTGGGTGGTGAGGATCTTTTTTGCGAGATACTGCTTTCCTTTGATGGTGTAGATGTGCTTAATGGTTGGGAGGGCTTTACTCATGATCTGCTGGGCAGAGTCTGCCACCTTTTGTAGATTTTCTGTTCAAAGGCATTGGTGCTCCTAAACCAGGTGGTAATGCAGTAGCTCAGCCCCCTTGGTTCAGTTCCTTCCCGTCCACCACCACAACACTTTATATACTCTCGATCTATTAGATTCCTTCTTTACCAGCCCTTTGCCTTTTCCACCTATCACTTCCCAGCTTCTTACTTCATACTCCTCACCCACTCACCTAGCTTCACCCTTCATCATCTAGCTTGTACTCCTACCCCTCCCCCCACTTCTTACTCTGGCATCTTCCCCCTTCCTTTCCAGTCCTGATGAGGGGTCTTGGCCTGAAACGCCAACTGTTTATTCATGTCCACAGATACTGCCTGACTTGCTGAATTCCTCCGGCATTTTACTTGAGTTGCTCTCGATTTCCAGCCTCTGCAGAATCTCGTGTTTACAAGTTGAATGCATAAAGTTTTGGTATGGCAACTGCTTTGCACATGACCCCAAGAAACCGCAGAGAGTTGTAGACACAGCTCAGCACTTCACTTCTTGTTGTATCAGTAAAGCAACCAGAATAATCGAAGACCCCACCTACAGCAGACAGAAGATATGAAAACTTGAAAGCATGTACTACCTGGCTCAAGGACACTTTCTACCCTGCTGTGATAAGACTAGAACAGAGTTGCATAGTACAATAAGTTGGACTGCTGACCTCGTTAATATCTTGCACCTTCTGTTTACCTGTACCGCACTTCCTCTGCAGTTGTTACACTTTATTCTGCATTGTTATCGTGTTCTACCTCGATGTACTGTGTCACGAGTGATCTGTATGAACAGTATGAAAAACTAACTTTCACTGTATCTCATATAGGTAATTATAATAAAACAAATACAGTCTTAATTTCTAGTTCTGATGAAAGGTTATCAACCAAAGTGCTAACTGTTTCTCTCCCCAAAGATGTTCACTGAAATGCTGAATACTTTCTGCTTTTATAATGGAACCAAATAGTTCACACATCCATCTCATGGTCTCCCTAGAAAATGGCAGCAGGAGGAAATGATAATAATGGGGAGGGGTGGTTGGGGGTGAGGAATCAGACTGAATCCAAGAACGATAAATTATGGATTGTCCCATTTTACCTTTGCACTTACACTTATCGTTTCGAAATGTCTATCCAATCGGTAACACTCTTCTCTTCGGCCACAGCTTTTAAATTATTTCACTTTAAATATTTTTCTACTTCCCTTTTGAATGTACTATTTCTTTGTCACTCCTCTTTTGCTATTACCTTAAAATTGAATCAACTGGTTACACTCTCTTCTACTTGAGGAAGGTTCCTTGATAGAACCCTTATTGATTTTGAACTCCTTAAAAATGTTCCTTTCACTTTGAATACAGTCTAGGGTGAATAATCTTATTATCTGGTCTCTTTGTGTGAGAAAGTGCTTCATGCCTGCTTCCATTCTTGCAATAAAACTAACCAATGTAGACAGTGGAACATTGAAATGAAAACGTAAACATCTAGCGCTTTCTGTTCTACCACAACTCTTCCCCACTTTCTCAAAACCCTGAATATTCTTTCACAAGTGTGCTTCTCAAAATTTTCAACAATACTGTGAAGGGCCTAACCTGTAATTGATAAAAGTTTGCCACAACTTCCTTTGCTCTTGTACATACTTAAGGCAATGTTTTTGTGTGCCTTTTCAACAGTTATTTCTCTGTCTATGCTTCACATTGCCTTAGTAAAGCAGTCAGCATAATCAAAGATCCCACCCACCCTGGACATACTCTCTTCTCCCCTTTCCTGAAATGGTTCAAGTCAAGTCAAGTAACTTTTTATTGTCATTTCGACCCTAACTGCTGGTACAATACACAGTAAAAACGAGACGTTTTTCAGGACCATGATGAAACAATACAAAAACTACACTGAACTACGTAAAACAACACAAAAAACACTAGTTTGAGCATTTCGTAGCAAGAATTTACTAGGTACAGGTAAATAACAATTGAACACCTTCTGGAAAAAGTGTGACATTCACACAAAATCATGGCCAACCGTGGCACATAGCCATTCAAAATAGAGACAAAGCACCTACAATGCCTATGGAATCCCAAGGGATTTTGTCAGAAACATGAGGAGACACAGATTAAACGGCAGAAGGAGCATTCTTTCAGGCAATCATGTACCTCTTGCTCCATCTACGGCAGAGTCTGCAGATCTCATGTAAATTTCACAGCTCAAAAGCATTACCTGTCTCAATATACCACTTATGCAGACACCTTTGTGGACTTCCTTCCTCTCAGAAAGCTCATCTCTCAGTTTTGCATTCATGATCCTTTGCAGTGCTGTAGGCTACAAGCCTGGTTTGCAGTAGATTACCAAGTATTGTTAATTACCAAGTACTGGAAACCCACATCACAGCCACCATGCCAGCCTCGACAATCCTCTCCATCACTTTGAGGTCCTAGGGTGGAAGGTCATTGACATGAAATGTTCTCTCCTCACGGGTGTTGCCTGACCTAGTGAGTATATCCAGCATTTTTTTTGTTTTATGAAGATAAGCTGACAGGTAACTTGAGAATCCAACACTGGGAGGAAAATTTGCTGAAAAGTTGAATAGGAATAAGTTACTATGGTTGGTCCCTCAAGCCTCATTTATTGTAATCATCACCTATCTGCCTTTTCCCAACACCACATAATATAGAAAAATGTATCAGCCTCGGAATGAAAATCAGTATTTATGCTGAGGAATTCTAAACTTTTACCACCTTCTATTGAGTAGATTTTCCTGGATAAGAGCTTCAGAAAAACTCTGAATTTTTTACTATAATTTCCCCAATAATGGAAACTTCCTTTCCGAACTTCCCTCATTATGTTAAAAACGTCAGTCAAATCATCCTTACCAAATTCCAGGGAATACCGTGCTGCTTTATTTAATCAGTCCTTTTAACTTAACCTTTGCAGTTCAGGTGACATCTGATAAACCTACATTCTGATAAATCTACATTAATCCTAATGGTTGGGAAGATATTTGTCCAAATTGTTTACAGTGCCCCAGGTTTAACTATATCTTCAGAATAATTTATCTAATCATCTAGATTTAAAGCCTAGCATTCCATTCATCATTTTGGTTATTCTTTGCTTGTGGGACCCTTCTTCCAATCAAGTTTGCTCATAAATTCCCTACTTTTAGAATGCATTGTGTTTTAGTATCTGGTCTGTTCTATCCATTTTAGGTGCAAAAGGATGAGACCAATTTGAGTCATGCATTCAATTTGTTTATAGGATGTGAACAACGTTGGCAAAGACTGGTGATTACTGCTCACCTCCAATCAACCCCTCAACATAGTGGTTTACTAAACTATTTCAGATTGCAGTTGTGAGTCAGTCGTATCTTGGTAGCACTGAAGTTACATACAGATCAGTATGAGGAGAATATAAAACAAAACTGTAGATGCTGCAAATTTGAAATAAATTAGAAACGGCTGGAAATATTCAGCAGCACACACAAAATGCTGGGGGAGCTCAGCAGACCAGGTAGCACCTATAGAAAAGAGGAATACAGGTGTCAGTTGGTGCAAGCTGAATCATCTGCAGCTCAACATCAGTAAGATAAAGAAGAGCCTGCACTCCTGCACTGCTCCCTGTTACTATTGGTGGTGAGGACGTGGATGTAGTGAGGACCTACAAGTACCTGGGGGTGCACCTGGATGAGAGACTTGAATGGAGCACCAACATAGAGGCTGTGTACAGGAAGGACCAGAGTTGCCTTTAGTTGCCTGAGGAGACTGAGGTCTTTTGGAATGTGCAGGACTCTCCTTCACATGTTCTACCGGTCTGTTGTTGCTAGTACAATCTTCTATGTGGTGGTGTGCTGGGGCAATGGCATCAACACGGGTGATGTCAAAAGGCTCAATAAACTGATCAGAAAGGCTAGCTCTGTGAGTGGAGTCAAACCGGACACACTGGAGGCTGTGGTAGAACAAAGGACCCTACAGAAAATCCTGGCATTTCTAGGCAACGTTTCTCACCCTCTGCATGTCACCTTGGCTGAAAAGGGGAGCACTTTTAGTAACAGACTAAGCCAATTATGGTGCTCCAAAGAGTTCTATATGAGGTCATTCTTACCCTTGGCCATTAGGCTCTATAATGAGTCAACCTACAGCCGGGGAAGTGACGACCCACTCGTGTTAGACTGTTGGGGGGAACTTATTTTTTATTCCTTCTTACTCCTTTTCTAATATTTGTATATCTCTGCACTTGTAATGCTACTGTCACTCTGTAATTTCTTTTGGGATCAATAAAGTACAGGTTTCCCCCGCTATTCGAAAATAGGGTGTTCCAATAAAACCTTTCGTAAGCCGAAATGGTGTAAAACGAAGATCAATTACCATTAATTTATATGGGAAAATTTTTTGAGCATTCCCAGACCCAAAAAATAACCTACAAAATCATACCAAATAGCACATAAAACCTAAAATAACACTAACATATAGTAAAAGCTGGAATGATATGATAAATACACAGCCTATATAATGTAGAAATAATGTATGTATAGTGTAGTTTCACCTACCAGAATCAGGAAGATTTAGCCAAAACCGACTTGTAGAAAAAAATCGGCACGTACACACATGTGCACACACCTGCCCGTGCAAGGTTTCATGCTCATGGTAGTCTTTCTCAAGGTAAACACAAATTTAAAGTGGACACATTTTCTTCGTGAAAGTGAAAGTACTCTTTGGATTTCTTTTGGTTAGCAAAAACAAATACTAATGTAGGTCTTTTATAAAAGCGAAATGGTATAAAGCAAACTTTCGTAGAGTGGGGGGCACCTGTATCTATCTATCTACGATGTTTTGGGTTGAGACACTTCAGTAGAGGAAACAAAGAGACATACCTATGCACAAAAACACAAAGACGAGGATGCTGAACAATGACAGCAAGTTTTCTGGACTGATGATTCAAAATTAGAATTTTTTTTGGCCTAATAGGCGGCAGTTTGCCTGAGGAATGGCTTTTTGGCAGCAACTCTTCCATGAAGTCAACTTCTGACAAGGTTTCTCCAGTTTGTAGAGGGGTGTTGCAAAATTTCTGCTTGGGAGAGATCCTGCTGTTGCAGGTTGACCATTTTGAGTCTTGTTGCTATGCTCACTCTTGTCATGGTGGAAGAATTGATGATTTGAAGGTTAAACTGTCACATCTGCCACACCCTCATCTTTCAGTTTGGTCATCCTCCACCCAGTTTGTTTCAGCATCAGTTTAGTTCATTCGACTCATTACGTCATTTGTCTTTAGCAGCTGTTTGTTAAACACATGAAATGCTAGAGGAACTCAGCAGGCCAGGCAGCATCAATGGAAAAGAGTAATCGGTCAACGTTTTGGGCTGGGACCCTTCATCAGGACTTGGTCTGAAACGTTGACTGAATAGTTTATTTTATTTTTATTGACATACATCACAGAACAGGCCCTTTGAGCCAACCACCCAGCAATCACCCAGTTTAATCCGAGCCTAATCACAGGACGATTTACAATGAGCAACTAACCTGCCAACTGGTACATCTTCAGAATATGGGAGGAAATCGGACTGCCCAGAAGAAACCCATGCAGTCACGGGTAGAACGTACAAACTCATTACAGGCAGCAGTGGGAATAGAACCCTGGTCGCTGGTACTGTAAAGCACTGTGCTAACCACTACGCTATCACGCTGCCCTATTTTCCCATTGATACTCCCTGGCCTGCTGAGTTCCTCCAGGATTTTGTGTGTATTGCTTAGATTTCCAGCATCTGCAGATTTTCTCTTGTTTGTCACCTGCTTGTTAACTTTGCACTGGGTGGTATACCTACAAAGTAATCAAGGTTTTATTTGAAAAGTAGTCTATTACTTAATGTTACTTTACATAAGAACATAAGAAATAGGAGCAGAAGTAGGCCATCTGGCCCGTCTAGCCTGCTCTGCCATTCAATAAGATCATAGAAATTTACAGCTCATTACAGGCCCTTTGGCCCACAATGTTATGCAGACCGTGTAACTTACTCTAGAAACTGCCTAGAATTTCTCTAGCGCGTAGCCCTCCATTTTTCTAAGCTCTATTTACATATTCATGATTGATCTGACCATGAATTGGCCATTTAATGAAATACTAAAAAAATTCTCTGTAAACAACTTTTTTGGAAAATGAATGCTTAGAAATCTAAAATTTGCACTTTTCTACTGACACAGTAATGCAGAAGACAAAAAAATAAACATTATAAACAAAATTTGTATAAATTTTCTAGGGTGCCGAAGACTTTTGCACAGTATTTATTTTTTGTAATGTATAGAAATTTTATGTTGGAATCATAGTATTTTATGATTCTGAGATGCTCAAAGGTATAATAAATTAAGCATAGATATTGATTTCTAGTTGCAGTGCCCTGTCTATGACAGCATTTGGGGTGTTGAAAGCCTGTATAACTGTCCTTATGACCAAAGAGAAGCTCCTGACCTTGATGAGTCAGCCTCAGTCCGCTGCCTGGGGTTAACTGGAGCAGCACTCAGGGACAGCTGGCTGTAGGTTAAGGATGAGTATGCTGCCCTGAAGGCCATAGTGGGAGGCGAATTGGTGACCTCATGCAGGGTGAAATCAATGTCTTGAACCTGTGCTCTGCTTAGCTGAACGTGTTAGCCAACAGTGCTGCAGACTGTATGAAAGACCACTGTTCAACTTACACAGCCTGTAATGATGCAGTTCACTGACACAAAGTCACAAAGTGTGGCAAGTCCGACAGCATCTAAGGAGGGGAGTAAACATTCGACATTATGGGCTGAGACCCATTATCTGGAGGCTCAGCCTGAAACATTGACTGCTCACTCCCTTCCATAGATGCCGTTAGAATTGCTGAGTTCCTCCTGCATTTTATATGCTTTGCTCAAGATTTCCAGAATATGCAGAATCTCTTGCGCTTATGACATTAAATCATAGATGTCTGATTCCTCTTGTCTTCACTCTTCTCCTTCCTTTCAGCACTTCATGTGCATAAAAAGCAGAAAGTACTGAAACTTTCCAAGAATATCAAGCAGCATCTGTGGAAAGAGGAATGGTCATTGACCTGAAATGTTAACTCTCTTTCTCTTTCTGCACCTACTCAGTGTTTTATTTCAGATTTTTGGGTTTTATTTCAGATTTTCGGCATCTGCCATTTAAAAAGAAATTCAACTCAAAGCACTTTGTGCAGAACTCTGCTCATATTAAAGGGTGCTAGTTGAGGAGATTCATGTCTTTGCTCCTGAAGGTAAATTTTACATTTTACTTCTCTCCATACTTCCTCCTTGTAATCGCATTGTTTGTGAAATGCACCATAGGAGACCATTGTTTTATAAAGCAAAACGAAAGATGGAATTTATTAAGCTGTTCTGTACAATTTAAGGCAGCTGCTGGTTCTGTGTCTTCTTGAATTCAAACCCACCTCGAGTTTGCCTTTACGTAATGGAAAGTAGATTTTGTTTGAAATGAGAGAACAGGAAATGCCTTAATTCACTAATAATTTTTCATACTTTTTCTTCATTCAACAATGGTTCTGATTGCCAATTAAACATTTGAGCAGAGCAGCCATGCGGGTATATTTTCTAAATAAATAGCCTTGTGGAAATAGTGAACCTTGTATTTACATATTTATTTGTTGCATCTCTCGTGCTAATGTGACAACAATTTCTGAAACTAAAACTTGAAGGAAAACGTTTATGGCAAAATTTTAAAAAAAAGTGACAGGAAATATAATATGAAACTTGAAAATTGGAAACAGCGGTCCTCAGCGCACATGGGGAGGGCAAGTTGCAGTCTGGACCGAAAATCTCAAACTTTACTTCTGAAGATGTTAACAGAAAATTTGTGCGGCGTCACTTAATCCAGCTTTACCTACCTGCTGAGTTCCTGCAGCATTTTGTGTGTATTGCTTAACAATAAAATGCTTTGGATTTAAATTGATTGTTTTGTTTTCCATTTGGTAGATACATGATGCTGCCAACTATATCTATAATCTTATTTAATCTGCCAATTTTCAGTTTGATGCTTTGAATTCCTCTTAAAAACACCCTAAAGGCCTCTCTCACCCAAGACGATTGCATAATATTTTGTTAAATATCTGATTGGACCAGTTTCTGTAATTTTCTTCATCCTCTAATCCTATTTTCTTAATCTAACTTTCTTCCAATGAAAAACCTGCTTTTGTCAGCTGCAACTCAAGTGCAGGAAGATCCTGAATAGTTAACAACATCAGTAAGGACATTTAGCACAGAAAAGCAGAAGAACAGAAGGACAGAGATAAGGAATGTAGCCTTTGGTTTTTGAAAGAAAAATGGCAAATTGGAGGAAACTTCAGCACCTCCAAATTGCATGTACTTTTCTTCAGTGAGAAGATCTCTTAGGACATCAAAAATGTCAAATCTCCTTAGCTGGTCTCTAATAAACTTCATAAGTTACTCAAACAGCCAGCCAGTGGCTTTCCACTATCTATTGTCACGCGTGCCAAATATGAAGAAAACAGCTCCTTTGAGTAAATAGTTTCAGGTTTTCAAATCAATATCTATGCTTAATTTATTATACCTTTGAGCATCTCAGAATCAGATTCATAAAATACAATGATTCTGACATAAGTTATTATAAATTATAAAAATTAAGTAAGTAATGCAAAATATGGAATAATGTGGCTGTGTTTAGGGACTATTCAGAAATCTGGTGGCAGAGGGGAAGAAGCTGTTCCTGAACTAGTGGTTGATGAAGGCCAATACACCTTCTTAACCACATTGTGATAGAGCTGTGCTTGTTTCATGATCAGCATACCATTGAGCAGCATATGTTCACTCTGATACTTTGTGATCTTCATGTTTTACCTTTATGCAGTGTTTATCTATTTTTCATTAACTCCTGTTCATGACATAATCTGTCATCACTTCTCAGAAATTACCAAATTGCCAAAAATATCCCTCTGGTTCCCTCATATCATTCACTTTAATGGAGAGTGTTCAACCTAATATGTTAGCATTCTTTCTCCGCAGCTATCCCTGACTGCGGCTTTAGTTGACCACAGACTGAGGACTCAAGCTGATCCACTGGGACAAGACCTTCTCTTTGGTCATTAAGGACAGATTTCCAACACCCAGACTGGTGCTATGAACAGGGCACTGCTGCTTAGGACTAGAAGACGGAAACTCATCTTTAAGAGTACCAAACAAGACAGCAATAACAGTCATGTGAAGCAGAGCAGCCTGATCATCAGAGACATTTAAAAAACGAAATAGAGTCAAAGAGCAAAACAGCACAGATACAGGCCCTTCAGCCCAACACCAGGTCACCCACCCAGCTAATCCTAATTTCAAAGTTCAGAGTAAATTTATTATCAATGTACATATATGTCACTATATATAACACTAAGATTCATCTTCTTGCAGTCATAAGCAATAAATCCAAAAACCTTGACAGAATCAATAATGTACACAGCCGGGCAGACATCCAATGTGCAAAGCAATAAACTGTGTAAACACAAAAGAAAGAATGAATGAATGAATGAATAAACAAATAAATAAACAAACAAGCAAGCAAGCAATAAGTATGGAGAACATGAGATGAAGAGTCCTTGAAGATGAGTCCATAGGTTGTGGGAACAGTTGGGGAACAGATGGCGAAAGCAAAGTTGAGTGAAATTATCCTCTTTGGTCCAAGAGCCCAAGGGTTGAGAGTTAATAACTGTTCCTGAACCTGGTGGTGTGAGTCCTGAGGCTCCTTAACCTTTTTCCTGATGGCAACAGCGAGAAGCGATCATGACCTGGGTGGTGTAGGTCCCTGATGATGGATGCTGCTCTCCTGCAACAATGCTCTGTCTAGGTATATTCAACGGTATTCAGATCTCTCATCTCCCTGTGGCAGCTCCTTCCATATACACCCCACCCCCTGTAAGCAGAAGTTGCTTCTCAGGTCCCTTTTAAATCTTACCCTCTCATCCACAATCTATTCCCTAGTTTTGGACTCTCCTATCCCGGGGAAAACACTGTTACCGTCCATCTTATCTATACTTCTTATAATTTTAAATACTTTGATAAGGTTGCCTCTCATTCTCCTAAGTTCCAAGGAATAAAGACCTAAATTTTGCCAACAATCTCCATAAAATTCATCACCTACAACTAGTCTCACACATTCCTTTTTAAACTGATTTCTATTAATTTACCTACAATAAATTTGAAATCCTCCCCTGTTTTCAAACCTCTGCAATTGTACTCAAGTTTTGTACCCACGTTCTCTGCTCTCTTTCACTCCACACTTTGCTGCTAAGACTGCCAGAGTCCTTAATACCTTAGTTCTATTGTGTAAGTCACATCAGAATTTTTGAAGTCTGGGCAGATTTGCCCTAATTATATCTGCCTCTTTCCTTGACAGCACTGATCTAATGAGGAAATTTCAATCCAGCTGCCAAAAACCTGCCATCATTATTGACTAACCCAAGGCTGTTGCTGCAAGTCATTTCCTGTTCTAATGCCACAGTCACACGACTGTTTCATTCGATTCATCCAAATTGCCACAATGACACCACTCTCAGGTTGGAGGAGCAACACCTCAAATTATACCTGGGAAGCCTCCAGCTTGATGGCATGAACATTTCTCTAACTTCTGGCAATTTTTCCTCCACCACCTTCCCGCTTCTTCCATCCCCCACTCTGGCTCTCTTCTCACCTCTCCTCTTCTCCTCACCTGCTTATCTTCTCCTCTTTCTCCCACAGTCCACTCTCCTCTCCTATCAGACTCACTCTTCTCCAGCTCTCTAACTTTATTCCTAGCACCTCCCAGCTTGGTATTTCCTCTCACTCCCACCTGGCTACACCTATCACTTTCTAACTTATACCGCTTCCACTGCCCCCATCTTCGTATTCTGGCATCTTCTCTTCCTTACCAGTCCTGGCGAGGGGCTCGGCCTGAAACATCGACTGTTCATTCACTCCAAGAGAAGATGTCTGACCTGCTCTCTTCCTCCAGCATTTTTGTGCGTGCTGTCAAAAACTCTGAAGTATGACAAATGTTCACGTTTAAAATACGATTAAATTAATAATTCTATATAGAGAGTATGAATTTTAACTTATTTGTTGCCTTTCTTGACCAGAATGTTCAGTTTGCTTGAGAATCAACATTAAAAGCAATCGTTCTTGCCAGATGGAAATTTCCACGAAGCAAAATCCCATGAAGAGCAAGCAATTGATCTGTTCCAGTCATATCAACTGGGGAGCTGACACTGGTTGGGGCTACAGAGCATTGCAAAACTGGTGAGGGCTATTCCTGGAGAAATTTCAGAGACTTCAGGAGTTTAAGAATTTCCTGAATGGCAACAGGGACAATTCCTGAATTCTCTGATCCCTTAATGCCCAATTTTCCTGAGCTGCAGTTCTCCCAGCATTAGTTGGACAACATTACCAATGGTAAAGTCTTGACAGGACCAGCTGGGAACATTACAGACTCTGGTGTGCCTGAGGGAGGGGAATGACAGAGTACAGAGTGAAATTAAACAGCATGCAGGAACCACAACTCAGGAGCATAATCTCAGTACTACAGTGCAATGTCAGCCTAAAGTTTTTTGCTGGAGATGCTGGAATGGGACTTAGAGTCAAGATGAAAAGCATGCATGGAAATATCATACCACTTGGTTCAGTGGCACAGAAGGGTGGTGCAGTTGGTGCTGATTTAATGCTGTTTCAAGGAATGGGGGGCGGGTAGTGTCTCTCTGGAGCTTTCACATTCATTCTGTGACTGTGTGAATTTCCACTGGGTGCCCTGGTTTCCTCACACATCCCAAAACTTATCTGACAACTGTAGATTACCCTTAAGTGTAGGTAGTAGAAAAATGATTAAACAGTGAAATAATTATGTAAGAGGGGAAAGAAAGAAGGGTGATAATAGAGACTCTTTATGTGTCAGAGTAAGTAAATTTAAGATGACATGACATGCATTTCTACAATTATAACCATCTTGAAGTCATTGGTAAATGTTCATCCCATCCCAAACCACCCCATTTGAACTCTGCCCAGATTGCCTTGTAATGATGATACTTTGTTTCTCTCATCCTTAACTCAAATTTAGTTAGCAATGGCTCTCCTCTTTCTCTTATTGTGTTCATACAAGTCTCTTCCATCTTCTCTACCTTGTGCCCCCTTTATAAATAACATCAGCACGCCTCCCAAATTACAAATAATGCTGAGACATGCCAGTGACCCCAACCCAGAATTTCTATTCTACTTATTGTTGCCAAATAATACCCCAGGCTTCCCTTTGCTTACTAAAGCACCCAACCTTCTTTATTGAACAATTTCCTAATATTGTGAGAATTCTCTCCTAGTATGCAATGAAGCACAGTCAGTTACTGACAGCAACAGTTTGGGAATGGAACTGAGAAGACAGTGAAGCAGAGGAAACTCCTTGCACTTTTTCCCACTCTTTTCAATATTGTCATTGGCAGAATTCCAGATGGCAATGAGGAAGTGTACAGGAGCAAAATAGATCGGCTGGTTGAATGGTGTTACTACAACAACCTTGCACACAGTGCCAACAAGACCAAAGAATTAACTGTAGAAAGGGGAAAGGGGAAATTGGGAGAACAACCACCCATCCTCAGTGAGAGCTTGTTGGTGGAAATGGTGAGCAGCTTAAAGTTTCTGGGCATCAGAATCTATCCTGGGCCCATCACACTGATGCAATTATAAAGAAGGCATGCCAGAGGCTATGAATCACTGGGAGTCTGAGGAAATTTGGTATGTCACTAAAGACTAGACCATAACAGCATAAGATAAGGAGCAGAATTAGGCCATTTGGCTCATTGAATCTGCTCCACAATTTCATCATGGCTGATCCATTTTCCCTCTCAGCCCTAATCTTCTGCCTTTCCCTCTGTATCCCTTCATGCCCTGACCAATCAAGAATCTCTCAACCTCTGTCTGAACTATACATAATGACTTAGCCTCCATAGTTGTTAGTGCCAACATATTCCACTGATTCACCCACTCTCTGGCTAAAGAAATTCCTTCTCATCTCCATTCTAAAAGGACGTCCCTCTATTTTGAGGGTGTGTCCTCTGGTATTAGACACCCCTAAAACAGGAATTATCCTCTTCACATCCACTCTAACAAGGCCTTTCACCATTCAATAAGTTTCAATTAGGTCACTCCTCATTCTTCTGAATTCTAGTGAAGACAGTCCCAGAACCATCAAGTGCCCTTCATATGGCACACTGTTTAATAATTTTAGTGAACCTCCTTTGAAACCTCTCCAGTTTCAGCACATCCTTCCTAAGATAAGGGGCTCAAAACTGCTCACAATACTCCGGGTAAGACCTCAACAGTGCTTTCATATTCTAGACGTCTTGAAATGAATGCTAACATTGCACTTACCTTCCTCACCACAGACTTAAGCTGCAAATTAACCTTTAGGGTATCCTGCACAAGGACTCCTAATCCCTTTGCATCTCAGAGTTTTGTATTTTCTCTCTATTTAGAACATAGTCAACCCTTTCATTTCTACTAACAAAGTGCATGACCATACACCTTCCGACACTATATTCCATCTGCCATTTCTTTGTGCATTCTCTAAATCTGTCTCAGTCCTTTTGTAGACACTCTATTTCCTCAAAACCACCTGCCCCTCAATCTATCTTTGTATTGTCTGCAAACTTTGCAACTAAACATCAATTCCATCATCCAAATCATTGATATATAATGTAAAAAGAATCGGTTATAACATAGATCCCTGTGGAACTGTGGAAGACACTAACAGCATGCCTGATGTTGTAGTGTGTGAAGGAAGAGAAGTAGGTGCTGTTCCTGTTACAAGAGAGAAGGTGCTCAAAAAGCTGCAAGACCTAAAGGTATATAACTCACCTGGACCAAAGGAACTGCACCCTAGGGTTCTGAAAGAAATAGCGTTAGAGATTGTGGTAGCTTTAGAAATGATCTTTCAAAAATCCTTGGGATTCTGGCATGGTACCAGAGGACTGGAAAATTGAAAATGTTACTCCACTGTTTAAAAAAGGAGGAAGGCAGCAGAAAAGAAATTATAGACCAGTTAGCCTGACGTCAGTGGTTGGGAAGATGTTCGAGTCAATTGTTAAGGACGAGGTGATGGAGTACTTGGTGACACATGAGTAGATAGTACAAAGTCAGCATGGTTTCCTTCAGGGAAAATCCTACTTGATGAACCTGTTGGAAATCTTTGAGGAGATTACAGATAGATAAAGGGGATCCAGTGGATGTTATATATTTGGACTATCAGAAGGCCTTTGACAAGGTGCCACACATGAGGCTGCTTACCAAGTTAAGAGCCCATGGTATTACAGGAAAACTATCATGAGAAGAGGAATGAACACAGAGCTGATCAACCTTCTATTGGCCCAGGACAGTTTAAAAAAGTTAATTTATTAACAAAGTACATATATGTCAACATATGCTGCACATACAAGGAACACAATATAATCAATGAAAGCCTGTACCCAAAAAAAACAGATAAACAACCAATGTACAAAAGTCAACAAACTGTAGAAAAAAAGAAAAAAAAATCATTTAAAAATGATCAATATTAACTGAGGCATTTTTAAGGGTGACTCTCAATGCCCATTAAGGTTTTGTCTAGCTTTCTAATTTACTGAATTTGATGAAAATAGAGTACCAAATCAGAAGTAATCAAATGAATTAAACTTTGACACACTTTCTATGGATGGATGATTTTAAATTACAAGCTGCTCTATTAGTAAAGCTAATTCAATAGTAGAACTATTTTTGAAAGATATAAATTTGAACTTTGGACTGGATTATACCTAAAGAAAGGAAGAATAGAACTAGTAGAATACAGAATACAGCAACAGGATACAACTGATGGAGGAATATGAAACAAGCAAAGAAATAGATCATAGTACAATATAAGCAGACCTTTTGACAGAATTTACTTCAAAGCTTAAGAAAATCTACCAAACAGAGCTCAATAGTAAAAATATAATAAAGGTAACAAACTTTAAAGGAAATATTTTCATCAACAAAATCAAGATTCAGTGCTCCATAAACAATTCCGATAAAGGGGTACATGCTACTACTTAGGTAAGTGAAAGTATAACCCAAAAAATGAAGAAAAGGGCATGACCCTCCATGGAAGAAATCTCCACAACCTGAGCAGACTAGATGTCAACAAGGAAGGGTCAAGCGCCTGGCTCAAAGTTGGAGAGCTTTTCCCAGAAACAGAGGGGTTCCTTGTGGCAATACACGACCAGGTGGTTAACACAAAAAATATCAACTCAACTGATTACTTACACAGGTACAATCAAGTGACAAACACGATTCACCAAAAGCTTAATTTAAAATGCAAACACAGAAAAGATACCATACCTTATTAGAAATACATGTATGATCCTGTTTTAGAGTCAAAGTCCTTGAAATTGTATTACAACTGATCCATTATTACACAATAACCTTAATAACTATTCAGATATACCAGAATAATCAAACAAGAACAACTAGACTTAGCCATTCCAAACACAATCAACTTACAGAAATCAATAAGTGGAAAATGGCAAAAATTTGCTAAATTAAAAGAGGGAATTGTAAGACTATACAACATGAAGATATAAGATGATGAGAGGCATTGAACATGTGGATAGTCAGAGGCTTTTGCCCAGGCCTGAAATAGCTAGCATGAGAGGGCACAGTTTTAAGGTGCTTGGAAGCAGGTACAGAGGAGATATCAGGGGTAAGTTTTTTTTATACGCAGAGAGTGGTGAGTGCGTGGAATGGGCTGCCGGCGATGGTGGTGGAGGTGGAAACGATAGGGTCTTTGAAGAGACTCCTGGATAGGTACATGGAGCTTGGAAAAATAGAGGGTTATGGGTAAACCTAGGTAATTTCTGAAGTAAGTATGTGTTCGGCACAGCATTGTGAGCCAAAGGGCTTGTATTGTGCTGTAGGTTTTCTATGTGTCTATAAACAGGGTATCCATTGTCCCAATAGTAAATGGTATCAACTGGTATCATTCCAAAGTCACTACACAATAGCATTAAACAATTCAGCCTACAGGATATATGTAAATCTTCAGAAAGCCTGAATACTAAACACCATTAGAGTAGTCTGAAAGTTCCGAACAACTGAGAAATCAGTGTGCTTGGCTATGCCCACACCTCAGGTTTTACCAGCTTGAGCTGAGAAAAAAAAAGCAATTAATATCAAGAATATGAGATAACGAGTCCTTGAAAGTGAATCCATAGGTTATGGAAATATTTCAGTGTTGGGGTGAATTATGTTGAGTGAAGTTATCCCTTCTGGTTCAGGAGTCTGGTGGTTGAGAGGTAATAACTTTTTCTAAAGAACCCACAACCTGGTGTTGTTGGCTCTGAGGATCCTGTGCCATCTTCTGGGTGGCAGAAATGAGAAGAGAACATGGGCTGAATGCTGGGGGTCTTTAATGATGGTACTGCTTACCTGCAAAGCACTCCATGTAGATGTGTTCATGATAGACTGGGCTGTATCTGCTACCTTTTGTAGGCTTTTCTGTTCAAGGGCATTGGTGTTTCCGTACCAGGCCGTGATGCAACCAGTCAATATACCACACATCTACAGAAGTTTGTCAAAGTTTCAGAAAACATGCCAAGTCTTCACAAACATCTAAGGAAGTGGAGGCCCTGCAGTCCTTTCTTTGTAATAACACTTACTTGCTGGATCTAGGACAGATCCTCAAACTATAACACTGAGGAATTTAACGTTGCTGACCATCTCTACCTCTGATCCCTTGATGAGGACTGTATCACAGGCCTCTGTTTTCCTCCTCCTGCAGTCAATAATCAGCTCCTTGGTCTTGCAACCAATGAGTGAAAAGTTATCGCTTGTTGCACCACTCAGATTGTCAATCTCCCTCCTATATGCTAATTCGTCACCACCTTTGATTTGGCCAGCAACATTGGAGTCACCTACAAACTTAAACCTGGCATTGGAGTTGCACTTAGACTTACTTTGTAAGTCTTTATACTTTATAGGTATAAAGCAATTAGAACAGTGAGCTAAGCACACAGTCTGTGGTGACGCTGACTGTGGAGACATTGGCCAGTTGCTGTCAGTGGCCTATGCCCAAATAGATAGATGGATACTTTATTGATCCCAGAAGAAATTATAGTGCCACAGTGGCATTACAAGTTCACAGATATACAATATTAGAAGAGAAGTAAGAAGAATAAATTTTTAAAAAGTTACATTAAATAGTCTACCAGGAGGGAGTCATTACTTTCCTGCCTAAAGGATGACTCACTGTAAAGCCTTATGGCTGAGGGTAAGAATGACCATGTATAATAACGCTCCTTGGAGTAGTGCAGTTGTCTTAGTCTATTACTTAAAGAGCTCATCTGTTCAGCCAAGATGGCATTGAGAGGGTGAGAAACATTGTCCAGAATTGCCAGATTTTCCACAGGGTCCTTTGTTCTACCACAGCCTCCACTGTGATCAGTTTGACTCCTATAACAGAGCCAGTCTTTCTAAACAGGGTTAAAGGACTTAAGAATACTGTACTGCTGCCACAAATAAAGCAAATGTCATGACATACGTCAGTGATATACTGTATGTTTCATATCGTGAATCTGAATCTTGTAACAGTAGATCCAATTCCAGTTCATGCTGGTTTTAACTCGAGTACATACATCCATTACTATGGTGCTCACTGCAATTACGGACTTCTTTCACTTTTAAACTGCAAACCTAGTGCATCAATTCAGACCTATGATACCACTTTCAAGGAATTATGGATCTTTATACCCAGATCCCTCTGTTCTACTGCATTTGTCACTGTGTAATTCCTACCCTAGCTTGTCCTCTCAAAGTGCATCACCTCTCACTTGTTTGCATTAAATTCCATCTGCCATTATTCAGCCCAGTTTTTCGACTGATTAAAATCCACTGCAAGTTTTGATAGCCTTCCTCTTTGTCCAATACACCCCCAATCTTGGGGTCATCTGAAAATTTACCAATCCAGTTTACCACATTATCATGCAGATCATCGATACAGATTACAAACAACAGTGACCCTAGCTCCGATTCATGCAGCACACCATGAGTCAGAGGCCTCCAGTCAAAGAGACAACTATCTACTACCATTCTTTAGCCTCTCTAGCTTCTCTTGTGAAGTGTAGAATCCAATTTACTACTTTATCCTGAGTACTAAGTGACTGAACCTTCTGGGCCAGCCTCCCATGTGGGATTTTGCTGAAGGCCTTGCTGAAGTCCATTAGACAACATCGTATGCCTTTCCTTTATCAACTTTCCTGGTAAATGACATGGCCAAATGTGTAAATGTACACCCATAACCTCACAATATTCAGATTTGATTTGGTGACTGGTTTTACTAACTGCTCCTCACTGTACATGCCCAGGCTTCATGCTGCTAATACTCCATATTTGACCATTTGCAAGTCTGAGGTCATTCAAGATTCTGTTGCTTTTTCTAACACAAGCCAAACATTTCACTGATTCTCCCAGTGCTGACTGGCACCATTCAGCCATACTTTCATTCCTAGGAGCTATAGTTCCTCTTCCCTTTCTGTAAGGAGCTCCTTAAAATGTACCCCTTTTCCAGAGGTATCTGCATATAGCTATGAGTTAAATTTTGTTTGATCAGGCTTTCATGAAAAGCTTGGGACTTTTTTCTGCATTAAGAGTGCATGAAAGTATAAATACATTGTTGAACATGCCCCAAAAATATGGAACTATTTATATCAAACATTAACAATTGGCATGCAGGCGTACATTAAATCAAAATTAGTTTCAGAGTTTAACAGTGAAGGGTGAAGCATGAAGTTAATGTGGGCAGCCTAAAAGAAAAGGTTTTGCTCTAATGGCATTTTTGATTTTCTTCAGAGCACAATACGTTCTACATTAAATGTTCTTAACTGATCTCTCTGCAAGCTGTAACATGCTTATGAGAACAAGTGATGAAGCAAAACAACAGCTCACTGTTGAGTTTTTGAACTGCAATTTTCTCTATTGTACCTCAGCCCCATACACATCAGGGAAGGTCAAATAAATGTTAAATGAGATGAGATGATATAAAGCAAAAGTTTCTACCAACATTTATGCAATATTGTTGGTGACAAATAATATGTTTTTCTCTCTTACTTTTTAGAGCAAAGACCTTTTTTTAACTGATGAGACATAAATCCCTTTGATAAGATATTAAAGAAAACTACAGATCAAAGGCAGAATCATCCAAGTAAAATGAGACAAATTCCATCTAAATGACAAATTAATGCTGGTTGTGAAGTGATAAATGTATCTTAACATCTCAATTTGATTTACAGCACCTGTATCATTTGCAAGATGGACTTCTCAAACCACATTAAGGAAAAGGCACTTTACAAGAAGACAGAAATAAAGGCTGATGTCATCTTGAATTAAAATGTATGGAGTGAAGGAGGCTGAGAGGTGATGTTACAGAATGATGAAAAGCTGAGAAGGAGCAGATAATCACACCCTTTCCCTCAGAATAGAGGAGTCCGAAAGGAATTTAAAGTGAGAGTGGAAAGATTTAAAGTGGATCTGAGCAGCAAGTTTTTCACTCAGTGAGTGGTGGGTATATGGTACAAGCTGTCAGAGGAGTTGGTGGAGTCAGCTGCAACTTATAAAAGACAAATGGGCAATTACATGGGCAGGAGAGGCATGGAGGGGTAGTGGCCAAATGGAAGCAAATGGGATTACTTAAGATAGACATCTTGGATGGTGCTAATAATGGCCTTTGTGAGCTGTATATCTCGATGAAGGAGTTTCTGTGAATGAATAAATCTAAAACCTTTAGACCTTTAGACATAATCACTGATACACAGATTAAACTGACCTTCAAAGATAGCAAAGAATAATTGAGGCTCTGTCACCCATAGAAAGATATTCAATTAATAACTACTGAAAATATTTTGTGGGAAGAAATGTGTGCATTGGAGTTCTATAGATTTACATAGTCAGTGCGAAATGTGAACAAAGAAACTCTCAGTTCATACTCCTGTATTTCTTAATAATGTTTAAACCTTGACCAAGACTGTGTTGGACCTACACATGGTCTGTAGTGTTTTTTTAAGTGTTCATCTTTTGAAAACCTTTTAGTTTGACCTGAGCCCACTGAAATAGATCTTGTTATTATAATGAGTAATAGCTAACACTGTTTACGTGATGAGAACTACAAAGGTCGTATTTTCCTTTGTTAGAACACGGAAAAGGAAGGTTATTCTCAAACTGGAAAGATATGATTGCATTGGAGAAAGTCAGTGCAGGTATACAAATAGGTTTCTGGGACTGTGAAATTAATGCAATACAGAAAGGTTGGATAAGTTGGGGTTACACACACAATGCTGGAGGAACTCAGTAAGTCATCAGGCAGCATCTAAAAAGGGGAATAAATAGTTGCCGTTTTGGGCTGGGATCCTTTGTCAGGACTGGAAAGGAAGGGGATAGAAAATAAGTTAGGGGTATTTTATTTGGAATTGAGGGATTTGATAGAAGACTTCACCGAAGCACATGAAATTATTAGGGGCCAAGAAAGAAGAAAATATGATCTATTGTATCTCCCTTAATAGAGATGTTGAAAACTAGAGACAAGCATTTAAAGAAGATTAGAGATGAGAAGAGGAAAATATTTCTCACTGAAAGGATGACAGAGGTCTAGAACTCATTCTTGAATGCTAAGGGGCAGAAGGCATACCATAGGCAGGAACCGCTCTGATGTGTACTTGAAGAGCTGTGACCTGTAGATCTACGGGTCAAGTGCTGGAGGGTGGAATTAAGTTTGGTAGTTCTTTTTTTTTTAAATGGCAGACATACTGATGTACTTCTTGTTATTTTATCAAACTGTGCCACTGGATATCCTCCTGTTCGGGGGATGACTTAGCAAGTTAAGCCAAGCCCAATGAAAAGACAGTCATTCCATTGAACAACTGGAAGGGGACCTTTCTGAATTGGATTCCTAGTAGAGGGCTCCTTTACTTATGTTGAAGCAGGCATTCTAGCAGCTAAGAAAGCTCTCTTCAGAATGATATAGACAACGTTCACAACACAAAAAAGTAGGGGCAGGAGTAGGTCCCAAGCCCCTCAAGCCTGACTGACAGGTCTGATTAATGCTGGTGTCAACTCCTCTTCTGTCTAGTTCTCTGTGTCCCTCAATTCCACGATCTTTCTAATATGGGTCACTCCAACACAAAAATATATCTCATAGTGACATACAGACATGAACTAGGCTTTGCAAGTTATCACTGTGCATAGCTGGGGTTCAAGTGTGATGAAACACATGAAGGAACTGGAAGTAAAGTTGCAACAACACCGCAAGTTCCTGATATTCATTCATTGCTTATTTTTCATGGGGATTGCATAGTGAATTAAAAATGTGGTACTGTTCAACTTAATTTTTTAAATTTTTATTTCAATGGCTGTTGAACATCATGTTTGAAATTGCAGCATTTCTTTCATAGTTAACATTTTTGTGATATCATTTTCAAGAACATGACAGTGCTCTTACTATCTTCTTAAATAAGTCTTTCTCAAACTATTTTATTTCTATTTTCTCCCCAAGCGAATCCCAACTCTCTGCCTTATGGTCAGACCTGTCATATATGTCTTCTTAAAAGTTGGGGAATACATTTTTTAAACTTTGATCACCAATGACTCTCTGTCTAAATGTTTTCAAAAGCCCCCAACCCCTATCTGCCTATTATTACTTTGAGATCTGGCTTGTTGTGTTGATTTGCCTGGCATAACACAGTACAATGAGACACAGCAGGCCTATTGGCTGCTATGTCTTTGACAACAGAGTCATGCTTGGCACTGGAAAAGGAATTATCACGGTTTGGAGGCTTGTGTGCCTTAATGACCTGGAGAGCTATGTTGGCTGGAGTGAGTGCTTCATGCTTTGTCACTTGGTAGGGTCATATGCGAAACAGGTCAAAGGGTAGAAACCAGTCCTCCAGGTTCGGAGTTTCAGCTCAGGGCTAACAATTCTGATTGGTAAAACAAAATTGTTATGGAAGCAACAACAAAGAATCCTTCTGCACCTGTGTGCAATGGTATTCCTGAGCATCCACCCAGGACTTGCATGACTGACAGTGATGAAAACCAATAGGAAGCTAGTGACATGATGAAGAAAGCCCTGAACACCAGCAGAGATGGAGTGTCTTCATTGTTGTCCTAATTGCCAATGGCGTAACAGGAAGTAAGTGAGTATTACTTGGGAGACAAAGGCACAAATTCATTATCCTCCACTTCCTTACCTTGTCAGGTAAAGCAACACACTAGGTAATTATGCCAACACTGTTTGAAACCAAGTCCAATCATGTCTTATTGTTCTAGGTAACTCGAGCTTGCAGGTCACATATCCATCCATCATGATGATGTGACTTTGGTGACAGTGACCACTTTAGACTTTCCCTAATTTCCATGTGTAATTGATTAAACCAAATTTGCATATGTTGTGCACGAGAGATGCTCGGAAACAATCTGGTTCAACTGATGGTTATAAAAGAGTCTCTACATACATGACTGTGTATTTATGAACAGTGCAAAAGCTATCTATAAATTTGCCATTGACACAGCTGTTGTCAACATGTTCTCAGAAGGTGACGAGGAGGTATACAGGAGCAGGAGTAGATGAGTGGTGTCACAACAACAACTTTGCACTCAGCATCAGTAAGTCCAAGGCATTGATTGTGAACTTCACAATTGGGCAGTTGAGGGAACACAATCCATTCCTTATTGAGGGGTCAGCAGTGGAAAGGGTGAGCAGTTACAAATTCCTGGGAAACAAAATCACTGAACATCTATCTTGTGACCAATATATTGATGCAAATAGGAAGAGGACATGCCAGCAGCTATACTCCATTTGGAGTTTGAGGAGATTTGGTATGTTACCAAGGACTCCAGCAAATTTCTACAGATGTACCATGGAGAGCATTCTAAGTGGCTGGTATGGACGAGCCACTGCACAGAATCAGAAAAAGCTGCAGAGCGTTGTAAACTCAGCCAGCTCCATCATGGGCACTCCCCATAATCAGAATCAGGCTTAATATTATCGGCATATGTCAGGAAATTTGTTGTTTTGTGGCAGCAAGTACATTGCAATACAGAATTTGAAAATATATAAATTACATTAAAAATATAAAATTAAATTAAGCGATGCAAAAAAGAGCAAGAAAATAGAAAAAAAATTGTGAGATAGTGTACATGGGTTCATCATCCATTCAGAAATCTGATGATGATAAGGAAAGAGCTGTTCTTAAAACATTGAGCCTGTGCCTTCAGGCTCCTGTACCTCCTCCTTGGTGGTAGTAATGAGAAGAGGGCATATCGTGGGTGCGAGGTTCTTAATGATGGATGCCACCTTTTTGAAGCATTGTCTTTTGAATATATCCTCGATATTGGAGAGGTTAGTGCCCATGATGGAGCTGGTTGAGTTTACAACTTTCTGCAACTTTTTCCAATCCTGTGCAGTTGCCCCTCTATACCAGACAGTGATGCAACCAGTTAGAAGGCTCTCTGTGGTACAACTGAGATTTGGTCAAATATCAAATCTCCTCAAACTCCTAATGAAATATAGCTGCTGTCATGCATCAATATGTTAGGTGTAGGATAGATCTTCAGGGATGTTGACAACCAGGACTTGATACTGCTTATCCTTTCCATTGCTATTCCTCAATGAGGACTGTTCTGTTTTCCCTCTGCTTCTACTTCTTAAAGTCCACAAACAATTCCTTGGTCTAACTGATTTTGAGTGCAATGTTGTTGTGTGACACCACTCAGTCAGCTGATATATATCTACACTTTATCATCTGAATATTCTGCTAATAACAGTTTACATCAAAAACATCTTCAAAATGTGATGACTCAGAAAGGTGGTATCTATCATTAAGGACCTCCACCACCTTGGACAAGACCCCTTTCAATTACTACCATCAGACAGTAATATTGGAGGTACAGGATCCTGAAGGTACACACTCACCATTTTAGGAACAGCTTCTACCCATCCACATTCAGACTTCTGAATAGTCCTATAGCCACTACCTCACTATTTTTGCCCACTTTTTGCACTACTTATTGAATTTAAATATACTTTATATAAATTTGTTATTATAATTTACAGTATATTTTCTGTGGCGCATTGTACAGCTGTCACAACCAAAATTTATGACATACAGTATGTCAGTGGTAATAAACCCGATTGTGGCCTTTACTACTGTAAGCTTTCATGAGAGGTTGAATACAAGAGACTGTAGTTAGATCAGAGTAAAGCCCTGGTGTAACCCCCATGTGGACAAACATACTCAGTTTGCATCTCAGAAGGCAGCACTAGTGGGATTCAAACTTTTGTTTCTGAATCAATAGTCACTTGGATTATTAGTTAGAACATAACCAACAGGACAAAGGCCTGACGGAAAGTCTCAGCCTGAAATGTTGACCGTTTATTCATTTCCATAGATGCTACTTGACCTACTGAATTCCTCCAGCATTTTGTGTGGGTTGCTCTAATCAATATACTACACTGCAGTGAAAAAAAAACAGAAGCGTAGATTCACCAGAATGATACCCTACCCCTTCGACTTAAATTGTCAGGACATATTTCATAATTTAGTATTGCATTGCCTTCACAAAATTAAGGGTCAACTCATTAAGGTATTTAAGATGATTAAATTATTGAAAGAGCTTATTAAGCGAAACTACTTCCTTTGGCGAGAAAATCCTAAACAAAAGGGCATTAACTCTTCAACTAGAACTAGTTCCTTGAAGAATGCTGACAGGATGTTGTTCTTGACACAAATGGCTTTGAAATCTGGAAATGTCTCCTTCAAAAAAATTCTTGGGTTCAGCTGAACTGAAAATGCTAAAACTCAGGTCAAAAAATTACAAAAACTAAAGTGGGCAGCTGGAAGTAAGATATTTGTTCGGCTATAACATAACAAAATGCCAGAGAAAGCTTATGGGGCTGAGTGGCCTACTCCATTTCCCCATGCCTGTGATCTGTAAATAGGCACAGTTTTCAGATAATCCAAACCAAAAAAACATCTTGAAATGTTGCTGACAGAATGCCTTTTTTAGCTGATTAGAGGATTGCTCTGTTTAACAAGGTTTTTAAATTAAACTAAATAAACCCTTTCTTTTAAAAGGTCTTTCCATCAACACGTTTGTCTTTAATTACATTGTTTGGAATATCATTAAACAATAGAATTTTCCAGACAAGTGTTAGCTCATGAAGCTCTGACTAAGTGTCAATTTGGGGACGTCTACAATGATGTCCATTCAGCAAAATGTTTCCAGGGGAGTGAAACGAGAAGGCAGAACAATGGAGCATCCTGCAGACTGGAGGATTTTGAGTATCATCAATCAACATTGCAGTAATTAGAGCGGTGTACTGTTCTGGGATCCATCTTATTCACAATAATTCTGAATGAACTGGAGAATACTTACTTTCAGCACTGGACCCAAACACTGGAAAATTGGAATCAAAGTGCAAAAATACAAACAGCAGCTGCTGGCAAAATGAAGTCTGTTTCACTTTGGATATCCAGGCTGCCTCCCATTCTGGTTACTGATCTAGATCTGACAGAATCAGAATGGCCTAACCAACTCAACAGGAAACTGGCTCACGAGGAAAACAAAATATCCCAGGTAATGTCCTGAGGTAAATTGTTCTTATTAAACTGAGCTATAAAGAAAGGTTCCAGTCTTTAAATATATTTTTAGTGGTAGACATCTAATGACTGATTAGCCTGAGTAACAAGCAATTTGGCATGGACAATAACTGAAGGACACAAGGATGCACAAACAAATATCACAGTAAGTTATTATAAAGGGCATGGGGAAGAGTAGAGAAGAGGTAAAACAGTGTCAGTGAGACTGATAGCACATGCATGAGAGAAACATGGAAACACAGAAAACCAACAGCACAATACAGGCCCTTTGCCCACAATGCTGTGCCGAACATGTCCTTACCTGAGAAATTAACCATAGCCCTCTATTTTTCTGAGCTCCATATACCTGTCCAGGAGTCTCTTAAAAGACCCTATCATATCCACCTCCACCACCGTTGACGGCAGCCCATTCCACACACTCGCCAATCTCTGTCTAAAAACTCACCCCAATATCTCCTCTGTACCTACTTCCAAGGAACTTAAAACTGTGTCCTCTTGTGCTAGCCATTTCAGCCCTGGGAAAAAGCTTATGACTATCCACATGATCAATGCCTCTCATCAGCATATACACCTCTATCAGGTCACCTCTCTTCTTCCAGCGCTCCAAGGAGAAAATGCCGAGTTCACTCAACCTATTCTCATAAGGCATGCTCCCCAATCCAGGCAACATCCTTGTAAATCTCCTCTACACCCTTTCTATGGTTTCCACATCCTTCCTGTAGTGAGGCGACCAGAACTGAGCTCAGTACTCCAAATGGGGTCTGACCAGTGTCCGAAATACAGTAGCTGCAACATTACCTCTCAGCTCCTAAACTCCGTCCCACGATTGATGAAGGCCAATGCACCGTATGCTTTCTTAACCAGAGAGTCAACCTGCGCAGCAGCCTTGAGTGTCCTATGGACTCGGACTCCAAGATCCCTCTGATCCTCCACACTGCCAAGAGTCTTACCACTAATACTATGCTCTGCCATCACATTTGACCAACTAAAATGAACCACTTCATATTTATCTGGGTTGAACTCCATCTGCCACTTCTCAGCCCAGTTTTGCATCCTATCAATGTCCCATTGTAACATCTGACTGCCCTCCACACCATCCACAACACCCCCAACCTTTGTGTCATCAGCAAATTTACTAACCCATCCCTCCACTTCAGTGAGTTATAAAATTTGCATAGGTTAAGCAGATCCAGCCATTTCAGGAGCAGTTACAAACCGTTTGTATTTTCAGAGAGGCTATGAGATCAAAGTTCTATTGATGATATGAATATGTGGGATTTGGTGAGTGTTGGGCTTCAGAAAAGAGAGTAAGGACCGGGTAAGGTTTTTTTTTAATAACCCCCTCCTTTCTTTTTAGTAGAAGAGATAGTTGATAAAGGACACGAAACTATGGCAGTGATATGCTCCTTCTGCAGGATGTGGAAGGTCAGGAATATTTCCAAATTCTCTGGTAAAAACATCTATGGGAATTGTCTCTTGCTACACCTGCTGTCAGTCATCAAAGAGCAGTTGGTGCGAAGTTGGACTCACTACTGAATTATCAGAATGTAAATAATGCAGGCAATACTACATTTTGTGAGTTGTCATGCTGCAGGTCCAGAAGAGAGGAGATGGTTGAGCACCAGGATGGAGAGACAAATAGAGCAGGATTCCCTGTGGTCACTCCCCTCCCATACAGCTCTACTGTATTGGATACCGGGGGAGAAATGCCCTCTGAGAGGACAGTAGCAGTGGCAGCCAAATTTGTGGCACCATGATTGGTTCTGATGAAGAGGAGGAAAAATTTCAGGTGAGCACCACGAGTCGTAGTGAGTCTATTACTGAGGGGAGATTCTGTGGCCAACAAGAAACTCCAGAATGGTATGTTGCCTCCCTGATACCAGAATCAGGGATGTTTAGTATGAGATACAAAACATTCTGAAGGGAGAGCAAACGTGGAAAAAGGTCCTAGTGCATGTAATGAACAACACAGAGGGATATTTGCAACATAAAATGAATTTAGAGAATTGGGCAGATGGTTAAAAATCAGGACCTTTCGGGTTGTAAACTTGAGATTACTCCCTGTGCCCTAAGCCAGTGAGGATAAAATTGGCTAGGGCATGGCTTAAGATCTGGGGCAGGACACAGTGTTTTAGGTACTGGGGTCATTGGCATTGCTTCTGGGTTAGGTGGGACCTGTACAAGAAGTATAGGCTACATCTTCCCTGGTGGAGAACAGATATCCTTGTAGGGAGATCTGCTCACACTACTGAGAAGGGTTTAAATCAGTCTGGCATGGTTGGGGGGTGGGGGAAGCGATGCAGCAGGTAGGGAGTAAAAGAAAGAGAATAAATCAAACAAGTACATTGGGTAGATTGGACAGAGGTAGACCAGAGATCATGGATAGGCTGTTAGGCTCAACTACATTTATTTTAATGCAAGGAGTCTCACAAGTGAATCAGATGATCTTAGAGCATGGATAAGCATTGGTATTGTCTCTTTATTACAATCATGGAAACATGATTGAGTGAAGGGCAGGACTGGCAATTTAATGTTCTGTGGTATTTGTTTCAGGTGTGACAGAGAGGGATGGAAAAGGAGAAGGGACCACACTGCTGATTAGGGAGAAAATCACAGCAGTATGTACTCTGTCCACAATGGCAATTATGAGCTCCCAGATGCATATCACTTTAACTCTTTCTGTGTCTCCATCCTGGAAGGATAGTGAAACAAGGTCATATGGGTAAAACGTGGGGATGAGAGAGGGGCAATCATTTTTCTGTCATTATATGATAGGTGTCCCAATAGTCAGCAGGAAATAGCGGAACAGATATGGAAGCAAATAACAGAAAGTTGTAAGAGCAATAAGGACACAGGCATGTAGTATTCTAACTCCCCAATTTTCACTAGGATTATATTAACATAAGAAGCTTAGATGGGATGAAAGATAAGTGTCCAAAATAGCTTTTTGAGATGATATCTAGATAGTTCAACTTGGAAAGTGGCTGCAAAATAAATGCTGGAGCAACTCAGCAGGTCAGGTAGTATCTGTGGAGGTAAATGGACAATAGACATTTTGGGTCAAGACTCTTTGTCTGCAAGGGGGTGCAGTTGATCACTTCTCAGAAAATGTGATACAGGTAGTGGAAGTTGAGGAACACTTTGGAAATCGTGACAATTCCATAAGTTTGTAAGTAGTTATTAGTCCTCAAGTTGAGGTCATAAACTGGGGGAGAACTGATTACTATAGAGCAAGAGAGGACCTGGTGTAAGTAGATTGCAAGTAGATGCTTGAGTTCAAGGACAGCATGTTCTGGAAGGGGTTAAAGTGAACAGATGACAAGATTAGGGAATCTTGAATGACGAGGATTACTGAAGGTTTGATCAAGGAACAAAGGATATTAGCAACAACAATCCTGTGAGTCCATTGAGAAGTATGGAGAGTGAAGGTAAGTCCTTAAAAACAAGTGAGGAGTGTATAAAGAGGTTACGAAATATTCTTTGCAAGTAAGACTAAGGCGAATCAAAAGTTGTCCTATAAGTAAGAAGCAAGAGAGGAGTTAGGAACCAAAGGATAATAGGAATGTCAAGCCTGGGGATATGGGCATGGTCCTAAATTAGTATTTCTCCTCTGCATTAATCAAGGAGAGGGATGTGGAAGATACCAAGTTCAGCAAATATCACCTGAAATTCTAGATGATATAAGTTATTAAGCAGGTGGAGGTATAAAAGTGAATAAATCCCAAGGGCTACGTGAGATCCATCCCAATTTAGTACATAACTAAGGGGGGAGATTGATGGTGCGCAACCAGAGATCTTTGCACTTACATTGGCCATGGGCAAGGAAACAAACAATTGGAGGAAAGTGAAGGTTGTTCCTTTATTTAAAAATGGCAGCAGGGATAAGCCAGGTAACTACAGGCTGGGAAGCCCTTCTTCAGAGGTAGGGAAACTATTGGAAAAAGTACAAAAGAACTGGATATACAGTATGTACATTTGGAAAGGTAGGAATAGATTAGGAAGTGTCTTAGCAGTACAGAGGAGGAGCCAGCAATGTTATAAAGGTTGTTTTGCAGGTAGGATGGCGCTAATAAGTGGCGACTCTTTGGAGGCAGCTTCAGTGGGAATCATCAGATAGTCTTGTTGAGGACTACTGCAGTTGAAATCCACAGTCACAGCTATGATGTTTAAAAAATCTATTGATCCTCAAAATCAGTAGACCCCAGACTGCAGATGTGGGTCATGAGTGCAGTTCCCCTATATGAAGTGTGAAACATGGGCTGTTCTGTAGGTATGATTGAAACGCAGGCCCTTCGATCTCCCACTCCTGGCTATCCGGCTGGTGAATGTACAGTCTCTGGAAAATGCAATTAAGACTTCAGAGCAAGATTGTAGCATCAGGGGAATATCAAGGACTGCTGCATAATTTGCTTCACAGAAACTTGACTCACCTGGCCATTTCAAACGCAGCACACTGCAGCCTGATGGTTTCACCATCCACCGAAAAGACAGGACAGTCGACTCTTTTAAAGGTAGCAAAGTTAGAGTATGTTTCATGCTAAAATTTGCCAATTGCCACCATAGGTTTATAGTGGATGCAATCTCACTTGTTCTCCACTTGGCATTGAGTCACTTGGACAGGAGTAATACCTATGTCAGTCTGCTGTTTATTGACCACAGCTCGGCATTTAATCACACCCTCAGTTCTAATCAACAAGCTCCAAAACCTGGGCTTCTGTACCTCCCTCTGCAACTGGATCCCTCGACTTCCTCAACAAGAGACCACATTCAGTGCGGATCGGAAATAATATCTCCCCTCCTCACTGACAATCAACAATGGTGCATCTCAAGGATGTGTGCTTTGCCCATTTCTCTGCTCTCTCTAAACCCACGATTGTGTGGCTAGGCACAGCTCAAACACCATCTATAAATTTGCTGATGAGGCAACTATTGTTAGCAGAATTTCAGATGATGCCGAGATGGCATACAGCAGCAAGATAGATCATTTGGTTGAGTACTGCCACAACAACAATTCTGCACTCAACATTATTACGACCAAGGAATTGAATGTGGACTTCAGGAAGGGGAAGTAGAGGAAACACACACCAGACCTCAGCGAGGGATCAGTAGTGGAAAGGGTGAGCAGTTTCAAGTTCCTGAGTGTCAACATCTCTAAGGATCTATCCCAGGCCCAACATATTGATGCAATTACAAAGAAGGCATGACAACAGCTATAGTTCATGTTTGAGGAGAATTGGTATATTACCAAAGACACTTGCAAATTTCTAGGTATACTGCTGAGAGCATTCTAATTGGTTGCATCACTATCTGGTATGGAGGGCCGACTGCATAGGATCGGAAAAGGCTGCAGAAGGTGTAAACTCAGTCAGCTCCATCATTGATACTAGTCACCCCAGCACTGAGGACACTTTCGAAAAGCAATGTCCCTGAAAGGCAGAATCCATCATTAAGGACCCCTAGCATCCACGACATGCCCTCTTCCAATGCTGGCATCAGGGAGGAGGTACAAGAGCCTGAAGACACAAATTCAATGTTTCAGGAACAGCGTCTTCCCCTCCACCATCAGATTACTGAAAGGAGAACAAAGCCATGAACACGACCTTACTAATCTTCCCCTCTTTTTGTACTACTTAATTTGTTTAATTTTTGACACTTCTCGTTATTTATTGATTTTATTATTATTACTGCAATGTACTGCACAAATTTCATGACATATGCCAGAGATATTAAACCTGCTTTCTGATTCTGATGAGAAACTCATCATGGTGCACAGATGTGGCAGTTCTGCCTTCATCCTGTTCACCCGACCTGGAACACCTTGTGGTCGTGTCATCCATTTTATCTGCTGAGGGAGTCTTCCGCCATTGTCCTGGTAGTAGTGTACACTCCGCCTTTGGCCAACGTCAGGCAGGATCTGGAGGAGCTAAGTACTGTGATCAGCAGTCAGGAAACAATGCAGGCTCATGCCTTCCCAATCACTGCGGGGGATTTCAACCAGGCTAACTTGAAGACTTCTCTGAACAGCTACCACCAACATATCATCTGTTGAATCAGGTGCTGAAACACTTGACCACTGTTATACCACCATCAAGAACGCTTACCTTGCCATCTCACACCTGTACGTAGAAAGTCCGATCACCTGGCTGTACTTCTATTCCTATCATGCAGATAGAAGATTAGTACCCAAACTAGAAGATGAGATTGAACCAGGAGATTTGTCATTTGCTGTGGGTCAGATCTGTGATATTCATATCCAATGATCCGGAACTATACAAAAAGTCCAGGTACAAACTATGGAAAGCTACTTTAAGAGTGAAAAAACAATTCCAGTTGAAGGAAGAGATGTAATTGGATGCATGCCAGATGTATCGTTGAGAGCATTGTAAATGGCTGTATCACCAACTGATATGGAAGAGAAACAGCATAGGAACAGAAAAAGCTGCAGAAAGTTGTTAATTCAGCCAGCTCCATCATGGGCACCAGTCTCCCCAGCACCGAGTGAAGGCGATGCCTCAAAAAGGCAGCATCAATCATTAAGGACCCTCATTACTCAGGATATGCCCTCTTCCCATTGCTACCGTCAAGGGTGTGTTACAGGAGCCTAAAGATACACACTCAATGTTTTCAGGGCAGCTTCTTCTGCTTCGCCATCAGATTTCTCAATGGGCTATAAACCCATCTACAATACCTCAATTATTTTTGTTTTATCTTTTTGCTCTCTTTTTGCACTACTTAGTAAATATAGTTTTTAAATATATTTATTTTTATTATTTATAGCTTTTTATTATTGTGTATTGAAGTGTACTGCTGTGCAATACAAGTTCAGCTCCACCTTGGGTACTAGCCTATAAAATACCCAGGACATCTTTAAGAAGCGGTGTCTCAGAAAGGCAGCGTCCATTATTAAGGACCTCCAGCACCAGGGCATGCCCTTTTCTCACTGTTACCATCAGGTAGGAGGTACAGAAGCCTGAAGGCACACACTCAGTGATTCAAGAACAGCTTCTTCCCTGCTGCCATCTGATTCCCAAATGGACATTGAATCTTTGGACATTACCTTACTTTTTTTAAATATACATGTAGGGTTCTCAGATTATGAACTGCATATATAAAATGGCTTCTCTGTAGAGTGATAATGAAATGGCTTCTTTGTAGGTAACTGATGAGGTAATGCTCTGTTTAGTTGGAATGTTTGGTTTATAATTATTGATAACGGGAAAACTAACCAATGGTAGCAATGTTGTTCTAACTGTAAGTGTGGGAACCTAGAGAGAGTGCCCGAGTTTTCGGAGAGGAGAACCGAAGAAGGAGGATGTGCTGGATGCGCTCTGGTCGACCACCAAGGTTGGTCCTAGGTGGCGGGTCGAGGAGCTCAGAGAAGATCGAATAGTGGACCGAAGACTTTGATAATTGAGCTCCAACGGTTGTGCATGAATTGACTGAACTCTGATAAGTTTTGGTGCCTTTTCTTTTTTTTATATATATTGTATCACTACTAATTACCTAGTTCTAGTAAGATTTATGAAGTGTATTCTGTAATCGTACATGGTGTGCGGTCTGATATTGTGTGTGCGAGTTTATACCAGTGTGCACTTCACAGCATCCACACATACGGGAGACACGGTCTGGCTGGTGGACGGATTTTCCCCTAGACATACATCAGCCGATAGCGTGAGCGTTACATACAATATTTCTGTTTTTGCACATTTTTTAATCTATTCAATATAAAGTAATTGATTTACTTGCTTATTTTTTTATTATTTTATTTATTATTATTATTATTTTTTCTCTGCTAGATTATGTATTGCATTGAACTGCTGCTGCTAAGTTAACAAATTTCACGTCACACGCCAGTGATAATAAACGTAGTTCTGATTCTGATATGGTATAAAAGGAAAACAAGCTCTAGTGAAATGGCCCTTTTTGGGAGTAGCCATAATTTAGCTGTGACTGGTGAGAGGAAGCTAAGCAGTTGTACAGCTAAGGGCAGATAAGGTATTCCTTAGAATTACTTTTCCTAGTAAAGTAGGTGTGATGGCAGTTTGTGGGAGTGACATGCTCTTCCTGCAGATTTTGGACATCAGGGAGACGACCAGTGTCCCTGATAATTTCACCCAGAAAGTTTACCCTGCTGCCGCTCATGGCTGACTTCATTATGGAACTGGAACTAGAGCTGGACGTACTTTGGATTGTCTGGGATGTGGAGATAATAGATACCAAAGAAGAGGTAACCAAAGACATTGACGAAAGGGAAAGGGAAGGCATCTTATGGATAGGGGAATCAAGGGATATGGGGACAAGGCAGGAACCGGGTATTGATAGTAGATGATCAGCCATGATCTCAGAATAGCGGTGCAGGCTTGAAGGGCCGAATGGTCTACCTCTGCACCTATTGTCTATTGTTATTCAGTAAACCATTTGACAAGGCCCCACGTGTTAGGCTAGTCGAAAAAAAATCACATGATAAATTGGATAACAGGATGCAACATTTGCTGGATCTTAGGAAGCCAGGGTTAGTAATGGAATGATGCTTTACTTATTGGAAGTATGTAAGTACTGGTGTATCACAGGAATTGGTTTTAGGTCCTTTGCTGTGTGTGATATATAGTAATGATTTAGAATAAAGAATGGAGGAGTGATTAATGAGTTTGCAGTTAATAATGTAATCTCAGGCTACAGCAGGATACAGGTCAGCTGAAAAACTATGCGGAGTGTTCGCAGATGAAATTTAATCCAAACTATGAGGTAATGTAGTTTGGGAAGTTAAACAGAAGTGGTGTACAAATGAATGTTGCTACACAGAGAGACCAAGTCCATAGTTCCCTGAAAATAGCAACACAGTTAGACAGGATGGAGAAGAAGGAATATGATATTCCTACCTCTATAGGTCATACAGAGAATGTTACAGATGAGACATTATGACACAACTATATAACTGGTTAGCCACACTTGGGGTATTGTGTGCAGTTCCTGTTGCCATACAACAGAAAGGACATGTTTGTGCTGGTGAGTATGCGAGATACGTTCACCAGATATTGTCTCAATTGGAGGACTTTCAAATATGGAAAAATATTTGATAGGCTGGGCTTGTTTTTCTTGGAGAGAAAGAGGCTGAGGGACAACCTGATAAAAGTATATGAGCTTATAAGAGGCACAAAAGATGTCAACATCTTTTTTTTTAGCTATGGTAGAGAGCATCAAACCTTGACAGAATAGTTCTAAGGTGAGTGGTAGAAGATTTAAAGGGGATTTACACAGAGAATCCAGAAAAGAGAGTTGGTGGAATCAAATACAATTAGAAACTTTAAGAGGTATTTGGACAGTATTTAGATAGGCAGGGTATAGAATGAAGCAGGCACATGATGCTGGTATATACAGACAAAATGGATGGCATGGTCCTGGTGGGCCTCAGGGCCTGATTCTGTACTGTATGACTTTTCCTCAAGTTTAATGATGATGAGAAGGAGAAGACTCCAGATTAATATTGCAGAGTTGGGAGTCAAAGAACTTGTAATGTTGGCCAGATTGAGACAGTATGACCCAAGTCCTAGGTGGACATCATCCAATGGGACATGACTACTTTTGGTAAAGTTAGCAAAGCCTCAAAATGTAGAGGTAAGTGGTAGAAACTGGGGAAGGATGTTGAAGGAAATGTGGCGAGATTAAAATGCAGTAATGTTTTATTTTTATTGTAAACAAGTCGCTGATAGATGATCTGGACTCAGTGAACTGAAGAGCCTGCTTCTATGCTGTTTGATTCACCCATCTCACCCTATCCTCTCACACTTTATGAATGAATCACTCTATTATTTAGTTATCCTCATAGACGTTAGTCAGAATAACCTATAGACCCTTACCATTAACTGAGGGGTCCATGAATCCCAGGTCAGGAACCCCACCTATACAGTAATTAAGTTAGCTACCTTTACTGAAAATGAGTTTGAGGCAAAGACTACCCTTGGCAATAATGTAATACAGTTCATCCCTGAATGCTCACTACTAATCAAGGGGGGGATAAGTAATTTTATAAGTTTGAGGATATGTATCTTTGCACCTTTGAACTTCAGATTTAATCTATCCCATATATAGATTATGGGATAATCTTCCCATAAATCATCCCACCCACAATCTGTTCCAGCTGCTACCATCCAGGAAACGGTACCGCAGCATAAAAGCCAGGACCAACAGGCTCCGGGACAGCTTCTTCCAGCAGGCCATCAGACTGATAAACTCGCGGTGATTTGAGTGTACTCTATATTACATTGACTGTTCTACTTATTGGAAATTATTATAAATTACAATGTTTGCACATGGCACATTTAGATGGAGACATAACATAAAGATTTTTATTCCTCATGTATGTGAAGGATGTAAGAAATAAAGTGAATTCAATTAGTGGAAATATTATTCTGTACACCATCTATAAAATGTAATGAAACTAAACAGTATATGGTGGAATAAAGGACAGAGAATTCTTGTTAAATGCCGCAGTTTTGAGTCCATGTTCTTATAAACAAACATCTATTGATCAAAATTTAATCCCAATTTCTATTTAACAGATACAAATACAGAGTTTGATAGTTAAAAGTTAGTTCAATATTATTGGACTACATTTAAAACTATCAAACACGGAGGTGATTTGTAACTTTCTTATATTTTTACAGGCATCATGAACGTAATATGTATAAACACCTTGCAGAACTACAAGGAATGTTATTTTGGTCATGCCAGACAACTAAACAAGTTAGAACAAACTTTTTCTCTTCAGTACATACTTATATAAATGACTTCACTTTCACATATAAATGTTGTGAGGGGCATCATTGGAGGTTGAATGAAACAAGGCAGGGAGTGGGAGATAATTAATGGAAACTGTGACAACAGATGAGTTCCCATTCATAAAGGTGAGGAGGGGTAAGCAAGACTTGAGCTTAGCAAGAGAATTCTGGAGAAAAGGGATAGCTTGCTTGGATTTAGAATTTGTTCATTGAATTGAAAAGAGGGAACTCTAACTTGACTTGAACTGGAAAACACATAATCCTTGAGGAGGACTGGAAGATATTTTAGGCTAAAAATGGAGTAATATCATGGGGAGATTCAAAACAGATTAATATTTATTCATCAGTATTTTTGATAAGACTTGCGGGGCAGATGCATTGTTTTAATTCAAATGCCTCATTGCTATTAAATGTGGCACAAATATTTTAATTTTATGAAAAGTGTAGAGATAGATCAAGGCATGCTTATATGATAAAGGAAGTACTAAGAATACAAGTGAGTCAGTTCTGCTTGAAATAGATCAATGCTCTCAGTCGTCTCATTGTGTTTTGAGTTTATGTGTCTATACTCAGTGTGAAACTTACTAAAACTGATCCGACTTTTAAGTTTCTGTTTATGAGTTACCAACATCCCTCTCACCTTTTGCCCCAGGATTAACAGAAGGTCAGTTCAATTCTGCAATGCGAAATGTAACTGTACTTTGGTATGAATTAATAGTGTTCAGAGAAATATTCTGTGTGTTTAGGCAGCACTGAATTTGACTGCAAGATAGAACAAGGTTGTAGACCTCACTGAAATGAAGGAAGTGATTCTGGGTGCATGATTGCTGAGAGGATTGGAATAGCGCTGGGGCAAATGGATGTGGAATGAATGGCCTCTGTGAAGCAGCAATGACATTAATAACAGTACAAAAATGGACTTCCCCTCAGCAGCCATTGAGAAAATAGTTTAGAAAATTTTTCCCCGAAACTTTCCCTTACCTTGAAAAATAATTTTTGATCTAGTTTATTCTTGTGTACATGGAATTTTACAATAACTTTTAAAAAATCTTGTATTGTGAGTTCAGCTTATTTTGGAGGTAAAACATGGAATTTTGGCTGCTTACATAGCAGTTTTTCTGACTTCACTAGCAGCCACATCCTGTCAATGACTCACACTGTGCTCTCAACTACGGAGAAACACATGGAAGAAACAAGTATCCTGTGACTGTTATCCCTATTCAACCAACAAGAGGACATCTCAAATAAACAAAAGAAATGGCACAACAGTTTTTTTGGAGAATAGGGAGAGGGAGGGAGGGGGTAGTGGGCGGTGGGAAATAAAAGGCCCTTTAGTAGTCTGAACTGGATTGATGGAGAAAGTAAAGGTATTGTATCATTCAGCTGGCAGATTAGTAGAGGGTCAAGCTCTGCCAAACATTTTGTAAAAGTTCTAAATGCATCAGAATAAAAGTCTGGCATCATATCTGACTGCAGCTTCTGGTGCTATTCAAACACAAACTTCTGAATGACAAGCTTAAGGAAAACAGCACAGACACATGTCTCAACAAGAAGGAAAGCGGAGGCATCACGCTTCAACCCAAACTTGTTGCTAAGATATGAACACATTCTGGTCAAATTAACCATGAACCCCAGCTGTTCTGTTTCAGCAAGTACCTGTAGATGACGCCATTTTGGTGAAGAAACATCAGTGCTGAAGTGACCTCTGCTGCATAAAACCTTGATCGAGCTTCATCAAACTTGCGGGAACGTTGAATCTGAAACATTAAATCGCCTCCATTTACGTATTCCATGACGAAAAAAAGGCGATCCTAAATGAAGGGGAAAAGAGTATTTTTTGTTAAAATTCTTAAAGCACTACAAGTGATTGTTCTGTGTATAACTTCACCTACCCCAATACTGAACTGATTTCACAACCTATGGACTCACTTTCAAGGATTCTACAACTCTGAAATAATATTTATTATTATTATTATTATTTTGTATTCTCTTTTTTTGTAAATTGCACAATTTGTTGTATTTTGCACATTGGTTATTTGTTGTGTGCAGTTTTTCATTGATTCTATTGTCTTTCCTTGAACTTACTGGGAATGCCTGCAGGAAAATATGTACTTTGATAATAAATTTACTTTGATCTTTGACAACTAAACACCTGTGGAGAAGAATCAATTCACTGCTGACAAAGGAAAAATAAAGTTCAAAAGCACACCAGTGTGAACCACCATACCAAGTAGCATTGACTCTTCAATCTTTTCAGAGTCACTGTTGCATAAAATTGAGTCAATCTAAAGGACTTCACAGTTTATCAGGATGCATTTTAAAAACATACAAACCCTATCAAAGTATCCCCACCTTATTTTCCTCTACCAAAAGCTGATAGGATTCCGATCAGTGATTATTTAAATTTTTACCTTTTGTGAGAGATGGTTAATGAAAGACCACATTTGATTGCTGTCCCCAAAATCCCCTTCAGAAAATATTGGTGGTCAGCCAAAGTCTTACCTCTGAAGCTACTCTTTTTAAATCACAATCTTTTAAATAATTTACTTGTCTGTAAACTCATCAGTATCTACAGAGGCACGTTAATCATTTTGCTGCCCAGGCACCATGGTTTGGTTCAGATATTGGATGCTATCTGTGTGTGTGTGTGTGTGTGTGTGTGTTGACATACTCCCCGTGACTCTGTTTCTGCTGGTTTCTCCAAGTTTCTGCATATATGAAAGGTAAGCTGATAGGCTAACTGGCTACCCAGATTTACCATTTCGTCTCAATAAGAGAGAAAAGATGAAGGGTTGATTGTGCATTTGAGAGAGAATAAATATCCAGGGCCAGTGTAAGGAACCCTGGTTTTCAACAGATATTGAAGCCCTGGTTAAGAGAAAAAATGAGGTGCATCGCAGGTATAGGCACGTAGGAATAAATGAGTGTTTATGGAGTATGAGAAATGCAAGAGAACATTTAAGAAAGAAATCAGGAAGGCTAAAAAAAAAGGTATGAACTTTCCTTTGCAGATAAGGTGAATCCTAAAGTAGGTTAAGAGCAAAATGATTGCAAGGGACAAAATTAGTCTTCTGGAAGCTCAGAATGGTAATTCAAGTATTGAGCCCAAACAGATGGCAGAGATCTTAAGTGCATTCTTTCCATTTTTATTTACTCAGGATATGGATACAGAGTCTATAGAAGTGAGGCAAAGCAAAATCAACTTCATGGATCCTGTACAGAATTACAGAAGAGGAGGTGTTTGCTACCCTGAGGCAAATCAGGGTCAGCAAACCCCCAGGGCCTGACAGGGTGATCCCTGGGACCCTATGGGAAGCAAGTGCAGAAATAGCAGAAATATTTATAAGATCCTTAGTGGCATGAGAGGTACCAGAAGATTGGAGGATAGTCAACGTTGTTCTGCTGTTTAAAAAGGGCTCCAAAGAGAAACCAGGAAATTGTTTGCCAGTGAGTGTGACATCAGGTGTGGGAAAGTTATTGCAAAGTATTCTAAGGGACCAGTTATATAAGTAGACATGAACTGATGAAAGATATTTAACTTGTCTTCATGTGTAGTAGGTCACGTCTAACCAACCTTAGAGACTTTCGAGGAAGTTACCAGGAAACTGGATGAAGGCAAGGCAGTGTATGTTGTCTATGTGGATTTTAGTAAGGCATTTGACAAGGTCCCGCAGGGAGGGCGGTCAAGAAGATACAGTCACTCAGCATTCAGGATGAAGTAGTAAATTGGATTAAACATTGGCTTTGTGGGAGAAGCCAGAGACTGGTAGCAGAGGGTTGGTGCTGGATCCATTGTTGCTTGCCATCTATATCAATGGTCTGGATAATAATTTGGTTAACTGGATCAGCAAATTTGTGGATGACACCAAGATTAGGGGTGCAGTGGACAGTGAGGAAGTCTATGATGGCTTGCAGAGGGATCTGCATCAGCTGAAAAAGTGGACAGAAAAATGGCAACACACACAAAATGCTGGTGGAACGCAGCAGGCCAGGCAGCATCTATAGGGAGAAGCACAGTCGACGTTTCAGGCTGAGACCCTTCGTCAGGACTAACTGAAAGGAAAAATAGTAAGAGATTTGAAAGTAGGAGGGGGAGAGGAAAATGCGAAATGATTGGAGAAGTCTGGAGGGGGTGGGGTGAAGCTGAGAGCCAGAAAAGTGATTGGCAAAAGGAATACAGAGCTAGAGAAGGGAAAGGATCATGGGACGGGAGGCCTACGGAGAAAGAAAGGGGGAGGGAGGAGCACCAGAGGGAGGTGTAGAACAGGCAGAGTGATGGGCAGAGAGAGAAAGGAAAAAAAGGGAGGGGGAAAAATATATCAGGGATGGGGTAAGAAGGGGAGGAGGGGCATTAACGGAAGTTAGAGAAGTCAACGTTCATGCCATCAGGTTGGAGGCTACCCAGCCGGTATATAAGGTGTTGTTCCTCCAACCTGAGTGTGGCTTCATCTTGACAGTAGAGGAGGCCATGGAGTAGAGGAGTAGAGGAGAAAAATGGCAGATGGAATTTAATGCAGGTGAGTGTGAGGTTTTAAGACTACAGTAGGACCAACCAGGGTAGGTCTTACACAGTGGATGGTTGGAGTATAGTGGAACAAAGGGGCCTGGGAATGCAGGTACATAATTCATTGAAAGTTGTGGCACAGTAGATGGGATCATAAAGAAAGCTTTTGGCACTTTGGCCTTCATAAATTAATGTATGGAGTAGCGAAGATGGATAGTATGTTGAAGTTGTATAAGATATTGGTGAAGCCTTACTTGGAGTATAACCATATAACAATTACAGCACGGAAACAGGCCATCTCGGCCCTTCTAGTCCGTGCCAAACACGTACTCTCACCTTGTCCCACCGACTTGCACTTAGCCCATAACCCTCCATTCCTTTCCTGTCGATATACCTATCCAATTTTACTTTAAATGACAATATTGAACCTGCCTGTACCACTTCTACTGGAAGCTCGTTCCACACAGCTACCACTCTCTGAGTAAAGAAGTTCCTCCTTGTGTTACCCCTAAAATTTTGCCCACTAACTCTCAACTCATGTCCTCTGGTTTGAATCTCCCCTACTCTCAATGGAAAAAGCCTATCCACATCAACTCTATTTATCCCCCTGATAATTTTAAATACCTCTATCAAGTCGCCCCTCAACCTTCTATGCTCCAAAGAATAAAGACCTAACTTGTTCAATAATTGTTGTATTGTGTGCAGTTTTGACCACCCACCTATAAGAAAGATGTAAACAAGGTTGAAAAAGTGCAGACAACATTTACAAGTATGTTTGCTGAGTCTGGGAGACCTGGGTTATAAGGAAAGGCTGAATAGGTTTGATTCTTTGGAACATAGAAGATTCAGAGGAAATTTGATAATGGTGTACAAAATAATGAGGGGTTTAGATAGGGTAAATGCAAGGATGCTTTTTCCACTGAGGTTGTGTGGGACTACAACCAGAGGTCATGGCTTAATGGTGAGAGGTGGGATATTTAAGGGGAACATGAGGTGAAAATTCTTCACTCAGAGGGTCATGAGAGTGTGGAATGAGCTGCCAGCACAAGTGGTCCATGCAAGCTCAGTTTCAACGTTTAAGCGAAGTTTGGATAGGTACATGGATAGTAGGGATACAGAGGGTTATGGTCCTGGTGCAGGTCAATGGGAGTAAGCAGCTTAAATGGTTTCGGCATGGACTAGATGGGCCAATGAGCCTGTTTCAGTGCTGTGCTTCTCCATGATTCTATGAGAATGAGTGTCATTGGAGCTCATGGGAGGCAAATACTTAAATTGTAAGGGTCCGGTCAGTTATTTAAAAATGTTCTTATCTCCAGGTAAGGTGCTGGAGGATTGGACAATTGCTGTTCTGTTGTTCATGAAAGTCTCTAAGAGTAAATTGCGAAATGGTAGGCCAGTGAGCCTGATGTCAGTTGTGGATAAATGATCGGAAGGTATTCTAGGGGATAGAATAACTATGTCCTAAAATCAGGGATAGGATAAGAATCTGAAGAGAGGAACCGATTAGGGATAGTTAGTATGGTTTTGAGCATGGTAAGTCATTATCAAACAATGTTAAAGAGTTTTTCAAAAAAGTTACCAGGAACATTCATAGGGGAAAGGCAGTGGACGTTGTCCACATGGACCTTAGCAAGGCCTTTGACAAAAGTCCTACACAGAAGTCTGGTCCAGAAGGTGGTTCAGTTGCTTGGCATTCAGGATAAAGTAGTAAAACGAATTAAATGTTAGCTTCGCAGGAGAAACCAGAGAGTGGTAGAATGGCTGTCTCTCTGACTGGAGGCCTGTGTCTAGTGGTGTGCTGCAAGTTCAGTGCTGGGTGCACTATTGTTTGTCATCTACATTCAAAGTTTGGATGATAGTATGGTCCACTGGATCAGCAAATCTGCTGTTGATATCAGGACTGCAGTCAAAATGGACAGCAAGGAAGAGGGATCTAAACCACATGGAAAAATGGACTGAAAAATGGGAGATGGAATTTCATGCAGACAAACGTGAGGGACTGTACTTTCAGAGGACTAAAGAGTGTAGGATTTACACAAAGAACAGTAGGACACAGAAGAGCGTGCTAGAACAAAGGGAGCTGAGACTACAGATCCAGAATTCCTTAAAAGTGGCATCACAGGTAGATAAGATTATAAAGCGAGCTTTAGCCACATTGACCTTCATAAATCAAAGTACTTCGTACATGAGTTGGAATGTTATGTTGAAGATGTACAAGGTGGTGATGATACGGAGTTTGAGTGTTGTGTGAGATCCTGGTCACCTACCTAACGTAAAGGTATCAATAAGTTCAAAAGAATACAGAGACTACTTGTAAGGATGTTGCTGGCACGTGAGGACCTGAGTCATAGGGAAAGGTTGAAAAGATGAGAGAATGAAGGGAGATATGATAGATGTATGCAGAATAATGAGGGGTATAGCTAGGAAAAATGCAAACAGGCTTTTTCCACTGAGGTTGTGAAATATTTAAAGGGAACTAAGCTCAGAAGGTGGTGCGAGTGTGGAACGAGCTCCGAGCAGAACTGGTAGGTGCTGGTTTGATTGCAATATTTAAGAGAAGTCTGGATAAATAATAGATGGGAGTGGCATAGAAGGCTATGGTGCAGGCACAGGTCAATGAGATTAGGCAGAATAACAATTAGGCACTGATAAGATGGACTGATGGGCCTGTTTCTGGAAAAGGAGAGCCTACACCACAAAGTAACTCAATTTTAAATAATTGAGGATATCATTTTAAAGTGAGAGGTACAAAGCTTGAAGAAGACACACAAAAAATGGTGGGGAATGGAAGGAAAAGGACCACATGCAGACAGGTGGATTAGTTTAAATTGGTATCATGACTGTCAGAGACATTGTGGATCGAAGGGTCCTTTATTATGTTATGTTCTAACTGATTGCTCCAAAGACACAATCTGATAGTCCAGTGAGGGAATCCGAAATTTAAAAATTCAAAGTACCATGTTACAGGATGAAAAACTAAACAAGGGGGAGAAAAGTCATTAAGTACGTACTTGGTCAATATTTGTAAAAGCAAATATTTGCTACATTTTTTCCCTCCACAGTCCTAGACTGATTGCCATGTGTGAAGGAAAACCTACTGACGTCACTCTTAATTTTGCCTTTTGGACTTGTTTGTTTTACATTACTGTTATGCAGGGTGATCAGAGTGCTGGACAACTTCTAACACAGCAACTATTGAGTTTTATTTTTATATTGTTTAGGGGGGGGGGTAGATCTTCAAGTCCAGTTATAATGAAGCTGTATTATTGGGTGAATGGGCTGGCTGTCAGCTCAGCCTGCCCAGACTAGACCTGAAATGGCAGATCTGACTTAAGTGCTGCCAATGTGCACTGTTTATATTTGCTGTTGGCAGCAAATTTGGTCTGAAGCTGCGAGTGGAAACCATTCTCCAGGAAGCTTTTGCTGTCCTTATATGCAAGTGCCATTTAATTGGCAGGGTTACTGGGTGTCACTGCCTTTGTTTGTGGGGACAATCCCATAGTACGAACATGTGTACTGATCTCACTGCTTTATAATTGGGCAGAAACTAGTGCAACAAACTACCATTGGATATTTGTTATACTGGCTCATTGTCCTGGATAGAACTATGCGATAATAGGAGGTAATGTACTGTAGAATCTCCCAGACAATAATTTGACTGTGAGAAAAGCAATCAGATCTCATCTGAAGGGCCCAAACACTCCAAAGGGGAAAAATGGCCTTTGTTTAAATGTCTTTCTACTGTTAATCCAATAATGGATTAGGTCAGCATGTGTAAAAAGCAAAACTTAAAGAGTAGTGACTTCAAGCTAAACTATCCCTGCAGACTAAGGATTTGTCTTCTCATTTTGGAATATCCAATCAATGATTTGGCGTTTGAGAAAGCACTCCTTTTAAAGTGTTCACCAATCAGACCAGCTACTATTCTGTTGAAGCTCTCAATTACATACTATGTTCCTGGGAATGAACGAAGCGTTTTACCCATGCTCCTGTTGATTGTTTCAAAATTTGTCAGGCTGAGCCTCCTTGTATACAATTGCACTTAAAGTCACAGAGAAATAAAATTACTTTAAGTCTCCATCTAAAACTTGAATGGAAATAGAAATGTCACTGTTTCTATCTCGAGCTCAGCGCAGCTAATTCTAAATCTTGAGTTGGGTAGGGAAAGCGGAAATAAAAAAAAACACATTCCCAACAGGAGCAAATTCATTACATTGTGAGCTGGAGATATTTTTGTGTTGTTACAGTTTGAAATTTTTTCTCATACAAAATGGTAGTACTTGTTATTTACTTTCATGAAATGGTTTCTATTTACACCTATTCAGTTAATCCTACCAAAAACTACAGTAGTATGATTAGCAGACATTTTTAACCTTTCCCTGCTTCAATCTGTGGCTCCAACCTGCTTTAAGATGACCCCTATCATCCTGGATAAAGAAAAACAAGAAAACCTGCCTTAACAACTACTGCCCAGTAGCTCTGTCATCCACATCATGAAGTGCTTTGGGAGGCTGGTGACTCCACCCTTCCATGCAAACTTGATCCACTGCAATTTGTCTACTGCTGGAACAGGTCTACAGCAAATGCTCCATGGTCCTATGCTCACCCCTAGTGCATCTGGACATTAAAGACACTTATGCCCAACCACTAGTTATTGACTACTGTTGCACCTTTGAAATTTTCTTTCCAAGCCAACTCATCACGAACTCCAGACCCTGCAACTAGATCCTTGACTTCTTGACCAACAGACCACAATCAATAGGATAGGCAAAAATACCACCACCATGGTCATTATAAAACATTGATGTGTCCTCAGCCTGCTGTCCTACTACTCCCTGTACACTCATAACTGCACAGTCAGATTCTGCTCCAACTCCATTTACATGTTCACAGATGATACCACCATCATGGGCCATATCTCAAAAGATAACGAGTTAAAGTACAGAAAAGATATAGAGAGCTCAGTGACATGGTGTCGTGACAACAACTATAGAAAGCATCTTATCTGGATGCCTAACAGCTTGGTACGGGAATTGCTCTGCTTGTTGCAGCAACAAAATGCAGAAGGTTATGGACTCAGCACGTCGTGGACAGAGCCGCTCCACTATGCACTCTATCTATATTTCTCGTTGCCTCAGAGAAACAGCCAGCATAATCAAAGACTGTGTCCACCCTGGGCTTCATCTCTTTTTCCCTCTTCCATTGAGTGAAAGAGGCAAAAGACAGAAAACATGAACTAACAAGCACAAGGCAATACTCACAAGCACAAAGACAGCTTTCACCCACTAAATAAAATGACTAAATGGTTTTCTAGTATAATAAGATGGACTCTTGGCATCACCGTCCAGCACTAATCTTACCCTGTCACAGTTACATTTTATTCTGCATTGTTACTGTTTCTGATTCAATGCATTGTGTAATGATCTAATCAGTATGAATAATATGTACTCAGACAAGTTCTTCACTGCATCTTGGTACATGTGACTGTAATAAACCAATTCTAATAGTGATTTGCTCATTCCTAATATCAGTATACACCAATTAGAAGAAAGCATCACAAATATGTAAGTAGGTACACAGCACTTTAAAGCTCTTCCAAATCATGCAATAAAAACAAAAAAGGAATACCAAGTTTGTCTTTCCAAGTTTTTACACGAGGAAAGCCAAGGGCATCCGGCAGGCAAATTGGAAAGTATGAGAATATGGATGCTGAGTGATGATAGAATTGGATACTCTGATGTGTTCCTTAGGTAAATGATCACCAACATATGATAAAGTGAGAAAGTGCATTCTTGGAATCAAAGTCCACCATGTTCTCGGAAAACTGGGAGTGATACGGTTGACTATAAAATCAAACTTAGATCATTGTGGGAAAATGAGCGACAATCAAACCCACATTTAGTGTCAACCAATCCTTCCCTTACATCTTCGCGCAACTTTATTTCAAGAGGGTTATGTGTCAGAGCTGCAATGGTCAAAGTAGATTATATACAAAATCAGATCAGTGCTAACATCCTGGGAACTGAAGGAAATCTACCAACTTTCAACTCTTTAATGAGCACACAATGTAGATATATGACTGACAACTTGAAAATAATCATCTTTAGGCAATGGTGGCTACTTCAGGTATAGAATGGTTGGACTACTGAATTGTTTTCAATGCCAATATAGATTATTATGCTGCAATGTTAATACTTCTTGGGGTTTTTTCTCTTCCATTTCCCTTTCAACATTAATATGAATTATTAAGCTACAGTCTTTATATTTTTGGGAACATTTTTCTCTCTGTCTCCCCCATCTCTTCAAATTTGTTTTCATGGAGCTCTAATCTATGGAATTTCATCCTCCAAGTAGTCTTCCTCATTTGTAGCTCTTGACTTGCATGATATTCTCAGAAACTCTTTCTGCTCTCACTTATGTTCAATACATTACTTTGCGCTCAGTTTGCTACTTACTTAAATAAAACACACTGGTATGGTATGTTGTTGCGTGAATGAAATCACCGAAGAAAAGTAGTGGTAGCTATGAAGCAGCCTCTTTATTTGACAAAACAAGATACAGCAGATATCATAATAACATGCTTTCAGTGAAAAGATCTGGCTGGCCCAATGCTACCTGACATTTATGTGTTAAACATTAAAGGTCAATTCCATACTTACAATGCATCCACAATACTTTCTTCGAAACTACACACAAACTTAATATCTTCCAATTCCCACCCACATCACAGACATCTAAATGAATTATAATGAGCATAGTCTGGCCTGTGATTCAAGGCTTTTAAGAACCTAAAGTTCAGACCTGCATTTTAAATTAAATCTACAATCCATATTCAGATTTGAAGACTGGCGGCTGAAGTTATTTTTTAGACGCGCTAAAGCGAAAAATTGCTCTAACATGGAATATCACTCCAGAATTAGCTCTAACTTGAGCTTTCCTACAATTGCTCAAAATCAATCATTTCGTTAAATCACCTTACTAAAATAGCATTCTTCCTGATTGGTAAGCCAACAAAATGGCTTGTAATGCAAGTGGAGCCACAGACTCCATCCCCAATGTATACTACACTGACAGAAATCAAGAAACCAATGCAAAACAGACCAAACTCATCAAATCAAATTCAGTAGTCTAATAATTATTTTCTTTTGTAGTTATGGCTGGACTTATAATTTTTTAACTAGATTAATAATGAAAATCTGTAATGTAATGATCTTCCCAGTAAAATAACTGAAAATATACACTATGTATATAGTTTTTTGCTCTGATCTTGCTTACTTTTATTGGGGTAAGGTCCAGAGATCCCCTCTGCATCCCAAACATTGCTCAAATTGCCCTTATCAATAACAAAACTAGATGACAATTTCCAAGATATTGATTTCTCTATCTTATATGCACAGGCCTGTACCTTTGTGCATATATAATTGTTACACTCTATTGTTACCTCTCTACTTATGAGATGAGTTAGGCCGTTTCCTAATTTCAGGTCCACAATGGGCAGGGTACAAGAAATGCACTAAATTTAGAAAAGTATTAGGTCAGGAAAAGGTTGATGTGTTATATAGAACATTCAATATCACATCTTCCACATCATAAAGACAACTTATTTATTTAGTTACCATGTTGCATAATTTACTTTTGTTCCCAGAAATCCACAAATGCTGCTTCAAAAATTATTTTTAATCATTCACGAGAATTTAAACAGGATGAAAGAGAAGTTTGTTTAAAAGTAAAAATTACAGAGACTGTCTCCACCCACTAAAAACTTGAATAAACATTTCCTGCCTTCTAATTAGGGCTGTACAATATCTGAGTCTTATAAAATGGTGGAATGAAAGCCTGAGATGGAATGATAATGGAAGATTTATACAATTTATCTGGCCTTACCATTTTCCTTTTAGTTGTATTACATGAAGTGAATGCATGAAGAGTCTAATGTGTGATTTATTGTATTTGACAATAAATCGTGAAAATAAATTCAACTGTTAGTTTGTTTCACTCAGTGAACACAAAGACTGAACAAAATGGGAATAGTGTTCAGTAATAAAGCTGGCTTATTAGCAAGAAAAAATATCTATGAATCACTTTGTGAAAGAAAAATCCCAAATCATGTACTGTTGCTTTGGATTCCTTGAGCTTCATACCTGTCACAGAGTTAACCAGTGTTGTTCTGTAATTGTTATTAAGAAATAATCTTTAGCCTGGTGATCGTACCTTCAGTTATACATGTCTCACAGAGGGATGTGTCCTGGTGTGTGTATATCACAGACCTAGCTGAGATTAACGAATCCATAATTTGTCCTTACGTTACATAGTACTAAATATCAATATTTCAATGCAAAGTTTTCTGTTTCTGATCATCATAGAAACCAAAAAGGTACATGCTAACACCAACAGTCAATATCATAACTCCAGAAAATTTTCACCACTTCTGTTCATTTATTTCCTTTTGCATTGACCTGTGTGAGAAGATATGCTGCTAAAGTTACCACACCCAAACAGGGCAATTGTGGGGCGACATCACAAATTGTACAAATGGACCTCATTCACTGTGTAAACATGTACAAAATATGTTCGGAGTAAGAAATTAAATACTTGTATTGAAAAAGTGCCTTGGGTAATTTTAAGATTTTCCAACAAATAGTAGGGAATATCAGCTGGAGAGAGGAGTATCTGAAACCCTTATGATTTGGTCAAAGTACAGGGACGTGGTATTGGGGAAGCTGATGTACAACTTCATTGGGAGGTAAGGTGGGAATGTGAGTAGAGAGTTGGTGTTAGAAAGTGATGGCAAAGTTAATACCTACATAAATAGGCATCCATTAGTCTTGAGAGACCATAGATTTGCGCCTTGGAAAGTTTCCAGGGTGCAGGCCTAAGCAGCATTGTATCAGAGACTGGCAGTAGCCCATGCTGTATGTCTCCCCTCTCCACACCACCTATGTTGTCCAAGGGAAGGACAAGGGCAGCTTGACACCGGTGTCACAGAGCAATGTGCGGATAAGTGCCTTGCTCAAGGTCACAACACACTGCCTTAGCTGAGGCTTGAACTAGTGACCCTCAGATCACTAGACCAATGCCTTAACCACTTGGGCACGCACCAACCTTAAAGCTAAGAACCTTGTTATACTGGGTCGAATGAAGCAGTTCCCCATGAAGTATCACCAAAGTATCATGAAGTATTTTGTTGCTGGAGCATGCATATTTGGTAGTCTCCGCGAGCAAGCATGACACCAGCAGTAATTCCTCAACAAAAGTTTAACTCAACAAAGTTTGCAATGAAATTCTATTATGTGTGCACTGTCAAACACGTTTGAATCTCTTTGGTAATGAATGTAATACAATATATAATATACTAGTTTGAAGTTGCCCAAGAGTTTTCGAAACAATAGCTGTTGGTCAGTTTGTTAACAGCCGAGCCACCAATTAATTTTAGTTTGAGATCAAGCTCTATTTTTGGATAATGATGTAATTTATTTAATATTTCAGTAATATTTGAGTAATATTGTAAATACATTATTTGATTAAACTTTCATTGTTTATATAATTCATAATAGAATATATGTAAGAAGTATGTGAATGTTTATAATATATACATCATTACACTACAGCATCCCGTATGAGCATTTCACAATAAAACAGAACAACTCAGTAGACAGTATTCCTGCCTTCTGAGTTTCTGGAGTTAGAAACCATAACAGTGGCAAAGAGGAGGTTTCAAAACAAATCCAAGATGGCTACCTACTTGTTGAAACATTGCATGTTCTTCTTTGGAAGGAGAGGGAAACGTTCAAGTAAAAAAGAAAGCACAGCACAAGTCTCTTCGGAAGGGGAGAAAGACAGCCGAGTTAAAAAAAAAGGAGGAAAACAGACAAAATTTACAAGCAGTGAATGTGGCCATGGGTCCATCTACACTGAATTTCAGTTGATAATAATCATTAATAAATAAAAAGCATAAAATGGCTGGATACATCAGAAAGATAGATGCAATCAATGGAACAACAGAAAACTGGATTATGTATTTTGTTCAGTTTTTGAGCATTAAAGCAAATGGAATCGCTGATAAGGAATGAGTGCCAGTGTTGCTGAGGGAAAGCACAGAGTTTACTCAAACGTTTAACTGCTCCAACCTAACCAGCCAACATGAGCTTTGCTGATATTGTGAAAGTAATGCAGGAACGTTCAGCACCAAAATCATTGCTGATCACGGAACGCTTCAGGATTCAGGAGCGGAATCAGAAGGAAGGGTATTCATTGAATTGAAGAAATTGTCCAATCATTGTCAGTTCAGAGAGATCATTGTTCATGGAATCTTAAAAGAAGGCATTCAAAAATGGCTCCTAACTGAAGCAGAACTCACATTTAAAAGAACAGTTGAAATGCCTGTTTGACTGGAAACAGTAGCCACAGACACAATTCAGTTGCAGTCAGGAATAAAAGTGAGCATGAATAAAATTGTAATGCCTAAGCAGAAACATGACTGTCCAAACAAATTTTGTTACTGTGTAGCAAGAGTTCACATACACCAGACCATTGTAGGTGTAAGTGTGAAACTTGTAGAAAATGCACCAAGGTAGGACACATACAAAGGGCATGTTGGGCAGACAAAAATAAATGGACTGAACAGGGAAGAGAAAAAGATAAAATGCCAGGTTGCAGTTTCAAAAAGAGCACTAATTGTTGAAAAATCTGAAAATGATGAGTGTCATACAGGACTGAGTAGCCTTGCGATCTAACATGTGAAAAGTAACAATAGACAAGGAACACACACAAAAAGCTGGAGGACCTCAGCAGGTCAGGCACCATCTATGGAAAAGAGTAAACAGTCGAAGTTTTGTGCCAATACCCTTCAGCAGGATTGGAACTGAAGGGGGAAAGATCCAGAATAAGAAGGTGGGGGAGGGGAGTTAGGAGTACAAGGGGGCAGGTGATAGGTGAAACCGAAGAGAGGGAGGAGGTTAAGCAAAGAACTAGGAAGCTGTGGCCTATTTTATCACGTGCCTCCAAGTACCCTGAAACCAAATCCTTAACAGTTGATTCCAATATCTTCCCAACCACTGAGGTCAGACTAACTGACCTATAATTTGCTTTCTTCTGCCTCCTTGCCTTCTTGGAGTGACATTTTCAATTTTCCTGTCTCAGAAACCATTTGAAAATCTAGTGATTCTTGAAAGATCATTACTAATGCTTCCACTATCTCTTCAGGCACCTCTTTAAGAATCCTGATCTAGATGACTTATCTACCTTCAGAAATCAGTTTTCCAAAAATCTTCTTGCTAGTAATGAGGGTTCCTCAATCAAGGAGATTCAATACTTCACTCTTGGACAAGCAGGACTGGCGAGGAACTACAGAAATGATCAAAAGTGGGTACTTAGAAAGATTAAGGTCTGAACAGTGAAGATTGCTTGAGGTGTCATCTGGAGCCGACACGTTGATCAGCTGAGGAGAGCAGAGTTAATTATAAGAGAAGAAAGGTGTCCAAAACTGTAAAAACCATTTCCTGCAGTCCCAGACTCAACTCCTACGACCACCACAAAGGCAGTCCCAGAATCTAAAAATGTTTTACAGCCACAAAATGCAGCCAGCAGGGTAAGCACCAGTGCATTAGGGATGTAAAATCAAAAAGGGTAGCAAATACAGTCCTCAGAGTATTTTATCTCAATGCATGGAGTATTAGAAATAAGGTGGATGATCTTGTCGCACTATTACAGATTGTCAGGTATGATGCTATGACCATCACTGAATCGTGGCTGAAGGATGGTTGTAGTTGGGAGCTGAACATTCAAGGTTACTTGTTATATCGGAGGGATGGGAAGGTTGGAAGAGTGGGTGGTGTGGCCCTGCTGGTAAAGAATTGTTTCAGATCAGTAGAAAGACATGACATAGGATTGGAAGATGTTGAATCCTTATGGGTTAAGAAACTGCAAGGGTAAAAGGACCCTGATGTCCTCCCAGCAGGAGCTAGGATATGGACCACAAATTACAATAGAAAATGTTATTATAGCCATGGGAGATTTTAACATGCAAATCGACTGGGAAAATCAGGTTGGTATTGGATCTCAAGAGAATGAGTTTGTTGAATGCCTAAGAGATGGTTTTTTAGAGCAGTTTGTCATTGAGCCTACTTGGGGATCAACTATACTGGATTGGGTGTTATTTAATGAACTGGAGGTGGTGAGGGAGCTGAAGGTAAAAGAACCCGAAGGAGGTAGTGATCACAATCTGATTGAGTTTAACTTGAAATTTTATAAGGAGACAGTAAGGTCTGATGTAGCAGTATTTCAGCAGAGTAAAGGAAATTACAGTGGTATGACGGGAGTTGCCCAAAGTAAATTGGAAGGAGATGCTGGCAGGGATGACAGCAGAGAGGCAATGGTGTGAGTTTCTGGGAAAAATGAACAAGGTGTAGGATGGATGTTTTTCAAAAACAAGGAAACACTTAAATGGCCAAATAGTACAACTGTGGCTGACAAGCGCAGTCAAAGCTAATGTAAAAGCAAATGAGAGGGCAGAAAGCAAAGCAAAAATTAGTGGGAGGATAGAGGGATTGGGAAGCTTTTAAAAACGTACTGAGAGAAACTAAAATAATCATTAGGATGGAAAAGATGAAATATGAAAGCAAGCAAGCACACAATATCAAAGTGGTTAGTAAAAGTTTTTTTCAAGTATAAAATAAAAGAGAGATGAGAGTGGATAGGACCACTAGAAAATGAGGCTGGAGAAATAATAACTGGGAATAAGGAGATAGGAGATGAAATAAATGAGTATTTTGCATCAGTCTTCACTGTGGAAGACCTGAGCAATGTGTCAGACGTTGAAGGGTGTGAAGGAAGAGAAGTGAGTGCAGTTACTATTACAAGGAGAAGGTGCTCAAAAAGCTGAAAAACCTATGGGTACAGAAGTCACCTGGACCAGGTGAACTGCACCCTCAAGTTCTGAAAGAGGTAGGGGTAGAGACTGTGGAGCCATTGATAATGATCTTTCAAAAATCATTAGAATCTGGCATGGTGCCAGAGGACTGGAAAATTACAAATGTCACTCCACTCTTTAAAAAAAAATGAGGGAGGCTATAGGAAATGATAGGAAATTATAGACCAGTTAGCCTGACCTCAGTGGTTGGAAAAACGTTGGAGTCATTGTTAAGGGTGAGGTTATGGAGTACTTGCTGACACAGGACAAGAAAGCACAAAGTCAGCATGGTTTCCTTAAGGGAAAATCTTGCCTGATGAACCTGTTGGAATTCTTTGAGGAGATTACACGTAAGATAGATAAGTGGATGTTATATATTAGGACTTTCAGAAGGCCTTTGATAAGGTGCTACATGTGAAGCTGCCTACGAAGTTAAGAGCCTATGGTATTACAGGAAAGTTACTAACATGGTTGGAGCATAGGCTGATTGGTAGGAGGCAGCAAGTGGGAATAAAGGGATCCTTTTCTGCTTGGCTGCGAATGACTAGTGGTGTTCTGCAGGGGTCAGTGTTGGGACCGTTTCTTTATTATGCTGTGTGTCAATGATTAGGATGATGGAATAGATGGCTTTGTTGCCAATTTTACAGATAATACAAAGATTGGTGGAGGGGCTGGTAGTTTTGAGGAAACAGATAGGCTGAAGAAAGACCTACACAGATTAGGAGAATGGACAAGGAAGTGGCAAATGAAATACAATGTTGGAAAATGCATGGCAATGCACTTTGGTAGTAGAAATAAATGTGCAAACTATTTTCTAGATGGGAGAAAATCCAAAAATCTGAGATGCAAAGGGATTTGGGAATCCTTGAGCAGAACACCCTAAAGGTTAATTTTTTAGCTTGAGTTGGTGGTGAAGACGACAAACAGAATGTTAGCATTCATTTCAAGAGGTTGAGTACACAAGAGCAGGGATGTGATGCTGAGGCTTTATAAGACACTGGCAAGGCCTCACCTTGAGTATTAAGATCAGTTTTAGGCTCCTCGTCTAAGAAAAGATGTGCTGGCATTGAAGAAGGTTCAGAAGATGTTCACAATTATGATTCTGGAAATGTAAGTGTTATTGTACAAAGAATGTTTGACGGATCTGGATCTGTACTTGCTGGAATTTCGTAGAATGGGGGGAAACTCATTGAAACCTTTTGAATGTTGAAAGGCCTGGACAGAGTAGATGTGGAAAGAATGTTTCCCATGGTGGGGAGAGTCTAGGACAAGAGAGCACAGCCTCAGGATAGAGGGGCGTCCATTTTAAACAGAGATACAGAGAAATTTCTTTAGCCAAACGCTGGTGAATTTGTGGAATTTGTTGCTACAAGCAGCTATGGAGGTCAGATCGTTGGTTGTATTTAATGTAGAGATTAATAGGTTTTTGATTGGACACAGCATCAGAGGTTACCAGGAGAAGGCCAGGGAGTGGGGCTGAGGAGGGGAGAAAGGATCAGCCGTGATTGAATGGCAGAGCAGAGTCGATGGGCCAAAGGAAACAAGTTTAAGCCCATGAGTGAATTTCAGGTTTCATCAAACAGCCATAAATTTATTTTCTGAAATTGTTGGGTAAAATCTGAAGACTACTGCTTAATAACTAGCAGGTAACTAGATATTAACTTCATACCTGTTTGATCAGCTAACTCTGTATATAGAGAAGGCTATATCATTAAAAACACATTGATCTGTTACCAAAAAAATTCACATTCCACACACCAATATTGTTTCATTCTTAAGCAAAGGGGCAAGAGATTTGGAAAAGTGAGTTTTTTTTTCATCCAGCCCATGGTGAGTACCTGGAGTGCAATACTTGAGAGAATAGTAGAACCAGAATCACTCTCAGGATTTCTCTAGATGGGCTGTTGAATCACTTTGGTATAAAAGGCTAAGGGGCAAGTGCTGGGAAGATGGGATTAATAAGGATTATTCCCACTCATTGGCATGGACAAAAAGGAAACAGAATGGTGTATCTCCATGGTACGTGACTGTATGACCAAGCCTTGATCTGGTACTTCCTTTCATAAAGAAAGGAAATACTAACAAGTGAGTCATGTTTTTAGAAATATGTATTTAGTAGTAACATCCAAAGGTTAGGGCAGGTTAACAAAATGTCCTTTTATTGAAGGAAAGATTGCTTGGCATGTACAGGGCAAGGGAACATGGTTGTAGCCGATCCAGCAATTACTTTTTGGTGAACAAATTCTCAGTTTGAGTATTAAGAATTTGTAAATTCCGCAATGCCCAGACAAATATTTTGTATCTGATTTGATCACAGGTGAGGTTTCAACAGACTAGCAAAAAATTCCTCCATTTAAGAAGGGCGGTAGAGACCAGGAAATTATAGGTTGATGAGTCTTACACCAGTGGTGTGAAATTACTGGAAAAGAGCCTCTGGGATAGGATCTTCTTGCATCAGGAAAAACATAAACTTATAAGTGATCATCAGCATGGCTCTGTTCAGAGGAATGTCATGTCTTACAACTCAACTGTGTGTTGTGAGAAAGCAAGGAAGATGTGATGAAGGTAGGGCACTGGATGTTGCGTACATGGACTTTGGTAAACCTTCTAACAAGGTTTCTCATGGTGGGCTGATACAAAAGATTAAGGCATTTGGAATCCGTTGAGACTTGGCAAATTGGAGCTTCTCATTTTAGCTTATACTCCTTCCCTTCAACCCAACTTCTTGTTTTGGCTTTCCCCCTTACTTTCCAGTCCTGATGTAGGATTTCTGCCCAAAATGTCGACAGTTTATTTATTTCCATAGCTGCTGTCTGACCCGATGAGTCCTTCCAGCATTTTCAACATCTGCAAAATCTAAGAAGGCATGGGATTCAAGGGGACCTTGCTGTGTGGATCCAGAAATGGCTTGCCCACAGAAGGCAAAGAGTGGTTGTAGATGGATCATATCCTGCATGGAGGTTGGAGACCAGTGGAGTGCCTCAGGGATCTGTTCTGGATAGAGTAGGGATGTAGGGAAAGAGTAGGGTCACAGTACAGTACCAAAGAGTAGGGATCCTACTCTTCATGATTTTTATAAATGACCTCGATGAGGTTATTTAAATGACCTAGATGAAGGGATGGGTTAGTAAGTTTGCTGATGACACAAAGGGTGGGGGTATTGTGGATAGTGTGGAGGGCTGTAAGAAGTTACAGCAGGACATTGATAAGATGCAAAACTGGGCTGAGAAGTGGCAGATGGAGTTCAACCCAGGTAAGTGTGAGATGGTTCATTTTGGTAGGTCAAATATGATGGCAGAATATAGTATTAATGGTAAGACTCTTGGCAGTGTGGAGGATCAGAGGGATCTTGGGGTCCGAATCCATAGGACGCTCAAAGCAGCTTCACAGGTTGACTCTGTGGTTAAGAAGGCGTATGTTGTATTGGCCTTCGTTAATCGTGGAATTGAATTTAGGAGCCGAGAGGTAATGCTGCACAGATGTAGGACCCTGGTTAGACCCCACTTGGAGTACTGTGCTCAGTTCTGGTCGCCTCACTACAGGAAGGATGTGGAAGCCATAGAAAGGGTGCAGAGGAGATTTACAAGGATGTTGCCTGAACTGGGGAGCATGCCTTATGAGAATAGGTTGAGTGAACTCGGCCTTTTCTCCTTGGAGCAACGAAGGATGAGAGGTGACCTGATAGAGGTGTATAAGCTGATGTGAGGCATTGATCGTGTGGATAGTAAGAGGCTTTTTCCCAGGGCTGAAATGAAACAAGAGGACACAGATTTAAGGTGCAGGGGAGTAAGTACAGAGGAGATGTCTGAGGTAAGTTTTTTATGCAGACAGTGGTGCATGCATGGAATGGGCTGCCGGAAACGGTGGTGGAGGCGGATACTATAAGGCCTTTTAAGAGACATTTGGATAGGTACATGGAGCTTATAAAAATAGAGGGCTATAGGTAACTCTAGTAATTTCTAAGGTAGGGACATGTTCGGCACAAGTTTGTGGGCCAAAGGGCCTGTATTGTGCTGTAGGTTTTCTATGTTTCTATCTCTTGCATTTTTAATATAAGTAGATGGATAGGTAAAGATGGCGTAAGACATACGTACCTTTGCAGGTCGGGGCAATGAATATAAAAGTCAGGAATTCATTATGTAGCTGTATAAAATTTAGTTAGGTGCCATTTCATTTTTAGGTTGACCAGGATTTTGCCTGGATTATAATTTTACTTATATGGAGAGGCTGGATAAACCAGGATTGTTTAATCTGAGCATCAGAGCCTGAGGGATGATCTGGTAGTTGTTTCAAAAATTATGAGAGACAAAAGGGAGGGTAGATTTCTAGGAGTCTTTTTCTCAGAGTGGTAAGGGGGAATTGGTTTATTATTGTCACATACAATGAGCAACAGTGAAATATTTAGTTTTGTATACCATCAATGCAGATAATTTCAAAATGCAAGTATATTGTAGTAGTTCAAAGGCAAAAGCAGTAACAAAATGCTGAAAATAGTGTTACAGAAAATGTAGTGTGGTTGACAAATAAAGTGCAAATGCAAGTTCCACAATGAAGTAGTTTGAGAGATCGAGAGTTTGCCCTTATCTTACAAGAGCTCCATCCAAGAAGCAAAAGTCGAATGCTAGAGGATATAGCTTCATGGTGAGAGGGGGAAAATTTCAAGGAGATTGTGAAGGCAAGTTTTCGTACGTAGAGAGTGGTAGGTACTGAGATTGCACTACCAGGGGATGTGGTAGGGTGTGGTACCAGGGGACACAATGGTAATGTTTAAATACTTATGCACATAAGTTGGCAGGGGATGGAGGGATATAGACCATGTTCAGACAGAGTTACTTTGGACTTGACATTATATTTGGAACAGGCATCATGGGCTGTAGGTCCTGTTCCTGTATGGCACTTACCTACATTCCAACACGGTGGTTTTCCAGAACCACAGTGTTGTACAGCTAGAGAGCAAAATCAACAGATTTTACTTTCCAAAGGAGAGTTATTACGTTAGATCTTATTCAACTAATTAACTCTGAATATCTTGGTGGTCACAGTAGGATGTGAATTTATCACTTGATCAGGTCTTTTGGTTTATGGACTGCTGAATAATTTAACCACGATCCTACTGCACAAGTACTTGTTTTCTGCCTGCTTGAGTCAAATTGGCATTCCTTGAGAAATCAGGCCTAATTAAGGCTGAGCAATTCAATATTATACCAGCTGGTGGAATTTACACACCCAACTATTTCAACGCTTGTATCCATTCTATTCTAAAAATGATGTAAAAAGGAAAGCAATCACTGACACTGCTTTTCACTTTTTCTTATCTGACAATTCAAATGGTGATTTTAAGCTGTCAGCTCATAGTCAAGTACTCACGCATACATAAACTTGCAAACTATAAATAACACAAGCAGTGTGGTATGACCCCCCTCCCCAACTGGCATGCAATAGGATAGTCAATCTATTTACTAAATCTGTATTTAGTCTATGTGTTCTATGAACTCTTAAGTTAATCAAACAATCAGTGCACCATTAATTAGTTCTCAGCAGCACAAGGCAAATTTGACTTGGATGTTTAGAAAAACATGTCCTCCCTGTGTGGAGCAAGATTTTCTCAGCAATCAGGAATTTTACTAAAATGCAGCAGGAAGCAATTATAAGTGCAGCACAGAATGTATTTTGTATGCCCTCAATTGGCTTCAGGAATGTTTATCACAATGCTTTCATACCATGCAAAAGTACAGTGACCTTGCCATGGCAGAAATTAAGATCATTCTTCTTTTCTCTTTTGAGATTTAGCTCTAATCTTATTGTTCCAAAGTACATGTTGTAGCGGTTGTCAAATTACTTTGATCTAGATAACACCACGAGCAGAAATGAGCATGAGCGAATGATGAATGACGCATTTGCTTGGATGGGACCATCGTTTAACTAATCTGGACAAGAACAATGTTATATTTTTGTGATTCTGGTGCCCTGACAAAATGCTGCTGTCCATCTGTCTTTTACATAAAAAAAAATGACTGGCAAATCCTTTATATCCAAGTAATCTCGCTACATAAAGCATACAAAGCTCTTGGCATTCTTCTCAAATTTTCATAAAAGCTCCTCAATGAAATGATAATATAACATTAAAATCTGGTACAACATCAATAATACATGTCTAATAGATTCAAGGCTTTGCACTCATAATTCCACTGAAGCATTTTGCATACAAATGTATTTCCTTAATCCAGTTTTACCCACTTCTTTCCTGAAGGCAATAATATTAATTAGCTGCCTACTTCATGTTACATTTCTTCGCAAGTTAAGCTATTTAACAGAATTTTTCTTTATTTCCTCATTATTGTGGAGTCTGTGCCTCGCTGATAAATCCCAGCATATATTGTCCAATCTTAGCTGACCCTGAGAAGGTAGGGGTAAGCTGCCTTGGAGTTATAGAGTAATGTGGGACGCAAACAGGACCTTCATCCCTACTTGTTCATGTCAACCATGGTGACCACCAGGCCCTTCCCATTTGTCCACATTTGGTTCATATCCCTCAAAAAAATCTCCTATCCATATACTTGTCCATATGTTTTCTAAATGCTATTCATGTACCAGCCTCAAATACCTCCTCTGCCAGTTCATTCCATTTACACACCACTGTCAACATGAAGTTGGCCCTCAAATCCCTTTTAACTTTTTTGCCACTCACCTTAAACCTCTAGTTTTTCGTACTTCTTCCCTTAGTAAAAGTCTCTGTGGATTCGCCCAACTCAGACAACTCATGATTTCACACACCTCCATAAAACCTATCGGGGGAAGTCTCCAGCACAGAGTCTGGTGCTGTGCCTTATAAGGGGGAGAAGAGGACTGAAGTTGTTATACGGGATTCCACAGTTAGAGGAGTAGACTCTGTGAATGCAGTAGAATGGTACGTTGCCTCCAAGTGCCAGGGTCAGATAGGTCTCAGATCAGGTCCACAGCATTCTAAAGGGGAGGGTGAACCAGCCAGAAGTGTTGATACATATTGACACCAATGACACAGGCCAGAAGAGGGTGGAGGTCCTGAAGAGAGAATTTAGGGAGCTAGGTAAAAAGCTGAAGAGCAGGACCTCCAGGGTAGTAATCTCTGGGTTGCTGTCTGTGTCACGTGCCAGTGCAGGGAAGGATAGGATGATTTGGCAGATGAATGCATTAATGAGGACCTGGTGCGGGGGGTGGGGGCAGGGTTTCAGATTTCTGGATCACGAAGATTTCTTCTGGGGAAGGTATGACCCGTACAAAAGGAATGGGTTCCACCTTAACCAGAGGGGGACCAATATCCTTGTGGGCAAGTATGCTAGAACTGTTGTGGAGGATTGAAACTAACTTGGCAAGGGGGTGGTAACTGGAGTGATAGGGCTGAGGATAGGGCAGTTGGTATACAAGCGTACACAGTATGCAGTCAGACTGTCAGGTAGGACAGACAGATGATAGGCAAAATTGCAGTCAGTGGGATGAGTTAAAGTGTAACGGGGGACAAAATAGAAAAGGGTAACAAATAAAGGACTGAAGGTGTTAAATTTGAATGCACATAGTATATGGAATTAAGGCAGATGATCTTGATGTGCAGTTAGAGATTGGCAGGTATGATGTGGACATCACTGAGTTACGGCTGAAAGAAAATCAGAGTTAGGAGCTTATATCTACAGATACACATTGTATCGAATGGACAGGCAGTTAGGCAGAGGGGATGGCGTGGCCCTGTTGGTAAAAAAATGAGATCAAGTCCTTAGAAGGGGGTGATATAAGACTGGAGCAAGTCAAGGATGTGGCGCTGAGGCCTTATAAGGCACTGGTGAGGCCTCACCTCGAGTATCGTCAACAGTTTTGGGCTCCTCATCTTGGAAAAGACGTGCTGCCATTGGAGAGGGTCTAGAGGAGGTTCACAAGGCTGATTCCAGGAATGAAAGGGTTATCATATGAAGAACGTTTGAGGGCTCTGGATCTCTACTCAGGAAATTCAGAAGGATGAGGGCAGAACTCATGGAACATTTTGAATGTTGAAAGGTCTAGACAGAGTAGATGTAGAAAGGATGATGAGAAAGTCTAGGACACGAGGGCACAGCCTCAGGTTAGAGGCTTGCCCTTTCAAAACGAAGGTGCTGAGAAATTTCTTTAGGCAAAGGGTGGTGAATTTGTGGAATTTGTTGCCTCATGGAGCTGTAGAGGCCAGGTCATTGGCTGTATTTAAGGCAGAGATTGATAGGTTCTTGATAGGACATGGTATCAAACGTTAAGGAGCGAAGGCTGGGAACTGGGGTTGAGGAGGAGAAGAAAAAACAATCAGCCATGATTAAATGGTGGAGCAGACTCGATGGGCCAGATGGCCTAACTCTGCTCCTATGTTTTATGGTATAAGTCACTGTGGGTAGAGCTAAGGAACTGCAAGAGTAAAAATCAGAATCAGGTTTATTATCACCGGCATGTGTCCTGCAATTTGTTAACTTAGCAGCAGCAGTTCAATGCAATACATAACATAGAAGAAGAAGGAAAAAAAACCCTGAAGTGAGTTATACACGGGCCTCTGAACAGAGGACTGGATATGAGCTACAAATCATAGCACCAGGAGATAGAAAATGCATGTCAAAAGGGGAATGTTGCGCTATTCATGGGGGATTTCAATATGCAGGTAGATTGGGAAAATCTGGTTGATGCTCATTTTGGATCCCAAGAGCCAGAATTTGTAGAATGCCTATGAGGTGACTTTTTAGATTAGCTTGTGGTTGATCCCACCTGGAGATCAGCTGTTCTACACTGGTTGTGTAATGAACTGGAATTGATTAGGGAACTTAGGAGACAGTGATCATAATATGACAGAATTTGCCTTGCAATTTGACATTGAGAAGCTGAAGTCCGTTGTATCAATAGTACACTGGAGTAAAGCGAATTACAGAGGCATGAGAGAGGAGCCAGCCAAAATTGATTGGAAGGGGACACTAGCAGGGATGACTGCAGAATAGCAATGTCTGGAGTTTCTAGGAGCAATTCAGAAGGAACAGGATAGATATACAACCTGTGCGTACATAATAAAAAACTTCATTTCCCACTGTGCATTGCAGGTGGTTCATCTGCAACCAGAAGTGACATTGGAGATCTGGTCACATCACTCATGTCGGGCTGAAGCCATTACTGTAAATTAAATATGTATTAGTGTTTTACCCACACCAGGTTTGTCTTTATTCAGAACAAAAATAAAATGGTGTCAGAGATCGATGTAAGGTCTAAGCACGGAGTGCACATGAATACCGTGCGCTACTGAGAAAGAGTCGCTGATTCCAATGGAGAAAGAAAGACACAACAAGTTAGGTCAGCCAGCGAGGCAACAAAGCACATTGTGTCCAGAAATTCACCAAGAGATTTAGGTGAGAGACGTTGAAAAAAATCTCATCATGGAAAAGCTAAGTCATCCATCACCTATGCAGTTTACCAGCAATCTAGCTGATAAAACAGGAAACACTTCAAACAGCAATTCAGTATATAAATTTAGCAGCGAGTAGAGAGGGCACAGCTGAGGAAAAATTGAAAGCACATAATCGGTGAAGATGCTTTAGACATCTCCAACAGCTTTCAAATTGATGAGGCAGCCTTTACGTCGGACACTCTGATGACAACATTTGAGAAGTATTTTGTCCCAAATAAAAACATCACATTTGAGAGATACAAATTCTTTTCCTGTGTCCTGCAATAACTGTGGGAAGGAGAAACATTTTGCGAAGTGCTACAAAGCTGGGGCTACCTCATGAACATAGTTGCTGAGGAAATGGAGAAAGTCTTTGTAGATTCTCTACAGACTGCTGGTGCTAGTAAGACAGACTGGATTGTTCCAGTGACTGGGAATGAGACAATAACTCCTTTCAAGCTTGTCACCAGAGCCCAGGTGAATCTGTTATCCATGTATGATTACTCTAAAGGTAAAGAGCAAGATTTACCCAGTGAAACTAAAAGTGACAGGCTATACTGGAGAGAACCTTCCAGTGATAGGGGGCTGTATAGTGACCGTCATGCACAAGGTTAAGCAGCTGTCAAGCTGCTGATTGTAGCCAATATTAGGTCTGAGTGCATGTGAAAAGCTCAAACTGGTGCAGCGAGTGTTCGCAGTGACTTCACAGACGAAAGATGACCATGCAACACTCATTGAAGAATACGCAGATGTCTGTGAGGAACTCAGATGCTTACCAGATGTAACTCAGAAACCCTTAACCATATTTATCAGAGATCCAGAGAGGTTATGTAAGAGAAGCACAGGCTCTCCACTTTCCAGAGATATGCATACCAGCTACACCAGCATGACAATCAGGATGCCAATGCGGAACAGAGTGAACATGATAAAGAAATGGCCAGTCTTGCTTCCACATCATGCAGCTTTGGTTCAAAATCTCTCTCACTGATCTCCAGTTAAAGACTGAAAAGCAAAAAATATCTCCACAATCTTCTCCAAAGTTGAAGGGGAAAACTAAAACGGAAGATGGGGAGACAACACAGTACCCAAAGTTCAGAACAGAAACAACAGTTCAACACAAACCAACAGGAGGAGTTGCTATCCATGATACAAAGCCTACAGGAGTTCTGTGAATTGAGACAGTATCAGTTGGAACTTGTGCAAAGACTCACTGATCACATGGATGTAGTCCATAGCTCTATTATGAGGTATGTGGAACAAATTATGGTCACATTGCAAAAACAAGAACAGACATAAACAGACAGAATCTTCACAGAAGGATGTGAAATAAATGAACATGTTGTTCAGAGTACTCAAAAAACACTAACATTAACACAGCATAGGAAAGCTATACATTTGTGGAAACAAACAGCAGACCAAAGAGATCATTTAACCACCACAAAGTTGAATTGAAAGTAACTGAATGAATTAAGGACTGTGTTTGCTCATTACAATTGAAGTTAATGTAAATATCTTTGTTAGAAAGCATTGTGGATTCTTGCAGGTTTATGAGGAGACAGTATTGTGTGTGTTTTTTTTTCTTTAAAGGGGGAAGATGTGTTATTATGTGTGTACATGTTAGAGAACGAGTTGCTAGTGTGCAAGGAAGGACGCTCACCTGCAACGGGAAGTGATGTTGGTGAACTGGTTGCATTCGCTCAGGTCGGGCTGAAGCCATTACTGTGAATAAAATGTGTTAGTGCTTTTATCAGCACTCTTTGCCTCTATTAAGAACAAACATAACACAACCCAAAGAAGAAGCTTTTTAAAGGCAGGCTGACACAACTGTGGCTGGCATGGGAAGTCAAAGCCAACACAAAAGCAAAAGAGGGGCAAAAATACAGGAAAAATTAGTGGGAACTTAAAGGAGTGGGAAGCTTTTAATAACCATCAGAGAGCAACAAAAGCTTTAAAAAAACCCCAAACAGACACTGCCATAAGGAGGAAAAAGATGAAATATGAAGGTAAACAAGCCAATAATATCAAATATGATGCCTAAAGTATTTCAGATATATGAAGAGTAAAAGTGAGGCAAGAGTAGATATTGGACAACTGGAAAATGACTTGGAGAGGTAATGATGGGGGTCAAGGAAATGGCAGACAACCTAAGTAAGTATTTTGCTTCAGTCTTCACTGTGGAAGGCAGTAGCAGCATGCCAGAAGTTCATACGCATCAGGAGGCAGAAGTGAGGGCAGTTGTTATTACTAGGGAGAAGGTACTTAGGAAGCTGAAAGGTCTGAAGATGGATATGTCACCTAGACCAGATAGACTACACCGCAGAGTTCTGAAGGAGGTAGTTGAAGAGATTGTGGAGCCATTAGTAATGATCACTGGATTCTGGCATGGTTCCAGAGGACTGCAAAATTGCAAATTTCATTCTACACTTCAAGAAGGAAGAGAGGCAAAAGAAAGGAAATCAGAATCAGAATGAGGTTCATTATCACCAGCATGTGATGTGAAATTTCTTAACTTAGCAGCAGCAGTTCAATGCAAACATAATATAGCAGAGTGGAAAAAAATAATAAATAAAATAAAGCATAATAATAAATACACAAGTAAATTAATTACATATATTGAATAGATTTTTTTTAAAACATGCAAAAACAGTAATTTTTGATTAAACTATTTTTTAAAAAGTGAGGTAGTGTCCAAAGATTCAATGTCCATTCGGGAATTGGATGGCAGAGGAGAAGAAGCTGTTCCTGAATCGCTGAGTGTGTGCCTTCAGGGTTCTGTACCTCCTACCTGATGGTAACAGTGAGAAAACGGTGCTGGAGGTCTTATTAATAATAGACGCTGCCTTTCTGAGACACCACTCCCTGTAGATGTTCTGGGTGCTTTGTAACATTACAGGCCGGTTAGCCTGACATCAGCTGGGGAAGATGTTGAAGTCGACAGTAAAGGATGAGTTATCAGGATACTGGATGGCATGTGGTAAAACAGACCAAGGTCAGCATGGTTTCCTTAATGGGAAATCTTGCCTGTAAATCTGTTGGAATTCTTTGAGGAAATGACAAGCAGAATATACAAAGGAGAAATGGTGGATGTTGTGTACCTGGATTTTCAGAAGGCCTTTGATAAGGTGCTGCACATGAGGTTGCTTTGCAAAATCATCAGAATCAGAGATAAAATGACTGGCATATGTGGTAAAATTGGTTAACTTTATAGCAGCAGCACAATGAAATACATTATAAATATAGAAAAAAAGAGTTACACTAAGTATATATATGCCTATTAAACAGTTAAAATAAGTCAAAATAAGTTGTGCAAAATAACAGAAATAAAAAAGTAATGAGGTAGTATTCATGGGTTCAATGTCCATTTAGAAATCAGATGGCAGAGGGAAGCCTGTACATCTTCAGGCTTCTGGACTTGACTGTAACAATGTGAGGAGGGAATGTCCTGTGCGGTGGGGATCCTTAATGATGGACACCGCTTTCCTAAGGCACTGCTCCTTGAAGATGTCTTGGATGCTACGGAAACTGGTAACCATGATGGAGCTGACTAATTTTACAAGTTTCTGCAACTTATTTTGATCTTGTGCAGTAGTCCCTTCCTCCATACCAGACTGTGATGCAGCCAGTCAGAAGGTGCTCTATGGTACATTTGTGGAGGATTGGTTTGTGTTCCCTTCCTGAAGTCCACAATCAGCTGTTTGGTCTTGCTGACATTGCTGCGACGCCACTCAACGAAATAGTATAGCTCACTCCTGTGTGTCCTCTTGTCACAGTTGGAAATTCTGCCAACAGTGGTTGTATTTTCAGAAAATTTATAGACGCTGTTTTAGCTCAGCCTAGCCACACAGTCATGGATGCAGAGAGAGTAGAGCAGATGTAAAGCACACATCCCTGTGGAGCATCAGCATTCATTTTCAGTGAGGTGCAGATGTTATTTCCAATCCACACAGAATGTGGTCTTCTGGTTAAGAAGAATCTAGAGGATCTGGATACAGAGGGAGGTACAGAGGCCTAGGTTCTGTAGCTTTTCAATCAGGACTGTAGGAATGATGGTGTTAAATATTGAGCTATAGTCAATAAACAGCATCCTGACATAGGTATTTGCATTGTCTAGGTGATCCTAGACTGTGTGAAGATCATTGACATGGTGTCTGCTGTAGACCTATTGTGGTTATAGCCAAATTACAGGTCCAAGTCCTCCCTGAGACAGGTGTTGATTCTAGCTTTAACCAACCTTTCAAAGTACTTCATCACTGTAGATGTGAGTGCTAATGGACGACAGTCCTTGAGAGAGTTCACACTGCACTTCTTGGGCACTGGTATAATTGTTGCCTGTTTGAAGCAGGTAGTACCTTTTGACTGCAGCAGTGAGAGATTAAAAATGTCTTTGAATATTCCTGTCAATTGGTTGGCACAGGTTTTCAGAGCCTTACCAGGTACTCCATCGGCCCTGCTATCTTGAGAGGGTTCACCCTCTTGAAAGATAGCCTGCCATCAGCCTCCAAGACAGAGATCACAGGGCCCTTGGTAATAAGGGAAATATACCAGCATGGATATAGCATTGGCTGATTGGCAGAAGGAAAAGAGTGAGGATAAAGGGAGCCTTTTCTCATTTGCTGCTGGTGACTAGTGGTGTTTCATAGGGCCCGCTCCTTTTTACACAGAATGCCAATGATTCGGATGATGGAATTGATGGCTTTGTGGCCACATTTGCAGACTATACGAAGTTAATTGAAGGGGCAGGTAATGTTGAGAAAACAGGAAGACTGCAGAAGAACTTGAAACAGATGAGGAGAATGGGCAAAGAAGTGGTAGACGGAATACAGTATTGGGAAGTATATTGTCATGCACTTTGATGGAAGGAATAAAAGTGTAGACTATTTTATAAACAGGGAGAAAATTCAAAAATCTGAGGTGCAAAGGAACTTGGGAGTTTACGTGCAGGATTTCTTGCATGTTGAGTCGGTGGTGAAGGGAACTGCAATGTCAGCATTCATTATGAGAGGACGAGAATATAAAAAACAAGGATGTGATGCTGAAGCTTTATAAGGTACTGGTGAGGCGTCTTTTAGAGCTTTGGGCCCCTTATCTGAGAAAGGATGTACTGATATTGGAGAGGGTTCAAAGGAGATTCACGAAAATTACTGCAGGAATAAAAGGCTTATCATATGAGTAACATTTAATGGTTCTTGGCCTGTACCTGCTGGAATTTAGAAGATTGGGGGGGGGGGGGGAATATCATTAATATCTATCCAATGTTGAAAAGCCTTGACAGAATGGATGTGGAGAGCATGTTTCTTATAGTGGGTGAGTCTAGGACCAGAGGACACAACCTCAGAATAGAGGAATGTCCACTTAGAACAGAAATGAGGAGTTATTTATTTAGCCAGAGAGTGGAATATCTGTGATTGCCACAGGCCATTGTGGAGGCTAGGTCATTGGGTGTATTTAAGCCGGAGGTTGATGGTTTCTTGATTAATCAGGAAGTGAAAGATTGTAGTAAGGATGCAGAACAGGATTGAGAAGGAAATGGATCAGCCATGATCAATTGGCAGAGCAGTCTTAATAGGCCAAATGGCCTAATTCTGCTCCTATGACATGTCCTCAATAAGGTAAACCCTCAATCTTCTACATGCCAAGAAATAAAGACCTAGTGTGTCCAACTTCTCTCAGTAACTCAGGTCAGCAAATTGTGGCAGCATCCTGGTAAATCTCCCTTGTAGTCCTTCTAGCTCCACGGCATCTTTCCTATAACCAGGCGAACAAAAAGGTACACTCCTAGTATAGCCTCACCAATGACTTGAGCAGCTGCAACATAATGTCCCACCTCTTATACTAAATGCCTTGACTGATGTAGGCCAAAGGGCCAAATGACTTTTTGAATTGCTGTGGTTCTTCCAATATTTAGACTTCTGTAGTGCTGTTTTTCAGGCAATTCTGGAACTTAGATACAAAACTGAAGGACCAGCAAAGGTTAGGAAGGTGTGTAACTTGGAGGGTGTCTTCAGATGGTGGTGCTCCAATGCATCTACCACCCTTGTACACCTTCGCTGTGGGAAGAAGTTGCTATCAGAGTAACCTGGGTACACATTACAGCCATCGCTCACGCACAGCTTTGTTGACACCCAACAATGTTTAATAAAACTTAGCTTTATTTGTCACAAGCACATTGAAACATCAAAACATAGAGTGAGATGTGTCATTTGTTTTGCATCAATGACCAACAGAGTCTGAGGATTGTTCTGGGGCAGGTTGCAAAAGTCACCGTGCTTCCAGTGCCAACACAGCAGCTTCAGCTCACTAACCCCAACCTGGACGTCTTTGGAATGGAGAAGGGAACTGCACGGAGGAAACACATGCAGTCGCAGTGAGAACTTGTTATATTTAGCGGCGGGAATCGAACCCCAAGCTGTGATCACCGGTGCTGTAAGGAGATTGTGCACCATACACTACCTTACCACCCACGGTACCAATGTTTCCATTTGCTCTCACTTCTCCTTATTTACAATGATACGATTTATGCCTAGTGTATAATTGCATTTTATTACTGCTTTGAGAATAATCCTGCAGACTACCCTCCAGATGTAAATCAGCACAAATACTGAAATACTGAACCAGACTCAACACCGATGATCAAAATATCTACATAAAAAGGATTCAAAGTACATTTATGATCAAAGTATTAAGCCGTATACAATTCTGAGATTCAGCTTCCCCACAGACAGCCATGAAACAAAGAGTAACTGTGGAACCCATTCAAAGGAAAAAATATCAAAACCGACCTCACCCCCACTGAAATTAAAAAAACAAAATTGCGCAATTGGCAACAAACAAAGCAAGCGAAAACACAGGATAAAAAACAAAATCAAAAGGCATATTTCAGTTCAGCTCAGTGTTCATTATCTGCAGGCCGCCCTGATTCAAAAATCACCCAAACTAGCAACAAAAAAATGAGCTAGCACAAAGCAGAAAACATCATAAACATGAATTAGATCCATAATTCACAAACAACATCAATTAACATTGCTCTGGCACCATCCTCCAACAGCATCGAAGGAAAGACAGATCGTTCAAAGCAAGAGATGGCCCCATCCTCACAGAGAGAAAGAGACTGTCACACTGCAGCAGCAAGCAAGAGGTTGTTAGATGGTGCTGAACACTCGCTCCCCTTCCACACTCACCTTAGTGATTCAGTATATATATTCATACTTATTTAAATGTTCTATTTCCAAGCTCAGGCTATCTTTTTGATTAATTTAATCTATGGTCAGGATTTATATCTTGTTATTTTTACTTCCAAGCATCAATACCCACTTTGGCCTTAGTGGGATGTGCTCAAGCCAGTGACAGAGTTTGTTTGCGTTATTCTGTGAGTCAATTTCTTAATACTGAAATGAGCACCCTTACTGCACCAGCACGACAGCTTGCAACAAATTTGGACTATTAGCTTAATCAAACTATCAATGCTTCTTTTATTATTCCTCAGTCCATGTACTGTAAAGCCTAGAAAGCATTACACAATCCCCATTTCATTTAACTGTCAACTAGTAGATAGGATAGCCTTTCATTTCATATGTTCAAGTCCTGATGAAATTTTCTAAGATGAGCATCAGGAAAATTATTGTTGTACAGGCAAGCAAGATACTGAGAAGTAAATTAACTAAAGGTACAGCAAATCTTCACTCACATAATTTAAGAAAGCTTCACTCCCATCTACATGGCCAAACTTTTTCTGCAATACCACATTTAAATAGCACTATTAAAAGATGATAAAACATAGATCTGATGAACAATAAATAGCATTTATGGAGGAAAATTAACAAAAATGGAACGAAGGGTCTTGGCCTGAAATATTGACTGTTCATTTCCCTTCATAGATGTTGCCTGACCTGCTAGATTCCTTCAGTATTTTATCTGTATCGCTAAAAATTTCCAGCATCTGTAGAATCTCCTCTCTGACCGAAGGACGGAAACTCAAATCTGACACTCAGCCAAATTTAGCAAATGCTTACATTAGAACAAGAATCCCTATTTGTCTGTGCTTTCAATGCTACACAATGAGGAAATAAGTTGCAATAAAAATGCTGGTTGCTAACTATAGATTCATAATCTACTTTGATTCATAATCAGCTTTGGGTATTCATGTTACCACATCTATGGAATCAAGTTCTTTTCTACCTTAAGGGTGACAGTAGCACAAGGATTAAAAATTTGAAGTACCTGACGGAAACCCTCCAGATAGGTCAAGTGGAGTTTCATGTCTCCATGGTGCCAACCAACTTATCTGTCATCATTTGTTGATAGACAAGGTACAGAAAAAAATTCATTTACATCTTTTATCTCGTCAATTTCTGTTTTTATTTAATCTTGGAATGATCTACTGAAATCAGAAGCACGATATGCTGAGGAATGCCTTGTCAATCTCCTTTTTTGGCTTTCTGACCCACAGAGATGTATTGCTTGGATAATCTAGCAAAAGTCTCTTTTTACAAGATTGCTAGTTGATAATGCATTCAGTATTAAAAACAGAAAATCATATCAACCTGCAATTCAAAGGGATCCTTCCATAAGTCCAAGAATAGATATTTCAATAGTTTTATAATGAAAGAGTTGTCATATTTGTTTTCCTTTTTTTCACTTGATGCTTTAGATTACTGGGTCCCAGGGATGTGGGCCCACAGTTAGGCATGCAACCAATCTGCACGATCCCATTCTTGAACTGCATGTTGGAGGCAAAAGAGAGTAAACTAGTTGAATCATCCTTTTGTTTATACATTGTCTCTGCTTGGCAGTTTGTCAGGTAATTTAGTTAAGGCTGGAAAGGGGAAGTCAGTGAAACATGGCAGGGAATTAATGTATGCACAATTATAGTGTTCCTCTAGGAAAAGCAATATAATAGTACTTACAGAAAGCCAACTTTGTAGGAAGCTGCAAATAGTTTATAGGGACATCGTAAATTTCTTTTCCCTTCCTGAATAGTGAATTATTAGTCAAACATACCAACCTGAAATTAGAGCCAAAATGCCTGTTCCCAGAACTCTCCAAATGATGATCCACATGTACTGCCATAAGGTAAACTGCCTCTAATGTTGTTGCTCTTTAGGAAAAACCTTCACTTTGAGCTTGAACTTTTGAGCTCAGAGTAATGAATCTCCTGTGGTTGTATGTACAGTACTAAGCTGCTTACCTGAATAAATTGGTTTGATATTATGAACAGAAGAGCTCACTTGCCCATCCATTGAGATGTTCCCACAACCAATGGTCTCACTTAAGAACTCATTATCTCATGTTCTCATTATTTAATGCTTTTTTAAATATTTGCATTTGCACAGTTTCTCATTTCTAAACTTTAACACCCATGTCTTTTGCACTCTGGTTGATCTTTCATTGATTCTGTTATAGTTACTATTCTACAGACTTGCTGAGTATACCCACAGGAAAATGAGTCTTTGGGTTGTATATGGTGACGTCTCTGTACTTTGATAATAAAATCTACTTTAAATGCTGTACATTATAAAAAATATATTAACGTTCTTAAGAAGATATTAAAAATATTATATGCTTCTGGGATTTCTAGCATTAAATCCATAGTAATTGTTGCCAGTAATTTGGAGAACTGAAAAAACTGTGCAATGATTACACTGCTCAGATAAATTAGGCTGAATTAGAATTTTTCTACATATAAATAATATAACCGAACTATGATTTTTACCTTCCTTTTTACAACTTGAAATATTTCATTGACTGGAGAGTTGCAGATGATGCTGAATCAATTACAGCCTGCAGTGCTGTTAGAAGTTGCCAATCTGTGCACTGAATATTATTATTGTTCAACTCGACTAAACTGCATAGCACAAAGAAAGTTTGTCTTTGCTGAAACCCACAGCTGCAATTTGTCAGGGTTGAGACTCCCCAAAACTCAAACATAATGCATTTAAATAGCAAGGAGTGTAGGAAAAACACAAGTATCTTTGCTCAGGTGGAGATGCCTTTCATTTTCCCCAAAGCTGCTCTTTCCTGCAAATTGCAGATTAAAAACCAAGAACACTGACCGAACAGACACATAAGCTCTACTGTGGCACTGAAGTAGTGCACACTCAAAATTCTTGAATGATCAGCATGTCATTAAGTGGCTTTTCATGACTGAAACTTGGCTGGTTAACCAAAGGGGGGCATGGGTATTAAAGATTAGACATGAGAAGCCTTCTCATTCAAGGAGTGACGAGGGGTAAAAACAAAACAGGGCAAATAATAATACTACTCAGCAGCTCCCTTGTGAGAGCGATTAGAAAATTGGGATATTCTGGGCAAGAAACTCTTCAGTATGTTGGATCTGCATTAGTTTTAAGCAAGACCACATGAAAGCAACAACAGGTTAAAAGCATGCACATATACCTGTGCACAAATCACATGGTAGACCTTGCATTTCGATTACTGAAGGTCAGGGCTGATGACAATATTTTACAAAGAGAAAAGTATTGGAAACATGGAAGACCAGAGAAGTGGAGAGATAGGAGGACAGTGTTGGTAAGATTGCCGCGGGGGCAAGCTGTTTAGTGGGGAGAATGTCAGAATGGAAAGGAAGGATTATATGGGAGTTGATTGGTGTAACACATACAAAATGCTGGAGGAACTCAACAGGTCAGGCAATATCTATGGAGGAAATTGAAAATTGGGCCAAAACCCTTCATCAGGATTGTTAGGTTAAAGTGGTCATCAGAATTGTACAGAATACTCTAAGTTCAACTTAACTATTGTTTTGTAAAGTCAGTGTATATTGTCCCAAATCCTATATTCTACATTTCAACTCTGAAGACAAGAATGCTTTATGCTTTCAACACTATCGAACTTATGTTGCCACTTCCAGGAAACTATGATCATGACTCCCAAGGTCTCTGTTCATTTGCGGCCTATCACTTATTGTATATTTCCAATCCCCATTTGACTTCCCAAAATGTATCACCTCACATTTGTCAGGATTAAGTTCTGTCTGCCAATTTTCCCTTGCCAATGATGCCTCTAATTAATGGACCTACACAAACTGTTAACCTGCCTTCCTCCTTCAGAGATTAACTTCCTATTCTCTACTATTTTTGTTTTTTTTAATGCGTTCTAAACGTGAAAGCTGCAGAGCTACAGTGCTTTATAGTATTTATAAGATCAGATATGATTCACTGAAAAAACACTTAATCAGCAGTATCTGTCAGACAAACACAGCACTGAAACTGTGTGTTATCAGTGAAATGTTTTTTCTTTGCAATCAAATACTTTAATATAGGCCAACCATAGATACCAAATGATAAAATATTGAAACATAACTGCATTTTTTTATAAAACCCAATTTACATAAAAGCTACGAAACTTCAGTAGGTCAGGCAGTATCTATGGAAAGAGAAATAGAGTTCAAGTTTCATGTCAAAGACCCTTCACCAGAACTAGGAAACTGAGAGAATATATTTTACAGGCAAAGGAAATACTCTAGTAACTCATAAGGAGACTGGGTTGATTGGGTTTATTCTCAGTGGAACGCAGGCGCTAAAGGGTAACCAGATAGGAGCTTATAAAATTGTGAGGGTGATAGATAGGGTAGGTTGGTATGATCATTTTTTTCCTGGCCTAGGGGAGTCTAAAATAAGAGAGCTTAGGTTTAAGATGAGTGGGAAATTAGTTAAAGGAGAACCAAGTTTTCCACAAAGAGGATGGAATGAGCTGCCAGAGGAAGTGGTAGATGTGGGTACAATTACAGAGTTTAAAACACATTTTGAGAGGTACAGTAGATGGATAGGAAATGAATAGAGGGATGTGGGTCAAATGCCGATAAGTCGGATTGGTTTTGATGGGTGTTTTGGTCAGAGATTCTCTTGAGGGTGTAGTTGAGGCTTTGAGGTTCAGTCCACAAAGATTAATGAGGATGGTTTAGAAAGAAAAACAAAGATGTGCGACAACTGACATGCAGCACAGAGGTGAGAATGCAGAGAATGGAAACTAAAACCGAAAATGGAAATGTCCCAAATAAAGGGCAGTTGAATGGATCACCGAATAACAAAATTGGCTAGTTCCTATGCAAATAAAGACCTGAGATTGCCGAATTTGGTAATGAGTCTTGGAGGCTGCAATGCATTTCGATGGAGAAGGTTATACTGTTCTTCAGTGGCCTCTGCAATGGTGGAAGAAGTAAGAAACAGAAAGGCCAGAGTGACAATGGGAGGGAGAATTACTGTGACAAGTAAATGAAACCTCAGTGTAGCTCTCATGAATGGAATGAAAGTGCTCTGCAAAATGGACAGAAAATTTGCATTCAGTTTATCCAAAATAGAGGTGACAATTTATGAATCAGCATCTACTCTATAAGTACTGGATGATCTCCCTAAATCATACTGGTGCTATCTCATTCCTACCACTGAATGTATATTCATCACATGAGGTTCACAGAAGGCATTGGCTGAAATTTTGATATCCAATCAATACCTCACAATGGCTGACATCGTAACCTGCCTCTCAACACAGAACTGGAAAAGATCACCACATATATTCCAATATTCTTGCTATGATGGCATTCATTTTACTCTATCACATAACTGTGTGGATTTATTCAAGTATAGTTTGTGAATTCAAAGGTCTTTTATTCCACAAAATTCTTCAGATTCTCCTAATAGCTTTTGCTCAAAAATGTAAATCTTTGATCTGAGGCTACGTCCGCACTACACCGGGGTAAATCTGTAACCAAAGCTTTTTCTCTTCGTTTTTACCCTCCGCTCACACTAAAATGGCGTTTTCATCCCCTGAAAACAGAGTTTTTCAGAAACGCTGTCCAGAATATGTCATTTTGAAAACGCCGCTTGGGCAGACCAGTGTGGATGGGGTAACCGGAGAAATCTGAAAACGTTGTCAGATGGCAGTGCGCTATTTCATTGTTTTCCTGAATGCAACCTAACAATTCCAGAACAGACGGCAACAAGATTGAAGCCAGAAGAGTTAGAAATGTACTTGCCAAATACTTTGACCCATAACTTACTGAATAAATAAGTATATCCATTTTGCCGTTTTCTGTCCTTGCTTGTATGAAGGTGGTTTACCTATTTATGCAAGAACTTCTCTGACAATAGATGTGTAACAGCCTAATGTAACATTGTATAGAAATACAAGATAATACTGATGCAGGCATGTTTTATACATCTTACAAGGTGCTTTATTAATGCAACAGAGTTAGTCAGTTTTTCAATGTTCGTCGTCAGCCGGGTCCATCTGTGAACTCGCTGTTGGTTGCCTCCATACACTCCAGTATTTGTTTTTTTTTAGTTTTAAGTCCTCCTGCGTGAGAGCCAACAGTTGCCCGTTGTTAAAGTTTTTCTACTCTGTAATTGAACAAACACGCACCATCTTTCACAGCGAGATTTGACACCAAACATGTCGCTTGTTTTTGGTAGATGTGTCCTGCGCATGCGCAATAGGAGGAGATTCACCGAAATATCCGTTTCAATGTGGATAGCGATATTTTTAAAAATGCCTAGGGTGGATGCATATCGTTTTTACGCGAAACCGGCGTTTTCAAAATTATCCAGTCTAGTGTGGATGTAGCCTAAGGTCCTTCAGCCACCTGATAATGGTATCTCTCTATTTGCCCTACCTAAGTAAATGATCCTGAAAGACTTTTCAAATCTCCTCTTGACTCTCATTGCCTCAAGGAGAAAAACATTAGGTTCTGTTTGTGATATACAGTATATGTAAGTGACTAGGACGAAAATGTAAATGAGCTGATTAATAAGTTTGTTGGTGACGCATAAATTGGTGAAACTATAGATAGTGATGAAAGTTGTTAAAAGATACAGAAGGAGATAGATCAATTGGAAATACGGACAAATGATCTGGATGATGGGGTGGTAAATTGGATTAGTAAGTATGCAGATGATACTAAGGTAGGTGGCGTTGTGGATAAGGAAGTAGGTTTTCAAGTTTGCAGAGAGATTTAGGCCAGTTGGAAGAGTGGGCTGAAAGATGGCAGATGGAATTTAATGCTGATAAGTGTGAGGTGCTACATTTTGGTAGGAATAATCCAAATAGGACATACATGGTAAATGGTAGGGCATTGAAGAATGCAGTAGGACAGAGTAATCTAGGAATAATGGTGCATAGTTCCCTGAAGGTGGAATCTCATGTGGATAGGGTGGTGAAGAAAGCTTTTGGTATGTTGGCATTTATAAATCAGAGCATTAAGTATAGGAGTTGGGATGTAATGTTAAAATTGTACAAGGCATTGGTAAGGCTGAATTTGGAGTATTGTGTACAGTTCTGGTCACCGAATTATAGGAAAGATGTCAACAAAATAGAGAGAGTACAGAGAAGATTTACTAGAATGTTACCTGGGTTTCAGCACCTAAGTTACAGGGAAAGATTGAACAAGTTAGGTCTTCATTCTTTGGAGCATAAAAGGTTGATAGAGGTATTTCAAATTATGAGGGGTATAGACAGAGTTGACGTGGCTAGGCTTTTCCATTGAGCATAGGGGAGATTCAAACAAGAGGACATGAGTTGAGAGTTAGGGGGGCAAAAGTTTAAGGGTAACACGAGGGGGAACTTCTTTACTCAGAGAGTGGTAGCTGTGTGGAATGAGCTCCCAGTAGAAGTTGTATAGGTGAGAGTAAGTGTTTGGCATGGACTAGAAGGGCTGAGAAGGCCTGTTTCCGTGCTGTAATTGTTATATAGTTATATATGGTTAAAACAATAGCAGATGGGAGTTTAATCTAGGCAGCTGCGAGATGGCGCACTTTGGAAGGTCAAGTGTAAGGGGACAGAATACAATAAATGGCAGGATTATTAAGCACATTGACGTACAGATCTCACTCTTGGAATCCATGTCTGCTGCTCCTTGAAAATTGTAAAAAATGTCGATGGACAGTAAAGAAAGGATGTCTTCATCAATTGGACCATTAGTTACCAGAGTCAGCACCTGACATGGTTGCATAAAACTTTGTTTAGGTATTTGGGATTTGAAGTTTTGTGTGCAGTTCTGGTCATCATGTTGAAGAAAGGACGTGGAGGCTTTGGAGAGTATGCAGAAGTTGTTCACCAGAATTCATTGCAGTTTTAAAGGAGGTAATTGATATTTTAAGCATAAAAATATATAGCTTCTTTGCATAGATCTGCATATCACTTATCATCTTTATGTATCTAGGCAGTTGCCTGCTTTGCTTTTACTGAAGTATCTGGGCAGCAAATATGCAAGAAGTTCTACAGGCCAGTGTGTGTACATTGCAAAGGAGGATTTTATTTAAATAGTTTTATAGAAATGGTGACCAGAACCATCAGCAATTTTAGCTATGTAGTTAAGACATAAATTCATGTTTATCTCCTTGGGATTGAGAGAAGATCTGTAAAGTCTTAAAGGATCAAAACTGGTTTAGACATGAGATAAAGAGTGATAGTAACAAAAGTTTTTGGAAACAATAAATTAGGAGGATGAATGGATTTTTGGATGCACAAAGTGGTTATAATTTGTAATTGTAAGGGTGGTGGAAACACATAAAGGATATTCACTCCCTGGACCAGGGATGTCTCTTGTTTTTGCCAAGCTTAGCTTTATAAACACAGCAGCTACTACTCATAAAGCTGTAAATTAAACTTTCAACTATATTCATTGTTTAGCTACTGGTTGTGAATAGGAGCCAGTCTTCAGTTGTTAATGTAAACAGAAAGCTGTAATCAGTTTAAATTTTTAAACATAGCTTGCAAACAAGCAATATCTATAGATTACTCTGCTGGTCCATAACTTTGGTACTAACTGCTGAAGAGGAGCAATATAAGGCAATGTGTTATTCACTTTGCCTTGTTTCAAAAAGCTCCAAATGTAGTCATAGCCGAAGGGTGGTAGTGGGGATGAGCTCCCACTGCTAAACAAATGCTCTTCATGGCATGCGTCTCAAACAGCCTTTGACAACCAAGTCCAGCTCCTGGTCTTCACGTGTGGCATGGTTCTCATGCCCGGCAGAGCTATTCTCACTAACAGGAGAAGGGGCAAAGGCAGGCCACTGGCGCCTTAAAACAAGTTGCTCCGGGCAGATGGGGCTCATTAACTACAGATGGTAGCTCTTCTAGGAGAGGGGAAACTCCAATTTCAAACCTCTGCTGCCTTGCGGCTATACCTGCTCATGGTAAAGGCTTTGGGAGTAAACCCCGAGGAAAAATCCGGAGTCAGTCCTGAAGGCAGCTGACTGCTGTACCCAGCACCGGCACGGCAACTCCTGCGATGCTGCTGGGACCAAACTGTATCGACTTTTGTCGTTCCTTTGGACCTGTCATCAGCATGGAGAGGGGGGTCCCACTGCATGGGCAACAGACGGATCTCCATATCAACTCTGCCCTGGCTTGAGCCCTGGAGAAGCCACTCATGGTGACTACCAGAGGCACAGTACCCATGGTCGACCATGACCGACGGAGGCCACACACTTGTTTCAAAACAGATATTGCTGAGGTTATTTAGTTCATGGGAGCTTGCAGAGCAGATGGAGACGATCACTTAGCATGTCAATAATTGAATATTAATAAGTTGGGAAGTTTGTGTACTCATGAAGTCAGCTTCACAGCATTAATTGTGAGTAGCTGGGTACTGTGTCTCCAAGAAGCATTTAGACCATTTGTGTAGAAAAGGCAATATGAGGAAATTCACATGTGTGTAAAATCATCAGAGTGACAAAGAAATTGTATAGCTATAGGGAGTAGTTTAGGCTTATGAATGGAGTAAGGAACATCAAGAAGCATGTAAGTAACATGGGGTGAACTAGAGTCCATTCCTTTGCCTTTGATAGTTGCAATGGGCGACTGGTTTGTCTGCATCATCGGTATAGGAATTGTTCCTGTGTTTTGGAATTCCTTTCTGTTAGAAATGGTTTGTAATTTGAAAGTCTTTGTGAAATCCTCTGTGAGTTTTAAATATGTTTTCAGAATGTTGCTTGGATTTAAATGTGTATCGTAGAAAATAATATACTGAGTTCTAATGAAGGATTTTGGCCCTTAACAATGTCTCTTTTCCATAGATGCTGCCTGGCCTGCTGAGTTCCTCCAGCACTTTGTGAGTGCAGCTTGGATTTCCAGCATCTCCAGATCTTCTCTGCAACTGTGTTTTAAACTACTTTGCTAGCTGGAAGTATCTTGTCCTTGGTAGGGAGGGGGGAGCAATCACTCAAACAGTGGATATTGGCAGCTAACCTTGCTGTGGAGAATAGATAGGGAAATGAACCAGTCTTTGAAGATCGGGTAGTTACAGTACAACCTCAATTTAGTGGGAGTACTCGTGGCTATTTATATTGGATAGGGCTTAAGGTCTTTGTTTGAGTTCAGAACTTGTAATGAAGGTGTAAGAACTTCAGAAAAAAATGGGGACACTGGAGCTGGATCTGGCTCCCCAAGAAGGTTCAATCATTTTTCACAATGTCTCATTGCCAGAACTTTTAAAAATACACTCAGATTTTGTTTACCCAATTATTACAAGGATCCATCCTGTCAGATCCTTTAAAAATAACCAGAGTCTATCACTGTACACAATGCGTGGTGTTTCTGTGGTGGAGATGAAGGCATCACACTGAAATGTACTTTGCCGAGAACACTTGAAAGGTGATGCACTTGTATTTGATGAGGTTCATCCCAAACAGATACACAACTATTAGTTCAGAAAAAAGCAGCCTTTGGTTAGCTCAAAACCTGCTGGTGTTCTGGTGCAGTGAACTGTTGACTGTTGTAGACTGGGATATCCACGGCCCAGCACTATATGCTACTGGATGCCGTGAAGTTTAGTGCCAGCTCAACAAAAACTCTCTGGGGTACGGCCACAGCTGAAGATCATTCCAGCTCTGCATACTAAAGGCTGAAACTTGTGAAAATAATCTTTGGATTGTTTGTCTTGGGAATACAGGTAAAGGAAAAATGTATATCATTCTGATATGTTGTTCCTGTAAGTAGAATGCAGCGCTTTGTGTGTACAGTACAGAATAATTGAAATAATCTATCTTGGATATGAATGCTGACAAACAACAACAGTGTTACATAGTTTATGAATAGAGCATACTTTTGGGGAAAAAAACTAGATTTTCCAAAAAAACCCTAAATGTAGATTCATTAAATTTGCCAACTGCATGAAAGTACGTAACAATTTACATTTTAATTCAATGAAATAAATGATGAAAGGGCTGTATAGCAGATTCAGGGAACATGCTTGCCATGGCATCAGACCTCAACATAAGCCAGAAACATTCCCACGTTCCATAAAAGGAGGTCAGCCAGGCTCAGCAGTCAGTCCTGCTCATACTCCCCACAGGACTCTAGGACTAATGTTACCAGCTGTGAAAGTTAGTTAGCCACTTACAGTGGCTGAGTTTATTTTTGTAACTGCCTAATATTGAAAATATACAGTGTAGCTTAGATTCCATCTAATATCCTATAAAATTGCCAATAGATAGATTAACCATAAGACAATTCCGTTCCCAGTTAAATAAGTAAATCTACTTTTACAACCCCCCTAATGCTAATCAGCACTGATGGGTCTAAATGGAGGCGAGGCTTACTCTTCTTGATTAGCAGTTCAGTTTTTTAAAGAATTTTTTCCCACTTTGGATCCAAGCTCCTTTAATATTCTGACCATAATATCTAAAAAAGCAAATGAAATGCATTTGAATAGTTCTCATTACCTAACCTTTAACAACCGCTTAGCCTGAAGAGATGGCTTCTAAAGAGATGAGAATGTGGCAGAAGAGTGGAAAACAGAATCACTTAGGATTCATATTTTATGCAGGGAATGTACATGGGAAGTTAAGAAACTTCCATTTAGCATGTTAAGACTCATAACTCAATCACTTTGGTTTAGCAGCTGACAAATGACAGCTGAAAGTTTATGTGCATTAATTTTTAGCATTGTTCTTTACAACATATATCTACAATGTAAAATAGAATATTTTATGATTCAACTTCTCTGCCAAACTCACTACAAATATAGGTTGATTTAGGGACAACATATATTTACCAGAATGCTAAGATCACATTTGTGTGCACAGTTTTTGCTAGTGATATGATGGACTTGACAATTTTTATACTTTTTGCAGAATCTAGAGGCTTTCAATAATTTCTAACTGAATTAGATTTTTCTACAAGGTCAAGAAGATAAGCATTAATTTAAAACTAGCTGTTTCAAATAGGTGGTAAAAATAACCATACTTTTCAAACAAACCTTGTTTGGATTCAAATGGAAACTGCCATACACTGCTTGCTAAATATTTGCCTCTACTTTGTCACCAAAATATTTTTTGCTATAAGGATGTTTAAAACAGTCTAACATAGTAAATGCTACTACACTCAACAAGGATTAAAGATGTGAGAACTTGAATCAGAACTGTTTGAATCTGCCTTAAATCAGATGGATTTCTCACCCAGAATTTGGGAGAGTCTGGGAGCACAGGTCACAGCCTCAGAATGATGATCCTTTAGAAAAGAAATGAGAAGGCATTTCTTTAGCCAGAGGGTGGAATTTGTGGTATTCATTGTGACAGATGGCTATAGAGGCCATCATCAGGTATATTTAAAGCGAAGGTTGATAGGTTCTGATTGGTAAGCATCAAAGTTTATGGAAAGAAGGCAAAAAAACAGAATTGAGAAGGAAAATAAAACAACCATGATTGAATGGTGGAGCAGGTTCAATGGGCTGAAAGGCCTAATTCTACTCCTCTGTCTTATGAAATAAAAGGTTCATGAAGTACACTTCTTCAGGAATTTAAAAACCTGTCCATGCCCAACTTGCACAATCTCATTCACTAAGCATCAAAAGATTTAAAATCTTCTAAGCAGAGGATTTTGTTCTCATTTTGATCCCAACTGGCTGACCACTTAAACTGAAAATTTATTTTCTAGCTCTAGATTCTTCTAGAGAGGAAACAACCTCTCATTATCTACCCTGTCAATTACTCTCAGGGAGTGTTTTATCAATACCCTTCTCATATTATCTATTTCAGTCGGGTTGTTCATTCAGCCTTCTCCATGAAGGAAAACAAATCTGATCTATGCACTCCCTTTTTATTGCCCAAATGTTCCATCCCAAGCTGTATCCTGGTGACTACGGAGTAGAGCTACTAGGACTTGATGTTTTAATCCCAATGATAAAGTCGGCACTCTCGATGTTGACAGTAGGCTTGGAGTGGTGACGAGGAGGGTAGCTATGTCATCAGGGTCATCAGGTGGGCACCCTCCTTCTTTGACATTTCATTGATAAGCCAACGACGTCTCTAGAGGGCTCAACGGTGCTACTTGGCGTCCCGGATACTCCCCCATCAGTTCCGTACCCTCCTGTCTTCATCTTGCAGCCCAGTTGTTATCTTTCCTTTTAATCCAAATCCAATTGCTGCTTTCTTCTGCTACATTTTGACAAGGACTTGATTGCTTGTTGGAGGGAGACACCCCTCACCCCCACCTTCTTCAATAGACTGGTCGTAGATGTAACAACGAATCCCCTGTATCCTACTTCTACAGGGAAAATCTTGGTCTTCCAGCCATTCTGAGCAGCTTCAGTTGCCAGTTCAGAGTACTTGGTCTTTTTCCTCTCATAAGCTTCTTCAACGCCATCTTCCCATGGTACTGTCAATTCCACAACATATGTCAGCTTGGCTGTGAAATATACTCATACTGCTGACATATTTCAGCAAGTCAGGCAACAACTATGGAGGGAAATGAACAGTTGACATTTTGGGTTGAGACCCTCCATGAAAGATTTAATTAGTTGAGACTAGATTTACCAGCCTGTTGTTATTTGGCTTATCAATACTGCCCTTCTTCAATAAAGGTACCACATTTTCTCTCTTCTAGTCAACTGGCACCACTGTGGAGATTTGAAAATTCCGTAGCAGCCCAGTGTTAGAACGCTTTTTGGGGTTAGCACATGTAGCAAATAACTTTAACTGACTTCATCCATTAGTCTTCAGATCTGAATGTGAATTGTGGATTAAATCAGAAATGCATCTCTGAACAATGGGTTCCTAAAAAACACGAACCGAGTTAAATTGGAAGAACAGACGATGCTGATTTAAATTCATTACTTGTGTGTATTTAGGTCTCTGTCATTTAGGTGTGATGGTGGGAAGATCCAGGCATTTGAAACTGCTTGAACATGTAGTTCAACGGAAGAATTGTAAATATGGAATTGTCCTTTACCCTTAACCTGAAATGTCCTTTGATCTTTATCATATAAAATATCCTATAGTGCTAGAAACATAGGAACATAGTGTTGGGTCAGGCAGACCTCTTGCTCTTAAAGGTTCTCTCTCTTGTGACTCCAAAGGCTGTCAGCTTATTTGTGATATTTTGTCAAATATAGAAACTGCATTATATCTAGCAGTACTTCTCTCTGGAGACTTCATTCACGCAACAATATCCCAAATAAATCAAATCAGGCCCTGAGGATTTATGCACCCTTAAGCCCATTAAACTAACTAATACCTCCTCTTCCTCTTCAGTTGAATTTGTTTTAGAATCTCACAGTCTCCCTCCTTAAATTCTTCAACAAAATTACTTTTGCCATTATGAATACTGATAGGAAATATTCTTGGAGATACAGCAGACTACTGATGCTGGCATCCAGAGGTAAAAAGTAAACTGCTGGAGGAATGCAGTAGGTCAAGCAGCATCTGTGGGAGAGTAAGGAATGTTTTACGGAACTTCAGCTACATTCTCGGGTTCCACATCTGGTTTCTTGGCCAATTCCTTTTCTTCTCTATCCATTTCAATTTTTGGCCCAATATCAATTTTTACTTAATTTGTCCCCAATACTCAGGCTTACAACTCTTTATTGCAACACAGTAAATTGCTCTAATACGATGTTTGTTTGCCAGGATATTCAGTGATAACTGTCGTCTCGTACCCAGGCCCAATATGCGTTACTCCAGGCACATGATCCAAAATTGCTGCTGAACTAATCCTGCATTTACACATTATTACATTCAGTAAAGATTAACAGATCTACTTCACATTCTTAAGCTGGCTAATGCAAAATATCTTCTGGCCCTGGAACAACCAGCTATTAAAATTATGTTAAAATCTAAGCTAAAGATTCTATATAAACATAGCATGTTAATGCCTTCCTGCCACTTTTGGAAGAAAAAAAGACCAAGATATTTGCACTGTGATACCCTCTCTATAAATGGAATAATTGCTATAGGGTGTACAAAGCATGAAACATGATCATTATTTTTCCACATAAGATTTCCAACCACATTTGCTCAGCACAGCTAATTTAAACTGTTACTCTGTGATTGACACATTAGCTCTATTTGCACAGTGTGTTACCTTTCATCTAAAGTGCTGATGCTTTCTTTAGCACTTTATGTCAAAGTGCTTTACTTTTGCAATACAATTGTGCAGCCAGGTTTGTTTGATGACTAGCTGCTAAAACTGTACAGGATAAAGTGACACAACAAAGAGATTAATTAGAAGAGTACGGGTAGGTTGTATAGAATGGTCGATTTTCCTCTTTGGGCCTCTAGTAAGTGCTGAACAGATGTAGTGTATCTGATGTAATTGTAGCATATTGGCAGAGATATCCAGATGGCATGGTAACAGCCTATTCAGCCCATCACATACACACTGACCAGCAGGCACCCACCTCTATTAAAGGTCAATAAACACTACTATCTTGGCAACATCTTCCGCATAGACTTTCACTTCTTTTACACCTTATTTTTTTAAATGTGTTTTTGGTATTGTTGGAGCCTGTGATCTGCAGTTTTAAGATTGATTGATCTTGCATTTTGCTGTCTCTGAGAAGGTTCCAGGACCCAAGTTGCCTTGAGGTCTAGAAGCTTAGAGATGAGGTGCAAGTCTATGATCGACTCCATTGGTCACTGATCTCACTGATTAAAGTGTCAAGGAAAATTGAAACATCAAGGCTGGTGCGGGAGGCCAGCAAGTGTTCAGTGCTGTCTACCAGCCTCTTGCACGCTGCTGTTGGAGGAAGTGTCTGCATATGATAGTCTCTCTCTCTCTCTCTCCCCCCTTCTCACTTGTGACTCCCAAAGCAAGGTCCCTGCGTTAGACTGCTCTCTCTCTCTCTCTCCCTCTCCCTCATTCGAAACTTTCGGAGGAAGGTGTTTATGTGTGATAGTCTGTCTTTCTCCCTCCTCGCTTGCAACTCCCAGTCGAACCTACATGAGATTGGTCTCCCTCTCTCTCTCTACGCTGTTGAAGGAAGGTGTCTGTGTGTGATAGTCTCTCTATCTCCTCACTTGCGACTCCCAGAACAAGGTCCCTGCATTAGACTGGTCTCTCTTGCTCTCTATATCTCTTGACACTGTTGCAGGATGGTACTGAAATTCAGCACCTGTGATTTATGGATTGAACAGTATTGTAGTTCAATTGGAGTCTTTCAGTTTTATAGCTTTACATTCTGCGCTTACACGATTTGTTTATTGTGCATGGGTGTGTTTGATGTTATTGTTGTCATTTGTGCAATTTTTTTTGTGGGGGTGCTGATGCTTTTCCTTGAATGGCTCCAGGGTTTCTATGTTTCATGGCTGTCTGGAGAAGACAAATCTCAGGCTCCATCCACACTAGACTGGATAAATCTGTAACTAAAGCTTTTTCTTTTCATTTTTATCATCCGTCCACACTAAAACAGCATTTTCATCCCCCGAAAACGGAGATTTTCAGAAACACTCTCCAGAGTGTGTAATTTTGAAAATGCCGCTTGGGCAGAGCAGTGTGGATGAGATAACCGGGGAAATATAAAAACACTGTCATGACATGCCTGAACAGATGGTGACGGCAGCGTGCCATTTCTGTTTTCTTGAAGGCAACCTAACAACTTCAGAACAGATGGCAATGAGACTAAAGCTATAAGAGTTAGAAATGTAGTCACCAAATACCTTGACTCATAACTTACTGAATAAATAAGTATACTCACTTGGCCCTATTTTCTGTCTTTGCTCGTATGAAAGTGGTTTACCTTTTTATGCAAGTACTTCTCTGACAATAGATGTGTAACAGCCTAATGTAACATTGTATGGAAATACAAGGTAATACTGATGCAGACATGTTTTACACATTTAACAAGGTGCTTTATTATTGCAACAGAGTTAGTCAGTTTTTCAATGTTCATCGTCAGCCGGGTCATACTGTCTGTGAACTCCCTGTCGGTTGCCTCCATACGCTCCAGTATTTGTTTTTTTTTAGTTTTAAGTCCTCCTGCGTGAGAGCCACCAGCTGTCCGTTGTTTAAGTTTTTCTAGTCTGTAACTGCACAAACGCGCACCAAGTCTTTCACGGCTAGATTCGACACCAAACATATTGCTTGTTTTTGGTAGATGTGTCCTGCACATGCGTAGTAGGAGGAGATTCGCCGAAATATCCGTTTTAATGTGGACAGAAGTATTTTCAAAAACGATTAGTGTAGATGCCTATCGTTTTTATGTGAAACTGGCATTTTAAAAATTATCCGGTCTAGTGTGGATGTAGCCTCAGAGTTGTATACTATACAAATACTTTAATAATAAATGTATCTTGAAATTTTAACCCATCTTCCTGCACTGGCATAGAGTCTATGGATACTATCTAATCTGCTAGGTACTTTCAGCATTTTCTGTTTCAGAACCAGCTACTGATACTATAAATTAGTGTCAGTATTAATGCTCATCTTCTTACCAAAAGAGTCAAGACTGACGAAGAATGATGGAGAAGTAGCAATGGAGAAAGAAATGATGGATAAACTGATTAAGCATTCTGTGTCAGCCTTTGCTGTGAAAGACATTAGCAACATGCCAATAAATGGAGAGAGTCAGTGGCAGAAATGAGTATAGCTGCTATAATGAAGGAAAGCTTGCTTAGGAAGCTCAATGATCTGAACGTTCACCAGATGGAGTATACCCAGGGTTCTGAATGTAGTAACTGAGGAAATTGTGGAGGCAGCAATAATCTTTCAAGAATCACTAGAGTTGGGGATGAGGACTGGGAAATCGCAAATGTCACTCCACTTTTTAAGAAGGGAGGGAGGTAAAAGAAAATTACATGCCAGACAGCCTGCTTTCAGTTTGGTGAGATTTTAAAGTCCTTTATTAAGGATGAGATTTCAAGGTGCTTGGAAGCTCATGATAAAATAGGCTGAAGTCAGCACGGTTTCTTTAAGGGGAAATTTCACCTTACAGATCTTTAGGAATTCTTTGATGAAGTAACAAGCAGGATAGAGAAAGAAGAGTCAGTGGATATTATTTAAGTTGGATTTTCAGAAGGCCTCTGACAACATGAGGCTGTTAAACAAAGCAGGAGCTCATGGTACTACAGGAAAGATGTAGTGGATAGAAGATTGGCTGAATGGCAGAAAGTGAAGCGTGGGAGTAACAGTCACCTTTTCTGGTTAGCTACCAGTAAATCATGATGTTCCAGTCGTGATGCAGGGGGCAGTGACAAATCTGCTACTTTCACAATATACAGTATGGTACGTTAAAATTCTGGATGATCGAATTGATTACTTTGTGGCAAAGTTTGTGTATTATACAAAAATAGCTAGAGAGGCAGGAGGTTTGAAGAAGCACCGAATCTGCAGTAAGTATTGAACAGGTTGGAAGGAATGAAATACAGTGTAGGGAAGGGTTTGGTCTTATACTTTAAAGGCATACACTAAGTGGGAAAGTGCACAAATGCGCTTGGGATTTCCGAAAGGTTAACTTGCAGGTCAAATTGGTAATAAGGAAGGTAACTACAAGGTTGGCATATATTTTGAGAGGATTCAAATACAAAAGCAAGAATGCAATGTTGAGGCTTTTTAAGGCTTTAGTCAAACTGCCTTTGGAGCATTGTGAGCAGTTTTGGGCCCCATTTCTATGGAAGAATGTGCTGGTTTTGCAGAGGGTGGATAGAAGGCTCATGAGAATGATCCCAGGAATGACACAGAGAAGGATCATGTGATGGCTCTGGACTTCTCCTTGCTGGGGTTTAAAAAAAAAAGAACCCACAAAAAGAATCTGGCCCAAAAGGTGTACCTGGCCAAACAGTAAAGACCTAGACTGAATAACTGGCTGGAATATTTACTGAGATCTTTGTCCTCGCACTTTGGCAGTCTGAGCTACCCACCTGCTTCAATTGTACCACTGATAAAGAAGAACGTAGTAACCGGCCTCAGTGATGAAATGCTCTGAGAGGTTTGTGATGAAAGCTATCAACTCCTGACTGGAAGGTGACTTGGATCCACTCCAATTTGTCTACCGGGAACAACAGATCCACAGCAGATGCCATCTCATTGGCTATTCAGTCAACCCTGGAACATCTGGACAGCAAATATGCATACAACAAGATGCTCTTTATTGACTACAGCTTGGCATTCAATGCCATCATTCCCTCAACACTAATCAATAAGCCTCAAGATCCTGGCTTTAATACCTCCTCGTGCAATTAGATCCTCAATTTCCTCACTTGCAGACCACAGTTCAGTCAGTTCAGAACGGGGACAACATCTCCTCCACAGTCTCCATCAACACAGGTGCATCAGAGGACTGTGTACTTAGCCTCTGCGCTACTCTCTTTACCTTATGACTGTGTGGCTAAGCACGGGTCCAATGCCATATTCAAGTTTGCTGATGATACCACTGTTGTAGGCTGTATTGAAGCTGATAATGAATCAGCTTGTAGAAGAAAGACAGAAGATCTGGCTGAGTGGTGCCAGAACAACAACCTCTTACTCAATATCAGCAAGGCCTAGGAGCTGATTCTTGAGTTCAGGAGGAGGAAACTAGAAGTCTATGAGCCAGTCCTCATCGGAGGATCAGAGGTGGTGAAGGTCAGCAACTTTAAATTTCTCAGGGTTATTATTTTAGAGGATCTGTCCAAGGCTCAGCATGTAAGTGCAATTATGAAGCATGGCAGTGCCTCTATTTCCTTTGGAGTTTGCAACGATGCAGCATGACATCTACAACTTTAATAAACTTTTATATTTGTATGTAGATGAGTATACTGACTGGCTGTATCACAGCCTGGTATGGAAACACCAATGCCCTTGAATGGAAATCGCTACTAAAAGTAGTGGATATGGTCGAGTCCATCACGGATAAAGCCCTCACCGACACTGAGCACGTCTACATGGAGCATTGTCATAGGAAAGCACCATCCATCATCAGGAATCTCTGAAGAGAGCATGACAAACTCTCTTCTTGTTGCTGCCATTAGGAAGAAGGTACAGGAGCCTTAGGACTCATACTACCAGGTTCAGGAACAGTTATTACCCCTGAACAATTGGGTTCTTGAACCAAAGGGGATAAGTTCACTTGCTCCATCAGAGATATTTTCCTACAACATATAGACTCACTTTCAAGGACTCTTCCTCTCATGTTCCTGATATTTATTGCTTATTATTTTATTATTTCTTTGTTTTGTATTTGCACAGTTTGTTCTCTTTTGCATACTGATTGAATGTTCAAATTGGCGTGGTCTTTCATTAATTCTATAATGGTTATTATTCTATTATGGATTTACTATATTGAGTATGCCTGCAAGAAAATGAATCTCAGGGTTGAAAGATGGATGAAAGAAAAATGGAGGGAGGGTTATGGGGTAGTGTGGGTTTAGTACTTTTTTTTAAGGATTATATGGGTCAGCACAACATGGAGGGATGAAGGGCCTGTACTGTGCTGTAGTGTTCTGTGGTTCTATGGGTTGTATATGGTAACATACTGTTCCTTGATAATAAATTTACTTTGAACTTTGAATCTCATTGAAACTCATCAAATATTGAAAGGCCTAAATAGAGCAGAAGTGGAGAGGACGTTTCCAGTAGTGGGAAAGTCTAGGACCAGAGGGCACAGATTTAGAATAAAAAGATGTACTTTCAGAACAGAGATGAGGAGGAATTCCTTTAGCCAGAAGGTGATAAATCCAAAGGGATTCATTGTCACAAAAAGCTGTGGAAGTTGATGGGGTCATGATCGTTAAGCCTGTCAATGGGTAAAGACAGAAAGGGTTCAGAAATCAGCCATGATCAAATGGCACAGCAGATTCAACAGGCCAAATAACCTAATTCTGCTCCTGTGTCTTTTAACCTTATGGTGAAGCTTGGTATGTGGTTGTGTTTGTTTTCCAGTTATAAGGCAAAATGTTCGAGGTCCAGGTTCACAGCAAGACCTTTGTGTGCAACAGATCTCAGTAAATAATTTTACAAAATGTTATCCTCCAGACTGATTGTTGTTCAGATATTTACAGAGAGGGATGCTGTTTCCTGAGAACTTCATTGCCCAGAACTTTCCTCCTGCTCATAGTTTTGCTGAATGCCCATGCAGCCACAGAAATGTGGAAAAGTTATCTGCGGTACCCACAGTTCAAAAACCTAAAACCATACGAAACAGTGAGTGCCACTCCAACTAAATCCCTCACAAGCCTGGTAGCAAGAAGGGATCCCTTTTAAAAAGTACAGGAGTGAATGTTTTACTTGTAGTTCAGTGCTGGTTTCCTGTGCTGGATGCATTGTATCGTGCCTAGTTTGGCAGGCTTCAAGTGAGCACTGCATGGCTGACCTCACCTCTGGACACACTACGTGGTTTGGGATTGCATGTACAAAACTATGGACTGCAATATTTCAAAAGTAAATGACATCCCTTGGTATTTTCAAAACTGTGCTAACTATCTACACTTAAAGCCTTGTCTTCAAACAACATTATGTTATGGTTCAACTATCTGATAACATGGGGCAGTGTATTTTTCCACAGGCAATGTTGAAGTTTACACATTAGTCTTACTGAACACTCCAGGGTGGAAGACATAAACAGTATATAAAAAAAGAGGAAATATGCTTGACCTCTTGAACTTCTCATATATGATTACAATGAATTTCAGCGGGTGTTCTTCTGTTTTCTTCAGTAATCAAAATAGGAAAAAATAAAGCAAAACTAGAACTAGTTCACACAGCCCTTGCAAACCCTTACAAAATAGAGTCAGGTGGACAGAACTATCACCCTGCCAAAAAATATCATACTCCTACATCTCTGTTGATATGGTCCAAAACAATGAAAAATTGTTTCAGCTGCTGGTTCTTCAGGAAGTGCAAAAAACCATCTGAAGTGTTTCAGAAGATGAAACAAATCTTCAGTTTCTTAACTGTTCCTTACCCACATCTTTATCCCAGTGCTACTGAAAGCACAGTGCAGTATCAATGCATCTACCGTCTGACTGAACTTCCAAATTAATATCCAGAAAGAGGAAATGTTCTCCATAGTGTCATCAAAACAGACAAATCACTGTCAAAATATGTACAACTTCAGTGGAGAATTTATGGGGAAGATGCCCTTGTTCACAAGTTCAATTCATCCAAAAGACTGGTGGGATAGTTCAAGTGAAAATTATTACAAAAATTATTAAAACACATTTTATTCTTTCAGATGATTATAGACCAGCTTTTATATCATACTTCAGATTTTACTCTTAACTCAGTATTTTATTTATAAAAGGATAGAGATGTTTTGATCCTTTAAAGTGCCTGTTTCTTCTTGCAATATAATTGCTTAATATTAGCCTGAAGCTACATTGGCTTATATGTAGTTTTCAATGTGGATTTTTTATTTTAACAGATGAGGTTTATGAGACAGCACATACAGGCACAGGTCCTGGGTGCCAGGATAGCTTAGTGGTTAGCGCAACACTATTAATGATCGAGGTGTCGAAGTTCGGAGTTTAATTCCAATGTTACCTGTAAAGAGTTTGTACGGTCTTTCTGTTAACTGCGTGGGTTCCCCCTGGGTGCTCTAGTTTCTTCCCACAGTCTGAAAGGCATACTAGTTAGTAGGTTAGTTGGTCCCATGATTAGGCTAGGGTTAAATTGGTAGGTTGATGGTGGTGTAACTCAAAGGGGCAGAAGGACCTTTTTCTGCACTCTATCTCTAAATAACCAAATAAATTAGTAGTAAGTCACTATCACCATGGCCTCCTCTTCTACCGTGATCAAGCCACTCTCAGGTTGGAGGAGCATGCTTCATATTCCGTCTAGGGGGCTTCCAATCTGATGCCATGTACATTGATTCTTCCAACTTCCGGGAATATTTTCACCCCTCCTTTCCCTTTACTTCAATTCCCCAAATCAGGTCTCTTATCTTTTCTCCTCACCTGTCCATCACCTCCCCCAGTGCCTCTCCTCTTTCCCTTTCTCCCATGATCCACTTCACTTTCCAAACAGATTCCTTCTTTTCCAGCACCTTACCTTACCCCCTCCCCCCCCTATACACACACACACACACACACACACACACACACACACTTTCTTATTCTGGCATCTTCCTCTTTCCTTTCCAGTCCTTATGAACAGTCCTGGCCCAAAATGTCAAATTTCTTTTCAGCCCCAGTCTCCTGCTTTCTCCCCATATCCTTTCATACCCTTCATACCCCGACCAATCAAGAGTCTATCAACTTCTGCCTTAAATATACACACAGACATGGCCTCCACCACTGCCTGTGGCAAAGAATTCCACAGATTCACTATTCTCTGGCTAAATAACTTCCTTTCATCTCCATTCTAAAAGGGTACCTTTCTATTCTGAGGCTGTGTCCTCTGGTCTTAGACTCTACCACCATATGAATCCACATCCACTCTATCAAGGCCTTTCACCATTCCATAGGTTTCAATGAGGTCACTCCTCATTCTTCTGAACTCCAGTGATTTGTTTTTATATCAGTGAGAAAAAATGACAAGTTCTAATTCAAGAGCAAACACGAGGAAATCTACAGATGCCGGAAATTCAAACAACACACACAAAATGCTGGTGGAACACAGCAGGCCAGGCAGCTTCTATAGGGAGAAGCGCTGTCGACGTTTCGGGCCGGGACCCTTCGTCAGGACTAACTGAAAGGAAAGATAGTAAGAGATTTGAAAGTAGGAGGGGGAGGGGAAATATGAAATGATAGGAGAAGACCGGAGCGGGTGGGATGAAGCCTGAAATGTCGGCAGTGCTTCTCCCTATAGATGCTGCCTAGCTTGCTGTGTTCCACCAGCAGTTTGTGTGTGAAGTTCTAATTCAGTTCATTTCCACTAATGTAAAAGAAATTACCATAATAAAGAACTAAAAACTGAATTCAATCTGAAGTGCAGGAAGAAAACACAACAATAACCTGTTTGCAACAAAGCAGGCATCCAAAATAATTGCTTACAAGTTAAAACTGACAACTGGTGCTGCAGCTGGTTTATGAAGTGTTTTTTCCTCAACCTGAGCTGATAATACAGTTTATCCTGGTGCGACGTACATTTTCCAGCTCTGATGATTTTAAGCATTCAACACTAAATGTGCTGTACAGTCACAATTTGCATCCAAATGGCATGAATAAACAGTATGAAATTTGTAACTTAATTCTAACCAACATTGAATAATGAGAAACTATAAAGCTACACTGATACAGTACTTTTGATTTGAAGATCTCTGTGGAAAATTCAGACCTGATCTTTACAGGGTGTCTCTACTGCATCCCACTCAATGTAGCTTAAGCAGTGTTGAGAAACCCATGGCACTGACCTAGCAATCGTGCCGAAGAAATCCGCGCAGGACTGGGTCATATAACCACTCAAGTTTTAAAAAGGATGTTACCATGACTTGAGGAACTGAATTACAGGAAGAGGTTGGACATGCTGGGACTCCAATCCTCGGAGTGTGAGAGGAAAAAAGGTGTGCTTACAGAGGTAAATAAAATCATGAGGGGTAACAGTGAATGCATTCAGTCCTTTTCCAAGGATAGGGAGATCAAAAACTAGAGGGCAGCAGCTTAAGGTGATATGGGAAATCTTTGATAGGTCCTGGAGGGACAACTGTTTTAAACAAAGGGTGGTATCCATGCGGAATGAGCTACCAGAGGAAATGGTTGAGGCAGGTCCAATAAAAACTTTTAAAATGCAGCTGAACAGATACATAGATCGGAAATGTTTAGGCACTAATGAGCCAAAGCTAGAAAATATGACAAGTTTGAATGGCGCATTTTGTTCTGCACAGATCAGTTGTGCTAAAGAACCTGTTTCCCTGATGCATAACTTGGTGACTTCTATGAACACACAAGCCTTCTCCGTCATTCAGTGAGATCTTGGATTTTCTCAATTTTAACACTATTCCCAATGGCTTCAATAATGCTTGGCTCTTTTAGATTCAAATCATAACTCAGCCTTGAATATTGTCAATAACTGCCTCTGGAAATTCCAGAGATTCATCATCCACTAAGTGAATAAATTCACTGTCGTCTCAGCCTTAAATGATTAACCATGTACTTTTGTTCCAGATTCCTCCAAATATAAAATAATGGTATACTCCAAGCAACCATCCTGCCAATTATTCTCAGAATCTTACACACCTCTTCTTTTATATATTAACCATACTACAAGAATGCTCAGCCTCTCTTCATTAAGAAACATCTTTGTCAGGAACTGCAGTGTATTCAGTAATATTTGAGTAATATTATAAATATATTGTTTGATTAAGCATTCTTTGCTAGTTTACATAGTTATGCATTATATGAATGACATACGTCATTATGCCACCGTGTCCTATGTGAGCCTCACTAAAAGGAGACTAAGTACATATGCATCCTGGCTCCCGCGTCTTTCTTTCAGGATGAGTACCTACTTGTTGAAGTGCAGCACATTTTATTCTTTGGAAGGGAAGAGAGAGAGATGCTCATGTTTAAAACAAAAAGGCAGGAACTGGACCTCAAAATTCATAGGTTCATAAGCAGTATTAGGTGATAATGGGGTATCCAGGGAGTGTTAGCAACCCTGACAAAGGGGCTTGCATTGTCCATTCCGGGGCAACTCACTTACCTTTGCTCCACCACTGGCCACTTAGCTCTCACCTGTGGCTCCAAATAGCTGTTTTGCATGTGATGGCGGCCACACCCCAGAGCACTGCTTCAACAGGTGGGCTAAACCAGCCGATTATAGACAGCATGTGAAATCAGTTCCAGTGGACTGGGCAGATGAGCTCCAATAGCCAGGAAGGCGGTGCTACAATACTCCGAGGAGAGTGAAGGGCAAAACAAGCGACAGAAGATGTCATGTTCACCCACTACAACCAAGGAAGACCCCAGTTTGCGACACTTGCTTGTGCCACTGTACTTGGTCTTCTCGGGTCAAGAGAGCAGAACTGCCCTTGTACAACTACTTTTTCACTTTAAGATCTCACCAACACAGATTTCCTGTCATAGTCAGACATGATGGATCACCACCACTGATAATAAAAATAACAATAATACATTTTAAAAAGCAAAAATGGCTGACTACATTGAAAACATACATGTGTTTGAATATACAGCAGATAACTGGATGATGTATTCTGAACAAATTGAACAGTATTTTAATGCAAATGAAAAAGCCAATGAAAAGCGAGTGCCAGCGTTGCTGAGTGTAATATGTAAAGCATACAGCTGATTTAAAAGTTTGACTGCTCCAAGTAAACCAGCCAAAATTAGTTTCACAATATTAGGAAAGCTCATGCAGGAACATGTGGAATTGAAACCATAGTTGACTACAAATTGCTTTGGTTTCAAAAGTGGAATCAAAAGGGAGCAGGCTCCATTTCAGCTTAAAGCTGAATTGAAGGAAATGTCTGAACATTGTCAGTTCAGTGATGGGCAGAATGCTGCACTGAGAGATCATTTAACTTGCAGATTCTTACAAGCACAACTCACATTTAAAAGAGCAATTGAAATCACTGTAACAATGGAGACAGCAGCCAGAGGCACAGTTGCATTGCAGTCAGGAGGGAAAGTGAGCATGAACAAAATTATAACATCTAAACAGAAACCTGCCTGGCTGAACAAACTGTGTTATTACATGGCAGGGGCTCACATACTCCAGGCCAATGCAAGTTTAAAAGCAAAACTTGCAGAAAATGCAACAAAGTAGGACACATACAAAGAGCACACATAAATAAAGGGACTACACAGGTAAGTGAAAAAGATAAAAGGTCAAGTTGCAGTTTGAAAAAGAGCACTAATCTGCATGCTGTTGATGAAAAATCTGTTAACAATGAGTGTGATAAAGGACTGGATCAACTTCAGACTTACTATGTGAAAGTAAGCAGTATGGCTTACACCCAAAGTGAACAGTAAATTAATTGAAACGGAATTGGACACTGGCTCAGCTGTTTCTATCATGAGTTTGAAGGGCATTTCCAAGATACTAAACTGAAGCCTGTAGATATCGAACTAAGAACTTAAAATGGAGAAAAGCTGACTCCTGTGGGAATGACATTTGTAACAGTGAGATACAAAAGAACAAGCCTTGTATGGGGTAAAAACACGAGGGCCAGTATTATGGGGCCATGATTGGCTGAGACAACTACTTGATTGGAGATCCATCCACTATTTGCAATGCAAATCCCCAGCAATACAGTCAACTGAAAGTGAATTAAGAAAGGTGCTGAATGACGCCACAGCCGTTTTCAAGACTTGTATTGGATAACTTAATCATATCAAGGGTAAAATATTGTTAAATAAAAATGCCACAGCCAAGGTTTACAAAGCATGTCCGGTTCCTTATACCATCCGTGATAAACCAGCCAAGTCTGCTAGACTGAAGGAATTCTTACCAAGGTTAATCGGAGCCCATGGGAAACATCAGTGGTCCCAGTAGCCAGGAAGGATCAGTCAGTCAGGATCTGTGGTGATTTTAATGTCACCATCAACCCTCAAGTGAAAGTAGATCAATACCCCCTGCCCAGGATAGAGCATACCTCTGCAAAGCTCTCTGGAGGGAAAGACTTCAGCAAAGTGGACTTAGCGAGGCCTACCTACACATAGAGATGGAAGAAGAGTCCAAAGTGTTACACCTCACTCTGGAACAAAGCTATGGACCAGGTGCTGCATGGCTGTATGCAGTGGTGGATGCCCCAAGACTAAAGGACATATCACAGTTGTAGTCCTATTTAGGATTTTTCAATTCTTAAAACAGGTTCCCACCAAACCTGGCTAATGTGCTCCACCCACTGGAGGAGCAACATGCCTGTATTCCGGGCATGATCAAAATGAAAGCACTGGCTGGAAGGTTTTTATGGTGGCCTGGGATAGATCAGCTCATCATGTAGCTTGCCATGCACTCGTTGGGATGCCAAGTCATACAGAAGATGGCAAAAGCAGCACCTCCCCAACTCTGGGAACCCTGCATTCCCTGGCAGGGGGTTCATGTGGATAGCACCGGATCATTCATGGGCACAACTTTCTTAGTAGTAGTGGATGTAGCTTCAAAGTGGCCAGAAGGGTTCCCAATAACTCCACTACAGCCTCACATACTGTTGATGTGTTGAGAAGCCTCTTCACAAGGACTGGTGTTCCAGCACACTTAGTAAGTGACAATGGAACATAGATTGTTGTGGAACAGTTTCAGTCTTTCCTGAAAAAGAATGGAATAAGACATATTACATCTGCACTGTACCACTCATTTGCAAATGTCTTTTTGGAAAGGTTTGTCCAGAGTCTAAAGAACGCACTGCAAGCAAAGTCAGCAGAACACATTGCACTGACACTGAGTCAGAAGCTCACCAATTTCCTCCTTACATATCGCAAAGCAGCACACACCACAGCCAACAACTTATCAGCTGTGCTGTTCCTGGGTCGTCTCTTGTGCTCACTCTTGCAACTCTTCAAGTCTAATCTCAGAAGGAGTATGGAGGACAAACAGATGACACAAATTGAGGTCTCCTCAAACAAGGAAGTGCGATGTTTCACTCTTGGACAAACAGTCCTGGTGAGGGAATACAGAAGTGATCAAAAGTGGGTACTTGGAAAGATTAAAGACAGAATTGGACTACTGTCTGATAACAGTTGAGATTACATTTGATATCATCTGGAGACAACACATTGATCACTCGAGGAGAACAGAATCAATTTTTGAGAAGAAAGGTGGTCAGATCTGTCAGAACCATTCCCTGCAATACCAGAGTAAAGCCCTACAACCACCACAGAGGATCCAAACAATTAGAACACTGCCAATACTACTCCAGTACTATGAAATTGTATTATTTCAGACATAAGCCTAAAATGGAATTTAATCACTGCCATTCTGTACCATTTCATATTTTATTTTTCTCTGATACCGACACAACTTGTACCTCTTTCAGCGATATATTTACCATGGGGAAATATAATTTGAGCTCATTAACATGAAGGCTATCAGTGCTAAGTGAGACTTCCAGTTTTTTATTTGCTGTTTTGAAATCTCTTCATCACCATTCCTTAACACAAGCAATGGATAGTCAAGTCAAATCCCACAGTCTACACATATTGATACTGCTTATATTTATTTTATTTTTGCTGCAACTATTGCAAATTTATTTCATACAGCTTTTTGCAATGTGATGGAATATCACTGATCTGACAGGTTAACTGTGTTCTATCCTTAACTTTCTCAACTTGCCAAATGTTTCCAAGCTTTCTGGTTTTATTTCAGATTCCAGCATTCAGAGAATTTTGCTTCCACTTTAGTCCATTGTTGGTCCTAATCCCAATGCTAATCCATTAAGTGTTCTGATTTCCTCCACCACCTGGCCGCTCCCTTGCTTTCCTTTAGCTTTTTGAAACAATAATGTCCATTTTGCCACACCTTAGAGAACATATTTGCATATCTATATTGGTTTGAACCTGGCTAAAATACAAGGGAAACAGACATTTCCTGAGGTGGTCCATAAGTGAAACAGAGCTCCCTCTTTTTAGGGAGGGGGTGAAGTATATCAAATTTTCCTGGAAAAAATGGTCAAGATCTTACCCAATACTTACAATTATTCTAAGTGTGCAGCCAATATAAGTGATATCAGACAAATTCCATTTGTCTCCACTACTCTTTAATTATTTAATTACTAATAATCTGTGAATACAAGAACCTGTTCATTAACCACCTTGGATATTTTTTGATGATCTCAGTGTTAATGCCGAAATGCAGATGAGCTTTACAAGCTAAGAACTACAATTTACAAAGCAAGTTGTTTAATCAGACATAAATACAGGATGTAGGTTTTGTTTATGTACAGATGACTGGAGAATCCTAAGATTCTCATCAAAAGAAAATAAATTTCAAAAATGGACAAATTAGTCCATCCATCAAAACCAATTACAGAAAAGGGGAAGTGAACTGATGAAATCAAAATCAGTCTTCCAATCCAACTGAAGCGAAATTTTACAATGTATAGTGCAAGGGCACTGGGGCATTTGAAAAAATAAAGTTTATATGCAACAAAAAATTGATTGCCTCTGATGTACTTCAAATAACTTCCAACTTCAGATAATTAAGAATGACAAAAATTAATAAAAAAGACTTGGATTTGGCAAAATACTATTGTCAATAGAGTGTGGTTAAAGCCTATTAAAGAAGGTACTGATATTAATGCATGGAAAATAAATATTCACTTTCTGATAACAAATATCAGTTCATCTATGAAAGCTAATGGAAAATCATGTCAGCTTCCTCATAAACCTTCTGGTTTGTATTATCACATAATACTGCTTGATTTACTACGAAGTGAAAATGGAAAGAAAAAGGGATCTGCTGCAAATTTAGAAGCTAATGCACTTTCACCCAATTTAAGCCCCAGATGTCTATGAAGGTTTTGCTCATAGGCAATTCATTGGGTGGTGGCATTGAAAAGCCCCAAACAGAGAAGTTCAAAAAGTTTTAAGCATACTTCTTTTGGCTGCTCTTCACAGTATTAAAAATAATAAGCCAAAATGCAAACTGATACTTAAGCATTATTTCAATCATTATTATAAAGACATGACAACTTTTGGAGATACTGGAAATCCAAAGCAACACACACTCAATGCTGGAAGAACTCAACAGGCCTGGCAGCATCTGTGGAGATGAATAAAGAGTCGATGGTTTGAGCCACGACCCTTCTTCAGGAATGAAAAGGAAGGGGAAAGATACCAGCAGGTACAAGGCTTACCCTTTCTAGGGATCCCTCTCCTTTCATGATAAACTTACTGAAAATATCAAAGAAGATTTTTATGATAGTGATGTGAACAGATAAACTTGCTACTTGGGAACTTTGTGAAAAAAATATATTAAGATGATGGTAGGAAAACAAGGATGTAGTCAAAACAGAAGAAACCACAAAATAAATGTAACAGTAAGGGAAAAAATTCCTCTGGTGACATTCAGGGAAAGGAAAATCAGACAAGGTGTAGCACACAATTTCATTTCTACCCATTTAGTACCCTGGCCAAAGTTAAATTTCACCCATTCCCACCCAATTATCAAACCCTCTAAAAAAAACTCTCCTACTTTTAAGGAACAAATTATAGGTGAAGCTAGAAAATTTTGAGTGCCATTAGACACTACACTGTGCTTAGAGCAAAGTTTTTTAATATACCAATTGCATGTACTTGTGTTCAGAAATCAATGATTTTGACCACTGATAATTAGTGAGAAATAAGCAGTGAGAAGCACTCAGGCTTGAAGATGCCAGAAAAGGTCAGGGGGTGAAAATGAAATGATTTCATTATTAGAATCAGAATCACTTTATTGCCAGAATGTGAAACATACCAGAATTGGTTGCGGTTTGGTGCCAAGCATAAAGCACAGGACAATCCCATAACAGATAACACAATAGCAACCAACAATTTACAAAACAATAGTGCAAATAGGCATGAGCAATCAATAATTAGCACAATGGTAACAGGCACAAATACCACTAATTAAACAAAGAAAAGTAAATAGCTGAACAGACTCAATAATTATCAACAGAACAAGGAGAAAAGAAAGACCATTTAATGGATGTTGTGAAGGGACAGTTAGGGTATTACATCTGAGTCAGTATTGATGAGAAGCTTTGGAGAGGATATGCAGTCCTGGTGGTGATGAACTTGTAGCATTTCCCTGACGGCAATTTGGTAAATTGGTAAACTGCTAGAGTGGGTGGAGACAGCAGTAATTTTTTTCAGCTTTTTACTCTGGCAATTAATAGAACCATAGAACATTACAGCACAAAAACAGGCCTTTTGGCCCTCCTTGGCTGTGCCAAACTATTTTTCTGCCCAGTCCCACTGACCTGCATCTGGGCCATATCCCTCCAAACCCCTCTCATCCATGTACCTGCCCAAGTTTTTCTTGAATGTCAAAAGTGAGCCCGCATTTACCACTTCATCTGGCAGCTCATTCCACACCCACCACTCTGCATGAAGCAGCCCCCCCCCCCCCCAGTTCCCTTTAAATTTTTCCCCCTTCACCCTTAATCCATGACCTGGTTTTTTTCTCCCCTAGCCTCAGTGGAAAAAGCCTGCTTGCATTCACTCTATCTATACCCATCATAATTTTATATACCTCTATCAAATCTCCCCTCATTCTTCTACGCTCCAGGGAATAAAGTCCTAACCTATTCAACCTTTCTCGGTAACTCAGTTTCTCAAGTCCCGGCAACATCCTTGTAAATCTTCTCTGCACTCTTTCAACCAGATTAATATCCTTCCTGTAATTTGGTGACCAAAACTGCATACAATACTCCAAATTCAGTCTCACCAATATCTTATACAACCTCACCATTACATTCCAACTCTTATACTCAATACTTTGCTTTATAAAGGCCAATGTACCAAAAGCTCTCTTTACGACCCGATCTACTTGTGACGCCACTTTTAGGGAATTATGTATCTGTACTCCCAGATCCCTCTGTTCTACTGCACTCCTCAGTGTCCTACCATTTACCTTGTATCTTCTACCTTGGTTTGACCTTCTGAAGTGCAAATACCTCATACTTGTCTGCATTAAACTCCATCTGCCATTTTTCAGCCCATTCCTCCAACTAGTCCAAATCCTTCTGCAAGCTTTGAAAGCCTTCCTCACTGTCCACTACACCTCCAATCTTTGTATCATCAGCAAATTTGCTGATCCAATTTGCCACATTATCATCCAGATCATTGATATAGATGACAAATAACAATGGACCCAGCACTGATCCCTGTGGTACACCACTAGTCACAAGCCTCCACTCAGAGTAGCAATCCTCTACTACCACTCTCTGACTTCTCCCATTGAGCCAATGTGTAATCTAATTTACTACCTCACCATGTATACCTAACGACTGAATCTTCCGAACTAACCTCCCATGCAGGACCTTGTCAAAGGCCTTACTGAAGTCCATGTATACAACATCCACTGCCTTTCCTTCATCTACTTTCCTGGTAACTTCCTCAAAAAACTCTAATAGATTGGTTAAACATGACCTACCATGCACAAAGCCATGTTGACTCTCCCTAATAAGTCCCTGTCTATCCAAATACTTGTAGATCCTATCTCTTATTATTCCATCCAATAATATACCTACTACTAATGTCAAACTTACCGGCCAATAATTTCTCGCCTTACTTTTTGAGACTTTTTTAAACAACCGAACTACATGAGCTATCCTCCAATCCTCTGGCACCGGACCCGTGGGTATCGACATTTTAAATATTTCTGCCAGGGCCCTGCAATTTCAACATTAGTCTCCTTCGAGGTCCGAGGGAATACTCTGTCAGGTCCTGGGGATTTATCTTCTCTGATTTGTCTCGAGACAGCAAGCACCTCCTCCTCTTTAATCTGTTTAAGTTCCATGACCTCCCTACCTGTTTGCCTTGTTTCCATAGACTCCATTCCAGTTTCCTTAGAAAATACAGATGCAAAAAACCCATTTAATATCTCTCCCATTTCTTTCGATTCCATACATAGCCGACCACTCTGATCTTCAAGAGGGCCAGTTTTATCCCTTACTATCCTTTTGCTCTTAACATACCTGTAGAAGCTCTTAGGATTATCCTTCACTCTGACTGCCAAAACAACCTCATGTCTTCTTTCAGCCCTCCTGATTTTTTCTTAAGAATTTTCTTACTCTTTTTATACTCCTCAAGCATCTTATTTCCTCCCTGTTGCCTGTACATGTTATACATCTCCCTCTTCTTCTTTATCAGAGTTCCAATATCCCTCGTGAACCAAGGTTCCTTATTCTTGTTCATTTTGCCTTTAACCCTGACAGGAACATACAAACTCTGCACTCTCAAAATTTTCCTTTGAAGGCCTCCCACTTACCAATCACATCCACGCCAGAGAATAACCTGTCCCAATCTATGCTTTTTAGATCCTTTCTCCTTTCTTCAAATTTGGCCTTTTTCCAGTTTAGAACTTCAACCCGAGGACCAGATCTATTTTTATCCATAATCAAGTTGAGACTAATAACGTTATGATCACTGGAACCAAAGTGTTCCCCTACACAAACTTCCATCACCTGCACTAACTCATTTCCTTTTAGGAGATCTAATATTGCATCCTCCCTAATTTGTACATCTATATATTGATTTAGAAAACTTTCCTGAACACATTTCACAAACTCTAACCCATTCAGACCTTTAACAGTATGGGTGCCCCAACTGATGTGTGGAAAATTAAAATCCCCTACAATCACAACTTTCTGTCTCCTGCAGTTGTCTGTTATCTCTCTGCAGATTTGCTCCTCTAATTCTCGCCGACTATTGGGTGGTCTATAATACAACCCTATTAATGTGGTCATACCTTTCCTGTTTCTCAGCTCCATCCACATGGCCTCAGTAGACAAGCCCTCTAATCCGTCCTGCCAAAGCACTGCTGTAATATTTTCCTTGACTAGCAAAGCAACCCCCCCCCCCTACCCTTCATCCCTTTGCCTCTATCACGTCTGAAACATCGGAACCCTGGAACATTGAGCTGCCAGTCTTGCCCCTCCTGTAGCCAAGTTTCAGTAATGGCTATGATTTAATAATTCCATGTGTCAATCCAGGCCCTCAGCTCATCTGCCTTTCCCACAATACTCCTCGCATTGAAATATACACATAGTTCTCTTGATGTCAGTAGCTGACAGCCAGTGATCTTCTCCACTAAGTGGACAACTCACTGCGACCTGGACTTGGAGAGTGAGGAAGCAGTGGGAAACCAAACGGCGACTGTGGTGATCACAACAGTCTCAATGACAGAAACATAGAAAACCTACAGCACAATACAGGCCCTTCGGCCCACAAAGTTGTGCTAAAAATCTCCCTACCTTAGAAATTACTAGACTTGCCTATACCCCTCTATTTTACTAAGCTCCATGTACCTATCTAAAAATCTCTTAAAAGACCCTTTCATATCCACCCTCACCACCATTGCTGGCAGCCCATTCCACACACTCACCACTCTCTGAGTAAAAAAAAACTTACATCTGACATCTCCCAGCGCCTGAAACCTGCGTCCTCTTTGGTCAACCATTTCACCCTGGGAAAAAAGCCTCTGACTATCCACATGATCAAAGCCTCTCATCATCTTATACATCTCTATCAGGTCCCCTCTCATCCTCCTTCACTCCAAGGAGAAAAGGCCGAGTTCACTCAACCTATTCTCATAAGGCATGCTCCCCAATCGAGGCAACATCCTTGGAAATCTCCTCTGCAACCTTTATATGGTTTCCACATCCATCCTGCAGTGAGTCGACCAGAACTGAGCACAGTACTCCACGTGGGGTCTGACCATGGTCCAATATAGCTGCAATATTACTTCTCAGCTCCAAAATTCAATTCCATGATTGATGAAGGCCAATACACCATACGCCTTCTTAACCACAGAGTCAACCTGCGCAACTGCTTTGAGAGTCCTATGGACTCGGACCCCAAGATCCCTCTGATCCTCCACACTGCCAAGAGTTTCACCATTAATACTATATTCTGCCATCATATTTGACCTACCAAATTGAACCACCTCACATTTATCTGTGTTGAACTCTATCTGCCACTTCTCAGCTCAGTTTTGCATCCTATCAATGTCCCTCTGTAACCTCTGACATCTCTCCACACTATCCACAACACCTCCAGCTTATGGAGTCATCAGCAAACTTACTAACCCATCCCTCCACTTCCTCATCCAGGTCATTTATAAAAATCACAGGTAAGGGTCCCAGAACAGATCCCTGAGGCACTCCACTGGTGACCGACCTCCATGCAGAATATGAACTGTCTACAACCACTCTTTGCTTTCTGTGGGCAAGCCAGTTCTGGATCCACAAAGCAATGTCCCCTTGGATCCCAAGCCTCCTTATTTTCTCAATAAGCCTTGCATGGGGTACCTTATCAAATGCCTTGCTGGAATCCATATACACTATTTCTACTGCTCTTCCTTCAGCAATGTGTTTAGTTACATCCTGAAAAAATTCAATCAGGCTCGTAAGGCACGACCTGCCCTTGATAAAGCCATGCCGACTATTCCTAATCATATTACACCTCTCCAAATGTTCATAAATCCTGTCTCCCAGGATCTTCTCCATCAACTTACCAACCACTGATGTAGACTCGCTGGTCTATAATTCCCTGGGCTATTTCTACTCCCTTTCTTGAATAAGGGAACAACATCCGCAACCTTCCAATCCTCCGAACCTCTCCCGTCCCCATTGATGATGCAAAGATCATCGCCAGAGGCTCAGCAATCTCCTCCCTTGTGTCCCACTATAGCGTGGGGTATATCCCATCTGGTCCCGGCGACTTATCCAACTTGATGTTTTCCGAAAGCTCCAGCACATCCTCTTTCTTAATATCTACATGCTCAAGCTTTTCAGTCTGCTGCAAGTCATCACTACAATCACTAAGGTCCTTTTGCATAGTGAATACTGAAGTATTCATTAAGTACCTCTGCTATTTCCTCTGGTTCCACACACACTTTGCCACTGTCACATTTGATAGGTCCTATTCTTTCACGTCTTATCCTCTTACTCTTCACATACTTGTAGAATGCCTTGGGGTTTTCCTTAATTCTGCCCGCCAAGGCCTTCTCATGGCCCCTTCTGGCTCTCCTAATTTCCTTCTTATGCTCTTTCCTAGTAGCCTTATAATCTTCTAGATTGCTAACATTACCTAGCTCTCTGAATCTTTTGTAAGCTTTTCTTTTCCTCTTGACTAGATTTATTACAGCCTTTCTACACCATGGTTCCTGTACCCTACCATAACTTCCCTGTCTCTTTGGACCCCATACAGAACCCCACACAAATATCCCCTAAATATTTGCCACATTTCCCTGAGAACATCTGTTTCCAATTTAAGCCTCCAATTTCCTGCCTGATAGCCTCATAATTCCCCTTAGTCCAATTAAACACTTTTCTAACTTGTCTGTTCCTACCTCTCTCGAATGCTATTGTAAGGGAGATAGAATTATGATCACTATCCCCAAAATGCTCTCCCACTGAGAGGTCTGACACATGACCAAGTTTATTTCCCAATACCAAATCAAGTACAGACTCTCCTCTTGTAGGCTTATCTACATACTGTGTCAAGAAACCTTCCTGAACACTCCTAACAAACACCACCCCATCCAAACCCCTTGCTCGAGGGAGATGCCAATTGATATTTGGGAAATTAAAATCTCCCAGCATGACAACTCCTATTATTACACCTTTCCAGGATCTGCTCCCCTCTCCGCTCCTCGATATCCGTGTTACTATTGGGCAGCCTATAAAAAACACCTAGTAAAGTTATTGACCCCTTCCTGTTCCTAATCTCCACCCACAGGGACTCTGTAGACAATCCCTCCATGGCGTCCACCTTTTCTGCAGCCGTGACACTATCTCTGATCAACAGTGCCATGCCCCCACCTCTTTTGCCTCCCTCCTTGTCCTTTCTGAAACATCTAAAACCTGGCACTTGAAGTAACCATTCCTGTCCCTGAGCCATCCAAGTCTCTGTAATGGCCACCACATCATATCTCCATGTACTGATCTACGCTCTGAGCTCATCCGCTTTGTTCACAACACTCCTTGCATTAAAATACACAGATCTCAAACCTTTGGTCTGAGTGCATTCCTTCTCTATCTCCTGCCTATCCTTCTTCTCGCACTGTCTACAAGCTTTTTCTACTTGTGAGCCAACCACCTCTTCCCCAGTCTCTTCAGTTCAGTTCCCACCCCCCAACAATTCTAGTTTAAACTCTCCCCAGTGGCCTTAGCAAACCTCCCCGCTGATGACTGAGTAAAAATTCATCAAGATACGCCGTATGATAAGCTTCCTCAGCTGGTGTAAGACAAATCTCAGCTGGGCTTTCCTAGTGAAGAGTGTAAAGTGTTTATACCACTTTAATCTGTTAGTAATGGTAGTCCCAAGAATTTGAATTACTTGACCACAGACACAGACTGATCATTAATTTTCAAGGGGGTGGGAGTAGGTAGGGGGTTGTCGGCTGAACTCCATCCTCATTTCCACTGTCCTGAGAGCATTAAGTTCTAAGATGTTATGAACACACCATGATTCAAGGCAATCTACCCCTCTGCAACAAGTTAAGACCTATGAAGGATTTGAAGGTATCTGCCATCATCTTGAATATTACAATTTGGAGATTTGGAGGATGCAATCATTGAAAGTTTTATGAAGGCAGTCCATTATCTACAATGGGTATCTTCGCTGATTTTGTTCTTTTACAGTTAAAAGAACACAGCTGAGGGTATACTAGATGAATTCCTCCACCGAACTAATATAGTTTTATAGTACTGTTGTAGCATTAATAGTGTACTAATTTGTTCTGTACTTCATTTAAACACATTACTTGGTTGAAGAGTAGTTAGTCTTTTTTCTATTGTACCTATTGTTCTTTTTAGCTATTTCTATGAAACTTTAGCTAACCGGGATAGTTGCATAATTTGGCCAAAATGTGTTGATCCTGATGTGTCCCAGTTAACCAGAATCCACTGTATTACTTTGATTTGTCAAATATTGTATGAATGTGCAGGAGGAATTCATGGCATGATGGAGTATTGAGACAGATTCTTCAACAAGATGATGTACAATATCTGCAAAATGCCTTTCTAATTTCGAACAATTTTTGAAGATTTAGGATTGAAAAGATCTGTAACATTTTCATTTCTTAGTGAAATACAATATTATAACATATTTTTTCTTGCTATGAAATTAAAATACTTGCTACCATATGGTACATCTTCCAAACCCTCTTCTGCTAAGTTTCTTGTCCTCCTGAATAACACTGATTTCTATGGATATAATTTTACCATCACCAGAGTTTTCATTGTGACTTGATCAAAAACACAGAACTGAGTCTGTACATACTTCCTACGAGATATCCTTGCTGCTGAGTTTAACAAGAGCTTCATCTTTCCGGTGCAAACACATCCAGTTACTCTTCTCTTTGCACAGTAGCTGTGTAGTCTCACACTTCTCTATATGAAATACGCCTTTTGAAGCTCAAATTACTGATATAGTCTGCTCTCTTTATCGCATGTTAGTTTTGATTCAGTATTGATTCCACTCCCGTCCATCCCCATGGCTGCTCTTGCCAGTCTCCACTCAGGATTAGTTGCTACTACACTTCTGGAGTCTCAAACTGCTGTCTGGATAGCAAACGTTGTCTGCTTAAAGCTGAGTCTCCTAGCAATGCAAAATCTGCTGATGCTTTTCATGAAAGATAATTTTTTATTTCTTCACCGATCTACAGTGTATATCTGGGCTCTTATTCCAAGTGTTCATCATGTTAGTAACATAATGAGGTGCAGTTAGCTAATACACATGCATCTTTAGTTAAATATTTTGTACATGCATGTGGATGCCATATACAAATTTCACATAGTTATAGATATGTTGCATTTATTTGGGGAATATAATCTCTAGTTCTCTCCCAGCCAGGGGAAACAGCTTCCTGTCCTGTACCTTTTGCAAGTTATCTTTACATTTCAATGAGATTCCCTCTCATTCTTCTAAACTTCAGGCACTCCAGGCCCAGCTGAATATTGAGATACTCTCTGTTAATGCAATCACATCTATAACAAGTAAATCTATGTACCAAAGTGGTTGCATAACATTATTTATATTTCAGAACAGTAATTATTGCAGCAAGATTTGGCAAGGATTTCCAACCACAGATAAAAAGGGACTCTGCAAATCAGCTTGGTCCATTATCCTTCAAACAGTTTGTTTTTTACACACCATATGACAATTTTATCTGTAGCATCAAGCTTTCAATGCAGTGCAATGCTGGTCTTGATTTCTTTTGAGGTTGATGAATCAAAAATTAAATATCGAGCAGTGTGTGAAAATAAAAGCATTATGATCTTCTACTTCAACTGGAAAATGTGTGCTCTGTTCTAAGGGTTTGTCAGTTATTTCAATCAATAAATTAGTTCTTCATTATCATAAATCTGGCAGTCTGAAATGACCTTTATATTTACAATCCAACATTGTAGTACATGTTGACAATCCTGTTAGCTGCTGGTAGATTCCAGGTCATTTAGGGTAAAGGACAGCTATGGGTTCATAGATTCCTTGTTATGGAGCAGTACAATAATAGTCTAATTAATTTGCTTTCAAATAACTTTTCTCATTTGCTCACCTAAGATTGCAAACATATGCGCTGTAACCCACTTTAAACTAAAGTATGAAGCTGGATGTCATAGACAATCATCTTGCAACCATCTGTATCATGAGTGGTATTGACATATTCTTTTAAAATCGCTTTAAGCACATAGTTTGCTGCAATCCCAAACGAGAACTTTAGACATTCAGGACCTGCCTACTCCAGTAAGGCAAAGATGTTATTGATCAGGGAACACTGGATGCCAAAGGATTCTGGAGGTTTGATTGGGAATAAGAACAAGAAGCATATGACAGGCATAGGTAACTGGAATTGAATGAGTCTCTTGAGGGTTATTGAAGGTGCATGAGGGAATTTAAGAAAGAAAGTCAGAGAGAAAAGAAAGGCAATGAAATATACTTAGCAAGTAAATTTAAGGAGATTTCCAAGGCATTCTATATTGGCATTGGTATATAATTGTCACATGTATCATGAAAAACGTCTTGCATACTGTTCATACAAATCAAATCATTGCACAGTCCATTCAGGTAGAATAAGATAAAATATAACAATGCAGAATTATGTGTAAGAACTATTGAGTAAGTGCAGTACAGGTACACAATAAAGTGCATGGCCATATGAGGTATGATGAGAGGTTAAGAGTCTATTTTATCGTACAAGAGGTACAGTTAAGAGTGTGAAAATAGCATGGTAAAAGTTGTCCTTGAACGTAGTAGTACCTGCTTTCAGGATCATGTATCATCTACCCAATGGAAAAGGGGAGAAGAGAGAATGTGCAGATAAGTATATCAGGAGCAAAAGGGTAGTCAGGGAAAGAGTAGGTACCTAAAAAACCAAAGGGTTGATCCAAGTATGCAGTGAGGTGATGTTGATTAGGTCCTGAATGAATACTTTTTATCTATCAAGGGTTAACATACGAGGCGTATTTTAAGGGTCTGGTCTTGCATTCACTGGAGTTTAGAAGAATAAGAGGAAATCTCATTGAAACCTATTGAATATGCAGAAGATAGAATGGATGTGGAGAGGATGATTCCTGTAGTGGGTGAGCCTAGGTCCAGAGTACATGGAATAGGGGGTTGTTCACTTAGACCAGAGATGAGGAGTCAGAGGGTGGTGAAACTGTGGAATTCATTGCTACAAATGTCGGTGATCGCTAAGTCATTGAGTATATTTAAAGTGGAATTTAACAGGCTCTTGATTCGTCAGAGAATCAAAAAATACAGGGAGAAGACAGGAGAATGGGGTCGAGAGTGACAGTAAATCAACCATGATGGAATAGCGAAGCAGACTTGATTGACGGAATGGCCAAATTTGCTCCTATGTCTAACAGTCTTATATTCACCAAGGAGAATGACTTACAAGGTAGAGATTTAGGGAGCAGTATGTTGTAGATAGGAGCACGACAGCATTTAGAAAGGGATGGAAGTTAGAAATCATGGAACACTTGGAAGCAAGGGAGGAGATAGGTGAAGTCTTGCATCTTTGTTTGCCACAGGTGAGGTGACAGTAGAACAGAGGATAGCTTTCTGTGTATTGTTCCTTTAGTTGAGAAGGGCAGCAAGGATAAGACAGGTACTGGAGAACATATGAAGGAAAAGCATTTATACATAGCTTTTGGAAGAGCAAGGTTGGGTATAGTCAACATGGTGTTTGAGTGAAATCCTGCTTCAGTAATTTAAGCTTTTTTGAGAAGGCAACTAAGAAGATTCATGTAGGCAGGACAGCAGATATTATCTATATGTATTTTAACACTTGATAAGGCCCCGCATGGCAGTCTGGACCAGAAGGTAAAGGCATGTGGAATCAAGGATGAGCTGGCAAATTGGATCCAAATCTGGCTTGGTGATAGGATACAGAGGATGGTAGTAGAATTTTGTTTTATTGATTGGAAATCCATGACCAGTCGTGTACTACAGGGATCATACATCATAATTAATATGTTTGGAAATGATATGCAAACATAATATTATGGACAGTGAGGGAGGCTGGCAAAGCTACAGTGGGATATAAGATAGCCGAGTGGATCATTGCCAGATGTAATTTAATCTTAACAAGTGTGAGGTGATGCTTTTGGTGAAGTTAAATAGAGTAAGACATGCACGGTAAATAGGACAAAGCTAAGGAATGTTGATGAACAGAGGGGCATGTAGTAAAGCAGAGAAAAGTCATATTTGCCCACATAGGTTGAGGCATAACCTATAGAAGTTGGGACATTTTGTTGCAACTGTACAATACACTAGTTAAATTGCACTTAGAAGTATTATGTACAATTCTGTTTGCCACAATATAGGAAGGATGTGGTTTCTCTGGAGAGAGTGCCGAGAAGATTCACTACGACATTGCTTAGATTGGAAGATTCTGGTTATAGACAAGATATTTGATGGTCTGGGCTTGTTTTCCCTGGAATGAAAGAAACTGACTGGCGACCTGATAGAGATATATGAAATTATAAGAGGCATGGTCAGGGGAGATTGTAGGAATCTTTCACCCAGCAGGTGTGAAACCCTGACACCTCGAAACGGTTTGAGCATTCCAGTAACACAGTTCACATTGGTCAGTTTATCAACCAACCTGCACATCATTGGGAGGTGGAGGAAACCTGAGCAGCTGGTAGGAACCCAAGTCATCAAGGAAAAATGTGAAACACTGCAGATAATACCCGAGGACTGAACCTGGGTCTCAGGTGCTGTGATACAGTAGCCATACCAAGAGTGATGTGCTTGAGCTTGCAATGCAACCTAAGCTCAGATTTGAGACCCAAAGGTGACAATGGGCTGCGTTGACATATCAGGTTAATGAGAGGCAAAAGTGTAAAATTGTAAACCAATTTAATTTCTATGGGTAACACAGAGTACCTTTCTAATTTTAATGGCTGATATTTATTTTAATAGGCGCACGAGGAAAGCACAAATTAATTATTTTAAACTGATGGTTATATCAAAATAGTTCAAAAATGAACAATGTGTGAATATACTAACCAGCGCACTGCCAATGAAAGGGAAACTCGCTTCTGTCTATTACCTGCACTGTGACCACAAACTAAAATGTGATTCTGCACACATTATCTGTTTAAGTTCAGACATTTATCTTTTGTCTGTTTGGATCATTTCCATCTTTATTATTCAGTAATTGCATTGTTCATAATCTGTTTTTCATCCTATCTAATAAACCTCACAAAAAATTGCAATGCAGCTGCAATAATAATTTTAACTTCCCACTCCTAATTTTAAAATTAATGCTGACTAAACAATAAGCAAATGCAAAACTAGTAATGCATGAACACACTTATCCACAAACCATTTCCACCTTACTCTTGTTAAAACGGTATGAAACATCCCACTTGACCTTACCTTTGAACACTGACCGAAAAATTTGATTGTGTCAATAAATGATCTCGGTCAATTTTTCCTATACCATTCACACTACTTATTTAAGCATACACTCAAAATATTTTGAGCATTCTGGCAGGACTATTTTCACATTGCTAAACAATTACAGGCTTTAATCTTATTAGTTCCAGTTACAACTGTAAGTAACTAACATTGGCTGAGGTCACACCTGCACCTATTGTGGCAGTCACAGCACAGTGTGAGGAGAACCTATGAGAACCAGGGCCAACTAGGGGTGAGAACTGATACCTTGCTTCGTCAAGACCCTAATAGAAGAGGTCAACACTAGGAGAAGGGTCCCATGTGCTTGAGAGCCTGAGAGGCCCTCTGGATCTGAGAATTGTCACTTTAAGTCAGAAAGGGTACTCCTAGGACTTGGTCCCAGTTCCACCCTGTGTATTAATCTCATTTATTGTCAAGCTCACTGAAAACCACAAATCAATTCCAGTAACAATTACAGAACTACATTCACCAAGCACCATAACTCCAGCAAATAAAGTCATCAACTGGAAATATTATCTATTTTAGCCATATTCTGCCAAACTTGCTGATTACCCTAAGCATCTTTTTTTAAAGTTTTTTTTTAAATTTCAGATTTCCATCGGCTGCACAATTTGTTTTTCTCTCTTAACATTCCCATCAATCCAACAGTAATTTCTTAGAATCAGTACTGCAGTTAAAGTACAGGTGTCATATCATACACTCACAGACGTATCACTATGTTAACATTCCTTACACTTTAAACTGTTCAACCATGGACAGCACATAGAGATACAATGCAGCAAAAATTAGAAAGAATTTTAGCTGCAGAACGTAGGGAACACTAGCTAACTGCAACAGATGGATGGACGACCCACTCAAGCCCACAGGCTAACTGGATTGAGAAGCCGCTGACAAACCATTCCTTCACAATTTCCTCTGACTTTAGAAGGCTCTGTCAACTTAAAATGTGTCACCGTCATATCTTAATTCCCTTCACATGACTACAGCTTTGTTCCTTTCTCACCTCTGATACCGTAAAATTTCAACCTGTCATGCCCCGGCCTTGAAAAGAGATGCCCTGAGGCCCTCTTCATCATTGCTGAGGATGTCGACCAGGCCAACTAGCAGCATGGCTTCTGTCCCACCAGGGACCCAAACACCTTGACCATTGTTATAAAACTATCAAAAATCCCTTTTGAAACACCAGCCCCCATCCACTTTGGTAAATCAGGCTGTTCTCCTTCTTCCTGCATACAAATAGAAGCAGCAGATTAAAAAACCTGTGGCATACAATGATATTTTCCAGGAATCTCTCTTTCTCCATTGCCTCATCTAGCAAACTTAATCACTATGAAGCTACAAGTCACAGCTACAGAAGAGACAGAATCAGATCTATTATCAGTGACACACAGTAATTCCAATGGCTGATGCTCTATCATTTTAGCAAGATTCCACATATTGAGTGCTGGTATATATAACAAGTCCTTAAATTTTTCTTTAGTTAATCTGAATTTTTTTTATTTCCCTGAGACTTACCATCAATAATTTCTTCCATCATTGATCGTTAAAGTTGACTAGTGGTGTGCCTCAGGGATCGGTACTGGGTCCAATGCTGTTTGTCATATACATTAATGATCTGGATAATGGGGTGGTAAATTTGATTAGTAAGTATGCAGATGATACTGATAGGTGATAGGAGATAGATGGCGTTGTGGGTAATGAAATAGGTTTTCAAAGCTTGCAGAGAGATTTAGGCCAGTTTGAAGAGTGGGCTGAAAGACGGCAGATGGAGTTTAATGCTGATAAGTGTAAGGTGCAACATTTTGTAATAATCAAAATAGGACATACATGGTAAATGGTAGGGCATTGAAGAACGCAGTAGAACAGAATGATCTAGGAATAATGGTACATAGTTCCCTGAAGGTGGAATCTCATGTGGATAGGGTGGTGAAGAAAGCTTTTGATATGCTGGCCTTTATAAATCAGGGCATTGAGTATAGGACTTGGGATGTAATGTTAAAATTGTACAAGGCATTGGTAAGGCCAAATTTGGAGTATTGTGTACAGTTCTGGTCACTGAATTATAGGAAAGAGTTCAACAAAATAGAGAGAGAACAGAGAAGATTTACTAGAATGTTACCTGGGTTTCAGCACCTAAGTTACAGGGAAAGATTGAACAAGTTAGGTCTTTATTCTTTGGAGTGCAGAAGGTTGAGGGGGAAATTGACAGAGGTATTTAAAATTATGAGGGGTATAGATAGAGTTGACGTTGATAGGCTTTTCCATTGAGAGTAGGGGAGATTCAAACAAGAGGACATGAGTTGAGAGTTAGGGGGCAAAAGTTTAGGGGTAACATGAGGAGGAATTTCTTTACTCAGAGAGTGGTAGCTGTGTGGAACTAGCTTCCAGTAGAAGTGGTAGAGGCAGGTTCGATATTGTCATTTAAAGTAAAATTGGATAGGTATATGGACAGGAAAGGAATGGAGGGTTATGGGCTGAGTGCAGGTCGGTGGGACTAGGTGAGAGTAAGTGTTTGGCATGGACTAGAAGGGCTGAGAAGGCCTGCTTCCCTGCTGTAATTGTTATATGGTTATGTGGATATAACAGCATTTTAAGTAAAATAGAAGCTAAATAATCCAAAAGCCTGGACTGACAATCAGGTGATGCAAACTTGAATCTCAAAACTGCAAGGAATTTAGTGAACTAAAGTCATCTGGATTTTACTTCAAAGATGGTAAGAAAAAAATTAATAAACTATCCCAAAAAAAAACTGATTAACTAAAGTTCTTTGGAGAGGAAATTTACTGTCCTTATTGGCCTGGCTTCAAACTCTGCAACAAAGCTGTTGACAATTTGCCCTGAAAGAGTTTAACAAGCCAGTCAATTCAAGAACAAATGGGGATTTGCAATAAATGCTGGCCTTTCTATTGACAACAATATCCTGTAAAAATAAAAATATTTACGTTGAAGAACTGTTTGTGGTGTTATCTGCACAACCTTCATGGCTTAAATGTGATACATTCAAAGCCAATAAACACAAGGGATTTTGTAGATGCTGGAAATCCAGAGCAACACACACAAACCACTGAAGGAACTCAGAAGGTCAGCAGCAACTATGGAAATGAATAAACAGACAATCTTTTAGTACCACAACCCTTCTTTAGGACTGGAAACGAAGGGGAAGATATGAGAATAAAAAGGTGAGGGGAAAGGGGAGGAGGACCAGCTGGAAAGTGATAGGTGAAATCAGGTGGATGCTAAAGGCAAAAGGCTGGAGAAAAAGGAATCTGATAGGAAAGGAGAGTGGACCATGTGAGAAAGGGAGGAGGAGGGTCACCAGAGAGAAATTATAGGCAGATGAGAAGAGGTGAGATGCTGCAGTGGGAAAAAGAAGAAGAATAAATGGAGAGAGAACAAAAAATTGCCAGAAGGACAAATCAATATTCATGCCATCAGTTTGGAGATCATGAGGTGTTGATCTCCACCCTGAGAGTGGCCTCATAGTGGCAAAAGTGGAGGCTATGGACTGACATGTTAGAATGGAAATGGGGATAGGAATTTAAGTGGCTGGCCACCGGGAAATTTTGCTTAGGTAGATGGAGCAAAGGTGCTCAACAAAGTGATCTCCCAGTTTACCTTGGGTCTCAGCAAGGTAGAGGGGGATGCATTGGGAACACCGGATACAATAGACAAGCAGATTCACAGGCAAAGTGTTGCGTAACCTGGAAGGACAGTTTGGGGCCCTGAATGGAGACAAGGGAGGAGGTGTAGCACTTAAAACACTTGCAGGGGTATGTGCCATGAGGGAGATCAGGGGGAGGGATGAATGGACAAGGGAATCATGCAGGGAGAATTCCCTGCAGAAAGTGGAGAGTGGGTGAAGGCAAAGATGTGTTTGCTGGTATGATCCCAATGAGGATGGCAGAAGTTGTGGAGAATGCTGCGTTAGATGCCGAGGTCCTTGGGGTGGAAGGTGAGGGCAAGAGGAACTCTATCACTTTCAAGGCAGCGGGAAGATAGGGCGGGTGCTAAATGTGTTGGTCGAGAACCTTGTCTCAGGATTTTCTCAAACGATTTTTTAAAAAGCCTTGGGGTTTGACAAGTACCTTTCCTTTCTATACTAACGCGACATTGATCGTCTAAATAGCTTCTGAGTTGAACAAATGCTACGTAATATATAAGCATAAAGCTGTATCCTTGCTATCAGTGATTCAGTGAACAGCACCACCAGCAATTCTACCTTTCATGTCATTCACTTTCTGCCTTTAGTTCACTCAAGGATGTTCACTCCATATCATCTGACACTGAATGATCAATGGGAGGAAAATCTAACAGAGATGGATCTGTGGTTAAAAAGTACGTCACGGTGACGCATTAAAAATAGTTTGAATATGAAATATTCCATCAGGGTGAAAGGGCAACCCCATTCTACTATAAGATCTCTGATGGGGTCATTGAGTGGAAAGTACTTAAGGCTGGATTCCAGTCTACAGATTGAGATATATATATATATATATATATATATATATATATATATATATACACACACACACATGCATATACCCATATATATGTGTAAATATAAAACAGAATCAGCAATGCAGACAACTCAGGTATCTATCAAAGGCATCTATAATTGTTATCAGCAACATTATAAAGTTCAGACCTAGGTCATGTCCCCTGAATGCCTCAGTGTTATTTGAAACAGAGTACAAAACTTATCAGACTCATTTGTGACAGAACATGTTGCTTAGAAACTTTTTTTTTCTTTTTTGATGTTTATACATAGATTTTCCACGTACAGAATGATAAGATCTAAGAGAGAGAAAAAAATCTTTTCACAATGCAGGTCACTCGAATGGAACACAGGAATGAGATTCTCCACCCATTGCACCAAGACCCAACAAACAAAATGTTTGGAAAATGAAGGAACATCATTAGTCCGTACTGGCAATCGGAGTCCACATCAGAGGACGTGCACAATGCTGAAAAGTTTAGGGAAGAAAGTGTTTGTTTTAAAATAGTAAATACAATTATTCTGCTGTCAGTCGCTAATCTAATATTTCTCATGACATGGCTGCACTACTGGAGTTATCCAGTAGCAATGATGTTCATTTTATATCAGGGAAGTTTCACTGTCTTCAACTACTTCCACCAAAAATGGATAACATATTGCTTCAATTAAAAACAGCTGCAGGCTAAAGTCAGGGACATAATTTAGAGCTCTAATGAAATTGAACTGTAACATTTAATAGATCCCAAATGGGGTAAAGTATCATTAGTGAGGCATAGATTATTTAATAATGAACGACCACCTGTACTCTACTGGCAGTCAATCAGAAAGAACAGGCACACTTGGATATAATTAGCCCCTTATGATCCAATATTAGCTTCTGTTCTATTTTGTTTTATTGATGTTTGCAGTTTTCAAACAACAATCTGAACAGAATGAAAAATCTCAATTGTTTGGAGGAGAATTATTTGTTGAGGCTTGGTCATGCTGTTTCAAGTACCTGCAAAAGTAAAGGACTTTGGCCAAGGAAGAGTCGTCTGTAGTTATTCCTCCCTTTGGCTCTATGCTGAACAGTCTCAAATTCATGTGGAACGCAGCAGGCCAGGCAGCATCTATAGGAGAAGCACTGTCGATGTTTCGGGCCAAGTCCCTTGAAAGGAGAGGTACTAAGAGATTTGAAAGTAGTGGTGGGAGGGGGAATTGCAAGATGATAGGAGAAGACCGGAGGGGGTGAGATGAAGCTAAGAGCTGGAAAGGTGATTGGCTAAAGGGATACAGAGCTGGAGAAGGGAAAGGATCATGGGACGGGAGGCCTCGGGAGAAAGAAAAGGGGAGGGAGGAGCACCAGAGGGAGGTGGAGAACAGGCAGAGTGATGGGCAGAGAGAGAAAAAAACTAAATGTGTCAGGGATGGGGTAAGAAGCAGAGGAGGGGCATTAATGGAAGTTAGAGAAGTCAGTGTTCATGCCATCAGGTTGGAGGCTACCCAGCCGATATGTAAGGTGTTGTTCCTCCAACCTGACTGCAGGATGGAGGAACAACACCTTATATACAGGCTGGGTAGCCTCTTAGCTTCATCTCACCCCCTCTGGTCTTCTCCTATCATTCTGCATTTTCCCCCTCCCCCCACTACTTTCAAATCTCTTAGTATCTCTCCTTTCAGTTAGTCCTGACGAAGGGTCTTGGCCCGAAATGTTGACAGTGCTTCTCCTATAGATGCTGCCTGGCCTGCTGCTTTCCACCAGCATTTTGTGCGTGTTGCTTGAATTTCCAGCATCTGCAGATTTCCTCGTGTTTGCCTCAAATTCTTAGCTTGCTTTACAGAACAGGCTTATTGTTAGCCACTGCTGAGTTGGATGACCACATTAATGTTAATTCTACTTTGAGATTTCCGTACAGGTGAAATAAGCATCAATTCTATCTATACTGTTGCTGGCATAATTGCTTTAAAGTAATTTTATCCACTCAACTGTGGAGCGGGGAAATGTGTGCAGAGAAGGGCAATGTTGAACACTTATTTGAAAAGAATGTGTGATGACCAACAGTCCAGTATGAGAAAAACTTGCTCATCTAAAGGAAATGGGATCATAAAAATGATTGCTTTTCCATTGAATGAACGCTGAAATGTATTTGTAGTACGATAGTTGTCTGTCCAAAATGACAGGAAATCTGTACAGGGGAGTTTTTAAAAGTAGAAAAGCCACGGCACTGGGGCAATTCCATTCTCTTGGCCTTGGAAGTCTGGGTCCTGTGGAACAAGTAAGTGTCACAACTGACCCATCCTGCTCTTCACTTTCCATATATACATAAACAATATCCCACAATCATCTTTGTGATATCGGTCCAGTTCATCTGGTTTGGTGGTTGATGAAAAGTTGTTTTTGACTGGGATATCACAAAACTTCATGTTTTGCAAAGTACACCTTCAAACATGGATGGACCCTGTTATCATAAACTGTTAAATAAATTCTACTGATATTAATTATTTCATTTAGTTATGTGGTGATACAGTGTGGAGTAGGCCCTTTAAGCCACACCACCCCAGCAACCCCGATTAACCCTAACGTAATTACAGGTCAATTTACAATGAGTAATTAACCTACCTGGAACATCTTTGGACCTTGGGAGGAAACCAGAGCACCAGGGAAAACCTACGTGGTCATGGGGGAAGACGTACACAAATTCCTTAGACAATGGCACCAGAATTGAATTCCAAACTCTGGAGCACCCCGAAGTGAAATAGTGTTGTGCTAGCCATTACACTACCATGGAGGCCAGAACCGTGACTACACTTTTCGAGTAGTTATTTATCATGTGAGAACCTCTCATAGCCACAGGTAATCCAACCATGTGGATGAATACTGCCACCCTTACTTATATTCTCTGCAAAGTTCATACACGTATATTCCTTTGCCAGGATAATTAAGAGAAGTGAAGAGACACAGAGAATAGAGATGCTGTAATCTTCAGGGGGGAAAAAAAAACAAACTGCTGTGGAACTTAGTGGATCAGGCAGCAGCTGTGGAGGCAAAGAGATGGTCAACATTTTTGGTCAATGCTCTGCATTGAAGGGGAAATAGATAGTATAAAGATGTGAGGGGAAGGAGTGAGGCAGGGTGTGAAGAGTATGGCAACAGTTCCAATTCCTTTTGGGGAGCTCTGAATCAGAATCTGAATCATGTTTATTTTAACTGATATTTGTCATGAAATTTATTGTTTTACGGCAACACTATGAAGACTCAAAGAACACCTATTTTCAAAGATTGTAAAAATTGTAAACTTTAAAATTTGACTGCTTACAGGCAACCACAAAGCAAGAAACTCGAAAAACCCAATTAAAATAAGAGAAAGGAAACACGTCAGTGCAATATATTAAATTATAAATTACAGAAAAAGAAACATACATACACACATACATGCACACACTTGCTTTGTAATTTATAATTTATGCATACACATGTGTGTAAGTAGTACAAAAATAGTGAGGTAATGTTTGTGGATTCTTTACCCATTCAGAAATCTGATGGCAGAAGGGAAGAAGTTATTTCTAAAAATGTTAAGTGTGTAGTGTTTGCCTGGTAATTGTTGCACCAATTCAGTAATACTCACCTCAGTAAAGAGAGCAAACCCAATCATTGCCTTCTTTATTTGGCTCAGTCCCATACCATGTGGTGTGCAAGAAGCTGAAATATACTTCTGCTTCACTGCGGCTATTATTTTCTCTTGTTGAAATATGAAAATACAAAAATAACTCTAAAACTCTTTGTTCTTTCTTAATTCCACTAGTAAAATGCATGATTAAAAAAAACACATTTGAAGGAAATGACAGTACACAAGATACCCACATGTAGCAGTCTAGACTTGCTTAAAGATACTTCAAAAAAAAAAGTGGACCATTGCTTCTTGTAAAAGTTTCTTGTAGCTGCCGAGTCTCACGCACTGTCAGCCCTTGTCACGCTTTCACACAAGCAATCAAAAATCTCACTTCCAATCTCTGGAATGAAAAATGTGCTTTAAAACTGCCCAGTAGGGGACAGATAAGAAATATCCATGGTGTACACTGTTGACAGAGACTGGCTGCTGTTTAAGATAAAAGAAATGTTGTTTTACATGAAGTTTTTTTTAATATAGAAAGTAGTGACAAATGTCAAATTTATAACTTTGACAAATGAGTTTATTGAAAACTATTTTTAAAAAGAAATTGGTTTGTATTTTCATAGGAGGGAAGAAAAATATTGAAGTGGTTCATTGGAATTAAGATGAGATATATAAAAAGTGTTATTTAAATAAATATGATGAAAACTGATGACTTTCTGTTACTCTGTCATGTTATAGAATGAAAACTACCTTCTAAAGAGGGGACAAATGCCAAATATTGACATATCCCCAATGGTTTATGGCAGACATTAGAGAATCTTAATGACTAGGCAAATAAATGAACAGTTATGTTGGGGTGACTTGAAGGCTCTGGTATCCATGAGAGAAAAAGAGCCTTCAGTTGACCATTGCCCTTGCACTTATTGCATTGTTTATCCAATCTGTAGCCCAGCAAGACAAATAGGTCTTGAATTTTCAGTCTTTTTCTCTTGGCTCATTTCAAATAGTTTCCTCATTTTTATCACTGTCAAACAAAGTTGATATTTTTGGTTTTTAACCAAAAAGACAGGCAAACACTTAAAACTTTTGATTTCTAAGTTGCACATAAGCTGAAAAGTAGGGTCTGACATGATTAGTGTCTACGCATTCCAAGTCATCTTTGTTTTCTCTGCTCCGAGTTCACCAGCCCTTCAATCTGGTTTACCACAATAGAATCAATACTTACTGTCTTCTATCATGTATCCACTGGTTAATAGTCCATATACAATAAATATTTCACAATCATGGGTGACATAGTAGCGTAGCAGTTAGTGTGACTCTGGGCATCAGAGTTCAATCTGATATCCTCTGTAAGGAGTCTCTGTAGGTCCTCTCCGTGGAATACGTGGGTTATCCTCCGGGTGCTCCGGTTTCCTCCCACAGTCTAAAGATGTACCAGCTAGGTTTATTGGTCATTGTTAATTGTACTGTAATTAGGTTTGGATTAAGTCAGGGGTTGTCAGGTGTTGCTGAGCCAGATGAGCCTGCTCTGCACATTATCACTAAATAAATAAAATTATAAAATACACTGCCAACAATATAAGAGCAGACTACTATAAAGAAATTTCCTCTACATGTCTTTGGGAAGAGGTTCTGGTTAAAAGGAAAAATACTGCATAACACACAAAATGCTGGGGGAAGAGAGTACAGTCGATGTTTTGGGCCGAGACCCTTTGGCCTGAAATGTTGACTGTTCGCTTCTCTATAGATGGTGCCTGGCCTGCTGAGCTCCCCCAGCATTTTGTATGGGTTGCACAGATTTCCAGAATCTGCAGATTTTCTCTTGTTTTTGATTAAAATAGTGCATAATCTCATTGAAAATGCATATTAAAAATATTGGAAACAGTATTTCTGTAAGCAATGTTAGCATCATAGCTTTGAGTCCAAGTAAGAAAGGAGACCAACATTTGTTTTTATTTCAGTTTTCCAGTGGCTACAGTTGCAGCTTATTCAGTTCACTTCATTTTATGTGAGGCAATGGCAGAGAATAACAAACACATGAAGTCTGTGGGACCAGATAACATTCCAGTAATGAAAACTATGGTCCAGACCTCAGTTACACCATTGGCATCTTTTCAGCAATGTGGAAATTACCCTGATGCGAAAAGCGACCAAAAGCAGGACAAACTTAATTCTGCTAACGGCTATCTGACAATCTATTCTCAACCCTGAACAAAATGTTGGAAGTTATCTTGAAGAGTGCTAACAAGGGGCACCTGTTCATCGCTAATATGATGCTATTGCCCAATTTAATTCAGCTGAACCCCTGGGCTCCAGGTTTCATCACAGCCAGTAGTCAGGTGAGAGTGAATTCAAGAAGCATTTAATTGTGTAGCATTAATGAGCTCCCATAAAACCAATGTCAACAGCTTTCAAGGGAAAGACATCCCACTGGTTTGAGACTTCCCTTGCAGAAATGTATATAATTGTGGGTTGTTAACAAAATAGAGTTGGGGGCAATGGATTAGCATGGATAGAGGACTAATTAACCAATAGGAGGTTGAGAGTTGTGATAAATGATGTTTCTCTGGTTGGCAGTCTGAGTGTTGAGATTGTTGTGTGCTATTAAATCATCTTGAATTTCAGCATTACTGATAGACATGGATGAAATACCTTTACATCCAAGTAAGTTACACTTAGCAATGGTTTATTGTGTTAAAGCATTGAGTCCCAATGGGAGTGGCTACGTACCCTAAGGGGGCGTTAGGGGAAACAGAATTTGTTGGGGTGCGTTCAAGATTCTTTCGGGGAGGGGGTGGTTGGGGGTGATAGGTGGCACCCTAACTTGAGGCACAAGAACCGACCGACGGTTAGTAGAAAAGGCACTTCCAATAAAAAAGATGAGGCACTGGAACACAGGAAGAACTATAACTCTGCAGGACGTGAGCACTTGTCATCACAGCATGTCTGAAACTCAGCCATCTCATCCGACCTTACCAACCAAATGGAAATTACTGGGGATGCATAAAATACCAACCATGGTACTCAGCAGTTCTCCTTGAATTGAGGCACAGGACAAGTTTATGCAATTTCACAATTGGTAAGTCAGTTACACCCTCTCAACTTTCTCTACAGATCCAAAGAAAACAGGTTGTGCAATGTTACAGCACTGGTCGGAGCTAAACGGTGAAATAGAGCCAATCAGTGAACCTGCTGACCCTGAGAATTCCACTTGAGATTATGAGACTTTGCATGACCGGTCAATCGTGCTAACTGGAATAGTATAAAGGCAGCTTGCCAAACACCAGCTCTATCCCAACTAACATGAGATTCCATTCTGAATCCTTGTCAATGTAATTTTCGCTGTTGTGATCGTCTTCATCTTCGCCTCACTGTTCCTTTGTGTGCTGCTACCATCGTCCCATCTGTGTCAGCTCACTGCCGTCATCAACATCCAATAAGCATTCCCAGCAAGTGCATCAATACAATGTTATGCTGTTCCCATCGGATCATTAACACCCCATGCATCTTATTTGAAATACTATACTGTCTAATGAAACCATCAAGATTGTAAGGACATTTCTATAAAAGACACACTGAAAAGGCTACTTATAGTATTTCTTGGTTCCAGAAGATGAAGTATTTGAAAAGCATTGCACACGAGTCATTTGACAAGAAAGCTAAAAACAACCTTGAGAGTGGGCTAATTGCTTCTTATAACATTTCCAAAATGATAGCAAAGGGTAGAAAATCTCCAATTAATAATCCCTGCTGTATCATAAGTGCTCAGCACTGTTCTCAAAATGGATACCAGTATTTTAAAATCTATCCCTTTGAATAATAACTCTGTAGGTCATTGTATTGATGAAATGAGTGAAGACACTGAGTATTAACTATACACAGCACCAAAAAAAATCAGAATTTGTGATACCACTGGATGACTCAACTGCGCAAGACAACGAGGCACTGATAATGGCATATGCATGGTTTATCAAAAAATAGAAAAGTTCATTAAGATTTTCTCTCGTTTGTAAGTTTATGAAGAAGTTCTCTTTTGTAAAAAGTTAAAAAAGTGTATTAATAGAGAATCAATCTACGATGAGCTCAAAATGTATATTGAGGATAAAAGTATTCTGATTAGGAACATAATTCCTTGTGCAACAGATTCTAGTTTAACGGCATTTATAAAGAAAGAAATTCCAAGTCTGTTTGCAAACCATTGTGTAATTCATCGTCAACAACTCGCAGCCAAAAACCTCAGCCAGCAACTTTTTTCAAGCATGACTCTTGTAGTATCTACTATCAACAAAATTAAAACTCATCATTAAATAACAGAATATTTTGCCAGTTATGCTAAGATAATGATGAAGCATTTGAATACTTGCATCTTCACACTGAAGAGCATTGGCTGGCAAAAGGCAGCTGCTGAAAACATTTCTCTGATTTTTTGACACTGGTTGAATTTTTGCTCAGAGTCAACAAGAGCTTGGGAAACAAGATTCTACGTGGAGGTGTGACATACCTGGCCATTCTAAATATGGAACTACAGGATGAGAATTTCAATTTAATCCAGGCAAAAAAGAGCAGTGTCCACTTTTATCAGAAAATTGGAAATGTATAAGCAAAACATTGAGAGAAGAATGTCCTCACAGTTTCCCCGCATGGAAAGTATGGCATTCTCTTTCACAGACGGTGATTTGCAAGAGTACTGCTTACATCTGCAGTCAACGAAGAAGGATTTTCAGAATCAATTCAAGGATGTGAACGATCTAGAAATTCCAGAGTGGGTAATTAACCCACTTCTTTGCAAGGTGGAAGAACAGGAAGATAGCGTGCAAGAGAAATCATTAAAATTCAGAATGATGAAGAAGAAAAATTGCTTTATTGTGCCTAAGAGGGATGTTGGCAAGTATGAAAGTGCTTTAAGGGGACAGTGGGCTAAAAATGGTGGAGAAGCACTAGGTTACTGTAAGAGGCTATCCATTATCAGAAGATCATTGGGAGCACTGCATTCATAAGGTCTTCAGTTTTGGTTGGATGGGAAATGAATGGGCACAAAATCTTGTGTTATTTGATGTGGAATTATGGTCCCACTGTATCCCTTTCGGTCATTCCTCCATTGTTTTTCCTTTAGGCTGTGGTTGATTTAAGCCATCAAGAAAAGATCAAGATGAAGAATGATTTTTTTTTAATCAGTGGCACAGGAAGTTCAGCAATATATACAAGGCAGATATCATGACTTCTTGCATATCTACACAGATGGTTTGAAAGATCAAGTGAGAGGTCATTCAAGTGTTTCTGTTTATAATCCAACATTTCAGGTGACTGTTCAAAAAAGATTATTAGACAAATTATCAGTATTCATGTCTGAGGTTGTTGCTATCATTTCAGCCTTGGAATGGATCAAAGAAACGTGCTCCTATTATGTACTTCTGTGATCCAATATGTTCTCAGTTTTGACGTCAATGAAAACAGGTAGTTCAAAGGAAGGCCAGATATTCTTCTTGAGATTATGGAATGTCTGTTGAGGCTACAGAGTCTCGGCTTGTGTATCCAGTTCTTATGGGTCCCTGCCCATGTTGAGGTCGAAGGAAGCGAGGTGGCAGACATTCAGCCAAGCAATCACTCACCAGACCCAACCAGTTCACCCTATCACCACTTACCTCTGTTTAACAGAACTTGTCCTCACTCTTGAAACCTCCCACTTCCTTCAAACTAAAGGTGTAGCCATGGACACTCGCATGAGTCCCAACTATGCCTGCCTTTTAGTCAGCTACCTAGAACAGTCTATGTTCCAAGCCAGTACTGGTGTCCATCCCCTACTTTCCCTATGCTACATCAACCACTGCATTAGTGCTGCTTCCTGCACCCATGCTGAGCTCATTGACTTCTTCAACTTCCATCCTGTCCTCATTTCTGGTTCATTTCAGATATTTCCCTCCCCTTTCTTGATCTCACTGTCTCTATCTCTGGTGCAAGCTTATCTACTGATATCTATTATAAACCCACAGAAATTTCCTTGAATTTCTCGTAATGCCCCCCCCCCCCACCATTCTCTATCCCCTTTTCCCTCTCTCACCTTATCTCCTTGCCTATCCATCACCTCTATTAGGTGATCCTCCTCCCCTTTTCTTTCTTCCATGGCCTTCTGTCCCCTCCTATCAGACTCCCCCTTCCCCAGCCCTGTATCTCTTACATCAATCAACTTCCCAGCTCTTTTCTTCATTCCTCCCCCACCTGGTTTCACCTATTACCTTATGTTTCTTTCTGCTCTTCCCCCACCTAATAAACCTACTCCTCATCTTTTTTCTCCAGTCTTGCCTTAGGTTCTCAGCCCGAAACATCAACTGTACTTTTTTTTTCCATAGATGCTGCTTGGACTGCTGAATTCCTGCAGCATTTTGTGTGTGTTACTTAAAATTAAGGATGTAAAAATGTAGTGGTGCATTTGCATTAAGAGCTGGAAGCTACAATTTAAAAATCTATTTAATCGCTGTGGCAAGAAAGTTGGGATAAGGAAACAAAAGGGTGGCATTTACTTAAAATTCAAAGGACGGTGGAAACTCAACTTGGAGATGATTATAAAAGTAGAGAAGAAGTTATATAGGTACTTACATGTTTATGCATTTGACATATTAGGTTGAATAACTCCTAGTTCAGAATTAATATACATGATATGGGCATTCATAGGGAGTGCACTTGTCAAGAAACAGTGCAGCATACTATATATTGTTTGAATGCAGTTCCTATGAGATGCAAAGAAAACTCTAATTACTCAGACACAGTTTACTTGGAAAGTTTGTTAGGATATGACTGCCGTCACAATGTATGTAAGTGTGCATATCACCCTCTGAAAAGCATTAGACTTCTTAATATAATTTGAGTTTTTTTGGTGAGGAGGCAGATTTAGTGGGTAGAATTCCTGTCTCTTTGCTTCACACTCCAACACCATAGGTGGCAGTAATGCATCATTTCCAAACCGTGATTAAACTTCACAAGAAGAAGAAGATGACAGTCAGTGGTGAATGCAGTGTCACAGGACTCAGTGCTGGGCATGCAACTATAAATGATATACTGTACATTAATAATCCAGAAGAGGGAACCTAGTGTAGTGTATTAAGTTTGTTGATGACATCAGATTGAAATTGTGCAGAGGCTGTAGAGTGTCTGGAGAGAGATAGGGAAATGGGTGGCCAAGGGTCTGGCAAATGGAGTAGAATGTTGGTAATTGTGGGGTCATCCACCTGGAAAGAAAAAAAAGATCAGATTATTACTATTAGTGAAAAATTACCGCATGCTTTTATACAGAGGGTTTGGGAGTGTGTATGCATGAATTGCAAAAGATTGGTTTCCAATTACAACAGGTTATCAAGAAGGCAAATGGAAAGTTGGCCTTCATTGCTAGAGGGACTGAATTTAAGAGCATGGAGGTTATGCTCCAACGGTTTATGGTACTAGTGAGGCCTGACCTAGACAATTGTACAATTCTAGTCCCCCCACTTGAGGAAAGATATACTGGTTTCAGAGGTTCACCAGATTGATTCCAGAGATGAACAGGTTAACATATCAGGAAAGAGTGAGTCACCTCTGCTCAATCGAATTCAGAGGACTCAGAGGGGATCTTACAGAAGCATCTAAAATTATGAAAGGAATAGATAAATTAGAGGCAGGGAGGTTGTTTCCAATGATGTGACAAGAACTACGGGACATAGAAGACAGAACATAGAACGTTACTGGAGAGTACATGACCTACTTTTTAATCCATCAATCAAACCCCTTCCTCCCACACAGCCTTCCATTTTTCTATTGTCCATGACAGTCTCAATATTCGGTGCAACAGATTCAGGTTGAAGATGAGGAGAAACCGCTTTTCCCAGAGAGTACAGAATCTACAATTCTCCTCCCAGACAAGCAGCAGAAGCTGCCTCATTTAATATATTTAGCACACAGTTATAGATAGATTTTTGCATTGCAGGGTTGTGGGGAAACAGCATGTTGGTGGTGTCTTGTTGAACGGCAAGTGCATGCTTTGTGGGCCAGGTGGCTTGTTCCTGCTCCTATTTCTTATGGTCTTATGTCATTCATTCGAACCTATGGCATCAATGAAAGAGTTCCTCAGGGCAAGGTGCAAGGCTGCTTCATTGAGAATCCCCTTTTCATCACTGGATGTCTGCTGATCGTTATACAAGTTTCAATACTACTTACAAATTCTCAGCAAATGAAACAGCCCATAGTTGCATGCATCAAGATCTAAGCAACATTCAGGCATGATAGGTGACAATTAATACTCATCAAACAACTGACAAAAATGGAAGATAGTTATATTAACACAAACAATTCTGCAGATGCTGGAGATGTCCAGTAAGGTAGCTTCATTAACTACACTTGACCCTCACTGCATTATTTACCATCATCATCACTCTTGGCCAGAATCTCAATTGGACTGGCTAAATAAATACAAATACAACATAAAAGAGTAGGCCAGAGATAGGGCAACCAGGACTAAGATACTCACCTCCTGACACCACAAAGGTTTTCCAATTATACTGATAAAATCAGTACTGATGGATATGAATTATACTGATGGATATGAAGTTCACATCACGATTGCAGTGCTTACTGCCTACTGCAATTACTTGCCACTCCAACAAAACTTCTCTAACTCACAACCTCTATCACCGAGATGAACACAACCTATGGTTATCCCTCCAACTCACATTGTTCCTTCTTTAATGCTGGATCTAAACCCTGGAACACCCCATGCAATAGCTTTATTGGAATATTTTCATCAGAATATAAACTGAGATTGTCTATTACTGTGAGGAAGCATGGGGCTTCTGAATGAGTTTTTGACAGGTTGTGAGCAGAAGGCTTTGAACTGTCCCTTTCTCTGAACCCATGTTCACAAACTTTAGAGATCTCCCAAAAGCAGCAATTTTATTTCTGCCACCTCTTGATTCATCCCAACAGCCTCTAAAAATGTTATGCATAAAGCAATGCTGAAGAAAATCCATTCATCAGCTTTCCATCCTGCTGAAACATGCAGAATTGTGCTGATCCAAACACCTTTATGTGGTAACAGTTAAGGCATTGAACAGAATGAACTGCCCTTGACCAGGCGGTAGTTTTTCTCACTGCGAGGATACAGCAAGCTGACAAAATCAACACAAATATGGTACAATAAAAGTGGCCCAGTTATGATTTTTTGTAAGGCTTCAGGACAAACCTTTGCAACCTGCCAAAGTACTGTGGACAGGCTTTGATGCACTATAGATAAGGAAAAAACTTCTCGATGAGATTGTCAGGATGAGCTACATATCTGGAGTTAAGAGCAACTTCAACAAGTATTATTTAAAGTTATACGGCAGTTTGCAAGGCAACTCATATGACTGCCTTGCTGGTGGAATGGCTCCAAATGATCGCTGGAGGGAGTTGAGTTCAGAGCCAGTTACATTGAGCTGAGGTTCCAGTTTTGGAATAAACCTCTGCAAGGTGATTACAGTATTATGTTCATATTTGTGCATGTGCTCTGCATAAAATGTTCAGCGGTCTTGTGTAATACCTTTCATATTATTTGTACTGTTTTGTATTTATATGAGCAGAATCAGGTTTAATACCATTGGCATATGTTGTAAAATTTGTTGTTCTACAGCATTACATTGAGATACAGTACATAATAATAAAACTGTAAATTACAGTCAGAAATATATTTTAATTTTAAATCAAACAAGTACTGCAAAAAAAGAGCAAAAGAAGAGAAAAATATATATATTGAGGTAGTAGACATAAGTTCATTGCCCGTTCATAAATCTGATGGCAGAGGGGAAGAAGCTGATTCTAAAACATTGAATATGTGTTTTCAAGCTCCTGTACCTCCTCCTTTATGGTAGCAAGGAGAAGAGGGCATGTTCTGCATGAAGAAGGTCCTTAATAATGGATGCCGCCTTTTTGAGGCATCACCTTTTGAAGGTGTTCTTGATGCTGCAGAGGCTAGTATCCATCGTGGAGCTGACTGAGTTCACAATTTTCTGCAGCTTTTCTCAATCCTGCACAGATATTGATGCAACCACAGTACATGTATAGGAAGTTACAAGAGCCATCAATGCCATACCAAGTCTCTGTAAACTTGTGATGAAATATAGCCACTATTGTGCTTTCTTTGTAATTGCATCAATATGTTGGACTCAGGATAGATCTTCAGAGATGTTGACTTCAGGAATTTGAAACTGCTCCCCCTTTCCACTACACTACTGTTCGCTTGACTTCCCTTTCCTGAAGTCCACAATCGATTCCTTGGTCTTGGTTGAGTGCAAGGTTGTTGCAACATCACTCAATCAGCTGTTCTTATCTCACTCCTGTACACCTCCTCATCACCATCTGAAATTCTGCCAACAATGGTTGGGCTGTCAACAAATATATCAATAGCATTTGAGCTGTACCTAGCCATACACTCATAGAGGTGGAGAGAAAAGAGCAGTGGCGAAGCACACATCCTTGACCTGCACCAGGGTTGATTTTCAGCAAAGAGGAAATATTGCTTCCAATCCACACAGACCATGGTCACTTCATCAGGAAGTCGTGGATCTAGTAGCAGGGAGGTACAGAGGCTTAGGATTTAGAACTGTTCGATTGGAACTGAGGGTATGATTGTATTGAAAGCTAGGCTGTATTTAATAAACAGCAGTCTGATGTAAATACTACTTTTTTCCAGGTGATCCAAAACTGAGTAGAAAGCCAGAGATGTTGTGTCCACTGTCGACTTATTGAGGCAATAGCCAACTTTCAGCTGCTTCAGGTCTCTGCTTAAGCAGGAGTCGATTCTAGCCATAACCAGCCTCTCAAAGCATTTCACCACAGTAGATGTGAGTGCCCCTGGCATGAACACTCCTGCCAGTTGGCTGGCATTGGTTTTCAATGCCCTGCCAGGTATATGATCAGGGCCCTACTCCTTGCAAGGGTTCATCCTCTCGAAAAATGGTCAGCCTCTGAGAGCACAAGGTCACCAGATGCTGCAGAGATTCGCACTGCTGTAGTTTTATTCGCCCTTTCAAAGCGTGCCTAAAAGGCATTGAGCTCATCAAGGAGAAAAGCATCACTGCCATTCATAATATTAAGTATCGCCTCCTAGGAAATAATGGCCTGCAAACCCTTCCAGAGTTGAGTGTATCTGTCTTAATTTTGTCTTTAACTTGAATCATAATTGTTTATTCACTCTTAAAATACTTTCCCTAGGTCATACCTGGAACTCTTGAATAATTCTAGATTACCGATCTTGGATGCCACAGATCTAGCCCACAACATGTTCTCAAAGGCACACACTCATCCATATAGGTCTTGATAAAGTTGCTGGTAACTGTAGTCTATTCATTCAGGTTCTAAGACAAATCCCTGAATATTTTCCACTCCACCAACACAAGGCACTCCTCCACTTCACTTGACCAGACCTTCTTGGTTCTCACCACTGGTGCTGCAGTTTTAATCTCTACTTGTACACCAGAAGTACAGCCAGGTGATCGGACTTTCCAAAGTGCCGTCCATTTGTAATTATTCCATTTGTAGTGCTTACACTGTCCTAGAGGAGCTTCATGAAAATTCTGAGTTAAGATGCCCAGTGAGTTTTAACTAGTTTCACTACACCTAAATGGGTTCCTTCCAGAGAACTATCAGCGGCAAATTGTAGCAGTTCAAGGTGTGGCTCACATGCTCCTTTACCAGGTAAATCAGCAGTGTGGAATAATAGCTGGTCTACCTAATAATAATCATATACTCCAAAAAAAAGGTCAGCTGGTGGTGTAGTGGCATCAGCACTGGACTTTGACAGGAGTGGTCCCAGATTCAAATCAGGCCAGCTCCTCGCACGTTCTTCATCGGCGCTGGGTTGAGCGTCGAGCTAGCAACTCAGCCTCATAACAAAACAGACGAAGTGCTAAGGAAATGGCAAGGCTGCTGCATGATATGCCCTGAAGCGCGGAGAGGAATAGTTAGTAAGAATTACCACAAAAAATCAGTACCATTATTTATTAAAATATGTATCATACTGTTAAAGCCAGATATGGGCTCCAAATACATGATTAGCTACATTCCTGCTTCAGCTTTTAGAATAATACTTTCAATAAAAGAAATCTGACGGAGCTGCACTCAATAGAAAAGTTTACAGAATAAAATGGAGAATGGATTTCATAGCAAGGTGAAAATGTGCACAGCACATGGTTTTGAAAAACTTCGCTCTTTACCCAACAGTTGGCACTGGTGAAGAAGCAGGTGGGAATCACCAGAAACAATGAAGACAGCAGTAGATATGTGGGTGCTAAAACAAATTAAAACTAATTTGGTGAAATACATTTCATTTATATGATGATCATAATTTTGTTAATTCATTCTTTGTTGGTTAATGTTCAGACTCGCCAAAACTGAGTGAATTTTCTGACTGTTGGAGTCAATTTGGGTAAAAAATGAATTCAGCATAATTCTATTACCAAACATGCCAGCAACACACACAAAATGCTGGAGGAACTCAGCAGGCCAGGCAGCATCTATGGAGAAAAGTAGAGTCGACATCTCTGGCCAAAACCCTTCGGCAGGACCCTCCAGCATCTTGTGTGTGTTGCTTGGACTTCCAGCATCTGCAGATTGTCTCTCGTTTGTGACCAAACATGCCACTCAACTTTCATGCCAGGCATTTAGTTTGCAGAATAAAACTTCTTCTATAATTAATTTAATTATAAGGTCAATGCAATTTTTAATGATAACATTGCTACTGCATTCATTCACTCACTCTTTCATGGTAAAGGGAATATTATTAGGTATATTAAAAAATAGGCAGTCATATTTAACAATATTTAAAGGTTGTACCTGAACATTTATCTTGTTGACCTTTTGACTTTTGTTTCCATTTAGGTCATAGTTGCCAATATATCATGAGAGTTATGTATCTTCTACTGTAGCACCACCAAATAACCCCAATACGCATAGATGTCTGATCATCAGAATTTGATTTCGATTGATTTCCATCTTATCACTGCTGCTCAAATGCAATGTGTCGACATGCACGCACACGTCTAAGAAGCAAGACAGTGTGCTTTCACTGTGATTTCCTACTTCTCAATAGATTTGGCAGCTTTGTTTAGTTTAATAAACTACCTACCTTGTCCTCATATGTACACTGTTTATTATTCTGATCCATATAACCCTCATTCTTCGAGGTCAAGAGAAGAGAAGAGAAGGTCAAAGCCCATTTTATAATTACCAGTTTGATAAATGTGGAGTATTTTTGAAGGTCACATAAATTGCCTTTTTATTCATTGAAAGCCACAGCAAATTTAAAACAAATAGTGGAACTATTTCTGTCGCCTGAACTCCCAGCCTGTATACAGTTAAGGAACTTAATTATCACCTGACTAAAAATTAAGATGAAAACCATGTGTCAAACAAAGTTTACCATTAAAACATGTAAGTTTCTTCATGTCTCATTTGGAAAACAAACCACAACTTAAATATTAGAAAATAAAAGTTATTAAATTTGAGAAAAAGAACATGCACAAAATCCCAACAAATGTCTGTCGTTTCTGCAGAACATCATGTACTGGTTAAGAGTTAGTAGACAACAAAATGAAAAATTCAGAGGAATGCTAAATTAGAAAATGTGTTGTTTTGATGCCTGAAAGTAATATAATAGTAACTGTACTGTCTTACCAACAAATTGCTGTAACAATTGTTTGCAAAATAGCACAATTAATTACCACGTATTATTTCAGCAACAGGAGTGCTCTATTAAAAGAGATCCAGGAAACAGCTACAGGCACATGCAATTCCATCCATTCATACAAATAAGTTATGTGTCTGAATTAAATATTTGCCTCCATCATCATCAGATGTGCCAATGCTGCAGATGTTGTCACAACGAAGCATCCTCATTTATGCTATCAACTCTATCTGTGACCTTCAAAGCACAGCATTTTCATTTCCTTAACCTACGGAAATATAACAATGTGCAATTTGTTTGTGGAGGTGTGTTTGTACTTTAAATTCTGCTCATATCTGCAGAATGAAGTCCTCCAACTTTCTTTGTAGAACAACAATTGACTTGCTTTTAAGAAGTGAAGACAACCCCAAATCATTCTTTCATCCAGACTTTGTTCATCTTATCACTTCTGGTATTTATTGACTAAGAAGTCAAGACCTTACTGGAATAGTTACCAGCTAGTCAATTGGTGTCTGTGAACACGAACTCACTGCCTTGAGACAGAAGAGGAATAAAGAAGAGGAGTGGGGTGGAGCTAGAGGGAGAAAGGAGTGTGTGATGGGCAGGCCTAAGGGTGGGGGAGGGGAAAGAGCAGGGTTAGATTTGAAACAAAGTGGGAAGAGGGAATGAGACAGTGGTTAATGGAAATTAGAGAAATTGATGTCAATGCCTGCAAACTGGAGACTACCAGGATGTAATACGAGGTGTTGTTCCTTTAACTTGCATCTAGCTTGATTTGGAGAAGATTATGAGCAGACCTGTCTGTGTGGGAATGGGAAGTGGAAATAAAATGGCTGACCGCCTGGATATCCTGACTGTTACAGTGGAAGGAGTGAAGCTGCTTGATGAGACAGTCCCTCAATATGCATTGGGTCTCAGATGTAGAGGCCGCACCAAGAGTACCAATGTAATAAATGACATCAATGGATTCACATGTGAATTGCTGCCTCACCTGGAAGGATTGTTACGGCCCTGAATGGTGGTGAGATAGGGTGTGTAGGGGGAGGTATAACATTTGGCTTAGTTGCAGGGATAGTTGCCTGGAGGAGGATTAGTGGTGAGGTATGAGTGTACAGAGGAGCCACAGGGAACGTGAACCCTGTGGAAAATGGAGGGGGAAAGATGTGCTTAGTAGTGGGAGACTGTGGAGCGGCCAGTGAGTGAGTGGGCCTGTGAAGGAGTGGAGATTTGAGGCTTTGGCTCGAGAGGCTTCGATGAGAAGAGGCGGAGGACGAGCTTCATTCCACGTGAGGTAAGGCCAGGTAAGTTCCTTTCAAAGGAGAAAGTTTCAAAAGTTGAGGCAAGTATTGGGTAGGTCATGGCAGCTGAGATTGGCCCTGTGGTTTGTTCATCCTGCAGCATGTGGGAAATCAGGGATACTTCCAGTGTCCATGACGACTATGTGTGCAGGAAGTGTATCCAGCTACAGCTTCTGGCAGACCGCATTGAGCGTCTGGAGCTGCGATTGGATTCATACTGGAGCATCCGCGATGCTGAGAAAGTCGTGAATAGCACGTTTAGTGAGTTGGCCACACCGCAGTTAAAGGCTACATAGGCAGAAAGGGAAGGGGTGGCCACTAGACAGTGTAGCAGTAGGCAGGTAGTGCAGGAGTCCCCTGAGATCATCTCCCTCCTAAACAGATATACTGTTTTGGATACTGTTGGGGGATATGTCTCATCAGGGGAAGTCAGCAGCAGCCAAGTTCATTGCACCATGGGTGGCTCTGCAGCACAGGAGGGAAGGAAAAGGTGTGGGAGAGCTATAGTGATAGAGGATTCGATTGTAAGGGGAATAGAAAGGCGTTTCTGCGGCCGCAAATGAGACTCCAGGATGGTATGTTGCCTCCCTGGTGCAAGGGTCAAGGATGTCTCTGAGTGGCTGCAGGACATTCTGGAATGGGAGGGTGAACAGCTAGTGGACGTGGTGCACATAGGTACCAACGATATAGGTAAAAAACGGGATGAGGTCCTCCAAGGTGAATTTAGGGAGTTAGGAGATAAACTGAAAGGTAGGACCACTAAGGTATAATCTCTGGATTACTACCAGTGCCACGTGCTACTCAGAGTAGAAATAGGAGGATATTTCAGATGAGTACGTGGCATGAAAAACGGTGCAAGGGGGAGGGATTCAAATTTCTGGGGCATTGGAGCCAGTTCTGGGGGAGGTGGGACTGGTATAAACGGGACAGTCTGCACCTGGGCTGGACTGGAACCAATGTCCTAGGGGGAGCGTTTGCTACTGCTGTTCAGGATGTGGCAGGGGGATGGGAACAAGTGCAGAGAGACAGAGGGGTGTAAAATGAGGGTCGAAGCAAAAAGTAGTAAGCTGAAAAGTAAAAGTGGCAGGCAGGCAAATCCAGGACAAAAAGCAAAAAGAGCCACTTTTCAACATAATTGTATAAGGGCTAAGAGTGTTGTAAAAACAAGCCTGAAGGCTTTGTGTGTCAATGCAAGGAGCATTCGTAACAAGGTGGATGAATTGAATGTGCAGATAGTTATTAATGAATATGATGTAGTTGGGATCACAGAGACATGGCTCCAGGGTGACCAAGGATGGGAGCTCAACATCCAGGGATATTCAATATTCAGGAGGGATAGACAGGAAAGAAAAGGAGGTGGGGTAGCATTGCTGGTTAGAGAGGAGATTAACGCAATAGAAAGGAAAGACATTAGGCTGGAGGATGTGGAATCGATATAGGTACAGCTGCATAACACTAAGGGGCAGAAAACGCTGGTGGGAGTTGTGTACAGGCCACCTAACAGTTGTAGTGAAGTTGGGGATGGCATTATACAGGAAATTAGAAATGCGTGCAATAAAGGAACAGTACTTAAAATGGGTGACTTCAATCTACATATAGATTGGGTTAACCAAATTGGTAAGGGTGCTGAGGAAGAGGATTTCTTGGAATGTATGGGGGATGGTTTTCTGAACCAACATGCCGAGGAACCAACTAGAGAGCAGGCCATTCTAGATTGGGTATTGAGCAATGAGGAAGGGTTAATTAGCAATCTTGTCGTGCAAGGCCCCTTGGGTAAGAGTGACCATAATATGGTGGAATTCTTTACTAAGATGGAGAGTGACATTGTTAATTCAGAAACAAAGGTTCTGAACTTAAAGAAGGGTAACTTTGAAGGTATGAGACGTGAAATAGCCAAGATAGACTGGCAAATGATACTTAAAAGGGTTGATGGTGGATACGCAATGGCAAGCATTTAAAGATCGCATGGATGAACTACAACAATTGTTCATCCCAGTTTGGCAAAAGAATAAACCAGGGAAGGTAGTGCACCCATGGCTGAAAAGGGAAATTAGGGATAGTATCAAGTCCAAAGAAGAAACACATAAATTAGCAAAAAAAAAAGCAGCACACCAGAGGACTGGGAGAAATTCAGAGACCAGCAGAGGAGGACAAAGGGCTTAACTAGGAAAGGGAAAAAAGATTATGAGAGAAAGCTGGCAGGGAACATAAAAACTGACTGTAAAAGCTTTTATAGATATGTGAAAAGAAAAAGATTGGTCAAGACAAATGTAGGCCCTTTACAGTCTGAAACAGGTGAATTGATCATAGGGAACAAAGACATGGCAGACCAATTGATTAACTACTTTGGTTCTGTCTTCACTAAGGAGGACATAAATAATCTTCCGGAAATAGTAAGGGACCAAGGGTCCAGTGAGATGGAGGAACTGAGGGAAATACATGTTAGTAGGGAAGTGGTATTAGGGAAATTGAAGGGATTAAAGGCAGATAAATACCCAGGGCTAGATGGTCTGCATCCCAGAGTACTTAAGGAAGTAGCCCAAGAAATAATGGATGCGTTAGTGATAATTTTTCAAAACTCCTTAGATTCTGGATTAGTTCCTGAGGATTGAAGGGTGGCTAATGTAACACCACTTTTTAAAAAAGGAGGGAGAGAGAAACCGGGAAATTATAGACCCATTAGTCTGATATCGGTGGTGGGGAAAATGCTAGAGTCGGTTATCAAAGACGTGGTAACAGCACATTTGGAAAGAGGTGAAATCGTCAAAGTCAGCATGGATTTGTGAAAGGAAAATCATGTCTGACAAATCTTATAGAATTTTTTGAAGATGTAACTAGTAGAGTGGATAGGGGAGAGCCAGTGGATGTGGTATATTTAGATTTTCAAAAGGCTTTTGACAAGGTCCCACACAGGAGATTAGTGTGCAAACTTAAAGCACACGGTATTGGGGATATGGTATTGATGAGGATAGAGAATTGGTTGGCAGACAGAAAACAAAGAGTGGGAGTAAATGGGACCTTTTCAGAATGGCAGGCAGTGACTAGTGGGGTACTGCAAGGCTCAGTGCTGGGACCCCAGTTGTTTACAATATATATTAATGATTTAGACGAGGGAATTAAATGCAGCATCTCCAAGTTTGCGGATGACACGAAGCTGTGCGGCGGTGTTAGCTGTGAGGAGGATGCTAAGAGGATGCAGGGTGACTTGGATATGTTAGGTGTGTGGGCAAATTCATGGCAGATGCAATTTAATGTGGATAAATATGAGGTTATCCACTTTGGTTGCAAGAACAGGACAACAGGTTATTATCTGAACGGTGGCCGATTAGGAAAAGGGGAGATGCAACGAGACCTGGGTGTCATTGTACACCAGTCATTGAAGGTGGGCATGCAGGTACAGCAGCTGGTGAAAAAGGCAAATGGTATGTTGGCATTCATAGCAAAAGGATTTGAGTACAGGAGCAGGGAGGTTCTACTGCAGTTGTACAAGGCCTTGGTGAGACCGCACCTAGAATATTGTGTGTAGTTTTGGTCCCCTAATCTGAGGAAAGTCATTCTAGCCATAGAGGGAGTACAGAGAAAGTTCACCACATTGATTCCTGGGATGGCAGGACTTTCATATGAAGAAAGACTGGATCGACTAGGCTTATACTCACTGGAATTTAGGAGACTGAGGGGGGATCTTATTGAAACGTATAAAATTCTAAAGGGATTGGACAGGCTCGATGCAGGAAGATTGTTCCCGATGTTGGGGAAGTCCAGAACGAAGTGTCACAGTTTAAGGATAAAGGGGAAGCCTTTTAGGACCGAGATGAGGTTAAACTTCTTCACACAGAGAGTGGTGAATCTGTGGAATTCTCTGCCACAGGAAACAGTTGAGACCGGTTCATTGGCTATATTTAAGAGGAAGTTAGATATGGCCCTTGTGGCTAAAGGGATCGGGGGTATGGAGAGAAAGCAGGTACAGGGTTCTGAGTTGGATGATCAGCCAAGATCACACTGAATGGCAGTGCAGGCTCGAAGGGCCAAATGGCCCACTCCTGCAGCTATTTTCTATGTTTCTAAGTTGGAGATGACAGAAGTTGTGGAGAATGATGTGTTGGATGCAGAGGCTCATAAGCCTCTTCCTGGTTATACCAGGGAGGATGAGGTGAGATGGAGGAGATGCCGATGATGGCTGCACTGATAGCAGTGGAGGGCAGCTGCCATTTTGTGAAGAAAGAGGTAATCTCAGAAGTCAAGGAATGGAAAGTCTCATCACGAGAACAGATGCATTCTGTGTTTCAGGAATTTGTCTCCTCCAGTAGTTTAAATGCAATGAGAGTATCCACAGCTGTTCACAGGTGAAGATAATTGTCTGTCATGTGAAGAAAACCGAACAGATAAGCTAAACAATGCAATTACAAGTTACAATGATAGATCAGCAAAATCAGCCTGAAATGAGAGTGACATACTTGCAATTCAGCAAAATACCAACGTAGCTTGATCTAAACTGTTCTGCCCATCCCCAACCCCACCCCATAATCTCCTGTCCATTCAGTCTCTGGATCTTACACCATTCACATATTCACCTTTCTTTGGAACATCAGCAAATGCTCATCAAATATTGGTCTGGAGCAGATTCGCAAAACTGAATTTTCCAGACTACCTGTATTCACAAATGTCAATTTAAAGAATCATACAAGGGTCAGTTATCCACTGCCTTTTGACATCTCTTTTCTTCAATCTTTTGCATTTATGAAGGCGATTAACAATTGTTTGACCACAGATAAAGATGGAAGGTTATTGGGGAAAACAAAATATGAAGCACAGCAAAACTGTTGTAATTCCCTGAGCTGAACTGTGCAACTGCCTTGAAAAGAACACCGTGTCCAGGAAATGAGCAATTTTGGACAATTCAAGTAATTAGCAAGATAGTTAGCCAATTCATCAAACATACCACAAACAGCTTAAAATACATAATTACTGTCATCTCTCCCCTCCCAATATAAAATGAAGTACTGAATCTAGAGACCTGAGCTGTCCCTGTAAGAGCGAAGAAGTTTCATCGTGCTCCTCTGAAGAGCTCTTTCTGCAGCCATGCATTCCCAATCATATGTGAGCTTAACCCATTCCCAGAGTCAAACTGGGGAAAGCAACAAACTAAACTATCCCATTCCTTCTCAGATTATGCAAACAGCATGGAACAGTGAAATGATTACACTGTTGCCAGGACATCTAAGGGTGTTTTGCCTTAAATTTGTTGTAAAGGGAGCATTACTGCATAATATGTGCCTTCAATATGATTGGTATTCTAAACAAAAACATTAAAAATAAATCTTGAAGTGGATCAAAGATTTTCTGAACTTTCATATCAGAGCCCCAGATGACAGCTGGGCAATTTTCCACTAAATTCAGTGAATGGTTCTTGTGAAACTGCTTTAGATTATTATCAGGCAATCTTGTACAGGAGAAGTTGAAGCTGGTAGTAATCAGTAACAATAAACTCCATCATGCAGTGGGAGTTTGAGAGCAGATTAGAAATCTGATTATCTTCTAACAGGTGTGGGCGTTTTATGCTTTTCTCTTATCTGTAAGACTACTAATATGGCACCCTTGTTTAAAAGGAGAAAGGGTTAACCGGGATAACAACAAACCCATCAGCTGGACAACAACAATGGGTAAATTATTGGGAAACATTTTGAGGGACAGAATATATCAACATGTTCAAAAATCATAATTAGTACAGATTAGTGAAGGGAAGGTCGCATTTGCCCAACTTCATTGAAATCTTTAAAGAAGCTAATAAGAAGAGTCAATTAGGGTAATGCATTTGATGAGGTCCTCACAGATTTGGGCGCGTGTTTGACAAAAGTACCTGAGGTGGATAAAAGGAATGTTTTGAATATGTTGAAGTGTAGATGAGTAACTGTTTTGAGGAAAGGATAAGTAGGCCAGGAACATTTTCTTCAAAATAAAGGAATACAAGGAAAGATATAATCAAGGTCTATTGTGCAATGTATGGATCTACTTCTTTCAGAGCAATGACCCCACCCCCCCAATTTAGCACTACATATTGATGTTGTCTATATATGTGTATTCTCTATCTTGCTGAAATGTGAATAAACCAGTTAAAGCCATAACTTGTGGTCCTGCTTTTATTTCGTTAATACGTAGTTGGACAGACACAACAAATTGGCGACAAGTATGAACCTGAATGTCAGAAAATATCACCAAATGCACTGACAGTTAGGACTGAAACAATGAGAGTTAAACAGCACGAGTAAGCTGTCTCAGATGCTAACAAAGGAATGTGTGAGTAACAGTGGAAGTGGGGCAGAATTTAAAGTAAAAATAGTGAGGCGATGGCTTCAGTTGGAAAAGTTGACGAATTTGATAGTGCTAATGAAGGCTGGGACGTATATTGAGAGGGTTGAACTGTACTGTAATGCGAACAACATGGAGGAGAAAAAGAAACTTAATGAGTCTAAGAATGTACAGTCTCTTATGCAAATTAGTAACTCCTGCAAAGCCAGCAAGCAAGATGTTCAATGAAATTGTTACAATTTTACAAAAGGAACCAGTCAAAAGATGAAAGCATTTCTGAATACTTTGCAGAATGGTGCAAACTTTTCCAGTACTGTGACTTCAGAGATGGACTTTCTGATGCATTAAGGAACAGGCTTGTATATGGCATGCATAGTCAAAGCACTCAAAGAAGCTATTATCTGAAAGAGACCCAACCTTAGAACAGGCATTGACTATTGCAACATCATTACAGACTGCAGCAAAATATGTACAGACAAGGAGGTTAGAATGTGAAATGCACAAAATGTCCCTGAATGGTGCAAAAAGCCAAAGATGTTAATGATGTGGCAAATCCTCCCATGATGCAAATGACTGTAGGTTCAAAGAAAAAGACTGCAGAAAGCGTCACAGACAAGGTCACATAGAGAGAGAGCACAACGCAGACAAATAGCACAACCGAATGAAAAGTCTCAAACACAAAACTAAGCAACTGCATAAAGTTACCAAATGTAAAACAGAATCAGACAACACAGAGTCTGACAAGAGGTGAATGTCATGCCTAGAACTGCATAGTCTAACTGAAGCAGATTACAACATCATCTGGATCACAATAGAGATGTCTGCTGTAAAACAGAAAATGGAGCTGAATACAGGGTCAACTTTGTCCATAATTCCAGAGGCTGACTACAATAGACTCTTGTAGCACTACGTATTGATCTGTTGTCTGCGCATGTACTGTTCACTCTCTCTCTTTCATTACAATGGGAAAACATCAGTTAAAGTCATTAACACACACAAAATGTTGGTGGAACACAGCAGGCCAGGCAGCATCTATAGGGAGAAGCACTGCTGACGTTTTGGGCTGAGACCCTTCGCCAGGACTAACTGAAAGGAAAGATATTAAGAGATTTGAAAGTAGGAGGGGGAGGGGAAAATGCAAAATGATAGGAGAAGACCAGAGGGGGTGGGGTGAAGCTGAGAGCTGGAAAAGTGATTGGCAAAGTTAAAGCCATCACCCACATTTGTTTAATTGATATTTAGTTGTGCAGAGACACAACATATTGAACCATGGGAAGATGAGAGTGAAGACTACGGGAAGGAATTATTCGCCTTTGCAAAAAAGTCATCAACCCAAGGATGTGGATTTAAGAATGCACGAAAAAAAGCTTTATACACCCAAAGAGTAGCGTGGAACACAATCCTTGAATGAAGTTGAAGGTAGAATCCCTCTTCAGATTTTTAAAATATGTACACAAATGAGACATAACCTATAGTCTGAAAGCTGAAAATTAAGTTACTTAGCTCAGTATTTTGCCAACATGGACACATTAATCTCATTGTAATCATCTATGATGCATACCTTAATTTCCCTTCATCTCAAGATACTCAATGCCAGACCAAAGACCTGTTCAACAAGTTTCCTCAGGCATTTCATTCATCTGTTCACTAGTCCCATTGAATCCTGACTGAAAGTCAAAGTGGGCAAACTGAGCACAAACTTTCCTCACCAACGCTCACAAATACAGGGATTAGTGAGTACAGAAATAGCAATTTTTATCAGAAACTCTGGAATTGATCCTTACCCCAGGGATACTGTGGACAAGTGTGATATTGTGATTGTCGACTTGGGGAAGTTAATTCTGTCCAGATCTTGGGTAAAACATAAATCTTGTAAATATGAATGGTTCTTTTACTCACTCAAGTGTTGCAATGGCTCTGCCATGATTTGTTATCGAGTCAAAGAGTGAATCAGCATGGAAACAAGCCATTCAGCTCAGCACATCAATGCTGACCAAAGGCACCCATCTGTATTAATCTCAGCACTTAGATCATAGCCTTCAAGGTCTTGACTATTATTTTTATGATTTAATTGGGAAATGTGGGTTTTACAGTAAGCATGTTTCTCACTGTTTTATTCATTTATCTTTCAAAAACAAGAGTAATTCCATCTGCATTAAACGTAATGCATTAAGAATTGGTTCAGCTCACAATACCTTTGTTTGAAAGCAGCAGAAGAGTTGGGTCAAGTAAGGATGCCTTCTTGCTAGTGCCAGAATTCTCTTCTCAGTCATAGTGCAGTCCACATCATCATCTTGGAGAATAACATCCTTCTTTAGCACCTTTACGGCATAAACCTCATCTGTACCTTTCAGTTCAGCCAACATGACCTATGTAAATGAAAACATACATCTCTACTTATCATAAGCACTGAATATATACAGGGGATGAGAATTCATTGATATCCCCTTGTCTAAGATTCTCATATTCACATTGACTTGAAGCAAATGGTGGCAATAATGTGATTCTATCCCATAAACTTTTTGCATGTTTCACAAATTCTGGGGTTATGGATGTTGAAGAATAGTGATAAACAGCCTACATCAGCATACAAGTTTCTCACTGGTAGGGGCTATTAGCTAGGCCTTAGAAGAATAGTTGGAAAATGCAAGGGTGCAGAAATATTTTGAGTAAAAGCATGGCTAGCTGCAATTCTGATGTGCTTTTATTTATTTTACTTCTGAATTAGAATCATTTCTAATTGGTAGTTTAACCCCCCCTCTGATTTAAACAGGGTGCAATGCCAGGACAGGGTAGCAATTAAGGAGTGTAGGGACTCCTGACAATTCTTCTTCCCACTTTTCAAATAGAATGAGCATTACCAATGTAACAGCTCCTGAAATGTTCAATGTTCTCCAAATAGTTCACATTCTGTGCTCAATAGTTCATCACCCAGGACATGCCCAACCATCATTGCTTCACTACTTCTTAAACATTTTTGCACTATTTATATGTATACACACACACACACACACACACACACACACACACAGACAGAGACAGTTTTTCCCCTTATTATTATGTTTGGCATTGTACTGTTGCCACAAAGACAAAAATTTCACGATATATGCCGGTAATATTAAGTCTGATTCAGATCTCAAATATTTATTTTATTTTTATTGAGAGAAGATAATGTGGAGTTTGAAGAAACCAACAGATAAATATTTTTACAAAATGCTGGTAATGCTTAACATGGTAGGTGATGTCTCTGGAGAGAGAAAAGGAGAACGTTTCAAGTTCATGACCCTGCACAGCAACTTTCATTTGTTTTGATGAAGAGTTATTAACATTAAAACATTAGTCTCATCTCACTCTCCAGAGATGCTGCCTAATCAGCTGAGAATTTGGTTTCATTCTTTTCTTTATTAAACAACACAGGGCTGAACTACTGATTCAGAAGTCTATCGTCTTTAAGCTGCATGATAAAATAACAATTCTGGTTCACAGTTCATCTCTAACCTTCCAAACAAATAGTGATAGCTAGTCCCAATGGGACAGCAAACTAGAGTGCATCCTTCTGATGGTGTTGATTCTACAAGGGTCAATTTTCTCTTTGTTAAGCTGGCATTAAACAGGTACAGCACAGCCAACCAGCCGTACTCACTAAATAAAATTCAGTTCTGCTAAAGAATAAGGTTTCTTAAGTACTTTCAATCTGAATGGATTTTCAAACACTTACTTCTCATAAATGTATAAAGAGGAATTTTCCCCAAATCACTCATAACAAAATAATGATTGACAAAGCACAGGATTAATGAAAGAATGCAGATGTATAGTAAAGCCTACTAGAGGCTGCCTGCTTTAGGGACTGTGGCCCACTTTTACAGACATCCTTAAGTTGATTTTGTTTGTATGTTATAAAATGCACAGATTAGTTGCCTTGGTAACCACAATTCCATAATATTGTAAAGAATGGAATCAAAAGTACAAATGACTGATTAAAAAATAACAATTACTAATAAGAACAATTATTGGTCTGTCTCTTATATTGAGGGAGAATGATCAGGTCTATGAAACTTGTTGAGGTTGTCACCTTTTACTACCTGACCACATCCCTATAAAGACATTGTGATCTCCTTTGCAACACTGAGTATAACTTGTTCACCCTTTACTGAGAGGTTCAGGCAAGGTCACTGCAAGATATACTTTAAATTTGAGCCTTTTCCTACTTCCTTCAATACTCCAATTGTTTATAGTATAATACATGATATATCCCTAAATCATAAGTACAAAACACATGCAATACTTTATAATCATTTTAGAATTTTTACCTGATTTCATCCTGAAGGTTGCATAACTTTAGGCCTTACTTTTATTATATAATGACAGAATTAATGCTGAAAGTATTGCTTTTTGCAATGCCAAGTAATCAGAATGGCAGTGAGCAAACCTAATGCATGATCTTTTAACCACTGACATACATTCAAAAAAAAGTTTTGTATTTTGCAGGGATCTTGTATTACTTGCTTGTTCACAATATTAACAGTTATTAGAAGAAATAAGTACCACGACACACTAAAAATCTTACACTATGTAAAGTATAGCTTGTAAGCAGGAACAGCGAACTTTATACAGTATATAAAGATTTTATGTGCCTCTAAATTATATAGAGATATAATTCCATTTCAAGTTGGAGTTACAATCTTTTTACATTATCTTAAAAACTGCATTATGGCATTGAATAGACTTTGAAAGATATTCAGCAAGAGTCAGTAATTAATACTGGACACTCTGTTGATAATCTTTTATACAAAGGGCATAGAGGTTAACTGCAGTGGTCCAACCATAGTCCTGTGATTGAAACTATTAACTCACATTGTCTTGGACAATGGCAGATGTACTACCATTGGGAATAACACATGCACACAATGCATCACAGTGAGGGTTCCACTTTAGGTTGAGGGTTCAATCAAACCAAATGAAAAAAGATTTGCGACGGACTTCAAAGAAAGCAAGTGTGAAAGAAACTACAATAACATGCAGTAAATGAGAAAATAAACATTTATTTGCTGAATATCTCCCTGACATATATAGTGCTGAAAGGGACACTGGTTACCGAATTTGCAGTGTGTTATGTCTGTGCTGTGGAACACTCACCTTGCCAAAACTGCCTTTCCCTAATACTTTAATGAAGGAGAAGTCCTCTAAGTTATAATGCCTGGTCTGGAATGATCTCAGTTCTCCATTTTCCCCATTTTCGCCGGGTGTCAGTACTTGTTTATCTGCTTCTGCTCCTTTGTGTTCATCCCCTCTATTGTCAAACGAAAGAGCTTTCCTGATGTTGTTTTCAAGTTCTTTTAGTTCTGTGGGAAGATTGATAACTTTATTATAGGCTTAATGTCTTTTGTTACTTAATAGAAATATTTGCATCCTTCGTCTTAGGACATATATAGTAGCTTTATAAGGTCAAAGTTTGCACAGCCAATGAAGCATTTCTGAAATGATGCATGAAAGGAACCTGGTCTTATACTCTTACCAACACCTCCTATAACATGCTGTAAGAAGTTGCATAAATGGTGGCAACATACTTGGAAGGAGAGAACATCTCAATACAAAAGAAGCCTCTTTGGCAGATATGGTCTCTCCAACACACCCCTCTGTTGAATGCATCCCTCTGATTTTCCCACACCATTTCAATAATTCTTAATGACACTCACATCTATCTTTGAATCTATTACAAAATCAGAATCGACAGACAATCTTGAGAAAAAGTTTAATAAATGACTTGCTTTCTTCTCAATCTAAAAGTATATTAGCTGTTATCTTCAGTGGAAACAGTTGTTCCCTCCTTCCTTTAAAGGGCTGATAATTTTAAATCCCAGCCACAAATTTCTCCTTAGCTTTCTAATATTCTTTTCTAATTGGGCTCTGTACCTTTCATCTCTGGTTTAATGTGCCCCAGTTTTTGTGAAGTTGATTGCCACAGCTAGGTAATTTTCATGAACTGATGCAGCTGTGGGCTTCACCACCAATTTTTCACAGAAGTGGTATTGACTTGTGAAACTCCAGTTCTTTTTTCTTCATAATTGACTGGCTAAAGTGCAGGAATTCCCTGTAATAGAACTACCCCAATTGCTTCACTACAAAATTGATGTAATTACAGAAAAAAAATTAATCATCACCTTTCGAGCACACACACGAATGGTGTTGGCAGTGATGCATCAAAAAACAGAATTTTCAGCATGGACAGTGAGAATAATTTATTTATTTACTGAGATGCAGCATTTCCAGTCACTATGGCGCCCGGACCCAGTCCGCAAGTGCAATTACGAAGAAAACACAGCACCGCCTCTACTTCTTCAGGAGTTTGCAGAGATTTGGCATTACATTTAAAATTTTGACCAACTTCTAAGGATAAGTAGTGGAGAGCATATTGACTGGCAACACAACTATTCTGAAAACTCCAATGCACTTGAATGGAAAAACCTACAAAATGTAGTGGATTAGGCCCAGTAAATACTGGTAAAGTCCTCCCTAATCATTTAGTACATCTACATGAAACACCATTGAAGGAAAGCAACATCCATCATCAGAGATCCCCGCCACCCAGGTCATGCTCTCTTCTCATTGTTGAATCAAGTAGAAGGTACAAGAGCCTCAGAACTTCTGCTATCAGGTTCAAGAACAGTTACTGCCCCCCACACATCAGGCTCTTGAACCAGTGGATATAACTATATTCAACTTCACTTGCCCTATCATTGAAATGTTCCCACAACCAATGATCTCACTTTCAAGGTCTCTTTAACTCATTATCTCATGCTCTTGCTGTTTATTGCTATTTATTTATATTTGCATTTGCACTGTTGCTCGTTTTCTGCATTCTGGTTGATCTTTTATTGATCCTGTAATAGTTAGTATTCTATAGATTTGATGAGAATGCCCACAAGAAGATGTATCTCAGGGTTGTATATGGTGACATATGTACTTTGATAATAAAACTTACTTTGAATATCACTGATAAGTCCAGCATCCTTGACTCTGCATAAGAAGATGGGGATGAGCCAACTTCTTGGTATTTTAGGAGGTATAATTTACCAACCAAGAGCAGCCAATTCAAAAATGCTAAATGCACCCAAGCCCAATAATGGATAAAAGGCATATTTCCTTCTCTGAATTTTCTGTAAATCTTTTGCTTGCCATTGAGAAATAATTGAACTGCCTGCCTATCATTCAGCTGAAACAGTTTGTTTAATTTCAGGTCAATATCAGAAAAAAATTCCTAATATTCTACTCTAAATAGTGAGCAACTAAAAATGTATCTCCATATGAAGATCCATCTTACAACATCAAGTGAGCAATTGTGTTTATATATTTTGAACTGTGATCCCATGCCACTGGACTAAGATATTATTTGCAAATATGTGAGTCTTTTACCTTTGGTTCTTTGATCAAATACAAAATAGGGAGTGACAGAACTCAGAATCATAAATGCTAAAAGAAAAATAATTAGCTGAACTTACCCTGATCAGAAGGTGATGTTGGGGCTGATTTTGATCTATCTTCATCAGATGGTGATGCTCCTGGAGCTGTTTGCTGTGGATCAGGACCTGTGTTAAACTAAACGAAAAGGAAGTGTGTAGATATATCAATGATGCCAGTATAATCATTCTGATTATACTGTATCAGAATTTAAGAGCACATAATAAATAGAAAAATCATTTAATGTACACTAGATTCACTTGAAAATGATTACTGAATTATTTTATATATCATGGCATATTTGTTTCATATTCAATTATACCGAACTGTTCAAAATGTTAAGTTCAAAACTGGAGAGAGTTGACCATTGTTTACAAAATAGTCAAAAATGTTGTATGGAATGCTGGCCTTTATATACAGAAATTCTGCTGCAGCTTTCCAAAGGACTGGTTAGACCACACTTGCAGAGTACTGTGAGCTGTTCTAGGCAAGTGGGAGGGTGACAGGCAAGGACAAAAGAAATTGCAAATTGAAAAAGAACATTTTGAAATTGTTTGGATTCTACATCCACAGTGTACGCAGAAAAGAGTGAATGAAGGAATTTTCTCACGTACATCAAGTCTGCTTGAGTATTTATGTTTCTGCCTTGTAATTTCCCAAACCTCCAGTTGATTTACAATGACATCTCCCTGCACGCAATGTAATAGTAGATGAGCACTTAACAATACAGATGGTGGTTAAAGATGAATAATATAAAAATACTGCAAAAAATTAATGACCAGATTACCATGCGCTGAGAAATAATCAAAATTGGTATCACACTGAGAATAACAATATTCGTTGAAGTCAAAGGTTGCACAGCAAGAGACAGTACAGGGAAGGAAGGGGTCGAGCTCAACATTTGCAAAGAAGGCATAAGATACCAAATTATTTCAGATACTTGCTTTGGAATGTTTTATAACTTTAAAATTAGAACACACAATTTTCAGCTGCGGAGACACAGCAGAAGACATGAGTTGGTCTATTTATCAGTGGGCATGTGCAAAACTCTAATGTGCAATGAGATCTAACAATTTCTCCATGGTAACATTTATAATTTCCTACTGTTTATCATCTCCATTCTTTATGATAGGTGACATAATAATCGTTTTTTAAATAGTTAATAATGTTTTAGTACTTAAAACGTTGCTTGGATTTTTGTCTTCATCTGCTTAAGTGAAGGTAAAAAAAAAAGTTGATCTTCATTCCAAAGGTTATAAGATTGGCAGAAATAGACCAACAAAAACAGGACAAGGAGCAGAGCTGAATGGATTAGGGAGCTCCGAAATACACTCTGCCTCAAGGCCATGGGAAAATAGCGATCATACGAGACAACAAGTTAGTTAACTCCTTGTGTACTGGAAGATAAAAATGAATGCCATAATAATCTAATCTTTATTTACAATGTCCTCACTGGTACTGCCTCAACTTTTCTATGGCAGTACTCACCAAAAAGTTAATAAAACAGCTGACTGTCCTGGGGCAGATTACTGCTGACAAAAGACACACAGTGACACGGTACAGTGTAACATTATGAACACTGAGATGAGAATGGATGTCTGCCAACATTCATTCCAAAGTTAATTCATTGATATAGAGCAGGTTCTGTGCCATTGTGGAAAGAGGAAAAATGATAAGTGAAAGGAATAAATAGTTATTATTTTATTACTTCTCACAATATTAATAAAAATATTCCCATCTTGAGAAATTTTAGAATTATGACCTAATAAACATTTGGATTAAGCACCAAAACAGGACAGGAATGACAGATATGGATAGGTTGAGAACACTCTTACATTCATGGAGCATGGAAATATACCCTTTGACCCAACCAGTCCATGGCAATCAAGATGCTTATCTAAGCTCGTCCCATGGACTGTGTTTGGCCCATATCCCCCTAAACTTTTCCTTCCCTTTATCTGCCCAAGTGCCTTTTACATGTTTTTAATGTACTTGCCTCAATCACTTCCTCTGGCAGCTCATTTCATAAATGACAGTCTGAGTGAAAAAGTTGCCCTTCAGGTTCCTATTAAAAATCTCTCTCTCACTTTAAACCCATGTCCGCTGGATTCCCAACCTTGGGGATAAAGGACTGTGTGGATTCTCCCCATCTCTGCCCCTCATTATTTCATACACATCTATAGTCCCAATGAGGTTTGTGAGTAATTAATACATTGGGTTGAATTAAATTCCTAACATGATAAAACTTAATAGAACAGCCAAATCAGTCATTATGCTGTAATGAATGACACTCTCTGACCTTTAAAGTATTTCTGCTGGTTTCAATTTTTATGTAAATTTAGATTTTTATGTATATTCACTCTGTTTTACAACTGGTTTAAAATAGTTTCAGATTTATGAATTAAAAATAACCTTCCCCCCCCAAAAAAACTGCAATGTTGATGGAGACTATCAACAGAGCTTTTGACGATCTACATGAAATAAAATCGATAATGATAAGAACTATCCAGTCTTTACATTTAACCAAGCTTAGAAATGAATGAATTTCATGTGCAATGCTTAAAAATCATTTATATTTCAAAGGAAGAATACTAAACAAATTTCTTTAGGCTTATTTTTTTGTTCTTTGCTTTCTCCTCCCCCATCTGGAACATGCTGACTTCTCTATGGTACAGCCAGTGCACTTGTATCTTGCTAGCAGGCAAGATCCTAAGTCAGAACCTTGTATTATCTTTCTTCCTCCTCCTCACTCCCAGCTAATGAGGACCACCAGAACAATAGTATTATCACTCCACATGAATTTAAATAAGTTAGCAGAGATCAAGAACCATGTCTGAAGCTTTAATGGCCTGTATAGATTTGTTTTTGCACCTTACCATACTTATAACAATTACACTTTAATCCATCAGGTTGAAATTCAAAAAGCATTGAAGGGAGAATAAATATCTTCACATTCATTCATTTCAATGAACAATTGTGCAGATAGCTGTCTTGAAATTGACGCTGTATCTCTGGTCTCGGTGGGCTACAATCAGCACAAGAAAGGCCATTCATTGGTGACAGCGCAAAGCTTAAAAAGATCTCGGGTACGTCTGGGACTGTTTGCTGGTCTGCAATCAGCACGAGAGGTCATTCATTGGTGACGCAGCTCAGGACTTTTCAGTGGGCTGCACGCATAACGATCCGTTAAGCACTCAGCAGAGGCTAATAAAAATAAATGAGGTATAAGCCGAGCAGCCATTGTGGGAATGGACAGTAATAGAGTGGTCAGACTTTGGTTCAATAGGTCTAGGTGAAAATAGGGTGGGGCAGGCACAGGCGGACATTCAAAATAAGTTTCTAGTAAGTTTTTTTTCTTGTTAGTACATTGTTAGTGTGCTGAGAATGAGTTAGTGTACCATTCCTTGTGTGAGATGTGGAAACTTCAGAAGATCTCCAGTCTCCCTGATAACATTTCCACCGTGTACTGAGCTGCAGCTCCTTAAAGAGACTAGCTAAGGAACTGGAGCTGCAGCTGGATGACCATTAGCTCATTTGGGAAAATAAGGAGGTGACTGATAGGAGCTCCAGAGACAGAATTGCCCCCTAAGTTGCAAAAGGCATTTACCTGGATAAACATAAGGAGAGGGAAAATGAATAGATAGCCAGTGCAGAGTATCTCATTAGCCGTTCCCCTCAATAATAAGTATACCACTTTGGATCTGCTTCTTGGGAATGATCTGATCTCTGGCACTGAGTCTCTCTGTGGCTCAAAAGGGAAGCAGGGTGGAAAAGGGGGAATGCAGCCATGATCAGGGATTTCATATTTAGAGGAGCAGACAGCAAGCTCTGTGGATATAAAAGGAACACCTGAATGGTATGTTGCCTCACAAGTGGCAAAATCAGGGATGTCTTAGATCAAGTCCACAGCATTCTAAAGGGGGAGGGTGAACAGACAAAAGTTGTGGTACATATTGGTACCAAGGACACACTTAGGAAAAGGAAAAGAGAATATAGGGAGATAGGTAGAAAGGTGACAAGCAGACCTCCAGGGAAGTAATCTGCCATGCACCAGTTAGGGCAAGAATAGGATGATTTGGCAGACGAATGAGTGGCAGAGGAATTGGTGCAGGGGGCAGGTTTCAGATTTCTGGATAATTGGGTTTTCTTCTGGGGAAGGTATGACCTTTACAAAAATGACAGGTTACACCTGAACCCACTGGGAACCAACATCCTAGCAGGCAAATTTGCTAGAGCTGTTGGAGAGGGTTTAAGCTAACTTATTAGATGGATGGAAACTAGAGTGAAAGTGTTGAGAATGGGACAGTTGTCATATAAATTAGATGCAGTGCGTAGTGAGACTGCAAGGAAGGACAAAATTGCAGTCAGAGAAATGAGTGTAACAGGGCATCAAAATCGAAAAGGGCGATGAATACAGGACTTCAAGTACACAGCACAAGGAGGATTATCTTGAAGCACAGTTAGAGATTGGCATTGCCAAGTCATGGCTGAAAGATCACAGTTGGGAGCTTAACATTCAAGAATAGGCAGATAGGCAGAGGGTGCCTATCTGAGGGTGACTGTTGGTAATAAAATAAAATAAAATCCTTAATAAAAGGTGACATAGGACTGGAAAATGTAGAGTCCTTTTTGGTAGAGATAAGAAACTGCAAGGGTAAAAAGACCCTGGTGGGAGTTATATACATGCCTCTGAACAGCAGCAAAGATGTGGGGTACAAATTTCTATGGGAGATATAAAAGGCATGTAAAAGTGGCAATATTGCAACAGTCATGGGGGACTACAATAGGTATGTTGATTGGGAAAGTCAGGTTGCTACAGGATTTTAAGAGAGGGAATTTGTAGAATGCCTACAAGATGGCTATTCAGAGCAGTTTGTGGTTGAGTCCATGAGGGGAATGTTAATGCTGGATTGTGTGTTATGTAATGGCCCAAATTTGATTAGGGAGCTTAATGTAAAGGAACCCTGAGAGACGGTGAACAGAATATGATAGAATTCATGCTGTAGTTTAAGAAGCAGCAGTGAAAGTCAGATGTATCAGTATTATTGTAGAGTAAAGGGAATTACAAAAGCATGAGAGAGGAGCTGGCCAAAGTAGATTGGAAGGGAACACTAGCAGGGACGATGGTAGAACAGAAATGGCTGGAGTTTCTGGGAGGCATTCCAATACAGCAGAAAAGTAGTATGCAGAATGAAGAAATATTCTAGAGGGAGGATGACACCACCAGTACAAACAAGGGCAGTCAAAGATGGCATAAAAATAAAAGACAAGGCATAAAATAGCAAAAATTAGTGGGAAGGTACAGGATTGGGAAGCTTTTCAAACCAATAAAAGGCAACCAAAAAGGCCATAAAGAGAGAAAGGATGAAAATTGCAGATAAGCTACCCTATAAAATAGAAGAGAGCACAAAAAATGATCAGATATATAAAGAATAAAAGCAAAACAAAAATGGATATCGGACCATTGGAAATCATGCTGGAGAGGTAGTAATGGGGGAACAAAGACATGGCAGACAAACTTAAGTATTTTTCATCAGTCTAGTATAGACAGAAGATTGGCTGATTGGCAGGAGGCAAAGGGAGCCTTTTCTGGTTGGCTGCTGGGGACAAGTGGTGTGCCATAGGAGTTGGTGCTGGGATCGCTTCTGTTCACATTACATATCATTGATTTGGGTGAAGGAATTAATGGCCACGTTTGTGGATGATAGAAAGATAGGTGGAGGGGCAAGTAGTGTTGAGGAAGCAGGGTGTCTGCAGAAGGAATTGCCATAGACAGATTTGGAGAACAGGCAAATAATTGGCAGATGGAATACAATGTATGGAAGTGTATGGTCAGGCATTTTGGTAGAAAGAATTTAGAGTGAACTATTTTCTTAACGGGGAGAAAATACAAAAATCCAAAGGTGCAAAGGATCTTGGGAGTCCTCGTGCAAAATTCCCTAAAGGTCAACTTGCAGGGTGAGTCAGCGGTAAGGAAGGCAAATGTAATGTTAGCATTCACTTTGAGAGGACTAGAATTCAAAAGTAAGGATGTAATGCTGAAGTTTTACAAGGCATTGGTTAGACCACACTTGGAGTATTGTGAGCAGGTTTGGACCCCTTCTCTAAGAAAAGATGTGCTGACGTTAGACAGGCTCCACTGGAGGTTCACGAGAATTATCACAGAATGAAAGGGTTAATGCATGAGCTTTTGATAGCTCTGGGCCTGTACTTGTTGAAGTTTAGAAGATGACAGGTGTTCTCAGTGAATACTAGTGAATATTGAAAGGCCTGAAGAGAGAGGATGTGGAGAGGATGTTTCCTATCGTGGGGGAGTCTAGAACCAGAGGGCATAGCCTCAGAATAGAGGGACATCTATTTAGAACATAGAAAACCTACAGCACAATACAGGCCCTTCAGCCCCCAAAGCTGTGCTAAGCATATCCTTACCTTAGAACTACCTAGGCTTACTCATAGCCCTCTATTTTTCTAAGCTCCATGTACCTATCCAGGAGTCTCTTAAAAGACTCTATCATTTCTGCCTCCACCACCGCCGCTGGCAACCCATTCCATGCACTCACCACTCTCTGCGTAAAAAACTTACCCCTTACATCTCCTCTGTACCTACCTCCAAGCACCTTAAAACTATGCCCTATCATGCTAGCCATTTCAGCCCTGGGGAAAAGCCTCTGACTATCCACACGATCAATGCTTCTCATTATCTTATATACCTCTATCAGGTCACCTCTCATCCTCCATCGCTCAAAGAAGAAAAGGCTGAGTTCACTCAACTTATTCTCATAAGGCATGCTCCCTAATCCAGGTGACGTCTTTGTAAATCTCCTCTGCACCCTTTCTATGGTTTCCACGTCCTTCCTGTAGTGAGGCAACCAGAACTGAGCACAGTTCTCCAAGTGGGGTTTGACCAGTGTCCTATAAAGCTGTAACATTACCTCTCGACTCTTAAACTCAATCCCACAGTTGATGAAGGCCAATGCACCGTATGTCTTCTTAACCACAGAGTCAACCTGCGCAGCCGCTTTGAGTGTCCTGTGGACTTGGACCGCTAGATCCTTCTGATCCTCCACACTGCCAAGAGTCTTACCGTTAATGCTATATTCTGGCATCATATTTGACCTAGCAAAATGAACCACCTCACACTTATCTGGGTTGAACTCCATCTGCCACTTCTCAGCCCAGTTTTGCATCCAATCAATGTCCTGCTGTCGCCTCTGACAGCCCTCCACACTATACACAACACCCCCAACCTTTGTGTCATCAGCATATTTACCAACCCATTCTTCCACTTCTTCATCCAGGTCATTTATAAAAATCACAAAGAGTAAGGGTCCCAGAATAGACTCCTGAGGCACTCCACTGGTCACCAGCCTCCATGCAGAATATGACCCATCTACAACCACTCTTTGGCTTCTGTGGGCAAGCCAGCTCTGGATCTACAAAGCAATGTCCCCTTGGATCCCATGCCTTTTTCTTTCTCAATAAGCCTTGCATGGGGTTCCTTATCAAATGCCTTGCTGAAATCCATATACACTACATCTACTGCCCTACCTTCATCAGTATGCTTAATCACATCCTCAAAAGATTCAATCAGGCTTGTAAGGCACAACCTACCTTTGACAAAGCCATGCTGACTATTCCTAATCGTATTATCCCTCTCCAAATGTTCTTAGGATTGAATTTAGGAAACAGATGAGGAAATATTTCTTTAGCCACAGGTTGCTGAATCTGTAGAATTCATTGCCACAGGCCAAATCATTGGGTATGTGTAAGGCAGAGATTGATAGGTTCTTGATTAATCAGGGCATCACAAGTTATGTTGAGAAGGCAGGATAATGCGATTGAAAAGGATAATAAATCAGATGTGAGCTAACAGTAGAGAAGACTTGATGGGCCAAGCAACCTAATTCTGCTCCTGTCTTATTATCTATGGTCTTAGATTGCTTTTGAGTATTATATTCGACAAAAGTCATAGGAGCAGAATTAGGCTATTCAGCCCATCAAGACTGCTCTGCCATTCCATCACGGCTGATGGAATATTGTGAGGCTAATTGTCAGAATTAATGCTTTACCTTTTTTTTCCTTTGCCCACTGTTTGTAATCTTATCTGGAGTGACACCAAGATCTGCTAGCACCTTTGCTATCCCTCTAGCATCGACTCCACAGTTTGGTGCTACATTGGACTCACAGCGTCTATGGACATTCATCTTGCATACTATATAAAGACATGGAAACAGTTTATTAGCAAGCTGAGAATGTATTTGCTGTTGAAACATCAATTGTCAAAGTTTTAAAATGCAAAGCAATCCAGAAAATGCTAAAACATGATTTCTATTTTTGAAAATGACTTTTGTGGTATAATGTTTCTGAAAAAAATAGGATGTAAATTAATATCACGAGTGCTCCTTTCCCAAGACAGTAGAAGCCAATTCAAAGGGATATTTCATCGAATCTGATTGTTGGTCTTTTCCCCCATGTGATCTTCTATTCATCACAGGTTCTGTGAGCTACAACAAGAAGTTGAAAGGTATTGACTGCACCCTGAATCCTTTTCATCAGAATTGTATTGCGAAAAACGGCAACAAGAAAATGTTTGCCTTGTATAAATAAACTTCAGCAAAGTACTAAACAGAAAATAAACTGGTGAATTCTTGATGTCAATGGCATCGTGACCCTGTGGTTGTTGGCAAGTAGTTGTGTCCTTGATGTAACAATTAAAGCTTCATCATAAAATTTCTAACAGCTTTCTCAATTGACTTCATTTGACTTACTGGACTACATCTCAAACAGAACATATTTCTAGGTTTGATTTGAAGCTTCATTTTCTGAGAGGGTGGGAAAATAAATGGACTCTGAACTGGAACTGTTTGAACAGATTCCCATGATTACGAAAGAAATACTGAAACTGTTGGCCAATGCCAAATAAAACAAAACACAAGTGAAGCTTTTATTCCATAATGGCAACTTTTAATTATATTTTAATAACTTCTAGATGTTTCTGATTTGATTAAAGGAAAGAAGATCTGAACAAAGACCACTGATGACTGAATAATTGAATATTTGTGGGAGTGCTCCTCAGGGATGACCCTCCCCACCACTGAGGAATTTTCTAAGATGCAGTACACCAAGAAGGTAGCATTGATCATTAAGGCCCCTCGCCATCCAGGACATGCTGTCTTCTCATTTCTGCCATCAGGAAGAAGGTACAGGTGCCAGAATACCCACACACAACAATTTAGGAACAGTTTCTTCTCCTCTGCCATCAGATTTCTGAATGGTCCATTAGCCCATGAACAATTTTGCAATATTTATTCACCTTTGTAATTGATATAATTTTATGTCTTTGCACTGTACTTCTGACACAAAACAACAAACTTAACAAGATATGCCAATGATAACAAGTCTAGTTCTGATTCTGAAAGTACTGGTAGGAAGAGTTTCTTACAGTTATGATTATTTGTATGGAATGATGGAAATGTAAATTAAGTGCTCCATTACAAAAGTGAAATAGTAATCTTTGCTCTAAAGAATTCCATATGAAATAATATGCAGCATAGCATCAACTATGCATACATATATATATAAGCTTGATCATGTCGGGGAACTCAAAATAGAAGTATTACACCCTGGGAAATGTTTCATTGATAGCGTAAGTGGCCTTTCTGGTTAGAGATACCAGATGCTTTGGAATGTGAGTTAGGTCCTCGTTTGGTGTGACATGAAGAGAGAAGATGCTGGAGAGAATTGGTCATAGGACACGACCCAGTGGGGAGATGGTGATTTGATGGAGCCTGGCGGTGAAATTGACTGAGGATTGGTGAATTGAGCTCCAACTGGTGCACATTTGGCTGTTTAAATATTATGGGCCCTTTTTGTTTTATCTTTCTTTACTAATCCTTAAGTTAAGGTTTGTAAATTATACATTCATTTAGGTGTATAAGACGATGAGAGGCATTGATCATGTGGATGTGATCATGAGAGGCTTTATCCCAGGGCTGAAATGGCTAGCACAAGAGGGCATAGTTTTAAGGTGCTTGGAAGCAAGTACAGAGAAGATGTCAGGGGGTAAGTTTTTTTTTAAAACGCAGTGTGGTGAGTGCGTGGAATGGGCTGCCGGCGATGGTGGTGGAGGTGGATATGATAGGGTCTTTTAAGAGACTCCTGGATAGGTAACATGGAGCTTAGAAAAATAGAGGGCTACGGGTAACCCTAGGTAATTTCTAAAGTAAGTGCATGTTCGGCACAGCATTGTGGGCTGAAGGGCCTGAATTGTGCTGTAGGTTTTCTATGTTTCTATAAATGTAATTCCTTTAATTGTTTGAAATGTGCTGACTGTTGTTTCTTGGTGTTGAGTTGCAACAGGGTAGCATCGACACAAACCGGGGTTTGGGGTAGGAGAGCCAACTCAACCTCAGGGGTTTGGCTGGACAGGTGTGTGCCTTCCCTAGACTTATGCAGCCAAGGAATCCAGCGGGGTTTCAAAAGCAACGCTTCAGATTGACTGTCTCCCCTCTCGCTGTGGAAGCAGTGATTTCTGCCTTTCCCTTGTTAGTGACAGACAGAACCTCAGGGATGTTGAGATGTTGGTGTGAACTGTTAGTTTTTGATGTACTGTAGACCACGGTCTATCTTTGGGGTCTTCGCTGTTCCTTGCCTGGTGGGTGGTGGGAATGCTGATGCTTTCCGCAAGACTAGTTTGAAGGGGAGGGTTGATGCTCTTGCTGCTGTTTGTACATGTGAGGAGGGTTAGGGGGCTTTGAGGTTCTTATGATTTAGTTCCCTACACTGTATTCCACCTGCCACTTCTTTGGCCATTCTCCCGATCTGTCTAAGGCCTTCTGTAGACAACCTGTTTCCTCAACACTACCTGCCCCTCCATCTTTGCTGCTCATTTGGTTTTTTAACTTAAAAATGGATTGTTGTGTTCTGATTGGATAAATCAGTCATCTCGTTTCCCATGATTATTATTTAAAACTGTCAAATGAGATTCTAGTGCTCATAATCGGGTTGCTAGTTCATTTGCACATTAAGGTCCCCATGATGATTATATTACTCTTGTTAAATGTGACTCTAATTTCTTGATTTATATCATGTCCTACATGACTGCTACTGTTAGGAACCTATAAAGAACCCCCAGTGATATTTCCTGTCCATTGCTGTTTCTTAGTTTCCTCCAAACTGATTCTGTACCTGGATTTTCAGAGTAATGTTACTTCCTCTATCCTGGCTTTATCCATTCCTTCAATATCAGGGCCACCCATTTCCTTTTTCTATTTTGCTGAGCTCTTCTAAAAATTAGGCATCCTGGAATATTCCATTTCCAATCATTTGAAATCCCACTTTGAGGAAGGATACATGAATACAAGTGGCCCTGTCATTGATATGAAAGAAGTTATTGAGATAGGAGATTAAGAACGCCAGAAGCTAACTGGTACATTCGGAGATAGCATCTGCTGCCTGAAGTTACAGCTGCTGACCCATTTTCAGTTTCCCCTCAAGGAAGCAGGTCAATACTATGAAACAGGTCTCTGTTTTTAATCACTCTAGACACTTCGAGCTGAGGAAAACTGGATATCCTGAAAATGAATGAGGGAGAAGTGGAGGGAAAAGACAAAATTGAGGAGGAGATAGGAAAAAAAGGAGTGCAGTGGAGGCAGAGGGACACAAGCCATCAATTTCTGCCAGCAAGTCCAGAAACACTTGTCTGACTTGTTTAAGATTATCATCACATGTGCAAAGCACAAACAGGCACTGTCTCCTGCATGAAGGTGATTCAATTTGCAATTGCAGATTACTTTCAACCAGCTGAAGTTTCAACGCTCTGCAAGTCAGATCTGCTCCTTTATTTTGTTTCCTGGAACAATTTTCCCTTAGGGATTCAATGTCATTAAATAGTCCCCTACAATAATAATATATAATCCACTCAATCTCTAATCCCACATTGATGTTTAATGTTTCCCTCAATGCAAAACAGAATAATTGCTGATGCAATAATGATCACTTTGAAAAATATTTCCATTATATCTGCAGTTGAATTCCTGCGAGTCAAATTTCATCATCCTCTCCTATTCATTCACACTTTGATATCCAATTTTGTGATTCAAATTGTCCTCTAAACAAGTCTATCTGGAACAGCATCCTAATTTGAAATACAATCTGGAAAGCCTTAGGCCTCAGAATCCTGTTATGTGGATGGACATGCTGTGTGTGACATCAAGAGGAAGCAACCGAGCTGGATTGTTGGATATAACGCCTTTCTTTACAACTTTGTTGAAATGGATATATTACTTATCAGTTTTTACTTATTCGTGTTTTTTCAGAGAAAACGTTTGAGTATTAACTCCTCTCCCCTTCCTCTTTCTTTTGTTGTTTCCTTCAAATGCATTTGCTTTTTGCTTACTAATTCTGTTGAAAGACTTGCACACATGATATCTTAACCTGTCTTCATGTTATGGATGGATATTGATAACACTGTGCCTTCCTAACATATTATTGCCCCACAGACAGCTTTTCCAATTTCGTAATAACTGACAAGGGTTTTGTGTGGTTTCTCTGAATATTCAGCTAGGGTTGGTCCATTCTTTCTAAGTTTTTATTGATCAAGGCTCTTTTATTGATCAAAGCATTTTCATTTTCATCGACTTGTAAGGTTACCACCTTCTCTTATAATGACTGAAAAGGGATTCATCTCCGAATATTCTGCTAATTTTATCCTTCTGTGAAAAAGACAAAAATACTGCACACTCTTTGAACAACTATAATTTAACACAGTTTTCTGTATTGGTAATTAGTCTGTTCACAAAGGAAATCGGATGCTGCTACACAGTATCTCACTTCACAGATGCTGCATGCCTTTTCCGGCAGTTCCGACAAGGTCTGTTTTTATTTCAGATTAATGGTGTAGGCAGCATGTTTCTTTCATTACTTTTCCCATTAACTGAGCTTCCACATGACAACACAGTAGCCAACATTATCACTGTGACCATCCTCAATAACAATTATTGCTATTATTCTGATCAAATTTATTATAAAAGTATGTATATGTCTCCAAATAATACCTTGAGATGCAATTTCTTGCAGGCATCTACAGAAAAATAAAGAAAAGAAACAAGAGAAAATCTGCAGGTGCTGGAAATCCAAACAACACACTCAAAATGCTGGAGGAACTTAGCAGGCCAGGTAGTATCTGTGGAAAAGAGTAAACAGTCGACGTTTCGAGCTGAGACCCTTCATCAGGACAGGTGAGAAAAAAGGTGAGAAGTCAGAAAATAAAGTGTGGGTAGGGGAGGAAAAACATTCAAGGTGATAGGTAAAACAGGGGGAGGGGGAGGGGTGAAGTGAAGAGCTTGGAAGTCAATTGGTGAAAGAGATAAAGGGCTGGAGAAGGGGAGAATCAGATGGGAGAGGACAGAAGGCCATGGAAGAAAGAAAATGGGGAGGAGTAGTAGAGGGGTGTGATAGGCAGGTAAGGAGATAAAGTGAGAGAGGGAAATGGGAATGGGGAATGGTGTAAGAGAGGGGTGGAGTTCGTGACATCAGGTTGGAGACTACCCAAATGGAATACAAGGTGTTGCTCCTCCAGCCTGAGTTTGGCCTCATTGCGGCAGTAGAGGAGACCATAGACTGACATGTTGGAATGGGAAGTAGAACTAAAATGGGCGGCCACTATAAAGAAATAGATTTCCTGGAAAACTGTACACGACAAAGACTGACAACATCCATTATGCAAAAAGAGGACAAATCATGCCAATAATAAATAAGTAAATAAATAATATTGAGAAAATCAGGGGTAGTACTTGAAAGTGGGTGTGCAGGTTGTGGAGTCAGTATTGGGGTGAGTGAAGTTATCCACACTGGTTCAAGAACCTAGACAGGTTGAGGGTAACAACCGTTCCTGAAGCTGGTGGAGTAGGACACAAGGCTCCTGTGCCTCCTGCCAGGTGGTCGGAACAAGAGTAAGGCCAGGATGCTGAAGGTCCTTCATGATTGACACTGCTTTCTTCCGGCCCTGCTCCTTATAGACGTACTCAGTGATGGGGAGGGTTTTGCCTGTGATGGACGTGGGAATATTAACCAGTTTTTTCAGATTTTTCCATCTGTGAGTGTGAGGATAGAGGAGAAATTGTCTTTGGTATGGAAGCAGTTCAGGGCTTTTAGAAAACCCTTAACTGCCTCTATCCTGAAGACAATAATGCGGATGCTTGCCTTGTCTCTGAGAAGCAGCTAAACACCTCTTATTCTCCTTTGTCGGTCACAGCTCTCTGGATGTTTGATAGTGCTCCTCCAGTGAGAATATTGGCGCGTGGCCTAGTGGGCAAGGCATCAGACTAGTAATCTGAAGATCACTGGTTCGAGCCTCAGCTGAGGCAGCGTGTTTGTTTCCTTGAGCAAGGCACTTAACAACACATTGCTCTGCGACGCCACCAGTGCCAAGCTGCATGGGTCCTTGTGCCCTTCCCTTGGACAACATCGGTGGCGTTGAGAGGGGAAGGCCTGCAGCTTGGGCAACTGCCGGTCTCCCATACAACCCTGCCCAGGCCTGTGCCCTGGAAACTCCAGGAGCAAATCCATGGTCTCTCGAGACTGACGGATGCCACCAGCAGTGAGAATATACTGTACAAGCTGTTGACAGTTGCCTGTGATAATTCTGGAGCAATCATTCAACAATGAGGCTATTTTTCTCTCTTGGACAACATGTTCTCATTAGGGCAATACAGTCAACAGACATTTCATGCTGCTACATTGGGCAGTATCAATTGTGCATGCTGTCAATCAGAAATATAAACAGAAAATGTTAGAGATAAGGAACAGGCCAGGCAGCCGACAACCAAATCACAAACAAGAAAAATGTGCAGATGCTGGAAATCCAAGCAACACACAAAACGCTGGAGAAACTCAGTAGGCCAGGCAACATTTATGAAAAATGTACAGTCGACGTTTCAGACCAAAACCGTCAACCAAGGGCCAATCTGGTTGAATGGGGCTAGGCTATAATACCAGAGGCTTGTAATTGTGGCGATAAGCAAGCTAAGCACAGTTTGAGATCTTGTTGTGTCTAACTCATGAACATTTCAAAATGAAGACATGGGAGGGGCTGCACATGGATCCAAATAACAATTGCACCAAACTATGCACAAGCATTTCCCCGAGTCTTCTCAAATTATGAAGTTCTATTAATTCCTAAAACATCACACATAAATGTCAGGATTTATTATATTTTCTGTTAGCCTGTTTTCAACACATCAATTATCAGAAGCTTTCTAACATAGTGAACTGTCTCCTTTCTTTTCAATATTACTATTTGCAATGCCTCACTTATTTTACAGAAATCTGTACGTACAACCTTATACTGTGTTTAAAGATTGTATCCTCCTGGGTTTAGAAAAGCCTTCTCTTGATTTTGGATTAAACTCTCCAAGTGAAAATGTTTTTCTTAGTAACTGGTAGGAAGGTCAAATAATAAAAATGAATTATCATTTTCTTTTACACTGGGGAAATTTTTTAATTTATTTATAGAGCATGAAGCCATACAGGATCAGAACAAACCATTTGGGCCACTGCATCTGTGCCAAGCTGATCCACTTAGTCCCATGTCTACATTAATTCCACATCCCTCTGTGCCCTGCTAGGTCAAACCTCTTTAATGATGAAATATCTTTTGAATGTTGTTCCTGTTCTTGCTTTCACCACCTTCTCTGGCAGCTGAATCTAGATACCAACTACTCTGTATGAAACACTAACCCCTCAGATCTCCCTTGAACCTACTGCATCTCACCTTAACCCAATGCCCTCCACCATGAGAACTGGGTATCTACCCAATCTATGTCTCTCATAATTTTATATACCTCTATCGTGCAACTCTTTAGCCCCCTTTTTTCCAAGAGAAAGCAGATCAGGCCTGATAACTCAAGCACTTCAATCCAGGTAACATCCTTGAGAATCTTTTCTGCAGCCATTTTAACTTAAACACATCCTTCCAGGTGGTGGTGATAAGAATGGCCAAAACAATGCTCTGTACAACTCTACCATGACACCTTCACACTTATACTCAGTGCCGCAGCCAATGAAGGCAAGCAAATCATACACCTTCCTCACCATCCTGTATACCCATGTCCCAATATCAGGGAACTATGTAGTTCTTATGTACAGAGATCTCTGTGACACAGTACTGGGTGTTCTTCCATTCACTGTATGTTCTTGCCTGGCTTAACGCTTAAAAAATGTATCACTTCACACTTACAGAGTTACAGTGCCTATAAAAAGTATTCACCACTCCCCTCGGAAATTTCATGTTTTATTGTTTTACAACATTGTATCAGGGTGGATATAATTTGATACTGACTCACCAGCAGTCGTACCTTCCAGATACAGGTGTAATCAATTGAAACACCTTGACTATACACAGTGATCTCCATTTAACTAATTATGTGACTTCTAAAACCAATTGGCTGCACCAGTGATGATTTGGTGTGTCATATTAAAGGGATTTCAATCAAATATTTTGTGTTTTATATTTGTAATTAATTTAGATCACTTTGTGGAGGTCTGTTTTCACTCTGACACAAAATAGTTTTTTTCCGTTGATCAGTGCGAAAAAAAAGTCAAATTAAATCCACTGTGATTCAATGTTGTTAAACAATAAAACATGAAAACTTCCCGGGGGGGGGGGGTGGTGAATACTTTTTATAGGCACTGTATACACATGAACCAGGCCCTGTGGGGCAATTTATTCAAGGTGTAGTAGTCTCACTTATCTGAATTTTGTCCATATCTCTCTAGACATTTCTTATTGAGGAAACCGGCCATTTGTTTTTTTAGTGTTGTAACTGTATCTGCCTCTACCACTTACACTGGTAAACTAGTCCACTTACACATAACTTCTGTATGAAAACTTGCCTCACTTCTCCTTTAAGTATTTCGATTCACCTTATGCCTATGTCCTCTGAGGGAGAAAAATAGTGAACACCCATTTAATCTATATCTGCATGGTCTGTAAACATTTCAAAATGGCACAGGTGTACACGTTAGTGACTCTCTGCAGGAAATTGCACCAGTTTTCCTCTTAAATATACCCCTTTTGAACTACTTTCACTGCAATCTGCAGCACGTTAACTTCCTCTTTAACAGCGGACTACAAAATTACATCAGTGATCTTCAGATCTCACGTTCAACGGTTAAATGCAGAGCAGTTATGCGCAGCGCCTTTAAGGGTCAATGCCAAAGCTGAAAACGCAGGACAGGCAGAATTCAATCCAGGCTGCAGCGCAAAGGAATGAAGCCTCCTCTGCTTTCCATCTTGTTAGAGAATGTGCAGTCACTTGAAAGTAAGATTGACAATCTCAGGGCAAGGCTGCTGTATCAGAGGCAGATGAGGCAGTACGCAATTATTAGTTGCTTTGAGACTTGGTTGAATGTGGACACACTGGATGCAGCTATCCAACCAGAAGGTTTTATGATTTTCAGAATGGATCAAACCTCAAATTCTGGAAAGGAGAACGGCAGTGGGTTGTGCTTTTTGGTCAACTCTTGTTGGTGCACGGATGTTGGGGTTATGTTAACTTCTTATTCCTCTGAGTTAGAACTAATGATTAAATGTAGATCATTCTATTTGCCTCGAGAGTTCTCAACCATGATCCTGACCGCAGTTTACATACCACCAGCGGACGATTATAAGCGAGCACTTGCGAAACTGCAAACAAGAAACTGCCCGTTCCAACACATTTCAAATTATAGTCAGTGACTTTATCCAGGCCTGTCTGAAGGAAACCCTGCCCAATTATCACCAGCACGTAACCTGGTGCACCAGATGTCCCAACACACTGGACCACTGATACACTACAATAAGGGATGCTATTCGTTCCTTCCCAAAACCGCATCTTGGCAAGTCAAATCATTTTGCTGTACTCTTACTACCTGCATACAGATAGAACCTAAAAAGCAAGGCTCCAGAGATCAAGGCAACTGAGAAGTGGTCTTGGGAGGCTGAGGAACAGTTATCGGATTGCCTTGAGTCAGTGATATGGCCGTGTTCAAGAACTCATCTGAGGATCTGAATGACTACACCAGGATCATTACAGGCTTTATTAAAACAGATGTGGATAAGTGGGTCCCCACCAAATCATTCAGGATTTTCTTTAATCAGAAGCCCTGGATGAAGAATGAGAACCAGATCATAGGCATTCAGGTCTGGAGATCAAGAATGCTGCAAGAGGTGCAGGTATGATCCTCCGGAAAGCCATCTCTCAGGTGAAGTGGGAATTCTGAACTAGACTGGAGTCAACGAGGGTAGCATAACAGCTGTGGCAGGATCTAAATGCCATAACCTCCTACAAAGTTAAACCTTACAACATAAGAGAACAGCAGAGCTTGGCTTACAGATGAGCTCAATGCCTTCTCTGTTCCCTTTGACCACCACTGCAGGGAGTAACCATCACACAGTCCCATGTCTCCCGAGGATCCTTTGGTCTCAGTATATGAAGATGACAAGCGGGCTGCCTTCAAGGGAGTGAACCTGAGGAAAGCATCCAATCCGGACGGAGTACCTGGCTGAGTACTGAAGACCTATGCTGACCAACTGGCTGGTGTTTTCACAGATATCTTTAACCTCTCGCTCCAGCAGTGTGTGCTATACACCTGCTTCAAGCAGGCTTCCATGATACCAATGCCCAAGAAAAGCATGGCAACCTGTCGAAATGACTACCACTCAGTGGCACTTCCATCCACAGTGATGAAGTGTTTTGAGAGGCTGGTGTTGAAGCATATCAGCTCCTGCCTGAATGTTGACTTGGATCTGCTCCAATTCATCTCTGAAGTAACAGGTCTATAGCAGATACTATCTTGTCAGCTCTTCACACAATCCTGGAACATCTGGACAGCAGAGATGCATACATCAGGATGCTCTTTATTGATTACAGCTCAGCATTTAATACCATCATCCCCTCAAAACTAATTAGTTTACTCCGAGACCTGGGCCTCAATACCCCTTTTGCAATTCCACATAAGTGCAATTACAATGAAAGCACAGCAGCACCTCCACTTTCTCAAGAGTTTACAGAGATTTGGCATGACACCTAAAACGTCAACAAACTTCTATAGGTATGTAGTGAGAAGTATATTGACTGGCTACATTATGGCCTATCATGGGAACACCTATGCAGTTGAGCAGAAAATCCTACAAAAAGTAGTGGATTTGGCCCAGTACATCATGGGTAAAACCCTCCAAACCACTGAGCGCATATACATGAAACACTGCTGTAGAAAAGCAGCATCCATTATCAGAGATTCTCACCACCCAGGCTGTGCTCTTTTCTTGCTGCTGTCATCAGGTACAAAGTACAGGTGCCTCAGGACTCATACCACCAGCTTCAAGAACAGTTACTACCCTCAATCATTAGGCTCTTGAACAAAAGGGAATAACTACTCTATCATATTGTTATTTCATGCTCACTGTTTATTGTTATTTATTTATATCTGCATTTGCACAGTTTGTTTACAGTTTAGAGCTACTGTTTTATAGATTTTCTAAGTATGCCTGCAGAAAGAGAATCTCAGGCTTGTATGTGGTGACATTTATGTACCCTGATAATAAATTTTACTTTGAACTATGAACTTTAAGGCCAGCCCCTTAGCTGCCTTTACTTCAGGGGAAACAGTCCCATCCTATCTAGTCTCCACTTCGAGCTCAAACCCTCTAGTCCCAGCAACATCCTTGTGAATCTTTTCTGCCTCCTCACTAGCTTAATCACATCCTACATAGAATACGGTGACCAGGACTGCCCACAATATTCCAGGTGTGATCTCACTGATGTCTGGGACATTTCTCATATGATATGCAAAGCCTTAGATTCAATGCCCCATCTAAAGAATGCAAAATGTGCACCAATCACCTTCTGGTGTACTTGTGTCGTCACTTTCATGTAGAATCTCTCTGTTCTGTAACACTCACCAGGGCTCTGTCATTACTGTGTGAGAACTGCACTGGTTTAACTTCCCAAATTTAATTTCTTCACACAAGTCTGAGTTAAATTCCAACTGCCATTCCTTTTCCCATTCTTCCTCTCGATCCTGTTATAACCTTACAGATCCTTGAGAGGGTTCTTACAATCTCAGACAACCTTTTTCACCGTCCACTACCGCCAATTTTCATGCCATCCGTAAACTTACTAATTATATCACCTACGTTCTGATCTAAAGTGTTATAGCAGATGACTGACAACAATGGAACAAGGATTAATACCTGTGCCACACCACTGGCTATATGCTTCTCATGTACAAGACATTATTGAGACCTAATTTGGAGTATCGTGCCCAGTTCAGATCACCTACTTACAGGAAAGATATGAGTAAGATTGAAAGAGTGCAGAGGAAATTTACAAAGAAGTTGTCAGGGCTTGAGGACCTGAGATATAGGGAAAGATTGAATGGGTTAGTAATTTATCCCTTGAAGCATAGGAGAATGAGTGATTTGATATAGATACACACAATTATGAGGGGTATGGATAGTAGGCTTTTCTCACTGAGTGTTGTTGAGACTGGAACTAAAGGTCACAGTTTAAGGGTGAAAGGTGAAAAGTTTAAGGGGAACATGAGGGAACTTCTTCACTCAGAGGGTGGTTTGAGTCTGGAACGAGCTGTCAGCGAAAGTGGTGGATGTGGGTTAGATTGAAATATTCACAAGAAGTTTGGATAAGTACACAATTGGGAGAGGTATGGGGGGAAGGGGCTATGGTCCATGTACAGGTTTATTGATTCTGTACTGTAGTACTCTATAACTCTAATCTGAAAAACAACCCTCCACTCCCTTCCTCTAATTCCATCGACCAAGCCAATCTTGTATTCATTCTGGATCCTATGTGTTCTCACCTTCTAGTGAAGTCTACCATGTAGGCCTTTGTCAAAAGACTTTTTAAAGCCAATGTAGACAATGTCTACTACCCTACTCTCATCTATCCTACTGATTACCACTTCAAAAAATACAATTAAATCCATGAGACATGCTTTCCCATGCATTGTCATGATGACTACCCTGAATCAATCCTTGCCTTTCCAATTGCTCTAAATCTTCTCAAAATCCAGTCCAGAAAGTCACCACTAATGTTAGGCTCTCTGCCCTACCCTTTTGTTGGTTTGTCCATACAGCACTTCTTAAATGAAATCACAGCATCAGCCAACATCTCGGCTTCAATTACCTCAGCTGTCGCTAAGAAAGATATAAAAGTCTCTTGCGTGTCCCCAGCAATTTCTTCCATTGTTTTGCTATTGTCAAACATCAAAGCACATAAATCCAATGATTCGTACTTGTAATCCCATTTTAGGATTGTGCCCTCTTGTTTGTATTGTTTCTTTATATGTTCAGATCATAAGAGTAAAAGACATAGGAGCAAAGTTCAGCCATTTGGCCCATTGAATCTGTTCTGTTATTCCATCATGGATGATCTATTATCTCTCTCAACCCCATTCTCCTGCCTTCTTCTCAAAACCTTTGACACTCTGACTCATCAAGAACCTATCAACTTCTGCTTTAAATATAACCAGGGTCTTGGCCTCCACAGTCATCTGTGGCAATGAATTCCACAGATTCGCCACCTTTGGCTAAAAAAAAATCCTCCTCATCTCTGTTCTAAAGAGACGTCCTTGTTTTCTGAAGCTGGGCCCCTTGGTCCTAGAACACTCCATTGCAGAAAACATCTCCATGTCCACTCTATCGAGGCCTTTCAATATTCAAGAGGTTTCAATGAGACCACTCCCTCATTCTTCCAAATTCCAGTGAGTCCAGGCCCAGAACCATCAAACACTCCTCATAAGTTAACCCTGGCATTCCTGGAATCATTCTTGTGAACCTCCTCTGAACCCTCTCCAATGCCAACATATCTTTTCTAAGACAAGGGGCCCAAAACTGCTCACAATACTCCAAGCACAGTCTGACCAATGACAGTCGAGAAAGCAAAAGCAAAAGTCATGGTAGAATGGTAGATATTGGGCTTTATAAATAGAGAGATAGGGTATAATAAAAGTCATGATGAACTATTATATGCTTTAGTTTGCCTGTGATCAGATCATTCCTCTGGAATGGTGCAAAGTTTTTACAAAAGGCGCAAAACACAATTAATAAAATGATTCAGGGGATGAGGGTCATGAGTTGACCTAAAAAGCTCCTCTTTAAAAGTGGAAATAGTGAGCTGATCTGATGTAAAATGATTATGAGTACAGAGAGGTTAGGTAAATGGAAACTTTCAATTCAGGTCAAGGAGCCACAGGGGTAAAATGATTGGCGAAAGAACCAAAGATGACAGGAGGAACAAAGGAGTGAGTTAAGGTGTGTAATGCATTGCCATGAGGAACAGTGGAGAAAGTCGCAGCTGTAGTTTTCTAAAGGGAGTGGGATAAGTACCTGAAAGGAAAGAATTTGCAGAGATATGGGGCGAGAGCAGGTTAGTCATATTAGCTGTTTCACTCTTAAATTGAGCCGGGGCAGACTCAATAACCATTTTGTACACGAGGGAAGGAAAACATGAGCTGTGGCAGAACTAGTTTTCCCCAGGTGCTTCATCTTTTAGTTTGTCCAAAGTGCTCCAGTTTCCTCCCAATGAAGAGCTAGATGGTAAATTAACAGGTTACGGTAAACATAGGTGGGGGTTACTATGGATGGGGTTATGAAAATCACAGGGGAGTTGGCTGGCATGTCAATTAAAGCAGATTGTCGGGAAATCATAATTGTAATGGGATTGATATGATCGCTAAGTGATCCAAATCAGACTCGATGGGCCAAATAGTCACCTTGTACAGTCGGCCCTCCTTATCAGCGAGTTCTGCATGCATGAATTCAACCAACCTCGGATCAAAAAAACCTGGAAGTGCTCTTCTAGCACTCGTTGTTCGAGCATTGCTCGCCTCGCGTGTCATTCGTTCACTACTTTGCTCCTGTGAAAAAATGGCTCCTAAAAAGCAATTACGTGGTCAAAGCAATTCCTCAAAGGGTAAGAGGGGGCGTAAAACGCTGTCTCCCGCCAAGTGTTTGGCTAGAGGACATGTCACAGAAGCATATCCCTGTCGATGGCCAAATTATATGTGAAGAAGCTTTTAGTCTCTCTGAGCACTACTGTGACAGGGTTGATGAGAGCGAGAGAAAAGATTTTAAGACCAGTAAGGGATGGCTGGCTGGCTACGTAAAGCGTAAAGAATGTAAAGATCACAGGAGAATCAGCATCGGCTAATGCCAAGCAGCAGCATTCACAGAGCAGCTCAAGAAACTCATAGAAGAGAAAGGCTACCTTGCAAGATTTGTTTGATGATGCAAAGAAAAAGAGACAGCTTCCTTTAACAATACTTCTAACTAAAGCATCTGCAATTCTGAAGTCTCGACTTTCAAGGCTTGAAGATCCTCAGCCCTCAAACTCCACAGTTCCTGACTTTAGTATTATCGAGCCTCCTCCAAAGCGTCCTTATTCCCTAAACAAGACAGTGTAACAACTATTTGCATAGCATTTCCATTGTATTAGGTATTGTAAGTTCTGTAATCTAGAGATGATTAAAAGTTTTACTCGTGGTTTGATCATTGTTTGCCTTGCATCTCGTTTGTTCGCTGCTTGTGTTGTGAGCGAGAGGAACATATAGTTTTTTTTCTTGTCAATATTCACTAATCATTACAGTATAACAACTATTTACATAGCATTTACATTGTATTAGGTATTGTAAGTAATCTGGAGATAATTTAAAGTATATGTGAGGATGTGCGTTGGTTATATGCAAATACTACGCCATTTTATATAAGGGATTTGAGCATCCATGTTTTTTGGTATCCGCGGGAGGTCCCGGAACCAATCCCTCGTGGATAAGGAGGGCCGACTGTATATGAGAACCTCCTCGTGGACTGTTACCTGTTGTGGTGAGTGGGCCTCAGTGAAGCCATTTAGAACTACTCACGACGGACAGGCCGTGGCAGAGAGGTCCACTGGAGAAGGAAATGGCAACCCAGTACAGTAACTTGGCAAGAAAAATCCATGAGGTCACGAAGAGTTGGACTCGACTCAACAACTGAACAACAAAAATATCATGAGAAATGTAAAATTATGAACTCAAAGAATCCAGTCATTCTTATTCTAAACATTGCTAACTTTCATTTCACCAGCTTTGGAACCTCTTGGTCTGCTGATTAACACAATGCCGCAAAATTTCCTGTTTAGGTGGAGCGCCAGAGTGACAATCCAAACCACGTTTGAGTGTCCCTCGTGTGAACCTGGACTTCCCAGCTTTCTGGGAAGTCTTTGTAGCTGGTGGGTACACTGTGTCATCTTCCTGCTGAGTAGATCTGTCGCAACGTTCTCCGACTGCTTTTGGCTAAATGGAGGGGACTGGCTTAAAGGCAGGGTGGTATATTTCAGAAAATGCATATTTTTAAACAATAAGTTAATAAACATATTTGATTGTTAATTTAATTAATCATTTTAAATATCTAGCAATCTTTTTATTACATTTAAAATATCTTAAGAACTGATCGTGTTGTATTATCTTATTACTTGATTTTGAATAATTGTTGCTATTGGAGACATTCCAGCTCTGATAACTGGTGAATGTGGGGCATGACTTTGTTGGTTATTAAAGCTTTCTGAGAATGGAGCTTGATTTTTCAGTGAGTGGGCCTTGATAATAAGGAGTTTGCTTCAGGGATCAAATTCTTTCCCCAGGTAAAAGTGGGTCACAAATAGGTGGGTAGGGCAACGAGTCTCTTACCAACTTGGGCCAGACAAGAATGTATGATATACACCATCAATCTAACAGATCTTTTTAAGTTTAAAAGAATTAAATACTAGTTAAAAGATTTTGTAATTTTTTTAATTCCCGACTATTTACTACTGTTCAATCTGTTAAAAACTTTATACTTAAATTCTTTACATTCATCACTGTTCTCTCTCCCAATTATAATATTTCCCTTGGCCTTTCTCATCCTCCTCCTCGTCTGTTCCCAATCATTTATTCACCTTTATGCATCAAACCTTTAGCCTACTGTAGAAAGGATTTGACATTCACTGTGAAATTCTCACGACCTTGTGATAAAAAAAGCATTCAGAACATTCACTTAATCTGCATTGTACTGCCATCTGGTGGGGTATGTTGGTACAGCCAGACTTACATTCTCCATGAAAAAACACTGCTCAAAAATAACAGCAGCACATTTCATTTGGCAAAACAGCCCAGAATATTTCACATAATCATTATCAGATAAAATTTTAAATAATATCACAAAAGGAGAAGTCAAAAGATGAACATAGTCCATGTTGACGTAGCAGAGGGGGATAGGTAACCAGAATGGCTTATAATACCTTCATACAAGTTCACTCTTTGAAAAATGTTACCACCACTTTTGAATTGGACAATAATGCCGTCAACAAGTTTCATAACCAGGTTTGCACAAGCATCATGCATTTTAACAAGAGTCATATGAATGACATTTTTAATTGTAAAGGTCAGGAGTGGGTTGAATTAAGGCAGCGGGACCGGATCCAAGATTGAGAAACGACCTGCTGCTTGGCTGATCTAAGCTCTGGGTCAGATTTTAAAAATCAGGTGCCAGTGCCAGAGGCGAAAGATAGACAGGTGTGAGACTCGCTGCTCCACAATATTTACTTGTCCCTGCGTTGAACTGAGGCTGTGGCCTGCAGGTAACGGGCTCCTGCAGCAGGGGTGACGAGCTTCATGGCTGCAGACTCACTTTTGTGAACTTCAGTTCTGAATGTGACTTGCTTACTTTTATTTTTTGCATGCTTTTTTTTCTCTGCTCACTGGGTGTTTGGCAGTCTTTTTTAATGGGTTCTATTGGGCCTCTTGGTTCTGTGTGTCCTGTGCAGAGACGAAGCTCAAGGTTGTATATATTATACATACTTGGATAATAAATGTACCTTGAATTTTTATTTATGAAATATGGATCCTATAGTATGATTGCTTTTCAGAATACCTTTATTCAAGTCATAGTGACAAGATTTACTTTGGTATAAAGCAGTTTTCATCAGAGACTAAATGCACCTTGCAGATACCATATACATCCATCCTGATGCCTGCCAGAGCATCAAAACTCTTCAAATGAGGCAGATGCACTCATATTGTCTTTCCAATTCATATCACGTATGCTCGTGTGGTATAATTTTTTTCACAAGTATTTTACATGTTTTCTTGCCTTTATTACATTTATTAGACAGGAAAATATAAAATAACTGAGATAAAAGCAAAGATTACATGCAAAATTATGTGTACTTATTCAAAATCAAATCAAATATTGGAAAACCAATACGATGTTACCCTAAGCCCTTCTCTTCTGTCATGATATAAGCTACAGGTTGGAACTCTCGAGTCCTTGGGAGTTTGGACTCTTGGGAGCTGACTAGCCACAAAAATTACCACCTGATCATCTTCTACTGAGCATTAAAAACTGTTCCTCAGGTCATGTCAAGGTTCTGAGAACTGTCAGTAACTCCAAGATTCAATAAATAAGAAATGCCATTGGCTAAGATTCGTGCCGGCTAAGCTCACAAAAGTTGCATTTGTTGGTTAGCACACACAAAATGCTGGAGGAACTCAGCAGGCCAGGCAGCATCTATGGAAAAGAGAACAGTCAACGTTTTGGGCCAAAACCTTTCGGCAGGACTGGAGAAAAAAAAGCTGAGGAGTAGACTTAAAAGGTGGGGAAAGGGGAGAGAGAAACACCAGGTGATAGGTGAAACCAGGAGAGGGGAGGGGTGAAGTAAAGAGCTGCGAAACTGATTGGTGAAAGAGACAGAAGGCCGTGGAAGAAAGAAAAAGGGGGGAGGAGCACCAGAGAGAGGCAATGGGTGGGCAAGGAGATAAGATGAGAGAGGGAAAAGGGGATGGGAAATGGTGAAGGGTGGGTAGGGGCGAATGGGGGACATTACCAGAAGTATGAGAAATCGATGTTCATGCCATCAGGTTGGAGGTTACCCTAACGGAATATAAGGTGTTGTTCCTCCAACTTGAGCGTGGTCTCATCATGACAGTGGACTCTGTTCAACAGATGCTCCCTGGCCTGCTGAGTTCCTCCAGCATATTGTGTGTGTTGCTTGGATTTCCAGTTCCTGCAGAGTTTCTCTTGTTTGTGATTGGTAGGTTAATCAAGCTCAATTTCAAATTTAATTGTCATTCAACTGCACTTGAACACTCATGAATACAGCCAAATGAAACAGTCCCACTCTGAGACTGAAGTGCAAAACGCAGTACTGACAGTCACACACAGCACAAGGCACATCGAGCATATATAAGATATCGGTAAAGTACAGTTATACACAAAAGAAATCTATTCCATGAACACAACATGGCTTGTACTCTGCTGAGTGACCACTAAGGGGCAGTACTGACCCCAGCTTGGACACTGCGCTACACCACCCCAGCACTCTGGCAGAGCTCACTGAATCCAACACTTCCCTCTTGGGCAGCTGTCAACGGGCAACACCACGGCTTGAAGTCTAGTCCCCACCAATGAATCAATGAATTGGACTTGCAGCACTCCGCATTAACTATGTCCAAAAGGATCTTGCAATCATAAGAAAAGCAAATAAGACAATCCCTCGCTGTTAGACAAGTGAATAAGATGATCACTCTTACTGATTACCTACAGATTTGTGTGAATTTTACATGTTTTCTGTTTTTTTTATCTTTGATTAAATTGAGAAATTAATTTTGGATTATTTTATGTTGAAAAGCAATATAATACCTAGAACTGCAATTTGTTCAAGACCTAAACCAGCAACTAACACAAGTTTTTTTTGAGCACTGTTAAGTTATTTCATGTCTGTTACTGTGCATTTATTTGCAAATGCATTGGGAAATATTGCAGTTTGGTTACATTCAAAGGTTATTTCTGGAACTTACTGAGATAGATCAAACAAATGAAGTTACTTTGCATACTGATGATGTAGCAACAATGTGCAAGAATGGACAGTGAGATCAGAAGGAGCATGTAACTGCACCAGTGGCAAAGATATATTTAAATTATTTTCCAGCCCATAGCATTACATCTTTTCATGTATGAGAGCTCCATTCATGAGTCAGGTAGCAACAGTGCAGAAGCTGTACTTGGGTCTAGTGGTGCGTGCTCTTGGGCTTTTGTGTCTTCTGCCCAGTTTAGGAGGAAGGAAGGAGGTCGAAGGGTGGGAGGACAGGATGTCAGCTTTCCACGCATGCCTGCCTCTGCTCCCTGCCTGGAGCTCTGCACACCTTGTTAAACCAGGGTTGCCACTGACTCAATGTGGAGTCTTAGGGACTCCTGACACCGAATGGTGCTCAGTTCGGATCTGTCAGATTACTGAAGTAAACAAAGGGATGGAGGAAGAAGTAGATGGAGTTATGATGGAAAATGAACAATACAGTCCAAAACTCTAGCCACATATATACAGCTAGGGAGCAGAGTACTATATTCGACAATATGGAGTGGAGAACGAGCTTGTAAATCTGGTGGGAATGGTGAGGATGTTCAAAGACATCTTCAATTGTTGCAGTCAGATGGTCCACCTGCTTCAAAAGGATGACGCTCATACCTCTGCCCAAGAAGAGCACTGTGAGCTACCTCAATGACTGTCACCCAGTTGCATTCACATCTACTGTAATGAGGTGCTTTGAGAGGTTGGTCATGGCCAGAATCAACTCCTGCCTACACAACAACCTTGGTTAGGTCCTTGATTATTAAACGTGTCAAAGACTATGGGGAGAAGGCAAGAGAATGGGGTTGAGAGGGACAATAAATCAGCCATGATGGAATGGCAGAGCAGACTCGATGAGCAGAGTGGCCTAATACTGCCCCTATATCTTATGGTCTTACGGATCCACTACAATGAGCCTATTGCCACACCAGGTTTACAGTCGATGCAATCTCACTGGCTCTCCACTTGGCCGTGGATCAACTGGATAATAGTAATAGCTACTGTTCATCAGTTTGCTGCTTACTAATCTTTAGCTCAGCATTCTGATAAACAAGCTCAAAAACCTAGGCCTCTGTACGTCCCTCTGCATCTGGATCTTTGACTTCCTCACTGGGAGATCACAGTCAGTGCAGATCAGAAATAATATTTTCTCACTGCTGATAATTGACTCTGACGCACCTCAAGGATGTGTGCTTAACCCAATTCTCTACTATCTCTGCACTCATGAACGTGTGGCTAGGCACAGCGCAAACAACAACCTTAAATTTGCCGATGACACCTTGGCAGAATTTCAGATAGTAGCAAGAAGGCAAGATAGATCAGCTGGTTGAGTGCTGTTGAAACCACAACCTTGCGCTCAACATCAGGAAAAACAAGGAATCAATTGTGGATTTCAGAAACAGGAAGTCCAGGGAACACGCACATGTTCCTCATTGAGGGATCAGCAGTGGAAAGCATGAACAGTTTCAACCCTGTGAGTCAACATCGCTGAAGGTCTATCCTGGGACCAACATATTGATGCAATCACAAAGAAGGCATGACAACAGCTATATTTCATCAGGAGTTTGAGGAGACTTGGTATGTTATAAAAGACTCTCACAAATTTTGACAAATGCAATGTGGAGAGCATTCTAACTGGTTGCACCACCACTTGTGATGGAGGGGACCACGGCACAGGATTGGAAAGAAAACGCAGAAAGCCTCCTTCTAAAAGCGATGCCTCAAAAAGGTGGCATTCATCATCAAAACCCCTCATCACCCAGGATATGCCCTCTTCTCATTGCTCACATCAAGGAAGAGGTACAGGAGCCTGAAGATACACACTCAACATTTCAGGAACATCTTCTTTCCTTCTGCTGTCAGATTTCTGAATGGACAATGAATCCATGAACATTACCTCACTCTTTCTCTTGGTATCTTTTTGCACTATTTAATTTACATTTTATTATGTACAGTGGATTCTAGTGAATTGGGCCTTTGGTTAATTGGGGGAGCTGCTTATTTAGGAAAACTCTTAAAGAGCAAAAATTAATCAAGAAATAGCCAGGATTCACTTTATTTGGGACACTCTGCTGCTTAACTGGGGCAAGAGACTGTTGCCAAATTGTTTCTAACTAGGATCAGATGTGTGCACCTGTGTGGCCACTGGACATGCCACTATGCATTTAAATAGCATCAGTCGTGAGTGCTTCTGTTCAAAAAGCAGTGATTCTGTCATTGAAAGTTGATGAGAAATAAGCAGTAATACAATTCAGAGCCGTTTAGCCTACCATAGTTTTAAGCATTCAGGTTCGGAGATGCCAGAAACGGCCTGGAGTAAAAATGAACCACTTCCACCACTTCAACAAGTTAGGAACTACAACAAATTTGAAGGTATTGAATGTTACAGTGAAAATGAAGATTTGGAGGATACAACCATTGACTGAGTCTATTGGACTTGGTGTCTGAGCTGATCAAAAGAATGTGTACACTGGATGAATTCCTCCATTGATAACTATTAAGAAATTTTTACACAGTTTTATAATAGTGCAGTAGTATTCATCGTGTTCTAATTTGTTTGGTAATTCATATATAATTTGCTATTCAGTTAAATGGTTGCTTATCTCTTTTATACCTTTTTAACTAATTCTATGAAACTTCAGCTAATTGGGGCAGCTGTTTAATTGGGCCAAAATGTACTAGTCCCAACATGTCCGAATTAACTGGAATTCACTGTACCTCTTATTGCAATTTATAGCCTGTAAAAATTACCAGGTACTACAATGTACTGCTGACACAAAACAACCTAAACCTGATTCTGATTCTAAGGTTGCAGCCACAAACAATGTTTTTTTTTTCATGACCAATTAGAATCATTAGAATCATCTAAATATTTTGGTAGCATATGAATCTGATTATAACGAATTTACATTTACAGGAAAGGTGGGTTTCGACTTGGCTTAAAATAATGCATGATCAAACAACCAAAGTCAGCATGGTTTCCTGAAGGGAAAATCTTGTCTGACAAATCTGTTGGAATTCATAAGTGTTGTGAGAATGCCCGCTTCCACCAAACTCTCAGGAAGTGCTTCCTGGATTGCAACCATCCCTTGAGTAAAATGCTCTTCCTCAGACTGTCTGTAGTTCTTTACCCATCACCTTAAAGCCATGCCCACTCATTTAGGACACCTCACTTGGGCAAGTTAGTCAAAGACAACCGAAAGAATTATCTGAGATGTTTACTACATTTCAGAGTTGAGGATGGACAGATTTTTTTTTAATGAGACTGTTGCAGTGCTGAAGGAATCTGCAGTTTAGTTGTGAATGATGTAATTGTAATGAGTCCACTGTATGGGTAATTCTGGTAAATGATAAGGCAAGTCAGGATTTAAAAATTGTCATTAAGTATTCTGAAGCACAAATAAAGAAAAAAAACAAAGAAAAACATAATTCAGTTTCTGTTAAAATGTGCAGCTGAGATCATTCCTGCCATACAGGTAAATGTAAAGGAGTTAAGAGTTTCAGATCAGAACCCTCCCCGAACCAACCAAACCTGTGCATAAAGGTTTCCCTTCACATCCACCTTAAATCTTTTGCCTGTCACTTTGCAATCAATATTCCTGCACCTTGAGCCAGTCATCTGTCCAAAGCCATCATGATCCTGTAAGAACTTAATCATTAAAATGTAATCACGTGAAAGTAACTGATGGATGATTAACATTCATGATCTGAAGCAGAAGAATGTCATGACAGGTGCGAGTTTCAGAAGGTTTATTTTACTTTAGCGCCTTCAATATCCTTGCAATATGAGATAGCCTGCTAAAGGAACACTGAATCCAGATTTCTTACCTTTGCATTGTAATCCTTGCTTCATGAAACCCCAGAGCAAAGAACCACAGTGATCGCAGAACGTAGGTACTTTGAAGTTGTGAATGCTAAATTTATGAGGCATGTTGACACTGAAACGCTGAGAGCCCACCTGCACAGAAAGAAAACAGAAATAGTGCATTTCGGCTAAAAATTTTGAACCGACATCGGAAAACTCTATTCCAAACAGTTGTTGGAAACATTCAAGATTCATGATTGTTTACTGCCATTGTTCAGAACATGACTGTAAAGGAAAATGAAATGATTGTTACTCTGAATCTAGTGCAGCATAAAATCAATACAATAAGCATAAAAACTATAAATATAAACACAAAAGCAATCCTATAAAACACAATGTAGAAATAATTGAGTTTAGCTGTATATACATAAAATTAACTTAATGTTAATAGCCTGATTGTATGTAGATAAGGTGACTAACTAGAAATGATAAGTGATGATGTGATTTGTGGCAAGAGGAATTCTTCTAGGTAGCAGCAGAACATGAAGTGAAATGTAACTAGGCTACACTCTTACCCAGTGCAAGTGATAAACAGAAACACAGAAAACCTACAGCACAATTCAGGCCTTTCGGTCCACAATGCTGTGCCAAACATGTACTTACTTTAGAAATTACCTAGGTTCCCCATAGCCCTCTATTTTTCTGAGCTCCATGTACCAATCCAGGAGTCTTTTAAAAGACCCTGTCATATCCTCCTCCACCACAGTCGCTGGCAGCCCGTTCCGTGCACTCACCACTCTCTGCATAAAAAACTTACCCTTGACATCTCCTATGTACCAACTTCCAAGCACCTTAAAACTGTGCCCTCTCATGATAGCCATTTCAGCCCTGGGAAAAAGCCTCTGATTATCCACACGGTCAATGCCTCTCATCAGCTTATATACCTCCATTAGGTCACCACTCATTCTCCATCACTCCAAGGAGAAAAGACCAAGCTCACTCAACTTATTCTTCCAAGGCATGCTCCCCAATCCAGATATCATCCTTGTAAATCTGCTCTGCACCCTTTCTATGGTTTCCACGTCCTTCCTGTAGTGAGGTGAGCAGAACTGAGCACAGTACTCCAAGTGGGGTCTGACCAGGGTTCTACACAGCTTTAAACTCAATCCCACAGTTGATGAAGGCCAATGCACTGTATGCCTTCTTAACCAAAGAGTCAACCTGCGTGGCAGCTTTGAGTGTGCTATAGTCTCAGACCCAAAGATCCCTCTGATCCTTCACATTGTCAAGAGTCTTACCATTAATTGTATATTCTGCCATCATATTTGACCTACCAAAATGAACCACTTCACACTTATCTGGGTTGAACTCCATCTGCCATTTCTCAGCCCGGTTTTGCATCCTATCAATGTCCTGCTGCAACCTCTGACAGCCCTTCAGACTATCCACAACACTTGCAAATTTACTAACCCATCCCTCCACTTCCTCATCTAGGTCATTTATAAAAATCATGAAGAGAAGGGGTCCCAGAACAGATCATTGAGGCACACCACTGGTCACCAACCTCCATGTAGAATATGACCTGTCTATGACCCCTCTTTGCCTTCAGAGAGAAAGCCAACTCTATATCCACAAAACCAGATCCCCTTGTATCCCATGCCTCCTTACTTTCTCAATAAGCTTTGCATGGGATATCAAAACAACCCTTCTTCATTCTATTACCTTTTTAAAGTCTACAAGAGGTTTACAATTGTGCCATTTACTGCAAAAATATGACAGAAAAGCATTGTGTTACTCTTCATCTCTTCCGCGACCCCCCCAACCATGGTTGTGCAATATCCCACCAGATATAATTACACCATGTAAAATACAGCATATACCTCATCCTGCGTTTCTTGCTTCTTCAAGCCAGCACACTTGGTTATGATAAGTTCATGGCATCGCTTATGTACCACACAAGTGCAAACTGTAAACGCAAATGAAAAATCCTTGGTTTATAATGCTTTTAAACCTCAATGAGTATCTGTTAAGGGGGAAAACCTCAACTGAACCAACACACACCAGCAATTACAATTCAATCCATCAACTAGAATTGTCAGCAATCAAGATTTTATTACATTTGCTTAATTTACAGTTTATTTTCTTTCTCTTAACAAATGATAAAAGGTAAGATGATCATCATAAGTTTGTGGAAAGTGTTTTAACTTGACATAGTTAAAGGCACTGACAATTTTGCATCCCATCACAAATACAATTTGGCATTTTCATCCCTTCTGTTCTAATTTGAAAAGTATCATTCATGAGCATCAAAATACTATTGTAGTATGAACTACATATTTTATGTTCTCTGCTTTATTGACCACATTTATTTTAGCTGCACTTAATCATTCCCGATTTACTTCACTGTTTTCTTCTTCTTTTCGGATTGGCCTTGATTATCCACTATGACCCATCAATTTATCAATCCAACGAAGTGTGTCACTGTGTCTGGAAGGGCAGCTTCATTCAGTTTCAATAAAATATTCTAAAATTCATCAAGCAAACTTGATCTTGGACAAATGAGCTGAACAATATTTGTTTCTGATGCTTTGTTCTTTACAAAAGAACAATAGCATGCACAGAAAGAACCGTGGGCTGTAATTACGTCCAATGTTCTTGTTGCTGCAATTATCTAAATGGCAGACAGTTTGGGAAAAAGAAGCCAGCTTCTATTTTAATTCATTAAAGTGCCAGTAAAATGAATGATATATTAACACAGGTCAACACTTTATCAATTTACCTCAGATTTAAGGTCAATTTCTCAACATCTGCTATAAGCACAAAGGGGGAAAATACTGTTAATTATGTCTGCCAGAATATTTTTGTTGAACAGTCTACTTGGATTTCTTGTTTCAACGTAAATTGCCGGGAGCTCTTTCTCTCAGAAAATATCCAATTTGTGGATCGGATAAATGCAGCTGAACAGTAGAAGGCTGAAAGTTGATTAAATCAATCCTGGGTATATTTCATTACAACAGAAAATTAATCTAAAATATTAACTAGAGTATGGATAGAAAATTAGTTGATTGATCATATATTTATAAAATATTCAAATAATCCCTTTTGCAAAGTGGGCCATAGCCTGCACTTCAATTGCTGGGGGACAGAGATGTGGAGAAGAACATGAAAATCTCAGTGTTGTGATAAGCTGGGGGGTTTGTGAGTGAGAAGGAAATAAGCCGTACTGGATACTTGCCTTTGTAACTGCACAAGACACTAACTGGTTCATAACCAGAGCTGAAAGTATTCACAGACTTGGAATCAGGTTTAATATCACTGGTTCTTGTCGTGAAATTTGAGGTTTTGTGGTAGCAGTACATTGCAAAACATAATAATAAAAATCTTTAAATTACATAAGTGTATATTAAAAAACATAAATTAGTTAAATCCTACAGTTGGATAAGACCAACACAGAAAGGTGGACAGAGCAACTACTGGGGATGGGGTGGGGGGGGGGGGGGGCGGGCGGTGGCAGTGCGTGAGACAATAACATTATGCTTGGTTCAGAATTGTTCATAAATTGTGGGCCTACATTTATTCTCCAGGAATCCCACCCAGCAAGAAAAAGAATATAGATACTCCCTCACATGCATGACAACCTCTCCCCAGTAATTTCCTTTAACTAGTTATTTTTTATTCAACATTTACATTTACCATTCCAAAATAGTAAAGGCTTTTCTCAGATACAAGATATGTTTCTACCTTTTACCTGTTAATCTACCAGAATTTGAGATTATTTATTCTCTTCCCTTCCTACCCGCTGTGGTATTTACTTCCCTGTAAACAATTCACTGATATTTACATTAGCAACTTCTGGAAGGTTCAGGAAATACATAATTCAATAACCCTGTTAAATAGAAACATTTATGATTAAATCTTCCAACCACTTTCATTGATTCTTCATAGTTCTTCTACTGGTACTGGACTGAAAGCAAAAATGGCCATCGGCCACATTCATAATAGATCTTCAACCAGTGTTCAATTGACAAAGTAAATATTTCTTTCTGCTGGTACTTTCAGATAGGAGCAATCTGTTCCAATATTAATAAGAACATTTCCTATATGATTTCCTGTCACAAGTAAATGGTGATAAATTTCACAAATTCAATATTGACCATCCTGAAACCTAGCGACATTGGTCTACACTTTTGTTTTGGCACACATCCCATTAAGTCATTGGATAGTCAGCAAAAACAATGATAATATTGAGTACTTGATAGCACAAGAATTTGAGAGCCACCTCTTACCCTGGCACTGGTATCCTTGTTTACCTATTACTCCCCTGTAAACAAACAGAGCAACACGTTAGATAATTGGAAAATTGTTACTGACAGTGTCATTCTCGAAAACACAATCTTTGTATGTACAAATATTTTTCAGAATTTCATATTCCTATACATATCTCATGCTGATCTATAAATTTCTCAAGTTGCATGCCATCTTGGACAATGTCTCCCATCCACTTCATAACGTACCGGTTAGGCTCAGGAGTACGTTCAGCCAGAGACGCATTCCACCGAGATGCAACACTGAGCGTCATAGGAAGTCATTCCTGCCTGTGGCCATCAAACTGTACAACTCCTCCCTCGGAATGTCAGATACTCTGAGCCAATAGGCTGGTCCTGGACTTATTTCCACTTGGCATAATTTACATTATTATTTAATTATTCCCGGTTTTATATTGCTATATTTCTACACTATTCTTGGTCGATGCAACTGTAACGAAACCCAATTTCCCTCGGGATCAATAAAGTATGTCTGTCTGTATGTCTGTCTGTTATATCAAAGTTGATTGAGATCACTCTGAAATAGTGATGTAAAATTATGCCTCTTTACACAGTTTAAAGCCTTCAAGAGGACCACAACCTTGTCATAGGGTTTGAGGGCTTGCGTGCCTCAATAACCTGAAGAGCTATGTTGGCTGAAGTCAGGGCTTTATGCTTTGGCTCCTGATAAGGTCACCCATGTCAAACAGGTCAAAGGGTAGAGGAGTACCATGGTGTTCATGAGTCACCACCCAGCACTTCTGAGACTGAGAGTAGGGAAAACGAAGAGGATGCTACTGATCTGATGAAGGAAGCCCTGAGCACCACCAGAGATGGAGGACCTTCATTGCTGTGCTAAATGCCAGCAGCGGAATGGGCAGTATGTAGTTTAGTAGTTTAAAAATTTTATATATTTTTATGCCTTCAGCAGTTGATATTCATAATAATAATTTGCTTGTTTGGATTGGTGGACAATAATACAGAAAAGTTGCCATGGCCTGTTTGAACTGAGCACTCCAAGTTTATATATTGAAGCAATTTGATTGTAGCCCCAAAAAATTAATTGGGAAATGACAGGATCTTAGATGTAACTGGCTCTGCAGGCTTTATATGCTAATGAATATCAAATAATTTGCATTCTGCATTGCAAATTAAAGCCTGCAAAGATCTCCACAGAGAGTGACAATCTCATTTCAATTAAGAGCGATAGATATACAAGAGATGACATGAAATATGAGAAACTCGCTGCTCTCTCCCCCACAGCTAACTATGCAAAATTTATCGTCATGAATCCTAGAAGAAACCAGCAAGCTGTTAATGAACTCTTCCCAGACTTGGTAAAGTGCCTTTTGATTGGTGTCAGCTTCCTTCCCAGAAAAGCTGTTTGTTTCACCTGCTCACTGGTGGGGTAAAACTTGGGAATATTGACCTCAGAGTCAAAAGTCCAGCAGATATTACTTCGGTAGCAGCTAAGAAAATTTATACTCTATAAAATATAGTATATTATGAATTAATAATTAATATAGTGATATTACACCAATACACTAACAAAAATACACACATCACATTAAATTTTAGTGAAATAACTTATCTACTAAACATACTTTCCAATTACAGAATATATGGAATTGCTGCTGAAATGTTTCCATTTAAAGGGTTTTATCACTGGCACAGACTTATCCTAGAGTATACTGCATCAAAAACAAAGGCAAAGTTTAAAAGCAACAAGAAGTGGGACGACATATTGAATTCTGGGCCATGTGAAGCCATGAATTCTGACTCCAGTGCTTTGCCGGTTCTCCTCCTATTTAAGAAAAGAATACAAACATTCTCAAATGAAAATGGCTTATTTTTTTACCTGGAGATACAGCGCAGAACAGGCCCTTTTGGCCCACTGAGCTGCACCACCCAGTAACCCACCGATTTAACCCGAGCCTAATCATGGGGCAATTTACAATGACCAATTCACTGACCACTCAGTACTTGTATGGACTGTGAGAGGAAATTGGAGCACCCGGAGGAAAGCTACATGCTCAAGAAAGGAGACCCAAACTTCCTCCAGCCAGCGTCAGGAAATGAATTCTGAACTCAGATGCCATAGTGTTGCACTGACTGTGATGCTACCATAACACACTTCGTTTTTGCACTAACCACTAGGCTACTGTGCCTTATGTTTTCCTCAAAAGTACTTCAGTCTAATCAGAATCACTTTATTGCCAGTACACAAAACTCGCCAGAATTGATCGTGATTCGGTGCCAAGCATAAACACACGACAATACCATAACAGACAACACAGTAACAACTAACAAATTCCGGTCAAGATGGTGCCAGCGAACAACCATTCTTTGGGAACATCTTCCAGATGGCCAATGTCTTCAATTATTTCACTTCTTCTATGCCTTCTGCTTGTTCTCTTGTCCTGATTGTGTTTGGAGACTGAAGGAGCCTGTGATGTTCAGATTGGGAGTTTGACTGAGAGTTCTGGCACTCTGCTGCCCCTGGAGAGGACTGCGAGCACGGGCTGCCTCCAGCAGAAGAACAGGGACCATGGTTGCCTCCATTTCGAAGCCTTGGGGAAGCTTCAGGATGAATGAGGAGGAGGTCAGGACTAGCTCTCCACAGAGGCCACGGGTTGGCAGCATTTGGAAGGCTGCAGGTCAGTTGCGTGGCGGATGCTCTTCCTGGATGGACTGAGCTTGAGAGGCCACTCTCCTTGGTTCTGGTGGGAGGATGTTTTTGAAATTCTGAGACTTACGAGATTATCGGACTGTAGTTTATACGTCTTCTTTGTTTTCTCTCTTGGTGCCGATTGGTTTTTCGGGTTGGGTGCCTTCCTGTTTTTTCCTGTGTGGGCGATCTGTTGGCTTTTGTGTGTGGGAGAGGGGCTTGGGGGTTTGGTGTTGTTCTCTTTTGCAGGAGAGGGGGTTGGCGGTTTGGTGTCACGTTTTATCTGAGAGTGCAGGGTTTGGAGGTTTGCAGCTTTTGAAGTTCTGGCTGCATTTTTCCAAATGGGTGCTCTGCTGGGTTTAGTGTGGGGTGGGGGGGGGGAGTTGGTGTTTGGTATTCCAGCTGTCATTTTCCTTGTGGGCAATCATTTAGTTTTTTGGTGGGGAGGGGGCTTGGGGTTTGTGAGTTTTGCTTCCTTTTCCTTTTCACGTGGGGAGGGTGAGGGTGATGTCTTCTCTTTCTATGGATCCAGTGGTTTTTATAGCTATCGGGAGAAGGCGATTATTAAGAGTTGTATTGTACATGCATTTTCCAGAAAAAAATTACCTTTCAAGTTCCTATTAAATTTCTCTGTTCTCACCTTTAAGCCTTTGCCCTCTAGTACTTGATTCCCTGTCTCTGGGAAAATGACTGTCTACATTGACCTTACATAAGCCCCTCATTCTCCAGTGAAAAATAGACAGGATTATCTTCAGAAATGCCAGGAATAATGTGTCCATCTTTTTCATCTTCTCTGCTTCCTTGCTGTCAACATTATCTTCCTGTTGCTTTGTCCCAACATCAGTGCCAAAGTCTTCAAATACAGAGGGTTCAAATCAAGCATTCACTTCTCAAACTCAGCCAGTTATCTCCTTTTGAATCCTCTTCAAAACCAGCATCTTAATTCTTTAGATATGGGAATATTGTTATATTAACCACACAAAATGTTGTTATTGTCATTGAAGAGTTATAAGGAGTAGATAACTAGTCTACACAATGTTGTCTTTTTCAACAACATCAATATGAAGTTATATCCCTTCATGAAAACTCCTAGATTTAGACACAATGTTCTAATGTAGTGTATATGGATTGTAGTGTATATGGATTTCAGCAAGGCATTTGATAAGGTATCCCATGCAAAGCTTATTGAGAACGTAAAAGGCATGGGATCCAAGGGGACGTTGCTTTGTGGACCCAGAACTGGCTTGCCCACAGAAGGCAAAGAGTGGCTGTAGATGGGTCATATTCTGCATGGAGGCTGGTGACCAGTGGAGTGCCTCAGGGATCTGTTCTGGGATCCCTACTCTTTGTGATTTTTCTAAATGACCTGGATTGGGAAGTGGAAGGATGGGTTAGTAAATTTGCTGATGACACAAAGGTTGGAGGTGTTGTAGATAGTGTGGAGGGTTGCCAGAGGTTACAGCGGGACATTGATAGGACACAGAACTGGGCTGAGAAGTAGCAGATGGAGCTCAACCCAGGGAAGTGTGAACTGGTTCATTTTGGTAGGTCAAATATGATGGCAGAATATAGTATTAATGGTAAGACTCTTGACAGTGTGGAGGATCAGAGGGATCTTGGGGTCCAAGTCCATAGGGCACTCAAAGCAGCTGCGCAGGTTGACTCTGTGGTTAAAAAGGCATAAGGTGCATTGGCCTTTATTAATTGTGGGATTGAATTTAAGAGCCAAGAAGTAATGTTACAGCTATATAGGACCCTGGTCAGACCCCACTTGGAGTACTGTGCTCAGTTCTGTTCACCTCACTATAGGAAGGACGTGGAAACCATATAAAGGGTGCAGAGGAAATTTACAAGGATGTTGCCTGGATTGGGGAGCATGCCTTATGAGAACAGGTTGAGTGAGCTTGGCCCATTCTCCTTGGAGAGACGGAGGATGAGAGGTGACCTGATAGAGATGTATAAGATGTATAAGATGATGAGAGGCATTGATCATGTGGATGGTCAGAGGCTTTTCCCCAGGGCTGAAATAGCTAGCTTAAGAGGGCATAATTTTAAGGTGCTTGGAAGTAGGTACAGAGGAGTTGTCAGGGTAAGTTTTTTACGCAGGGAGTAGTGAGTGTGTGGAATGGGCCGTCACTGGCAGTGGTGGAGGGGGGAACGATAGGGTCTTTTAAGAGACTCCTGGATGGATGCATGGAGCTTAGAAAAATAAAGTGCTACGGGTAAGGCCTAGGTAGTTCTAAAATAGGGACATGTTCGGCACAGCTTTGTGGGCCAAAGGGCCTGTATTGTGCTATATATTTTCTATGTTTTTAATAATTTGATTGAGTACTTTATACTGTCTGTTGCATAACCCTGACTTATCTCTCCTAATGCAGTCACTTCCTCCACACTGCAACTGAGGCCACAATGTACTGGGCTCGCCCTGACCTGTGACCTCTGACACACAACTCACTGACTGCCTCTGAACAATTGCAAGCTCCACCACCATTTGAGCCACTCCCCAAAGTCCTTCAATTTAAGTTCCTCTCCTTAATCCCTAAGCACATTTTCCCTTCAATTCCACAAACCTGGTCCCAGATAAGAATCATAGAGTCATAGAGCTATAGCAAAGTGTAGCATAGAAACAAGCCTTTTAGCCCATCTAGTCTGTCTTGAACTTTTTTCCTATTTTTCTCAGAATGATCTGTAGTAGCACAGTTCACAAAAAGTTATTCCTAAGATAACGTCAACTAGAGACAGAGAATTATAAATCATGGAAACAGACCATTTGGACCAACACAACAATGCCAGATAAGGTGCCCATCTGAGATAATAACATTTGCTTGTGCTTGAGTTGTATTTCTCCAAATCTTACCTTAATATTTTATTAGCAAACTGTCTTTTAAATGTCATTATTGTGCCTGTTTTAACTACTTTGTCTGGAAGCTCATTCCATATATGCACGACCTTCTATATGAAGAAGTTACCCTTTCTGGCCCCTTTTAAATCTTTCCCCTCTCACCTTAAACTTATGCCCTCTAAACTTTTGGTTCCCTTTTCTTTGGAAAAAGACTGTGTGCTCTCACACTCTACACCCCCAATTTGGTCAAGTTCAATGACGTGTGCTATTAAACATCCAAGTACCGATGAAACAGACTTTGGCATGCTGCACAACGATTTATTAATAAACCAACTGAGCTTATGAAATTAGATCTGCTTTGCTACCTTCCTTACCAGTAAAGACTGATTTAGTAAAGACCAATAGTCAAACAACCCTGCGGCATTCTACTCTGGCATTCGGTGTGCCTTTAATTGGAAGGTTAAAATATATTATGTGATACTGCTTTTATCTTTGAAAGCTTTCTTCATGATTATGTCTCAGTTACATTAATCAAAAGATAATCTGTATTTGCTTTTCACAGCTACTCATAGTGTTATCTTTGCACCACAATTCTCAAAAAAAGAAATCTGTAGCTCAGGGAAGTTGTGAAATGAGGAAGTTAATAATGAGTGAGTTAATGCATGACATAATTCAAAGGAAAGCGGGTTACTGCATATTTTATTTAAACCACTGGCACTTAAAGTTTGTCTCTATTCATTCAAGAGTTTTGCATATCACTAGGAAGACTTTTATTTCATCAATTACACTGGACACCTAAGATCTGGCTTCCTGAATTCTATGGACTTAGGCTGCTGATAATGAAAATCACCATGAAATTTCTCTATCACACACCTTTTTTTTTATCTCGCCTACATTTGTTATTTCAATTCATAATTCAGGTCAGAATAACTGTTGCCAAGATTAAGGTCCAGAAATCCAACAGGTCATCAATGACAGGCAATTCGAAGTAAATCTAGTAGGACAGGAGAAATTCACATCGACTGCATTCAAGAATGTTGCTGAAAGTTTACATTTCAGCTACAAAGCACCAAACTCTGTGCAGCTGCTTGACAAAATGCTTCAAGTATATGAAACCAAGAAGTGCAACATGTCACTGAAGATTCATTTTCTGCATTCTCATTCAGACATCTTCCCTGCAAATCCTGATGCTGTCAGTAATGAGGATGGTGAAAGGCTTCACCAGGACATTGCAGTCATGGAGAAACAGTATTAAACAACTGGAATCCATCAATGCTGGCTGATTATTGTTGGACACTGAAGTGAGAAGCCTCAGACACCGAGTTACAAATAAAAATCAGCAAAAAATTTTTAGCTTAATTGAGCTATTGCAAAGTGTCAGCACCGTTATGCAATTAAACGTGCTGTATTCAATAGAAGTTAATTTCGTGTTTCTCCAAATTCCTATGTGATACAAGTCATCTGAAATTATATTTGTGTTCAGTTTCAAGTGCTCTATCATAAACAAATGAAATTCTGAGGAAGCAATACTTTTGAAAAAACTTTTTGTCCAGTGTTATTGAAGGGAGTGTTTTGTGGCACCATTTCAGAGGGTAGTTGCTGCCTACTTCCATCAGTTTAAATGTGCAAGTTTAAAAACAGTATAATGTAAAAGGAACAATGGGGTGGAATAAAAACCTTCAGCCAACTTCATCTTTCATTAGCAAAAGATAACTCTAATCTTTAGTAATAAAACAGTTTGACTTATCAAGACAGGATTAAATTCTCAGAGCCAGAGACAGTCAAAGAATAGCCAACAAGTATGGTAGTGTGACCAAAACTAAAATGCCTTCTTAGGAAACAATCCAAGCCATACTTTCAAAGGAAGTACCACGCAACTGTATTTTTATAATGGTGATTACCTGCAGGAACAAAAGCAGTATCTTAATTTATTCTGCAGGATATATTTCTTTGTTCAGGCCAAGTGTTAGAACAATGTGTCACTAGAGATAGCATCACAAATATGTAAAATATAACAGCTGCCAAAAGAACAGAAGCAAGGCTATCACAGCTGGGATAAATCTAACTGTAGCTTGTCTGTATGTCCAATAGTTGGCTAGAAGCTAATTTATCTGGCATTTTGGTATTGTTCCTGACTCATTTAGCCCCTTGTATCTTTTATTGCAGAGAAGCCTTGTAAAGTTATTATGTCTGATTATAGCTGGTTGTCAATAGAGAAGTGTTGGAGTGGAATGGTTTTTTCAGCTGTGCCAAAGTTTGCAGACAGGTTATGAAAACAGAGGATAGATAGATTACCTCTTTCACTGTCACAGCAGATGTAAATTGCAGATCATTTAATGAGTGAAGACAAATTTAGAAAAATTCTTCACTATACCTCTCAATAAATTAAGTCTGATGCTTTTGCAAGGTAAAAAAAATGCTATGTATAGGCAGCCCCTCCCCCCCAGATTACAAACATCCAAGGTATGTACAGTCAATGCATACAAATGAGCATTAGGAGTAAAGTTATAGACTTTATGACTGCTGTGGGGCTGGTAGATATCTTCTGCCTGCTGGCAATTTCCATGATGGCCACATTTCTGAGGTAAACTGTTTGTGTTATGCACAGTTCAAATGATCGGAAGCCTGGGGACAACTTATGTAATGATTAATGCTGTCCCCTGCATATTTCCTGGAATTTTTGCACAGTGACAATCACGTCATTAATTCTAGCCTCCCAAGCAACATCGACGCACTGCAATTCAACTACTCCTGAAACAGGTCTACAGCCAATGCTATCTGCCTGACCCAGAGAGTCATCTCTGGGTCAGCTGGACTGTCATTATTTTAGACTATCTTTATTGACAACAGCTACACCTTCAATGCTATAAATCCAAGCTCTCATTTTAGACTTGCTAAACCCAGGATTCAACACCTCCCTTTACAACTGGATCTTTGAGTAATTGTGACTAATGGACTGCAAACAGCAAGAATAGGTATCAACATTGCCACTAAAATTATTCTCAACACTGGTGCCCACCAGGCTTCATCCTCAACCCCCTACTCTACTCCCTTTACATTCATGACTGCACAGAATAACTCTGCTCTGACTCCATTCACAAGTTTTCAGATAGCATCCACTATAGTGGGCCATATCTCAGATAATGATAAGTTAGGCTACTGGAAGGAGACAGAGATCTTAGTAACGTGATATCATGACAACAACCTTTCCCTCAGTGACAGCAAGATAAAAGACCTGATCATTAACTTCAGGAAGTGGGGTAGTGTACATGCTCCTGCTTATGTACACCAGGGTTGTGGTAGTTCAGAGAGCTTCAATTCTCAAGTTCCTGGGGCTGAACACCATCAATATCCTGGTCTGGTCCAATTGCATGAAACCATGGCCAAGAGAGCTCATCAGCCACTTTCCACAGCTGAGTGCAATGTGGAAACCAGCCTCTTCTTCATGGACTCTCCCTACACTTCGCCCTGCCTTAGTAATGCAGCCAGCATAATTAAAGATCCTACCCATCCTATACATTCTCTCTTCTTCCTGCTCCTATCAGGCAGAAGATACAGAAGTCTGAAAGCATGTACCATCAAGCTCAAGGACAGTGTTGCTGAAGTGTTGCCATGAAATATTCACTTGACATTTTGGCAAAATGAAATATTGGTTATGAAAATATAAATATTTTGTCATTAAAAGGATCCACAAGAGTCAAGTTTCCCAACATGATTCATCAAATCTTTACAATGGTTTGTTTCTTTTCCAACCTTGGTAATTACTGTAAATCACTCGGAGAACCAACTTGTTTCTCATGGGGCTACAGGCAAGGGTTTTCACAGGATCAAAAAAAAAGTCTTCTTCTGTAGTTACCAGGGTTCCGAACACCTATGTCAATGTCACTGATAGATGGCTCTGCTTTGAAGTAATTGGTTCATTCACGAAACTCACGAACTGTCCTTAAGATGCAGCCGAGCTCAATGGAGGTGTCAAAAATCAGCTCATGAAATATAATTTCTCTTCTAATCTTCTCTTCTGGAAGACAAACTGCCTGCGTTCATTTTCTTTCAGCTGGCCTTCTCCTGTCCACCATACCTCACTGAGAGCAACAACGTCAACGTCTGAGATCCAGGACTATGAAAGCAGAATGATGGCCAGTTCTGCTCTTGTAGGGCTTCTCCATGAGGGTGTTGAAATTCCAGGTCCTAAAGTGAAGAATGGAGGATGATGTCTGTTGCTCTTGGCTACATAAAGGCTTTACAGGGAAAAGGTGTTATGCAATGTCAAGAGGGTTGGAGCTGAATGAAAACCAAGCTCTCCTGCACAATCATACACAGGCAGTGGAGACAAAAGAGACAGCAGATGCTGGAATCTGGGGCCATAAACAATCTTCTGAAGTAACTCAGTGGGTCAAGCAGCATTTAAGGGAGGACTGGAATTGTTGACATTTGGAGTTGAGTCCCTACATTGGAGCATAATCAGTTACATAAGGGTTCCAATCTTAAGAACCATCCATGAACTGAGTTTTCCACAAATCAATTTCCCCTAAGCAAGATATGTGTAGATATTACAATCTGATGTATGGATTTATAATGTATAATATTAATGATATTTTAATTTCCATTTAAAAAGGTTATCTATAATCATATAACTGAGTTTAGCAGATCTGGTACATCTGATTTCAGACTTAACTGATGTTCACAATGAGAAGTTCTGTAAGGATATTTTAATTGTTTTTTGATTTAGGATAAATTATTCTCTCATGAGATGGTAAGATTTTGATTTCTCTTGTTTTAATGAGCTAACAAAGATACGGGACCAATAGCCTCCTCAGATTTCTACAGACAGGATGACTGCTGTCTTTTCTTGGTTATAGGTAATTGATAAAAGAAGTAACCACTCAATATCCGGTTTGGAAGAAAAACAGTTTAGTTTCTTTGAGGTTACATTAATTTTATTTCTGAAGTGTCAGGCCTGAAGAGCCAGACACTTTGCAGTCTCCACCCACTCCTTTCCAAATTGTCACCTGCAGCCTATTTAAGCCCAGCTCGCAGCCACAGCTCTTGTTCACTCATCGAACCAGCCAGCCTCAACCAGTTGTTCCTATCCTTCTGTTACCTTTTTACCTGTGGTGTTCTCTCTTCTTTTGAGGCCCTTATGGCTAATTATTTTGCAATTTATTATAAAAATTGTAGATTACTGCTAAATTGTCTCTGCTGCACTCATTTTTGGGTCAGGCCACTTCTACATTTCCTAAAAGTAAAACTATAAAAGCATAAGATATAGGAGCAGAATTAGGCCCTTTGTTCCATTGAGGCTGCTCCGCCATTTCATCATGGCTGTTTCAATTTTCCTCTCAGCCCCAATCTCCTACCTTCTCCCCATATCCCTACATGCCCAGACCAATCAAGTATCTATTAATGTCTGCCTTAAATATACATAAAGACTTGGCCTCCACAGCTGCCTGTGGCAAAGAATTTCACAGATTCACCACTCTCTGGCTAAACAAATTCCTCCTCATCTCCATTCTAAAAGGACACCCCTCTATTCTAAGGTTGTCTCCTCTAATCTTAGACTCCCCCACCATAGGAAACATCCTCTCCACATCCACTCTATCAAGGCCTTTCACCATTTGATATGTTTAAATCAGGTGACCCGTCTTTCTTCTGAACTCTAGTGAATACAGGCCCAGACCCATCAGATGCTCTTCACATGACAAGCTATTCAATCCTGGAATCATTTTTTGTGAACCTCCTTTGGACCCTCTCCAGTTTCAGCACATCCTTTTTAAGATAAGGGGCCCAAAGCTGCTCACAATACTCCAAATGAGGTCTCATCAGTGTTCTATGAAGTTTCAAAATTATATTCTTGCTTTTATATTCTAGTTCTCTTGAAATGAATAATAACATTGCATTTTCACAGACTCAACCTGCAAATTAACATTTAGGGAATCCTACACAAGGACTCCCAAGTCCCTTTGCACCTCAGTTTTTTTGTATTTCTCTCCATTTAGAAAACAGTTAACCTTTTCATTTCTTTTACCAAAGTGTATGACCATACACTTCTTGAAACTGTATTACATCTTCTGTTTCTTTGCAGATTCTTCCAATCTAAGTCCTTCTGTAGCTCTCTAGTTGCTCAAAACTACCTGCCCTTCCACCTATCTTCATATCTTCTGCAAACTTTGCAGGAAAGCCATCAATTCCCTCATCCAAATCAGTGGCATATAATGTAAAAAAAATCGGTCCCAACACAGACCCCTGTGGAACACCACTAATCACTGGCAGCCAACCAGAAAAGACTCCCTTTATTCCCACTCTTTGCCTCCTGCCAATCAGCCTCTGCTTTATCCATGTTAGAATTTGGAAAGCAAGATTTTCCCCTGAGCAAACCATTTTATCGTCTGCCTCCAAATACCCTGAGACCTCATCCTTAATAATTGACTCCAACATCTTCCCAGCCATTTAGGTTAGACTAACTGGCCTATAGTTCCCTTTCTGGTGCCTCTCCTCCTTCTTGAAGAGTGGAATGCCATGTGCAATTTTCCAGATGTCTGGAACCATTCCAGAATCTAGTGATTCTTGAAAGATCATTACTAATGTTAGCCCAATCTCTTGAGCCACCTTTTTCAGAACGCTGAGGTGTACACCATCTGGTTCTGATAACTTAACTACATTCAGACCTGTCAGTTTCCCAAGAACCTTCTCTCTAGTTATGGTAACTTCACACTCTTCATGACCCCTGGCAGTTGAAAATTACACCATATTGCTGGTGTCTTCCAGCATGAAGAATGATACAAAATACTAGCTCTTCTGCCATTTCTTTGTCCCTCATTACTACCTCTTCAGCATCGTTTTCCAGCAGTCCAATATCCACTCTTGCTTCTCTTTTACACTTTATGTACCTGAAGAAACTTTTGGTATCCTCTTTAATATTATTAGTTAGCTTACTTTCATATTTCATCTTTACCTTCTTAATGACTTTTAATTTGCCTTCTGGTAGTTTCCCAATCCTCTAACTTCCCACAAAGTAATACTTACTTTTTTGACATGGGAGAATTTGCAAACAGCTGCATCTCTGCAAGTTAGGTCTTTATCACCCAGGGACTCAGCCATGTACACCCTTGCCCACTGGCCTCCTCCTCTGCCTTAGATCCTAATGACCCTTGAATTTCCTCATACCCAAAATCCTCTCCCTCAGTCCCCTTTACCCTTCACCTCCTACTTTCCATGAATCACATTTCCAACCATCATTCTCACTCTTTTCCAAAAAGAAATTGCCACAAATATGTTTCTATGAATTCTGCTTTAAATGAATAATAAGGAATTTCTTTAAATTTTCATGATATATTCAACAAGAAAGCTATAAAGTTATGATGTGCATTACTTTCAGCATATTAGATTCAACTAACTTGTAACTATAAAACATTGTCATTATTATCATCCTTATAACTCATGAGTAAGTACATAGGGCTTCTGCACCTAATCAGTCTTTCTCCTCCTTCTCTTGTGTTCTTCATTCTTATTCTGACCAAATGAATGCTTGAAACTTAAACACACAGAATGCACACAAATTGCTGGAGAAACTCAGCAGGCTAGGCAGCATCTATGGAAAAAAGTATGGTCGACATTTCAGCTGAGACCCTTCTTAGTGATTAAGTGCAGCTGTAAGCACTGTGACATTCTACTCACCATCTCTCACAGATTATTAGAATAGATACTCTTGTCTAGAGCATCTCTCTTCTGGTACTTGGCTTCCTTCCTAAACTGAATTCATATGTATTCACTAAAGTCTGTCAACTTGTATCAGGAGGAGCAGTAGAATTATCCTTGAGCATTTGGTTAGGAGTCATAGTCATGTGCACATCTATGTTCCCTATTAATAGATTTGAATGCTTAATTCTCAACCTTCTAACTATGGAGGGTGAAAAGTGTGTTGATCTCCATGTTACCCAAATATGGAAAAACAGAATGGCTCATGTGTTCACAATCCTGTCCCGATCAGTTCTCTGATCTTTTTGCACAGTTTTTTGTTTGTAGTAGTGGGAGTAAGACAGTTGGTGAGATTGTTCCTTCCTCAAATCCGATTTCTGTGGTATTCACTCTATTTGAGTAGATTTGAAGGTTTACTTCCAGGGAAATTTTCAACTTTTCTTCCTTCCAAAATCTTACCCTGCTCTTCCTGAAGTCAGATGTTCCGGTGAAAAAATGCTTGTAAAGAGGTATACCAGGCCACCTGGACAATAAGATTAGTGATTAAACTTTTTTCTGCTTACTTACTCCGATAAGCTGTCAGGCTTTGGCTTTTTCAGAAGCAGAATCATGTTTATTATCACTGTCTTATCTGACAGGAAATTTGTTGTTTAAGACTGAGGCAATGATAATAGACAATAGACCATTAGACAATAGTAGGCCAGTCGACCCCTCAAGCCAGCACCGCCATTCACTGTGATCATGGCTGATCATCCACAATCAGTACCCCGTTCCTGCCTTCTCCCCATATCCCTCGACTCCGCTATCTTTAAGAGCTCTGTCTAAATCTTTCTTGCCTGTATCCAGATAATTAGCCTCCACTGCCTTCTGAGGCAGAGCATTCCATAGATCCACAACTCAAAATCTGATTCTGGTAATCTGAGGTACCATGATTATTTCAAAGTACTTCATGCACATTATTTCAATTTTGCATAGTAGTTATGTAGGGGATCATTCGCGAGATAACACATTACATTTAGTTCCATGGACAACTCTGAGCATAATTTTTGGCAAATTGGTAAAAAAAAAGAGGCAGTTCATAAGCAGCAGTTTTGAGTTTGAGTATGGGATTGTGTACTATAATGCTTCCTAGATGTAAATAGCACAGATTCACTGGAAATTTAGGTATGGGATATAAATGTTTTGCTTTGGTAAAGATTGCTTAACTTTGGAAATGTTGTTATACTAAAAAACATACTAAGTTACACAACTGTATATGCAGACATGTTTTATAGCCAAGATGTAATTAAACTTTGCATATTTCTCTTATCAATGAACAAAATCAAAATCCTTTATGCTTAATATGGTACACAGAAGCCTAGAAATTGCACTTCAGGCATTTTTGTTGTATTATGTAAGCAACAGAGTGCCAAATCCCAAAGCAGCGTCTAAAAAAAAAATTAAAGTAAACCAAAAACACGTTAAAAAACAGCCATTTCCCATCCAGAAGTTACTATATGAAAAAGCAGGATCCAAACTATTTAAAAAGGCCAAAAACTCATCGACTTACAGGGATTTTGCTGCAATTAATCCCACAAGAAGGGGTACTACTCACCAAAAAGATAGCAGTAACACATATAATGGTGGCAAGAGCAAACAGACAGGCTGCAGAGAAGAGGAAGAGTACTCTAAAATTCACCTAACTCAACTTAGAAATGTTAACGAATGCCACAGACGTGAGGAGATGGGCCCGGTTTTACAGAGGTGGCCAGGGAGGTCTACCTCACTGCAGAATTTGAGTGAAGCAGTTGCTGTGATGTCCTATTTCAGTAACCTCTCAGAATCAGAACTCACAGCAAATTGGGAGACTTGACGTAGATATGCTTTGATTGATCCTATGCAATGAAGTTGATAATCAGGGTGATCTTGACCTCAAGGGGAACAGAAGACAGATAACTCTGCCATGTTTAATTTCGGAAACATTTGATTATGAAAGCATTGTTGTTCTTAAGAGAGATGTTGATGAGATCTGGTGCTTCTGAAGACTCTGCGGGAATTATGTTTCCTTCAAGGAACATGGGCATGTTTCCTGAGTAAGGTCCAAGCCAATTCTGTATTGCCAATGATCATTATTGCTTGTCTAATAATAAAGTAACCATTGGTGTGACTATTGAGGGTGCCATTCTATGAATATTCAAATAGTGAAAACACCAGCTGTGAATTTCAGTCTTTAAATCTTGAACATATTTGCAAACTAGTGTTATATACTCACAGTTGAGCTGAGAGTGAATATAAAATTGGAGTATTGCACACATCCAAAAAACACAATTTAGGATATTATAGCCTGAAAACAAATACATACTGAATGATGATATCATTGGCTGTGTGAATCAAGGTCATAAATTGTTCTTCACACAAGGGTTTGTAGTCCAGTAAGTAAACTAGCCAATTTTGTTATTGGTGTTGGTTCTTACATAAATTGGCCCAATCTCTGACTTCATGTATTAAACATCTTTCAAGCATTATTGCACAATAGGGATGAAGGAGTCTAATTCAAAGGCAAGTATCTTAATTTCCTAGCAAATTACTTTCCTTTTTTAAGATGCATTGTCTTCATTCAAATAACAATTACTCTCAAAGAATGTTCACTCTATTGAGAAGAATTGGTTCAAATCACTGATGGAAAAAGCTGCACTTACAGAAATGTACTAAATTTACATAGTTTGTATTTGCATTTTAACAACTCTCTTACCAAATAAAGTCACGGCAATGTGAACAGTATGTTGGCTGTCTAAGATAGGTGGCCATAAACTTGTGTCCATTGACCTGATGGACCCTCCGCCGTACAGCTCCTTGTCTCTTCCTGGGTCGCATCCGTTCTCTAAACACCCGTTCTTCATTCTCCTTTGGTGCTGCAGAGACCAAGGAAATACTTAATGAGTACAAACATGAATTATCAAGAAATACAGTACTGAAAGATTTAACACCAATTCAACATTTTCCTGACATAATCTTGCTTGAGACGTATATGCCATATTCAGACTATTTTGGCTTGGGTACTTTTTAGTGACTAGCATGTCCACAGACAGTGTCACTAGTCTCCTTATTATGTACTTAGAGCGCTATAAGAGTGGCAGGAACCTAAATGTGAAATTGTTTAATTGCAGCAGACGTTGACCAGCTTGACTAGAGGCTGTTACAGATGGGGACCAGAGAAAATATTATGGTTTATTATTGAGGCCATAGATAAAACACTGTGGTCTAGAGCTGACATGTTCATGGGTACCCCTCCCATTCATCCCCATCAATCCACATGGTCACCAAGTTAGCTCAACAAAGATGCTGAATCATTGTTTTCCATCTGTGATCAGGGTCATCAGTAAGAAAACTAAACCACTTTAAAATAGTGAAATATTAGAACATAGAAGCAAGTCCATTTCAACTCCGGCATGTCCTGTTTCGTTCAATGTGATTGTGTCTAATATTTCTCCTCAACGTCACTTTCCTTTACTAATTCCATGTCCATTGTCAAATCTGACCATGACCTCAGTGTACGCCTAATTCCTTTGCAATTATGACAAAACACACTGAAGTCCTGAGCCGAATATTTGTTTAAAATATTCTTCACTGATCCAAACTTCCTATTGAGATATTGTTTTTCTAGTGCCACAGTGTGGCAAGGTACAGTACTCATGATTCCTCAGATACTGATGTTCCTTATACAAATTCCAAGAACTCTTAGAAGAGGCACCCCCAACGAAGAAAGAAAGGATGCAAGTTAACACCATGCTAACTTGAGCAAACATTGATTCTAACTGTATAATGGCAAAGATTTTCAATTAGCCCATTTTGTTCAGAGCATCCACTAAAAGATGGGAGAGGTTATACTGCAAAATATTCGGGAAGGATCAATGGTATTAACATCATAACAAAGATGAAGAATAAAATAATGCAGCTCATACATTTACATGTCATAAAAACATTAGTACATTGGAGCAAGAGTAGGCCATCTGGTCCATCGAGCCCATTCTGCCATTCAATAAGATCATGGCTGATCTGACCATAGGCTCATCTCCACCTACCTGCCTTTTCCTCATAGACCTTAATTCAATATATGATCAGATGAAAAAAATTACAGGAATTGATTTTTTATCAGTTACATGATTGAAATAGTAGAGTGGGAATAATTTTTGCTACTAGCATATTGAAGCTTTTTGGTTTACTTTATAAATGCAAAAGTGCAGAACTCAGTATGTGTTTATCAGTAATCCAGTACATTCATCTCAGCACATTAAGCCCCCTTTTTGTCAGCAAAATTCATCATATGAGACAAATACACCTATCGGATGATATGCTCATGTTTAATGCTGATGAACAGAGACTAATTTCTCTCAAGTACAAATAACCTTTGAAGCACTAGTAATTAATAAACCTTACTTAATAGAATTTTCAGAAGATACTCTGTTTCTGAGCTTTACTTATAGAGATTTGGATTCTTGTAGTTCTCCTACTTAATCAGTTCTCTTACAATGCAACACGGACTCTGGAAGCTGTGCTGCACTGTACAAGAACCGATCAGGCAGAGAATCGACGAGAAAAAGCAAATGTCTTAATTTTAAATTTAGTTGTAAAACTGCAGCCTCAGATTGTTTCCCAAATTTTTTGATTTTTGAAAATTGACAAAAATCTACAAAACAGCCTTTTTCCACAAAACAAAGAAGTAGAACATGGAAATATATCAATTTAAAATTGCTCTTCACTCTGCCTAGATCACTGTTACACTGCATAGAACACAGCGTGACTTCAGGTGTAAATTAACTGTTAGAATAAGTCAGACACGGCACCGATGTGGTGATCTTAACTTATAGAAGCAGAATCAGAATTATCACTGACATACTGAATATCATGAAATTTGTTGATTTGTGGCAGTAGTATAATACAATACATATAAACATGACTATGAGAAATGTAAAAATAAATAAATTAGTGCAAAAAGAGAGCAAAATAGAAAGGTAGTGTTCATAGGCTGTTCAGAAATGTTAGCGGAATGATGATGGAAGAAGCAAGGACTCCTGTACCTCCTCCTTGATAAAGAAGATTGCATGCTTTGGGTGATGGAGGTCCTTAATGATGGATGCCACTTTTTGAACCATTACCTTTGGAAGATGCTCTCAATACTGGTGATACTATTGCCCATGATGGAGCTGTCTGAGTTTACAACCATCTGCAGCTATTTCTGATCCTGTGCATTGGCCTCTCCATATTAGACTGTTAGAATGCTCTGCACTGTACATATAAAGAAATTTGTTCGTTTCTTTGGTGACATACCAACTTTCTTCAAATTCCTAATAAAATATAGCCGCTAGCATGCCTTCTTTATAATTGCAACAACAGTGGGTTATTGGCGAATATATAGATGCTGTTTGAGCTATGCCTATTCACAAAGTCATGAGTGTACAGGGGGTAGAGCATCAAGCTAAGCACGCATACTTGAGGTGCACCTATTTCCAGGCGGCACTGGCTGTGGTCTGGTGAGGAAGTCGAACATCCAGTTGCAGAGGAAGATTCACAGGCCAAGGTTTTGAAGCTTATTGATTAGTATTGACGGGTTTATGGTGTTCAACACCGAGCTGTAATCAATAGATTGCTGTCTGACTTAGGCATTACTGTTGTCCAGATGGTTCAAGGCCAAGTGGAGAGCCAGTGAAATTGCATCCATTGTAAACCTATTGTACCAGTAGGTATGTTGCAGCAGGCCTAGATGCTTGCTCAGACGGGAGTCAATTTGAGCCATGTCCAGCCTCTCAAAGCAGTTCATCATAGTCTTTGAGGCAACTCACCTTGCCCTTCTTGGGCACCTGTTTGATTGATGCCCTTTTTTGAAGCAGGTGTGAACCTCCAACTGCAGCAGTGAGAGACTGAATTTGTCTTTGAACACTCCAGCCAGCTGGTTGGCCCAGGTTGTCAATGCCCTGCCAAGTACACCACCAGGGCCTGTCGCTGATATCACAGGATCGCCAGGTGCTGCAGGGATTCACACAGGTGACCACTGTGACATGTTCACTCGGATCCAGAAATGAATCCCTGCGTGTGGTCCAGTCAACCAATTCAAAGCAGTCCCATAAGTGCACCTTTGCCAGTCCCTGCCTGTATGCCAGGGTAGAAATATAGCCAGCTGATCAGACTTTCCAAAGTGCGAGCATGGGATTGCTCAGTAAACATTCTTGATGGTTAACAGTGGTCACGTGTTTTTGCTCATCTGGTTCCACAGGTGATATATTAGTGGTAGTTGGCCAGAGACGTCTTCAAGATGGCCTGGTCGACATTCCCCATAATGAAGATGCAAAAATTCAAAGTACATTTATTATCAAGGAATGTATCAGTTAGTTATATAGCCTTGAGATTTGCTTGCCTACAGGCAGCCACAAAGCGAGAAACCAAAAGAACCCAAATAAAAAAAGATACAGAATAAACCCCATTTCGCAGGGAAAGAGAGAAAAAAAAACAAAAATCACATGAACACTCGAATCAAGCAACAACAACAGCATTCCAAACCAAACTGAGTCCTTAAATCCAAATCCTAAGCATGCCGAAGTAGGCCCAAAGCCTTGGTATCAGTTCGTCACATTAAAGGGACAAACTGTTGTAAAGTTTCAGACACAGAGCACAGAGGCCATGGGCAGACTCACAGCCTCAGTGCCACGGAAAGTGGAGTGAACATTGTGGGAGAGTGAGCCAAATCGGCCCAACTCTCGACACAATGCCTTTCCAGTCTATCTGGACTGGCGTTTAAATTGAATGAGACATCATCAGGGTGTGCTGTTTCGTGACTGCTGATCACGCTACTCTGCTCCCCCAGGACCAGCCTGACGTTGGGCAGGGGTGTAACATACACTGCAACTGTGATGACAGTAGAAACCTCCCCTGGCAGGAAGACTGGGTGACATTTGACCACCGGAGGTTTAAACTTTGATAAAACTGCTCAGGAGTCACACACTCATAACGAAGGAAACGTAAATTAAGTAAAAGATATGACTCTTAAGTCATGTCATAAGAAGAATTTTATAAATATAAGATGTGTCATAAAATTTGCACAAATGAACAAGAATTTGAATATGTGGCGAGTTATAATTTATTTCTTACAACATCCAAGCAAATGAAAGCAATATTTTGTGAAATTTATTATCTGTTGCCATTTCAACTGCTTCTTCAAAGAAAAACATACACAAAGAATTTTCTGCTGGCTCCTCTAATTGGTTAAAAATTAACTGTCATAAACGTAAATGCCTGTCCAGGAGTAAAGAAATCTAAGAGTGGTAGAAATACATTTAATAACAGTATTTAGGCTATCGACTGATTCAAGTTAAACTTGGGTCAAATTTTTTTTTTAAACTTGAATGCAGCTGCAGTTCGTGCAACATCCTTTTGGGTGGCAGATGTATCATTTCAGTATCACACAGAGCTATGTATGCATAAAAGGACTTTATGCAACAATATTAACCATTTAATGATAATGCTACGGAAACATCCTAGAAATCACATGGATATTTCAGGTTTTTAAAATTTAACTCTGCTGCCTTTTGGAGCCCTGGAATGAAGGGATGTTGAATACAGGGATAATGATTTGCAGTGACACAGATAAAAGTTGAAAGGCAAATAAAGTATGATGGTTTATAGGTGCACAATTAAAATCCTTATGAAAACAATTACTCCGGTATCAGTTTTGGATTGGATTGAGAACTTCTCATCATTGGCTTCGATTTTATGACTTTAAAAACTAATTTATTGGCCTCGTTGTTATTTGTTTTCTTTATTGTAGGAAGTCCAGTTTCCTTGGCATTACTGGCAACAGCTGAGAGAGAATATATTTCCACTGGGTTACACTTGTACCTTTCGTTCCTTAAGGTTGTGGGTACTAAGCCCAGCAGAACCGTTTCTACCAACAGGAGAAGGGGCAAGGCGGGTTACCTGCACCATAAAACTAGTTGCTTCAGGAAGACTGGGCTTGTCAGCTCATCTAGGAGAAGGAAAACTCTGATCTCAAACCCCTGTTGCCTGTGCCTATACCCACTCATGGGGAAGGCTTCAGGAGCAAACCCCAAGGGAAATATCTGGATTTGGACTCCCTAAGGCAGTCCTACATTGAGTTCAATGCTGACTGGCAACTCCTGAGACACTACTGGTACCAAACTGTATCGGTCTCTGCCCTTCCTTTGGGTTCATCACATGCATAGAGAGGGGAAGCTGGCTACACGCGCAACAGAAACAAGAGAAAACCTGCAGATACTGGAAATCCAAGCAACACACACAAAATGCTGGAGGAACTCAGCAGGCCAGGCAGCACCCATGGAACAGAGTATAGTCGACATTTCAGGCTGAGACCCCTCATTAGGACTTGTCCTCCATATTGTGCTGCCCAGGCTGGCGTATCCAGACAGCTAGGACGAAACATCCACGGTCAACCCTGACTGAGGAAGGCCACACACTTGCAGTGGTAGACATTAATCTTAGTAATTAAGCACTGCAATCAATATGCCTTGAAGTAGTAATCAACAGCACAATTTCACGGACATTTTCCAAACCAATAAATCAAGACGGTGTTTGTGGGAGGTCTGAATATCAATTGTAATGTGAGTACAACAAGACTAAACAGTATTAATGGAAAGGATAAGAGAGCAGTTAGACCACGTTATAACTGCCTCTAGGGTTTCAGTACTCATCTGCGCTCTTTGCTACCAGTCAATATGAACTTGAGGGATAATAAGAAGTAATTTGAAAGGATAAGATAAGAAAAGTGTTTCTAATAGAGCTTGGAAGCACCAAGTGGAAATATTATCAAGATGTTAAATAAGACATTCGTTCTTCAGCCCATTAATCACAAAAGAAATTTACAATTTTATCACTTGGCGTTTTTCCTTCCCCTCCCCCTCACCTTTCAAATATACTTCTCAGCTTTTTTTCTTCAGTCCTGCCAAAGGGTTTCGGCCCGAACGTCAACTGTACAATTTTCCCATCGATGCTGCCTGGCCTGCTGAGTTCCTCCAACATTTTGTGTGAGTTGCTCGGATTTCCAGCATCTGCAGACTTCCCTTTGTTTGTGATTTGATTACAATTTTAAATGTTCATGCCTTTTGACAGAAGATACCCTACCTCATATTTGGTAACCAGATTGAGAAGCAGTTCCCAAAATACCCATTTCCAAAAAGAAACCAGTGCCTGATGAGAGGAATGCAATTGTGAAGTCTACCATTTTTTAAAAAAAATTAACTTTTAGATGTGAAAGGGCATTGGATATATGTACAAGGACCTGCAGTATGGTATGCCCATTTTCAAGAGCAGCATGCTTCCAAGTGACCAGAAATCACTGAACATATTGTAACTCAATACCTAAGTTACTGAGCCGAGAAGCTGGTACTTTTAATGTCATCTGTAAATTAATATAATCTACCCAATGTTCCCCTTCTATTAAAGAAGCCAGATGGCCAATTGCAATTACTAGTGGCAGAACCATGCTTTCAGCAGAAAGAGACTGGACCATTAAAAATCAAAATCTTACTCCATTTCAACAGTGAAGTAGAGGTTCTACAAATAGGTACCCTGCTTCTCCTAGGGTGATCAAAATAATAATTAGTTGACCTAACATTTAGGAAATGGCACTCTCTCCAATTGTACTGCAATATGACAAGTGCAGTCATAAAAAAACATTCTTTGCTCAGCATAGCTTGAATTGCCTTGTTAAATTAACTTTCTCAGCTGACTGTGCCATAGACAAAGACCTCAATCCCCAATAACAACTGAGATTATAAATCAAGGAAGAATGATAAAGAGACCAGGAATTTGGGAAGGAATAAATTAAGATAACAAGAAATATAAATTAAGCATTATTTGTGGCAAATATGACAGCTTGATAAAGTAGCAGAACTTGGTTCCTGAAAACTAATGGCTTGTTGTGCAGTCAGGAGTCACCCGGAAAGTATCAAATATTCTTTTGCTAAAATTCTGGATGTCTTTTGTGGATCACAAAGTTGCCACCAACTTCCTGCAGACTTTTTGGTTTAATTGGGAGAAGCACCTGACTTTGGTACACAGTTTGACCCAACGATATCCTCATCCAAAGGACACATGGGTCGTCATTTACAATGCCATTCAAAATCTCTATTAGAAACTTCTGTTGAAATAGAGATGTATCAACAGTAAACTATTCCTTGTGGTGAATATAGGCCAGGGCACAGAGATACAGTATGTGTAGAATATTAATCAGGCATCATCACAAAATTCCTGAGAAACCATCATTTAGTCTCTCTGGCTTTGCCAACAGCAAGCTGAACCATCACCAATCTCCTATTCCTCTCTAGATAATGTATATTTAACTCAGAAATCCACCCTCCAGTTTCCCAGCCCTTATTTTTTTGAATGTTCTTTCCCCACCCCACCCTACACCACCCCCTAAAATCAGACTTTCACCCCTGACTAAAGTAATTTCTCCACACCTCAGTTCAATGGCAGCTACAAAATAAATATCCATGGCCTTCTGGAAATAAGCTGTCATTTACTCAGAGAATAATTAAGGGAAAAAAGGAAACATCTTGAAGGAATCTTATATCACAGGAATATCATGGAAAAATATAATGCTTATTGGTTCTCTATGCGAGATAATCGAGACCTCTTTGAGAAAGTGATGCTATCTCTGTGTCATCCTAACTGAAGAAAGAAACAGACATCAGGAGTAACCTGAAAGAGTCATAGGACTTGTACGTTGAGTTGTTAACAAACAATATTGAAAATGAGAATTTAAACCAAAATGCAGATCATAGAAGTGTTAAAAACTGGAAATACTTTGAATAATTATCCTTCAGAATGATCAAAGTTCCATACGGGATAGGTTTAAGGCAAGAGTTCTTTGCCAAGCTTTGATACACAATTTCACATGCATGATGATTCACTTAAGGCGTAGAAACAAAATAATGATAGCAACTTTTTTTCCAACATTTCTGAAAAAACACAATCCTCAGCAGCTTCATGTGTTATGACATTATTTTTTTTTAAATTTAACATCTTGTGCACTTACAAGACCATAACAAGACCATAAGGTGTAGGAGCAGAATTAGGCCATTTGGCCCAACAACTCTGTTCTGCCATTCAATTATGGCTGATTCTTATTTTTTCACTCCTTAGCTCCACTCACTGACCTTCTCCTGGTAACCTTTGAGTTGTGGCCAATCAAGAACCTATCAACCTCCACCTTAAATACATTCAATGACCTGGTCTCCACAGCTGCCTGTGATAAGCAATTCCACAAAATTCACCACCCTCTGGCTAAAGAAATTTCTCCACATCTCTGTTTTAAATGGATGCCCCTCTATCCTGAGGCTGTGCCCTCTTGTCTTAGACTCCCCCACCATAGGAAACATACTTTCCACATCTACTCTGTCCAGGCCTTTCAACTTTCAAAAGGTTTCAATGAGATCCCCCCTCAAATTCCAGTGAGTACAGATCCAGAGCCATCAAACATTCCTCATATGATAAGCCTTTCAAACCTGGAATCATCCTTGTGTACCTCCTCTGAACCCTCTCCAATGCCAGCACATCTCTTCTAAGAGCCCAAAACTGCTCACAATACTCAAGGTGAGGCCTCACCGGTACCTTATAAAGCCTCAGCATCACATTCCCTGCTCTTGTATTTTAGACCTCTTGAAATGGATGCTAACATTCCATTTGCCTTCTTCACCACTGACTCAACCTGCAAGTTAACCTATAGGGTATTCTGCAAAAGGACTCCCAAGTCCCTTTGCATCTCAGATTTTTGGAATTTGTCCCTGTTTAGAAAAGAGTCTGCACATTTATTTCTTCTACCAAAGTGCATGATCATGCATTTTCCAACACTGTATTTCATTTGCCACTCTCTTGCCCATTCTCCTGATCTTCTAAGTCCTTCTGCAGCCTTCCTGTTTCCTCAACATTATCCGCCCCTCCACCAATCTTCATATCATCTGCAAACTTGGCAAGAAAGTTATCTATTCCATCGTCTATATCAATGATATAGAGCATAAAAAGAAGTGGTCCTAAGACCAACCCCTATGGAATACCAATAGTCACTGGCAGCCAACCAGAAAAGGATCATTAGCTCCTATCCATTCACTAGCTCCTACCAATCAGCCAATGCCATAACTATGCTGTTAACTTTCCTGTAATACCACAGGCTTTTAACTTGGTAAGCAGCTTCATGTGTGGCACCTTGTCAAAGGCCTTCTGAAAGTCCAAATATACAACATCCACTGCATCCCCTTTATCTATCCTACTTGTAATCTCCTCAAAGAATTCCAACAGGTTCATCAGGCAAGATTTTCCCCTAAGGAAACCAAGTTGACTTTGTCCTATCTTGTCCTATGAAACCAAGTACTCCATAACCTCAGCCTTAACATTTGACTCCAACATCTTCCCAACACAGAGGTCAAGCTAAATGCTCTATTATTTCCCTTCTGCTTCCTCCCTCATTTCTTAAAGAGTGGAGTGACAATTGTAATTTTCCAGCCCTCCGGAACTGTGCCAGAGTCCAATGATTCTTGAAGGATCATTACTAATGCATCCACAATCTCTATCCCAGCCTCTTTCAAAACCCTAGGGTGCAAGTCATTTGGTCTGGGTGACTTATGAATCTTTCAGCTTTTTGAGCACATTCTGCCTTGTAATAGTAACTGCTCTCACATTTCTTCCTTCACACCCTTCAACACCTGGCACACTGCTAGTGTCATCCACAGTGAAGACTGATGCAAAATAATTCATCTGCCATCTCCTTATCCCTGTTATTATTTCTCCAGCCTCATTTTCTAGCAGCCCTATATCCACTCTTATCTCTCTTTTATTTGTTATGTACATGAAAAAACTTTTTTTTCTATCCACCTTGATACTGTTTGCTAGCTGGCTTTCATATTTCATCTTTTCCCTTCTAATGATTTTTTTAGTTGCTCTCTGTAGGTTTTAAAAGCTTCCCAATCCTCTAGCTTCCTACTATTCTTTGTATTGTTGTGTGCCCTCTCTTTTGCTTTTAAATTAGCTTTGACTTCCCTTGTGCTGGATGTTGCTTTACCCCCTGTATAGATGGCTTTACCTGTGGTGAACTGGGCCGTATCCACTACTTTTTGTAGGATTTTCCACTTAAGGGCATTGGTCTTTCTGTACCAGGCTGTGATGCAACCAGTGTTGAGACTTGAGACCCTGAAATTGTTTCATCTTAGAAGAGCCAGAAACTTGAGTGAAAATGAAAGCTGTTTTCAGTGCATACGATTCAACGGTCACATTGTTGTATTTTTTAAAAAACTTCGACAGCATTTTACACCTTTCATTTCGTGAACAAATAATTTTGTAGAAGCTTTGAAACAATGTTCAAAGAAAGCTTGCTTGTTCAAAATCAGCATGAGTTGTTTTGTGAGTACAGGCAGAATTGAGGTGACAAATACAAGCACAGAAAGTTCATACGCAGGACAGATTATTGTAAAATAAAAGTCACTGCTCTCTCTGTCCTGGGTATGTAGTGATTTCTTGTAGCATACCAGTAGCAAATTGAGAGAGAACTGAAGGGGAAATGGACTCAGGGGGAAGTGTGTGAAGGGACAGGGAGCTGAAACAAAAGGGGAGGATTGAAGGAGACAGTTAGGATAGAAGGTACACAGAAACCATGACAGGATCAACATATAGACTGACGAAATGGATGTGGACAATATTGTGTGTGCATGTGTATGCGTGTGTGACAGAAAGAGAGAGAGAGATGTCACCAGTCCATAAATAAAATAGACACACACACACACACACACACACACACACACACACACACACACACACACACACACACACACACACACACACACTTACTTTGAGGAAAACGTTATCCCCATTCCTAAGGGATTATGCAGGATAGCGACAACAAATCTCTTTGCTTGGCCATCTTCTTTTTCACTACATTTGTTATTAGATCTCCAGAGTCATCAATTAATCAGGAAGAAACATCCAGGTGATGTCGAATCATTTGAGAGCTGACCAACACATCAGAATTTGACAAAAAGATATATTCGCTGCATGATTTTGATATGACTTACCACAGAAATTTTCGATTTTAGACATAGGATTTATTTGTTCTTAGATTGGTACTGATTTAGTGCCCTTAACGTGTAACCGGCCGTACTTAATCAACGTGCTGTACGTGACTATGGTAATCTTGCATGTGACTGGTTTGCATTTAGTTGTAACAGGGATTGTTGTTGACTGTCAGTAAATCCTCAGGGCATTAAAATTGTCCATATGGCTATGACAATTTCCATCCCTTTGTCGATTGCAATGCCACCCATGAGATTAAAATAAACCAACAAAGCAAATCAACTAACTGGATGTCCTTGTCACAGAGGCCAAAACCCTGACAGGATTAATCCCACTACAGTCCCATATTCACCAGAAGCACAGCCCAACAAGATTGTGGTTAGTTAATCGCGAAGTATCCCAGCAAGTGAGTGGCATTAGCACTTAGAAAAGGCACTCATTCAATGGATAAGATCTGCAAATGTGCTCAAAATAGACTGAGAGCTCAGCTGATGTTAAATTGCCAAAACTCTGAGAAAATGCAGAAAGTTGTGAAGACAAACAGCAGAACAATGTTTTGTCACGTTTTGCACTTAATAAAAATAAAAGAAGTCTGAAATATCTCTTCAAAGTTGGATGCAATGGGGAAAATAAATAATTTTTCTGCAGAGATATACGGTTACAAAGTGCTGTGTTATTGACTAAGAAAACTGCACTGCTCTTAAGAGCTTTATATGAGGTTAGGTTATTCTTACCCTTGGCCATTAGGCTCTATAATGAGCCAACCTATAGCCAGGGAAGTGATGACCTGGCCCTGTTAGACTGTTTGCGGTAACTTATTTTTTATTTTTTCTAATTCTCTTCTAATATTTAAATCTATTCACTTGTAATGCTACTGTGACACTGTAATTTCCTTTGGAATCAATAAAGTACCAATCTATGTATCTATTTCAGTATTGCATACCAGAAAACTGTTCCTTCCCTGAAATATGTTTTCTGAATCATTTCTCACACTCCATAAACTTGAATGGGTACTTTTGAAACTACCCTTGCAACCTAGATGGGACTTCGTATCTCCATGGCAGTCCATGTTATTTTCCTTTAGTCACAGAACACTACAGCACAGAAACAGACACTTCAGCCTATCTAGTCCATGCTAAACCATTTATCTACTTAGTCCCATCAAATTGCACCCAGACCATAGCCCTCCATACCCTTCCCACCATGTACCTATTCAAAATACTCTTAAATGTTGAAATCAAAGCTGCATCCACCACTTGGACGAGCAGCTTGTTTCACACTCTCACCACTAGCTCAGTGAAGAAGTTGCCCCTCATGTTCCCCTAAACATTTCACCTTTCACCCTTAACCCATGATCTCTAGATGTACCCTCATCCAACCTCAGTGGCAAAAGCTTGCTTGGCATCCTCACTGCTCTAAATGTGCAATAAGAAAAAAAGAAAGCCTAAATAGTGAGAACATCATCTACCTATGACCTACATCTCTCCTCACTGAAGCCTCAAAGTGCCACGGCCTCAAGTCACCACTCTAACACTGACCTACTCACACAATCGCTGCTCCGCTTAAACCTAACTTCATTTTTTTAGTCCTTTCATTAGGCATAATTAGGCATAATCCAATGTCTCCTTGGGAACTGTGGTGTGCAAAATGAGCTGACTGCCCTTCGTTCAGTTCTTTTAAACCCTCGCTCCTTGTATGTAATTTGATGTCTCCTCGGCAACTGTGGTGTGCAAAATGAAAGCATTACAGAAGGAAAACCTTGTCTAGGACTCCTTTGCCTACCACACCAGACACATGGACTTCCTAATGCATTGCTGAACTAGAGTACATAGCACAAGTAAATGATATCCTTGTGCATTTCCACCACCTACTCCTTAACCATGAACCCCTCTGATATCTGTCACTACCTGATTCTTGTTTCGACCCACACCCAGTCCTTGATCTGTCCTCTCCTCAATACACATTCACCTGCACTGAAAATGCAACACTCCTAAATTTAGATAGATGCTGCCTGGCCTGCTGTGTTCCACCAGCATTTTGTGTGTGTTGCTTGAATTTCCAGCATCTGCAGATTTCCTCGTGTTTGTGCTTCTTAAATTCCATTTCCTGCATCCTTAAACTGGGCCTCTACCTTTCATCTTCAGATCCAACTTCCCAACCTTTGGACTAAGTGTGTTTAAATGCTGTGTTTCTGTTCACATAAAGACTTCATCACAGCTTTTGTGATTATCTACAGTTATAGCTTCCAATATGAATGTTTGTCAGCACTATTCCATGAAATTGGGCCTCTCAAGCATCTTTTTTTAAATAATTTTTTATATTGAATTTTCAAATGGTTACAGAAGGAAAACAAAATTATCAACCCTTCCCCCTCCCCTTAACACCTCCCCCCTAACATATCCCTGTAGAAAGAGAAAAAAAAAGAAGAAAGAAAGAAAGAATGCTTGGATATCGGAAGATTCCCCACATGCTCCATGGAGTTCATAATAGCTTTAGTATATTTATTTATTTACTTCCCCAAATAACCAATAATTTTATCTTTGGAGCAACTATATATTTAATCCTATCTTTTGTAAATAAGGGCGCCAAATTTTCAGAAATATTTCGTATTTATCTCTTAAATGATAAGTATTTTTTTCAAATAGAATGTAGCTAAAAGCTATATCTATTTTCATTTTCTTAATGTATGTTAAAATTCTTTTTCTTTTCACTGGTCCATTAAGCCCGTTAACATTAAAACTTAAAAAATTCAGTAAATTAGTCATTATTTTTAACAGGGTTACTCCAGTCTATAGTAATACCTAACTTTTCAACTTTCGTAGTACCTTGGGGAATCTTTTTAAAATTCTCCGTGTTGCTATGTGTCTCCCCCACCCCCCCCCCCCCATTATCCAGGCAAAGAAAGAAAGATTAAAGAAAAATAGATTATAAAGAAAAAAGGTAACAAAATACCCCCCACTAATGTTGTGAATAAAGAAAAAACACAACATTACCCCCCTCCGTTGTGTGGGTCATTGCAATCGCCATGATTACACACGTGAATCCCGTAGCAATCGATCCGAAGTTCCCCCAGCTCCCCGTAACATAAAAAGTATATATATAAGAGAAGAAAAAATATCACTACTCTCGATTAATATTTCTCAAATTTTTACCTTTCTCCCCCTGTATCATATAATTAAGAATATATTTAGATATTCTTCTGTCCTTAAACATCCATCAACTCCATTCACTGTCCCTGTCTTCATCTTTAATCCATTTCACTTTTAAATCTTTGGCTGTGGTTAGCAAATATTTGGGAGTTCTTGTGCAAATTCTTCCGCATCCCGATAATCAGTAAAAGATCTTCTTTTCCCGTCATCCAAAAAAATGATCAGGGTTGCCGGGTGGCGCATATAAATTTATAACCCTTTTCCCATAAAACTTTCTTCGCTGGGTTAAATTCCTTCTTTCTCTTCAAAAGGTCATAACTTATATCAGGATAGAAAAGAACTGTTTTCCCTTCTATCATCAATGGCCCGTTTCTCTTTCTGGCACGTTGGGCAGCCGCCTTCAGGATCTTTTCTTTATCTTGATATCTTAAGCATTTTATCGATTGATCGTGGGTTTTGATCAACTTGAGGTCTTGATCTTAAGGCTCTGTGAGCCCTTTCAATTTCAATTAACTGGGTTCCTTCTTCCATTTCCAAAATTTCTGGAATCCATTTTTGAAAAAAATTTATTGGATCCTCTCCCTCTACACCTTCTTTAAGTCCAACAATCGTAATATTATTTCGTCTGTTAAAATTTTCAAGTACATCCACTTTTTCCAACAACTGTTTTCTTTCTGATGTCCAGGCAGAAATATTATTTTCCATTTTATTCACTCTATCAATGGTGTCTCCCGTTATTTCTTCCAAGTTTTTAATTTTCTTGTCCATTTTGTCCTGTCTTTTCATCATTTTATCAAACATAATCTTCATATTTTTATTATTTTTTATTAGTTTTAATGCTTTTAATTCATGAATTATTTGCACCAAAGATTTTTTTTATGTCTCCAGTATCACCTCCAACCTCTTCCTGTTGCTCTTCTTTGTTTATCTCTTTGTCTTCATATGATTCATCCAGAGAATCTGATTCCACCTCATGTTCACTTTCACTTTCAGTTCCGATCATAGCTGGGATTTGTAGTTTGGGTTGCTTGTGTTTGCGCATGCCCCTTCCTTCACGCATGCGCAATTCCTGTTGCTCCTTTTTTTTTGGAAACGGTTGATGTTGCCGCAGTTTCCTGTTCTGTATCGCTGGAGGTAAAATGCACTTGAGCCCGAGGCTCTTTCATGGCTGCCGGCCTTGATTCTTTTCCAACTTGTGTTGTCTTCAAAGTAGTAGTTTTCTTCTGCTTCTGTTTAGGAAACATATCTTAAGACAATCCTGAGTAGTTTAAAAGTAATTTTTTAAAAAGTATTTACTAACTTTTCTTCACTTAAACATTATTTTACTGGTTTTTTATGGGACAGCTGGATTTCCATGTCTCGATCCTACCTCATCATGTGATGTCCCCGTGGCCTCTCAAGCATCTGAAGATCTCAGCAGGCAAATTGCCTTTTGTCATCCCATGGCTGCATCCGCCTTTTAGAGTGCAGTAGAGGTCCTAATATTCATAAGTGGCTTCTCTGATCACAGAAACAGAGTTTGCATTTCAGATCAAAGACTATTCAAACTGGAGAAAAAGAGATACCAAGCTTAATTTTAAGTTGCAGAGAATGTAGAGGGGGGTGATGGGTAGGACACAGAAAATAGATGTGATAGGGTAACAGCCACTTTAACGGGTTAATGGGTCAGTTCGAGGGTGATTGTGTTTTTGTCTGTGTTATGTGTTGCTAATAGCAGGGCTTTGAGATATACCTGATAGGTCAGACTATACCAACAGAAAAGGCAAACTGAATCAAAATTACAGATGGACAGCTAATAGCAGAGGGTAGCCTGTTCTAATACAAATGGTGAGAACTGATAGAAAGAGAAAAAGTGAGTTACCTCAAGTTGCTGTATTTGATTTTGAGTCTAAAAGGCTGCAAAGAGTTCAGGCTGAAGATGAAGTGCAATTCCTCATATACGGTATAATTATAGTAAATTATGTTTCGCCTATGATACAGATTCTTATTTCCATATCTGGATCCTATTAGACTTTGAATATATTTATTTGTGGTGTTTTGGTCATGGACCAGGAATTCCTGTCTTTATATCACACACTTTCATGATACTACCTGAAATAAGCAGAACAGTCTCACATTTTAACCAGTGCATTCCTCAGTATGTCTTTCACTATGCACAAGAAAAGAGAGTTGACCTAGGTTGGACCTGTGGCCCAAAGCTGGTGAGTTTCAGGCCAAGGATACAACCTAATTCCTTCCACTCAGAAATTCCTGAAGTTATGGAAATATTGTATTTGTTTTGGAGATACAGTGCAACATAAGCCCTTCCGGTCTTTGACGCAACACCGCCCAGCGAGTCCTGACATCCCTGATTTAACACTAACCTAATCACAGGGACAATTTACAATGACCAATTAACCTACCTGGTATGTCCTTGGAAACAGGAGTGTTACATGAGGCAGATAGGTAAGGAACACAGTTTATAATGGGTGCTTATCAAACTATATTTCAGTGAATGCCAATAGATAGATACTTTATTGATCCCAAATGAAATTACAGTGTCACAGTAGCATTACAAGTGCAGAGATAAACAAATATTAGAAAAGAAGGAAGAAAGATTTTTTAAAAAGTTACCTCAAACAGTCTAACAGAAGGGAATCATCACTTCCCTGGCTGTAGGTGGTCTCATTATACAGACTAGTATAATTATAGAGATTAAGAATGACCTCATATTGTGATCTTTGGAGCAGCGCAGTTGTCTTAGTCTCTGACTAAAAGTGCTTCTCTGTTTAGCTGAGGTGGCTTGCAGAGGGAGAGAAACATTGTCCAGAATTGCCAAGATTTTCTATAGGGTCCTTTGTTTTACCACAGCCTCCTGTGTGTCCAGTTTGACTCCTGTAACTGAGGCAGTCTTTCGAGTCAGTTTATTGAGCCTGTTGGCATCACCTGTGTTGACGCCATTGCCCCAGCACACCACTGCATAGAAGATTGTACTGGCTACAACAGACTGGTAGAACTTGTGAAGAAGAGGCCTGCATACTCCAAAGGACCTCAGCCTCTGTGCTGGTGCTCCACTCAAGTTTGTCATTCAGGTGCGCCCCCAGGTACTTGTAGGTCCTCACCACAACCACGTCCTCACCTGCAGTAGTAACGGAGCAGTACAGGCTTAGTCTTCCTAAAGTCCATTGCCATTTATATTGTCTTCCTGATGTTGAGCTGCAGATGATTCAGCTTGCACCGTTTGACAAAGTCCTCCACCAGGGCCCTGTATTCGTCCTCCTGTCCTTCCTTCATACACCCAACTATTGCTGAGTCACCAGAGACTTTCTACAGATGACATGATTCAGTGTTGTATCTAAAGTCTGAGGTGTTCGGGGCAAACAGGAAGGGAGACAATACAGTCACTTCTGGGGTCCCATTGCTGCTTATAGCCATGTCTTAAACTTACCACAAAAAGACTCGGAAGAAAATGTAACTTAATGCAAAGAGTAGATCAACTACAGATGGAAGTGGCATTCAGAAGGCTTTAAGACAGGCATGGAAATACGCAGAAATGGAGAAATACGGATCATGCATGGGCAGAAGGAATTAGTTTAATTTGGCATTATGCTAGGCACAGACATCATAGGCTAAAGACTGCGCAGGCGCCTGATGTCAGCCAATAGAGCACGAAAGGTTTAAAAAAACCGTCATATACAGCGGGCAGCATTCAGAGCGGACAGCGGAGTGAGAGGCAGCAGAGTGATAGGGCTTTGGCTTAATGGGATTAGACAAGTAACGGGATGAGGCGAGGTAGGTCTACCTGTACTATTTGCGGATAGAAAGTAATATGTGTGTGAAGATGGTGTTCTGTGCTCGGTGTCAGATGTGGGAAGTCCTGGAGTCTCCCAGCCTCCCAGGCGGCCATATCTGCACCCGATGTGTCGAGCTGCAGCTCCTAAGGGACCAAGTTAGGGAAATGGAGATGCAGCTTGATGACCTTCGCCTGGTCAGGGAGAGCAAGGAGGTGATAGAAAGGAGTTATAGGCAGGTGGTCACACCGGGGCCACGGCAGATGGACAAGTGGGTCACAGGGAGGAGGAGGAAGGGGAAGAGTCAGGCACTAGAGAGTACCCCTGTGGCTGTACCCCTTGACAATAAGTACTCCTGTTTGAGTTCCGTTTGAGGGGGACAGCCTACCTGGGGGAAACAACAGTGGCCGTGCCTCTGGCACAGAGTCCGGCCCTGTGGCTCAGAAGGGTAGGGAAAGGAAGAGAAAGGCAGTAGTGATAAGGGACTCTATAGTTAGGGGGTCAGGCAGGCGATTCTGTGGATGCAGGATAGAAACTCAGACGGTAGTTTGCCTCCCAGGTGCCAGGGACTGGGAAGTTTCAGATTGCATCCAAGATATCCTGCAGTGGGAGCAAGAACAGCCAGGGGTCGTGGTACACATCGGTACCAATGACACAGGTAGGAAAAGGTAAGAGGTCCTGAAAAAAGACTACAGGGAGTTAGGAAGGAAGTTGAGAAGCAGGACCACAAAGTAGTAATCTTGGGATGACTGCCTGTGCCACATGACAGTGAGAATAGGAATAGACTGAGGTGGAGGATAAATGCATGTCTGAGGGATTGGAGCAGTGGGCAGGGATTCAGATTTCTGGATCACTGGGATCTCTTTTGGAGCCTGATTGAATTTTTTGAGGATGCAACTAAACACATTGATGAAGGAAGAGCAGTAGATGTAGTGTATATGGATCTCAGCAAGGCATTTGATAAGGTACCCCATGCAAAGCTTATTGAGAGAGTAAATCCAAGGGACATTGCTTTCTGGATCCAGAACTGGCTTGCGCACAGAAGGCAAACAGCGGTTGTAGATGGGTCATATTCTGCATGGAGGCCAGTCACCAATGGAGTGCCTCAGGGATCTATTCTGGGACCCTTACTCTTCATGATTTTTATAAATGACCTGGATGAGGAAGAGGAAGGATGGGTTAGTAAATTTGCTGATGACACAAAGGTTGGAGGTGTTGTGGATAGTGTGGAGGGTTGTCAGAATTTACAGCAGGACATTGATAGGATGCAAAACTGGGTTGAGAAGTTGGAGATGGAGTTCAACCCAGATAAGTGTGAGGTGGTTCATTCTGGTAGGTCAAATATGTTGGCAGAATATAGTATTAATGGTAAGACTCTTGGCAGCAAAAGGGATCAAAGGGATCTTGGGGTCCAAATCCATAGGTCGCTCAAAGCTGCTGCACAGTTTGACTCTGAAGTTAAGAAGGCGTACAGTGTATTGGCCTTAATCAATTGTGGAATTGAATTTAGGAGCCGAGAGGTAAGGTTGCAGCCACATAGGACCCTGGTCAGACCCCACTTGGAGTACTGAGCTCAGTTCTGGTCGTCTCACTACAGGAAAGATGTGGAAACTATAGAAAAGGTGCAGAGGAGATTTACAAGGATGTTGCCTGGATTGGGGAGTGAACTCGGCCTTTTTTCCTTTGAGCGACGGAGGATGAGAGGTGACCTGATGGAGGTGTATAACATGATGAGAGGCACTGATCGTGTGGATAGTCAGAGGCTTTTTCCCAGGGCTGAAATGGTTGCCACAAGAGGACACAGGTTTAAGGTGCTTGGGATTAGGTACAGAGGAGATGTCAGGGCTAAGTTTTTTACTCAGAGAGTAGTGAGTGCGTGGAATGGGCTGCCAGCAACGGTGGTGGAGGTGGATACGATAGGGTCTTTTGAGAGATTTTTGAATAGGTACATGGAGCTTAGAAACATAGAGGGCTATAGGTAAGCCTAGTAATTTCTAAAGTAGGGACATGTTTGGCACAATTTTGTGGGCCGAAGGGCATGTATTGTGCTGTAGGTTTTCTATGCTTCTATGAATTTTTGTGGATGCTGTCTGACCTGCTGAGTTCCTCTAGCATTGTCTGCGTTTTGCTTTGAATTTCCAGCAACTGCATACTTTCTCCTGTTTATTCTGGTATCTTCCCCCTTCCTTCTCAGTCCTGAAGAAAGATCTTTTCCCAAAACGTTGACTATCTATTCAGTTCCATTGATGCTGCCTGGCCTGCTGGTGTTCCTCCAGCATGTTACATGTGTTGCTTAGGATAAATTGTAATTGGCTCTGGAAGATCTGATTAAGGAGGTTCAATTTGAAAATTGAAAGAGCTGCATATTTTCTCCAGAAGAAAAAGATTGGAACATTTTTATAATCTAACCAGAACAGGAACATGAAGGCAAGAGACACCATACTTGTAACTTATCAGAGTAATTAATTTTTAGCATAAGCAGCATATACAAATGAGATTTCTTGTCATTATGTGTAAATTTAATTCTATCACCTCTGCTGGGATTGCAAATTCATGCCATTTGATACACCTTCCTGTTTAGTAGGGCAGAACAAACTGGACTGTAATTACTGAATGTGGTACATCTGCTCCTTGCAAGAAACTGCTATGCCAATTATATGTAAATAATGATGAGTGCTAGCAGCCTCAATGTTATTCTGGGAGCAAAACTTGGCTCAGTGTATCAACAAATGAAGCATGATTGACTCATGACTAGAAAATGAAACAATGCATTATCTATCCAAGAAGCTTGCTGACATATCATGTGACTCAGTCACTGTGAGAATAAAAGACAGTGTAACCTTCAAGTAATTGCAATTATATGAGACTCTATTACTTGAAATGCCGAGAATATAAAACCTAAACGCAGTGGCTCTGGTTCAGTAATATCTCACAAACATGCTTTGAAACTGTTATTCATCAAAAAGGCAAACTGCAATTTTATATTGCTCTCATGTGAAGTGTGACATCATGGAGAGGGGTCAAAGTAGTCTTAGCAATGTAAAACTCTTACAGTTATTGATCAATCCCAATCAGTAGCCCATGACAGCCACTGAAAGCTTCACCTGCTCTGCACGTGACTACAAGAAACTACAGAGGGGTGTTTACACAGCTCAGCACAACACAGAGAGCAGTCTCCTCTCCATTGACCCTGTTTATCCTTCTCACGAATGACCCAAAATAATCAAAGCATCCATCCTCCATCGACTTTCTTTCTTCTCCCCTTTTCCACTGGGCAGAAGATACAAAACCGTGAAAGCAATACCACCAGATTCAAAAACAGTTTCTGCCCCACAGTAATTAGAAGATTAAAGAGTTCCCTAGTACAATAAGAGAAGCCCTTGATCTCACAATCTTCCTAGTTATGATCTTCCACTCCATTGTTTACCTGCGCTACACTTTCACTGCAGCTGTTAAACTTTACTCTTCATTGCTTTGTTTTACCTTGTTCCACATCAAAGGACTGTGTAATGATTTGATCTGTATGAACAGTGAGAAAGTCAAAGTTTTCACTGTGTCTTGGTATACGACAATAATTTTGCATCTCATTCATATATTAATATTCCATTGACATAATGCTTACAGCTGGACTGAACTATCTAGCCTTCATGACATGATTATTCAAGAACATAAGAAATGTGATCGATGTGGATTAAAAGGGCACCAGATCGTTGCAGCTCAGAGAACACAGACAGCAATAACAAAATTCAGACCCGCCTCTAATTCACCAGCATAATTCACAACTGAGCAAAAAGGGAATCTTCAAATATCAAGACCTCAAACACAGAGCTACAGGATAGTGATGAATGCCGGATGCAGTATGTGACACCTCCAACGGGATCCCACCTCCAAGTACATCTTTCCCTTCCTCCTTCTTTCTGATTTCTGCAGGGGTCGCTCCCTACGCGACTCCCTTGTCCATTTGTCCTCCCCTCCATCCTTTCCCACCGATCTCCCTCCTGGCACTTATCCTTGTAAACGGAACAAGTGCTACACCTGCCCTTACACTTCCTCCCTCACCACCATTCAGGGCCCCAGACAGTCCTTCCAGGTGAGGCGACACTTCAGCTGTGAGCTGACTGATAGGACATACTGCGTTCGGTGCTCCCGGTGCGGCCTTCTATATATTGGTGAGACCAGACGCAGACTGGGAGACCATTTTGCTGAACACCTATGCTCTGTCCGGCAGAGAAAGCAGGATCTCCCAGTGGCTACACATTTTAATTCCACATCCCATTCCCATTCTGATATGTCAATCCATGCCCTCTACCGTCAAGATGAAGCCACGCTCAGGTTGGGGGAACAACACCTTATATTCTGTCTGGGTAGCCTCCAATCTGATGGCATAAACATTGATTTCTCTTACTTCCGTCAATGCCTCTCCTCCCCTTCTTACCCCATCCCTTATTTATTTATCTATCTACAAACTTCATATTTATTTATTTATCTATCTATTTACTTATCAGTCCTTCCCCCCCCCTTTTCTCTCTCTGTCCCTCTCACAATCACTCCTTACCTGCTCTCCATCTTCCTCTGGTGCTCCCCTCCCCCTTTCTTTCTCCCTAGGCCTCCTGTCCCATGAACTTTTCCCTTCTCCAGCTGTGTATCCTTCTTGCCAATCATCTTTCCAGCTTTTAGCTTCATCGCTCCCCCTCCTGTCTTCTACTATTGTTTTGGATCTCCCCCCTCCCACTTTCAAAGCTCTTCCTATCTCTTCTTTCAGTTAGTCCTGACGAAGGGTCTCGGCCCGAAACATCGACTGTACTTCTTCCTATAGATGCTGCCTGGCCTGCTGTGGTCCACCAGCATTTTGTGTGTGTTCCTAGGTACTTTGTAGGCTAGTACCCAAGATGGAGCAGATTAAATTTACAACCTACAGCTTCTTTCTGTCCTGTGCAGTAGCCCCTCCATACCAGACAGTGACTACCATCAGGGCTGAATAAACACTTGGAACATACAACATAGAAAAGTACAGCACAGGAACAAGTCCTTCAGTGTACAATGTCTGTGCTGAATGTAATACCAAATTCTGGCTGTATATGTTCTATATCTCATCGTTCCCTGCTTACTTATGTATCTAACAGCCTCCTAAACACCATTATTGTATGTCGCTTCCACTATTCCCTGTGACAGCCTGTGCCAGGTACCTCTGTGTAAAAAAACATAAACTACTCACCTTTCAGCTTCCCCCTCTCATCTTAAATACACATCCTTTAGTACTTGCCTTTTCTATCCTGGGTAAAAGAATCAAGACTGTCTACCTCATCTATGCCTCTCATAAACTTCTCCCCTCAGCCGCTGAGACTCCAGACCAAAAAACCTAAGTTTGTCCAGTTTCTCTTGTTATATCCCGTACTCTCTAATACACCCAGCATCCTGGTAAAACCTCTTCTGCATCTTTTCCAAAGTATCCACATCCTTTCTGTAATTGAGGCAACCAATATTAGAGAGAACATTGCATTTTTAAAAAGTAGGTTTTAAGAACATCTTTTGAGCATTGTGTGCAATTGTGACCATCCCATGGCTGCTCAAAATGGAGAAGAAGAATTTCAGATACGTCTTCATTGGATCTGTGAAAGCCCGGGAAAAGGATAGGAATTTTCCAACTCCTAAATACTCCATAAACTCTAATAGCTGAAGAGTAGAACCTACAATTCTTTGGGATTCTTCATTAGAAGCCACAGAACTTGTATGAATATGAGTCATTCTTGACTCTAGGGCACTATGACCTATAAGGAGGATTTATATAGACAAAATGATTAATACAAATATGTCCCCTAGCTCAGCAACATTTTCAGTAAGTGTATAATTACTGCAGCAATCTTTCGGGAACAGATTTGGGTTCCATTTACCTCAAATACTTTTACTGTAATAATTTGTGCTGAGGTCCACGAGGGAGGATTGGTTCAATTTCTAATTATATACTTTTAAAAATCAGCCAATCTGATTGTGTTACTTAGAGCTGATTTAAATTTAAAACAATGGCACATGCTCTTGTCTGAAGCTTGTCAGATAGGTATTCTTCATGTAAACTGTAATCACTGTTTATTAGCAACTGAAGTCAAAATTGGATTGGAAAATTCAGACTTCAAACATAAAATGGCATTCTGTGGATTTCATTGGTTGGAAATTATTTCGAAGAGGCAAAGTTTTCACATTATCATTCCAAAAGATAGCCTGCACATGCACAACATAAACACAAACTATTTTAAGACTATACATCATCCACATGTACAATCACAGGCATACTCATACACCAAATTGGGTTTTATTAAAAGACTGTAATCTACTGACCAATGCAAACATTTGAAACATGAGGTACTAAGCTGAAATAATGTCATCTAAACTGCAAGAAGCGTGGCACTAGTGATTCCACAGTTTTGACACACTTGTCAAACCGCAGTGACAAAGTGAAACAGCATCTTGCAAGTGAAACAAAGCATACAACAGGAAAGACAAGAACAAATCACACTGCCCCATCTTGACTCCTACAGATTTCAGAGGTAAGTCACAGTGGCAGACTATCCTCAATCACAAGTACTGCAAGTTTTTAGTGACTTTTTCCATGCCCGAACGAAGAAGGGGTTGACAGGAGTGTACAAGAGAAAGCCAGAGTTCAGGTAACAACCAGAAATAAGCAATAGGTATCAGCCAGGAATCAGTGCATCTCCTCGGCCTCAGATGGTTTTGGTATCAAGCCTCACTCTTGGGACTGCACGTGATCTAGGCTGACATTCCAGATGAACATACAAAAACAGAATGTTTAAGCCACCAGGTCCTTTGAGCATGTCTCACCATTCCATATGAACATAGGCAAACTACACAGGTCCTCATCCCCATTTCAGTGAAGCAACAAAGCAAGTGCTGAATTTTCAGCGGCACTGGCTTTCAGATCAGAAGTTTAACTGAAGTTCACTTCATGCAATAGATCCTGGCACAACTTGTAGATAAAGGGACAAGCCCTGGATGCAGGTAATCTTCATGCAATATGTTTAAAACAACTTATCACTATCAGAAAGTTGTATGATTAACGTTCCTAATGGACTGCCTGGTTTTCTGTCCTACAACAATGAGTACATTGCAGCAATGATTCACTGGCTTCAAAATGTTGCAGGATATCCATTAATTATGAATGGTGAAACAGCATATCAGAGTCATAGAAGACCTCATGGCCAACTTACTCAAAGTTCAATGCTCAAGGTAAATTTATTATCAAAGTACATATATACAGTATTACCATATTTTACCTTGAAATTTGTTTTCTTGAAGGCAGGGAAAAAAGAAATACAATAGAATTTGCAAAAGACCATACATAAACAAAGACTGACAAACAACCAATATGCAAAAGACAAACTGCAAATAAAGAATAATACCGAGAGCAGGAGTTGTAAGGAGTCTGTGAAAGTGAGTGTGTAGGTTTCGAATCAGTTCAGAGCAGTGGTGGTTGAAGTTACCCATTTCAGGAGCCAAACAAGATTGCCTCCGAGTTAATTATATTTGTCTGTATATGTCCCTGTTCCTCTAAGTCTTTTCTATCCATGAACCTGGTCAAGTGTCTTTGAAACATTGTAATTGTATGTACCCCATAACTTCCACTGGCAAATCAGCTCACACTCCTTTCATTTGCTATGTGAAAAATGTACTCTCAGGCCCCCTTTAAATCCGTCCTCTCTTACCTTAAATCTATTCCCTCTAGTTTTAGATTCCCCTTTCCATGTGAGAAAAAGACTGTGACCATTCATCTTATCTATGCCCCCCATGATTTTGTAATGAACCTCATTGGAGCTGCATGCAGACTTGCCACTTATTGGCACCATCTCCAAGGTTCGAACTAGCTTAAGCCCTCCAGACCCAGCATCATCCTTATGAATCTTTCCTGCATTCTTTCCAACTTAATCACACCCTTCCTATAGAATGGCAACCAAAACCTGCACACAATATTCCAAGTACAGTCTCACTAATGTCCTAAGCAGCTTTAATACGACATCCCAAATCACGTACTCATTGGACGTCCAATGTAGGGAAGCCCGCCATGTCTTCTCCACCACCTAATCTACCTGTTTTGTCACTTTCAGGGAACCATGTAATTGTACCCATAGGTTTTTCTGTTCTACAACATTCCTCAGGTCCTATCATTTACTGGGTTCCTTTTGCTCCAGTTCAACTTCTGAAAATGCATCACTTTGCACTTGTATGAGGTAAATTCCATCAGCTATTCCTTTGCCAACTTTCCCAGTTAGCTAACCTTACTTAATCTTGTTCTCTGTCCAGACACCAGCAAACTTACTAATGACCTACATTCTCACCATTGAATATGAAAAACAACAAGGGACCCAGCATCAATCTCTTCAGCACACCACCAATCACAGACCTCCAGTCTGTAATGGAACTCTCCACAACCACCCTTTGCCTCCTTTCCCCAGAGCAATCACATATCCATTCTCTCTGGATCCCATATGATCCTCAGGAATTGCACCACCAGGTTGAAGCACAGTTACTACCCCACAACCATTAGCATCTTGACCAACAGGGATAACTACATTCATTTAAGGACTCTGTTATATTTAAGGAATTGATAGCAGACTTCAGGAGAGGGAAACTAGAAGACCGAGAGCCAGTAATCATCAGAGGATCAGAGATGGAGAGGGTAGGTAACTTTAAATTCCTGGGTGCCATTATCTCGGACCCACCTGTCCTGGACGCCTCACATAAATATTATTGTATAGAAAGCATGGCAGCACTTCTACTTCCATTATCCATTCTCTCTGGATCCCATATGATCCTCAGGAATTGCACCACCAGGTTGAAGTACAGTTACTAACCCGCAACCATTTGGATCTTGACCAACAGGGGATAACTACGCTCATTTAAGGACTCTGCTATATTGTTATTTCATGCTCGATGTTTATTGCTATTTATTTATTATCTGCATTTGCACAGTTTATAGATCCTGTTTACAATTACTGCTCTCTAGATTTGCTAAGTATACCCACAGAGAAAACAAATCTCAGGGTATATGGTGACATGAAGTTTTACTTCAAACTTTGATATAAAAGGTGTTGCCTGCGTTATTTGCCATGATTGCTTTTGCTGGGCTGCACACCGACATCTATATGAAGTTGCAACATATCAACAGGAAACACAATCTTGAAACTGACAGATGTCAACTGTCAGTGCTGTGTTAAGGTGGAAAACACAGTAAGGCTGTTCTGTGAACCTTGTAAGTGAAGTTCTCACATCTCACATGACTTTCACAAACATAATTTTGATGACCAACAACAGGGTGCAATTTCCAAGCTCATGGTAAGGTTACGGGGAGAAGGCAGGGGAATGGAGTTGAGAGGGAAATGGATCAGCCATGATGAAATGGCGCTGCAGACTTAATGGGCCAAAATGGCCTAGTTCTGCTCTGATATCTTACGGTCTTCTTTGGAATAAGCACAAGAGATTCTGCAGATGTTGGAAATCTTGAGCAACACACTAAAATGTTGTAGGAACTCAGGAAGTCAGGCAGCATCTATGGAGCGGAATAAATGGTCAACGTTTTAGACCAAGACCTTTCCAGTATGAAATCCTTCCCCTCTCCCCAGCTTCTTATCCTGGCTTCTACCCCATTCCTTTCTAATCCTGATGAAAGGGCTCAGCCTGAAACATTGATTGCTTCTTCCCCTCCAGAGATACTGCCTGACTTACTGAGGACCTCCAGAATTTGTGTACGTCACTCATATTTGGTATATCCTTCAAGTAGGTAACAGCATTCCATAGATTTCTGAAAATCAATTGTTATCATAAAAAGGCAAACCAACCAACCAGCCAAAAGTGTACAATCATGCCCATGTCTTTCTTGGCAAGGAAAGAAGAACATCTTCATTGATATCTACAGGTAGAGATATGTATATTTTCAATTAAACAGCAAGATCCCCTATTAACATCAAACAGATGTTTATAAGCTCAAGCAGAAGCCTTTTGCCTAAACGGCAAGTAGACATCTTGTGATATAAAATATGCTGCACAATTCTGACAGTCTAACTGCTTTGTGCTGGTGAAAAATGCACTATATAACTGAATGATTAAGGCAGCAGTAAAGTGAAACTATATTTAACAATTTTGCTTTCATTCCACCTAAGATATCAAAAATAAGCTGTAAAGTCTGGGTGCTCCATAGTACAAAGCACACAGGCTTATTTAGCTCTTGAAGATCAATACTAGTACAAGTTATTATGGCAAATAGGCCCCATTCTTATAACATTGAAAAGGTAACTGATCATTATATATTGTAATTACTTTTTTTCACCACAGTGTGGCAGACTATTTCAGCTCAGTATATTTCAACCAATTCAGGAACCACTCATATTCTGCAATGAGAAATTAACAGAAATTAATCCAAAACAGTGACAATAGTGCCAATCAGAACCACTGATGTTCTTAAGTTAGTTATAAGAAAACTAGATTTCTTTACCTCGAACTGATTTTACGAATGAGATTTAACAGATCTATGACCACTAATTTCTAGTGACAATATACTTCCCTGACTCATCTTCATTCATTAGTTAATTTGAAAATTTTCAAAGGCTTTTCTGGAAGTTGACATTTCAATACATGTCCTTTGACAGCATTGCTAAGAGCAGATCTAAATGTTCATGCTTGAAAAAACTAATGAGAATAGAATCAGTACCGTGACAGAAGGCATTGCCAGGTTTCCCCGTAGTCTTCAGAACCATATTCAGAGCGTTTGCTTTCTTATTTTGATTAGCAAGGCTTAAAATCAAAGCTCAGTGTAACAGATTTTAAAGTTCAACATTTTCAACTAAAATAAGAGGAAGAAGTAGAGACCAACTAATGGCACTAAACTGGAAATGATGCTATTAAACTGGAAATTGCAGAAAAGACTCGGGACTGATTTACGGAGAGAGGTTGCACAAGTTAGGACTTCATTCATTGCAAGATAGGAGAATGAAGAGTCAACTTATTGTTTAAAATCATGAGGGGCATAGGAGGTCAGGCAACATCATAAGGTCAGGTCTATATCGGATCTGTTTATTTATTTTGACTGTTCATTCATTTCCACAGATGCTGCCTGACCTGCCGAGTTCCTCCAGCATTTTGTGTGTGTTCCTCAGGATTTCCAGCATCTGCATAATCTGTGTGAGTTTTTTCCCCCCAGAGTTAAGGAATCAAGAATTAGATTGCACTCTCAAGATGAGAGGGAAGAGGAACCTGAGGGACAGACAACCTGTTCACCCAGAGGGTGGTCCATACATGAAATAAGGCACAGCAGAAATGGTTGAAGCAGGCACATTAACAATATTTAAAATATATTTGAACACGTACAAGAAGGGCTGACAGGGATATGGACCAAATGCTATTTCTTTGGATGCATTCATGTGTATGGCTGAATGACAATTGATTTCGAACTTGAACTTGGGCAAATGGGACTAGATTTGATGGGCAACTGGGTAACATGGACTAGTTGAGCGGAAGGCTCTACTCCATGCTGTATGACTTTACGACTCTAACTCAGAATCTTAGACCATAAAACAGGAGCAGAATTAGGCCATTCAGCCCATCGAGTCTGGTCTGCTTATCTCCACTTTTCCACTACTTGCTTCGTTTGGTAACATCGTAAATTGTGGAGTTCTTTTGGTTATGAATTCCAGCGAATGCAACATAGAAAAATGTGATTTAGCAACAACTAGTAACTAACAATTAGCAATTAAACTAATTAAACAACTAGAATTAATCAAGTTTTTTTTTCCATTTTCTACTTGATAAAGGAAACTGCAGAAACATGGATCTGTCTGTCATCCAAAACGACCTTGGCACCTCCCCAACTCTTGCTCTGCTGCATTGATTACTGTATTGGTACTGTTTCATGCCCTCATGCAGAGTTCTCAATTTTATCAACTTTGCTATTAATTTCCACACTGCCCATAAATCCACTTGGCTCAGTTCCAACATTTCTTTCCCATTTATTGATCTCCCTGTCAACATCTCAGGAGACAGACTATCAACAGATGTTCACTACAAACCCATCGACTCCTGTAGCTACCTTGCCTTCATCTCCTCCCACCTTGTAACTAGCAAGGACGCCTTCCTATTCCTCACTTCCTCTGTATCTGTTCTTGAGATGAGGCCTTCCACTCTGAGACATCAAAAATTTCAACAAACAGGCCATCACCTGCATCTCCTCGGTTTCTTTCACTTCTACCCCTACCCCATCTCCCAAACCTCCAGGGAGAACCTTTGGTCCTCATCAACCTAGTGATCCGACATATGATTGCACTGTTTCCTCGCCCTTTATCCCATGGTCCACTTTCCTCTCCTTTCAGACTCCATGATCCTCAGTCATTTGTCACTTACATCTACTGCCTTCCAGCTCCTGATGCCGTTTGCATGCTCGCTTCTGCACCATCTGCCTATCTAATCACCCTGCTTCTACCCCTTCCCTCTCCTTATACTGGCTCTCTCCCCTTTATCTTCCAGTCCAGATGAAAAAGTTGATTGTACATTTTTCTTCATAGATACGGCTTGACTTGTGGAATTCTTCCAGCTTTTTGTGTGTTGTTCCAGATTCCAGAATCTAGTCTCTTACTATCCCTCTTGCAAAAAAAAATCTTACCTGTCTTAGTTTCACATTGCTCCAACTGCCCACACTCAGGTGAATTCAAAAACACCGTTAAGTAATCTTTGCTTTCTTTTCAGTTTTGGTGCAGGCAATGATCTACTAAATAAATTTCTACATTATGAAGAGACTATGCATATATAAATACAATGCAAATACACTCTAATGATTGGACTGATTTCTGAATTACTCTTTGAATAATTTTTATGGATAGTGAATTACACTCAGCAACACAGGCAATGTTCTGAATAGCACCATGGACTAAATTAGCAGAGAAACAGGAGGCCAGTGGATTTTAAATACATATATAAGCCCATGTCATTATTTGTGCCCCCCCCCCCTCCACCCCATCTCCCTACTTTGTGCCTGTTCCTAGAAGGAGGAGGAACAAAAGTCTAAAAGGGACAATAAAGGACATATCCTCTGGAGGATTAAAGCAATTTAGCAATGAGAGAGAGAGAGGTTTCACTGATCTATTATGCTGTGTGAACCTGAGAGCACTGGGTCAAATTACATAATCAAATTTCAACAATTTGTTTCTACATTAGCTCTTGACACCTCATATAACATGAATAAGCTTTCAATTCTGACACACAAAGCGTCTGATACTGATAGACTCTTGAAAATTTGGGCTTATTATATACCAAAATGGTGTTCTTTTTTAAAAATATTTTGTCTGTCATAGATATCCCAGTATATTGTTGCCAATCAGTTTTTCATTTGGCTTTCAGCGAAGACAACAGTCTTCAATCCTTCATTCACAAATAAAAATGAGATGGATCAGGAATTGCTCTCATCAACAGCTGTTCAAAATTGGACCAAAAAATAATGTGACTAACCCGATAATAGTTTACAGTGCTTTTTGTTAGTTCAAAAGCAGGCATCTAATCCTCAGGTTGTGTTCCAATCTGCAGTATGTTACATTAATGATTCCATTCGGATCTTCCCTTGTGCCCACTTCAAATAACTTCTACTTTTTATAATCCGCTTCTGCACATAACTATTAATATATCTCAATGAAACATGCTGCAGATAAACATTTAAAGCTGATCAGAAAATCCTCCATACTAAAATGAGTGGTTCCATTGAAAAGGGTGCGATGACTTCTCATGACTTTATCCATTATGATAACCAGCACCATGAAACTTGAACTGAAGGCAAATGGGTGGGATGTTTGGTTGGTGGGGGTGGACAGTGTAGCAATGGAGTGACAATGAAGGAATGGAGATATGAATAGCAGGAGGGCCAACAGTGAATTTCAAAGTGATTAATTTTGAGGATACACCTTCCCAAAGCAAAGCTAGAAATTTTGCAATTCCATGCTACAATTCTGTGCTATTTTAGGATATATTGTCAATCTACCATTCGAATCAGCTATGAGTGACTTCTCCCCTTCTTTTCTAGTCCTTTTTGGCCGGAAACATTGGCTGTTTATTCATTTCCATAGATGCTGCCTGACCTACTGAGTTCCTTCAGCATTTCATGTGTGTTGCTTTGGATTTCAAGCATCTGCAGGTTTTCTCATGTTTATGATTAATTTTTGATTAATCTTAAGTAAATGAAAGTAGAGTCGCAACATTTACCTACATGGCAATTGCAGCAAGAATTGTTCCCTCAAATTTGAAATTAATCCCAGTAGTTTAATTTGTTTTCTTTGCTAAAACTTTTACCTCACCAACTATCTATAATTATACACTGTGAGGAGAGCATACAAGTCACATCACATGGACATTATATGTCCAAAGTGATACTTAATTGTACAAAGTGAAATTAGAACAGATCAACAAAAACCATCTAAAACAAAATCAAAAATCCTACAGATGCTGGAAAAATAACCAAAATCTTGAAAACAGCAGGTCAGGCTGTATCACTGAAAACAGAAATATTGTTAATTCATCAGCTCAAAGACCTGTTTCCTGAGGTAAAACTCAAGTCAGCTTCACATTGCCAAGAATTTACAGAAGTGGGGGGGGGGGGGGGGGGAAGGATATATGGAAAAAATTATTTGTGATGGGAGAGGACAAGGATGTCATGGAGATATATTGCAAAGGTCATCTCTCCTCATCTTCCTGCTGCCTTAACAGTGATAGAGTTCTTCTTGTCCTTATCTAATGCCTCACAAGCTTTTGGATCCAACACATCATGGCAGTTGATTTCCAAGTGGTGGTGTTCCCAGGTATCTGCTGTTCTCGCCCTTCTAGATGGTAGTGGTTGAGGGTCTGGGAGGTGCTGCCTTAGGAACTTTGGTGTGTTGCAGTGCATCTTGTAGATAGTACACACTGCTGTAACTGTTCTTCGATGGTGGAGGGATTGGATGCTTGTGGAAGAGGCACCAATCAAGTGAGCTGCCTTGTATTGGATGGTGTCAAGCTTCTTGAGTGCTGATGGAGCTGCACTCATCCAGGCGGGTGGTGAGTGGTCTGAGCCTTGTAGATGGTGGACAGGCTTTGGGGAGTCAAGAGGTGAGTTACACGCTGCAGGATTCCTAGCCTTGGATCTGCTCTGGTAGCCACCGTGTTTATGTGACTAGACCAGTTCAGTTTCCTGTCAATGGTAACCCCCAGGATGCTGATTCCGTCTGGGTAGCCTCCAAACTGAAAGCTTGAAATCAATTTATTCCTCTGGGGGGGAAACCCCTCTGCCCTCCCCTCTTCTTCTCTTACCCAATCTGGCCTCTCATCTCTTCTCACCTGCCTATCGCCTCCCCCTGGGTGCCTCCTCCTTCCACTTTCTCCAATGGTCTACTCTCCTCTCAGATTCCTCCTCTCCAGCCCTCTATCTTTCCTACCCATACTCCTGACTATAACATCCCGCCCTCCTTTGCCCAACAAGAGAACTGTATTCCTCCAAATATAGCTCAACTTTAGTCAGCTCCCTACCAACAGGTGGCTTTGCCGCATTACTGACAAAAGCTTTTGGGTTCTCTGTCTATGATTGGCTTTTAATTTCACTTGTTTGTTTGATAATAGTTTGTGAATTGCCTTAAAGGATCTTAGTTACATCAGCCTCACTTTATAAATGGAAGTTGTTTGCAGTTAGTACACTATTTATCTATTTTTACACGTCCTGCTGAACTGTAGGTCTTTGAAAAAAAGCAATTTAGGAACAAAAGCAATTGTGTGAAAGTATAGCTTTTCATTAGACTACAATAGTGTTCTGAGGTTATTTCAAACTGTTCAATAAATTTAACCGTTAATTGTTCATTAATGAGTAACAGCACATAATATCCTTTGTCAAATTGTCCAATCTCACATCATGCTGTAACAAAAATAGAAAATCTGAAAAGGATGCCCCACCAGCAGCAATCAGAGATACACCAATGCAGGTGAAAGCAACATTTTCCAGGAGGAATGAGATTGGGAGCTACGTTACAATACTGTATTCATTTTTGAACATATTCCAGTGGCAACTCAGTGGGTCAAGCAGCATCGCTGGAGGGAAAGGGACAGATGATTGTTTCAGGTTGAGACCCTCCTTCTGAACTCCAGTGAGTGCAGGCCCAGAGCCAGCAAATGCTCCTCACGTTATCTCTTTCATCCCCAGTATTGTTCTTGTAAACTTTTTCTGAACCTTCCCCAATACTAACACATCTTTCCAATGATATGGGGCACTAATCTGCTCGCAATACTCTAAATGTGGGCTCAAAAATGCAGATGGAATTTAATGCAGACAAGTGCAAAGTGTTGCACTTCAGTAGGACCAACCAGGATAGTTCTTACATAGTAAACAGAAGGGCACTGAGAAGTGTGGTAGAACAAAGGGATCTGGGAATACAGGGCCATAATTCATTGAAAGTGTGGTCACAGGTAATGAGAAAAGCTTCTGGCACATTAGCCTTCATAAATCAGAGTACGGAGTACAGAAGATGGGATGTTGTGTTGAGGTTGTATAAGACATTGGTGAAGCCTAATTTGGTGTACTGTGTGCAGTTTTGATCACCTACCTACAGAAAGGATGTAAATGAGGTTGGAAGAGTACAGAAAAAATTACAAGGACGTTTCTGCATCTAGAGGACCTGAGTCATAAGGAAAGATTGAATAGGTTAAGACTGTATTCTTCAGAATGCAGAAGATTGAGAGGAGATTTGTTTGAGGTACACCAAATTATGAGGGGTAAGGATAGATGAAATTCAAGCAGGCTTTTTCCACTCAGGTTTTGTGGGGCTACAAACAGAGGTCATTGCTGTGGGATGAATGATGAGAAGTTTAAGTGGAACATGAAGGGAAACTTCTTCAGTCAAAACGTCATGAGAGTGTGGAATGAGCTGTCAACATAGTGGTCTGTGCAAGCTCGATCTCAACATTTACAATAAGTTTGGATGGGTACGTGAATAGCAGAGATATGGAGGACTATGGTCTTGATGCAGGTCATTGGGAATATGCAGCTTAATTGTTGCTTGGCATGGACTAGATGGTCCAAGGGGCCTGTTTCTGTACTGTGCTTCTCTGTGACTCTATGATCTGTGCTTTAGAAAGCCTCAGCATTATATCTTCATTTTGTATTCACATGCACTAGAAATGAATGTTCACATTGGATTTGCAGTCCTACAGCCAACTCAATCTGCAAGTTAACTTTTAGAGAACCTGCACTAGTCTCTTTGCACCTCCCAGTTTTGGATTTGCTCCTCATTTTGAAAATAGTCTACACCTTCATTCTTTCTACCAAATTGCATAACCATACACTATCCCATGCTGTATTGCATCTGCCAGTTATTTGCCCATTCTCCAAACCTGTTGAAGCCCTCCTGCAGACTCCAACAAACTACCTATCTCCTCATCTACCTTTGTATCATTTGAAAACTTGCCACAAAATCAACAATTCAATAATCCAGATCATTAACATATCATGTGATAAGTAGTGGATCCAATACACACTCCCGCACAATACCACTGGTCACAAGCAGCCAAACAGAAAAGGTTCCATTTATTCCCACTCTTTGCCTTCTGTTAATTAGTCATTCTTCTATCTATGCTAGTACCTCTCCTCTGATATCATGGATATCTATCTTGCTCAGCAACCTCGCAACCTTGTCAATGTCCCGAAACAGATGCCCTTTTCCAAGCTCCAGAGCAGGAAGGGGCTACTGTGTACATGGAGGAGTAGGTTTGAGGGTGTGCTTCAAGCCTCCTGGACAACTGAAATAGCTTCATTAACTCCTCGCAATCCCTGGTCCATGACAGCTACAGAGAATCTGAAGCCTATGTATCAGAGCATAGAGAAGCCACGCATAGACAGCAAAAAATTGCACTGTGGCAAACTACCAGCCTAATTCCCCTCTCAACTACCTCCTTCCCCAACTATAGAAAAATCTGTTGTTCTCAAATTGAATTAATCAATCACCTTAAGAATCCACAAGACTTGAGTGGAAACAAGTCATACATGATTCCAAGGGACTGTCTCAGAAGATCTGGTACAGCCCTGTTCATTTGATCTAAACTGAGAAAATAAGTTTAGCTAATATTCTACCTTACATTTATGTTCTTAATTAACAAGCTGCTTACAGTTTACAAACAATTAAATTACTTATAACTTTAACTACTTACTTACAAAACATATCTAAATACCAGGGCATTTAAAAATAGTCTTGCAGTGAACTCTATGGATGTCAAGCCAATAGCCTGGGTTCAACTCTTGCTCCACTCTCCTTATGTGACAGTCACATATTCAAAGCTACTGGGTAGTTTTGTGCCACCATGGGGCTAATGTGCATAGTGGAGGATGGGGATTGATCAGTATGAGCAGTGGGTAAGACTGATATAAAGCCATCCCGTCGTCTTTCCCTTTTTGTTTTGGTTTTCTATTTAAATTATGTCCAGGTTCCTGGAGAGCATTCTGACTCGTTGCATAAAGCCCAATATGCAGGCTCCCATACAGAAGATCATAAGTTCAACAAGTTCCATCACAGGCATTATCCTACCCACTAGCAAAGACGTCTTCGAGAGGTAGTGCCACAAGAAAGCAGTATGCATCACTAAAGACCCTCATCACCCGGGACATACCCTCTTTTCATTACTACTTTTGGAGAGGAGGTCACACAGGTCAGTGTTAACAAACTTGATTCTGATTCTGACCTCGACATGTTCACTCTGTTACTCTCTCATATGTGTTGCTTCATCTGCTGAGTGTTTCCAGTATTTTCTAATTTCTCTTTAAATTACTATTTCTAAATTTTTCAATACTACTTATATACTGACTGGTCTACTTTTGGCAAATTTCTCCCATCCCCTTTTTACAAAGAGTGAACAAACACCTGTAATCATCCTGTCATCAGCTCATCATAGGAGAATTGGAAGATCACAGCAACAGCCTGCAGATCTTTCATTCTTTTCCATCCTATCAGTAATCTAGGATTCTTTAAACTTGCAAAGGACAACTTTTCAATTTTGAGAACTTCCAATTATTAAGAACCTTCTCCACCTTAATATCAAGTTGCATTTCTGCTTTCACATTTACTGCAACATTAGCATCCCACTCATCTCAGACACACCACTGACTCTGCAGGGAAATCTTGCTGGCCACTAATTGGGTTCATCCCATCTTTCACTTTATTAAAATGTTCAAGAGGAATCTGATATAACTTCTTGGCATAGTATCTATTTCAAAATCTACAAAACAAAAAATTATTATCCACATTCTTTATCAAAATGCAAAATAATTAAAGAATTGCATTGCTCAGTTAATATTCTGTTAGCATTCTCTTCTGTGCGGTCATTACAGCAGCTTCCCCCCAGCTTCTGACAAAACTGGATTAAATTTAAGTTTTGCTTGTGGTTTGCCAACTGCCATTCTTAATTCATTCTGAAACATGCATAAATTGAAACAGTACTTACATAATGTTACTGCAGAGAAATATTTTATTTTCAGTAGAGAGATAATAAAACATTAGAGCAGCACTAGCACTGAATTATATTCTGTGAAGTGCCAGAATTTAGATGAAATGGAAGTTCTATCTGAACATTTAAGTTGCTATTACAGTCATTATCCCAATACTTTTTCCAGCAGTTGTCCCTCTGCCAAAAAACACACTAAGTGGCCATTTAAAATAAAAATCAAACTTAAAAGTGCTCTAACTATTTTGCAGGTCATCTAACATTCCTGTTTTTATTTCAGATTTCAAACATCTGCAGGATCTTTGGTTTTCACTTGAATGGCCATTCATTTTGTAATTGTTGAATTCTTTATTATCTACAAAACAGATGCTTCATTTTCTTCAATTCCATCGTTTACTATTTCTGAAACATTTTCAGCGTTTCAGTGCGAAAGCATGAAGCTATCTTCCCTAAGCTTCAGTATGCTTAAATAGCAACAGAAAATAAATATAGCCATTTGAAAGGAAGACACTCATATGTACTCACTCCAAGCATCACTGTATTTTATTCTGGAAAGGAGATTCAGATCTCCCAAGAATCTCAATGCTACATAGAGTAATTGAATGCTCAAAAACACTCCATAATTCAAAAAGAAAGTGCTAATTTCTACCAGTGACTCATGCAGAATATGATAATCGCCTGGCAACAAAGACAGCTGCCAAGCAACACAGCAATAGCTTCAAGTGAATAATTTGCTGCCTCTGGAAAAACGTAATTTAAAGCCTTGTGTGACTCCTATCACAGTGATTATATTTTTGCAAATGATCAGCTCACTACATTGGACTAACAGAACTGCAGGATAAAATTAACTATCCTTTTATAATCTGGCCTCTTACCATCTATCACATCTTCAGTTTTACAACTTCCTGGATGTCTCCTTCCTGTCACTCAGGTGTCTACCAGAGTCTTTGCCCAATAAGTGATGGTTGTGCCTTCAACCATTTAGTATTTCATCTTGTAAGCCTTTTCTTTGAACACTTTGTGTTTCCCCATACCTGTCTTGTCACTGACAGTGCTTCTTTAGATTTTCTGATAAACCATTTAATCACCAGTCCTATTTCTCACCCAACAACTATCTCTTTTTGCTGCCAGTATTTTCCAGATGAGCCACCATGAGGTATTGAAAGGATAAAATGGAGAAACATTGTTGGAACAAAGGTGCACCCTACACCCACAAGGAGCTCCTCCATGACACTCCTGGTCAGGGCACAAAACCACAAGATAACCAACAATAGACATAAAAAGTCCATGTTCCAGAATAAATAAAAAGAGTATTGTGTGTAGTTAGCTTCAAAGGTAATGGCGAATCTCACATTTGATTGTTATGCTAGAAATCCAGGTAAACATATTATTTAGATGTTGGTTACATAAGCAATACCTTCAAAAGAAACTAATCCATTTTGCGATTTCCATGAAGCCAAAATATTCATCTCCATGATAACTGTTTTCAATAAATATTCTTTACTGATAGAATTTAATAATGACAAAAGCTCTCATTATTGAGCTGCCAATTGCATGCATGTACAGTAAGTATTAAGGCCCACTAAATTCTCTCCTGTTACAGATTAGGCTTTGCACCATAAGACTTTAATGACACGAAATAATTGTACAGACTGCATTACTATGAGTAACACAGCCCCACTTTATTCTGATAGATATTAACCTCTTTAATACAAATGATGATTGTTCTATAAATATTTGTTAAGTACTAATGTGGCTCTTCATCAGTCAATGCATTCCAAGCCTCACTTCAGAATGTAAGCACATAATCAAAGCTGATATTTCTATGTGTTATTGACAGAAGTTCATTTTTGGAGATTCTTTCAATTAACCTGTCACAAAACAATTAAGTTCAAATTCAAGTTTAATTAAATCAATGAGAAAGATTGGTGAATGCTGATTTTTTTAAAAGTTGTTTGTTCATAGTAAAGGCAATGCTAACATGCATTGTTCACTCTTAAATGCCCTTGAACTATGAAAGCTAAAGTCAATCATACAAGTTGGTCTGCAGTCACATGTGGGCCAAAAAGATAAGAATAGTACATTGTCTTTACTGAATGTCACTAGTATAAAAGAAAGATTTTTGTGACAGTTGTGAAGTTTCAAGGTTATAATTAACAAACTATTTTGTTTTTAAAAATCTGGTTTTAGTTAATTACTTGAATTTAACTTCCCCAGCTGCCTTGATAGGATTCAATTTATGTCTAGGTCAACAGTACAGAACTCTGTAGCCTTAATGACTGGCTGCTGGTTCTGTATTACTCGATTTCAATGTTTTCTAAAATCGAACTGAGTGGTTTGTACAATACAGGTTCCTCTCCAAGTTACAATGGGGTTCTGTTCCCATGAGCAGTATGCAAAAGGCAGAACTTGGCATGTCAGGCAGCACATATGGAGGGAAATGAGCAATGTTTCGGGTCTCAAATGTACCTGCAAGTTGAAAACATGGTTACAAACCGGCTGGAATATTTGGAGTACTTGGAGTATTGTGTTCCGTTCTAATTATCTCATTATAGGAAGAAAATGGAAAACTTAGGGAGGACATGGAGATGATTTAGCAGGATGCTGCCTGGCTTTGACAATATACCTTATTGAGCAAGCCAGGGCTTTTATCTTTGGAGTGAAGGGGTATGAGAATTGACTTAGTAAAGTTGTATAAGATGATAAGGTGATGTATTGGTAGAGTGGACAGAAGTAAACTTTTTTGCAAGATGGAAATGACTAATATGAGAGGGCATAATTTTAGCATGATTGGAGCAAAGCACAGGGGGAATGTCGGAGGTAGATTCTTTTGCACAGAGAGTGTTGGGTGCTTGGTACATGCTGACAGAACTGGTGGTTGAGACAGATTTATTTGGAACATTTAAGAGACTCTTAGTTGAACACATGGATGAAAGAAAAATGAAGGGCTATGTGGGAGGGATGACCTGATTGATCTTGGAATTGGTTACAATATCATGGGCCACTGGGCCTGTACTGTGCTGACTGTGCTATGTTCCATGCTCTTTTAAACTGAATTCCCTGGTAGCAAAAGATGTCTGCAACCCTTCAGCTGCTGGCAAATTCATCCTTCCAGTTCCGCTAATACTTGTCTGTTTGTCAGACTTACATTTATAACCTGAGGCAGACCAGTGTTGGAAAGGGCTCCACTTCATTTGTTGGTATAGGTTTTGTCCTGCTACCTCATTCCTTCATCTCCACATCAGCCCACCAATGAAAAAATTAAAACAGTAGAACAGTTCACTCGTGACTGTCTGCTTCTAAAACTGGCTCAGACAAACAGATACAAAAATCTGCAGATAGCGGTGCCAACCAATGTTAAAGTGAAAGTCAGATTTATTAGTATGTAATATGTTACCATATGCTACATTGAGATTCATTTTTGCTGGCATTTACAGGAAAATAGAGAAATGCAATAGAAGTTAAGAGAAACTCTACATAAACACTGAGTGACAAATAACCAATGTGCATTGGAAAACTAATTGTGCAGATAAATAACATTGAGAACATGAGTTGTAAAGAATATTTGAAAGTGAGTGTGTAGGTTCTAGAATAAGTTCAGAGTTATGAGGAGTGTACTTATGAATGTCCAATTCATGCCAGTCCACAGTATTCCTAGTCCTATAGATGAGACACTGTTGTATTTGAGAAAAATGAAAAGCAGTATTTACAGAGGAGCAGCTATCAAAACTGCAAAGGCTAAAAATATGTTAATGTACCTTATTATTTTACTAACAAAATAGCATTAATCTTAACAATCCTTTAATCCCCCAAGGTTTTGAATGTTGACTGAAAGATTGACTAATAAACTAATCAGTAAACTATCTATAAGGAATAATTAAAATAAGATGAAATAGCTGTTTTTTGAAGAAAACACAATTACAAAATTTGTATCTCAACTTTAAGTTCCTCACACAAGTCAATGTCACAACTTTAAAGGGCGCCACAACATTTTTAACAGAAGATAAAAAATATTTTGCTGTATTTGTCATTTGTCATTAAAAAAGTATAATTTTACAAACTCCGATCTTTATTGCCACGGCAGTAACATCATCAGACATGGAAGCTTGGTTTCCACGATTTTATCCAGATCACTCACTCAGGTGTCACCCACATTATTCAAACTTAACAGACAATTGCAGTGCCTCAGGTAGATAGCACCCGTCATTAAAGACCCTCACCAACCAGAACGTGCATGCTCTCTTCTCATTACTACCACCAGTGAGGAGGTATAGGAATGTGAAGACCCATACTCACTACCTCAGGAATAACTTCTTCCCCTTCATCAGATTTCTGAATGGTACGTAAACCCATGAACACTACGTCACTACTACTCTTTTGTGCTATTCATCGATCTATCTATTTATTTATTTATTATGGTAACTTAGAGTAATTATTTATGTCTTGCGCTGGATTGCTGCCATAGAACAACATATTTCATGACATGTCAGTGATAATAATCCTGATTCTCAGCATTCCTTGAACGCAGGAAGCTGGCACATGGTATTAAGCGGAAGAAACACTGCACTCCTTACTTGGAGGTTGAAGGACAGATGGAGGAGAAGTGCAGCAGGTAGCAAGAAAAATGCAAAAAGGATTGGATTGTTGCTCAGAGAAAATTATTAAATTCAAAGGAACAGTTTAAAAGGTCAAGAACTCTGAAAACTTATAATGGCCAAATAAGCATTTCATAACTTTAGCATCTCATTTGCCTCTAAGATCTACTGCCTTTCTCCCACCTTCACAGTTGTCGTCTGTTCATTATGCACCATGTCATATGACGTAGGCAATCAAGGGCTTTCCATGACCTTGATTGTCCTTGGTAAATTCTTCTACAGAAGTGGCTTGCCATTGCCTTCTTTTGGGCAGTGTCTTTGGAAGACGGGTGACTCCAGCCATTACCAATACTCTTCAGAGATTGTGTGCCTGGTGTCAGTGGTCGCATAACCAGGACCATCATCAGAACAGCTTTATTGAACTTCAACACTGAGCAGTGCAGTAGAAGATGGATTGTTTTCCTTTCTTCCAGTGTCCAAGATCTTGAGGTCATCGAAGACTCTGCTGTCCATATCCTGACTCACTAGCGTCCTGTTCTCTCATCACCCTTGAAACTGGTGATACATGTTTACTCCCAGTCTGGCAGTATTTCAGATTTGAAGTGCCCTGAGCTTTGACAATGCCTGTTTTCAAGATTTCAAGATACCCTATGGAAGGGCAGTAGATTACTCTGACAGAAGGGGTCTTTGATTATGCCGGCTGCTCTACTGAGGCAGAAAGAAATGTAGTTAGAGACCAAGAAGAGAGGCTGGTATTCATAATGGACTGAGTGAGTCCACAGCTCTCTGCAATTTCTTTCAGCTTTGGCCAGCGCAGTTGCCATACCAAGCTGAGATGCACTCTTATAAAATGCTTTCTGCGGTGCGTTGTTTAAAACTGATGAGAGGTAATGAAGACATGCTAAACTTCCGTAGCCTTCTGACAAAGTAGAGGCATTGCTAAGCTTTCTTAGCCATTGCATCCATGTGGTTGGACCACGACAAACTATTGATAATGTTTACATGCAGGAACATGAAGCTCTCAGGCATCTCCACTTGTTTTGATGACACTGAGAGAAAGGTTGTGCCCTGACACCATATCACTAGGCTCTCCATACCCTTCCAGGCAAAAGGTTATAAGCAAGGTTAAGTATCCATTGGGTAGGGGATACAATCTTGAAATGGCAAGTGAAATAGTGAAATCAAAAACCCAAGAAAATCACTTTTCCACCTCAAAAATTCAAACGCCTTAACCTTTTGTAATAGAGACAGATACATTAGGGGCAGTTAAAAAACTCTTAGATAGGCACAAGGACGATAGGAAAACGGTGGGCTATGTAGGAAGGAAGCATTAGATTGATTTTAGTGTAGGTTAAAAGTTTGGCACAACATGGTGGCTGAAGGGCCTATATTTGATGTTTTCAGAGCCAACAGCTTTTTATATACTGTATTAGCTCATCTTGGCAGCTGTCACAACTCATATATCTACGTCACATTACACATGCATATAGAACATGGTACAGCACAGTCCAGGCACCTACACAAAGATCAATTTAACACTTCTCTTCAATCAAAAGCTTGTCCCTCATATCTCCAACACATCTCGCCAACAGATTAACCAAATACTTTACAACACTTGTAATGAAGGCCCTCAATGAGAAGTTCCACTTTAACATTATCAGCCATAGTGGGATGTTGCAAATATGTTTTAGTGATTTTCACATGACTCTTAGTACAGTATCTGGTAAACTATGAATCATGTTTCTTTGCAAACTCAACACTTTACAGATGACGTCAGCATGAAATCATTCGTGACTCTGGATAAAATTGGCATTAGCACCAATAAAGCACTATGCTAACATGAATTTCTATGCTTGATGTCTTACCTAAATCACAATGTAAATAATGTGAGTTGGTAAGTCAAAATTCTTAATGTACAAGTTCTTGCAAATGCGAGTTTTGCTGCTAGTCACGTTAGCAAAATCTGGGCATTTAAGAATGATGTTCTAACAATTTCATAATAGAACAGTTTTACTCAAATCTTGAGTTTTACAGATGCTCGGCTTTTGTTTGGAAATGCTTAAAATTCAGGCTCCAAAACAAATCAAAGATAGGAAATGAAGCTGACAAGTCTCTGTCCTGCAAGGGAAAACCATTGGAGTCTATCGGAACTTGAAAACCCACCTCATATAGGCATTTACTTGGTAGTATTCCAGGTGAAAACTGATCTGCAGGAGTGGAATATGAGGTGGATGCAAGAACACAGAACAATTCTAATAACTCTAAGGATCCCTCAAACTGTGACCAGACTTTTACTGAAAACATTGCTCTTGGTACTGTAGTTACAAATTTTACTAGGATTGGATTGTGGTATTCCTCTAGTAATAGTAATGTTGCTAATTGAAATGTTGCTTATTTACTCACTTACTTCAAATATCATTCCATTTATTTGCACTCTTTGTCAATCAAACATATAACAGTGGCATTTTAGGCAGAGAATCAATTGTGTCTAATTGTGTTGCAGACTGTTGAACTTAGTTTGGAAGTACTGATAAATCAATACAATTTTCAGAATCCAACATATGCCAAATGTTCAGTGGAATTTTTAGTGGCTGGAATGCATTTCTTTAGATACAATTGGTGCACAGCATCTTTATTGCTCATCAGTCATTACAATTTGATGGGCACTATCTAAATAGAAATTTGTTCAATGCCAATGGCACCAACACATTGTTATTCTGTTAAGACTGAATTCATTACTATACTTTAAATTGCTTCACTTGCCATCCAGTTGTAACTCCATGTTATGGATTCTATTGTGTTATTGCTGTCAATACAGCCAGATAACGTTTTATTCAGTTATAGCATCAATGCTTAAACACTTGATGAACATAAAGCTGACATTATGCAATGATATATTTTTCTGAGTTCATGTGAAAAATGAAGGAACTAAATTTTGTTTGCAATCAGCCACAAACCTTACAAAATGTACCGCTAATCTCCCTCAAAGAGAATATTGAAGGAAGTGCCACAATGATATCTTACAAAACCCTGTCCTGTGACAGTGAAATCTGTTACAGGTAACCCCTGTATTATAGTATAGGAAGGGGTGGGAGGGTATTACATTCCTCAAAAATAGTCTATTTTTCCATGACTTTCTGTAAATGAAGCAATGTCATCATGAGTCAAGGAATTTGAGTTGAAAAGAAAACATTTTGCGTTTATTTATTTACTTTCTTTTCCCACATAAATTTTGTGAGAGCAAATTTTTATTCCGCATCTCAAATTCCTAGGTTGTGATTTTCATAACCTAAATGGCCATAACACGTGGGTCACTTGTATTCTGAGATCGATTAAGCAATAATAGCTCTAAAAGTCTTAGATTGAAATTTAAGAAGTCCTTCTTGAGAAAATTTGAAGTCTGGTGTAAATAGTGTTTTGTAGATAGAGATATTCTTACCTGCTCCATATTAGCTGAAATTGGAGTATTGGAGTATAAAAATATTATGGAGTATAAAACTTGTATCGTTTGCTGTGTAACTACTAGTCAGTCTGCTATGCATGTACCCAATTTAGTAGAATGAAGTCTTGGGAATGTAGAAGACAATAGTATGTTAATGAGAGGTAGCTAAAGAAATGTTATCTGCTATGCATGTACCCAAGATGAAATGCTAGGAATATAGAAGACAATGGTGTGTTAATATATGTTAATGAAAGGTAGCTAAGAGATGTAGTCAGCTTTGAAGTTTGCTATTTGCTATGCATGTATCCAATTGAATGTAGAAGACAATGGTGTGGTAATGAGATGTAGCAAAGAGATGTTTTGCATTGAACTCCTTTGCTGTGTAACCAAAACTATGTAGTCAGCCTTGATGTAGATTATGTAGTTTGAACTTGCTGTTTGCTATGCATGTACCCAATTTAGTAGGAGAATGAAATCTTAAGAATGTAGAAGATGGTGTGTTGGTGAGAGACAGCTGGGAGATGTGGATTGGAACATGATAAAGTCAATGGGACGTATGTGTGAAACTGGACCAGGATTTTGCTATGAAAAATGCCGTGTCCGAGGATCGGTGGGCAATCAGCGACTAGCTCAATGACTGTATCAGCTTTGATTTGCAAATTAAAGTTTAACCCTTCTTGAAGAATCTTCTGCGTCTCCTGGTCATTTGTGAGGCACGAAAAACCACGACACTGACTCTAACGTAAGTGACAATAGACATATGATATTAGGCCTTAAATACACAGCATTAGAGAATGGCTTGGTGCTGTTAGAAGCAAGTGGTGGGGAACTATCTGATATTTGTGGGTTTGATGCTTACCTGATGACTACTGTACCAATTTCCCAGGTGTAGAAAATGGATTATGATAGAATCAAGCTAAACGCTATGTCTCATTTGGTCAAACAGTTAATACATACAAGCCACATCCTAGTATAATGAAGAGATGCAAAAATTGCAAGGATCAGCAAAGGGAAATTTGATATGCAGGGAGATTATCTGGTGGATTTAAGTCCCAGTTCAGATACACAAACTATAACAAAAAAGGACTCCATAATATGAACATCTGATCACATCCTCAATGGTAAAATGGTGGCATGTTTGGACACAGTGGGACCAATCACAGGTGCTATTGTCTTTTTAAACATATTTTTTGTGATTGCAAGACACTGCTGGACATTAAGAACTTAAAGTACTGCAGGCCTATCCTATCAGCAAGTTGTTTGTTGGCTGAGAAACTGAAGGAGCTGGACTTGGTGCGGAACATGTTGCTGCCTGCTACAGAGAGGGACCGGAATTGGTGCATGAAGGCAGTGAGCAGTCTAGTAACAAGTAATTGTCTTAGTCATAGAAACATATTACACTACAGGCTCTTCGGCCCACAAAGCTGTGCTGAACATGTCCTTAACTTACAAATTACCTTGCGTTACCAAAAGCCCCCTATTTTTCTGAGCTCCATGTACCTGTCCAGGAGTCTTTTAAAAGACCCTATCGTATCCGCTTCCACCACCACCGCTGGCAGCTCATTCCATGCACTCACCACTCGCTGCATTATAAACTTACCCCTGAGATCTCCTCTGTACCTACTTCAAAGCACCTTAAAACTGTGCCCCTTCATGCTAGCCACTTCAGCACTGGAAAAAAAGCTTCTATTCATATGATCAATGCCACTCATCATATTATATATCTCTATCAGGTCACCTCTCATCCTCTGTTGCTCCAAGGAGAAAAGGCCGAGTTCAGTCAACCTATTCTCATAAGGCATGCTCCCCAATCCAGGCAACATCCTTGTAAATCTCCTCTGCACCCTTTCTAAGGTTTCCACATCCTTCCTGTAGTGAGGCAACCAGAACTGAGCACAGTACCCCAAGTGGGGTCTGACCAGGGTCCTATATAGCTGCAACATTACCTCTCAACTCCTAAACTCAATCCCATGATTGATGAAGGCCAATGCATCGTATGCTTTCTTAACCACAGAGTCAGCCTGCGCAGCAGCTTTGAGTGTCTAATGGACTTGACCCCAAGATCCCTCTGATCCTCCACACTGCCAAGAGTCTTGCCATTAATACTATACTCTGCAATCATATTTGAACTACCAAAATAAACCACCTCACCCTTATCTGGGTTGAACTCCATCTACAACTTCTCAGCCCAATTTTGGATCCTATCAATGTCCCACTATAAACCTTTGACAGCCCTCCACACTATCCACAACACCTCCAACCTTTGTGTCAAGTTTGGAAACCTGTGGAATTCTTTGCCACAGGCAGATGTGGATGCCATTTTTATATATATTTAAGGCAGAGGTTGTTAAGTTCTTGATTGGTCAGGGCATGAAGAGATATGGGGAGAAGTCATAAGACTGGAGCTAAGAGGAAAACTGCATCAGCCATGATGAAATGTTGGTGCAGAATTCCATGGGCCAAATGTCCTAATTTTACTTCTACATCTTATGGTCTTATGATCTTTATTGATGACCTATAATGTTACCTGTTTGGTTCAGATCAACTTATCCCAATCGGGATTTTTAAAACATCTCAAAATTTGATTTGCATCACTCAATATTACTGAACATTACTTTTGCCTAAGAATGCAACAAATTGCAGAGTTGTGGGTACAGTCCAGCCAATCATGCAACTAACCACATCTTGATTGACTCTGTCTGCACTTTTCGCTGCCTCAGAAAAATACTTAGCATATACAGGAACCAAACAAAGAGTTGATTTGCACATACTGAAAAGGCTTGTGGTTTTAGGTGGTGACCTTCTGTACATTATCAGCATCCTCTATTTTTATTTCAGTGTTCCTCTATGTGTATTTTACTTTTACCTTGTGCATCATTACCTTCTGATCAAACTCAGTAACACAGATTCTCATAGCTTCAGGCCATAGGGAAAAAATAACTTAATGGAACTGTCAGATGTAATAGAAGAATGAAGTGAAAGCAATCAGTGAAATAGTATATTTGATATTGAATACCTCAAACCAATTAGATAGAAAATTGAAAGCTATTGAAGACTCTCTTTGTGCTACATGAGTTTGCGAGCTGCCTTGCATAGAATATCAACTGCAACGTTGCTCTTCTTTGTAACCCTTTGTAACATGAAACAAAAGGTATCCAGTTATTCATTTCAGCTTCTCTCCTCCTTATTTTCGAGACTCAATATAAGAAATAGAAGACTCAATGTAAAGTCATTTACCACCACCATCACTATCCCATGTCCTATCAGCTCGACTGTTCAGTATTATTACAGCTGAAGTTTTACCTCAGTGTCATCTTCCTGAATAAACCTTTTATTTCCCCCAATCTTATTATTATCTAAAATCCCACAAATACCTGTCTTGAATACTCTCAGCTATTGACCCCATAGCCTGGTTCAAAAATTTTAAAGGTCTGCTAACCTGGTGAAGAAATTTCTTCTCATTACTGTCCAGAATGGCCAACCCCTTAGTTCGAACCTATGAGCACTGGTTACTTCGAACATGGAACATACATTCTATAGCACATTACAGGTCCTTTAGCCCACAAAGTTATGCCGACCATGTAGCCTACTCTCGAAACTGCCTAGAATTTCCCTACCACATAGCCCTCTATTTTCTAAATTCCATGTACCTATCCAAGAGTCTCTTAAAAGATCCTATTGTATCTGCTTCCACCACAGTCACTGGCAGAGCATCCCATGCATCCACCACTCTCTGTGTGAAAAATTTACCTCTGACATCCCCTTGTACCCACTTCCAAGCACCCTAAAACTATGCCCCCTCGTGTTAGCCATTTCAGACTTGGGTAAATGCCTCTGGCTATCCACATGATCAATGCCTCTCATCATCTTATTTAGCTCTGTCAGGTCACCTCTCATCTGTTGCTCCAAGGAGAAAAGGCCAAGTTCACTCAACCCATTCCCATAAGGCATGCTCTCCAATCCAGGCAACATCCTTGTAAATCTCCTCTGCACCCTTTTTATGGTTTCCACATCCTTCCTGTAGTGAGGTGAACAGAACTGAAGACAGTACTCCAACTGGGGTTTGACCAAGGTCCTATATAGATGTACCATTACCTCACGGCACCTGAACTCAATCCAATGGTTGATGAATGCTAACACCCCCTACACATTCTTAACAACACTGTCAACCTGCGCAGCAGCTTTGAATGTCCTATGGACATGGACCCCAAGATTCTGTCGATCCTCCACAGTGCCAAGAGTCTGACGATGAATATTGCATTCTGTCTTCAAATTTGACCTGCCGAAATGAACACTTATCTGGGTTGAACTCTTTCTATGCACCGCAGGCAGGGGCAACATCATCCCTCCATCCACCCTGTTAAGTCAAGTGAGAATTCCGTATGTTTCAAAAATATACATAAATTCAATATTATTACGAACAGTTTGTTAGCCCGATGAGTTCAGTGTTACCTTGATTTTGCCTCTTATTCTTTCACTATAGTGCTAGGGAAAATAGATTAAATTTCAAATAGGTGTAGATATTATGAAAATAAAATTTCATAATTGCCAGAAATCATGAAGTAAAATTAAAAATAGGAAGACAATTGCTACAAATAATTCTTAGCAGTTTATTTTACAGAAATTATTATACTGTGTCCACTTTTCCTCTTTTAGTATTTATTGTATTGAACCATCTTTGTTGAATCAGCATTCAAAGCCCAAAAGATTTTAACCAGTTTTTGAGGGAAAGGTCTGCTTTGTTCTAAGGTCAGCTGATTTAAGATTACCTGCTTCAAATATTCATCACTGGCAGAATCTGTTTTTATTGAATGGAGCAGTGAGATGAATCAGCATCAGAATTAGGTTATTTTTCACTGATGTGCAGTATCTCATGAAATTTGTTGTCTGATAGCAGCAGTGAGACATAAAAATTACTATATGTTGCAAACAAAATTATACAGAAGAGGAAGAACGAGGTTGTGTTCATGGCTATTCAACAAGCTGCTGGCAGAAGGGAAGAAGCTGTTCCTGAAAACATTGTGTTTGGGCCTTCAGGCTCCGGAATGATAACAGTGAGAAGAGGACATGTCCCAGGTGGTGGGGATCCTTAATGATGGAAGCCATCTTCCCAAAACACTGCTTTTGAAAATGTGCCTGATGGTGAAGAGGTTTGTGGTGATGGAGCTGGCTGAGTACAAACCTTTGCAATGTCTTGCAAATCTGCGCATTGGAGTCTCAATGCCAAGGGGTAATACATTGCCAATGTACATCTGTAGAAATTCTTTGGTGACATTTTGCACTTCCATAAACTCCTAATGAAGTGTGGCCATTGGCATGCCTTCTTCGTGAGTGTATCGATGTGTTGGCTCCAGGATAGGTCATCTGTATATGAAGAAACCTCTTTTCATCCCTGTTTGGAATGCCTGATTTTGAGATTTAGCCCCTGCTCCTAGACATCGTAGCCAAGTAAAACCTCAACTACAAACTCTGATGTAGACTTTGACCCAAAATGTTGACAATTTCTTGCTGCTTGTCCAGCAGATTGTTTGTAACTCCAAACCTATACTGCCAAGGCCTTCAAGATTTGTTTTTCATATTTCAGTGACATCACCCCCTTTCTTCTTCATTCAAAAGAATATAGACACAATCTGTTTAATTTCTTCAAGTATGACAACTCAGCATCCTAGGAATCTACCACTGATTGCCTCAATGTGTTTGACCCAGGATAAATCCTGAGATGTTGACACCCAACAACTTGAAGCTGCTCATCCTTTGCACTACTGACTCCTCAGTGAGGACTGGAGTGTGTTCTCCCAACTTTCCCTTACTGAAGTCCACAATCAATTCTATGGTCTTGCTGACATTGGGTGTGAGGTTGTTGTTGTGGCACCACTCAACCAGCCAATGTATCTCACTCCTGTACACCACCTTGTTGCCATCTGAGATCTGCCAACAACATTGGCATATTTATGAATGGCAATTGAGCTGTGCCTAGCCACACAGTCACGAGTGTAGAGAGAGTACAGCAGTGGACTGAGCACACATCCGTGAGGTGTGCCAGAGTTGACTGACAGAAAAGAGATGTTATTACCGATCTGCACTGACTGGATTCCTGTTGATGTGGTCAAGGATCCAGTTGCAGAGGGAGGTATGGAAGCTTACTGATTTGTACTGAAGGGAAGATGGTGTTGTACAACAAGCTGTAATCGCTAAGCAGCATGAATGGTTATTTTGCAGGTGCAAAGCCCAGTAGAGAGTCAAGGAATTACGTCCTGCCGTAGTGGTAGACAAAATTGCTGTGGGTGGGTCCCTGTCCTTGCTCAGGCAGAGTTAATTCTAGCCAGGAAGAACCTGTCAAACCACACAGTAGATGTACAGTAGATGTGATTGCTACTGGGCAGAAATCATTGAGGCAGCTCACCCTGCAGTTCTTGGGCATCAGTACAATTGATGCCCTTTTGAAGCAGGTGAGAACCTCTGACTGCAGTAGTAAGAGTTTGAAGATGTCCTTGAACAGTCCAGCCAGTTGGATGACACAGTTTTTCAATACCCTACCAGGTAATACCATCGGGGCCAGATGTCTTCCAAGGGTTCACCTTCGTGGACAATATTCAGACGTCAGCCTCTGAAGCAGAGATCACAGGGCCCCCAGATGCTGTGGGTATTCACAACTGTGTAGTATTACTCTCCTTTTCAAAGCATGCATAAAAGACATTGAGTTCATTAGAAAGTGGAGCATGACTGCCATCTATGCTGTTAGATTTCACTTTTACAAAATTACACAAGGTAAGGCATACTTCTGATAGTCTAAATTAGTTATGTAGGTAAGTGCAATATGTAATGTATATGATGGCAATCTAACAGATTTGCTGATTGCTAAAGATTCTCTAACAATATTGTCAACACCCTGACTTTATTATATTGAAGATAGATCATTGCAAAACAGGAAACAATAGCCATTATAGTCTATGTAGCTCTGAAATGATACGTTCTAAACCACACTTCTTTAGTATGTCCTTGCATGAGCGCATGAAAGGTAACTAATAACAGATGATTCTGAAGATCTTTAATGATCATATATAAGTTGGATGTTGTGTTCAATGCTCAGATGAAATGAAATAGCTGAGAAAATGTGACAAAATGAGTACAGAAAAATCAATGATGCATGATCTGATAAATATAAACAAGAATATCAAAATAATTTATAATGTGAAATGGACTAGCATTTGGCACATAGCCCAACTGCCCTTGAACTTTCCAAGATGTTTCAGATGGCCGTTGAGTCAACCATATTGCTTTAGTTCTGGGGTCACCTTTAGATAACAACAGCCAACCACGTTCACAAATCATACGGTTTATAAAATTATCAACTGGTTTAACAGTGACTATGATTGATATAACTTTCCAATTGTATATCATACTTAATTAAATCTGAAATTCATAGCTGTCATGGCAAGATTCAACTCAAGCCTGTGGAATCACAGACCATATTAAGAAAATGTGAGACCAGCTGTAATCCTTACTAATGCATTCACCCTCTGTTAACGCCACAAAGAATATTAACTTCAGATCTGTATGTAACTCTGGAAAATTGATTTCAGAGGACTAATTGCAATGATGCCATATGGATTTTATATGTATATGGATTTCTATAGCTTTTATAAACAAAAATCCTCAAGACAATAATTCTACTTTATTTGCCATACAGTTGAGATGATCTGGCATCCAATCATCTTTGAACTCCTTATTTTATATTTGTATTGCATTTCTGTCTTCTGCTGCTATTTATGATTACCAAGTTACAAAGCATGTGTACAGAGCAGAGCAAATACTCGGCACACATACAAATAAGTTCCTGAATGAATAACAGTCCATGTTGTGGAGACTAAAGAGCAGATTGAAAATGAATTCAGTTCAATGACTAGAGACATGTGGCAATTCTCTTGGCCAATTCCTCATTAAATGCATAATTCACTGATGCAAATAAAAACAGGAGGTATTCAAAGATAAGATATAGCTTAGGAATGGACTAAAATTTTCCAAGTGAAAGGAAGGGCATACAAATGCAGATCCCCTCCTAACATGTTGAAGGATATAGATACAGCATTTATTCATTCATGATATTTTGGCATCTCTGACAAAGTCAACAATTTGTGCATATTTCTAACTGTCTTTAAAATGTGATGGCCAGTTGACTTTTTGAATGGGACAATCCTTGTAGTGAAGATCATCCCTCAACTCTATTCAATAAGGAGTTCCACAATTCGGACCTTTTGAACAACTAGGTTTCAGCTACGTATATCCCAACTGTTAGGATGTACGAATTTGTAGGTGAGAGGGTGTTGCTGGGTTCCTATTACCCTTGGTCCTTCTGAGTTGCAAATGTTATGGGCTTTGGATGTACACCTGAAGAAGCCCTAGTTAGTAGTTGTTTAGGTGAAAAGGGTGAGCAATTCAAGTTACAGGGCATCAACATCTCAGAGGTTCTATCCTTGGCCCAAAACACTGACTCAATCATGAAGAAGGCATGCCAGTGGCTACACTTCATTAGGACTTCCAGCAGATCCTTGCAGATTTCTACAGATGTACAACAGAGAGCATTCTGACTGGTTGCATCACAGCCTGATACGGCAGCTCCAATGCACAGGATCACGAGGTGACAGATGGCTGTATTGCTACCACAGGCACAGTGCTCCACTCCACTGAAGGGATCTTCAAGAAGAAGTGCCTCAAGAAAGTGTATCCATCATTAAAGATTTTCCTGGATGCTATCTTTGGGAAGGAGTTGGAGGAGGCTGAAGATCCACAATAAAAAAATTATAAAACAGCTTCTTCCGGTAAGTACAGAACACTTAACCACACTTAATTTTGTTTAGATAGCAGTGGCAAGTCTTTGGGGAATTAAACAAAAATATATAGTGAGATCATATCTGACCTCTCCTTGCAACCACTTCATGCAAGTTGAATTAAGTATCAGGTAACAATGCCTTAGAGATGCCCACTGTTGAACTGCTAATGATAAATTTTATCATTCAATTCAAAATCAAGATTACACAAAAGAGAATGGAGAACAAGAGGAATAAAGACAATCTTTGTGAACAGATTAGCAGATAATCAAAAAGGGCAAACTATCTCATTTCTGTTGTTTGCATGCATTTATTAGCACATGGCAGTAAATCCAATCACTATTCTATTAAATGGTGGATAATTTAGTTTCATGGCTGTTCTTGGTTTTGAGTCTAGATATACAGTACTGTGCAAGTCAGAGGTACATATCTATGGCTAGGGTCCTGAAGACATTTGCACAGTACTGGATATTGGTTAAAATAGGAAGGTGGTTGGGAAACAGAAATAAGAGAAGTTAGCTTAGTATTAAGTGTTATTTGGTAACTTGAAAGACAAGTTACCAAATAACACTTTGCAATAGCCGTGTGCAAAAATCTCAGGCAACCTAGCTATATATATATATATATATGTGCCTAAGACTTTTGTACAGTACAGAACATGTCTGATACAGTGCCCACAGTAATATATGGTAATTAAGATATAACACTGTTGTAATTCAAGAAAAAAATTCTTGCTATAATATTGAGCACTTTGCTGTTAAACGGCTAATGAAAGAAGGGTGGAAAAGGGAGTGGACAAAAATGGACCAAAACAAACATCGGCTACTGAAAGAGGAGGTTAATACTTTTCATCTGTCTTCGCTACATAGAATTACATAGGATGAATTGCACAGAACACAGAAACACAACTTTCAGTCCAACTAGCCAATGGCCATACAGTCTCTTCTTTAAATACATCTGTATTATACACTTCAATTAATCGTAATGGAAGTTAATTCCAGATTCTCAAAACTGATTTGTATTTCCTGGTAACTCGCTTAGCCTCCAATTATGTTCTTTCAGATGTGTTAACATTCACCCTGATACAGAAGAAACCTGCAGTAAGACAAATACAAACTCTGCTGAAACAGTGTTGAAGGAACTGTGCTGTGAGACATTATCACCTACTGCTGCACCACTGTGAAACAATAATCAGAGGCAAAATTAAATATCACTTTACAAATTATGCAGGCAGTACAAAATTGCTAAAAACTAGTTTTTTGATTAATATATCAAGTCGTTTGATGGAGCAATGGAAAGAGCTAATGGGACTCATATAATTAATGTATGTATGTATGTGGATTCCATTCCAAAGTACCATGTGATGGAAGTTAACCAAATTAAAGCCCTGGGCAATTAAATGAAGAGTGGATTTCAAACTGGATTAGGGACAGAGAGCAGACAATAATGGCAAATGAATATTTTTCAGAGTGGAATATGTACAAGGAGCACTACTGCTCTCTCTATATTAGAACACAAGACCATAATTTCTAGGAGCAGAATTAGGCCATTCGTTTCATCAAGTCTGGTCTGCTATTCACTCATGGCTGATTTATTATCCCTCTCAACTCCATTCTCTTCAGGATATAATATCAACATTTTAAGATGGTATAAAGCTTGAAAATTTCAGAAAGTATGCTAAGATAATAACAAACATAAGAATACTGATGAACTAAACAAACACTAATTTAGTATCGGCATGTATGGGAAATTATTTTGGTAACAAGAAAGAGCAACGGCAACATAAATTATCACTGGTTTTTTTTTGCTTTATTTGCTAAAGTTGTCCAATTATCTCACACTACACGGTAATACTATTTATGACAGTAAAAATGGGCAGAGAAAAATGAATATTCACTGAGATCTTTGTTGAAAGCAAATCACTGCTTCAAAATACACTGATTAATATTGAGATTAGACTATCTGTGATGATATTGGGAGCAGTTATTGGCCGAGGAGATGTGCAATCAAGCACCATCATGTACGTTTATATTTAACCAGAATATACAGCTACTGGCAGTTTAAGGAAGGCACAACCACGTTAAGTACCATTTCCTTGTCAAAAATAAAGCAACATCATAAAATGTAGAAATTCTTAGAAATATCATCCAATATTCCCAACAGAGACCCAAATTTGCTCTCTTTTCCCCCTCCCTTTTCGGTTAATCATTTTAGAGAAGTCAATAGAATGGTTTGCCGAGGCAGAAGGCCAGGGCATTCTCAGCAGTGGAGACAGAATGATGATTCTGTAAATATAGAACCAGATAGAATTTGTAATACTGAATGTATTAAGTGGTTTTATTCTTAACTCCATCTCTCCTTCACTTTCTCTCCTAGGAGTCCTTTTTAACTCAGCAGATATGACAGGAACTGAGAAAGAAAACTTTGTGGAAGCTTTGGTAGGGCTGATCATCCTGCTACCACAACCATTTTGGAGAGGCTGGGAATCAAATAAAACAGTGTATTGTCTCTTTCTATTGCATAACAACTGAAACAGTGCCAAAATTATCATCATGACATAACTTCAAATGCGCAGCACTCTGTTAGCAATTACTTAGTGTTTTAAAGGTTAAAGAACAGCACTGTCTTTGTACTGTCTTCAAGGTAAAAGGTAAAATAAGATAGGCATTTTTAACATCAAGAAATTGTTGCATAACTCTAAAGGAGAATTGAATTGAATTGACTTTATTTCTTACATCCTTCACATACACGAGGAGTAAAAATCTTTACATTACGCCTCTGTCTAAATGAGCAATGTGCAATTATAGTAATTTATAATAACTAGATTAGTCAATGTAACCTAGAAATACACTCAAATCAGTGTGAGTGAATCAGTCTGATAGCCTGGTAGAAGAAGCAGTCCCAGAGCCTGTTGGTCCTGGCTTTTATGCTGCGGTACCAGCATAGAGAGAGTTGTGGATCTATGGAATGCTCTGCCTCAGAAGGCAGTGGAGGCCAATTCTCTGGATGCTTTCAAGAAAGAGTTAGATAGAGTTCTTAAAGATAGCAGAGTCAAGGGATATGGGGAGAAGGAAGGCAGGAATGGGGTACTGATTGTGGATGATCAGCCATGATCACATTGAATGGTGGTGCTGGCTCGAAGGGCTGAATGGCCTACTCCTGCACCTATTGTCTATTGGTACCACCTCCCAGATGGTAGCAGCTGGAATAGGTTGTGGTTGGGGGTGACTAGGGTCCCCAATGATACTTGGGACCCTTTTTTCACACCTGTCTTTGTAAATGTTCTGAATCATTGGAATCATGGGAACAGCCTGATTTACCTCAGTCTTGTCTCATTCTGATTTCCTGCTTGTTGCATTCAATTTTAGATTTGTGATTTAGTTGCACGTTTCTCTTTCTCATGTCTACAATATTAAGATACTTCATTGAACCCAATGTGTTTCATTTTCATTTCTTTGTCTTTGTGTTTTTACTTCTGTTCTTGTATACAATACATATCAATTTCTGTTCATGCATGCTTCCCAAGTTTTATCGATGCCCTATAGGAAGGATCCTATCTGGATGCATAATGGCTTGGTATAGCAACTGCTCTGCACATGTCTGCAGAAGCTGTGGACACAAGTCAGCACATCACATAACCGAGCCTCCATGTGGGTTCTGTATGTACATCTCACCACCTCAGTAAAGCCGCCAGCATAATCAAAGATCCCATCCACCCTGGACATCTTCTCCCCTCTCCCACTGGGCAGAAGATACAGAAGCCTGCATGTATGTACCACCACATTCAAGGACAACTTCTTCCTCACTGCTGTAAGACTATTAAATAGTTCCCTAGTACAATAAATTGGATTCTTGACTTCACAATCTACCTCGTTATGATCTTACACTTTCCATACACTTTCTCTGTAGCTGTCACACTTTATTCTGCATTGCTATTGTTCTACCTAGTTCTACCTCAATGTACTGTGTAACCATCACATCTGTGTGAAGAAAAGCTTTTCACTGCATCTCTGTAAACGTGACAATAATAAACCAATTCCAAAGTCACTGTCCTAGTGATATATTATCTAAACTATGTGTGACTATTGATTAAATAATTTCATTTCCATCACTTTCTTTGAAGAATGCAGAAGAAGGATAGAATATCAATGACACATTTCCAGCTGCCCATCCTGTGCTCCAGAAACCTGAGCTAGCAGAATCATAACTGATAGATATTTTGCCAAAGGGAGACATACAACATCCTTTGTCCTAATATTATGTCATTGTAGCAATTACACAAGTTAAGTTACAGATAATCCTTTAGGTCATTCATTTTTAAAGGAATTAAGAGTAATCTTACACCACTTAAGGCAGAAAGTACAACGACCATTAAATCTAGTTCCATTTTAAATTCACACAGATGCTTTAAAATATTTTAGAGTAGAAAATAAGAATATAATTGTACAAATGAGTTGCATCCACAACTTAGAAACATAGTGCATTAAAAATAGGAACAGAATCACACCCGTTGTCCTTTGAGCCTGTTCCACCTTACAAAATTATCATGGCTGATTCTCTGCTCCAACATAATATTCCTGTTGTCTCTCCATACACCTTAATCATTGTGTGTTCAGAAACCCATCACCTTCTTCTTCTTGAGAAGATGGGTTTTCACAGCCTGTGAAGAATTATTTTCCTCATCTTTCTTCAAAGCCTCATTCAAATCATTGTGACTAATTGGAATTGAAGCACTGACCCCCGTGGTTCTGCTTGCCACCTTATGCAAGCCTTATTTCTTCCTGCCCTCTGCATTCTCTGATTTTTTTTAATGAAATGTTCAATGTTTTTTGAGTACTTAATCAAATATAAAAGCATTAGGAATAGAAAGGTAAGCTATTCAACTTCTAGTCCCTGCTCTGTTATTCAATGATATTATAGTTGATTCTGTTGTCTCAACAGCACCTTCCTACACTTATCCTACATTCTTTGATTCCATTAATATCTAAATAACATTCCCTTAACATTATATACAAGTTACGTAAAGGACATAACGCATGTTCGCTTCTGATGTCCAATTCCCTTCCAGTTTAACTGGCAACAACAAAGTATATGACAATTAAATCGGCCATTCCTCAACTTTTGAGGGCTGAAGCACCTCACCCTGTTAGAGAAATAGAATCACTGAGTCACAAAGTATTGGAACATGTCCTATAGCCAATGAAGTACCTACCAACCATTAATCATTCATTGATACTTATATTATACTAATTCCATTTTATTATCACTACATTTCCATTGAGTTCTCCCAGATTCCACTACTTATCTGTGTATTGGGGGCAATTTATATTGAACCAAATCACCCACTAACCTGCACATCTGATGCTGAACCTGAAATAGTAAAGTGCAATTGTGGAAAATGACAAAGTTGAATTTACCCTCTCTTCAATGATTTAGTAAATTGACATCTGCGCTGTATGTGAAGTCTTTCGAAGTGAAATTAATTCAAAATGATGCCATCAATAATTCCTGTCAATAATCCAATACAGAATGTTACTGGGATGAATTAGCCTAAAAGTTTTTCCAGCCAAGAAAGGCACATTAGTGGTAGAAAAAATGTGGACTAATAAATATTCTGTGCTCGGGTCCAATGCTGTAAATTTTAATTCAATGTGTATGAGACCCACAGCGCTAGTTTGGGGCTTCTAGGGAAGGCTGAGCAGAAAATGGTAACTCAAGAAGTCAGGGTGGTGCATGAAAATGCATTCAGTATCAGATATTGGGATGATCTAGGTTGCAATCAGGGTCACAGATAAAAATTAAATGTGGAGACTATCTCAGTTTGAGTTACAGTGGTGGCAGTATTAGAAGGATTTTTTTTGCACAGGCAAGGGGTACTTTTTTAATCTAAAAGGAATCTACCTGCAGCATCTTCCAAGTATTCAAGACACCATCCACTGGACACCAGTGTTCACAAAGGATGAGAAAACAATCTAATGAACTTTGTAAATGGCACTCCAAGTAGGTTGGTTTTCTTATTTCCTGAAAAGGATTTTACATAAATGGTGTTCTACGGAATAGACCAACAGACCAGCAAACATCCATGGTGGATTTTCTATTAAACTGGAGTAAGTATAAAACAGTGGTGTAACAAAATCCTTTTAAATAAGATTTATTTTCCGTTTTGCGTCAGTAATGAATTTGAAATCATGCCCTTTGGTAAATATATGATCAGTACATTCAATCTGTGATCTGTGTCTGTGTTGAATCAGGCATGGATCCTTGATATGTCTGTGTAGAATTGTGAGCCACAATCAGGGCATCAAAACTGACTTCAGTATTGAGGATAGAAAGAAAATCATTCAGGGTCATTACTGCTGCATCATTTGTTTAGATCAATGGAGTCAGGATCCAATCTAGTAACCCAACTGTCATGTCCATTGCTGATTCCAAATATTCAGTGTTTAGACTTACACATGAAGCACAGGCTGTGCACTTCAGAGCTGTTGGCATTTATAAACTTGTATTCCAGCAATGATCAAGGATTGACAAGGAAATGAGTAGAAAATTCAAAAAGTTAAAAAACACACAAGAAATTAATAACAGTCACGTGATCTTTATGTATTTTTTTGTCAGGAATTATATTGTAATAGATATAAAACCTAAGGAATAAAACTACTAATATCTTACATTTGGTAACGGTTAACAGAGAGCATAGTTATTCTTAACAGGTGGTGCTCATCCTTGAGACACAACCGACCCAAGAGTACATCTTGTAATGCAATATTCATTATTATTCACTGCAGGTCATTGATATTTCAACATAACATAACTTCAAGCACATTTGCAGACTGCAAAGAAGTGGCTGATCTCCAAAGATACTTGAACAGTCAACCAAACACTCTGATGTCCAAACAAGAAGCATCTGTTTCACATTTTCCAAATGTGCTTGAAAACTTTGCAAAGAGATGGTGTTTGAACCCTTTTGAGCTATGGACAGCAGCTGTTGAAGACAAGACAATAATCACAAGCTGGCTGCAGCTGTATATCAGTGTATCCTTCACAATGAAAGGCTAAATCTGAACAAACTGGTAGTTAGAACCACTCTTGCAGAAATAAACACATTAAAGTAAATTTACTGTAACTACTCTCTAAGAAAGGATCCATGCTCAAGAGGCGAGCTGGTGAGAAAATCAGTGGTGAAATGTTACAGACCATTTCCAAAGCGACTCTGAACACAGTTTATTTTCTCAATGATTCCTTTTATGGTATAATTTAATCACCCACTTCACCACTGAAATTGACCATAAACCGAAATTTGTTACTCATTTTCATCCAGTCATTTATTTTCCACAATGAGCCTGTTTTGCATTGCGTCAACAGAAAGCAAAAGAAAAATAGATGTTAAGCATTTAACATCCCACTAGCAAACACATTTTTCCCTACCCCCCTCTTTCTGCTTTTCGCAGGGATCGCTCCCTATGTGACTCACTTGTCCACCGATCTCCCTCCTGGCACTTATCCTTGTAAACGAACAAGTACTACACCTGCCATACACTTCCTCCCTCACCACCATTTAGGGCCCCCAGACAGTCCTTCCAGTTGAGGCGACACTTCACCTGTGAGTCGGCTGGTGTGGTATACTGCGTCCGGTGCTCCCGGTGTGGCCTTTTATATATTGGTGAGACCCGACGCAGACTGGGAGACCGTTTCGCTGAACATCTATGTTCGGTCCGCCAGAAAAAGAAGGATCTCCCAGAGGCCACACATTTTAATTCCACGTCCCATTCCCATTCTGATATGTCTATCCATGGCCTCCTCTATTATCAAAATGAATCCAAAGTCAGGTTGGAGGGACAACACTTTATATACCGGCTGGGTAGCCTCCAACCTGATGGCATAAACATTGACTTCTCTAACTTCCGTTAATGCCCCTCCTCCCCTTCTTACCCCATCCCTGACATATTTAGTTGTTTGCCTGTTCTCCATCTCCCTCTGGTGCTCCCCCCTCCTTTCTTTCTCCTAAGGCCTCACGTCCCATGATCCTTTCCCTTCTCCAGCTCTGTATCACTTTCGCCAATCACCTTTCCAGCTCTTAGCTTCACCCCACCCCCTCCGGTCTTCTCCTATCATTTCGCATTTCCCCCTCCCCCCACTACTTTCAAATCTCTTACTATCTTTCCTTTCGGTTAGTCCTGACGAAGCGTCTCGGCCCGAAACGTCGACAGTGCTTCTCCCTATAGATGCTGCCTGGCCTGCTGTGTTCCACCAGCATTTTGTGTGTGTTGTTGTTAAGCATTTAAAGTTGTTTTATTAAGTGCCTTGAAATATTAGTTAAATTTAATCCCAAAACTGACATAGTTGTGGTCAGCAGTACTTCATCCTAATTTAATATATCTCAGTTGACATAACTCTGTCATTATGTGTCATCAATTTCAATTTTCCTGGTGCTGGGAATTGAATGACTCCTGCTGCTGTATTAAGGGTTATCCATGAACATTAGGTTTTCTGGTGTTTGTTCCTGCAAATTGCTGAAACAGAAAGTCTATGACACTGCATTGAACGAAACAGAGCTCCTGGGATCTGAACAAATGAGGCAAACTCCTGTGTATATTGTTAACTAATAGGACTGGTGAGGGGGCGATGTGGTGTGGGAAGGGGCAGCTGTGGTATCACAGGCCCTGAGGACAACTGCAGCAAGGTGGATTGCATACTATGTGGATTATTGTTTAAAAGGGGATATTTAAGTGGAAAACTACCAGGATGCTTCTGCAACAATAGATAGCCCAGATAAGGCCAGGTGTTTTTAAGTAATGCTGAAGAAGGCCTCCTCTTTCGGTTAGGCTCAGTGTGCAGACGCAGCAATGCCTGCACATGATGCCTTGTGAAGTGACATCACATGCGCAAAGCACTCCGAGTGACATTATTGCCCATATCCACATTTAACGTAAAGAAGCACACAAGAATCTGTTGATATAATTTCAACAGGTAGCATACAAACACTATACTAGCTGTCAGAAACGTTAGGTCATGAATGTCACACAGGTAGAGAAAGAAAGAAAGGGAAGGAAAGAAGTCACATTAAGAAAGGGGAAGTTTTAGTTGCTTACTTTTTTTATTTTAAGCAACTACAAAACCTGATCACCCATTTTGTAATTTTTTTAGTGTCAGAGAGCTTTGAGAGTTTGCTGGGTACACTAATGTGTGCGCCTCCTTATGGGTCAGCTTTAATACACATCAGAATCTAATTTTACCTTGTTCCCCCTTGCCCCTGGTTTGAGAGCTTGTTCTGTGAAGCCTGTCTGATAGCTCAGTGCAAAAGCTACTCCACATTAAAGGACAAACAAGTGAAAATCTGCAGATGCTGGAAATCCGAGCAACACACACAAAATACTAAGGGACTCAGCAGGGCCAGGCAGCATCTCTGGAAAACAGTACAGTCGAGCTTTCAGCCCAAAACGTCTACTATACTTTTTTCCATAGATGCTGCTGGCCTGCTGAGTTCCTCCAGCATTTTGTGTGTGTTGCTCCAACACATTAAAGTAAATTACACACAGGCAACTTCCATTTGACAGCATGAAGTGTGGAACCCCAAAAGCTGGCTGCCTCATGGACAATCACAATAATGACAGTCCTGATCATTGCTTGCTATCATAGATAAGGAACTGACATGAGACAATGGGCACAAGTTGGCAGTTTAAAGAACAAGTTGTGGTGTGCCTTCTTCTGGAGGAGCAAAATGAAAAAAGAATGCTGTATGCACAGAGTAAACTTCAGTGTCGAGAATGAGCTAGCTTGGCATTTCTACCATGCCCCTGCAAAATTTGTATTCTCACTAACATGAAAGCAACATCATGTCTACAACTCAACCTGGGAAGTCTACATTGAAGCCAAGGAGCTTTTCCCACTGATCTTGGAAACAAACTGATCTTCCCTGACACAACTCTGTGACTGGCCAGGAAGCAGTAGGGAAGCAATGAGGCCCTTTCCTTGACAAAATGCTTTACATTTCACACATTATAGTCGACTTGCATATCTTTGTGTATTTAAATAACCTTTTCCTTGTACCTTCCCAAGTCCTCATCACAATTTTTTTATATATGCCTATCAGAGCAATTTAGTAACTATACCTTTGGTGCTTTAATCTGTGTCACTTGTATAAAATGTTGAACTGTAGTACACCATTAGTAACATCTTGCCAACAGCAATAGAGTCCATTTACACTGTAAATCTTACAGTTCTTTTTCCTACTAACCAGCTGATTTTCTTTCCAAGCCAATACATTCCTTAAGTCTTTTATTACCTTTGATGTAACATCTTATCAAATGCTTTTTGAAAATCTTAGTACATATTCTGGTTCTCCTATGTTACATTATTCAAATAATATTTTCCATTCACAAAACAATATTGACTTTGTCTGATTACACTGTGTTTTTCTGCCAATCTTCAATAGCAACATCTAAGCAGACGAGAGAAAATCTGGAGATGTTGGAAATCCAAGCCACACACACAAAATGCTGGAAGAACTCAGCAGACCAGGCAGCATCCGTGGAAAAGAGTAAACAATCAAAGCTGCAGGCTGAGATGAAGAGTCTAATGGCTGATTTATACTTGTCCATACAGGCTACGCCGCAACCTACGCCATAGCCCTGATCTTTACTTCTGTGCCGCTCTACGCCGTAGCGAGCATGTTGGCGGTGGGGTTTCTATGCCACTGGGTTGAGTTTTTTCCTGAGAGACATGGACGAGGAAATGCACTTCATTGAGGAAAAGCATTTCAAACATTTTCGCATGTCGGTGGGTAGATTAGACAATTTGGTTCATTTATTTTGCAACAGTGTACAGACATGGCAGGGGAGAAGCAACTGGAAGTGCGTAGGAGGAACTGCGATGCTACCAAGCGGACCAATCACAGTTGCTGCGGTCCACGTCGCTGTGACACGTGAGTTACTTTTTTGAGGAGGTGTGTGTCACCCGACGGCGTAGGGTACACGATACCTACGGTGTAGATGCGACGCACAAGTATAGATCAGCCTTATGCCTGAAAGGTCGAGTGTTTACTCTTTTCCATACTCTTTTATTACTCGAGCATTTTGTGTATGTGTAACTTCTTAACAGTTTTTTAAATTACAATCTTAAATTAATCATTTGCTGTTTTTACATGCTTTCCAATTTTCTGACCTTTAGCTAACCAGGAACAGTGGTCCTCCCCTCATTATCTTTCTTATTGGAATGCATCTTCTTAAATGTCTGCCACAGCACCTCAATTTATTAATCCTTTAAGATTATTTGCCCGTTCTGTTTCCATGCTGTCATTATATTCCTTGTTTATTTAAATGCAAAATATTAATCTTGGACAAATCCTTTTCTCCTTCAAATTGAAATCAGGCTATACCCTGATTTCCAGCATCTGCAGATTTTCTCGTCTTTGCACTTCTATATCCTGGTTGTCTAAACTTTGGTCATCTCTTACTATTACAGGAAGACCATTATTAATTAACAGTATGCTTGGAAGGAAAAGATGATATTTGATCTATAGTGCCAATAAGATTTTCTTCACATCCTGTATGGATTTTTTGCAGATTAGCTATGATTTCTTGGAATCTTCTACATCACTGTAACATTCATCTATCAGAAGATGAACTAGAAAGGCACTACTTCTTTATCATCTAACACACTGGTTTTCTTACAGAGTTCTCAAAATAATGTAAGTCTGATGTATTAGGAAGTCACCAACTTGCATTCCAGAGAATTAGTAAGAGACGAAAAAGTATATAAATTAAATATTGCCTATCTCAACAATTATATTTGGAGCATAACACTACATTCAAAACCAGACTGATTCAGCTGAGGAGAATAGCCAAGAACTGTAACCACCACACATGGTTTATACATTAAATGTGCAAGCCAAGCCACACTAAAAGAGTCAGCAATCAGTCTTGCATACCCCATGTGTAACAATATATGCTTGGAAATCTACTCTAATTAACAGATAAAAAGTAACCATTTCCAAGGAAGAATTATTTCTCCTCTTTTGTAAATTATTTACTTACTTATATTCTTGTTTCACCTCTGCCAGACAAATCAGGAAAATAAAGTCAAAAGGATACTTCCCCGTCAATAATCTTAATACACGTTAAAAATATTGTATTAAATTTCTGTTGTCAAAATGTAATCTTTCATTAATTCCCCAATTTGGAATTTCCAGAACTATTAGCAAATTTGAAATAGTGCCCTAAGTCATTACGGAGTTATATGATTCTATCCTAGGTTACATTCACACCAAATAAACCAAAATCTGGTAGTCACGAATTATTAGGCTTTGTTTGTAAAACTGGATTTATTTTCCTTTTCCCTTTATAGCCCATTCTGTAAATATCGTCTCCTTTTAGATTCAATTTACTATTTTATGTGCTTATGGTTCTGAAATATAATTTTCCTTGAGATTTTTGGTTGGCATCAGTTTCGATAGGGCAATGTTTGTTTCCACAGAAACAGCTTAATCGTACAACAATTTCTGGTAGAACTAATTGGATATGAGGATCTGTTTTTCAAATTTATAACATATACAGATCCTTCTCATTTTATGGCAGGGCTCTAATCCCGAGAACTATTCCAACCCAAAGCCAATTCCTAAGTAGCAATTGATGCTGCAGCCCTGTAGCAGCAGGCAAGTCAACACCACCAGTCTCCCAAACACTCGTTCATATGTATGAACTGTACGTAAGTCAGGCATTTATAAACTAGCATGACCTGTAATTTAAGCCATTATCTACGTCAGTAATGCATATAATATGGAAGAAGAAATTACTTTCATTGGCAGCCTATAAGTTTTATCAGGTCTTTATCAGGTCAAAGTTGGTAAGGATAGAGCATGCTCTGACATGACCCATGATGATGGCACAAAATTATTAACTGGAATCTCTATGAAAAATATTTTTGTGATTTCAATATTGTATGCAAAAACTAAAACTCTCTTTTGTTCTGACAAATTAATATTGGTTCTGGGAAAGATGCAAGCAGTGTTACTTTATTGGTATTACCAGATGAGTAGTAACAAGTGGGTCAGCTGTAGTTTACTTTCCTCATCATTATTAAGCAATACTTGGTACAGAAGTGCATAGCTGCTTACATTGGATAAACACAGGATTCTGCTTTGTTGTGGAAGTTCATCCATAGTTGAATAACCTGCTGGCACTCCCTCCCTGCACAGTTTCCAGTAAGAATGGCAAGGAGTGTACTAAATATCTGCAGATGCCTATTGAACTACGCCTCTCTCTGAGTCATTGCCTTGTACGTATGATGAGAAAATTTATGTGAATACAGAAACGTTAATGCACCTTAAATAAAACCATCTCTTTATGGGTGTGAATTGTTTTTAAAGAGGAGTAGATTGGCCACAATTCAGATGGTAACTACTCAGAATAAAAGGAACTAATTTCTCTGCAAGACCTATGGCACAGGAGATCTGTGATAAGATATGAGGTTGTTTTATTTCAAGAGTCACTCTGACATTTGATATTTTTTCGAGGGCTATCATGACATGGAAAATACGGTCCAATTCCTTGAAAAACAAATTCATTTCCTCTCTTGCACACCAATATCTCAAGTCTCAAATGAAGTAGAAAAACATTTTATCTGTTTGATCAGTTTAAAATAAAGTTACGCTGCCCAAATGTGCACCTTGAAAAATGACCATGTAGAGTGATATTAAAGGCAAAATATAAATTATGCCTTTCCAGAATGTTCTTTCAATTCTAAAGCTGAAGTACAACCTCTGAATGAGGAATTGAAAGTCTCCTCTCTTCCTAATGGCTTATACTGAGCTAAGTTGAAGCAGTTTAAACCTAGTTTAAAAACTGCAAGAAATATATTCAATGTGTTCACCAAGCCACAAATAACTCTGGTGTGGAAATGTAAAACATTTGCACCAGAACACTGCAGCATTTACTCTGTGTTCCAGGTTAGAGCAAATCATCGAGGCATAGCAAGGAAATATTTCTTTTAATATTGGCCACACAAAGAGCAGGAATGCCTAGCTGAAATATCTTTAAGTTTAGTCTCTCAAACATACTTGAAAAGTAGGTCAACAAAATATGACTATATGTTAAGATGGGTTATTTTATTAAAAAGTGGAAAATTCTAAACATTTACACAGCTCAACATGCACACAATGAGAAAAGGTCACCGTAAAATTCAATGCTTTAAATTGAAATTGAAGTTAGTGTGATCCATTTCTAAAAAAATCAATGTCTAAAATGGGACAAAACCATCAATAAACACACTCACTGTAAAGCTAAATTATGAATGTCCAATATGACTTTTACAATTACACGAAAGGCTCATAATGAGTTTTCCAATTTATGATAATCTGAAATTCTCTGTGCACCTTGTCTTGGTACTCCATTCAAAGTCAAATTATTTAGCTGATATAAAGATATAAAAGAAACAGGATTTGTCAATTCAAGTAACTCTAAAATGGAAATTATTAGTAAAGTGAATTTATGTTATTGGAGGTAACATGGCAATGTACCATTTGTCATGTGCTTTCATTGGTGTTGAGATTTGTAATTAGTATATGTATGCACACTTGTAGAGATCAGTACATTAGCAAAGGTGGTGTACAAAATAACTTCCCTGGGTTCTTTTTTAGTAAAGAGAAGTGCCCCAAAATTTATTCCAGACAATGAAGGGATATTGAGGAGTTCAAATGGAAAAATGATAAATATAGGCATCTTGCACTCTTGCTTGCCAACCTAGCCACAACATTGTTTTAAATACCCGAAACCTGACGCCTATATCCTCTGGTTTTGAAAGGGGTGGCTATGGAGAGACTCTATATACTGGATGTGATTTTCCAAAATTCCATTGATTTTAAAATTGGAATTTCTACATACTGGAAATGGCAAATGTAAATCTACCATTTCAGAAGGAAGGAAGGAAGAAAGAACTATTAAACAGTAAGCCATATGCTGGAATCTATTATTAATGAAATCATGATAAAACATTTAGAAAGTAAATACAGGATTAGATAGAGTCAACATTGACCAGTGAAAGCAAACCAATTTATCTACTGTATTTGGATCTTCACTAAGGTGTCACTAAACTAAATCATTAAACTAAATTAGAACACAAAGTACTGAGGTGTAAATTAATAACATGAACTGCTGATTGGTTAATAGACAAAAGCAAAGTTTAAAAGATTAGGCAATTTTTTGGTTGGGAGGCTGTGATTAGTGATCTCTCCCAGGGACTGGTAACAGGGCCCAATGTTCATACCCTATGTGCAAGGTTTGTCTGGGACAGGGGAAGAAATCAAACACAATATGGTCAAGCCTACAGATGATACCAACTTGGGTATCTGTATTGGATGTGAAAATAATTCAGAGTTTTCAGACAAATACAAAATGGATTATTAATGGATTATTTGCTGTTTATGTTAGAGAAGCAGATAGAATGTAATGTATCCAAGTTTGCTGATGACATGAAAGGAGGTAGAGGGGCACATCAATTATCAGCCTCTTAAACCAAAGGGGATAACTTCACTTGCCCCATCACTGAAATGTTCCCACAATCACTAGACTCACTTTCAAGGACTCTTCATCTCATGTTCTCGATTATTAATTTATTATTATTTCATTATTTCTGCATTTGCACAATTTGTTGTCTTCTGCACTCTGGTTGAACACACAAATTGGGCAGTGTTTCACTGATTCTGTTGTGGTTATTATTCTATAGATTTATTGACTATGCCCACAAGAAAATGGCAGGTGTGTACTTTGACAATAAATTTACTTTGAGTATTGAACACTGAAATGAAGATATTTAGGCTCTGATGTAAAAAGATTGAGTAAATGCATAGAACCTTCTCAAGTGGAGTTTAATGTGTGAGCATATATACTTTGGTAAGACATATTATTATCTAAATAGAAAGAGAATGAATGAGTGAAGTACAGAGGATCTCAGTGTCTTTGCGCCAAACAGCTGCAGCAAATCATAACGGAAGCAAATGGAATACTAGACTTTAATGCAAAAAGGTTGGAGTTTAGAAACGTGGAAGCGTTGTTGTAATTGTATAGGGTGTCACTGAAACCACACGAGTGCTGTTCACAGTTTCAATCCCCTTACTAAGGAAAGGACATAGTGCTGGAGTAGTCCAAAGAATTTAGGTTAGCCTAAAATGAGGGTGCTCTGAAGTTTGATCATGTATTTAGAACTTAGAAAAAAAGTGATCTTATCAGAAAGAGAATCAATTTTATTATCACTGTCTAAAATGACATGAAATTTGTTTTGAAGCAGCAGTCCAGTGCAGAGATGTAACATTACTCTAAACTACAAAAATAAATAAATTGTGAAATAAAGAGAAAAACAGAATGGTGCTTAGTGCTCATATGTTCGGGACTGTTGAGAAATCTGATGGCGGAGGGGAAGAAGCTGTTCCAGAATCATTGAATGTGGGCCTTCTCCTTGATGGTAGTGATTAGAAGAGGGTGTGTCCTGGATGGTGAGGCTCCTTAGTGATGGATGCTTCCTTCCTGAGGCACTGTTTCTTAAAGACAGGCTTGATTGTGGAGAAGATTGTCCCCATGGTGGAGAGGGTTGGCCCCATGATGGAATTGGCTGAGCTTATACCTTCCACAGCCTCTTGCAATCTTGTGCATATCGGATCCTTCAAAATTTATCCTTGATAAATTTCAAGATACTTTCACTAGGGGATGAGGCTTGAACAAGGGATACATTTAAAATAAGTGACCAGTCATTTAAAACTGTGATAAATAAAGATTTCTTTTCACAGTGAGTTACTGATCTCAGATATTCTTACCTGAGAAAGTTGTGGTGGCAAGATCATTATAAAAGGTTAATTTTTGAAAGATTCTTGAACTGAGAGCTACAGGGGTTTGGAACTGAGGAGGAACTGAGGTCTCAGGTGGGTTGGCCATGATAAGATTGCAAAACTGGGGCAGCCTTGAGGGGTCAGGTGGCCTACTACTTCTCCTATTTTTTTTAAGAGTTGGTGGTCAGAGGGTCCTGTATACCTTGTACATAAATCACTGAATATTAATTAATGTGCAGATATAGCAAGCAATTATGAAGCCAATATGTGTTGGTCTTAATTTCAAGATGATTTGAATGCAAAAATAAATCCATTTACCTACAGTTGTATAGAAACCATGTAAGACTGCATTTGTACTATGTGTGCATCCCTTTTGCCAATCACCTTGCTGGCTCTCAGCTTTACCCCACCCCCTTCAGTCTTCTCCTATCATTTCGCATTGTCCCCTCCCCCTCCTACTTTCAAATCTCTTACTATCTTTCCTTTCAGTTAGTCCTGACAAAGGGTCACGGCCCGAAACGTCAACAGCGCTTCGCCCTATAGATGCTGCCTGGCCTGCTGTGTTCCACCAGCATTTTGTGTGTCTTATTATGCGTGCATGCTTGTTTTACTGATCTAAACTAATACTACTTCCAACAGAGGGACTACAGTGAAGGCTTAATAGTTGATTCCGAGAGTGGCAAGTAAAATATAAGAAATAAAGCAGACTCTGCTTATATTCTTGTGAATGAAGAAGAAAGAGAGGCGATGTCCATGAGTTTTAAGTAATCGGCTGGTCAAGCAGCATCTGTGGGAGGTAGGGAAATGTCAACATTTTGGGTCAAAGCCCTACATCATGTTTTGGCTTTGATTCCTACTCTGGCCCAGGTATCTAGAAGCAGGGTCTGTAGAACAAATATCAGGCATTCCAGACAGGGATGCAAAGTTCTTTTCCCACTGAATCTTGACTCTGGAATTCTGCTGAGCTCAGTGGATGAGTACATTCAAGAAGGAGATTGATACAATAGTAATTGAAATTTGGGTTAGCACAGAAAATGGCATTGAGTTAAAAATATCAGCCATAATCTTGCTGAATGGCACAGTAAGCACAAAGAGCCATAGGGCCTATTTCTGTCACTATTTCTTATGTTGTTATACACTCTTACTCCATGAGTGACAGAGATACAGGGGTCCTTGTTATTCATTGTAGGTGCATTTCTGAAAAGTGTAATGAATAGCAAAAATACATACACTGGGGACTTCATCGCATAATTAATACAATGAAGAAGGATACTGTGATGGACTATCACAATCTTTACACCTTAAGGAGAGTGGAATAAGGGAGAGTTATGTTCTATGTTGTCATCACTTTACATTTAATATGATTTTATGTCCAGTGGGAAAATAATTGATTGGCTTCTTGCAATTGAGTAGAGGAAGTGGTGTGACGGAGAATTGGGCAGAAGTGTGTGAGAAGCAAGTGCAGTGTGTTGTCTGCCTGCAGCTACAAGGTTACTGATCTCTCCTTTACCTTTTGCAACAGGTTTCGCAGTGACCTTGTAATGTCTGGGCCTTTCTAACTTCTCCATTTCTATCTTCATTGTGAACATCAGAGGATCTGGTTATCTTGGGGAATCGTTCAGCTTTGATAGGCTATCTCTCTTTTAAAAAACATACAGCATAGACTGCAAAATGCCATGAGCACAGCCACTTTGCTCATTGTTGATCATTGTACCTTTGGAATCTGAGGTGTCATGACCACATCACATCGTCCAAAAACTACCTGAAGACCCTTCCTTACTGGATGGTTTTCAGGTTCTAGCAACATGTCATTATCATTGTTCTTTTCCTTGAATGCTTTCCAATCAAACCTTACTGGACCTTCATGAGTGACAAGCTCAGCAGTGGACTCAAGAAATTGTATGATATAATTTTCTGTGACCTCCTCATCTCACCTGCCATGTCAGAATCACTAACATTTTGAATTTGCTCAATTCAAAACCAAAAAAGACTGGTTTCGCACAACTTAATGCAATGAATGTGAAGTTCCATTCTAAATGCTAGCCAGGGGGTTAATGCAACCATTATGTTTAAACTTCCTCCAGATTTCTTGAGCAGAAGTCTTCTTTTCATCAGCTGTTTCCAAAAGGACAGTATTTGTTACATTAACCACTTGTGTTTCCAGTGGCAGGAACTCATGTTTGATATTCAGACAAATCATATCATAGTCAAATCATAAACACTGGCATTCTGCCAAATAAGGTGAAGTTTGAAGGAGAATTTTTCTGTTGCACAACGCTGCATCTCAAAGTAGTCCATGAATGATTTGGAAAAAAATCTGTTGAATTATCCATGCCTTACAGTGACAGGACACCAGACTTCACTGCCTTTACTCACTGCAGTGCACAAGTAAATGTTCATTTTCTCTTTGTCATTGTCACATAGTAGAAGTAATAGGCAGTTTTTCAAAGCCTTATGGCTCGAAGGTGTTTCCTTAATGATGGACAATTAGGTGCACTTACCTTTCTAACAATAAGTCATTGACTTGAAATGTTAACACTTCTTTCTTTCCTCATGCATGTTGGATGACTGCTGAATATTTCCAAGTTTTTCATAAAGTCACATGATCATACAGCTTGGGAACAGGCCCTTCAGTCCATCAATTCTGCCCCAATCGTCAGGCCTACAGTTACACCAAAACCATTGGTTTATTCTACCCACATTCTCGTCAACTCCTCCCAAATTCTACCACTCATCTACACACGAGGGGCAATTTATGGCAGCCAAGTGAACTACCAATGTGCACGTTTGGAATACGTGAGAAAACTGCAGCACCCAGGTCAAATCTACACAGACTGTACACTCAGCAATTCAGGAACAGCTTCTTTCCCTCTGTCATCAGATTCCTAAATGGACATTGAACCAGTGTCTTTTTCAATATATATTATTTTGGTTTTTGCATGATTTAAAATCTATTCAATATAAATATACTGTAATTAATTTACTTTTTAAATTTTTACTTTCTTTTCTTCTATATTATGTATTGCATTGAACTGCTGCTGCTAAGTTATCAAATTTCACGACACATACGGTGATAATAAACCTGATTCTGATTCCGCTGTTTTGAAAGAAGCCTTCTCAGAGGTCGGTGGAACTTCTGTATGTTACAAGAGTTAGCAGGCTCTGTAGTTTTATCAATCACAGTCCAATGAGGAAGGGAGAACTTCAGTCTCAATTCAAAAACCTAAAGGGATTGAGAATCCAGCACAGCACACATATTCAAGGGTTCTGTCACTCAAAATACACAACCTGAACATTATTAAGTTTATACTTCCATGAAATGAGAAGAAATATTCCATTTGGGTTCATGAAAGTAACTCTGGTTTTATCCTGCAATCACGAAACCTCTGGATCATCTGGGGTCCTAATCTCTGTCATGTGCTGGCTGAAATTAACTATACTTGATTACAGTCAGCTGCATCACAAAATCAATTTGACACCCATAGTTCAGCTGTTCCAATTAAATGAGATTCCTGTCTCTTTTCCCCCAGAACACAAGAGAAGCTGGCTGTTCAAATATTGTATTCTACCATCAGTGTAAAGGTTTGGTGAGCTAGTTACGTTTTGTACCTATAGTCTGCACATATAATAATATTCTGCACTATTACCAGTATTAATAAACTGTACTAACAGAATACTCACAGTAATAACTCTGTACAATGTTGATTGCTAGTGTGGGGTGTTAGCAATTCCACTGTGATCAGTCAGTAGAGAAATTTGACGCAAGCTTTTCTATTTCCCAAGTCTCTGAGCTCCATCACAACTAGAGGACTACAAGAACACAAAAGGCATTGGATATCCAGATGAAGGGTCCTTACTAGTAACATCAACTGTCCATTTCCCTCAATAAATGCTGCCTGGCCCACTGAATACCTCCAGTTGTTTTATTGTTGCTCCAGATTCCAAGATCTTCAGTCTCTTGAGTTTTGGAATTGATTTCTTGGAATAGAAATCATAATATGTATCATATGAATGTTAACCAGGCTGAAAAAAAGTCAGAATTTTGAAAGTAACAGACTCCCCCAGTTTGCTAATCTGAATACACAATCATATTTGTTCAGCATTCATTTTAAACATCAATGTACATTTTCTCAGGGGATGACCAGGCTGCAGCAGATTTTTGGTCCTTTCTATCTTGTGTTAAGGTTCATCAGATCTCTCACTATATTGCACGGGTGCAAAATTCTCATCCATTCTTAAATCTATCTGTCCTTCCACCCTGCTTGATTCTGCAATCTTCTGCATGCCTACATATCTGTAAAAATTTCACATTTCTCAATAACATTACCTCAAGGTATTTTCCAGGGATCAAATATAAAATTAATTTCTTAAGGTAAAATTTCATGCATAAGTTCAGTAGAATTCTTTTCAGTCTCCAAATCCATACTAGAAAGTAAGATTTGAATTATAGTGCTAACATACCCTCAACATAACTGTTCCCTTAATCCACTGGAGAGAGAGAATCTGTGGTATGTCGAACGCCGGATGTAACGCAAAGTCTTTGGGGTAACTGCGAGTCTGTGTCTTTGCTATTGCTTTGCTCACACTTAAGTGCTTGGTGATGATGCCGATGCTTGCTTTTTTTTGTTGGTGGGGGGAGGGGGGACTGTTGCTCGTTACCACTTCCGCACAGGACGGGTGGAACTGTGGTGGGGGGGGGGGGGGTGTCTTTGGGGAACTTAGGTTTATCTGGCGTTCATTCTCTGTTTTTGTGGATGCTTACGAAGAAAAAGCATTTCAGGGTGTGTATTGTATACATTTCTCTGACATTAAATGCATCTTTGAACCTCTCAACCTTTGAACTGTTTTCACAGCTGCGAGGAACATGGCCAGTCCTCAGCAGACGAAACCATTTGGAGAAGGATGAACTGTTCAGAGAACAAAATTTGTATTTCATTAGATTGGCCCCGAGACCATGGATGGTTATGGATGAAGGAAAGGTATGATTAGTAGTCTTGTGCATGACACAAGGATTGATGGCATAGCGGATAGTAAAGTGATCAAGCACTGAAACATGGATGGAAAACTGGCCAAGAGTTGGAAGATGGAATTTAATGCCAAGAAAATTGTTGATGCATTTTGCAAAGGTAATTAGAAGTAGGATATATATGCAGTATACAGTCAGGCAATTGAGACCTCAGGATGCAAGTCCATGAACTTTTGCCTGAAAGAGGCACACAGCTCCATGGGAGGCAGAGAGTAGTGAGGGAAGGATGATTTTCTGGTTGGAAATCTGTGAATAATAGTGTACTGCAGCAAATGGTAATCAGACCCTTTACTGTTTGTGATCAACTACTTGCACATGAAAATAAGAGGTATGATTAGTAAGTCTGTAAATGACACAAAGATTGGTAGAAACACAGGTAGATAGGATGATGAATCAGGCATATGGCATGCCTGCCTTCATTGGTCAGTTGGAATTTTATGTTGGAACTTCAGAAAGCTCCAGTAATACTGTACTTGGAGTAATGTATGTACTTCTCCTTGCCACATTACAGGAAGAACGTGGTTGGACTGACCAGGAAGTTGCTTGGCTTGGAGAACTGTAGATATTGAGAGAGACTGGTTAGAATGGGCTTGCTTACCCTGAAGTGAAGGAGGCTGAAGTGTGACCTGACAGAGGTATTTAAGGTTATGAAAGGAATAGGAAGGTTAAGCATCTAAAATATTTTCCCATTATCGGTATATCAAAAACAAGTGGGCATACTGTAGATTTAAAGTTAGGGCAAGGAATTGAAGAGATTTGAAAGGAATTTTTTTTTTTTATCCAGAAGGCAGTTGATATCTGGAATGTGTTGCCAGAAGAAATGGTGGAATGGGAAACAATGACTACATTTAAGATACATTTAGATATGCGCTTCAGTAGGCAAGGCATTAAAGGATAGAGTCTGAATGTGGGCAAATGGTATGATGGACATGATGTTTTGAAGGACCCCTTTCAACTCTGTGGTTACCTGGGTCAGCTCGTAGCATAGAGAGGTAGAGAGATGGAAGAGTATTGTAGCAAAAGCTATTACATTAAATTACTTTTATTTCACAACATATCAGCACAGAATAGGGAATTTAGATCTCCATTTATTCATTAAATGTCTGCATTCACTAAAAATGCCCTTGCAGAGAGAAAAAGCTAATGAGAGCGTGTCACAAGTCAGGTATGTAGAGCCAAATGTGCAAACCTAATGTCAATTATTTGGTCAATGATGCTGTCATAGACTTTGCTTCAGTTCATCTGCTGAATTCCTAATTTATTTCCTCAGCCCTAACTAATCAAATGCTTTCCTGCCTGGCCTTTTATTTTCCATCCTTCTTAACCAAGAAGTCAAGCAAAATTCTGTTGCTTCAATCACAACTCATACCTGGATCCAGTTCACCCACTCTACCCTCTGCTTCTTGCCCTATGTTGGTTGCTGGTTAAGCAACAACTGTTTTAAAGTTGTGTTCATATCCCTCCTAACCTTTGTAGCCTCCTCCAGCTCTCTAACTTGCATGGGTGTCTGTGCTTCTTTGATTTTAACCACCCAATCATGCCCACTTTGGAGTCCCATCCATTAGTCCCTCCACTGCTCTCCTTTAAAATATTCTGAAACCTTATCTTTTGTTACAATTTTCTGTTGAAGTAAAAGGAAGTCACAGAATATATAACCAAATTCTATATTCATAATCTACTTGACAGCAGTAACTCAACTGGCAACACCATTATCTCAAGGTATAAAGGGCTTCACTAGTTTCAAGTTTCTGGGTGTCAAGATCTCTGAGAGCAGTTTCAAGTTCCTGGGTGTCAAGATCTCTGAGGATCTAACCTGGTCCCAACACATTGATGTATTATAAAGAAAGCAAGACTGTAGATATACTTCAATAGGAGATTGAAGAGATTTGGCATGTGATGCACCATCAATAACTCTTGGAGACGTGAGGTGAGATATAGGCTTTATTGACTGGAAGAAAGAACAAGCAGCAATTGACCACCACACTGCATCCTGGAGACTGAGGCTGGGGCGGTGAACCCAATCGCCTTTATACCGGGGTCCATGGGAGGAGCCCCAGGAGCAGTCAGTGGGGGGGAACGTGTCCAGACAGGTATATGTAGATCACCACAGCATGTCAACAAATACACTCAAAAACTTCTATAGATGTACCGTGGAGAGCATTCTGACAGGCTGCATCACTGTCTGGTATGGGGTATTTCTGATTTTTGCACATTTTTAAATCTATTCAATATACATATACTCTAATTGAGTTACTTATTTATTTTTTTACTGTATTAACTTTATTTTATTTATTTATTTTTCTCTTCTAGATTATGTATTGCATTGAACTGCTGCTGCTAAGTTAACAAACTTCACGTCACAAGCCGGTGATAATAAATCTGATTCTGATTCTGAATACCTGACATATTGTACAGCCCCATCCATACAGTTAGGAGGCAGGCAAGATAGATTTGCTAGCTGCTGTGGAACTGCAACCATCTTCGGCCATGTGGGAACTAGCAGTCCCGACTTGGATGGACATTCAAACAAAAAATTCCAACAGGCACTCTAATATAATAACGGAAAAATATGGCATACAGAATGTTCAGGCTTTTGAGATGAGATATGCAAATGATTCCTGGTCCTTCCTCTCAGTTGGACATAAACTATTTTAATCCACTATTTTGAATGACCTGACAGTGATTACCAATGTCCTGGATGATACTTATTTTCCAATACCATTCCAAAATAAATTACCCAGCTATTATCAAGTTGTTGTTCATCATTTTTTTAATGATAGAATCAACACAGTTAACTTCAAAGGAACCTCACTGGCTGAAGATTACTTTGGTAAATGCTGAAGTCATGAAAGTTTTTAAGAAAAATATAGTGGATTCCAGTTATTTGGGCCATCCACTAATCTGGGAAGCCACTTATTGGGCCAACTCTTAAATAACAAGACCATGGGCGACTTGGTAGGGTAGCTGTTTGTGCGATGTAATTTCAGTTCAACATCAAAGTTCAGAGTATAATTCCGGCATTACCTATAAGGAGTCTGTATGGCCTCCCCATGGAAAGTGTGGAATTTCTCCAGGTGCTCTGGTTTCCTCCCACATTCCAAGGATGTACCAGTTAATAGGTTAATTGGCCATTGTGAATTGACCTGTGATTAGGCTAGGGTTAAATTGGGGGGAAGGTGGGTGGTGTGGCTCGAAAGGCCAGAGGGTCTATTCTGTGAGGTATCTCAATAAATCAATCAACAAATAAATGTAAAAATAGCCAGGATTCCCTTCGTTTATTTGGGACACTATGCCACTTAATTGGGGCAGGAGACTGTTGCCAAACAGCTTCTAACTTGTGTCAGTCACGTGCACGCGAGTGGCCATTCGACACTGCATCGTACTTAAGTGAAAATTTTAAAAATATAAACAAGAGAAAATCTGCAAATACTGGAAATCCAAGCAACACACACAAAATGCTGGAGGAACTCAGCAGGCTAGGCAGCATCTATGGTAAAATGTACAGTCAATATTTCAGGCCAAAACCCTTCGGCAGGACTCAAAATAGAGTCAGTTCCATGTGTTTATGTTCAAAAGCAGTGAATTTTGTCAATGATAATTGGCAAAAAATATGCAGTTTTGCTCTCCATGGTTTCAAGCATTCAGGTTTGGAGATGCCAGAGCAGCCAGGAGTGAAAATAGGATGATTTCACTACTTCAAAAAGTTAGGAACTAGGAAGAACTTGAAAGTAAGAACCAACATCTGGAATGTTACAGTGAAAATGATGAGCTGGAGGATACAATCCTCAAAAGGATTGTATGAAGGCAGCCCATTATCTACACTCATATTGTTCATTTATAGTCAAAATAAAGAACACAACAGATTACAATGGATGAATTCCTCCACTGATATTTGAAACGAATGCATATTTTCATGGAACTGTTATAGTATAGATTAATTGATTAATTATTTCTGTTTTTGACTTAAATACATAATTTGTTACCCAGTTAAACTGTAGTTTGTCTTTTTTATACCTTATTAGCTATTCCCATAAAACTTTGGCTAATTAGGGGAGCCGTTTAATTGGGCCAAAATATACTGGTTCCAATGTGTCGCAATTGAGTGGAATCCACTCTGTTGTTTTAAATCCTGGGATGGCTTCAAAATGGAGAGGCAGAAATGGGTAACCTCCCTTTGGTAGGAAGAGAGGAGAAATTACTAATTTGGCATCTTTACAACATCACACCAGTAGAACAACAGTACTCTATGCAAACCCCAAACCCCCAAAAATCATACTACTATGTTGAAAATAGAATGTTATTTCATATTATTTATTTATTGGGATACAGCATGGAATAGGCCCTTTAGGCCCTTTATGCTGGCTGCTCAGCAGCCTCGATTGAACCTGAGCCTAATGATGGGACAAGTTACAATGACCAATTAACCTACTAATTGTTATGACTTTGGACTGTGGGTGGAAACTGGAGCACCCAGAGGAAACCCATGCATTCTACGGGGTGGATGTACAGACTCCTCAAAGATGATGTCAGAATTGAAGTCTGAACTCCGACGTCCTGAGATGTAATAGCATACGTGGCTCCTGTGGCATTAATAGAGTTAATTTGTACAAGGGAAAGGTTTCCTCTTTATTATTTGCAGTTATCATAAACTTCATCTTATATGAGAAGAGTAAACGCTTCCAGCTAAATCAGTGTCAATTTTTCACTGCATTATTATATTGTACCAGACCAGTTATCATTCCTGGTGACAGAGTTGGTCTTTGTTTTGAACAGAATCCTCAAAATGTGCAGAACGTAGTTTTTTAGGCTGCAAGAGCAGGCAGGAAAGCTTGCTAGACAAAACTCCACAGATGTTGTCTGACCTGCTGGGTTTCCTCTTAAATTTATTTTTTGTGCTGTTCTTCAGACCTATCCTCCTATTTCTACAATTACTGCTTTTGTGGAATTGGAAATAAACTGGAGATCTTTGAGATCCTGCTCTTAAAAAAACTTATTATCTCCCTAACTTCCTGATACAGGATCTCATCCTGATGCAGTTAGGATCTCATCCTAACATCCTGATGCAGGATTGCATCACTTGCTAGAGTGATGCAATCTACATGTGGAACCAGGCAACATAAAGGGAGCTGACAAACTGCCATACATTACCTTTGAGATCCTACTATCAAATGCCTGGGTGGCAGCTCACTGTATCTAGCCAGGAATTTTATCTAACAACAGATTGATATTAATATACAATTAACACATATTAGATTATGAGATGTGTTTAGTGTCCCTGCAATATAAAGACTCATGAAACTGCTCCAAGCATTTATCATTTTTCAGAACTCTATACGACAAAGCCAAATGAAGAATAAATCATTCAGAAATGAGTAAAATCACAGTCAAACAAAATGTCTTAGCTCAATGTAGAACGTGCACCTTTTACCAGAATCTATCCTGGGCTTCCTGGGGTCAGCATTGTTTTAGTTTCTGTAACTGCAGAAATTCTTAATAGTTCACTGTTGCTTTATGTCTAAAATGGAACTGCACAGTTTTTAGTGTTGTTCTTTGGAGTCACAAAGTCCCCTTTCTTCCAAGGCACTGCAGAAGCATTCAGAACAGAAAAGGAGGAGCAGAACTGGGAGAAAGATATGGTAGTTATAGGGAGTTCTATCATAAAGGGACAGATTGGCTGCAGAAGAGACTACAGGATGTTGTCTCCAGGGAGTTAGTCTCAAAGACATCTGAGAGTGACTACAAGATATGCTGAAGTGGGAGGGTGAACCACCTGCAGTTCTAGTACATGTTAGAAAGGATGAGATCCTGCATCAGGAAGTTAGGGAGATAATAAGTTTTTTTAAGAGCAGGATCTCAAAGATCTCCAGTTTATTTCCAATTCCACAAAACCAGTAATTGTAGAAATAGAAGGATAGGTCTGAAGAACAGCACAAAAAATAAATTTAAGAGGAAACCCAGCAGGTCAGACAACATCTGTGGAGTCAATATTTTGGGGTGAGATCTTGTATCTGGGCTGATAGCTTGTATAAAGAGATGAGTGGAAGGAGTGAGGTAGGAACTGACAGTCGATAAGCAGAACCAGATTTAAAAAATGTAGCTGGGAGGAGGAAAGGGTTGGTTGAGGGGGATGAGTTGGAGATAACAAAAGAGGCTGGAAGATGAATAGTGGAGACAGCTAGAAGCTGCTGATTCCAAAATTCGATATTGAAGGTGAATCAGATAAGGGAGGGGTGCTGTGCAGATGGAACCAGTAGACAGAGAGGATAGGAGGCCCAGCAGGTGGAATCAAGTGAGGGGGAGGGGATTGAAGGCCCAGTAGATGGAATCAAGTGAAAGAAGAGATAGGAGACCCAGTTGGTGGAATCAAGTGAGGGAAGTGATAGGAGGCCCAGTAGGCAGAACCAAGTGAGGGAGGGGATATGAAACTCAGTAGGTGGAACCTAATAAGGATAAGGAGAACAACCTCAGTAGATGGAACCAAGCAAGGGAGGGGAAAGGAGGCCCTGTGGGTGGAACCAAGTGAAGGAGAGAATAGGATAGGAGGTCTGCTGTTGTTTAACCTCACAAGCTACAGCAACCCTAGGGAGCTAAATATGTCATTTAAAACTCTCTAATTAGGAAATCATAGAAAAATAGTAAATAATTTTAAAAAATTACACAACAGAAGCAGCCGCATAGCCCAATGAATCTATGCTGGTCAAGAAGAGCTACCTAGTATCATCTTCTTTTTCAGATGATCAAGATGGTTCCGGCATACATTGGCAACTCTCTACGGGCTGCAGGACAGTGTACCGGTTTTCCTCTTAAATATAATCTTTTTGAACTACTTTTGCTGCAATTTGCAACATGTAAATTTCCTCTTCGAACTTTGGGTTCATTGCCCTGTAGACCACAGCTCTTCACACTTGACGGCAGATTCTTTCATCAGCCTTCCAGGAGCCTGGCTGGGGAATAATTAATGAGAAATACCGTGGATCCTGGCTGAGGTAAAATGGAGCATATTTATCCTTGCAGGGGCACAGCTTTAAAATCTTTTGTAGGTCTAGTTGAAAAAGTAGTCCGTATCCCCTCTCTAGTCCTTCTGCTAACTATTTTAAATAATTGTTTTTGTCCCTCTGCTAAAAGAAGTAGGTCCCCCCATTTATTCTGCCTCATCTCCACTGTAGCAATTTATACCTGTTAAATCTATTAGCCTTCTCTGTTCCAAAGAAGTTGAGTTTTGTTCATCCAAGCTTTCCTCAAAACTTTCCAGTCCTGACAAAATCCTTGCAAATCACAGTGCAACCAATTCAGTGTAATGATATGGAGATTTACAGCATAGAAATAGGCCCTTCAGCCCACTATGTCTATGCAATCCTTTTTTGATTCAGATTCAGATTTATCTATCACCTGTACAATGAAATAAAATGTATGTTTGCATCTACAACCTATCGCCATGCCAAAGTTTGATCCAATTAGCCAGCTTGCCTTAGGTCTCATGTGCCACTATATTTTCAATGAGCTGGTCATATGATATTTTTCTGAAGTCACTATATACAATATCTTCAATCAATCATCATAGTGTGATATATATTTACTTTCCAGGGCCCAAAGGAGCTTATTTCTAACTTCAGCTGTCTGGCACAGCAACATGACCTTTCCAAAGGGTCAGAGTTGTTATTTATTTTTTACTTATTGGGATAAAGCGCAGAATAGGCCCTTCCTGCCTTTCAAGTCATGCCACCCAGCAACCCGCCAATTTAGTCCAAATCATGGGACAATTTACAATGACCAATAAACCTACCAACTGGTATGTCTTTGGACCGTGGGAGGAAACCCGAGCACAGTCACAGGGAGAACATACAAACTCCTTCCAAACAGTAGTGGGTATTGAACCCAGGTTGCTGGTACTGTAAAGGATTGCGCTAACCATAACACTACTGTGCTGCCTCAACTTCTAACTTCTAACCAATATTCCTTGCTGAGCCTCTTGTTTCAAACAAGTGAACAATGAGGTTCTTGTTGGCCCATGATTTAATGAAGAGAAACATGGGGTTCACATTAATCTAATCATGTTCACCTGGCCTGATAAAAGTAACTCAAAGACATTACATAGATTTGCAAAACAGTATAAATGTTAGAAAGCTGTTAGAATTGTTAGGAATAACTAGGAGAACTACCGAAAGATCAACTGACAGAAAGAAGAACTAGAATTCATTCCTCAACCTTTGGTTTTTATGATAGACAACTCACTTGTTTACAACTCACTGGTATGTCTTTTTAGGTCTTTTTATCCATGGGTACCCTCTCTATAGGGAGATTATACAATTCTTGTAGCTGTGTTTGGAAATCCTTTGGGATTTAACAAATTTTATGCGCCCCATATCATCTAATATCTCCTCCTTCTTATACTGACAGCTCCAAGTTATCCACTTCTTCTGCTTCCTTCACCTTGGTGAATACATGTAAGAAGTATTCCTTTAAGACCTTGCCCTCATGACCTTGCTCTATATTTGGATTTCCTGTTGGTCCCTCAGAAACTCTTTCCTGGCTACCTTTTTGCTCCTGGTATTCTTATAGAATATGGAACCCCAAACTATATAGATTGGGTGCTCAGCACCATTGCCTTCTGAGTGCTGAAACATCATTTAAGCAGTTTATCTGGAAGTTTTATTTCACCGAAAGAGTGGTCACTCTCTATGGTAGTTTTGTGTATGTTAAAACAAAGAAGAAAATCCAAGCTAGCCACGATGCTAGCTACATATTCTGAGCCTTCATGTTTCAAGCAGTCTTGGGGTGTTTGAAAAATTAATTGAAATTCCTTGGGAAATCAGAAATACATACTGACCATGCTTTATAATTGACATGCTTGATCCCTGTCACCCGTTAATAACATTTGCAAATCAAATCATTGAAGACAGTCAGTTTCTTCAGTGTTTAGAAGCATCAGAGCTTTGATTGACCTTATTATCAGCTGACACCTATAAAATGCAAATCTTTCAGCAAGTGTCAATGCATTGGGTGGAAATCTTACCTAACTGATTCCCTTCCCGAGCCTTGAGGAGTTATGTCCATTTGAAGCCACTACTTTTACTGCTTTGACTGATCACATGTTGGAGCTCTGCTGTTTGTGTATCCCCTATGCCAAAGCAGCAACTTAATTCCTTTCACAAAGAAATATGGAGAGAATTATCTGGTAATTGAAAGCAGAATTCCTGCAGAACTCCTTTTGCATTTGATGTTGTTGTCACTCCAAAAGTTAATTCTCCATGTGTAACATGGGGTAAAGTAACTCATTAACGTTTGGAAAGGCAAAATGTCTGAAGTCCTAGATTTACAATTAGTAGTTTCTATCATAGTTGAGCAAGCGTCAATGATTGAAACAGAAGTAGCAGAAGTAGGTACAATTGTAGTATCAGAGGCTTTTAGACACATGAATATGCAGAGAATAGAAAGGTGTGGATCATGTGCAAGCAGAAGAGCTTTAGTGTAATTTGGCACCAGGCACCATGAGCCAAGTGGTCCGTTCCTATGCTACATCAGTTCAATGGTCTACAACTCACACAAATCTGCACATATATATCCATACAGTGTAACTTATTACACTGAAGGGGAATAGTTATTTACATAATTCAGCATCTGTTGTTATTTCAATTGTCGTGAAGTTTACAGTTAAATGGACCTGCTGATACAATCCCCACAAAAAAGAAATACAGGTTAAGTACCCCTTAGAGAAAATTCCAAAATCCGAAAACCTCCAAACTCTGTTTTTTATTTTAAGCACTAACAATTCGGCACAAATGAGAAGGTTTCCAGGTGATGCACATTTCTGAAAAGTGACCTCAATTATGTAATGAACAGTTAATTAAAAATAGAATAATACTGGATAAAGCGTAAAAATGAATATCTTGATTACTTATCATCAACATCTGCATGAACATTCCACTTTAATTGTATACTGATCATGAAATTAAAAGTAATTGTGAATATTGCAGAAATTCAAGAAAAGGCACAGCATCAAATTTTTAAAGCATCTGCTGATCATGAAAATCTAGCACCAGAACAAGTCAACAACACTGATTGCTTTCATACCATACAAAGCAGCACTAAATTTTTGAAGCATTGCTGATGAAAATCTAACAGCAGAAGAAGTCGAATTGTTTTTGATTCTTTTTATATCTTAGCTAAAACTTCTAAAAAAGTGAAATACAAATACGGTGTACTGTAACCTTTAAATCAAAACACGACATCGTAGGTGGTGACTAAAAGCCTGCCGTTGTTTGTTGTTCAGTAGCTGATTCAGAAATTCTCCCAATGTTACTGAGCTGCTTTTGCTACCCCACATACATTGTACTTTCATTGTTAAGTAATAATTTTCACTCTGTAAATGCGTGGTGAACAACTGTATGACAAAGACTGCTTACTGGTAACACATAAATTCAGTCAGAAATAATGGTGATCCCAAGCTACCTCACTATATATTTGAAATACATTCTCCCCCCTAATTTGTAAAGACCAGTCTACACAAGAATCTTGTGTGCTGTGCAATTTTTGTCCAGTGACAACAACATGTGCGCACTGATAACTTCTTCAATAAAAACAATATAAATAGGCCAGTTCTAAAATCTGCAGACAAGTCGTCGCAAACTCCACGTTGTCAACACCGTCCGCTTCAAGCCAGAAAAGGAAATGCAATTGTGTATGATCATGAAATATACTTAACATGCCAACAAAGGAAAGGGTGTCAACCTTTCGTGCAGTTAAAATTCCTTTGTGCGCTAGTAGCAAGCAGTGGGTCTGCGCACTCTTGCACACCTTAGAGGGAACATTGTACCAAAAAATTTCCAGCCCCAAGCATTTCGGATAAAGGGTACTCAACGGGTAAAACTACTTCTCTTCTGGTAAGTGAGCATTTGGTCACAGTCTAACAAACAGCTGCATTGAGAATTCAGTGTGTTGTAAGTACCTGCATCCCTTTGTCCTTACATCATATTGAAAGGATCTTTGTTGTATCACTAGTCCCTGTAGTGTGCATCCTACTGCAGGCAGAACTTCTCACATTAATCCTGATTTTAGCTCTCAGTTATCCTGTGAGTAGCCATGATTAAGCAAAAAGTAAAACAAAATGAAAGGACTGTTATTAAGGAATGAGATTGTTCATCTGTCACAGCACGAGTAAAAGCATGACTTGGTGATTACTCACAAAGACATGATGGAAATCAGGAGCACAGGGAATGCGGAGCTGAAGTAGCAGACCCCACCCCTAAGTTCTGTGATTTTGCATAAATATTCTAAAGAATCATAATTTACTGAGTGCAATCAATGACAAAGAAATTGTTCTTTACTCTGGGTCACACTGTTTAACACTACTGCCAATCCCAACCTTTGGAAAAATGTTAAACATCAAAACCTCATTTACATGGCCAGTAAAACAACGTACATTTCTAAAAACAAATGGTTGATCATTTACCTTCAGTGATTTTTTTGGATTTTGGTCTGTACAAGCCAACTATTATGTTTGCTTTTAATGTAATGCCTCAAATGTACATACCGTACCTAGCTACAAACACACAAAATTCTGAAGGAGGTCAGCAGGCCAGGCGGCATCTATGGAGAGGAATAAAGAGTAAACATTTTGGGTCAAAACCCTTCATCTGTACTGGAAAAGAAAGAAGATGCCAGAAATAAGGAAGTGGGGGGAGGGGAAGGAGTACAAGCTAGAAGGTGATAGGTGAAGCCAGGTGAGGTTGAAGGAAGGTGATTGGGCAAGGGGGGGGGGATAATCTGAGAAGCTATAAGGTGAAGGTGAAGGTAAAGACTTGAAAAGGAAGTGGTGCCTTACCTGGAAGGACCATTTCAGGGCTGAATGCCGGTGGAGGTGAATGGACAGGGGTATGGGCAAGGAGAAAGATCAGTGGGGAGGGATAAACGGAATGGGGAATCACAGGGACCGCAATCCCAGCAGAGAGTGATATGGGGGGTGGAAGGTAAAGCTGTGTTTGGTGGTGGATCCCATTGAAGATAGCAGAAGTTGCAGAGAACTACTGTATGTGTTGCATGAGGAGACTCATCAGGTGGTAGGTAATTTATCTTGCTGCAATCTTTTTGGTGTAAAACCAATGCATTTCCTCTTGTGGAAACATTATTCTTACTGAACTATTTTCAATGGGCGAGACAAAGTCTTTATTTGACAGATTAAAGGATGAGCTACTTCTCTGATGTTCAAATTTTGTCACTATTTCCCTAATAGTTCAGTAAGACAGCATTCAGTTTCTTGATACATTATTCTACCAAACAGCATTGACAAAGCATGAAAAGAAATAAAATGAATGAATGTTTATCCCAAACATTTTGACCCCATTCTGGTAATCTGGCACACATTAGACTTCTTTCTTTTGGCTCCACATTATGTTCTCAACAAAGCTAGGAAATGATAAATATAATTTGCACAAAATACTGGAGGAACCCAGCGGGTCAGGCAGCATCCATGGAAATAAACAAACAGCCAACATTTCAGGCCAACACCTTTCTTCAGGGTAAATACAACTAACAGGTGACTTTTTAGAAGTGCATAAAATTATGAGGGACATAGATAAAGAAAATAGTTACAAGCTTTTTCCTGGAGTAGAGGGCTTAGGTTTAAGGTGAGAGGGGAAAGATTTAAAAGGGCATTGAGGGGCAACTTCAGTATATGGAATGAGCTGCCAGAGGACATTGTAGAGGTGAATATGATTACATTTACCTCTTACTAAAGGAGATTATAGTCAATGTCGATTAATAACTCAATTTAGATGGCCAGCAAATGGTATAAAATATTTAGGTATAAGAGTCGATAATGATATAAAGAACTTATACAAATTAAATTACTTACCATTATTGAAAAAAATTCAAGAAGATCTTGATAAATGGATGATATTACCAATAACATTAGTAGGTAGAGTAAATACCATAAAAATGAATATATTCCCTAGACTACAATACTTATTTCAATCACTACCAAAACAATTACCCCATAAGTTTTTTCAAGAGTTAAATAAATATGTGAGGAAGTTTCTTTGGAAAGGTAAGATGTCAAGAATATCGTTGGAAAAATTGACATGGAAATTTGATTTAGGAGGGTTACAACTTCCAAATTTTAAGAATTATTATAAAGCAAACCAACTTAGATTTATTGCATCTTTTTTTGAGAAAGATAGACTGGCATGGATTAGAATAGAACTAGATAAAATAGGAGAAAATACACCAGAAGATTTTATATATAAATGGGAATCTAAATGGATACGGGAAAAGAAAGAATCTCCTATATTAAAACATCTGATTGACTTATGGGATAAGATAAATGTTGATGATGAGACAAAGAAATCTTTATTAGCAAAGAGATCTTTAATTCAAAATAGACTTATTCCTTTTACAATTGATAATCAACTTTTATATAATTGGTTTCAAAAAGGGATTAGATATATAGGAGATTGTTTTGAAGGAGGTACATTAATGTCATTTGATCAATTAAAGAATAAATATAAAGTATCAAACAACTCGTTTTTATTACTTCCAATTAAGGGCTTATTTAAGAGAAAAATTAGGTCAAACAATGTTATTGCCAAAATCTAATAAAATAGAAACTTTAATTCAAAAAGGAAAAACTAAAAAATTTATTTCTTGTATGTATAGCTTGATTCAAAAACAGGCAACTAAACAAGGAGTCCATAAGTCAAGACAAAAATGGGAAAGTGACTTGAATATTAAAATTGAAGAAACAAATTGGTCAAGACTATGTCTTGATAGTATGACAAATACAATAAATGTCCGGTTAAGATTATTGCAATATAATTTTTTATCAATTATATATTACGCCACAAAAAATAAATAAATAAAATCCAAATTTATCTGATCAGTGTTTCCGATGTAACCAAGAAATTGGTACTTTTTTACATTTTACTTGGTCTTGTTCTAAAATTCAACATTTTTGGACAAATTTAAGAGTTTTATTGGAACAAATTACAGGAACACAACTTCCACATAATCCAATATTATTTTTATTAGGTGATATTGAAGGGATAAAATCGAAACCCAAATTGAATAAATATCAGAAAGAATTTATAAAAATTGCACTGGCAGTAGCAAAAAGGCTATTGCAGTTACTTGGAAATCGGATGCATACTTAAGTATAGATCGTTGGAAGAATGAAATTTCCAGCTGTACTCCACTTGAAAAAATTACTTATAATTTAAGAGATAAATATGAAACATTTTGGAAAATTTGGCGCCCTTATTTACAAAAGACAGGAATAAATATATAGGTGCTCTGAAGATAAAATAATTGGTTATTTGGGGAAAGAAATAAATATATATACTAAAGTTATTACGAACTCCGTGGAGCATGTGGGGATCTTCCGATATCCAGGCACTCTTTCTTTTTCAATAAGGACGTTAGGGGGAGGGGCTAAGGGGAGGGGGGAAGGGTATTCTTTTTTTCTTCTTTCTGTAATTATCTGAAAACTCAATCAAAAAAAGTTTAAAAAAAAAGAATATGATTACATTTAAAAGACATTTAGATAGGTACATGGATAGGAAAGGTCTAAAAAGATGTGTTGGCCAGAAAGAACTACAGTCTGCAAATTGGGGAATTTGAATGAATTAAGGACAGTGGAAGCAGGCGGACCAATTGCCTTTGCCTTCTGCCCTTTGCTTGGAGATGGAGACTGCCATTTTGTGGAACTGTTTTACATCCTCCATTCTGTGTGTTAATTGCTTGGCTTGATCGGTGTTTTAAAAAAGACAGAATGATGCTTCTGGAAATCTGCTGAAGAAGGGATCATTTCCAAATAAGGAAGTTATTTGTGAGGTGTTCGATGGATGGATATAATTTGCACGTTTGTGTCTGGTCTGTATTATTCAAGCTGTTTGCTGATTGAGAACAAAGAGACATAAATCATCCATCATCACTTGCTGGAAAGAGGGATATAAATGGATGCTGGCTTACAGTAGACCCCAAAAAAAGGTGTTAAAGGTCAGACACATGACCTGCGGCCAAAAACACTGGAATGCAATTGGTAATAAATGGGTAAAAAGCTGATACTTCAAGTCTGCTGATGGTGGTATCTCTGTAAGAGAATACATATCATGGATGTGAGGTGCCCCACGGAGACATAGAGATTTGAAGCGGAACTACGAAGAACATGTGGCCAGCAGCAGAAACTCCTTTTTAACGGGTAACATCTTTTCTGTTCTTTGATTGTTCATAGAAGATCGGGAAAACTTACTAAGTGTGCACACAGCTATTGATTAAGTAAGTTCATGTGTCCTTCCATTCAGACAATAAAGTTACTTGTCAGTAAATACAGATCTCTCTGTGTCTCTCATTATTACAAGGGGTTACTCTTGCAACAGTCATCATGGTGACTATTAGTCCAAAAGCTCATCCAGCCCATTTTGAGAAAAATATCTTCTGGTGGAAGTGGAAGGGTCTAGCGACCTTTCACTCTTTATAGTAAAATTTAGATGTCTTTGCATCTACACAGACTGAGAGATTTTCTAATGGGAGATTTTCAGTAATACCAAATTTACCATCTCATTTCAAGAACAGTATGCATTGCGGACTCTGGTTAATTGGGCCATCAGTTAACCAGGGCAGCAGCTTATTTAACTTCTTTAGTCCCAAAGAAGGATCTCAGCCCGAAATGTCAACTATCTATTCATTTCTGTAGATGCTGCCTGACTTGCTGAGTACCTCCAGCATTTTGTATGTGTTGCTTCTATCTTGCTAGCATGTGATGGAAAGCTCTAAACTGCTGGCTCCAATCCTGTTCAAGAAATTATTTATTACGGATATAGTGCATGCTTTCTCTATATGTTTAATTGGTAGAAGTGACCAGTCATGTATCATAATTTTTGATAGTGCCTAAAAGTCATGCTTGAGAAATACAATAATGGAGTCACAGAGTCCTCTGGCATCAGTTGACAGATATCAACCATCCTCCCTGAGGGAAAAACTTTCCCTTTAAATCCTTTTTAAAACTCCCTCTCATCTTAAACCTGTACCCTTTTGTTTTTGCAATCCCCTATATGGCAAAAAGATTCTGACTATACATCCAATCTGGAGTCATAGAGTCATTTGGCTCATCTAATCTGTGCTGAGTCATTAATCTGGCTAGTCCCATCAACCTGCACCGGACCACAACTCTCCATACTCCTCCCATCCATGTACAGCATCTACCCAAATGTATCTGAAATACTGAAATTCATGCCACATTCACCATTTCTGCTGGCAGATCATTGCACACTTTCATCATCCTCTGAGTAAAGTCAGAACCTATTCAATCCTCTCCTACAACTCAGGTCCTCAAGTCCTGGCAACATCCTAGGTAAATTTTCTCTGAACTCTTTCTTTTTCAAGTTTTTAAGTTTTTCAAATCTTATTGATATCTTTCCTGTAGGTTGGTGACCAAAACTGGACACAATACTCCAAAGAGGAGAACGGAGCTTAGTTATGATGGCGCTAAATGCTGACTCCTTTGCTTGCATCTTCCAAAATAGCTCTATTTCCATCTTTAATATCTCCATTTTTCTCTTCCAGGGTTCTTTTGAAGACCCTGTCCTGGAGTTACACGCTGACTTTGGTTCTTTGTGGAAATGAGACCTGCTCTCAGGTTTCACGACTGGCCGTTACCCGACATGCCAAAGATGCGGCCTAAGAGCTCAGCTCGCCTTCGGAGGCCCAGGATCCCGTGTCTCTGGAGATGGGCGGATCGAAGGTGGGTGTCCCGGCAGGAGGTTGGTGTGTCGTGGGAGTAGAAAGATCTCTGGCTGTGTGTCCAGAGACCCAAGATCCTTGGGCCCAGAGCTTGGAAAAAGCAACACAATGGACTCTTAACATCATAAACTCGCGAGTTGTTTGTTATGTCTCCCCTCGCACTGTGAAATGCAGACACCTTTTTCTCCATTATTAGGGGAGAGAGCCTATGGTATGTCAAATACCAGGAAAATGAGTAGTCTTTGGGGTACTGCAAGTCTGTGTCTTTGCTGCACGCTTGGGTGTTCGCTGGTGGGTGCTGATGCTTTTTTTTGTGGGTGGGGGAAGGGGCTTGTTGCTTTGCTGTTGCTTATGCACAGAAGGGAGGGGAACTGGGGGTGGTAATTTAGGGTTCTACCATTTAACTGTCATTCATTCTTTGGGGACACTCCTCTGTTTTTGTGGATGGTTGCGGAGAAAAAGCATTTCAGGGTGTATATTTTATACATTCCTCTGACATTAAATGTACCTTTGAAACCTTTCAAGATGACTCATACAATTTCAACATCCCAATTCCTATACTCAAGACTTTGATTTCTGAAGGCCAATGTCCCAAAAGCTATCTTTACGACCCTATCTACATGTAACGCAGCTTTCGAGGAGTTATGAATCCATATTCCCAGATCCCTTGGTTCTGCCACACTCCTCAGTGCCCTACCACTTACCCTGCAAGACCTATGGTGGTTGGCTCTTCCAAAACGCAACACCTCACACTTGCCTGCATTAAATTCCATCTGCCATTTTTCAGCCCATTTTTCCAGTTGGTCCAGATCCTGCTGCAAGTTTTGATAGTCTTCCTTGCTATCCACTATGTGTCATTGAACGGCTGTTGATCCAGTTTACTACATTATCATTCAGATCATTAATCTGGATGACAAATAACAACGGACCCAGCACTGACCCCAGCAACACACCACAGGCCTCCAGTCAGAAAAGCAACCATCTTTACCACTCTCTGGCTTCTGCCGCAAAGCCAATCCCTAATCAAATTTACTATCTTATCCTGAATACCAAGCGATTGAACCTCTTTACCAACCTTTCATGCAGGACCATGTCAAAGGCCTTGCTAAGATCAATGTAGACAGTATCCAGTTTCTTGCCTTCATCAATTTTCCTGATAACGTCCTCAAAAAACTCCATAAGATTGGATAGACAAATTTTACCACATACAAATCCATTTTGACTATCCCTGATCAGTCTCTGCCTATCCAAATACTTGTATATCCAGCCTCTTAGAATACCTGCCAATAACTTTCCCACTGTTGATGTTAGGCTCACTGGTCTATATTTTCCTGGCTTATTCTTAGAGGCTTTCTTAAACAACGGAACAACATTAGCTATCCTCCAATCCTCCGGCACCTCAACTGTGGCTAAGTATGCTTTAAATATCTCCACTGGGACCTGCTGCAATTTCTGCACTTGATTCCTGTAGGGTCCAAGGGAAGGTCTTGTCGGGTCTTGGGAATTCATCCTTCCTCATTTGCCTGAAAACAGCAAAGCACCTCCTCCTCTGTAATCTGCATAGGGTCCATGATCTCACTGCTGCATTACCTTACACCTACAGACTCTCTGTCCTCTCTGGAACAAATACAGGCAAAAAAAATCAATTTAAGATCTCCCCCATCTTTTTATACTCCTCAAATACCTCATTAGTTCCTGCCTGGCTACACCTCCTATGCACCTCCTAAAAAAGGATCTCAATATCTCTCAATAACCAAGGTTCCCTAAACCTGTTACCCTTGCCTTTTATTCCGACAAGAATGTACAAACTATATTCTCAAATTTTCACTTTTGAAGGCTTCCCAGTTCCCAAATACACCTTTGCCAGGAAATAACCTGTGCCAGTCCACACTTGCATTGGCCTTTCTCCAACTTAGAATCTCAATTGGAGGACCAGACCTATCCTTCTCCATAGCTATCTTGAAACTAATGACACTATGATCATCAGGTGTAAAGAATTCCCCTGTGCAGACTTCTGTCACCTGCCCCGTCTCATTCCCTAATGGGAGACCTGGTATCTCATTCTCTCTAGTTGGGACTTCTGTGAACTGATTAAGGAAATTTTCCTAAGCAGATTTGACAAACTTTTTCTCATCTAGTCCTTTCACAGTATGGGAGACCCAGTCAATATGTGGAAATTTAAAATCCCCTACTATTATAACCCTATGTTTCTTGCAACACAGAAACATGGAAAATAGGTGTAGGAGTAGACTATTCGGCCCTTCGAGCCTGCACCGCCATTCAGTATGATCATGGCTGATCATCCAACTCATAACCCTGTACCTGCTTTCTCTCCATACCCCCGATCCCTTTAGCCACAAGGGCCATATCTAACTTCCTCTTAAATATAGCCAATGAACTGGCCTCAACTGTTTCCTGTGGCAGAGAATTCCACAGATTCACCACTCTCTGTGTGAAGAAGTTTTTCCTCATCTCGGTCCTAAAAGGCTTCCCCTTTATCCTTAAACTGTGACCCCTCATTCTGGACTCCCCCAACATCGGAAACAATCTTCCTGCATCTAGCCTGTCCAATCCCTTTAGAATTTTATATGTTTCAATAAGATCCCCCCTCAGTCTTCTAAATTCTGGTGAGTATAAGCCTAGTCGATCCAGTCTTTCTTCATATGAAAGTCCTGCCACCCCAGGAATCAATCTGGTGAACCTGCTTTGTACTCCCTCTATGGCAAGAATGTCTTTCCTCAGATTAGGGGACCAAAACTGCACACAATACTCTAGGTGCGGTCTCACCAAGGCCTTGTACAACTGCAGTAGAAGCTCCCTGCTCCTGTACTCAAATCCTTTTGCTATGAATGCCAACATACCATTTGCCTTTTTCACCGCCTGCTGTACCTGCACGCCCACCTTCAATGACTGGTGTACAATGACACCCAGGTCTTGTTGCACCTCCCCTTTTCCTAATCGGCCACCATTCATATAATAATCTGTTTTCCTGTTCTTGCAACCAAAGTGGATAACCTCCTATTTACCCACATTAAATTGCATCTGCCATGAATTTGCCCACTCACCTAACCTATCCAAGTCACCCTGCATTCTCTTAGCATCCTCCTCCCAGCTAACACTGCCGCCCAGCTTCGTGTCATCCACAATCTTGGAGATGGTGCATTTAATTCCCTTGTATAAATCATTAATATATATTGTAAACAACTGGGATCCCAGCACTGAGCCTTGGGATCCCCACTAGTCACTGCCTGCCATTCTGAAAAGGTCCTGTTTACTCCCACTCTTTGCTTCCTGTCTGCCAACCAATACTCTATCCACATCAATACCATACCCCCAATACCATGCGCTTTAAGATTGCACACTAATCTCCTGTGTGGGACCTTGTCAAAAGCCTTTTGAAAATCTAAATATACCACATGCACAGGCTCTCCCCCATCCAGTCTACTAGTTACATCTTCAAAAAATTCTATAAGATTTGTCAGACATGATTTTCCTTTCACAAATCCATGCTGACTTTGTCCAATGATTTCACCTCTTTCCAAACATGCTGTTAACACATCTTTGATAACCGACTCTAGCATTTTCCCCACCACCAATGTCAGACTCACCAGTCTATAATTCCCCAGTTTTTTTCTCCCTCCTTTTTTTAAAAAAAGTGGGGTTACATTAGCCAGCCTCCAATCCTCAGGAACTAATCCAAAATCTAAGGAGTTTTGAAAAATTATTACTAATGCATCCATTATTTCTTGGGCTACTTACTTAAGCACTCTAGGATGCAGACCATCTGGCCCTGGGGATTTATCTGCCCTTAATCCCTTCAATTTACCTAACACCACTTCTCTACTAACATGTATTTCTATCAGTTCCTCCATCTCACTGGACCCTTGGTGCCTTACTATTTCCGGAAGATTATTTATGTCCTCCTTAGTGAAGACAGAACCAAAGTAGTTATTCAATTGGTCTGCCATGTCTTTGTTCCCTATGGTCATTTCACCTGTTTCTGACTGTAAGAGACCTACACGTGTCTTGACCAATCTTTTTCTTTTCACATATCTATAAAAGCTTTTACAGTCAGTTTTTATGTTCCCTGCCAGCTTTCTCTCATAATCTTTTTTCCCTTTCCTAATTAAGCCCTTTGTCCTCCTCTGCTGGTCTCTGAATTTCTCCCAGTCCTCAGGTGTGCCGCTTTTTTTTGCTAATTTATATGTTTCTTCTTTGGACTTGATACTATCCCTAATTTCCCTTGTCAGCCACGGGTGCACTACCTTCCCTGGTTTATTCTTTTGCCAAACTGAGATGAACAATTGTTGTAGTTCATCCATGCGATCTTTAAATGCTTGCCATTGCATATCCACTGTCAACCCTTTAAGTATCATTTGCCAGTCTATCTTAGCTAATTCACATCTCATACCTTCAAAGTTACCCTTCTTTAAGTTCAGAACCTTTGTATCTGAATTAACTATGTCACTCGCCATCTTAATGAAGAATTCCACCATATTATGGTCACTCTTACCCAAGGGGCCCCGCACAACAAGATTGCTAATTAACCCTTCCTCATTGCTCAATACCCAATCTGGAATGGCCTGTTCTCTAGTTGGTTCCTCGATATGTTGGTTCAGAAAACCATCCCGCATATATTCCAAGAAATCCTCTTCCTCAGCACCCTTACCAATTTGGTTCACCCAATCTATATGTAGATCGAAGTCACCCATTATAACTACTGTTCCTTTATTGCATGCATTTCTAATTTCCTGTTTAATGCCATCCCCAACCTCACTACTACTGTTAGGTGGCCTGTACACAACTCCCACCAGCGTTTTCTGCCCCTTAGTGTTATGCAGCTCTACCCATATCGATTCCACATCCTTCAGGCTAATGTCCTTCCTTTCTATTGCGTTAATCTCCTCTCTAATCAGCAATGCTACCCCACCTCCTTTTCTTTCCTGTCTATCCCTCCTGAATATTGAATATCCCTGGATGTTGAGCTCCCATCCTTGGTCACCCTGGAGCCATGTCTCTGTGATCCCAACTATATCATATTCATAAATAACTATCTGCACATTCAATTCATCCACCTTGTTATGAATGCTCCTCGCATTGACACACAAAGCCTTCAGGCTTGTTTTTACAACACTCTTAGCCCTTATACAATTATGTTGAAAAGTGGCTCATTTTGCTTTTTGCCCTGGATTTGCCTGCCTGCCACTTTTACTTTTCACCTTACTACTTTTTGCTTCTACCCTCATTTTACACCCCTCTGTCTCTTTGCACTTGTTCCCATCCCCCTGCCACATTAGTTTAAAGCCTCCTGAACAGCAGTAGCAAACGCTCCCCCTAGGACATTGGTTCCAGTCCAGCCCAGGTGCAGACCGTCCTGTTTATACCAGTCCCACCTCCCCCAGAACTGGTTCCAATGCCCCAGAAATTTGAATCCTTCCCCCTTGCCCCATTTTTCAAGCCACGTGTTCATCTGAAATATCCTCCTATTTCTACTCTGACTAGCATGTGGCACTGGTAGTGATCCAGAGATTATTACCTTTGTGGTCCTACTTTTTAGTTTATCTCCTAACTCCCTAAATTCACCTTGTAGGACCTCATTCCGTTTTTTACCAATATTGTTGGTACCTATGTGCACCACGACCACTGGCTGTTCACCCTCCCATTCCAGAATGTCCTGCAGCTGCTCAGAGACATCCTTGACCCTTGCACCAGGGAGGCAACATACCATCCTGGAGTCTCATTTGCGGCCGCAGAAACGCCTTTCTATTCCCCTTACAATTGAATCCCCTATCACTATAGCTCTCCCACTCCTTTTCCTTCCCTCCTGTGCCGCAGAGCCACCCATGGTGCCATGAACTCGACTGCTGCTGCCTTCTCCTGATGAGACATCTCCCCCAACAGTATCCAAAACAGTATATCTGTTTAGGAGGGAGATGACCTCAGAGGACTCCTGCACCACCTGCCTACTGCTACGCTGTCTAGTGGCCACCCCTTCCCTTTCTGCCTGTGTAGCCTTTACCTGCGGTGTGGCCAACTCACTGAACGTGCTATTCACAATTTTCTCAGCATCGCGGAAGCTTCACTATGAATCCAATCGCAGCTCCAGATGCTCAATGCGGACTGCCAGAAGATGCAGCTGGACACACTTCCTGCACACATAGTCGTCAGGGACACTGGAAGTATCCCTGATTTCCCACATGCTGCAGGATGAACAAACCACGGGGCCAATCTCAGCTGCCATGACCTACCCAATACTTGCCTCAACTTTTGAAACTTCCTCTTTTGAAAAGAACTTACCCGGCCTTACCTCACGTGGAATGAAGCTCGTCCTCAGCCTCTGCTCACTGAAGCCTCTCAAGACAAAGTCTTCCTACTCTGTCTCCCTCTACTCTGTCGCCCGCTCTGTCTACTGTTCTCTTTAAATACTCCCACTGCCTCACGCGCACCTGCGCAGTCATGCCCCCGTTAAACTGCCGCAAACTCTCCACAGATATGCTCCTCTAAATCCAGTGGTCTATAATATAATCCTACTAATGTGGTCATGCTGCCCTGTCATTTTCCCTGATTAGTAAAACCACCCCTCTCTTTTTAATCCCCACTGTTCTATCATGTCTAAAATAACTGAATCCTAGGATACTGTGCTGCCAGTCCTGAATGACTCTTATAATTTTATGTGCATGTCTGTTAACCATTCAGCCTTTTCTCCAGGAAACACAAGCTCTGTCCCAGAAAAATCAGTTCCATACTTTCTCTTGTGGCAAGATGGCCAGCAGAACATACAGACACAGCTCCTTACAGTTTTGCTAAACGCTACTGTATGATCAGTTACCAGGTAGAGAACAGAAGAGAAAGCGATAATGTGAAAAACTGAAATAAGCAGATCCACCAAACTGCAAAACCTACAAAGGAGAAACAATGGGCAGCAAAGTCTTGAACACTGAAACTGCCCTTATGAAAGGTTAAACATGCAGTGGTACTTGTTGGAATTTGTTTAATGTGCAAAGAAAAACAGATTATAGAGTGTTGCTAGCCATATGAGTGCTCATACCAGCTGTTCATGTTTGATTGACAATTGTATTGTCACTCAATGGCATGAGGCTGTGCACGTTGAGACTACTCAAATTCATACACTCATGTCATTGACTCATTTACCTTTAATCAACCTGTCACAAACTGAATGTTCTTCACCGGAAAATTGCATCTTTTAAATCATCCTAAATGGACCGAGTTAAACCTTTAAGTCCCAAAGCTTTCTGGAGTTTGTTAAAAACACTTTTTTTAAATAAAGGTTTTAGATGGCTGACTAATTAGGTCCAATGTTTTTTTAAATAAAAACCTCAACTTAATGGAGAAATCTCCTGTGCTAATGAGCATCTTCTGATAAACTTCTGAGTTTGCCAAGATAAAGGATGTTACTGCATTTGAATAGAATATATCTTATTTTTATGTTGAAATTGGAGATAAATTGTTTCCATGTTAGGCATATAGAAACAATACAACCTTTTCATTTTGCTTATCGCCACCACCTCTCTGACTTTAGTTACATCAATTAGTGTGCATTTTAGACCTTTATTTACTGCAAATTGGGTTGAAATTACTCAAACTAATTCCATAGAAAGCTCTTATATAAGAATCAGTTGTATTTACATCCCTCACAAAGTTTATAAATCAGCCAACTTACACAAATACTAGATATAGGTATTTCCATACACAACTGAGAATGGCAGTTGTCTTAAAGGATTTTGTTCTCCTTTTTAAGATATTGCAGATATTTCCAGTGAGTCTGACTCCCCATCCTGCCAGTCTCATGTATTGCACACCACAGATGAATAACATAATGAAGCTTACAATAAGCTACATTAATTTTCAGCACAGAAAAGACCATTTAATGCATCATCTGTGCTGGATCACTGTTTGGTAAATTAAGGCTAAACTTAAAGCTCCTTTTCCTCACAATCCTTATTTTTTCTAGGCAGTACATGTTTACCAAAGCCAGAGATACAACATCTTTGCTCAATTATTAACAGCAGCAAAGTATTTCTGTGCTCACAACCAATTTAAAAGTTTGAGCGAAACATGAAGGAAATCCTCTTAATTTCCTTCTGCTTTCACCGATACCTTCAAATTGGTGACTTTGTTACGTGTCCCAACTACTGAAAATTCCTTACTTTATTAAAACAAAACTTTATTAATTGCCAACCTGGAACTGTCTATTAAATTCCTTATCTTTTCGTTGTCCAGTAGACTTATCTGCATTATTTTATAGTCCTATGCTATAAAGCTCCATCCCTGGTAAATGCAGTATACTTTCATCAGTTTAATGTCCTTTATGTACAGTAATAGTCAAAATGGAACAGAAAAATTCCAACTGTGGGTCTCATGGTTACACAAATTTACTACACTTTTGCTCTTGTATTCTTTGTCCCTTTTCAGGGCTAATTGTGAAGGTTTCAGGTTTATGCAAATTAGTGTTAAAGCAGGCAATAGGAGGTTTAATACATACAGTAGATTTTAGTGCAGCCGTGGTGCACTTTGACATGACTAAGTTAGGGGAAAGAAGAAAAGGCAACCAATGACCTTTTCTCAGTCAGAACAAAGTGGAATAGATTTAGTAAGCATGAAAGGTCCCACTTCATAACACACAAAAGCATTGAACAGAATATATTAAAAAAACAAGGGACTGTGAAGAAGTAAATAGGAGTAACAAAGAAGTAGCACACACAAAATGCAGGAGAAACTCAGCAGTTCACAGTATCTATGGAGAGGAATGAACAGTCTATGCTTCAGGCCGAGATTCTTCATCAGGATCTCTTGTGCTTATGAACAAAGAAACAGATTGGCAACTGAAAAGGAAAAAAAATATCCTAGTCATCATTTGCATATTAGCAATAAAATATTCATGATGGAGCAATAAAATTAATAAGGGAACAAAGCAGAGATCTCCCAGTGAACGTAAAAGGCATGGTGAAGGTACTAAATTGGAGCCTAACAAGGGAACAGATTTTGCTGAACAAAAAGATTGCTGCAGGTTGGAAGGAGCTAAAAATAGATAAACAGGAGGCAAATACAAAGGCTAATTAATTTGTTCATCACCTCTTTCCTATTACAGTTCTCCACTTTTTGCAATACTTCTGCCTTTGTCTGATTAATATTTGTTATCCTCTGTGTGCAGGTTCAACCCAACTATGCAAAAAGAATAAAAGTGAAAACCTTGGACTACAGCTCTAATGCCCTCGCAGTGCATATATACATAGATATGCAGTGAGTTAAACGCCTTCTCAAAAATTATCTGAGACGGAAATTTTCTTCAGGGCTGTTGATGGCTGATAGTGTGCCACTATGTCTAAAGTTTCTTTCAGTATCAGTGACCTGGAAAGTAAGGATGTCGGTACTGAGGTTCTGTCCAAGGCCCAGACTACGCTGCATAGGAGGGACTTCCTGTCTATGATTAAGATTCTGTAAACCTTTAGCCAGATTTTCAGATGGGAAACATCACATGATCTCAGCACTATTGGCTGTAATCTTATCCAGTGTGAGATTACACTGTGCCAACATGTCTTGAGCTGCTTTCAGTACGCTGACTGCTTCTTCTACATTAGAAAACGATTTAAAGCCATCATCAACATAAAAATGCCTTTCTACACACCTCCGTGCTTCAGTCATGAACTCCTTTGATCACTTGATAGCTGTCCTCTTCAGTTTGTCTTGATGATCCTCTCTCACCAGGAAGCTGTGGAACATTTGCTCGATGTCTGCCATCACTGCGATGGCCTGAGTTCTAAAGCGCATGACGACCTCAAGCAGACTGCTGTTGAGGTCTGGATCCCACAAGAGCACATTGTTCGGTGATACACCATTGAACTATGCACTTGAATCAAAGACAATTGATATCTGTGCAGGTTTCTGGGAGTGGTAAACACCAAACTTTGGGCAAATATCCATTTTCTTTGTTGGGATCTGGTGGAGGCACTAACATGATTGTTCCTGAAGAGCCTCTCTATGTATTAAGCTTTCATTTCTGCTTTCCTTCTCACTATATGACTGAGAGGAATGAGTCGACTAAGGGCCTGCTCTCTGTTGTCCATAGGAGTTATCACAGAGAGTGAAAAGGAAGGGAAGCTACCCAACTGATTGACTCATCTTAGCTAAACTACGTTCATGAGTCGAAGGAAGACCCTATCTTCTCAGGAAGATGGCAGGTTATAATCACCTTCCCAGTGACAGAAGACCAGCTTCTCTAAATCTGGATAAGCAGAGGTAAGCATGTCAGAGTGCTTGGTTTGCTAACGAGCTTCTCTTTCTTACTGATTCCACTCTGGAATAACTTCGACGGTCTGAAATAACTTCGGTACCTATTCTCCTAGACATTAGCTTTGATGTGCTGACAGTGGGTTGATGAGCACCATCGAGACAGTCACCAGCCACTCTGACCCAACGCAGGTCCAGTCGTTGGGTAGAAGCTGCAGTGTGGTGATCACGGCACTGTTCACATACCTCATGTGCATTGATGGTGCCTCTGCTAAGTAACTGGATAACCTTGGTGGAACAGCCAAGTGGGGGCTTCTCATCAGCTATGGTCTCAAGATGTGAACGACCATGGTTGCATTCAATGAGGGTTTGCAAGGGTAAGCTGACCTTCCCTCCTATTGACTCCACAACAAATCCACTGGCTCTTCTCCCAGCAACTTGTAATGGTCCAGAACATGTCTTTAGAGTGTTATGAATGTGACGCAACTCTGAGGGGCCGAAAGGTACAAAGTCGCCCCCTCCTTTTTGAGAATTGCAAGATCGCTATTACTTCGGGTCTGGGACCCAGGAAATGAGAGAAAGACACGCAGAATCCACAAGGTTTGGAATGTGTCCTGGCCTCAGTGAAACAAAGCCACTGAGAACGGCCATCGTCTCTTGGAGACGGAATTGTGCATTGAGTACTGTACTATTCATTGAAGCCCCTCAGGGGATGACCAGAGTGGGCTGGTTGAGGGATTGCATCATCCCAACCTGATTGACATCTGAGACCCCATGAGTAAGGATAAAAGAGGGTCTGGGGAACAACCACTTTAGACACACTAGGAGAAACGCTAGAAATCCCGTGACAATGTTTAATAGCAACAGCCGGTGGGGGCTCGTGTGCTTCCTTCCCTTGCCTGGGATTGGCGGGCTCACCATGGAAGAACGGCTTAGCTAAAGGAGAGGCCACAAGTGAATGGCTACACCAACGAGACTCCGACAGATCAAAATCATAAAAGGAATCGGCAAGTTTTTCTCCCAAACCTCTCTCTCTCTCTCTCCAACCATTGCAAACCCAGCGGTCCCCAAAGGCTGCAGCCTGCATGAACTGAGAGAACTTTATATTTCCATTGGAAAATACATTATCCCCTAGACAACGATAGAGCTTATTTCTTATTGATTATTATTATACCTGCACTTTTAGATTTAGTATTGACAATGTATATTATCTGTATATTTACATTGACATTATTTTTGGGTATTTTCACTAATAAATACTGTTAAAAATAGTACCATCAGACTTCAACGGACTTCTCTATCTTCTCTATCTCTATATAAGCGACCCAGTTACGGGGTTCGTAACAAGAGTGACTTGAATTGACTTTATTACTTACATCTTTCACATACATGAGGAGTAAAAATCTTTGCATTACATCTCCATCTATATGTGCAATTTATAGTAATTTATAATAAATAGTATCTCCAACAGGACAGTCAGTATAATATAGAAATCCAATTCTATCAGCATGAATTAATCAGTCTGATGGCTTGGTGGAAGAAGCTGTCCCAGAGCCAGTTGGTCCTGGCTTTTATGTTGCAATACCATTTCCTGGATGGTATTTGTGTTTGTGTTTGAGGTGACTCTGGTCCCCAATGATCCTTCAGGCCCTTTTTACACACCTGTCTTTGTAAATGTCCTGAATAGTGGGAAGATCAAATTTCACGTCACAAGCCGGTGATAATAAACTTGATTCTGATTCTGATTCAGATGTACTAGCTGTCCACACCACGCTCTGTAGAGTCATGCAATTCAGGGAAGCACAGTTCCCATACCAGGCAGAGATGCAGGCAGTCAGGATGCTCTCAATTGTGCCCCTGTAGAAAGTTCTTAGGATTTGGGGGCCCATACTAAACTTCTTCAACTGTCTAAGGTGAAAGAGGTGCTGTTGTACCTTTTTCACCACACAGCCAGTATGTACAGACCACGTCAGATCCTCGGTGATGTGTACACCGAGGAACTTAAAGCTGTTCACCCTCTCAACCCCAGATCCATCGATGTCAATAGGGATTAGCCAGTCTCCATTCCTCCTGTAGTCCATAACCAGTTCCTTTGTTCTTGTGACATTGAGGGAGAGGTTGTTTTCTAGACACCACTGTGTCAGGGAGATGACTTCTTCTCTGTAGGCTACCTCATTATTATTTGAGATTCGGAAACAGAACTTTGAATAATCAAAGAATGTTGATTTTACCTATGACACATTGCTCTGATGATCTAGTATCACATATGCCTTCATTTTTTTGTTCAGGATTTGCCATGGAAGCCTTTCCCGCATATCTCTGTGCATGAGGAAGCTGCTAAATCTGACAGATGCTCAGCTGCCTCCCTGCCATGCACTGTTGAGCTAAATGCAGTGTACGATAGCTTTAGTGTCTTGGTTTGGTGTGCTGTTGAAACACAACATTGGCAATATATTGAGTGTTCTTTTGGAAAGTGTATCCAGTCTGCAAATAATTTTTCTCTGAATTTTCTGCATTTCTTTAAGTGGTAAGGTTTCATATGGGCAGGGAAATGTCTATCAGGGATCATGATGGAGTTTTCTATTTCAGTTTACTACTGTGATACAGCATCTTGTTTTCCACCTGGAGACCCCTCTTTGAATGACGTATTACTGGAAGTTGAGAGCATAAAACTAGGGTCATTTTGCATTTCTGCGTGGTGACAGAAGAATTCCACGAGGAATGAACATGGTGAATAGGAGGCATGGTGCTTGGTTTTATATTGAAGCCTTCCATTATCTTTATGTGAATGTTGCTTGATAGTTTCTCCACCATAGGGTTCATTCCTCTTGCAGTGCAAAAGAAATTCCATTCTAGTAGATAACTCTCATTTTTTGTGGCTTGCAGTTCTGACAGTATATCTGCCAGCTCTCGTAGCTTCTTTGCGTGAGAGCTTTGGGAAATTATCAAGTCTGCTGAAGAGAGCTGCTTCAATTGCCTCTGGAGAGTCAAAGCATTTGTCCAGCCCCTGCCATGGAACAGGTAGACCCTTAGCTGGATTATTAATGTGACCTCCCCACCAAGTCACTTAAAGAGAAGGTCTATGTCTTTGCTAGGTTTGAGACTTAATCCTTCCATTGCATTGCAAAAGCTTCATTTCCAGGACAGATAAATGGTACACTGGTTGTCAAACATCTTTAGTCCTGCTGTGACTAGGTCTCGACAAGCCAGGTACCAAGCCAAATGAATGCACCTGCATGATTGGGAAGGGAGAGTTGTGTAGAATGCATAGTTCCCAGAAAGTGGAGTCTCATGTAGATAGGGTGGTGAAGAAGGCTTTTGGAACGCTGGCCTTTATAAATCAGAACATTGAGTACAGAAGTTGGGATGTAATGTTAAAATTGTACAAGGCATTGGTAAGGCCAAGTTAGGAATATTGTGTACAGTTCTGGTCACCGAATTATAGGAAAGATATCAATAAATTAGAGAGAGTGCAGAGACGATTTACTAGGATGTTACCTGGGTTTCAGCACTTAAGTTACAGAGAAAGGTTGAACAAGTTAGGTCTCTATTCATTGGAGCGTAGAAGGTTGAGGGGGGATTTGATCGAGGTATTTAAAATTTTGAGAGGGATAGATAAAGTTGACGTGAATAGGCTGTTTCCATTGAGAGTAGGGGAGATTCAAACGAGAGGACATGATTTGAGAGTTGGGGGCAGAAGTTTAACGGAAACACGAGGGGGTATTTCTTTACTCAGAGTGATAGCTGTGTGGAATGAGCTTCCTGTAGAAGTAGTAGAGGCCAGTTCAGTTGTGTCATTTAAGGTAAAATTGGATAGGTATATGGACAGGAAAGGAGTGGAGGGTTATGTGCTGAGTGCGGATAGGTGGGACTGGGTGAGATTAAGAGTTCGGCACGGACTAGGAGGGCTGAGATGGCCTGTTTCCATGCTGTGATTGTTATATGGTTATATAAAAAGAATGGTTTCCCAAATGTGTGTCCTAGGATGGACGGAAGTTCAGTCTGTGCTTGTCTATGCGGATGGGATTGGCATCAGGAGTAACTCTTGAATGAGGTCTTTGCTGTGATGGACTGCAGAAGGGGGTGTTGTGGGTCTTTGTTCTGTAGGCCATGAGGGTCAATACCTAGACTACATGAAGTGCTTGTTGGCTGCATGGTGTGGACAGCTTCTACTTGCAAGGCTGGAGCACTGACTTTTTTATTGCCAAAATGCATTTGGACAGATTCTTTACAAAGATGCATTGACCGTTGTGACAGCAAAGCATGAATGATTCAGGTTATGGACTCAACATAGTGTAATTTCACATACTTTTGCCTCTGCTGAGGCAGCCTCAGCTTCACGCTTTTCCTTGAGTGCATTTAATGTAGCCTCTACACATGCATAAGTTGCTCTCATTCCTGCCTCTTCAGCTCTTGCATGGAATTGTGCTGCAGCTTTGCTAATTGTGGTTTAGCTTGAGCATCACAAAGACGTGATCGATAAACCACACTCTGATCTGCCTTCCAGGTCTCAGTGATCGACGTTACTTGGGTCGAAGCTGACGTTGTTCAGACACATCTCCAGCCTGTGGGCAATGCCTTTGAAAACTATCTTTTCACTCTACTGCACTCACTATGCATACGTAAAAGCTATGCAGCAATTTAAACACCTCAAAAATCACCCAAAATGGAAGCTTTCTGCATGATTTTTAATGAAGTCTTACTTGTGAAAAGATATTGCTGTTTCAAGGGCAAATAGAAAGGATGAAGATAGATGTTTTTCCACCACGTGCTTCAATCAAATCCAAATTAACCCGCGCAGGAAACAATAGAACATACAGCTTATGTACAGGAAGTGATGTTCATACCAAAGGAACTGTGCTTCTAGAGGCCAGAACAACAGCAGTTGCATTGAATCTCCAAATATTACTAATACGTTCCTGCTTCTTGCTAATCAGCCCATGGTCTATACTAAATTTATCACTTATGACATATTTCCTTTCCTACCACATGTTTAATTTTTATAAACTTCTTTTACCTTACGTTTTCAAATGAAATACATCAGCTGCATAGTCTTTAGCCGTATTATTCAAAAATATGTGATACAAGTCCAAACATTAAACCTAACATTGTTAAATGTTGGGTGATATTTTACAAATTTTGAAAAAAATGACTGATTGTACAGGTAAAAATTATGCAGATAATTCAGGTGCTAGAAATCTTCAATAAGGTAGGAAAGCATCTGGCCCAGATGAGGTACCTGGTTGGGTATTAAAGACCTGTGCTGATCAACTGGATGGCGTGTTCACCAATAATATTTAACCTTTTGCTTCAGTAGTCAGAGGTATCCACATGTTTCAAGCAGGTTTCAATTATACCTGTGCCTAAAAAGAATGTGGTATCCTGCCCCGATGACTTACGTGCAGTAGCACTTACATCCACTATGATGAAGTACTTAAAGAGGTTGTTAATGAGATATATCAATTCTTGTTTGAGAAATGACTTGGATCCACTCCAATTTGCCTACCATCGCAACAGGTCCACAGTAGATACCACTTCATTGGCTCTTCACTCAACCCTGGCATATATGGACAGCAAAGATGCGTATATTAGGATACTTTTCATTGGCAACAGCTTGGCATTCAATACTTATCATCCCCTCAAAACTAATCAATAAGTTTAAATACCTCTGTCTCTATACCTTCTTGTTCAAGTAGATCCTCCATTTTCTCACTTGCAGATGCCAGTCAGCTCAGATTGGCAAAAACATCTCCTCCACAACCTCCATAAGCACAAGTGCACCACAGGGCTGTGTGCTTAGCCCCTGCTCCACTCACTTCACATGTATGACTGTGAGGTTAAGCACAACTCCAATGTCATATCTGAGTTTGTTGATGACACCACTGTCATTGGCCAAATTAAAGGTGGTGATAAATCAGCATATAGGAGAGAGATTGAAAACCTGGCTGAGCGATGCCACAGCACAATTGCTCACTCAATGTCAGCAAGACCATGGAGCTGATTATTGATTTCAGGAAGGAAACCGAATGTCCATGAACCAGGCCTCAAGAGTGGAGTCAGTGATGGAGAGGGTCAGCAACTTTAAATTCCTCAGTGTTATCATTTCAATGAATCTGCCCTAGGTCCAGCATGTACATGCCATTACAAAGAAAGCACAGCAGCGCCTCTATTTAGTTATAAGTTTGAGAAGATTGGACATGATATCAAGAACTTTTACAGACTTCCATAGATGTGTGGTGGGGAGTGTATTGATTGGTTGCATCAGGGCATAGTATGGAACCACCAATGCCCTTGAAAGGAAAATCCTACAAAAAGTAGTGGATATGGCCCAGTCCATCATGGGTAAAGCCCTCCCCACCATTATACATGTCAAGATGGAGAGCTATTGCAGTAAAGCAACATCCATCATCAGGAATCCCCACCACCCAGATCATGCTCTCTTCTTGCTGCTGCCATCAGGAAGATGCCTCAAGACCCACACCACCAGGTTTAGGAACAGTTAGTACCCCTCAACCATTCAGCTCTTGAAACAAACAGGATAATGCCACTCAACTTCACTTGCCCCATCACTGAAATGTTCCCACAACCTGTGGATTCACTTTCAAGGGCTCTTAATCTCATGTTCTTGACATTAATTGCTTATTTATTTATTATTATTTCTTTCTTTTGTATTTGCATAGTTGTTGTCTTTTGCACACTGTTTTTTCTTGGGGTGTGGTCTTTAATTCTATTATGGTTATGGAATTTATTGAAGTATGCCCACACGAAAATGAATCTGAGGGATGTATATGGTGACATATGGTACTTTGATGATACATTTACTCTGAACTTCCAAATACTCAACAGTTGAGGCACTACTACAGAGGTGAAACAATTAACTTTTCAGTCTTACATGCTTTCATTAGAATTAGCAGAATTTAGAGATAAAACGGGTTTAGGGTGCAGACAAATAACTCAAAGGAAGGCGTGTAAAAAAGAATGAGAAATGACCAAAGAGAGCTGTTCAACCAGAGTTAAAATTGGTGAATTGCTTTATTATTGTCACGTGTTACAAGGTACAGTGAAAAACTTTGCATGCCATCTACATAGATCTTTTCATCACATTGGTACATTGAGATAGTACAAAGGAAAACAATAACAGAATGCAGAATAGTGTTACAGTTAGGAAGTCAGACAATAAGGTACAAAGCCATAAGGAGTTAGATTGTGCTGTCCTGGAACCTAGTGGTATATGCTTTCAGGTGTTTGTCTTTCTGCCTGAAGAGGGAATGTACCTTTGATTAAGTTGGCTGCTTTACTGTAGCAGCAAGAAGTGTAGACGAAGTCCATGGAGGGGAGGCTGATTTCCGTAATGTGCTAAGCTGAGTCTACGACTCTTAGCAGTTTCTGTGGTTCTGGGCAGAGCAGGTGCCATACTAAGCTATGGTATGTCTGGATTGAATGATTTCTGTCGTGCATATCTAAATATTGGTGAAGGCCAGAGGGGACATGCCAACTTTCTTTAGCCTCCTGAGGAAGTGGAGACAACGGGTACACTTTCTTGGCCATGGCATGTATATTGTTGGATCCCGGACGGGCTGTTGGTGATGTTCACTCCTAGCTCCCAGTCATCTTGACCTCAGTGCCACCAATGTAAACAGCAGCATTTGCAATGTCAACTCCCTGAAGGCAGTGTCTAGCTCTTCTGTTTCTTGCTTTTGTAAAAAAGGTGATAATAGAACTACAAATGATAATCTGAGGAAGGTGAATATAGAGGGAGATGTCTTGGTACCAGGTGCATTGATAGAAAAGGCCAAAGGGATGTGAGCCATACTGGGGTAAGATCAGTGGTATTGTACATAGTGAGGAAGAAAGCCATCGGCTACAGGATGGTAATTATCAGATGGCAGGACTAGCAGAAGGAGTGCTAACCTGATAATATTAGGTGATGCACATTGGGAGGAATAATAAGGGCAGGACATACAAGATCATTGTTGGATCCCCTTTGGCAACCATTCCAAAGATCCCCAAATGTGATGGCATAAGTAGATAAGGTGGCAAAGAAGGCTTAAAGATTGCTGTCATTCTTTAGCAGGATCATAGAATATAAAAACAGAGATGTTATGTTACAATTTCAGAAAACACTGGTTAGGCCACAGCTGGAGTACCGTTTACATTCCCGCCGATACACTGAAAGAAAGATGTAATTCTGTTGAAAGGGTACAGAGGCGATTCCAGTAATGTTGCCTTGGATGGAGCGTTACAGTTTGAGGAGACACTGCATAGGTGAGTTTATTTTCATTGGAACTGTGAAGACTGAGACGATCTTGTAGAAGTATACAGGATTATGAAGGGCATTGAAAATGGCAAATTTTAAGAAATACTTCCCCGTGAAAAGTGTCAAAACCTAATGTAAATAGGTTTAAAATGAGAGGGAAATGTTTGGATTGGTTCTGAGAAAGCACTTTTTCACTGGAGAACGGTTAGAATCTGGAATGCACTGCCTGAGTGAGTGAGTGAGTGATGGATGCAAACACTCTCTCACAACATATAAGAAGATTCAAGATTCAAGATTCAAGATTGTTTAATGTCATTTCCAGTACACCAGCATAAGGAGAACAAAATACTCTGGATCCAACGTAGCACAAAAAATACAATGAGATAAAGAACACAATAATAATAACATAAATAAACATAAATACATCAGATAGATAGTATACATAGATTGATGTCATGTACATAACATGGTGCCAGGAAGTACCTAGATATGCATATAAATTGACAAACCATGAAGGCTATGAACACAGTGCTGGTATTTGAATTGGTACAGTAAAGTAGTTGATGATCAGCATGGACATACTGGGGCAAGGTGCTGATTTCTCACCTGCCTGACTCAAAGACACTCAGCATGTCAGGCAGTGTGTGTGCAAAGAGAAATGAAATTAACAATCTCGGTCGAAGATGAAGCTCTTTGACCTGGAAAATTGACTGTGTTTCTCCTTCCCCAGAAGCTATCTGACCTGCTTATTGTCTCCAAACGTTCCTGTTTCTGTTGTAAAGATATTGGCTCTTGAACGTTCCACAGAAATGAAGTTAAAGACATCAAGGAAAGGAATAGAAGAGGTGAGCTAAATGAAGTTGAGACTAAGAAGAAATTGGAAACAACAGTCATGAAGCTATTAATTGACAAATAGGTACTTTCTTAACTCTTCTAGATTGTCATTTTCAGTCTATATGTTTTATCATGACATATATTTATCCATTTATTATTTATTTATTAATTATTTAGCGATACAGTGTGGAACAGGCCCTTCTGGCCAAACAAGCATTCACCTTGGCATAATCACAGGACAATTTACAATGACCAATTAACCTACTAACATTTGTAAATACTCTTGCTTCCTTCATACTCATCTAGGAAATCTATGAAGTTGTCAAATATGTGGCTATGATCCACCACCTAATATTTGCCTTTGGAGTACTCATTTCCCAACTTATATTACCAGACATATTTCCTTTACATCTACAAAGAGAATCCCTCAAATGCAATCATTATGAAATCTTTTCAGATACAGTTTAGCTTGTTTCCTTGGATCCTTTAATCTATTATATTAAATTTGATGATAATTAACCACAGTAGCCAAATAATGGTGATGAAAGATCAAAGGATATTTTATGGCAAAACAAGGTCTTTTATGCAAACAGACTTTGAAATTGTAATTATTTCGTTTTCAATTTCAAAGACTGATGATATCATTTCCTACTTATTCAGCCTACTTCTTTGAGTTCACATTTCCATTCCTTCTTAATTGTTTATTTTCTTTGTACCTTATTATGGCTCACATACATAACCATCCCTTATTATTGTTCAGTTTCCTGCAGGTTGGGGTATTGTTCTTTAGATAATACTGCCAAATTTTTTACATTTTATAATTACAGCATGTGTCTGACAAGGCTTTGGAGAGTTTTGTTAACTTGGTGTCCCGGTGTCATTGCTGGTCTGAACTTTGATGTTATTGAAAATTATGTGTTCAGCTTTGATGAAATGCAATTTTAAACTAAAACATAAAGAATGCATATGGAAGGAACTACTTTTGGAGGTGAGTGCTAAAGATGAAATTTGGTTAAGAGTTGTATTCACCTTCGCTATTCAGTTGAGCTGATGAATAAAACCTGTGGCTGAAACACAGTTTACTGTTTGTGACCAATGACGAATTTCCCTACCATAATGTTCATATAAAAAAGGAACACTTGCAGAAATTACAAAAGGTCTTTACTCCTGTGATGTCAGCACAACATGACCCAAGAATTGATACAATTCATTACAGATTTGTAGCTCAGTTACTCAGATTCCAAGTGCAGAATCTGATTGAAACTGCGTTGTGTAATGCAGATAAAACCACTGCAAACAGTGTACAAAAGTTCTGGAACATGTATTCAAGAACAAGTATACCTCAGCATCAGAAACTGCTGAACCTGTAAAATCAGAAGACTCTTTTTGAAATTGTAATAATACATTGCATCATTTCGGCTGTTTTGTCCAGCAAAAATGTAACTATAGCCATGACAGAATTCAAAATGAGTACAGTTAAATAGTAAATGGCTGGGACATAAAAGGGACAAAAACATCAGACCGCACAAAATAAAACATTACTTTCAAAAAACTAAAGGGAAACTTCCTTCATTCACTGATGGATAAATTACTGTTTCTAATGTAATCCACGTCCTTCTACAGATGCTCACTCGAAATCATCCTCATATGGTGCTTCACTGCATTGCATGGAAACTATACTGTGGCTGACAGGAAGGCTCTACAATGGGTAGTCAAGTCTGCCCAATGCAACACTGGCACCAGCTAAGCACCATCAAGGAAACATATACAGAAAGGTGCCAGAAAAGGGCCAGTAACATCATGAAGGATCCCACCCGTTCTGCACATGTCCCATTCTGATCAAGGAAGAGACTGTAGCATCCATATATGGACCACCAGACTTAAAAACCATTACCTTCTTCAAGCACTAAAGCTGGTCAACACCTCCACCCGCAAATCCAATTGTCCTCACTTCCCACCACTACTACTTTATCAGTTCCTGTCATTCAGTACAGACACTCTTATGCCTAGTCCCACTTTATGGACATGTGATCAATCTATAAAAATAAGCTATCTTATGTAGAGTGGGTTCCAGTTAACTGAGACATATTGGGACCAGTACATTTTGGCCCAATTAAGTGGCTTCCCCAAAAAGTCAAAATGCCATGGAAATATTTAGAAAGGTATAAAAATAAGACAACTTACCATTTAACCGAGTAACAAATTTTGTATTTAAATGAAATTCAGAAAAATCAGAACACTACCAATACTACTACAGTATTATAAAACTGTGCATCAGCTCCTAATAGTTATCGATGGATGAGTTCATTCAGTGTATGCTGCCGTTTTCTTTTGATTAACTGTAAACGAACAAAATCAGCGTAGACACCCAGTACAGATAATGGACTGCCTTCATACAATGCTTTTGACGTTTGCATCCTCCAAATCTTTATCGTAACATTCAAAATGCTCATTGATACATTCAAACTCTTTGTAGCTCCTAACTTGTTGACATGGCGAAATCGTTTCATTTTCACTTCTAGCTGTTTCTGGCATCTCCAAGCCTAAATGCTTGAAATCACAGTGAGAAAAGCAGTTCTAAAGTGCCTTACTGCTCATTTCTTATCAATGATAAATGACAAAAATCATTTTATCTTAAAAATCTTTTAATCTGTTTGTTCTAAACAAGATGGCCACACACGTGCATGAAACTGACCCTAGTCAGAAACTGGCTACAGTCTTCTGTTCCAATTAGCTGCAAAGTGTCCCAATAAAGGAAGAGAATTATGGCTATTTTCTTGATTAGTTTTTTGTCATTAGGAATTGTCACAAATAAGTGACTGACCCAATTAACCAATGGCCCAATTAATTGGAATCCACAGTATTTATAATTATTGTGTTTTTCTATAATTGTGCCATTATATATTTGTTTTCTTTTTGTGCTTCATCAGGTCTGGAGTAACAATTATTCCTTTCTCCATTACATTTGTGTGCTGGAAATGACATTAAACAATCCTGAATCTTGAATCTCTGCAACTAACTTGGATTAATCTTCTTGTTGGTAGCTTTTGTTGAACTAAAATGATTTTGCTGAATCAGAAAAGCTCTTGTCAATATTTTACAACATTATAGACTAGGGATGCATCCCTACATACAGAAAAACAGAACATTTATTTTATATAGGGATTAGTTCAGTTGGGCTTCTGATTACTAATTTAATTTGTTTAACATTATGAGCCGAAGGTCCTGTCCTGTGCTGCATTGTTTAACTGAAGTGAGATGAAGACAGGGCGAGGAGGCAGGTGAAATAAAAACATGCAAAAATACAACAGAATTGTGATAAGAACACATGATGTCATCACTACTAACATATACAAACAAATTATCTTTGACCAAAAACCTTAACCATATACCCATATAACAATTACTGCACGGAAACAGGCCACCTCAGCCCTTCTAGTCTGTCCCAAACACTTACTCTCACCTAATCCCACCAACCTGCACTCAGACCATAATCCTCCATTCCTTTTCTGTCCATATACCTATCCAAATTTTTTTTAAATGACAAAATCGAACCTGCCCCTACCACTTCTACTGGAAGCTCGTCCCACACAGCTACCACTCTCTGAGTAAAGAAGTTCCCCCTCATGTTACCCCTAAACCTTTGACCCTTAAAGCTCAACTCATGTCCTCTTGTTTGAATCTCCCCTACTCTCAATGGAAAAAGCCTATCCACGTCAACTCTATCTATCCCCCTCATAATTTTAAATACCTCTATCAAGATCCCCCTCAACCTTCTATGCTCCAAAGAATAAAGACCTAATTTGTTCAACCTTTCTCTGTATCTTAGGTGTAACCAGGTAGCATTCTCGTAAATCTCCTCTGTACTCTCTCTACTTTGTTGACATCTTTCCTCTAATTCAGTGACCAGAACTGTACACAATACTCCAAATTTATCTCTTTAATTTGATAATTGATAAATTTAGTAATTTATCTCTTTACAGATATTAACAGAGCTTCAGTACATTTTCAAAATTTAATTTTACATTTAGTCCTGTATGCCTTGCTGTCCAGTAGAGGGTGCTTATGCTAAAATTGATGCAATTTATAATCCACATGACATGCATGTGATAAGTTAACAGCTCCCATATAAAATTCCAATAAGACGCACACGCGCACACACACACACACACACACACACACACACACACACACTCTGTCTCAAATGATGAGATAAAAAATGTTGTCTGTGAACAATATCACACTGCCCACACTGGGTTATCACACTGGGTTTTTCTGGCCTCCTGATCTCCGAGACATTTCAAATCTGCCTCCAGTTGCCAAGTCCCTAGCTAACATGTCAATGTAAACCATCCAGCTCTCTATCACTACCTCTTTAAAATAATCCTTAATATCTACGTATATTTCTGACAATGCCTTCAGGCAGCTAACCAAATATAACCTGAAGAAGCTCAGGACATTTGTTTTATTTAACAATGCTCGTCTAAATGTTCTTGGAATGTTTTCCTTATTAAACATACTTCTTAAATGCAAGTGATGTATTAATGTCAGCATATATTCTTCTTCCATAAGGAGAAACAAGAAAAATAATCCCCTATGTTTTCTGCCAACTAATGCTGACAGAAGGTCTTCCGTTGGATGCAAAGTATGAAAGTTGTGTTGAATTAAAATGTTAAGAATAAAAATCTGACAAGACTAATTGTGTGAAATTCTCTTTTGTTCTACACTCTCACACAATCTGTAAAATCAAACTACTGGAAAACTGGATGAAGACCTTAACCCTAATCCTTCCTGCCAAGCTGAAAAGTATGTTCATGATTTCATTCTTTTGTTTTTCGTTCAGTGACACTCTTGATTTATGTGCATTAATGTACCAGTGCTCCAAGCAGGTTTATAGATTATACAGTATGTCACAATTTAATGCCATAGTGGAGGCCTACCAGAAGGCTCTTATATAATCTGTCATAGTCCTCAAATCTGGGCACAGCAGAGTGAAGCAGAAGGAACGACTGAACTTAGTATATACAGTATATGTGTGTGATTATATCCTTGGTCTTTGTCACACATCAAGATAAATTAAATACTGGCAGAGCATGCGCCTACAAGTTCATGCCACCACAGCTTTTGTGCAGGGAACACAGTGTATGAATAACTACTTCTGCTATTCTTTGTGCAAATAAACTAAAAATAAAATCTTGAAAATAGTAGACTCAGCGAAGTCAACAGTAGAGTCAAGTATGGATGTTTGTGTAATGTGTAATTGTCTATCTCTTATTGCTCCCAGTCCTGCTGGGTTAGAGGTTCTTACTATCAAGAGCAGATAGGTTTTTACATCATCTGGTAGTTTTAGAGTCACCATTAGTGACATATTTCTACTCCAGCTTTACTTATTTACTTGAAATTAAATTTCACAATTGCCTTACTGGGATTTGAATGAACATTTCTGAATCATACACCCAAAGGTCTGGAAACCAGCTCAGCAACACAAATGTGATGTTAACGTATTCTGCGCATTCACCGTGCACAGCCAGGGGCATGCAGATTCACATCTTCAATATCAAAGATCAAGCAACTGATAAAGATCTTAGCTCATCTTCCAATAACACATAGCTTACTATTAATGCCAAATAACTTGAAGGCAGAAGTATGAAGGTTGGTTACAACATTCAAACAAACATTGATGAACACATTGCTTTCACTGAATAGTGCCAAGGTTTCTTTTAAATTAATTTCAAGGATCTCTTAAAGTCTCTGACTTGTATCAGTAAGAAGATATTTGTGACAATGCCACATCGCTAGGCACAATAAGAACTATAAATCCTAATAATATTCTAAAATCTACAGTATTCTTCCTGAAAAACAGAAAAAACATTAAACCTGATTTTCCCAATCTACCTGCATATTGAATTCCCCATGCCTGCTGTGGCATTGCCGTTTTGGCATGCATTTCTATCTCCTGTTGTAACTTGTAGGCCACATCCTTACTACCAGTTGGGGGGGGGTCTGTGTTCAACTATCATGGTTAGTTCTATCCACAATGTTTTAACTCGTTCTGACCCTTTGTCACTTCTTCTAATGATTTGATTTCATGTTTTACTAACCGATCAACGCTGCACTCTCTGCCTTCTTGCCTGTCTTTTTGTTGCATTGTGTGTCCTTGGACATTAAACTCCCAGCTATAATCTTCTTTCAGCCATGATTCAGTGATGCCTACAACATCATACCTGCCAATCTGTGACTGTGCTGCAACTTCATCTACCTTATTCTGTATGGTGCGTGCATTCAAATACAACACCTTCAGTCCTGTATTCACCCTTTCTGATTCTGTCTGCCTTTTACATTGCAACTCGTCCTGTTGGCTGCAGTTTTGCCCTTTCAAAAGCTTCTCCTCACTACACATTGCCTCTGTTTGTAAACCAGCTACCTCATCTTCAGCACTATTATCTGCCTTTCCTTTTTTTAATCTTTTTATTATTGTTATTAATATCAATAAAATAAAATTGGTACATAGATAATGGGATTACAAACGTACACAATTCAACTGAACATGAAAGAATATATAAGCAATGATTACAGTATAAATGGGTATTCCCAAATCATAGACAATACAATATACAAATAAACAAGGCAAACCTATGTATATCATAATATAATAAAAAAATAGAAAAAAGAAAAAAAAGAGGAAAAAATATGCAAAAAAACGAATCTAATAATCTAGTAGCTAATAAGGAAAAAAACAAAAAGGAAAAAAAAAGAAAAAATGGAAAAAGAAAAAAAAAGGGCTGTTTATAATATCTCACAAAAATACAAAGTCATCAGTGTCGTCAACTCCGATCCTCTCAACATATATAGAATCAAAACTGGAAAATCAAATAGGCCTGGAACAGGGTCATATTACATCATATGAAAATATTGAATAAATGGTCTCCATATCTTTTCAAATTTAATAGAAGTATCAAATACTCAAATACACCACTTCTAATTTTTTCTAAATTTAGACATAACACAGTTTGAGAAAACCAATGAAATACAGTAAGAGGATTAATTTCTTTCCAATTCAACAAAATAGATCTTCTAGCCATTAATGTAAGAAATGCAATCATTCGACAAGTGGAAGAGGATAAATGGAGTGAGTCCATCATTGGTAAACCAAAAATTGCAGTAATAGGATGAGGTTGTAAATCAATGTTCAATACCGCGGAGATAATATCAAAAATATCTTTCCAATATTTTTCCAAAAGCGGACACGACCAGAACATATGAGTTAAAGACGCTATCTCAGACTGACATCTATCACAAATAGGATTTATATAGGAATAAAAATGAGCAAATTTATCCTCGGACATATGAGCCCTGTACACAACTTTAAACTGTATTAGTGAATGTTTAGCACATATAGATGATGTATTAACTAATTGAAGAATTTTATCCCAATTCTCAATAGGGACAGTAAGGAATTTCTAGAGTGCCTATGAGATGGCTTTTTAGAAAACTCGTGGTTGAGGTCACAAGGGAATCAACTAATTTGGATTGGGTGTTGTGCGGTGAACCAGAATTGATTAAGAGCTTAATGATTAACTTCACCCTGAAATTTGAGAAGGAGAGCTAAAGGCAGAACTATCAGTATTACAATGGAGTAAAGAGGATTACAGAAGCATGAGAGAGGAGTTGGCAAGAATTGATTGGAAAAAGAGCACTAGCAGGGATGACGGCAGAGCAATGGCTGGAATTTCCGGAAGCAATTCAAAAGGCACAGGATGCATTCATCCAAAAGAAGAAGATATATTGTAAAGGGAAGATGACACAACTATGGCTAACAAGAGAAGTCAAAGTCAACATAAAAGCCAATGACAGGGCATATAATAGAGCAAAATTAGTGGGAAGTTAGAGGATTGGGAAGCTTTTAAAAACTAACATAAGGCAACTGAAAAAGTCATTAAGATGGTAAAAATAAAAAGTATGCAAGCTAATAATATTAAAGGGGATACCAAAAGTTTCTTCAGATACATTAAGTGTACATTTAGGAATTAGATGGCAGAGGGGACAAAGCTGTTCCTGAATTGTTGAGTGTGTGCCTTCAGCCTTCTCTATCTCCTACCTGATGGTAACAGTGATAAAATCTCCCTGGGTGCCGGAGGTCTTTAATAATGGAAATTGCCTTTCTGAGACACCGCTCCCTAAAGATGTCCTGGGTACTTTGTAGGCTAGTACCCAAGATGGAGCTGACTAGATTTACAACCTTCTGCAGCTTCTTTTGGCCCTTTGCAGAAGCTCCTCCATACCAGGCAGTGATGCAGCCTGTCAGAATGCTCTCCATGTTACAACTATAGAAGTTTTGGAGTGTATTTGTTTACATGCCGAATCTCTTCAGACTCCTAATAAAGTATAGCCGCTGTCTTGCCTTCTTTATAACTACATTGATATGTTGGGATCAGGTTAAATCATCAGAGATCTTGACACCCAGGAACTTGAAACTACTCACTCTCTCCACTTCTGATCCCTCTATGAGGATTGTGTTCCTTTGCCTTACCCTTCCTGAAGTCCACAATCAGCTTTTGTCCTACTGACATTGAATGTCAGGTTATTGCTGCAGCACCACTCCACGAGTTGGGATATCTCACTGCTGTACGCCCTCTCATCACCACCTGAGATTCTACCAACAATGGCTGTATCGCCAACAAATTTATAGATTGTATTTGAGCTATGCCTAGCCACACAGTCCTGTGTATATACAGAGTAGAGCAGTGGGCCAAGCACACACCCCTGAGGTGTGCCAGTGTTGATCATCAGCGAGGAGGTTATGTTATCATCAATCCACACATACAGTGGTCTTCCAGTTAGGAAGTCGAGGATCCATTTGCAGAGGGAGGTACAGAAGCCCAGGTTCTGCAGCTTCTCAATCAAGATTGTGGGAATGATGGTATTAAATGCTGATAGTCGATGAACAGCATCCTGACGAAGGTGGTTGTGTTGTGCAGGTGGTCTATAGCTGTGTGGAGAGCCATTGAGATAGCGAATGCCGTTGACCTATTGTGGCAATAGGCACATTGCAATGGGTCCAGGTCCTTGCTGAGGCAGAAGTTCAGTCTAGTCATGATCAACCTCTCAAAGCATTTCATCATTGTCGATGTGAGTGCTGCTGGGCAAGTCATTAAGGCAGCCCACATTATTCTTCTTAGGCACTGGTATAATTGTTGCCTTTTTGAAGCAAGTGGGAACTTCCACCCATAGCGGTGAGAGGTTGAAAATGTCCTTGAATACTCCTGCTAATTAGTTGGCACAGGTTTTCAGAGCCTTACCGGATACTCCATTGGGACCTTCCGCCTTGTGAGGGGTCACTCTTTAAAGACAGCCTAACATCGGCCTCTGATGGAGATCACAGGGTCATCAGGTGCAGCAGGGAACTTCACAGCTGTAGTTGTGTTCTCTCTTTCAAAGCGGACATAGGTGGCGTTGAGTTCATCTGGTAGTGAAGCATTGCTGCCATTCATGCTATTAGGTTTCACTTTGTAGGAAGTAATGTCTTGCAGACCCTGCCAGAGTTGCCGTGCATCCGATGTCATCTCCAACCTCATTCAAAATTGTCTCTTCGCCCTTGAAACAGCCCTCCGCAAATCGTATCTGGTTTTTTGGTACAGGCCTGGGTCACCAGACTTGAATGCCACAGATGTAGCCTTCAGCCGATGACATGCCTCCTGGTTCATCCACGGCTTTAGGTTTGGAAATGTACAGCAAGTCTTTGTGGCACACACTCATCCACACAGGTTTTAATGAAGTCGGTAACCACTGCAGCATACTCATCCAGGTTCGAAGATGAATCCCTAAATACAATCCAGTGCACCAATTCAAAGCAGTCCTGTAGGCGCTCCTGTGCTTCCCTTGTGCAAACCTTCTTGGTTCTCACTGCTGGTGCTGCAGTCTTCAGTCAATGCCTCTACTCAGGGAGTAGAATTACAGCCAGGTGATCAGTCTTCCCAAAGTGAGGGCATGGAATATCATGGTAGGCATTCTTGATGGTGGTGTAGCAATGGTCCAGTGTGTTGTTTCCTCTGGAATTGCAAGTGATCTGTTGATGGTAGTTGCTTAGTGATTTTTTCAGACTGGCCTGGTTAAAATCTCCCAAAACGATGGTGAAGGCATTAGGGTGTGCTGTTTCATGCATGTTGATCCTGTTGCTCAGGTTATCTGAAGCCTGCTTGACATTGGCTTGAAGTGGAATATAAACTGCTACCAAATTGACCTCAGAGAACTCCCGTGGCAGGTAAAAGGACAGCATTTTATTGCAAGATATTCTAGGTCTAGTGAGCAGAATTGGGACAGCACTGTTATATTTGTGCACCAAGAAGAGTTGATCATGAGGCATACCCCTCCACCTCTGCTTTTGAGAGACTCTATAGATCTATCCTGATGCTGTATAGTAAACCCATCAATCTGAATCGCTGCATCTGGTACAGAAGGGGTTAACTAGGATTCTGTGAAACAATGGACACACGCGGTCCTAATGTCTCTCTGATTCAGCACCCTAGCTCTGAGAGCATCCATTTTATTCACCAAAGACTGCACGTTCGCCAGCAAGATAGTTGGTATAGGGATTTTAAAACCCTGTTTCCTTAAATGCACTTGTAACCCCGCTCCGCACCCACACTTCCTCTGAGGTGTCCTACGTGAGTGCTTCCAACCCCAACTGGTGTTGCTTCCATCAGTTTTAAGCAGCAATAGTTCATTTAAACACATTAAGACATCTTTGTTGACTGTACTGACCTTGGAAGCAGTTGTGCTTTCTGGCTGTATCAGGCTAAAACGGGTGTATTTAATCATATCCATTGAGAGTACTGCTGCTACTCGAATCACACCTAGGTGCGTCGGAGTGGTGGATAAGTAACCTGGACCAGATTGTGTACACCCCAGGGTTCTGAAATATTTGGCTGAAGAGATCGCGTAGAAGGCAAAGAGTGGTAACAAAGGGAGCCTTTTCTGGTTAGCTGCTGGTAACTAGTGTTAGTGTTCATTTCAAGAGGACTAGAAAATGAAAGCAAGAATGTAATATTAAGACTTTATAAAGCAGTGGTGAAGCCTCACTTGGAGCATTGTGAACAGTTTTGGGCCCCTTATCTTCGAAAGGATGTGCTGAAACTGGAGTGGGTTCAAAGGTGGTTTATGAAAATGATTCCAGGATTAAATGGCTCATCATATGAAGACCATATGATAGTTCTGGACCTGTATTCACCACAATTCAGAATAATGAGGGGTGACATTGAAACTTATCGAATGGTGAATGGCCTTGACATTGTGGCTATGGAATGGATGTTTCCTATGGTCTGAGAATCTAAGACTGGTGGGCAGAGCCTCAGAATAGAGGGGCATCCTTTTAGAATGGAGATGAAGAGGATTTTATTTTAGCCAGAGAGCAGTGAAGTGAACCCATGGAATTCTATCTCTGCATAAGTATGACCTAAAACGTGATCAGTCCTTCATCTGTCCTAAAACTAGATAAAGGGAACATAATTAATTAAATAGCACAAAGAACATTACACATGTTCATTTATTTATTGAGAAAAATGATCCAATATTACATCTATTTGTTGGAAAAAGTATATGAACCTCTGGGGTAATGCCTTCTACAAAAGCTATTTGGAGTCAGATGTTCCAATCAATGAGGTGAGATTGGAGGTGTGGGTTGTAGAGGCCCAATAAAAAAGACACACAAAGTCAGGTAACAGACAGTGCCTGCATTTTTCGAGAAAGATCTGTTTGTGTGCATCATGCTATGAACAAGACAACATTCAGAGAACCTTAGAAGAACTGTAGAGATGCATGAAGTTGGGAAAAGCTCCAAAAGCATTTCTAAAGACCTGAGTGTTCATCAGTCCAGAGCAAGAAAAATTGGCTACAAATGGAAGAAACTCAGTACTGCTGCTACTCTCTTTCGGAGTGAGCATCCTGCAAAGGTCACACCAAGAGCACAAAGTGCAATGCTGAAAGAAGTGAAAAATAACCCAAGGGAACAGCAAATGACCTGCAGAAATCTCTGGAACTTGCTAAAGTCACTGTTCATGTGTCCACATAAGATAAGCACTGAACAAGAATGTTATTCATGGAATGACCATGAAGGAAACAGCTGCTCTCCAAAAAAAGATATTGCTGCACGTCTCAGGTTTATAGACAACCACCTGGATTTTCAACAATGCTTCTGGGACAATTTTCTGTGGACAGATGAGACTAAAGTTAAAACAGAAACGTATATTGCTATGTTTGGAGGGAAAAGGACATTGCACAGCAACACCAAAACCCCATCCCAAGTATGAAGCATGGTGGAAGGAGCATCATAGTTTGGGGCTGCTTTGCTGCCTCAGAGCCTGGACAGTATGCAATCATTGAGGGAGCAATAAACTCAAAATTGTCTCAAGTCTGGCCATTCTCCTCTGATGTTTCTCTTTAACAAAATATTGTCTCCCACAGGACTGCTTATCAGGGGAGTGGGGATGACTGGAAGAATTGGATTGGCCCATGATTGAATGGCGGAGCAGACTTGATGGGCCAAATGACCTACTTCTGCTCCTATATCTTATGGTCTTATAGACATTTTACAGGAGGATGTCAGGATAGCAGACTATCACCTGAAGCTTAATAGAAGTTGGATATTGCAAAAAGACAGTGATCTGACAGACAAGAGTAAATCTACAACAGAATGGTTTAAAAAGAAGAAAATGTGTATTTTGGAATGGCCGAGTCGAAGTCCTGACCTTAATCCTATGGAAATGTTGTCGAAGGACCTGAAGTAAACAGTTCATGCAAGGAAGCCCACCAACATCCCAGAGTTGAAGCAGTTTATAAGGAGGAATGGCCTAAAGTTCCTCCAAACCAATACGCAGGACTGATCAACAGTTACTGAACTTTTTTTTAACAAATACGTGTAATATTGGATCATTTTTCTCAATAAATAAATGAACAAATGTAATTTTTTGTGTTATTTATTTAATTAGGTTCTCTTTATCTAGTTTTAGGACTTGAGTGAAGATTTTATCACGTTTTGGTTCAAATAACGACAATTGTACAAATTTTTGAGCATCACTATATATCTTATGGTCTTAATATGATGCTTAACTGATATCAGATATCTCTGATAGTCCATTTGGCAGTCCTTGTGATGGATTTAGCACTCCATCAGTGTAATATGAATTATTTGTATTGGTCCAAAATTTGTATTTTATAAATCAAATATGTGAAATCTTGTTCTATGCCTACAACTCAGATGAGAAATAAATTTTTAATCAAAACAGAATATTAATGACTTTATTTAAGCTTAATACTTTATTCAAATGCATTATACTTGTGCTATCGATGATCAATTGATATCCTAAAATATGAGAGTGAAAATAACAGCAAAGCTAGCAAAATAACTCTAGGCCAAATTCATTAAGTGGGCTTTAATGATTATTGTTGCTTGCAAAAATATACTTAGTGACACTGCTAAATACACAGGAGCATAGAAAAGAAAAATAGGCCATATGGCCCTGAAATCTGTTCCATTCTTCCATAAGATAATGGCTGAAGCCTCAATCTCATCCACTTTCAAGCTGACGATAGGTCCCTTGATTCTTTTAATGTTCAAAACCCTATTGGTCTCCTTCCTGAACATACTGAATGGCCCAGTTTTTTTTACTGGTGCAATGAATAATTCCGAAGATTTACGAGATTAAAGAAATTGCACTTAGCATTCATTATCATTCATTTTAATTACTGTGTATTTTCTCAAACCTAAGAAAACAATCTGTTGTGAATTTAGTATTTCAGTATTTTGAAGTAATATTGTAGATCTGTTGTTGATTAAGCATTATTTGTTTAAATAATTAAATAATTGTAGGTCATATGTAAAAATAAATGAGTTGCATAGATCATGACTCCAAAGCTCTGTCTGCGCCCATGCTTAAAGAAAAGAACAAATTATGAATCATATCTCTCTGTTATCTCATTTTCCTTTGAAGTATTTTAATGTTTTGTGTTTACAAAATATAAGAGTGGTGACGAGGTATTTTAAAGACAAGCCCGAGATGGCTAGCGTTGAAGCGCAGTGAGACGTTCAAGTAAAAGAAAAATAATGCAGGGATGAATGGTGAATAAAAACAGCACAGCACAGGCAGAGATATCTCAGGTACAAAAAGGCATTAAAAGGAAGAAGTTACGGGTTCATAAACAGTGAGTACCAGCTGTTAACAATCATAAAAATTAGAGCAGAAATGGTTGGCTACATCAGGAAGATTAACACGTTTGATTACAAAACAGAAAATTGCATTTTATATCCTAAAAGGATTGAGCAGTATTTTAAAGTAAATGAAATAATCTATGAGAAACTAGTACCAGTTTTATTGAATGCATTGGATTATAAGACCTACAGTCTGCTTAGGAGTTTGACTGCTCCAACCAAACCAATAGAAATTAGCTTTGCTGATATCGTGAAAACAATGCAGGAACATTTTGAACAAAAATCATCATTTATTGCAGTATGCTTTAGGTTTCACAAGAAGAGTCAAAAGGAAGGGGAGTCCATTTCAGTGTAGGTGGATAAATTGAAGAGATTGTCAGTTCAGTAATGGGCTTAATGATGCACTGACAGATTGTTTAGTTTGTGGAATCTCACAAGATATAATTCAAAACTGGTTCCTAACTGAAGCACAACTTATATTTAAAAGCACGCAGTTGAAACTGCTGTATCAATAGAAACAGCAGACAGAGATGCAATTGAGTTATAGTCAGGAATGAGAAAGAGCGTGAACAAAATTGGAATGTCTAAATAAAAACCAGACTGTCTGAACAAAGGTTTAAAGGTGAAACTTGCAGAAGATCCAACAAAGTGTGTCACACACAAAGAGAAAAAGATAAAATGTCAAGTTGCCTTAATCTGCTCAATGCTGATGAAAAATCTGATAATGATGAGAATGACACAAGAACTATTAGCCTTTAGATTTACAATATGGAAACTAACAACAGACAAGCAATATGCCAGAAGCAGAAGACAAATTAAGTAAGAAGGAATTGCATACTTGTTCAGCTGTTTTTGTCATTCCACAAAATGAATTTGAACAGCATTTCAAAGATACTAAACTGAAGCCTGCAGATTTCTAACTAAGAACTTACACTGGAGAAAAGATAACACCTGTGGGAATGATGTTTGTAACAGTGAAATACAAAAGCCAACAAGCCACATTAGGTTTGTATGTGGTTAAAACAGGAGAATCAGTATTGTGGGGGGTGTGAGTGGCTGAGACAACGATAACCTGATTGGGGATCCATCCATCATTGACATGTCATGTTCCCTGCAATACAGTCAATTGAAAGTGAAGAAGGTAAGCTACTGGATAATGTCGCAATTGTCTCCATACCATATACGATGAACCGTTGAGGATCAGAGGACAAACAGGTGTGGTTGCCTACCTCTGTGCCTCTGGTTGGAAAGCATATTCGACCAAGGAAGGACCAGAGGAAGCATAGAAATGACTAAATCAGTGATCTGACTACAATAGTTTTTGTTGGTATCATATCCATGAAAGCCTCTGACATGTTAGTCAGGCAGCTACTTCCAAAATATGGCTTAGTTTTAAGCTGGAAGAGAGTTTAAGGAGCATCAGGAAAGTTGCAAACAATTGGCTTTTGCAAATATGAAGAATCAGAATCTAATCTGTGTGCAAAAACCAAAGCCCAGCTGGATGAATGGAAGGCCAACAAGAAAGGAGTCAGTGGAGATATGAAAATAGAGGATTCATCAGATGTTGTTGTGGATGAGGAGACCAAGAGGAGAGAACCTCATAAATGGAGCAAAGGAAGGAATAAAGCTAACTACTGTTGGACAAGGATACTAGCCAGCATTTTGGAAATGCAATACTACTTGCTGCTTATTAGTCAACACATGTAGGTCACCTATGTCTTGTGACAAGGCTATTTCCTGAGGAGTTGTGAATGGAATTCAACATTGTGTAATCAACAGTGAACTTCATAGCTCCAGACTTTCACAAGGAAGAAAAAATACCTCCTGCAGCAATGTAATGGTACTCTGATGATCTTTCCCCATCACTGTGAAACTGTCACCTGGTCCTTGGAACAGTTTTATTATATACTCTGCATATATCCATCATTGCAATATTTTTCTCAAAGTTCTTTGTTTTAAGAACCCCAGTTTCTCTTACTTCAAACACTTAAATGAAATTCTACTTATATGCAACCACTCTAATATTAATTTCCATCCTTTATTAGAGCTTCAGATCCTTTCAAAAACAAAATGTGTACAACATATCTGTTGTGGTTTAACTCATGTCTTATATATTTTCAGTGGTAGTGGGTAGTGGCTCCATATGTCACTACTGTAGGGTGTGATTGCCCCTGCCTTACACGAGTCCTGGGCTCAGCTGTCTCCAGCTGACAGTACCCGGTATGGGCCCCTATCCACAGTTACAGATCCCACTGCCTTGTGTGTATCTTTGGAAGAAGAGAAAGCTAAAGAGTAAACCCTACACTAGTGGTCGCCAACCCTTCGATCACGATCGACTGGTTGATATTTGCGACTTTCCCAGTAGATCCTGAAAAAAAATGAAAAATAAATACACAAATATTTACTTATTTGTTGAGAGATTGTTTCTGGGTTGCGGGGTTTTAGCTCCGTTCTTTCTGCCCAGTGCGCATGCATATAGCTCCCCCGCACCACACAGTGTACTTCAGTGGTCCCCAGCCACTGGGCCGCAAGGAAACGATATGAGTCAGCTGCATCTTTCCACACTCCCTGTCATGCCACTGTTGAATTTGAACCCACATGAGGTCATCACTTGCCTAAACGCAGTGACACCCTCGCGCCAGGGATCACTGGTTGGCCTCGCGTGACTGGCGCGGTGCCATCGCTACAGGCCTGGAGTGTGGACAGATGGGCACCGCCTCTGAACCTGTTTACCACGCCAAATGTTCGTGGGGAACCCTTTGCTAAAATATTCGCAGATGACCTAATTCAGGCTCAGGGTTTTGTAAGTAGCAGAGCAGCTAACTCGCTGTGATCTACTGAAACAAACTTTTGTTGGCCGATAGATCCTACAAGGGAGGCAGGCAGGCGTCCTGTCGCACTCCTTGCGCAGTCGGTCGCTCTCTCTGGACTGCGACCACCGCAGCCCCGGCACGGGGACCTCCGGCCCTGACCTTGTCCTCTCACCCACCCACGACCACCCACACCTGGCTAAGGCATCTGGTGGCAGGCAGGCAGGAAGCTGGAGCTCAGACCCGGAGGCTTCTAATGAGGCAATGAAGCCCATAAAACAGCTTCAGTACCTTGAGTCCAAGCACCCTGCACTTAAAGACAAACCTATTGAGTTTTTCTAGCAAAAAAAAGTGAGCAAGCAGGACAGAAGCTAAGTGCCAAGAGCTGCAAAAACTAAATTGCTGAATAGACTGGACATAAGGAACCTGCTTCGAGTATTGCTGTATTCCCGTCATGTTTAACACCACCCTCCACCCCCCGTCGGCCGGTCCGCAAGCATATTGTCAATATTAAACCGGTCCGCAGTGCAAAAAAGGGTGGGTACCCCTGGTGTTTATACATCATTTCTACTTCCGGGTTGTGGGGTTTTACTTCCAGTTTTTTCTGCCCTGGTGCAAATGCATGTAGCTAATTGTTCTGGGGTCGATCTTGCCTTTCACTAAGGCCGAGGTAGGGGGTCTTGGGCTTAAAAAGGTTGGTGACCACTACCCTACACAAATCCAGAGTGCAGCCCCTAAGGCGGTTGGATAATGCATCACGCCACCTCCCAGCAAATCCTGCAGCCAAGCTGATGCCAAATGCACTGCTTCACATTCCTTTGGACCACACCTGTGAGGCCGAGAGGGGAATCCTGATGTCTGGGCAGCCCAGGATCTCCATATTCATCGCCCAGGTCTGCGCCCCAGAGAGACCACTCACACCCAATTGAGTCCTAAACTGGGTGCATCCATTGTCTACTTACACAGACAGAACCATTAATTAATTAACTAATATACTTTCATCATTATTTCCCTGCTTTTGTAACATGTCTGTAGTTATGAAGCCTAGAACCTACTATATTTTATTAAACTCTCTCTCATGATACACTTCTGACAAATTATGACCACATCCATTCAGATCAGCAAGTTTTTGCATAAAGTTTAGAACTGTGTGATTAATTCTGTTTCATACATCTTAGTTCTTTTTGCCAAGATATTCTAGAGTCACAGAGCCATCAAGCAATACCGTGTGGATAAAGGCCCTTTGGCTGAAGGAGTGTATGCCGATCAGTTTGACCACCTATCTAGTTCCAATTTCCTGTGTTCAGCCATATCCCTCCAATCTCTATCCCTCCATGTACCTATTCAAGTGGTTTTTTAAATGATAGTATCTATCTGAACCATTTCCTCTGGCAGCTCATCTCATGCACTGACAACCCTCTGTGTGATATAGGTTTCCCCTCAGGTCACTTTCAAATCTTTCCCCTCTCACCTCACATCAATGCTCCATTAGCTTTGGACTCCCCTGTCCTGGAGTACTTCACATTTCTCCACACTAAATGTCATTGACCAATTAAATGCCAAGAGCATATCAAAGACAAATATTGCAGATGTAGAAATGAAATCATTTGACAAAATAATATCAAAAATATATCTGTACTACCAAACACCGGAGTAATTTCATTATCAAATTCACCAATGACATGTCAGTAGTGGGGCTCATCAGCAACGACAATGAGGTGACCTACAGAGAAGAGGTGGAAGAGCTCAAGGCCTAGTACCAGGAAATTCACATTTTCTTCAGTGAATATGACAAAGGACATGGTTATTCACTTCAGGAGAAGTCATACAACTTGCAGCCCTCTTTACATTGGCGGCACGTCTCACACAACCTCTCATGGTCCCAGACACACCCTACACAATCAAGAAAGTTCACCAATGTCTCTACTTTCTGAGGAGACTGAAGAGAGCGGCACAATGCACACGAGTACTCATGACCTTGTCGAGATGAGCAGTAGAGAGCATCCTAACATGCTGATCACACCTTGGTACAGAAACTGCACTGTGCCAGACAGTAAGGCTCTACAACAAGTAGTCAAAACTGCCCAGTGCATCACTGGCATCAGCCTTCCCACCTTCAAGGACATATATATATATATATATATATATATATATATATATATATATATATATATATATATATATGGTGGTGGCATCCGTCGGTCTCGAGAGACCATGGATCTGCGCCTGGAGTTTCCAGGGCGCAGGCCCGGGCAGGGTTGTATGGGATGCAGGCCTTCCCCTCTCCACACCACCGATGTTGTCCAAGGGAAGGGCACTAGGACCCATGCAGCTTGGCACCGGTGACGTCGCAGAGCAAATATGTTGTTAAGTGCCTTGCTCAAGGACACAAACACGCTGCCTCAGCTGAGGCTCGAACCAGTGACCTTCAGGTTACTAGTCTGATGCCTTGCCCACTAGGCCATGCGCCAACACGTAGAAAAAGGCCAGTAATATCATGAAGGATAACACCCACCCTGCTTATGTACTGCATATCCTGCTCATGTTAGGGAGGGGTCTACGTAGCACCCACACCAGGTCCACTAGACAATTATTTTCCCCATTCAGTAAAGCTGATCAACATCTTCACCCACTAACCCACCCCAGTGTTCTCCCCACCACCACTATTTTATAAGTTCCTGTCAGTTACCCTATGTACAGACATTCCTGTGCCCAATGTCACGCCATGGACATACAATCAATCTATGTATATAAGTTATCTTTATATTTATTATGTTTTTTTTATTACTGTGTTCTTTATTTTACTGTCTTTGTGCTGAATTTGAATCCGGAAGAGTAACAATTACTTCATCCCCCTTTACACTTAGTGCACTGGAAATGATATTAAGCAATCTTGAATCTTGGACTAAGTACCATGGAAACATAGTCTAACTCTAAAGGCTGACCCGTTCTATAGAGTAAAGAGCCACACTAACTCACTGTGACAAGTGGCCTCCCCAATTTCCTTGGACATACTTCAACAGAAAATGCTGCAAAAGACCCAATCCATTTACACCCAAAAAAACACTGACATCTCATCAATAAAGCACTTTGTCGCAAATGGGAGAAGTCTGATCTATAGATAAATACAAAACAGTCTAGTATGCCTTTAAAGGCAACATGTTACATTTGCATCTGCCACAAAAGTCATATAAAATATATTTTACAAGTATATTTCTTTTTGCTGTCCTAGTTATTTTGATGCTCTGACATCCTATGATCAATTTACCTGTCACACCTGCAGCTGTGACCCAGATTTCATGCCACAATTATAACTGGTACAGATACTGCATTAACCTTTTCAAATTTTAAACGGCTCAAAACCATCGCATCTTTGACTGGAGGTCACATTTGTTTTATTCAAATCCTTCAAAATTTCTAAACTCGAAATTGCAAATGGCGTGTAAAGCTGGATGTCAAGCATGGGGATCAGCTTATTTTAATTCACAGAACCCCCTAACTAAATCATATTGCAGTAAAAATCTGATATGTGCTAACTGTCAAGAAACTGATGATTAGGCTTTTGGCTTATCGGATGATGTGAGCCATGCTCACTTTGTACACATCAGAGCCCCAGTTCTTGTGCTTCATTTCAATCCACCAAGAACCCCAGTTCCCATGGCCTCTTTCTCTCACCAGTGTCAATTTACTGGGACCCTCACTCCTATGGTTTTGTCAATTTGCCTGATTCTTTGATAAGCTTGCACTGTACATCTCCAATGATTTTGTCATGCACCTGACCTGTGCTTCTTCTTGCCTATTAAATTCTATTGCAACACCCTTTAATTAGCATCATTGGATAAATCCACATATATTCTTCCAAAGTTCAAGAGAGTGCAGGAGCCAAGCCTCAGAGAGTCCCAGGGAGCAGGGCGCTGATGAGTCTCAATGGACTGCTGACCCTGAACTTTAGTGAATCTTGGTGGGTGCAAGGATAAGAGTTCCAATGAATCTTGGAGGAGTCTGGGGAATATTATCTGGTGAGCCAGATGGCAAACCATCTGGTTTTCTAAGCAGCCAGATAACAGATTATTAGAGTTTTGCTGTCTTTTTAACATCGAAGAAGAACAGAACTAAAAGTGGGTTGGGCATTATTAGAAATAACGTTGAGTACTCTGAAAAATCTGCGGTCTGGGATGACCGCAACTAGAGTGTGCCCTAGATTATCCAAGTTTTTAGTGAGTTATATTTCCATGCTTTAGTCAACAGCATGGTTTACACTCTAACTTCTGTATTCACACACTCAGCAAACTACTATTATAGAAGTTGCCTCAATTGCTTGAATGCTCTTCAGTGGAGGGTGCTGATGAACATCTTCTGCTACAGGGTAAATGAATTAGATGTTTACCAGAATTACTCAGAAAACAGAAAATGCCTTGTAGCTCTTGTTATAAGATGCTAACATGGTGTCTCATTTTATGCTTCTTGACATTCTCTTCTTCTCTGTCCAACGAAATCAGTTGCTGTTCTCACTGGATATCCAAATGCAGGGTCTCTGTACAGTTATAAGACCTTAAGGCATAGGAGCAGAATTTGACCATTTAGCCCACTGAGTCTGCTCCATCATTTCATCATGGCTGATCCATTTTTTTCTCTCAGCCCCAATCTCCTGCTTTCTCCCCATATCCTTCTCAAGCCCTGACCAATTAAGAATCTAAGAACTTCCCTGAAACTCCCTATAGTCCCTTCTGCCTGCTGTTGAGATCAAGGGCAAATGTGACTGGCTGAGGAACAGTGCATTAGTAAACTGGCTCACTCAGCATGATATTCACCTGCTTTCTTTCCCAGTGGACAACTTTAAGTAGGCAATGATAATGAAATGAAGGACTGTGGTGATTTTCACAGTTGCTCATCATTTGACGGTCCAAAACAGTGACACCCAGCCTGTAAAGTTTCTAATCAACAACAGCCCCAACAGTTCCTGTGCATCAATGGATGAAGCTGTCACCAGGGTGGTGTTTGCAGAAACTGTATCTACCCTCCTTCGCCCAAATGCCACTCTATTAAAATATATTAATTTTATTTATTCGCATATCATCTGAGAAGCAGCTAACAAAATATTATTGGTAAGATGTTCATCTTCGGTCAGTAGTTGCTGTATGCTCCACACTACTTCCACAGTTTGTTTCCAATGGAATTATAAAACTGAATGTTGATTTTGGCAAGCCATGCAATGGCATCAGGAACTGCTTGATGTATCACATTAGAATTTCCCGTGTAAGAGGGCGGTGGTCACATCGCAGCACCACCATCATTATAACACCATAAGACCATTATACATTGGAGCAGAATTAGGTCATTCTTTGCTCCGACATTCCATAATGGCTGATGAATTATCCTTGTCAACCCCATATTCCTGCCTTCTCCATGTAACCTTTGACACCCTGACTAATCAAAAACCTATCAACCTCTGTTTTAAATATACCCAAAGACTTGGCCTCATTCCTCTTTGACAATGAATTTCACAGATTCACCACACCTCTGGTTAAAGATATTCCTCCTCATCTCTGTTCGAAAGGGAGATCCTTCTAGTCTTTTTGGAATTATCTCCAATTCAATGATGTTTATAAAAAACTGTTGGCTTCTTCTCAAGATGAAGTGAAGTAAGTTCTTGAGTGGGGTCTGGTATAACTTCTGGTTTGAAAATTTGTATGAGGCTGAAATACCACAGAATCTCGTACTGAGGAATGTAACAACCTTGGAATTGTGAACTGAGCTTTGTGCATCAATGCTTGAAATTACAATCCAAATGAAAGGAGCAACAATATCAAATTCCACAAGCAAAGCAAGCTTACTGAGATCTCAAATACCTATCTTAATTTCCTTCCTGAGTAACCTGGAAATTAATTGGCTGTAACCAGCATCCCTTTCAACACAACTTCAAAAATTTTACTTGCAAATCTTGGGTAGGGAAGACTTCCATAAATTTATAATAAAATGGTAATGATGTCCAAATTACAACCCATTTGCAATACTTTATTAATACTTTGGTTTCTGAGGCACATATAGTACCTTAGCTCTGTCTGATAAGAAATGTGAAGACAAGTGATTTGATGTTGATAAGATTCACATAATTTCCTTTCAAATGAAGAATGATTTCATTAAACTTTGTGAATTATTCTGACAAATAAGCCATGTCACGTCTAATATTTTTGTGTTGATTACTGAGTGAAGTAATCAACTCTTCAGAGAATTTTATTACAGCTTCAAAAATCGCCTGAGAGTCTCAGGCAGTTTCATTTTGAGAGCCATCTAACTTCTTTGAACAAGCATTCAAATTGTTCATCACTCCTAATACAAAGCTCTTGAAGTAGTTGAGAATTCAGAGCATGGGACTCGATTTTATTTACCGTTGTTCTAACAGTATTTAATGATGTGAGCAGACGATCATCTAGGATTTTTGCAACAAGTTGCTTGTGAATTTAGACAGTGTATGGTAAATATGTTACTTGCAGCTTTTGTCAAGAAAGTAATACCCCATGTCATTGATGGTGTTGCAGCGGTGTGCTACATGCAGCGCTAAAATTACGACACGGAGTTGGTAACTGCAGTCGAAGGAAAAAACTTTATTCGAAATCCTCAGTATCACTTTTAAGCCTCCCTCAACCTGCCCCCCGTGGCGCAGAGGCTCCAAAGCTCTGTGCTCGCAAACCCCCGTAGGCTATCTAATTGTGAGCCGATTCGGATGTGCCAGGAAATGGGTCGCCACATAACACCCCCGCCCCCAGAACCGGCGATACACCCCCCAATGTCCACAGTCTGGGCCGGAACCTGCTTGGGAGGTCGGCCTCTGCGCCGAGGTGCCGGAAACTCGGCCGGTTGCGCCAGGTCCACATGGGCCGGTTTGAGGCGGTCCACCGTGAAAACCTCCTCTTTCCCCCCAACGTCCAGCACGAACGTGGACCCGTTGTTCCGGAGCACCATAAACGGCCCCTCGTATGGCCACTGCAGCGGTGGCCGATGCCCGCCCCTTCGTACAAACACAAACTTACAGTTCTGCAGGTCTTTGGGTACGCAGGTCGGGTTCTGCCCATGCTGTGAAGTGGGTATGGGGGCCAGGTTACTGAGCTTCTCGCGTAGTCTGCCCAGGACTGCTGCGGGATCTTCCTCTTGCCCCCGTGGGGCTGGTAGGAACTCCCCGGGGACGACCAGGGGCGCGCCGTATACCAACTCGGCCGACGAGGCATGCAGGTCGTCCTTGGGTGCTGTGCGGATGCCGAGTAGGACCCAGGGAAGCTTGTCCACCCAGTTGGCTCCTCGCAGGCGGGCCATGAGGGCCGACTTCAGGTGACGGTGGAAACGCTCCACTAGCCCATTTGACTGTGGGTGGTAGGCAGTTGTGTGGTGCAGCTGAGACCCCAAATGGCTGGCCATAGCTGACCACAGGCTGGAAGTGAACTGGGCGCCTCTGTCGGAGGTAATGTGGGCCGGTACACCAAAGCGAGATATCCAGGTGGTGATCAGGGCTCGGGCGCAAGATTCGGAGGTGGTGTCGGTGAGCGGGACCGCCTCTGGCCATCTTGTGAACCGGTCCTGCGCGACACTGGCAGGGGGCCCACGATATCCACATGAATGTGGTCGAAACGCCGGTGGGCGGGATGGAATTGCTGCGGTGGGACTTTGGTGTGCCGCTGCACCTTGGCCGTCTGGCAGTGCATGCACGTTTTGGCCCATTCACTGAGCTGTTTGCGGAGTCCGTGCCAAACGAACCTGCTGGAAACAATCCGGACAGTTGTCCGGCTGGAGGGATGTGCCAAGTTATGAATGGAGTCGAAAACACGGCGCCGCCAGGCTGTCGGGACGACGGGACGGGGCTGGCCGGTGGCAACGTCACAGAGTAGGGTCCTCTCACCTGGGCCTACCGGGAGTTCCTGGAGCTGCAAACCGGAGACTGCGTTTCTGTAACTCGGAATCTCCTCATCTGCCTGCTGTGCCTCTGCCAGTGCCTCAAAGTCTACCCCTTGGGAAAGGGCATGAACGGTAGGGCGAGACAGCGCATCCGCCACGACATTGTCCTTACCCGAGACGTGCCGGACGTCCGTCGTGTATTCAGAGATGTAGGACAGGTGGCGTTGCTGGCGGGACGACCAGGGGTCGGATGCTTTCGTAAACGCAAAGGTAAGCGGTTTGTGGTCCGTGAATGCGGTGAAGGGCCGACCTTCTAGGAAGTACCTGAAATGCCGGATTGCCAGGTAGAGCGCCAACAGTTCCCGGTCGAAAGCACTGTACTTGAGCTTGGGTGGCCGCAGGTGTTTGCTGAAAAACGCCAGGTGTTGCCAGCGACCTGCGATGAGTTGCTCCAGCACCCCACCGACTGCCGTGTTAGATGCGTCCACTGTGAGGGCGGTAGGGGCGTCCATTCTGGGATGTACTAGCATTGCGGCGTTCGCCAAAGCTTCCTTCATTTGAACGAAAGCGGCGGCGGACTCCTCGTCCCAGGTAATGTTCTTGCTCGGACCCGACATCAGGGCGAACAGGGGGCGCATGATCCAGGCAGCTGAAGGGAGGAAGCGGTGGTAGAAATTGACCATACCTACGAATTCCTGAAGGCCTCTGATCGTGGTGGGTCGGGGGAAGTGGCGGACCGCATCTACCTTAGCGGGCAGAGGGGTTGCCCCGTCTTTAGAAATCCTGTGGCCCAGGAAGTCAAAGGTATCGAGTCCGAACTGGCATTTGGCGGGGTTGATTGTAAGACCGTACTCACTCAGTCGGGCGCAGAGATGACGGAGGTGGGACAGATGCTCCTGACGACTGGGGCTGGCTATGAGGATGTCGTCCAAATAGATGAACGCGAAGTCCAGGTCCCGTCCCACCGCGTCCATTAACCGCTGGAACATCTGTGCGGCATGCGTCAGACCGAACGGCATGCGGAGGAACTCGAAAAGGCCAAACAGGGTGATGAGAGCCGTTTTGGGGACGTCGTCAGGATGCATCGGGATTTGATGGTACCCTCGGACGAGGTCTACCTTGGAGAAGATCCGTGCGCCGTGCAGGTTTGCTGCAAAGTCCTGAATGTGCGGCACAGGGTAGCGGTCCGGTGTGGTAGCCTCGTTCAGCCTGCGGTAGTCGCCGCACGGTCTCCAGCCTCCCGTCGCTTTGGGCACCATGTGCAGGGGGGAGGCCCATGGGCTGTCGGACCACCGGATGATCCCCAATTCTTCCATCCTCTGGAACTCCTTCTTCGCCAGTCGGAGCTTGTCCGGGGGAAGCCGCCAAGCGCGGGCGTGGAGGGGTGGTCCCTGGGTCGGGATGTGGTGCTGTACGCCGTGTCAGGGCATGGCCACTGTGAACTGCGGTGCCAGAACCGATGGGAAATCCGCCAGGACCCTGGTGAAGTCGTTGTTGGACAGCGTGATGGAGCCAAGGTAAGGGGCTGGCAACTGGGCTGCACCCAGGGAGAACGTCTGAAAGGTCTCGGTGTGTACCAGTCTCTTCCTGGGCAGGTCGACCAGTAGGCTGTGAGCCCGCAAAAAATCCACACCCAGAAGCGGTTGGGCTACGGCGGCCAGTGTAAAGTCCCACGTGAACTGGCTGGAGCCGAACTGTAGCTGCACCTGATGGGTGCCATAGGTCCTTACTGTGCTGCCGTTCACGGCCCTCAGGGGGGGCCCCGGTGCCCTGCTGCGGGTGTCGTAACTCGTCGGAGGTAAAACGCTGATCTCGGCACCAGTGTCGACCAAAAACCGGCGTCCCGACCTTCTGTCCCACACATACAGGAGGCTATCCCGATGGCCAGACGCCGTAGCCATCAGCGGCGGCTGGCCCTGGCGTTTCCCGGGAACTTGCAGGGCGGGCGACAACGGCGGGCTTCTGCGCCCCACTGCTGGTGGTAGAAGCACCAGTGTTCATTGGGCCGGGGGTTGGCAGGCTCTGCGGCCGGGCCTGGACTGGTTTGCTGCTGGGAGCGTGGCTGGGTGATCTGTGCGATGGACAGAAGCCCCGCTCACTTTTTTGGCGTTCCACAGCAAGTCCGCCCGGGCTGCCACCTTCCGGGGGTCACTGAAATCCGCGTCGGACAGCAGCAGGCGTATGTCCTCGGGCAGCTGCTCCAGGAATGCCTGCTCAAACGTGAGGCAGGGTGTGTGTCCGTCGGCGAGAGACAACATCTCATTCATTAAAGCCGATGGAGGTCTGCCGCCCAAGCCATCCAGGTGCAGTAAACGGGCAGCCCGCTCGCGCCGTGAGAGTCCGAAAGTCCTGAGGAGCAGGGCTTTGAATTCCATGTACTTGCCGTCTGCTGGGGGCGACTGTACGAACTCCGCGACCTGGGCCGCTGTGTCCTGGTCGAGGGAGCTCACCACGTAGTAGTAGCGGGTGTCTTCTGAGCTGATCTGGCGAACGTGGAATTGGGCTTCGGCTTGCTGGAACCATAGGTTCGGTCGCTGTGTCCAGAAACCCGGCAGTTTCAACGAAACCGCATGAACAGAGGCGGCATCGGTCATTTCTGGTCCAAAAATCGTTTGGACCGTCGGGGTCACCAATTGCAGCGGTGTGCGACATGCAGCGCTAAAATTACGACACGGAGTTGGTAACTGCAGTCGAAGGAAAAAACTTTATTCGAAATCCTCAGTCTCACTTTTAAGCCTCCCTCAACTTGCCCCCAGTGGCGCAGAGGCTCCAAAGCTCTGTGCTTGCCAACCCCCGTAGGCTATCTAATTGTGAGCCGGTTCAGATGTGCCAGGAAATGGGTCGCCACAGTGTCCCATTTGTTGTACAAGCAAGAATGTAAGTGAATGAAATGTCCTTCTCTTTAAAAAATTGCTCAACAACCCAAAATATTGACTCCCTCCATATCTGTTTCTAGTTCCCCAGCTAATAATAACTCTTGAAGCATGCTTTCATCTTTTAGGAAGCAAACATAACCAAGAAACAAAGATTTGTTTCCTGGTAAAGCTGACTCATCAAACTGCAGAGCAAATTCTATTGGGCTGAATATGTTGCACAATGTGTTTGCCACATTCTCAGACATTTTGTTTGTTCAGCTTTGAACAGAGTTGTCACTGAGCTGAATCAATTTAATTATTTGATCTGGTGACTTATGCAAAACCATGCCCAGAACTTCCCTTGCTACTGGCAGGATCAGTTCTTCTCCAATATTATGGGGGTTTCCAGATTTAGTAACGTGCAATGAAATCTTTCAAGGACCCTTCATCTCACGTTCTCAAGGTTCATTGCTTATTTTTTTTCTCTCAGCCAAGCATGCTTATTTGTCAATTGCTAGGAAATTTCAGACTATTCTGATGTTTAGTATTGTAACTTTCTGAAGATTTAGATAGATATTACTTTAAAACCCGAATTGTTTAATGTATGGTGTAGTGCATTTGGGATGACACCAGTTGCAGATATTACTATTGGGACAATGTATATGATGATAAGATATAGGAGCAGAATTAGGCCAATCAGCCCATTGAGTCTGCTCCGCCATTCCATCATGGCTGACCCCGGATCCTACTCAACCCCATACAATTGCCTTCTCGCCCTATCCTTTGATGCCCTGACCAATCAGGAAACAATCACTTTATTCATGTTCCAAAGTCGTTCAGTTTCCACTTTTAATTCAGCATATTTCTGATGTTTTTCACTTATTGTCTTCTGTAAGTTATATGTGTTTGGAATGACTATATCCATTAAATGATTTGTTCTTGCTTGTTTAACCTGTATTGTTATATCTGGATGGTTACTATGGATCGTCATATCTGTAATAACTGATCTGTCATAATATAATTTGTGGTATTCTGATTCTAAAACTGGATAGGCTTGTACTTATAGTAAGGTGTGATTTCATTTATGAGTTTGTATTTTAAACCAAGCTTTTGATGAATGATGTTTGTCACCTGATTGTGCCTGTGTAAGTAACTAGATTGTGTTACAGGATCCAGTAATGTGTTGGATTATTATTATTATTGTTTACTCTTTTGTATTTGCACAGTTTGTTGTCTTTTCCACAATGTTGTTTGTCCATCCTGTTGGGTGCAGTCTATCACTGAAATTCTATTGTGTTTCTTGGATTTACTGTGTCAGTCCACAGGAAAATTAATCTGAGAGTTGAATATGGTGACATATGTGTACTTTGATAATAACTTTACTTTGAACATCGAAGGTACATATAGTGGAGCAGTACTATCTCAGCTGGGTCATTGGGTAGTCAAGACCTTTTGAAAGGGCAGATTCTGAACACCTTACCCAAATTCACAGGAATTGTGTGACTGAGCGATTAGAGTACAGACATTGTACTAGCTAACGCTGTACTGCAGTAGTGAATGGCTATAATGTATGGAAATAATGCCCAGAAATAAAACGATTTCTTCAGTCAAGGTTTCTCATCATATGCCAAATACAGAAGTGACACTTTCCTTTTCAACAACTAAACACACTTTGAACAAAGTCTAAGAGAACACCGGTTAGCAAGACATGAATAAATTATGAGGGCACTGAGTATCAAATAGTGGGTTGCTTTGAAAGACAAAAAGAGTGGATCAAATTGTTTTTTTTTTACAAATACAAGCTAAAGCACAGCATGCAACACAATATGTGAAATCAAGAAAATGGATTGCAACTTTTCTTAGTCTGACTCTGTAAATTGGTGTGTGCAGACCAGCAGTTTGCTTTGTGTAATTACCAATGAAGACGGAGCATTGACAATTGTAATTTAATAGCAACAGGTTGTTGAAGCAAGATTTTACATAGTCAGAAATGTGGGGTGTTCTCAAGCAACAGCCCTAAATGTATTGGTTGACACCACATGTTAATTTAATCTTTATTTTTCCTCTTTTTTTTAACTCAGCCATGAGGAATTCATGAACAATACAGCATATTACTCCTTTGCAATTATTTATGTATAACTTTGGATGCTCATTTGGAAATTACAGGTCAGGCTGCTATTTATTGATTATGGATTGGCATTCAACATTATCTTCAGTAGTAATCACCAAACTTCTAACTCTGGGCCTTTGTATCTCCCTCTGCAACTGGATTCTCAACCAGTCAGTAGAAACTGCTGATCAAATCTCCTCCTCAGTGATACAGGCACATCTGTGTGCTCTCTAGAAATCTAGCTGAGCCTATAGACAGGTTGTTCCAATGCAGTTATAACACTGGAAGATAATTTATCTTTTGGAAAATTGCTCAGGTATATTCTGTTCATAAAAAGAAGAACTAAAGCAATCTATCTAACTTACACCTTCATTCAACAATGTGTTGGAAAATGTTGCTGAAATGCTTTCAAGCAGCACTTATTGCTCACAGAGGCCAATTTTGGGTTTCGCAGGGACAACGTAAATTTCAGAGGTGTAGGTGATTTTGTTCAAGGATGCAGACCTGAACCAAGAACTAGGATGAATCAGTCACCATGGCCAAACAAAAGCTATCTGGATGAATGGAATACTCCAACACCAGAACTTGATGTAAAGGTGTATGATACATCAATATCACCCTCTCACTGGGTTTGTATACAAGCTTGACTCGATAGCAGGCTCAGCTAAAAACCATTTGAGAATGTTTCTTTTCATGAATAATATACATCTAGGGTTAGTATGATTTGGGGTCAAACATATAGGAACATTGGGATTCTGATTAAAGGAACCTCGATTTGAGTGAATGCTGTGTAAATACTGTCCGTACACAACTATCGGTCGGCAAGAAACAACAGATCATACACCGCATAAAATTATAATGGAAGTATATTTACCAATCTCAGGTTTATCAAATAGCTACTAAGAGAAATAAAATAAAACAATAAAAGGGTCCATTACAATTAAACTAGTCTAAATGTGCACATGACGTTGGAGCATATTATCTTCCAAAAGCTGGGTATGACCGTTACTCACAGTGCTGAATTCTCATCACCAATCACATGTAGAGCTTCCCATCTCAAACTTCTTCATCTCATGAAGCACTCCTTGAAATTATATCTTCCCATCGGATCAAATCCTACGGGTGTCTCTCCCGATCTTCTCTTCTCAGCATCTCCCATCAATAGAACACAAACCACGCCAGTGTCTATCACAAATGTCTCTTTGGTCCGCTCTATCTATATCCTTCTCCCAATTCCACCATCCTGATTGCTGACACAGCATTCCTAATGCTGAACATCGTTGCCACTTATCTTTAGCCGAAATCAAAACCACCTCCCAGCAGGGCACACTGCTTTTACAGAAAGCTACTAAATGAAATACTCTACAGCATTGGCAGTAGAAATCTCAACCAGAGCATTACATTCTCCCCCAGCCAAAAACAGTCATGTCCTCATGACTTTTTAAGTTATCAAACCATTATTAATATGAAGTATTCAAATGAATTTTGTGATTTCAGGACCCGTAATCCATTTGTAAATGGCAGTAACATATTCCACTATTGGCTAGAAGCAACACTCTGTTTTCCATATGCATCATCTGCCAGCCAATCTGAGGGGGTTTCCTGACTCTCTGAGATCTTCTTATTTCATCTTCAGCTTCTTCAGCCTCAGGCACTTCTTGGAATAGTTTCTGTTTACTTGGCGGAGCTCCCCATTGTCCATTACTCATGCCTTCCAGCAACTAAGGTCTCCCTGTCACCTGACTGAGCTCAACTTCAACTCCAATTACATTGGAGCCCAGCTTCCCCTCACTGTTTAGCATTACATCAGCCTGCCCACCGCTAGTGCCCCCTGCTACATCTGAGTCAGGGTTGGGAGATTCAAGAAGCTTTTCATCAATTCTTGGAGAGTTTGCATAAGGTAATGTATACCACACCTGCATTTCCTCATCCTCTGAGTCCATTCAGTGGTTTTGTCTTTTTCACATCTTCCCTTTCTGTTGTCCTTCTGTGAAGAATTCTCCTTCGAGGTGTAGGTTCCATATCAGGCTGTAGGTCAACACATACCTTTTGCATCTGGGGTAAAAGGCAATTTCAATGGAGAATTTTGATGGGATCATTCCCATCTTCTGGCTTCACCCAGAAAACCGGCCCATTTGGTATCCAGCTCTCCACTATGTAAGGCGTAGAAACCCAGTGGTTAGCCACCTTATAATTCCCTGATAGCCCCAAGTTTCTTATTAAAACTCTATCTCCAGGCATCAGTTGAGAGAACCTGATCTTTTGATCATATCTCCTCCTGTTTCCTTGATTTTTCAAGGTAGCAGAAACTGCTCATAAGCCTTTTGCCGTTCTTTCCTTATACTTGAGATACGTCTTTTGTGACAAGTCTTCACCACTGACTACAAAACAGAGATGTACAGACAATCTCATTTCGTGCTGAACATTAAATATTATAACAAGTACTCTTGGAGCAACTTACATCAAACTCATCAGTAGAAAAGACATCTTCGAACTTCAGCATCTTCTCAGTAAGTCCCCTTTTCCGTCCCTCAGTTGAATGACTTTGCTATTAGCTTTCTCGATCCAGAAGACTCTTTCCTGGTTTTCTCATCGGTAAACTAGACATTACAGTCACTGGAACCCCACATCTGAGGGTGGCCTCTCTCTCCGAGGTACTCCTGACAATCACTGTCATCCTAGTTACACAAACAACTGAAGGTTTCTGCAGCGCAGGTCTCACCAGCACTCCAACAGGTAAGTGTGACTCTTCTTTGAGATCCTCTGGAGCATCCACCAGGAGGGCCTTGGCATCAGGCAGTCCAGGGAATTTGAGGTGTCCCATCCCTCTAGCTACTTCCTCAAGACTTAACACAATTAGCTTGGGCTGGGTGTACCACACAGTTCCTTGTTTATGCTCATTATAACATAAGAAGAACTTGCACCTTCTCAAAATCAGCTCTGAACACTGGGTGAATAGACATGGTTTTCAACAAATTCTCTCCATTTCTCTTCTTGCAGGTGCCATGAGCCTTCCCATAAAGGAAGTATTTGTTCCCACAATAATGGAAGCTTCACCTTTTTAAACCGGATCCCGACAGACCAACACTAAAGTATCAAGGGCCTTGGCTACTCCAACATCTGCTTCTGAAAACTTCAGCTTCAATAACCATCATACAGGTAATCATCAGTACTAAGGTCCCGAATTTCTAGGGCACCGAGTGGTGTCAATGGTAAATGTGTCAAATTCTAGTTGTGAAAGGATTTGTAGAGTATAGCAACCTGAGAACCACTGTCAAGTATGGCTCCTTCATAAATACCCTCAATCCATAAGAATACACTCGTGCTTGGTCCCACTGAACTTTCAGGAACAGGGTTTTGTACGTCAGTGTTTCCCTTGAGACATTGTTTGGAATGTGCTCTCTCTGAAATTTTCCAACTTTCTTTTCTGTTTAAATAACCACTGGGTTGCTTTCTGAAGATTTTCCTGTCCCTCACACTCACACTTGAAATGTCCATTCTTACCACCGTAGTAACAGAAAATACCAGTCACTTGTCAAGAGACCCCTGTCAGCAGTAGCCCTCTGCTTAGTACGTCCTTTCAGTGGGTCCAGTTTCCTATCAGACTTGTGACACTTGTTGGCAGCACTAGCTGTCATCAACTGAGATACCTTGGCTTGCAGGTTTTTCACTACATCCTGCAAAACCCCCACTTGTGTGGCATCAGGGGTCACTTTAGCAACAGAGGCTATGACTGAAGACTTTGCTTTACAGATGGAGGCCTCCTGCTCTTCTATCAGACTTTCCTCCTCTTACCCCTCTGATCAGCTCAATAAACAAGGGATGCCTCTTGTGAGTCATTTGAATGCTGAAAGCACCCTTCACAACTTGCTCCATTCTTAATCTGAATTGGACTGACTTTATTTCTTACATCCATGAGGAGTAAAAATCTTTACATCTCAGCCAGCTGAATGGCTCTTTTATGCCACAAGCAATGCGGCTGTCTCGCTAGCCTGAAAATGCAGGCAAAGGTTTCGCCCCCTTCTCCTGGAATGTGTTCCTGAAGCTCATCATAAGCTCTGCTGGGCTGTCTGCTGTGCCAAAAAAGTTTTCTAACACTTGCAGGTAGCCCATGGACATGAACAATGGGTTTTTGGACTTCAGCGACCTCACCTCTCAACAGCTGGACCTTTTACACTCTCTATCAGTCGCTGTCTTTCCATATTATCTGAGCACTACCACTCATCCAGTAAAATAGTTGACTGCTCCACTCAAGTTTCTTTCTCCTCATCGAGAGTGAGCTGGACTCCAGAGAACACTCTGAGCCTACAATAGCTCTGGCTCTCAGCCAGTACACTTTTGCATTTATCAACCAGTGATGTAATTGCCGAAACCAGCTCAAAATCTGTCACTCACTGAAGACCCATTAAACTTCTCACATCAGGCAACTCCTTCCCCTCACTTCACAGAAACGAGAACAACTTGTCTTTAAAGTTTTCATCCTCAGCTACATACAATTCGTCTTTAATGTCTACACGTTCAAGTACATGTCTGCCTTCCCTAAAAGGTATGGACTGCTCATGGCAGCACAATTTCAGTAATATTACTGCTAGTCTGGGCTAACACGATATCCTTACCTGCTGATTGATCAAACTACACACACAAAATGCTGGTGGAACACAGCAGGCCAGGCAGCATTTATAGGGAGAAGCACTGTCGACGTTTCAGGCTGAGACCCTTCAGCAGGACTAACTGAAAGGAAAGATACTAAGAGATTTGAAAGTAGGATGGGGAGGGGAAATGCGAAATGATAGGAGAAGAACAGAAGGGGGCCTCCAGGTCCAATGTATAATTCTCCGTAACTTCTGCCACCTCCAACAGGATCCCACTACCAAGCACATCTTTTCCTCCCCACCCTTTCTGCTTTCTGCAGGGATCACTCCCTACGCGACTCCCTTGTCCACTCTTCCCCCAATCCCTTCCCACCGATCTCGCTCCTGGTACTTTTCCTTGTAAACGGAACAAGTGCTATACCTGCCCTTACACTTCCTCCCTCTCCACCATTCAGGGCCCCAGACAGTCCTTCCAGGTGAGGTGACACTTCACCTGTGAGTCGGCTGGTGTGGTATACTGCGTCCGGTGCTCCCAGTGTGGCCTTTTATATATTGGTGAGACCCGACGCAGACTGGGAGACCATTTCACTGAACACCTACGCTCTGTCTGCCAGAGAAAGCAGGATTTCCCAGTGGCCACAAATATTAATTCCACATCCCATTCCCATTCTGATATGTCTATACATGGCCTCCTCTACTGTCAAGATGAAGCCACACTCAGGTTGGAGGAACAACACCTTATATACCGGCAGGGTAACCTCCAACCTGATGGCATGAACATTGACTTCTCTAACTTCCATTAATGCCCCTCCTACTCTTCTTACCCCATCCCTGACATATTTAGTTGTTTGTTTTTTTTCGCTCTCTCTGCCCATCACTCTGCCTGTTCTCCATCTTGTTCTGGTGCTCCCTCCCATCTTTCCTTCTCCCTGGGCCTCCCATCCCATGATCCTTTCCCTTCTCCAGCTCTGTATCACTTTTGTCAATCACTTTTCCAGCTCTTAGCTTCATCCCACCCCCTCCGGTCTTCTCCTGTCATTTCGCATTTCCCCCTTCCCCTCCTGCTTTCAAACCTCTTAGTATCTTTCCTTTCAGTTAGTCCTGACGAAGGGTCTCGGCCCAAAACCACGACAGTGCTTCTCCCTATAGATGCTGCCGGACCTGCTGTGTTCCATCAGCATTTTGTGTGTGTTGTTTGAATTTCCAGCATCTGCAGATTTCCGTGTGATTGATCAAACTGCTGTTCAACCAGCTTAACTTTCCCCAATACTTTTACAGAGCTCAGCAATCTTGTTAGAAGTTCATCAGGGCTTCAGATATCCAACCGCTCAGAACACAAGCGCTACTGGTGGGTAATATATTTGAATTGCACCAAACTTCATTCCTCACAGCACCCTTAAAAAGTACCATGTTCACTTTCCCTGACACTAGTTTAAACACAGCCTAAAGCACACAAACCGCTTAATCAATCCTTAACAGTAATCATTGCATTCAGTTAAACCTGGTCAGGCACTCCACAAATGTAACCTTCTCACTGGGCTCGTATACAAGCTTGGATCGATAGCAGACTCAGCTAACAGCCACATGACTTAGTGGTGAGAAGCCTTCTTTTCATAAGCAATGCATGCCTAGGATTGGTATGATCTGGGGTTCAACCAAACAGGAAAGTTGTGATGTTCTGATTCACAGAACCCAGATTTGAGTGAATACTGTGTAAATACTGTCCATACGCAATTATCAGTCAGTGAGAAATAACAGATTGTACATTGCATAAAATTATAACAAAAGTATAGTTACTAATTTCAGCTTTATCAAATAGTTACGGAGAAAAAGAATGAAAAGAAAAAAATAAAAGGCCCATTACATTTAAATCAGTCTAAATGTGCACATTTCATTGGAGTTTGTATCTTTCAAAAGGTGGGTATAGCTGTTACTCACAGCACTAAATTCTCATCACCAATCACCAGTACAGCTTCCCATCTTGGACTCCTTCGTCTTGCAGAGTTCTCCTTGTAATCACACCTTCCTGTTGGATCGAATTCTTCTGCCATTTCTCCTGATCTTCTCTTCCCTGCATCTCCCGGCAAAGACCATTAGTCCCACCAGTGTCCATCATAAATCTTTTTCCACCCAGCTCTCTCTAGAACCTTCTCCCAATTCCACCATCCTGATTAGCTGACACAACATGCCTAAGCTGAACATCCTAGCCCCTTGTCTTTCGTCAAAACCAAAACATTCTACCAGTAGGACACACTGCTTTTACAGAAAGCTACTAAATTAATTATCCCACAGTACTGACAGTAGAAACCTTAACTGGGCCCTTACAAATACAACAGTCTGGCCTATTCCCGATAAAGCCACTGTCAAAATCTCCAACTTCATCTGGATGGCCAAAGTAAAACATGCACACTGGGATGCGACCTCTGTGACGTATTGTGCCTCAGCATGGGGCTCCAATGAGAATCTGGGCCTGGCTAGGAAGTATGTTGTGGCAAACTGGACATGCCCACTCAATATTCATAGGTGGATAGTTCCAGTAGAAGACCCCTTTGATTGTACATTTGAACAGTGAAAGTCCTATACAAAATTTGTCATTGGTGGAACAGGTATGTTGGTATTTGGAATGTTGGCTGGGCAGTGGTAAGGACTGTTAGGTACTCACGTATTTTTTGAACCTTGTGGGTTGCTGTCAGATTTTCCTGTGTGTTAGATACTGAACATAACATGAGAGGCATTTTGTGTAAATGGCTTACAAGCAAAATAAGCAGCTGCATGTTTGCTCCTCGCCTCTCCATCTCCCGTGTGTGTTATTCACGGCCACCCAGCTTTCCAGTATCACAAGCGTAACAACTGGCAATAAAGTAACAAGTCCTCACACTGTACTTATTGTTTTGCTTCCTTCAGCAAGAGAAGTCCGTGTGTAATGCTGACAGTGTACCACTGTGTGAATTGGGTGAGTGAAAAGAAAACAGTTGCAGGAAGCACAGTGTATGAAGATTCTGAGGGGAGAGAACAAGAATGAGACAGTTAAATAAAACAAATGAGAAATCTAGATGTTTAAAAACTAATTAACGTACTACAAGCTGGAAGAACTCAGGGAGGAGATAGGCAGGAAAGGTAGGAAATGTAATTTCCTCCCTCTCCCTTCCCCCATCCCAGTTCCACTCTTCCTCCTCCTCCAGCTGCCTATCACCTCCCTCATGATTCTGCCTTCTTCGATTACACATAGTGCTTTCCCCTTACATTCCTGCTTCACCTTTCCTGCCTATCTGCTCCTTGCTTCCCCACCCCCACCCCTTGATCTTTCTTCTGATTGGTTTTTCACCTGGCACCCACCAGCCTTCTCTTTCCCACCCACCCACCTTCTTTATAGGGCCCCTGCCCCCTCCCTCTTCAGTCCTGACGAAGGGTCTCGGCCCGAAACGTTGACTGCTCGTTTCCACAGATGTTGCCTGACCTGCTGAGTTCCTCCAGCGTGTTGTACATTTTGCTTTGACCACATCTGCAGTGACTTTGTGTTTAAAAACTAATTAACTTTTCTGGAACATAATTGTGTTTGAAAATGGTGACAATGCTGCCTGACGAAACGACAGAACAATGGAGTTCATATACTGAAAGATTTAAATATTTTGCACTGGCAAATCAAATTTCATATGATATTCATGTTCCTACTTTCCTGACTGTGATGATTGCAAAAGCGTGTTATTTATTACACTGTCTCATACAAGCTGCTAAGCCTGGCGATAAGCCTTATGAGGACATAGCTAAAGTCATAGAAGACCCCTATTCACGTAAACTTTTGATTATTGCTGAGAGGTTTTATTTTCATAAAACAACATCAAGAGGAAGATTAATTTATTTCACAGTTTGTAGCAGTACTGTTGCAATTGTCTGAACATTGATTTTGGGCAGCACCGAATGACACATTATGTGATAGACTCATGTGGTCTACGTAGTGAGGCAATTCAGAAACGTTTGCTTACGGAAGGCAGGCTAACATTAGAGAAGGCAATTGAGATCAGTATATCTATGGAGATGGCAGCTGAAGAAGCACAGTTATTTAGTGAATCTTCCTAAATTCATAAAGTTTCTACTCACTTCAAGAGTGAGACACCTATTAGCAATCAATGGTACCACTGTGGCAAAACTGGGCATTCAGCAAAAGAATGCTAGTATAATGATTTAGATCATTAATAAGTAATAAAGAAATATTACTTTTGGAAAGACAAAAAGAAACATGTGAGCAAAATGACGCCAACTGAGGACAAACTGAGTGACTTTCACCCTGTGCTTGAAGAAGCTTTGCATGTTTTATCTGTTTCAGGACACAAGGACAGTGATTGGGTGACCCTCATGGTTGGAAGCAGATGGACACAGGTGCTGCAGTTTTGCTGGTGTTAGAGACAATTTACAAGGAGAACTTGCAGTATCTCACCCCAAAAGGGCAAGTTTGACTTTAAAGACTTACACTGGTGCGGTAGTCCCAGTGAGGGGAGTAGTACATGTTACAGGGAGATTAATAAACAGAGAAAGTTACTCCCCTGTACGTTGTGAAAGGGAGCTATCCAGTGCTTCTGGGCCACTCAAGGTTGGAGCAGCTTAAACTCAACTGGCACAAAGTGCACTTGTTAGGCCTACAAGAGGTACTGAAGAAACATAAAGTAGTATTCAATGGAGAACTGGGCACTATGAAAGGAATCACTGTAAAGCTGTCTGTTAAAAATGACACAACAGCCAAATGCCTAAAGGCAAGACTGTTCCATATGCCTTCAAACGAAAGGCAGAGGCTGAATTGGGAAGACTGGTCCAGAGTATGTTATTGGAATCAGGGTGTAAATGGGCCACCCTAGTGGCTCCTGTCCTAAAAACTGATGGTCTTTAAGGAACTGTGGAGACTTCAAGAGTTAATAGTTACCTTGAGGTCTTCAAAAGGCCTTATACACATTGGTTAGATAAGCTCAAAGAGATCACTGTGAAGTGTATTTTAAAGATGCCAAAACAGCTTAGTCATAATCTGAAGCACTCACACACTTCAACCTGACATTGCCCCTACAATTGGCCTGCAATGCATCACCCTGATGCGGGATCAGTCATCTCACTATCATGCTGTCTGGTAAAAGGCATCAATTGCTTTCACATTAAGGACATTAAGCGAGGCAGAAAGCCACTATACCCAGATTGAGCAGGAAGCAGACACAATTGTCTTTGGAGTTATTGAGACTCCATCAATTCCTCTTTGGTTGACAATTTATACTACTGACAGATCATTGGTCCTTGATGTCAATTGTTGTTCCAGATGCACTATTCCTTCCCTGGCTACTGGTCAAATGCAAGGTTGGGGTCTGGTATTATCTGCACTTCAGAAACATATAAAGTACAGGAGTTTCCAACACCATTCGAATGCTAATGGGCTATCCACATTTCCCTTACAATGCTAAAGCTATCCCTGAAAGCGATCTTTTACTTCAGGTAAGTACCGACAGCTCCTTTAACTGTAGGGCAAATCTAGAAGCACATACATACTGACCCTGTTCTATCAAAACGGTTGTACATGGTAACTCATGAATGGAAAGGAAAGCCAGCCATAGAATCGAAACCTTACCAGGCTCGATGTAAAATTCCAAGCAAGATGGTCACTATGCGGCTACTGTGTTGTCATTCTGCCATCATTAGGAAAGCAAATGCCTGAAGAGCTACATGCAGGACACTGTGGCATAGCGTGCATGAAAGAAATCGCATGCAGCTACTTCCAGTGGCCAGCACTGAATGGGACCATTGAAGAGAAGGCCACATCTTCTCTTCATTCCCACATTATCAGCAAGTGAGAAATGTTCCTCATCTTGCTTCTTTGCATCCATGAGAATGGCCTGAGGAACCATGGCAGAGGATCACATAGATTTTGCAGGACCTGTAGAAGGCCACATCTTCTTGGTCGCAGTGGGCGCACACAGCAAATTGGCCAAAGTAACCACCATGAAAAACACTACATCTGAAAGATTCATTGAGGAGCTACGTTCCACCTTTAACTGCTTTGGGATTCTCAGTACCATAAGCATTACAAGGGCAGTCTTCCCTGTGAGGTCCTTCCAGCATTGAAGAAAAAAGTCTCTGCTGTAAGCTCTTACCAATATTCAAACAGGGACAATATCATCAATCCTACTGGAATGCTCCTTTATAATATGTTGATGCCAGTTTTGGCACTTCGTCAACTGTTTGATAACAAAGCATTTTACATTCTAATGGTTCTTTCCCACAATGTACCTCAAGGCAGATTGGTCAGTATACTACAAAGCTATTGGTTTGCTGAGTGAGGTTTGTGGTCTGTCAAAAAGCTACAAGTTTCATGGTGAAGGGAAATTCCTTGACAAGAGTATTGCTAACTCTCACACTTTACAGTCCAATATATGTACTGTGGATGCTCTGATGAAGTATGCATTTTTTCTTGTTGAATAAAGTTATGATGTCAGGCTACCCTGTAATTCCTTTTGGATATTTGAATGGCATTAGTCTTTAGAGTTTAAGAAGGATTCACATAGTGTATGAATTTGCTCCAATTTATGTCTGTTTGTAAATATATAACTTGTTTTGTGAAATAGCATTTTACTTTAAAATCATGATTCTGTAAAAGTCGAAGCCACCTGGATCTGTTCCTGATATACCTCAAAAAGGCTCCAGAGAGAATCAGTTGGTTCTTTTCTCTACATGGAATATGGTCAAAATAAATACAGAAGAATGAGAATCCTGTAGTGATTTTGTTCGGGACAGCCAATTTTCTTTTTAATTGCAGGTTTTGCTTTGCAATACACAATGGTTGGCAGAATGACTTGCATTTATAACCTAAGTTAAAATACACCCACCACTGGAACTAAGCACCAAGGAACTAAGGAACATAGCAGTGTAAGGAAGGTGGGTGGGGAGCAAGGACAGGCCTAGGATGTAATTGCCGAGGAAAGGACCACACCAAATCCTGTCAGCCCAAATGCCAAAACGAGGTGAGAAAACTTTTATTGTACCATTCTTCCAAAATCTCTCAATCATTCCAAAGTAACTGTTTTGATCATTAAACATTAAACAATCTGGGCCCTTCAATGTCTGAAAAAAGTATTTATTTTTCAAGCCAGCTGTTAACTATTGGATAGCACTTTTAATCCACCTCAACTCCAACATCTCACTGGCCTAGCCCTGTTCAAAACCCTCCCTTTCCTGATTTGCAAAATTCCTGAACATAAACTGCTATGATAACAAAACTGTTTGAAAATTGGTGGCTGAAATTCTCCACTGGAACCAGACATGCAAAAAAAAAAGCATGCAAATCTGCTTTTTAAGAACCATTAAGTGGAAGATTTGTAATAAACATGTCACGATGCAGCCAGAGCAGCAAAAGTTTAGGCAGTGGTTCTTGAAGTCATATGAAGAAATTCTTGAGTTATCTGTAAGACAGCCACAATCATGTCTTAGAACTGATGGGCAGTGTCTCTGTGGCTCTATCATGATTTGCTACAATCAATCAGCTGCCAGATTCTGTCTGTCTTAGACATGCTACTCAGTGCAATGTGAATAAGGTTTGGGATTTTAAAAAGCCTGGATTTGACATTTGTCATATCACCAACCCACTGAAAAATCTGCACCCAGCTATAACCTACCATTGTTCTTAAATCAACAAACTCATCAAAAAGATCTGAAAGTCACGAAATAAGGGGAACGGATGCAATAAAGATATAACATTTACAGAAAACAGACAGTAGTAGTGAATGGCTAATTTTCAGTCTAATAGTGAAGTGGTGGTCTCCGTACGTTTAGTACTAAGACCACATTCCTTAGCATACATTAATAATTTGTAATTGTGTGTATAAGATTCAAGTCTAAACTACAGATGGCAAAAGCAGGAAGTATGGTGAACAATGACAAGAGGATATGGTCAGGCTGGAAAAGTGGGTGGACTCATGGCAAATGAAACCTAATGCAACAAATCTGAATATATTACAGGATAGCTGACAGTCACCTTACAGTGTTACTTCAAATAATGAATTGCCGAGGCAAAGTAAATACCGAGGAACTTCTTCCATTTGTAGAACGATTAAGGATCAGAGGTTACAGAATGAAGACCTCCAAAATAATCATCTGTAACTTGAGGAAATATCTTACAACACAGTGAACAATTTGGATCTGAAATTCACTGTCACGGATATTGTGGTGGCAGATTCAATTATGGTGGTAGAAAGTAATTATAAATACTTCAAAGGTTGCATGATTAATAAACTCAAGCCAAATTATTCTTGCACTGAGCTGGTACAGACTTTGTGGACCAAATGGTTTTCTTCCAAACTGCAATACTTCTGTGATGCTGGTCAGAAGTCAGCATCATTAAAATATGGCAAACAAGTAGAATTATATGAACAAAGCATTCCAACTCAAATAACCACTATGGATTATGTCCATACAAAGCACTTCAGAACCTCCAAAACAGAACGGAGAAATTTGGAGAAGTTGTTTGCAAGAACAAAGGTCATATCTCAAGAGCTCTATTGAGAGAGGAAAATTAATATTTTATGTTTGTTTTTTTTGATACTTGGCTGTAATATTTATGTTACAGCAGTAACTAAACTTTAGAAACTATTTCTTAGCAATGCAAAGACTTGAACCAGAGATTTGTGCAATTGAACTACTACAACAATGCAATTAGTGATTAAGTTGGAGCTCTTTCATGAAATACTATTACCGATTTAATCCTAGGTAAATCATGGGACAAATTACGATGACCAATTAACCTACTGTTGGATCTTCATTTACTTTCTGATCCTCAGAGTTCTTTTGGGAGTCTTAATTCCAAAATCTCAGTTTATTTTAGAGTACAAACAAATATACAAACACTAAGCAATCTAAATAAAGAGCTGAGTAATGTTCAAAGAGGTAGAATAGATGTGAAGGGAGAAGAAATAAAGAAGCCAAGAAGCCAACATGGAGTCTCTGAAAATCTATCACCTTTATAGATAAGGAATACTCTATAGATAGGAATGAATTAGTTAATCAGCTACATAATTAAAACACTTGCATCATGTAGGTAATGTGTTTAATCTTAGCTAATGAAAAATGAGAAAGGTGAAAAACTGTTAGTTTAGCTGCTATGCCACTTTCTGCCAGTGAGTGTGAAAAACACACAAGTTTACTAAAAAGTAGAAATCTTACAAAAAGAATTATTTTTAAAGAAATAGTGGTTTCTAACACTACCAATCAGTGTATCCTTGGACTGTGGGAAGAAACCTGAACACCTGGAGGAAGCCCACGCAATCAAGTACAAACTCCTTACAGGAATTTTGGAACATTAACCTATCTCCATAATATGCATTGTAAAATTACTCTTACATGAAGTCAATAAATTAACCAATTAGAAAGCACTTATTTGAATACTGCAGTACCAACTTAACCAATGAAAAAACAGTTATTCAAGTAATGCAGAATAAAAAAACCCACCAGAGCTTTCCAGAATTATACTTTTATCATCAACAGAGGCATATTAAAATCTTTTATTGTTTAAAAACTACTTAAAATATAAGCAGATAATTGTGAGACTGTAAATGAAATAACAATTAAACAGTTGGATTCAAAACAAGCCTGATATACATGAGCACTGTACGAACAATTTATAAAAATCTGTTATTTGGAAGCTAAAAAACAAAGAGACCCGAGTAGTTAATCAGCTAAATATTCAAATAACATTTGCTAAAATAACAAAAAAAGTTCATTGGGTGATTGTGCAAAGTAGTTTACTGAATTACTCTCTTGCAAGCTTATTTGGCCTAAACCTCCTGATTCTAACCTCTGTCCTCTGTTGCTTTGCTTCAGTCTTTGTCAAGCATTCTTAAAATCAGTACAACAATTTAATTAAGATATCCTCTCAGCTTTAATGCAGGCTTTGTAATTAATGTCAAATGTAATTATATGCAAATAGATACATGGCTGAAATTCAGCAATAATCAGATGGGTTGCAGGTTTTGAAGGGATCTCGGAATACTGTTGGTATTTTTGCAGATAAGACTTCCAAAAAATATTTTCTTCCACTCTCTTCTTTGACATCTCATCTCATTTCCAATGAAGATTAGCCCACCATATATTTTCAGGAAGCAGAAAAGGAAAGCAAGCTTGGTTCTACAGGTGCTTAGAATAAGAGAGTGGCCAGGCTAACCTGTTAATATTCTCCATAAGAAATTTCCCACGGCAACGTATTACCATTGGAGTACGGCAGTAAGTGTGTGTTTTGTATCCTAAAACAATACTTTCCTTTTGAATTTCATTTGCCTGCTTTTTACCTGACATTCTTAAATCAGAATTTCTGTTGTCCTGGTTTAAAAATCAGGCATATTAATTAATCCAAGATATGGATGTCATCACTGATTTGGAACTTCAAAGAGCATAGAGAAATTAAACTGTAAGTTGCTTATTCAAGTTTTTCTGAAAGTTCATGCCTGACAGCTAACTTGACTGACAAAATAGGTGTCTATCATACTGGAAGGCAGCCAGAGATCAGATGGCAAGTAAGCAAAGCAGGGAATGGGAAGGAGGGCTTAGGGAAGATGAGTGTTGCATAAAAATCACAGATTGGAGTGGGATGGGTAAGTCAGAAATTGTTCTAAGAGTGTAAAGACGTGGATGTTGGCATTACATGCTCCAACATATTCAACTCTGGTTCAAAACTATCTATTTCAAACAGAAATTTATATCTACATTTTAATGAACATGTCATCCCATGTTTTCAAAATGCTTAAACACTAAAAATGAGTCTATGGCTAAAAAGGGAAAAAAGGTTTTTTTCATACTAATAGCAACCTACTTTTCTAGTAGTATCATGTTCTGGACAAAATATCAAAGAATCCAATGACCTTCCATGTTATAATTAGTCCATTTCATGCTGCCAGAAAATTATGAATACACTGTACAATTTATATTCACCATCAAAGTAAATGTCTGTAAAACATCTAAAGCTTTTGTTTAGATCTATTGCTGTGAAATTAGCTGATTTGAGAAGTTAGTTTCCAGCCTTGATACGTACATTGTGGGTAAAGTTTGTCAGATGAACCTGGAAAACATTGGAATGCAGAGATTCTGTCAGATTTAATTGAGGAAACTTATTGTTCTACCAGTCTCAAGCTGCAGCTGGTCAGATAGAGAGGCTCGGTGGCAAGTAGGAAATCCAGGTCTCAACTGGAGCCATTTGGACGTGTTCAAGACAATCATGGAAAGACTTTGAGTATAGCATCATGAAAAGAATACTGGTTTGGAGTGGGGCATTATTGTATAAGAGATTGTGGTTAAGGGATGGGGAAGCCATTCTTTTACTCCATTTCACAGCTAGTGATGTAAAAAAAAACTTGCTTGATAAGTCAGATGTTTCCAACTCCCTTTAGTTGATTGGTTTTACCAGCTTTTCAAATGCAGTGCGAGAATCTGATTTAAATAATTCCATTGCATTATCCCATTTTGCAAGATCTTCACTTTTGGATCAAACAGATCTCACCTTGAACACGCTGGTAGGTGTGTGCATAGCCACCTAAGTCTTGCTTTCCGATTTTCTTTCACTTCTATGTCATGGAGATGGGGATATTTTTAGAAATCATTGTAGAACTACTGGGAAATGAATGACCACGTCAATTTAGAGGTTACAGAGATTTGTTTAAAATGAGGGACTTGAGATTCAGTAAGATGATGGACAGTGGAGCTGTTTTCCATATATCTGAGGGGCACGTTACTCAACACAGAGCAAGTGGTCAAGGCAGAAACCATTATTACACTTAAAAGTCATTTGTTCAGGGATACGGCCTAATGTGGACAAATGGGATTTGCTCAAGACAGGCATTAGGGTTAGCATGGATGGTTCTTGCTCTATAACACTATGATTCTATGAAACAGAATTGTTCCACAAAACCATGGCAATGTAAGCAGCAAACAAAAAATACATATCTTTGTTTAAAAGACAGTCAACTCCATACAATGGACACAAATAAACTACTGCCGATTCTAGAAGTCTAAAACATAAAAATGCTCGAAATACTCAGTATTTGTAAAGAAATAAACAGAGGTAACAGTCAAGGTAAAAGTCATGATCTGAAATTTTAATTCTACTTGAGCATTTCCAATAAACTTCGATGTTTATTACATGCAAAGCAAGATGCAAATATAGCAGTGCATTTCATTTACTGAATGTAATCAGTTATTCTACAAACATTACATATACTCAAGTGCATTATATGCATCAGCACACCAATGCTGCTTACATGAGTGGCAGGAATCAATCAGAAACTCTTGCAATCCAAAATGCTGGAGGATCTCAGTATGCCTGGCAGCATCTATGGGAAAGAATAAACAGTCGGCGTTTGGGGCCAAGACCCTTTAACAGGACTGAGATGTTGCCTGGCCTGCTGAGTTCCTCCAGAATTTTGCATGTATTACTTTGATTTCCAGTATCTGCAGATTTTTGATTGTTTGAGAAACTCTTGCAGATGTAATGCAAAGTTCAGTGATAGAGAATACACTCAATAAGTACAAGGTACTGAATTTAATCTCCAAAACCCCCAATCTTCACTTCACTTATAGTAAATATGTGATTTTTATTCACAAAATTTTTCAATGAAATTAGAAATAAAGAAATATATAATTTTCCTAAAAGATAAGCAAGTTAAATATTCATCATTCTGGTTATAAAAACATGCTAAAATTGTACTGGCAATATAAAGCACAATTCTACTTAACCATGATTAAAAGAAGCATTTTATATATGGTGCAGATAAATTGGTAATACATTTGCATACAGCCAAATATAGTTCAAGCAGCACTCACAACATATAACACACACAGCATAATTAATTATACCCCTTAAGAAATTTAGATACCTTGATTGTTCACCCAGGGATCCGATAAAAAAGTAGAGTTAGATCTCATTATGGTGAGAAATAAATGTGCTGGTTCGTAACAAATCACTGATGTTGCAGCTGTCGTCAAATCAACTGCTTTGTATCAAAATCTGAACGTGCCTTGAACAGCTAAACCCTTTATGGAATAATAGCAGAGCAATGTGTCATGGCTTTACAATTATTCTGACTGATAATGGAGGAATTCATTGCTTACAAATTAATGTACTGTCAGCAAAATGAAAAAGAGCAGAAAAGATGTTATGGTGGATCTAACTGTGTAATAAAATATTTACCTTCACTTGATGATCCTGAGAGATCTATGACAACATACACTCTGCCTTCTGGCTCCAGGTCTATCTGCAATTGATAAGTAAAATCACGAGTCAAAGAACATGCAGCCATATGAGACAAATAAAATATATCAAAATGTTTAATGTTTTAATTAGCCTCAATTTCAAATCTCTTTTCAAAATGTGGATAAGATACAATAATTTCAGCAACTCTAATATCATAATCAGAAAACAAAGTTTGAAAACTATGACCAGTCAACATACAATTACTTGTAAATAAGATGATGTACCAGAGGACATGTAAGTTGCTGAACAATAAAACATAAAATAGAACAAGGAGTCAGCAATGCCCTCAACACCTCACCTCTCACAATCACTGAACAAGCAGATGCAATAAAGTTAAGATGTGAAATTTGCTACAACGATAGGCATTTCACAGCTGCAGCAGTCACCCAAGTTCAATCCTGACTTGTTTCTATGTTTAAGTTTGCATGTTTTCCCAGAGACCAAGTGGATTTCCACAAGATGTTCCAGTTTCTACCTAATCCAAAAATTGGTGAACTGTTAGATCAATAGTCCATGATTAATTGCCCCCAGTTTAGGTGGGTGATAGAACCTGAGGGAAGCAGTAGAGAAATCAGTGGGGTAATAGGATTGTTCTATGCTCTTTGGCATAAATTCAATGGCCTGAAATACCCTCCTTCAATATTGTGTGAAAACCTATCTATTATCTGAACAGTCTTCTGGGCAATTTGAAAAATCAAATATAGTGCTAACGTCACAAGTGACAAGGTTCAATGTTACGTTAGTAATGGAATTACACCAACTTTGAATGCAGTGCATGTACGGCACAGTCGTACAAGAGTCTGTGATTCCCACAATGGCTTCATCAGCCATCTGGAGTCTACAAAACTAAAGGTTAAATAAGTCATCCTCAATCCCAAGGGAAAGAAATAGAAGAAACAAAATACTATAAGAATTAAACAAAGATAAATCTACAAGAGCAGCAGGATAACAATGTTTAATGTAGCTCATTTGAAAAGGCATTCTTACAATTATTAAGACATTAGCAGATTAGACAAGATCTTTCCTCCTGTATTTAAATAAGCCTTGAGCAGTTCAGCACAACAAACATGAGACAACGTGACAGACACTATCTGTTAATAATTTCATGATTAAAAAAGAGATATGGTGTCACCCTTCATACAAAAACTGTTGTTTGCATTATGCACAGCTATGATTTCTTTTCCGTAAAAGTTTTTCAGGATCTGGTCGGCCCTGGCAAGAACATTCCCATCTCTAATTTCTATTGAGACCAGGTGAAAGATGCATTCCTGGAACACTGCAAGCCTTTTGGAAAAAAATTACTTTCACCAAGCTTTGGATATGAATTAGGCACGTAACAATGAAGGACCACCAATATAGTTACAAGGCAAGATGGTGTACAAATTATACAGAAGCTGCAGATGTTGGTTCCTCAAGCTTCCACTATTCTTCAAGATTCAAGATTGTTTAATGTCATTTCCTGTACTCAAGTGTGATGAACAAAATAATTGTTACCGCAGACCCAAAGCAACATTTAAAAAATATAAATGCATGAGATAGCTTATATACATAAATTGATTGGATGCCCATAAAGTGATGCGAGGCTGCACAGAAAGTGACTGTCAGGAAATAATAAAATAGTGATGAACTTAGTGGGTGGAGGCATTGAACAGCCTTACTGCTTGGGAAAAGTAACTGTTTTTAAGTTTGGTCATCCTGGCATGGATGCTACGTAGCCTCCTCCCTGATTGGAGTGAGACAAACAGACCATGAGCAGGATGGGTGGGATCATTCATCACGTGGCTGCCATTTCTTCAGCACTTTTCTGTTTATATGTCCTTGAAGGGATGGTAGGCTGCTGCTGGTGAAGCATTGTGCAACTTTGACTGTCCATTGTCAAGCCTTCCTGTCTGCCGTAGTTTCTGTACTAAGCAGCTGTCAGGATGTTCTATGTTGTACATCTGTAGAATGACGCGAGTATGGATGTGCAAGGTCCTGCTCACCTCATCCTCTTCAGAAAGTAAAGGCATTGGTGAGCTTCTTTGACTGTGTAGCATGTGCTCTGGGACTATGAGAGGTTGTGTATAATGGGTACTACCAAGAGATGGAAATGTGCCATCAATATAAAGGGGGCGGGCGTGAGTGGTGCAAGTTCTCCTGAAGTAGATAAACATCTCCTTTGTCTTCATGGCATTACTGGTGGTACCATTTGTTTGTTTAGGAAACATATTTACAGCAGCTGAAAGACATAACTGCACTTTGCAGATGGTTTCCAATGCAGGCACCATCCATCAGTGGTAAAGCAAATTTTTATAGTGCAGATTGGGGCACAAGTTCAATGGAATGTGAATGGTGTCCAGTTTCTTAATTGTATAAGCTCATTCAAGCAAGCGTAGACACACACACACACACACACACACACACACACACACACACACACACACACACACACACACACACACACACACACACACACACACACACACCCGACCTGTGCATGTACAAACGTAAATAGTGTTTTAGCATTCGATGATTCACACCCTCTGACCTGCTCTTGTGTCTGCAACGTTTATATCAATTGTCCAACTAGGTCCAATTGAGTCATGGTGATCTGTGAAATATGGCTGATGGGGCATCAGCAGTGGTAAGTGAATATCAACAACAGGTAGTTAGCTAGACCCTCTCAGTTTGGAGGTGGTCAATGCCTGGCATTGTGAGGCACAAATGCTATTTGCCATTTATCAGCCCTGAATGTTATTGAAGTAAGCAGCTCCAGACTGGTTCTGAGCAGATGGAAATAGAAGGACATGAAAACAGGAGGTCAATGTGGGGAGAAATCATGACAGGAAAGAGATTTTAAATGAGTGGAGTACAGAGGTGTTTCTATCCATGGCATATAAAAAGTTAACATGCACACAGAAAGAAAAATGGGACTTTGCCTTTTATTAAAAGAATTTAAAACAGCGATTCCCAACCTGGAGTCCATGGACTCCTTGGTTAATGGTAGGGGCCAATTACATAAAAAAGATCAGGAACGCTCAATTTAGAGTATAGAAATAGGAATATATTGTTATGGTTGTACTGGATGTTGGTGAGGCTACACGAGATATTATGTATAATTCCGGTTCCTGTTTTAGGGTATGAAATACCAGTATTAAGCTCAGCCCAGAAGAATTCACTAGGCTAATTGCTGGGATGAGAGCGGTGTCTTTTTGTGAACAGTTGGATTAGTCAGATCTGAATTCCTCAGTGTTTAGAGGAATGATGATGATCTTATGATAAACTCTATGATGGTATAAGCCAGGGGCATGGTTACAAGATAGGGAGTTTGTTCATTAAAAGTGTGTAAGAAATTTTTCTCATATATAGTGGCATTTCTCTACCTCAACATTAGCAGGAAATAGTTTATTACAGGCAGTTAAAAGTGGAGGTAGATAGATTTTTGAACGACTAAAGAACTGAAGGCTATGTGGAACTGACACAGAAGAAGAAATGAGCGCAGGGGCAGAACAAATGTGATCATATTGAATGGTGGGGCAGGCTTGTGGGGCCACTTGTCCTGCTCCTATTTTCTTGTGTTCTTGTGCGATCATCAGTGAATAACTCCACTTTGGATCTTAAGATGGAATGAAGGCCAAGAGACTGGGCCAAGGACACTCCGTTGAAAAATTCCTGCCATGTATCCTTGGATTTGGATGATTCATTACACTGCAACCACAAAGAACAAGTCCAACTATTGGAGTGTTCTCCCCTAGATACACTCTGGCATCAGTTTTACCAAGAATCTTTTCATGTCCACTGATTCTAATACTGCTCTGATGTCATTTCAGTAGCTCCTAAGAGTCACAGAACAGTATAGTGTGGAAACAGGCACTTGAGCACATCTCATCTGTGCTGAATTATTATTTGGTCTTCTCCTGCACCCAGTCTATACGATCCCTGCATACCCCTCCCATTCATGTACCTATCCAAATTTCATTTTAAATTTTGAAATCAAACCTGCACTTAGCACTTCTGTTGGCAGATTGCTCCACACTCTCATCACCCTCTGAGTGAAGAAGTTTTCTCTCATATTCCCCTTAAACATCTCACCTCACTTCTGGAATTCAGCTCTTTGGCGCATGTTTGTATCTGCATTGGGCTGTGGTCTGGAACTGAATAATCATAGTGAAAAGCAAAAATGGTATTGCTGAGCAGATTATAAATAAGTAAATGTCATATGGAAGAAATGTTGATGACACTTTCCATTACTTTGAAGATGATCAGCGTGTAGGCTTTTGGGCAAAAAGCTGCTAGACAAAGAGCCTACAAAATCTAGTGGATATGGCCCAGTCCTTCAGGGGTAAAGCCCTCCCCACCACTGATCACATCTACACAAAGCATATTGCAGGAAAGTAGCATCCATCATCAAGGGCCCCCACCAACCAGGCCACGCACTCTTCTCGCTGCTGCCATCAGAAAGAAGGTACACGTGCCTCAGGACCCACCGCTCCAGACTGAGGAACAGTTATTACCCTTCAACCATTAGGCTCCTGAACCAGAGGAGACATCTTCACTCACCCCATCATTGAACTGCTCCAACAACCTCTCAACTCATTTTCAAGAACTCTTTCTCTTATGCTCTCAGTGTTTATTGCTTGTTTACTTTTTGTTTCTTTTTATTTGTACAGTTTGTTGTCTTTGGTGGTGGTCATTCTTTCATTCTGTTGTGTTTCTTGTATTTACTCTGAATGCCACAAGAAAATGAATCTCAGGGTTGTAAATGGTGATATATGTGTATTTCAATAATAAATTTACTTTGACCTTTGGAGATATCATTTGGCCCATATGTTTTGGTCTTGACCTTGTTTGCAAAATTATTGGAAAGATATTTTCAGTATTATTTCAATAGTTCTGAATATCAATTTCCAACCGCATCCAATTACTGCAATTTTCAGTTTACCAATGGTGGATAATAGTCGTTTATCCTCCTCATCTTGACAAATGATTGCATTTGTTATATTCATGGTTAGAAGATCTATTTTATTGAATTGGAAAGAAATTAATCCTCCAACTATATTTCAGTGGTTTTCTCAAACTATCTCTTGTTTGAGCTTAGAAAAAATTAGAAGTGTTGTTTTTGATCCTTCAGTTAAATTTGAAGAAACTTGGAGATCATTTATTCAACATTTTCATATGAGTTAAATTGTCTTTTCCTAAACCTCACTTTTATTGTCCTTAATTATTTGGATGGAGGTTCGGAGTTATTGGCACTACTGTATATATCTGACATTATGCAATGGCCCATGTTGGTTAGTGTTTTTATTTTCTTCTCTTTTTTGGAGGGGGTTTATTTCTTTTGTTCATAAATACTGTGAGTTTGGGAGGTGATATATATTGATTATTATATATTTGAATGACTACTTAAACTATTAACTATGTACTCTCAAGCTCTTTGTATTCATGTTTCATTTATGTTTGCTTAAAAATTTATAAAAAGATTTAAAAAGAAAGAAAGAAAGATATCATACTACTTGTGAGAAGGACATTCCAGTAAAATTTCGGAGGGAATTGCAATTGTATGGAGTGCAAAGCATGAGCTAGGACGTTGTTTGGTCCCAAAGCCTTTGCTGCATTCAGTGTTCCCAGTCAACTCTTGATATATGAAATGAGTTGAACTAACAGGTGACTACCTCCTGTTATGGTGGGGCTCTCAAGAGCAGCAGGAAAGGATCTGCTGTGCTTTTCTTTAAATAAGATCATAACATTTAGGAGCAGAATTAGGACATTTGACTAAACAAATCTGCTCTGCCATTTCATCATGGGGGACTCAATTTTCTTCTCAGCCCCAATCTCCTGCCTTTTCCCTGTATCCCTTCATGCCCTGATCAGTCAAGAATCTATCAACCTCTGCCTTAAATATATATACTGTCTTGGCCTCCACAGCTGCCTGTGGCAAAGAATTTCACAGATTCACCACTCTCTTTTGTAAACAAATTCCTCCTCATCTCAGTTACTAGTACTGCAGACTGGACATGAGCTGCAACCTCTAATATTATGGAAACTAAGCAAAGATTGAAACAAGTCTCCCTTCATAATTTCACTTTCATTTTCTGATCGCTCCAATGCAGTGTTTGTTATTTTTGCACAAGCATTCACATCATCTGTCAGTTTATCTACTGGATGAATATACATAACACATATTTGTATATCTTAATCACTTAAGAATGCATACACCAGAAGAATAATGAATGACTGCCCAGAAGAAATAACATTACTGTATCAGCGTGATAATTACATCACTCTTCGCCATCCATATGGTCTCACCGAATGAGACTGCCCAATTAGCAGCAAATTATGGGCATGTTTTGTAGTGTAAATTCACACCAACTGGGAAGTGTTTGGAAATCATCCAAATTCATTTCATTGTCATCAAAGATAGACAATTTTCATCTTCATCCACCTGATCTAAGTTTAGAGCAGGTTTAATCTCTTAAAATAATGACTCTGATTAGAAATCAGATTATCCCAGATCATCCAAATTGATTTGGCAGTGGTAGCCTTTTACCAGCTGTATTACTGAAAGATTACAATTGTTTACTGGGATATAAGGAAAAAGAAAGGCACATCATGACATTAGTACACTAACACTATTTTTACAAGTATGTTTTTCAAAAAGATCAATCATGAAACTAATTGAGTCAAAAACAGCAGCTCATGGAGCATCAGATAATTATTTTGCAAATGAGATGTCACTCAATACCCTTTTAAAGATCTGATCTTCACAGATGCTGCTGAATCAAACTGATGAATTGTACCCAACAAAAGTTGATGCAGCATGCATCAAGTTCAGCATTACATTCAGTATCAAGAAAATAGCTCTGATGAGAATCCCTGGTATAAAATGTGAATTAACTCTGACTTTCTAGACCTGCTGAACACTTTGTTTTATTCAAAGAAACCACTGTATGCTAGAGGTTATAGAAGCTACATCCAACATCTACTAATAATCAACTCTGTCCAGTGCAGATGACTTCTACTTCCTCGCCTTATCTCTTCCTAATTGACTCATACTTGACTTATTATATGTCAGTCAACATTACCTCTCCCTCACCTTTGGTAACTTTGTTTGAAATAACTGGAACCAGAAGATGCTCATCCTAAACATGATTGTCTGTCTATTGATCAGGAATACAGCCTCAGCCCTATTAATTATGGAGTAAAGAAGTTTGTGTCATGAACTCTATTAAGAACCACAAAAACAAGAGTTTCTACCATCAGTGTCCGAGAAAAATCCTTAAGAATGATATGGGATCAACAAATCATCAGCAATGAGAAATCTCAATCTGTGAAGACAGCACTGGATGGCCAAAGGTTTTGTAAGTTTAGGCATGTGCTGTACCGTCTTGATATCATCTACAGAATGCAGTACCCCTCAGCTAATTCAAGAATCATCTGCAGCATAATGGAAGGTCTGATTCAGAAAAGGTTCAGGCTCAGTTCATTAAATGTAGTCACAGTGGAAAGAAACCTGTCACCTCAGGCTAAGGCTCCCACATCCATCTTGCAAAATGGCATTTGGTTACGGTGAGAGAAGTTTGACATTTGTGCATTGAGCCCTACCAAGCACTACTGACTAATTGACATTTTCACAACTTCTTTCATGTCAAGAAATTGAGGGATTTCATATGTTGAGATCAACACATATGATGCAAAGGACTATGAAGTCATGACTAGCCTAAAGAAATGAGCCAACTCTGATACCAGTAAATGCAAGCTGCTAGCAACCGTTTGCCATTGTTTTGCTTGACAAAACTTCATATTCAATGAACTTTCAATGACATTTAAGCCCATTAATGACTTTTAAGGCCATGCATTTAAGGCAAGAAAGGGAATCTTCAAAGGAGGTGAGCAGGGCAAGTAATTTACACAGAGCATTGGCTGCCTGGGATAAGTTGCCATTGTTGGTGGTGGAGGCGGATGCAATCAGACTATTTAAGAGGCTCTGAGATAGACACACGAATAAGCAGAGAATGGAGGGATAGGGACAATGTGCAGTCAGAAGGGATTACTTTAATTTGGTACTATTAGTTCAATCAATTAAGAATAATTAGTTTGGCACAACAACAGACTGAAGTGCCTGTTCCTGTGCTGTAATGTTCTATGTTCTGACTGGAAATCGGACTGACTGGAAAATTCAGAGCATTCCAAAATAACAGGTATGAACGATGAAAGGAGAGGATTCTAAACTGAGGTGCATGCTGTTAATTAAAACACTTAATAGTGAAAAACATGAAAAGATTGCTAAAGATTAGATTCATGTTAAACTGCAGGATAAACAAACATTGTTTATTCTGTACTGAAAACCAATCCCTTGGCTGCAAAGGAATGCGATGCAGAAAAAAAGTTAGTGAATTTAAAGTTCACTTAAATTTCACATTTATATCTTGATTAGCATAAATAGGTCAAGAGACCTCTTCATGTGATAACAAATTTTAATAATACTGGAAGCACGTTTTGCATATCTTTGACCATGCCCTGTTTTATTGTTACAATAAAGGTATGCGTGCCATGTATTAGACTAAGTGGAATAGTTTGGAAATGACCAAAATTTAATTTTACTTAAATAGATTATTTATTAACCTATTATCATGATTACCCAGCGTGCTAATATTTATAGCAAATGGAATGTTGGAAATAAACAGAAAGTTAGTTAATCAATCAGTATGAGATCTAAAAATAATCTCAAGCCCAAATCATTGACTTCTTGTTTCCTTTTCTAAATTTTAATCAGCTTGCTGTGTCTGCCCACTACTAGCTGCATTCAAAGTTCAAAATTTAAAATAAGTTTTATTATCTAAGTACACATATGTCACCATATGCAACCCTGAGATTCATTTTCCTGTGGGCATCCTCAGCAAACCTATAGAATAAGAACTATAACAGGATCAATGAAATCTTAATTACAGTGCTGAAGACAACCAACTCTGAAAATGCAAATATAAATAAAATAAATACAAAGTGAAAATTATATAAATAAAAAGCAATAAGAAACAAGAAACTGCGAGGTACATGGAGGAATTTCGGGGGGGGGGTTATATGGAAGGCTGGGTTTCAGGGTCAGCAAAACATTGTGGGCCGAAGGGCCTGTAATGTTCTGTGCTGTTCTATGTTATATGTTCTATAACAAGATAAAGAGTCCTTAAAGTGAAATCATTGATTGTGTGAAAATCACAATGGATGGGCAAGTGAGTGTGGTTAACACCTCTGTTCAAGAGCCTGATGGTTGAGTGGTAGTAACTGTCCTTGAACCCGGTGGTGAGCCTCTTGAGGCTCTGTACCTTCACTTTGATGATATTAGCAAGAAGAGAACATGGCCTGGATGGTGAGGATCTCTGTTGATGGATGCTACTTGTCCACAACCGCTATACTCAATGCTATTAAATCCTAAAAACAAACCCGCAGATGCTGGAAACATGAAATAAAAGCATAAAATGATAGCAACACTCAACATGCCAGAAAACAATTGTGGAAAGAAAACCAGAGCTAACATTTCAAGTCAGAGATCCTTCATCAGAAAAAGGGAAGAATGAATCCCTGGAATGCATTGTCTGAGGGGTCGGGGTGGAGACAGGTGCCTCACAACTTAACAAATATTTACACTAGCAGTTAAAATGCCATGGCATTAAGGAATACTGGCTGACTGCTGGAAAATTAGCATCAGTAGGCATGTGATGGTTGGTATAAATATGGTGGGATTAAGTGCCTGTTTACCGGATTAGGATAATTATGGGAATTGTAGACCAGAGGCTTCCTTCAGTGGTGGGAGAATTATTTGAGGAGATTCTTAGAGACAAGATTTATGAGCATTTGGAGAAACATCGTGTTATTAGAGATATCAGCATAACTTTGTGAAGAGCACAATCCTGATTGAATTCAAAGTTCAGAGTACATTAATTACCAAAGTATATGTACAGTATACAACCTGGAGATTCATCTTCTTGCAGACAGCCACAAAACAAAGAAACACCATAGAACCCATTTTAAATAAAGCTCCCACACAGCAAGACCATCAGACGTAAGAAAAAAGAACCAATTGTGCAAACAGAAAAAAGCAAACAAATAACACACAGAACATTAAACACCGAACAGTGGAGTCCCAGAAGCGACTCCACAGTCATGAGCCGCTGAGGCAAGTAAAGTCGGTCCAGGAACCGATGGCCACGGCCATGGCCACCGAGTTAGTTAGGTCAGCACTGTGTTGATGGCTGCAGACCTTGATCAAATCACACAAATAGTAACGTGCATTCAGCATTGAGGACATTAAGCATTAAACTACAGCTGAAAGTGAGTCTACAGCCACGAGCCTCCAAGGCAATCAAACCTTGCAGCATGGGATGCAGGACTCCTGACATTCTGCTAGCAGCCAACGAGATGTCACTGAACAGACGCTCATTTTCCACTCTCATCCTCATTGATTTTAATCTTGCTTGGCACTATAATTGGCACAGAATATTGGAGCCGACCAGATTCATATTCTGCCATTGGGTAGAGATATAGTGCACACCCCTAGCGACGGCCATTGCTGCACTCCAACAGGAGATCGCAGAAGCTTCAGATCGTTCAGTCAGCCCAAAAACACAGGCTGCAATTGATCCCAGTTCAGAATAAGTACTGTATATTTAGAAGAAGAGGAGTATGCAGTAGTTTTGTAAGCTGTCTGCAATATGTCACAGTTGGTCACTGGTGCCATCTTGCTGGAAGCCTTTGAGGACATGTCAAAGCATATTGATAAAGGTAAAGAAATGGATGTGGGGTATGTGGATTTTAGAAAGGTGTTTGTTAAGTTTCCAATTTGGAAGGCTCATTCAGAAAGTCAGGAGGCATGGGATCCAAGGAAACCTGGCTGTATGGACACAGAATTAGTTTGCCCATTAGAGGCTGGCAACCAGCTGTGTTCCACAGGGATCTGTTCTGGGACCCCTACTCTTTGTAATTTTTATAAATTATTTGATGAGGAAGTGTAAGGGTGGGTTAGTATGTATGCAGATGACATGAGGCTGGTAGGGTTGTTGACAATGTGGAAGTTGGTGTAGGTTACAACTGGGCATTGACAGGATGCAGAGCTGGGCTGAAAAATGGCAGGAAGCTCAACCCAAAAAGTTGTAATATGATTGATTCTGGAAAGTCTATTTGAAGGCAGAATACAGACTTAATGGCAAGATTATTGGCGGTTCGGAGAAACAAGGGACCTTAGTATCTACATCCACTGGTCTCTGGAAGTTGTTGCACAAGTTGACAGAGTTCTTAAGAAGGCATCTGGTGTATTGGCCTTTGCTAGTCGGAATGTTGATTGAAGAACAGTGAGGTAATGTTTCAGCGCTATAAAATCCTGGTTAGACCACACTTGGAATAATGCGTTCAATTCTGGTTGCCTTATTAAAGGAAGGAAGTGAAAGTTTTAGAGAGGTTGTAGAAGAGAAGAGAATGCCCGGATTAGAGGGCATGTCTTATGAAGATTGATTGAGCAAGCAAGAACTTTTCTCTTTGGAGAGGAGAATGAGAGGTGACTAGATGACAGTACAAAATGGTAAGAAGTATAAATAGGGTGGATAGCCAGAGATTTTTTCCCCCCTCTCATACAAGAGGGCATAATTTTAAGGTAATTGGACAGAAGAACAGGGATGATATCAGAGGTAAATTATTTACATAGAGAGTGATGAGTGCATGGAAACCCCTGCCAGGGATGGTGGTATATGCAGATATGTTAGGGGCACTTAAGAAACAGATAGATACGTGGATGTTGGAAAAATGGAAGGATGTGTAGGAGTGTAGGATTAGATTGATCTTCGAGTTGATTAAAAGGTCAGTAATGCATTGTGGTCCATTGTGATATAATGTTCTATGTTCTACGTTTCTGTCTATATAACTCTATGACAATTACTCCCATACTTGAGAAGATGACTTTCACAACTCAGAGATATCAGAGAAAATGGATGACACAGATTGAGATCATTCATTCATCATTAATCATCCTGGCATATATCATTATACATCTTTAGATTAGAAGGAATGAAGTATATCTATTTCCTTTAGTGATTACATTCCTGGCAACTAATTACCATCCAGCATGTTAAATATTTGGAATATTTTAGAACAGAAAATGTTTTTGAGTTTAATCCAATTGTTGTTATCATCCAGGAAAAGTCAGATTTCCTGCTTGGCTTGGTCTGTGTAAGCATATATCTAACCTCTAACATTGATTAATATACAGTGAACGTTCAACTAGGTTGTCATGAAAGTACATGACCTAAAAAGCTAACTATTGCTCTTTCCACTAATGCTGCTTGACTTGAATATTTCTACAAATTTTGACATCATACATTCTTTATCTGCTAGAGTAAATTTGCTAAGTGAATCGTGTTCCTTTGGAACCAGTATTACATATGCATAGGAATTTCCTATTTGTTCCACAATCTAAAAAGTATCCTCTTTTCATACCACCCATGTTGATTTCAAAGATTCAAAGCACATTTATTATCAAAGTATGTATAAATTATACAAACTTGAGATTAGACTGCTTCCAGCAGCTCCAAAGCAAGAAACCCGAAAAAAAGCGAATTTAAAAAAATAAAGACCAATACCCAAAGTGCAGGGAAAGAAAAAAAAACACAAATCATGCAAATAATAGAAGCAAGCAAGCAAGCTATGTGGTGAAAAAGGCACAATAGCGCCTCTTTCACCTCAGACGGTTGAGGAAGTTTGGTATGGGCCACCAATTCCTAAGAACTTTCTACAGGGACACAATTGAGAGCATCCTGACGGGCTGCATCACTGCCTGGCATGGGAACTGTACCTCCCTTAATCGCAGGACTCTGCAGAGAGTGGTGTAAACAGCCCAGCACATCCATAGTTGTGAACTTCCTATTATTCAGAACATTTACAAAAACAGGTGTGTAAAAAGGACCCAAAGGATCACTGGGGACCAAAGACACCCCAACCATAAACTGTTCCAGCTGCTCCCATCTGGGAAACAGTACTGCAGCATAAAAGCCAGGACCAACGGGCTCCAAAGCAGCTTCTTCCACCAGGCCATCAGACTGCTTAACTTATGCTGGCACAACTGTATGGCTATGTTATATTGACTATCCTGTTGTACATACTATTTATTATAAATTATTATACTGTATATTGCACATTCAGACAGAGATGTAACATGAAGATTTTTACTCCTCATGTATATGAAGGATGTAAGTATTAAAGCCAATTCAATTCAACAGCATTCCCAACCAAAATGAGTCCTTAGATCTGAATCCTGGAGCAGCCGGAGTAGGCCCAAGGCTTGGTCTCAGTTCATCATATTAGTGGGGCAAATCGCCGTGAAGCTTGCCGACACAAAGCACAGCAGTCAAAGTAGTATCACAGCCTCAACATTCCTCAGCGTCAACTCCTCCTCTCCGAATTGATCACTCTGATTCCATCTGCATCGATTCTGCAATGCTCCAGCATGGCTCATCCCTCGAATTCACTTCACCTTCGCTCACCTCTTCTTTGTTTGCAGTGAGAGTTTGCCACAATGTAGTTCAGAAAAGATGTTATTACTAATGTTTATAGTCAAATTTCTTGCCTTTTGAACTACCAGTAAGCCCTCGCTTGCCTTTAGTAGCACCATCTAACATGGAATCTTAAAGCACTCCCACTTCAACGAAGAGTGTACAAAAGATCATCTAGCTGAAATGTTAAATCTGACCTAACCAACTGAGAATTTCCTACCCTTTCAAATTTTGTTTTGGTATTTCCAACTTCTGCAGATTTGTGCCCTTTTTGTAAAGGGATACTTCTTTCTGAATGTTGTGCAATACAACTCTCCAAGAAGAGTTCTCAAGCAGCATTAAAACTGTCTGGGCCTCTTTTGTGTGTCAAAATGTTAAAATTCATCAGGAACCCAGAATCTGTGGTCATCCTGAAACTTGCAACAAGTCCACTCTTGCCTCTGCCTTTGATTTTTACTGGCAACGATAGTTAGTAACATTGCACAAATCTTATGTATAGGTCAGAACATTTTGGCACATCCACTGACACTGCTTACAATAATTAATGTGAGAAAATAAAAACATGTGGAAAGACTGAAAATACAAATAACATCAGTGAAGAGAGAATATAAAACATAGATATTTCCCGTTTTCAAGTGTTGAGGTCTAAGATACTGAACACCTTAATTGCTTCCAGATTTCTAGCAGCAGTAATACTTTAACTTTTTTAAAGGACAGCGGCAGCTAATCAGGTTATTCACATTTTAATGTTATTGATTTTTTTCATTGTTCCCCATGTTCCTTAAGATACACTGTCTATTTCCTTTAAGTAAATGCAGAACATGTAATCCTTGAGTAAGAGAATCTTGCAGACTGTAAACAAAGCAAATTTCAAGGGAGAGCCTTATTTTTCTTTGAAAAAAAAACCAGCAATTACTGTACATACTCCCAGGATGTTTGGATCAATGTTCTGACCTCCTACTGCCACGGTCAATAAATGGTCAGAAAATAATGAGCAATAAATGCATGAATTACTCATACACACTACAGGCAGACAAGGCTCCCCACCAGGTTTGCGGATAGAATATTGCCCCCATTGTAACTCTTGAATGAATAAGATATTTTCCGCTCCTGGGCAATTGTGCTGTGCATTTTTAATAACTGCTTCTTTTGACATCTCCAATTTTACTTTTGAAACACAAACATGCTTATAAGAAAGCGTACCAGACAAAAAGGCGTGCCAGACCTGTCTCAGATGTACTGTACATATGTATGTAAGTAATAATAAGGAAATTTTCTACTTGTGAGGTACCATGATCTACCAGATATAGAGAAATACTAAAACAAAACAGGAGGAAATGTTTAAAGGAGTAATGTGGATGCAGATTTAAAAGGTCAAACAGAGATAATGTGAAAAACACAAGAAAGAAAACTTACTCCAGAGAACATAAAACATCACAGCACAGTACAAACCCACTGTGAACTTTTAACCTCTTCTAAGATCAATCTACCCTTCCGTCCTACATACCTCTCCAATTTTCTCTCATTAATGTGCCAGTCTAAGTTTCTTAAATGTCCCTAATGTATCTGCTTCTACATTCATTCCTGGTAGGACGTCCCAGTCACCCATCAATCTCTGTGTAAAAAAAAACTCAGCTCTGACATCCCATAAAAAGCCCAAAAATCAGAAGATTATTTCTGCCCACAGTACCCGATCCTGTGCACCACACTTTCTGAAGAGAGGTGTGAAGGTGGGAGAGAGATTTCAAGAGGTCAGTGGGCGCAGTCAAGCCATTCTGCACATCACAGTTCCGGAGGAGTCATTGGATTGTGTAGCTCGAGAAAGATTTCAACAGAAGCAAGCAGGTGAGTTGAGACATTCTGTGTGCCACATTTCCTGAGGACATGTTGGGTTGTGCATAATTAGGCTCTTGGCAAATGCCAATAAATACAAGTTAGTTTTAAGTGGAGTACCCATTGTGAGAGTGGGTCAGTGTTAGAGTGAGAAGTTCAGGATTCGGTTCATAAAGGCATCAGCAAGGAGAAGTAGAAGCTATAGGCAGGTTTTTCCATTTAATTTTACTTTCTTTCTTATTCAACAGTTAGAGCAGGGGGTATGCCATGCAGGATAGTGGAATGCTTCTCCTGAAGGATGTGGGAAGGCTGAGAGAAGCTGCAGCTTCTTTCAGGCCATGTTAAGGAACTGAAGCTGGAGCTCCAGATTATACGGGAAGCTGCGGGGTTGATCGACAGACATACAGGGAGCTGCTTACACTCAAGCTGCAGGATACAAACAACTGGGTGACTATCAGGAAGGGGACGGAAGATAGGCAGTCAGTGCAGGGTACCCCTGTGGCCATTCCCTCAGCAACAGGTATATTGCTTTGGATACTGTTGGAGGGATGACTTAGCAGAAGAAAGCCACAGCAGTCAGTTCTCCTGCATTGAGTCCAGCTCAGAAGGTAAGGGGGAGGAGAGGCAAGATGTAGTGACAGGGGATTCAATAGTTAGGAGATTCATAACGTGGACAAGAATGAGATTCCCAAATGGTATGTTGCCTCCTGGGTGCCAGGGTCAGGGACATCTCAGATCGAGTCCACAGCATTTGTAAGTGGGAGGGTGAGCAGCCAGTGGTCATAATCCACTTCAGTACTGATGACATGGGTAGGAAGGATGCTGAATTCCTGCAAAGTGAGTTCAAGGAGTTAGGTGCTAAGTTAAAGGACAGCATAGTTCTGATCTCAAGGTTACTACCTATGTCACATACTAATGAGGCCAGAAATAGGAACATCATACAGTATAACATGTTGCTAAGGAGATGCTGCACGAGAGAGGGCTTCAGATCTTTGGATCATCAGACTCTCTTCTAGGGAAGATGGAACCCGCACAGAAGGGACAGTTTGCACCTGAGCTGGAGGAGGACAAATATCTTTGCTGGAAGGCTTGCCAGTGCTTCACAGGGATTTTAAACTAGAGTTGCAGGGAGATGGGAACCAGAGTATCAGAGCAGATAGTGGAGTGTTTGAGAGGAAAGATGTTGTTAAGCCTAATCACATTCAGGAATTGAAAGATTGAGCATGGTGGGACTAATGTTCTGAGTTGTGCATATTTCAATGCAAGGAGTAATGTAGAAAAGGCAGATGAGTTTCAGGCATGGATCACCACATAGAATTATGATATTGTAGCCATGAGTGAATATTAGTTGCAGGAGGGACAGGACTGGCAGCTCAGTGTTCCAGGGTTCCATTACTTTAGAGGTAATAGGATTAAGAGAGGAGGGGTGGCATTACTCAACAGGAAAAATATCGTATGTTAAAATGGATTAGAAAATTTGTGGATGACACCAAGATTAGAGGTAAAGTGCACAGCGAGGAACACTACCAAATCTTGCAGCAGGACCAAGACCAGCTGGAAAAAAGGACTATAAAAATGGCAGATAGAATTTAGTGTGGACAACTGTGAGGTGTTGCACTTTGGGAAGACAAACAAGGGTCGGACTTCCACAGTGAGCGGTAGGGCACTGAGGTGTGTGATAGAACAGAAAGAAGTTTTTGGCACATTGGCCTTCATAAATCAACGTATTGAATAAGGAGTTGAGGTGTTGAAATTGTGTAAGACATTGTTAAGACCTAATTTGGAGCATTATGTACAATTCTGGTTGCCTACTTGGAGGCAAGGTTTCACTGAGATTGAAAGACTGCAAAGAAAATTTACAAGGATGTTACCATGACTTGAGGACCTGAATTATAGGGAAATGTTGAATAAGTTAGGACTGTTTAAGGGGACCATCAGGGGAAACTCAGAAGGTGGTAAGAGTGTGAATGGGCTGCCAGCGGAAGTGGTGGATGCAGGTTCGATTTCAACATTTAAGAGAAATTTGGATAGGTACATGGATGGGAAGTCTAGGAGGACTCTGGTTCAGGAGCAGGTCAATGGGACTAGGCAGATTAATTGTTTGGCATGGTCTAGATGTGCTGAAGAGGCCGCTCTATGCTACAGTGGTCGTTGGCACTATTTAGGGAAAATGAACAGAGAAGCATTAAAGCGGAAGATGAAGAAAATTTTTTTTTAAAAATTCCAAGGAGCATAACTTGGAGGTAGTGATTCCAATCAAGACTACATGTTAAATGCCAGAAGAAAACCAGATCAACTGTCTCTTTGGCAGAAAGTATGGAGCAAAAGGACGTAGCAGATATTTGGTCAGTGCTTCAAGTAGGAAACGACACCAAGGCGATGGAGATGCCACTCTGAGAAACAAATAGCAGGGGAAGATGAGAATGCAGGAAGGGTCCAGTCACAGAGCAGGCAGACTGTAAAGGAGACTAAGCCACAAATCAAAGGAGTGCAGATTGGACAGAGTGAATGCATAACTTGGGAAAGTTTGTCACGTCTAGAGGAACTACTTCTGCTTCTCCTGGCCTACAAGCAACCCTTATGCAATTATGTAAAAGTACTTACCATTGGTATTGAACATTGCTTGTCTACCTTTAATTGCTGTTATCTCAAGCCCAAGGAAATTGTCCAACATGACTTAAAAGTAAAATATTTTTAAACTGGAGCTGTATGAATTTAAAATACTTGTCTGAACGACCTGGTTCATTTTTCATCTCCGGTACATAATATCAAGACTACTTGAGGTTTGGTTTGAGATTTTTTAAATACTAGCCTTACCACAGCCAAGCTTTTATGTTCTTGAGGTTTAATATCCTTACTGGAATGTGATATAGCTGACCTATTTTCGTAATTTTCTATAATCTTGTGCTCACACTTTACCATATCAATTACACACACCACTACTTCACTCATCTACGTCTTCCTTTCCTTTTCACACATTCAACTCCTGGACAAACATTCTTGCACACTTCACTGTTGCCACAATATCTCAGATAACAAGTATGATAACAGTCTGAGCAGCAGACAATTATTAAGATAAATATTATGTTTTACAACTCCAAAACATAAAAGTAGTCGAAATAAAAACAAGGCTGACTTCAATAACTTATCTAACTTTGTTTTTTACTTTAAGCAATGCACGTATGTATGACATAATAGTGGTGTAATGACATATCCATTCACATACTATTACATATAACCCATAATGTATTACTTAAACAACATAGTTACAATATTACTCAAATAAAACTGAAATAATAAATACACAACACTGCTCTCTACTTACTGTAGCTATAAACTTCCAACTCAATAAAGAATGCATCTCAACCTGTATACATATATTCACACACAGGGTACTATATAATACAACGATTATACAGACATCCATGGCATAGTATGTTTTCAATTGTCCCAATCAGACCTAAACATTTAATCATTGTGAAGGCTTTCTTACTCTTGCAAAATAATGTCTTTCCTGAGAAAAAGATCACTTCACCTGGCAGGTGAGTCTTGTGGCGATGAAACAATCTGAGGGTCTGGGTGATTTTAGAAGATAACTCTTGCAGGAATGGTGATCTTAGCATCATCACAGTTCCTAACAGGCCTGTTGATCTTTGCTCCTGGGACCACTGGCATTGCCCATGGGCTCCACTCAAACTTGAAAAGAATTCCTTCAGCATCCTTGTAATCCAGCTCATTGGCTACTTTATCAAGGATGGTATAAGGAACAAGATGGGCTTTGTAAAACTTGAGTGTGTTATTTTTATTTAGCACTATTTTACCCTTGATATTTTGAGTTTTCCAATGCCATCCTTGAACTTCTGTGGCACCATCTTAATTCACTTTTCTCAATTCACTTTCAGTTGATTCTATTGCAAGTGATGCACATGGATAGATTTCCAATCAAGTTGTAATTGTCTCAGTCAATCATAATGCCAAAATGCTGGCCCTCCTGTTTATACCACATACAAGCCCAACGTGGCTTATTGGTTGTTGTACTTCACTGTTACCAATGTCATTTCCACAGGAGTTATCTTTTCTCCAGTATAAGTTCTTAGTTGGATAACTGCAGGCTTCAGTTCAGTATCTTTGAAATGCTGTTGAAACTCATTTTGTGGAATGACTGAAACAGCCGAGCCAATGCCCAATTCCATTTTAATGAATTTGCCGTTCACTTCTGGTGTAAGCCATATTGCTTTCCTTATGTTAGTTTTCAGATTGTAAAGCTCAAGGCTACTGAGTCCTGTGTCACTCTCATTTTTATCAGATTTTTCATCAACAGCATGCAGATTAGTGGTCATTTTGAAATTGCAACTTGACATTTTATCTTCTCTTCACTGTGAAGTCCATTTATTTTGTCTGCCTGACATGCTGTTTGTATGTGTCCTACTTTGTTGCATTTTCTGCAAGTTTTGCCTTTAAGCCTGCGTTGGTCTGGTGTACAGTATGTCAACCTCTGTCACAATAGTAACAGAATTTTTTTCAGTCAGGCGGGCCTTCGTCTAGATGCTCCAATTTTGTTCAAGCTCACTTTCATTGCTGACTGCAAATGTGTTTCTGTCTGCTGTCTGCATTGATACAACAATTTCAACTGCTCTATTAAATGTAAATTGTGCTTCAGTTAGAAGTCGTTTTTTAACCTTGTAAGATTCCACAAACTGAACGATCCCTCCGTGCATCATTAAGCCCACCATTGAACAGACAATTCTTAGACAATCTCTGCAATTCAGCCACGTACACTGAAATGGACTCCCTTCCTTTTGATTCCACTTATGAAACCTAAAGCATTCTGCAATCATCAATGGTTTCAGTTCTAAATCTTCCTTCATTATTTTCATGATATCAGCAAAGCTCAGTTCAGCTGGCTTGGTTTGAATAGTTAAACCTTTTAATCCAATGCACTTGGCAAAATTGGCATTCATTTCTCATCAACAATTTCATTTGCTTTACAATACTGTTCAAAAGTACATTTTATTATCAAAGTATATATCAATTATACAACCTTGAGACTCACTGGCTTACAGGCAGCCACAAAACAAGAAACCCAGAAGAACACAATTTAGAAATAAAGACTAACATGCAATGTGCAGATTTGAAAAAAAATCGAATTAAATCAAATCATGCAGACCATAAGGAAAGCATCAGCATTCAGAGCAAAACTGAGTCCATAAACCCAAAGCTGGGAGTAACTGGAGTAGCCCGTAGGCTCACTCTCAATCCATCACACAGAGGCAAATCACCATAAAGCTCGCAGACACTAAGCCAGTGTAGACAGGACACAACAGCCTCAGCTTCAATGCTAAGAGAGCAGAGTAAAATATTGTGGAGCAGAGCTGGCTCCACCCTTGCCTCTGGCCCCAACACCTTGGCCTTTTCAGACATCTGGCCTAGCATTTAAATTGCTCAATTCACTCAGTATACAAAATCCAGTTATCTGTTGTGTAATCATACACTTCAATCTTTCTGATGTAGCCAACCAGTTTTGCTTCTTTTGTTATTATCACCCATACTCAGTTTATGAACCTGTGAACTTGTCTATTTTCTCCCTTTTCTGTTTAAACTCAGCTGTGTCTGAACCTTCAGAAGAACATATGCTGCGCTGTTTTTTTTTACTCGGCAGTTTCTTGCTGTGCTTCAGCAAGTAGGTAGTCGTCTCGAGTTCTTTTAAAGCAAACTCGTCGCCACTGTTTTTTTTGTATCTCTAACATTTTAAACTAATTGTAAGAAAAAGAAGGGAGCCCAAAAGAACATGTCTTAGTTTTGTTTTTACTTTAAGCAATGTGCACACATATAATGCGGTGGTGTGATGACCTATGTCATTGACGTACTATTACATATAATGAATTAGTTAAGCAAACACATAATGCTTCAACAAACAATATCTTTGCACTATTAGTCAAATATTACTGCAGATTCCACAGGTGCTGAATCATCTGGACTCCTGAAAAAGTGTCTCAGTCCAAAACATCAACTGTCTTGTTATCCTCTCTAGATACTGCATGACTCCTGAAGAAGGGTCTCGGCCTGAAACATCATCTGTTTGATACCATCTATGGATGCTGCCTGACCTGTTTAGTTCCTCCTGCATTGCAAATGTAACAGTAAATATGGATCACGACAGAAAGCTTGGAAAGATACAAAGGAAACTTGATCACGGTACACTATGAGCAAACCAATGAAAAAAGGACAACACGTAACCTGACTTGTTTTCAGTCTCTACAGGAAATAGTTTAGAAACTTCTTTCAACTGATCTGAACTGTGATCTACAGCAAAAAGCCTAAAGCAAACAAACACATTTACTCACATTAACACACAACTGATTAAACCCACATCCATACAGGCATGTACATGCACACAACCACACACTAACACACAAGCATGAATCTGGTTACTAGTTCAGTCTAATAGTTAAGTAGCATTAGTTAAGTTACAATAGTTAAGTTAAATACCCCTACCTATATTCAGAGAGACTTCATGTATAAAACATACACTTATATTTTAAGGCACACAGAACTTCAGATCAGGGAATTCATGCAAGAACTGTGTAAAGCTTTCAATACGCACTCCAGAGTACTGTGAACAATTCGGGAACACAACATTTTTTACAAGAAAGATGTGCTAGTAAATTTACTGCAGAGATTAAAAAGGATGTAGGAAGATACTTCCATTCACCTTGTCTCTACCCCTAGTTTTTCCTCTCTGCAGCTACTGGCTCAACTGAAAAGTATTTCTATAATTACCCCTTATATGAGATTTCCAACATCTTTGGATGTGATTTTTCCAGCATTACTGATAAATGTTCATATTCCCAACAACAGGAATCAAAATTAATTTGCTGATGCGAGCTATCTGAAGTGTTGGAAATGCAGAGCCGGTCAGGCAGTGCCTCTGGAAGGGGTAACAGAGTTAACAATTGAGGCCAAAGACCCTTGATCAAAACTTAAGAATGTTCAAAGTAAGTTAATGCTTTTGCAGAGAGAGTGAGGAAAGGATGGATAGAGCAAGGAAATATATTCAACAGAGTGAATCCATGCTTGCTATAAATGATGCCATCTTATTGATGGATCAAACAGGGGCAATTCGAAAGGGTGAACTCAGGTGTTACTCATTAAATCCATAAAATGAAGTAAGTTAGAGAGCGAGACCAAAGGCAAATTAATGAGAAAATGGAAAATCGCAGAGCTGTAATACTGGCTCAGATCTAATGGAAAGAGAGAAGTTGAGTACAGTCGGCCCTCCTTATCTGCGGGGGATTGGTTCCGGGACCCCCCGCGGATACCAAAATTTGCCGATTCTCAAGTCCCTTATTCAACCTGTCTCAATGCGCTGGACCTTAGGATCCAGCGGAAACCCATATGTTATTTAACCTGTCTCAGTGCGGTGGATATTAGGACTCGGCGGCAGAGATCTAAATCTGCATTATTTCTGTTTGCGAAAATAATCATGAACACGACTGAAAATAAAGTGGAAATAATAAAGCAATCAGAAAGAGTTGAAATGCCATCGGTCATTGGAAAATCGTTAGGCTACAGTCGGTCAACGATCGGAACAATTTTAAAGGATAAAGTGAGAAAGGCTCTGCCCCGATGAAAGCTACAATTATTACTAAGCAACACAGTGGTTTAATTACTGGATTTTGGGTTTTTGATCCTCCACATCAACCCGGCATGGTGGAGAGCGCACTCGGGAGCGGTCTGTCCTGAGTCCCGAGAACTTCCGTTCCCGAGCCCAGTGCTGAAACATATGTTCTTAAGTGTTTTATATGCATAGAAAGGTAACGTATATACTATATACTAAGACAAACGTTTGACTGATGCTAAATAATGCCAGATGTACCTGTTCCGACTTACTTAGTAAGAGAACTTGCAATTTTTTTCGATCACGATCCATGATAACCCACGCGCATCCTCCCGTATATTTTAAATCATCTCTAGATTACTTATAATACCTAATACAATGTAAATGCTATGTAAAATAGTTGTTATACTGCATTGTTTAGGGAATAATGACAAGAAAAAAGTCTGTACATGCTCAAACAACAAGTGCTGGAAGAGCACTTCCGGGTTTTCCAAATTCGCAGTTGGTTGAATTCGCGCATGCGGAATTTACGGATAAGGAGGGCTGACCGTATTCTAAAGTTGTAGAATTCACTATCAAATCTTAATAGACTTTATTCTGCCAAGAAAGCATAAGGTATTGTTCCTCAAGCTTATCTTGGGCTTTACTAAAACTTTGCAGGAGGGTATCAATAGGTGGAATGCAGAATTAAAGTGGCTGACGACAGGAAGCTCAGAATTCAACCATGCTTCAAAAAATGCTTCTTCAGCTTTGATCTCTATTTTACAAAGCTTTGCTCTCAGAGTTGTTACCAAAGCAGTAGTGGAACAGTTAGTGCTGCTGCCTCAGAGCTCCAGGGAATGGACTTCCATCCTGACTTTTATTGCTGTCTGTTCAGCCACATTGGATTGCCCGGTGTAGGGTGGAGCAGTGGCTAGGAAGGAAGTGTGCAAGATGAAGGGGATGGAACAGGAAGCATGGAATTCATGAATGGTATGGGCTGAAAGACCTTCTTCCAGTCTGTATGACTCAAACTTCCCATCTCTCCAAAGCAAACTTTAATGACTTTGTTACTATAAATTTCACAGTGCAAAATCCCCTCTTCTTGGCTAGAAACAGAATTTCACTTTCTACACCTTGGTAAATAATACCCAATATATTCATTGTATTTGTTGTATTTTGTTATAAGAATCAAATTATCATTATGTACTGCAACAGTTTTTGTGGAAGGAAATCTTCCCTCGCTGTGAATATGTCCGTTTGTTATGTGCCATGTTGTATGATGTGGGCAATCATGGTGCTTCTGAATTTTTGTACAGAAGTGGTTTGCCAATGCCTTCTGCTGGGCAGTGTCTTTACAAGATAGGTGACCCCTGTCATTATCAATACTCTTCAAAGATTGTCTGCCTGGCATCAGTGTTGGCATAACCAAGACTTGTGATATACACCAACTGCTCATACGACCATCACCATCTGCTCCCATGGCTTCATGCAACTCTGATTGGTGGGGGGAGGAGCTAAGCAGGTGCTACATCTTGGCAAGGGTGACCTGCAGACTAGCAGAGGGGAAGAGCGCTTTATACCTCCTTTGGTGGAGACTTGTATCTACCCTTCCCACCTAACAGAATGTGTTAACAAAATTATTTCTGCTCACCTCCACATATTGGATTATTTGAACACAGTGAAACTCTTCCCCTACAGACTAATCATTCTAGCACAGCAGCTGAATCAAGGTGAGCCAAGTGGACTGAATGAGTCACTGGATGAATGGCAACAGTCATGAGAATCTTCGGAAGGTGATCACACACAAATCACACTTCCAGGAAGTCGTAGTTATTTTGCTGAAAATATGGGGTTCTTAGTTCCAAATGTGTACTCCCCGAGTCTTCAAAAAGCTTGTTAGTTGAGCAAATCCACACTTCGGGATGGCTGCTTTCAACTTGAGTAAGAACACGAATCCCCTCTCCTTGAGTAGAGTGAGTCTTTCACACTGGTAATACAGCAAGAATGATCTGAAATTGATGGTCAAGTAATCTTCATCGCTACAGGTAGGACAGTCCAGCTACAGTAAATCTCATTGAATACTTGCTCTGAAACTCTCTGAATATATTGATCCTTGGACAGGTTGCAACTGGAACACTACATGCTGACTTTGGTTCTTTGCGGGAATGGGACCTGCTCTCAGGGCATCATAACTGGCTGTTTTTCTATATGCCAAGGATGTGGCCTTGAAGACTAGGATGCCGGATTTCCATGGCTCTGGAGGCGGGCGGATTTGAGGTCAAAGCTGCCACAGAAAACTGGTGCTTCGTGGGAGTACACAAAAGATCGAAAGCAGCGAGCTGACTGCTTTGCCCAGAGGCCTGAGATCTTTGGGCACAGAGCTTGAAAAAAGTGACGTAACAGACTTTTAACACCATAAATCAGTGATTTGTTTTATTATGTCTCCCCTCTCGCTGTGAAACGGGGACACCTCTTTTTCCCTTATTAGGGGGAAAGAGAGAGAGAGCCTGTAGTATGTTGAATTACCAGGTGAATGAGTAGTCTTTGAGGTGCTGCAAGTCTGTGTCTTTATTGATGCCTTGCTGCATGCTTGAGTGCTCGGTGGAGGGTACTGTTGCTTTTTTGCTGGTGGGGGGTGTCGTAGGTTTGCTGATGCTTAAGCATGGGACATGAGAGTTGGAGGAAGCTTTCAGGTTTACAACATTTAACTGTCATCCATTCTTTGGGGCACTCCTCTGTTTTCATGTATGTTTGCGAAGAAAAAGAATTTCAGGATGTATATTGTATACATTTCTCTGACATTGAATTGAACCTATTGAACTCCTGGCAAACTTGCGATGAATTCCCTGAACTGGTAATATTTTCCCTTATTGCTTCAAAGTTCAAAGTAAATTTTTTTAACAAAGTAAATATATGTGACCTTATACAACCCTGAGATTCATTTGCTTGCCAGCATTCATAGTAGATAAAAGAAAGACCACATCCAATGGGATGGACAAACAACCAATGTGCAAAAGACAACAAACTGTGCAAATACAAAAAAGAAAAAAAAATATGCATTCTCACCGTCCAAATGTTCCTGGGTTGAGTAAAGAGCCAATGAGCATCTGCTGTTGGCCTGTTGTGATGGTAGGCAAATTGGAGAACACGACATGTTGTTTTCCAAGTAAATCCTTGACATAACTATAAGTAACTTATTTGTCAACATTTCAGGTCAAAACTCTGCATTAGGATTGAAACTAGAGAGGAAACATTACCAAGTCTTCACTTTTTGTGCTGATGCAGGGTCTTGACCCAAAATGTTGATAATTCCTTTCTCCCTCATGTATGCTGAAGAAGGATTTCGGCCTGAAACATCAACTGTTTGTTCATTTCCATGGATGCTGCCTGACCTGCTGAGTTCCTCCAGCAGATTGTCTGTTGCTCCAGATTCCAGCATCTGCAGTCTCTTGCTTCTCTTTAAGTAAACGATGATCCCTTCATTAAGTGCAAGGCCATTTTTGCTGTTCAGACCTGAACCAGCTCCAATCTCAGTTCAGAGCTCCTTACTGGCTTAATGACAACTGCCTGCAGGGCAGCTTTGTCCATGGCTGAATTTAAATTCAACACATTTACTCAGCAGGGAAGGATACACTCTGCTGTGTGAGAAGATGCCAAGGAGACACAGAAATATAAACAATGCACATAGCATTCTAAGCCACAGACTTCCCTGGGACCTTGACAGTGCAACTGAAAGATTAATAAGCAAGGGGTGCAACTCAAGTAGGATGGGTTGGCAAGTATTGAGCTTTCCATTCATTATCCCTCTTTTCTTTTCCATCTCCCAATCCAATCCCCACTGTTGCCAACTGCTCCACACACTGGCCTAGCTGTATGGAGTCAAGGATCACCTAGTTGAGACCGGAAAATAAACTTGCTGGAAAACTTCCATCTCAATTCCCTGACTCCTCAACCACAACACAATTTCATGTTTGGCAAAGCAGATTTAGGTTCAGCCTCAATATATATTTGCTATTGATTTTAATTAATATAGTATCTCACTATTACAAAGTTGGCTTCATTTCCATGATGCATTACATTTGTCTTAAATTGACACCGAAGTGCCACAGGCAATTTGCCTCAATTTCTTCATCAAATGTGATATCTAGAGCTGCCATACACATCACATGATACATTATGTCCTTACAGATGCTGTGTATAAACTTGAACAAGACCTTGGAATTTGGGAACAGACAATAAATGTCTATTATGTATTAAATAATGCAAGATCAATTGAGACTCAGTTATCTGGAAATATATATCTGAAAAGCTATCTCTAAATTGCTAATAGAGATCATAAGCTCTTGACAAACTCTACAACCTATTAATGAAAACACTTAATAGTTATAGGCAATGCTTCAACAGCTGTTTGAAAATATCTATGAAATTGTCATGTATATCTTCATCAGTTTAAAATTACTACATCAAGTTGTTGATGAAATTCTGTTTTCAGATCTCCTGTCCATATCAGTACTACAGTATCAACCTTTACAATTCAGGTTTTAAATTAGTTAAGATATGAACATTAATCCATATTTATTTGGTAATGATGACTTACGTGATGAAACCTCTTCTCAACTACTAAGTTGTCCTCCACGAAATCTCTGTAATATTGGCACTGAGAATGTATATTCCTTGGTAACTAAATTAAAAATGAATTTTCAAATTGGAAAGCAGAAATACGTTAATTAAGACCAATACTGATTTTCTTAAGTGCCTGATACAATTTTCTATCATTGTAAAAACAGTTTCTGAATGAAAAAAAAACATTTATTAATATCTCAATAGTTAATTAAAACTCTCTGAATTTAAATCTCTTGACATTTTTTCTCACAATTATTATGTACCCTGTATCTCTGGTTTATGTGACAGAGTATAAAACAATACAATAAAAATTCAACTGAACAACAAGAGGCATGATTTTAAACCAGATAGTAAACTACAATACAAATTTTAAAAGGATCATTAAAATAAAGACAGATTATGAATCCAAGAAATAACCAGGTGCTTTCTTGGAATAAGAAGCTGATTGAATGATGAGGAGTGAATAAAGGACAGCAGAGAATTAGTTGCCCTTCCATGCTATTGATGATTTTAATCACTGTACAGTATTATTTAATGAGTAGTATTTTTAGATATTATAGTTTACCACCTTGAGAAAGTGATCTTATTTGGAATGATGATAATTATCAGCTTTCTGAACAGACCTTCAACTACTTCTTCACCATAGAAAGGAGTTTACGCATTTAAATGACAGTGTACACTCTAATCCAAAATTTCAAGGGGATATTTCAATCCATCAGAACCTTATTTCAAACCATCAATCTGCTCCTATGGTTTTAGTAGTGTACAATGAAGTATATTTTAATTGAACAAATCCTAGGTGAGATCACATTTGCAGTTCTGTGTGTAGCTAAGGTCACCAAGTTATAGGAAGGATGTTTTAAGCAGGAAATGATGTATAAAAGATTTCCAAGGATGTTACAAGACTGGAGAGCTTGAGTTATGCAGAGATGTTAGGTAGGCTGGGACATTTTTTCTTGCAGCATAGGAGGCTGAAGCTATGCAACACCAGAATTCAAATGATATGGGACCTGAGGCTGACCTTAGAGCACACATAAGGTGCATGGCCACAGTCTTTTTCCAAGGGTACAAGGGTTCAAAACTAGTGGACATTTAAGGAGTAAGAGTAGAGCTTTAAATAGGACTGGAGGGGCAATTTTTTCACACACCAGATGGTGGGTATAAGGAACAAGCTCCCAGAGGAAGATCTGGAGATGGATATAACTATATCATTTAAAAAAAACATTTAGACAGGTACGTGGATAGGAAATACTTTGTGACATATGGGTTCAATGCAGGCAGGTGAGACTAGCTCTGGCAGACAATTTGGCCAGCATAGTAGGGCTGAAAGGCTTATTTCCATGCTGTACAGCTCTGTGACTTTGAAAAACATGCTGCATTTATAATGAGGTACCAGAGGCCAGTTCACAAATATATTTATATTTGTCTAATACATTGCATTTTAATTGTTATATAATGTCAATCACTGGAGAATTTTGTTTCCAGATATATCAGGTCACAATACATATTCAGACCCTGTCACAGGGCATTATAACTCATGCCAATATGTTGTAGAGTGATACCTGAAAAGTTTTATTTTCTGAGCTATCAGAAGTGACAGGAAGGAAAAATTATTACCTGCATGAAGTTTGTTCATTTAGTTATTAATGATTTTACTGGGGTAAATAAGATGGAAGAGAATTACCTAAGAAAGCAATGCTTGCCCAAAAAGCTCAGAAAAGTTGATTTTCATGGTACCCTGCTCCAAAGGCATCTTAAAATTCATCAACAACATTAATGTTGTGGGACAAACCACAGGTGGGAATGAGTCAGCTTACCTGAGTGACATAATGTAATGTTGAATCAGGTGTATGGTTCTGGCAAGTGAGACAGAAAATGCACTGATTTTGAATAGGTATATTACACATTTATTTACAAACAGTAAAAATTTGACCAAGCATTCATGTTCCCCAAGTTACAGACACTACAAAGCTGAATATACAACAAACATACTAAGTTAAAGTTATTCACAGAGCATACTTTACCAATGGTCACATGCATCCTTGCCTTAAACAAAGAAAGAGAGCCAGAACCTCCCACATGTGCTTCCTATATACCCAAGATATTTGAAACAGGATACCAGGCAGCTAACCAATGAAAAAAGCAGCCTCAGTTCTTAAACTAACCAATCACAACAAAAGTGACTGTCGACAACATCAAAATAAGATACACTCCCCCAACCCCCCCTCCACAGGACACATGAAATAGCTGGCTGAGTGGTGCTGTGATGATAAACTCTCAACAAATGTCAGCAAAACTAAGCTGATTGTTTATCTCAGAAGGGTGAACCGGTCTACATCAACGAATCAGTAGTGCAGTGAATCAAATCAGGGAGGATTATGCTGCGTAGTCTGCAAATGTCACCATGCTTCCAGCACCAGCATAGGATGCAGTTTATGTTCTATGTTTTTTTTTGCTGAGTTTTTTAAAACTATTTACACAATTTGATCAAAGCATCAAGGCCAAGGGAAATGGACAAACAGCGCAATAGTCCACAAGGTTGACTTGCTTCAGCACCGAACTGACTTTGCAGCTGTAGCCTGTAACCCTCAGCACTCACGTCACTGCTGAACTGGCTCGGAGGCTATGGCCTGCAGCCATCAGGCCCCTGGAGCAGCCTTACTCGCCTCAGTACTGAACTAGCTCCATGGCTGTGGACTCACTCTCAGGAACTCTGCGGTTAATATTTTCTGAGTTACTCCTTTACTTTTTTATTGTTTGTGCGATTTTTTTCATTTCCCCTCCCCCCCCCCCGCACATTGGATGTTTGACTGCCTTTGTTGTGTGGGTTTATTTTTAATGGTTTCTATTGTGTACCTTTACTTTATGGCTGCTAGTAAGAAGACAAATCTCAATGTTGTACACACATACATTGATAATGAATGTACTTTGAACTTTGAAAAGTGCCTACTTCCTTGCCAAATCTAAAGAAAATGCAGACAAAATAGAAACGTTCTTGATACTCATCTGAGACATTTGTTTTAGTCATTTATAGGGCTTTGTGCCTTTTTGTACATTTGTTCATCAACTTTGAAATGAGCTATCAGTAGTTATTGATTTTGTAATGTAAAAAGTTGCTGATTCACTCAAACTACACAATGTTTCAGTAAAACCAATAATCATCGCATCATTGACTCTTTTTTTTAAATCAAATTGCAATTAGAATGGATTTTTTAATAAAGATTGTAAAAGCAAAGCAAAATGCAAGATCACAGTTCAGGACGCTTCCAAGACTGAAATGTGTTGGAGGATGGAAAATTGAGTCAATAAGCACTGCCCGTGAGTTGAGATGCAATCTTTGGGCTCTCAAAAACCTAAGGTTTATTGGAGAAACAGGTAACCTAGGAAAAAAAGTTCCATGGATAATTTGTTACATTTAAAATATGCAAGGCTAATTAAATCCAAAGTAAGCATGTGAAATGAAAGCAAAAATCACACACACATTTCTATTCATTTCTGCAGTTCAGATGAATGAACAGTCAATTCCCATAGCATAACTGAAATTTAATCAAAGGTACAATCAGTAAAAGCACCCACAGGAAATGGGCCATAAATTTGCTATTAAAGTTATATCTTTTGAGTTTAGTTAGGAAGATAAAAGTTTTGAAGCTATAAGTGTTAAACCTCCTCAGGGAGACAATTCAAGGGATTCCCAATTCTAGATGCCAAAGTTCCAGATGCTGGGGGTTTGTTCTAAACAGAAGTACTGTATCTGAAGAAAAATGTATGACAGATTTCACAGTAATATTTATCTCTTCACCTCACTTCTCTTTGCTTTTATTCCCTCTCTCTCTCTCTCCTCCTCCTCTTGGGCAAAGTGTGGAAGAAACCATTAATTCTAAATGTCAGTGTTCTACTGCATTCGCAGAACACAGAGAATTTTATCTTAACTAGAAAACAGTGGGTGGGGAAAGGAAACAAACAATATCCAATAAAATAGAAAAATAGTCAATAGAGAGGAGTTTGTACATTGTTAGTTCAACCACTCTGCAGCTACTCAATGATTACATTCCCGGCACAGGATAGAAACCAGGAAACCATAATGACGTGAAGTCTCCAAGATAGATTCTGTCCTATCTGTTTTTGGTACTAAGAAAACCTAATTATCCTCAACACCAATATATTGTTAAATTGCCCATTAAATTTCGCTTTCCTTTATAAGCTCATTGGTGATCCTGGGTTGTGGGCGGGGGGGGGGTAGTTATACATATATCTCTGATTGGCTGTTATTTCATTACAGACGTGTGTGTTCTTGTCAAAGCAGAATCCATCCACAACTGTGTTTTGTAATGCAAGATATTACTATCCCAACAGGCTCAGCTGCAAGAGTCTTCTTCTGGTCCACAAGGTCCGAAAACATTACTGGTATCAGCTCCTTACTCTGATGCTAAACTTTAGTTCTGAGTCCTGACTGAAATGCTATCAATTCTGCCTTAAATGTACATAAGATGAGATCATAATGTCCAACCAGTAGTTCAACACAAATTGGTTTGAAAGTTGGCTCCCAAACTGACGAATTTCCTACTGGGAGTTCTCCAAATTTCCAGAGCACCAGCTGGATAAATGCTGAAATTGTCAGGGTTTGACTTCCCAGGCACTTCCCTGCAAGTATACCCTAGCCAATTAATTATGACATTCAGGTAAGCCATGCTGCTCTCTGTGGCAAATGTTGGTAGTTAAGATTAATAGGCATTCAGGTTATAGCCTTTATTCTGTCGTCTTCCCCATTTGCAAATGGGGAAAAGAGAGAAATTTAATTGGCACTATTCAGAAGGATGCATGCACATCCATAGAAGTATCCAGGAAGCTTGAGGGCACGTCTGAATTTTCAGACTATGGATGATCACAGGGAAGCAGCTCGTTCTGCTGCCAACCCAACTGCCTTCCATGTACCCCAGCCGAGATCAACAGAAGTGTCCTGCTCTTCTCTTCACTTACAATGGTGAAGACAAGTATATTCCATGCTTCATCATCTTATGCACATGACATCCAAATAAAAATAATCAATGTAGGCAATTATAATTTTCCCTTTTGCTGAAACCTCTCCCTGAAGCTGAAACCTATAGTGATATTTCAAGCACAAATAAGAGAAAACGTGCAGATGCTGAAAATCCAAGCAACAGACACAAAGTGCTGGAGGAACACACCAGGCCAGGCAGCACCTATGGAATGTCTCGGCCTGAAATGTTGACTGTAATCTTTTCCATGGATGCTGTTGAGTTCCTACAGCATTTTGTGTGTTTTGCAATGATATTTCAAGTTGGTCTTGTTGGGAAAATTTCAAAATAAGCATGTAAATTCAGAAGGGTCTACTCTTGCACCTTTAGTTCTGATGAAGGACCTTTGGTATGAAGCATTAGTTTACTATATTAGACTAAATTTTGGTTTCTTCCTCTCTCTCTCTCAACTTGCACTAATGTCATCATGTTTATATTATCATACAAGTTATCTATAATTCATCTTAGCTTAACTTTATGTCATGTCTGTAATACACTGTGCAGCTGCTGCTGCAAGAAGATCCATTTTCATGACATTTACAAGATGGCTATGTTTGCCTGTGATAATAAACGAACTTGACTTGAAGACACAAGACTGCAGGTGCTGGAATATGGAGAAATACATGAAAATTTGGAGGATCTCAGTGAATCAGGCAACATCTAAAATGGCAAATGGGAAGTCAATGCTTTGGGTTGAGATCCTTCATCTGAACATTGAATCCTCCAAATTGTTCCCACGTCCCTTTTCTCTTTCCTCTGGATCTACCCAGCCCCCATCACTGCCTCCCCCCTGTATTCTACCCAGTCCATCTGCCCATCAACACACACATTCCTTTCACTAATTTCACTCCCCCACTACTCCACGTCACTCACCTCCTTCCCGTTATACCATTGCTCCACTTTCCTTTCCTATCAGATTCCACTATCCTCAGCTTTTTCACTTCCACCTATCACTCCCAGTTTCTGACACCATTCCCACTCTCCCCTCCATCATTGGCCTATGATTCCCCTCCCATTTGAATCCACCTACTACCTGCCAGCTCTTGCCCCACCCCTTCTTTTCACCTCGTGATACCGCTTATCTTTCCTCTATCTCTCAGTTCAGATGAAGGGTTTCATACCTAAACATCAACTGTCCATTGACCTCCATAGATGCTGCTTGCTCTTCCAGCTTTGTGTTGACTTAATTTCTTCCCAAAGATGCAACCTGACCTACTGAGGATTCCCAGCATGCTCTGTCTTTATTTTAGATAAATGGTGCTGAGGTCAAGAGGGTTGACAGCTTCAAGTTCCTCACAGTGAACATCATCAATAGCCTGTTCTGGTCAAGCCATGTAAACACCATGGCCAAGAAAGTTCACCAATGCATCTACTTCCTCACGAGATTGGAAAAAAAAAGTTGGCACGTCCCCTTTGACATTCCCCAATATTTATAGATGTACCATAAAAAAAGAACTCTTTCTGAAAACATTATGGATTGGAATGACAACTGTAAGAAACTGCAGAGAAATGCAGACACATCCCAATGGACCATGAAAACCAATATTCCCTTCAAGTTCTCCGTCTTCCCTTCTCACTGCCTTGGTAAAGCATCCAACATAATCAAAGACACCATTCACACACCGGGCATTCTGACTTTTCCCACATCCAAATGGGCAGAAGACCCAAAGCCCAAAAGCCAGCTTCCATCTTGGTTTTGTACAACTATTGAATGAACCCCTAGGATAAGATGAATTCATGACCTCACAATCTACCTTGTTATGGCCTTGCACCTTATTGTCTACCTGCACTGGTTGTGGGCAGATGGACAGATCCCATGGGGATCCAACAGTTCAATAATCTGCCATGGAATCACGTCCCTTTCACCCTTTGTAAAAGCACAGGTCATACCCACACCTTTATCAGATATCAGTCAATGTGGGGACATCCTTCCTATACTGAGGCAACCAGAACTGGACACAGTACTCCAAGTGTGGCCTAACTAGAGTTTTATAGAGCTGCATCATTACATCGCGTCTCTTAAACTCTATCCCTCGACTTATGAAAGCTAACGCCCCATAAGCTTTCTTAAATACCCTATCTGCCTGTGAGGCAACTTTCAGGGATCTGTGGACATGTACCCCAAGATCCCTCAGCTCCTCCACACTACCAAGTATCCTGCCATTTACTTCGTACTCTGCCTTGGAGTTTGTCCTTCCAAAGTGTACCACCTCACACTTCTCTGGGTTGAACTCCATCTGCCATTTCTCAGCCCACTTCTGCATCCTATCGATGTCTCGCTGCAATCTCCGACAATCCTCTACACTAGCTACAACACCACCAACCTTTGTGTCGTCTGCAAACTTGCCAACACACCCTTCTACCCCCACATCCAGGTTGTTAATAAAAATCACGAAAAGTAGAGGTCCCAGAACAGATCCTTGTGGGACACCACTAGTCACAACCCTCCAATCTGAATGTACTCCCTCCACCACGACCCTCTGCCTTCTGCAGGCAAGCCAATTCTGAATCCACCTGGCCAAACTTCCCTGGATCCCATGCCTTCTGACTTTCTGAATAAGCCTAACATGTGGTACCTTGTCAAATGCCTTACTAAAATCCACGTAGATCACATCCACTGCACTACCCTCATCTATATGCCTGGTCACCTCCTCAAAGAACTCTATCAGGCTTGTTAGGCACGATCTGCCTTTCACAAAGCAATGCTGACTGTCCCTGAGAGACCATGATTCTCTAAATGCCCATAGATCCTATCTCTAAGAATCTTTTTCAACAGCTTTCCCACCACAGACGTAAGGCTCACTGGTCTATAATTACCTGAACAATCCCCACTACCTTTTTTGAACAAGGGGACGACATTCGCCTCCCTCCAATCCTCTGGTACCATTCCTGTGGACAACGAGGACATAAAAATCCTAGCCAGAGGTTCAGCAATCTCTTCCCTCGCCTTGTGGAGCAGCCTGGGGAATATTCCACCAGGCCCCAGGGACTAATCCATCCTAATGTATTTTAACAACTCCAACACCTCCTCTCCCTTAATATCAACATGCTCCAGAACATCAACCTCACTCAAATTGTCCTCACCATCATCAAGTTCCCTCTCAGTAGAGAATACCGAAGAGAAGTATTCATTGAGGACCTCGCTCACTTCCACAGCTTCCAGGCACATCTTCCCACCTTTATCTCTAATCGGTCCTATCTTCACTCCTGTCAACCTTTCGTTCTTCATATAATTGAAGAATGCCTTGGCGTTTTCCTTTACCCTACTCACCAAGGCCTTCTCATGTCCCCTTCTTTCTCTTCTCAGCCTATTCTTAAGTTCCTTTCGTGCTACCCTATATTCCTCAATAGACCCATCTGAACCTTGCTTCCTAAATCTCATGTATGCTGCCTTCTTCCACCTGACTAGATTTTCCACTTCACTTGTCACCCATGGTTCCTTCACCCTACCATTCTTTATCTTCCTCACCAGAACAAATTTATCTCTAACATCCTGCAAGAGATCCTTAAACATCGACCACATGTCCATAGTACATTTCCATGCAAAAACATCATCCCAATTCACACACACAAGTTCTAGCCTTATACCCTCATAATTTGCCCTTTCCTAATTAAAAATTTTCTTGAATTTAAATTGAGTTGGAATGTTAATTGGAATAATATCCATATTCCGGAAAATCGGACAGCACCAACAGAAGTCCCAAGTGTGCTGGATTAACAGAGTTTCAGTACAGATTGTAAGCACACATTCAGGAAGCAATGAACTATTTAGAGTGCTCTTTTCCATGCCCTTGAAGCTTTGGTTTTGAAAGGATTGGTCTAATTCAGCTTACAGTTAATAGTGTAAGCAGGGTCTGATAGTAGATGACACAACAATGATTATATGGAGGTCATATGGAGGTGATCTAGCCTTCTTGCATGACTGCCCACACAATGCAAATGTTTTGTGCCACTTGGCATCCTGAGGCTGAATGCTTTCCAAATTCTGCTACATTCTAAACTGAATGCTTTATTCCAGGGTGTTAATGCAAAATGGAGCTCTTGACAAATTTAGGGCACCAAACTGAGGAGGAATACATTGGCCTCAAAGGTAGGGCAATATGGGTTTACCAGAATTATAATGACATACTTAAGGTAAAGTGCTTTGATAAATTAACTGCAAGGAGATTTTTTGACAAATAGAACAAGGACACCATCTTTATGAAAACTAGGCCATTCAACAATGAAAACGAAAATCATAATCTCAAATACCAAAAATGTAAAATTACTAGATACAAACTATATTTCTGTTACCATTCTGTTTTACAGTATTCATTTATTATCATGTGGCTTGGTAGATCGGTTTAGAGAGCATTACGGCTAAATCACATATTGTAGAATAGGTCGTATAAGAAGTAGATCAGGTGGAGGAAGTTAATTTTCCATGAAGGACTACAGTATTTATAATTCATCAGCTTTGATTACCATATTACCAATTTCCTTGTGCAGTCTTGCAAACTGTTAACGTTTCTGAATTCATTTTCACAGCTTGTTATGATTGGAGTATGGACTCACCACCTTCTATGGCATTGTAATTACAAATATGCACCTGAGTGTTCATAAGTATAAAAACATGATAATGAAATTAAATGGAATATATTTTCAATATAGATGCCAGAAAAATTGTGATACAAAATTACTCAAATAGCAGCCACAATTTTTTTGCCAGACTGCCGTCTGCCTCCAGACGTTCATCCACATCAAGGATTTGGAATGTGACTCTTAACTCTCATCTGTCATTCAATATTCACCATCTTGTGCTATTAATTTGTCATTCATTATCAGTCTCCAGGTTTAGGAGTTAAACGTCTACAAGTTCTTGCCAAGCTTAATGTGTCATGAGCGTATTTGAATGCTAAATCATCTCACATGTAGCATTCCAGTTATTTAGCAAAACATTTCATATTAAAAGTTCTATGTTTTAAGACTAGTAGAAAATAAAAACAAATAAATAGCTGGAGCAACACATACCAAAAGCTGGAGGTACTCCGCAAGATCAGGCAGTATTTATGGAAATAAATGAACAATCAATGTCTTAGGCCAAGAAACGTCTTCAGGACGAGAAAGGAAAGGGGAAGAAGCAAGAATAAAAAGGTGGAGGGAGGAGAAGGCTTGCAAGCTGGAAGTTGATAGGTGAAGCCAGGTGGGTGATGGATGGTGGATGAAGAAATAAACTGGAATAAGTGGAAAAGCCAAATTGAGATAAGTGTATAGCAGAGAATAGTGGATCATAGGAGAGAGGGAAGGAGGAGGGAAAGAAATAGTTGTCAGGGATATTACTGACACATTGTTCATTAATATTATTCCCAACTATTTTATTAGTAGTGAAGTATGTCTCAAAGAACTACAAATACAAAAACCATATAAAGTGCAGTAATTGTTGAACAAACAATTGCCACACTACAGTTCCAATGACAGGAATAATCTTCGAGTGATGTTTAAATATGTTGGCTGATATTCTTCCTCTTACAATATTCTCTAGTGTTAGGAATATTATTCTACCTGTTTGAATTGTGTCTGTTCTTCCAAATCTCAATGGCAGAATTTTCAGCAATTATTCCTCTACCTTGGAATTCTCAATCCAAGTTACTCATTCTTATTACATTACTTCTCACTTTCAGAGATTTTATAAGTTTCTCCCTTTAATGGCATTACATAGAATTCCCATTTCCCTCTTTGTAAAACATCAGGATCGTTTTGACCATGTAGCTAGTAGTACCCTGTACGTGGAAATCGTTGCTAACAAAATATACACTAGAATACATAAACATTTTTATTTTCATGGCTATTTTCTATCTGGAGGGAACAGTCATTGATTGCTATGTATTGATTGTTAATACCTATTCATATGGCACTTCTCACTACTTCAGTGTATGCAAAATCTGTGCATGGCATTCCAGGTATGCCCTCACTAACATCCTGTACAATTTTAACAATGTTTCTAAACTCAACAATCTTGCAATAAAGGCAATATATAATTTGCTTTGCTGACCACTTGCTCAGCCTGTTTTTGCCACTTGTGCATAAGAACACCTTGAATGATATTGGTACGGTGGTTTTGGGGGTCAAAGAAATGGCAGATGAACTTAATAAATACCTTGCTTCAGTCTTTACCCTGAAAGACACTAGCTGGATGCCAGAGGTCCATGAGAGTCAGGGAGCAGGAGTGAATTCCATTGCTATTACAAAGGAAAAAGTGCTAGGCAAACTCAAAGGTCTTAAGGTAGATCAGTCACCTGGGCCAGATGGACCACATCTCAAAGTCCTGAGAGAGGTTGCTGAAGAGATAATGGAGACAATGTCATGATCTTTCAAGAATCACTTAATTCTGGCATGGTTCTAGAAGACTGCAAATGTTACTCCACTCTTCAAGAAGGGAGGAAGGTAAAAGAGAGGAAATTATAGGCCAGTTAGCCTAACCTTATTGGTTGGGAAAGTGTTGGAGTCTATTAGTAAGGATGAGGTTTCGAGGTACTTGGAGACTAATGATAAAATAAGTCAAAGTCAGCATGGTTGCTGTAAAGGGGAATCTTGCTTGACAAATCTATTGGAATTATTCAAAGAAGTAACAATATGGTGGACAAAGGAGAGGCAGTGGATGTCATTTACTTGGATTTTTAGAAGGCTTTATAAGGTACCTCACATGAGGCTGCTTAACAAAATGAAAAATCCTATAGTGTTACAGGAAATATGCTAGCATGGATAGAGGAATGGCTGACTGGCAAGAGGCAATGTGTGGGAATAAAGGAGGCCTTTTCTGGTGGTTGCCAGTGACTACTGGTGTTCCTCAGGGGTCAGTATTGGGACCTCTGCTTTTCACATTGTTTGTCAATGATTTAGATGGTAGAATTGATAGCTTTGTGGCAAAGTTTGCAGATGATACAAAGATAGCTGGGGGTTAGGCAGTGTTGAGGAACCAATGCGATTGCAACAAGACAGACAAATTGGAAGAATGGGCAAAAAAATGGCAGATGGAAGACAGAGTTGGGAATTGTATGATAATACATTTTGGTAAAAGATATGAGGAGTGTTTGGCAGTTTTGGGCCTGTACTCATTGGAATTTAGAAGAATGTGTGGGGATTTCATTGAAACCTACCAAATGTTGAATGGACTCAATTAGGTGGATGTGAGAGGATGTTCCCTCTAGTTGGGGAGTAGTTGGGGATAGCCAGAACTAGAGGGCACAGCCTCAAAATTGAGGGGCAACCTTTTAGAACAGGAGGTATTTTTTAGCCAAAGAATGGTGAATCTGTGGAATGCTCTGCCATAGAGGCCAATTCCATGGGTATATTTAAAGTGGAAGTTGGTAGATTCTTGATTGGTTAGGGCATCAAGGGACATGGTGAGAGGGCAGGTGAAAGGGGTTGAATGGGATCTGGTATCAGCCATGATGCAATGGCAGAGCAGATTCGACAGGCTGAATAGCCTAATTCTGCTCCTATGTCTGATGATCTTATGATCCCTTGGTGCCTTATTCATCTGCAGTCACTCTCAACTTTAAATAGGTTTCTTTTACCAAAGTGCATGACCTCATGTTTTCACATTAAATGTTAATTTCCAAAGCTTCTCCTGTTCAGTCAATCTATTAATATCCAGTTCAGAGGTCCAAATATCTTCATTGAAACATACACTCTTCAACTATTTTTGTGTCATTCACAAACTTCAATGTGACCCTCTGTCCCTCATCTACAGATGATTAACAAAAATGGTTTCAAAATGAGGATAAAGAACTGATCCCGAAGTAATTGTATCCTTCTAATTCATTTTCCTCGCAATTTTCTCTCTTCTACTGACAACCAATCTTTAATCCATGCCAGGGCTCTTTCCCCAAAACCATGAGCTCATAAAATTCCATTTACATGATTTGTTGTTATATGTTCTAACAGTGATTCTGCTTTTGCATATTTATTAAACTTTCCTTAATTAATTACAAATATAAATGAAAATCTGAATAATAAACTATCCTCAATGTTAATTTCAACATTTTTGTTTAAGCAATAATTTTGTGATGCATAATGTAACAGATACTCCTAAAATAAAAGAGTAACTGATAAATATAAAATATTAGCATATGTTTTGGTGTGCACATAAAACTGTAGAATGCAGAAACAGGTTCTTCCAGTTTTTAAATTTTTTTTTAGTGAATGTGATAGTTTGGATATAAAATGTTTCTTCACATATCAAGCAATATTAGGCTGTGCTAACTATTTATTCTACTGTACACTTCTTTCAGATCTGCAGAGGAGGGAAATATATACAGTTAGTTATTCTACACACATTTCTAGTTGTAAATTAAGAAATTTATTGTGATAGTGCTGCTGAATTTTTTAAATACTTGAATATAGAAATACCTGTGTTCATTAAAGTGATTGATTAGGCAAGGCAGTCTTGCATTACACTTTGGTTTCCTGAAGGATATTTTGAGCCTAATTGAAAATATATTTCCAAGTTTATCAACAAACCCATGTTAAAAATGCTATTCTTCTTTAACCTCTCCAAATAGTTATTTTTTCAGGATTACATTGGGTACATGAATATTCATCTTCCTTTTCTGACCTAAACTGAGATCCTGGTCCCATGTTCTCATTATCACCAGAACCAACTGTACCTCCATACCACACCATGCTCAGCTCATTTGCTCACTCTAGCTAACTGACCTTGACTTTATTTCACAATAAAATGCCTACTGTCATATTCAAACTCTATATACCAATGTACTTTCCCTAAACCTATAGTTCCTTTCAACCCTACAACTCGAAGAATTCTACATCCTTCCAGTGTTGCATTCTTCATCACACCCTTTATGTACTTTTCCCCTTCAAACAACAACTGACTTCTCATAAGCTCTTGCTGAGGAATTGCCTTGCAAAGCTTCTTGAGCTCTCTGTTCTAAGAATTTTATTAAAGTCTATATCTTTGATAAATCATTTGGTCCAAAATTGGTCTGATTGTATTCCTATAACATAGAAACATAGAAAACCTGCAGCACAATACAGGCCCTTCAGCCCACAAGGCTGTACCGAACATGTCCCTACCCTAGAAATTACTAGGCTTACCTATAGCCCTCTATTTTTCTAAGGTCCAAGTACCTATCCAAAAGTCTCTTAAAAGAACCTATCATATCCGCCTCCACCACCTTTGCCGGCACTCACCACTCTCTGAGTAAGAAAATTACCCCTGACATCTCTGCTGTACCTACTTCCCAGCACCTTAAACCTGTGTCCTCTTGTGGCAACCATTTCAGCCCTGGGAAAAAGCCTCTGATTAGCCACATGATCGACGCCTCTCAACATCTTATACACCTCTATCAGGTCACCTCTCATCCTCCGTTGCTCCAAGGAGAAAAGGCCGAGCTCACTCAACCTATCCTCATAAGACATGCTCCCCAATTGAGGCAACATCCTTGTAAATCTCCTCTGCACCCTTTCTATGGCTTCCACATCCTTCCTGTAGTGAGGCGACCAAAACTGAGCACAGAACTCCAAGTGGGGTCTGATGAGGGTCCTATATAACTGCAACATTACCTCTCGGCTCCTAAATTCAGTTCCATGACTGATGAAGGCCAATAAACCGTACCCCTTCTTAACCACAAAGTCAACCTGCACAGCTATTTGAGCATCCTATGGACTCGGACCCCAAGATCCCACTGATCCTCCACACTGCCAAGAGTCTTACCATTAATACTATATTCTGCCATCATATTTGACCTACCAAAATGAACCACCTTACACTTATCTGGGTTGAACTCCATCTGCCATTTCTCAGCACAGTTTTGCATCCTATCAGTGTCCTGCTGGAACCTCTGACAGCCCTCCACACTATCCACAACACCCCCAATCTTTGTGTCATCAGCAAATTTACTAACCCAGGTATATATTTTATACCTGGAAGCTCTTTAATAATAGTTTGCAATAATAAATAACATCCCTATAGATTTTAAAGGCAGCATGATTGATTAGCAGCTGGGTTGAACATCTGCCACTTGTCAGCTCAGTTTTACATCCTGCTGTAACCTCTGACAGCCCTCCACACTATCCACAACACCTCCAACCCTAGTGTTATCAGCAAATTTACTCACCCATCCCTCCACTTCCTCATCCAGGTCATTTATAAAAATCACGAAGAGTAAGGATCCTAGAACAGATCCCTGAGGCATTCCACTGGTGACCGACCTCCATGCAGGATATGACCCGTCTACAACCACTCATTGCCTTCCGTGGGCAAGCCAGTTCTGGATCCACAAAGCAATGTTCCTTTGGATCCCATGCCTCCTTATTTTCTCAAAAAGCCTTGCATGGAGTACCTTATCAAATGCCTTGCAGAAATCCATATACACTACATCTACTACTCTTCCTTCATCAATATGTTTAGTCACATCCTCAAAAAATTCAATCAGACTCATAAGGCATGACCTGCCCCGACAAAGCCATGCAGACTATTCCTAATCATATCATACCTCTCCAAATGTTCATAAATCCTGCATCTCAGTATCTTCTCCATCAACTTACCAACCACTGAGATAAGACTCACTTGTCTATAATTACCTGGTCTATCTCTACTCCCTTTCTTGAATAAGTGAACAACATTCGCAACCCTCCAATCCTCTGGAACCTCTCCCGTCCCCATTGATGATGCAAAGATCATCACCAGAGGCTCAGCAATCTCCTCCCTCGCCTCCCACAGCTTATGAAAATTCCATGAGGGTAATTTTCCATTGCCCAAATGGTTGTAATGTGGAGATCGCTGGAATGCAAAGCTATCTTCTGACTTCCCACATTTCATTATAGTTCAAATCAACATTGTAACTGAGGGAAAGAATTACACATCACGGAATACTTACCTAGTTCTTTCCAGAAGTGCGCAGAATGTAACAGGCCACTCTACTATTTACTGCTTTTTGGTGCTGCAGTAAAGCACACTTGTTGATTTACCGGTCCCAATGCTTGCCTCATTTCCAAAGTTATATTCATAACTCAGTGCCCTAGAGAGGGGACATTCGATGCCTACCCGTATACACAAGACCTTTCATGATCGGTATTGGTGGGTGGGTAGAAGACAATAAGACCATTAGGTATAGAAGCAGAATTAGCCCATTTTGCCTGTTGTGTCTGCTCTGCCATTTCATCATGGCTGATCCAATCTCTCAGACCCAATCTCCTGCCTTCTCTCCATATCCCATCATGTCCTGATTAATCAAGAATCTGTCAACCTCTACCTTATATATACATCAAGGCTTGGCCTCCACTGTTGCCTGTGGCAAAGAATTCCACAGATTCACCACTCTCTAGCTAACGAAATTCCCCCTCAGCTCTGTTCTAAAAGAAAGCCTCTCTGTTCTGAGGCTGTGGTCGTAAGACTCTCCCACCAAAGGAAACATCATCTCCACATCCTTTCTATCAAGGTCTTTCACCATTCAATAGGTTTCGATGAGGTCACCCTTAATTTTTCTGAATACTAGTGAATACAGGCCCAGAGCCATCAAATGCTCTTCAGGTGATGAGCTGCTTAATCCTGGTATCTTTTTCATGAACCTCCTTTGAACCCTCTCCAGTTTCAGCAAATCCTTTCTGAAGGGGCCTAAACTTGCTCACAATACTCCAAGTGAGGCCTCATCAGTGCTTTGTACAGTTTCAACATTACATCCTTGGTATTATATTCTAGTCAAGAAGACTAATATTGTCTTTGTTTGATGCTTTTAGTAAAGTTATTTTTAACTATGTCCTCTTCCAAAGTCGAAAACTAACAACAGAGCACAGAGGTCAATTAAAGGTCTTTAACTGCAGTAATGTCAATATATATATTATTCAAGAATTACTTCTAATATGATCAAAGCAAGTAAACATAAAGACTGATAAGAAAAAATTGAATATTTAAACATATGTTTAATAACATTCCAATAACTTAATGTTATGCCACAGTGTACACATTGATTGCCAAGAAATTAATGAACTAGCATAAACATCATACCTAACCTTAAACCATCACTGACCTATTAATCAATTTATCACAATAACATAAGAAACAGCAGGCATAAACTATTCTGCACTTTGTACCTGCTTCATCATCATACCATTCAGATTCAGTTTAGATTAGTTTCAGATCAGTGTATTGTCACATACACCAGGGTGCAATCAAATTCCTTGCTCGTGTGAACCTCATGGATGAACCACTTACCTCTGCACCATTTTTCTGCAATAACCATATGTTGCTTGATTCCCTTAATAGTTAAACATTTGTCTGTGTCTCCAGATATCTACTTATAATTCCAAATATTTACATCTCATCACTGAAGAGTCAACACCCCACCACACACACACACACACACACACAAATTTCCCTTACATATGGTTCCCCACAACCAGAGAAGCATCAAGTTTATATCTACCCTGTCAAGTCCTGTAAGAACTATGTATGCTGCAATAAAATTACTACACATTTTTCAAAATTTAAGAAAGCTGTGTATAATCTATTGTACAACAAATTCATCATCCCTGGAATCAATTTGGTGAATTGCCCTCAATCACAGGTAATATATCTTCCTTAAGGAGAGAGACCAGGCCTGTGAACAATATTCCAAGTGGGATCTCACCATGGTCCTATACAAATGGATTAAAATATTTCAAGTCTTGTACTCAAATCCTCTTGAAATGTAGGCCAATCTAATATTTCCTTTCCCAAACATAAAAGATTCTACAGATGCTGGAAATCCAGAGCAACAGACAAAATGCTGGAGGCAATCAGCAGGTCAGGCAACATCTACGTGAAGGAACAAACAACCGATATTGTAGGCTGAAATACTAATAAAGTCCCGGCAAAGGGTCTCGGCCTGAAATATCAACTGGTTATTTATTTCCATAGATGCAGTCTGACCTGCTAAGTTCCTCCAGCATTCTGTGTTTGTTGATTTGCTTCCTTAATTCCTTTCTGTACATGTCCATTAACTTTCAGAGATTCATATTCAAGGACATTCAGGTGCACTGGAACATCAAAGTAGATGATCTCACATGTTTCTATACTATATTCTATCGGTTTTGCCTTTGCCTATTAACTTAACCTGAAGATAATTTCCTAAAGCTTCCTCGCAACCTCCTCATATCATCACTGTCACAAAGCTGTGATGCAACGGTGAAGAGGCACCAAAACCTACAACATCCACTGGTCACAGCCTGAAAATCCAAAAGTGACCATATAATTCTTGCTTTCTACTTCGTGACCGTGAACCAAACTTTTATGTCAGTATACTATTTTGAAACCATGCGTTCTGGTTTTTGGTCAATCATCTTATCAAAAGCTTTCTGAAAGTTGAAATACATTATATCTTCTGATCCACCCTGCTATTTTATTACATGAAAACTCAAAAAAAATCTACAAGATTTGTTTAACACAATATCTCTTTCATAAGTACAGAATGATGCTGACAATCCAAATATCGGTTGACCACCGATTTTCCAGAAGCTGATGGTTCAGCATCCCTTTTAATTCAGATGACATTACGAAGCCAAGTATCGCCCAATTTGCATGAAACGCCTGTTAGATGAAGTGAACTCTGGAAATTCTGTACAGACACTTACTAAAGAATGTAACATGAGGGATATTCTTTGGTTGAACCTTCAACACTAAACAATGGCTTGCAAAAGTTGTTTTGTGACCAGCCTTCACTTTGATAATGTGCCTGAAGAAAAGCTTGACAATAATTTTTCAGGATTTCGTTAACCAAAAGAGACAGTAGTTGTTCACAATTTGCTTGTGTATGCAACAAGTGTTACAGGACCTGCTTTCAAAGATATAGCAAGTAGTCCTAATGAAGAAAATCTACATGAGTGGATGATTTTCAATGACAAAACACCTGTTGTGCATCGCCTTACAGACTCAGAAATTATAGACAGTGTTCTGAATGCTGATAAAAACACTGCAAGTGATGAAGATGGCAGCAATGATGATGAAACAGATAAACTGAAAGATTTACTATTGACAAGTTAATTGAATTGTTGGGTGATTTAATCAAAGGGTTGGAGAAACATCGCTTCATGATAGAACCAGGACTAATAAACTTTTATTTGATGTAAGAAAAATTATACAGGGAGAGATCAAAACACATGAAACAACTGATCAAAGTGTTTAAAAATATAACCAAGAAGCACCATACTTTGTAAACTCAGTAATTAATAAATTCACTGTAATTTCTGTTTTAATTAATAATCCATTTAAGCTTCTACAGTCCATTTTTTGCCATTACTATTGTGTGACCCCTCTACCTGGCAAAAATGTTAATCTGGCAAGGCTCAGAGACAAGGGTGCCAGAAAATCAGTGCTCAGCCTGTACTACTTCAAAGTGATTTTTGTCTCTTCATTAATAATAGAATCTAACTTAAGCCTGATGTCAGGCTTAGTGGTTTGTAATTTCATATTTTCTTTCCTCACATTGTTTTTAAATGGTAAATCATAGAAAACCTACAGCACAATGCAGGCCTTTCGGCCCACAATGCTGCGCCGAACATGTCCTTATTTTAGAAATTACCTATGGTTACCCATAACCCGTTATTTTTCTAAGGTGGAGTTTTTTGCTGCCTTCCAAAATGGTCCTTGGGTTTATAAGCTTTCAGGCACATTAGCTTCTCTTACTTTTTTTAAAATAATGCGACATTGTAGACTTTTTTTGCTCTACACCTGCAGTTGTCCATTTTAATTTGTTCTTAACAGTGTTGGTTTATCATGACAGAATCAGAATTAGGATCAGGTTTATTATCACTGATTTAAATAACGTGAAATTGGTTGCTTTGTGGCAGCAATGCAGTGCGGTCATAAAAATCATCAATCATAAAAATAAACAGTGCAAAATCAAACGAAATAATGAGGTAGGATTGATGAGTTCATGGAGAGTTCAGAAATCTGATGGTTGTGAGATACAAACTATTACTGAATCACTGAGTGTGGGTCATCAGGCTCCAGTACTTATTCCCAGATGGGAATAATGAAAAGAATCTAGGTCCCAGATGGTGAGGGTCCTTAGTGATGAGGCCACCTTTTTGAGGAACTATCTCTTGAAGATGTCCTTGTTGGTGGGGAGGGTTGTGCTCATGATGGAGTCTACATTAGTCTACAGCCTTTCAAAGTCAGGGAAGTCATAAAAATGGTACTATGTAAACGATTTATGTCTGATACTCTCATTAACATTTTCACTAATCTAAAATGTTTATATCTAAGAAAGCAGTCATCAGAAAAATCCTTGTATTAATTATCATGAACATTAAAAATAATACATATAAATAAAACATACATTTTTTAGATTTTCAACCTATGAATCTACTGTTCACAAAAGAATAAAAAAGTCCTCAATAGAACTAAGAAAGCTGAAAAGGGAGTAATCAAAAGAATATGAACACTATTATAAAGTACAGCTAAATTTATTACCGATTTTTTTCTCAGTGATCAAACCAATTCTTGTGGACTCCTTTATCTATCCTTTCTATGACAAAGTAACAGCAACTGGTGCATTTCAAATCTGAGCTTCATTTTAATATTTTTTCTTGCGCAACCATGTATTATAATCTTATTTACTTACATCTAATTCCTAATAATTTCTAAGATTTTAAGTAGAATTTAATGCTAAGTATTATTACTAATATTCAATGGAAAATAGATGTTGCATCTGGAAGTGAATTCATGTACATTGCTTTGAACATAGAGCATAGAAATGTAAAGCACATTACAGGCCATTTGGCCCACAATGTTGTGCCGATCATGTAACCTACTCTAGAGACTGCCTAGAATTTCCCTAGTGCATAACCCCCTTGATGCACCATCAATAACTCTTGGAGACGGGAGGCGAACAATAGGCTTTTATTAGCTGCAAGAGACCACGATTAGCAGCAAGAGACCACCACACAACATCCTGGAGACTGAAAGGGGGAGCAGTGCCTCCAACTGCCTTTATACAGGGGTCTGTGAGAGGAGCCACAGGAGCAGTCAGCAGAGAGGTGTGTTCAGACAGGTATATGTAGTTCACCACACCCCTATTTCTCTAAGCTCCATGTACCTATCTAAGAGGCTCTTAAAAGACCCTATTATATCCATTTCCACCACCACCGGTGGAAGTGCACTCCATGCACCTACCACTCTCTGTGTGAAAAATGTACCCCTAACATCCCCTCAGTAGTTGTTTCCAAGCACCTTAAAACCCATTTTAGTCATTTCAGCCCTGGGAAAAAGCCTCTGGCTATCCACACAATCAATGCCCCTCATCATCTTTGTTCTCTGCTGAGTTAAATTTCCCTTTTGTTTCATCCAGTCACTTTATACCTTTACCTTTGCAACATTGTCACTCTTCTCTGTGGCATTGTCCATGCTTGAGAAGTAAAAATATCCCATGACCTTCTGATGATTTGGTTCGATTCCTAGAGTGTAACTCAGTCGAACACACCAGGAATTCTCACGTTTCAATACAGTTCATTACTGAAAAATCCAAACCTTGGCCAACACTGCAGTCAGGGAATTAACCATAATACCCAGAGTAAAAATCATCTACAGTACATCCATGCTCCTTATCTATCTGTTTTAAAGTGTGAATGTGCAGATATTAGAGGTGGCAAGTTCAGTACTTGTACTATTTAGAACTGCTAGTCACTGCCATTTATAGTGGGGTTTTTTCTCAGAATAAATGAATGACACAAGAAAATCTCTTCATGTGAGCTAAGAGTTTAAGATTAGTAGTACCAGTACTCGAAAACAACTGCAAAATAGATCGGTTCAGTTCCATCCCACCTACATCTGTGACCCATCACATGCTCTAGATTTCCTCAACAACTTTCAATCCCTTGGCACTAACAACTTCATTTTCACATAGATGTCCAGTCCCGATAAACTTCTATCCTCTATCTAAAAGGACTTAAAGCTCTCCGCTTATTTCTTGAAAAAAGACCCAACCCGTTCCCCTTCACCACCACCACCCTTAACAATTTTTCCTTTGGCATTGAGCATCCAGACATTAAGAAAGAGGATGTGCTGGAGCTTTTGAAAAGCATTAAGTTAAATAAGTCACTGGGACTGGACGAGATGTAACCCAGGCTACTGTGGGAAGTAAAGGAGGAGATTGCTGAGCCTCTGGTGATGATCTTTACATCATCAATAGGGACGGGAGAAATACTGGAGGATTGGAGAGTTGCAAATATTCTTACATTGATCAAGAAAGGGAGTAGAAATAACCTTGGAAATTACAGACCAATTAGTCTTATTTCAGTGGTGGGCAACTTGTTGGAGAAGATCCTGAGAAGCAGGATTTATGAGCATTTTGAGAGACATAACCTGATTAGAGATAGGCCGCATGGCTTTTTCAAGGGCAGGTCATGCCTTATGAGCCGGATTGAATTATTTGAGGATGTAACAAAACACATTGATGAAGGTAAGGCAGTGGATGTAGTGTATATGGATTTCAGTAAGGCATTTGATAAGGCTTTCCATGCAAGGCTCATTCAGAAAGTAAGGAGGCATGGGATCCAAGGAGACCTTGCTCTATAGATCCAGAACTGGCTTGCTCACAGAAGGCAAAGGGTAGTTGTAGATGGTTCTTATTCTGCATGGAGGGCAGTGACCAGTGGTGTGCCTCAGGGATCTGTTCTGGGACCCCTCCTTTATGTGATTTTTATAAATGACCTGGATGAAGAAGTAGAAGGGTGGGTTAGTAAGTTTGCTGATGACATAAAGGTTGGGGGTTTTGTGGTGTTACGCCTGTGCCCCAACTCTGAGGGGCCGAAGGGTACAAAGTAGCCCCCTCCTTTTTGAGAATCGCAAGATCGCTATTAATTTAGGTCAGGAGACCCAGAAAATGAGAGAGATAGAGAGATAGAGAGATAGATAGATAGATAGATAGATAGATAGATAGATACTTTATTCATCCCCAAGGGGAAATTCAACATTTTTCCAGTGTCCCATACACTTATTGTAGCAAAACTAATTACATACAGTATTTTACTCAGTATAACTATGATATGCATCTAAAATCACCCTCCCAAAAAGCATTAATAAATAGCTTTTTAAAAGTTCTTAAATAGTTTACTAAAATGCATTGAGTGGTAACTTAAAGCTCAGTCAGAGACATTTCGAATGTGTCCTGGCCTCCGCGATACAAAGCCACAGATAACGGCCATTGTCTCTTGGAGACGGAATTGTGTATTGAGTACTGTATTTCATGGAAGCCCTCAGGGAACGATTGGAGGGGGTTGGTTGAGGAATTGCATCATCTCAACCTGATTGACATCTGAGACCCCGTGAGCCAGGATAAAAGAGGGTCTGGGGAACAACCCATTTAGACGCACCAGGAGAAATGCTAGAAATCCCGTGACAGCGTTTAATAGCGACAGCCAGTGGAGGGCCCACGTGTGTCCTTTCCCGTTGCCTGGGATTGGGGCCTTACCACAGAAAGCGGCTTAGCTAAAGAAGAGATCACCACTGACGACATTTCGAAGGATCGACATCATAAAACGGAAAACGGGCAAGTTCTAAACATCCGTCTCTCTCTCCAACCAAAAGCTGCAGCCTGAATGAACTTGAGTGACTTTTACATTTCCATCGGACAATACATTATCCCCTAGACAACGATAGAGCTATTTCTTATTAATTATTATTATACCCACGCTTTTAGATTTAGTGTTGATGACATATATTATCTGTATGTTTGCATTGATATTATTTTTGTGTATTTTTATCAATAAATACTGTTAAAAATAGTACCATCAGACTTCAACAGACCTCTCTATCTTTGCTGGTAAGGTTCGTAACAGTGGATAGTGTAGAGGGCTGTCACATGTTACAGTGAGACATCGATAGGATATAGAACTGGGCTGAGAAATGCAGATGGAGTTCTGCCAAGATAAGTGTGAGGTGGTTCATTTCGGTAGGTGAAATTTTAAGACAGAATGAAGTATTAATGGTAAGACTCTTGGCAGTGTGGAGGATCAGAGAGATCTTGGGGTCCAATTCCAAAGGACACTCAAAGCTGCTCGCAGGTTGACAGTGTTGTTAAGAAGGCATATGGTGTTGGAATTTATCAACCATGGGATTGAGTTCAAATGCTACTCCTGCCCATCCACCCTCTCCCTCACCTCTATTCAGAGCCTGAAACAGTGTTTCCAGGTGAGGCAACACTTCATCTATGTATTTGTTGGTGTGGTTATTTATTATATCCAGTACTCCCCAATTCGGCCTCCTCGACATTGGTGATATCCAATGTACATTGGGGGACCACTTTATCAAGCACTTTCGTTAGTGGTCAACTATTTTAATTCCTACCCCCATTCCCATTCTGAGATGTTGATCCGTGGCCTCATCTCCTACCATGTTGAGGCCACTCTCAGTGTGGAGCAGCAACATTTCATATTCCATCTAGATAGTCTCCAACCTGATGGGATGAACATAGATTCCTTCTGCTGGTATTTTTTTTCCTCTTTCTGTTTCTTTTCTCCTTCCCTCTACTTCGACTTCCCACTCTGTCAACTTAACTCTTCTCCTCACCTGCTTATCACCACCTACTGGTGTCCCTCCTTTCCTTTCTCCCACAGTCCACTCTCCTCACATATCAGATTCCTTCCTCTCCAGCCCTTTACCTTTCCCAACCCCACTGGCTTCACCCATCACTTTCTAGCTTATCCTCCTTCCCCTCCCCCAATCTTCTTATTCCAGCATCTTCCCCCTTCCCTTCCTGTCCTGATAAGGGGTCTCAGCCTGAAACGTCAACAGTTTATCCATTTTCAGCCTGACTTGCTGAGTTCCTCCAAAATTTTATGCATGGTGCAGAATAGATTTGTCTTCTCATTTTTCAAGCAGTCTCTCAGGCTTGAGCATGACGTGTTTCCATTCTGGTTCAATAAGTTCTAAGGTTACGAATGAAGCCAATGTGGGAACTGGAAACTCCTCTACAACTGGGATAACAAGTGGCTGATGATTGTAGAGTCTGTGAGATGATACACTTCCATCACTTATGCAGGATTTCTGTGTGCTCCCATTGCATGACTGCATGGTTCTTAAAGCCATCCCAAATGGAATTTCTCCAACCTGAGCAGCCAAAGGCCAGAGACGCCCAGAAGTCAGTTGGGGTGTTGTGCTCATTCAATAAAGGTTTGAGCATGTCCTTGATTTTTTTTTCACACTGCCTGCCTCATAATCTCCTCTGACAAGAGCTCAAATATACTTTTTGTTATGGTAGTCTGATCCCATGCATGAGAACAATGTGGTCCACCTGACAGAGCTGATCTGACTCAAGCAGGGAGTTGGTACTGGGGAAATGGACTTGCGAGAGAATGCTGAGACTGGTTTTCTTATTCTATCAGAGGTCTGCATGACTTTACCTTGTCCACTAACTCAACTGAAGTGGTTGAATTGAAATATTAGAACAATATCTTCTAACATGTTAAACTGTTTGCCTGTAACTATTCTTGCTTGGTAAGTCAGTTTTATATACTATGCAGCAGATTAAGTTCAAAATATAGCTAAAATTTACCATCAGCTATGAAGAAATGTGGTTTGCCATTGGTCTTGAAGAAAGTTCTTCACAAATATACAGGTATCTCTGCTCTGCAGACTTTCCCTTTCTTTCAATTTTCCGCAGATGGGCATGATTTCAATAGGATCCCTGACAACCAGCAGCTCTAACATCATGTTGTTCACAGACTGAAAACTAAGAAGCAAAAAGCACTAGTTTTAAGTGTTTTTTTTTAAATTGTTTAAATAATTAGATGAAGAATGCAGCATAAACAAATGATTATGGCAGAAGCTTAATCTTCATTTTAATTTAAAAATCTTTTTAATTCTGAAATATTTAATTAAAATGATAATAGGCATGCATATGCTTAGAGCGAGATTGTTTCTGGAGCAGTGACTGTGGCTTGGGACACCATTAAATTCTAACCTACACCTGTCATAACAAAGTACAAGATCTTCAGGGCATTTTGCATGAGATGGGATTATAAGTAGTTTATATGCACACCAGATCCAATGATTAATAAAACCTGTTTTCAAGCCAAGACTAGTGACTCAATGAACAGCAATACTGTGTGATGTGGCATCAAGCTCCACTTCTTTGCTCACAGCCTGATGATGTGCAACAGTACAACAACCGACACAATGTTTTCCTAAATGTAGATGGGAGAAAACAAAACATTGAAGCTCAGGTTTCTGTTTGCTCTTCACTATCCTGCTGAAGCAAACAAATATATATTTCCACTATCTGTCATGTCTTTAGGCTGCTTGTGCCTGGGGGGGGGGGGGGGGGTCCCATGCCTAGACTAATGGAAAGCAACAAACATTGAGCACCAGATTTGTTGCAGCACAAAACAAGCTGCCGGATGAACTCAGCAGATCAAGCAGCATCTGTGGAGGCAAACAGAGGGTCGATGTTTCAGGTTGCATCAGGATGGTTACAACACTGTTAGTGAATATGTATGATTAACCACTTCTCCTCCAACACCGCTCCTGGACTCCAACTCTCGGGTTTATATTAGAAGACTGCCAAATGCAGCAGAGACCGGCAGTTTGGGAATCAGAGGGTATCTGACTGACATTAAGAGACAAATATTCTGTGTTTTGGGACAAGGCATTAAATGGAGGCCCTGACTACCCCTTCAGCAGACTTACATGATCAGATAACACTCACACAAAGGAAAGCAGAGGCCTCCCCTATTTCCATGGTTAATATTAATCGAACAACTAACACCAAAATAAAGCGATTTGAACACTTACATTGCTGTTCCTGGAACTTTATTATGAACAATACAGCAGTGTTGGTGCTTGCATCAGAACAAATATTAAACTTCAAAAGCATAGCAAAATAACTTATTTTTCCTTATATTTACATGCAGTGAAGTTACAATGAGATCACAAAGACGATTAAAACTAGTTCTTTTTTCTGTGCTGTAAAGTACTAGAACTGTCCAACAATATCAAGTAGCGCCATTGAAGAATGATCCACTTTTGGACATACAGCAACCACAATTTGCTATCTGTACCAAGGAAATGTTTGAAATCCTTGTGAAATCAAGAGAGGCTCTGCTCTACTCCTGAAAGTGGCATGTAGTCCTTTAAAACTGAATATTGCAATAGCTGACCTTCCTAATATAACACTGCACAGATGGACATCCACAGGGTTGTCCTTACAGAAGTGCCCTCATCTCAAACACTATCCTTTGTTTGCAGACCAGCCACTCATCTTCCTGCTCCTCCCGGTTTAAGCAGCTTATTCTCTTGATGATGGCCAATACTCATTCCTCCAATCATTCTGATCGTCAAGGGAAAATTGGAAGTAAATACCTTGTGCAGAAAGAAACTGCACGGTGTTTATAGTTTACAGAAAAATTCTCAGAAGACTCAACAAGTCATGCTGCATCTCTGGAAAGAAGAGTTAATATTTCATTAGTGCTGGGAAAGTGAGGAAACAAGGTTGTTCAACCTTATTTTTTTAATATCTCGTGTTTCCCACTTTCCCAGTTTTAATGAAGGTCTTTTTAAATTTTCAATTATAGTTCCTCTGTGGCCTTCACATCATTCGGTGTAAACTGAAAGAAATCTATGAAGATCTAAGTACCACATATGGCAGCACAATCCAGCAGAATTGATTCACTAAGCAATCTGAAAGTGGTTGCTGATGCCTTTATACAGTGTTGGTGGGAATGGGTGGGGTTCTTCCTTGTCGTAAATGCCTGTTCAGTCATACATAATTAAGAGAGGGCGTTAGCTGGAGTTTTGAGCTGCAAAACTATAACACTGGCATCAAGTCAGCATTTCACACACTGATGTCACGATATTCCCACTCAGAATTTTCTAATGGGTATCTGATACAAGTACACTAATGCCAAAACCATATAGGTAACTACGTGCCACAAATACACAGACATATATCAAGATCCACCACTGAAGAATGGCAGACCTTTCGACAAGGTGACATACAGCAACCACAATGTGCAATGTGTCTATGGCCTTCTGCACCATAGATATCCTCGTAGAACCAAAAGCTGCTCTGCTGTCGTTCTTCTAAGGAACTTGAAAATTATCACATATAAGTGTTTCACTATTGGCCTTAACCTTTTCCCTCCTGCAATCAATATGATTGATGTGTAATAATGGATATAAATTCTCTTCCATGAGGACATGCACAAAATGCTGGAGGAATTCAGCAGGTTAAGGCAGCATCTCTGGAAATGAACAAATTGTCGATGTTTCAGCCAGGACCCTTCTTCGGGCAGCTGTCTGCCACAAGCACTCAAAACCCTCAGCTGTGTCCTTTCCAAATAAGTATGAAACAGCATTTTTTCATATTCCTTGTATTTAGCCTGTAACTAAAAATGCCCAATTTAAGGTCAATAGATTACTGACAGAATGCTAATCCCTCAGTGGCCTTTAAAGGCCGATAAGTATTGCAGTTAACAGGAAACATACAATCCCTACAAGACCCTGAGCCTTGCAGTTGATGAGTGGATCATTCAGAACTTTAGAGTATACAGCTGCAACAAAAATGCATGACACTCACTTCAATTTATAGTAAGTGTTATACTGAAAGATTTTAAAAACCTCTTCTTCAAAACTATACTCCTTGTCCTCCTGACAATATAGTTCAATTCAGGCAAAGAACAAAAGAACAAAGAAGTATAATTTTGAAGTGATATGCAATTGTGTTCTCTTTTCTCACAATGACAATGCTAAGACCCTACTGAAAATGAAAAAAATGTGATGTTCAAAGCACATTTATTATCAACGTACATATATGTCACAATATACAACCCTCGAGATTCATTTTCTTGCAGGAATATGCAGTAAGTCCAGTAGCCATAAAAGAGTCAATGAAAGACTGCACCGAGGTGGACAACCAGTGTGCAAAAGACAATAAAACTGTAAATACAAAATGAAATTAATAATAATAAATATTAAGAACATGAGATGAAATGTCCTTGAAAGTGAGCCGATGGGTTATGGGAACAGTTCAGTGATAGGGCGAGTGAAGCTGAGTGAAGTTCTGCCTTCCGGTTTAAGTGCCTGATGGCTGAGGGACAATAATTGTATCTGAATCTGCTGGTAAGAGTCCAGAGGCTCCTGTATCTTCTTCATCATGGCAGCAGTGAGAGGAGAGAATGAACTGGGTGTAATGGTCAGACTACTGAATGTTTTATGATAACAAGGAGAGCAATAAAAATAAAACTACAATTTCTAGAAAACAGAAAATGCTGGAAATACTTAACAGGTCATGTAACGACTGTGCAAAAAAAAGTGCGTGTTTTAGATTGAACACAATCTAAGTTGCACAGCAGGGCAAATGGTGGCGGGGGCACGATATACAAGACAACTGGAATCGCCTTGTTAAAGCACATTTGATGAGGTGATGAGGACATAACTATAAAGTGAGACTGCACAAAAAGAATATAAAACAGACAAATGTAGAAATATTTTGCAATTTTGGATTTTAGTGAAAACAAAATTCAAATTCTGAACTCAGGCATTGTCCTTCAGAGCACTTCAGCACTTCCTGTGATCGATATTGTCACTGGAGTCCAGAATTATGCACATTTATATATATTCTAGAAAAACAACTACATTTAAAATATAGGCTATTTCACTGGTGTAGAACTGAAAGAGTGAAACACTGCTGGAGGTACCATGTATTAAATGAGTCATTAAAATAATGCCTTATCTATCCAGTCAGTTGAGTGCAACTGACCCCATGGAACCAGAATGATGAAGAGCTGGGAGTTGGCCCTGTTGTTTTGGCCAGCATTAATTCATTGAATGACATAAATAAAGATCAGGTGCTCTTTAAATTCATCTGTGGGAGATTTTTTTTGCTCAGTTTCCTACAGTATAGCAGTGAGAGTACTTTAAAAGTACTTAACTGGGAGCACTTATTTGTTTCTTGATTTGAAAAGTCTATTTATTTTACCAGTAAGGGTCTCAGTTATAAAATCTTAACTTTAAAAGCACTATTTTTCTAATTTCATCTGATAAAATCAGAAAGCTAAATATTTTGTAAGTCAATAGTTGGTCATTAATCTCTTTTTGAAATGAAAGCAACATGAAGGTAATTCATCCACAGTTTGAGAAAGTATTGATACTTAGGTCAGTCAGAATTCAGAGAGATTAAGTAAATATCATATCCTGGTCACGTGGAAAACTGAATATTTGGGCAGACACACTACTAATCTAAAAGTGTATCAGCTGATCTACTAATGTGCTGATGTGTCCAGCTTCTCAAGTTTAAATTATGAGCTATATCTATTAATTATAGATTTGCAAGTCAAGTGACATCAATGGCAAAAATTGAAATTTGTAACATAAATAAAATTGAGTCTATAGCCTCAAAATTATATTTGTGTGCATTTGTTTTTAGACATTTAGACAGTGCTTCACTTCCCAATGAGCTCAATGCCATCTATGCTTTGCTTTGACTGTTAAAACATGAAGGAACCAACACAAACCCCCACATACCTCAATAATCCTGTGATTTCAGTTTCTGAGATCAACGTGAACTCACAGAAAGCATACGGCCCAGATGGAATACCTGACTGAGTATTAAAGATCTCTGCTAATCAACTGGCCAGAGTGGTCACTGAAATTTTAAACCTGTCTAAGATATTCTGAGCTACCCACCTGCTTCAAGCAGGCTTCAATTACACCTGTACCTAACATGGCTCGATAACTATCATCCAGTAGCACTTACATCCACAGTGATGAAGTGCTTTGAGAGGCTGGTGATTAAAAACATATCAACTCCACGGATCCACTTCACATTTGTCTGCTGCCACAACAGGCTACAGCAGATGCCATTTGATAGAAACATAGAAAATAGGTGCAGGAGTAGGCCATTCGGCCCTTCGAGCCTGCACCGCCACTCAGTATGATCATGGCTGATCATCCAACTCAGAATCCTGTACCTGCTTTCTCTCCATTCCCCCTGATCCCTTTAGCCACAAAGGCCATATCTAACTTCCTCTTAAATATAGCCAATGAACCAGCCTCAACTGTTTCCTGTGGCAGAGAATTCCACAGATTCACCACTCTCTGTGTGGAGAAGTTTTTCCTCATCTCGGTCCTTTATCCTTAAACTCTGACCCCTCATTCTGGACTTCCCCAACATCAGAAACAATCTTCCTGCATCTAGCCTGTCCAATCCCATTAGAATTTTATACATTTCAATAAGATCCCCCCTCATTCTTCTAAATTCCAGTGAGTATAAGCCTAGTCAATCCAGTCTTTCTTCATATGAAAGTCCTACCATCCCAGAGATCAATCTAGTGTCATCTAGAAATCAATCAACCTTCTCTGTACTCCCTCTATGGCAAGAATGTCTTTCCTCAGATTAGGGGACCAAAACTGCACACAATATTCTAGGTGCGGTCTCACCAAGGCCTTGTACAACTGCAGTAGAACCTCCCTGCTCCTGTACTCAAATCCTTTTGCTATGAATGCCAACATACTATTTGGCTTTTTCACTGCAGGCTGTACCTGCATGCCCACCTTCAATGACTGGTGTACAATGACACCCAGGTCTCGTTGCATCTCCCCTTTTCCTAATCGGCCACCATTCAGATAATAATCTGTTGTCCTGTTCTTGCAACCAATGTGGATAACCTCACATTTGTCCACATTAAATTGCATCTTCCATGAATTTGCCCACTCACCTAACCTATCCAAGTCACCTTGCATCCTCTTAGCATCCTCCTCACAGCTAACACCGCCACTCAGCTTCGTGTCATCCGCAAACCTGGAGATGCTGCATTTAATTCCTTCGTCTAAATCATTAATATATATTGTAAGCAACTGGGGTCCCAGCACTGAGCCTTGCAGTACCCCACTAGTCACTGCCTGCTATTCTGAAAAGGTCCCGTTTACTCCCACTCTTTGCTTCCTGTCTGCCAACCAATTCTCTATCCACATCAATACCATACCCCCAATACTGTGTGCTTTAAGTTTGCACACTAATCTCCTGTGTGGGACCTTGTCAAAAGCCTTTTGAAAATCTAAATATACCACATCCACTGGCTCTCCCCTATCCACTCTCCTTGTTACATCTTCAAAAAATTCAAAAATTTCATTGGCTTTTCATTCAACCTTTGAACATCTGGACAGTGAAGATGCAATCATCAAGATGCTCTTTATCAACTACAGCTCAGCATTCAATACTATCATCCCCTCAAAACTAATCAATAAGCTTTTAGACCTTTACTTCAATGCCCCCTTGTGAATTGTACCTTTGACTACCTCACATGCAGACCGCTGTCAGTTCAGGTTGACAACAACATCTCCTCCACAACCTCCATCAGAACAGGTGCTCCACAAGTCTGCGTGCTTAGCCCTTGCTCTACTTGCTTTACACCTATGACTGTATGGCCAAACATAGCTCCAATGTCATATTTAAGTTTGCCACTGTCATCGGCTGAATCAAAAGTGGTAACAAATCAGCATATAGGAGGGAGACTGAAGATCTGGCTGAGTGGTACCACAACAAGGTCTTACTCAGTTTCAGCAAAACCAAGGTGCTGATTATTGACTTCAGGAGGAGGAAACTGGAGGTGCATGATCACTATGAACTAGTCTTCATTTGGGATCAATAGTGTCAAGGGTCAGCAAATTTAAATTCCTTCGTGTTACCATTTCAGAGGACCTCCAGCTGATAAGTGCAATTATGAAGAAAACACAGCATTGCTTCTACTTCCTTAGAAGTTTGTGAAGATTCAGGATGGCATCTAAGACTTGACAAACTTCCATAGATGTGTGGTGTAGAGCATCACAGCCTGGTATGGAAACACCAATGGTATTGAATGGAAAATCCTACAAGACTAGTGGATATGGCCCATTCCTTCATGGGGAAAGCCATCTCCACCAATGAGCACATCTCACGGAACATGGTCATAGGAAAGCAGCATCCATCAAGGACCCCCACCACCCAAATCATGCTCTCTTCTCGCCGCTGCCCTCAGGAAGAAAATACAGGAGCCTCAGGACTCACACAACTAGGTGCAGAAACAATTATTAGCCCTTCAACCATCAGGCTCTTGAACAAGAGGAGGTAACTTCACTCCATTACTGAATGTTCCCAGAACTTATGAATTCACTTTCAAGAACTCTTTATCTCATGTTCTCAATATTTATTGCTTATTTATGAATTATTATTATTTCCCTTTTTTCTTTTGTATTTGCAGTTTGATGTCTTTTGCACACTAGTTGCTTGTCCCGTTAGGTGTGGTCTTTCATTAATTCTATTATGCTTACAGGATTTATTGAGTTTGACTGAATCATGAATCTCAGTGTTGTATATGGTGACATATCTGTACTTTGATAATAAATTTACTTTGAACTTTGTACCTTGAGAGCTAATTATTCTTGGGAATGTTATGTGTAAAATCACAATGATTGCAAAAATGCACCAGACATCGCCGATATTGGCCTACGTAATTTGGTTCCTGATATGTATCTGGTAATGTCATTCTTCATGCAGCAGCCATTTCTACCTATACTGGCTTAACCTGTGGACAATAAGTCCAAATTACAACTGCTGTAGAATGCACTCATTCAGGGAACACAAAAGTTTTTTGAAGGAACTTTGCTGACATCAGGAGACCTGACTAAGCACCTTTAGAATTCACAAAGGGCTGATCAAACAACTCCCAAACTCCACCAAGTATACTTAAATTTTTGAAGAATAGCATTTATCTGGTGAAATATTCATTTCATGTGTGCCTCGAGGTAGCAATTACCACAGCACTCCATTACCACAGACTCTGTTATGTCCCAGCGATGTTGGCCAGCGACAGAGCCCAAAGTGCTCTGTGTCCTTTGCTGAAATCAGATTGGATGAAATGTATGTGTTTATTCAGAAATAGGAGGTGGTAACAGGCCCCTCTGGCCCAATAAGCCTACAATGCTCAATTACACCTGTGTGACCAATTAATCTACAAACCAGAACTTTGAAACTTGGGAGGAAACTGAAACACCTGGAGAAAACATATATGGTCACAGGAAGAATATGCTAACTCCCAACAGACAGCAGTAGAACTGAGCCTGGATCGCTGGGGCAGTAATAGCATTTCGCTAGCTGCTACACCATCACGCTGCCTAAATTATTCCTTCATGAACGCAGTGACTTCTCTGATGTTGCAATGTATACGACACATGGGAGGTACAGCAGTGACCTCCTTCAGCCGCTCGGAAAGATCCCATTGCAAGGAATTTCATTGTGTCCCTGGATTTCCACAAAAAAAAACAAGTAAAAATGTAAAAGTATGACTGAATGTCTTCCTGTGGAATATGAAATACCTCACTGAGAGCTGCCTGTGAAAACTTAAACATGCATTGTTCATCAGAGAAGTCAGAGCAGGCGACCCTTCACGTGGTGGGTCAAGGACTTTAGGGCAATACATGCGAAGCTCATCCCACGTAGTCAACCAGAAGCTAGCAAAAGCCTACCTGGTAACATTAAAGGAAAGACAAATCTCTGATGTCAATGTAAGTGAACAAGTAATCTTTTTTTCTACCATGTGGTAAATAGGACCATCACTAAAGTTACTACTTATTAAAAATAAATAATAAAATCACTAAGTCATCAATCCCAAAAATTTCTTCACTTACTCGTGTAACATTATCACGTGAACTCAGTAAGAACTTCAGACACTGGACCATAAAGCCATAAGAAGTTGGAGCAGAAGTCAGCCATTTGGCCCTTCGAGTCTGCTCTGCCATTCCCTCTCAGCCCCAACCTCCTGGCTTCTGCCCATATCCTTCATCTCTCTAATCAAGAATCTATCATCCTCTGCCTTAAAGTATACCCAATAATTTGGCCCCCACTGATGCCTGTGGCAATGAATTCCATGGATTCACCACTCTCTGGCTAAAGGAATTCCTTTTCATCTGTTCTAAAAAGACACCCCTCTATTCTGAGGCTGTGCCCTGTAGACTTGGACTCTCCTACCATAGGAAACATCTTCTCCACATCCACTCTCTCAAGGCCTTTCAACATTCGATAGGTTTCAACTAGGTCACCCATCATTCTTCTGAATTCCAGTGAGTACAAGTCCAGAGGCATCAAATGCTCTTCATATGACAAACTTTTTAATTCTGGAATCATTTTTGTGAACCTCCTTTGAATTCTTTCCAAGATCAGCACATCCTTCCTTAGATACGGAGTCCAACACCACTCACAATACTCCTAGTGAGGCCTCACCAGTGCCTTATAGTCTCAACATTACATCCTTGCTTTTATATTCTAGTCCTCTTGAAATGAATGGCAACATCCCATTTATGGTGTCAATTATAGGTGAATATATGATTTTGACTACCATAAAAAGAGCACAATCATTGAAGTTACTATTTGTGTATATTGATAATAAAATCCCTGCCAAATAATGAATTACATTCATACAATGTATCTCATATTTCATAAAATACTTTCATATACAATATAGCAATTAGTGTGAAAATTTGTCATTCACTGTATCAGTGACCCTATATTCTGCACTATTCCCAGACAACAGACCAATTAGTACCCACTTTCTGTTTAGATACCAAGCTGTTAATATTCCCTTTAATAATCAATGTTATATACCACCAACAGTTTATTGTTTATTTTTCCCGACTTCAGTATTTGTAATTATCCACTTCATACCCAAACAATGAATCTAAGGGTTTATTAGAAGCAGCAGCCTGCACAATATTCCCAAACAGCCTTGAAAATGTTTTTTATCAAAAACTATTCTGAATTTGATAAATTAACTGCATAGATTCTCAGAAATGATACTGTAGACTGAACATACATCTTGCAACGTACATCAATCTGACAGGCTGCATCACCATCCGGTATCAGGGTGGGGGAGGGCTACTGCAAACGATTGAAGGAAGCTTCAGAGATTGTAAAATTAGTTCCATGTGGGTACTAGCCTCTGGAATATCCAAGACATCTCCAAGGAGCAGTACCTCAAAAGGCGGTGTCCACCACCCAGGACATACACTCTTCCCAATGTTACCATTAGGAAGGAGGTACGTAAGCCTGAAGGCACACACTCAACTATTCAGGAACAGGCTCTTTCCCTTTGCCATGCAATTCCTGAATGGACATTGAACCCATCAACATTTGCTTAGAACTTTCTTATTTCTGCTTTTGCACTACGTATTTACTGAGGGCAAGGACAAGCTCCGCTAAACGGGAGAGTGGTGGTGGATGGGAACCAGTTGGATCTGGTGTCCAGAAAAAAACGGAAAGCTTTGGTGGGGGATGAAGATGTATAGGGATAGGACATCCATAGTGAAAATAAGATGCTCAGTGCCAGGGAACTTGAAATCATGGAAAAGATCAAGAGTGTATGAAGTGTCACTGATGTAGGTGGGAAGGGACTGAACTGGGGGGACAAGCTGACTCGAAGTATGCAGATATGAGTTCTGTGGGGCAGGTGCAAGCAGAAACAATGGACCTACTGGACAGGGAGAGTAGGAAGTAGAAATGGGAGGTGTAGAGTGAGGGAACTACAAGGTTGGTGACAGTGGAAGAGATACCCAGAGCAAATAAGGTCGGTGTGGGAGACAATGGGCTGGTGCTCCTTAGTGGGATCCTGCTCAAGGGATAACCAAGAGCAGGTGTCTGACAGCTGTTGCTGGGCCTCAACAAGGTAGAGAGATCAGTATGCCAGACTACTACAGCACCCCTTATCTGCAGGTTTGATGGTGAGGTTAGGATTAATGCATTGAGAGTGGACAGCAGCGTGTTCGGAAGGAGTGAGGCTGGACGGAGAGAGGGGCGGTGAAGTCGAGACGGTTGATGTCTCATCAGCAGTTGGTGACGAAAAAATCCAGAGCAAACAGAAGACCAGAGTGGGATGTCAAGGAAGAGGAGGAGGGTTGAAGATGGATGAAGGGGTCATCGGTGCAGGGTGGAGAGTTCAAATGTCCTTTTGCTGAATCAGTGAAATGCCTTGCTGGCACATTAATGTGTCAGTGAACTTCACCAGCATTTTCTGTCTTTGCCAAGAGGTGGTTCCTGAAATATGAGGAATGGTCCACATTTTTGAGTGTCTTACCATGAACTATTAGAGAGCAGTGTTGTGCAACAGAAGTAGAGTACCAAGGTCTGTTGAATGTAAAATAATGGTTTTGAATGCTTCAGTTACTGAGGTGAAGATGCTACTAGCCTTTCCTGCTCTGCTCTACCTATTAACAAAATGAAATGGTGAATACTTGCTGAATAAAGGCAATCCTAAATTGGGAAGTCACCTACAGTCATAGATACCACCTGGTTTGTTGAGTTCCTCCAGCATTTTTGGGTGTATTACACCAACAATTTTGGTCTGAATTTTATCACAAATATTTTGTCTGTTCTCTCCACTGTCGTCCCTCTCTGCAATGAATGTGAAATGCCTGCATATTAAATTATAAAGTCTTTTTTCATAGGCTGTGCAACTTAGCCTCCATAACAATTGGTTTTCAGTTCTTCAAAAATAACGTGCCTGTATGTTTTCCATATACCAGATAATGAGAGGTAGCCACCTTTGAACTTTTGTTAGCAATCATCTTATGACCTTATAGAAACATAGAAACATAGAAAATAGGTGCAGGAGTAGGCCATTTGGCCCTTTGAGCCTGCACCTCCATTCAGTACGATCATGGCTAATCATCCAACTCAAAACCCTGTACCTGCTTTTTCTCCATACCCCCGATCCCTTTAGCCACAAGGGCTATATCTAACTTGCTCTTAAATATAGCCAATGAACCGGCCTCAACTGTTTCCTGTGGCAGAGAATTCCACAGATTCACCACTCTCTGTGTGAAGAAGTTTTTCCTCATCTCGGTCCTAAAAGGCTTCCCCTTTATCCTTAAACTGTGACCCCTCGTTCTGGACTTCCCCAACATCGGAAACAATCTTCCTGCATCTAGCCTGTCCAATCCCTTTAGAATTTTATACGTTTCAATAAGATCCCCCCTCAATCTTCTAAATTCCAGTGAGTATAAGCCTAGTCCATCCAGTCTTTCTTCATATGAAAGTCCTGCCATCCCAGGAATCAGTCTGGGAATACCATTTAAATGAGGGAAATCAGTTCTGAGCAAAGCAACATGTGTTCAGATATAGACTAGCAAAGTTATTTCCCCAAAGAGTAATAGACCTGACATGGTATGCCTTTTTAATAGAAAGTCAAATACATTTTTATTCAGCAAAATCATTGCAAAGCACCAGCAATTTATGAAATGGATTATTAAACTGTTACATTTTCCAAGTATGTTATTGTAGAGCTTAATACAGTCATAGAAATTCATCCACACTTCAAAAGGCACTTCAAACCAGCACTGTGTGGGTTTGGATGCAGCTAGTGTGGGAAAGCTATGCCAATTTTCCATAATGATCCCACTGCAGCTACTCTTCACTATACGAGGCCCTAAGCATGGTAGCAATGAATCAACATACAAATGCCTTTACTCCACAAGCTCCAAGGTTATGAACTCAATGGAACAAAGTCATAAGAAATCGGGGAGGTTCGGATAGTTGGATAGTGGCGAGAGACTGTTGGGATAGTGGATAGGTAAGCAGAATCAAAATGAATTGGGGCTGAATAATGGAAATGGAAGAAAGAGATATTCAGGGATCAATGTGGTCCTGAAATATGTAGAAGAGATCTGGGAAAGCAAAACTTTAGATGTTGTTTGACAACACTGTACTTATCACCTCCCTCTGTGCATATATGCAATATGAGACACAAAGAGGACTCAGAACAGATTTTCCATCAATTGGTGTGCTGCACTAAAACATTGCACAACGCAAAATCCCACTTTCACTGTAAGGTATTAATATAACTATCACGGATTGTTGACCAAAGGAAGAGTGAAGTGATAAGGACAATCAACAGCACTAGTTTCTTCTGTCTGATGAGGATATTATGATTCTGCACACATCAGTAGTGCGGTAGTTAGTGTGATGCTATTACAGTTCGGGGCAATCTGGAGGTCGGAGTTCAACAATATCCTCATCACAACCTGTTCTTCCACATATTTTCAAACCAATGGCAAACTTGGAATCTTACATCGTGTTCCCTCAGCCAAGTAGTGTCTGTAAGGAGTTTGTATGTCCTCCCCATGAACTGTGCGGGTTTCCCCCTGGGTACTTCAGCTTTCTCCCACAGTTCAAAGACGTACCAGTTAGAAGGTGAAATGGTTATTTTAAATTGTCCTGTGGATACCCTAATTTTAAGCGGGGGGGGGGGGTTGCTGCATGATGCAACTCGTTGGGCTGGAAAGGCTTGTTCTGCACTGTATTTCTAAATAAATAAATAGATTGAGTGTCTGAGTGAAAAATTGGGAGAGTTTAATAACTACGTGATGGTATACAAGATCATGCACGTTAGTAAAAGAAATCAAAGGTGGACTATTATCTAAATGGCAAGAAACTCCAAATAAGTGAAATTTCAGGGAGGTGTGGGCATTCCAATGCATGAATCACAAAAAGATAGCAGGTAGGTCCAGCAAGTAGTTCCGAAAGCAAATGGTATGCCAGCCTTTAATGCAAAGAGTTTGGAGTTTGTTGCAGTTGTACAGGATGTTGGTGAGATCACACCCGATACATCGTGTACAGTTCCGTTCCCTTTCCTTAAGAAAAGGGATAGGACAGCATTGGAGGCAGTTTGCAGGAGATTGAGCAGGCTAATTACTGGGATGAGAAAGTAAATGATCAGAGAAGCCTGGACATCTGAAGTCTATATTCCTCTGAGTTTAAAGGAATGGGTGATGACTTTATCAAAAACAACTAAGATTATAAGGGGGCTTCACGGGGTAGATGCTCAGCCATTGTCACTAATAGGAATCTCAAAGGAAAGTAACTTCAAAATAAGGGCCCTGAAATTGAAAACTGAGCTGCATAGAAATTTCTTCTCTTAGACGGTAGTAAATATCTGGAATTCTCTGCCACTGAGGGTGGTGGAGGCCAAATTATCAAGTCAAGTCGCTTTTTATTGTTGTTTCGACCATAATTGCTGGTACAGTACACAGTAAAATACGAGACAACTTTTTTCAGGACCATGGTGCTGAATATATAAATATATAATGGATAACTAGCACAAAAGAGGAACTGAGGGCAACATTAATCAGCCATGATCAGGCTGGGGTGGGGTGTAACTGTTATCTAGATCCCTCTCCTATTTGCTTGTGTTTTTCATTTACATTTTTCACAAATGAATGCAGCTCTCTGCTATGTTGCTGAATGGCACATTTTAATTTTGTGTGAATCAGAAAATGTTAGCACTCAAAAGGTCAAGAAACATCACAAGAAGAGTCATAGCATCAATGTTTCAAATCAAACACCTTTCATAAGGCCTGGAGAAGTGAGGGAAAAAAGCATGTTTTGAATTGCAGAGAGGGGCAGGGATGGAGAAAACAGATAAATTATCTGTGATATGACAGAAACCAGAAAAGGAAGGAATGAGCATTTTTACAAGTGACAGGTTAGAAAAAGGTACAGTTTACTGAGAGTCAGTATGTTTTTAAAAGATATCAGTACATAGTCTGTCTCCAGAGATGGAGATAGAGAGAATGAGAAAAGGGAGAGAGGTGTCATAGATGGATCAACTAAATTTGAGGGCAGGTTGGAAGTTGGAGGCAGAGTTGATGAAAATGATGAGCTCAGAAAGGGAGACAGTAAGTAACTGGGACCCATCTGAGTGTCCACAGCAAAACCTTTGTTTTGGGGAGTTAGGTCTATTGCCAAAATTATTGAGGTAACAATTACTTTAATAAATTGACCATTAGAAACAAAATTGGAAATAAAGTAAATTGAAATAGAAGTAGGTGTTCTGGAAAACTGTTAAATTCTGGATGTGTCCCAAAGGCTACAAAATGTCCAGAGTCATTAAGAGGCACTGTTGCTTGAGCTTCTGTTGGGCATTATTTTAGCAATGCAAGGCTGAAGACAGAGTAGGAGTAGAACAGAAAATTACAGTGACAAGTGTCTTGTAGCTCAGGGTTGCCTCTGTAGGTGAACAGAAGTGTTCTACAAGCGAACATCAAATCTGTGTTCGGTTTCGCCTGAGTAAAGAATGTCATACTATGAGTTCCAAATGCAATGTACTGCACTGGAAGAAGCACAAGTGAATTGCTGCTTCACTTGAAAGGACTCGTTGGGTTCACGGATGATGAGAATGGAATAAGTAAAAGGGCAGAAGCTGCATCTCCTGCAGTTGTATGGGAAAGTGCAGTGAGAAGAGGAGTGGATTACGGAGATGGTAGCTCAGACCAAGGAGATGCAGTGAAAACCCTTTATAATACTTGGGGGGGGGGGGGGGGTAAATGGAGTATCTGGTAACAGAATTATTTTGAAGTTGACAGAAATGTTGGAAGATGTTCCATTGAATTCTGATGACAGGTCCTTGACTTGAAACCTTGGCTCTGCTTTTCTCCCAGGGATAATGCTTGACCTGCTGAACTCTTCCTGCATTTACTGCCATTGAAGTGCCATGATGACCTTGATTGCAAAAGGTTTGAAGTTCATTGAAAAGGAAGAACTGCTGCAATTGTACAGGGTTTTGATGAAACCACATTTGGAGTTTGTTGTAGGGATTTATCTCCATACTTAAAGGATTTACTTGTAAAGAAAGCTGCACTGCAGAAATATATTCAAGTGATTTCAGGATGATGATACAATTGCATGCCATGGAGTTGTAAAATTCCTTTGATTCTAAAACAGCCACAATTCACTGGAATTTAGAAGATATTGAACAGGATTGACAAGGTGGATGCCAAAAGAAGGTTTCTTCAGTCCAGAGAAACTCAAAATTAGAAGTATATTCACAGAATAAAGTGTCAGTTATTAAGGACAGAAGTGTGAAGAAGAAACATTATTTAGCATACTATAAACCTCTGGAAGTCTGGGTATCGGTACTCCAGCGCATTCAAAGAAGAGACTGACAGAGTTATGGAGAATAAGGTCATCAAAAGATATAGTGTTATTGGAGGATGGAGGGAATAGGGATAGTGGTTGATGTTTTGAAGTAGCCAATATTTTACTAAATGCTGAGGACCAAAACCTGCTTTTAGTTCCTTCAAATCACTATAGGAGGTACTCCGGGTATATCTCCCAACCTGCTGTAACATCACTTAATATTTTGAAAGAACAATTAATAAACTCTGCAGAAGGCACTCAAATGACCTGCATTAAAGCTGTGGCATCTTAATTGCAATAACATAGAATGGATTTCAGTTAAAAACCTCTGTCCTGTCAGCCAGCTGACGCCTGCTGCTAAGCTCCAGCTGCTGAAGAGCAAACAGCTGACAGAGTATCAGCTGAGATGAACCAGAGTCCAAGCTGAAACGAAGCAGAAAATAACAAGTCATAAAAGAAGCAAAAATGTACCAGCCTATAACCAGAAAATTAGTTGAACTAATTGATGCATACACTGCTAATGAATACTACTACATTGTTGTAGTTTCCTAGCAAGTGCCAAATCAATAAATACAGTACGTGATCTGTAACAATCGTGTACAATTGTGTAAAATATGCAAAATTAAGAATTCACTCTGAAAGAATAAAATCACTCTTGCAAATGCAAACATAAACATGACAATATTTAATGTAAACACAATCTGAAACAACCGCAAGTTCACGTTTCTCTTAAGGTAAAATTATGCAGGAAGATTTCACTGAATGCACACAAATAGCAGAAATACTGTTACACACAGGGACACTCTGCTCAGATGAGAGTGAGACAGCTTTGATAGTATCTGTAAGCAAAACACAATAATAATGAAGTTTCATCCGTATTCTGGAACCAAAAAAGATGGAGAAAAAAAACACACACACACACACACACACACACACACACACATGCACGCAAGCACCAATTTTAAGATTAAAAACTTTCTTCTTTTCACAGTCTAATCCTTGAGGGGTGGGTGGGAATAAGTGACAGCATCTTAACTATGCCTGGATCAGAAAGAACTTAACTGAAAAAATAACAGTAATTTCCTAACAACCGTACATTGTTTTGTTTACATGAAGAATAATAGCAGTGACACAGCAGAAGTAGATCTCTTAGATCATCATTTATCGTGAAAAACCCTGTATTTATAATGACATTTAGAAGACCACATTTCACTTTCTTGAGATAATTAATTTGTTACATCTGAGGTACATAAATAGAGTCAACAATTCTCAGAACAGTGACTGCAAGATCATCTGTAGATGATCATCTTTAATAAGACTCAAGGGGGTGTTGAACGTTGATGAGAAGCAGATACTTTTCTATGAAAAATGATATTATGAGAAAATAATCTATATGAAAGCAAGGAACTCAATCGCACCAGGCAAATAAACAGTATGGCTACGGAAAGTCAGTTTTTGTATTCTGTGGTGTCTGACTCATCCTCCAAAATTCTAAAGCCTTTACTTTACCTTCAAGAAACCAGTTGTGTATAAAGGAATATATTGGTAACAGTAATATTCAAGAACCTCAGCACCATACAGTACACCACAGCCTGCTGGAATTGCACCATTACTCTGAATGTTTATTTCTTCAACACCAATGCACTATGGCTATGTATTGTCTTTACTTACATAAACCCATCCACTTCAAGGTTTGAAATATCGTGCATTCAGAGGTGCTCTTCTGCACACCACTGTTGAAAGCATGGTTATTTGAGTTACTGTCACCTTGAATCAGTCCAGCCATTCTCTTCTCACCTCTTTCGTTCACCATCTGTTTACACCCACAGAACTGCTGCTCACTCAATGATTTTTTTTCACACCATTCTCTGTAAACTCTGGAGACCATTGTATGGTAAATTGTAGGAGATGAGCAGTTTCTGAGATACTCAAACCACCCAGTCTGGCACACAGAGTCATTCCAAGGTGAAATGGAATCTTCATTCGGGATTTTCATCTTCATTCTGATTTTTGGTCCGAACAACAACTCAACCACTTGATCATGTCTGCATGCTTTTATGCATCGGGCTGCTGCCACATGATTGGTGGATTAGATATTTGCATCAATGAGCCAGAACAAAGGTGTACTTAGTAAACTGACCACTGAGTCTTGTTACGAATGTGCCACAACTCTGAGGGGCTGAAGGGTACAAAGTATCCCCCTCCTTTGTGAGAATCGCAAGGTCGCTATTAATTCGGGTCTGGGACACAGGAAATGAGAGAGAGACACGTAGGATCCACGAGGGTTTGGAATATGGGTCCTGGCTTCAGCAATACAAAGCCACGGACAACGGCCATTGTCTCTTGGAGACAAAATTGTGTATTGAGTACTGTACTATTCATTGAAGCCCTCAGGGGATGACCAGAGTGGGCTGGTTGAGGGATTGCATCATCCCAACCTGATTGACACCTGAGACCCCGTGAGTAAGGATAAAAGAGGGTCTGGGGAACAACCACTTCAGACGCACCAGGGGAAACTTATGTGACCGGTGGAGGCTTGAATGTGTGTCCATCCTTGCCTGGATGACAAGTCCTCCACTGAACGGCCTCGCTAAAGGACGAATACGGATCAAGATCGGATAAGAAGGAAAAGGTGGCAAGTTTCAAAAATCTCTCTCTTGACTCCAACCAAAGACTGCAGCCTGAATGAACTGAGTGACTTTTATACTTCCATCAGACAATACATTATCCCCTAGACAACGATAGAGCTTATTTCTTATTGATTATTATTATACCCGCACTTTTAGATTTAGTATTGACGACGTATATTATCTGTATGTTTGCATTGATATTATTTTTGTGTATTTTTACCAATAAATACTGTTAAAAATAGTACCATCAGACTTCAATGGACCTCTCTATCTTTGCTGGTAAGTGACCCAGTTACGGGGTTCGTAACAGTCTACTGTCTTTGGACAAGGCAGTGGACATTGAACTAGGCAGTGGTCACTGAAGTATTTGACTGGAATAGTTCAGCAAAAGAAAGAATGCCTAGAAAGGGTTCTACACCATATCTGATTTCTGAACTCATGTGGTCCCAAAATTTGAAGTTATATCTCAGGCCTGTTAATCAAATGGTTGGGATCAGAATGCAGTCAAACAGCCTTCAGTTGTGATTGTATGATAGAGAAGAGCTTGCCTGTTCCTCTTGGCTCCTCTTCTGTTAAACATTTTGGAAATTCATCTCGCTGATTAAGGTTTAGCATTCTGCATTATTAAGGAACATCCATTGAACAATCCTGAATCTATTGCCTCAAATAGGGGTTAGCTGTATTAGCTTATAACTGACTTGAGTGTATAATTATATTGCTTAATATTATACCAATATGTTGACCCAACATGGTGGATGGTTAGTAAGTAGTTTGGTGTCTAAAAAGTGCATGCTGTTCAGCTGAAGTTCTTGATGATTAAATCTCTATACAGAGAAAACGGTGTTCTGATTATATAAAAAGCTGAACCATAAAGAGAAAATGCTGGGAGCTCTCAATAGAACAGGTAGCAACTGTAAAAAGAAAAACTGTTAATATTTCAAACTGAAAACCTTTTGTCAGAACTAGGAAAAATAGAAAAACATAAGTATTATGTTAAAGCGGAAGTGAATGGAATCTATAGATAGGACAATATGATTGGTTTAGACAGCATCACTGCAGGGATGAAAGAAGCTGCAATCCTGACCTAAACTATCAGATTGTCTCTCTGTCTTATCTATTCAGCATTAAGTCACCTGTTCTTTTCCATTCCCACACCTTCTCAGCAACCTGTTTACTCAGATCTGACAAAGGTTTTTCAATCTGAACAGTTTACTCTATTTCTCATTGCCCAAATACTGTCTGACCTGCTGTTTCCAACTTTTGTTTTTTTTCTTTCAGATTTCTAGAACTTACAGAATTTTGATTTCAATTTTTCAAAACTGTTCAGATCATTTGAAAGTCATTATGTTCAGTTTTGGGCAGACCTCCATAAGGAGGGTATATTTTCTTAGCAACAAACAGAGAACAATGTTCCGCAAAGATAATTCAATTATTATGAGAGACTGATAAAATTAGTGAAATTACACAAAAAATAAAGGTAAAACATTGAGTTTATATTGCAGCTTTCATATTCTGAGTATGTCTTTCAACCAATTATATGCTTCAGAAATGTAATCATTTCAGAAAGATACACAGTTTAAAAGATGGGCAGAGTATAAAACAATAAAGGTACAAGATAAATTTAAATTCATTGTATCTTTTCAAAGAACAGTCTAAATTACAGGAAGAGACACAAGTTCAAGATAAGCCATTTACAATTGAATCCTTCACACAAAGGATCGGGAATGTCACAGAAGTTAGTTACGCCTGTGTACGCAGCATTTATTGCTTGAAGGATGTTTTTATTTAATGTTAGAGGAAGCTTAACTACATCATTAAATCAGTAAGGTGAAATGTACCCATATTAGTAACATTGCAGCTTCCTGAATCACCAAACAGCACATAGCACTCTCAGGTAACAACCTGTAATTATGAAATGCTTTTGAAGATTAATTTGCAGATAATGAAACACTGAATGAAGTCATTGTCTTAATGCAGCAAATGTGGAACAGCAGCTATTATACAAAGTCGGACCAAAAGCCCCAGAAGATAACTGTGACATACTATTTTAGTTAGAGAGATAAGGGACTGCAGTTGCTGGAATCAGAGACAATCTGCTGGAAGAACTTAGCAGGATGAGTAGCATCTATGTGGAAAAGGAAACTGCCAATATTTCCTTATTCTTGAAGCACTGAGTTCCTCCAGCAGATTGTTTGCTGCTCGCATTTTAGCTCTGGGGGTTGAAAAATAAATGTTGGTTACCACATTACAACAGCCATATTTACAAACATGTACATTTCGAACAAGATATTTTTACACTTTTTTGAAAGGGCAGAAGGAGCTTTAGTTCAACTCCTCACCTGCCCTAAAATCACAGTAAGCATTCATATTATATGACTCAGGAACTCTTAACACTTGCTAACATACTGAGATCTCACAATCTGATCTATGCTCCCAGATATCTATCCTTTTATCCATCTACTATTATCATTTTCAGTCTTTTGCCACCTCCATCACCTCCCAGCTCCTCTAACTATTATCATTTTCCTCTCCTCCATTAACCTATTACTCCATCTCATCTGGATTTACCTGTCTCTTGCTCTGTCCCTTCCCTTCAGCTTTTATACTAACTATTCCCCACAGCCTTCAGTACAAATGAAGAGCCCTGACCCAAAACATTGACTGTCCATTTCCATCCATAGATGCTGCCTGACCTTTTGAGTTGTGCCAGCATTGTGTGTTGCTCATATTCAAGCATCTGCCTCTATATTGAGATGTTTCTGAGTTTTTGACAAGCCACTGTTGAGATGTAATTTCGAAATAAATCTCTTTCCTTAGTAAACTTGTGTTAATTTGATCTAGAAACCATTGTTAATACACCGCATCCTTTTCTCTCTAAGACTAGGTCAACAACACAAAATGTTGTTGTCCAGCCTAAATGAAAAAATTGCTAGAAGAACTTAGTGAGTCAAGCAGCACCTTTGGAGGTAAAGAAATGTTCAATATTTCAAATCAGGCCCTACATCAATCCTGTGTCAGAGTGGCAGCTCAAAATGTCAACATTTCTCTGTCCACAGACTCTGCTTGGCCTTGAGTTCTTACAGCAGCTTTTTCTTTCATTTTTATTTACTCCAGATTCAAGCATCTGCAGTCTTTTCTGTTGCCATTCTTTATAATACTGTGCAGGAATGCTTAACTATGGTTGGTGATCTTTCTCTTAGTGTATTCTGTGAAATTGGATTCATTTACTACCCAAGTAGACCCTGTACTCAACTTCCTTCAATGTATGTCCAGGGATTGGTGGGGGGGGCGGGGTGGGGGGGGGAGGCAGATTACAGTGGAAAATCCATTATAAGTCCAGCCAAAGGTTCCCAAAATGTAAAGTTTCATAAGATTGTTGCATGGTGCAGTTTAAGAGTATAGACGTTTTAAAAAACTGCAATCCTGGTGCTTAGTTAAAAAAATGTAACAATTTGTTTTTGAGAAATCACACTATGTTTTATCACTCATTAAAGTATTTTTACCATCTTGGCAATTACCCCCTGTTAAAATGTGTCATGTATTCACAGCAGTTAAGAGGAAGTCACAAGTCCCAAGGTTGGGAAATATGCAAACCAAATAATTTTGGGACCAAGAATGTGGCTTAACAATGTATTTTTCTGCTTTATTTTATGGCTCATGATGAATTAACTTCAAGTGGCACAATGTAACAGCCTTTAAAAGTACTTTTACTCAAAGTTTCACCTTTATTCTTTAATCTTAGCCTTTCTATTTTTCCCCTCATCTTTATGTTCTTCATTGACCCTCTTTGACTCTCTTCGATTTCAGAATTTTTAGATGTATTTATGAATCAATGAAAACATTTTTAACACAGTCTGCCCATGTGCTCTTTGAGTACATGTTTTTTTGCGCTTTTACATGGGCTACAGAGTGTCCTTTCCAAAATAAGAGTACAATAAAATGGTCTTGTACAATAAATCTCCTCATCCTTTATGCTCCATGGTATTATCTCAGTAATATGTTCAAAAAAGCACCAACCTACTAACAATGATTTTGGTCACCTCAGTGACTTTACTTTCCCAAATCAGTTCTCTTCATCCTACATTGTGAAGCACGAGGACATACTTTGTTTCATTGAATCTGGAGAACAAAGGGTTGTGAGTCCTGTGACTCTGGTACACTGTAACTGTGATGATTATATGTCTCGCATCATACGTAATACTTATAACTTTGAAGGGAATTAATGGGAAAGATATTGTTAAAACTTTCCTAAGTTACACCATTTCAAATGTCATCAAAAGATCAGCAGTGATTGAGTTATGGGGGATAGGGCTCATCTCATTTGCAACGTTTGGGGTTTCATTCTGCAACTTCTTACTATAATATTTGCTGATTTCTAGCACAGCAGTCACCCTCTTCTTAATTCCCGGTAACTGTGCAACCTATTTTCAATCTCATGGCAATCAACAATCCCTGATTCTTTTTTACTACTTCACGTTAGGGATAATTTACAGCAGCCATTCAAACTCCCAGCATAAATGTGGGTTATTGAAACAAACATTCAGCAGAGCCCACCCAGTCATGGGGAGGACCTGACAACTCCACACAGACAGTGCTCAAGATTGGGATTTAACCCAGGCTGCTGACTGCTGGGCCACAGGTGGATGACTGGGTGGAAATACGTCTCGACCAAAGGAGGCTCTGCTTCCCTCCGCTAGCCTGCAGATCACCCTTGGGCAAGGTGTAACAAGTGCTTAGTCCCACCCAGATCAGGGTCACATGAAGCCATGGGGGCAGGTGGTGAATGGCCATATGAGCAGCTGGTGCATATCACAAGTCCTGGTTATGAGAACTCTGACGCCAGGCAATCTCTGAAGAGAATTGATAATAGTTGGAGACACCTATCTTGTAAAGACACAGCCCAGAAGAAGGTAATGGCAAATCACTTCTGTAGAAAAAATTGCCAAGAACAATCACGACCGTAGATAAGACCATGATTGTCCATGGCATACAACACAGCACAAGATGATGATGATGACTTATGAAAAGATGCACAAGATGCATCCAGATTCTGAAAGATTTATCATTTGGATGGTATTTACTGCTGTAATAAGTAACTTGCAGTAATAGCTCAGCCTTTATTGAACAAATTTATAAAAAGTAATGTAAATGTGTCCATGGGCTTTAGCACAAAATAGTGTTGAAAAGAGACTTGCAAATTCCATTATAAATTTAAATTCAGAACGAAACTCAGAATATAAAAACAGCAATGTGATTCAGTATAATGTATTTATTCACTTTGGACATCACTGGCAACAAAAGCATTCATTAATCCATTCTCAGCTGCTCGTGAGAAGGTGATGGCGAGCAGCAATGATGGCAGTGTACTTCCAAGGTAGGCGGTAGGTGACTCGGAGGGGAACCTCAGTGAGATGGCTGTTACTGTTGTCCTTGCTGTAAAGGTCAGGGTTTGGAACAGGTAGTTGTAATGCCAGGGCATTTCGCAAATGACTCACAGTACAAGTACGGTGCATTAATGGTGAAATAAGTGAATGTTAAGGTTGGTGGTGGGGGAGCTCAATCAAGAGGCTGTTTTGTCCTAGAAATACCTGATGTCTCAGTATTATTGAGTTATACTCATTCAAGCTAGTGGAGAAATTGCTTTACATTTGTGATTCAATTCCTCAAGATGGCAGAAAGACTTTGATTGCCAGGAACTGAGTAAATTGCCACAGAGTTTAACTGTGCTGCTGCCTCAGATCTCCAGGGACCTGCTTTGATCCCTGGCCAGAAGTATTTTCACATTCTCTCTGTGATTATATGAGCTTCCTTCTACACCCTAAAGAAATGTACACCCTAAATTGTACACACTAAAGAAATGCTGGGAGCTTGTAAATACTTACAAAGATTAGTTTTACTTATCACACGTACATGGAAACAAAGAGTGAAATCCGTCACTTGTGTTAACAACCAACACAGTCCGAGGATGAGTGAGAGGCAACCCGCAAATGTTGCAATGCTTCCGGCTGCAACATTGCATGCTCACAACTTACTAACTCTAACCAGCACACCTTTGCAATGTGGGAGGAAATGAGAGCACCCAGAGGAGAGCCACAAGGTCACAGCGAGAACATGCAAACTCCTTACCAACAATGGCAGGAATTGAATCTCGATCACTGACTACTGGCATTGTAAAGCATTACGCTAACTGCCACATTACCATGCCAGATAATGGCAAAAGAAGAATCAAAGGGGAACTGATGGGCATCTGAGAGAACACACTACAGGAGTATAGAGGAAGAAAAGAAAAGGAGGAATGGAATTGATGGGAGTCCCCCACATCCCCATTGACTGTCTCCAGCATCATTAAAATAGGATTACTCAGCCCTCAATCAGTATTTTATAGCCATTCACATCGCTGGATATGCTGGAATTTTGGTAACTGGTAATCCCACAATATTTATGGTGGGGCCTTGGTGAAGACAATGCCATTGAAGGTAATGAAAAGGTGCTTTTAATCTCCCTTGTTTTTGTTGTGGATTCATTGGATTTTATGTAGTCCATTACTTAACATACTCGGGCCTAAAATAGGTCAGTAATTTGGGGGACACACACAAAATCCTGGAGAAATTCAGCAGGCCAGGCAGCATCTATGGAGAAGAGTACGGTCAACGCTTCGGGCCGAGACCCTATAGCTTTATTAAGACAGTAGATATGGCAGATGCAGGCAGCTCAAACCAAAAGAGCATTAGAAATCAGCAAGTCAAGGAGCACCTTTGGAGACAAAAGCTGTAAATCAACGTTACAGATTAAAACTTTCAATTGGTAGAAAGACTGGAGAGGTGCTGACAAAAGATTCTTTTATTCAATGGATAGTGGGGAAAAGGAATTGACTGCCCAGAAAACCAATAGAAGAGCCAAAGATACTTCTAAAAGAGCTTGACTATCAACAAAGAGCCATAAGCTGCAGGGCAGCAGATCAAGAGCTAGGAGAGGGATTAATCTGAAGTAAATTTTGGATGCTATGCCATGGCCAGAAATATAAAGCAGCAAAAACTGTTGTTCATTCAGTGTTTCAATGCAAGGGCAATATCATCATGCCTGAAAGATGCATAGGGACATCAGGTGTAACAATAGAGGGACCAACTTTTCAGACACGAGGAGGGACTAGTGTGTAATAAGATAAGTACAGTTCACGGAAATAAATCTTAAGTGGTGCATATAGCCTTATATAACTTCAGGTACACTCTATATAACTCTATAGGCAGTGTACTTCGGCTACATGCAGTGTATTAAGTAATTCTAAAAAGACACACTGAATAGTATCCAATAAAATACTAAAGGATTCTGCATTTAACCCGATATTCAGAACACAAGACATCAGATAGCAGTTACAGCACAGGTGGTTCTAGAAATGTTTTTATTTCTCAGAAAATCTCATCTTAGTTTTCTTCTGTGAAAAGACTGAATCCCAGGGCTGAAATGGCTAACACGAGGGGGCATAGTTTTAAGGTGCTTGGAAGTAGGTACAAGGGGTATGTCAGAGGTAAGTTTTTCCACATAGAGAGTGGTGGGTGCATGGAATGCACTGCCAGCAAAGGTAATACAGACAAATACGGTAGTCTTTTAAGAGACTCTTAGATAGGTACATGGAACTTAGAAAAATAGAAGGCTATGTGGTAGGGAAATTCTAGACAGTTTCGAGAGTAGATTACATGGTCAACACAACATTGTGGGTTGAAGAGCCTGTAAGGTGCTGTAGATTTCTATGTCCTATGCTTTTTAAATATGATTTAGTTTGTATATACAGTAGGTTTCTGGAGAACTCCATACACTGAAACATTCCAAGACTGAGTAGTGTGATGTTGGCAAACAAATAAAAAAGCAGTTTAGAAAATATCTCAGCCAAAACTATTACAGACAATCCAATGTGGCTTTGAGGGCATCCAATTTTCAGTTTTTATGCGGTCATGGAAAGTTAATTTAACAAAGGTGGACGACGAGATCAAGGAATCGTCAGTGATTGAGTCAAACTAACTTACAGGCCATCCACAGGAAACAAACAAGTTCCAATTATGAAGACATCCTTAAGTCACAAGTCAGAAAATGCACAACAAATACTCAATATGGAAACCCAAATGCATTGAAAGTTATCAAAAATAAATAAGGCAGATGAGAAAGATCAGTTAGTAAAAGTGAAGAGAGAGGAAATGAAATCATTTCTGCCATTCACTTTAGGCAGCATGGACCAGAAGGGGCTGGTTCTGGGGGCTGGAAAATTGCAAATTTCACTCCCCTCCTTAAGAAGGAAGGGAGGCAGAAGAAAGGAAATTATATGCAAGATAGCCTGACTTCGGTAGTCGGAAGGATGTTGGAGTCATTATTAAGGATGCAATTTTGGGGTACTTGGAGGCACATGATAAAATAGGCCAAAGACAGCAAGGTTTCTTTAAGGAGAAATCTTGCCTGACAAATCTGTTGGAATTCTTTGTGGAAATAACAGGAAGGATAGACAAAGGAGAGTCTGTGGTTGTTATTTATTTGGATTTTCAGAAGGACTTTGAAAAGGTGTCACACATGAGGGGGTTTATCAAGCTACAAGGTCATGGTATTACAGGAAAGGTACTTGCATGGAAAGAAGATTGGCTGACTGGCAGGAGGCACAGAGTGGGAATAAAGGAGGCTTTCTATGCTTGGCTGCTGGCAACTCACGGTGTGCTGCAGGGATTGGTGTTGAGACCACTTTTTTTCACGTGAAATGTCAATGATTTGGATGAAGAAATTGATGGCTTTGTGGCCAAGCTTGCAGACAATATAAACATAGGTAGAGGGCAAGTAATGTTGAGGAAGCAGAGTGAGTGCAGAAGGGTTTAGACCAGGCATGGGCAAACTACGGCCCGGGGGCCATATGCGGCCCGTTAAGCTTTTTAATCCGGCCCGCAGAACTTGATGAAATTATATTAAAAAAACTTGTTAACGTTTTTTCCCCGCAATTCTGGCGTTTTCCCAATAGATGACGCACTCTATATACATTGACCTTTGTTGAGGTGCAGCGTATTACTCCACAGTTGCGCTTTACTCTTTGTTCGGCTCGACCTATTTGTGTGAACAGGCGTTCAGCGTCATGAACATCAACAAAGCCAGCCACAGATCCAAGTTAACTGACCAACACCTCAGATCCATCCTGAGAATCACCATAACAAAACTAAATCCAGACTTTGATGCGCTGGCTAAAAAGGGAGACCAACAACACTGTTCCCACTGAAATTAAAAATAAGTTTCTTCGTTGTATTATGTAAAAAATGCATTTGAAAATATTTTTTTCAATAAGCCTTACATGTTACATGTCATTTCTGTTAAGTGATGGACATGAGTAGTGCGCAGGTGCACGTACGTTCTCAAAATAAAAAAATGCGCTCCAGATCAAATAACGCGCTCCGCATACTGGTGCGCTGTCACTGTTCTGTCCTTGTGCTGGTCGTTGTTGAGTTTTGGCACAGGGGACAATTGAATAAGAAGGAGCAGGACAAGTAGACCTACCGTTTTTGAAATAAAGACAGTCAGGAGGAGAGTGATGATGATAATATCTTGAAGGATAACAGAATTTTCAGTGCTTTAAAATAATAACTGTTACTATTAAAAAAAGCTGTATTTTATTCATTTAATTTTCAGTGTTTTAAAAGTCATTTCAATAAATAGCTAAATACCATGGGACTTCAAAGACAGATATTTTGTTGTAATGCATTTGTTCATTTTCAATTGAAATTAAAGCACATGTTTTCTACATATCCCATGATATTTTATTTTCTCTTATGAGGTGTATTACCAAAACACTCCGTCCCTCTGCTCCTGTTCCGGCCCCCCTGTCAAATTTTAGAACCCTTTGTGGCCCACAAGTCAAAAAGTTTGCCCACCCCTGGTTTAGACAGATTGGGGGATTGAGCAAAGAAGTGTCGGTTAGAAAATAATGTCATGGTCCTGTACCTAGGTAGAAGAAATGAAAGGGTTGACTATTTTTTAAACGGAGAGAAAATACAAAAATCTGAGGCGCAAAGGGATTTGGGAGTCCTTGTGCAGGATTCCCTGAAGATTAACTTGTAGGTTGAGTCAGTATCAAGGAAGCAAATGCAATGTTATTATTCATTTCGAGAGGATAAGAACATAAGAGCAAGCTGTAATGCCGAGAATCTATAAAGCATTGGTCAGACCATACTTGGTGTGGTGTAACAGTTTCTTGGCCCCTTGATGAAGAAAAGATGGAGAGGGTCCAGAGGATGCTTACCAGAATGATTCTAGGAATGAAAAGGGTTAATGTATGAGGATTGTTTGATGGCTGTAGGCCTGTACTTGCTGGACTTGAGCAAAATGAGGGGGGAATCTCATTGAAATCTAACAAACTTTGAAAGGCCAAGACAGAGTGGATGTGGAGAGGATGTTTCCTATCATGGATGAGTCTAGGACCAGAGGGTATAACTTCAGAATTGAGGAATGTTCATTTAGAACGGAGAAGAGGAAAATTTTCAGGTGGTGAATCTATGGAATTAATTGCCACAGATGGCTGTGCAGGCCAAGTCATTGGGTATATTTAAGGCAGAGGTTGATAAATTCTTGATTAATCAGGACATCATAGGTTGTGGGTAGATGGCAGGAGAATGGGGTTGAGAGAGATAATAAATCAGCCACGATGGCATGGCAAAGCACACTCAATGGGCCAAATGGCCCAATTCTGCTCCTATGTCTTATAGTCTTATGGCTGAAGGGTGTTTCTCTATTTCTATTTAAATGTCTTGTCCTGTTAGTTTATGGCCAGTTCCATGTAACAATGCAAACTCTACTGAAAAAAAAAGAAAGGCAAGTCAGACATTTACACCACAGTAGATATCATCACTGGAAACCAAAGTAATGTATCAGAAGTCATTCTTCATCTCTGCTCAACCTTTCATGCATTCGCTATTCATCTGACGTCAAGGTATATGAAGACAAAGAAACATTTACCTTTGTGAGCATTTTAATGACATATTATTCTAGCCGTTAAGGGAATTTCACACTATTTTATTTATACTTTCATTTCCTGGAGACAACCAAATGTTACATTTCATGATTCAGGTAGAAATCCTACTTAAAAAGCAATATTAGTATGGAGGTCATTCTCAAGGCCTTCCTTAACACTTCAATAAATTATACACACAATATATAGTGGAGTGGATCCCTTGTGGCAGCTTCATCCACAACACCGTAAGACATAGATGCAGAACTAGGCCATTCAGTCCATTGAGACTGCTTCACCACTTGATCATGGCTGACACATTTTTCCTCTCAATCTCCGCTTTAAATATACCCAATGACTTGGCCTCCTCAGCTGTCTGTGGCAATGAATTCCACAAATTCACCACCCTCTGGCTAAAGAAATTCTGCTCCTAGCTGTACTAAACAGAGGCCCTTCTATTCTGAGGCTGTGCCCTTTGGTCACTGATCCACGCTAATGGAAACATCCTGTCCTGGTACACTCTATCTAGGCCTTTCCATATTCCATGAGTACTACCACTATTTTACTACTATAATACTGTGTGACAAAGAAGAGATTAACTAACTCATCTCTAAGCAGTAAGTGGATGGCCTGTGGACAATAGGCACCTGCAAACTCACAAAGAAGTTTCCTCCAATAAAGAAAAAAAATGTTGGGGTATGTACAGAAATATCCAGGTAATCTGAAAAATCAAATTAAAGCTCTAGGTAGAACATCCCTTCTCTTTTTAACCGGTGATCATTTTTGCATAGAGTGTGTACTTTAAGCTATTCATATTTTCTTAATTTACTTATCAGTAATTTCCACAAGAACATTCCCAGTTGACAAAAGGTTAGAACTTTGGTGAATGCAATGTCTTCAGCAATGCTAATCCATAAGTGTAATGTTCAAGTGGCTTTCATACTTTTTTTCCACTCTGGCTGGGAAAATGACCTGGTACAGAAGCTGAAATCAGAAAAATTGCCTGTCTGGAAATAAAGGCAAGTACAAGAATGTTAACACATAAAACTTCACTGATGTCTAATTTGATCAATTGGAATAAAGTAACGTACTATGGACTGGGAACTCATTATTTGATCCTACACCACCATCAGTTTCAAAAACAAATTCAAAACTTCCTAAAAATTCAAGACTTGGCTGATAGCAACTTTGACACTGGACCATTTCAAATAAGGACTCACAAATTCTGTAACATAAATCAACAAATTTCATGCACTTTTTGTTATTTATCTGTGTGACAACACAAGTGAAAGATCTGCAAATTCCAAGAAAAAAAATACATTTTCATCACTTTTTCGTTAAAGTTACTGCAGGAAAGCCAGTTAAACTCAGTTAATCCCTGTAATAAATCATGGAAAATGTCAACCCCACCCCCCACTTTCTTCTTTATAGAAGGATCGCTCCCTACATAACTCCCTTGTCCATTCGTCCATTTCTCGCTCCCCACCAATCTCCCTCCTGGCACTCCTTGCAAGCACAACAAGTGCTACACCTGTCCCTACACCTCCTCCCTCACTATCATTCAGGCTCCTAAACAGTCCTTCCAGTTGAAGCAACGCCTCACCTGTGAGTCTATTAGAGTCATCTACTGTATCCGGGGCTCCTGGTATGACCTCCCGTATATCGGTGAGACCTAGTGTAGACTGGGAGACCAGTTTGCTGAACACCTATGCTCCATTTGTCAAAAAGAGCAGTGTCTCCCAGTGGCCACCCATTTTAATTCCACTTCCCATTCCAACATTTCAATCCATAGCCTCCTCTCCTCTACTGTCACAATGAGGTCACACTCAGGTTGGAGAAGCAACACCTTATATTCCATCTGGGTCTCCAACATGATGGCATGAACATCAGTATCTCAAACTTCCAGGTATACCTCCTCCCTTCAGCAGTCCCCATCCACATTTCCCTCTCTCACCTTATCTCCTTAACATCTTCCCTCTGGTGCTCCTCCCTCTTTTCTTTCTTCCATAGCATTCTGTCCTCTCTTATCCTATTCCCCCTTCTCCAGCCCTGTATCTCTTTCACCAATCAACTTCTCAGTTCTTTACTTCACCCCTCACCCCTTCTGGTTTCACCTACCACCTTGTGTTTCTTCCTCCCCTCCCCCAACTTTCTAACTCCTACTCCTCATTTTCTCCCCAGTCCTGATGAAGAGTCTCAGCCCCAAACATCGACTATACTCTTTTCCATAATTGCATGCATGGCCTCCTGAGTTCCTCCAACAGTTTTGCCTGGATTTCCAGCATCTGCAGATTTTCTCTTGCTTGTGAATGAAAAATGTCACATAGATCACTGACATCACCAATACCTTTTCTACTGAAACAAATGCCTCCTGCTTTCTAATAGTTCCAAGTTGATAATTACCAAGGCCACATCCCAATTTTTCTAAACTGCTGTGCTTAACCATTATGCTAAAAACACTGATTTTAACTTTTATTCAAAGTTTATAGATACCCAAAGAGCAATAAATATGCTTTTTCATTGATACTTGTTGGCTCGCTAATCTTGTGCAAGCTTTTAGTGACAAAGAGAATCCCCGCTATCTGCACGGTCCAAATGCACACTAGGCTCACCTTTCTCGGCCCGAAGTCAGTAAAGCCCATCTTACCGCACTGCACAGGCCTGTACTATGTTCAAAGTCCAGATCTTTTCTTTTCTTTACCAATTGCAATTGATGGGGCTAAAAACTGGATATCTGGTATGCTCATCGCACTTTGTTTGTGGACAAATGGAGGTTTTATCATAAGAAGACCAATCAACACACAGAACTAGATGGAAAGTTCTGGGTGTTAAGCCCTTCTATCATTTTCTTCTGCCAGAGTTACAGTTCATGATATGCAGTAGTCATTTTTGGCCCCAACCCATTTGATGCACATTTTCATGATATTATTTTATCCCACAAAAACTCTATTGCTCTTAAGAGTATTTCAAAGCTCCAGTAAAATATATAGCAATCTTGTGAATTCACATTAGAAAAAATAATACAGTTCAGAATTTTAATCAGGCATGAAATTGGCCATAACTGTTGAAAAACTGCCTCAGTCTAAACCTTAACCTTAAAAATCACAGCCCTGTACCACGTCAGGATTATTGTTACAAACAGGAAACAGATCCTTGTGTGTCCATGATTTCTTTATTTTTAGACACAGATGCTAACTGCATCCTCTTACCCGCTCCATCTAACCCACTTGACACAAGAGCGGTCAGCATTAGTTTAAAAAAATTCAACTTTATAACAGTTCATCCATTCAGCATAAAAGTCATAATAGGTTTTCTTTTGCTCTTTCAGAATTCAAGGCAAATTGTGTCAAGAAAATGACCAGAAAATGTAAATGAGGGAAAATGTTACATGACATTATGATAACATGCTTTAATTGCATATCTGATTTATGTACGGGTATAGTATTTAAGGACAATAAGTTTATTTGCTTAATTAAATGCAAGTAGTAAAAATATGGTTGATATAAAAATGACTTTAACACAGCTGTTTTCTGGAGAATATCCAGCCTAAACTTCTTTTATCCTTCCTGTTGATAAAGAATCTTTAACCAGAAATGTTAACTGGTCTCTCTTTTCTCAGATGCTGCTGAACTGGCTGAGTTCTACCAGCAATTTTGCTTTTTTAATTTGTTCTAATCCTCTGTTTTGAGTCTTTTTGACTTTTCTGGCATTGACATTTGACCTTTGACATTTCACAATACTCCTGATCCACTTAACCTTGTCCCAGCTTCTCATCTGATGATATTTGTTTGAACAAATCAAGGAAACTGTTTGGCCAATCTCTAGTTTGCTTTGCTTTCCCTACACCACATAAAATCTAGAGTTTGTATCCAACAAGCACTGGTGCACAAAATAATTTTTTATTGAGGATGAGAGAGATGTCCTCCTGCAAGGGTATGGTGGCATGCTAGTTAGCTTACTAGCAATTGATCCAGAGACATGGATTTTCAATCTCACTATGAAAGCTAGGGAATACACATCAAAGTGATTAAATAAAATCTGAAAAGAAGCTGGTATCAAACCAGATTGTCTAGTCTTTGAGAAAATTAAATCTGATACACTTTATCCTGTCTGGTCTATATTTTATTCCAGGTATGGCTGGTCTTAACTGTAATAGTTGAGTGTTAATTAGGGATGGGGAATAAATGCTGGCAATGTTCACATCCGGTGAACAAGTAACTAACAGGAAGCTGACAAAATATCAGAAAAGGCATGGAAGTGATCATGTATTCAGAGCAGTAAAAACACAATTTGAATCACTGAGAAGTTTGGATAAGTACATGGATGGGAGGAGTATGGGGCACTATGATCCAGGTGTGCATTGTTGGGACTGAGCAGAATAACAGTTCAGAACAGATGAGATGGGCCAAATGGCCTCTTTCTGTGACCCTATGACTCGTGTGGATTTAAATTAAACTGATAAATTACATCACTTTACACTTTACTCACCCTTATGAATTTTCATTTACATGTTTTGTATCTATTTCTTATAAAATAGGTTTAATTTCTCTAATATATTTCTTTCTGCAATTTGACAAGACTTCAGTTTTTCATATGAAACCTGCTCCACAAACAAGGCATGATAAAGAGAATACTAGGTCTAAGGATTTTTCATAAATCAGAGATTTATTTTCTCATGTTATTCATTGTATTTGGACAGATAAAGCAAAAGTTACTTTAGCACTCCTTCACAGGAGTAGGAAACTACTACGTATGCAAGGACTCTGGTCAGATGCACAAACCTAAAAATTTGCATTGAATGACTCCAAGGGTGTGGTAACATCTCATTGTCCTGTCTTATTGTTTTTCCAGGTATTATAATGGGGTCATCGCAGAACTCAGCATTACACGTTGGCCTCAGCAACAAACAAGTTAAATTTAGCCTTAGTTAACCATGATATCCAAAGCAACAGACAAGGTTATTTGAAAACTGAAGAGAGAAGTCATGATCTTAGAATAAGTAGGAGATACAGAAAGGAGATTAGTGGCTTCTTTGTACAATACATTTCTGGAATGTGAATAACTCCAGGTACAAATATATGAAAGAATTTGAAAAACAAGATGATGTTTACTTTGGTTAAAGGATAGAAAATTTACAACATAAAAATAATTCTCTGAAAGCACAAATACATTGCAGCACACACAAAATAAATGCAAGAAACTCAAGATCACTTCCCAGACTCATAATTCATATGTTTCTTTACTTAAAGAAACAAATTCAGATTACATGTCCTAAAGTATAATTTTAATTTTGTTTTTAGTGCTGTTTTTCCAAAGGAGGGGGTATTAAAATAGTTAGAAACCCTAAAGCCATCTATCAATTTTTTTAAAAAATCAAGAGCCTCTCTAACTCCTTCCCAGATTTCTTCCAGTATTCTGTTCTACATTTAAGTTTCATCAAGATGTCTATACGCAAGTTCCTGATTTTTCCCTGTAGTACCACTTTGGGGATGAATTTTCCTTCTACATCATTGTTTAGGTATCAGTCACTATAGGTACCTGAACTCAATAACTGCGTCCAAATTGTATAGAATTAGCCCGAATAAAATGTATCCCAAAAGGGTGTCTAGGTGTCTGATAATGAAGATACCCTTTGAATATATGTACATTTCAGACACCTAACTAATTTGGGGTGCATTGGTAGTTCAGTTCAGAGTTCAATTCCGACTATCTGGGTGTCTGGGTGAGCAAGGTGTCTCTATGTTCTCCCCATGAATTGTGTGGGTGTTCTCCAGTTACTCCAATTTCCTCCCACAGATCAAAGATGAACCAGTTAGTCATTGTAAATTGTCCCATGATTAGGCTAGATTTCAATCGAGAGTTGTTGTGCTGTGTGGCTTGAGAGGCCAGAAGGACCTAGCCCATGGTGTATCTCAATAAATACATAAATTAATGCAACAATGATTATTGGAATTGAGAAACTGAAGATCTTAGAACCCTCATAAGGATAAAAATCAATAGAAAAAAAAGATGGGAAAAAAATCTTATGTCCCATGAATTTGTTCATACAGAATTTCATGAGCTGGACGAGAATGAAGAGCAATTTGAATTAAGTGGAGACCATCACAACTATTAGGGCCTTGCAACTGCATGGCCAACAAAGAAAAGAGATCTTTAGCCCAAAAGCTGCTTCACAGATGCTATCAGAGTCTACAGTATTTACAAAAGCTTCTGTTTTTCTCTTTTCATTTTGGAGACATCAGAGATTACAGATGCTGGAATCTGCAGCAAAAAACAAGGAGCTGGAGGAACTCAGCAGGACAAGTAACTTCTCCTTGCCCTGGTTCCATCTGCCCATCATTCTTCATTCCTTTTTGGTTCACCTATCACCTATTTGCTTCTGTTTTACCTCTTCATCTTCTCTCTGCATTCATGTACTCAGGACGCTCAGAAAATAAGCATGAAGATACAGCAAATGATGACAAGGCAAACGGTAATTTACCTTGACCAATTTTGCAGAGGGTATTAGTAAGAGCTCACTTAGACAGCTTATGCAGCTCCAATCTCTGTGTCCAAAAGTATGTAATAGTCTTTGAGTCAGTATACCATGGTTCCCACGATTGATTATGATTCTTTGTCAGAAGGATCTGGTTCTTCAAATGGCCGGAATATTCAGGGCAAAGATCAATATTTTTGGACATGCTGCAAATCACAGGAATGGAGACCAGGTGGCAAAGAGCACTCAACGCACAGAATCTTACTAAATGGCTGAGTCATAATTCCCGTCACTAATTCCATTTCTTAAAAGTTAAATCTTTCACTGTTTGTTACATTTCTTAGTTTTTTTTATCACTAACAAAGTAACTATACCATGATTTTCTTTCCACCTTTGGGATTCTGATATCAGTTTTGACCAAGAAAATTGAAATAAATTGAGATTTCCAGCATAAATTATTATCAACAATCCCCATTTTGGAGAGTCTAGTTGGTGTCCAATAATATCTGTGTACTATCTTAAACTGAATAAATTTCCCTCTCACTTCCCTAATATGTCTACCACATTTGATAAAGTATTTGACCACTCATTATCTTCAATATCGCTTCCAAGATACTTCTGTCATACTGCTTTGAGATTGTTATACAGTTCACCCACAAATGTACTTGAACATTTTATAAAACACTGATGCTTTATATCATTTATGAAAATGAGGTGGGCGCATATTTTCACATGATTTGGGAGTGTTCCATGGCTCATCCATTTTGGTGTAAAGTTCTTGATTTGTTGGGGAATGGTCAGGTTCTACACTGCCCCTGTGCCCACGGCTTTGTCTCCTGGGTGATAGGACAAAGATACCTAATGTAAACAATGACAAAGTTACTATTTTAAAGGTGGGTCTCATTGCATCTGCAAGAATTATATTGCAAAACTGGAAAAAAACCAGATGTCCCACTGTGAAGGAATGGACTGAGGAAATGATTAAGATTTTATCATATGAACACATGTTGGGAAGAAGTAACAGTGAGGGAAAAGTGCAAGATGCATGGGATCAATTTTGGTTGTATGTTAAACTTAAATTAGAACTTCTTTCTGTTTCTAAGTTTTATTTGTTTTCCTGTCATGGGATGGCTGTGTAAATATGCTGTACTGTATATGCTCTATGATATGCTGTGCTGCTTTGTAAAATAAGAATAAATAATAATAAAAAGTTGAATTACAAAAAAAAAATAAATGGAGATGTAAATGAACAGAACAGTCAAGTAGAATTAATCACTGCAAATCTTATGCACCTATGTAAAAGAGGTAAAGTGTAGAAGGATATGGACCTAACCTGTATAATTTACGAACAGGGCTTTTTCTTTCCCCCCACCACCCCTCCCCCCCCACACACACACACTATATACACACTATGTATACATAGTTCTGGATGCTAAAAAACAATGTTGCAATTAGTAAACTTAACAAAATAATATATTTGTCAGGTATATATGTATATATAAAATATATATATTTGTGCTAAAATTTAAGCCATTACAAGCTGTTTCAACTACATATATACTCTGTGTGTGTGCGTGTATATACATTTGTTTTTGAAAACTGAATTAAGGCGTACAGGAGCGACGTAGATCAGCTGGCTGAATGGTATCACAGGACAACCTTGCACTCAACATCAGCAAGACCAAGCAACTGAATGTGGATTTCAGGAAGAGGAAGTTGAGGGAACACACACCAGTCCTCAGTGAGGGATCAGACATGGAAAGGGTGAGCAGTTTCTAGTTCCTGCGTGTCAAAACCCATGAGGATCTATGCTGGGCCCAGCATATTGTGACAATTACAATGAAGGCATGACAGTGACTATATTTCATTAAGAGCTCGAGAAGAATTGCTATGTCACCAAAGACACTCATGCATTTCTACAGACATTCTAAATGGCTGCATCACGATCTGGTCTGGAGGGGACACTACACAAGATCAGAAAAAGCTGTAGAAAGCTGTATACTCTATCAGCTCCATCATGGGCACTAGACTCCCAATCATCCAGGACACCTTCAAAAGGCGATGCCTCAAAAAGGTGGCAGCATCATTAAGGACCTCCATCACCCAGGACAAGCCCTATTTTCATTGCTACCATCAAGGAGGAAGTACAGGATCTTGAAGACACACATTCAATGCTTTCGGAACAGATTCTTCTCCTCCGCCATCAATTTCTGAATGGACAACAAACCCATGAACACCACCTCAATATTTTTTCCTCTCTTTTTGTGCACTACTTTTTAATTTTAATTTTATTTCTAAATATACTTATTGTAATTTATTGATTTTATTATAATGTACTGCAATGTACTGCTGCTGAAAAAGAACAAATTCCACAACATATGCCAGTGATAAACCTGATTCTGATCTTTCACAGTGCAGAGTAATGTAATAATACTCTGTAACTTAATTTTAAAACCACCTATAAAATATCTATAAATGTAAAATAATTATATTAAAAACTTTTCCAGGCAACAATGTTCTATTTTTATTTCCAAGAGTGTTCTCAAATAATTATAGTCCTTTTGTTGCATCCACCCTTGTCCTACAAAACAATGCATTCATGAAAATACATTAGTTCCTGCACAGCATAAAATTACAGATGCAAAGAGTGCTCAATATGGCAAAAGTTTCCATTCCATTGATCTTAGCTACTCATCTGCTTCACTGTGAAAAAACTGAATTGTAGCCCAGAAAGAAGCATAAAGCCTGGTCAATCTTACACTTATGAAGGGTTTTAAGAATTCAAAACCATTGCCTATTTGATGCTCTGAGTGTTACAGAGAATTCAGTTCCAGAAACAAACTGAAAGCTAGCTTCAGGTTGGATGATGTGAGGTAAACAGAAAGTTGGCAAGTGGAGTTCAATTCTGAGAAGGGTGAGAGGAGCTTCTACACACACACACACACACACACACACACACACACACACACACACACACACACACAGACAGACACACACACACAGACACACACACACACACACACACACACACACACACAATAAATGGTAGGAAATTGAGCAAATAAAAGAACAGATCTTGGAATGGGTGGTCACTAATCCTGATGACAGATGGATAAGGTGATCAGGGAAGACTAACTTATTTGCTGAGGCACTGAATATTTGGGCAGGGAGGTCACATTAGAATGATACACAAACAGTATATGACAGTACAGAGGCAGAAGTCAGAGAATCCTATTAAGTTTCATGTTCAGTATTCCACCACAACAATTAGAATAACTCAGCAACTTTTACCAGAAACGCAGGAAATAAATAACTTAAAAAGCTTTTATCTGGATCAATGTAAGGTTAGTATAGTAAAGATTAAAAGTTTGTTTTCAAAAGCTGTAACATTTTGTGCAGTAGACAGTGTATTGATGGGCTGCATTGTGGCCTGTATGGAAATGCCAATGCCTCTGAATGGAAAATCCTGCAAAAGGTGGTGGATTTGGTCCAGTACATCACGGGTAAAGCCCACTCAACCTCTGAGCACATCTACAAGAAACTTCATTGTAGGAAAGCAGCATCCATCATCAGGAATCCACCCAGGCCATGCTCTTTTCTTGATCAGGTGGAAGCCACAAGAGCCTAAGGACTCGCACCACCAGGTTCAAGAACAGTTACTACACCTCAATCATCAGGCTCTTGAACAAAGGGGGATAACTACATTTACTTACCCATCCATTGAGATGTTCCAACAACCAATGATCTCACTTTAAGGACTCCTTATCTTGTCATTTCATGTTCTCATTACTTAATGCTATTTATTTATGTTTGCGTTTGCACAGTTTATTGTTTTCTGCACTCTATTTGATCATTCACTGACCCTGTTATAGTTACTATTCTGTAGATTTGCTGAGTACACCCAAGGGAAAATGAATCTCAAGTTGGACGTGGTGACATATATGTACTCTGACAATAAAAATTTACTTTGTACTTTGCTGTTACACACTTTCTCCATCGCACACCATTGACAGGTGACTTCACCTTCAAGATATAATGAACCAAAATTTGTAAAGCAAGGATTGGTAAATTATTGCAAAGCAAAGAAGCATGGATGGTGGAAATCTGAAAAAATTTTTAAATGTGGGAAATAACAAAAACGTCATGCAAAAAGAGCCAGAATTAATGTTTCAGTTCAAAGTAAATATAGTTCAATTCTGATGAAGGGTTGTAAAATGGTAATAGTTTTCTTTTCCAGAGATGTGTGAACTGCTGAGTGTCATACGCAGTTTCTGCTTATACTCCATTTTTTGGGCAATCAAGAAAGGTGTAAATGGAATATGATATTATCAGGCATTACCTATCTGAACAGTAAGATCAATTTAAGGGGATGAATAGCTTATTTCCATTCCCATGTGCTTTCTGCCAGTCTGCTGTGCCACCAAATCTCTCTCATTAAGACATGAATGGTCTGCTTCCAGACTTTCACATGTAGAATAGTTGCCAAATAGTTACAGGTATGCAGTGGAAGGTAAGGAGAAACTTTTCTCTTGACTTCTTTTCTTCAATGGGTAACAAAGGGGAAAAACAAAACTTGCATTCAAACCCCACTGCCACTGCCTATAAGGAATTTGTACATCCTCCCCATGATTGCTCAGTTTTCTGTTTGGTGTTTAGTTTCCTCCCACAATCTAAAGATCTACCAGTTGGCACATTAATTGGTTGATTGTAAGTTGTCCTGTGATTAGTTTAAGATTAAATCGGGGGTTGCTGGCTGGTGTGGCTCAAAGGGCTGAAAGGCCCTTTTCCACACTGTATCTCAATAAAATTTAAAAAAAATAAACATTATCATCTTCAATAGTCTGTTCAAAAATATTTTCATAGGAAAGGTTAACATCTAGATTTTAATTCAGAATCAGATGCAGATTTATTCGCTGTTTTGCAACAGCAGTACAGCATAAAACTGTGAAATTACTATAATTAACAAAATTAATCAATAGTGAAAAAAATAGGAATAACAAGGTCAAGTTTATGTGTTCACAGACCGTTCAGAAATCTGATGGCAGAGTTGAAGACGTGATTCTTAAGTTATTAACTGTGGGTCTTCAGCTTCTGTAGCTCATAATGATAGTAATGAGCAAAGGGCATGTACTGGATAGTGAAGGTTCTTTATGATGGTTATTACCTTTTTCAGCCAACACTTCAAGATCTTCTCAATGGCAGAGAGATTGTGACCAAGCTGGAACCAGCTGAGTTTCTGTAACATCTTGCAATCTTGTGTATTGGAGGCTCCATAACAGGCTGTGATTTAAGTTTTGATAAGAATATACACTCAGTGGCAAACTTATATTGAATTCTTGAATTGAACTGGCTTTATTTCTTATATCCTTTACATATATGAATAAAAATCTTTATGTTACGTCTCTATCTAAATGGGCAATGTGCAATCATAGTCATTTATAATAATTTAGAATAAATAGTAGAGTCAATGTAACATAGAAATACACTCAAATCAGCGTGAGTTAATCAGTCTGATGGCCTGGTGGAAGAAGCTGTCTCGGAGCCTGTTGGTCCTGGCTTTCCTGCTGCAGTACCACTTCCTGGATGGTAGCAGCTGGAATGAACTGTGGCTGGGTTGACTTAGGTCCCCAATGATCCTTTGGGCCCTTTTTACACACCTGTCTTTGTAAATATCTTGAATCGTGGGAAGTTCACAACTACAGATGCACTGGGCTGTCCTCACCACTTCTGCGGAGTCCTGCAATTAAAGGAGGTACAGTTCCCATTCCAGGTAGTGATCCAACCAGTTAGGATGCTCTCAATTGTGCCCCTGTAGAACGTTCTTAGGATTTAGGGGCGCATACCAAACTTCCTCAACCGTCTGAGGTGAAAGAGGCACTGTTGTGCTTTTTTCACCACTCAGCTGGTGTGTACAGACCTCGTGAGGTCCTCGGTGATGTGGTTGCCGAGGAACTTGAAGCTGTTTACCCTCTCAACCCCAGATCCATTGATGTCAATAGGGGTTAGCCCGTCTCCATTCCTGCTGTAATCCACAACCAGCTCCTTTGTTTTTGTGGCATTGAGGGAGAGGTTGTTTTCTTGACACCACTGTGTCAGAGAGATGACTTCTTCCCTGTAGACCACCTCATTATTGTTTGAGGTAAGACCGATCAATGTAGTGTCGTCGGCAAATTTAATTAGCAGATTAGAGATGTGGGTGGCAACACATTCATGGGGAGGACTTAGTACACAGCCCTGAGGGGCTCCTGTATTGACAGTCAGAGGGGTGGAGGTGAGGGAGCCCACTCTTACTACCTGCTGGCAATCTGACAGGAAGTCCAAAGGTCTAGGTATCTCCTCCACCTAATAAAGTGGCCATTGAGTGTATGTTCATGGGTCTGTTGCAGCAGCCAATCCACTTCAAGGTCTGATGGGTTGTGCATTCAGAGGTGCTCTTCTGCACGCCACTGTTATAACTTTTAGCTATTAGAGTTACTGTCACCTTCCTGTCAGCTTGAACCACTCTGGTCGTTCTCCTCTAACCTCTCTCATAAACAAGGCATTTTTGCCCATAGAATTGGAGCTCATTGGATTTTTTTTTTTGTATTATTCTCTGCAATCTCTAGAGACATGTGTGTGTGAAAATCCCAGAAGATCAGCAGTTTCTGAGATACTTACACTGCCGGTTTGGCAGCAATGATCATTCTATGGTTAAAGTCACTTAGATCACATTTCTTCCCCATTCTGACGTTTGGTTTGAAAACCAACTGAACCTCTTTACCATGTTTGCATGATTTTAGCTATTGAGTTGCTGCAACATGATTAGCTGATTAGATATTTGCATTAATAAGCCGGTGTACAGGTGTACCGAATAAAGTGGTCACTGAGAAAACGCAGTGTTTCAGAACTGAAAACGCAAAAGCTCTATCCTAGTTACAATCAAAATATTTGATATATTTTTTTGTACAGTAATCACCTGAACTACCATTACTATTTGGTACTGTTATGCCATTGCAAAATTATCTCTGATATTTTAAAACTACAGTTTGTGTTCTGATTGATTTTTGACTGATCGCTTGGCTGTACTTTCACACCTGGCATTGATGCAGAAATGAAGGCACACAGCAACAACGATGAGGACCGTGAAGATGTGGTTGAGGGTGGTGGAAGAGTGATTACAGAACTGCTTTGAATTTGGATTCATTTTTGGGTCTGAATTGATAAACCATAGCACTAATTTCATCAAGATCTGTATGGACAACAGTGTGCTTCAAGAATATAGGGAGTGTTATGAAAGCTTTAGTCTTGGATGAACCAGAAGATCTGTAGGCTGCTGAGGACTAGATCTGTGGCATTCCAGAAAAGCTCTGGGTCTGAGATTCCCAGCTGCTTCAAGAGGGCAGCAATCATCCTGGTGCACAAGGAGGGCAAAGTGAGCTGCCTCAGTACCTGTCACCCAAAACTACAGTGAATTGCTTTGAAATATTGGGTATGACAAGAATTATATCCTGCGTGAGCAGGGACCAGGACTGACTGTAATTCGCCTACTGCTGCAACAGATCTGGAGCAGGCACAATCTCTGTCTCTCCACTCCACTTTGGAGCACCAAGGCCATCACAAGGCAATTGTCATTACTCAAAGTGTCCTTTAGAAAATAAGTTTCAAACTTACTTTTGGATCTCGAGAAATATCTATTACTTATAAATAATGTTGAGAAAGGTTACTACCCAAGGTACATAGCAGTAAAATGATATTGAGATAAAAAATGAGATATGTCTACAAGGTTACATTAAAGAACCACTATAAACTGATTTAATTCTGCTGTTCACACTATCTTGGTCATAAAAAGACTGCACTCCCTGCATTAAAAAACCATTATTCTGATACAAAAAAAAACCCTATTATTTTAACTGCTTTCACTTTCCAAAATGCCCAGCAACCTCTCAGCCAGTTAATTTGATATTCAGGATAATTCTAAGTACAAATCAGGTCAATACAAAATCCCTCTAGATTATACTTTGTGTTGGCACAGGCAACATTAATGGGAGGTAGGATTTTGTTTTTACGTATGATCTCACAGATTCCAATCACTAAAAAACAATGTTTTGCTCAGCAAATGCACTGCTCATTTTCTGCTTTTATGGAAATACTGGACTGTTAGAAGAATGTAAGTCCATGGACTATTTTGAGGAAGTCTCTTGTTTGTTTTTTTTTACATTTGGTGAAAATTGAAGTATTATAGATACAACCAGAAGTATAATCTATTATCATCCATGTCAAAGGCTTACATGTCACAGAAAGCTACTGTAATTCAAATAAGGACCTGTCTTTGCAAATGCTAAAAAATTGAAAACAAAATCTCCTGGATCCTATTTATTGCTCCTTTGAACACATTGAATGACTGATTCTCCATGGCTCACATGAGAAAAGATTTCTCAAGACCTTCTTCTGATCTCAGTTTTGAACAACCAACCCCTTAAATTACAACCATGACCTCTAGTTCTATACATCCCACCCAGAAAAAAAAAACACCAGTACTACACCCTCCTGCCAAATTCAGTAAAAAATTGCTATAATTCAATGAAATCGGTTCTCACCCTTCCAAAGTAAAGAGAGCACAAATTGTGAAACTTCATCGGAAGTTATTTTGGTAAACAACCCATGACTAACATTTGAAGAATTAAGGCACACAGTTTACAACAAATATTTACCCCTTTAAGGCACAAAAACCAAAAAACCATGACCAACAAGAGAAACTGCTGATAGTATTAGATCAAAGGAAAAAACTGATAGTGCTGCCAAAAAAGCAAGGAGCTCAAGGCTTGGGGAAAACTTCAGAATTCAGTAATTCAGGACCATGACACTGATAAGGAAAGGGAAGTAGAACATGGAGAGCAGTTTAAGATTTTGTTCTTTCTTTGGCTGTCCATCGATTTTTGATGATGACTGAGGACTGGGCAAGGTTGTATGGAAGACCTGCAGTTGGCCATACTGCAAGTCTCCCCCCTCCAAGCCATCTGTTAATAGGCTATAAAGGTTTGGAATTGGTTGCGTGTAACCTTTAAGGATTGACTCTGGAAAAACTATAAAAAGGAAATGGCAGAAAAATAGAGCAAATATTTTGAGCATCTCTTCAAAGAAGATGATACAGAAAAATGGAAATAAAGAATTTAGGTCCACTGTGAATGAGGAGCCAAATGAAATTAGCTTTTCAAAATAAATGTTATTGCAAAAGTTTAATAGTTCATACAAATTCCTAGCATCCAATGAGCTACATCCCAAAATTTTGGAAGAAGTGGCAATGCAGAAAGTGATTACATTGGCTGTCATCTTTGAAAATTCTGAAGCTCCCCATTGAATAGAAAGTAGAAAATACAGCCAAACTACTTAACAAGAGAGAAAGAGGGATACTGTACGATGATGTAGCTCAACGTTACTAGTAGGGAAAATGCTATAATTTATGATGAAGTGGTAACAGCACACTTGGAAAAAAAAATAGGATGAAGGTGAATCAAAATGGATCTAAAAATGTAATTATACATTTGACAAATCTCTTATAGACATTTGAGATTGAAAATAATCAAATAATTCCATGAAAGAAAAACAGTGAATGTGAAGTACTTACACCTTAAGATACCAATAATCTGATCCATTTCAGTTTGCCTACATTCACAACAGGTCAACAGCAAATGCCATTTCATTGACTCTTCACACAACCCTGGAACATCTTGCAAATGAAGATGCATACATCAGGATACTCTTCACTGACTACGGCTCGGCATTCAATACTATCATCTCCTCAAAATCAATCAATAAGCTTCAAGTCCTAGGGCTCAATACCTCCTTCTGCAACTGGATCTATAACTTCCACTTGCAGACCCCAGTCAGTTCAGATTGGCAACATCTTCTCAATAATCTCACTCAGCACAGGAGCACAAGACTGTGCGCTTAGCTCCCTGCTCTACTTGCTTTATACTAATGACACCACTATCACTGGCCAAATCAAGGCTGGTGATAAATCATCCTATAGGAGAGAGATTGAAAGATTCGGCATGTCATCTAAAACTTTGACAAACTTCCACAGATGTGTGGTGAAGAGTATATTGACTGTAATGGAAACACCAACAAAAGAGATTCTGAAGATGCCTGAAATCCAGAACACTATGTACATAATTCTGGATTAACTCACCAGGTCACACATTGTACATGGAAATAAATAAACAGTCGTTTTGTGCCTTCACCCTTTTCCAAGTCTGGGCTGGAAGGGGTGAGATGCCAGAACAAAAAGGTGGGTGGAGGGGAAGGAGTGGGAGCTAGAAGGTAATAGGTGAAGCCAGGTGGGCTGGAATGCTAAGGGGCAGAAGAAGAAGAAATCTGAGGAGTGAGAGATAGGGAAGAAGAAGAGGCACCAGTGGAGGAGAGGAGAAGGCAGATGAGAAGAGGAGATAAGAGGCCAGAATGGGGAATAGAGGGTGAGAGAAAAAAATTACCAGTAGGAGAAATTGATGTTCATGACATCAGCTTGAAGGCTACCTCCATGGAATATGTTGCTCCTTCAGATTGAGAGTGGCCTCATCATGGCAATACAGGAAACTATGGACTGACATTTCTGAGCAAGAAGTTCCACTTTTGGCAGATGGGTCTCACCAATATACTGGAGACTGCAATGGGAGCACTAGAAACAACAGATGATCCCAATAGATGCAAAGGCAAAGTGTTGACTCACCTGGAAGACTACTTGGGATCCTGAATGGACGTGCGGGAGGAGGTGAAAGGGCAGATGCAGCTCTTCTGTCACTTGCAAGGATATGCACTAGGAGGGAGATTAGTGAGGGATGAATGGACAAGGGATTCACGCAAGGAGGGATCCCTGCAGAAAGCAGAGGAAGGTGTTAAAGATGTGTTTATTGGTAGGATCCCACTGAAGTTCGTAGAATTTGTACAGAATGATATGTTGGATATGGAGGCTCATGGGGTGGTAGGTGAAGACAACAGGAACTCTATCATTGTAAAGGTGTGGGAAATGGGATGAGCTTATAAGATGGCTTGTATGGAAACGCCGGACCTTGTAATGAAAGGCAGAGAATAAGTAGTAACCCAACTCATCAAAGTTAAAGCTCTCCCCACCATTCAGCACATCTTTTGAGTGCATTTTGCAGGAAAGTTGCATTCATCAAGGACCCCACCATCCAGGCTATGCTCTCTTCTCGCTGCTGCCATCAGGAAGGTGGTGCAAAAGCCTTAGGACCTGCACCACCAGGTTCAGGAACAGTTATTACTCCTCAACCATCAGCCTCTGGAAAACGAGGGAATAACTTCACTCAGCTTCACTCCCTCCATCACTGAACTGTTCCCACTGAAATAAACTCACTTTCAAGGACTTGTCATCACATGTTCTTCATTTTTATTGATTTATTTAATACTATTATAATTTCTTTTTTCTCTTTCATTGTGTATTTACACAGCTTGTTCGCTTTTTTTTACATAATGGTTGTTGCCATCCGGTTGGGTACAGTCTTTCATTGATTCTATAGTGTTTCTTGTATTTACTGTGAATGCCCACAAGAAAATGAATCTCAGGGTTGTATATTGTGACATATATGTATTTTGCTTATAAATTTATTTTGAACTATGACAAGGTGCCACACAACGTTTTGAACAAAATTAGAGTTCATGTGTTGCAGAGATATATTCAATACATAGGCAGCATCCCAGAATGAGTGAGGGCAGGGCTGTCAGTGGACAAGTTGGAAAAGTCACCAGGTCAATGACTTAATGGCAGTAATTTTCTCTCTCTGTCCCTAGATAGCCTCATTAATATCATATGGAAAATGTGATGTCATCCAGTTATTTGAAACAATAAAAAGAAACAAACCATATTTGAAATGATTTGAGACTGAAAGGTGTTCCATGGGACCTGGATGCCCTTGAACACAAATCAATGAAAGTTAATATGATGTACAGCAAGCGAAAAAAGTGTCAAACATCATGCTGGCCTTCAATGCAAGAGGATTTGCTAAATGTAAAGATATTTTATTTCATTTATTAAGGAATATGTGAGATCACATCTGGAACATGAGTTTAAGTCTGGTTTCTGACTTAAGGATATCCTTAAGGAATATAACAAGCACCAGACTGATTCACAGATGTTGGAGGTTAAACCAGTTGGGCTTACATCATAGAGATTAGAAGACTGACAGGTGATCTCCTTGAAATATTCAAAACTCTATGGTGCTTGACAGGATAGAAAAAGTTGAAATATGCCTATCCTGGATGAGATATCAAGACTACTTAGGGATACGATCTCAAGAAATTAAACTGTCCATAAGCTGGGGTACCTTTGGACTATTTCACCCATGAAGGATTCGGAGGTTAAGTTGCTGACTGTATTTAAACCTAAAATTGACAGGTTTTTAGTTATTCTGGAACTCATGAGATATGTGAGGTGGTGGCGTGACGCAGTTTGCAGCGGCCTCTCCAGAGATGATATCTGTTATTTGTCAAGCGGGGTGCTGTGCACAATCCTAATCTGATGAAAAACAGATGTGGGAGCATGGAGGAACATCTGGAAATCTCCAGGAAGGCCTTCTTTGTTGCTGCTGCTGTTGTGAGGTCCTCGGGGCCACGTTGCCAGCGGCCAGTGGCAGGCCGTCGTAGTGCGCTCGGCAGAGGAAGGTGCTCAGAGAGACTGTGCTGGAGAGGATGGTCGGAGACTCAGAGGTTCGACGGACTCGGAGTCCGCAGCAATCGGGCTGCTTTCACTGTGTGCTGCGTCTGCGAGGCTGAGTCCAGCGGTGCCATGGAAGTCCATAGTGGGGATATTCCCTTCAGCCGCCTGCGTGGAATGACTAGTCTATAGGGACCCTGAGGACTTGTGGAAACTGTGTGGTGGTTTCTTTTGAACTTATAGTCTTTTAACATCTTTGGACTATTTTCACTGTGCCTACGGTCTGTTTTTTTAAAAAAAAAAATCAATTATGATATTGTTTGCACTGTTGTGACTATATGCTGTAACTATGTGGTTTTGTGTTGGTCTTGTAGCTTTAGTTTTTGGTTTGTTGGGTGTTAGAGTTGGGCTCCTGACTTGGTGTGCCTGGGTAGTCTTGTTTTGTCTGGTGGATATGGAGCTCCTTTCCGGGGGAACATGCTAAGATGGTAGCATGATATTGATACGCAGCAGCCTCTCTGGACTCTGGATTGGGGGATTGACAAATGTTATGTGGATTTTCTGGTGTAGTCTGTTTAGTCATGTGCTTTTGTGATATCATTCTGGAGGAACGTTGTCTCATTTTTTAACTGCATTGCAGTTGTGGTTTTTAAATGACAATAAACTGAAATTCAATTCAATTTAACTCACGTGGTCAGTACATGAAAATTGTATTGAGAAAAAAAGTAAGAAATAGGATCTTCCTAAAATGTTGAGCAGGCACATGGAGTTGCTTGTCCTACTTCTGATTCTATTTCTGTGGTCTTCTGTTATGTTCTTGTGCAGATACAGTGGGTCCCTGCAAATGCCAGACTTTATACCAGTGGAATATCTACTTTTAGGGCACAAGGAGAACTTCCTCATCTTTTTTTTAAATAGAGTTATGAGATTCTATGGAGCATAACATCCTGCTGCTAGGTGTTGCTTTCTCAAGGGACCTGGAAAGACCCACCCATTGGGGCCTCAGTACAAGTCATTGAAGTAACCAAAAGCCTTAGCTGTCAGACAAGACAGGTGGACAGGGGATCATCACTCTCTGTCCACAACCAGAACTAGCTCAATTAACAAATCAGACCTTAATGCTGTTCATCACTTGACATGTTTGGATTACTTCACCCATGTGTGGACCTGGAATAGAAAACTCAATCTGGTCATGTAATCAAAGTTCAAAGTAAATTCACTATCAAAGTGCATATATATATCATGATATACAACTCTGAAATTCATTTTCTTGTGAGCATACTCAATAAATCTCTAACAGAATAATAACCATATTAGAATCAATGAAAGACTGCACCAACTTGGGCATTCAACCACTGTACAAAAGACAAGAAACTGCAAATACAAAAAGAAAGAAATAATAATAATAATAATAATAATAATAAATAAATAAGCAATAAAAATCAAGAACAGGAGATGAAGAGTCCTTGAAAATTAGTCCATGAGTTGTGGGAATATTTCAATGATAGGGCAAGTGAAGTTATCCCCTTTGATTCAAGAGCCTGAAAGTTGAAGTATAATAAATGTTCCTGAACCTGGTGGTGTGTGTCCTGAGGCTCCTGTACCTTCTTCCTGATGGCAGCAATGAGAAAGGTGGTGGGGATCCCCAATGACAGATGCTGCTTTCCTGCAACAGCATTTTGTGTAGAGAACCTCAATGGTGGGGAGGACTGGGCATATCCACTATTTTTTGTAGGACTTTCCATTCGACAACATTAGTGTTTGCATACCAGACTGTGGCACACCCCGTCAATAGACTCTGCACTGTACATCTATAGAAGTTAGTTCAACCTTTAGATGTTATGCCGAGTTTTCACAAACTCCTCAGTAAGCAGAGGCACTGCCGTGCTTTCTTCATAATTGTACTTGCATGCCAGGCCAGGTGTTTCATCTTGGGCACTAGCCTACAAAGTACCCAGGATATATTCAGGGAGCGGTGTCTCAGAAAGGCAGTGTCCATTATTAAGGACCTCCAGAACCCAAGGCATGTACTTTTCTCACTGTTGCCATCAGGTAGGAGGTACAGAAATCTGAAGGCACACACTCAGTGATTCAGGAACAGCTTCTTCCCCTCTGCCATCTGATTCATAAATGGACATTGAATCTTTGGACACTACCTCACTTTTATAAAAATATACAGCTCTGCTGTTTTTGCACATTTTTAAACATCTATTCAATATACGTAATTGATTTACTTGTTTATTATTTTTCTCTCTGCTAGATTATATATTGCTTTGAATTGCTGCTGCTAAATTAACAAATTTCAAGTCACATGTCAGTGATAATAAATCTAATTCTGATTCATTAAGTCACTGGCATTAATAAATTTAGATCGTTCAAAACTCTGCCACTGGAATATTTGTTCATAAAAATTCCAAGTGCGACAAAAGTTGTATATTCGATCTTGGACTGAGAAAAATAATTTAACAGCTTGAGTTTTGGGGTCGTAAATACAAAGGGTGATTGATAAGCTCGTGGCCTAAGGTAAAAAGAGTCGATTTTAGAAAACCTAGTTCATTTATTTTTCAACATAGTCCCCTCCTATATTTACACACTTAGTCCAGCGGTCGTGGAGCATACGGATCTTGGACCTCCAGTAAGTGTCCACGGCAGAGGTGAATGATAAGTTTGTGGCCTAAGGTAGAAGGAGATGTTTTCAACTTCAATCTTACTGCATAATCACTCAAAGAGTTGAACTGCATGTGCATTTAATATGAGCTGTATAACTCATCTCCTTTTACCTTAGGCCAAAAACTTATCAATCACCCATCTGTGGACACTTTCTGGAGGTCCAAGATCCGTATGCTCCACGACCGCTGGACTAAGTGTGTAAATATAGGAGACCATGTTGAAAAATAAATGTGCTGGGTTTTCTAAAACTGACTCCTTGTACCTTAGGCCACGAACATAGCAATCACCCCCATAGGTAAATAAGTGAAAGATTTTGTATGCATGCCATCCATACAGACCATTTTGCTGTATCACTACATTGAAGTAGTAGCAGGGAAAAGCAATAATATTAATAATAATAGCAATAATAATAATAAAAGCAATAAAAATGCAGAGTAAACTTATGGTTGCGAAGTGCAGTGCAGACAGACAACAAGGTGGAAGGTTACAATGAGCAAGATTTTAAGATCAAGAGGCAATCTTATTACACACGAGGTCTGTTCAATCATCCTATAACAGTGGGAGAGAAGTTGTCCTTGTGCCTGGTAATATATGTTTTCAGGCTTTTGTATCTTTTACCTGATGGGAGGCGAGAAAAGGAATCTCCAGGGTGGGAGGGGTCTTTGATTATGGTGACAGCTTCATCAAAGGAGCAAAAAGTATAGACAAAGTCCAGAAGAGAGGCAGAATTTTGTAACATACTGAGCTGAGTACAAAACTCCCTACAATTTCTTGAGGTCACGGACAGAGCAGTTGCCATTCTGAGCCGTGATGCTTTCTATGGTGCATCTCTAAATGTTCGTGAGTGTTAAAGGGGTCATGCCAAATTTCTTGAACCTCCTGAAGAAGGGGAACTGGTACAAGTGTTTTGAGTTTCATTAAAGGCAAAACATATTCTCTATATTAGAACCATTCACTGCAATTGAAGGCAGTCAAGTTTGAGTTGATTTCTGGGAAAATATGAGCTACAATGGTGGTGTGAAACAAAAAAAAAGAGAGAATATGGAAACACACAACAGTTGTGGCAAAATGAACAAGACTTGAATTTTCAGGACCAACAAAAGAATTGTGGGTTTTGTCAGAAGGAAGTAGGTCTGAAATATTCACTCAGTTTTCTTTTCTACAGATTGTCCTGATCTGCCAAGTATTTCCAGCCTTTTAATCTGCAAACTTTTCTGAATTTAAAGCAGGTTGGTCAGTTATGGAGTTAATGTTTCAACTCAGTGAATTTTCATCAAAGCTACATACTGCCAGCTAAATTTAAAAAGCTGCATTAAGTAGTTGAATATTTTAATGGGCCTATATAGAAGCACTTGAGGCAACAACAGAGTGACCCACAGATGACCCAAACATTCAAGCTTCCTACTCCTGGAAGTTAGTGCTATTACTATACTAAATTCTATTTCACTTTTTCATTCAGTGATCCTATGAACTTTAAGGAAGCAAGAAATACAGAAGTATTTCTGCCACACATAGGATCCCTGATACCAACACACATCCTGCTTATATTCTAGACCCCAGCTCATATTCCATATAACTGACGAGCCAGATGCCAGACCACCAGAACTGCAAAAAAAAATCAGGCGCCGAATTATCAAAGCTTTACTATAATGAGCGGTTACAGTAATTAGAAGAATTGGCAATTTTTTTCATGCATTATTTCCTGTAAACCTAATCAGCTCCCTTCCCCACCCTCCCCACCAACTGCATGACTGAAATTTACTCCAGATTGTTTATTTTCTTCTTTAACAGAACACTGTTTTTTTCCCCTCAGTAGCATTTCAGTACATTGCTGTCTAAGATGGTACAAAACTTTACTGCCATCTCCATTTCTGAGAAAACTTCTTTGTAACTCTTCTCACTCCCAGACAAGGAAGCATTAGTCATGGGTTGCGGCCTCTGATTTACTTCCTAGTAATTTGTCTGAGGATAATAATAAAAAGATAGCTCACATTTGAACTTCCTTAATTGTCTTGAGGATACTCACTCTTACTTGTATATTATTTGCGCTGAAACCAAGATCAAATGCTCTCACACTCATTGCAGTTCATTCTTTCCAGGAAATAAAAGATTGAATGCTTCACCTCATATTGAAATTTACATTTGCCCAGCAGCTTAAAAACTTGAGCTCAAAGGTTGCCTTCTGTTACAGAGTAGGGTGTGTTGTGGCCCTGTCCACAATTAGCTCCACCCACTAAAACCCTACCCTGCCCTTTTCATAATATTGGAAAATCTATAGCTGTTCCCTGGCTGTGTAGGTGCTGATAGGCTTTCTCTTTGGACAGTACCAGTTTTGATGGAGTGTTCACAATTGCATTTGAGAAGGTACTACAGGTTTGTTGTTCAATTTTGCTGAATGAACAGCCATACATACATCGAGGAAACAAAGAGATTTCTATGACATTTTTCCTCTTTCTTGACCTCTGTTATATTTACTGGAAATTTGATATTAATGCAATATCTACAAAATAATATTCATCAAGAAAATTACACACTTGCACACATAATTGGTTTTAATAGATTAAAGCTAATACAATCATCAGAAATTCCGATACTGAAGAGAATATTTATTTATTTATTATTGAGATACAGTGTGGAATAGGCCCTTTCTGCCCTGCCATCCAACAATTCCCTAATTTAATCTTAGCCTAATCACAGGGAAATTTACTATGACCAATTAACCTAACAACTGATATATCTTTGGACTGTGGGAGGAAACCAGAGCACCTGGAGGAAACCCATGCAGTCATGGGGAGAATGTACAAACTCCTTACAGGCAGCAGCAGGAATTGAACCCAGGTTGTCTGTACTGTAAAGCACTATGCTAGCCACTACGCTTCTGTGTCACACATAGTTCAGGACAAACACCCTACATACTGCTGATTTATAGCTGGTTGTGTACTACAGGAGGAATGATCGTGGACTACAGGAGGATTAGAAACAGGTTAACCCCTATTGACATTAACGGACCTGGGGTTGACAGGATGAACAGCTTTAAGTTCCTCGGCATACAGATCAGCAAGAATCTCATGTGGTCTGTACTTACCGGCTGTGTGGTGGAAAAAGCACAGCAGTACCTCTTTCACCTCAGGCAGTTGAAGAAGGTTGGTATGGGCCTCCAAATCCTAAGAATGAAGGAGGGGCACAATTGAGAGCATCCTGACTGCTGCATCACTGCCTGGTATAAGAACTGTACTTCCCTCAATCGCCTAGTGCGGGGGTCGGCAACCCGCGGCTCCCGAGCCATTTGTGGCTCTTTCACCTCTGTGCTGCGGCTCCCTGTGGCTTTGGGAAATAATTGGTCAGTATTTAATTAAAATGTATTTTATGTTAGTTTGTTAGCTTTTGAAATGTAATTCTAAATTTGAAGATTATGGTGATCTTGTACAATCTAAGTGTGGCGACACATTTCCTGGCACATCCGAAACGGCTCACAATTAGCCAACATTCCGGCTAAGGGAGATAGCCTACGGGGGTTTGTGAGTACGCGTCTTTTGCAGCATCTGCGTCCATGGGGGCTGGGTTGAGGGAGGCTTAAAAGCAAGGCTGTTTAGTTCGAATAAAGTTATTCGACTGCAGTTTACTGACTGCGTGAGCACACCGCTACAACGTGTTTTTATCGCTGGCTGTCCAGAGGGGAGGTGCTGAAATGCTTTGTCGCGTGTCTGGAAGAAGTGAAAACTTTCCTGGGCAGCAAAGGGCTCACCTTTCCTGAGCTGGAACAGCCAGAGTGGCTGGAAAAGCTACACTTCATGGTAGACATGACAGCGCACCTGAACACACTGAAAACAGCTCTTCAGGGGTAAGGACGTACAGCCCTACACATGTTGGAGGATGTTTTGGCATTCGAGCGCAAGTTGACAGTGCTTGCCAGAGATTTACAGAAAGGCACATTGTCTCACTTCCCCAATTTGAGAGAGTTCAAACAAGGTCACGACATGATAAATTCGGAGTATTTACATTCTGCAATCATCGCAATGCAAACATCGTTTGGGAAACGCTTCTGTGAGTTCAGAGAGGAAAAAAACACATTATCCTTCCCGGTCACTCCCCTAAGCATCGATCCATCCCTACCGAATACGACTGCATTGTCAGGTGTGAGTCAACCTGACCAAGTATGATAAATATTTTAATTGCCTATTATTTTACGTATATTCATATGTTTTCATTGTTCAGTGAAATAGTCCTTTTATTTTTCAGGTTGACAGCTGGCTGACGTTATTTTTGGTTTGCTGCTGGCGGCAAATTTAAGTTTAGCGTTTTTCATAAACACAAGAAGGACTCAAATAGACGTTGAGTATTTTACTTAAAAGTAACCTTCAACCCAACATCTTATTTTCGGAGTTCAAAATGTTTTTGTTGCATGCAGAAATGTAATTTCGTTTTCTCTGCAGGAGCTCATCAATTTCATAAATGCAACACATTATAGTTTGTTTATACAAAGGCAAAACAAAACGTTGTATGCAGTGTTATTTCATGTTAAATGTCAAACGGGTTTTGCGGCTCCCAGTGTTTTCTTTTCTGTGGGAAACGGGTCCAAGTGGCTCTTTCAGTGGTAAAGGTTGCTGACCCCTGGCCTAGTGCATCTGTAGATGTGAAATTCACACTATTCAGGTGGGAAGGTGGATGAATTGCATGTGCAGATAGTTATTAATGAATATGATACAATTGGGATCACAGAGACATAGCTCCAGGGTGACCAAGGATGGGAGCTCAACATTCAGGGATATTCAATATTCAGGAGGGATAGACAGGAAAGAAAAGGAGGTGGGGTAGCGTTGCTGGTTAGAGAGGAGATTAACACAATAGAAAGGAAGGACATTAGCCTGGAGGATGTGGAATCGATATGGGTAGAGCTGCATAACACTAAGGGGCAGAAAACGTTGTTGGGAGGTGTGTACAGGCCACCTAACAGTAGTAGTGAGGTTGGGGATGGCATTAAACAGGAAATTAGAAATGTGTGCAATAAAAGAACAGCAGTTTTAATGGGTGACTTCAATCTACATATAGATTGGGTGAACCAAATTGGTAAGGGTGCTGAGGAAGAGGATTTCTTGGAATGTATGCGGGATGGTTTTCTGAACCAACTAGAGAGCAGGCCATTCTAGACTGGGTATTGAGCAATGAGGAAGGGTTAGTTAGCAATCTTGTCGTGAGAGGCCCCTTGGGTAAGAGTGACCATAATATGGTGCAATTCTTCATTAAGATGGAGAGTGACATAGTTAATTCAGAAACAAAGGTTCTGAACTTAATGAAGGGTAACTTTGAAGGTATGAGACGTGAATTAGCTAAGATAGACTGGCAAATGATACTTAAAGGGTTGACGGTGGATATGCAAATGGCAAGCATTTAAAGATCGCATGGATGAACTACAACAATTGTTCATCCCAGTATGGCAAAAGAATAAACCAGGGAAGGTAGTGAACCCATGGCTGACAAGAGAAATTAGGGATAGTATCAAGTCCAAAGAAGGAACATACAAATTAGCCAGAAAAAGCAGCACACCTGAGGACTGGGAGAAATTCAGAGTCCAGCAGAGGAGGACAAAGGGCTTAATTAGGAAAGGGAAAAAAGATTATGAGAGAAAGCTGGCAGGGAACATAAAAACTGACTGCAAAAGCTTTTATAGATATGTGAAAAGAAAAAGATTGGTTAAGACAAATGTAGGTCCCTTACAGTCAGAAACAGGTGAATTGTTCATGGGGAACAAGGACATGGCAGACCAATTGAATAACTACTTTGGTTCTGTCTTCACTAAGGTGGACATAAATAGTCTTCCGGAAATAGTAGGGGACCGAGGGTCTAGTGAGATGGAGGAACTGATGGAAATACATGTTAGTAGGGAAGTGATGTTAGGTAAATTGAATGGATTAAAGGCAGATAAATCCCCAGGGCCAGATGGTCTGTATCTCAGAGTGCTTAAGGAAGCAGCCCAAGAAATACTGGATGCATTGGTGATAATTTTTCAAAAATCTTTAGATTCTGGATTAGTTCCTGAGGATTGGAGGCTGGCTAATGTAACCCAACTTTTTAAAAAAGGAGGGAGAGAGAAACCGGGGAATTGTAGTCTGATTAGCCTGTCATCGGGGATGGGGAAAATGCTAGAGTCAGTTATCAAAGATGTGATAACAGCACATTTGGAAAGTGGTGAAATCATCGGACAAAGTCAGCATGGAATTGTGAAAGGAAAATCATGTCTGACGAATCTTATAAAATTTTTTGAGGATGTAACTAGTAGAGTGGATAGGGGAGAGCCAGTGGTTGTGGTATATTTGGATTTTCAAAAGGCTTTTGACAAGGTCCCACACAGGAGATTAGTGTGCAAACTTAAAGCTCACAGTATGGTATTGGGGGTATCATATTGATGTGGATAGAGGATTGATTGGCAGACAGGAAGCAAAGAGTGGGAATAAACTGGACCTTTTCAGAATGGCAGGCAGTGACTAGTGGGGTACCGCAAGGCTCAGTGCTGGGACCCCAGTTGTTTACAATATATATTAATGATTTAGACGAGGGAATTAAATGCAGCATCTCCAACTTTGCGGATGACACGAAGCTGGCCGACGGTGTTAGCTGTGAGGAGGATGCTAGAGGATGCAGGGTGACTTGGATAGGTTAGGTGAGTGGGCAAATTCATGGCAGATGCAATTTAATGTGGATAAATGTGAGGTTATCCACTTTGGTGGCGAGAACAGGAAAACAGATTATTATCTGACTGGTGGCCGATTAGGAAAATGGGAGGTGCAATGAGACCTGGGTGTCATTGTACACCAGTCATTGAAAGTGGGCATGCAGATACAGCAGGCGAATGGTATGTTGGCATTCATAGCAAGAGGATTTGAGTACAGGAGCAGGGAGGTTCTACTGCAATTGTACAAGAACTTAGTGAAACCACACCTGGAGTATTGTGTGCAGTTTTGGTCCCCTAATCTGAGGAAAGACATTCTTGCCATAGAGGGAGTACAAAGAAGGTTCACCAGATTGATTCCTGGGATGGCAGGACTTTCACATGAAGAAAGACTGGATCGACTAGGCTTATACTCACCAGAATTTAGAAGACTGAGGGGGGATCTTATTGAAACATATAAAATTCTAAAGGGATTGGACAGGCTAGATGCAGGAAGATTGTTTCCAATGTTGGGGGAGTCCAGAACAGTTTAAGGATAAAGGGGAAGCCTTTTAGGACCAAGATGAGGAAAAACTTCTTCACACAGAGAGTGGTGAATCTGTGGAATTCTCCGCCACAAGAAACAGTTGAGGCCGGTTCATTGGCTATATTTAAGAGGAAGTTAGGTATGGCCCTTGTGGCTAAAGGGATCAGGGAGTATGGAGGGAAGGCAGGTACAGGGTTCTGAGCTGGATGATCAGCCATGATCATACTGAATAGCGGTGCAGGCTCGAAGGGCCAAATGGCCTACTCCTGCACCTATTTTCTATGTTAATACTTTGATTCTTTGGTTTCAACACTAAGTTATGAATCAATTTAAATCTGGCTCTGTATGTTATGTTCTGCATACAAAGTATCAGATGAGAGGTTCGGTTCTGGGTGGGCATCTGACATTGGTTATATTGCTTCTGATTAGTGCTTTGAAAGCAAAAAAATGGTATCTTATCAGCTGGGGATCAGAGGAGTCTGAATGCATAATTTTTGAAAGAGATTAATACTGTATTATTAGTAAATGCAAGAAAACTAATATTTGAATATATCACCTTAGAAGCCAAAAATGCTTATTGTAAAAGTTATAATTTTTTAGTTGGGCAGTATTTCATTTATTTTGTGCAGATGCTGAGTTAAGGAATTAATATTTTTCTTCACAACTATATTCAAAATGTAATTTGATAACTGTTTTACATCTACAGAGAAATGATGAAAATCTCAGTTTTACATGCCATCAATACAGATCATTTCAAAGCGTAAATACATTGAGGTAACACAAAAGGGAAAACCAGCAATAAAAGGCAGGATGTAGTGCCACACACAAAAAAAAGACGCAGGAACTCAGCAGGTACAATGCGAAATTATATCAATAGTTTGGGTCAAGACTATTCATCAGGAATGAAAAGACAGCAGGCAACAGAATAAAAGGGCGGAGAAAAGGGAAGGAGACGAGGGTGAGCCGGCAGTGATAGGTGAATTCAAGCGAGAGGGAGAAGATACTTGCAGAAGGACTTGTGCAGATTAGTAGAATGGGCAAAGCAGCGGCAGATGGAATACCATTTAGGAAAGTGTATGGTCATGTACTTTGGTAGAAGGAATAAAGAAGCTGACTATATTTTAAACGGAGAGTGGATTCTGAAATCAGGGTTGCAAAGAGACTTAGAAGTCCTAGTCTAGGATTCCCTAAAGGTTAACATTAAACACTGAAATCTACAGCACATTACAGGCCCTTTGGCCCACAATGTTGTGCCGACTATGTAACCTACTCTCCAAATGGCCCAGAATTTCCTTACCACATAGCGCTCTATTTTTCTAAGCTCCATGTACCTATCTAAGAGTCTCTTAAAAGACCCTGTTGTTTTTGCCTGAATCACCTTCACTGGCAGTGCATTCCACCTACCCCTTAGTTTGTAGGTTGAGTGGGTAGTAAGTCAAACAAATGCAATGTCAACACTCATTTTAAATATAAAAGCACAGATGTAATGCTAAGGCTTTATAAAGCATTGGTCAGACAACACAGGGATTATTATGAGCAATTTTGGGTCCCACAGCTAAGAAAAGATGTGTTGACATTGGAGAGGGTCCAGAGGAGGTTCATGAGAATGATTCCGAGAATGAAGGAGTTTATATATAAAGAGCATTTGATGCCTCCGGACCTGTATTCAATGGAGCTTAGAAGAATGACGGGGCATCTCATGAAATTTACCAAATATTGAAAGGCCTAGATAGAATGCAGGTAGAGAGGATATTTCCAATAGTGGGCGAATCTAGGAGCAGATGTGAGAACCTGGGAGGTGATAGGTGGAAGAGGCAAAGGGCTGAGTAAGTTAGAATGTAACAGAAAAGGCCAGTGAACCATTAAATAAACGAAAGGAGGAGGAGAACCAGAGGGAGAAATGTGAGGATGTGCACCTAGTGAGCACAGGAAGAGGAACAAAAGGAGTAGAAGACAGATACAAGAGAGATAAAAGGGAGGAAGGGGCAGGGGGAGTGGTTACCAGAAGGCAGAGAAATCAGTATTGAAGTTAATAGGTTGGAGTCTACCAACATGGAATATGAGGTATTAATCCCCTAATCTGTGTCTAGCCTCAACTTCACAGGAGAGAGAAAGCCATGGGCAGCATGTCAGTATGGGAATGCAGAGCTGTATTAAAATGGCTGGCCACCAAGATATACTGGTTGTTGCAGCAGAAAGTGTGAAGGCGCTTGAATTAGTGATCCCCCAAACTGAGTTGGGTCTCACCGATGCAGAGGAGGCTCCACTGGGAAGGAGAGTGATTAAGGAGGAGGTGCAGGGATAGATATTAACACTTAGTGTGGTTGTAGGGTGTTTGGTGGACAAGACAGTCACAAGCAAGAGTGATCCCTGTGATAAATGGAGATGGACATGGAGAGGAAGATGTGCCTGGTGGTGAGATCCTGGTGGAGATAGTGGAAATTGCAGAGATTATGTTGGATGCACAGCCTCAGTGGATGGTAGATGCAGTCAAGGTAACCCTATCCTTATTATCTCATGGAGAGGAGATGAGGTGATAGGCAGATGTGCAGGAAATGGAGGAGATTCAGGTGAATCCTGTATTGATCGCAGTGGACTGGAAACCCCTTTATTGATGAAAAAAGGATATCTTGGATGTCCTGGAATGAAAAACCTCCTCATAAAATTGGATGCAGCAGAGACAGAGGAACTGAGAGAAGAGAATAGTATCCTTGAAAGTGACAGTGTGAGAAGTTTCAATAGGTACATTTAATGTCAGAGAAAATAACTGTTGTGGACAAAGTAACCGTGGGAGTCAGTAGGTTTGTTAAAGAGGCCAGAAGGTAATCTGTTTCTGCAGAGAGAGAAAGAGAGATCAAGAAAGGGGAGCAAGAGGATGAAAATGGACCAAGCAAATTTGAGAAAGGGGTGTATGTTGGTGGGAAAGTTGACAAATCTGACAAGCTACACATGGGTGCTGGAAACAGCAGCAATGACATCATCAACGTCGTGGAGAAAGTTTTACCTGTGTGGTCCTACCTACCTTTTAATGCTCCAAAAACAGAGCTTACTGAGAAAACTGTCATCCTCTGATGCAGAAACTGTAGTGATGTAAGCATGATTCATGCACTTAGAATGTTGGTGAATTTTAGAAACAACACAAAATGGAATGGTCATTATTATGATTTGATCATGACAGGGGAAGGATGTTGATAGCTCAGGGTACTGAAAGAAATCTGTTTAAGATACCAAAAGGCAGAATTATACAACTCTATTTCTTGGCACAAGTTTCTCTGATTTCTTGGTTTGAAAGCAACAGATTATTTGCAAATGACATAGCCTCATTTTTCAACTTAAGGGAAACAAGAACGGTTCAAAGACTGACATCTTAAACATAAATAATGGCAATTCTGAAGGCATGGAAGAGTAACGGATTGGCAAACTAAGTTAATCACAGTACAGTGACAGAAATTTAGTATCCTTTCAGAATAGACTGAATAAATACAAGTTACAAGGAAGAAATGTTCCAAAGTGGGCACCTCCATAAATGGGGAAGAGAATTCACAATGCAGAGATGCAAAGGGACTTGGGAGTCCTTGTGCAGGATATCCTAAAGGTTAACCTCCAGTTTGAGTTGGTGGTGAATGCAAAGTTGGCATTCAGAATCAGAATCATTATCACCAGCATGTGATATGAAATTTGCTAATGTAGTAGCAGCAGTTCAATGCAATACATAATCTAGCAGCGAAAAAATAATAAAATAAAACATAATAATAAATAAACAAGTAAATTACATATATTGAATAGATTTTTAAAAACATGCAAAAACAGAAAAACAGTATATTAAAAAAAAGTGAGGTAGTGTCCAAAGCTTCAATGTCCATTTAGGAATCAGATGGCAGAGGGGAAGAAGCTGTTCCTGAATCACTGAATGTGTGCCTTCAGGCTTCTGTATCTCCTACCTGATGGTAACAGTGAGAAAAGGGCATGTCCTGGGTGCTGGAGGTCCTTAATAATGGATGCTGCCTTTCTGAGACACCGCTCCCTAAAGATGTCCTGGGTACTTTGTAGGCTAGTGCCCACGATGGAGCTGACTAGATTTACAACTTTCTGCAGCTTCTTTCGGTCCTGTGCAGTAGCCCCTCCATACCAGACAGTGATGCAGCCTGTCAGAATGCTCTCCATGGTACAACTATAGAGGTTTTTGAGTGTATTTGTTGACATGCCAAATCTCTTCAAACTCCTAATAAAGTATAGCTGCTATCTTGCCTTCTTTATAACTACATCGATATATTGGGACCAGGTTAGATCCTCAGAGATCTAGACACCTAGGAACTTCAAGCTGCTCACTCTCTCCACTTCTGATCCCTCTATGAGGATTGATATGTGTTCCTTCATCTAACCCTTTAATTTCTAGCATTATAGAATATAAGTGCAAGGATGTGATTTTGAGACTCTATAAGGCACTCGTGAGACCACACTTGGAGTATTGTGTGCAGTTTTGGGCTCCTTATTTTAGAAAGGATATACTGACATTGAAGAAGGTTCAGAGAAGATTCACGACAATGATTCTGGGAATGAAAGGGTTACCATATGAGGAATGTCTGGCAGCTCTTGGGCTGTATCCCTGGAGTTCAGGAGAATGAGGGGGGATCTCACTGAAATATTCCGATGTTAAAAGGCTTGAACAGATTAGATATGGCAAGGTTATTTCCCATGGTAGGGAAGTCTAGGACAAGAGGGCACAACTTCAGGATTGAAGGACATCCAATTAGAACAGATTTGCGAAGAAATTACTTTAGTCAGAGGGTAGTAAATCTGTGGAATTTGTTGCCATGAGAGGTTGTGGAGGCCAAGTTACTGACTATATTTAAGGCAAGATAGATAGGTTTTTGATTATCCAAGGCATCAAAGGGTATGGGGAGAAGGCAGAGAAGTGGGAATGATTGGAAGAATTGGATCAGCCCAAGATTGAATGGTGGAGCAGTCTCAATGGGCTGAATGGTGCTCTTCTGCTCCTATATCTAATGGTCTTATGGTCTTATATAGCACCTATTTATAAAGAAATGAGTCCATGAAAAAGCAAAGGATTGTGGAAGGACCCTTCTGGATCAGTTATACAGTTATAATTTGACCAATTAGTCTATTTATACTAACCCTAGCAAGCTGAATGATGCGTCAAGTGTATCAGGCAGCAGAAGTGGGTGTAGTCACTGCTTCTAAGGAGAAGGTGCTTGGGAAGCTGAATGGTCTGAAGGTAGATAAGTTACCTGGACTAGATGGACTACACCCTAGTGTTCTAAAAGACAAAACTGAAGAGATTGTGGAGGCACAAGTAGCAATCATTCAAGAATCACTAGATTCTGCAATGGCTTCAGAGGACTGGAAAATTGCAAATATCACTTCACTTTATAAGGGAGACAGGCAAAATACGGGAAATGATAGGCCAGTTAGCCTGAATGCAGTGGTTGCTGCAGCCTCAGAATAGAAAAATATCCCTTTAGAACAAATATGAGGAGAGAAATTCTTTTGCCGGTGGGTGGTCAATCTGTGAAATGCATTGCCACAGATTATCTTGGAGGCCAAGTCATTGGGTATATTTAAAGTGGTGGTTGATAGGTTCTTGATTAATCAAGGCATAAATGGTTACGGGGAGAAGACAGGAGAATGGGCTTAAAGAGGAATAATAAATCAGCCGTGATCAAATGCGAAGCAGACTTGATGCAGACAAAATAGCCTAATTTTGTTCCTATATTTTACGGTCTTATGGGAATTTTGACCGTCAATGAATCAGTACATACTATTCAAAAAGCAGCCCAGAACGAAGCCACAAGCCATGAACATAACTAGAATATATGATTTCATTTGTTGTAGTGTTAGGAAATCTGTCACAGACTGCATTTAGATTCCTTGACCAAAGAATTTAATTTCATGAACATAAATAATTCATTAAGTATTGACAAATAAGCTAATGCTGTTTCTTAAAGTACTACAACTGCTTTGAGTCAATTGTGCAGTAACACATTGAATTGTTTAATTAACATCATAAATCACAAGAGGTCTGAACAGGTTCTCAGCTTTAAAATGCATCTCTGATGTAGGTATTTTTCTTTCATTAATGTCACCAACATTCTGCTATAGTCACTGACTTGATCTATGTTGGGCTGTGTCATGTGGCAACGTAAGCATTTTCACCAATAATTATACATTCAAATGACTGGGGAATTTCAGAGAGATTTTTGATTACAGGCAGTCACCAGGGAAAGAAAGGGTTCCAGTTTTACAGATGTCCATTTACTGATGTCATCCTTAAATTAGAAAATACACAAAAATCACTCTGTATAGCAACCATATCTTCACAGTAATGTAATGAATGGCTTTAAAAACACATAAAAAAAGAACAATTCCCAAAAATGGGGAGAGGCAACTAGTTCTACTGTCCATAGGAACGAATGTATGCACATCAGACTTCCCAATTCAATAATATTATGGGATATCATTCATAAGTAGGGCATCCATAAATCAGTGCTCCTAACCCACTGATGATCTATTTGTAGTCCTCCTCTGTTTCAATCCCCTTACACTACGTCTGACATATAATCACCTGTGAATAATCTCTGAAATGTTTCTATTGATACCTTTTTTAGTCAATGATCAGCATCACTCTTTAAATGCAAAAAAATGAGCTGCATAATCACGTGTTGAAACTAATGAGACTGGCTTATTATTCTATTCCTAACATACATTAAAGCCTCCAACATGCAAACAGTATATTATTAATTGATAACACTGATCTAAAAGAAAGCAGGTCTTTCACAGGAAAGAATGCTCCAATTTACCATGATGGATTGCTATTGCCATATTTGGCAAAACACAAAGACTAAGTCATATAGTTGAACAGTCAATTTGATGCCAGGTTCTAATCAGAGGTATGCATAAAGACCCAACTTCTACAGGAATATGGTTAGAGCAACTTTGTATCAAAGGCACTCTTTATGGTTGAGGCCATATACTGTACATATATAAGTGTCAAATTGTTTGTAAAAAAAATCTAGTAATTAAGTTCTTTACGTCACTTTTGGCTTCATGCATCTCTCAGCACAGTATTGTTCACACAAATCTTTACCTCATTCATTCTGAAAATTAAAATGATTGCTTGTTGAAACAATGTAACCTTAAAGTACAAGAATTCTACGAATTTCACTTAGTTCTCAGTACAATTCTTCCATGTAATCCTGAATCCTCTACAGCTGTCTCAAGTTACACCTTGCAATGATGTCAACCAATATTTAAACTGCTTGCAGTACTTAAATCACAGTCATTAATCCTGAAGTGTGAACATTATCAGTTAACAAGCACAAGGGTGCAGAAGATGTCAACATCTCCCACAACACTTGTCATCGGTATTGAAAAAGCCCAAAAATCTTATAAAACTACCTTTGGAACACAGCTTATATTTAATAAAACAGATACGTAGGAGTAATTTCAAGGTTGTAATTTAATTTTTGGTTTCACTTGATAGTTATAAACCACTTAAATTTGCTCTCCACCTCTCAATATAATTACCGTCTTATATTCACTCCCACACATCTATTATTTTCTCTGTAGAATAAACATAATTTCCTGATCTATTCCATATTCACTCAGTTTCATCACATGCATTTTTATAAGTGCTACTAAGTTTCTTCCTACAGCGAGAATGCTAGTATCGATTGTAAATTGTGGGTGTTACACTTCTTAAATTTCCAATTTGTTCTCGTGGAATTAAACTTTCTATTATTTATATTTGTGTCGTCATTCATCATGGTTTTATGTAACTACTAAAATTTCAGCGTTATATTCAATAGGTGGATGCAGATTAGGCACTAAAACAAAACAATGTTGAAAAGACTTAGCATCTCTTGACAGAGAAATAAAGTAAATGTGTCAAGCCAGTGACCTGATATGAGAACTTGAGTAATATGCAAAATAGATTAAATAAATATTATAATATTTTAACCTGACATCCAATCATAGAACTACAATCGTGTCAATGAGAGGCAGCAGGGGAAGTGATGTGCCTCGTGTTGAAAACTGATCCTGACCTTGGGTAAGTCCTGTGTGGATGTATGTGGGTTTACTCTGGGTGCTCCTGTTTCTTCCCACATCCCAAAAATGCACCGATAGATTGAATGGCTCCTGTAAATACTGCAGATAAGCAACAAAAAGAATAAAAAGAGGAATTAATGGGTATGTGAGCCAAAATAAATTGTGGGGATCCAGGGGCAGAAGGGCAATGGGACAACTTTGTTGGGAGCTGCAAAGCCAACAGTCTGAGAGGCCTGTGTCACAGACAGCAAGTAAACAACAGAATGGGACACATTCATGAAAAAATCCGCAGATTGGGAAATCCAAAGTAACCCACACAAATGCTGGAGAAACTCAACAGGGTTGGCAGCATTTATGTAAAATAGTAAACAGTCGACAATTTGTGCCAAGACCCTTCATCAGGATTTTCCATTTATGCTGCCCAGCCTGCTGATCTCCTCTGACATTGTAAATGTGACACACTACCAGGGTTTGAAATTGTATTTTGTTTCTCTTTTGCTGTCTACATGATTATATAGAGACATCTACTCCTGTTGTGGTGATCAAGAAAATCAACTACAATCTAATTTCTGCTCTTTCTGATGGTCTACACCATCTTCCACTTACCTACGAAAACAAAAAGTTTACGCTGCCCTGCTGAATTTTAAAATATTGTCACTGAGAATACGGATATGAAATAAGACATCTTGCATGAGCTTTTCATTATTTAACTTCTTATTTCTTCCAACCCAGTCCATCACAACCAAAGATGACTTGCCAGAAGGATGCATTCTTGAAGATATCCAGGAGGATGTCAACCAGAATGTTTAATGTTAGTTAGCCTGATCTGGAGGTCCTGAATGTCAGTAGCTGTGTAGTCAATGCCACGGGCCAGATGGTTGGATGTCCTAAGAAGCCAGAAGACTAAGCATGTGATTTGCCATGTGGTGGGAACCAGAGACCTGGAATATGATTAAGGATGCAGGCAAAGCCAGAGACTGTAAGTATAGTAAGATGTATAGCCAAGCATGTGGATGGGGAAGTGATTATCTGCATGGCCAGAGCTGGTACAGGCATTGTGAGTGTGTGCGTGAGCAGAGCTGGGTCTTAAGTATTCAGCTGGAGTCAGATGATGGGACTGTTATTAGTGGCATATCCCAGTAACTGTGAACATGGTTAGGTGTGGCAAGAGCTGGGCACTAGACACTGTACAACACACCACTAATAATTACTGTTTACTTCCCATGCAGGTAAAAGACTGCTTAACCAAAAAGTAATTCAAAATCCAACTAGTAGCAAAAGAATTAGTTAGAAAAATGCTGACTGGTAAACAATGGAATCTATGGCCCCAAGTGCTGCTAAGCTCTACACATATACAAGAGAGTGCCAATCCATAGCTGTTCTAAGGGCAAACCAAAAACTAATGTTATGCCACTTTTTTTTCCAACTGTGCACTCCATAGATGGATTAAAAGAATTATTGATTTACTGATTGTGGTCCTTTAGTTGTTTGTGTTGGTCCTGGAGGAACACTGCTTCATTTTTACTGTGTACTGTACGAGCTGTTTATGGTCAAAATGACAATAAACTTGACTTGAAAAGAGTCCTTAGTACAACTGAATTTTTAGTGGATTTTTTTTTTCTGAGCAACACCTGGCTTTTCAGCTTTACCTCCACTATTAGTGTTTGGTTTAACAGCACAGAGATACAGTATGTGTTCCTACATTTAGATGAAAATATTAAAGCTGAACCACTTGGAGAATTTGACCAAAGGTCTGGAAAAAGGAACAATTTAAAGAATAATACAAAAACATAAGTATTACTGTAAAATACCACCACTGGCCACACATAAATAAAAAACGACAACAAATGAAGAATAAATAAATTATTTAATTTATTAAATTATTGTGTGTTAGCTGTGCCACAGCTGGCAACATGCATATCTCCAGCTAATGAAGTTGTGGGTTCCACTACAAAGATTCAAGCACAAAACACATGAGGTTGATGCTCCAGCCCATTACTCTGGGGATTCAGTGTAGTTGGTGATGCTGAATGAGACAAGAAACTGAGGTTACCATCTGCACTATTCTGAACAGCAAGAGGATATCGTGACCTGGCCCACATTTACCCCAAGTCAATATTACTTGCTGCAGACTTGAGCCTGAGAGAGTTTATAATGCATAAGCAAACACTGCTTTTCCTGCATTGTAACATTTCATGAATACTTCATTAGCTTTAAAACACATCTGTATAGCCTGAGGCTGTGAAAGTTGCACTACAAATGCAGATACTTTTAATAAAAAATAATGAGCTAACACATTTCTTAGTTATATCTGACAGATAAAAGGATTATGCAAACTATATTCTGTGATACCATTGGGGAGAAATTACTTTTGCAGAGTTTTGTCATTTCCTCTGCTCTTGAGTTTAAGATGAGTAGGTAACAGGAGGTAGCAGCATAAAGCAGGTGGTGCACTCAGTAACATGAAGCAAATCACTCTAAACAGAGAAAATATCAAAATTTTTTTCAGGAGGGAAGCTGTTGAAACTAAAGAGTCAGGAAACTACTCAGATATATTTAAATATTAAGGAAATCGAGGGATATAGGGCTGATCAGGAAAGTTGCACTGAGGTAAGAGATTAGTCAAGACGTTATTGAATAGAAGAAGACACAAGTGGATGAATACATTACATTTGCTACTGTTAATTACGATGTTGGTGGAACACTACAAAGCAACAGCATAGAAATATATATGATGGCCAAACTGTCCCTGCTCTTTCATACAGCATTTAGAAAGTACATTTATAGTGCAGACAGACATACTTTATTGATCCTGAGGGAAGTTGGGTTTCGTTACAGTCACACCAACCAAGAATAGTGTAGAAATATCCAATATAAAACCATAAATAATTAAATAATAAAAGTTAATTATTCCAAGTGGAAATAAGTCCAGGACCAGCCTATTAGCTCAGGGTGTCTGACACTCCGAGCTAGCTGATATTCTGCAGAATTACATTGGTGCTCTGTGGAAATACAATGATGTCCTCGGGCCTCGTTTTCATTCTTACTCCACACATTATCATCAATATCAATGCATCACTGTATAGAGAACTTGTTTGGAAAAAAAAACCTGAGAAACAGTCTGCAGTATTTTCACTGCATGGGAAGCAGAGCATCAGTTGCTTTAAAAAACACAAATAAATTGTAAGCTTGAAAGGCAACTCTAGCAAATAAATTGAGTCAAGAGGTGACCCTGTGGCAGCAAGCTATTTTTCCTCAGGTATTTACAGCCCAACTGACAGACTTTAATTATATTTTTCCTGGTGAGACACCCATATATTGCTCTCACAAATACACCCTCCTCTCAGAATACTTAAGACTGCTGCTACTGTTGCAATGTCTAGGAAAATGTGAGAACATTGAGCACATATTATGGTAATCATGTGCACTCCTCCCACTGCACTGAAAGGAAACTACAGAAGACAGCCAAGTGAATGCTTTGATGAATACTCAAGTTGACAACTCCTGTTAAGTTTTTTTAAGAAGATTCTTGAAAATTTTTCCCTTCACAGAAATATGTGATGAAGTTCAACTTCATCAACTGAACAAAAGAAATAAAAGAAAATGTGTTTTGCTGAACATTACTTAAATAGGAAGGAGAGTTGGTGAGTTAAAATAGAGAGGCAATAGATGATCACCATCCTGCACTACATGCAACACAAAATTTGCTCAATTTATTTGGAAGTCTTATTTTAAATCCCTTTCATGCAAGACTTCAAATGCTGAATGCTGTTAAACATGTACTAATCATTCACTGATAAGACCATAAAACATAGGAGCAAAATTACATTCAGACTATCGAGTCTGTTCCACCATTCCATCATGGCTGATTTATTATCCTTTTCAACCTCAGCTTCCTTCCTTCTACCCATAACCATTGACACCCTGACTAATCAAGGAGCTATCAACTTCCACCTTAAATGACTTGGCCTCCACAGCCACCTGTGGCGATGAATTCCACAGATCTATCAGCCTCCAGCTAAAGAAATTCCTCTTCACTTCTGTTCTAAATGGATGTCCCTCTATTCTGAGGCAGGCCTCTCTGGCCATAACCACCCATGACCCCCAACTATAGTAAACATCCTCTCCATCTAGGATTTCATTATTTCCTTGGTTTCAATGAGATCCTTCCTTATTCCAACCACCAGTGAGTACAGACCCAGGGTCATCAAATGTTCCTTATATATTAACCCTTTTATTCCCAGAATCATTCACGTGAACTTCTTCTGCATACATTCGAACGTCAGCATGTATTTTCTTAGATAAGGAGCCCAAAATTGCTCACAATACTCCAACTGCAGTCTGACCAATATCTTATAGAGACTCAGCATTACATCCTTTCTCTAGTCCTCTCAAAATGAATGATAATATTGCATTTGACTATCTTACCATTGACTCATCCTGCCAGTTAATTTTTAGGGAATCCTGCACAAGGATCTCAAGTTCCTTTTGCACTGCTGGTTTTTGAATTTTCTCCTTAGAATACTTAGCATACTTAGAAATGAAGTGCCAACCTGGTGAAGGTGTAATGCAGGCTTTAATGTACCAATTACTAATAGCCCAGTTTGGGTTTCAGCAGATCTCATCATGTGTGATGTGACAGGGCTTTCCTTGACATCAAAGCAGCATTTAGCCAAGTGTGACATTAAGAAGCCAAACTCAGGTCATTGGACATCAAGAAGAAATAGGTTCCCTTAAATTCACAGCTCACTCAATGGTAAATGGTTGTGTTGTTGAAGGTCAATTGCTGCATCCCAGATTATGACTGCTGGAGTTCCTCAGTTCCTCGGTCCAACCATTTTCATTTGCTTCATTAATGACTTTCTCCCCATCCTATTGTCCAAAGCAAGGAAATTTGCTGATAATGACACTATCTTCGATCCCACAAGATCTCTCCATCATTTGGGTATGCATTAGTAAGTAGTGAACACAATGTTCAGCCTACAAAATTGCTGCAATTCATTCCACAATAATACAAAGGAGTTTCAGTACTCACTTCAAGTCCCAAAAACAATCTACCATTTACAGGCATATTAAGATTGTGATGGGATACCCTTCATTTATCTGGATGAGTTTAACACCATCCAAGACAAAGCGCCCTGTTTGATTGGCAACTAGCCATTACCCTACATATTTATTATTTGCGGTACGGCTTTACCCTGCCAGTGGTATGTACAATCTGTAAAAGAAATGATCGTTCTGTTCCAAAGCATATCCAACAGTATCTACCAACCACCTAACCTCCAACACCATAAAGGTCACTATCACAAAATGCATGCACATACAACACTGGCAGGGTTTCCTTCATTTCACACAAAATCCCAACTTAGAAGTATACTATTGTTCTTTCAGGACTGATTGTCTAAATCCCTCTCCTTACCAAGTGTCTCCCACTTTCTCAAGAGCAATCAGTGGATGCTGGCCTAACAGCAATGCACACATTCCAAAGAATGTCCAGCACTCTTTAATACTCAATGGTGAGAGAAAATTCATAAGTGTTTTCACTCTTGATCCATGCCCAATAGCTACTGCTGGGAAATACATGAATATAAGCATTGGCTGAGGATTGAATTTGATTTGGCTATGATTGCTCAATAAATCAAGCCGTCCGATGTAGGTCTATATTAAGAAAAATTGACACTGCACTTGTACAAAGATGAGTTGCAAGCATCAGCAGAAATTCTGCTGTGATATGGGGATATGGAGAGAAATTCTAAAAAAGGGGCAGGTATTTAAGTATAAGAAATATGCCTGTTCTCCAGGAGCACTATACTAGCAATCCCTACACCCAAATCAGTTAATGTACATGATTGTTTAGAATAGGAGTGAACAGAAATAGAAGTCACCAAAGTTTCCTCTCATATCCCACCAGTATTCTTCTCATCAGTTTATGCCTTAACTTGAGACATCACAAAATATGATAGATAAAAATTGAATCATTTTCCAATATGAAATTTCCACTGTACATTGTGAGCTGGTTAGAATACCTACTACCAGCATGGACTTACAAAATTATTAGCCATGCACAAAAAATAGCTGCAACCCAACAAACAACCTAATAGTAAATCAACTGAGCACTACCCCAACCCTATACCTCCACCACACCCTCACTGAAAAGTGTATAGGCTACACGTTTATTGTAGTACTCTGCATTATATGTAAAAAGTAGAGTCTACAGTTGCATTTTGCTTAGTTCTTCGGCATGTAGAGTACTTAAACCTAAAGAGATCATTCCGAAACTAAATATTAAAAACAGGTTACATAGAAGCCCCCTACTTAAGAGAACTTACAAAAGATCTGTCAAAACTACTTAGTGGAAAGATGTAAGAATTCACATAAAGCATATTAAGAAGCTCCCAGGTTCTGGCACTGGTGGTGGCTGTTCCTTTATGTGCAACACAGTAGTGTAGTGGTTTGCGTGACCCTATTACAGCTCAGGGTGTTGTGGAATTTGGAGTCCAACTTTGGCACCCTTCTGTAAGAAGCCTCTGTATGTCCTTCCTGTGGAATACGTGGCCTTTCCCTGGGGGTTGCAGTTTCCTTCCACAGTCCAAAGATGTACTAGGTAGATGATTTAGTCTTTGTAAATTGTCCCGTCTTTAGTTTAGGATTAATCAGGGTTGTGGGGCTTTCTGGGGCGGCATTGCTTGAAAGGCCAGAAAGGCCTACTCCATGCTGTATCGCTAAATAAATAAACAGATTTGCATATTTGCATTTAAAAATTTCAAATGACTTACTAATGAGAAAGTGTCCATTCTGTGAGGTGTTCAATTGTCATGTCAAACAGACAATGCTTTGACATCACTTTCCTCACAGATAGAAAGAATCCACGTTGTCCAAGTTCAAATCAAATTTATGAAGTTATACATCAAATAAAAAGGCTCTTTTTGCCTGCTCTATTCTTTCCAACCATCAAATTCCAATCTACACTAATCCCATTTACCAGCACTTGATCCACAATCTTCCACAGTTTGGTGAAACAGATGTTCATTTAGATACTGCTGAATGTGAGAGTCTATGCTTCCACCTCAGGCAGGCTATTCCAAACTCCAAATATACTTGGGTGAAAAATGTTTTTATGTTGCCTCTATACCCATTATTCCTCACCTTAAGTTTGGTTAAAGACAACCCTTCTAAGAGAACAAGTTTACTACTTTCTATCTTATCTATGCAGGTCTATTCATTCTCTGCTCATGAGTGAGATACTCCATCTTGGCAACATCCTGGTGAATTTCCTCTGTATCCTCTCCAGAGGAATCCACACCCTAATATACTGACTCAACCAAAATGACACACAATATTCTGGATGCAACTTCAATGGTGTTTTGTGTAGATATACTTAACTTTTTTGCTCTTGTATTCTATGCCCAGCTCAGGAAAGCCAGCATGACTTCTTCATCCTCCTATCCACCTGTGCTGCCACCTTCAGGGATAGATAGACCAGTACACCAGTATCCCTCTGTTCCTCAGTACTTCCTTTAGCTCTATTGATCATTGTTACCCTTATCGTTCTCTCCAAGTACATCACCTTACACTTAACAGAAATAAATCCCAGGTCCCGGCTTTGCTCATTTTAAACTAATAACTAACTTCCTGCAGTGCAGAGTATCCTTCTCACCATCCACAATGCTACTAAGCAGACAGCTGAATCTGAATATCTTCATTCCTTAACCTGGAATGGCTGCTCAAAAACTTACATATTTTGCAAGTCTTTTTTAGTAATCAATTTACAAGGTAAGTTTTTATGAACACACTCAGAAAACATGGGGCATAACTCATATATATATATGGTACAGTTTCAGTGGGAATTTGTAAGAAGCCATCTAAGAGGGACTTGTGATATTGAGGTATGATGGATTATTTTACACACAAAGTATAAAGACACAAATAGCACAACCGATTTAAAGTATTCAGTAAATACACCTTTTGCAAAAAAATCCCTTTAGTCAACATTATAATCCATCCGTAGGTGATATAAAAATTTTCTGAAAGACAATGATGTATCATTGGAAAGTTTCAGTACAGTAGCCTTTACATCCCCAAAGTATGGAAGAATGAATATTCATTTTGCCTATGAGACTAACCTAGAACCTATAGTATACAAACATGGACAGTAGAAAATCACAATGAATAAGGGGATCACAATGCAAGGGGATCAGGCCTGGGAATTGAGTGTACCAGGGTATACGTGCTATCGTAGAGACAGAAATATGGGAAGAGAGGGTGGGATGGCCCTGTTGGTGAGGAATGAGATTCAGTCCTTAGCAAGAGGTGACTTGGGAACAGGGGAAGTAGAGTCTGTGTGGATTGAACTGAGGAACAGTAAGGGTAAAAAGACCCTAATGGGTGTTGTGTACAGGCCCCCAAACAGTAGCGTGGATATTGGGTACAAGTTGACTAGGGAGTTAACATTGGCATGTGCTAAAGGTAATGCAGTCATTATGGGAGATTTCAACATGCAGGTGAACTGGGAGAATCAGGCAGGTGCTGGACCCCAGGATAGGGAGTTTGTGGAGTGTCTAAGGGATGTATTTTTGGAACAGCTTGTGCTTGAGCCAACCAGGAACGAGGCTATTTTGGACTTGGTGATGTGTAATGAACAGGAATTGATAAGTGATCTTGAAGTAAAGGAGCCATTAGGAAGTAGTGATCATAACATGATAAGTTTTTATCTACAATTTGAGAGGGATAAGGGCAGATCAGAGGTGTCAGTGTTGCAATTAAATAAAGGAGACTACGGAGTCATGAGGGAAGAGCTGGCCAAAGTTAAATGGGCGGATGCCCTGGCAGGAAAGACAGTGGATCAGCAGTGGCAGATATTCTTGAGGATAATACAAAAGATGCAAAAGCAGTTCATTCCAATGAGAAGGAAGGATTCAAAGAGGGGGAAGGGGCCACAGTGGTTGACAAAGGAAGTCAGAGATTGTATAGCATTAAAGAAAAAGAAGTATTACAGGGCTAAGATGAGTGGGAATACAGATGATTGGGAAAGTTTTAAGGAACAGCAGATCTTAACTAAAAAAGCAATACGGAGAGAAAAAAATCAGGTATGAGCTCGGTCTAGCCAGGAATATAAAAGGGGATAGCAAAAGCTTTTTTAGCTATGTGAAGAGAAAGAAGATAGTTAAGAACAATATTGGCCCCTTGAAGAATGAATTGGGAGAAATTGTTATGGGAAACAGGGAAATGGCAACAGAATTTAATGCGTACTTTAGATCTGTCTTCACCAGGGAGGACACAAGCAATCTCCCAGATGTATGGATGGGCCAGGGTCATAAGATATCATAGGAATTGAGACAGATTGATATTAGGAAAGAAACTGTGATGAGTAGACTGGTAGGACTGAAGGCTAATAAATCCCCGGGTCCAGATGGTCTGCATCCGAGGGTTCTAAAAGAGGTGGCTCAGGAAATTGTGGATGCATTGGTAATCATTTTCCAATGTTCCTTAGATTCAGGATCAGTTCCTGAAGATTGGAGAGTGGCTAATGTTATCCCACTTTTCAAGAAGGGAGGGAAGGAGAAAACGGAGAACTATCGTCAGTCGTGGGGAAGATGCTTGAGTGGGCAGATACTTGGCAGATGTCATTCAATGTGAATAAATGTGAAGTTATCCACTTTGGAAGCAGGAACAAGAGGGCAGAGTATTGTCTGAACGGTGTAGAGTTAGGTAAGGGAGAAATGCAAAGAGACCTAGGAGTCCTAGTTCACCAGTCAATGAAGGTGAATGAGCAAATGGAATGTTGGCCTTTGTTACAAGGGGAATTGAGTACAAGAGCAAGGATGTCCTTTTGCATTTGTACAGGGCCCTGGTGAGACCTGGTGGAATATCGTGTACAGTTTTGGTCTCCAGGTTTAAGGAAGGACATTCTGGCAATTGAGGAAGTGCAGCGTAGATTCACTAGGTTGATTCCTGGGATGGCAGGGCTGTCTTACGCAGAGAGATTGGAGAGATTGGGCTTGTACACACTGGAATTGAGGAGATTGAGAGGGGATCTGATTGAAATGTTTAAGATAATTAAAGGATTTGATAGGTTTGAGGCAGGAAATATGTTCCAGATGTTGGGAGAGTCCAGTACCAGAGAGCATGGATTGAGAATAAGAGGTCAGTTATTTAAAACAGAGTTGAGGAAGAGCTTCTTCTCCCAGAGAGTTGTGGAGGTGTGGAATGCACTGCCTCGGAAGATGGTGAAGGCCAATTCTCTGGATGCTTTCAAGAAGGAGCTAGATAGATATCTGATGGATGGGGGAATCAAGGGATATGGGGACAAGGCAGGGACTGGGTATTGATAGTGAATGATCAGCCATGATCTCAGAATGGTGGTGCAGACTCGAGGGGCCGAATGGTCTACTTCTGCACCTATTGTCTGTAACAACTTGTATGTATAATTTAGTAACTTCAGTTAAAGTGTAAAATTCCAACTTTTGTGCAAGCCTTCATGCTTGAATTACAATCTTTCTTACATCACAACTATGTTATGACATATTTAGGTGTTGTGTTTCTTCCATTCTTCAACAGGAAATGATTGCTTCCAACAATATTAAAGTTCTCAATAAGATATAAGTTAGTACCTCAGCAATAAATTGCCAAAATAGCTCAAACTACTAATCAACAGCTAATAAAAGGAAGGTACTTTGGTAGCCTGAACTATATTTGCTTTTTCTTTTTTTAGATGTCCCAACTATCAGTGAGATGTCAAGTTTCCCACTGGTTCTGCTGAAATACTAATATACTCCTTCTCTGTCCTGGTTGAAAAGGTAAATTTTCTGGGATTAGACTTTGAAAATGAAATTAGAAATGAATTGCTCTCGATTTAGGAGAAAGGTTCTTATGGTTTCATTTATTCCAAATGTGACAAAATGAACAAGAATGATGTTTGTTTAATAATCAGCAATTAGAAAGTATGCTTTTAATTTAAATGACATTAACTGCATAATTAAGTTGAAATAGCACACAGTTAAAGCAAAAGATAGAGTTTCCTTTCCCCATGGCAGAAATGTCAATAACTAGAGGGCATAGATCTAAGGTAAGAGGAGGAAAGTTGAGAGGAGATTTGCAAGACAAGCTTTTTTAAAAACAGAGTGGAATGCACTGCTGTGGGGGTGGTAAAAGCACATATGATAGCAATGTTTAGACAGACACTTCAACAGGCAGGGAGTAGAGGAATATGGACCACATGAAAGCAGATAAAACTAACAAATTGGTATAATGGATGGTGCAGACAGAATGGACCAAAGGGCCTGTCCCTGTGCTGTGCTGTTCTACTTTTCAAACATGATTTCTATTGCAGTAATTCCATTCATCTTTCAGTTATAAAGTTAATCTCAGAGCAATACTCAAAAGCTATGACGGTCCCCATAAAGTAAGAATATATTATTTTGTCACAACTTGTCACACCACGCAATTCAGCTACAGAAACATGCCTTCTGTTTTTGTCTGAAGGCACTGGAAAATAATGAACCTAAAAACCACAGAAACTGTCAAAGAAGCACTAACAATTACTTCCCTTTTTATGCTTTGTATGGTTAAAGTGCACCGTACATCAAGGTGTTTACAGGATTTATGCAGCAACCAATATATATATATGGCTATTATTTCTTGATATTACATGGTCAGGAAGGGAGAACAAAAAAAAAGTAATACTTTAAGGCCAGTAACTGCTGTATTTAGATTATGACCAAATTAAGAGACTGTGGAGGTATTTGCAACAAGCAACAATCCAAAGTAGATCCTTTCTGATAATGCACTGTGTAGTGTATTTAATATTTCAGTAATATTGTAAATATATTGATTAAGCATTTTATTTGTTTACATAATTAATTACAGGTTGCATGTAAGAAGTACGTGAACAGCATACATTATTATGCCACCATGTCACGTGTGTGCATCTCACAAAAGAAAAAGTAAAATTCAGTAGACACGTTATCTCTGGCTCCCGTGTTATACTTTCAATTAGTTTTTGGAGTTACAAACCATAACAGAGGCAACAAGTAAGATTTAAAATGCAACCAAGATGACTACCGACCTGTCCATTTCCCTTCAGAAGGGGAGAGAGCAAGAGACAGTGCGAAGCATGTGCTTCTTTAGAAGGGAGGAGAGACAATCAAGTTTAAAAAGGCAGAAAATAGACAAAATTCACAAGTTCATAAACAGAGAGTTTTGGGTGATAATAATAATAAATTTTTAAAAAGTAGAAGTGGCTGGTTACATTAGAAAGATAGACATGTAAGATTGCACAACAGATAAATGGATGATGTATATTGAGCAAATTGACCAATATTTTGAAGCAAATGAAGAATCAATGAAAGGCGAATGTCAGTGTTTCTAAGTGCAATAGATGGAAAAGAGTTTACATGGAAGTTTCACCCCATACCTCTTCAAGCCTTGACCGATCAAAAATCTATCAACCGCTGCCTTAAATATACACAAAGTCTTGGCCTCCACAGCTGCAAAGAATTCCACAGATTCACCATTCTCTGGTTAAAGAAATTCCTCGTTATCTCCATCCTAAGCACGCTCCTCTATTTTGAGGCTATGTGCTCTGGTCGTAGACTCTTCCACCACAGTTAACATCCTGTCCACATCCACTCTATCAAGGCCTTTCAACATTCAATAGGTTTGAATGAGGTCATCCCTCAGTCTTCAGAGTTCTAGTGAAAACAGGCCCAGAGCCATCAAACACTCTTCATATCAAGCTATTCAAGCCTGGAATCATTTTCGTGAACCACCTTTGAACCCTCTCTAGTTTCATCACATCCTTTCTAAGAGGCTTAGAAGAGTATTGTTGACAATACCCCAAATGAAGCCTCAGCAGTCAAATGAAGTCTCAACATTACAACCTTGCTTTTATATTCTAGTCCTCTTGAAATGAATGCTAACATTATATTTGCCTTCCACACCAGAAACTCAACCTGTAAATTAATATTTGGGGAATCCTGCACAAGTTCTTTTGCACCTCAATTTTTTTTGTATTTTCTCTCCAGTTAGAAAATACTCAACCCTTGCATTTCTTCCACCAGTGCATGACCATACACTTCAAGACACTGTATTCCATCTGCCATTTCTTTGCCCATTCTCCTAATCTCTCTAAGTCCTTCTGTAGCCACTCTACTTCCTCAAAACTACCTGCCCCTCCGCCTATCTACATATTGTTTGTAACCTTCACAAAAAAGCCATCAATTCCATCATCTAAATCATTGACATATAACGTAAAAACGTATACAGTGCCAACAGAGACCCCTGTGGAACACCACTAGTAAATAGCAGCCAACCAGTAAAAGTTCCCTTTATTCCTACTCTCTGCCTCCTACCAATTAGCCACCAGTTTATCCACGCTAGAACCTTTCCTGTAATACCATGTGTTTGCAGCTTGTTAAGCAGCCTCATGTGTGGCACCTTGTCAAAAGCCTTCTGAAAATCTGAATACATATCAACCGATTCTCTTTTATAGATCATGCTTGTTATTTCTTCAAAGAAATCAAAAAGATTTGTCAGGCAAGATTTTCCCTTGAGGAAACCATGTTGACAATGGCCTATTTTATCATACGCCTCTAAGTACCCCGTGACCGCATCCTTAATAATCAGCTCCAACATCTTCACAACCACTGAGGTCAGACAAACTGGCCTATAGTTTCCTTTCTTCTGCCCCCTCTCTTCATGAAGAGTGGAGTGACAATATCTACCTTATTCTGTATATTGTGTATATTGACATATAACATATTCAGTCCTGTATTCATCACCTTTTTTGATTTTATCCCCATTGCACTACAACTCATCCCACTGACTGCTTCTTGCCATATCATCTGCCTCTGCTTCTATACTAACTGCTCCAACCTCAGCCCTACCACTCTGGTTCCATCCCCCTGCTGAATAGTTTTAGCCCTCCCCAACAGTTTCAGCAAACCTGCCCACAAGAATATTCCTCCCCCCACCCGATTCAAATGTAACCCATCCCTTTTGTACTTGTCATACCATCCCCAGAAGAGATCCGAATGATCCAGAAATCTGAAGCCCTGCCCCCTGCACCAATTCCTCAGCCATCTGGCAAATCATCCTATTCTTACCCTCACTGTCACTTGGCACAGGCAACCATCCAGAGATAACTATCCTGGAGGTCCTGCTTTTAGGATTTCTATGGAGTTCCCTAAATTCTCTCTTCAGGACCTCCTTCCTAGGCCATTAGTGCCAATATGTACCAAGACTTCTGGATGCTCACCATCTCACTTTTGAATTCCATGGACCCTCCAGGACATCCCTGACCCTGGCACCTGGGAGGCAACATAACATCCGGGTATCTCTATTGCGTCCACAGAAACTCAAGTCTACTCTAACTATGGAATACTGTATCACTACTACAATACCCTTCCCTTCCGAGCCACAGTGTTAGACTCAGTACCAGAAATACAGCGGCTGTGACTCCATCTGGTAGGCCGCCCCCTCAATATTATCTAAAGTGAGAACCGCATATGGGTACTCTGTAATGGATGCCCATTTCTTTTTCCCCTCCTGACAGTCCTCATGGGTTACTGCTTCCTGCAAGTTATGGGTGACTATCTCCCTCTAGCTCCTTTCTACCACCTCCTCAGTTTCCCATGTCAACAGTTAAAAATTGCTTACCTTCACTTGATCCTGTCTTTTAACCAGAGTGCGCAGAGGGCTGTTCTCAGATCTGTAGACATAACCAGTCTATCATGAAAACCAGCCTCCCCTCTATTAACATAATCTGAATTTTATGTTGCCAGGGAAAAGAGCCAACATAATCTAAGACCCCTCCTACTCTGATTATTCTCTGTTCTCCCCAATTTCATCAGGCAGAAGATAAAAAATATTGAAATCATGAAATACTAGGGTCAAGGACAGCTTCTATTCCATTGCTATAAGAATCTTGAATGGAACTCTTGCACGGATCTCCTAATCTCCCTTCTGGTAGCCCCTGCACCTTATTTGTCCACCTACACTGCACTTTCTTTGTAACTGTAACACTGTATTCTACATTCTGTTATTCTCTTTCTTCTACCTTTTTCCCGATTGAATTTCTTGAGGATGTGACTAAACACATTGATGAAGGAAGAGCAGTAGATGTAGTGTATATGGATTTCAGCAAGACATTTGATAAGGTGCCCCTTGCAAGGCTTATTGAGAAAGTAAGGAGACATAGGATCCAAGGGGACATTGCTTTGAGGATCCTGAACTGGCTTGCCCACAGAAGGCAAAGGGTGGTTGTAGATGGGTCATATTCTGCATGGAGGTCGATCACCAGTGGAGTGCCTCAGGGATCTGTTCTGGGACCCTTACTCTTCATGATTTTTATAAATGACCTGGATGAGGAAGTGGAAGGATGGGTTAGTAAGTTTGCTAATGACACTAAGTTGGAGGTGTTTTGGATAGTGTGGAGGGCTGTCAGAGGTTACAGCGGGACATTGATAGGATGCAAAACTGGGCTGAGAAGTGGCAGATACAGTTCAACTCAGATAAGTGTGAAGTGGTTCATTTTGGTAGGTTAAATATGATGGCAGAATATAGTATTAATGGTAAGACTCTTGGCAGTGTGGAGGATCAGAGGGATCTTGGGGTCCGAGTCCATAGGACATTCAAAGCAGCTGCACAGTGGTTAAGTAGGTGTAAGGTGTATTGGCCTTCATCAATCGGGAAATTGAATTTAGGAGCCGAGAGGTGATGTTGCAGCTATATAAGACCGTGGTCAGACCCCACTGGAGTACTGTGCTCAGTTTTGGTCGCCTCACTACAGGAAGGATGTGGAACGCATAGAAATGGTGCAGAGATTTACAAGGATGTTGCCTGGATTGGGGAGCATGCCTTATGAAAACAGGTTGAGTGAACATGGCCTTTTCTCCTTGGAGTGATGGAAGATGAGAGGTGAGCTGATAGAGGTGTACTGTATAAGATGTTGAGAGCATTGATCATGTGGCTAATCAGAAGCTTTTTCCCAGGGCTGAACTGGTTGCCACAAGAGGACACAGGTTTAAGGTGCTGGGGATTAGGTACAGAGGAGATGTCAGGGGTAAGTGTTTTTTACTCAGAGAGTGGTGAGTGCCGGCAAAGGTGGTGGAGATGGATATGATAGCGTCTTTTAAGAAACTTTTAAATAGGTTCATGAAGCTCAGAAAAATAGAGGGCTATAGGTGAGCCCAGTAATTTCTAGGGTAGGGACATGTTCAGCACAACTTTGTGGGCCGAAGGGCCTGTATTGTGCTGTTGGTTTTCTATCTTTTTAGAGTGACCTGTATGGATGGCATGCAAAATGATTTTTCCACTGTTTTTCAGTAATAAATCAATCAAAAATTAACATAAATCACATCTAAGAATCTTCAATTTGCTTCTGTCTATGCAAGTGTCTATAAAACAACAATCGTTCATTGGCTTTACCGACTTTGGATGTTCAAAGGTCTGAACATTACTAAATGAATGGAAGTGCTTTCCTCCATACTGATTTCCAGAAAAATTTCTATTAGTTTTCTGATATTTATCAGTAAGTCATGAGGGAAACCAGAGATGAAATTCCTGCCTTTCACACAGCACTGCTACACTGTTGTTTGTAATAAAACACGAGTTTGGAAGTGGAAATGGAATTAGTTTATTACTGTAACATGTACTGAGGTACAGTTAAAAAGTTTGTCTTGTACACTCTTCATACAGATGAAACCATTGCACTGTGCAATGAGGTAATACAAGGGAAATTAATAACAGAATGCAGAAAGCAGAGTACAAGTCATCAATAAGATGCAAGAATATAACAAATTCATTTGTAAATTCAGAAGATTCTCTTATTATACTTGACAACCATTCAAAAGTCTTCGAACAGCAGCGTAACAGGTGTCATTGAGCATGGAAATATGTGCTTTCAGGCTTTTGTACTTTTCTGTCAAATAAGAGACGGGAGACGAGAGAATGCCTGGGGTGGGTATGACAATGCTTGCTGCTTTACTGAGGCAGTAAGAAGTATAGACAGAGTTCATGAAGGGTACACTGGTTTCTGTGATGTATTCAGCTGTGTCAACAATTCTCTACAACTTCTTGCAGTTATGGACAAAGCAGTGACAATACCAAGCCATGATGTATCCCAATGCTTTCTGTGTTGCATCAATAAAAATTGTTAAGTCACATGGGTTATGCCAAATTTTGTTCACCTCCTGTGGAGGCAGAAGCATTGATGGGCTCTCTAGGCTGTGGCATCTTCATGGTTGGATCAGGACGGGGTTTTGGTGATGCTAACACCTAGGAAGTTGAAGCTCTCAACCGTCCCAATTTCAGCAATGATGATAAAGACAGAAGCTTGTGCACCACTCCCTTCCAGAGGTCAAGGACCAGCTCTTTTGCTTTACTCTTATTAGGGGAAAGGTTATTTTCAAGACAACATATTACTAAGCTCTGACCTGGACTCTGACTCATCATTATTTGAGATACAGCTCACTATCACCTGCACACTTGCAGATGGAGTTAGAGCAGAAGGTGGCCACTCAATCATGAGAATACAGAGAGTAGAGTGGGGGCTGAGGATCTAACATTGTGGAGGACCAGTGTTGAAAGTAATCATGGCAGGGGTGTTGCTACCTATCCTCACTGATTGTAGACTGTTTGTCAGGAAGTCAAGGATCCCAAAGGAGTTTTTGACTCACAGGTCCTAGAGCTTGGTGAGGAGTTTACTTGGAATTATAGTATGGAAGATGAAGCTTGAGTCAATAAGTAATAGTCTAACGTAGGTGGATTATTACTGTCCAGAAGTTCCAGAGTTGAAAGTAGGACCAGAGCGATGTCATCTGTTTCAGTAGTACGTAAATTGCAGTGGATCGAGGTTGTCTATGAGGCTAGAGTTAATACCTCAACTCAAAACACTTAATGATGGTAGATGTCAAAGCCACTGCCAGTAATCAGTAAGTTAGAATATTTTGCTTGTCTGAGGTATTGGGTGATAGTGATCTTCTAGATGCAGGTAGAAACCCACAGGGAGAGGTTAAAAAACCCACAGGGAGAGGTTAAAAAAGGTGTGTGGGGGGCTGACAAGGTAGGCATCGCTGATGGTTCTTTTCAATGGTCAAAGGTGTTTGGGCCTCTGATGGAACAGGAGGTTTTGTCTTACGTCACCTTAATTTAATTTGTTGCTCAAATACTCCTTCAGCCTGGGCTCTCACTCACTCCAGATTTCACATTGTTCCTGGAAATATAATTAAAAAGAAATTAAATGAAGAAATCCTTTCTTATGGTTTGATTTTATGGGAAGAGTTGGTTTACTTTGGTTGTGACTGCTTCTTATATGAGTAAGTCACCAAGGCAATCTTAACAAATTTTAAAATTGTAATATCGTAATTCTTCAAAAGTTTTAATTTCAATTAATTAAATAACCTGATAATTATATCATACATAACAATTACCTGTAGTGGTGATCATGGAACATTGACTGTTACACAACCTGTCCTGCTGTCTGCTGTCCTTTTGGAAAGAAATCCCAGCTCTTTACTTCACCACCTCCCCCTCTCCCAGCTACACGATCACTTGCTACCTTTTACCTCTTCCTCCTGTACCCCACCTCCTTACTCGGACTCCCTCCCCCTTCTTCTCCAGTCCTGACGAAGGGTCTCAGCCTGAAACATCACCTGTTTACTCTCATCTTCAAATGCTGCCTGGCTTGCTGAGTTCCTCCAGCATTTTTGTGTGTTGCTTTGGATTTCCAGCGTCTGCAAATTTTCTCGTGTTTGGAATCCCTTTTCCTTACTGGGTCTGATACGCAATCAATGACACAAGACTGATTTTGAATTAGCCAAGAAATCAAGTGAAAGAGGTTTACAACTACCTTCACAAAACAATTGGAGATTGGAATTTTTAAGAAAACTCAAATCCCACCAAAGATAAAACATTAAAATTTACCTGTCTACTAGCTCTTCCCTTTTAGCTGAATCTTTGCTGGAGAGCTGCATGAAACTGCATCCCCATTTGGAATACAATGCCAGTTACTTAATTCAGATGAAGCCCATGAGATGAGTTTCTTCTGAGAAAAGTTCTGGCTTCTGCTTTGCATATAAATGTCCCACCAATCATCACTGAAGAAAAATTGCTTTTTCCTATTTTTCCCCATCAAATACAAAAACGAGTTTTACATTTTACACATAATATTTAAATGTATGCTATTTCATCTGACACAAATGAGCCATCCATAATCAATCAAATTGTCACCCTAAAAATATCTCATATCTTGTCAACAAAGTTAAAAAAAAAATTTCACCATTTCTACTGGGTTATTCCCTCAATCCATGACTATCAAGATTATAATATATTGCTGGAAGAAAAACATTAACTTGTGATGCCATTCTGAACTTTATTCTGGCTTGGGTCAGCAATGCCTCCTATTTTTAACAACTGAGAACATTAGTTATTTTTACTCTCATTTGGTGATATCCATATAGCTTTGTTGTTGCAGACCCGTTGCAAAGAAATAACAGAAGTCAGAGGTCATTTTTCATCCATGAGGTAACTTCTTCAACAAACAGCTCCTTAATTGGGTGCAAGATGACTGATGTATCAAGTTGATTATCACATTCGCTGTGTATCATAACCTCAGTGAAAAAGCATGGAGATTGGTTGCAAGAGGTAGTAATTATTTTAAAGCCTATTTGGTGTAATGGGAAAAAAACCCAAACAGAAGATAAAATGTCTAATATTGAAACAAAAATAAATACTACTCAAAAGGAAACAGAATATATCAAAAAGGAATCAGCAAGCGGGGAATACTGTAGCACTTTCAATATATGGTCTACATTCATAAATCGTGTTTCATTCTCTTTTACATAGTCTGTCACAGAACTCTCTCAAATGTACATCTGTATGGTAGTAACACACTCCCTGCTGTTGTTTTCTCTCTATTTAATCAACCCAAGGTATTCACTGTGGTCTCTGACTACAACATATCATTCTGGAACAGTAATATAAACCCAGCTTATAACCTTCACTGCAAACAAAAGCCATTTATAAAAGACAAGGTATCAGTTTCAGGCGTATTGCTTCAATTATAATTCTAAACTATCAAAAACACAAAAGGCAATAGAACATATGATTACTTCAAAGCCGATTCTGCTTTCTCAAAATGCTCCATTTGGTTTGAATTTCGCCTTATTACTAAAGTAAGGGGATAACACATTCAGTTCTCTCCGATGTCTTATTCAAACAATTTTAAACATAACATTTTCAAGAATATTCATTATACTATAAATGTGAAAACTGGATGTAGTCTTTCAGGTGCGAATATATTGCATTTCAATTAGAAATTATGAAGATACATATAACTGAAATTGGACAGGCTGGAACCACATTGCTAAACTTTGTGATGTGATCTTTCTGCAACTGTGACTTGAACCTGCTATTTCCAAGTTGGGCTGCAATGATCCATAAAACCTCATTAGATAAATATGCCCCAAATAACATTAAGCGTGAGGAAGTGCCAGTTATTGTAATGATCTTTTACAGACAAGCTGCTGATTGATTGTAAAAATGCTACAGTATGTAACTGATACTCTTGGAGAAAGTTAAACATATCCGTGGTCAGGGAGTGTTCTTGCCCAAGTTTAAAATATTCCTTTTATTTGGCAAAAAATGCTTTGCCCCTCAGGGTCTTCCTTACAATCAGCTCTTTGGTCTCTCTCTCTTCCAGGTCTGGCTGCACAAGGGTAAAGTGGGTGGAGAAGATGAGTTGAGGTGTGGAGCTGATAGCATTTAGGACTCTGCTTTGTGTTCCAAAAAAATTCCATGTCATGTTTTCTATACAGCAATGTATATATACAAAGGCTGAATTCCATTGAGGAGTTGATAACTATGATCTCCTCCATTCAGAAAAGACTGAATTCATCTGATAGATGTGTTCCATGTACAAGCTCCTTCTACAAAATATGGAGCCCAAGAACAAAGGCAGAGCCCTCCTGCAGAAAATATAATGGACTCCACCACTACAGAAAAAGGAATTAAAAAGGAGTAACGTGACAAGGTACAGTAGCAACAATGCAACAAAATTCAAGGCAGGGTTGGTAAGTAGCTTTTCACAGAAGTATCAAATATTGGTCAGTTTCTGCAAAGCAGTATTGAACTTTTTTCTGTTCTTCAACAGTGTTGCTATTAACAACATTCAAAAGCCTAGATTCAAAGAAACCTGCATTGATCAGAGATATTTTCTGCTGCTGGAATATCAAGGATAGGTACTCCAATGCAAAAGTTTTCATTTCTGACTTCCCACTATCTTTTTACAGTCTACAAAGCCATGCCATGTATGACTATGGATATTCTCCAGGGATGGCAATGAAACATGTCAATGAAAGATGATCCTGAAAGATGGTTAACTCCTGCTCTACTAAGCTAACACCACTCTTGTAAGGAAGCTCTATGTTTGTCCCTGGAGCAGATCAGTATTTTAAAAAAATCATTGTTAAGTAGATTATTTGAGTGTAGCAATAGCCCCCAAATCATTTAATGCATAGAAATTCAAGTCAGATATTGGCTAGTAGTAAATTAAGAACATATGGCAAAGGTCAAAGTTTCCACTTCCCGAACCTTGGATAGCTTCTACTTCAAAGCAAGCTGAAATCTTAATCATAACATTGGTAAGTCTACTAGAGTGAAAATTAGACTAGCAACTGCATCCGAAGGAATGATGGGCTCTATTTTCTATGATACAAAGCACGAAACAGTGTAGGATTTGGACTTCCCTGTGCTGCTTCACGTCTCAAGTAAGCTTTCCAATACTTTTGCCAATGTATAATTATCTATTTATGCACGCCAATTAATCTTCATTTGCAGGACACTCCATCAGTCTTCATTTGAATTCCCTGGAACACTCTGTGTAAACATGCCCTCCAGAGACATGGCATCTGGTTAACAATTCCCACCACCCTTGCTGTAGGACACTCATGTCCGGTGACTTGGAAAATTCAGAACCCATAATCTGACTAACTGCTACAGTGTGCAGACAATCAATATTTAAGCAGGTAGCTCTGTTTAAACAATGAGGAGCCTTCTTGTCACTTTCTTTTTGCTCAAATGCCCAGGTCCAGATGAAAGTCCTTAGCCATTTCTGAAAATAACAAATTGAGGGGAGAGGGCAAGCAAAAGATGCATGCTATCAGAAGAGATTGTAGAATGAAGAGGAAGTGTAATGTGAAGAGGAAGTGGAATGTGAGGAGGAGGATTGAATATGAATATATTGCCACCTTCCATACTGTAACCAGTCTAATGATTATCCTTACTCTCCTCTGGTCCTCTGATCTTGTCCACATGAGTTTACTCCCAAATGTCTGTTACAGATGGAATACTTTCTACATACAACACACAGCAGTATAGTACAGTGTGAGCCCTTCAGCTCACAATGTTGTTCTGACCTAGATAGAAACAGAATTAGGCCATTCAGCCTATTGAGTCTGGTCTGCCATTTGAACATGGATGATATACTTTCCCCATCAACCACATTCCCCTGCCTTCTCCCTCTAATTTTTAATGCTCTTAATTAACCAAGAATTTACCAACCTTTGTTGTAAATATACCCAATTACTTGGCCTCACAGCTTGCTTTGGCAAGGAATTCCACAAGGTTATCACCCTCTGGATAAAGAAGTTCCTTCTCATCTCTGTTCTGAAATCCTTGAGGCTGTGCCCTCTGGTCGAAGACATTTCAACTACTACAGACATCCACTCTGTCTAGGCCAGGGGTCGGCAACGTTTACCACTGAAAGAGCCAATACGGAACCATTTCCCACAGAAAAGAAAACACTGGGAGCCACAAAACCCATTTGACATTTAAAATGAAATAACACTGCATACAACGGTTTTTTTTGCCTTTATGCTATGTATAAACAAACTATAATGTGTTGCATTTATGAAATTGATGAACTCCTGCAGAGAAAACGAAATTACATTTCTGCATGCAACAAAAACATTTTGAACTCCGAAAAAAAGACGTTGGGTTGAAGGTTACTCCATAGTTAGCCTACCTTGGTTCGAAGAATTAAAAAAAAACGCGCACTGGCGGGTGTCAGGCATTGGCAGTGGTGATGTATATTAATAGCGATAAAAAACACGTTGTAGCGGTGTGCTACACACAGCGCTAAAATAAAGACACTGCAGTCAAAGGTAACTTTATTCAAACTAAACAGCCTTGATTTAAAGCCTCCCTCAACCTTTCCCCTGGGCCCAGATGCTCTAGAAGACACATGCTCACAAACCCCCATAGGCTATCCCCCTTAGCCGGAACGGTGGCTAATTGTGAGCCGGTTTGGATGTGCCAGGAAATGGGGTCTCCACAACATTTTTAGATTGTACAAGATCACCATAATCTTCAAATTTCAAATTACATTTCAAAAACTAACAAACCACGGGGAGCCGCAGCACAGAGATGAAAGAGTCGCATACGGCTCCGGAGCCGTGGGTTGCCGACCCCTGGTCTAGGCCTTTCACTATTCAGCAGGTTTCCTTGAGATTCCCACCTCAAAACCATCTCACTGCTGAGGACTGAAGCAAAGTATTAATTAAGAACCTCCCCCTACCTCCTCAAACTCCGGGCACATATTTCCACTTTTATCCTTAATTGATCCTATCCTCACTCTAGAAACCCTGCTGTTCTTTGCATAAGTATAACATGGCTTGGGGCTTTCCTTAACCCGACTTACCCAGGCCTTTTCATGTCCCCTTCTAACTCTCACTAAATCCTTTAAGCATCTTCCTGTTGCTTAATTTAGTCCCAGGCAGCTCAAATTCCCTCAGCAGAACCCCCTTCCTTTTAATATCTACATCATTGATGCCCATGTGAACCACTACAACTGGATCTTTCCGCTCAAAGAACTGATTCTTCTGTAGGTCAAATGATATGGCCAGATTCCAGATATTGGACAGGCAACACTGCCTTTGGGACTCCTGATCACTGCAGCTGAGAGTTGCGTCTGTTTCCCTGATTATACCATCACTATTTTTTTTTAGCTTGAAAGCTTGGAATTAACTGCACTGATGGCTACACATTCATTTTAATATTGAGATAAAACTTATTCTACCAACGCATGAAAAAGTATGAATATAGATGTTTTGATTGCAGCAGTAAATAGCAGATTTATTTCATGATGACAATTGAAGCAAATTGCACAATTATTTTTTCCCCACGAAATAACAATACCATTCTATTAATGAGAAAAGAAGTATGGTGAACAATGAGCACGAGCGAAATAGATCGGCTGGTTGAATGGTGTTCAAATAACAACCTTGCACCCAACATCACCAAGAGCAAGGAAGTGATGTAGCTTTTAAGTGGAGGAGGTCAGGAGAGGATGCACATTTCCTCACTGAGGGTCAGGTTCAAGTTGCTGAGTGTCACCATCTCAGAGGATCTATCCTGGTACAACATATTAATGCAATCCTGATGAAGGCACACCAGGGCTATACTTCAACAGGAGTTTAGTAAGATTTCGATATGTCACCATGACTCTAGCAAATGAAAGTTCAAAGTACATTTATTATGGAACTATGTATACATTATACAACCTTGGGATTCATCGCCTAACAAGCAGCCACGAAACAAACCAACCCATAAACAAACCCCATATATATGAAAAACTGTCTAACACCCAATGTGCAGAGAATAAAAAAAACACATCATGCCCATCAGAAAATAAAACGATAAAATAACCCATAAAAAGACCTTTGAATGCCCAATGTGCATTTAAAAAAAAAGAAACATTGTGCAAATAGTAATAGCGTTTCTGATATGAAGTCTGCAAAGAGAGTCGGAGACCCATTGTTCAACAGAGAGAGACAAGCAAACATCTTGGAGGAGCAATCTTCATCAGCCTGTACCTCACCTTGGGCCCCAACACTTGGACCTTTTCAATCTGGTCCAGCGCATAAATCTCCATCCGAACCACAGGTTCTGCTGCTTGGATATGTCAGACATGACCGCCTTTATTCGGCCTTTATACAAAGTAAATTTACTATCAAAGTATGTATATATTACCACATACTACCTTGAGATTCATTTTGTTGTAGGCATTTACAGGAAAAAATAAGCATGATAGAATTTTATGAAAAACTGATAAAATGATAAACTGAGAAAGACTGACAAACATCCGCTGTGCAAAAGAAGACAAACTGTGCAAATAAAAATTATACTGAGAACATGGGTTTAAAAGAGTCCTTGAAAGTGAGCAGGTCATAGAACCAGTTTAGAGTATTGGTGAATGAAGCTATCCAAGCCAGTTGAGAAGCCTCATGGTTATGGTGTAATTACCATTCCTAAACCTGATGTTTTTGGATTTAAGGCCTCTGTACTTCCTGCCCAATGGCAGTAGTGAGACAAGGACAAGATCTGGCTGGTGACAGACTTTGATTATGTATGCTGCCTTCATGTGGTAGAGCTCCAGGTAAATGTACTCAGTGGTGGGGAGAGCATTGCCTGTGATGGACTAGGCTATCTCCACCACTCTCTGTAACTTTTTTCCATTCCTAGGCATTGGGGTTTCCTATGTATATACCAGGCTTGATACATCAGCCCCAAATTTTGACAGATGTACAATGGAGAGCATTCTAAATGGTATGGAGCTCCAATACAGAGGATTGCAAGAGGCTTCTGTGGGTTGTAGCTTGAATACAAGTCCTCCCCACCACTGAAGATATCTTCGAAAGGTGGTGCCTCCAGATGGCAGTGTCCATCACGAAAGGCCCTCACCATCTGGGACATGTTCTTTTCTCATTACGATCATTACTGAGGAAGTACAGAAGCTGATGATGCACAATCAATGTTTCAGGAACGGCCCCTGAGTTCATGAACACTATCGCATCATTCCTCATTCTGCACCGCTTATTTAATTATTTTTTATTTTAACTTGGGGTAATTTGTTATTCTTGCACTGTACTACTGCCACAGAACAACAAATATCATGACCTTGTCAGTAACAATATACCTCACTCGGATCCACAATGGTCATTCTGCCAACAGAGCTTCAGTTGAGCTCCACTTGGCATTAAAACATGAAGAAAATTTCAAAGCAACACTAAGCTTACAGGTATTCAATGTGAAGTCCCAGTGGAGGAGTGCTCCACACCAGAAGCAAAGCACATATGTATAACCACAGTGTGTCCAGGGATCGAGAGGCAAACTTGCTTTCAGTTCATGTTGCTACCTTTGCAATAATGTGGAAGTGAACGCATTTCGGAGGAATGTATGCTTTAAATAAATCAAAAATATTTAAACATAGATTCAATTACTTCACCATTAACACAACACATTGCTCCATGCTATATACCTGCATCACTTGATTAATAGCAGCAGTTTTCAATTTCGACTCTTGCTTAGCAACTACACTCCTATCCCACAGCCTTCGCACAACTTTTATCCGTGGCATGTTGTTGTGGAACCAGTTTTATTCTGTTGGAGATATATTTATGTTTATTTAGAGATATAGCATGGAACAAGCCTTTCAGGCCCAATCCCGGCAACCCACCTATTTAGAAACAAAAATAGAAACATAGAAAACCTACAGCACAATACAGGCCATTCGGCCCACAATGCCGGGCTGAACATTTACTTACTTTAGAAATTACCTAGGCTTACCCATAGCCCTCTATTGTTCTAAGATCCATATACCTATCCAGGAGTCTCTTAAAAGACCCTGTTTGTATTCGCCTCCACCGCCGTCTCCAGCAGCCCATTCCACACACTCAACACTCTCTCCGTAAAAAAACTTAACCCTGACAACCCCTCTGTACCTACTCCCCAGCACCTTAAACCTGTGTCCTCTTGTGACAGCCATTTCAGCCCTGGGGAAAAGCTTCTGACTATCCACACGATCAATGCCTCTCATCATCTTACACACCTCTATCAGGTCACCTCTCATCCTCCGCTGCTCCAAGGAGAATGGGCCGAGTTCACTCAACCTATTCTCATAAGGCATGCTCCCCAATCGAGGCAACATCCTTGTAAATCTCCTCTATAGTTCTATGGCTTCCACATCCTTCCAGTAGTAAGGTGACCAAAACTGAGCACAGTACTCCAAGTGGGATCTGACCAAGGTCCTATCTAACAGTAACATTGCCTCTTGGACTCATTCCCATGGTCGATGAAGGCCAATACACCGTATACCTTCTTAACCACACAGTCAACCTGCGCAGCAGTTTTGAGTGTCCTATGGACTCAGACCCCAAGATCCCCTCTGATCGTCCACACTGCCAAGAGTCTTACCATTAATACTATATTCTGCCATCATAGCTGACCTACCAAAATGAACCAATTCACATTTATCTGGGTTGAACTCTATCTGCCACTTCTCAGCCCAGTTTTGCATCCTATCGACATCCTTCTCTAACCTCTGACAGCCCTCCACACTATCCACAACACCCCCAAACTTTGTGTTATCAGTGAATTTACAAACCCATCCTTCTACTTCCTCAACCAGGTCATTTATAAAAATCACGAAGAGAAGGGATCCCAGAGCAGATTCATGAGGCACACCACTGGTCACCAATCTCCATGCAGAATATGACCCATCTACAACTACACTTTGCCTTCTGTGGGGAAGCCAAATATGGATCCACAAAGCAAGATCCCTTTGGATCCCACGCCTCCTCACTTTCTCAATAAGCCTTGCATGGGATACCTTATCAAATGCCTTGCTGAAATCCATTTACACTGCATCTACTGCTCTTCCTTCATCGATGTGTTTAGTCACATTCTCAAAAATTTAAATTAGGCTCATAAGGAACGACCTGCTTTTGACAAAGTCATGCTGACTATTCCTAATCATATTATGCCTCTCCAAATGTTCATAAATCCTGCCTCTCAGGATCTTCTCCACCAACTTACCAACCACTGAAGTAAGACTCACTGGTCTATAATTTCCAGAGCTATCTCTACTCCCTTTCTTGAATAAGGGAACAACACCCACAGCCCTCCAATCCTCTGGAACCTCTCCAGTCCCCATTGATGATGCAAAGATCATCACTAAAGGCTCAACAATCTCCTCCCCCACCTCCCACAGTAGACTAGAGGATATCTCGTCGGGTCCCAGTGACTTATCCAACTTGATGCTTTCCAAAATCTCCAGCACATCCTCTTTCTTAATGTCTCAATGCTCAAGCATTTCAGTCCGCTGTAAGTCATCACTACAATCACCAAGGTCCTTTTCGGTAGTGAATACTGAAGCAAAGTATTCATTAAGTACCTCCGCTACCTCCTCCAGTTACTTGATTGGTCCTATTCTCTCACATCTTATCCTCTTACTCATCACATACTTGTAGAATTCTTTGGGGTTTTCCTTAATCCTGCCCACCAAGGCCTTCTCATGGCCCCTTCTAGCTCTTCTAATTTCATTCTTAAGCTCCTTCCTGTTAGCTTTATAATCTTCTAGATCTCTATCATTACCTAGTTTTTTGAACCTTTTGTGTTTCTTTTCTTCTTGACTAGATTTACAACAGCCTTTGTACACCATGGTTATTGTACCCTACTATCCTTTCCCTGTCTCACTGGAACATACCTATGCAGAACACCACGCAAATATATCCGCTGAACATTTGCCACATTTCTGCTGTAGATTACCCTGAGAATATCTGTTCCCAATTTATGCTTCCAAGTTCCTGCCTGATAGCCTCATATTTCCCCTTACATCAATTAAACATTTTCCTAACTTGTCTACTACTACCCCTCTCCAATGCTATGGTAAAGGAGATAGAATTGTGATCACTATCTCCAAAATGCTCTCACACTGAGAGACCTGACACATGACCAGGTTCATTTCCCAATACCAGATCAAGTACAGCCTATCCTCATGCAGGCTTATCTACATATTCTGTCAGGAAACCTTCCTGAACACTACTACCAAACTCTACTAACAAACTCTAGTTCCTAACAAACTCTACCCCATCTTAAACCCTTGTTCTAGGGAGATGCCAATCAATATTGGGGAAATTAAAATTTCCTATCACGACAACCCTGTTATTATTGCACTGTTCCAGAATCTGTCTCCCTATCTGCTCCTCAATGTCTGTTACTATTGGGTGGTCTATAAAACACACACAGTAGAGTTATGGACCCCTTCCTGTTTCTAACTTCCACCCACAGAGACACAGTAGACAACCCCTCCATGACTTCCTCCTTTTTTGCATCCGTGATACTATTGCTGATCAGCAGTGCCACACCCCCACCTCTCTTGCCCGCTCCCCCCCCCCCTTTCTGAAACATCTGAAGCCTGGTACTCAAAGTAACCATTCCTGCCCCGAGCCATCCAAGTCTCTGTAATGGCCACAACATAATAGCTCCAGGTACTGATCCACACTCTAAGCTCATCTGCTTTGTTCATAATACTCCTTACATTCAAATCTGACTTATCTCAAGTTATCAGTCAGAGCGCATTCCTTCTCTATCACCTGCCTATCCTCTCTCTCACACTAGCTACAAGCTTTCTCTATTTGGGAGCCAACTGCCCCTTCCTCCATCTCTTCAGTTCAGTTCCCACCCCCTGCCCAGAAATTATCATTTAAACACTCCCCAATAGGCTAAGCAAACCTCCCTGCCAGGATATTGGTCCGCCTTATATTCAAGTGCAACCCATCCTTGTTTTACAGGTCACACCTGTCCCAAAAGAGGTTCCAATCATTCAGAAATCTCAATCCCTGCCCACTGCTCCAATCCCTCAGCCATGCATTTATCCATAACCTAATCACAGGACAATTTACAATGGCCTATAAACTGACTAACCAGTATACCTTTTGAATGTGGGAGGAATCTTGTTCACCCAGAGGAAACCCATGCGGTTGCAGGGAGTACGTAGAAACTCATTACAGATGGCAGCAGAGCTGATAAAGTTGAAATAACTGCTAAGCTACCATGTGCAACAGAGATAACATAGTGCTATCATACACCAACATTTTAGTATAACTGATACTCATAATCCCCACATTGCTCTGGATTCAGGGGTGGATTTATTTCTGATTATTTTTAAAAGCTATGTTCAAAGTGTACAGTACCAATCTAGGAAATATGAGAGGATAGGTTAGTTGTGCTTTCCTTAATTAGTGAAAGGATTTCCTTTCCATCAGCACTCCCCTATATGGTTTTGAGATCTGAGCAAAGGACAGAAATTATGGGCAGAATGCCATATCCTGAGAACACTGAACCACTTCTGTGCAAGCTTTCTTTGTGATTTTCAAGAGATAGTAGCGAAAAATTGGAGAGTACCAACAAATAAATGCTGCAATCATGAAGCATGATAAATCAGACCCATGTGATTTGGAAGAATGTATATAGATTCCATGCTTGCACCTCACTGTCATGATTATAGCATATAGCCTGGTTGAAATGCACCACTGCATCAGTGCATATCCACAGCGTGCAATTTTTTGACAGGAAAAATTGGCAGGGACATCAGCACCAGACTCCGGAGCAAAGGTTCCCGAGTTCGAACCCAGCTCCTGGGCACGCCTTCCATCCGTGCCGGGTTGAGTGTCAAGCTCGCAACTCGACCTCGTAAAAAAAACAACTGCGCTGTAAGAAGGACGTGGGGGACCACTCACAGAATCTTTCCTCCAAGACAACCACTTGAAAAAAAAAGTGGTCACCAAGGCTCTGGCAGAGTTGGCACATACAAAATAAATCATTCAAAGCTGGCTAATGTTGAGCGAGTTCTCAAATTGGAGGATTACATTCTCATGCAGATGCACACTCTCTAAAACTGCAGGAAGTGTACCCAATTCCAGCATCTGACTGACCAGGTTAAGGAGTTGGAGCTGGAGTTGGATACACCCCAGGATTATTTGGATGACTGAAGACAAGACTTTTGAAGATGTGGTCACAACCACAATACAGGTTTCAGGCAGTAGATGGGTGACCAACAAGAGAGGTAAGGAGCTTAAGAAGACAGTGCAGGGTTTCCCTGTAGACATTCCCCTCAGCAATAAGTATACCCCTTCAGATACTGAAGGTGACATGATGGAGGGGTCAGACACAGAGTGCATTTGGGTGGAACTCAGGAATAGGAAGGGTGCAATCACACTGATGGGATTGTACTACAGACCCCCTAACAGCCACCAGGGCACTGAGGTACAGATATGTAATCAGATTAAGGAAATACATAAAAATAATAGGGTTGTTGTCATGGGAGATTACAACTTCCCTTCGATAAACTGGGACCTGCAGGTTTGGATGGGGCTGAATTTGTTAAGTGTAACCAGGAAGGTTTCTTAAGTCAGTATGTGGATGGTCCAATAAGAGGAGAGGACATACTGGACCTGGTGCTGGGTAATGAGCCTGGCCAGGCGACTGACCTTTCAGTGGGTGAACAGTAGAGAATAGTGACCACAACTCCTTAACTTTCCAGATAAGGACAGGTATGAGTTGAATAACATAAGTGAAACAATTAAGGTTGTGCTGGTAAGTTATTCAGTTAACTTGCATCCATAGCAATGTCTTTAAAGATAATAATTAAATCCCAATAGAGGAACAGCACAACCAGCCTCACACACAGCTCCATTCGATAAACCAACAGAAGACACAAAAGTCTGAAGGTATGTATTGGCAAGCACAGGGACGTCTTCTATCCCAGTGTATTAAGCATACTGAATAATACTTTGGCATTTCAAGTTGGCTTCCTGACCTCACAATCTACCTTGTCATGGTCTTATAGCTTAACATCTGCCTGCGTTGCTCTTTTCTCTGTTACACTTTATGCTGTATTCTGTGCAACACACAAAATGCTGGAGGAACTCAACAGGTCAGGCGGCACTTATGAAGAGGAATAAATGGTCAATGTTTCTGCCAACTTCATCGGGACTTTAAAGTTATTATTGACTTCAGGAAGGAAAAAACTTGAGGTCAATGAGCAGTCCTCATATGGGGAACCAAGGTGGAGAGGGTTTGCAGCTTTAAACTCCTTAGTGTTATCATTTCAATGGATTTATCTGTCCTGAACCCAGCAGGTAAATGCAATTATGAAGAAAGCATGGCAACACCTTTAATTTCTTAGAAGTTTGTGAAGATTTGATATGACACCTAAAACCTTGAAAAAATTCTACCAGTGTGTGGTGAAGAGTTTATTGACAAGTACATCATGGCCTGGTATGGAAACACCAATGCTCCTGAATGAAAAATGGAAAAAGTAGAAGATACAGTCCAGTCCATCATGGGTAAAGCCCTCCCCACTTCTGAATACATCTACATAGCGTGCTGTCACAAGAAAGCACCATCCACCATCGGGGACCTCCACCATCTAAAGCCACATTCTCTTCTCATTGCTGCAATCAGGAAGAAGGTACAGGAGTCTCAAGACCCACACCACCACGTTGAGGAACAGTTATTACCCCTCAACCATTAGTTCTTGAACTAGAGGGAATAATTTCTCTCAACTTCTCTACTCCATCACTAAACTGTTCCCAGAAACTATGGATTCACTTTCAAGCACTCTTCATCTCAAGTTCTTGATATGTATTGCTTTTTTTTCTTATTTGCACAGTTTGTTGGCTTTTGGACATTGGTTGTTTGTCCATCCTGTTGGGGCAGTCTTTTATTGATTCTATTGGGTTTCTTGGATTTACTGTGTACACACACAAGAAAACAAATCTCTGAGTTTTTATGGTGATATATATGTACTTTGCCAATAAATTTACTTAGAACTTTGAAAGTGAAGGTTGATTGGCTCTTAATTAGTAAATATATCAAATTTTACAGGGAAGAACGGAGGATGCGGCTCAGAGGGAAAAACAAATCAGCCGTGACTGAATGCCGAAACACTCAATGGGCTGAATGGCCTAACTCTGCTCCTATGTCTTATTGTCTCGTTGCTTAAAAATGACTCTCAGTTTCTCATTAACAAACGTTATTTTGGAAATCCAGTTCTGCGCAAAATGTGTCCTAAAGTCCCAATATACTCAAACTATTTATCCATTGCAACAAATTATCTCCTTGATGCTTTATATTCTCTGGAAGGACATACAAGCTTTACTTCATTTATTGTTTCAACATCCTCATTATTTCAGCTTGTCAAAATTCTCAACTGGAGCTTTTGGAAGCAAAGCAGACCAAAAATGGTTCTTCCAGAATAAATGAAAATGGCTTCTTGCAAATCAATGCTAGGGTCCTATTTGAAGGATCCTGCACACAAATCATTTACCATAATTTTAATACAATTTTTGAATTTAAATTAGAATTTAAATGAACCACTTCAAAATACAGGGAAAGTTCAGATTGATTTCTGTCTAACTGAAGACTAGCCGACCTGCCCTGGACCAAACTCTGACCCTTGCTGAAGGAAGGAGCAATATAGCTATGAGTTTTAGGGGTAATGGTAATGGAAGATATGGTACAAGCTCTCATCCATCCCTATTCTTCATATGTCAAACATCTGGAAACGAAGTTGTTTAGCAGCTAGGCAGGCCCTCTATCTCCACTAACTGCTAACCTGGCCATTTGTAGGGATTGTTATTTCTAAAGGAAATTACAAAGCATAAGCACATTCTGAGTCCTATTCACAAAATAGTTCCCCAAAGTTCTTGCAGACCGATACATCTTAAAAATACTTATTGCAAATGCCAGTGGTCAAGTCTTGCATTGGTAATTTTTGAATTTTTGTAACTGAGTTTCTCAAAATAATGAAATTTGCTGGAAAACTGAACTTTTGCCTTTTTAATTGGAACATAGCAATACCTCAAATTAATACAAAAAAGATTGGGTAAGATGTTTAAAGGGTCACACTTAGAAATGTAACCTATACACCAGGAATAACAAATCAGTGACCACAACTTTGGAGTGCACAAGAGATTATTTAGATGCAATAGAAGTAAAATGCTGCATCGGACAGAAACACCCCAGGCGTAGTATTGTCTGAAATTGTATCCCTTATAAGACAAGAACAAGTATTTTATCAACTAGTTCACTGATCTGAAACATTAACCCCAATGTCTTTATCTAAAGCTACTCCCTAACATGCTAACATTTCTAGCATTTTTCTTATTTATTTTAGATCTCCAGCTTTTGTAGTATTTTGCTTTATGATTCAAGTAGCCCAACATGTCCAAACTTAAGCATCTTTAAAAATTTGATAAAGAAGACCACAAGTCATTAGCTACTGAATTCTGAACTGTTACATCATTAAGTCTTCTAAGTGAATTTCTGATCTTCAAGAGGTCAACGACATAACAAAACTGAAAGAAAATTTTCAACATTTGATCTTTACTGTTAATGCACTTTTGAGTTTAGGGAACATTAATTATATGACCATGATGTGGAAACCTTAAAATAACCACACAAAAGATCAATCTGACTTTTTCACTGTACTAAGTACCAAATAATGGACTTGAATGGAATTCTTAATATTTATAAACCGAAAGATCATTTAAGATGATAATTATGCAACCCTCTGAGAAAGAATACATATTATAAAAGTGCTTAATAGGAGTTTAAATCCAAGTATTTCTCAATTATTTTACAAAACCACTTATCAGAACAAATTTTCATGCATTAACAATTCTTTTCTTCCCAAAAATGTGCAATGTGAGGAAGATATCTGCACTCGAATGTAAATCAAGCCTAAATAATTAATCATCAACCCAGTTGGTTGTGTTGATCCCAAAAGGTAGCAAAAAATCCTTTTATATATAGCTCCCCAAAATGTATCTGTCATATCTGTTTAGACAGCTACCCTCAGAAAAATCCTTTAAGAGGACAGCAAGTGATGCAACCAAAAGTGAAGCATCTGAAAGGAGTATCATAAGAACAGAGATCAAGGGGTCAAATCTTTATCTGCAATAGAGCAAGGTTTTAGTGCTGAGCTAGGAAACACAAAAGTGCCCCATTCAGCTCAGCTCAACAGTTAGGTAAGTATTTTGAACAAATGTGCCTTCATGGTAGTTGCCTTTGGGATTCTTTAAAGATTTGCCTGTTATTAAAGCTATATTTGCAAGTAACCCAAGTACTGCTGGCAAGAATGGCTGTCTCAGAGTAGGCCATTACTGCAAAAGCAGCCACAATGATCTTCCAACAGCAACCCATGTTTGCATTCCTGGGAACAGCATGAAAAGCACAGCAGTCCTGGGTTTGTAGCTGCTTGGAACAAACCTTGACAAAGACCACTGCATTGTTTTGTCGATATCCTCAGTAAATACATACTGCAGAAGAACGATGGTCATATTCATACTGCAAGACCTCAAGGACAATGTGGTACTGAAACTTTGGTTGTGACTGAAGAATTTGTGGGAGACAGCTTATCATATTACTAAGCAGTCGAGGTCTTGGTGCCTATCTGAGAGTTCTGGAAATGCAAAATACATCAAAATGTGGCAACCTGCTCATGACACTGTCTGACAAGATCCACTGTCACCTGCTATGGAACAGCCTTGAGGACACTTTATGCATCCCATTGCCTGATTGCACATACCAGCAAAGAAGGAATTGCAGGTCCTTAACATATTAGACATTACCGAGCTGTCTTCAAAGCTCCTGATCACTGAGTGAGCTAAATGAATCTTTTGGAAGAATAAGCACAAGCATGTCTCATCCTACTGTCCATAGCAGACTCTGGATTGAGGACTTTATAGCAAACAGCAAGACATTCTGACTCTATCTCCTGAAAATCCTCATTCACATCTACCTGTAATGACTACAGATATTGAAAGTCCAGATCATCATTTGCTGAAATTATTATTTTATGACAATTTGCATATTGCATTTCCTCAACACAAATCAAAGTCTAATGGACGTTGAGCAAGTTAATTTTGGTGAAATATATTCTGAACTTTCACAAATTACGTAAACATTTGCATTGAAATATTTCCCCACTTCGTTGTATTTGACTGATAAAAAAAGATACTCATTTCATTTTTCTTTTGTTTGTAACCAACAGCATAAATTCAGAAATTGTAAATGTTTGCATGGTAAACATTGCACAACTGCAAGCACAGACCAGTCCTCGATCCATTTCAATAGATATAAACTGCTTAATTGCATCAATATTATTCCCGACACGTCGTCTGCTTACGCCACTGATACAAAAGCAGAGTAATGAACGAGCAACATTACCCTGAAAAGCTAAATGTAGCTAGTGTGTGTCATAATGCCAATGCAAACCAAAATGAGGGAGCAATTTTTAACTTAACACACTGGCATGAAACAAATGAGGTTGGATCTACCTCCTGATATTTATTCAATAGATTTTATCTTCCAATGAAGGTGAATAATCCAATTCTATCCACGTCCAGGTGGATTAGGTTACCATTGCAGTCCTTAAGACTGCGGCTACTCGAAATGTTTCCACCGGTCAGGTTAGGACTGCTGTTCAGAGATGCTTATGGTTACTGCACGGTTGCTAAGGGAACAGCAGCTGTTTAACACCATTTTCTCGAACAAAGATGAAGGAGAAACAGCTGCTCCCAGTTTAAAAATTCAACATATTCTGAAACGTCTGCATAGAAACAAGTGTTCTGTAGAAAAATAAGCAATTACCTTAAGACCTTACAAAATTCAAGGCATTTTGTTTTATTTGCATCTTTTGGGATACAGTACACAGTTAATTTATATCAAACAAAAATTTGCCAAATGAGATTTTCATAGATTTGGAGTTGATGCTTCATCAATGAATGGTAATCCCGTTCTTTTTTTCTATTAAGCAATTTCCCCTGGAAGTGAGTTGTAGCTTCTGACTAGACAGTAAGTAAAAATATACTGAAAAAGCCAAGACAGATCAACACAAGTGGAAGGAATTTCAGAAACTGAGCAAAATTCTGAAGTTCAAAATAATGTAGCTAATTCTGAAATTAATGGTAGAAGTTTGGAAGAAGATTGGGAATGAAGCATTATATAGGGAAAGGGAAGTGAAAGGTGGAAAGAAAAGTAAACCTTTTCAATTAAAATAAATGATATACCCATCTCCCTCAACAATGCTAGGTACATAAATGAAATATTAGCATTAGTGTACAGATGTAGTGAGTCACACAAATCAATCTATGGTCAGGTTTCAACTGGGTTTAACATTCATCACAACACCTCTGAAGAGCAGAGACAAGAAAATCAGTGATGTCTATCTCTGTTTAAGAAGGACACACTTGAATTTCAAGGATTACAGTATCACCATTTCCTCCTCCACTAAAGACACATTAGAAAAATAATATTGTGTACTATAAATAAATGAGGCGATGAAATAGGTAAAAACAAACTAATAGACGTGATGATTATTGAGAGATACTAAAAAGTTTCAAGGTCATACAAAGGATATTATTCTTTTTTATACTCTATTGGATGCCAAATCAATTGCAAATCAAAAAGTACTTCATGGGCCATACAGAAATCTTGAAGGGAACTAAGTAAAGACAATCAATTGTCCCCACATTTTAATATGAACATAACATTTTGTAACCGGATGAGAAGAATGAGACAGTTTGCATTGTTAATCCATCCTGGTCCCAACTAACTTCAATGACCAACCAATTTTTTTTTAAGTGTTCATTAATAGTCAGTGAACACTTATTTTGACTAAGTGGATGGTGGATACCTGAAGAAAAACATGGATGAGAAATGGAAAGTGGAAGTTATAGATGCACTGTTTACAGAGAAATTCAAATGTATAGCATCAGGTTTCTGTGCACGAGGCTATCTAGCTTCTCTAGAAAACAATAAACGACTGAAAATCATGGAGTTAGACAGTGTTCTATTAAGTTGTCATGTTTGTTTTGGCTTCCTCTGGCATCTGCTGAATAATATATGGAAGCGCCAGGATTTCTGCAATGGCAATCTATGTATGTGGATGCCACTTGTGAGATTTATTTTATTTATACTGGAGCAGCCCATGGATGTGAGCCAAAGGTGCAGAAGCACTGTCTGTGAGGTTTGCTTCTGCATTACTTAAATTGGGCCTCCTTCAGCAGGTCCCAGCCCATGCCAGACAACCTAGTTCCCTTTAAATTAATTTGTTACTGGCTCTCCTTCAGGAACTTTCACCTATAGTATTAACACCTGTCAGACTCCTGGATAAGGACCCTAACAAACTCAGTATCCCCTATTAAGCACCAACCAACTGACCAAAACCTCATCTACCATCAATCTCCAGATCAGACTGGACCTATAAACATTCAAACCAGACCACCCTTCTCACGGATTGTCCATCCATTGACACAACATCTTCCCCATCTTCACTTGTGAATCCTGTTGCCTCCCTCAACCCCTGCATCTTCGACCCAATGTTGATCTCAACTTAGGTGTGGTTCATGAAGGGAAGTCCTGAACATAAGGAAGAAAAACTTGAGGACAAAGACTGACAACACTTTTGGCTTTCCATCAGTAGACTGATAGTTTGACTGGTAAACAGTCTCTTCAGGAACAAAGGAAATTCTTGCCACTAACTCGCAAACAAAATAAAAGAGGATGAATTGTGCAACAATATCTACCAAAGCCACTACTCATTTTATGTATTAATGAACTAAGCTTTAATGTACCAGACATAATTATCAGAATCAGATTTACTATCACCGGCATGTGACATGAAATTTGTTAGCTTAGCAGCAGCAGTTCAATGCAATTCATAATCTAGCAGAGAGAAAAAAATAATAACAGTAAAATAAAAATAATAATAGTAAATAAACAAATCAATTACATATATTGAATAGATTAAAACAAAAATGTGCAAAAACAGAAATACTGTATGTTAAAAAAAAGTGAGTAGTGTCCAGAGATTCAATATCCAATTAGGAATCAGATGGCAGGGGGGAGGAAGCTGAAGGCTTCTGTATCGCCCACCAGATGGTAACAGTAAGAAAAGGGCATGCCCTGGGTGCTGGAGGTCCTTAACAATGCATGCTGCTTTTCTGAGACACCGCTCCCTAAAGATGTCCTGGAGACTTTGTAGGCTAGTACCCAAGGTTTTGAAGTTTGCATCAGATATTGTATCCAGAGACATTTAGGATAGCGACAGACTCCATGAAGATACAAACAAACCAGCAAACACATTTTAACATGTTGAATTGTAAAGCAATTCAACTGTGTAAGAAAGAAAGCATGACCCAAACAATATTGTTGTAATGAGGTTACTGGAACAGAGAAACTGAGACTGAACACACTTAATCATTTGAATGAGGCATTGCAGGTCAAGTTGAAAAGGCTGCAAAATGAAAAAAAAAGGATTCTTGGCTTTAGAAATAAAAATAAAGTAAAATGTGAAGACTAAAACTTTATGAAACACAGGTGAGAATCTTGTTGACATATTGGGGTCAATTCTAAACATCACAGTTTTGGACAGGGTACAGCAGTGATTTACTGGGCACGGCACATGAAACAAAACTGACATGAGAGACTAAAGAAACCGTTTGCTATCCTATGAGTGCAAAATAGTCAAAGAAAATTTGGCAAAAATGATCAAAATCACTAACAATTTTGCTGAGAATAAAGGCACCAAATGAACCAAGGGCAACTGGAGAAGCAAAAATTACACATCAAGTTGTGATCTGAAACTGAAGTCATCAAAGTCATAATGACTTACAACGGAAACTCGATAAATATTTCAAAGGGAAAAGTTTTGTAATCAAGCAGGGGAAAGGGACCAATTAGATAGTTCTTTCTAAGAGCCAGCACAGATATGATGATTCAAACAGCTTCATACTATGTTCCATCATTCACTGGTTGTACATCCATATGCAGTGTAAGGAAGGACTGTCATAATAAATAGTCTACATAAAAGCAATACACAATAATGACATAAGAGTAAAACATAGTAATGGCATGCTTCATTATTGACTATGGATGAATGAGACAAGCTAGCAAAAAATACAGGTTGGTTCTTATGCAAGTGTTAATACAGGGGACACTGGTTAATTGGGCCACAGAATAATCAGGGCAGCCACTTATTTGGGACATCTCTTAAAGAACAAAAACTAATTGAGAAAATAGCCAGAATTCTCTTTGTTTATTTGGGACACTATGCCTCTTAATCACTTAGTCACTTTGGAAGCAGGAACAAGAGGGCAGAGTATTGTCTGAACAGTGTAGAGTTAGGTAAGGGAGAAATGCAAAGAGATCTAGGAGTCCTAGTTCATCAGTCAATGAGGGTGAATGAGCAAGTGCAACAGGCAGTGAAGAGGGCAAATGGAATGTTGGCCTTTATTACAAGGGGAATTGAGTACAAGAGCAAGGATGTCCTTTTGCATTTGTACAGGGCCCTGGTGAGACCACACCTGGAATATTGTGTACAGTTTTGGTCTCCTGGTTTAAGGAAGGACATTCTGGCAATTGAGGAAGTGCAGCGTAGAATCACTAGGTTGATTCCTGGGATGGCAGGGCTGTCTAACGCAGAGAGATTGGAGAGATTGGGCTTGTACACACTGGAACTGAGGAGATTGAGAGGGGATCTGATTGAAACGTTTAAGATAATTAAAGGATTTGATAGGATTGAGGCAGTAAGTATGTTCCAGATGTTGAGAGAGTCCAGTACCAGAGGGCATGGATTGAGAATAAGAGGTCAGTTATTCAAAAGAAAGTTGAGGAAAAACTTCTTCTCCCAGAGAGTTGTGGAGGTGTGGAATGCACTGCCTCGGACGATGGTGGAGGCCAATTCTCTGGATGCTTTCAAGAAGGAGCTAGATAGATATCTGATGGATAGGGGAATCAAGGGATATGGGGACAAGGCAGGGACTGGGTATTGATAGTGAATGATCAGCCATGATCTCAGAATGGCAGTGCAGACTTGAGGGGCCGAATGGTCTACTTCTGCACCTATTTGTCTATTGTCTATTGTCTATAATCAGGACAAGAGACTGTTGCCCAACAGCTTCTAATTTGCATCAGTCATGTGCACTTGTGCGGCTGTTAAACACTACATAGTACTTCCAGCAACTGTTTTCAAATAGCAACTGTTGCACGTGTTTGGATTCAAAAAGAAGCAATTTTTGTCACTGAAAGTTGGCAAAAAATAAGCAGTAAGATAATTCAGAACTGTTTTGCTCACTACAGTTTCAAGCATTCATGCTTGGAGACGCCAGAAATTGCCGGGAGTGAAAATAAAAAATTTTCAATATTTCCAGCAAGTTAGAAACTACGGAGAATTTGAAGGCATCAACAATCATCTTGAATGTTACAATGAAAAAGAAGATTTGGAGGATGAAATTATCAAAAAGCATTCTATGGAGTTAGTCCATAACCTGCACTAGGTGTCTGCACTAGTTTTGTTCATTTATAGTACATCAAAAGAACATGGTAGCATACACTCAACGAATTCCTCCATCAGTAACTAGTCAGAACTAATACACAGTTTTAAGTACTGCAGTATTATTGGTGATAGTCTAATGTTGCTCAGTATTTCATTTAAATACATAATTTTTTATTCAGTTGAACTGTGGTTTTAATTCCTCTTTGATGATTTCCATTAAAGTTCAGATAATTGGGACAAACTCTTAAATGTGTCAAAATGTACTGGCCTCAATGTGTCCCAGTTAACTGGAATCCAGTGTATTAGAACATGAAAAGTGCCAGAGTTATGTTACAAATATTTGGTACGGGATAAGTTAAACAAAACAGTGAAATCTCAAGTTGAGAGGAGCAATGAAGTCTGAATTCCCCATGGGAAATCAGACAACTAACAGCAGATAAGATTACACATCTGAAAAGTTTACTTTCTGACAAATTAATATTAATACGCTCTACCTTCAATATTGATAGGTATTTTTTTCAGGAATGAAAATCACAAGCGAAGGAACACAAACGTTATCCACTGCAGACATCATGTAGACATCATTGCCACTTGTAATTCAGTGATAAAATAGGATGGACAAATTCCAAAATAAGCCATATCCATTTGTTAATAATACCAAATCTGAAAATAAAGCAGTAGCACCTGAATAATTCACAGGCAACAATTAGCATCATTATAGCCTGTCAGATTCAAAACATTCAGATGGTTAACATACTCCTTCCCCCCTCCCTTCCCAATTCACAAAGAGGGAAAGATACTAAGGTCTCATCTTGTCAAACAAGCTATTTTTGCCAATGTGCACTTGAGCACAAAGAAGAAGGATTTCCTCCCCAATCAGAACATAGAACAGTACAAGCACAGGAACAGGCCCTTCAGTTCACATTGTCTGTGCTGAGCACAATACCAAATTAAACTAAATTTCTTCTGCCTTCTGTCTGGAGGGATATGTTCCATATCCCTCCATTCCCAGCATATGTGTCTATCTAAAAGTCTCTTAAATGCGTCTGTTTTATCTGCTTCTGCCAGTACTCCTGGCAGCATATTCCAAACACCTACCACCTTCTGTATAAAAAATTTGCACTGCACATCTCCTTTAAACTTTTCCCTGCTTATCATAAATCCATGTTCTCTAGATTACGATAAATTACTTAAAGGGTAAAGTTCATCCATAATCAATGATGTTGGCCAGGTCTGGTAAAGATTCCAGCTGTCGACGCATCACGCCTGCAACTCTCAGTTCCACTGAAGTCAATGGAGATGAATACAACTGGCAAACAGTACTTTTGCACAGATTTAGTGATCATGATTAAAGGCAATATTTCTCCAAAGCACAAACCACTCAGCTCAACTAATCCATAAAGACAAATATCTTTTACCTTTCTAAGTGCCTAATCTCAGCATCACAGCCTTTGTGAGCCACTGAGCAGCATCAAGTCTCCGTAGGAAAAAAAAGTAGAAAATCCAATAGCAAATCCCATTAGGCATCCTGACAACTGACAAAGATCAACACGGGCAATGAACTTTGCTAACTTTTCTTCTCAGCTGCAGCAAATATGTGGCCGATCAGAATGCGTTGTAGGGAGATATGTTTGGAGGCAAGAGAATTCACTTCCCTCTCTCAAGGGAAGATACAACATCATACAAATATATTGGTCAGTACATGTATTCTCTACTAATAATTCAGAAAGGAAATTACATATTATTGTTCACTCGGCCACATAATTGGGATGAACAGGTTGAAGAAAGACTAAGCAAATTGGACTCTATACTTAATGAAGTTCAGCCAATACTATTGAAATATTTAAGATTCTGAATTAACAGGGTGGATGATGTGAATGTTTCCCATGGGGTTATCTAGAACACAGATGTGCTGTTTCAGAATAAGTCGCTTATTGACAAAGATAAGGAGACTTTTTTTCTTCTCTCTCTCTATATATATAGATAGATATATAAATTCTCTTGCCAGAGAGCCAATGAATAGAATCAAAATGTATAGTCACAGATGTTTGAACTATGAGGGCATGGAGAAAGAGCAAGAAAGTGCTACTGAGGCCCACATTCCATCAGTTTTGATTCAGTTAAATGGCAGAGTAGGCATGAGGGTTTCAGCAGCATCAGCATCCATTTCATGTTCTTATGGTAGATGTAGCCTCCCCTCCACTTCTTTCTAAAACAAAATATCACATCCACTATTAACCCAAGACTAGTCTTGACTTTGTCAATTAATCAATTACGATTTGCTTCAATGGTTAAATGAATAAATGTAGGAATATATCTATTCAGAAAATATTCATTCATAGATGATGGCAAACTGTACTGGCAATGGCATAAAGTTTCCTTTAATATCGTAGTGCTAAGATGTTGCTGTTAAATTTTAAAACAAACCTGCCGCAGTTTTGCTACTGGCAAATTGAGGACTTCTATCTATATATAGACAAATGCAGATGGTGGCACTATTTCTGTTATAGATTCTGTGACTGAACACTCCGTGGGTCGACACGACACAAGATTCATGACCCCCACTAACTTCAGTGGGGTTTGGAAGGACAATGCAAAGAAAGGAAAGAAGGTACTGTATATTTTGTTCAAATTGAGTTTTGTTTTAATTCTCTAGAAGTTATTTAATTGTTTTAGCTAATTTTGTTTTTAATTATTAATTTTAATAATTCTTCATATCCTTTATACTTCATGTCACTTAACTAACATCTTCAAAACGTGAGAGGGATTGGGGGTGAGTGCAGCACAGCTTTTCTGACGGTCAAAGGCTTTCAGGGGGATTTTGGGGCCTGTGCTTCTTCATGCACTGGTTTCAGCCATCCATCATTTTGGCCTCTGTACTGGAATGTGGGACAGTTCAGTTAGCAGGATGGGCTCTCTGCATCCAGAGCTGGCAATTGCAGGCAGCTGACCCATTAAAGTAGGAAAGACACATGACAATGCAGAATATTTTCACCCTCAAAACCTGGGCAGCAGTCTGATAGACTGAGCACCAGCCCTTAACCTAACAATCACTCCAGGATACTTGCTGCAAATGCAGCAAAGATAGAAAGATAACCTATCACATCTCAGAGGTGATTTCTATCTTATTTTCCATTTCTATTTTAGTCCTTCCTTACTTTGCTTACAGGAAAGTCTGAGATATAAAGGAAATTTCCTAAACATAACCCAGTCTGGAAGGCAAAAATGAAAGTTCAGCAATGCCCTCACCACAGCTACACTTTAGATGTAAATAACCTTTACTTCCTAATGGCAATGCTGCACAATTTCAGCATTATGTTTTACTCAGTTACAGTAACAAAGGTGTGATAAATATTTACTTCCAGAGAAGAAATTGATATAGTGATATCAATATAGTGATAGTAAAGACACCATATTTACAAATAAATGAAACACGAGGATAAACAAATTAAACTGGATCAATAACTTCACAAAGATCCTATCTTTTTTTTCTCTGAAACATGTTCTGCGATTAAGATGTCTGTGTCAATGCATATTTTTCATTTATGTTTCAAATATCTGAGCACAAATAGTAGTTTTTAGGATCAATCAAAATCAACTGCATCATTTCTGAGTACCATCCTTCGCAATGTACACACTGGCTTAAGTGAACATAGCATCATCTGAGTATCATAATCCTTGAAGGGTTAAATTATATACAAAATATTATAGGAATTTAAAAATTGCTTAAACTAATAAACAGACCAGGCAAGGTGGGTGAAAATTCAGAACAAGTGAAAGTGTCAAAAAAGGCCTAAAGTGAAGGCAAAGATTTTGTTAGATAAACATATCAAAGAATAAGAAAAAAATAATAGTGGGTTAAAGGGGTTGAGGTGCAACTCCGCTAGGATCGAACTTATTGGTAGAATGGGTTGATGGGGACAATTGGTTGACTTTTATTTGCATGTTCCAATTACTTTAAAGAAATTAGCTTGGAAAAGGAATACCAGCTTGTATTACGCATAATCCTGATGCAAAATGCAAAATACACCAATAGTATTCATAGGAAAAAATAACTGATGAGAGTTTTTAAAATAATTTCCATTTTTTCTCTAAACAAAAAATAATTAATTCACACTTTTGTCTTAGCTCAGTGATAGTACAGGAGACGATCCTAATCAAAACTGTCCTCCTTTGCATAAACCTTCAATTAGGGATGGGGGGGTGTGGGGAGAATGGAGAAAATTTCCTTCGGACACCGTGCAGTGAACATGCGAACACTTTCTTCAGCAGCTTCAAAATGTTCTTACACTCAGTGTATATTCGATATCTTTTCCCCAGGATATAGGCAAATAGATAAAAGTGTGGCATTTCTCATGCTTTACATCCTGCAGTCGCCAAGTTATTTCAATTTTAAAACATGTGCATTCCCCACAGCACTGTTTTCTCTTTAACACCTGCTTTCAGATTCATACAATCAAAAAGGTAACATGTCACCTTGTTGTGGATGCGAACAGTTTTTTTTTAAAAAATCAGTGTACTCGGCCTGAATTTCAATTTGCCTGCAGAGCCAAATGCGATGCTTCAATTCCTCCTAAAGATGCTCAACTGTATCATCCAGTCAAATCTTTACTTCACGGAAACATGGCCTAAATTTAAGTCTATTTACTTTTTAAGTTACAGTTACAACTAAAACAAGGCAGACTCGATGCTACTGAAATCACGAAAAAAAAATTACGATAATGCCTATGACTACTTTCAGTTTTGTTTAGAGAAAATACTACCGACTGCTGCGGTACATTGCAATAGACCTAAAACATCAATTCCTTGAGTCATGATAATATCTACATTATACAATGAGTATTAACATATTTAGCCCATTAGCACAACAATCCATATTTAGGGATTGGACTTAACCAAATTTAGGTTTAACCAAAGGACTCTTCTGAATGTGAAGCAAATTAGATTAGTGCCACTCAATACATGCACGCGCTGTCAATTTGCTCGTGCATGCGATGTCAGACAAATTAAAGTCAACGGAACATTTAATCCTCCAACAAAACTACTCCATGTCAACCGGCAGAAATAAGTATTTGCCGCATTATATTACTTGTCAGTAAAATATATGGTCATCGTACATGCTCTGTGTCCTCAATAAACTGCAAGTTCCTTGGTGACAGGCGTTGTCGGGGGGGGGGGGGGGGGAGAGACTTCAAAACATTGGCAAAACTCTGCATATCAACCCGTTATCTTTACAAGGGTCGGGCAAAATGCGGTGAGGCGGGAATGATGTGTTTCTTTTAAGTGGTTTTGTGTATATTTATGTTTACATTAGCATCTTACCCAGTCTTCGAAGTGTCTGCTGCCATTCTGCAATAGATCCTCGAACTGAATGGTACAGTTGGCCACAAAATCGTCGTAACCGATGGGCGCATCGTGGAAGACGGCCAGCTCGATTTTCCTGCCGTTGCACACGTCGGTAACAAAATCGTCGTTCCAGGCGGGGCTGTTAGTTTTCTGTTTGGTGGCCGTCTGGCCGATCCTCGAGTCGTCAACGTTGACCGCAATGTAAGGGTCGAGCAGGAAAGTCTGGGGCCTGGAACCCACAGCATGCCTCAGCGACCACGGGGTGGGCTTCAAGTCGACAGCCTCGCTGATCCTGATCTTCAGCAGCCCGTTAAAGACGACCATCGCTCCGCTCTACGGAGAGGGGGTAAGGAGGGTGGGGGAGGTGAATCCGCCCGCCCGCCAGGCGCTGCCGTCCGAATCCTCCGCTCGCCCGCCTGGATCCACTGCTACTTTTCGTCAAGGAAGGCGGAGAAGGGCGCAAGGAGGAAGGGAGCAGAGAGATTCTCGTATCGAGGGAGACCCTCGACCCACCGGCGGCCGGTTCCTCTAACGCCGGAGCTGCGGTGCGAAGTGACCTCAGGAAAGCAGGCAGCAAAAAAAAAGCACCCCGGCCCCTCAAACTCCTCGCTCAAATCCTTGGAGGGAAAACAGGGAGGACGAGGGAAGGAGGGAGGGAGGAGGTGGGGGTGAGAGTGGGAAAAGGAGAGAGAATCCTCCCAAACTTTTTTTTACCACCGAAAATTTGCCCAGATAAAAGGTAATGAATAAGTGGTCTTCTGCTCCTCATCTAGCGGTCCGCATAGCCTCTCTTCCCCCTTTCGGCTTGATCCACACTCAGCCACCCTCTGCATAAGGGGGTTACATGCAGGAAATCGACTTTTTGTTTTGTGTCCAAACAAACTGGGCTTTTGTTTTTATATTACTAAAATTACACAGAGTGAGGGAGGGGGCGTAGAGCAATGTGATTATCGCCACTACCTGTTTTCTTTTTGTTGTTTTTGTTTGCTGGCTGCTGTTGGCAACTCGCGGAGCCAAACTGCTGAGACTGTTGTTGGTAGCTGCGGTGATTTCCTACTCTCTCTCTCTCTCTCTCTCTCTCTTTCTCTCTCGTTTTCCCTCCTCCTCTGTTGGCCTTGATGCAGGAAATGCGCAAAAGACGTCAGAAAGTCTTCCCGGGCTCCAGGGCTATTCAACAGAGTGTTGTAACCAGCTTTTAAACATCGCCCAGGAATAGTGCCTTCCAACTCAACGATATTTTCACAACACAATAATCGCACGAACCCTCGATGCTAATCTTGTTTTCCTTCCCGTTATGAGCTCAGGTTGCGTTTTTAGTCTACTCCCGTGCAAAGATACTGATTTTAGTGAATGAACACGGTTTATACGTTCAATAAATACGTGGTGCAGACAGTAGTAATCAGGCAGATTTACACGCATTTGTGGACTTACTGAGTTGGACTACAACTAGATATTGTCACCAGACAACTGTCACAAGAAATTGTTGCATAATTTTGAACAGGCGGAAAAATATTTTAACCTCTTTTGGAATTCCGAAGTACATTGTCAGCTTTCCCCGTAGAACGCGCAATGCTCCATTTAATATATAACATCTGGGATAAACATAGTTGTGACATTTCACATCCACAATAGTGGGTTCTTTAATTCACCGTGTTACTAAATTAAAACCAGCTATTGTAATCTTGGTTTTTCAAGAGTTTGGGTGAAACGTTACTGCAGTCCTCAAACGATAGGAGTGGATAGATATTTTGTGCACTTCTTTGTGGGATTTCCCACTCTCATTGCAGCATTCGCAGGAAGGAAGTCAATTCGGACGGTTGGAAATACTGTAGAGCCGATTCATAAACTCTCGCATTCCACGCTTTAATTGCGAAAGCTTAAAAGCTGTTTGTTCAAAGTTTCTGCAATTTAAATAATTTTATACTGCATGTACAAACTGACCGATCCAAGATATCATAAAATATACACATTTCCTACTTCAATTTATAATACATTTGCTGTAGTTTCTTTGTATTTTATCTGCTGTTGCCCCATCGCCACCATTTAACAACCAATCAGCTGCGGGGTTTGAGTTTAAAGGGTTCTACTGTGACAGTTCTGTAACTGATTGTTATGGGTACTGCATTCAAGTCGAGACACATCGCCATACCTTCTTTCCTCCTTGTAAGGAGTATTTTTTTTACAGAAGTATTTCCACACATACCGTTACTGAATTCAGGAAGTCGCTGCGTTGCACGTTTTAAAAAAATGCTTTCTCTTTCATAGCTCAGTGCACAGCTGGTTGATATATTAAACCATTATACTTTAAAGGTATTGTGAATTTTTTTGCCGTAAATTTAAACTGCGAAATAATTGGGGCTAGGGAAGGAAAGATTTTGTAAAAGACCTAAGATCTAGTAGTAAACAATTTCAGATCCAGTAACAATTCTGGCACCAAGATACCAGATGTTAAGGTGCTACTTACCATAATGACTTGTAGAGATTTGTGGTAAATTAAAGACAACATCTATTCCAAAACAACATAGACATTCACGAGGAACTCTGCAGATGCTGGAAATTCAAACAACACACACAAAATGCTGGTGGAACACAGCAGGCCAAGCAGCATCTATAGGAAGAAGCACTTTCGATGTTTCTGTCCGAGACCCTTCATCAGTACTGAGGGGTTGACATTGGCCTGTGGGCTATGTTAAGATGCTGAAGGAGGAAAATGGTCTTCTATCCTAGATTTCCAATGTACTGCAACCTTTTCAAAATCTTTGGAAGTTTGAAACATTTATTATTACTGCAAACTTCTCACAGCCTAGGACGCAAGCCACGATCTCTATAAAACTTGTCAGTCTTTTGTTTCATTAGTTTGCATCGTGGTAATAATTGTATTATCCTTTTAACCCTAGATTTTGAACTTCAGCTGTGAGGGTTTTAGTTTCATTTATCACAAAGACAGATACAAAATATTTGTTCAATGTCTCTCCCATTTCCTGATTCCCCAGTCATGTCTTTTTGAAGGACTACTATTTTCCAATTCTGTATTTTGTTAAGCCACAGATCAATCATGATTTCTTGACAGAGAAGGCTCCAGAGTTTATATGCCTGCCTCCTTCTCCTATATTTATATCTTCCAGTGCAGCTCTGATATGCAGAGGAGATTACCATTTGCTGGCCATACTATTTTTTTCATTCTAAAATGAAGTCTTCCAATCTATTGAAACTGAATTTTCCGATGGTTTTCTGGAGTTCTTTCCTCTTCAGATATATTGTTCAGGTTCTTTTTGCATCTTTATATCTGAGCTCGTGCAGGCTGGATTACCAGTTATCAAAGCCAATGTGCAGTGAAATTGAGAGCAAAGAGTTTTTTGGTGGTGACTGTCATACAATTGGAAGCAATGGGTATCAAAGAGAATAATAGATGACTTTTCTAATCCCTTTTTGATGAACAAAATGAATGGTAATAGCTTTATCAGAATCAACATGGGAAAATCCCAAACTTTATTTCTGAAGCATACCATAAACAACTAAAGTGAGATTGTCCAATGCTGACCCATAGTTGTCATCCTGTGAATTAAATGGAGATTAAATCATAAACTGTGGTTGAGCAATTTTGTGTTAAATCGATCTCAACCCAAGCCAGGAGTGCAAATAGATTCTTTATGCTCATCTTTCTTGCCATAATGAACTCTGTGATGCTCTGATTCACAAAGCTATTAAAAGACTTCTCTGTTTTGGATAATGAATGAAATTTCAGAGATCACAACCTTATAAGACAAACTTAGGGCAGAATTAGGCCATTCGGTCCATCATGTCTGCTCCGCCATTCCATCGTGGCCAATTTATTATAAGTCTCACCTCCATTCTCCTGCTTTCTACCTATAATCTTTGATGTCTTGACTAATTAATAACCTATCAACGTTCTCCTTAAATATACCTAATGACTTGGCCTACACAGCCTTCTGTGGCAATGAATTCTGTAGACTAACCACCCTCTGGCTCAAGAAAATTTTCCTCATCTCTGTTCTAAATGTCCCTCAATTTTGGGCTGTGCGCTCTGGCCCTAAACTCACCCACTATGGGTAACATCCTCTCCACATCTACTTTATCTAGACCTTTCAATATTTGATAAGTTTCAATGAGAACCTCCTTCATTCTTCAAAACTCCAGCAAGTACAGACCTAGAACTATCAAACACTCCTCATATGTTAAATCTTTCATTCCCGAGATCCTCCTCATGAACCTCCTCTGGACTATCACCAGCACATCTTTTCTTAGATAAAGTGCCCAAAACTACCCACAATACTCCAAGTGCAATCTAACCAATGTCAAATAAGGCCTCAGCATTATATCCTTGCTTTTGTAATCCAGTCCTCTCAAAATGAATGCTCATTTTGCCTTGGCCTTCCTTACCATTGACTCAATATGCAAGTTAACCTTTATGGAATCCTACACAAGGACTCCCAAATACTTATCTACCTTTGATTTTTGGATTTTCTTCCCATTTAGAAAACAGTCCATTCCTTTATTCCTTCTGCCAACGTGAATGACCATGACAATATATTCTAACTGCTACTCCTTTGCTCATTCCCCCAAATTGTCTAAGTCCTTCTGCACACTCCCTACTTCAACACCACCTGACCCTCCACTTACCTTCTTATCATCTGCAAACCTGGCCACAAAGCCATCAATTCCTTCATCCAATTCACTGATATTTAATGTGAAAAGCAGTCTCAACACTGATCCCTGTGGCACACCATGAGTCACTGGAAGCCAACCAGAAAAGGGCCTCTCTACTCCCACTTTTTGCCTCCTCCCAGTCAGCCAATCTCCTATCCATGCTAGTACCTTTCCTGTAATACCATCAGCACTTATTAAGCAACCTCATGTGTGGCACCTTGTCAAAGGCCTTCTGAAAATCCAAATAAACAACATCCACTCCTTTATCTATCCTGGCAGCTATTTACTCAAAAAATTCCAATAGATTTGACAGGCACTCTTTCCCCTTTAGAAACTCATACTGACTTTGGCCTATTTTATCATGTGCCTTCAAATACCTAATACCGCAATCATAATAATAGGCTCCAACATCTTTCCAACCAGTAAAGTCACGCTTACTGGCCTGACTTTTTTTCTTCTGCTTCTCTCCCTCCTTAAAGAGTGGAGTGACATTTGTAATTTCTTTGTCCTGAGAAACCATTCCAGAACCTACTCATTCGTCCTAACCAAATCTGTGTCATTACATAAGTCCCAACCCAGAATTGCTGTTCTCTTAGTGGGCTCAACCACAACCTGCTCTAAAAAGGTAAAATAGATATTTTACTAATTCCCTCTCTAGCTATCCAGCACAAACTAGATTTTCCCAATCTACCTGCATTTTGACATTTCCCATAACTCTTGCAACATTGCCCTTTTTACATGCCTCTTTGATCTCCCATTATAATTCGTAACTCACATCAGGGCTACCGTTCAGAGGCCTGTTTATAACTCACAGCAGGGTATTTTTAATCTCGCAGTTTCTAAACTCTACCCACAAGGATTCTACATCTTCTGATCCTATGTCACATCTTTCCAAGGATTTGCTTTCATTTCTTTTTATCAATATTGTCACTTACCCCCTCTGCCTACCTGCCTGTACTTTCTATACAATGTGTATCCATGGCTATTAAGCTCTCAACTATGATTTTCTTTCAGTCAAGACTCAGAGATGCCCACATCATCATACCTGACAATCCTTAACAGCACTATTAGATCATCTATGTTATTCTACATATTGCGTGCATTCAAATATAGCACCTTCAGTCCTGTATTCATAATGCTTTTCAACTTTGACCCTGTTAAATTTAACTCATCCCACTGACTACAATTTTGTCCTATCATCTGCTTGTCCTTCCTCGCAGCCTAACTACACACTGCATCTGATTCTACACCAGCTCCCATATTCTCAATCCTATTACTCCAGTTCCCACACCCCTCCAAATTAGTTTAAACCCTCCCTAAAGGCTCTAGTAATCCTGCCAACAAAGATATTGGTCCATCTTGGGTTCAGGTGTAACCCATCCTTTTTGTGCAGGTCGTACCTTCCCCAGAAGAAATCCCTATATTCCAGAAACCTGAAACCCTGTCCTCTGGAGCAGTTCCTCAGCCATGAATATCTGCCAAATCTTCCTATTCCTGCCCTAACTGTCACATGCACAGGTAGAAATCCAGAGATTAATACTGTGGAGCTCCTGTTTTTCAGCTTTCTGCCTAACTCCCTACATTCTCTTGTCAGGACTTACTCCCTTATCCCACCTACACTGTTGGTACCAATATGTACCATGACTTCTAGCAATTCACCCTCCCCCACAAGCATGCTCTAAGCCTGATACAAGATGTCTTTGACCCTGGTACCCAGGAGGCATCTCTTTCATGTCCACAGAATCTGCAAACTACTCCTATAATTATGGAATCCCCTATCACTATGGAAATGTTATCTCCTATCCACTTCTCCCCTCCCCCTCCCCATTTCCCTTCCAAGCCACAAAGCCAGACAATGCCAGAGACCTGGTTGTTGTGGTCCCCCGCCCCCGGTAGTTCTCACACCTCCCCCCCCCCCCGCCCAAAATAGTATCCAAAACAGTATACTTATTATTCAGGAGAATGGCCACAAGGTTATTCGGTACTGGCTGCCTACTCCCTCTCCCTGTCCTGACAGTCACCCCAGGACCTGCCTCCTGCATCTCAGAGGTGACTAACTCCCTGTAGCTCCCATCAATTCCTCAGTTTTCTCTGTGAGCCAAAGGTCATCCAGATGCAGTTCCAGTTCCTTTACACGTTCTCTATAGAGTTGCAGCTCAATGCACTTCTTGCAGATGTAGTTATCTGGGAGACTGGATGTCTCCCAAATCTCCAGACTTATCACACCAAGAACATACCACTACCTCCAAGCTCATTCTCAGTGCATTAGCTATGTGCTAACAGCAGAACAAAACTTATTAGAAACTTACGTGGAAATCCACCCGTGCTTTCCCAAGCCTATTCTCACCCAAGCCTGTTGAGCCAAAGCTGGACCATTCTAACATTGGCCAGCTCCAACAATGGCCACTCCACTTACACCTTGTTTCTTTTTATTGGCCCCACGTTGATTTCAGCCCACAGAAAGAAAGCTGAACGCATCAGAGTTCCTTTCCATCTTTGTGCTACATCACCAGTGAATGATCTCGTGAGCTGATTTCAGCCTGCAGAAAAAACTGGAACAATGAAGCACATCTGCTTACATGATTAAAATAAGCATGAACAATTCTAGCATTAAGTATTTGTTTACTTGATATATTTTTATCTGTTTTACTCAATATAATTTTGGAAATGGTGATCACTTGCAGCTTTCAGGGTAAAATATAACATTCTATTTCATTATACTCAATGTTTACAACACTTCAGCAACCAATTTCAGTGTTATTAGTGTTTCATTACAAACCATATTTTTAATAAATGCATTACATTTAGTTCCCTAAATTCCCAGCAAATGTAAATTTTGTTTTATTGTGACAGTCATATGTCGTCTAGGTATATTTATCCACCTACTCATGTAAATAAAGGATGGAGGTAGCTCTAACATTTTTGCAATTTAGAAAGTTCTTAAATCATATTCAAAATGTTAAAAATTTGAGCCTGAATCTCCCTTACAAGTTTCTGCATTCACATATGTAAAGGAAAAGAGCTTCCTGCTCATCATAATGCCATTATAGCCCCTTACTTTATCAATGATAGATGTAGTTACAGTATGACAAGCATACACAAATAGATTGCATAATACAAATGATAGTATTAATTACATCTATATACATTTCCTTGAAACAAACCAATGTTAACACTTATAATGGCAACTGTCAATGTAAAATTAATGGAAACTGCTGAGATGAGCTATGTGTTTATGATGCTGCTGCAAGTAAGTTTTTTAATATAAATATACATAAATGTACTTTTGCATATGACAGAAAACTCAACTTTCACTTTGACTAATTCTTATTTGTTTGTTCACCACTTCAAATACTCTGTTCCACTGACTTCAGAGGGAAAGAGTACACAAAGCAGCCTTTTGGTACTGGTGATCAAGACAAATATCTGTCTTCCCATCTGAGGGACTGTAACACCACCAATGGCACAGCATATCATATATCAAGTTTACACAGCTAAACTTGTACTGTAAATGCAGATGCAGGAGTACTATTGGCATTATACAGGTTCTTCAGGGCACAAGCACCATCACAATTTGTTTGAGCTAGTTACTGTGCTGCAAATGCTAATTAATTAACTTTAAAATGTGAACTGAATTACATTTGTTTTTCCTGGTTACTAACCTCACTTGAAGGCTACATTGTTTTAATTATTAATGGTTAACATCAAAAATTTCTTGGTATATATTTTAATGTATGGTTTGGTTAGAAGATTAATGTGACTTCAAAAAAGTGTGTAAGCATCCAATGCCATTGTTATACTGTGGAGAGAAAATAAATAATAATTAATATATTGCCTGACTTTTACATTGTAAATATCTGCCATCAATATCCCAGGGACCACCATTGACCCAAACCTAAACTGGACCAATCCCATGAATTGTATTGCTACAACAACAGGTCAGAGTGATAAGTATATCATGGCAAGTGGCTTCCTCATTGATGCACATATTTTCCACCAGTTTCAACAAAGTTGAAGTCAGGAATGTGAAGAGATTGTTTTCACCTGCATGGACTGCTGCAGCTTTAATATTTGAGAAGCTCAATAATCTGAGAATAAATATCCTGCTTGATTCACAACCCATTCATCTCATAATATGCATCTACCCCCAAGAATATTGACACTTCATGACTACAGCATGTCCCATCTACAAAACATATTGGAACATCTTGCCAACTTGCACTTCTAAAATTTACACACTCCACCTCCAACCTCCATGAATTCAATGGCAACATCTGCAAGGTTCATACATCATGCTGTCTGGGGAATAGAAACCATTATCACTGAGTGAAAATCTTGGAACTCCACATCTTTACTTCAAGGACTGCAATGGCTCCAGGCAACTTATAACCACCATCTCAAATTAGGAATTGGGCAACAAATGTTGATTTTGCCAAAGGCTGCATCCGGTGCATGAACAAAACCATATAGCCATATAACAACTACAGCACAGAAACAGGCCATCTCGGCCCTTGTAGTCCTAGCCAAACGCTTACTCTCACCTAATCCCACCAACCTGCACTCAGCCCATAACCCTCCATTCCTTTCCTGTCCATATACCTATCCATTTTTTAAAATGACAATATCGAACCTGTCTCTACCACTTCTACTGGAAGCTCTTACCACACAGGAACCACTCTCTGAGTAAAGAAGTTCCCCCTTGTGTTACCCCTAAAATTTTGCCCCTTAACTCAACTCAAAAACCAGTGGTATTCTCTGTCCACCACGAGCTGGTAAAACAAAAATTTTTGATCAGTTTCAATTTTACCAACAAATATTTTACAGTTTTTTAAGGGAAGGAATCCAGTCTATGAGAAGGGGAGGAAGTAGTTTCAGTAAATCACGTTCAATCAATACTGAGAGTTTAAAATTTGCCTAGCTGTGGAGAAGGAATTGCGGCATGGAGTTGAGTGGACCTACCTTGCAGAGTCAATACATACTTGAAGGACGGACTAACTACTTTCTGTAACCCTTACCCATTCGACCAAAAAGTGAGTTGGCGTTTAATTTTGTAAAAAAAACATTTTATCACGTTTCGACATCACCCAGCTGACTTGAAGATCACGTATCTCTTTCACAAAGTATTACTTAAACTAGTGTGAAATATAAAACCTGAATATTGCTTACAAATTTGATGTCAGCAATATGGCCAAATATAGATCCCTGCTGTTTCCTTCACAAACGCGTTCTCTTTATGAACTATTTTATCTTCCGCCTTGGTGAACGTGCGGCCTGACGGTCAATCTGGGAGCGTTTTGTGAGTGAGCAGCGACCACTGGCGGTTTCCGACGTGAAACAGGAACTTTTGGAACGGGAGCGAGCAGATCCCTCTCCTAGCAACACCAAACGCAGAGCCGACAGCGAAAAAAGAAATGCTTTGACTCCTCATCTTTTTTTTCTCTCCAGTCCTACTGAAGGGTCTCGTCCCGAAACGTCGACTGTACAATTCTGCACAGGTGCTGCTTGGCCTGCTGAGCTCCTCCAGCATTTTGTGTGTGTTACTCGGATTTACAGTATCTGCAGATTTTCCCTTATTTGTTTTTAAGGAGGAGCTTTGGAAAGGATTGGTATCCTCTGATTATTACAATACAATAGGATTCAAACTCGTTAGATGTGAATTATACTGCAGAATATTTGGACAGGAAATTGTTTTATTGGCGTTTTCTTCAAGTGGTTTCGAGAAACTTAAAGGCCAATTTAATTTTTTGTTATTTAATTGTCTTAAGAATAGCTAACTCTTCGAGGAAAGCATTCAAGTTTTACTGTACTTCAGATTTTCACCGAACTACAACCGTAAACCTGATTGGCAGAGACCTGCATATGACAGTAGACAAACAGCGTTCATTAGAAGTTAACACCCATCCCACAGATCTGTAATCACGGGGAAAATAGCGTATATTAGGTAAGGCGAATGGAGTCGATCATTGATTATTCCCTTTGGAATGTGCGTTAGGTAACCAAGATAACTGAAGCAAAACATAAGTTCTAAAAATAAAACCGGAACTAACTCGAGGCACAGGTTTCTCACTGATGCGACTCTGCCCACAAAATCACCTGTTCTTAATTGAAGTTCAAATTCAGATTTAGTTTATTGTCATTCAATTGTACGTATGCATACTGCCAAATGGAACAACTTTCCTCCACACCAAGGTGCACAAACACAGTACATATAACTCACACACACAGCACAAAAAGTAATATTACCAGAAATAAAATAACAAATAATAAGGTGCATATACAGTAGGTGTTAAAAAGTAAACAGTATAACGCTATGGCCGCTTCACATAAAAAAATTGCAGGTTACAAGAAGACATATATATATAAATAAATAAATAGTGCAACGGGAAACAAAATAGTGAAGTGGTGTTCACCTGATGGCGGAAGGGAAGAAGCTGTTCCTAAAGCATTGAGTGTGCATTTTCTGTCTCCTGTACCTCCTCCCTGATGATAGTAATGAGGAGGGCAAGTACTGTATGAGGAGGGTTCTTAATAATGGATGCTGCCATGTTGAGGTAGTACCATTTGAAGATTCAGATTCAGATGCAGATTCACTTGCTTATGGCATGTACGTTAAAACATGTTGTGAAATGCTTTGTTCGTGTTCAGAACCAATGCAATCTAAGGAGGTGCAGGGGGGAAGCCTGCAAGTGTTCCACACATTACCGCACTAACATAGCGTAATCACAATGCTTAACTGTAGAACACAGAACATACCAAAACAGAACATGACAAGCAACAAAACACCAACAGCACAACAAGACCCTGTCCTCCTTCGTACTCCCACACAAGGACGGTCCTCTAGTCTTTAGTCTCCAGGTGTTGGCCGTTGGGCTTCGACTTCCATACTTCTGATCAATCTTCAGGCTTGGACTTTGGTATCAATGCCCAGATTAGCAGATGACAGGACCCCAAACTGCAGACTCAAGCTCTTGGTTCATCTGCTCACTGGCCATTATGCTTCCTGCGTGTGCAGACATCCAATCCTATTGCCCAATGAATTGAGACAGCCCAAAATCCACAGATGTGTTTCGTCCGGTACCCATGTCACTGACCTTCATGTGCAGAGCGGAGGTCTAGCTTCCGGATGTCCTTTGTCACCCGCCAATATTGCTGGCCTTTAGGTGTGGAGCAGAAGCCTAGACTCTGGATGTCCACCATCACTCACCCACCTTGCTGGCCTTCAAGTGCAGAGTGGAGGACTTGATTCCGCCCTGACCTCTAACTCCCACACCCCTGTCCCTAAACTCTAACCTGACCCCTAACCTCTCTTTCCATCCCCAAAACCATCCCTGTAAACTTACAACTAAATCTGAGTCATGGCCTTGATGGAACTGCAGCCCGGTGTCATTTCCTCGATGAAGTCATCTGATCGATGTTCTCGATGGTGGGGAGGTTAATGCACATGATGAAGCTGGCCCAGAGCTCTCTGCAGCCTCTTTCAATCTTGTACAGTAGAGCCTAACTACCAGGTGGTGATGCAACCAGTCAGAATGCTTTCCACAGTACGACTGTAGAAATTTGCTAGAGTCTTCAGTGACATAACAAATCTCCTCAAGTTCCTAATAAAGTAGAACTGCTGGTGCACCTTCTTTGTAATTGCATCAATATGTTGGACCCATAATAGATCCTCTGAGAGGTTGGTGCCTAGAAACTTGAAGATGTTCATGTTTTCCACTGCTGAAACCTCACTGAGGACTGGTGTGTGTTCTCCTGACTTCTGCTTCCTGAAGTCCGCGATCAATTCCTTGGTCTTACTAATACTGAGTGCATGGTTGATGTTGTGACACCACTAAACCAGCCAACCTATCTCACTCCTGTATGTCTCCTCATCACTATCTGAGATTCTGCCAACAATAGTTGTCTCATTAGCAAATGTAAGATGCCATTTGAGCTGTGCCTAGCCGCACAGTAATGAATGTAGAGAGAGCTGAGTAGTATAGATCCTTGAGGTGCCCCTGTCTTGATTGTCAGTTAGGAGAAGTTATTTCTGATCCACACTGACTTTGGTCTCCTGATGAGGAAGTCAAGGATCCAGTTGCAGAGGGAGGCACAGAAGTCCAAGTTTTAGAACAGAGAACAGTACTGCACAAGAACAGGTCTTTCAGCTAATGATATCTGCACCAACCATGATTAAATTAAACTAATCCCATCTACCTGCATGTTCTCATGCCTGTCTCATTGCCTCGATTGTCTGCTTCCACCCACTACACCTAGTAGTCTGTTACAGAATCAGGTTTAATATGTTAACTTTGTGGAAGCAATACAATGCAGTATTTGATAAATATATACTGAAAACAAGCCTAATTACTGTAATTATATATGTGTGTCCTAATTTTTAAGTTAAAATAAGTAGTACAAAAACAGAAAAGAAAATTATTGCGATGGTGTTCTTGAGTTTAATGTCCATTTAGAAATCAGATGACAGGGGAAAAAGCTGTTCCTGAATTGCTGAGTATGTGCCTTCAGGGTCCTGTCGCTCCTTCCTGATGATAACAATGAGAAGAGAGCACATCCTGGGTGGTGGGGGTCCTTAATGATGGACACCAACTTTTTGAGGCACCAGTCCTTAAAAACATTTTGTATACCACAGAGGCTAGTACCCATGATGGAACTGACTAATTTTAGCAACTTTCTGCAACTTACTTCGATCCTGTGCAGTAGCCCCCCACACCAGATGGTCATGCAGCTAGTCAGGTTGCTTTCCACGGTTAATAACTCATCTCCTTCTACCTTAGGCCACAAACATCAATCACCCCGATGAGTTATTAACTTCAGACTTTCTGCATATTCACTCAAAGAGTTGAATTGCATGTGCATGTAACAAGAGCTGTATAACTCATCTCCTTCTACCTTAGGCCACGAGCTTATCATTCACCCCTGCTGTGGACACCTTCTGGAGGTCCAAGATCCATATGCTACACGACCGCTGGACTAAGTGTGTAAATGTAGGAGGGGACTATGTTCAAAAATAAATGTGCTGGTTTCCTAAAATTGACTCCTTCTACCTTAGGCCACGAACTTATCAATCATCCCTCATATGTGACCAGGTTAGGTCCTCAGAGATATTGACACCCAGGAACTTGACATTAATCCCTCTCACTACTTCTGATCCCACTATGAGGACTGATTAGTGTTCTGTCATCTTGCCCTTCCTGAATCTCACCATCTGAGGTTCTAGCAATCTGTATCATCAGCAAATTTATAAATGGCACTTGAGCTATGCCTAGCCACAGTCAACAGTGTAGAGAGAGTAGAGCAGAGCGCTAAGAACACATCCCTGTGGTGTGCAAGTGTTGATTGTCAGCAAGGTAGAGATGTTATTTCCGATCTGCATAGATTGTGGTCCTCTGGTTAAGAAGTCAGGGATCCTGTTGCAGGGAGAGGTACTGAGGCCCAGGTTCTGCAGCTTTTTGATCAGAACTGTAAGGATGATGGTGGTGTCTGAAAAGAGGATGCTGTCCAAGTTGCATGCCATCTTGGACAATGACTCCCATCCACTCCATAATGTACTGGTTAGGCACAGGAGTACGTTCAGCCAGAGACTCATTCCACCGAGATGCAACACTGAGCGTCATAGGAAGTCATTCCTGCCTGTGGCCATCAAACTTTACAACTCCTCCCTGGGAGTGTCAGACACCCTGAGCCAATAGGCTGGTCCTGGACTTATTTCCACATTATATAATTATTTATGGTTTTATATTGCTATATTTCTGCACTATTTCTTGGTTGGTGCGACTGTAACGAAACCCAATTTCCTTCGGGATCAATAAAGTATGTCTGTCTATCTGTTTGTCTGATGGTGCTAATAAAAGCATCCTGACAGGGTTATTTATATCATCCAGGTGATCCAAGGCCATGTGAAAAACCATTGAGATTGCATTTGCTGTAGACCTATTGTGGCAATAGGCAAAGTGCAGTGGGTCCAGGTCCTTCCTGAGACAGGAGTTGATTCTATCCATGACCAACCTCTCAAAGCATTTCAACCCTACTGAACAATAGTCATTGAGACAGCTCATACTACTCTTCTTTGGTACTGGTGTAATTGTTGCCTATTTGAAGCAGCTGGAAATATCTGATTGTAGCAATGAGAGATTGAAAATATCTTTGAATACCCACACAAGTTGGTTGGCACAAATTTTCAGAGCCTTTCCAGGTATTCTATCTGGGCCTGATGCACTGTGAGGGTTTACTCTCTTGAAAGATGTTCTGACATTGGCCTCCAAGACAGAGATCACAGGATCACTGCATGCTGCAGGGATTCTTGTAGCTGTAGTTCTATTTTCCCTTTCAAAGTGATTGTAAAAGGCGTTGAGCTCATCTGGTAGAGAAGCATCACTGCTATTCCTGAAACGAGCAGTCAATGTTTCCACGGATGCTGCCCGACCTGCTGAGTTCCTCCAGCATGTAGTACGTGTTGCTTTGATCACAGCATCTGCAGTGTACTTTGTGTGACTGCTATTCCTGATTTTGGGCTATGCTTTGTATGAAGTAATGGCCTACAAACCCTGCCAGAGTTGAGGTGCATCCAATGTAGCCTCCAACCTCTCTCAGAAATAGCCCCCTGCAAGTCATCTGGTATTCCTGTACAGAGCTAAGTCAGTGCATTTAAGTGTCACAGATCTAGTCCTCAGCAGATAATGAACCTCTTGATTAATCCATGGCCTATTGCCATGATTTATGCCAGTGATAGTAAATCTGATTCTGATTTGCTCAGGAGGATGTGTCAAATGTTTCCTTAGGAGAGTAATGAGAGTATTTTAAGGGAGAGAGGATGGTGGCACCTTAACAAAGGTAAGCAATGGCATCTGCTTACTTATCATTTCAACCTGAAGAAGATGGCACCAGCAAACAATGCAATCAAAGGTGACGTCTTCAGTCAGTTCACAAAACTATTTCTTTTACTTCTTTTACTACTTCTTCCTCTTTCAAATATGATTCTGTTACTATTGGATCCTATGATTTACAGTTTGCTGGTGTGATTTCAGCCTGCCTGAGTGGTCTGGCACTTTGCTGTCTCCAAGGTTACGAGTGGAGTGTGTGGCCTGGAGAACAAGAAGCTGGAGAAGCTGGCTTCTCTAAGACAACTGGTGGAGATACTGTGGAGATGTGCGCGTACACACACACACACACACACACACACACACACACACACACACACACACACACACACACACACACACACACACACACACACACACACACACACACACACACACACACACACACACACCACCACCACCACCACCACGAGTCACATACATATCTGTTGAGATCAGGGGTCAATGGCCCAAAGAAGCTGAAGCGGGCACGAGCCCGCGATCAACTCTATTTCTTGCCAATCTTGCCAATTGAAGCGTCAAGCAAGATTGAAATCAACGAGGATGAGAACGGAAGGTGATTGGGTGTTCAGAGCCATCTGCCTACATTTGACTGTTCTCTCCCTCTCACTCAATGGTGCTGGAGTCTTGATGCACCATCAATAACTCACACTGAGACGTAAGGCGAGATATCGGCTTTTATTGACTGGAAGCAGGAGTGAGTGTCTATCATACAATGTCTTGGAGACTGAGGCCGAGCGTCAGGCCGCAGATCTCCTTTATACAGGGGCCTGTGGGAGGAGCCACAGGAGCAGTCAGCAGGGGCGTGTCCCGACAGGCACATAGTTCACCACAAGTCTTGAGTCTCAGGCAAGGTTTAATTGATGCAGTTTGTGGATTGGACTCCGTAGTTCAGGCTATGATGTGTTTCTAGTTTGTGATTGCTCCTTTTTTTAATTGCTATTTTGTGTGATTTTGATCCTGGTGGACTGGCTCTGCCATAGCACTAAATTGAACTGAACTGATCTAGACTGTTTCAATTACTTTGTGGCTTGATGTTTTATATTCTGTGTATTTCACTCATTTTTTGCTGTTTGCAGCGTGTTTTTTGCACGCTGGCTGTTGGATGCTGTTTTATGTATATGGTGTTTCTTTGCTTCGTGGCAGTCTGTGGGAAGAGAAATCTCAGGGTTATATACTGCATAAAAACTTTGATGATAAATGTACTTTGAATTTTTGAATCTTTAAATGCTCTCATCACATGTGAGATGGCATGACTTTTTTTATTTAAAGTCACAGATGTATTGTCTTACATAGGAATTCATTAACAATATAATAGAATTTTACATCCCTGTTATTTCAGTATAAAAAACTAAACTAGTGATTACCGGTCAGCTAAAGCATTCCATCCATGCAATGTCCCCGTGATAACATTTGGGCTAAGTTCATAGAACTGCCTAGGTTTATCAAACATTTTCTTGCAAAGTGACTTGTAACATACTGCAAAAAAGAGGAGAGAGAGAGAGAGAGAGAGAGAGAGAGAGAGAGAGAGAGAGAGAGAGAGAGAGAGAGAGAGAGAGAGAGAGAGAGAGAGAGAGATGATCATATCCCAGGCAATCACCAATAATGCTCTTCAAATGAACATATGAAGCACACTACAGCAGCTAGGTTTAAAAAAAAACATTTGAAACAATACACAACATACTTCTAATTGTATTATGACAGACTAAAAGCACTGGATTATAAATCCAATATTTATTTCAATCTTACTGAACAGTAAGATTGTAAGAACAGTTAATGTTACAGTGCTGAGATTTGGCATTGCATGTGTATACAGATCTTTCTGTTTGTCAGATTACATTTTGTCCTCATGTTTATTATGTCACCCACTCTTTATGTTGGCATCTTTCCATCAATTCTCCAATTATGAACAATGGGCTTCAATGTTCAAAAATATCTTTCTTAAACACTACAGCTTTGATTTATTTGGTTCAGTCAGAAACATCATACCAAATAGAATTTTATAATTCATCTTTATAGTTGAGACGTTTTCTTTACCTCTTCGTTCAAGTTAAAACACAGATGATGAAATCCACATTGTCAGCATTTAAAACAGTTGTGAGATGACTTACTACCAGCAAGATTCATCCTCTTCAAAACTGGCTTCTCTAAGACAACTGGTGGAGATACTGTGGAGATGTGCACATACACACACACACACACACACACACACACACACACACACACACACACACACACACACACACACACACACACACACACACACACACACACACACACCCACCCACCCACCACCGCCACCATGAGTCACATACATATCTGTTGAGATCAGGGGTCAATGGCCCAAAGAAATAATTATATGAATACTTTCCCCCTCCCCCACCTTTTACTCTGACTTCTCATCTTTTTTTCTCCAGTCTTGATGAAGGGTCTCTGCCCGAAATGTCAACTGTTTACTGTTTTCCATAGATGCTGCCTGGCTTGTTGAGCCCCTCCTGCATTTTGTGTATGTTGCTTGGATTTCCAACATCTGCAGATTTTCTCTTGCTCATAGTAAACATGATTGGAAGCAGGTGGAATTAGAAATCAAGAATATTTGGAAATCAGGTCTACAGGAATTACAAGGAATTCAGTTGAAATTGAAACCGTATTTGTCCAGTATAAGATGAGAACAACAGATATGTTGCATTGGCAGAAGGGGTAAAAATAAGACACAAAACTGGCACTATCTCACAGCTCCAGGTTTCTGGATTCAATTCTGACTTTGGGTCCCGCCTGTGAGGCACTTGCACATTTTTCCTGTGACTGCTTGGGTTTCCTCCATTACTTCCTGCAAAGTGAAACCCAATAGCATGAATGGCAGCGATGTTTCACTACCAGATGAACTCAACGCCTTCGATGCACACTTTGAAAGGGAGAACACAACTACAGCTGTGAAGATCCCTGCTGCACCTGATGACCCTGTGATCTCCATCTCAGAGGCAGATGTTAGGCTGTCTTTAAAGAGAGTGAACCCTCACAAGGTGGAAGATCCTGATGGAGTACCTGGGAATACTCAGACAACCTGTGCCAACCAACTAGAGTATTCAAGGACATTTTCAACCACTCACTGCTACGGGCGGAAGTTCCCTCTTGCTTCAAAAAGGCAACAATCATACCAGTGCCTAAGAAGAATAATGTGGGCTGCCTTAATGAGTATCGCTCAGTAGCACTCACATCAACAATGATGAAATGCTTTGAGAGGTTGGTCATGACTAGACTGAACTCCATTCTCAGCAAGGACATGGACCCACTGCAATTTTCCTATTGCCACAACAGGTCAAAGGCAGATGCAATCTCAATGGCTCTCCACACGGCTCTAGGCTGCCTGGACAACACAAACACAAATGCTGTTCATCAACTATAGCTCAGTATTTAATACCATCATTCCCACAATCCTGATTGAGATGTTGCTGAACGTGGGCCTCAGTACCTCCCTCTGCAATTGGATCCTCAACTTACTAACCAGAACACCACAATCTGTGCGGATTGTTGATAACATATACTCCTCGCTGAAGATGAACTCTGGCATACCTCCAGGATGTGTGCTTCGCCCACTGCTCCTGTATACACATGACTGTGTGGTTAGGCATAGCTCAAATACCATCTATAAATTTGCTGATGATACAACCATTGTTGGTAGAATCTCAAGTGGTGATGAGAGGGTGTACAGGAGTGAGATATGCCAACTAGTGGAGTGGTGCTGCAGCAGCAACCTGGCACTCAACGTCAGTAAGATGAAAGAGCTGATTGTGGACTTTTGGAAGGGTAAGACAAAGGAGCACATACCAATCCTCATAGAGGGACAAGAAGTGGAGAGAGTGAGCAGCTTCAAGTTCTTGGATGCCAAGGATCTAACCTGGTTCCAATGTATCAATATAGTTATAAAGGAGGCAAGACAACAGCTATTCTTTATTAGGAGTTTGAAGAGATTTGGCATGTCAACAAATACACTCAAAAACTTCTATAGTTGTACCATGGAGAGCATTCTGACAGGCTGCATCACTGTCTGGTATGGAGGGACTACTGCACAGGACCGAAAGAAGCTGCTGAAAGTTGTAAATCTAGTCAACTCCATCGTGGGCACTAGCCTACTAAGTACCCAAGACATCTTTAGGGAGCGGTGTCTCAAAAAAGCAGCATTCATTGTTAAGGACCTCCAGCACCCGGGGCATGCCCTTTTCTCACTGTAACCATCAGATAGGAGGTACAGAAGCCTGAAGGCACACTCTCAGCAAATCAGGAACAGCTTCTTCTCCTCTGCCATCTAATTCCCAAATGGACATTGAATCTTTGGACACTACCTCATTCTTTTTTAATATATGGTATTTCTGTTTTTGAACGTTTTTTAAATCCGTTCAATATATGTAATTGATTTGCTTGAGTATTTGTTATTGTCATGGTCTGGTCCGTTAAATCCGCATTCCGGTTCACAGTCCAGTCCATGCTCCTTATTCCAGGTTTTCCAGATTTCCCCAGTTTCTGTTGAGGCATCTGATTCTCGTTTGGGCTGGCTTCATAAATACCTTCACGATAGAGCCTCTGGCTGCTGGATTGTTCCTGTTCAAACCCCCTGTCTGTATCCCTTCCCTTCACCTTCCTCCTGGAGCATTGCCTTTGCCGTTGTCAAGTTCAACCACTGGAGCAAGATAGGAACTGTATTTTGTAGTTTTGAACTGTCTCTGTGTCCTCGCCTTTGCTAGGTAGGTCTGGTTGTCTGCTGCTACCTTATGTTGGGAACTGTCTTGTTGTATTCTGCATTCTGTGTAATGGGTCCTGGCTCCATGTCCTGTATCTAAGGAGGGGTCCTGACTCTGTGTTCCATGTTCATGTCTCTTTCTCAACCAAGTCAGCTTCGGTGTCTTGTCCAGTCCTAGCATCTTGTCCTGTCCTTGCCATGGCTTTGTGTTCTCGTCTTGTCCATGTGCCTCGCCCAGCCCTGGATTCCCACAGGATTCCCTCATCCTGTGCTAGGGTTCCCTTGTCCTGTTGAGGAGTCTCTCGTCCAGTCCTGTTCCCTCTCCTTGTCCTGTAGCCACGTCTTGTCCTCACCTGGTTCTGGAGTCTGAGTCCGAGTCAAGGCCCAGGTTCTGGGTCAATAGACAGTAGGTGCAGGAGTAGGCCATTTGGTCCTTCTAGCCTGCACCACCATTCACTGTGATCATGGCTGATTATACACAATCAGTACCCCGTTCCTGCCCTCTCCCCATACTCTATCTAACTCTCTCTTGAATGCATCCAGAGACTTGGTCTCCACTGCCTTCTGAGGCAGAGTATTCCACAGATCCACCACTCTCTGGATGAAAAAGTTTTTCCGCATCTCTGTTCTAAATGGCCTTCCCCTTATTCTTAAACTGTGGCCTCCAGTTCTGGACTCACCTATCAGTGGGAACATGCTTCCTGCCTCCAGCATGTCCAATCTCTTAATAATCTTATATGTTTCAATCAGATCCCCTCTCATCCTTCTAAATTCCAGTGTATACAAGCCCAATCGCTCCAATCTTTCAACATATGACAGTCCCGACATCCCGGGAATTAACCTTGTGAACCTACGCTGCACTCACTCAGTAGCAAGAATGTCCTTCCTCAAATTTGGAGACCAAAACTGCACACAATACTCCAGGTGGGGTCTCACCAGGGCCCTGTACAGCTGCAGAAGGACCTCTTTACTCCTATACTCAATTCCTCTTGTTATAAAGGCCAGCATGCCATTAGCTTTCTTCACTGCCTGCTGTACCTGCATGCTTGCTTTCATTGACTGATGTATAAGAACACCTAGATCTCGTTGTACTTCCCCTTTTCCTAACTTGACTCCATTTAGATAGTAATCTGCCTACTTGCTCTTGCCACCAAAGTGGATAACCTCACACTTATCCACATTAAACTGCATCTGCCCACTCATCCAACCTGTTCAAGTCACCCCACATCCTCCTAACATCCTCCTCATATTTCACACTGCCTCCCAGCTTTGTGTCATCTGCAAATTTGTTAACGTCACTTTTAATCCCTTCATCTAAATTATTAATGTATTTTGTAAATGGCTGCAGTCCCAGCCCCGAGCATTGTAGTACCCCACTAGTCACAGCCTGCCATTCTGAAAAGGACCCGTTAATGCCTACTCTTGGTTTCCTGTCTGCCAACCAATTTTCTATCCATGTTAGTACCCTACTCCCAATACCATGTGCTCTAATTTTGCCCACTAATCTCCTATGTGGGACCTTATCAAAGGCCTTCTGAAAGTCCAGGTACACTACATCCACTGACTCTCCCTTGTCTATTTTCATAGTTACATCCTCAAAAAATTCCAGAAGGTTAGTCAAGCATGATTTCCCCTTCGTAAATCCATGCTGACTCGGATCGATCTTGTTACTGCTATCCAAATGTGCAGCTATTGCATCTTTTATAATTGACTCCAGCATCTTCTCCACCACTGATGTCAAGCTAACTGGTCTATAATTCCCTGTTTTCTCTCTCCCTCCTTTCTTAAAAAGTGGGATAACATTAGCTACCCTCCAATCCTCAGGAACTGATCCTGAATCTATAGAACATTGGAAAATGATTACCAATGCATCCACGATTTCTAGAGCCACCTCCTTAAGTACCCTGGGATGCAGACCATCAGGCCCTGGGGATTTATTAGCCTTCAGTCCCATCAGTCTACCATTTTCTGTCTAATGTAAATTTCCTTAAGTTCCTCCATTACCCTAGGTCCTCTGGCCACTATTACATCTGAGAGATTGTCTGTGTCTTCCCTAGTGAAGACAGATCCAAAATACCTGTTCAACTCATCTGCCATTTCCTTGTTCCCCATAATAAATTCACCCGTTTCTGTCTTCAATGGCCCAATTTTGGTCTTAACTATTTTTTTGCTATTCACATACCTAAAGAAGCTTTTATTATCCTCCTTTATATTCTTGGCTAGTTTACCTTCGTACCTCATTTTTTCTTGGCATATTGCCTTTTTTGTTATCTTCTGTTGCTCTTTAAAAGCTTCCCAGTCCTCTGGTTTCCTGCTCATCTTTGCTATGTTATACTTCTCTTTTATTTTTATGCTGCCCTTTACTTCCCTTGTCAGCCAGGGCCGCCCCTTACTGCCCTTAGGATCTTTCTTCCTCTTTGAAATGAACTGATCCTGCACCTTCTGCATTATTCCCAGAAATAACTGCCATTGTTGTTCCACTGTCTTCCCTGCTAGGGTATTGTTCCACTGAACTTTGGCCAGCTCCTCCCTCATAGCTCCATAGTTCCCTTTGTTCAACTGTAATACTGACACATCCGATTTTCCCTTCTCCTTCTCAAAGTGTAGGTTAAAACATATCATATTATGGTCACTACCTCCTAATGGTTCCTTTACCTCGAGATCCCTGATCAAATCCGGTTCATTGCACAACAATAAATCTAGAATTGCCTTCTCCCTGGTAGGCTCCAGTACAAGCTGCTCTACGAATCCATCTCGGAGGCACTCCACAAACTCCCTTTCTTGGGGTCCAGTACCATTCTGATTCTCCCAGTCTACCTGCATGTTGAAATCCCCCGTGACAACTGTATCATTACCTTTGCAACATGCCAATTTTAACTCTTCACTCAACTTACACCCTGCATCCAGACTGCTGTTTGGGGGCCTGTAGTTAACTCCCATTAGGGTCTTTCTACCCTTAGAATTTCTCAGTTCTATCCATACTGACTCTACATCCCCTGATTCTATGTCCCCCCTCGCAAGGGACTGAATATCATTCCTCACCAACAGAGCCACCCCACCCCCTCTGCCAGTCAGTCTGTCCTTTCGATAAGATGTATACCTTTGAATATTCATTTCCCAGGCCCTGTCCACTTGAAGCCATGTCTCTGTTATTCCCACAACATCGTACTTGCCAATTTCCAACTGAGCCTCCAGCTCATCTACTTTATTCCTTACACTTCATGCATTCATATATAGTACTTTTAATTCGTTACTCCCCTCTCCTTTCATATCAATTCCTATTTCACTTGGCCATACTGTATGATCTCTTCTTGAGCTTTCTACTCCATTGATTCTGTTGTCCTTTTTGTTAACTTTTCTTATTTTCACTTTCCTTTTAACTCCATCCTTATATTTCCAGTTCATCCCCTTCCCCCCCACTACTTAGTTTAAACACATCCGTGTTGCAGTGGCAAACCTGTCTGCAAGAATGCTGGTCCCCCACCTATTAAAGTGCAACCCATCCCTTTTGTACAATTCATCCCTACCCCAAAACAGATCCCAGTGGTCCAAGAATGTAAATCCTTGCTTCCTGAACCAGTTCCTCAGCCACACATTCAGATCCATTATCTCCCTGTTCCTGCCCTCTCCAGCACGAGGAACTGGAAGCAAACCAGAGATAACCACCCTGGAAGTCCTGCTTTTCAGCCTTCTTCCGAGTTCCCTGAAGTCCCGCTGCAGAATGTCCTTCCTCTTCTTCCCGATGTCATTTGTGCCAACATGTACTACCACTTCCAGCTGTTTACCTTCACCCTTCAGGATTCCCTGCAATTGGTCCATGATGTCCTGGATCCTAGCACCAGGGAGGCAACACACCATCCTTAAATCTTGCCTGTTGCCATAGAAACCCCTTTCTATACCTCTTACTATGGAGTCCCCTACTACCACAGCTCTTTCTGATGTCTGATTCGTCGGCTCTGCTTCTGCACCAATTTTCGGCTCGCAGACCTGTCCGCCTCTTAGACTTGTCCTTGCCCAGTGTCTGGCTTGGAGTCTAGACCCAAGCCTCGAAGAACCCTAGCCTGGTCATGTCCTCGTCCAGGTGCCACTTCCAGGCCGAGTCAAGATCCAGGTTCTGGGTCCTTGTCCAGTCTCGGAGTCCAAGCCCAGGCTCCTAGTTCCCAGTTCCATGTCCTGGTTCTGCTATCTTAGTCAAGTCCCAGCCCAGGCCCTGAATCCTTGTCTCGTCCAGGGCCTGTGTTATGTCCAGCATCCTTTCTTCCCCACTTTCCTTGCTTCCTTCTCATGCCTAGTCCTGTTCCTGGTAGATCAGTATCTGTGTCTTGCATTTGGGTCTGCTCCCAATGCCCCCCATAAGACAGTTATTATTTTTTACTTGATTTATTATTTATTTCTCTCTCTGCTAGATTATGTACTGCGTTGAACTGCTGCTGCTAAGTTAACAAATTTCACCTCACATGCCAGTAATAATAAATCTGATTCTGATCTGTTTTCCACATGCCAAAGACATACATTTTGGTTGGTTAGTTAGCCACTGTAAATTGCTCTTTGTGTGAAAATGAATGGTAAAATCTGGGAGAATTTGATGATGATATGAGGGGAATAGCAATTGGGATAGCCGAAAGTTAATGGTCAGCACAGACTCAGTGGTGGAGGGCCAGTTTCAATGCTGTACCTCTTTCTGACTCTGCACATTTATATCCGTGGGTATATCTAAGGTGGAAGTTGATCAGTTCCTTATTGGCCAGGGCATCAAAGGATATGGCGAGAAGGCAGTTGTATGGGGTTGTACAGGATCTGGGATTGGCCATGATGGAATGGCGGAGCAGACTTGATGGGCTGAATGGCCTAATTCTGCTCCTGTGTCTTATGGTCTTATGTGATAATATGTGCAGAAACCATTTTAGAATCTGAAATGATAACATACAGAAGACTCTACCACGCTCTAATTTATACATTTGGCAGTTGCTTAGGATTGAGGTTGACTGGCTTCCATTTCAGTTTGTGGGTTCTGACATGACTGAACTGGCCAGTGATGAATTGCAGAGTCTTCACAAATGGGTCAGAAGTGCAGGTAGGATGGGCGGATCATTGATTTGTGAGGAGGTGTGCTCTTTCGGCTGATTATTCATGATTTCTGTGTGATCCCACTGCACAGACTTTAGGATTTTAATAACATGCCATGTGCTTCTCCTTCACTTTGAGCTATTGTGGCCAATGATGTCTGAGAGTTAGAGGATATGTTGATAACTTTTCTAGTTGGCTTTTAGCACAACCTTGAATTTGTTCCTCTGTCAATTTGGTACTATCTTTGTGTGTTAGAGCTCAAAATGGAGTTCCCTGGTTTGGGCGGAGAGCTTTGGCATTGGCTCATCTTTCCAGTGAATTTGAATGATTTTACAGATATAGTCTTAAGATCTCTACACAGTCGTTGAAGATGTAAAACCCTTCTGGATAACTCAGCTAATACATGCATTCATAATTCTTCTCCACTCACAAGATGGGCATATTAATGAGGTCTTGATTATTTGTGTCATTACTTCATTTCAAAATATCCCCAAAACAAATAGCATTTGAGATTCATCCCACATTGACATGTCCACAATCACATTCAGGCCAGACAAGGTAAAGACAATGGCTTTTCTTTCCTGATGAACATTGATAAATTACACCTTTTTATGATAATCTGTAATTCTATATGATGCTAGATTATTACAGCTGGCTCAATTACATGACGTTAAATCCGTCATCTGACATTTGAGGACATAAACTTACATCTGTTCTGACAAAGTGTCTTTTATCGTGTCTTTGGACTCACACCACCAGGTTCAATAACAGTTACTACCCTTCATCCATCAGGTTCTTGAACAAAACAGGATGACTACACTCATCTATTGAGATGTCTCCACACAAACTATCTCACTTAAGGACTCTTATTCTTGTTATTTCATGCTCTCATTTCATATAATATTGCTATTATATATGTATTTGCAAAATTTGTTGTCCTATGTTGTACTTGATCTTCCATTGATCCTGTTTTGTTTTGATTCTGCAGATTTGCTGAATATGCCCGCAGGAAAAAGAATCTCAGGATTGTATTTGGTGACACACACTATATGTACTCTGATAATAAAATTTACTCTGAACTTTGATTTGAAACATCAACTCTATTTCACTGACTACAGATACGCTTCCCATATTTTCTGCTTTTATTTCAGATTTTTTAACAACTGCAGCTTCTTTTGATTTCCTTTGGATACTAATCCAAGAATGAAGTTATATGAACCAGCTTGATCCTTTGTTTCATCCATAGTCCTTGGTGTATTGATTTAATCGACCACAGAAAGTAAGAGTTCTTTGACATATTGTCTGGCAATTAGATTACACATAAATCAGAAGGTAGTTCCATTGTCGTGTGCTCAGCATACCCCCAAATAAAGACAGAAACCAGAGGAGTGTAACAGAGTTGAGGAAAAACTTCTTCTCCCAGAGAGTTGTGGAGGTGTGGAATGCACTGCCTCGGAAGACGGTGGAGGCCAATTCTCTGGATGCTTTCAAGAAGGAGCTAGATAGATATCTGATGGATAGGGGAATCAAGGGATATGGGGACAAGGCAGGGACTGGGTATTGATAGTGAATGATCAGCCATGATCTCAGAATGGTGGTGCAGACTTGAGGGGCCAAATGGTCTACTTCTGCACCTATTGTCTATTGTCTAAAATATCTCCTGCAGAAAATAGCTACGCCACAACAAAGTCTATTTTAAAGTAATTTAATTGGCTGTCGTGAAATCATAACAACATAAAAATTGGCAGGAATACATAGCTTGTTCGCACCAGCAGCTTCAAGAACAGCTATTGCCCCTCAACCATCAGGCTGTTAAAGAAAAGAAGATAACTACACTCATTCTACTTCTAGTGTTCCCACAAGTAATGGTCTCACTTCAAGGTCTATTTATATTATTGTTTAATACTTTGCTATTAATTTATATTTGCATCTCCACAGTTTATTGTCCATTGGTCCTGTTTAGTGTACTGTTCTATAGATTTGCTAACTATGCCCGAGGAAAAGAATCTTGAGGTTGTATGTGGTTACATGTATGTACTCTGACAATAAATTTTACTTTGAACTATGTATCTGCTTCACTATTCATTCAGACCTTACCTGTTCTTCTACATCAGTGCCTTTCTCCAACATTACTGTCACTTCCTTTAATTCCTTTTTGAATGAACACAATGGTAAAGGTCCCATTGGCCTTCAGGATAGAAATGACACCAAGTTCGGACATATCCAAGTGCGGAGCGAGAGACACTGACGCAATCGATTGTTCACAGATTTTAATCTGAACAATGTTAACGGGAAAAACAAAACAATAAATGCTAGGCCAAACAGGACCATTGACTAAAACACTCAAATGGAAAACAAAGCCTACACTGTGGCTGAAAAGAAAAACTGAGAATAAAACAAATACTTTGAGTCAGCTGATTTGACAGTCTGATTTCTCGGGCAAGGCGGATAATGAAGCATAGCTATGTCCAAATCTCGGAATGAATGGAGTTAAATACTATCAAAATGAAGTAATAATTAGCTGGTATATGCATATTCATGAGCTCAATTGCTGTATCTGCAGTGCTGCCGAATCCATGGATGTGACAAGAAAATCCCAAAGGTTCACCATCCCCTGAGTGAAGATAATTTCCCTCGCCCTACTCCTACTGCTGTGTCCCTTGATTTTCAAATATGGAAAAACATTCTTCAACATTTTTTTTCTTTCAAAGAGTTCTCCTCTCATTTTTTCTAATCTCTTGAGTCTACTCAATCTCTCCTCAAATGACAAACTGGCATTGCTGAAACCAAATCAGTGAATCATCGCTATAATCCCTCTATGACAAGCACATCCTTTCTTAAGTAAGGAGACTAAAAGGTGTATGTAATATCCCTGAAAGATCCTTAGGATGTCTGAAATGAAGCCTAGATGCAACACTCAATTATTCTTACTCAAGTCCTGAAATTCAGTTCTTACTTCACATTCAGGCCTACCTGCTATGAGTTAGGACATAGAACACCGCAGTGCAGTGTAGGCCCTTCCATCCACAATGCTGTGCCAACCTTTTAACCGGTCTAAGATCAGTCTAACCTTTCCATGGCTCTGGAGCCCAATTTTCTCAAACTCACCACTATTCAGCTGTAAGCACTGCCACTTCATGTGGATGACTCCTTCCAACTTCTATCTTATGATATGAATTGTGTTATGTTGTGTAAATTGGTACAGCTGCTTTGTGAATCAGGCCGCTGGAAGAGCATTCACTCTTATCTGAAGACAGAAAACAAATGTCAGCAATACCCATACCTGGGAATGGATTACAAACAACGTTAGATCAGCAGCTAAACCATGAAGAGGTCTAATGAATAAACAAATCTTAATCTACAAATCTTTAGCAGTTAATTGATAGAGCCAGAAAGGCAATCTCCAGAAGGAACAAGCAATAATGTGTCTTTTTAACAGAGAGAGGAGGGGGGTGTCTGGAATGCATTGCTGGGGTGGTAGTGGAGGCAAATATAATAAGGACACCTATGACACTCTTAGGTAGGCATATAAATATAGAGAGAATGGAGGGAATATGGACATGCAGAAAGGACTAGTTTAATGGGCTTTTAATTGATAGTTTAATTAGTTTGGTTGAACAGTATGGGCTGAATGGCCTGTTGTACTAGTAAATGAGTGAATCATGTACTAACTCAAAAAGAACCAGTCGCAGCTGATGGACAGAAACAAAGAACCCATTTCTACCAGGATGAATACATTCTTAGCTAACAACTCCAAACCAACATGCAAGATTGTTAGAAACAATTCTAACAATTATAGACCATTGCTCATGTCTTTGTTGATCAAAAATTATATATGTAACAACCATAATTGTAAATTGAATACCAATCAAAAGGCTATTTGTAAATTAAATGTTAAATTTAATGTGTATTGGCAAGCAAATTTTAATTAACTGCTTACATTAAACTAAAATGCTAATTAAATAGCTTTTGTAATATCAATAGACATTTTTATTATAATGACTGTTGCCCAAATATTAACACTAATTCAATTTAGTATGGTTATAATATCTGTAACTGACTCAGGCACTGATAATTTTGGTTCATTCTTCCATTTGCATTGTAGTATAATTCTACACTAATTAGCTTAGGAGCACCTATTTAAGTTCACTGAACTTGTTCCTTCAGGCAGTTCACAGCAAGGTGAATAGACATCTTGCCTATTTTAGAACTTAAGGTTGGTTTAATATGTACAGCACTTTTTTAAAACCAGGTTTGAGGTGAAATGGAGACAATGCTATCACTTTATCAAGACAAGGTCTTTGTACTTACACTGCTTCAGTTTTCAGGCTGCCACTTTTGCTGATATCGATCATTCAATGAGCACAAATGGGAGGAAGCAGGGAAGGAGAATTAAACTGGAGTTATATTCCAGGCCATTTAGCAGATGAATTTACCAACTTCTTAAAGTGAACTTCCCATTTGGAGCTTGGAAGAATAGTGGCAAATACATTCAAAACACTGAAGCAGTTCTCACAAGCAACTCAGGTAGTCACATCTGCAAAACCGGTGGCTCCTTCAGAGCCATTCTTATAATTTCTTGCAGAATGGGTGTATGGACACATGGCATTGATAAATCAGTACTGAACAAGAAAACATTTGCAGGTTGAGGCACCCCTGCTGCCATAGAATTCTGAAAATACTAAGTCTTTTGGAACAGCTGGCTCTAGTGACTTTAAGGACCATTGCTCCTTAGACTGCTCACATCACATAAACTAAATATTTACAGGATACATATGTTTCTGGGCAGGCCAACATTTAATAACCATCATTGAGGTTCTCAACTGACAAAGAATGCAAATATACATTAAGTTATCATAAACAGGCTTTCAATCTCGGGCAGCATTGGTGCTTCATATCCACATGTCATGATAATGGTAACTTTATTGTAGGCAGAATGGATTAGTAAATACATTGACATTGTCTTGCTGCTATCAAATTGCTCCTAGGTGTGCATTCATGAAAATGGGTCACTTTCAGAATACTGCTTCATTTCAGAAACAATTCAGAACTAATTCTGATGAAAGGTCATTGACTTTAAATATTATTTTATTTTTCTCTCCACAGAGGCTGTCCAATATACTGAATGTTTCTATCTAAACTAAACAGTTCTACAACGTGATTTCTTCCTTCCATAAGAAACTTCCTTTTGGCAAAAAAATCATTCATGTTAAAAAGAAATTCTTAAAGGGTTTTATATTAATTCCTCAATACTGTGGGAAAGTTCCCAAAGGCTAGATGAATGCACTTTCCAATGCAGCACTTAAATGGTTCAGAAAGTCACATTTCTTATGCTAGTTTACATTTTGAGAAATGATATCTGGATGCATTATATAAGTCATGAACACAGTAATCATTTGAAGTTTATTTACTACATGCAGATGTTGCTGGACAGTGTAGGATTTAACAAGTATTCATAACAGTATTTGAGACGATGATGGGTAATTGCCTTCCTGAACCATTACTGTCCTTATGTTAAAGTTGTTTCTGTTGGTGCTGCTATTGATCCTGCAGTAGCTGGACCTTGTGACACAGAAGGAAAAACAAGATGTTCCCAAGTCAGAGTGATGTGACTGAGGGCAACTTGCAAGCGATGCCATTCAAATAAAACTTGTCCTGGATATGGTATGGCAGGTTTGTGAGAAACTATTGAAAATAGAAGTATATAGAGTTATGGAAATGAGTTTTGTATATCATGTGTCACTGGGTATATCTCTGACAACAGAAGAAATTGCAGTCATAGATATGTTTAATAAAATGCATTTTGTCAATGGAGTAACATCTTAAAACCCTACACAACTGGCTTTATCATACATATATAACAAAAACTATTATAATTCATCTCATGCTGTTTTGAAAGCAGTCTTAAAAGTTAATATAAACAAAGTTACTAAAACAATTAAACTTCAAATGGACTGGGATTTTTGCCAAAACTGCATTGTAGCAGGACAGACAGCAAGCTGTGGCAAAATTACCTCAAAATCTTATTATAATGAGAACCTGGCCATCGCTAACACTGCATCTTTCTGATTGTATTACCTATTTTGTATCTCCTCTATACTGATCATATATCGCAGTAAAATCAATACAGCATTATCTGAGGACATGAGATTGATGTGGCAATCAAAATGATAAAAGAATTGTGTTTCAGAAGATCGAATTGTTCATTAGTAAAAGCTACTAGATCCAGATAATGTCTGCTGAATTGTTCATGTCTTTCTTCTAGTACCTTTGCAAATGCATGGCATAGCAAACCTTACTAACAACTGGAAATAGTAAGAATTGCAAATCTTTGTATTATTGTTCCATTCAGTTTTAAAGATTATATCTGGGCATGCAAACCAGTGAGGAGATGTACAGTACTATACACAAGATACTTGCATCATTCAAACTTTATGAAAAATTTGCTTTCTCCACAAATCCTTCCTATAATTAGTGGTGTAAGGAAAAATAAAACAAAAAGTTGCATTTTGACCAGTTGACCAAATTCCATTTTTATTGTCTTCTCTGACACAGTTTACAATATTTAGCTTGCTGAGTGTACAACAGTGTGCAGTAACAGCAATCAAACATGAAGCACTCTTCCACAATCTCCCCTTAGCCCCACAAATTCATTTGTTTTGGATATATATCAAACTCCCTGCTTTACAAAACAATTAGATTTGCCCCTGTTATCACACTTGACAATGCATTACAAACCTTAACTACTTGCTGTCTTATATGTCTCCTTTTAGACAGCCATGAAATCACACTTTGTCCTGGCCAGCTCCTTCATCTATTTTAAAGATGCTAAACACGTCAGTAATTTGTTCTCAATTAATTATGCCTAATATTTCACAGCCTTCCCTCACAATCACAATGTGTGTCATCCCATTCTGTTGTTTGCAGAGAATAGTCAAGAGTTATATCAAAGGCTATTTGACACAGTAGCACAGCAAGTCGAGTGGTTGCCTCACATTTCCACAAAATGGGGTTCAATCTCAGTCTCTGGTGTGGATTATGTGGAGTTTCCTTACTCTGTCTGGGTGTACATGGGCTTTATTAGGGAACTCTGTGATTTCCATCTACGTTCCAAAGACGTATTGGTTGTTCAAAGTAAATTGTCCCTACTATGCAAGTAAGAGGTAGATTATCTACCTCTTAATTATCTAATGTAATGCAGTTTAGAGGCCTAATCGGAACAGGATGTGCACATGGAGTAGTCAGGCCTAAGTGAGTATTAAGTATCCAATGACCCTTGAAGATGGCAGTACAAGTTTATAAAGTATGAAGAAAGCAGAAGAAGTGATTTCTTTCATTACTCAGGATATAGGAAAACAGGCAGTCTGTACTACAGCTTATGCTATACCACAGCTAGAATATCATTACAGTTCTAGTCTCCACACAAGAGAAAGACCATGGTTTCATCATTTAGGACCCCCACCATCCAGGCCATGCTCTCTTCTTGCTGCTGCCGTCAGGAAGTAGGTATAGGAGCCTTAGCTCCCACACCACCAGATTCAGGAATAGTTATTGCCCACCAACCATCAGGCTCCTGAAACAGAGTGGATAACCTCACTCACCTCAAAAGTGAACTGATTCCACAACCTATGGTCTAGCTTTCAGTCAAGGACTCTGCAACCCATGTTCTCAATATTTATTATTGATTATTATTATTATTATTATTATTATTATTTGATATTATTTTTTCCATTTGCAGTTTGTTATTATTTGCACATGGTTGGTTGTCTATCTTTGTTTGTGTGTAGTTTTTCATTGGTTTTATTGTGTATCTTTAATTTGGTGTGAATGCCCACAAGAAAATGAATCTCAGGGTAGTATATGGTGACATATACATACTTAGATAATAAATTAATTTTGAACTGTGATGATTGTACAGTAGATTGCAGAAGTGATTCAACAAGATGTTCCTTATAATAAAGTATGTATTTCGTTTGTGAGAAGTGGCTGGATAGGGTGGGTTTGTTTTCCTAGGAACAGCAGAATCTGAAGGAACACTAAAAGAGATGTAAAAAAATTCTAAGGTATACAAAAGATTTTTTTTCCCTTTTTCCTAGGTGCATAATATTAGAGAACATAGATTTAGGGCAAGTGATAAGAAATTTAGTAAAGAACTTTTTCCACCCAGAGATAGTTGAAATCTAGAGCACATTTCCTGAATGGGGTGGTGATGTCAAGTGCTCTTGCAGTATCTGGACAAGCTCTTGAATTGCCTTGGCATTTGGGGTTATAGGCCAACTGCTGGTTAATGGGATAAGTATTGATGGGGACTTGGATGATTGGCTTTGAGGTGGTGGCCCAAAAGACTGATGTCTATATTGTGTGACTCAATCTATCAATGAAACAAGTGGCTATGTGATGGAGTTATGGAAATACATTATCTATTGTCATTTCAATATCTATTGGATTAAAAAAAGTCTACATTAGTTCTTAGAGAAGCAACAATATTTAGACAAACTAGGGTATTTAAGGCAGTTGACACAGTACAATCAACTGATAAATAGAACAAACACCATTTTCATTTGATCTTTCTAAGAAGCTAAAATACAAAACTGGGAGGGAGCGTTCATGATGGAGGGGGGAGGGATGGTGAGTGAGGGGGAAGCCAAAGGTAGGTTCACAGATACATCACCAGGAGAAAACTTGTTACTAGTATGGTTATGATGATCTGTCTATGGATGGATAGACAGTAGAACATACTGAACAGATGCAGAAATAGACCATTCAGCCATATGATCCAACGTTACTTTTCTAGCCTTTCCTTATTCTCCTTGATGCTCCTATTATCTAGTGATCTTTCAATAACTAAGCCTCCACAAGCCTTTAATGTAGAGAAGCAGGGTATTGTGTCCTCACCCTAGATGGATGACCACGGAGAGACTTTAAAGACATTTGTGAAAATAGTGAGCAGTATTGAGTTCTTGGGCATCAATATCTCAGGCTCTACTTTGGCTCCATTTCATTAAGAGTTTGAGGAGTTTTGATTTGTTATCGAATTCCCTTGCAAACTTCTGCAGATGTATGGTAGAGAGATTTCTGACTGGTTGTAGCACTGTCACTTATGGAAGCTCCAATGCAAGAGACTGTAAACTCAGCCAGTTCCACCAGTCGTTAACCCTCCCAACCATTGAGGACATCTTCAAAAGGCAGCACCAGTCATGACAGATCCTCGCAATTTGGGACATGGTCTCTCTGGATACTGTCAGTGGTGAAGAGGTACAGAAGCCTGAAAACCTGCACTCAACGACTTTGTATCATTTATTTTGTAATTTATAATATTTCATGTCTTGCACTGTACTGTTGCCGAAAACTAAACATCATGTGATGTTAATGACTTCTAAGCATTTCACCACGAAAGACATAAATACATAATAAAACACCAGTAATCATTAGAACTTTCGGCTAACTGACAGAAACTGAGCAGCTGACACAAAAAGGAATATTGCAATCCTACTTGAGTATAATTTTATTTATTTCTCGATCTAATTAAAACTTAATCTACCACGAACTGTCTCTTTGACGGAGTGAAACACGATCGATATTTGTGAAAAGCCATTGGTGAACACCGACATGCGCACAGCCAATGAACTTTGTACTAGTGCGCACGCGTACTTCTCAGAGACAGGCACACGGGACTCCACGGAGGTTCGGGCAGGGAAGCAAATATATTTTGTATTATTTCAGGTGTGCCTGGAATTAAATTTTTTTTTATTATTCATGGCAAATAATCATCGAAAGAGTCCTATGTTGATTAAGTGAGGATTGTGCTTACGAGCAATAATTAACGCCCCTCGGTTTGAATGGTCAACGGGAGCTTTCAGCTGGCGGAAGCGGGGAGCCTTTTAGTGAAGGAACCGTGGGACGTGGAGGCGGATTGTGTTCACCAGCCGTATACTCACTTCATATAGTGGTGAAAACTCGGTAAATTTACAATATGCTGCCAATTCCCCCACTAACCGATAGCATCTAGAGAAAGAAGGCAGAACACGGCCGGGTTTGCTTTGTGGGCTCGGCAGGGGGAATGCTGGCGCGAGCCCATCCTAAGCAGAAGTCACCCACAACCTGTTGCATTTCTTTGATGCTGTAAACCTGCGGCTGATTTACCAACCGCTTTCCGTCTGTTATATCATTTGGAAATTTATTCGGGGCGAAGTAATCACTCCCGCTATTAGCAACGACTCTCAATTACTGGTTCCTAAAGAGGTTGCATAAACAGCTAATCTTACGATAAATCAATAGAGAAAATGCATGTGCTGATAAGTAAAGCATTCCATTCCTTTAAGATAAATCCTGCTTGCTATTTAATACATTTACTACAGTGGATTCCAGTTAATTGGGACATCGGGCCAGCCACCTTTTTTGAGACATCTCTCAAAGACCAAAAACTAATTGAGAAAATAGACGGATTATTTGGAATGCTATGCTGCTTAATAGAGGAGCGTAAATGTTAGACACTACACCATGCTTAGAGCGAGCAGTTTTGTGCTTGTTTACATTCAAAAAGCAGTGATTTTTTTTTATCACTGTTAGTTCGTGAGAAATAAACAGTAAAATTCAGAACTGGTTTGCTCACTGCCTTTTCAAGTATTCAGGCTTGCAGATGGCAGAAAAGGCCTAGAGTGAAAATGAAGGGATTTCACTACTTCAACAATTTAAGAACTACAAAGAATTTGAAGCTATCAAAAATCATATTGAAAGTTTAAATGAAAATTAAAATTTGGAGGATGCAATCATCGAAAGGGTTATATGAAGGCATTCCATCATCTACACTAGAATAATGGACTGCCTTCCTCAGACTGCACTGATTTTGTTCATTTACAGTCAATCAAGAGAACGCTGCAGCATACACTGGATGTATTCCTCTGTCAATAACTATTAGGAACCAGTACACAGTTTTATAATACTGTAGTAGTATTGATAGTGTTCTAATTTGTTCTGTTTTTTTATTTAAATGCATAATTCCCTACTCAGTTAAATGGTAGATTTTTTAAAATATACTTTTCAAACTATTTCCATGAAACTGGCTAATTGGGGGAGCTGCCTAATTAGGCCAAAATGTACTGGTCCCGATGTGGACCAACTTGCTGGAATCCACTCTTTACACCCATTGACGGTATGCAAAACAAAAATCTTGCATGTGATGTGCAGCAAGAATGAAACAATTGCTTTCATTCCTGCCACAGCCTGCATTCCCTTTCTACATGTTTTTCTGTTCCTGAGAAATATTTGAAACTGTATACTAATGTTCTTAACTTATGTGTCATGTTTGAATTTGGTGTAAACTTCTGGCTGTATCTATTCCATCAGTAAGCACTTCTACCTTGGAGCGCAGCTCAACATTGACCCTGCCGCGTTGACCATCAAAGCTCTCCTCAGTGTTAGTGCTAGTTAATGTTTTCAATACTCTGAACTGTTGTCTTTCCTAGAAAACAACCTTGATCTATTATGATTGTGCATTTTCATAGTGTGTACTTATTATATTTGTTTTCCAGTCCCTGCCTTTCCTACTGTTGTCACCTGATCCACTCTTACAAGCTTTTGAAATCTCTAAACTCCTTTCAATAGTGACTCTCTCTTTGTTTTATTCTGTCAGTATGCATGCCCTCTGCTACCAAAACTTTGGCACTTGTTCTGTAAAACTCTTGGCCTCTGTGAAATTCAAAAATGCTGCAAATACTAATTTAATCTGAAGCAAAACCAGAGAATATTGGAAATACTGAGCAGATCAGGCAATGTCTCCAGAAAAACTGTTTTAGGACGATGATGTGAAACATGTTGCTGTGTTTTTTTTTATTGCTTCTGTATGTTTTACTCTTCCTTTTTAATCCTCTTTGTCCAAACTTTTAGTTTTACAATCTCCCGGTACTTGTTTTTATGGATTTGTGCTTGATTAATTCCTTGAAGTCTTGTGCTGTGTTAAAAAATCTGTATAGTTGCATTTGAGTGCTTGCTGTAGAGGTGAAAGTCTTCACATAACAGCTTGGTTTTCCAACATTTGTCAGTTAATATTTAAGCATTGTTCCAAAATTAAAATCCTCACCTTTAATTTCAATTACTTCCAGGCCTCATCTGATTCTACCTCTGGATTTTTGAATCCTACAAATCTCCACGTTTAATGCTAACCTCTTCATTGCTCTGTGTTTCAGTTGCCTCTTATTCCCTCAGATGCCAAGGCTTTAGGCTCAGGAAATTGCTTCCAAAATGCTACTGTTTCTCTGCCTCTTTAATTATGCTGCGATAAGACATGCTCCTCTTTGTTATTCACATCATGTTGGTATATTGAATGCACTATATAAATGGAAAATATTATTTGCCATTTGATTATTGGTATTGGTTTATTATGAAATGGACCAAGGTACAGTGGAAAACAGAGTATTGTAAGACATCCATACAGATAATTTCAAAACTTAAGTACCATGAGGCAGTCCAAGGGAAAAACTATAACAGAATGCAGAATACTGGACAGGATTATATACAGCCATATCAGTGATATTAAGGACCCTGAAAAATGTGGAATCTTGCATCTTTTTTGGATATCGCTATCCTTTGCTTCCCGTTACTTGCAATGGATTGCTTGACAAGACGGCCTGCTTCTGGTAGAGGTACCTGTGATGGGTCAGTGTGCAAGTCGATATTCCTCTCCTTTAAGATGATCTTTGAAACCTACTTCTTTGAACACGTTCCAATAGCGCTATACCAAATTTTGACTTTTAATGCCCTCTATGAAGCACTTTGAGACAATTTTGTATATTGATAAGACCACATATTCAAGTCAAACCTCCAGCTTTCCAGTAGGAAAAACCTGTCAAAATGCCATTGGTAATTTGTTGTGTTAGGCACTCCCAGAATGTAGTTACATTTAGTTGTGATGTTGCACTTAATGCCTTTTGCACGTGCTATTGATTTTCCCCCCATTAGGGGATGGAAAGGATAAAGGAGTATTGGAGATGCGTATGTACAGATTTTCAGAATTTTTGTGAAGCTGCGAGTTAGCCTACCAATTTTCTAGATTGGCATGTATGATTTATGTTTGTACTAAATTTAACTACAGTTGAAATGAGCATAGTTCTAAATGTCTAATGCATAGTTATAATGATGGACCTACAGTAGGTGCAGTTTCTGCACAGATGAATCACAGACATACATAGAGAGCCAGCCTGTGTCCTTGGTGTGAACATTGTAGATTTAGAATGTCATGCCTTCATATGGTATAATGCATTCAGGCATACACTGATATCATGCAAGTGTTTGCAGTGAATCTGTTACATGATGCATAATTGATGTACTTTAAAAATGGCAGATGACACTGAAAACATTGCGAAGATTTGAGACCAAATTTATGGAATTGTATTAAAACACAGAATGCGAAATTGGGAGAAAATAGCTATTTAGTATTAGAAATTGTGTATTTTTCAGATTTATTATAATCACAAAATTTTAATTAAGTTCAGCTCTTATTTATTTCTCCTTGAATATGTGCAAGTTGTTGTGGGCTGTTTGTGTTCAATTTTGAGAGAGCTGCCAGATTAGTTGCCTTTTGGGTTGCAGTTGTGGAGGTTTAACCTTTTCTTTTAAGAGCTGTTGTCCCCTGTTCCAACTTCTAGTATTTCTTGACAGACAGATTAAAATCTTGCAAAAAAAAACTACAGATAAAGTTGTGCAGAATTTAAAATTATCCTCTTCCAAACTATTTTCAAAATGGGTCAGAGTAATGGCAAAAAACAACATGTAATGCCATATATGTCTTGTAATAATAATCAGAAATGCTATTATATATTCTATGCTTTGTATGATTGATAAATTGCCTGAGCAGCAATTTTGGAAACAACATATTAAGTCATTCATTAAATACAAGAAAAGGCATGAAATGGCATGCTATCTGAATGGAATTTTTTTTGTTTTTTCTTGTATTGAATGTTTAGAATAAAAATTCACGAGTTATTTACACATGTTTAACATTTTTCTTTGTTTGCTGAAGATATTGAAATACGTTGACTTCATCAGTAATGCATGGTACGTAACATTTTTGGCATTAAAAATTTTAAGTAATAAAAATGGTAAAAATTTAAAATCCTATTAAAATGTTCTAAACAAAAGGTGAATATGAGAAACAATGTAATAATAATGAGTAGAATAATTGCTTTATCTACAGATATGATAAATTTGCAGGTCTGATACATCATATTGTTTGTTTGGCATTGAGGGTAATGTTCAAAAATTCAAAATTTGTTTATTATCCAAGTAGGTATACCACATTCAATCTTAAGGTTCATTTTCTTACAAGCAGCCACGTCAAAGAAAGACAATAGAATCCATGAGAATGTAGAATATTTACATCACTGCCTCTAACATCAAGCACACTAATAAAAGATGAAAGAACTACAAATTAGCAATTGTCAGTCTGTTAAAATTAGAAGTTAGTTTGTGCACATTAAAATGATTTGCTGAAAATCTGAACAATGATTAGAATGACTACTTTATGCTGTTGTTTATTTTGTTGTCAGGCAGTTTCCTAATCTGGCTGTGCAACTTCAATATGAAAGTTTCATGGTTAAATTAATATGAGACAATTGACAAGAATAGCCTTGAAGCTGGTTGGTTAGATAGCAGTCTTGTTTGATTATTATGAACTTGTTTTTTTTGATAAATTATACTGATTCAAATTAATTTACAGATGTCAACAACAGGTCAAAAAAGACCATTTTCTGAAGAAGAAGAAGAAGAAGAAGACTCATTTCTGGATTTGTAAGTTAATTTCTTCAATATGTTTGATATTTTTAGTTGTAGTGAATGTTATTCTCCTTTCCTTTTGATGCAGTTGAAATACTGGGTTCCTTCAAATATATTGGCTTATTTTGTTTTATATTTATTAAGTAAGTTACATTTATTTACAAGTTTGCTGCTGTTCATGCTGCTGACTCATGATGCACTACCAGATCCAGCTCAAACTGCATCATCAAGTTCATTGGTGATACAACAGTAGTGTGTCGGCATACAGGATGGAGATAGAGAGACTTGTCAAAGAACAACAACCTGACTCTCAACATGGTCAAGACAAGAGAGATAATTGTGGACTTCTGGAAGGCGCAGGTTGACTACTGTTCATTGCACATCAATGGCTGGCCACGGAAGGAGTAAAGAGCACAAAGTTCCTTGTTGTGCACATAATGGACTATTTCGCCTGGACCCACAACACTACCCTACCTCACTAGTCAAGAAGGCACTGCAGCATGTACAGTTTCTGAGGAGACTGGGAGGAGCAAGTCTCCCTGCCTCCACTCTAACAATTTATTACAAGAGCACTACTGAGAGTAATTGTCTGGCTGTACCATTGTGTGGTATGTAAGCTTCAAGGCACTGGGCTGCAAAACCCGAGAAAGGATATTAAAACCGATGAGAGGATCACTGGGGTCTTCCTCCCCGCCCTATTGGTGACATTTGTTGTGGATCCCTACGACCCTTCCCTCAGTCTCTTTGACACACTACCATTAGGAAGGAAGTACAGGAGCATCAGGACCAGGACTGCCAGGCTGGGTAACAGCTTATTCTGAGACTAATGAATACCTGCCATCACTGAGGTTTCGTCACTAGGACAGTGAGCTGTTGACTACTGTTTGCCTGTGCATTGAGATGAGGAACATTTTTTTAATTACCTTTGTTGAAATACTGAAGTATTTAGTTTTTTCCTTATATTGTCTTAATTTACTATTCTTTAGAAAAGAAACATTGCAGGGCAGAGTTTCCCAACCTTTTTTATGTCATGGACCTCTGCCATTAACCGGGGGGGGGGGGGGTCCTTGGACCCCAGGCTGGAAGCCCCTGCAGTTGATTGCATTATTTGTATTAATTTCCAACAGTGGAAGCCACATTTCTTCATTCCAACTACTAAGAGAGTGTCTGATTATGGGAAAATGGAGAGGCTTTTGCTTCCCTTTGCCCCATGAGAACTTTATGTATTGGAGTTTCTTTTGCACAGGTTCATTGTCTTAACTTGCAGAGCATTTTCTATTTTTCCCCCCTGATTATTGTGTCAAATGGAAAATATTCTTCTACTTGAATCTAATTCTTTTAATCACATATGTTTTTATCACATAGAGCTTCTGATCCTGATTCCGAGGAAGAATGGGTGCCAAAAACTACAGTTGCAAAAAAGACCAAAAAAAGTATTGCAGGAAAAACAGTGACTGCAAGAAAGAAAATAAAGTCCAAACAAGAAAGTGCTGCAACCAAAAAGGCTACAGTGAAAAGATCTACGAGCAAAACAGCCGTTAAAACATCCAGAAAGAAAACAAAAGTGAAGCCTGATGTGGACCAGAATATTTTGGTGCGAAAGTTATTTTCTGTCAAAGTTAACAAAAGAAACGGACTAATTGTTAGACATAATTGTGGTACACTAATGCATTGTCAATGAGGTGGTAAGATGTGAATCTTCCTTGTAAAACGTAACAGGAAAGTCTAAAAGAGGTTATCCTACAATGCCGTTTCTAACAGCAAGATTTGGGTGTTTTTACAAGTCTGAGCAGGCTAGACCAGCTTATTGGTGGGAGTCCTCAGGACTTGGCCTGTGATGGGTAGAATATTAGCAAGAAAGCATTTGTTGTTACTTTACAGTAACTTCTCACAATTTGTGGCAGATAGACACTTGGACATCCCTCAGTTAACAAAATAACACTGATATGACTAAGGCTGCTGGCAAGGCTACTAAGGCCACGATAACATAGCAATAGTTAACTGCTCCAAAAACTTGGGATCTGATTTACCTTTGTTTAATATGGCACACACATTTTATTGATCCGCGAGTTTATATAGTCCAGTACTATAAATTGTAGATTTGATGAAGAAAACGAGAAAAGATGAACATTTAGTTGACTACTTTTTAAGGAATAATATTCCTAAGGACCTGTATGTACACATAAAGCATGATACACCAATCAGCTAATTAATTTGTTAATTAGTTCATGCATAAAAATTGCTGGCATACTTGCCACAAATCATTATCACAGAAAAGTTCATAATAAACTTTGTAAATCTTTATTATTGTTAGCCTGAGTCATTGATGAAAACAAATGGGAATGTTGACTTTACATTTTTGTACATCTGTCAAATTGGCACATAGAGCAGGTTTGATGGACGTCTTAATAATACAATTGTGATAACATTCCTGATGCTCACTGTAACACAGTTATGACATATAGAAATGCTGATTTAATTTCTGGTTTGTCCTGAGTTTTGCTGGTTACAGATGGTACCCTAGTTTAAGAAAAGAAAATTGTCTGGTTCCCCCATCTAGCTTACCTAACAATCACTGTTCAGAAAGTTTATACTGAAACTGAGTGGAAATATCTGGAGATGGTATTGGTAATCTCTTTTTCTACTATAGTCAAATGCAATTACAAGTGAATGCTGGGTACAAGGGTGAAAAATGAATGGTGATTGGAACTCTTTGATCAAGTAAGTCTTTGGTACCCTCAGAAGGCAGAGCTTGCAATGGGTAAAATAAAGTAGTACAAAGTCATCTGCTCCTTTAATGATATTCAACCAAACACATGGTGGAAGTGAATTGTAATTTTATTCAATTTGAGCTCAAAGTATTGAAGTGATAGACTAGATTGAATAAAAAAAACATGTTGTTCTTTTGTGTGTGACTCATAAAGTGTTATTTATCTCACAGGAAACATTTCCAGTTGTGAACAATAATGAAGATATATTGCCTTCACAAAGTAAACAAGACTTAGGAAACTTAAAACAAAAGGGAGATGCTCAACAAACTTCAGTGCAGAAAGAAATTGAGCACTGCCATGTTAAAGTTGAGCAGCCGTCTACAAGCATGCATTTGAATGAAATTAAGGAAGAAGATATAAGCTTTACATGGGATGAGCCTGCTCTAAAGAAGCAGAAGACTGAGAAGAACCCTGAAGGGAAACCTGTAAAATTCGAACGAGGAAATGTAGAGATCGGGGAGCTGCAAATGAACTGGAATATAATCCAGGTATGTACACTTCATTGCTTAGTTATATTACACAAGATTGCTGTTTAGGTAAGAGGTTTTTTGTTCTAAATTTGAATATATTTACTTTGCAATAGCACTGACTCCCCATATTATCTCTATTCAGAATTGGGGTTTATTGTCACTGGTACATGTTGTTACTGTGTGGCCGCAGTATAGTGCAAGACTTATTGCAATATAGAATAAAATAGTGCAAAAGAGGATTAATGGAAGTGTTAATTAGTTCATGGACTGTTCAGAAACCTGATGGTAGAGAAGAAGCTGCTGTTTCTGAATCATTGAGTGTAAGTACTCAGAGTACTATACCTTTTTCCTGATTGTAAGACAAGAAGAAGACATGTCGTGGATGGTCAGGGTCATCACTGATGCATGTTGCCTTCCTGGGGCACTGTCTTTTGCAGATGTCCTCAAAGATTCTGTCCATGATGGAGCTGGCTGAGTCTGCAACCCTTTGCAGCCATTTTTTGATCCTGTGCATCAGAGCCAGGTGTGATACAACTAGTCAGAATAATCTCCATTGTACATCTGTAAGAAATTGCTGGAGTTTTTGGTGGCAGGCCAAATATCCACAAATTCGGAATGAAGCAGAGCTGCTTCTATATCTTCATGATTGCATCAATCTTTTGGGCCCGGGATGGATCCTCTGAGATGCTGACGTTCAGTAACCTGAAGCCTGAAAATTTTCTACTGTTGAACCCTCAATGAGGACCTGGTGTACATTGTCCTAATTGCTCTTCCTGAAGGCCACAATCAATTCCTGACATTGAATGCATGGTTGTTGTTGTGACACCACTTAACCAGCCAATCCACCTCACATCTATATGAATCTTCATTGGCATCCGAGATTCTGCTAGCGGTGTCATTGGCAAATGTACAAACAATGATTGAGTTGTGCCAAGTCACAAAGCCATGAGAATAGAGAGAGTAGTGTACTGGGCTAAACATGCATCCTTTAGGTGCACCTATTGGAGGAGTGGTCATTACTGATCTGTACTGACTGTTGTCTGTCAATAAGACAGTAAGACAAAGGAGCAGAAGTAGGCCATTCAGCCCATTGAGTCTGCTCTGCCATTCCATCATGGCTGATCTCGGATTCCACTCAACCCCGTATACCTGCCTTCTTGTCATATCCTTTGATGCCCTGACCAATCAAGCAACTATCAGCTTCTGCCTTAAATATACCCATGGCCTTTACCGCAGTCTGTGGCAGAGAATTCCACAGATTCACTACCCTGTCAAAAAAAATTTCGCCTTCCCTCTGTTCTAAAAGATTGCTCCTCAGTTTTGAAACTGTGCCCGCTAGTCCTGGATACCCTCACCATAGGAAACATCCTCTCCACATCCACCCTATCTAGTCCTTTCAACGTTTGGTACGTGTCAATAAAATCCCCCTGCATTCTTCTAAATTCCAGTGAGTACAAGCCCAAACCTGCCAAATGCTCCTCATATGTTGACCCCTTCACTCCCGGAATCATCTTCATAAACCTCCTTTGTACTCTCTCCAATGACAACACATCCTTTCTGAGACATGGGGCCCAAAACTGTTGATAATACTCCAAGTCCAGCCTGACTGGTGCCATATAAAAGCTCAGCATAGAAGTTGTGATATTCATTGTTAGAAAATTGATAAAATCTGGTCCGGTTACTCACTGAATATTTCAGTGATGTATTCAGAATCATCTTGATTCTGAAGATGTTGGAAGAAAAGTGGAGATTGGCAACAATGTTGGTAAAATTTTTTGTGAGTATTGTTAAGTTGCAATAAGATTTTTTTTGTGTTCATTTTCTGGATCTGGACATACCCAGCATTTATTGCCTATCTGCAGCTGTTCCTTTCAAGGTGTTGGTGAACTGCCTCTTGAATCACCACAGTGAAAGTGCTTCCACCATGGTGGTGGGCAGGAGGTGCTATGATTAGACCCAGCAACAACTGAGAACAAACAATATGTTTCCAAGTCGTGATGGTGTGCAGCTTGGAGAGGAGCCAATAGGCAATGTTGTTCTAAGCATGTGTTGCAACTTGTGCTGGGTTTTGGAGTCACTGCTTTGCTTTTTGTATTAGTTCACACTGAAGCCACACTACAATGGTGTGGAAGGAGTGGTTGTTGGGATGCTTATCAAGTACCATTCACCTAAGTAAATGATTTGTGTTTTGTATATGATGAAAAGGTCTTGGAGCATTTTGGATGTATGCTCAGTGGCCACTTTGTTAGTCACACTAGTACACCTGCTCAGTAATGTAAATATCTAATTGACAACAACTCAATGCATAAAACCATGTAGGCATGGTCAAGAGATTCAGTTGGTTGTTCAGACCAAACATCAGAATAGGGAAGATATGTGATCTAAGTGACTTTGACTGTGGAATGATTGTTGGTACCAGACAAGGTTGTTTGGGTATCTCAGAATCTTGTGATCTCTTGGTATTTTCCCGTATTACAGTCTCTAGAACCTACAGAAAATGGTGTGAACAGCATCCAGTAAGCGACGTTTCTGTTGGAGAAAATGCCTTGATAATGAGAGGTTAGAGGAGAATAGTCGGACTGGTTCGAGCTGACGGGAAGGTTGCAGAAACTCAAATAACCAGATCCTACAACATTGGTGCGCAGAAGAACATCTCTGAATGCAGAACATATCAAACCTTGAAGCACTTGGGCTACAGCAGCAGCAGACACGAGCATGCATCAATGGCCACTTTATTAGGTACAGGAGGTACTTCATTCACCTAAGTAAATGACAGTCACTGAGTGTCTGTCACTTGCCACATGGTGACTCACAGCCTCCAATCACTTTTATATCCGTGGTGTTTATTTCTTTAGTCCAGTTGAGCATTTGGCCAATGGTGATTATGGAGACTTGGTGAAGGTATTACCATTAAACATCAAGGGATAGTCTTCCTAGTTGGAGATGGTTATTGCTGGACACTTCTGTGGCATGAATGCTTCTTGCCACTTATTAGTTTGCACCAAAATCTTGTCTGGACCTTACTGCATACAGTTATGGGCTGCTTCATTTGCCGAGGTGTTGCAAACAGAACTGAACACTTGGCAATCATCAATGAACATTCCCACATCTGACCTTGTGAAGGAAAGAGGGTCTTTGATGAAGCAGCTGAAAATGCCCTAAGGAAGTCCTGCAGTGATGTCCTGGGACTGAGATCATTGGTCGTCAACAACCACAGCCACTTATCTTTCTGGGATTAATGATCACAGCCAGTGCAGTGTTTTTTTTTTCTTTTATGTGTTTTGACTTCAGTTTTATCTGGGCATTTTGTTTTGATACCTAAAGCAGTGAGTCCCACCTTGCCTCCGGAATTCAGCTCTTGGATTCTTGGTTGATCCAAAGCTGTGATGAGGTCTGTTGGACTTGAACCATTGCCTAGGTTTCTCGTCTAGTTAGATAACCACTGGCAGTCGACTTGTCCTTTTTATTGACTGGGAACTTCACTGACTTCCCATGAGCATTTGTATGAAAAATTTACTGTGATAGCGCATTGGACTCTACCGTAACATACTGTCTTTTTAGGTTCTGTCTGAACGGACCAATACAGAGGCTTGGGCTTGTGCAAACCTTATTCAACTCTTCAAAGAAGAAAACACCATTCCATTTATTGCTCGTTATCGAAAGGAACTTACTAATAACATGGATGCTGATACTCTAAGAGAAGTTCAACAAACGTTTGAAGAACTGACGTGAGTACTGCAAAAAAAAATGATGTTCTTTTGTGTAAAATTTTATAAACCTTGTTTTCTATCTATGGGAAGTAACAGGCCCTTCTTGCCTTCCAAGCCGTGCCAACCAACTTCCCATTTGACCAATTAACCTATCTATCTGTACGTCTCTCATGTGGCAGAAAACCAGAGCACTCAGAGGAAACCCACACGATCATGGGGAGAAATGTACCAACTCCATACGTACAACGGCAGAATTGAACCCTAGTCACTAGTTTTGTAATAGCTTTAAGCCAGCTGCTACTCTATCATGCTGCCCTTAAAATATATAGGGATATTACTTATTATTGTAGATTATTATTAAAGAGCTTCCAGTTATAAAACATATACCTGGGTTAGTAAATTTGCTGATGACACAAAGGTTGGGGATGTGGTGGATAGTGTGGAGGGCTGTCAGGGGTTACAGCGGGACACTGATAGGATGCAAAACCCGGCTGAGAAGTGGCAGATGGAGTTCAGCCCAGATAAGTGTGAGGTGATTCATTTTGGTAGGTCAAATATGATGGCAGAACATAGTATTAATGTTCAGTGTGGAGGATCAGAGGGATCTTGCTGTCCGAGTCCATAGAACACTCAAAGCTGCTGCGCAGGTAGACTCTGTGGTTAAGAAGGCATATGGTGCATTGGCCTTCATCAACCATGGGATTGAGTTTTAGATCTGAGAGGCAATGTTGCACCCTGGTCAGACCCCACTTGGAGTACTGTGCTCAGTTCTGGTTGCCTCACTACAGAAAGAATGTGGAAACCATAGAAAGGGTGCAGAGATTTACAAGGATGTTGCCTGGATTGGGGAGCATGCCTTATGAGAATAGGTTGAGTGAACCCAGCCTTTTCTCCTTGGAGCGACGAAGGATGAGAGGTGACCTGATACAGGTGTATAAGATGATTTTGGTCAGAGGCCTTTTCCCCAGGGCTGAAGTGGCTAGCACAAGAAGGCATAGTTTTAAGGTGCTTGGAAGTAGATACAGAGGAGATGTCAGGGGTAAGTTTTTTATGCAGAGAGTAGTGAGTGCTTGGAATGGGCTGTCTGCGACGGTGGTGGAGGCAGATATGATAGGGTCTTTAAAGAGACTCCTGGATAGGTACATGGGGCTTAGAAAAATAGAGGGCTATGGGTAACCCTAGGTAATTTCTAAGGTAAGCACGTTTGGTGCAGCTTTGTGGGCTGAAGGGCCTGTATTGTGCTGTAAGTTTTTTCTGTTAAAGTGAACAAACAAGGAACTATACTGTTTCAGCTGAGGCTTGGATCCAGCTTCATTGTACACCTTGTATTATAAGTTCTGCCTTCCCTACTTGTTCAGGTGGTAAGTTGTACAAAGTCATTACTTTGGATCCAACTTTTTCTGAAGCCACCTCATCCTTCTGCAGTTCATCAGTGCCTTAAGTTAATTACTGTTTTGCTAAGGGAGCTATATCCTTTCTGTTTGCCTTCTTTACTGACTCTCAGATTGGCTCAAGTTACTTTCTATGCAGACTACTTTGTAATAACTAAGCACTTTGTGGTGCTTTATTAATATTCTTCAGTGGAAGAAGGGGAAAATGCCCGTCTTATACCACATGACTGTGCATTGTAGTTTTCAGATAGGGAGAGTTTTATTTTTTGTTCTACCACATTGGTCTTTAGCCAACACAGACTGAAGTTCTTCAACATTTAAGAATTTTGACATTCATGAGAATTCTCATGTACTCCATGGGCAAGATATGTTTGCTTGAAGTCATTTTTTGGGAGGGAATTAATTATGCCACATTTACTATAAATTGTTGCAAAACTGATTTCATATTGGTCTTTATTTTGCTTCCTTTAGGCTTGTCATTAAGAAAGCTCACTCAGCAATACAGAAAATAGCAAAACAAGATAAACTGACACCTTCCATAAAAACGACATTGTTGAACTGCAGGACAGTTGAAGAAATTGAACATGTGGTTAGTAGAAAAAAAATCCTTTTTTAATTTCACATTTGAAAATTAATTTAATGATCTTGAAGGATGTAAACATGGGAACGTAATTTATTTGCTTATGATGTGAGCAAATGTCATGCTTATAGTGTGTAAAATATAAAGTATTTTCTTAACAGCTTTGTAAATGCAACAACAAATAAAAATCCAGGTACATAATTCATGTTGCAGATTACCGTCACTGTATAATTGGGCCTTGGAAAGTGAAGGAAAGTCGTGCATATGAAGATCATTCACCGGGTTTTCACTACATTAGTTACACCCACTGAAAGCCCAAAGCTCAAATCAAACTGACCAGCAGTTACGTAGGCCATTGCTGCCTGTCATCTGTCTGTAACTGCTTATTTCAGACCTCTATACACACTTGGCCAACTGTGGAAGACCACAATGACCTGCAGTCTAGATGGTAGCATGTATGACCTCCAAGTCTGAACTAGTTTTGCCATAGTCTCGCAGCTGATTCCTTAATACTGGGGAGAGGAACTAGATGGACCATGTCAGTGCTGGCTAGCTGGTAGATAGATTGGTGATCCTATTCACTTGAATGGTTCCCCTGGGTAAAGGGTAGATGCAGGTAATATTTTATTTGAATTTTGTTTGTGTTGGACATTTTCTTTTTATTCAAATCTATTTGAATTAGTTTTTAAATGTTCCTCTATATTTACAACCACTTCATAACTTTGATAGCAGTGAACCTGCTTGGTACAAATAAATAAAAACCTCAGTTTCTAGAAATCTGAAATTAAGTAAGAAAATGCTGTAACACTCATCAGGTCAGACAGCAGGCATGGAAAGAGAAACATTCCACTTAAGCTTCCGTATCTAAAAAAGCTAAGTGTAGACAGGCAGACATGCTGATGCACAATTTGTCTCTACTGAAAATTGTGAATGTCCTATGGGGTATGACAGGAATAAAACTTATTTTAATGCTTGTTTTAGATTAACATTGGTTGCAAGACATACACTTCTAACAGCATAAATCTGCACTGGTACAGAAACTCAGTTTTGTTTCAGAACCCATGAAGTCTGATAGGCTTGAAAGGCATATTCTCATTGATCATTGGTATTAATTCTGTTTATCGTTCCCGACAATTTCTTCAAGAATTGAATCTGATTCTCTTGTCCATCATTAGCAACTTTTGTAATATTTTATCCTAGTACCTTGCCTTTTACATTACAATATAATTTGCATTACTTCCTTGACTATTTTCATTTTAAATAGTAAACCATTAAACTTAATTGAGTTTAATTAAACACACACAAAATGCTGGAAGAACTGAATAGGCCAGGCAGCATCAATGGAAAAGGGTAAACAATTGGCATTTTGGACTGAGACTGTTCGCCAGGACTGATTAATTGACTGATTAAACTTTATTGAGCTTCACTGCAAACTCCACTACTGCCACCGGTAAAGCAAACCGAGTCAAGTTATCTGACTTGCACAAAAAGAGACAAACTTCCAAGCAGAGAGAGAGTGAAGTAGTTGTTGTTTTGGGCAAATAACTTCATTCAAGAACAAGGAAAATATAGAAATGAATCATGTTTTAAGTTGCAGAGAGAGGGTGGAAAGAATCTGGTGGAAAGTCTGTGATAGGGTAGAGAGAGTGAATGTCAAAAGTGGCATTTGGAGAGAGGATGGCAAAGACTATTGAGCTAAACAAATGATAAAGTTAGTGAGGTCAAAGTAGTAGACAAGTGAATATGAAATTATCAGAGAAAGGGAGAAATAGAAGCTGAATTCTGGAAATGTGAAATACGAGGCTGTAGTGATCATAGCATTGAACTCATTGTTAGTCCAAAAAGTATTATGTGTACTTTTTAGTGCAGGAAGTAAAATCAAAGAAGGATTAATTTAGCAAATTAATGTGGACATGAAACTGGAAGTTTGGGGTTACCTTGGCGATTTAACAGAGTAGTCAGCCAGTCTGTGTTTAATTTCATCATTGTAGAGAAGACCACAGGAGAAACACTGAATATAGTATTCCAGACTGAAACGAATTCAAGTAAGTACTGGAAAGTACTGGTAATTCACTGGAAAGTGTTCCTGTCCCTAGATGATAAAGAAAGGGGATAAGGGACCCACTCAGTCATTCTAGTTCCCCTGCAGTTTGTTTCAATTACTTTCTCCTGGTTTTCATCTATCACAGAAATACACTCTCATCCCGTCTCCAATCCTCTTCTGGCAGCTTGTTTGTTTTAAACTTTTCCCAGTTTTGATGACGGCTCATCAATCTGAAGTGTTCAATCTTTTTTAGATTCTGTCTGATTTGAAAATTCCCAGCAATTTCTATTTTATTGAGTTCCCTATTTATATTTGATATTGCAAAATGGAATACAATGAAATTATTATAATTTTCACACTTGGTAAACTATCATCTTTGTCTAAATATTTCCTTTACTGTTTTCAGTTTGCACCTTATAAAAGTGGAAGCACAAAGACTAAAGCTCAGAAGGCCCGTCAACTTGGCCTAGAACCTGCAGCAAATCTATTGATTGACTGTCCGGGAAGATTTAACCTAAATAACTATATAAAGTCAAATGTAGAAGGTACGTTTTCAACTTCAGATTCAGGTCTAATTGTACTTTATTTTACCCTCCTTGTGGGGCCGTAGAAGAAAATGTGGAAGATCACAGAATTAATAGTCTAACAGTCTTGTTTCAATATTCCTACTTTTGTCACTGAAGCAGATAAACATAGAACATATAGAATATAGAATAGTACAGCATATTACAGGCCCTTCGACCCACAATGTTGTGCTGACCCTCAAACTCTGCCTCACATATAACCCTCCATATTAAATTCCTCCATATATCTATCTAGTAGTCTCTTAAACTTCACTAGTGTGTCTGCCTCCACCACTGACTCAGGCAGTGCATTCCACGCACCAACCACTCTGAGTGAAAAACCTTCCTCTAATATCCCCCTTGAACTTTCCTCTCCTTACCTTAAAGCCATGTCCTCTTGTACTGAGCAGTGTTGCCCTGGGGAAGAGGCACTGGCTGTCCACTGTCTATTCCTCTTAATATCTTGTACACCTCTATCATGTCTCCTGGACTATCCCTACTACCTTTTTTAACAAGGGGACAACATTCGCCTCCCTCCAATCCTCCGGTACCATTCCCGTGGACAACGAGGACATAAAGATCCTAGCCAGAGGCTCAGCAATCTCTTTCCTCGCCTCGTGGAGCAGCTTGGGGAATATTCCGTCAGACCCCGGGGACTTATCTGTCCTAATGTATTTTAACAACTCCAACACCTCCTCTCCCTTAATATCAACATGCACCAGAATATCAACCTCATTCATATTGTCCTCACCGTCATCAAGTTCCCTCTCATTGGTGAATACCAAAGAGAAGTATTCATTGAGGACCTCGCTCACTTCCACAGCCTCCAGGCACATCTTCCCACTTCTATCTCTAATCGGTCCTACCTTCACTCCTGTCATCCTTTTGTTCTTCACATAATCGAAGAATGCCTTGGGGTTTTCCTTTACCCTACTTGCCAAGGCCTTCTCATGCCCCCTTCTTGCCCTTCTTAGCACCTTCTTAAACTCCTTTCTTGCTACCTTATATTCCTCAATAGACCCATCTGATCCTTGCTTCCTAAACCTCATGTATGCTACAAATAAGTCATTTGTATTTAACTGTGTAAATGCTGTTATATGATGAAATCAGTTTTTTACTACAATATGATTATTTGCATTTTAATACCATGAAATACAGCTTTTACCTTCCTATACTCTTATATTATTCAGAAAATACATGTTGCTGTATTAACACAACAAATGACAACATACCCAAAAAAGAACACAAAAAATGCCTTTCCTATTTCAACAAGTGGTAATCTATATAAAAAATGTGTAAAATTTAACAGTATTTATAATACAATTCAAAAATCATTAAGTAAATATAAGTTTTCTACAAATTTTGGAAGCTGCATTGTCTACAAAAGGTAATACTCTTTTAATCTTCTGTTAAGTCCAAATCCTTGACATAGTTAATGAAGGGTTGCCACATATTCTCAAATATCTGCTGTTTGGACCTTAATATATAGGTTATCCTTTCCAATGGGAGACTTGATAACATCTGCCTTATCCATTGAGTAGTGCTTGGTCTATGAGTACTTTTCCATAATTGTACAATACATTTTTTAGCATGAAGTAAGCTGAGATCTAAAAATGCACATTTTAATTCCACGTCCCATTCCCATTCTGATATGTCTCTCCATGGCCTCCTTTACTGCCAAAATGAATCCAAACTCAGGTTGGAGGAACAACACCTTATATATACCGGCAGGGTAGCCTCCAACCTGATGGCACAAACATTGGCTTCTCTAACTTCCATTAATGCCCCTCCCCTTCTTACCCCATCCCTGACATATTTAGTTGTTTGTTCTCCATCTCTGTCTGGTGCTTTCCCCCCACCTCCTTTCTTTCTCCCAAGGCCTCCCGTCCCATGATCCTTTCCCTCCTCCAGCTCAGTATCACTTTCGCCAATCACCTTTCCACTCTTAGCTTCATCTCACCCCCTCCGGTCTTCTCCTATCATTTCGCATTTCCCCCTTCCCCCCACTACTTTCAAATCTCTTACTATCTTTCCTTTCGGTTAGTCCTGACGAAGGGTCTTGGCCCGAAATGTCGACAGTGCTTCTCCTTATGGATGTACAAATGGTGCTGCCTGGCCTGCTGTGTTCCACCAGCATTTTGTGTGTGTTCTATAAATGCTTGTTCATTTTTACTGTAATTATGTTTCTCTGGGTACAAACCCAACAGAAAGAGTTTAGGTTCCAGTGAAACTTCTTTTGAAATAATTTTCTCGATTGTAGCTTGTACATCTTCCCAGAATGCTCCAGTCTCTCTACATTGCCACACACAATGAAACAATGTACCTCTAGCTTCTGTACATTTTGTGCATATATCTGATATGTTTTTGTTGTATCGGTTTAATTCCACTGGTGTGACATATGTCAACATTAACCGTTTGTACTGTATCAATTTAAAGCAAGTGTTTATTGACTTAATATGAGCATTGGTGTACAAGCTGTTTTCTATTCTTCGTCCGAAATTTTAAGCTGCAAATTTTCCTCCCAGGTTTTCAATTTGTATTGTGAATTTTCAAACCAGCAAGATACCAGCAAATTATGAAATTCTGAAATGATACCCTTTCTCAAACTGTCCTTTATCATAATTTTTTCCAAGTGTGAATGTAGGGGTCTAGTAAGTGTGTTGTTTTGGTATACCTTCACAAAACTTCTTCTCTGGAGGAATTTGTAGAAATGTTTACTACTGAAGTTAAAGGTACACCTCAGCTCCTCAAAAGATGACATAATGTCTGAGTCTGCTAAATAAAGTTTTTGAATCATTTGCAGTCCCTTGGATTTCCATTCTTTAAATGTTGCATCTGCTCTTCCTGGTACAAAGAACTGATTGCCCCATATTGGATTATATTGTGATAATACATATGGTTCCTTTAAATATTTTTTACATCATACCATACCTTTATCATGTACTTTACAATTGGATTTTTAGTTTGCTTCTGTAATTTTTTAACTGTATCTGAGTATATGTATAAAGGAAGAGGTAATTTTAGACCGTGAGATTCCATTTCTATCCAATGAGGAGAATCATTTGTTGAAAAATAGAACATAATAGTTCTCAGCTGTAACAACCTGAGATTGGTAGGCCTGCCGGAGGGTGCTGTGGGACGAGATACATTTTCTTTTTTGGAGAAGTGGTTACTGAAAACACTGGAGATTAAAACTCTGTGGTCCCCAATTGATATTGAAAGGGCACACAGAATTGGACCAATGAGGGAAACCAAGGCGTCACCGAGAACACTAATAATGAAGTCCTCAACTACAAGGACAAGCAAGCAGTCTTTATTGCTTCATGTGCTAAAAAAGACTCTCCGTACAAGGACCAGCAAGTAAGATTCTACTCGGACCTAGCCACGGGAATACACCAATTGAGGAAGCAATTCAACCTGGCCCGCCAGGATCTACATAGCCTGGGGATCCAACATGGAGTGGTTTACCTGGTGACACATAAAGGACGCACCTACACTTTCAATACCCCGATTGAAGGCGGAAGAGTTTATTAAGAAGATCCAGAAAGGTGCCGACGGAAGCTAAATAAAAACGGTAGAACATTTGAATAATGTGAGATAAAACAATGTATTAAGCGCATGACTGTTACAAAATCTTCTTAATCAGTGTTTTGGACTCTGCTAAAATGTTTGGCTGATATGGCCAATATATTAAGCACAAATATGTTCACGCAGGCAGACGCGCATGTAAAAGCATACACATATTGAAATACTAAAAGTTGAGGTATAAAATATGCTCTTTAAGGATATGTGTTTTACATGTGGGACAAAAATATTTAAATGATAAGAGCTAATGACAGAGTAAAAATACTACAGGTGTTGCAGATGAGAGTTAATTTGCGTTATAATAAGGATACTAGCAGTAATTGATTGGTTTGAGTAAAGATAAGAGTGGACGGACTGATCCTCACTAAGTGTGGAACAGTTGTCAGCGAGAACGGGAGACAGAATGTTTTTTTTGGGGGGGGTTCCCCCGAAAGTGGGGGGGGGGGAATTGTTTATGTTCAGTGTGTTGGGTGTGGGTTCAATCATTTAGGTTTGTTAAGTTTCTCTTTAAATGTATTCTTATATTACAAGGTAATCTATTCTTTTTTGTTGGAAATGTCTCAAGGTGTAAACCTTAATTTTGTTTCTTGGAACTGCAGAGGTCTGCAGCAACTTAGAAAAGTTAAACAAGTTATGAACAAGATAAAATCATTTTAATATGCTGCATGATTTCCCTTAATGTATAGCATGTTAAGAAAATGTACCTTTTATGCAGTGATGATGGGGATAATTAGACTAGGTGCAGAATTTTAAAATAATCATTTAACGCCTTGACTTTTATTCATGTTAATGATGAGATAAAAAATTTCAGAGGCAGTTTGGAATAGGTGAAAAATTTGGAGCATGGTAATTTATGTACTTCAAACTGAAATTACAGGGCCAGTATCCAACATGGGTGCAGAAAAGTGAATTATCACATGGGAAATGCAACACAAAAAAACAAAATCTGAATGGATGTATGCTGTTAAATGTAGTGTATTTTTGTGCAGCTGGTTTAAATCTCAGATTTAACTGCAATGTAGACTGTTACCTTCATTTTCTTAGGGAGGCCCTGATGCATTATTAGTTTGATTTTATAAAAAATTCAGTTCCTACAAATTATTTTTGCTTGTCCTTAATTTGTCATTTGGCTTCCACATTGCTTCATTCACATAATTCATATTTTTGAAATTTTGGTTTGGTTGCTAATTTGCCTACATAACTAGATTATATATATATATATATATGAAAGAATTTTGGGGAATTGGAGAGATAGTGTGAGGCGCAATTCCAGTACAGTTCCTTTTACATTGTTTATTACACATTTGTATTAAATATTAAAGACATTTTCCCTTGTGTCAGTTGGGAATTCTAAATAGGTTGTTGGCTTTGTAATTCCAAATGTCCTACATTTCCAGTAGGACAAAAAGACGGTACTGTTTACTACCTGTCCTGTCCAGCTTGTGTATGCCCAACTTGTGTGTAGCCTATCCACGTGGATGAGTGTTAGGCCGACTGGTGGAATAGATTTGTTAGCTGCTGAGGTGTTACAGGCATCTTTTGCCATCTGAGAACTGAGTTCAGAGTTGTATTTCTGACTTGAGAACTGTTCAGGCTACAAACAGTTCACAGGGATGGGACCCTGCTGTAACCTGGGGAGCACCTGCAATCCTTGAAGAAGTCTGTCTCAGAGACTGAGCTAGCTCTGTGTTCTTTCTCTTTCCTGTCTTGGATGCAGTCTGATGTCATCTGTGGGATTTAGCAACACAGTTGTTATCAAACTTAAAGTAGTTATTCTAATTTGAAAATTTCTCAAAAAAATCGCAAATTAGGAAGTAATGAAAATATGATAAACTAAGATATCAAACTATATGAAAAAGATAAATTCTGGACTTAATAGGATATCAGGAAACTATTTATACATATACAACTTTCAAAGCCAAGGATGTTGGAATTATATCATGATTATATTATGTTAAAAACACACTTAGTTCATCACAGCTAATTGTATCAAATTATGTTGCGGTTTTTACATCCACAGATGGTAATGCTACATCAGAGTTTATGTTATAGTTCTTTTTGTTTTGATTGTATCTGGAAGTTGCAGTAGCACATGGATCAAAAGAAACTTCTGAATGGTTCTGTTTAGATACAAGCATGCAATCACTAAACTGACTGTCAAACTTCAAAAGTGGTTTAAAGAAATACATATTCTGTCTTCAGTTTGTGTAATTGAGCTATGGTACAGTGCAGGTTTGTGTTAGAATTCTGTCACAGGAGTTCCCAAACTTTTTTGTGCCATGGACTCCTACCATTAACCAAGGAGTCTGTGGACCCCGGGTTGGGAACCCCTATTCCATTGAGATCGTGATGAATCAAAAAGGATGTTTGATAGACTGTGTGCCCTTACTTTCTTTATTGAGTTTTTATTTTACCACTGTTGGGTTGGTTGAGGAAACTGAGGTTTTAATTTTGTGGGTAAACGATTTTGGTGTCTCATTCCATTAAATTTTTATATGTAGTTGCTCTTGTGGTGCTTTAGGGGGCAATCTATGACAACAAATCCAGTTCATGCACTGAATTAAAAGTAAGCTGTTTTAAGTATGATACGACATTTTATAGGGAAAATAAGAGTAGGATATTTGTGTTGCTGATAGACTAGCACACAACTAAGGACAAATGTTTTTATCTATTTATGAAACATTATGGAAGTAATCATAGTTTCCTTAAGGGGAAATCTTTACTGACAAATCTGTTGGAGTTCTTTAAGGAAATAAGAGATAAGATAGACTCTGCATTCTCCTCACAACTCAATTCCACTCATTTTTCTATTGTAGGCAAGCTTAGAGACATTGGTTCAGTTCCCTCATCCAAATCATTGACATGCAGTCCTGTGCAAAAGTCTTAGGTTCCTATATATAACTACTAGAGTGCTTAAGACTTTTGCAGAGTACTGTATTTGTCAATGTGGAGTGGAGAGTGAGTTTGTATATCTGGCGGGAACAAAGAATGTTGGGAATGGTTATGCTGGGGCACTATGGGAAGGGAATGGGGCAGGTGGCAGAGAGGGATTGTCAGGGTGGGGGGTTTCGCGGGTGCAGGCACACCAGCCCTGAGACACCAGGCAAGTTAATTTGTTTCCAAACAATTGATTTATTGATCATTACAGAATATCTCTCTGGTGCTTCCGCTCCCTCCTCTCTTCCCCCCCGCCCCACTTTTCCCATCCACGATTCCCCTCTCCCTGCCCTCTTCCTACCCTTAGTTCACAATAGAGAGCTATATCAGAATAATTACTCACGTGTTATGAATTTTTTTTTGTTTTGTGGCAGCTGTATAGAGCAACACATAAAATTATTACAGTACTGCGCAAAAGTCTGAGGCACACTGGCTATATATATGTGTCTTAGAGTTTTCCGTAATAGTGTATATTGTGAATATTTGGGCTGCAACATTGTCTCCTGCAGAAGCCCACTTGTAACTGCTTGCCAGCCCAAGTACTTGAAGTTTGCACACTAAACCCCCTTCACCACTGTATCAGAGTGAAAATCAAAATACACCACATTCCTCCTTGCATTATATCCTCCAAAAACTTGAGTAGAATCGTTGAGCGTAATTTCCCTTTGTCTCTCCTATTTTTTTAAACAGTTGTGTTTTATTTATCATAAGAACATAACAATGACGCCATTCTGCCATTGAGTCTTCTCTGCCATTCTATCATGGCTGAATTATTATGCCTTTTAATCAGTTCTTCTGCCTTCTACCTATAACTATCCTCTGACCTGCATGAACTGTTCCTTCATCTATAAAATCTAACCACTTTCCAGTCACCTTTGAGTGTGTATATTGGATGCATTTTATACTGTAGATGGCACTGCTGGTGAGCCTTCCACAATGGGTTAGTCAGCTAACGTTGACTGTTTATGTCTCTGTTTGAAAAACTATCTGAGTTCAAAGTATGTTGATTATCAAAGTACATAGAATACAACACTGAAGGTGTTCCCTCAGATATATGTTATTGCAGGCATAATCCAAAATAAAATATAGCCATAATAAAATCACTGAAAGGCCACACTAACTTGGATGTTCAACCAGTGTGCAAAAGACAACAAACTGTGCAAAAATAAATAAATGATAAATAAATAAGGCACGAGAAGAACAAGTGTCATTTGGTGAAGAGGAAGATTAAAGGATGAATATGAACCTCAAAGGATGCTTAAAATGTTTCCTTGAATATTCCCAGGTCTTTCAAGTGTGACAGAAATAGCGACAGGAATACAACACATTTTAGCAGATATGATGTCTAAAGACAGGGATACATTGGACCATATCCGGAGACTGTAAGTATTGAAAAACCTTCATACAATCATTGGATGATTTGTGCACTAGGTAAAGAAAACATAGCAAGTAATGAAGCGAAAAGTCTTTCATTAATGAAAAGCAAATTGGTATAGTAATGTGGTTTGGTATTTTATAATTGTCATATGTACCAAGATACACTGAAAAGCTTGACTTCCATACTGTTGATACGAATGATATTGTACAGTGCATTAAGCTGCAGAGTAACAATGCAGAATAAAGTTAGTGACTTTAAGTCAAGATTGTTGACATTATCAAATCCTTTATTAAATTGTGTATATTTCAAATAGATCTTTTCTCATTATAAGTTACAGTGAAAGGAGGTCTTATCAACCCTGTCTCTTCTCATATGACAGATCCACAAAGTCATGCGACCTGATTCTGTTTTGGATGCAGTGTCATATAAGACCATAAGACATAGGAGCAGAATTAAGCCATTCAGCCCATCGAGTCTGCCCTGCCATTCCATCGTTGCTGATTTCTTATCCCTCTCAATCCCATTCACCAGCCTTCTCTCTGTAACCTTTGACATCCTAACTAATCAAGAACCTGTCAACCTCTGCTTTAAGTATACTCAGTGACTCATAGCCATCTGTGGCAATGAATTCCACAGATTCACAACCCTCCGGCTAAAGAAATTCTTTCTCATCTCTGTTTTAAATGGAGGTGCCTCTATTCTGAAGCTGTGCCCTCAGGTTTTAGAATCACTCAATACAGGAAGCATCCACCCCACATCTGCTCTTTTTTAAGCTGTTAACTATTCGACAGGTTTCAATGAGATCTCTCCTCATTCTTCTAAACTGTAGCAAATACAGGCCCAAAGCCATCAAACACTCCTCATTACGCCAAATGCTAACCCTTTCATTCCTGGTATCATTCATGTGAACCTTCTCTAGACCTTCTCCAATGGTAGCACATCTTTTCATAGATAAGGGGCACAAAACTAATCACAATACTCCAAGTGCAGTCTGACCAATAGCTGTTAAAGCCTCAGTATTACATTCCTGCTGTTATATTCTAGTTCTTTGGAAATGATATGAATATTGCATTTTCCTTCCTTACCAACAGCTCAACCTGCAAGATGACCTTTAGGGAACCATGCACAATGACTCTTAAGTCCCTCTGCATCTCACATTATTGAATTTTCTCCCTGTTTTGAAAATATTTTATGCAGTTATATTTTCTCCCAAAGTGCATAACCATATACTTCCCCACACTATATTCCATCTGCCACTTCCTTGCCCATTATCCCAATCAGTCTCAGTCATTCTGCAGAGTTCTGGCTTCTTCAACTCTACCTGCCTCTCCACCTACATTCCTGCCGTCCACAAACTTGGCCACAAAGCCATCAGTTCTTTCATCCAAATTATTGAAATGTAGACCATATTAAGACATTAAGACATTGGAGCAGGATAACATGAAACGAGGTGGTTCTAACACTGATCCTATTAGTCACTGGCAGCCAACTACAAAAGGTGCCCTTTATTCCCATTCTGCCTCCTGCCAGTCCGCCAATTGTCTATGGGCTTTTATCCTGTTAAGCAGCCATGTGTGTGGCACCTTGTCAAAGGCCTTGTGAAAATCCAAATAAACAATATATACTGATTCTCCTTCATCTATCCTGCCTGTAATTTCCTCAAAGAATCCTAATAGATCTGTCTGGCAAGATTTCCCTTTAAGGAAAAAATGCTGACTTTGGCATATTTTATTATGTACCTCCATGTACCCTGAAACCTCATCCTTAATAATGGACTCTGACATCTTCTCAACCACTGAACAACTTGCCTATGATTTCCTCTTCTGCCTCCCTTAAAGAGTGAAGTGACATTTGCAATTGTCCTGTCTTCCAGAACCATTTCAGAATCTAGAGATCCTTGAAAGATCATTAATAATGCCTCCACAGTCTCTTCATCTACTTCTTTGAGAACCCTGGGGTGCAGTCTGTCTGGTTCAGGTGACCTACCTACCTTCCTACTGATGGTGTCCTCCACGATGAAGACTGATGAGAGATACTTAATAAGTTCATCCATCATAACTTTGTCCGCCATTACTGTACTATCTTTCCAGCGTCATTTTCCCTCAGTCAGATATCCATTCTCTCCTTTTACTCTTTATATATCTGAAAAATCTTTTGGTTTATTTTTATATCATTAGCCAGCTTACCTTCGCATTTCATCTTTTCTCTTCTTTTGGCTTTTTTACTTAACTTTTGCTATTTTTTTAAAAGTTTCCCAATCCTTGAACTTCCTATTAATTTTTGCTATTTTATATATACCCTCTCTTTTGCTTTTATGATGTCTTGGTCTTCCCTTGTCAGCCAAGGTTATGTTATTTTCCCTTTAGGATATTTCTTCATTTTTGGGGTGTATCTATTCTGGGACTTCCAAATTGCCCCAGAAACTCCAGCCGTTGCTGCTCTGCTGTCATTCTTGCAAGAGTCCCCTTCCAATTAAATTTGACCAGCTTCCTCCCCTTTAAAACACTGTGGACTCGATCCGAGACATCCCTGACCCTGGCATCTAAGAGGCACCATACCATCTTGGTGTCTTTCATGTCCACAGAATCTTCAGTTTGCTCTTCTAGCTATGGTATCCTCTATCACTACTACACTCCTCTTCTCTCTCCCCCCACTTCCCTTCTGAGCCACAGAACCAGACTCATTGCTCTGGTCACTGCAGATTCCCCCAGTAGGTCATTTCCACCTCCAACAATATCCAAAGTGATATATTTACACAGGTTTCCCCCGCTATCCGAAGGTAGAGCGTTCCTATGAAACTGTTTGTAAGCTGAAATGTCGTAAAGTGAAGAAGCAATTACCATTAATTTATATGGGAAAATTTTTTGTGTGTTCCGGGACCCATAAAAAAACCTACCAAATCATACCAAATAACACATAAAACCTAAAATAATGTGAACATATAGTAAAAACAGGAATGATATGATAAATATACAGCCTATATAAAGTACAAATATTTCATGTACGGTGTAGTTTCACTTATCAAAAACGGGAAGACGGCGAGCTGAAATCGATCTGAAGGAAAAAAATCAGCATGTACACGCATAGGGGCGTACACATATACGCACACAACTGCCCACACAAGGCTTCACGTTCATGGTAGTCTTTCTCTGGGTAAACACACGTATGAAGTGGCTGTCTTTTTTTTCATAAAAGCAAAAATCCTCTTTGGTTAGCGAAATCAGGTACTAATGTAGGTCTTTTGTAACAGTGAGTTGTTGTAAAGCGAACATTCGAAAAACGGGGGCCACCTGTTTTGAGGGGAATGGCCAGAGAGGTATTCAGCATTGGCTGCATATTCCCTTTCCCTCTCCTTCCAGTCATCCAGACACTTGCCTCCTGCAGCTTGGGGGTCTCCGTTTTAGCTACAGCTTGATGCACTTTGTGCAGATATAATTATTAGTAAGATGAGATCTTCCGGAGTTGTCACATCTCTCTGGAAAAAAATACCACTAACTCAGGACTCATTCTCATGTGCAGTAGCAACATACTGATAGACAACAAAAAAGAAGAAAAAAATTTACGTGTAACAAACTTAGCACCTCCACTTGAGCTTGCCAAAGCCTCCTACTGTAACATAGTCCACTCACAACAATGGTTGCTCCACCTTCACCTCCCTTTTTATTGTCTCAAGTGGAACTCACTCCTGATGTAATTTCTCCTTTTAAAATAGCTCCCACCTTACAATGAGGTCTCTCTCTTTCTCTTGCTCACTGCTTCAATTTGTGACTTACTCTTGACAAGACCGGTTCTTTTCAAATGGCTTTTGCCTTGTAATGATGTCCCTCTCACTCAGTACTTCAAATTATGGCTAAAGATAGCCTAGCAACATTTACTCTTGGAGTTTGTGTAACTATGCACATCGTTTGTATGAAGAATTACTTATTTTGAACAGATGTAGTTTGTGTAAATTAGTATATTATCTTTCTAAAGGCTTTAGTTTGGGTGGTTTTCATAAGATCTTAGAGATGGCATCAGTTCTGAAATGACATACTAATTGATCGAAATGTGGAAACCTGGATTCTAGGATATTCAAACTTAGAGACAAAGTATGTCATGGTACTATTCCTCTTGTTCTGAATCACTAAACACATATTTATGTATCACTTCAGCTGGGGTTTTTTACGTATGACAGTCCAGTTCCTTAATGCATATTGTGATTCAATACAAGTCAGCAGTGGAGAAAGTAGCAATAAAAATATAAAATGCTGGATATGCTCAGAGAAACAATTAAAACTGTGGAAGGAAGCAAGAATTAATGTTTCAGATCAAACACCTTTCATCAGAAACAACAGTAATGATTATCTCAGGTCAAAACAATTTTAGCTGGTTGAGTGAGGGAGGTGCTTGCTGTTTGCTTATGTGTTTTGTTTGCTGCAGTTTAACCCTCTCATGAACATAGCATTTTTAATGTATTCAAAATAGAGGAAAATAGATTCGCAATTCTTTTCTGGGTCTTTTCAATTTGTTTTTGTTTGTATTGTTCCATACTATTCATCTATTCTGGCTGACCAATATTGTGAACTTAGCAAGAGAAAAATCATATCAGAAATCCTTCAGAATTGGGGAATAAATTCTGGGTTATAGATTCTTGAATGAGTCCAATTGTTTTCACTTTTGTTACTGAGAACCATATAGTATGCAAAGAAGCTCTTGAGCCCTCTCTGTCCATTTGGGCCATCCAGTACCTATATAGACCAGTCTCATTTTCTACTGTTCAGCCTGCAGCATCTTTTGCAGGGGTATTTCAAAGTTCAGGGTAAAATTATTATCTAAGAACATGTATGTCACTACATACAACCCTGAGATTCATTTTCTTGTGGGTAATCACAGCAAATACAAGGAACCAATGAAAAGATCACACCCAGCAGGATGGACAGACAACCACACTGTGCAAATACAAAAAGAAAAAAGAGAAATAAATAATCAATAAATGTTGAGAACATGAGATGAAGAGTCCCTGAATATGAGTCCATAATTTGTGGCAATAGTTTAGTGATGGGGCAAATGAAGTTGAGCAAAGTTATTCTGTCTGGTTCAAGAACTTGATGGTTGGGAGGGGGTAATAACTGTTCCTGTACCTTGTGAGTGTGGGTCCTGAAGCTCCATTACCTCCTTCTTGATGGTAACAGTGAGAAGAGAGCATATCCTGAATGGTGGGGGTCCTTGATAGATGCCGCTTTCCTGTGACAGGCCTCTGTGTAGATGTGTTCCATTGTAAGGAGGGCTTTACCTCTGATGGAGTGGGCTATATCCAGTACGTTTTGTAAGCATTTCCATTCAAGGGCATTGGTGTTTCCATACCAAGCCATGATTGCAACCAGTCAAATGCTCTCTACTGCACATCTATTGCAATTGGTCAAAGTTTTAAATGGCATGCCAAATCTTCACAAACTTCTAAGAAAGTAGAGACATTGCCATGCTTTTTTTTTTGTAATTGCTCGGCCCTGTACAGATCCTCTGAAATTACAACACTGAAGAATTTAAATGTGCTGACCTTCCCACCTCTGATTTCCCGATGAGGTCTGGCTCTGGGTTCTTCCTGCTGAAGTCAATAATCAACTTCTTGGTCTTGCTGACATTGAAAAAGAAGGAGGTTGTTGTTGTGGCGCCAATCAGTCAGATTTTCAATCTCCCTCCTAAATACTGTTCGATCACCACCTTTGGTCATCAGCAAACTTAAATCTGGCATTGGACCTGCGCTTAACAACACAGTCATAATTATAAAGCAAGTAGAGCAGGGGGCTAAGCACACAGCCTTGTGCAACTGTGCTTATGGAAATTGTGTAGGAGATGCTGTTGCCAGTCAGAACTGACTGTGGTCTGCAAGTGAAGAAACAGAGGATACAGTTGCTCAAGAGATATTATGGCTTAGGACTTGAAGCTTGTTAATCAATTTTGAAGGGATGATAGTTTTGAAGGCTGATCTGTAATTAATGAAGAACATCCTGATGTATGCAACTTCACTGTTCAGATGTTCCATGTGTTCGTCTAACTATATCTTAAATTCAAGATATCTGTCTCCAAGAGATAACATTGATATTGAAAAGTATAAATGGACAGAGAAATACAAATCCTTAATGGTACAGGGCAAGTTAAAAATACCATGAATAATTTACTATATAAAAATGTTAGTAGTGTTTGGAATTATAGGAACAGAATATAGAAACCAAAATATATATTTTTTAGAGGTGTGTAAAATACTGATTTCACTTGAAATATTCTGGAAATTTATATGTACCTTAGAAAGGATAGAAAATATGTTTGTGAGGGATATTAACAAGAGAAAATCTGCAGATGCTGGAAATCCAATCAACACACACAAAATGCTGGAGGAACTCAGCAGGCCAAGCAGCATCTATGGAGAAGAAAAAGTACAGTTGACGTTTCAGGTTGAGACCCTTCAACAGGACTGGAGAAAAAAAAAGATAAGTAGGTTTAAAAGATGGGGGAGGGGAGATAAACACAAGGTTTAAATCTACTACTCATCTTTTTTTTCCCTCCAGTCCTGCTGAAGGGTCTCAGGCCAAAATGTCAACTGTACTCTTTTTCCCTAGATGTTGCCTGGCTTGCTGAGTTCCTCCGGCATTTTGTGTGTTTTGCTTGTGAAAGAGATTGGGTGGTTATAAATATTAACAGATATAAGGTATCATTTTTATTTTTTGCTAACAAAATTATAAACACCTTACCTCCTATATAATTACATTCTCTGGCCTGTGAAAGCTTTTGCCCAATGGAATAATCTGCATTGTAACGATTCAGTACTGTCAATTATATTATTGCTGCTTTCAAAGGTATAAATGGTGAAAAATGTGGTTACTTGTTGACATTTATGGGTTATTTATTTTTTGTGCCATCTATTGTGTTGGTAAGCCAAAAGGTTGCCATTTGTATTTTTGTTTATTTTCCGTTGAATCCATAACTGTTACTTAATATTTGATGTAGCTGGAAAGACAGAATCAAGTTTCAGCTGACTTTCACTAAACCAAAGACAAAAATGAGGCTGTTTTTGAAGACCCAATGTAGTTCCATAGTTTCATTTCAATTGTTCTATTTCATGTCAGAGTATGTATACAATATACAACCTGAAATTCTCGTTCTTTGCAGGCATGCGTGCAAATGGAAAGGTGCCCCAAAGAATGAGTGACAGTAAAAATATAGAGCACCAAAGCCTCCCTACTCCCCCCTCACACTCAAGCAGCAGCAGAGAACTAACCCTCGCCTCCTCCATTTCAGCAAAAACCCCTCCACCCACCAAACAAGCCATAGCAAAGTTCCATGATCTGCAGTACTATAAAAACCAATGGTTCACCCGACAATTTTACATACCCCAGGCTCTCTGTCTCCCTAATAAAGGGACAGAGAGGTGTCACCTTTTCACAGTGAGAGGGGAGACATAAACAAAACAACTCCCTGATTTACGGGTGTTAAAGTCTTTAAATTTGTTGCCGATTCTTTTACCTCCTGAGTTCTCCAACTCAAGAATCGGCAACAAGTTATTCCCCACCAACGAGAGAGAGAGAGAGAGTGTGCACGATTCACCAAGTACAGAACCCTAGGCAGCCGATCCACGTTCCCGAGGTTCTCTTTTCCCCGTGACGCTTCAGTTGACGAAACTGGCCAGGAATCAGCTGGTCCCCAGGGCAGCAAAGCCTCAGAACGCTGAAGGCCGCTTATCTTCTAGATTGTGCCCTTAGGATATCTAAAAACCCCATTCCCCTTGAAAAGTGAAAACAAAGGCATTAAAACTAGAAATTACGTTGTTTCTGCAGATGAGCTCGAAGAAGTCTTGGTCTAGCGCCATTGTAGCTCCAAGTATCAAGGGAAATGGGTCAGTCAGAATGAAACATTAAGCCCAGTGTTAAATTTGGAGATCCTGTGTAAATAATTGCCCGTCCTCTTGTGCCTATTAATTTATAATTAGCTTATTGTTGTCATGTGTGTCAAGATACGGTGGAAAAATTTTGCATTCTATCCAGCTAAGTAATTTCATACATAACTACATCAAGATAGAACAAAAGGAAAAATAGAAATGCAGAATATAGTGTTAAAGTTACTGAGAACATATAGTGCAGGTTGACAATTTAGGTGCAAGGGCAAAATGACAGGGTAAATTGAGAGATCGAGGGTTTATCTTTGCCGCACAAGGTAGATTGAGACATCGAGAGATCTGCATCAGGTTAACTGGACCTCATTGTACTTGCATTTTATTATATTCTTCTAAGTGCTTTAAGTGCCTAATTGGGAAGCTGTTGCATTTGTTTGGTGTGTGAAATGTGAGCGAATGGAAGGAAACTTTTTCTTCAGCAGTTCAGTCAATGTAACTCCCTGGGTCGCCTCAGGCTCGCTCAGCTCGTTCTCGTCTAGGGGGAGCAGCCTTCGGCCCCGCCAAACTGGGTAATCAGCTGGTGTGGATGCTGTGTGATGTCCCCGCCTCGCCCAAAACCAGACAGTACACCATATGTGATTAAATGAGTACAATTTATAAAGGTTACTATAACTAAGTGATTAATAACGATACAGTATATATGAAGAGAAAATTAAAGAAAAGGCGCCAAACTTATCAAAGTCCAAACCACTTTGTGCACAACCGTTGGAGCTCAATTACTGAAGTCTTCTGGCCACCATTCGATCCCCTCCGAACTCCTCGACTCGCAGCTCAGGACCCTCAGAACTCCTCGACTCTCCAAACAGCTCAGGACCCTCCGAGTGGTCAACCAAGCACATCTAGCTTCATCCCCCCCCCGGAGAATCTCCCGGCCTCGGACCCCCCTTTGGGGTCCGATCCTCGCCCAGCTTAGAGCATTGCGCCCTCTCTCTCGACCCCCTCGCGCCGATCTGCCCAAAAGCCCGTCAACAAAAGCTTACAGACTCAGAAGAAAGAACATTAATCCCCATTTGGTTTACAAAGGAATACCATTCTCGTTATCAGTAAATTAGCATTCCTGCTAGTTAACAAAAGGAAACCCTTTCCCAACAGTAACAAAAAAAAGAAACCCCCCTTTACACACCTCCTCCACCAAATAAAAGTCATGTCCTCATGACTACTAAATAACTCGCCACCTTTCCTGCCAACACACCGTAACCCAAGCACAAACAGTGACATCTCCTCCCCACACAGTAACCCTCACGCCCTGTTCCTCAGGCGCTACTTAGGCCAAGTTTCTCGACTATGACGGCATGTCAGCAATATACTTCACATTTCTGGCAGAGCTGTTCTTCGACTCTGGCATTCTGCCTACGACATCAGTTTTATTTTTAAGTCAGTTTATTTTATCATGTGTTGGTTTTATTCTCTTTTGAAAAACAACTGAACCATTAGCCACAAAAAACTACATGAACTGAAAACAACATTAAGCATATTTTTCATCTCAAAGCCCAAGGGGTACGGGCTCTTTTCAAGGGGAAAACTCTGATAAAGGGAGATGATCTAAGGAAAGAACTAATGTTTACTTGAACTGACACATACTCTTTCCATCAGGTGTCAGGAGGGAAGCTATGCCTAACAGACATATATTTCACAGCACATGTTGCTTTTAGCATTAAAACTCCCAACTACAAATCTCAGCTGCATTTATTTATTTTCCGTGCACTAATACACTTTTACTACATTGTAGTTCATGGCAGATGAAGCTTAATGCAAATAAATGTGAGGTGATGCAATTTAGGAGTACTAATGAAGCTAGGATATACAATATGAATGGTGGGTTCAAAGGAGTATTAAGCAGCAGAGGTATCTTTCTGTGTAATTTCAAATATCTTTGAAGCTATCAGCACAGGTACATAATATGGTTAGGAAGGTATATGGCATACTGGGCTTGGCTAGTCAGAACACTGAACACAAGAACAGGGAAGTATGCTCAAACCTTATAGAACATTGCTCAGACCTCAGCTGGATTACTGCGTGCCTTCCAGGTCACTTCACTATTGGAAAGTTGCAAAGGTACTGGAGAGGCTGCAGAGGAGTTTCACCAAAATATTGCCTGGGATGAAGCATTGCAGACTTGAAAGGAAACTGGATAGACTGAGACTGCTTTTCCTGTAGTGGAGGATGTTAAGAGGTATATCAAATAATAAGGATATAGATAGGGAAGACTGCATGAAACATTTACATGTGTCAGAGCTCTGTAAAACTAGAGGGCAGAGACTTATGGTAGGGGGTAAGAGATTTGGAGAAGATCTGAGAGGAACCTTTTCCACCCAGAGATTAAACTGGAATACACTGCCTGAGACTTGTGGAAGTAGAGTTGCAGACAGCATTTAAGAAATGTCCAGACCAGTGGTTCCAAAATTTTATTTGATTATCACTTCCTTGGCTACCACACCACTCTCTGGCTATTACATAAAAACTGTAAAGAATTTTGCTTGATGATGCACAGTGAAAGAAAATATGAAATGCCAATTCAAAGCAATGACAAATACTTGGAAAAATGATTCAAATCTATTTAAATCTAATAAAATTATTTCTTTCATTTTAGTAAAAATTATTTTCAACAAGTTTTGAGTGTACATTAATAGTCCCAACTATTCATGTCTTCATTGCTTTCTCCCTGTCAATGAGGAGGATGAGCTTGATACAGTGATCACCATCAGGCTGGATGTCACTCAGAAGGAATTTCAGATGGCCACATTCAGTTTTTTGCAGTCTGTTTTGTAGCCTTGAAAGAAGTTGCACTGAAACCATGCTCACTAAATATGATATTGGAAAGGCAATAAAGGACATCTTGATCTTTTTCCACACTGTAGGATAACTTCCTGCAAACGAAAGTCTTGATATGATTTTTTTTTGAATCTCTGCTTTAGCTCAGTCTTTTTGCAGTGAGATCGGTTCTTCCTTTATCCTTCCTGTTAATTCCTCATTACATGTGTTCAGAAATGGATTTATCCAATCTAAAGTTTTGACTGAAAGAAGATCCTGAAATTTCTCTGACATGTCTTTATGCAGCTCATCCAGATAGACACAGTATAACTGAAGATTATTATCTGGTATTCTTTCCTTTCCAACCCAAAGAGGCGCAGAAATTGGAAAAGGTCAAGAAGGCAAATGTTGCTCTTAAATAAGGTTAACTTGGACAGAAATGTAGAGATGACTGATTTGACTTTGATAAGATTCACCTTGTTTCCTTGCAATTAAAGATTGATTTGAATTAAACTTTGCAAATATTTCTGACAAATAAGCAATGTCATACCTAATATTCTTGTGTTGATGAGCGAATGAAGCATTTGAGTCTTTAAAGAATTTTTTTTCACTGTTTCAAAAAGCTCTTAAAAGTGTCTTGGGTAGTTTCCTTTTGAGAGCCATCTGACTTTTGTGTGCAACAGCAACCATTCAAACTGTTCATCATTCCCAATAGAAAGCACTCGAGTTTTGAGAGCTGGGACTTGATTTTATTCTCTGCCATGAGAATAGTCTTTAATGATTTGTGCAACCAACCACTTGGTCTTTTGCGACAAGATACTGTCTGTAAATTATACAGTGTGTTATGTAAGTATGTTAGGTACAGCTTTCTTTCAAGAAAGTAGTAACCCCACAGTGCTGTCCTTTCATTGATAATACCCTGTCGCACAAACAAGAATGTTGGTGAGCAGAATGTCCTTCTCTTTGAAAATTTGCTCAACAACCTGAAGAATTGATTGCTCCTTCGTATCTGTATCTATTTTCATTTTTTAATGAAGCAAATATAACCAAGCGAAGACTCCTTGAGTAGAGTTGTTGCTGAGCAAAATCGCTTTAATTTTTGTACTAGCTAACACTCTACTACAGCAGTGAATGGCAATAATGCATGGGCCAGGCCCAGAAATAACACAATTTCCTCAGTGCTGATTTCACATGATATGCCAAATACAGAAGTGACACATTACTTTTCAACAACTATAATGTACTTCGTGCTAAGTTTAAGAGAATGGTGGGTTAGTGGGAGATGAAGTAATTATGTGATCATTAATTATGAGAGATTGAGGATCAATGATAATAAATAATTTAAGCCTGTAATCCCTTTGCTACCCTGCTTGCTACTGAGTGCTCTTCTCTCCTCTCCCCCCACTACCCCCTTGTCTTTATCTCCCCCTTACACAGATACAACATGGTATATCTTTTAGCTAGTTTGTAAGTCCAAATAAAATTAGTTTCATTCAGTTGCAAATTTACTGATATGGTCTTTTTAGGCATAGTGGTTTGTTTCTATGATGTAACTTTTGGATTTTAGCAAATTTTTGCAGACTAGGCTTTGAATTAGGTGTCAATGTGAATCTAGGCAAGTTAATATCTTAAGTTGTGAATTTTGAATTAAGTAGTTTGATTTAAAACTCTTGTATATTCCACCTATCTTCTAAATAATGGGGATATGCAAGTCGATAATGCAAATTGTTATTGATACTTTGACCTTTGTTTGTAGGTGTGAACCAAATACTGTTTTTATTCAGTCAACTTTGACAAAAGCAACTGCAAAAGAGAAAGATGGAAACAAAAAAGATACTGAGAAGTTCCGCCTGTATCACAACTTCAGCAGTAGTATTGGAAATATACATCATCACCAGGTAAGAGAAATGTATTAAAGATTGTTAAGACTTTTGAAGAGAGTAGAAGCTTTTTAACTTCAGAAAAATCTATTACTACATCAGTACAGAAAGGTCTTGGAGTCCAAATCCATAGCTCTCTGAATGTGGCTGTTCAAGTTGATAGGGTAGTAAAGAAGGCGTTTGACCATAAGACATAGGAGCAGAATTAGGCCGCTAGACTCATTAAGTCTTCTCTGCCATTTCATCATGGCTGATCCAATTTTTCTCTCAGCCCCACTCTCTTGCCTTCTCCCTGTATCCCTTTATCCCTGACCAATCAAGAACCTATCAACCTCTGCCTGAAATATACATAAAGACTTAGCCTCCACAGCTGCATGTGGCAAAGAATTCCATAGATTCACCATTGTCTGTCTAAAGAAATGTCTTTTCATCCCCATTCTTAAAGGATAGTCCTCTATTTTAAGGCTGTGTCCTCTGGTCAGACTCTCCCACCATAGGAACCAACCTCTCCACATCCACTTTATCAAAGCCTTTAACCATTTGATAAGTTTCAATGAGGTCACCACTCATTCTTCTGAATTCCAGCAAATATCAGCCCAGGCACATCATTAGTGTCTAACTCATGCAGTGGACAGGGGTTTTAGTGGGAAAGTCTCTTCATTCATGCAAACAAATACACACCTTCTGTTGAGTTGCAACATAGTGGTCGCACAGAAATTTAGTGGACGAAAATGTAAGTTGATGTACTTGTGTGCACGTAACCGCTGTTGTATTTATCTCTGAAGGCAAAACCTCATTTGGTATCCGGTATATTTAAAAAAAAAACAGCAATATGATTTTAAAAAGAACATTCTTTACCACAGGAGAAAGCTTTTCAGATATAGCGTGGAGGTGTAATACTTAAAGGTAGATGTTGAAGTTGGATTTTGAGACTGTAATTCTTGGACAACTGAAGGCAGGGATGTGTATTATCGTGAGAAATGAGTAGTACATTAAAAATGGAGGATGGACTGGAGTCCTGAGATTTTGTAAAGAATGTGCTGTAAGACAGGAGAAAGTAAATGGATAGGGTGGGCAAGACAAGGAATTTGTTGAGCTTATGTAGGATTTGCAATATCGGTAAATAGAATTGTACAGGGTATTTGTAGACATAAATATTTAGATGAATTGATACTTTCAGGGGATAGGAAACTAGCCAAGAGAGCATTTGAATACTTGAGTTTGGAGTTGATAAAGACATGGATGGGTGTTTCAATACTGAGCTCTTCTTCTAGTGTTAAAGAATTACCATTCATCCAACCATCTGTGTATTAAAAAATGCCATCACCATTTGGACGTTAATGGAAGCTGAAAACATGTTTATAGCTACAGGAATTAACTTCCATTTACACTTAGTCCATTTTGGATTGAGAACAAATGGTTGAGGATGTTCTGGCATCATTCACTTGTACAGTTCTGATTTTGCTTCTGGATTCACTTTGATACATGGTATGACGTGTAAATTTTCCACATTTTTGATTACCAAAGAGAGTTATAATTGTATTATAGTGAAATTGCATTTTATCTGTAAGGTAATGTTGAATTATTTCAACTTTAGAAATGACTTCGTTGCTCATACAATATTGACTTTAGTTAATATTTAGTCAATAATGGGCTGTTTTTCAACATTGTGCAGAATATTTATTTGTGGGTTTAACAGCATTGTTGCGTGTCCCAGTACCAAATGCCCTTTGAATATTCTTTGAGAATAAACAATGAATTTTGTCACTTTTATTTTCCACTTACTTAACAGGAGAAACATCTACTTTGGCAGTATGCTGTACTTACTGTTCTATTCACTTAACTATGATGCACATAACTGCTTTTGTTACTTTTTTGTTCCATAAAATGTCATGCCATTTCTGTCACTGGAATGGTGACGCTGATGTCCGTAAATCAGTCGAGTGCCTTGCAGCCATGTAAAGCAATTGCGTTTAACATATGTGACATGTCTGAGTTTGCTTATAATTGAATTAAAGATGTCTTAATGACACACAGTGTGCTGTTGTGACAGCATTTTCCTCATCTAACAAGTAAAAGAATGCTTATCTAACAAGTAAAAGAAATGTTCTGAGAAATTTAAGTTTCATTGTTCTTAGATTCACAATGTATGCCAGTTATTAAGTACTTGATTTTTGAATTTTTCAGTTCTGTTCATATTTAGGCAAAAAAGAACCTTTCATTGCCTTTTCTCTCTTTGCAAATTAAAAAGCAATATAATAACCAGCAATAATTGTAGTTGTTGCAGGATGGTATACACTGTAAACTTTACCTCTTAATGTAAGTTTCTCCATTTCCGCAATATGACCATTGTTCTGGCAGAATAAAGATCAGGCAAAAATCACTGCACATCTATGGAGGATAGATTTGCATATTAAACAGGGCTAAAAATCAAATTTACAAGTACAGAATGATAGTGAAAGCATTTAAAATATTTCATTCTGTGGTCTTAAATTCTCTGTCACATTAAAAAAATCTGAACATGTAGTTTGTGTTTTTAAAAGAAAATCGCTATTGACAATTTTCATATTAACTTAGATATCATTTGCTGCCTTTTGCAGTTCTCTAATGGGAATTTGAAAAATCTATTCTTACTTTATTCGGGTGTATTTTGACGGAACATTGGAACAGACCATTTGGGTCCTTGAGCATGGTACTCTTCAGTGAAAGGATGACAGATTTGTATCCCAACTGCATTCAACCATTTTGTCTATACACTGCCAGAATGAAAGATTTAATTTGAAGTAGTGAGTGAGGGAGAAACATTGTTGCAAGGCAGGCGGCATTTGAAAAGAAATATCTCGTTGGGAGTGAGCTTTATTTGAGCCAATAAAAGAAGGGAGCAGCTACTGTTAGAGTGGGAGGCACAGGGAGAGGTTCGAAGTGAGTTCCCAGTAATTTTTGTTCCCTTTTCATCACACTGGCTATGTATTAATAGCTAGTAGAATGGGTCCAGAGTTAGAGGTCTCTGGGGGACCTCCAGTCTCCCTGATAACCACATCTGCATGAAGTGCATTGAAATGTGTCTCCTTAGAGACCATGTAAAGAAACATAGCTTGATGACCTTAAGTTCATACGGGAGAATGGAGTGATAGGAGCTACAGGGAGGTAGTCACCACTAAACTACAGGAGCTGTAGGTGACTGTCAGGAGAGGGAACGGGAATAGGTAGTAAATGCAGAGTACCCCTATGGTGATTCCCCCTCAATAATAAGTATGTCACTCGAAATATCGTTGGAGGGGATGACCTACAAAGGGGAAGCTGCAGTGACTAGGTCTCTGTCACTGCAGGGAAGGGGGGAGAAGAGGAGTGCAATAGTGATAGGGGATTCCATAGTTATAGGAAAGGACAAGAGATTCTGTGAATGTAAAAGAGGCATCTATATGGTATGTTGCCTCCCAGGTGTCTGGACCAGGAGTGTCTCAGATTGGGCCCACAACATTCTGAAGAAGGAGGGGTGAGTAGCTAGAAGTCATGGTACATATTGGTACCAATGACATAGGTAGGAAAGGAAAAAGATCCTGAAGAAAGAATATTGGGAGTTAGATAAAAAGCTGAAAAGCAGATCTCCAGGGTAGTAATCTCTGGATTGCTGCCTGTGCCAGCGAGCCAGTGGGGGTAAAAATAGGATGATTAGGCAGATGAATGCATAGCCCAGGAACTGATGTAGGGAGTAGGATTTCAGATTCCTGGATTATTGGGATCTTATCTGCAGAATTTATGACCTGTACAAAAAGGACATGTTATTCCTGATTCTGAGGGGAACCATTATCCTTAAGGGCAGGTTTGCTAGAGCTGTTGGAAAGGGTTTCAACCGAGTTGGCAGGAGGATGGGAATCAGAGTGGCAGGGCAGCAGGTATACAAGTGGATGCAGTGAATAGTGAGACTGTGATGAAGGACAGGCAAAATTGCAGTTAGTGAGATTTAATTGAAAAGTAACATGGGGGCAAAATCGAAAAGGGTGATGAATACAGGATTGAAGGTTACATATTTGAATGCACACAGTATACCCAATAAGGTAGATGACCTTGTAGCACAGTTAGAGATTGGCAAGTACAGTCGGCCCTCCTTATCTGTGAGTTTCGCATGCGCAAATTCAACCAATCACAAATCGAGAAAACCCAGCACTTGTTGTTCGAGCATGTACAGACTTTTTTTTTCTTGTCATTATTCCCTAAACAATGCAGTATAACAACTATTTTACATAACATTTACATTGTATTAGGTATTATAAGTAATCCAGAGATGAATTAAAGTATACGGGAGGATGTGCATAGGTTACCATGGATCAAGATCGAAAAAAAATCGAAAGTTCTCCTGCTATGTAAGTCGGAACAGGTACATCCAGCATTATTTAACATCAGTTAGTCAAACGTTTGTCTTAGTATATAGTATATATTTTACCTTCCTATGCATATAAAACACTTAGGAACGTATGTTTCAGTGTTGGGCTCGGGGAGTTCCCGAGTTCGATACAGTGACAGACCACTTCCGAGCACGCTCTCCATCTGTACCTGGTTGATGTGGAGGATCAAAAACCCAAAACCCGATAATTAAACCACTGCGTTGCATAGTAATAATTGTAGCTTTCATTGGGGCAGGGCATTTCTCACTTTATCCTTTAAAATTGTTCTGATCGTTGACCGACTGTAGCCTTACGCTTTTCCAATGACCGATGGCATTTCACCTCTTTCCGATCGCTTTATTATTTCCACTTTATTTTCAATCGTGATCGTGATTATTTTTGTGAACAGAAACACTGCGGATTCAGAGGTCCGCCGCCAGGTCCTAATGTCCATCGCACTGAGACAGGTTAAATAAGCTCTGGGGTTCCGCTGGGTCCTAAGGTCCACCGTATTGAGACAGGTTGAATAAGGGACTTGAGCATCCGCGTGTTTTGGTATCCGCGAGGGGTCCTGGAATCATCCCTCGCGGATAAGGAGGGCCGATTGTATGACATAGTGGGCATCCCTAACCTGTGACTGAAAGATCATAGTTGGGACCTTAACGTCCAGGGATACTCATTGTACCAAAGAGATGGGAAGGTATGCAGAGTTCGTGAGGTGGCTCTGTTGTCTAAAAAATTGAAAGAAGTGATACAGGATTGGAAGATGTATAATAATTGTGGGTAGAGTTAAGAAACTACAAGGGTGAAAAAGTCCCTGATGGGAGTTATATACAGGCATCCAAATAGTAGCCAGGATGTGGAACACAAATTACAACAGGAAATAGAAAAGGCATTAAAAAGGGCAAATCCCTTGGGGGATTTCAAAATGCAGGTTGATTGGGAAAATCAGGATGGTGCTGGATCCTAAGAGAAGGGATTTGTCGAGTGCCTATGCGATGCTTGCGGTCAGCCCACTAGGGGATATGCTGTTCTAGAGTAGGTGTTGTGCAATGAACCACATTAGATCAGGAAGCTTAAAGGAATCCTCAGGAGGTAATAATCATAACATGATAGAATTCACACTGCAGTTTGAAAGGAGAAACTCAAGTCAGATTTATCAGTATTACATTGGAGTAAAGGGAATTAGAAGCATGAAAAGAGGTGCTGGCCAAGTCGATTAGATGGGGACACCAGCAGAGGCGATGGCAGAACAGCTGTGGCTTGAGTTACTGGGGGCAATGCAGAAGGTGCAGGACAGATACATTCCAAAGATGAAGAACTATTCTAAAGGGAAGTCAAATGCAGCATGAAAGCAAGGGGGGGGGGCATATAGCAATAACTAGTGGGAAGTTAGAAGATTGGGAAGCTTCTAAAAACCAATAGAAGGCAACCAAAAAAAAACATAAGGAGTGATAAGGTGAAACATGAAGGTAAGCTAGCCAAAAATATCAAAGGATACCAAAAGCTTTTCAGATATATGAAGAGTAAAGGAGAAGTGAGATAGGATATTGGACTGCTGGAACATGACACTGGAGAGGTAACAGGGACAAACTTAAGTATTTTACATCAGTATGGAAGACATTAACAGTATGCTGGAAGTTCAAGTGTGTTAGAGGGCAGAAGTTAATGGAAGTTCTGAAGGAAGATAAGTCACCTGGACCAGATGGACTACACCCTCAAGGTATTTGTAATGATCTTTCAAGAATCAGTAGATTCTGTAATGGCCCTAGTGGACTGGAAAATTGCAAGTGATTAAAAAGAATTCAAAAGGCAACGATGATGGCCAAGGGAGTTCAAGGACAGCATAAAAGGAAAAGAGAGGGCATATAATATAATAAAAAAATTAATGGGAAGTTAGGAATAGGAAACTTTCAAAAAACTTCTGAAGGCAACTAAAAAAGCCATAAGGGTAGAAAAGATGAAATATGAAGGTAAGAGCCAGTAATATAAAGGAGAATACCAGAAGTTTTTCAGATATATAAAGAGTAAAACAGAAGTGAGAGTGAATACCATACCTCTGGAAAGTGATGCTGGAAAGGTAGTAATAGAGGAAAAAGAAATGAAGGATAAACTTAAGTATTTTCTGTCAGTCTTCACTGTGGAAGATGATTGCAGTATGTCAGAAATTCGGAAGTGTCAGGAAGCAGAAGATAGTGTAGTTGCTATTAATAAGGAGAAGGTGCTTGGGAAGCTGTAAGGTCTGAAGGTAGATACGTCACCTGGACTAGATGGACTACACCCCAGGGTTCTGAAAGAGGTAGCTGAAGAGCTTGTGGAATCATTAGTAATGATTTTTGAGAAATCGCTATCTGGAATGGTTCTGGAGGAGTGGAAATTGCAAATGCCACTATGTTCTTTAAGAAGGGAGGAGGCAGAAGAAAGGAAATAGGCAAGTTAACCTGACTTCAGTGGTTGACAAGATGTTGGATGAGATTTTGGGATAATTGGAGGCATATTACCGAATAGGCCAAAATCAACACAGTGGAATATCTTGCCTGACAAATATTTTGAAATTCTTTGAGGAACTATCAAGCAGGATAGGCAAAGGAGAGTCAGTGGATATTGTTTATTTGGATTTTCAGAAGACCTTTGACAAGGTGCCACACATGAGGCGGCTTAACAAGATAAGAGCCCATAGTATTATGGGAAATAATTGATAGAAGATTGGCTGACTGGCAGGAGGTAAAGAACAGATATAAAGGGAATGTTTTCTGGCTGGCTGCTGGTGACTAGTGGTGTTCTACAGCAGTCATTGTTGAGATCACTTCTGTTCACTTATATGGCAGTGATTTGGATGAAGAAATCGAAGGGTCTGTGGCCAAGTTTGCAGATGGTACAATGATAAGTGGAGATACAGTTAGCATTGAGGAAGCAGGACATCTGCAGAAAGACATAGACAGATTACAAAAATGTTCAAAAGAAGTGACAGATGGAATATAGTGTAGGGGATTGAACGGTCATGCACTTTTGGGAGAAGGAATAAAGGCATAGAGTATTTTTTAAATGGGGAGAAAATTCAGAAATCAGAGGTGCAAAGGGTCTTGGGAGTCCTTGTGCAGGATTCCCTGAAGGTTAACTTGCAGATTGAGTTGGAGATAAGGAGGACAAATACAATGTTTGTGTTCATTTCGAGTGGAATATAAGACCAGGGATGTAATGCTGAAGCTTTATAAAGCATTGGTCAGACCTTACTTGGAGTATTGTGAGCAATGTTTGGCTCCTCATTCTCAGAAAAGTTCTGCTGGCATTGGAGAAGGTCCAAAGGATGTCCACAAGAATGATTCTGGGAATGAAAGGGTTAATGTATGAGGCACAGTCCTGCAATTGCTTGAATTTAGAAAAATGAGGAGGGAATCTCATTGAAACCTATTGAATATTGAAATACCTGGATAGGGTGGATGTGGAGAGGATGTTTCCTATAGGCCATATGATATAGGAGCAGTGTTAGTCCATTTGGCCCTTTGAATCTGCTCCGCCATTTCATCATGGTTGATCAATTTTCTCTCTCAGCCCAATCTCCTGCCTTCCCGTATTCCTTCATGCCCTATCTAATCAAGAATCTTATCAAATTCTACCTTGTATACCCAGTGTCTTGGCCTCTACAACCAATTGTGACAATGAATTCCACAGATTCACCACTCTGTAGGTGAAGAAATTCCTCCTTTTCTCCATTCAAAAAGGACGTCTTTTATTCTGATGCTGTGTCCTCTGGTCTTAAATTCTCCTCCATAGGAAACATCCTCTCCATATCCACTCTATTGTGGCCTTTCAACATTTCAGAGGCTTCAATAAGGTCTTCCCTCATTCTTCTGAATCCTGCTGTACAGAGATCCAGAGCTATCAAGCGCTCCTCAAATGATAAGCCTTTCAATCCCAGAATAATTTTCACTAACGTTCTTTAAACCCTCTCTCATGTTGGCAAACACGAGGAAATCTGCAGATGCTGGAAATTCAAACAACAACACACACAAAATGCTGGTAGAACACAGCAGGCTAGGCAGCATCTATAGGAAGAAGTGATGTCAACATTTTGGGCCGAGACCCTTCGTCAGGACTAACCGAAAGAAAAGATAGTAAGAGATTTGAAAGTAGAGGAGGGACGGGGAAATGCGAAATGATAGGAGTAGACCGGAGGGGGTGGGATGAAGCTAAGAGCTGGAAAGGTGATTGGCGAAAGTGATACAGAGCCGGAGAAGGGAAAGGATCATGGGATGGGAGGCCTCAGGAGAAAGAAAGGGGGGGGGAGGGAAGCACCAGAGAGAGATGGAAAACAGGCAAACAACTAAATATGTCAGGGATGGGTTAAGAAGAGGAGGAGGGGCATTAACGGAAGTTATAGAAGTCAATGTTCATGCCATCAGGTTGGAGGCTACCCAACCGGTATATAAGGTGTTGTTCCTCCAACCTGAGTTTGGATTCATTTTGACAATAGAGGAGGCCATGGATAGACATATCAGAATGGGAATGGGACGTGGAATTAAAATGTGTGGCCACTGGGAGATCCTGCTTTTTCTGGCGGACCGAGCGTAGGTGTTCCACGAAATGGTCTCCCAGTCTGCGTCGGGTCTCGCCAATATATAAAAGGCCACACCGGGAGCACCGGACACGGTATACCACACCAGCCGACTCACAGGTGAAGTGTCGCCTCACCTGGAAGGACTGTCTGGGGCCCTGAATGGTGGTGGGGGAGGAAGTGTAAGGGCAGGTGTAGCACTTGTTCCGCTTACAAGTGCCAAGAGGGGGATCGGTGGGAAGGGATGGGGGGGGACGAGTGGACAAGGGAGTCGTGTAGGGAGCGATCCCTGCGAAAAGCAGAAAGGGGGGGAGGGAAAAATGTGTTTGGTAGTGGAATCCCATTGGAGGTGGCGGAAGTTACGGAGAATTATATGTTAGACCTGGAGGCTGGTGGAGTGGTAGGTAAGGACAAGGGGAACCCTATCCCGAGTGGGGTGGCGCGTGGATGGAGTGAGGGCAGATGTGCGGGAAATGGGAGAAATGCGTTTGAGAGCAGAGTTGATGGTGGACGAAGGGAAGCCTCTTTGCTTAAAAAAGGAGGACATCTCCTTCGTCCTGGAACGAAAAGCCTCATCCTGAGAGCAGATGCGGCGGAGACGGAGGAATTGTGAGAAGAGGATAGACTTTTTGCAAGAGACAGGGTGGGAAGAGGAATAGTCCAGGTAGCTGTGAGAGTCTGTAGGTTTATAGTAGATATCAGTAGATATCGGCACATCCTTTCAAAGATAAAGGTCCCAAAACTGCTCACAGTTCTCCGTAAGGCCACATTAATGCTTTACAGAGCTTCAACATTATATTCTTGTCCTCTTGAAATGAATGTTGACATTGCATTTGCATCCTCACCACCAACTTGTCCTGGAAATTAACCTTTAGGGAATCCTTCTTGCCTTAGATTTTTCAATGTTTTCTCCATATAGAAAATAGTCTACTTTTTCATCTCTTCTACCGAATTGCATGACCATACATTTCCTAACACGGCATTTCATAAGCCACTTCTTCACCTATTCTCCTTGCACGTTTTTTGATTATACTCAATATACATATACGGTTTTACTTGTTTATTTATTATTATTATTATTTTATTTATTACTATATTTTTCTCTCTCTGCTAGATTATGTATTGCATTGAACTGCTGCTGCTAAGTTAACAAATTTCATGTCACATGCCCGGTATAATAAACCTGATTCTGATAATCTAAGTCCTTCTGTAGCCTCTCTGCTTTCTCAAAAGTTCCTGCCTTATTTTTATATCATCTGTAAACTTGGCCACAAAGCCATCAATTCTGTCAAAAGTGGGTGAGTCTTGGAGCAGAGGATACCCCTTCATTCCTGAATTATTCTTGGAATCATCCTTGTGAACCTCTTCTGGACTTTCTCCAATGACAACACATCTGTTCTGAGATATGAGGCCTAAACCTGTTAACAATACTCCAAGTTGGCCAGACTAGTGTCTGACTAGTGTCACCATTATCTCAGTAACACACACAAAATACTAGAGGAGCTGAGCAGGCCAGGCAGCGTCTATGAAAAAAAGAACAGGTAGTCCCCGAGTTACGAATGTCCGACTTACGGATAACTCATACTTACGAACCGAGGAAGGAGAATGCCGTCTGCCATTTTAAGTCGGATAGCGACGCCGTCCGCCATTTTAAGTTATTGTCGTTGACACTGTGTTGAATGTGTAACTTCGTATTTGGCTTAAATTTTTCTTAGCAAGATTCACCCTGACCTCTCCCCCCCGCACCCCCGTTCTGGTTGGCTGGTGGCTCAGTGAGATCAGCACCGAGCTCGAGAATGGAGTTTCCCGAGTTCGATCCAGTGACAGACCACTCCCGTGCTGGGTTGATGTCGATCTAGTGACTCCCGTAGCATCCGTGCCAGCTTGATGTTGAGCTCGCAACTCGACCTCGTAAAAAAAAAACTGCCACCTCCAGTTTAAATTCCCACTTGGAATATTGTGGAGGATCAAATATCCAAACCCAGCACAGCCCCCACTTGTCCCATTTAGCCTGTCTCAGTGCGGTAGACTTCAGGACCTTAGGTGCAGTGGTCCTTAGGTCCCAGCGGACCTCGGGAGCCGACAGATGTCGGGATCCGCCACCAGCAGTGTTTCTGGTCCGTTGATGGGAAGTGATCACGATTGAAAATAAAGTGGAAATAATAAAGCATGTGGAAATAATAAAGCACTTGGAAAGAGATGAAATGCTATTGGTCATTGGAAAAGTGTTAGGCTACAGTCAGTCAACGATCGGAACAATTTTAAAGGATAAAATGAGAGTAATGGAGCATGTGAAAGGCCCTGCCCATAATTATTGGAATACATATGTTTCTTAAGTATTTTATATGCATAGAAAGGTAAAATATATACTATATACTACAACAAACGTTTGACTAACTGACGCTAAATAATACCAGATGTACTTGTTCTGACTTCCGTACAAATCCGACTTAAAGACAGACTCAGGAATGGAACTCATTCGTAACCTGGGGACTGCCTGTACAGTCAATGTTTCGGGCTGAGACCCTTCATCAGGACTAAAGTAAAAAATGATGAGTAGATTCTACTGTGTACCTCCCCAGTTCCTCTAGCATTTTGTGTGTGCTGTTTGGATTTCCAGCATCTGCAAATATTATCTTGTTGATGCTCACCATTATCTCCTTCCTTTTATATTCTATTCCCCTTGAAATAAATGGCAACATCACATTTGCCTTTCTTACCGCAGACTCAACCTGTAAGTTAACCTTTTGGGAGTCTAGCACGAGGACTCCTAAGTCCCTCTGCACCTCTGATATTTGAATCTTCTCCCCATTTTGATAATAGTCTGCACTATTGTTTCTTTTACTAAAATGCATTGTCATACATTCCTCAACACTGTATTCCATCTGCCACTTTTTTGTCCGTTCTTCCAATTTGTCTAAGTCCTGCTACAATAGCATATCTTCCTAAGTACTACCTACCACTCCACTTGTCTTCCTATCACCCACAAACTGCCACAAAGCCATCAATTCTATTATCCAAATTATTGACAAACAATGTGAAAAGTAATGGTCCCAATACTGACCCCTGAGGAACACCACTAGTCACTGGCAGCCAACCAGAGAAGTCCCCCTTTTGTCAGCCATTCCTCTATCCATGCCAGTATTTTTCCTGTAATATAAGATTTTATCTTGTTTAGCAGTCTTGTGTGGCACTTTATAAAACGCCTTCTGAAAATCCAGGTAAATGACATCCACTGCCTCTCCTTTGTCCAACCTGCTTGTTACTTCCTCGAAGAACTCTAAGAGATTTGTCAGATAAGGTTTCCCTTTAAACAAACCATGTTGACTTTGATTTATTTCATTATTAGTCTCCAAGTACCCCGAACCTCATCCTTATTAATAGATTCCAACACATTCCCAACCACTGAGGTTAGGCTAACTGGCCTAAAATTTCCTTTCTTTTGCTTTCCTCTCTACTTAAAGGGTAGACTGACATTTGCCATCTTCATCCTCTGGGTCCATGCCAGAATCTTGTGATTCTTGAAAGATTATGACCAATGCATTTGTTATCTTGTCAGAAGCCTCTCTCGGGACTCTGGGATGTAACCTATCTGGTCCAGGTGACTTATCCAACTCACTGCTACTCCCTGACATTCATGGACCTCTGGCATACTACTATTGTCTTCCACAGTGAAGACAGATGCAAAGTACCAATTAAGTTCACCTGCCATTTCTTTGTTCCTCGTTGCCACATCACCAGCATCATTTTCCAGTGGACTAATATCAACTCTCACCTCCGTTTTACTCTACTTAACTGGGGAAAAAAAACGTAGTATCCTGCTTTATATTATTATTAGTTATTAGTTTATCCTCATATTTAATCCTTTTCCTTCTTATAGCTTTTTTTGTTGACTTTTGTTGGATTTTAACTTCCCACTCATGTTTGCAACCTTATATAGCCTTTCCATGGCTTTTCTGCAATCCTTGACTTTCCTTGTCAGCCGCAGTTGCCTACCCCTGCCATTTGAGAACTCCTTCTGTGGAACATTTCTATCCTGTGCCTTGTGAGCTCTTCCCAGAAACTTCAGCCACCTTTGCTCAGCCAACATTCCCACCAGTATCCTCCTCCAATCCACCTGGGCAAGCTCCTCTCGCATGCCTCTGTAATTCCCTTTATTCCATTGCAATACTGATACATGTGACTTGTGCTTCTCCCTCTCGAATCTCTTTCCTTAAGGTTAAATTGATAACTCCATTGTTGCCGTTTTATTTTGGATAGACATGCTTGCTTTTAATCCTTACTCAAAATTTCTGTTGTCTGTTGCCCTGGTAACTAGTATATGCATTCCAAGGTGTGGTGCAGAGTATACATGGTACCACATAGGTCTAACCACAATTTTGTTGAGCTTTCACATGATTTTCACCTCCTTTTATTCAATCCCTCTCCTTATATTCAATCCCTCTCCTTATAATGGCTAGTATGGATATAATTTTCTGTATTTGATTATTCAATTTTATTGTTTTGTGCATAGAATCACCTATTTCACTGCACTTTTAGTGAACTGAGTTTAGGTCTCTCATCCAAAAATGTTAACCTAATCTTCAGCCATATTTTGACCATGCAGCCTCTTGAAGCGTTCTCTGAGGAAGTCCAGCACCAAAGTGAACTGATGGGTTTGGTCCTCTGAACCCAAAAGTAAGAACCCAACTTTGACATCAAATAGAAAAATTCAGCATTTATAGCAGTTGAAACAACTGGAGGGCAACAATTCCATTCAAGACCATTGGTAATAGACCCTTACACAACTGATTACCATATGAAAAGATGCATTGCAATATTTTTTGTATTTGTGTAAAGTAAGAATTAAAAATGTGTAAATTAATAATGTGATAATTTTACATAGTAATTACATAGTGATCCATGCAAGAAAAAAATCTGAATTGTATCACCACTGGTGCTATTTTCAGATGATCTTGTCAGCACTCTTGCTGGGCCATATGAGTAGAATTTACACACTCCAGAGGCTTATTCAAAAGCATGAAGGATGATACTTCATTGCACGCTATTCTATTTCAAAGCTGTCTGGAAGATTTAAGGTTCACAAGGATGATTCTGAGAATGAAGGGATTAGCATATGAGGAGCGTTTGGCAGCTTTTGGCCTGTACTCTCTGGAATTTAGAAGAATGTGTGGGGATCTCATTGAAGCTTACCAGATGTTGAAAGGGCTAGAAAAGGTGGATGTGGAGAAGTTGTTTCCTATGGTGGGGTTAACCAGAACTAGAGGGCACAGCCTCAAACTTGAGGGGCAAATTTTTAGAACACAAGTAAGAAGGAATTTTTTTCAACAAAGAGTGGGGAATCTGTGGAATGCTCTGCCACAGACTGCAGTGGAGACCAAGTCCTTGGGTGTATTTAAAGTGAAGTTGATAGATTGCTGATTGGTTGGGACATCAAGGGATATGGTGAGAGGGCGGGTGTATGGGGTTGAATGAGATCTGGTATCAGCCATGATAAAATGGTGGAGCAGATTCAATGTTCTGAATGGTCTAATTCTGTTCCTATGTCTAAAGATGAAACATTAATTCAAGGCCCATTTACCCTCAAGAAGATGGAAAATATCCCAGCGGAATTCAACTTACAACTTATAGGAAGAATAACTGTTGTAAAAACTCATCTAATTCCTTTGCCTTCAGTGAAGAAAATCTGGCATCCTTACTTGAGTATGAGTTATGTGTGACTCCAGACCCATGTAGAGTTTATTGTCATGTGTGTATATACAGTGAGGTACAAGCTTACAACATCATCACAGGCGATGTACAACAAATAAGCCACACATAAAAATTATACAAACAGTGGAAAAATTGTGCAAAAATAAAACTTTAGTGCAAAAACAGTCAGTTGATAAGTCCATGTTAGTGCAGGTACGCATTTGTAACAGTGCCAGTAGCAGTTTACTATTGTACATTTAACCATCATATTTGTGCTTTATGTCATCTAGTATGTCTGCAAATAATTTTGTATCTGTTAATATTATTGTGTTAATATTTTGTTTTCAATGTGATAGTTATACTGTGTTTTGCACCTCTGTTCCTGAGGGACGTTGTTTTGTCTAGCTGTAGAAATATGTATGGAATAAATTTCAACTTTAACATTGCTGAGTTGAGTTTAGGCTTGTGCAAGATAGGTTAAAGAATTTGATAGTTGTAGGAAAAAGCTGTTCCTGAACTTGTTGGTGTGGGACTTCAGGCTTCTGCACCTCCTCCTGCAGTTACTGGCCACAGCTGTGTTTAAGATACATTGGATTGTGTCCACACCTATCAGCAGCCTCTGCATTTCACTGCTTTGAAATTGCCATACCAGGCTATGATGCAACCAATCGAGATACTTTCAACAGTGCAAGTGAGCAGGTCCAAGATATGATTACGAAGGGAGGTATAGAAGCCCAGTTCTTGAAGCTCAGTGTAAGTTTGGCAAGAATGACAGGTTTGAGCACAGAGTTGTGGTCAATGAACAGCAGCCTAACATGTGTATTACTGTTATCCAGATGGTCCAGATTCGAGTGGAGAATGAATGAAATAGCAGCTGCTGTTGACCCGTTGTGGTGACGGGCAAATTATTGGCCTCTGTGCCTTACTTTTGCATCTGTATCTTTGATAGACCTCAATCCGTACAGATCAATAACAACACCTCCTCGTTACTGACTATTTATGCAAGTGCAGTCAAGGCTGCACGCTTAACCCCATGCTCTACTCCCTTGGCCATGACTCTGTGGCCAAGTACAATTCTAATACAGGTTTCCCCCGCAATCTGAAGGTAGAGTGTTCCTATGAAACTGTTTGTAATCCGAAATGTCGTAAAGCGAAGAAGCAATTACCATTAATTTATATGGGAAAATTTTTTGAGCATTCCCAGACCCAAAAAATAACCTACCAAATCAAAGCAAATAACACATAAAACCTAAAATAACACTAACGTATAGTAAAAGCAGGAATGATAGAATAAATTTACACCCTATATAAAGTAGAAATATTGTAGGTATGGTGTAGTTTCACTTATCAAACTTGGGAAGGCAGCGAACCAAAATTGATTTGGAGAAAAAAAATTGGCACGTATATGCATAAGTGCGTACAAGCATACACACATACACGCATGTGCAAACAACTGCCCGCACAAAGCTTCACGGTCATTGTAGTCTTTCTCAGGGTAAACATACATATAAAGTGGGCGTCTTTTTCTCGTAAAAGCGAAAATCCTCTTTGGCTAGTGAAAATAGGTACTAATTTAAGTCTTTCGTAACAGCGAGTTGTCATAAATGGAATGTTCGAAAAGCGGGGGCCACCTGTAGCATCTTTTAGTTCACTGACAGCACCATTTGCCGGACTTTTGAGGAGGAAGTTATAAAAATGGAAAATAAGTGCTAAATGTGCCTGTGAAAATTTAAAGAAGTGAATTATTTTGAGAAGGAGCAAGAGGTGTTCATCATTTGTTGGTTTGTGCATGTTAATTGATTGAATTTAAAAATTCGGTAAACGTAAATTAATTTAACTTCCTTTGCCTAAGCATTAAATTGCAAGACATTCAGTCAACATCCCCAATACATAATTTAATAATTATCACATTTAATATGGGAACTGGCTATGTTAAAACTGCCATAACTTCTGCTTCAAAAGTACGTCATTGGATGCAAAGTATTTGAAGTGAGACATGCTGTCAGTTTCATGTTACAGGTTAAGTAAGATTCTTCCATATGGTATGCAATTTTGCAAACAAATGAAAATTAAATAGAACTCTTTGTACATCTGCAGTAGGTAGAGTTACTTGCTATGAAGAGGAATATTGAAGCTTGTTAACAGTGAGATATATTTACTTGGCTTCAAAGCCAATTCAAGGATAAAGGTTTTAGAAATTTCTTGTAGCGAAAGTCCACATAGGGAAATAATTGTTTCCTATGTGTGGCTCATCAAATGGTTATTTGGATATGGTATGTTAAATAACCAGGCTATGTAGAAGCAGTTCATGGGAAATATATATACAGATTGATTTAGTATGTATCGTTTTGTATGGTCAGGTATGGAATTATTGCGCACTTTGTCAAATAAAAGCAGCATTTAGTAAAATAATTACATTTAACAGCACAGACTGTTGTTTAGACTTGTTGTTTGTTCATTTAAAATATTTTAAACTTGCTTTTTTTAAGCTGTATGGCCTGTCTTTATCCTGGGAGTACTGCCAAAACTAAAATATTATTTGATCCTAATTAAAGCAGACTGTAGAAGTTTATGATGTGTTCTCCCGCCCTCAGTATGGTCCTCCCTGAGGCAGCTGCCAACACCCTCATGTATGAATACAATTGATATCAATTTTTCAGAAATGATCAGCAACTGCTGTGGAGTTACTGATGACATTTTAGGACTTGTCTCAGCAACTGTAGCAAGAGGCACTTGTCATGTAAAATTCAGTTGTTAAGTTGGAAGAAAGCCTTTGTGTGTCAGATTATCTTCTGATGCAATCTCATCTTTGGTACTGAAAACATCCAGAAGCTTTGTTCTATTTCACAAAATCATAATTTTGTAAACCAATTTTTTAATCTCAATTAGTCAAAAGAAAGCTCTACGTATCTCTGGATTTGTAGTAGACTTGATCATTGATTGTTTAAATGTGAACATTCTATTCTCCTGTGGGTTGATGATATTGTAAGGTTCTATATGATCAATGGAAGTTGATAATTTGCAATGAAATTTTAACTGACTTAACCGTTCACTCATAGTTTTGTGCTGTCTGTCTTAACATCATAGTGTCTGAAGTTTTTTTAGTAATTACCTTGAGTCAATGATAAGTTACTTATTAAAGTGTCAGCTGTAAAGGGTTCCTTATTAAAATATTTTCTTCCTACTGTTGTTAAAATATAAAAACAAAATTTGCTATCTGTTCCTAATAATATTTTGTTCACTCCTTTTTTGAAGTTCATAACAGAGCCCTGAAATAAAGGTTATGACCTATTATATTTATGTCCACTACCTTCTCTGAATGAATGATTGGGATGAGTTATTTTATGTGCATTGCTGTTTTCCTTGGCTTTAAAATAATTGGTTAAAAATATTTGTCATTTATTTTGTTTTATTTTCACTTCTTTGTGTAAAACATAGCCAGAGCTGCTTGGTTGAATCTTTCCAACCTAGCTCTGTATTACTTCAGTTCCAAAACAATTCTCATCAGAGTTACAAATGACATCCTAAGTGATGTGTTTATTAATGATGTCCTAAGTGTTGTGAGCAATGTAGTTTATTCCTCTTGCTCCTCTTCCATTGCATTTTGTCAGTATCTTTTGAAACCGATAAGTACGTCATCCTCTCCCTCACTGTCACTCAGATGGAGTGAGACTGAGCTCACATTCCTGTCTAGTCTGTTGTCTTATCTGGAGGAAAAAGCATTGCAGGCTTCTCTTTGCACACCCACAGTTGTTAGCTTTGGTGTCTCCAAATAGTTCTCAGTTTTTCCCATTTCTCTACTGCATTGCTCATTAAGAGCATTATCCAAAATATGCAGAAAAATTTGATGCCCCCTACTTTCCTCACTAATGCTCTCTTGATTCTTCTGCCATCTCTAAATTGCTGAATTGTCCATTCAAAGTGCTGTAACTGAATCAGTAGAGATTTCATCCTACTAAATTTAAGAAAAACTGAATCCATCAATTATAATCACAAACACTATTCTTTAATTTTGGATCCATCCTTCTTGTCTGGAATTGGACAAGGCTGCCTGAAAAATACTGCAGGGGGCTAAAAATCTGAAACAAACAAAAATACAGGAAACACTCAACAGTTAAGACAACATCTGTGGAAATTTTAATCTAATGCTGTCTTCAGAACTAACAAAACAAAGGAGGAAAAGAGCCTAACTTGGTGTTCAGCGGCTTTTTATTAATGTTTGTTGATTATAACTGACCAGAAATCTAACTGTACCATCACCTAAATAAAGGCAACCGCAGCATAATGGGAACTTTGCATTTCTAGAATCTGTGTTGCAACTTTCCATAGCCCGAGGCTGCATCGTTTGTGCATGAGTCAGAAAACCTCTGTAGAAAAGTAGTTAATTTTGTGTTTATTTATTTACTTTTTCATATAAATTACATGAGAGTGAACTTTATTCCAGGTTTCAAACTTTTGGGTAATCATTTGTGAATTCTGTTAGGGCACATTTGAGCTGTCACAACATAGGGGGTGGCATGTACTGCAACTATAAGGACAGTTCAGAGTTCAACTGTTCATATCCTGCCATGGGAGAGTTTCTTCCTGCTCTCCCCCAAGCCTTTCTGGTATTTTCAAGGGATATGTCGGGTAGTGTGCATCCCAGCCCTCCTAACAATACACCAGCAATACACAATACACCAGCCTGCACTCCTAACACCCCCACCTCTAGTTCAGGTAGCTTGATTGACATTGCATCCACAACTGCAAGGTTCACTTCCTTCACAAGGAGGACATCATAGATCAAGTATGCATCATTACAAAATGAAATGCAATTTCTCATAAAAGCTCAGTCAATGGAATCTACCAGACCTGCAATCTTTACTATCGAAAGGATATATTTGCATAGTTCCCCATTCAGGTTTATCCAGATTTGGATTCTTTTGTCACCTTTGGGTTTGGTTCAATGAACTACTATCCCAACAGCACAGTGGAAGTAATTTTACCAGAAGAATTGCAGAAGTTCAAATAGGTGTTTCTCATCTACATTTGGAGGTGATGAGCATTAAATTCCAGGCTTTTCAGTACTGCCTTCTAATAAAATAATTAAAAATCAGGTCCTGTTCTTGTAACACCAGTCACACTCATGGTACCAAAGGATTGGCAGGCTCGTAATACCTTTGGATAGACAAATTAATTGTTCAGGAAGTACTTGGGATCCTTCCTTTTTTTTAGTTGAGGATTGCAGTATGAGAGTTGGAAGGTTATGCTCTAACTATGTAATACTACAGCTAGACTACCATGCAGAGATTGAGTCACCAAAAAACAGGATGTACTAGGCTAAAAAAGGATCTAGAGAGAATGTATAAGATGTTGTTTGGGGTTGGAGAAGTCTGATCATGAAAAAGTAATGGCTAATCTCGCTTGGTAGCAGGTTTGGTTAAGGTGTAATTCTCTTGATTAAGGAGAATTGTAAGCTTCTATTTTTCTTACCAAACAGATGAATAAGTAGCATTCAGAGATAAGCAATACATTGGTGGGGGGGGATCAGAGGATGGTTGAGGGAGGGAGAATAAAAGGTTTTGGAGATCAGGAAATCCCTGACCAATAAAAAAAAGATAACTGAGGCCTTATGAATTCTTACTGATGAGCCATAACCCTGAAGGCTTGAGATTGATTGCTGAGAATCGAGAATCAGTCAAAATAGTACTTTACAGACTGTATATTGCTTTTTCACGTTAATGCTTTGATTTTAACATGGGGACACAAACGAATGCAGATGTTAGGTCAGTGTGCATAAAGACAAGCTTCATTGAAATCTCAGTAGGTCAGGAAGTGCCTGTGGAGGCAAAGGGATTCTTAGAGTTTCCAGTCAAGACCCTCCATCTGGACATAGATTTTATATCTTTGATTTAAATCCTTCCAGAGCCTCTTTCATTTCTTTCTCTTTGTTCTCTGGAAACCCTCTGAAATATCTGCTCTTGTTCAATACTAGCAATTTAATCATTTTCAAATTTAATTTCTCAGCCATTAGTGAATATCTTTAGCTGTTGTGGCACTACACATGGAATTCTCTCCATGTTACTCTTTATCTCTCCGTCTCTCCTTTGCTCTAAAACAGTCTACATCTTTGGCCAACGTTCCATCTCTGCCAATCTTTGTAACAATCACATGAAGTAGTGTGGCACATTCTCCTTTATGAGTGCATTGTACAGACCCATGTCCTTCTTCCTGCTCTTGACATGACTCATTTTCTGCTGAAATATTCGTTAACTTGATCAATCTCATGCCTAGGTACAAAGCCCATCCAAAATTCAAGGCCTTATGCTCACTCACATCGTCTAGTTTCTCCATTGCTTTTGGGTCTCGTGATATATGTAGATCGATTCAATCTGATAAATTCTTCTCTTTTTCTTAAAGGACTAGGCTTCTTTGGCAAACACAAGGAAGTCTACAGATGCAGTAAATTCAAGCAACACACACAAAATACTGGTGGAATGCAGCAGGCCAGGTAACATCTATAGGGAGAAGCAGTCCTGACGAAGGATCTCGGCCCGAAATGTCGACAGTGCTTCTCCCTATAGATGCTGCCTGACCTGCTGCGTTCCATCAGCGCTTTGTGTGTGAGGCTTCTTTGGTCCTTGTTTCTTGCCAACTCTCCATATTCTTTTCCTCATTTTCTCTTTACAATGTCTTACTTGAAAAAGTAAGGTATTGTCTAAATTTTACAGAAGTGTGTCACATTTTGTAATTGATAGCTCTGTTGTAGTTGATTATTTTATACCTATCTTTAAAATTGTCCTGTTGTATTCTATCCATGGGTTTTCATGCCAATGTCTTGTGAAGTAGTAGAAGGCATTTGTACTTTTACAGTATTAATTTAGCATAAATAAGTGTAACTGGATAGCTGAATTTTAGTGGATACTTGGGGCTTATTATAAATGTATTTAAAAGTTCAGAACTTATCTTAAATTTCAGCTTTCATGCCATCTTGTTCCAAGCCGAACAGAAATAGAATTCTCTTATCCTTACCAGTCACCTCAGAAGCCTCTGTATCCAGAACAATATCTTTCATCATTTTTGCTGGTTTTAATGTGATCCCACCACCAGCAACACCTTCCTATCCACACTTCTTTGTGCTTTTCACAATAATCCTGCTCTCCTGGATTCCCTTTCCACCCCTGGCATTTTTGTTTTGCGATACCTTGTCCTTCACTTCAACTTTCATCACCATCCAGGTAATTAAACAGCCCCTTTTGGTGAAGCAAGTGTATATGTGCACCTCCCCTCAGCCGTCTACTGCATTCGGCATTGATGTAGTGTCCTCACCATCAGCAAGACCAAGCATAGGCTCGGAAAATGGTTTGCAGAACGCTCCATCTGAAATGGTCAAGCTGAACTGTTAGTTGCATGCCATTTCATTCCCGCACTGGGCCTGTCCACTCTTTGCCTTCACCCTGTCAGTACAGGGTGAGCCCAACACAAAATGGAGGAGCAGTTCCTCGTATTCCACCTCCATAGTCTACAGTCCAAAGACATGAACATTGAGTTTTCCAGTTCTAGCTAAATTCCTCAAGCAGACTATTCTTTCAGCTTCTAAATCTCTTTGCAGCTTGATTTGCTTTCTTTACCAGTATATTAGGAGATGAGCTGAGCAAGGAGGCTCACTTCTGCAAGTGATACAAAGAAAGAAGACTGGTCAGCTGTGGGTTATTGCATGACACATTAATAAAAAATACTTCTTGTGTATGAGAACTATTGAAGTTTGAAGTGGAGTTTATTGTCATATGCACAATACATGTATGCACAGGTGCAACAACATTAATGCAGCAGATTCATGGGCACATGGCATCAGATAGACAACATTCACAAGAAAAATATAAATAATGCATGAAAATTATATTATAATTTGTACTAATTTTCCTGTAACTTCTAAATAAAATTATACATTACAAATTATGCAAAACATGCAAATTATACAGTTTGCTAACATGTATAGGAACAAATTTGCATTTTTGTAGAAAAATGGGATGCTTTCAGATTTAAGTAATTTAGTACAACTTCACGGAATTATTTTAAAATTATTGGCGGATAATAAAGTGGAAGATTTAAGAAGTTTGTGTTACTTCATGATAAATGATGTGTGCCATCCTATAGTTTATCTCTCAGATTAGTTCGAAATGGCATTTTTATTGTTTTTGAAAGCAGAACATTGGTATTTGGGCAGAAAATTGCACTTTATTGTACAAGGAAGGAAGGTGATAGAATTTCAGGAAAGATTGTGCAATATCCATTTGTATTTTGCTGACAACATACACTCACTTGGTTCATCCTTCCTTTATTTGTTACCTTGCCATATCAATTTCCATTGTGTATTTCTCCATTTTAACTTTAAATGAAATTAACTTCCCTCATTGATTATATACAGTATGATTTACCATAATACATCAAGTGTGTGCTTATATATAAGGAGACTTGATAAGTTTGTCTTTTGGGTATTTTATGTGTCATCTGTCTATGCTATTTATGTTTGCACCCAGATTCTGGCCATTAACCGAGGGGAAAAATTGAAGATTCTGACAGTGAAGGTCAATGTTCCTGACAGAGTCAAAATTAGGTTCTGTGGATGGTGCATCAATGAAAGGTCTGTCTCCATAGTCATACAGCTTAATATTAAACCTTATTTTGTATAACTATCCCATTGAAATAATTTATCTCTTAAGTTGTCCTCTTTGTCAGACTCCCACAGCAATCTAGATAGGATGTCATTTTAAATATGAGGATACCTGACCTATTTAGACCATCTGCATATAGTAGACACTAGTTGTGCAGACTGACTTGTCTTTACATTTTCTTTGCCTGTTGACTTCTGGGAATGTGTCTTGCACTTTCAGATGATGAAGATGACGTTACATAGTAATTGTAAAAGATAACTTTGTGGGTTAACTTGCATTAATGCAGCCAAATTGTCAATGTGGTATACAGATTGCATTAGTACATAGAGTAGATTTTTTTTTAATCTATTGAAATTTTTTTAAAATGTTAAATCAAATGCAGATTGTTAAAAAGGCATTCAGCAATGCATTATGTTGCTTTCATGGACACTTCTGCAGATTTAAGTACAAGCACGAGCTGCACTTAATTAAACTTCCAGTAATAATCATGTGCACATTTAATTTCATTGAGAGCACAGAGTTCTTAAGGACATTTTACAATGAGTACAAAAATTATTATCCTATTTTCCTGATTAAATTCCATTCTGTGTGTTATAATTAAGCTCCAGTGTTCCTTTGTAAACTAGCTGATTTCAGTCCACAAAAGAACTAGTAAAACAAATGAGCATCTTAACATTTTCGTTCTGTAGAGGAGGCATTTATGACTACGCGATGTTATCATAAGTGAATTTGCGCAACATCATAAGAATCACTGGATGAAAATTACAAAACATCCTGACTTGGCTTTAATTGTTCATGTGACTATGAGGATACCAGAAGGTAACCAGTATCTAAAAATTAGTTTACTATTGATCCAACAAAGGCATAAGGAAAATCATAGCAGAGAAGAGCTCTAAATCTAATTTGTCATGGGCCATGCTGACCATATGTCGTATCTCTTCCTTAACCTAATACTCATACTTTATTTGGGCAAAGGAGCTAAGTTTGGAACAATTATCTTTTTTTTTTACTTTTGTCTTAAATATTAGAATATATGATGGAGATTGCTGACAGTCAAAGTATCCTTTGGGGGTCAGAGAGAGGACTGTCAGCAATTTCTACATATAAATTTGTCAATCTTCCTAGCTTGTTGTCTAAAAGCAAATTTGCATCAAATTTCTTTGAATTCTATTCTAGATGGAGACCTCGTGGTTTTGCAAAGCCTGAATTGATGAAGCTCTTGAAGGATTCTACTGAAGATTCATATAAGCGACTAATTTATCCACTTCTATGCAGAGAGTTCCGGTAAAAATATTTTTGAAATATTTTCAGTTAATTTGCCTTCTGTCACAAGCAGCTGAATCAAGGCTAACCTTTTAGGTAGTAGCTTAAAATTGCAATGGCAATGGCTTTAGTGTGAGTAGGGCGCTTGGGAATGAAATGCCAAGTGGGTTGCAACTTGCACCCATGTTCTTTCCAGTAGAAGTTGCTGTGGAGTGAGTAAACGAAGCATTGACCGTAACTGCAGTTGGATCTGACTTTTTAAATGTTATTTTCTTTGCAGCTAAGAATTATATGTCTACGTGTATTTTACTTAATTACTTATATGCATGGAACAGTTTAATATGCTTCCTTGTGATTATATTGGTTTAAATCTGGAAGCTTCTCTTGGAACTGCATTATTTGAATAAAGGATTTCTAATTAGTTAGCACTCATCTATGAATCTGAATATGGTGATCTAAGTAGTATGAAAAGAGCTGCACCTCGAGGCCGTACCATCTTAGAAACATAGAAAATCTACTGCGCAATACAGGCCCTTCGGCCCACAAAGTTTTGCCGAACATGTCCCTACCTTAGAAATTACTAGGTTTACACGTAGCCCTCTATTTTCCTAAGCTTGTGTACCTATCCAAAAGTCTCTTAAAAGACACTATTGTATCTACCTCCACCACTGTTGCCGGCAGCCCATTCCACACACTCACCACTCTCTGAGTAAAAAATTTACCACTGACATCTCCTTCGTATCTACTCCCCAGCACCTCAATTCTGTGACCTCTTGTGGCAACCATTTCAGCTTGGGAAAAAAAGCCTCTGACTATCCACATGATCACTGCCTCTCATCATGTTATGCACCTCTATCGGGTCACCTCTCATCCTCTGTCGCTTCAAGGAGAAAAGGCCGAGTTCACTCAACCTGTTTTCATAAGGCATGCTCCCCAATCCAGGCAATATCCTTGTATATCTCCTCTGCACCCTTTCTATGGCTTCCACATCCTCCCTGTAGTGAGGCAACCAGAACTGAGCACAGGGTCTGACCCGGGTCCAATATAGCTGCACCATTACCTCTCGGCTCCTAAATTCAATTCCATGTTCAATGAAGGCCAGTACACTGTATGCCTTCTTAACCACAGAGTCAACCTGCGCAGCTGCTTTGAGCGTCCTGTGGATTCGGACCCCAAGATCCCTCTGACCCTTCACACTGCCAAGAATCTTACCATTAATACTATATTCTGCCATCATATTTGACCTACCAAACTGAACCACTTCATACTTATCTGGGTTGAACTCCATCTGCCACTTCTCAGCCCAGTTTTGCAACCTATCAATGTCCCGCTGTAAACTCTTGACAGTCCTCCACACTATCCACAATACCCTCAACTTTTGTGTCATTAGCAAACTTACTAACCCATTCCTCCACTTCCTCATCCAGGTCATTTAAAAAAATCACGAAGAGTAAGGGTCCCAGAACAGATCCCTGAGGCACTCCACTGGTGACCGACCTCCATGCAGAATATGACCCATCTACAACCACTCTTTGCTTTCTGTGGGCAAGCCAGTTGTGGATCCACAAAGCAATGTCCCCTTAGATCCCATGCCTCCTTCCTTTCTCAATAAGCCTTGCATGGAGTACCTTATCAAATGCCTTGCAGAAATCCATATATATTACATCTACTGCTCTTCCTTCATCAATGTGTTTAGTCACATCCTCAAAAAATTCAATCAGGCTCGTAAGGCAAGACCTGCCCTTGACGAAGCCATGCTGACTATTCCTAATCATATTACACCTTTCCAAATATTCATAAATCCTGTCTCCCAGGATCTTCTCCATCAACTTACCAACCACTGAAGTAAGACACAGTGGTCTATAATTTCCTGGGCTATCTCTATTCCCTTTCTTGAATAAAGGAACAATATCCACAACCCTCCAATCCTCTGGAACCTCTCCCGTTCCCATTGATATTCAACGATTATTGCCAGAGGCTGAGCAATCTCCTTCCTCGCCTCCCAGAGTAGCCTGGGTACATCTCGTCCGGTCCCGGTGACTTATCCAACTTGATGCTTTCTAAAAGCTCCAGCACATCTTCTTTCTTAATATCTACATGCTCAAGCTTTTCAGTCCACTGCAAGTCATTGGTGGTGTGTGGCCAAGTGGTTAAGGCTTTGGGCTAGCAACCTGAAGTGCCTTGAGCAAGGCACTTAACCACACACTGCTCCTGCATGTTGATAGCCCAGTGGCGGCGGTCGGTGCAGTGTGGACAAGACAAGACAATCACCAAGATCCTTTTCCATAGTGAATGCTGAAGTAAACTATTCATTAAGTACCTCTGCTATTTCCTCTGGTTCCATACACACTCTCCCACTGTCACACTTGATAGGTCCTATTCTTCCACGTCTTATCCTCTACTTGTAGAATGCCTTGGGGTTTTCCTTAATCCTGCCCACCAAGGCCTTCTCATGGCCCCTTCTGGCTCTCCTAATTTCCTTTTTAAGCTCCTTCCTGTTAGCCTTATAATCTTTTAGATCTCTAACATTACCTCGCTCTCTGAACGTTTTGTAAGGTTTTCTTTTCTTCTTGACTATATTTATTACTGCCTTTGTACACCACGGTTCCTGTACCCTACCATAACTTATCTGTCTCATTGGAACATATCTATGCAGAGCTCCACAAAAATATTCCCTGAACGTTTGCCACATTTCTTCTGTACTTTTCCCTTAGAACATCTGTTCCCAATTTAAGCTTCCAGTTTCCTACATGATAGCCTCATAATTCCCCTTACTCCAATTAAATGTTTCCCTAACTTGTCTGTTCCTATTTCTCTCCAATACTGTTGTTAAGGGGATAGAACTATGATCACTATTTCCAACATCTGACACCTGACCAGGTTCATTTCCCAATACCAAATCAAGTACAGTCTCTCCTCTTGTAGGCTTATCTGCATATTGTGTCAAGAAACCTTCCTGAACACACCTAACAAACTCCACCCCATCTAAACCCCTTGCTCTAGGGAGACGCCAATCAATATTTGGGAAATTAAAACCTCCCATCACGACAACTCTGTTATTTTTACACCTTTCCAGGGTCTGGTTCCCTATCTGCTCCTCGATATCCCTGTTACTATTTGGCAGCCTATAAAAAACACCCAGTAAAGTTATTGACCCCTTCCTGTTCCTAACCTCCACCCACAGAGACTCCATCCCAGCTCTTTTGCCTCCCTCCCTGTCCTTTCAGAAACATCTAAAACCCGGCACTTGAAGTAACCATTTCTGTCCCTGAGCCATCCAAGTCTCTGTAATGACCACCACACCATAGTTCCAAGTACTGATCCACGCTCTAAGCTCATCCACTTTGTTCACAATACTCCTTGCATTAAAATAGACACATCTCAAACCGTCCAACTGAGCGTGTCCCTTCTCTATTACCTGCCTATCCTCCCTTACACACTATCTCCAAGCTTTCTGTATCTGTGAGCCAACCTCCTCTTCCCCAGTCTCTTCAGTTCGGTTCCCACCCCCTAACAAGGTCACCTAGCTGCATCTTCAGTTCCCTAATGAGGCCCCTTAGGAGCTGCAGTTTGAAACACCGGGTGCATATATTACTATCTGGGAGGCTGGGAGACTCCAGGACCTCCCAAATGATACGAAATGTTATGTCGTTTTTCTTGTGTGGTCTGTTTTGTCTTGTGCTTCTTTGTGATACCATTCTGGAGAACGTTGTCTCATTTTTTAACTGCATTGTATTTGTGGTTTCTAAATGACAATAAACTGAATCTGAATCTGACACTAAGCACAGAAAACTGGCCTCGCACACATACTACTTCCTTTCTGCAATTAACACAGGAAAACCTACCTCGCGTCGTTACCACCTAAGCCCGTTGAGCCAAAGCCCTATCACTCTGCTGCCCAGTGGATATGCCAGTCTTCTTTTTAAACTTTTCCTGCACCTGTGCAGTCTTGCCTCTCTTTTACCCCAAGTAGTAAAAATGCCTTTGCTCTGGAAGTCTTTAGCCATTCACTTGCAGCCTTTCTGCTCCAATCTTCATCTTAGATCTTTTGACTCTCCCTTTCTTCTACCAGTAGATCTCTATCACTATCCATTTTCAACGCTCTCTTTGTTCTATTAACACGTGATAAAATGATAGTGAATCAACAAGAATCGTGCCTCTTTTCTGATTCCTGTAAGAACCTTGCATTATAACAGAAAAATCCAACAATTGGCATAATCAGCATCAGGATATTGTGAAGTTTAAGGATTCAGAGCAATTGCAGACAAAGTGAAATTTTTAGAGCATAACAGAAACCATAAGAACTTCCTCTGTTTCAATTTATCAGAGAGAAAAACTAGTTCTGGCTTCAATATCATTGGATAGAAATTAGGATTGAGGAATTCTGCATTGCTATTTTGAAAAGAAAACAAATCTGTGAAAAAGAAATGGAAGCTGGTAGAGCTACATGCAAGCTCATCGAATGTCAAAAAAAATTGTACAGGCAGTGGAGCACAGATTTAAAAAGGAGTACAATTTGTGCAAGCCAGTAGATTGCATGAGAAAACTTGAATATCTGCAAGCTCACAGAGTGTGTGGGGGAAAAAAAAGATTAAATTTGGGTTGCAGGACAGCCTATTAACATTTTGGTTGCAATCTGTTAATACTTTCAGATCATGGTCAAGTAATGAGGAGTACATACAGTTTAAGATTGAAGTAAAATAATGGCCAAGAATGAAATTATCTGTGTAGGATAAAAAGAGTTGCACCACAAGGCAGTACCACCTTCGATCTTTTTATTCACCCTCTCTTCAACTAGTAGACCTCTATCACTGTCCATTTTAACTCTCGCTATGTTCTATTAATGTCTAATAATTCAAGTCTCTTTCCTGCCTTCTGAAAGAACCTTGGATTAAAACATCAGAGTCCAACACGTCTTTTCACTGAGACTCAATGTATGGTGTTGCATTTGATGGGCAGAAAACCAGCTCTAACCTTTTCAACACGATCAGTTTCTATTTCAGCTTCTAAAAGATTAAACCTAAATGATGGGTGAGTATTGCAGCTCGTCAGTGGCTTGAACCCTGATCCTCATTTAACTTCCTGGAACCAGGTCAATGTCAGGTGACCTATCAATTAAACCTACCATTTTTGGGTCAGAAAAGTTTTCACATATTAGCACCTATACATCTGTTCAACCACATGAACGATACTTACTCATCACTTAGATTTAATCTATTAGAAGTTGAAGTGGAAATTGATCTTGTTGACAAGGTTAGGGCTGGTTTGTAACATGAAAACTGAATTACAAAAGTGAAGCCAGGCTTATAATGACACTGCGCATTTTCACCATTTTGCAGAACATTAGAAATTATACTGAATTGCACTAAACCTTTTTATTCTATTGTGAATGTCCTGGCAAACAAACCAGCTGTTTTGTTTATACTCTTCCATGGCTCCTTAGAAAGTCACTGTTGCAGTCATCAGAACAGTCTTTCAGAGAATAAAAATGTGTTAAGCACTTCCCCTGGATGGTGTCCCAGCCGTGTCCTTAGATCCTTTGCACATTAGCTGGTGGGGATAGGTGAAGACATTTTTAACCTCTTCCTACTTCAGGCTGAGGTTCCCAACTACTTTAAGAATTTCTCTGTCACCCTGGTATATTAAAAACAATAAGGTAACTTACCTTAGTGTTTATTGCCCAGTGGCTCTTACATTCAACTTTGTGAAGGATTTAGAGAGGCTGGTCATAGCACCCATCAACTTCACCATCCCAGACAACTTCGACCCACTGCCATCAACTTCACCATCCCAGACAACTGTGATTCACTTACAGCTGAAACAATGGATACCATCTCCCTGGCCTTACAAAGGTGCTGATGCTGAGGGGGTTGAAAGCTTCAAGTGCCAAGAAGTGAGCATCACCAGTGAACTGTCCTGGTCCAAGTACTTGGATGCCATGGCCAAGAGAGTTTAACAACACGTTGATTTCTTCAGAAGTCAAAAGAAATTTGGGGTGTAACCTTTGATATACATCATTTTTTATTGATGCACTGTTGAAAATGTGATGGCTTGGACTGGCATTTGCTCTGTCTGTGAATGCAGGACACTGCAGCTTAGAGGACGCAGGTCAGCACATCACAGAATCCAGCTACCCTCCATAGACTCTGCACACTTCCCGATGCCTTATCCACTCTTGACATTTTTTCTTCTCTTCTCTTCACCACCCTCCCCACCCCCCCCCCCCCCCCATGAAATCCCCAGTCAGGCAGAAGATACAAAAGCTTGAAAACAACTCTTGACCTCACAATCTCTCTTGTTTTGGCCTTGCACCTTTGTGCCTGCTTGCGCTGCACTTTCTGTGTATCTGTAACACTTCATTCTGCATTCTGTTATTGCATTTCCTGTAGTACCTCAATAACCTATGTAATGAAATAATCTGTATGGATGTTACATGAAACAGTAATGAACCAATTTTTTCAGTTTCTATGAATATAATGTCTGGAACGATACTTAACCAGGTAGCTTTAATTGTTACAAGTTACTGGTTCACCATTGAAAACCTTAATATGAGGCAGTGATGGGTAAATTGCTTGTTGTAAATAATGCAACATATCTGTTGTAAACCTTGAGCATGCTATGACCAAATTTAGAAGCCTAACCACAAAGTTACTGACCAGAACCCATGATCTTCAAGACTCTTCAAAGTACTTCATATAAATTGACCAGCTTATTGCCTTTCTTCTTTAAACTGTCAAAGAGCTTGTGTTAAGAACAAGAGAAAATCTGAAGGTGCTGGAAATCCAAGCAACACACACAAAATGCTAGAGGAACTCAGCAGGCCAAGCAGCATCTATGGAAAAGAGTACAGTTGACGTTTCGGGCCGAGTCCCTTCAGAAGGGCTTATTTTCAGCAAAGCTTGTTTTCACATTTTAATATATTAAATACATAACATAGTATATTTTTATATAAATTAAGATGTTTTTGTATTATAATTTTACACTTCTGAAAATGTTCTCACTTGACATCTTATGGACTCTGGATAGAAAAGAAATACTGAAGTTATGTTTGCATTTTGTTTGAACAACATTTTATTTGTTTAATTTGCTAATGGAGTTAATACTTGGATTTTTATTTCTTTCAAGGTCCCTTTTAACTTCAAATGCTGAGAAGGAATCAATTGCAATGTTTGGGAGAAACCTTCGGCAGCTCCTTTTGATTAATCCTGTTCGTGGCCGGGTTCTGATGGGAATTGATCCTGGCTTTAGGCACGGCTGTAAGCTATCAATCATTTCAGCCACCAGTAAGTACAAAATCTTTTTTTCTTTGGAGACATATGCTAACTCTGTCTATATGAATGCATTTTGTACAGTTTTAAAGTAGATTACTGAAGCTTAATATTTAATTTTTCGTTGTTAAGATGTTATTATGGTACAAAATGCACAGAAATGATCACACTGTGGGTTTGCAGGCCATAAAGTGCAATTTTAATTTATTGCATACTGTTTGGATAGTCTCTGTCAGGGTACAAATGCATTGAATAGAAAACAGCTGCTACTACATTGCCACCCTCACTGAGACCAATTAACAGCGAGGATTAGGAATCTCTGTAACATGTTGCAGAGATGTTACTCTCAAATCAGTTTATTTGCCTGTTGAATCTTTGGGTAGAAAACGTTATATTAACTTGATGATAGTTCTCCTCTAAATTTGTAACTTTGTAATTTATTAGCATTGCAAAGAGAATGCATTTTAAAATTCATATTTAATGATTGCTGATAATTTTTGAACTAGACTATTTGTTGACATTTTGTTTATGTAAATATAGAATATTAAAGTCTAGATGGTGTAAACTTCAACAAGATTGCTGAAGAATTATTGGGATATATTTATATAAAAATTGTAAATTTGATCCTTGTTCAATTTACAAATTAATACATGGAAAACAATATCGTTTATGACGTTATAAAGTAGAATTGATGCTTAAATATCCTTTTTATGTATTCACTTTTTTTTCCTAAAGGAATAGTCTGAGAATGTTATCTGTGTTTTTACCCCACTCAACTCTCTCAAAAATTTTTAACATTTTCATTGTTTAAATGTCACAGAATAACGGCACAGCCAAGTTCATACTTAATTTAAAGCTGAATTTCTTGTGCCAAAATGTGATTTTTTTTAATTTCAGTGTCAGTGTTAAAAATAGCAAAGATGTGCCTAAATTGTAGTTGTATTTTACAGAGCTTTAAGATGCAGTTTGAAGCCAAATTGTATAGTACTAGTATCACGATATATAATCAACTTGTAAATGTTCATCCCAATGTAAAATGCATTTTAAATTCATATTGCTCATGATTGTCATTTAAGTAACCAAAACCACCTTCGTCTTGCTGAGATTATTTTATGTGAATTAACCCAATAAATCATTTGTTCTTATAGGTGACACACGAAACTGCAGATGCTGCAATTTGCACCAACAATCAATCTGCTGCAGGAACTGTGCAGGTCAACGGGAAATACTAATATCTTTCCCTCCACAGATGTTGCTCGACTTGCATATTTCCTGCAGCATATTGTTTGTTACCTTAAAGGTTAGCGAAATTATAGCTAGAGCAGTTAGTGGAAGACATTTCAGAAGGTGGGCATTTTAGTTGAAGAGATAGCAGAGCACCAGCACTGACAGATTGCAGTGCAACACTTGATATCATAGGTAACAGGGTGGAGGGGTGGAAATATGTTACTTGTGCAGTCTAAGAAGCCCTCCAGGTATGAAGTGCAAGGATAAGAGTGAGAGATAAAGGAAATGAGGAGTGTAGCATCAGATAGAAGTCATATGAATTCTGGTTTCCAGGAAGTCTTCAGTCCGCTATGAAATGATGTCTCAATTATCAAATCTCAGGGCAGCTTTCTGTTACTTCCTACTTCCTTGGGGATGGAAACAGTTAAAAGATTTTAACTGTTAAAATCTATGTTACTTAACCAGTTCAATTATGGATAACTTACAACTGTATTTTTATTTCATTTCAAGAGGAATAATGTATAAGAGTAAGGAGGAGTTGATGAGGCTCTATGGGGCACTGGTGAGACCTCATTTGGAATACTGTGCGCAATTTTGGGCCCCCTATCTTAGGGATATACTGTTGTTGGAGAGAGTTCAGAGAAGATTCACTAGGATGATTCCTGGTATGCAGGGACTAACATACGAGGAGCGTTTATCGGTTTTTGGATTGTATTCATTAGAGTATAGATCAAAGAGAGGGGATCTCATAAAACATTTTGAATGTTGAAAGGGTTGGACAGAGTAGATGTGGAAAGGCTGTTTCCCTTGGTGTGTGAGTCCAGGACAAGAGGGCCACATTCTTAGAATTAGAGGTTACCCATTTAAAACAGAGATGAGGAGAAATTTTTTTCACCAGAGGGTTGTGGATTTATGGAATTCATTGTCACATACAGCTGAGGAGGCCCAATCATTGAGGGTGTTTAAGGAGGAGATTGATAGGTATCTAATTAGTCAGGGTATCAAGGGATATGGGGAAAAAGCCAGAAATTGGAACTGGATGGGAGAATAGTTTAGCTCATGGTGGAGTGGCGGAGAAGGCTTGATGGGCCGAATGGCCTACTTCTGCTCCTTTGTCTTGTGATCTTGTGAAATTATATTGATGGCTAAAGTTCAGCGATGTGTTCTGTAATTTTTCAAAGAGAAATAGTATCTTATGATACAAATGATAAAGCTGAAATATACTACTAAAGATTATTGATTACTATGAATCTATCTCCATCACATGAGAACATGCACAATAATATGGTGCTTTTTGGCTCACAACAGGACTGGATTGAGACGTGAAATCAAATGATTCTCAGAGAAAAAAACTATAAAAGAAGTGGTATGTGTTAATGTCTGTGAGGGAGTGTTCTTGGAAAAGAGGGAATACTTGGGTCAAATTAAAGGAAAGCAGCATGGTTATGACAACTAAAGTGTTTGTAAGCTGCAGTGCCAGCTGATACACAGGTCCACATGTCTGTAGAGGAACGATTGGACAGCATAGGCAGGGATATTTAATGTAGGTGTTTAAAAAGTTTATTTTTGCTGCCAAGCTTTTAAATTTCGTGGGATTACCTATTAGATTGTATGAGCTGATCCATTGAGGATGAATGCTGCTACATAAGTTCCTACATACAAGTTCTCTTTAACAGCGTGCTTGGACTTGAGTGCATGGTCTGGATTGATATTCTTCTGCTTGAGGCAGTGAAGCAAATTGTAAGCTAAAGATCCAGTGGCCTTGTTCATAGAATGGGAATTTGTTCTGTCAGCCAAAAATGTAGTTTTTATCAGCTTGTGAGATATTGATGCAAAATACACACAAAATAATTCCTGCACCCAGGTGGAGTTATTGAGATAAAATGTTTGTAATATTTTGGATGGTATAAAAATACCTTAAATATTATCATTTTGAGTTCTATTGCATGTCCAGCAATGCTGCTTACATGTCTTGTTTGATGTATAATTTGACGATACAGCAGTTTGGAATTGGTTCATTATTATCACACTGAGGTGGTGTGAAAAACTTGCCTTGTATATTGTTTATTTTGCTCAAATCATTCCACAGTACACTGAGGTAGAACAAGATAAGAAAATAAGAGGACACAGGAAAATGTATAACAACTACAGAGAAAGTTCAGTGCAGGTAAATATTGCGGTGTAAAGTTATAATGAGGTAGATTGTGAGGTCAAGGGACAATTTTATCATATTAGAAAACCATTCAACAATCTTCTAACAGTGAGTAGAAGCTGTCCTTCAGCATCAAATTTGTTATCAGTGACGTATGTAGTGAACTTTGTTTTTGCGGCAGCAATACAGTGCAATACACTAACTATATTATAAATTATAATAAAGTAAAAGAGCAAAATAGTGAGGTGTTATTTCTGGATTCCTTGTCCATTCAGAAATCTTTTGGTGGAGGGGAAGGAGCTGTTCTGAAATCATTGAGTGGGCATCTCCAGGATCCTGTACCTCCTCTCATCAGAAGTATATTCTGGGTGATTGGGGTCCTTAATGATGGATGCCCTTTTGAAAGTGTCTTCAGTGGTGGTGAAACTAGTGCTGTGATGGAGTTTGCTGAGTTTACAATTTCCTGCAGCTTTTTCCCATCCTGTGCATTGGCTCCTCCACACCAGACAGTGATGCAACCAGGCAGAATCCTCTCTACGGTACAATTTCCTGGGGTCTTCGGTGCATCAGTATGTTGGGCCCAGGATAGATCCTCAGAGATATTGACACCCAGGAGCTTGAAACTGCTCACCCTTTCCATTTCTGATCCCTTGATAAGGACTGGTGTGTGTTCCCTCGACTTCCCCTTCCTCAATTCCTTGGTGCTTCTGATATTAAGTGCAAGATTATTGTTCTGACGTCACTCAACCAGCTGATATATCTCACTCCATACACCTTCTCATCACCATCAGAAATTCTGACAACAGTTGTGTCGTCAGTTAATTATAGATGTCATTTGCACTGTGCATAGCTACACAGTCATGAGAGTAGAACAGTGGGCTATGCATGCATCCTTGAGGTGTGCCAGTGGTGATTGTCAGTGAGGAGATAGTATTTCTGATCCAAACTGATTGGGATCTCCTAATGAGGATGTCAAGTGTCCAATTGCAGAGGGAAGGACAAAGGCCCAGGTTATGAAGCTAATTGATTAGAACTGAAGGGATAATGGTGTTGAATGCTGAGCTGTAATCAATAAACAGCAGCTTGACGTAGATGCTGTTGTCCAGGTGGTCCAAGGACGAGTGAAGAGCCAGTGAGATTGCATCCTTGGGCCTGGTTGTATGTGCTTTCAGGCTTTTGTATCTTCTGCCTCTTGGAAGAGGGAAATGTTGGAATTTTTGTGGTGGGTGAGGTCTTGATTCTGCTGGTTGCTTTACTGAGGCAGGGGAGGCTGGCTTCTGTGATATGCTGAGCTGTGTACACAACTCAGTAGTTTCTTGTGGGCATGTGCAAAGCTGTTGCTGTACAAAGCTGTATGCAACCAGATAGGATGCTAGTGAAGGCACATCGATAAAAATTGGTAAGGGTCGATGGGGACGTGCCAAAATTCTTCCAAATTTAAGGTGTGGGCTTCAGGTACCAAGCACTTAATATTGGATTTAGTAAGAGCTTATTCAAAATTTAAAACCTGTTAGCTTAAGGGAATTTTGTCATGGAGGATTCTGAAGTTATGTTTGCTATTTGAAAATAAATGTGATCCTGTTCCCTATGTGATTTGATCTCATGTTAACCCTCATGCTTTTGCTCCAGGCCAGATCCTTCATACTGATGTATTATACATATTTGGTCAAGGAGCACAGAATGCAGCAGAAAAGTTAAAACATCTACTTCATAAATACAGGTACGAAAGTTATATCTTTCACCTGCGTTTGTGACTCCTGATTGCGTACTTTCTTTACCAAACTCTGAAGTACTTGAAAATTTTTGCAGAGTAAATCTGGGAAGCTGTCATCAGTAATGCCTTTTACTCACTGATAACCTGTTTACCAATGCACAGACCTCATCACAGGACAAATCTAAACATGGATTAAAGAGCTAAATTCTGAGAGTGGGGTGACAGTGATAGGTGATAATAAAAATTGAAGCTTAATATTTTAAAACAAAGGGTAAAAATGTCTTTGATGACTTTCTTTTACTTTGAGAAAAGAAAATGCAATCTCAAATTATAGCCACAAAATTGGAATTTAAGCATAGTGGGAAGATGAAAGGTATGTGAATGGTCAACTAGATGAGTGGAAAGCAGTCTTTCTGCTATGTATCTTTCCAGGCAGATGTTTGGAATTTATTTTCTCAAGTAAATTTCAAAAGGTTTTCCTTTATTATTTTAATTTATTTTCTAAATGGAACTTTGTTTTTCTTCCTTTCTGAAGTTGTTCAACCATAGTTATTGGAAATGGAACTGCCTGCAGGGAAACAGAGTCTTTCTTTGCTGACTTAATTAACCGGAAGTATTTTGCTCCTCTAGATGTTGTCTATTGGTAAGTCCTCTTCAGTTTTCTTCTTCATAATCAGATCATAGTGTTGGACAGCACAGAAATATGTCCTTCAGTGTACTGAGCCCATGCCACATCTGCGTTTGCCTGTTGACAATAATTCCCTTTTGCCTGTATCCTTCATTCCCTTACCCGTTCAAGTTCCTGTTTAATTGTCTCTTAAAGATACTGATTACATCTGACTCCACCACTTTCTTTGGCAGTGATTTCCAGAAATTAGCCACCATTTGTATAAAAAAGGGCACCTTGAACCCATTATGAAATTCCTCCCTCTCACATTAAACCTATTCCCTCGTGTTTCTACTAGCACTACCTTAGGAAAAAGGTTCAATTTATCTTTCTGTGCTTCTTATAATTCTATATACCTCTATCAAGTTATCCCACAGCCTTCTCTACTCCAGGGAGAACAAACTCACCCTGTCAAATCTCTCTAAAACTAAAGCCTTCAATCCTAGTGAATCCCTTCTGTATTCTCTTTTTGCAATGGTCTTTGTCCTTTTGCCCAACTGAAGTGTTTTATTCAAAGTAAAAGTTAGTGACAAGATTTACAAATAAAGTAAATGCAAAGCAAAATGTATGTTGTAAATCGGCCCTGTTGATAGTGTAACTTGTGATTTTGAAAAAAATCATCAATTCATAATTTGGCTTTAAGAACTCTATTAGCAAGAGGTTGCTAATAAATCAGAAATTTTAATTAGAGACATTAATGCTATTTCAGACTAGAAGTGTTAGATAATTCACTTTAAGGAAATCAATCACAGATGACAGAAATGTTTTGAGATTGTTCTTTCCAGCAGGCTGTTAAAGCTAGCAGTTCAACCAGCTACAGTGTATATAAATGGAAATATGGGTTTCTGTTATATGCTTTGTGTGAAGATTTATGCCCACAGCATACTTTAAAACTTGCAAACTTGAAAATAATAGAATGACAATCTATTGTGGAAATAGATGTCCATGTGGACATGTGGAAAACTGTAAACATTCAAGTAATGGAATTTTCATTTGGTTTTATAAACAAATATAGTTTGTTATTGTGTAGTACCTGTAATGTAGATGCAAATGAGAACATGATCAATAAAAAAATATTGAACACCACACTATAGGAGGTATGGGGAGAATTATTAAGATTGATCAAAGAGTAAATATGTTGTAAAGATTAAAGAACAAAATTACAGAGCATACGCCTTAGAGATCAAAATGCACTTTCACAAAAGTATGTGCAAAGAAATGTATGAGGGATTAGTTTAATAATCCATAGTTCATGGAAGAGATAGATAGATACTTTACTGATCCCAAAGGACATTACAGTGTCACAGAAGCATTACAAGTGTACAGATATACAAATATTAGAAGAATTAAGAAAGAATAAAATAATAAGTTACCTCAAGCAGTCTAACAGGAGGGGGTCATCACTTCCCCGGCTGCATGTAGATTGACTCATTGTGCAGCTTAATGGCCAAGGGTAAGAATGACTTCTTTGGAGCAACACAGTTGTCTCAGTCTATTACTAAAAGTGCTCTTCTGTTCAACCAAAGTGGCATTCAGAGGGTGTGAAACATTGCCCAGAATTGCTAGGATTTTCCGTAGGGTCCTTTGTTCAACGACAGCCTCCAGTGTGTCTAGTTTGATTCCAATAACAGAGTCTGCCTTTCTAATCAGTCTATTGATCCTGTTGACATCACCCATGTTGATACCATTGCCTCAGCGCACCAGCACATAGATGATTGTACTGGCGACAACAGACTGGTAGAGCTTGTGAAGGAGAGACCTGCATATTCCAAAGAACCTCATTCTCCTCCGGCAGTAGAGGTGACTCTGGTGCTTCTTGTACACAGCCTCTGTGTTGGTGCTGCACTCATGTTTCTCATCCAGATGCACCCCCAAGTACTTGTAGGTCCTCACCACATCCACGTCCTCACCAGCAGTAGTAACAGGGAATAATACAGGCTTTATCTTCCTAAAGTCCATTACTATTTTTATTGTCTTACTGATGTTGAGCTGCAGATGATTCAGCTTGCACCGTTTGACAAAGTCCTCCACCAGGGCCTGTATTCATCCTCCTGTCCTCCCTTTATACACCCAACTGTTGCTGAGTCATCAGAGAATTTCTGCAGATGATATGATTCAAGTGTTGTATCTAAAGTCTGAGATATACGGGGTAAACAGGAAGGAAGCCAATACAGTCCCTTTTGGGGCCCCTGAAGCCGCACAAACTGTGGGTTATCCAGGTTACATTGGAAGTGCCAACCTGCATTGAGCAGAACCTTTCCTCTCAGCAATGAGGGCTGTATGGTATTGAAGGCACTTGAGAAATTAAAAAAAACATGATTCTCACAGTGTTGCCCTTCTTCAAATGAGAGTAGACTCTTTTCAGCAGTTAGATGACAGCATTGTTGACTTCATTGTGCTCCTGGTAGGCAAACTGCAGGGGCTTGAGGGCTGATCTGACCGGGGTCAGAGGTGAGCCTGGACCAGCCTCTCGAGGGTCTTCATGATGTGTGAGGTCAGGCCCACGGGACGGTAGTCATTCAGGACCTTTGGCGGTGTTTGGGTACTGGGACCACTCATGATGTTTTCCACACAGTCAGGACCCTTTCCAGGCTGAGACCCGGATTGAAAATGTGCTGGAGAACTCCAAACAGCTGCTCAGCAACTCCTTCAGGACTCTGGGCTTCACACCACCTGGTTCCATTGCTTTGCCCTTTTGGGGTTTCCCCAGAGCCCTTCTCACCTGCGCAGTAGTGCAGGTGAGTCCATGCTGACAGAGGAGTTGGTGGGAAGTGGGGGCTGGGGGATATGAAGATTGGGATGATTGCGGTTGGCATGCAAAGGGTAGGTGCAGGGCAAAGAGGTGATGAAGACCGTGAGAGCCTGCTCAGGATCTCTTTATTGCATTTCCTCGTGATAGCCTGTGTTGTTCATCCATTTGTTGAATTGGAGGGTGGAGGAGGGGAGGCACTGTTGCTGAGGGAGGTGTGAACAGGAGGGCAATTCTCAAACTTATTGAAGAACTGGGTTAACTCATTTGCCCATTTATGGCTGCATTTGAGACTCTGCAGCTAAACTGATTGAATCAGTGATATTCTTTATGCCTCTCCGCACCTCCTGTGTGCTACTCTGTATTCTCCAGCTCTTTCCTTCCTCTTCAGCCGCCTTGATGTCCTTTAGCCCCCTCTGCACAGGTTTCAGTTCCTCCCTGTCTCCGGATCGAAAGACTCTCTTTCTGTGGTTGAGAAGGGCCTTTAGATCACTAGTGACCCATGGTTTGTTGTTGGGGGAGCAGTGAACGGTCCTGGATGGTATTACGGTGTCCACACAGAAGTTGATGTAGCTAGTGATGCAATCAGTAAGGCTGTTAATGTCCTTCCCATGTGGCTCACAAAGCACATTCCAGTCAGTAACCTCAATGCAGCCCTTCAAGGCCTTGGTGGCTTCTGGAGACCATTTCTTTACTATCTTGGGAGTAGCTAGCTGTTGCTGCACTTCGGGCTTATACAACCCAACCAGATTGTGATCTGATCTTCCAAGTGGGGGAAGAGCTGTGGAGCTGTATGCATCTTTAACATTTGCATTCAAGAGACCCAGTGTTTTCTCTTGTGTGACACTTGACAAACTGATCGAAGGTGTATAGGGTTGTCGAGAGAGAAAGAAGTCTTCCAATAATGCAGTGAATGCATTGGGGTGTTGTGTTTGGAATCTTGAGATGGTAGCGTGTATGATATTGCACGCAGCATCAGGACTGGGTTGGGAAGGCGTAATGTAGATAACGAACAAAATGGCATGGCTGAACTCACGTGGTAGATAAAATGGACACGAACTTAGAGCAAGCCATTTGATGTCCAGACTGCAGATTTATTCTTTGATTGGGATTACACCATCTGTTGTTCACAAGCATAGCAAGCCCAGCTCCCTCCCTCTTACTGCACTGTAGATTAACTCTGTCTGCTTGTATTGTTGAAAGCCCATTCACAGTACAGTAGTGTTGGAATCCGGGATTTGTTCATGTAACCATGTCTCGGTGAAATGCCATACAGGCATGAAGAGATTACAAAATAGGAGAGTGCCCATTAAGAGGTTTTTGTATAAAAAGAAGAGAATTCTAAATGGTAGGCACTGATGAATGGGGATCTAGCAGTGTTGGGTAAGCAGGAGAGTGTGAGTAAAGGTAATATTAGTGTTCAGTCCTGGTCCCCTTATTAAAGGAAGGATGCGGAAGCCTTAGAGAGGTGCGGAGGAGATTTACTAGGATGCTGCCTGGATGAGAGAACGTGCTTCATGAGGAGAAGTGGAACAAGCTCAGACTTTTCTCTTCAGAGCCAAGAAGAATGAGAGGCAACTTGATAGAATTGAATAAGATTATGAAAGGCAGAGATAGAACGGACAGCCAGCCTATTTTTCCTCGCACAATACCAGCGAATGCCAGAAATACTAGCTTCTTTCCAACTGTGATAAGACTCCTGAACAGATCCTGACCCGGATCTGGGCCGTACCTTCCAAATATCTGGACCTGACTTGCACTACTGTACTTTCCCTTTTCTATTTTCTAATTATGATTTATAATTTAAATTTTTATTATACTTTGATTTGTACTTCAGAGAGTGCTAAGCGCAGAAACAAATATCACTGTGATGATTGTACACTCTAGTATCAATTGTTTGGTGACAATAATGTATTTGTATTTGTAAATGTCCATTTAAGGTGAGTGAAGGGAGGTTTTGTGGCGATGTCAGAGGTGGATTCTTTGCACAGAGATTGGCAGGAGCCTGGAACACTCTGGTGGTGTGAGAGGCTCATGCAGTAGGGACATTGCAAAAGTCTTACATGGGCATATACAGTAAATGTAAGAAATGGAGTGAAGAGTTTGATTGTGGAGTAGATTAATATGGGTCAGCACAACATTTTGGGCTGAAGGATTTGTACTGGGTTGTACTGTCCTGTGTCCTAACTTTGAAGGATGTTGATTTTATGGAATTTGAACACTTTATCAAGAGGGCTGTATAGATTGTTCTGGGAGGTGGACAGGGATGGATGAGGATTTGTTTTTAATTTGTAGGCCTGAGGCATAGGTTAAGATAGACCACGTGACATGGTGTGTTGAGAATTCATTGAGGCAGTTTCTCTGTGGTTATTTGGTTCTCCAGAGTTGTTTGTCAGTGAAAATTTTAGATATTTTTATATTCAATAATAATAAAACTGCTAAACATTAAACTTTCTAATAAAATGCTGCTGATTTGGGACACCTCTCTCAAACGTATGTGATCTAAAAATAGTTAAAAGTTGTAATTCTGGACATGGAAGAGCCCGATTCCTATTCAGTATTTCTAGTAGATGCGCTTTATTCAAAGATCCAGTCACTGCAGATGCTGGAAAGCTGAAATAAAAAACACAGTTCTGCAAGTGACTGGCTGATTTCTGCAGCATCTGTGGAGAGCAAAACAACGTTAGCATTTCAGGTTTTTCATCTGTACCTTATCCAGCACCTTGCTTTTAATTCAGTTTAACCTTAGCAAAGAAGAAATGCTTCACTTTGTTTAAACCTTATTTCTAAGTAAGATTTAAAAGTGAAATTTACTTATTGTTTTAGTTTTTCTTCGCTCCCTCTGTTTTAGTTCTGCTTTTATGTTGTATAGCTTGCATACGTTGGCAGCAGGTATAAATATTGCTTACATAATATGTAAAAAAAAAGCAAAAGCTGAATCAAACTAAAAAAACATGAGAAAAAATTTTTAAATGACTTATTGCAACCAATTATTGAAGTAAAAACTAATAATTTATTTTTATAAGTACCATCTGGACTTTTATTTGACATTAATCTTAAATGAGAAGTAAGTATTTCTTGCTCTGCCTTATTGTGTCACTGGTTTTTATGTTTCTCATTCCAACATTAATAACAGAAGGTTTTTTTTCCATTGTTTCTCTTCTGAACCCTTTGTAACTGGCTGAAATTTGTGTTGGGCTTTTGCCCAACCCAATGTCATGAGGATTTTTTGCAACAAGTCTTTATCCATTGCCAGCACTCATACAGATTTTGACTGTTTTCTATTAACTTGATCTGTTCAAGCCAAGAGTGTGAGGCATTTTAACTGAAGCAGATGTCTCACATAATCATATGGATTCATTGTTTTCATTAGGTAAAACTAATAATGGGTTCTAAAGGGGCGTAGAACTCCTGAAAATGGTCAGTTTAAAACATTGTCAGATACTCGTTAGAAATGAAGTTCAGAAATATGTGCACTTTGCTTTAGGAATTCAACAAACCTGGTATGCATTCAGTAGCAATGCTGCATATTTTATTGTTACCTGATCCATACCTGTTTAAAAGTGTACACTGTTCATACGTCTGCACTTATTTATTTATCACTGTCAACTATGAGTGTTTCAGTTGCACAGTGCATAGTAAAATTACAAATTTCTGATGTTACTGCAGATTTAAGCTTTCTATTTAATATCTCTTATGTTATGAACTGTGGTACTTTAACTAGCCTAGAAAGTCCAGATCTGTTTCTGAAGATTCAAAATGTTGGAGCTCAGATTTCATAGAATCATTTGTCTCCATAGCCTTCTGGTGTTTTTTCCTATGCACTTTAATCCAAAATTAAGAAAAGGCATTTTGAAAGTGTCTTATAACTGCATGGACAAAGTGCAGATTACTTTGTAAATGCAATTAGAATCTAAACTTCAATGCTGTGGAAGGTAAGGATTTCAGAATATCAGACCATTGTCACCGGGTTTGATCATCCAACCTGCTCATGGAGACTCTGACCACTTCCATAGCTGTTTCTAGATTTGTGGTCTCTGTATGCAAGATAACCTCTGACCTCTATTTTGGTTACGTCCAGAGCTTGCCATCTATTCAACTAATCCTAAATCTTAGACTCACTTACACCTATCCTTGTTATATGCATCTTCAGACAATGCGGATTCACAGTTACGTGAGGAACCTATTTCTACCAGCTTCTCCTCATCTGCGTCCAAAACTCACAGTTATGCGAGGAGCGCTGCATTCCCCCCAGTACAGGTCACGTGCACGTGCCTCACAGTCTCACTGTTGGGACGAGAAGCACCGCTTCCCCGCCAATACAAATCATGTGCGCACACCTCCCAGTCTCACTCCCGCCAGTCTCACATTGGTTTTGGCACTGTATGGATGTGTGATCTTGCGCTCTTAAACTTTTGTTTTTACCTATGGTGCAGTGATTTTCTGCTTGAAATATTTAACTATGCCTCCGAAGCGTCCAATGTCAAGTCCTAGGCCATCAGCCAAGTGGCAGAGAACCGCTTTCTTGCTTGAAAAAAAGTTGGAAATTATAAACAGGGCGGTGTCGGGTGAAGGTAACACAGCTCTGGGACACTACTTCGGCCTTGGTGAGTCCACGATCAGAAACATAAAGAAAAATGCTGAGAAAAGAAAAAGTGTAGTGATTGTTTCAGTACGTGTCTTCAAAGATTGTGACTTAAGTGCGTAACCCGATTATGACAAAATGGAGAAAATGTTAAGTATGTACATTGTGCATGAAACAAAGAAAAAAACAACACTTAGTTCCGATCATCTTTGTGTGAAAGCTTTGGAACATTATGGTTGCCTTTGTTCAGAGGCTAGTGAGGAAGTGTCAAGTGATATTGTCAGCTTTAATGCAGGTAGGGATGGTTTCCTGAGTTTGTTAACTGTCACAGGGTTCACAACTTAGCTGTGCATGCTGAGCAAGCTAGTGCTGACCATGAAGCTGCTGAGCGCTGCCCTGTGCAGTTGAGGGCTATGATAGCTGAGTTAGGCATCATACCAAAGCAGGTGTTTAATGCAGACGAGTCCGGGCTTTTTTGGAAGCATATGCAGAAACGCAATTACATAAGTAAGGATGGAAAAACTGCGTCAGATTTCAAGGCAGCAAAGGATTGGTTGAATCTGCTTATGTGTTCCAATGCTGAAGGAGAATGTAAGATGAAGCCTCTCGTAGTTTACCATTCACTAAACCCCCGTGCTCTTAAGGGTTTGAGTAAGAATATGCTTCCTGTCCACTGGGCAGCTAACAAGAAAGCATGGGCCACTGGGCAAGTCTTTGTAGATTGGTTTGCTAATCGCTTTGCTGTTGAGGCTGAACGCTACTGCCGGGAACAGAATCTTGCCTTTAAAGTTCTTTTGTTGCTTGACAATGCGCTAGCCCATTCTAAACATTTGGACAACATTCATCCTAACATAACGGTGCATTTCCTGCCGCCTAACATAATATTGCTGATTCAACCTCTCGACCATGGTGTGGTATCCACATTCAAGGCATATGTTTTTATGGCGAGCCATTGCTCAGATGCTGCAAGCAAGAGACGATTTTGAAAATCCCGGGAGATTACCAATGGTGGGGGAATGGTAGAAGTCTCATCAACATCAGACATGCCATCAACAACATTGATGAATCCTGGAAAGAGGTCAGATCTTCCACTCTCAATGGAGGGAGGAAATCAATTTGGGTGTAGTGTCAAGGGGTTTCCTGCCTTCACTGCAGCTGTCCGGGATTGTGTAGCCTTGAGCCATAAAATCAGTGGGGAGCGATTCTCAGATCTCGAAGCTGCTGATGTGGTAGAACTCCTAGATTCTCATGATGAATTAAGTGTGGATGACCTTCTGCATTTAACTCAGATTGGAGGTGATAACTACAATGGAGAAGAAAGTGTCGAGTTGCAGGTGAAGGATTCTACGGTAATGCAACAGGAAGAATTCTTTAAGGCTGCGGAACACTTGGCACAAATGATGACGGACATGGACCCAAGTTTAGAATGGAATCAGCATCTCAGTCGTTCCCTGCAGTCAATCCTTCTTCCCTACAAGCAGATTTATGCTGAAAAACAAAATGTTGCCAAGCAAACAACCCTCACCACTTTCTTCAAACCGGTGTCATCCACACTAACTCCACCTCCACCTGAGCACCCCACACTTGTCGCATCTCCTGCTACTGGCAGTTCTGAGAGTTCCACTAACTTGCCAGAGAGTTCTGTGAGTCTTCCTTCACCCCTTGATAATCACAACGACCCACAACCATCTAAAGCTGCCCAACACCACAACAACCACTCATCTCTCGAAGCGAACACACCTGCCACTGTTGGTGAGTACTGTACACCCGAGTATGTTAACTTACTATGACTTATTATGTTGAATATTACCTTAAATTGATGAAATATAAATGAACATTGCCTTGTGGTACTGCTTTTGTGTCGTGTTGGTATGAAAATGTGAATAAATTACAGATAAAACATATTTAGGAAGCCCTCCAGAACGCATCCTTATTTTCTCCATTTAGCTAATTATTCACATTATGCATTGACTGCGAGGAAAGTATCCCCCCCCCCCCCCCCCGCATATAATGAGGATAGGGTGTATCTTAGCAGTAGACTCCATGAACTGAGCCAACAAAAAATCTATATTAGAGAAATGAACTTTAGTGAAACAAGGGGTTGAAAACAATAGCTATTCAGGCAAAATGATCAACAGATAAGATTTAAATATTTTTACCCCAATTACTCTTTGTAAGTGTTCTGTTTCTGCAATTCATTTTCTGTCTGGTCCACAAGACAGCTGCAGGCTTTTTTTTGAAAGTCCGTTCCAAAATTTCATGTTGCCCTTAGGATGTGATTTCTTTGTTTCTGGTCCTTGCCTCAGGTTTAAAAAATCAGATGGATAAATAGATGCTTTAATTGATCCCAAAGGTAGTTACAGTGTCACAGTGGCATTACAAGTGCACAGTTATAAATATTAGAAGAGAAGTAGAAAGAATAAAAAATAAGTTACCTCAACAGTCTAACAGGAGGGGGTCATCACAGCCCTGGCTATAGGTTGACACATTATTGAGCCTAATGGCTGAGGGCGAATGACCTCAATTGATGCTGTTAGGAGCACCATGGTTGTCTTAGTCTATTACTAAAAGTACTGCTCTTTTCAGTCAAGATGGCATGCAGAGGGTGAGAAACATTGTCGAGAATTGCCAGGATTTTCTGTAGGGTCCTTTGTTCTACCACAGCCTCCAGTGTGTCCAGGTTGACTCTGATAACAGAGCCAGCCTTTCTAATCAGTTTATTGAGCCTGTTGGCATCACCCGTGTTGATGCCATTGCCCCAGCACACCACTGCATAGAAGATTGTACTGATGACAAAAGACTGGGAGAACATGTGAAGGAGAGGTCTGCACACTCCAAAGGACCTCAGTCTACTCAGGAAGTAGAGGTGACTCTGGCTCTTTTTGTACACAGCCTCTGTGTTAGTGATCCACTCAAGTCTGTCATCCAGTGCACCCCCGTGTACTTGTAGGTCCTCACCACGTCCATGCACTCACCATCAATAGTGACAGGGAATAACTATATAACAATTACAGCACGGAAACAGGCCATCTTGGCCCTTCTGGTCCGTGCTGAACGCTTACTCTCACCTAGTCCCATCTATCTGCACTCAGCCCATAACCCTCCATTCCTTTCCTGTCCATATACCTATCCAATTTTACTTTAAATGACAATACCGAACCTGCCTCTACCACTTCTACTGGAAGCTCATTCCACACAGCAACCACTCTCTGAGTAAAGAAGTTCCCCCTCGTGTTACCCTTAAACTTTTGCCCCCTAAGTCTCAACTCATGTCCTCTTGTTTGAATCTCCCCAACTCTCAATGGTAAAAGCCTATCCACGTCAACTCTATCTCCCCCTCATAATTTTAAATACCTCTATCAAGTCCCCTCTTCAACCTTCTACGCTCCAAATAATACAGGCTTTGTCTTCCTAAAGTCTACCACCATTTCCTTTGTCTGACTGATGTTGAGCTGCAGATGATTCAGCTTGCAAAATGTGACAAAGTCCTCTATCAGGATCCTGTATTCATCTCCTGTCCTCCCTTTATACACCCAACTAGTGCTGAGTCATCAGAGAATTTCTACAGATGTCATGACTCAGTATTGTATCTGAAGTCTGAGGTATACAGGATAAACAGGAAGGGAGCCAAAGCAATTCCCTGTGGGGCCACAGCTCTGAAGCCACATAAACTGTGGTCTGCCAGTCAGGTAGTCCATTATCCAGGATACAGTTGCTTCAATTATGATGCACACTTCATTCCAGCAGCAATTTTAAAAGTCATAAATCATGTTTGGCATATTTTTGAATTGCACTTTGCCAGAAGTTACCTCATTGACCCTTTTTTTGGAGCTGTTTTCATGGTTTCAGTGCCACTGCTAAATGTGCTTCCATCCAAAACTGTCATTATCCCATCTTCAGCTGTCCTCTGCCCTGCACCCATTGCTTTTATTAACTGAACTTCAGGCTGTACTTCAGAAGTGTTTTGCTTTTCTGAGATAAAGGAAGGGGAAGTTGAATTAAGCCAGTCTTGATTTTCTTTTTTGTCTCCTGGATCTTTCTGTGAAGTGCATTTAAGTTTGATTCTTGTTATTAACATTGTCTTATAAGCTCCTTGTTCATACGACATTGCATTTGATGAGATTATTCTGCCAAAAATTGTTCCTGATTTTGCAACGGAAACTCTTTTTGCTGAAGACATTGAGAGTAGCTAATAAATTTTAAAAATCAAATCAAAGGCATGGATTTTGCTCAACTAATAATTGTACTTTTTTCCTAGAGTTTGTAGGTAAAGTTCATAGCTACCTCTGGCATCTGCACAATACATAGTTAAATGTGGAGATGACAGAGATATATTTATGGTTCTGTGTTTTTATTTAAATGTCTCCATTTATGCCATTGGTATGTCTCAGTCTTTATTTCTCTTCCTGCACGATGATTTAATTTTTATTTCCTGTTTGACACTTGTTAAATATAGTACTGTTAATAGATTTAAGGACATGATTTAGAGGTGGTCAAAGTGATTTTTTTTTATCAAAGTACATATATGTCACCATATACAGCCCTGAGATTCGTTTTCTTCAGAACATCCTCAGTAAATCCAGGAACACTATTAGAATCAATGACAGACTGCACCCATCAAGACAGACAAGCAATCAATGTTTAAAAGACAACAAACTGTGCAAGTACAAAAGTTGAAGTTGTTCCACTCGTTCAAGAGCTTGATAATAACTGTTCCTGAACCTTGTAGTGTGAGTCCTGAGGCTCCTGTACCACCTTCCTGGTAGCAGTAGCAAGAAGAGGGTAGACCTGCCTGGCATGGGTCCCTGATAATGGATGCTGCTTTTCTGCAAAAACGCTCGGTGTAGATGTGGCCAGTGGTAGCGAGGGTTTTATCCATGATGGACTGTGATGTTACATCTCACATCTGCTGAAGTTTTAAAAATTTTAGAGTCTTTGCAAACTTCTTAGGAAGCAGAGGTGTTGCCGTGCTCTCTTTGTAATTGTACTTACGCTCTAGGTCCAGGACAGGTCTTCTGAAACGGTAGTGCCAAAGAATTTAACATTGTTGATTCTCTCCACCTCTGATCCATGGATGAGGATTAGCTTATGGATCTCCGGTGTCCTCCTCTTGAAGTCAATAATCAGTTTAAAAAACAGTAAACTGACATATTTGTCAAAGTAAGAGAGACAGTACTTAGATTACAATTCAAGTGAAATTTATAATGGTAGTTCTCAATTAAATCTGGAAACCTTTTACATAGCTCCATGGTAATCCACATGCTTTCATCTCTATCACCCCGTCTCAATGCACCTAAATTATGGCATCAAATTCCCTGGCAACCCATTTTAACTGGCTTCTTTTTAAATACCTATTTTATATGACTACACCCTTATACTAATGTTACATTTGCCTTTTTTCTTCTGCATCACTGCTTGGTAGGTATGGTTAGAACTGAGCTGCACATTTTGATAATTAACCTTCAAGGACAAGGGGCTGTGCAACAACAGGTCTGGTTGCAGAAATGAAAGTAGTTCAGCGACACCCATATTATTTACCTGATTGGCACATTGGACTAATGGCATTCATTTTCTATTCAAACAGCATTAATATGTATTTCATCAGGTACCTGTAGTGCTGTAACTTTAGATGTGTCCTTGGGACTTGGATTACTCTGAGCTGCTTTTATTTTTATTAATGTACCATGAAAGAAGGACACAAAAGAGAATCAACATGAAAGCCTTTTTTTTATATATATTAGGAAGTGGCTGATGTGATTCCCTTGGTATTAAAAGTTGTCTGTCAAATGATTCGGCTGTTTTGCATCATTTCACAAAAAGAATTAATCATGAACGTTGCTGGTAATCTGTGTAGCTTTGCAGCCTTGGTTAAATTCAAACTGGTCACGATAAAATGCATTATGATGTATAAATTAAGGGCATATTTATAAATAGAGCTACATTTGTTAACTTGCTGATCGCATTGTGGCATGATGAGTCAGAGCATTTTTAGAATTCAAGTATATTCCTTTTAAAATATCTCTGAGTCAGTTAACATTTGAGAAAGAGGAATCCTTAGTATAATGTTTGAACTAATTTTCAATGTCTTTAATTATAGGGCATTAAAAAACTTCAAGAACTGCTGTTTGACTACTCAGATATAAGAAGGATTACAAAAGCAGTCATGCCATGTGTATCTTAAGATGGTAGTACAGTATTGCTAGTGTACAAAATAGGTCCCTTTGATTTTGTGAAAACCTGTCACTTAACTTGCAAGTGTGAGACATATTTGCACCTATATTTGTATCAGAAGAGATGATACTGACAGGCCACTGCGGCTTGATTACAATAAAGATGAGGTTGAATGGTTTAAGGTTTAGACCTACATAATTCAACCTGAGGCAACAAGCAGAAAGAATGAAATACTTGTATCCGGACATTATCTAATCATCTGTCAGTCTTGGTTGTGACAATGCAAATCCAATGCGTTGTGCATGTTAAGGAGTGTACAGTTTTTAAACAAATATCTTAAATCTGGATTAATTCAGGATTTTATTTTCAGTATTTAAATGCTGCATTGTTCACACAATAATAACTCTGTTTATTCAGACTAGATTCAAAAGTTTGTTTTGATTTTATAAATGATGTTCCCTTGCACTGTCAACCTTATTTGATGGACTATTTTAACAATATGAAAACAAATTGTTATCTTTATATTTTCATTAGAGATTTTGTGATTCTTTATTACTCAGTTGTTGATTCAAAATGAGATCAGAAGTCTTAACTCACTAACCCTATTTACAAATGGTTTTGTTGAAGTATATGGATGTACTTTATACTGGTGTTGTTTTTATTTTCTGTGCAACAGATTTGTTTTTGACATCAACAGCTTTAATATCCAGAACTGAATGGCTTTTAAAAATGTGCAACATCAAGGACTGGATTTGCTTTTGGCAGGGAAGTTTAAAGAAGATGAAATGGTGTTCACTTTTCAACTGCTCTGAAAAAGAAGCTGCTAATGCAGCATGACTTAAACAATACGCAGGCAAAGGCTGTTTACTTAACATCTGCACACCTCCTCAAGTTCGTACACTATTTTGACCATACCTTTATTGTGGCTGGCTAAAATCCTGGAACTCCCTTTCCAATAACATTGTGGGAGTATCTTCAGAAGGGCTCATAGAGTCAAAGCGTCTAGTACCAGTTATGCAATAGTAATTAGAGACAGGCAGCAAAAGCTTGTTCTGCCATTGAAGCCTACATTCCATAAATTATAAAGTGGTGGCATTATTTTCTTAATTGTACCCATAGGTACTTAGAGCTCATGTGCTATTTTGAACTAAAACCTAATGTGGACAGAGAAGCATTTTGACAGAGCACACTTTGCAGAAAATTTGATGCTCTGGACAGAGCTGAGGCGTGTTTTTCATCAACTAATCAGATTAAAGAATTGATACTAAATAGCACAGAGGCTAAATGAGGTAGTAAAATGGTAAATTAAATATCAAATTGCACAAAGTGAACTGAAATCAAAATTAAATGGGGAGAATGAGGATATGTTTGAAAGATGTGTAGTTTCAAATGAGACTTAATTCTTCAGTGAACATTATTGGCTCAAGAGACAGGGTAAGGTTGAAATACAGTGAATAGTATGGGATGTATACCATGTAATAACAGACATGATAAGTTGATTAGCCTAAGTGAACTCCCAGTTCTTTATTCTCATGCTTCAGTTGTTAGGATATTGGTTCTAGCTAATTAATCTACCTGCACATGTCAGGACGGTGGGAGGAAATCCATGCGGCCACAGAAAGTTTGCAAACTCTGAACAGAATGCACCAAAGGTCAGGATGGAGCCTCCCCTGCTGCTTCAAGACAGCAGCAAAAATGCTGCACCACATTGCACATCCATTCTCTTATTTATATTTATTTATTATTCATATCTGAGTCTTTTTTCCTTACAACATAGTCACGTTGCCTCATAGCCTCTCCACACTGCTCCCCTACCCTTCCCTCTGGAAACTTCTCCAACTTCTTCTCTGACCCCCCCCCCCCCCCCCCAGCACCATGTACAGCTTCCTTTTCCCTACCCAGCTTACCCACTCCCCCACCCTAAACCGCTTCCTTTCATCTGTGCACACCTTCCTCTATCCTTATTTCCTCCTCTAACCTTGTTTCTTCTCTATTATTGTATCTCATTAAAGGAAAGCTATTTTTATTGTCTAAACTTACTACTGAGTGTAACCTGATGTTGATAAATTCACCATTTTTGCAGTTCAGCACTGATTAAAACCATGATCAATTCTAGGTTCATTAAATCACTTGTTTGTCTTGCTTTCAACCAAATTATTCAGTTGATATTTTTAACCTAATATATTTCTTCTAGATCTCTTGACAGGGCACTTTTTTTTTTAGAGCCAATTGATATTAACCGCGAAGGTCCGTGCAAACAGCCTTCACCTCAAGGCTCCAAAGGTGTCAGACTTTGTCTCTGCTACTTTTTGGTGACTTGGAATGTGCATTTCTCCTGGGGATGAATCTACAGTACCAGCTTTGTTCTGATAATAACATCTGGCATCAGATTGATGTAACAGATTATGAGGTTTGCTCTTTTCAGATATGCACTCTTATAGCAGCTAGAGTGTAGCTCTGACATTGCCACACGCTGATGTCTGTTCTTGTGCCTCCTAGCTGCATGTGTGAAGTTAAACCTTTTTGACACCTGCCATTTGGACCCCTTTCTCAACAAAAAATGTCATCAGTTTCAGACAGGATGATGAGAGAAATATGATCGTTCATTCCTTGATGGATTTTCTGAAGGCTGGCTTCTCAGTTGAATGAATACACTCATTGTGTTGTCATTGAAGTATTGTTTGTTGTATTAATGAAGTAAAGGTTAGAAAGTTGTGTAATGGCAATTGGATTGTGTTAATGTTCAGCTGCATTTGAAATGACAATAAATATTTGTCTTCATTTATATACTATAGGCATTTTCAAACATGCTTGTCATGTGTATTATGGGCAGCATGTGCCTTTAACGTTAACAAAAATAGCATGACTGTCAGTTAATTTCTCAGGTCATTTACTATGGTTGCGTATTGCTATATTTCAACTCATGGAGCTTTCTGTGTCACGATGCGAAGGCTAGTAGGAATAGTCTAGCAGGTTATGGCAGGAATGGAAATTATAGCTACAAGCTTCTGGTTGGAAGAAATTTACACCAAAGGATCCAATAATAAGAAATAGTTTCATGATAGCACAATCAAAAGTAGTTATGTGCCATTGAAATCTTACCAATTGCAATGGTGAAAAGTCAAAATTTTATGAAATTGGAATCTATTTATGTAATTTTCTAGCTGTACAAAACCAGTCAGGTCAAGCTGATCAGTGTAGCTTTGAATAAATGATTCACAATATTGACAATATTGCTTTGTCAGGACCTCAACCTTCTCCTGCCTGTCTGCTCCGAACAACCCTCTCCTGTTTTCCCTTCACTCCTTCGTTGACACACTCTCTCTCTCTCTTTCTATCTTTATCTCTGTCTCTCCATATCCCTCTCTCTGCCTGCCCCTCTTCCCCCTCCCTCACTGTCCCTCTGCACCCTCTCTGCCCACCTGCCTCCTGTCTCTCTCTCTCTCTCTCTCTCCCTCTCTCTCCCTCCCTCTCCCTCTCCCTCTCCCTCTCCCTCTCTCTCTCTCTCTCTCTCTCTCCCTCTCTCCCTCTCTCCCTCTCTCCCTCTCTCCCTCTCTCCCTCTCTCCCTCTCTCCCTCTCTCCCTCTCTCCCTCTCTCCCTCTCTCCCTCTCTCCCTCTCCCTCTCCCCCTCCCCCTCTCCCTCTCCCTCACTATCTCTCTGACCTATCAGATGTTCCTCTGAAGACACATTACTTAGCCAATGCTGATACTCTGAGGCCAGAATCTTTATTTTGAGGTTCTGGTAATGCCAAGTTCTGTAGCACAAGACACAAGAACACGCAAAGGTCTTTTTCACACCCAAAGCTCTTGGTTGTGTGCCTTATCTAGGAAGTCATCATGTGATTGGAGATGAAATGTTGAGGGCAGAATGAGGGATGAAGGGAGCCTCAAAAAATAAGATCCTAACATAGATTGAGCAATACACTTTTTCTGATGCTAACAATTTTAAAGTCTGGACTCTTAATGCTGATAATTTTTAGAATAAACTTGCAATCTCCCTCAACAAGACAAAACAAATTTTAAACGTATCATTTCAGCATTTAAGCTAGCTCTATCTAGTCAGAAAATCAGTCTGTCTCATATAAAATGAATGCATTTTGGTTCAAATTAAAAATAGTTGAAATGTAATGGTATAATTCTAAACATTGTTTTACACCAGCACTTTGTTTTGACAAATGGATTTCAGGAAACAATAGTTCCTGAGCTGGCTCTGAACGTTCAGGCCTTGTTTATTCTTGTGTCAGAATTGTAAAAGAATTTGGATAAAGGAGCCAGCTGGACTTAGTAACATAAATGTAATGAACCAGCAAAGTTTTCCAGTCCTTAGTAAACAAGGCTGAATGAGAGAGCACCACAGCACATAAGGTGCACCAAACCTGTAGAGCTGAGAGAGAACAGTATTTGGTGAAGCCATATGCTACAATCAGCTTTGGAGGTCAGGTTATGTCTAGAATTCAGTGAAATACAACATGACTGGGAAACTGGAAAATTTAATTCTCTATTCAGTTTATAGCAATTTATTTAAACTGAGATTTCAGGTTGGCTTGGAGGCAGTCCAATGTTGTGCCCAGCTGGACATGTTTGTGTCTTTTCTGTCTTCATTGCCTTTTACAAACAGTGGCTCCATTCTTTAAAAACTTGATAAAGCATAAAGTTCTCAAAGATTACCTTGCCATTTTCCAAATGTTCTTTAAGTACTGTAAGGCCATGCATACCATTGAATCTCCTGCATTTTTAATATCAAGAATTTTCTAACAGAATAATTTGTAGACCGATTAATCTGAATGTGTTTCCAGTCTAAAAGAAGGTTTCTTTGTCAGGAGAAAATCCTTTCCCAGCTCTGCACCAAAACTGAGTTACATGCTTAAATCAGAGAGGATCTTTATACTGCATAATTTTCTGTTGAAGGGTGTGAATGAGAAATAGATAATATGCAGTTGTACATCAGCTTTATCGAAATCAATGAAAACTACCATTAGAGTATCGAGAGAAAAAAAAGTAAAATACTGCAGAAGATAGATATCTGAACAAATCTTGGAAAAATGCTAAACACTTAGGTCAGTCAGTGCATTAGAAGAGAATAACAACACCTTGGCATTGACAATTGACAATTACTTACAAAGCAAGCGTAAAAACAGACAATTCCTTAGGTTCTTTGTAACCTATAGTGAGTGAATTGTTTGCTGTCACCACAATCCTAAATAATAGTGAACAGATGATCACAACAAGTCAGTTCACTGCATGGAGAGCAAGAGTGTGACAGAGAAAAAACTGTCTCTGAGTTAAAACACCTGTGTTCCCTGGGAATTGAAATTGTTCACAGGCACTGATTTAACCAGCACAGAACTCCCTAAATGGGAATAAAGTAGGAAATGCGCACTGCACATTTCTGATTTTCAAAGCATACTCTGATTATTTGATCCAGTACTTGCAACTAACCTCATAAACCACTGTTTTACTTTCCACTTGAAGCATCTCTTCTATCCTCTCTACTTACCTTCTATTTAGTTTACTTCACAGTAATTAGACTTATTTGTTCTTATGAGTTGCTATTCAACTTGATTAAATGTAGTATTCATCTTATGCAATCTAGTTGTTGGTTTCTCGGTGACTTTTATTTTACGTTTGTTAATTTTACCTAATCTCACGGGGACATACTGGTAACTTTTAAGTCAGGCTAACCCTGGAACATAAATGAAGTAACATTTGTAAAGCAGAAGGATAAAGCACACCAACAGGAAGAACGTCTTAGTGCCATTAGGGGAAACATATAAGGGACTTGCTCAGAGAGGAGTTGTGATTTTTGATGTGTTGATGCTATTTGTGATTGAAATGCTTACTTTATCTCAATAGAGGATGGTGGAGTCTTTTATAATTGTAGATTAGAGTGTTGAATCATTTAAAATCCAACTTCATAGCCTTTGAATTTATTATGATGTTGTATAAAATTTGTCTTTCCAGTTTGACTCTGTATGCCTACAGAGGAACTGTTCTGACTTCCTGGTTTTAATAAGTGCCTTCATGTAGTATATCTTGATTTTGGAAAGTGGCAACTAGCGCTCTGGAATGCTGCCTACTTGGGAGAAATATTCTTACTGAAGAATAATTAGAATGTTGAAATCTTTCTTTGTGTTTTAAAGCCAAATGGAATGGTTATACTGTATTTAATGAATACCTACTTTTGTGCATTTGACTGTTTGCACAGAATGTATCTAACTACAGATCCCAGTCCCCTACTAATTTTCCTGTTAATCTATTCGCATCAAACATGGCAATTTGGTGAAGTAGGGACTGAAAATGAGTCATTTGGAGTTCTGCTTTGTGTTAATAGGAAGTTTGTGAAAGCTTCATTAAAACATTTTTATGCTTTTTTGTTTCACACAAAAATAACCTTACAGCTGACTGGGTGTGAGATAATAGTAATAAACCTACTGGCTTTCAGTGGAGGATCTAGTTAGCTAAAAATTAACTATCCAGATGAGAATTCCAAATGAACAATGTATAAAATGAGGCTTGAAATTAATAGCTGTCTAAGTGATGTGTTATAGCTCCAGTATGTGAGAGTTAATAAATGCTAATCTATTCTCCAGCAACCACATCTGGAGTAACTGTCTACAGATTGAGGAATTTTGGCTCAAAGTTGCTGAGCAGCAGACTAAGTTGTAGACTTGTAATACATTAGTGATGGATAGAGTTACCTGGTCATTTTGATCCAGGAGGCGATAATGTCTCTTGGGTTAGGTAGCAGCTTGGATTGCAAGTGAGCAGGATAGGAACGAGTTGGGTTGTTGTAGGCACAGGGAAGAAGTGATGCAGAGCTTTAGATTTTGTAATGAGTGTAGTCATCGTTACTGTTCAGTGCAACTATCAGCAGGAGTCCTGTAAGCTCGTTTGCCCTTGTTGTGCCAAAGTTAAGGATATCTTCCCAGGTCACAAAGTACTTTGAGGGGAAGGATTATCATCTATGTAGGAGACAGTAACATGGGCAGAAATGGGATTAACTGTGTGCTTAGAGATTTTGAGAAGCTGGGGACAGGATTAAACTACAGAACCTCATGGCAAATCTCGTTGAGCTGTTGCATCGGAGCTGCAATGACTCGTGTTTCATCCTGACCTCTGGTGCTGTCTGAGTGAAGTTTGCATTGTAGGTGGCTGTGTTTTCATACCCTCATATGACAGATTCCTCCTCTGTTCTAGAAGTGCAGATTGATAGGTTAATTGATCATTGTATATAACCCCCCCACCCAATGTAAGCAGCTGTTAGAATCTTGGGGAGCTGATGGGAATAAACTGCAGGGAAAATTAGTCATGTCAAGTTTATTGTCATTTAACTATGTATAAATCTATAATGTATATAACAATAGAGTGAATTGAATTGATTTTATCCTTCAAATACACGACAAGTAAAAATTTTTACGTTACGTCTCTGTCTAAATGTGCAATCATAATAATTTATAATAAATAGAGCAGTCAATGTAACATAGAAATACACTCAAGTCAGCGTGAGTTTATCAGTCTGATGGCCTGGTGGAAGAAGCTGTCCCGGAGCCTGTTGGTTCTGGCTTTTATGTTGCGGTACCGTTTCCTGGATGGTAGCAGCTGGAATAGATTGTGACTGGGGTAACTCGGGTCCCCAATGATCCTTTGGGCCCTTTTTTCACACCTGTCTTTGTAAATGGCCTGAATCATGGGAAGTTCACATCTATGGGTGTGCTGGGCTGTCTACACCATTCTCTGCAGAGTCCTGCGACTGAGGAAAGTACAGTTTCCATACCAGGCAGTGATGCAGCCAGTCAGGATGCTCTCAGTTGTGCTCCTGTCGAAAGTTCTTTGGATTTGGGGCCCATACCAACCTTTCTCAACCGTCTGAGGTGAAAGAGGTACTGTTGTGCCATTTTCACCACACAGCTGGTGTGTACAGACCACGTGAGGTCCTTGGTGATATGGATGCTGAGGAACTTAAAGCTGTTTACCCTCTCAAACCCAGATCCATTGATATCAATTGTGGTTAGCTGGTCTCCATTCCTCCCGTAGTCCACAACCAGCTTCCTTGGTTCTATGTACGTAGAAACAAAACAACGTATCTCCGAGCCAGGGTGTAAAGCACAGTGGTACATATAATGCATAGAACGTATAATAACTTATGAAAGTAGGGAGAAAGTCTACAGTTGAATCATGCATAAATAACAAACTAAAGTGTATAAATTAAATGTTGTAAGGTCAGAAGCAGATTAACCAGTGACACTTCAAATTCAATGTGGCAGAGTTCAGAAGCCTAATGGTCTGAGGGAAGAAACTATTTCCCAACCTGACCATTCTCGTTTTTATGCATTGTAGTCTCCCGTCTGATGGTAGAAAGTCAAAAAGGATCCTTAATAATATTAAGGACCCTGGATATGCAGTGCTCTTGATAAATGTCCACAATGGATGGTAGGGAGATACTATGATTCTCTCAGTTGTTCTCACAGTCCTTTGAGGCAATGAGATCAGTCTGTGTTCCTGCATGGTCTGAATAACCTTTTATGTTGTCAAGAAAAATCGATAATTTCTGAGTTGATATTCGAGTCAGGTGCAATCAGTCATATGTTCCAGTGGATAAAACTGATATAAAGAAAGGTGCAGGGAAAAAGGACTTTGTGTCAAGGTATGGCAAGGCAAGTACAAGAGGAAGAGAACGATATTGCTGGATTATCTCTTTTGGGAGTCAGCTGTTGAACATAAAAATTAAATAGCTAGATAAGGAATTCTATCACCGTGGCATTGAAGGCTATGGGTCAGGAGAGTAAATGAGATTACTGTGATGGCATGACATTGGGTGAAGGGCCTGTTTCTGTGCCATATGAACTGATCTAATTAGATTGAAAATGGCTGCACATGTTAAGAAGAGTAGCAAGTATGAAGATTGCTTCATAAGACACTCATAAGACTGAATAGACTCAGCATGGAAACAGGTTCTTTGTTCCACCAGGTCTGCACTGTCATGATAATGTAAACTAATTCCATCTATCCAATCTAAACATTGTCCATATCCTGCTGTAGCCTGTTAATGTGCCTGTCCAAATACCTCTTAAATGTTGCTATTGTATCCGTTTCAACCACCTCCCCTGGCAGCACATTTCAAGTATATGTTCTATAGACAGGAGAAATTATTATGGGTCATGAAGAATGATTCAGGTATTTTGTATGTGTTTTTGTTGCAGAAAATGTAATGAGTTTAGCAAAAGTGGAAGGGAGCCAAAAGTCTCCTGGCATTCAAAGCTTAGCCATCAATATCACTGCAGATTAAAGCCAGGCAAATCTGCTGATCCTGTGTCTGCATCCTTGATGTTCTTAAAGAGGTTGTTGTAGAAATAATGAATGTTTTACTGATGATCTTCCGAAATTCTACAGATTTTGAAATAGCCCCCAACAGATTGGAAGGTAACAACTGCACTATCTTTTAATGAAAATAGAGAAACAAAAATACTAGGGAAATATGGAGTAATTGGTCTGATCTCTTTTGTTGGCAGAATGTTATATTTCATCATTAATGGTCATAGAACAGGACAATGGTCAAATCATTCTGCAGTGCATGAGGTAGGACAAGGTGAAACATTAACAATGCAGAATGAAGTGTAAAAATGACAGAGAATGTGTCGTGCAGGCAAACAAAGTGCAAGATTGTAAAGTATATTGTGAGGTTTAGAGTTTATTTTATTGTATAGGAAGTTTGTTCAAGAGTTTGATTAAGTGTTTAGCACCACATTTCTCCCCAGGTAGAATTTTACTGATCATTTGTAATGTGTTCTACACTTATTGGCCATTTAATTAATAATATATATATTTTTTTGTCTTCTTGTACACTGTGGCTGTATTTGTCATGTATGTTGACAATGTATTAAGCCATTCTTTTGATTGGAAGTAAGAATGAATACAGAATTGGAAACATAATTAAGATTTTAACCATATACAGTATTTGAGATGCAAGTGTTTGTTGGCAGTGTGAGAGAATATCATATTTTTTACTTTTCAGGAAATATATTTGCAATAAGCTTTTCCTTAACTGCAGTTTGATACTGTCAGGCTCCACTGGAAGCATACAAGAAGCATGAGTCAGCAAAGAAATTAATATTAACAAATCACAAACTTAATCAAAAAGGCTAATGGAATATTAGTCTTATTGCAGAAGTAGCATGCACCATCAAATTGTATACAATCTTGATACAGTGTTATCTGGGGCTTGATTTTGCTTTGTTTCAAACCTTAAAAGGAAAGGAATTACGCATATTCACCAGAATAATGACAGGTATGAAAGTTAGAAGCAAATTGGACATCAAATGGTAGTATTAGATTAGATTAGATTCAACTTTATTGTCATTGTGCCAAGTACAGATACAAAGCCAATGAAATGCAGTTAGCATCTAACCAGAAATGCAAGGAATAATGTTATTTACAAAATAACTGCAAATAAAAAGTAAATGCTACAGCACACAAATATAAAAGTACTGAGACAGTTCGATATGGGTGCAATACTGCTTAGCGCTATGATGTGAGGTTCAGCAGGGTCACAGTCTCAGGGAAGAAGCTCTTTCTGTGCCTGCTGATGCGGGAGCGGAAGCTCCTGTAGGACCTACTGGATGAGAGGAGAGTAAAAACTCCATGGTTAGGGTGAGATGCATCCTTGATAATGGTTTTCACCCTGCCCAGGCAGTGTTTATGGTAGATGTTCTCAATGGTGGGCAATTGGGTGTGATAAACTATTTAAGGAGTATTTAAAATTAAGATAAATTGCTTATCTATAAGGTTATCAAGTAATATTGTGTGAACGATTAAATCCTACTAAAGTTCATATTTACAGAGGATCTAAGTGATTGGCAGAATAGGATCATTTCAATAATTGTCCTGTTCCTGTTCCTCAATTACTGATTGGCCCAGCTGCTGCATTAGACATTTAAATCCAAACATATTAGAAGTTAGAATTAGAAGTTGCATGTTTTGAGCATTCAAATCAGTCTTAATACATGTTTTAATATCCTACTGTAGTGTTGTTTATGCTGAGAGTTTTGCCCAGATTTTTATAGGTTAGCAATACTTCAGTCAGCAGTCTAGAAAGGGGACTACATAATTTTGATTACATCATGGAATTTGATATAGAAACAAATACAAATTACAATCAGCAGAACAATGCACATTGTATATAATGCTTGATATTTTATTTATTTGGATGGGGAGGAAATGGAGGCAAGACACTGTATTCCTTGTTTTCATCTCTCATGTCTTTCCACCCGCATGGTCATTTGACTCATCTGCTCTAAAATAAACTGTTCATGGAACTCAATAAAATTATAGATTAATTATATTCACTGTATCCTTTGTACCTTAAAGTTTTAGTGCTATCAAAACTCTGCATTTTGTTCCTCTAAGTATCAGCTAGTCTCAGTAATAGAACTCCTTTTTGTCAGAAGTCTGTGTCATGGCCCTGTTCTGCATGTAATCGAGGTTGACATTTCAGTACAGTTCTCTGAAGAGATGTTAAACCAAGGTTCAATCTGCCTATTCAGGTGAATGTCAAAGGTGGCACTATTTGAAGGAGAGTGGGGATTTTTTTCTGATGCTCTGGCTAAGATTTATTCCAAAAATAACCCGTCAAAACACAATTAACTCCCCTTCTAAAGTAATTTATTAATTACAAAACACCCTTGAGTTCCTTGAAAGCTGCAGGTCTTTTGCTTTCATTTTCAAAACTGAATTTTAAAAATGCTTGCAGTAATTAAGAGGTTAAAGTTATGTCAGGCGAATGTCCTTAGAATATGAGCCTTGAAATGAGCAGTAGGAGTACTGAGTATATCTTTGAAAAAAATCCTATGTACCTCATTTTTATGAAGTCTGTAAGAATAAATATTGCATGGTTATGGAAGTAGTTTAACCAACAGAACAAATCTCACTGGATGATCTTGTATGTATACAATACTTTGATAGATTTAGATCTTGCAGCTTGTGTGTATTGTGATTTTGGATTAGCAGAATCTGGAAATGTTCAGTAACAAGATTTGAGTGTAAAGTAAGTCAAAGTTCATACTTTGACAGCGATTTGAAATGATTTGGCAGGTAAAGGAAACTTCTTATCACCATAATATGGCAGAATGTTATAAATTTGAAAAGCACAGATGTACGGAGAGCACTTTTGGCAATATAAAATGGGTAAATTGAAAGTTGAGTTACATAGAAACATAGATGTCAGAAACACACTGAGTCTCAGCAATTTGCAGAACGGTAAACTTTATTTTTCGAGTCTGCAGAGTCGGACCCAACCAGCTCCTGCTAGATTGAGTGCCGAATTACACTTTGCACAGTTTTTTTATACCCTAGTTGTTTACGACTTTGTGAGTTGCACCCATGTGAGGTGCAGACATTCTTCCTTAATCTCATTACAAAATTACAAATGTGACTACCCTTTGGCCCACTTATCAGCCTCAGCGCATTAACACCGTTATTGTTCAACCGTTAAGCATGTCTTCCCGTTACCTGTATCGCTTCTTTAATCAGCAAGCTATTGTTTCATCCTGATTTTGCAAATTGGTTTATAGGTTGCCCTGCAAGTTGCTTTGCACGTTCTTTCTGTGTCAGCACATTCTAAATGGACTCCTTAAGAATCATTTCTCTCAATCCACCCTTTTTCTTTTTAGAATGTGCTATCAGTTGGGCTTTTGCCACGGGTTTACATAGGCTTCTTCCTCTAGCTCTATTTCCCTTTGTAGGAGTACCTGAACAGGATCAGCTGGGGCCCCTGGTTGCATGACTTGTCTTGCCACCCGAGCTACTAGCTCCCGCAAGCAGGGGATCAGACATGGTAGCAGAAGGAGGACCATCAATCCCCCTCCTATAACCCCTAAAGCGGTTCGCCACCAGCCTCCTTTCAACCATCCGTCCAGCCAGTCCCAATACCCCAGCGGCTTCCAGGTCTGTACCGGCACGTGGGCCAGTTTCCTTATTTTATCTGATATTTTTTGAACCACCTTTCCGTTGTCATCTATCTTTAAGCAGCAGTTGGTTAGATTAAACTTTCCACATACTCCTCCTTTTTGTTGTAGTCATAACATTTCTCGTTTACATGAGAGTGTGATACAAAGGACCCTGGAAAAACCGTCATGCCCACCCTTACCATCGTCCTGCACTTATCACATCCCCCTTCAGCGCTTCTCAACAATAGCAGTATATACATTACAGTCCCAAAGTTCATTCTGTCCGTCTTTTGAGCTTTAGCACCATCGGGTCTTCTCCCTGGACCCAAGTCCATTCTGCACCTTCTTCGGGCTTTACGGGTCCCTTGATTCTCGCGGCGTGGGTCCACCCTTTTTCTTTTGTCCTTACTGCGGCTTCGGTGGTCAGTAGCACCTGGAATGGGCCTTCCCACTGCGGCTGTAACTTCTCTGGCTTCCAAGTCTTAATCAGGACCCAGTCACCGGGCTGAGTTCGGTGGAGTGCGAAGTCCAGAGGTGGGGTTTGTGCGAGTAACCCCTTCCTGCGCAATTCTGCAAAAGAACGAGATAGTGCCTGTAAATAGTCCCTTACAAAGACATCTCCCCCTTGCAGGGAAGGATAGCCCTCCACCTTGTTCCAATATGGAAGGCCAAACAACATTTCATAAGGGGATACTCCTGTATCTTTTCGAGGAGCCGTGCGGATTCTTAGTAGGGCCAGGGGTAGACACTTGGTCCAGGGTAGCTTGGTTTCCATCATTAGTTTTGTCAATTGCGTCTTCAAAGTACTGTTCATCCTCTCAACTCTTCCTGAGCTCTGAGGGTGCCAGGGGGTGTGCAGCTTCCACTGGATTCCTAAGGCGTCACAGATTAGCTGGTGTGTTTTTGAGGCAAAGTGTGTTCCCCTATCTGAATCAATAGACCCCATTATTCCATATCTCGGGACTATATTTTCTAATAGGATCCGTGCCACTGTAGGGGCGTCCGCTTTAGTGGTTGGGAATGCTTCCACCCATCTAGTGAAGTGATCCACAATTACTAACAGGTACTTCCATCTCTGAACTTGTGGTAGTTCCGTAAAGTCTATTTGGATCCGATGGAACGGTCGGACGGCTAGTGTTTGTCCCCCCTTATGGGTGGCACGCATCATTTTCTTGTTTACCTTTTGGCAGGTAACAGCCCCACACCTCCTGTTGAGCTAGTGTGAATATCCCTTTACAAACATAGTCCCTTAGGATAGTGTCGCAACATAGCTTGCACTCCCCAATGGCTTTGTTGGTGTAGTTGTTGCAGTATATGACGAGTTACTTCCTTATTCAGTACTTGCCGTCCGTCGGGGGTCTTCCACTCGCCTTCTGATGTTTGTCGGGCTCCCCTGTTGATTCCCCGTATAAGAACTGTGCCGGGTTACAACTATTGTTCCTTTCAAAGCTTACATCATCCCCGACCATCAGAATGGTTTCGTATTTCAGTATGCGAGAGTCCGTCAACCACCGCTGAGCTTTTTGGGCTAAGAGGGTGCTAACGGAGTGCTGGGTATACACCGTCATTCTTCCCCCAAAGGTTAATTTCCGTGCTTCTTCTACTAGTACGGCTGCTGCCGCTACGGCTTGTATGCACGTCGGCCATCCCCGGGATACCGGGTCTAACATTTTTGATAAAAAGGCCACAGGTTGCCGCTTTCCTTTTTCTTGGGTTAGTACTCCTAACGCAGTTCCTTCATTGTTTGTTGCATACAGCTGAAAGGGCTTTTCCAGTGCTGGCAGTGTTAATACCGGGGCCCGAATTAGTTGCCCTTTTATTTTCCTGAACTTCTGTTCTTCTTCTTCGGTCCAGCTGATTATTCCCCGGTCTTCCTTTGCCAATTTGTCGTACATAAACTTCACCAGGGGGGTATAATTCTCTATCCAAATCCGGCAATAGCCCACTAAGCCCAGAAATTGTCTTATTTCCTTCTTTGTCCTGGGAAGCGGTATTTTTAGTTATTCCCGCTATTCTTTCTGGGGTTATTTGGCGGTGCCCTTTACTGACTCTGTGTCCGAGATATGTTATTTCCTTCTCGACAAATTGCAGTTTCTTCTTGGACACCCGCAATCCTTTTTCTCCTAGGTAATTCAGGAGTCTTATAGTATCGTCTCGCACTACCTCCTCTGCTGGTCCCGATAGTAGTAGGTCATCGACATACTGTAATAGTTGGTTCTTTTCGGTACAATGGAATCCAGCCAATACTTGCTCCAGTACCTGTTCGAATAGGTTTGGGGACTCCGTGAACCCTTGGGGCAAGACGGTCCACCGGAGTTGCTTCTTCCGCCCAGTGAAGGGATTTTCCCATTCAAATGCGAACATATCTCGGCTACCTTCCTCCAACGGGCAACTCCAAAAGGCATCTTTTAGATCTATCACACTGAACCATTCATGTTCAGGAGGTATTTTGCTCATTAATGTATAGGGGTTAGGCACTACCGGGTATCGTGTTTGGACTACCGCATTTAAGCCTCTCAGATCTTGAACCATTCGATACGTGCCGTCGGGCTTTCGGACCGGTAGGATGGGGGTATTAAAGGGTGACATACATTCTTCCAGGAGTCCATCTGATACTAATGTCTCAATTACAGGTTGTAATCCCCTCCTCCCTTCCATGGCAATGGGATATTGCCGTCTTCTCTCTTCTGCTTGTTTGTCCCACTGTGGGTCGTTTACTGGAAATTTCCGGTCCCCCGGTAACTCATTCGGCTGTTCCCTTCCCCAAATTGATATTGCAGCTTGTCGTATCATTTGCCTCTCTTGTGCAGAAAATAGCGTTCCCATAATCGCATGCATTTCTTCCCAAGTGTAAACATTAGGTCCTAAGAATTGATCCAACTGTTCTGCCAGTCCCATTGGATCTTCTAATAAAGTTTTCATATCTTTCTTAAATCCTCGTACTTCGGTACTTGTCAGAGGGACGTTTACAAATCCTGTTCCTCCCCGTTCTCCTCCCATTGGAACCTCTCGAAGGGGACACAGCTGTACCTCTTCCTTTTTTAATTCGTCTTTCTTTTTCTTATCTGCTCCTGTCACACTCCTTGTTTCGATCCTTGCTTTTGCTTTTTCCCTAACATCCCTCTCTTCCCTCTCCGGGTCTATTTCTTCTGTTTTTTCACTTTCTTCACGTCCTCCCTCTGCTCCCGCAAGGGGCGCAGAAGGCTGGACATAGGGAGGGGGTAAATGATCGAGTGGGTCCCACTTCCGCTCCCCTTTAATGCCCAATTTAAAACTCTTTGTTGTTACTCCTGGCCAGGGAGCCCAACAAAAAGCATAAGCAATTTCTTCCGGTTTTACACTTGGTTTTGAATTAACGTAAATGTTTAAGGCTTGTCGTACCCAATCCTCCTCAGACCCAAGCCGCGGCCACCAGACCGCAGGTTTTTCTATCGGCTGTTTCGACCAAATTAAACAGTACTGTATCATTTTTTTCTTTTGTTTCCCTTTTAGTCTTCCACATCCCCAATTCTCAAACATTCTACCGAGGGGGCTATCAGGAGGAACCCCCGGGTATGGTCCCGGTCTCTCCGTTTCCTCTTTCTTTTTAGAGCCACCCCCTCCCATCTTATTCCGCTCTTACTTAATCAGGAGGACCCCCGGGTAGCGATCCCGGTCTTCTCCGTCCTTACTTATTCCCGCACCTTTCTACTATAATAGTAGGCACTTACCCGGTGCGTCCTGGGGACTTCCAGTACCAGGTACTGTCCCCTTCTCCCCGTTTACCGCTCTGCGCTGTCCGGATATCACTCGCTCAAGCCGCGCTGGAGCGACGAGCAAGGAGTCAGGGACCGCCAAACTCGGCGGGGTGCACCGTCTCCGATGTCCTTCCTCGTGTCCACCGCGGCCGGAGTGTGGATCCCGGACGAGCCCCCACGTTGTCAGAAACACACTGAGTCTCAGCAATTTGCAGAACGGTAAACTTTATTTTTCGAGTCTGCAGAGTCGGACCCAACCAGCTCCTGCTAGATTGAGTGCCGAATTACACTTTGCACAGTTTTTTATACCCTACATTCTTCTTTAATCTCATTACAAAATTACAAATGTGATTACCCCTTTGGCCCACTTATCAGCCTCAGCGCATTAACACCGTTATTGTTCAACCGTTAAGCATGTCTTCCCGTTACCTGTATCGCTTCTTTAATCAGCAAGCTATTGTTTCATCCTGATTTTGCAAATTGGTTTATAGGTTGCCCTGCAAGTTGCTTTGCACGTTCTTTCTGTGTCAGCACATTCTAAATGGACTCCTTAAGAATCATTTCTCTCAATAGAAAACCTGAGTTTTATGTAATTGAACAAGTCAGAGAAAAGATTGCAATATTAAAGAAAAGTTTTTCAAAAATTGCTTCCTCTACATTACTATAAAATTATATTAGTTCCTAATAATGATCAAGAGATGAATTCATCTGCCATGTTCTTATAATTAATTGTAAATGAACAAAATCAGTTTAGACATCAAGTACAGATAATGGACTACTTTCATGCAATGCTGATTGCACACTCCAAATCTCTATTTTCATTGTAACCTTCATTGTAATTACTAACTTGTTGAAGTAGTGAGATCATTTCATTTTCACTCCCAGTCATTTCTGGCATATCCAAGCGTTAATGCTTGAAACTTTAGAGAGCAAAACAGTTCAGAAGTTCCTTACTGCTTATTTCTCTTGAACTATCAGTGGCAAAAGTCGCTCCTTTTTGAATGCAAACTGTTGCTATCTAAGAACTGGTCACTTCACTCTGAGCACAATGTAATGTCTAACGGCCACACATATGCGTGTGGCTGATACTCGTTAGAAACTGTTTGGTAGCAGTCTTTTGCCCCAATTAAAGAAGCAGTGCAGTGTCCCAAATAAGCAAAGGGAATCCTCGCTATTTTCTCAATTAATTTTTATCCTTTAGGAGGTGTCCTAAATAAATTGCTGCCCTGATTAACTGATGGCCCATTTAACTGGAGTCCACTGAAAATTAATTTCGTTTTGTGGCATAAGTCTTCATAAAGCCTAAAAATAGCTATTTTTGGCAATTTCTATGTAATCAGTTATTTTACCTAATGCAGATTTTAATTAGCCATTTAATTCTTTGTTATGTTGTTTTATTTCACCGTTGAGCAACTATTTAAAATATTTACTTATTTTAAATGTCATACCTGTGCTCATCTTCCCTGTTCCATTATGCTCCAAGAGTCTATAAATGTAATTTACAAATAGTCTAAACTTTGATTTTTCACATTTGTGTTATATGAAATTTTAAAACAAAGTCTGTCATATTGTCATAGATCACTTCCATTATAAAATATTGCTTTTCGAATAACAAGACCTGATTCCTTGGAGGTAAATTTTATCTACATCAGCAATTTACTGCTCGGGACATTCATTTCAATATATTTGAAGTCAGAAGTAAAAAGGAATTACCTTTTTCACACTGAATTGTAAGTAATTGTCAGCCGATATATAATTCTGTGAATTTAAAGCTGACAAAACACATACTGGGATGGCAAGGATAGAATGATGCTTTACACTGGATTCAGTTCCCACTATTGCCTTAAGGAATTTGTGCATTCTCCCCATAACTGCATGGGTTTCCTCCGGGTGCTCCAGTTTCCCCTCACATTCCAAACATGTACTGGTTGATAGGTTAATTGGTCATCCTAAATTGTCCCATAATTAGGCTCGAATTAAGTTGGGGTATTGCTGGCCGGCGTGGCTCGAAAAATAAAAATAAAGCATTCCATAAAAGCAACTGAATGACTGTGAGTGTGTAATTCAACTATCATAGGGCATAAAAATAGTTACAATACCCTTATAACTAGACAACAGGCATAGTGTTGTATAAAACTCTTAAAATTCATTCGAGTTTCCTGAAAGTGAGTGTTTGAAAATGGACATTATTACTTCATTAAATTTAAAGCAAGGGATGTGTGGTGTTAGTGTTGGGAAAATCTGTTTGCAAAGGGTTTCAGCTTGGTTTCGGGTGTGACTAGATTTAGCATCAGAATTGAGGAACAGACCTGTGGTGTGATTAAGAGCAACTGTATTGTACCCTTGGAGTTCTGTCATCACCGCGTGTTTTCAGTCAGGAAGCATCTGCTTCCCATTGTAATTTGCTAATGATTTTTCTCTCTAACTGCATTCTTATATGCAGGTATCAGTAGATATTTTCCAGCAAACTGTACTTACAAATTCTCTTACGGATGACTTTTATGTGCTGACACAAAAGCTATGGGCAGGTTATGTCTGAGGCCAGACCACTGGCTTTGTTAGGAGAGGTCCTGTTAATACAGTGCGTCATTGCAGTTGTAGTGCCCGATTGAACTTTATAATATGAACCACACTGTGTTCTGACATGGTCAAAAGGATGTCTTTTCAACTTTGCGAAAGCTTGACGTGACTCCGTCAACAGCACATTCACTGGATTTGTGAAATTTCGCATTGTTGCAGATTTGAGCTGTCAATGATTCTGGCAGTTTATTTGCTCCAATAGATTGTTTGCTACATCAGTCTACCACTGGAGTTGCCTTTTAGTTCATCTGTTTACTTTGCAGCCGTGAAACCCAACGATAAAACCTTCATGACTTAGATTTGTTTTTTGTATCTTTCACCCTTATACTGTTCGGACTTGTCTGAGTAAAGGCTAAACTACTGCGAAACTACTTTTTTTAGTTGTGTCCCCCTTTTGGGACAAAAATCGTGTTAGGATTTACATATAACCATATAACAGTTACAGCACAGAAACAGGCCATCTCGGCCCTTCTAGTCCATGCTGAATGCTTACTCTCACCTAGTCCCACCGACCTGCACTCAGTCCATAACCCTCCATTCCTTTCCTGTCCATTTACCTATCCAATTATTTTTAATTGACAAAGTCGAACCTGCCTCTACCACTTCTACTGGAAGCTCATTCCACACAGCTACCACTCTCTGAAGAAAGAAGTTCCCCCTTGTGTTACCCCTAAACTTTTGCCCCATAACTCTCAACTCATGTCCTCTTGTTTGAATCTCCCCTACTCTCAATGGAAAAGCTTATCCACGTCAACTCTATCTATCCCCCTCATAATTTTAAATACCTCTATCAAGTCCCCCCTCAACCTTCTACGCTCCAAAGAATAAAGACCTAACTTGTTCAACCTTTCTCTGCAATTCAGGTGCTGAAACCCAGGTAACATTCTAGAAAATCTCCTCTGTACTCTCTCTATTTTGTTGACATCTTTCCTATAATTCAGTGACCAGAACTGTAAACAATACTCCAAATTTGGCCTCACCAATGCCTTGTACAATTTTAACATTACATCCCAACTCCTATACTCAATGCTCTGATTTATAAAGGCCAACATACCAAAGGTTTTCTTCACCACCCTATTCACTTGAGATCCCACCTTCAGGGAACTACGCACCATTATTCCTAGATCAGTCTGTTCTACTGCATTCCTCAATGCCCTACCATTTATCAATCTGTATACATAACTTCTTAGTAATAGTGCAACATAAGTTGAACCTCCTCTTGGGAATTGAGGCTCGGCAAGTAGGAAGCACTTTGGGACCGGCCTTCATAATTCTATTAGCTTTGAAATTAACATGGACAAAGATAGGACTGGTGCAAAAGTTGAAATTCTAACCAGGACAAGGCTAATTTTGACAGCATTCGACAGGAACTTGCAAAGGTTAATTGGTAAAGGCTGTTAGCAGGTAAAGGGACATCCATCAACTGGGAGGCTTTTAAATGTGAGAAAGGGAGAGTTCGGGGACAGCCTATCCTTGTTAGAATGAAGACTAAGGCTGCTTAGGATTAGGGAACACTGGTCAGAGAAAAGGAGGCATTTGCCAGGCATGGGCAGCTGGAATCAAATGAATCTCTTGAGGGTAATAAGGGATGTAGGAGAATACGTACACGACGCTGGAAGAACTCAGCAGGTCAGGCAGCATCCGTGAGAAAAGAGTAGCCAACATTTTGGGCTGTGACCCTTCATCAGGAATGGGGGGGAAGAGAGGGCCGAAGCCTAGTAATAGAGATAGGGTAGGGGTTGCAGAGAATATGCTTAAGAAGAAATCAGTAAGGAAATAAGGGAACATGAGCTATCCTTGACAGATAAGGTAAAAGAGAATCCTAAAAGATTAAAGTATCTTAACAGCCGAAGGGTAATATGAGAGAGAGAGTATAGGTCCCCATTAGGATTGGTGTGACCTTCCATGTGTGGAGGAAAGTGAGGTGGGTGATGTCTTCTCATCTGTATTTGCTATGGAGAAGGTCAGGGAAGCTTGGGAAATATGTTCAGAAACATATCTATATTATAAGAGTATGTGTTGGTAGTCTTCAGGTGCGTTAAGATGGATAAATCCTTGTGGGCATGTTGGAAGCTAGAGAAGAAATTGCTGGCAGAGATTTTTCTACCTCATTTGCCGTAGGTGAGGACAACTGGAGAGGTGGCTAATTTTGTTCCTTTAAGGAACCAACAAGCATAACCTCAGTGGTGGGAAAGGATAGAAAGGAGCAAGAGGATTGATGAGGGCAGGGCAGAAGATGTTGTTGACATGGACTTCAGCAAGTGTTTTGACGTGATCCCACATGGTAGGCTGGTCTGAAAAGATATCACATGGGATCCAAGGTGATCCAGGCAACTGGTTACAAAATTGGCCTGGAAGGTGGAATAGGTGGATTGTGGTGTGAGATTGTTTTTCAGACTGGAGCCCTGTAACTTGAGTTGTGCCACTGAGATTAGTGCAGTGTACCGTATTGCTTATTTTATATATATAAATGATTTTGCAAATGTAGGTGACCTAATTAGCAAGTTTGTGAATAATCGCAAAATGTACAATGTTACAACAGGAGTTAGATCAGCAGGAAATGTGGGTAAAGGAATGGCAGATGGCATTTAACTCAGGCAAGTGTGAAATACTGCATTTATAGGAAATCAAACCTGGGCAGAGTATGCACAGTACTGTAAATGACAGGGCACGAGGGAGGACTGCAGAACAGAAAGATAGAAGTGGCGACACAGTAGACAAGATGATGAAGAAGTTGTGGAGCATGCTTGTCATCATCAGATGACGAATTGAGTACAGGGGGTTGGGATGTCATGTTACAGCTGTTCAAGACATTGGTAAGAACTGTGTGCTGTTCTGCACGCCATATTGAAGGAAGGATATGCAGAAACGGTGCAGAAAGATTCATAAAAATGTTAGCAGGACTGGAGGGCTTGATTTTTTAGGTTGGGACTGGAGCAAAGGAAGATGAGAAGTGACCCTATAAAAGGGCATAGATAAGGTAAATGGGTCACCGTCTTTTCCACAGGAGGGTGTCTAAAACTAGATGGCATAGTTTTAAGTGAGAAAAAAATGGAGCATCTAAGCAATTGGTTTCCACACAGGATAAATGGAACAAAGTGGCAGAGGCAATTTCAATACACATTTAAAAGATACTTGGGACAGGTTTGATGACATTAACAGTTCAGAGGATATAGCCCAATACAAGCAAGTAGGACAAGCTCATGAACGTACCTTAATTCACCTTGAACAAGTCAGGACTATGGGTTTTTTCTATGCTATATAGCTCTGGTTCTTTGTTTTTTGGATTACCTGGTTAAGCTAACAGAACCTTTCATTTAATTGAAAGGGGATAACTTATACTGAACATATTAAGCTGCATCTAACTTTTTTGAACGATTTTGTTTGTAAGTGGTTTAACTGCATAATATGGCTTGCTCCTCTCCAGACTATTAGATATCAGAATACTTTTTAATAAAGAACTTCCAATTTATACTGTTGAATTTCCTTGGAATAGGTTTTTTTTCCAAATAGCACTGAAGTATATCAGTTCTGGAGGAAATTGTAAATGTTACTTCACTCTTTTAAAAAGAGAGGGAATCAGAAGAAATTTTAAGCCCGTTAGCCTGACTTCAGTAGTTCGGCAGATGTTGGAATCCATTAAGGATGAGGTTTTGGGATATGTGGAGGCACATGATAAAATAGGCCTAATTTAGCATGATTTCCTTAAGGGGAAATCTTGCCTCACAAATCTGTTGGAATTTTTTGAGGAAATAACAAGCAAGATAGTTAAAGGAGAGTCAGTCGATGTTGTATACTTGGATTTTCAGAAGGCCTTTGACAAGGTGCTGTACACAAGGCTGCTTAACAAGATAAGGGCCCACGGTATTACAGGGAAAATTCTAGCATGGATAAAGCAGTGCCTGATTGGCAGGAGACAAAAAGTGGGAATAAATAGGGCCTTTTTGGCTGCCAGGCAGTGACTATTGGTGTTCTGCTTGGGTCGGTGTTGGGACCATTTTTTATGTTATATATTAATAAATTGCATGATAGAATTAATAGCTTTGTTGCCGAGTTTGAGGATAGTATGAAGATAGGTGGAGGGGCAGATTATTTTGAGGAAGCAGGGACTCTGCAGAAGGACTTGGTCAGATTAGGAAAATGGTCAAAGAAGTGGCATTTGGAATGCAGTGCACGGAAGTGTACAGTCATGCACTTTGGAAGAAGGAGTAAAGGCATGGACTCTTTTCTAAATGGGGAGAAGATGCAGTAATCAGAGTTGCAAATGGACTTGGGAGAGTCCCTTTGCACTTATGAGTAAGTTATTATCAGAGTATTGCGAGAAGTTTTGGGCCCTTATCTACAAAAAGATGTGCTGGCATTGGAGAGGGTCTAGAGGAGGTTCACAACAATGTTTCCAGGAATGAAAGGATTTATGACTGAGGAACTTTTGATAGCTTTGTGCCTGCACTCGCTGGGGTTTAGACGAATGGGGGGCATCTCGTTGCAACCTACTGAATATCGAAATGTCTGAATAAAGTGGATATGGAGAGTATGTTCCATATTGTAAGTGACTCTTGGATCAGTGCGCACAGCCTCAGAATAGAAGGATGCCCATTTAAAAGAGAGATGAAGAGGAATTTCTTTAGCTGGAGCATAGTGAATCTGTGGAACTCATTGCTACAGAAGGCTGTGAGGGCCACAGATGCTCTCAATGACACAAGTCATTTGATACATTTAAAGTAGAAGTTGAAAGGCTCTTGATTAGTCAGGTTGTCGTAGGTTATGGAGAGAAAGCAGGAGAATAGAGTTGAGGGGTAATAAATCAGCCATGGTGGAATTGCAGAGCAGACTCAATGGATTGAAAGGTCTATTTCTGCTCTCATGCCTTATGGTCTTGTATGGGGCATACAAGTTTTGTGATAGCAAATTACATTGTAGATCGTCATTAAAGATCTGAGGATCTTCTACGAGGCTGTGATGGCCAGTGCTATCATGTTTGCTGTTGTGTGCTGGGGCAGCAGGCTGAGGGTAGCAGACACTAACAGAATCAACAAACTCATTCGTAAGGCCAGTGATGTTGTGGGGGTGGAACTGGACTCTCTGACAGTGGTGTCTGAAAAGAGGATGCTGTCCAAGTTGCATGCCATTGACTCTCATCCACTCCATAATGTACTTGTTAGGCACAGGAGTACATTCAGCCAGATACTCATTCCACCGAGATATAACACTGAATGTCATAGGAAGTCATTCCTACCTGTGGCCATCAAACTTTAAGACACCCTGAGCCAATAGGCTGGTCCTGGACTTATTTCCACTTGGCATGATTAACTTATTATTATTTAATTATTTATGGTTTTATATTGCTATATTTTTTCACTATTCTTGGTTGGTGCAGCTGTAACGAAACCCAGTTTCCCTCGGGATCAATAAAGTATGTCTGCCTGTATGTAAATCTTGAGAATTATTTCACAAGTAATAATTATAAATACATTTCTAAGATTAAAACAGAAAGACCATCAAAAGTATTGCATTGAGGGGTGACCTCATTGAAATTTATTGAATGGTGAAAGGCCTTGATGGAGTAGATGGGGAGAGGATGTTTTCTATGATGGGAGAGTTTAGGACCAGAGGACACAGCTTCAGAATAGAGGGGCGTCCTTTTAGAACAGAGATGAGGAGGAACTTTAGCCAGAGAGTGGTGAATCTGTGGAATTCTTTGCTACAGACAGCTGTGGAGGCCATGTCTTCATGTATATTTAAGGCAGAGGATGAAAGATTCTTGATTGGTCAGGACATGAAGGGATATGGGGAGAAGCCAGGAGTCTGGGGCTGAGAGGAAAATTGGATCAGCCATGATGAAATGGTGAAGTAGATTCAATGGGCCAAATGGCCTAATTCTGCTCCTGTATCTTATGGTCTTATGCCCTTCCTTAATGACAGTCAACACTGGCACACCTCAAGGATACGTGCTTAACCCACTGCTCTATTCTCTGTGCACCCCTGACTGTGTGGTTAGGCACAACTCAAACATGATCTATAAATTTGCAAATGACACAGCTATTGTTGGTAGAATATCAGATAGTGGTTAGGAGGCATACAGGAGCGAACTTGATCAGCTGGTTGAGTGATGTTGCAGCAACAACTGTGCATTTAACATCAGTAAGACAAAGGAATTGAGTGAGAACTTCAGGAAGGTGAAGTCAAAGGAATACACACCAATCCTCATCAAGGGATCAACAGTAGGAAGGGTGAGCAATTTCAAGTTCTGGGGTGTCAGCAGTTCTGAAGATCTATTTTTGGTTCAACATGTTGATGCAATTACAAAGAAGGCACAACAGCTGCTGTATTTAATTAACAGTTTGAGGAGAATAAATTTATTCAGATATACCGTGGAGAGCATTCTAACTGGTTGTGTCACTGTCTGTTATGGAGGGGCCACTGCACAGGATAGGAAAAAGCTGCAGAAGTTGTAAACTTCTTGGGCACTAGACTTAAAAGTTATTCAAAAGGCGGGATCTGTCATTAAGGACCCCCATCACATCACCCAGAAGATGCCCTCTTTTTATTGCTACCATCAAGGAGGAATTACAGGACCCTGAAGACATGTACTCAATGTTTCAGGAACAGCTCCTTCCCTACCACCATCAGATTTTGAAAGAACAATGAATCCATATGCACTACCTCATTTTTTTTCCTTTGACTACTTATTTCTTGCACTACTTACCAGTATTTAATTTAATTTTTGTAATATTTTATTCTAAGTGATAGTTTTTTGTTATGTATTGCAATGTACTGCTTCTGCAAAACAGCATTTCACAACATATGCCAGTGATAATTAAACCTGATTCTGATTGTTTATCTGATCTACTAAATAGACATCAACTTAGCAACTGGACTTCATGGCCACTAGGTGGCAAGAGTGTCACAATAATATAAGGTGTGTTTCGTTTTCAGACTGAATTACTGAGCAAACGCAGGATAAAATGACAAGTCATAATAGTAAATAGGGGATGTCGTAAAGATACTGCTCTCTTTCTTGCATGGTCACTTCCCTCTTTCTCCCCCTCTGTCTTCCCTTCTCTCTCATTCCATTCCTCCCTCCCTCCCCCTGCTCCAGGAGCTCAGCAGAGTGTAAAATATTTAAGACTTGGAACAAAATAGACATCTTAAGATGGATTGCATTTAAAACTTAATCCTTTCCAGGTTTTGTTTTCAAATCTGATGTTATTTTTATCTTAGATTTGTGTTGAACTAAATAAAAAACTTTTATGAAGTGTTTCTTTTTATTAATTTATATCTTCATCAACTTGCAATGTGTGTTAAAGTTCTTTTTAAAAATATTGTTTTGATCCATTCATTGGAATGTGCCAATGACCAATCATTTAGAAACATAGAAAATAGGTGCAGGAGTAGGCCATTCGGCCCTTTGAACCTGCACCGCCATTCAGTTTGATCATGGCTGATCATCCAACTCAGAACCCTTTACCTGCTTTCTCTCCATACCCCCGATCCCTTTTGCCACAAGGGCCATATCAAACTCCCTCTTAAATATAGCCAATGAACCGGCCTCAACTGTTTCCTGTGACAGAGAATTCCACAGATTCACCACTCTCTGTGTGAAGAAGTTTTTCCTCATCTCGGTCCTAAAAGGCTTCTCCTTTATCTTAAACTGTGACCCCTCATTCTGGACTTCCCCAACATCGGAAACAATCTTCCTGCATCTAGCCTGTCCAATCCTTTTAGAATTGTATATGTTTCAATAAGATCCCCCCTCAGTCTCCTAAATTCCATGAGTATAAAAGCAACAAAGTACTTATAAAAGCAACTTCAGGGGCAAGGTTGGAAGCAAGTTATTTAATTTTCCTCACTTAATTTTCTTCTTCTGAAATTGCTGGTTCATGTTAGAAACACAAATAATGCCCAGTGCTTTAAGCTAAAGTGTTTGTATCTTTACAATGTACCAGGACATTGATGGCTCCCACACACCACTGCTATGGTGCATTTGTGCACTGAAACGTCAGCGTTTCCATTAAATATCTCAAGGGAAAATGGTCAACTTAGTTATGTGCAGGCCCTTAGGACTACAGGCTGCACTTGCGGTATTCCCAACAGTATTGGGCCCCATATCTTAGAAAGGATGTGCTATCATTGGAGAGTCAGGAGGAGATTCACGAGGACGATTTCGGGGAGTGAAGGAGTTTACATACGAGGAGCATTTGCCAGCTTTGGGCCTGTACTCACTGGAACTTAGAAGAATGCGGGGGGATCTCATTGAAATCTACCAAATGTTGAAAGGAGTAGATAAGGTGGATGTGGAGAGGATGTTTCCTGTGGTGGTTGGCATGCAGAACTAGAGGGCACAGCCTCAAAATTGAGGGGTGACTTTTTAGAACAGAGGTAAGGAGAGTTTTTTTTTTAACCAGAGAGTAGTGAACCTGTGGAATGCTCTGCCACAGACAGCGGTGGAGGCCAAGTCCGTGGGTATATTTAAAGCAGAAGATGATAGTTCCATGACTGGTCAGGGTATCAAAGAATATGACCAAAAGACAGGTGTATGGGGTGGAGTGGGATCTGAGATCAGCCATGATGGAATGGAGGAGCAGGCTTGATGGGCTGAATGGCTTAATCCTGCTCCTATGTCTTATGGTCTTGAGAGAGCCACACAGGCAGTTCACTGTTTACTTTGGTAATTAAGGGAAAGTGAATGTATGGAAATATTATTTGTTCTGAACTGAGCAGCACAATGAGAGTTCTAAGACACCAGTACAACTGCTTAGTGCTGATACAGTATTCACAAGATGACCAAAATCTTGTTTTCACTATTGGAGCTAGTAAGGGTGAGTGAGTGTTCTTAGCACAGAATCATTCCATGGTTTAGAACAATGAGGCAATGTTGCCACTCTATAAAACTGGCTAGGTCACTCCTTAGTGTACCGTGCTCCGTTCTGTTCACCTCATTATAGGAAGGATATGGAAACTTTAGAGAGGATGCAGAGGAGATTTAGCAAGATACCGTCTGGACTGGAGAGCATCTTTTATGAGGAAAGATTGAGTGAACTCGGGCTTTTCTCTTTGGATTGTTGAGAGGTGATTGGATTGACAGAGGCATATGATATTATGAAAGGTATGGATAGAGTGGACAGCGAACTCCTTTTTCCCAGGTGACAATGGCTATTATCAGGGGACATTTGTTTAAGGAGAGTGGAGGAAAGTTTAGCAACAGAGGTAGGTTGTTTACATAGAGTGGTGGGTGTCTGCAATGCACTGCCAGGGGTAAAATGGAACATTTAAGAGACTCTTGAATAGGCTCATGGAAGGAAGAAAAATGAAGGGTTCTGGGCTGTATAAAAGGGAAGTTTTAGATTGATCATGTAGTTGGTTTACATTGATCAATACAACTTTGCAGGCCAAAGGTGCTGTAGTGTGCTATATTGTTCCATGTTCTAAGCAATCTTCCTGTTTATTAAAATCTTTTTTAAAAATAACTTTTACAGTATTACCAATGAAGCTGGTGCCTCCATATATAGTGTTAGCCCAGAGGCTGCTAAAGAGATGCCCAATCTGGATCCTAATCTCAGAAGTGCAGGTGAGCTAAATTCCAATTCATTTGTGTAAAAGTCTGCATTTAGCTAATTAAACAATTAGATTGCTGGCTTTATTTAAATATAATCTGTATCGCATTGCTGATATAAATTAAAAACCAAAATTCCAATTTAATCTAAACAAGGGGTGCATTGTTTTCCTCCTTCAGAAATTTGCTAGCAAAACTACATTTCCAGTAATTGAATTTTCTCAGTACAGTTTTCTGAGTTGGCATTTTATTCAAATCCTTCATGCTGATGTGCAGTTTTATCAGGACTCACTGAAAAGTAATTGAGAATAGCAAATCATGTCTTTATTTTCCCTTTGCTAAACCTGACTGATCGTCCAGGCTTTCCTTCTCTTGATACCACAGTGGCTCAATTTCTTTGAACTATTGAGGGAATACAGTATTAACATCTTGCTAAGAATACACACTTAAATTTCTTCAGGCCCATTTTAATCCTTCGTTCTATTTGGCTTATTCATGATCTATTATAAATATTGTATACGTTGCTTTACATCATTTTAAGTTGTAATCTTTAGGATATAATGGAACTATTCTAAATACTTCATTACTTCATTTCAATATTGCACTGAAGTTAACTTAATCATTAACTTAGAGCTTAACCCAACATATGGTTGATCATTGGGTCACTACAATATTTTCCATTAACCATTAGGATGTAAGAAAAATCAGAAATATTCACTTACTTTGACTACTAATATAATTGCCACTTAATACACCTTCATTTTGACATACCTTTTGACTCAAATTTGTAACTTTTTTTAACTATTTGGATGTGATTTCATTGTGAAAATAGTTCTTCTGTGCTGTAGTCACATTTTAGTTGGGATGAATATTTTCCCAATCAAATTTTGAATTAGTGGCTGGGATGGAAATGAAACACTGTAATTATGGTTTCCTGTTCTTACTGATGCCCACGTGTGAATTAACAAAAAAAATGTAATTACATGCATCCCAATGTGCTGTGTTATGGAGCTTTTGTATGTATTATACAGAAATTGGACAGGCAGCTTCTTCCTTCTAGATTGTATAAGTTTGTTTTAGTACTTGCCAAATATATGTACGTCTTGCACTAACCATACCCTTACCTTCAGGTATTATCTTTCATTTTGTGGGAAGCTTACGGTATCCCAATTTGTAGCTGCACAATATACAGTGGTGTTAGAAAGTTTATGAACCCTGTAAGATTTTCTCTATTTCTGCATAAATATGACCCAAAATATGATCAGATATTCATGCGTCCTAAAACTAGATAAGGAGAACCCAATTAAATAAATAGCACACAAACATTATACGATCATTTATTTATTGAGAAAAATGATCCAATATTACATGTATTTGTTGGAAAAAGTGTGTGAAGCATTGCTTTCTGTAACTGGTGTGACCCCCCCCCCCCTCCCTGTACAGCAATAACTTCAACCAAACATTTCCAGTCACTGTTGATTAGTCCTGCTTAACAGCTTGGAGGAGTTTTAGGGCACTCCTCCTTAGAGAACTGCTTCAACTCTGGGATGTTGGTGGGCTTCCTAGCTTGAACTGTTTGCTTCAGGTCCTCCTACAACATTTCTATAGGATTAAGTTCAGACTTTGACCTGGCAATTCCAAAGCACAAATTTTCTTCTTTTTAAACCACTCTGTTGTTGATTTATTCTTGGATCATTGTCTTAGTGTATTATCCAACTTCTCTTAAGCTTCAGGTGAAGGACTGCTACCTTGACATTTTCCTTTAAAATGTTTTGATACCATTTTGAATTCATTGTTCCTTCAACGATCGCAAGCTGGCTGGGTTCTGAGGCAGCTAAGCAGCCACAAACCATGATGCTCCTTCCACCATGCTTCACAGTTGGGATGAAGCTTTGGTGTTGTGCAGTGCCCTTTTACCTCCAAACATAGCAGTGTGCATTTCTGCTAAAAAGCTCAGTTTTTGTCTCATCTGTCCACACAACATTGTTGCAGAAGCATTGTAAAATGTTATAGAAAGTCATTTGCAAACTTGAGACATGCAGCAATGTTTATTTTTGGAGAGCTATGGTTTCCTCGGTGCTGTCCTTCCATGAACACCATTCTTGTTCAGTGTTTTTCTGACAGTGGACACATGACCGGAGACTTTCGCAAGTTCTAGAGATTTCTGCAGGTCCTTGGGTTCTTCTTCACCACCTTCAGCATTGCATGTTTTACTCTTGGTTTGATCTTTGCTGTATGCCCACTTCTAGGGAGAGTAGCAACAGTACTGAGTTTCCTCCATTTGTAGACAATTTCTCTTACTGTGGACTGATGAACACTCAGGTCTTTTGAAATGCTTTTGTAGCCTTTTCCAGCTTCAGGCATATCTACAATTCTTCTAAGGTCCTCTGAAAGTTGTTTTGATTGAGGCATGGTGCACATAAACAGATGTCTCTTGAGAAGAGCATCACTGTCTGTAACCTCACTTTTTTTGTCTTTTTTATAGGGCTTCTACAACCCACACTTCCAATCTCTTCTCATTGATAGGAACACCTGACTCCAAATAGATTTTATACTTTTTCCAACAAATACATGGATCATTTTTCTCAATAAATAAATGAACAACTATCATGTTTTTGTGTTATTTATTTAATTGGGTTCACAAACTTTCTAACACCGCTGTAAGCTAGATTTGTTTCTTCAAGTGATTATTTCAACAGACACTTTTAAATATTTTTGTTTGCATTTAAAGATTTGTAAAGTATTTTTTCTGTTAGCACTTAAGATGTGTATTATAACCTTTTCAAGATTGTATGTGGTGTTCAGAATTACACAGAGAAATCGCACGGGAACAAAATTTATTCTTTATTTATTGAGTCAGTGCATCATATGGTATAACTGCTCTTAAAATGCATTTCTGTGATGCCAACAGACCAAGAATGAATATTTGCCCCTTAATTTGCTGAAAAATGAGTTAAACAATACAAAAATATTTAGTATTTGCTATTGCTTTGCTTAAGTTAATAGGGATATTATCTTAAGTCATGGGCAAGTTTTTGACTTCCTTAATGTAAAGGTATTTTAAGTGGAAATTTCTACTTTTTAAGTTGAGGCATATTTGATTGTTGTAACTAAAAGTAAAGGTTTTTCTGACCAATTGCTAATCTGTCTTAGCACTGCTTGAAGGAGGATCCCCAAAAGGGCACCGTAAAGCAAAAGGTCACATTGTGAAGTATTGTCAACTCCCATCTGCCTGTCATTTATCCACAGGCTAAAATACATTGGATTAATTTACACTTAAACTGGAGCAAGCTGCTTACACTTTGCCTTTGTGAAATGCCTTCTGGCTTCCCGTGTTATGAATTTGAAGCCGTAATATCAGTGAGGTCAAACCCTAGAGGATGTGTCATGAAAATAGGTGCACAGTCACGGCTGTAATGGTACTTAGTGTGAATAGAAGCAAGGCTCAGAGGAAGCATAATTCCTTCTGACTGTTTCTTAAGGAAAGAAAAGCATTTAACAAACTAGGTGTGTGGGAATTTTGCCGCAATGTCAACTTAAGATATTGTCTACATTAACCTTAAACCTAAAAGAGCATTGCTTGCTTTTAGCAACATAAAAGGAAAAGGTCACTTTTCTTTTAAGAGAATAAAACATTTATTCAGCACCACTGTTTACAATGACATAATTCTCAGCTGTCATTAGATAATATAAAGTCATTAATTAGCAACATACTGTTTGCAATATTTATCCTATGTTGGACTGTATTTTAGAGAAATTTATTGAACTTACAGTGATTATATATGTCAAAATACTTTGAGACACATTTGATGAAGATCCAGTTATATTTTAGGAATTTAAATTTAAAAAATACTTAGTGAGTTAAAACAAGCTTTATAAGATGCAATCACAAATAAGGTACTGTGTTTGATCAGTTCCTGATCCTTATGTCATTTTCTGTGCATGTTGAATTACTTATTTCATCTAACAAAGCTTATGATGGTAGTTACGACTGTTTGATTTTTCAAGATGAGGAATTGCATCTATCTTCTACTAGCATCACAGTTTCAATGAGAGATACTTACAGAGCAGACAGCTATCTTATGTGAAATGACATAGTTCATGGTGTAATTTATAGGCCAGTGGCAAAAGGGTTCTCACATCATAGAAGTGACCGTGGTAGCCTGTCCCAAGTATCACACGCACAAAACTGGCTGAGCGTTTCAAAGGACTTTGATCATTTGTTGAAGGTTTATTGTAAGCACATTGCAAAATTGTGATTCCTACTCCATATGGCCTTCAGTAACCTGACAAGGACAGTAAATCACTGCATATAACAGAATGGTTAATTGAATAGCACTCAGGACTTTGAACCATTGTTCCAGAAAGATTGTTCCAGCAATCTCACCAGAGCAGCTGAAATCTGGAGTTTTCAACAAAAATCACATAACGCTCTGAAATTATTGAATTGTTATTAAAAGCCTACCTGGTCACTAATGGAGAGGGGATTTGTCAACCTTACCTGGTCACATTTAGATGTGATTCCAAATATAACGATATGGTTTATTCGTAACTCCTTCCATAGTGGCAATAAAGGATGGTTCTTTTTAAAACAGTTTTTGTTTGAAGTTGGTAACACATTGGAAAGAAATACATTTGATGTACTGAATTATTGATCTTGATTTGGAACCTAAGTAATTTCTACTTGTATTGTAGCCAGATTGGTATAGACTGTACTGTACTGTATTGGTATAGACTACTGTACTTGTACTGTAGCCAGATTGGTATAGACTCGTTAATGGTACATTTATGTCGTGTCCTCAGAATTGGCATTTTAGCTCTATTAACATTCCTTCAAAAATCTTTGGTTTAAAATGTTAATGCCTCACAACTAATACAAAACTATCCACCAGGATTTTGACTAGAATTCATTGCTCTGATTTCCCAAGCAGTGTGTCCTAGATACTGATTGAGGACTGAAATTTCAGTTTATTTTTTGTACAAATTAATGTACTTGGAGAAGTGGTCAGAATTGATTATGAATACGAGTTAATAATGGGAGAAATTGCAAAGAATTCTCTTATAGTATTCTGGATATAAATTAGCAGTTTAAGCCCCATAGCTAACTTTTGATGGGCTACAGTATTAAAATGTACATTGCTTTTAATTTACTGAATAATATGTTTAATGAATATCTTTCTGAAAGCTAATGACTGCACACTATTCATAGAACATAGAATAGTACAGCACGTTACAGTCCCCTCAGCCCACAATGTTGTGCCGACCCTCAAACCCTGCCTCCCATATAACCCCCCCCCCCCCCCCTTAAATTCCTCCATCTACCTGTCTAGTAGTCTCTTAAACTTCACTAGTGTATCTGCCTCCTCCACTGACTCAGGCAGTGCATTCCACGCACCAACCACTCTGAGTGAAAAACCTCCTCTAATATCCCACTTGAACTTCCCTCTCCTTATCTTAAAGCCATGTCCTCTTGTACTGAGCAGTGGTGCCCTGGGGAAGAGGCCCTGGCTGTCCACTCTGTCTATTCCAGTTAATATCTTGTACACCTCTATCATGTCTCCTCTCATCCTCCTTCTCTCTAAAGAGTAAAGCCCTAGCTCCCTTAATTTCTGATTATAATCCATGCTCTCTAAACCAGGCAGCATCCTGGTAAATCTCCTCTGTACCCTTTCCAGTGCTTCCACATCCTTCCTATGCTGAGGCGACCAGAACTGGACACAGTACTCCAAGTGTGGCCTAACTAGAGTTTTATAGAGCTGCATCATTACATCGCATCTCTTAAACTCTATCCCTCGACATATGAAAGCTAACACCCCATATGCTTTCCTAACTACTCATCTACCTGTGAGGCAACTTTCAGATATATGTGAACTTGTTGATTGCCTTAGGGAAACTTGGATAAGATACTGAACTGCTGCAGTAAGCTGCTAATATGATATATGTCATTGAAAGCTAAATGACCATTACTCAGAAGTTTAGAGATTTGGGGATGTGAATAAGACCAAAATCTCCAGTGAATTTACTGTATTTGCTCATTTACAAAGATTCAATAGAGCTGATATCTCAAGTGGCCATCCGAAGTTTGAAAACTGCACAGCACTAATGAATTGGCATTTTATGTGGACCTTTTGCAGATAATGTAGAAAGAAGTTTTATGCATTTTTTAACATTGTTAAAGTGAATCTGGGGTGTTAAACATATGGCCCAATAAATATCACAAAACAGTCTGAAGTTCACTGACCCAGAGCCCATATTTTGAAGTTGTAAAAATGTTCTGCATCTCATTTTATAGCATGTTTGTAATGAATGGGAACCAGATTTTATAACTGGGTACTAACTTGAGAATCTACTTTAATATTTTATTAACGGCCCAAGAAAATATAAATGTGCTTATGTTTGGAAACCCTTTTTAAGTTTGAAGACTTAATTGCTATGACTTCATATTTGCAGTCATATTTTTAATGTATTTCTCACATCTTCCCCACACTGTGCCCCATTTGTCGTGATACAGAGGGCAGCCAAACTACATTTATTTTGAGGCTACATGGGAGGAATCAAATAAAATGCCCATTTATTTTTGTTTCTAGTGTTTTCCTGGCTGCCGCAAGAGAATAATTTTCATAACTGGGATCATTAACAAAGATTCTCAAAATATTTTAGGTAGTTTTTTGCAGTAACAGCATTGACGACATTATAAAAGAAGCAAACTTAACCTGTTTGACTTCATTTCATGTGCTGAGAAATGTGCTGTGGTCCAAAAGCTTCGAGTTCATTGTCAGCTGGTTCTAAAGCTAGCTCAAAAGTCTTTTAAGCAAATGATAGAATTAAATGGTTAACCTATAGACAAAACTTTAAAAAAATGCAGAACCTTTTATAAACTGCCAATCTTGGGTTCTTGCCTAATATGACAAGTTCTATCAAATGAGTACAGAGAAGATTTACAAGGATGTTGCTGTGTCTGGAGGACCTGAGTTATAAGGAAAGATCGAGTAGGTTAAGACTTAGAACATAGAAGATTGAGAGAAGATTTGATAGAGGTATACAAAATTATGAGGGGTATGGATAGGGTAAATGCAAGCAGCCTTTTTCCACTGAAGTTGGGTGGGACTACAGTGAGGTCATGGGTTAAGGGTGAAAGGTGAAAAGTTTAAGCGGAACATGAGGGAAGACTTCTTCACTCAGAGGGTCATGAGAGTGTGGAATGAGCTGCCAGTGTAAGTGGTGCATGCAAGTTTGATTTCAAAGTTTAAGTGAAGTTTGGATAGGTACATGACTAGTACGGGGTATGGAGGGCTATGGTCCTGGTGTAGGTCGATGAGAGTTGGCAGTTTAAATGGTTTCAACATGGACTAGGTGGGCCAAAGGGCCTATCTCTGTGCCATACTTTTCTGTGACTCACTTTTCTGTGACTCTATAACATTTTTCCCAGAGCAACAATGGCCAGTACCAGAGGACGGATGATTAAGAAGTACGTTTATGTCTGAGGTAGCATTATGTCTGTGGTAGGTGCCTAGAATGCATGTGGTGGTAGAGGCTGAAACATTAGCGTCACTTAAGGGACTTCTTAGATGAGCAGTTGGATGTAAGAAAAATGGAGGGTTATGGGCTGTGTAGGAGGGATGGGGTTATATAGGTTGGAACAATGTCATGCGCCGGAAGGGCTTGTAATATGCTGAACTGCTCCATGTTCTATGATAATTAATGATTGTCAATAAATGCAGGACTTGCCACAGATATCCGTGTTATATAGAAGTAAATGGAAAAAGTAGTCAATTTGATTCCTAATGTTCTGCCTGATCGTCCATTCACTCATATGTACCTTATGTGTCAATGCCTGAGTTAAAGAATTGAAGAAATGTTTAGGAAAAGGAAATCTGCACAAAATGGTAGAAACCTTCAGCAGGTCAAGGACCACCTATGGAACGAAAAACAGAATTAATGTTTCATGTCAGATATTTTTAAAAAATAATATAATGAGACAATATAATGCTGACCTCTTCTGGGCTTCAAGATTGCATCAAGAGAGTGGGAAGACACAACAGGGGAAGGGGGTGACTCTGGGACACTAGGAGTCTCTCCGGAGATGTAGGAAGGAGGGTACCCACTTAAACTCCTGAGTGCCAACTCTGTGTTTCTCCCAACATCAAGGCAGTCTTGAGCAATTGCTCATGATCCATTGACACGAGGGATTTTAACATTTTATCCTGTGGTCTTTTTTTGATATTTTTGGATATATATAGTGGGTTGGGCGAGCATGTGTAGAAAGAGAAATTCTACAGCTCTGCAGGGTAAAGATTTCAGGTCACTGACTGCTTGTCAGAACTGACTAGTTACGATACAAAGAGAAAGGCTGGTTATCTTAGATTATAGAATTTAGGGTTAAGTTTGAAGTGTAAGTTAAGAGAATTAACATAACTCCTTGAGCTAGATTGGATTTTTTTTGGAAAACATAGAAGTCAGACTAGGATAATTAAAATGACAGGCAACTGGAAAGTCGAGATTAGCATGGTAGACTGAATTGAGATGTTTTGCAAAGTGCTAACTGAATCTCTGTTTGATTTCTCTTTTATAGAGGATACACATTGTGAGCACTGAATATAGTATATAAAGAGAAAGAATTGAAAGTTTAGATCCCTCAATGGTGGGAAGGAAATAAATAAAATAGGAGATTTTGTGTTGTGATTTTGTTTATGAAGTTGGTGTTGGTGAGGGTAGACCAATGTATCTTAGTGTTACAGATGGAATGGTGGAGAAATGTTCAGGTGTTTTAGATCAAAGTAAAATAACTGAGGAATGAACAGAGGCTATAATGGATAAATTCAGGAGGGGTACAAGAAAGCTTTTGAACAATGAGGTTCTCAGTACGTGAAATGATTGTCTTAGAGCCAGGAACTAAACACCTGATATTTTTTTAAAGAAACTATTGTATGCTACAGTTGGTGAAGTTTAAAATATTTCTGAACATAGGCAAATTTCTTCCCAATCTATAAAATGTCCTGTAGTCCTGTAAAATGGTAGAAGCAAGACACAAAAATTGTTGTTTGTCAGTGGATTCCAAAGGTCTGGGAAATGGCCCACATTTTCCAGAGTAGGATCACAAAATTTTATACAATCACGAACCTTTACACTCAAAGGACAGTGGGTTGGCAGAAAACCTTGCTTTTACAGTTAATTGCATGTGAAGTGCAGCATTGCATTGAGGAAAAACTGGGAGAATTGTTGGGATAATAACACAGCCCAGTTAGATTGGTCTTATCCAGGACTGGTTCTTCTGCAGACCGATTTGTTAGCAATGTGGCTTGTTTGCTGCTATGGAGCATACATTAGCTGAAAATGAATTTTTTGTGGGCAGTGGGACTTGAGCTATCTTTCACAGTGTCTCTCAAATGTATTCTTTGAGGTAGTCAGTTACCATATAAAAGAGTTTGGCATCTCGATCACCATGACTGAATCAAACATGTTGAAATGATTTTCTCAGAGGCAAATCATACGCAGATTACACATCCATCTTGTCAATTGATTCTTCCAGTGGTGAGCTCAGAACTACTAGAGTTATTATTTTTCTAGAAAAAAATAATTTTAATTTAGGATGCAGATATGATAGAGTAGTGTTTGAATTCAATGTATCATCATTTACTGGTATTTTTTTGATAAAGTTTAACTATAATTCATGTGTGGGCAAAACAGTAGCAAGGTGGTCTCAATTTGGATCAATACTAAACTACAATAGATACAGATGTATAATGGCTTGACTTCGACAACGTGCATTTTTAAAATTAGTGCTCATTAGTAAATACTGAAAAGTTGCATGAAAATAAACATTTTCAAGGAAATCTAGACAACATCTAGCAGTCCTTGCAGGAAATTATCATAGCCTATCTGTCTGTTTCTATTGTGATTTATGTTGTATTTATACTTCTCATTTTGTTTGCACATATTTGCATCCCAAAATAACATGCATTGCAAGATCAGTTCAATACCTGAATGGTAGGCTGAATACCAAGTACAGTGAATTCCGATTAATTGGGATACATTTAGACCAGCCATGGCCCAGTTAAGTGGCAGCCCCAAATAATTGAAGTTTCATGGAAATAGTTAAAAAAAAGTATAAAAAAAAGACAAACTATAGTTTATCTGAATAACAAACTATTTATTTAAATAAAATGCAGAGCAAATTAGAACACTACAAATATTACTGCAGTACTGTAAAACTGTGTGTTAGCTCATATTAGTTATCGAGGGTACGCTGCGGTGTTTTTTTGATTGACTGTGACTGAACAAAATCAGCACAAACACCTAGTGCAAATAATGGGCTACCTTCTTAAGTGCCTTTGACAATTGCATCCTCCAAATCTTCATTTTCATTGTGACGTACAAGATGATTGCTGATGCCTTCAATTTCTTCATAGTTCCTATTTGTTGGAAGTAGAGAAATCGCTTCATTTTCACTCCTGGCTGTTTTGGGCATCTCTAAGCATCAATGTTTGAAACTGCAGTGAGCAAAGCAGTTCTGAATTGTCTTAGTTCTCATTCCTCGCCAACTATCAGTGAAAAAAATCTCTTTGAACACAAACTTACACAACTGGCGCTATTTAAAAACTGTTCATTCTGCGTACGGTGTAGTGTCAGTCACATGACTGACCCTAGTTAGAAACTGCTCGGCAACATTCTCTTGTCCCAATTAAGTAGCATAGTGTCCCAAATAAACAAAGGGAACTTCAGCTATTTTCTCAATTAGTTTTAGTTCTTTATGGCTCAATTAACTGGGATCTACTGTATCATATATACTGCGTCAAGCTTTCCCCATTGATTGGTGTACAGGCACTAATAGAAGGAGAATAGGAATATGCTTTGGCATTTCTCTGCAAACCTTCACATTTACACCTCCCGTGAGGTTAGGACAGAATTTTCAGTTGAATACCTAAGTGACTTTTGGTACACAAGGTGGCAGCATACACTGTGAGTCAAGCAGGAAGAACTGATTTCATTCTTTATTTTTAAAATTAGATTATGTCTTCGGTAGCAATTTTGTTTCTTTTTCCTCAGAATATGCAATGAAATAATTCTTGGTGCTGTAAAGATCTCAATGTGTACATAATGCTCATTTTGAGAAAGGCAGTGTATGGACTTTTCACAGTAGTTAATATAGGAGCAGAATTAAGCTATTCAGCCTTTCAATTCTACTCCACCATTTAATTTTGGCTGATCCATTTCCCTCTCATTCCCCTGCCGTCTCCCTTAAACTTTTCGTGCTCTGACTTATCAAAAATCTACCAACCTCCGCCTTAAATAAACCTGGTGACCTAGTCTCCACAGCCAACTGTGGCAATGAATTCCACGGATTCAACACCCTCTTTGACTAAAAAAAATTGTCCCCACAAAATGAATGCTAACATTGCATTTGCCTTCCTCACTACCAACTCAACCTGCAAGTTAACCTTTAGAGAATCCTGCAAGAGGACTCCCAAAGACCCTTTGCACCCTGGATTTTGAAATTTGTCTCAGTTTAGAAAGTGGTTTATGTTTTTACATTATTAAAATACCTGGAACAATGATGTATTGGTAGGTGGCCTCATATGCAGGTAACTGTTAAACATTTTCAAACTCTGCTGTGATTTTCAAATCTCCCTCTTTCAATCCCACACTCCTGAAGGGAATTTGACTCTATTCTGACTGGGACTTGAATTTGTGCTGTGTGCAAAAAACCCTAACCTCATGTTGTTTGAGATCAATGGTAAATATGTAATTATGTTAGAATAAAACCTCCTTTTATTTAAAAGTATTGACACAGTAAATGATTTTCCTACAGACAAATGAAAGAATTAGAACAATTGAATAGGCTTTCAAAAATAATCATTTGGTAATCTAGTTTTTATTTGAATCTGTTATAAACTTCAAGTATCTCTGATGCATTTACTTCTATTTTGCAGGACACTTGGGTCATCTCCAGTTAAGCAAGTGACAGTTGTAGTAAGTTGAAGGATCAGCAGCTGTAAGCTATGACAGGCCTATAGCTAGCTACTGTGATGAAAAGTGGAATGTATTCCTGTGGAGTTTATAATTTTTTATCAATAAATTTATGGCTTTTATTTTAACTGCATGGTTTGTAGGAAGTACAGCCATTTTACTTGTTGACTTTGGTTTATATTTTCCAATGCATCACTTTAGCTGAACCCCCCCCCCAAGTGTGTAGTTTTGGAAAAGAACAGCAAGAAAGTGGATAAATTAGAATAGCATTGAATTACAAAGCATGATTTTTGGTCACATGAATAAAATGAATTAGGTTTACAACTGAAGGAAGTTGTTTAGTTGTTTTAACTTGATAGGTGAACTGCATCGTCAGAAAAAGTAATTTTCCACTTATTATCATACTTGTCAATTCACTGCTATCTTCTGTGAGTTGGGAAACAGCTCAGAACTAATATAAAAATTTACTCTTGGTTTACCGTATATTCTGGGGTATAAGCCGACCAGAGTATAAGCTGACCCCCCAATTTCAAGGTTAAAAAAGTGACCTTGTATTCTTTGCTGTAATGTATGATGTATGCCCCATGCCATCCTCATCACCCCATCAACCTGTGTTGCCACTTTTAGGGAACTATGACGTGATACTCAAGATCTATCAGTCCAACAGCAATCTAGTTCATCAACATTTTACTGTATCTGACCTACTCCAAAATGCATCACTTTGTACTTGTCAGGATTAAATTAAACTGTCATTCCATCTGACCTGTAATCTGCTGAAGCCTTTGCCAACCTTCCTCGGAATTTACATCATAGTCCCTATGTTGTCAAGTCCTCATGTTCCAGAAAAGAATGAAAAAGATACTGTTTGAGCCGTCTTGGAGGGGGGCATTGGAGTCAGTGCAGGAGGAGTTGGAGCTGCTCTCAGTGTGCTCTTGGTAGACTGAGGCCAAGCTTTGTTGTGTTCAGCTGCAGATGGCTGTGGTGTTCATGGCTTTGGACTGGGTTCATTTTTGTGTGACTGTTTTACAGCTTTCTGTGGCGGATGGGGAGTTGTGTGCCCCTGAGCCACAGTGTCACCTTTTTGTGGCTGTCCAGGAGAGAGGCATCAGAGTCAGTGCTGTCCTCCAGTGTTTGCTTGGCAGAAGGCAAGCTGTATTGTCTTTGACTGCAGATTGCATTCATGGACTCGGTCTTATTTTATTTCTGTGTGACAGTATTTTAATGCTATCGTATATATGCTATACATGCCTCGTGCTGTGTATGATTGTTAGTACTGTGTTTTGCACCTTGGCCCCAGAGTAACACTGTTCCATTTGGCTTTATTCAGAGGTGTCCATGTATGGTTGAATGACTTGAATTTAAGTTTATGTATTAATATTGTCAGTGTATGATAACGTAGAAGGGGAACCATTTTGTGAGCAATTTAATTTAGATCATATTTTATTGAATGTTGGGATAGTGCATGAAGGCTCTGAAGGGAACTGATTGGAGGTCTGTTAATAGCCTTAGAAAGTTTGGACCATAAGACAGAGGAGCAGAATTAGGCCATCTGGCCCATCAACTCTGCTCTACCATTCAATCATGGGTGACCCTTTTTTTTCTCCTTCTAAACCTCCGCTTCTGGCCTTCTCCCTGTAACTTTTGACGCCACATCCAATCAAGAACCTATCAATCTCTGCCTTAAGTAAGCTCAATGACCTGGCCTCCACAGTTGCATGTGGCAACAGATTCCACAAATTCATCACCCTTTGGCTGAAGGAATTTCTCGACATCTGTGTTTTGAAAGGGCGCCCTCTATCCTGAGGTTGTGCTGTCTTGTCCTAAACTCTCCCACCATGGGAAACATTCCTTCCACGTCTACTCTGTCTAGGCCTTTCAACATTTGAAAGGTTTCAATCAGACCCCCCCTCATCCTTCTGAATTCCAGCAAATACAGACTCAGAGCCATCAAATGTTCCTTGTATGATAACCCTTTCATTTCTGGAATCATCCTTGTGAATCTCTTCTGCACTCTCTCCAATGCCAACACTTCTTTTCTAAGATGAGGAGCCCAAAACGGTTCTCAATGCTCAAGGTGAGGTCTCACCAGTGCTTTATAAAGCCTTAGCATGACATCCTTGCTCTTGTATTCTTGACCTCTTCTTGAAATGAATGCTAACATGGCATTTGCCTTCCTCACCACTGACTCAACCTGCAAGTTAACCTTCAGGGTGTTCTGCACAAGGACTCCCAAGTCCTTTTGCATCTCAGATTTTTGGATTTTCTTCCCATTTAGAAAATAGTCCACACATTTATTTCTGCTAGCAAAGTGCATGACCATGCATTTGTCAGAGGATGTATAGTAAACAGGAATGTAAGCCAGCTGGCCCCTCAAGCCTGCTATAGATTCATGGCTGATTTCATCCTGTTCTCAGTTGGACTTTTCCATAATCTTGCAGTTGAAGTGTGTATCACTATGTGCCTTGTTCTGAATACTGCTTCCTAGTTCCAGACAGACTACCTGTCACTCCCCTATAGATACTTCTATGTTTCAAGAAGATTGCTTCTCATTCTTCTGACCCTGCCCAGTGAGCTTCACTAGATACAGTATGCCATTCCTTTCTTTCCAGGAATCAACTTGATGAACCACCTTTGTACCATCTACAGTATTGTTGCATCTTCCCTAAAATATGGAGACCAAAACTATCCACAGCCCACCAGATGCTCTATAGATAGTGCAAAAGAGGTTCATTGAGTTTCTCATCAATGCTGTGCATTAACATTTCCCTCCTTTTATATTGTGTATCCTTTTTAATAAAAGTGACCATTGCATTAGTGTTGTGCTTTGTATGCTCATCCTGCCTTACTGACCGTCCCACAGTTAGCAAAAATATTGTTACAATGAAGACCCTCTCCTTTTTACCCTGGGCATCCCAGATAAACGTAATGTGCCCTGTAATGTTTTAAAAACATTATTACACATCACTAAGCACATTAAAGCATTTAAATGCCTAATAGGAAATTATATTTGGTAACAATTACTTCAATTATATGAATCGAAACTTAAAACGTTATTGATTTTTAAACCACAAGAAGCAGCTGTGTAAACAACTAGGGTAGCACATGACATGGAGCTACTTGGCACAAGTGGCTTGGAGACTGATCATCCATCATACCTATAGAGATAATGATTGTTTCCTCAATGTCACTGAGTCTGAGTTATTGTACAGTAATTGTACGAGTTTCCTGGAGTCTACCCTATCTATACCCTTCATTGTTTTCAAAACTTCTAACTACTCAATTCCACAGTGAACACTTACTTTTTTCAGTTTTTGTTGATATGTGAACACTCCATCCCAGGCAATATATTGGGGAATGTCCTTTGCATGCTCTCCAGTTCTCTCACATCCTTTGAAGAACGTCATGACCAGAAGTACACACAGTATTCCAGCTGAGAACTGACTAATGTTGTACCATAATGTCCCTACTTCTGTTTTGGTTGCACTTGCTGTTGAAGGTCAGTATCCCTTACACCTTCCTATTCATGTTACCTGCCCTTTTTTCCATTTTCATGGATCTGTGGACTTGTACAGGAAGGCTCTTCTGTTCCTTTCTACATCCTAATGTCAAGCCATCCGCGATGTATATCCAAGTCTCATTAGCACTCTCAAAATGTACCCCTTGCTATTTTTCAGCCAAGTTCACCAACACATTGATATCCCTCTGGAGCTTAAAACTTACATAATTATCAATATTTCCACCGATCTTCATATCTTCCATGAATTTACTGATTGGCCTTCCACATTCACATTGTATGTTCAAACAGCAAGAGTCTCAGCACTGATCATGTGAGACTGTGCTAGACAAATGCATCCATTTACAAAACTCATCCTCTATCATTAATCTCCTGTTGTCAATCCAAAGCAGTTCACACAAAATGCTGGATGAACTCAGCAGGTTAGTCAGCATCTGTGGAAGAGTGAACAGTCAACATTTTTGTCTAAGACCATTCATTGGGAATAACAGGGAAGCCAATCCATTTTTTAGATTCAGTTTGGCAAAATTTCCTGGATCCCATTGCCCTAATCTTTTGAACCACACAGAAGTCTTACTAAAGTCCATGTAAATTTCATCTATTATGCTTCCCTCATTGATGTATTTGTTATCTCTCACCATAGGGTAGCAATTTGAGCAATGCTATTACAGCTCAGGACACTGGAGTTCAGTTCCGGTGCCATCTGTAAGAAATTTGTTAATTCTTCCCATGAGTGCATGGGTTTCCTTTGGGTGCCCCAGCTTCCTCACACAGTCCAGAGATAATAGGTTAATAGGTCATTGTAAATACACTAAGGCCCCGGGTTAAGAACGTCCAACTTACAGACAACTCGTACTTACAAATGGACTGCTGGTGATGCATCAATGGAAAGGAAAATGATCATGATTGAAAATAAAATGGAAATAATAAAGTGATAGGAAAGAGGTGAAATGCCATCAGTCATTGGAAAAGTGTTAGGCTACAGTCAGTCAACGATCGGAACAATTTTAAAGGATAAAGTGAGAATAATGGAGCACGTGAAAGGCTCTGTCCAATGAAAGCTACAGTTATTACGAAGCAACGTAGTGGCTTAATTATTGAAATGGGAAGGCTATTGATAATTTGATTAGATGATCAAAATCAGCATAATATCCCTATTAGCTTTACTTTAGTGCAAGAAAAGGTTCGAAACATTTGACTAACTGACGCTAAATAAGAACAGATCTCGTTTGTAACCCAGGGACTGCCTCTTGTCCTATACTTAGGCCAGGGTTAAATGTAGTGAAGTTGTTGGGCTGGAAGGGCCAGTTTCGCACTGTATCTGTAAATAAATAAAGTTTTCCCTTGATGGCTGCCTTTGAATAGTTCATGCCTTTCAAATAATCATTAATTCTGTCCCTCAGATTTTTTTTCTCATAACTTCCTACTACTGATGTAAAGGTTATAGGTCTATTGTTATTAGGCTTTTTCCTGCTGCCTTTCTTGAAGGGGACGCGGTACATTTGTTGTCCTCCAGTATTTCTGTGGCCAGTGAAGACTTAAAATCTCAGCCAAATCCCAGCAACTCTTCCCTTGCATCCAGTGCCGGGGATTTATTCACCTTCATCCCTCTGAAGGCATTAATTATCTTCTTTCTTTTCTGAAGATCTGCAGTCAATCTGGAATCTGTTTTTGCCCACTTGTTTATCTATATCCTTTTGCAGAGTCCTTACACTTTCCTCATAATTTGCCAACCTGCTTATCATTATTTTATCAGTAAATTTGTCTGCAGTGCACTTGGGGCAAAATTTACTTTTGCTATGCTCTTGTATACATCTAAAAACTACCTGATATTTATTACTTTTTAACGCTCTCTTTTTCCATCCTCTTCTTTGTCAAATTCTAAAATGGTCTCAAACCTGTATCTCATCACTCCCTTTAACAATGTTGTATTGCTTTTATATCAATTTGACATCAGCCTTAATTTCCTAAAATGTATCCTTAATGAAGATTAGGATGGTGTTTAAAAACCAACTGATGTTGGCCTTTTGCAATGAGTTTTTAAGAGTGGAAGTACATATTCTGTTAGACTGAAGTATGTTTTAATGTGCTAGAAAACAGTGAGGCCAGTAAGCCAAGGGGAGCTTTCATTCAAATCTTTCTTGAGAGCTACTTTAATCTTGTAGCAAACTGAATGTACTTAGATAAAATAAAGGTGTCATATTTTCTGCTGGACTTTTACATCATTGCCTTATTTTGTTCATAATATCCATATTCTTATAAAATAGTGTGTCATTGCAAGAAAATAATCCCACTCCTTTGTATTTTTTTCTGTTTTCAACATTGTTTGCTGTTTCCTTTTGACTATACAGAGTTAAATGATCATCAGAATCAGGTTTATTATCACCAGCATTTGACAGCAGCAGTTCAATGCAATACATAATCTTGAAGAGAAAAATAATAATAAATAAATAAATAAATTTTATTCACTGTACTTTATACAGTTTATGTATTTGAATAGATTAAAAATTGTGTAAAAATCAGAAAAACTATATATTTTTTAAAAAGTGAGGTAGTGTCCAAAGATTCAATGTCCTCTTAGGAACCAGATGGCAGAGGGGAAGAAGCTGTTCCTGAATCGCTGAGTATATGCCTTCAGGCTTCTGTACCTCCTACCTGAGGGTAACAGTGAGAAAAAGACATGCCCTGGGTGTTGGAGATCCTTAATATTGGATGCTGCCTTTCTGAGACACCAGTCCTTGAAGATGTCCTGGGTACTTTGTAGGCCAATACCCAAGATGGAGCTGACTAAATTTACAACCATCTGCAGCTTCTCTTGGTCCTGTGCAGTAGTCCCCCCTCCCCCCCATACCAGACAGCGATGCAGCCTGTCATGCATATCAAATAGTTAAAAATAGGTTGCTCTGTTATTAGAAATTGATTATGTATTACTTCAGTGTTCTGTTGGTCTGTTCTCTGTGATTGTATCTGTGGTATAACAGATGAAGATGTTGCTCTTTGAGTACCCACTACATCCAGGAAGTAAAATATTTCATTATATTTTTGTAAAGAAGAAGCAATTTTTCTGAAGGACCTTGGCCATAGAAGTATTTGGCTGATTGTGCCTGTTTATGGCTGGTAGTTTCATCACCGGTTATCCCTTTTTTGCTGGCCAGCACATGTCTTGGGTTCTGTGTTTAAGCACTGAAAAGCAGAAGTCAAAGTGGGTAAATATATTTTCAATATTTTATTTTTTATATTACTTAAATCTATTTGAGCTATTGATAAATGTTTCTGGCATTAAAACAGTAGCAAACTGTTAGAAGGCCATTAAGTTCTTCCAAGAGCTGGGCCTCAGTAATTGCCATCTGAGGCCTAGAAGCAGCTTAAGCTGAATCTACAAACAGAATCTTGGGCACAATAGATCTCCTTGGTCAGCTCACCGTTTCCGCATCAGGTTAGTGCAGATGGCAGTTCAGTCAAGCTCTGGCTCGTCACCATGAGTAGCTGTACGTGAATCTGCATTGCACAATTACTTAAGCAATCAAATATGCTTGTGAAATATTCCAATTCTGATTAAATCAAATAGAGAGTTAACCATATTTAAAGCTTTACAATCTCATCTGATCATTTGTTCAAAGTTAGCACATGATAATTTTAGTGCTATTTCACTTTTATTTGAAGTCATTTAAATTTTTTTACTACTACGGATGCTGCCTTGCGAGTATTTTTTCCTTTTATGCTTTTTTCATCTGTATTATTATTAGTTGTCTGCCTTATCAAATATCTCTAACCTTCTGTTCCACCAGTCTGAATATAAATAAATATTAATGTATTAGTTAGATATAAAGATTCTTTCTTTCTTTCTTTCTTTCTTTTTCAATCTTTTTATTAAATTTCATATATAAAAAAAACAACACAAAATAATGAATAGATTACAGATTCAATAAACTTGAGATTACATTAGTAATAGGATAATAATATCCTATTAAAACATCCATCAACAAAAGGTGCATAAATCAATCAAGTCTATGTAAATATATATGAAAAACAAAAATAATCGTCGAAAAAAGAGAAAAAAAAAAATTGAAATTATATATGAGAAAAAATATATAATGAAAAAAAATACTAAACTAACACTAACATGGGCAATAATAACACTTTATAAATATATAAAGGTGTCAAGAAAAGAACTCCAGAACTCCATACCTGAACAAGTATAAGTAGAGAAAAGGATCTGAAATAAGCCAAATTAATTCATATGAAAGTGTCGAATAAATGGTCCCCAGGTTTCTTCAAATTTAATTGAAGAATCAAAGATAGTGCTTCTGATTTTTTCCAAACTCAAATAAGAAATAGTTTGGGAGAGCCACTGAAATGTAGTAGGAGGATTTACTTCTTTCCAGTTTTGTAATATAGACCTTCTGGCAATTAATGTTACAAAGGCAATCATTCGTCTGATTGAAGGGGAAAGTTGATTGCCATCTTCATTTGGTATACCGAAAATTGCAGTAATAAAATGGGGTTGTAAATCGATATTCCATACTGAGGAAATGACATCAAAAATGTCCTTCCAATAGTTATGTAAAGTGGGACATGTCCAAAACATGTGAGTCAATGAAGCCACTTCTAAGTGACATCTGTCACATTGAGGATTGATATGCGAATAAAATCGGGCAAGTTTATCTTTAGACATATAAGCTCTATGTACAGATATAAAGATTGAAGGGACATAAGATATATTGAATGGCTCTTTGTAATATGTATTTGCAAAGAAGACTTCTTGAGTAAAAGCAGCTAACGCTATGAAGAGTGTTCTATTTAAAAGATGAATCGCAATCATTATCATAAAACCATAAGATAGAAGCTATTCCATCGTTGCTGATTTGACATTAGTTTATTTATAATTTTTTTTTCTCTCTCTCTGCTAGATTATGTATTCCATTGGACTGCTGCTGCTAAGTTATCAAATTTCACGTCACATGTTGGTGATAATAAACCTGATTCTGATTTATTATCCTACCTAACCGCATTCACCTGCCTTCTTCCCATAACCTTTGATACTCTGGCAAATCAAGAACCTCCATTTTAAATATATCCAATGATTTGTCTCCGCAGCCATCTGTGGAAATGAATTCTACAGACTTACTGCCCTCTGGCAAAGAAATTCCTCCTCGTTTCTATTCTCAATGGAAGTCTGTCCATTCTGAAGCTGTGCCTGGGCTCACCCACTATATCTTGGCCTTTCAATGTTCAATAGGTTTCATTAAGAGCCTTCCTCATTCTTCTAAATTCTAGTGAATACAGGCCCAGAGCCATCAAATTCTCCTCATATGTTAACCCTTTCATCCCTGGAATAGTCTTTGTGAACCTCCTCTCTCCCTTCTCCATATTTTCTTATTTCCTTAGAGATTAGTTTTTTTTTTCTTTCTGTGTTGGCACAAAAAAATATTCTTGTATGTATGTATGTCTCTTGCCATAGCTTTTCTGCTCATGAATGAGATTATGGCTGGCTGCCAAGTGTGTCTACCAATTTTACTGATTTGTTTCTATATCCTAATATAATTTGGTCAATGATTGAACAATGAAAACATATCAGTATTTCCAGAGATTCACCTAGCAGTAAAATAATCAAAACTATTTCTATAAAAGAGAAGTGGAAACTGGAAAATGAGTTATAAGGTAGAAATCCAGCCAAGGGGGTTCAGCAGATGTTCAAAACTGTCAGAACAGTTTATGAATCTTATTTAAATTATGGATTTGGATCAGTGCCTTGAAATTACTTGGAGGAATCTTTGCTAGACCAAACAATAGACTGCTTATCATCAGTATATCCTTTCCCTCAAAGTTAAGCACCTCTTTAGCAATGATTTCATTCCTAAAATAGCCAGTCCATATCCAGAGATATTTTCTGGCATTTGTTGACAGAAACCATCTTTTCATTGTTTCATCTAAATGTTGACCACCATTATTATAATTTGCAATTATGGCATCTATTTCAACATGCATGTCCATGGTGCACCAACGTACATCCTGGAATGCTTTATTCAGCTGTTCCTTTTCTTTGGATTTTATGTCAATTGTAAATATGGGGATTAGCAAGAATTTACCTGGATCAATATCATTAAAGTCAGAGGTGTTCCATATGTCTTGTGCCGGAAATGCTGAATTTGCACCACTTATTCAATTCTTTTTGCTGTTATTGGCTACTTTAATCCATTAATCTTAATCTATAAATTCTATATTTAATTTTGCTAAGATTTGTTATTTGCTCTTTCAAACTATCTGCCACATTCTCCCTGTTGCTGAACTGATTTTTGCTTGGACTGGTTTCTCTAAAAATCCACTTGACAGAATCTTTGTAAACTCTCTTTTCTCTTGGCTACTAATTATTCTTGACAAACATATTTCTGAATTTTCTGCGCTGCATTTATTTTAGGTATTTTTGTTAATTATTACCATTTATTTATATTTGCATTTGCACAATTCACTGTCTTTTGCACTCTACTTGATCTTTCTTTGTTCCAGTTATAATTCCTAATCTCTAGATTCGCTGAGTATGCCCGCAGGAAAATGAATCCCAGGGTTGTGTGCCCTGACATACAGTGGCATGCAAAAGTTTGGGCACCCCTGGTCAAAATTTCTGTTACTGTGAGTAGTTAAGTGAGTAGAAGATGAACTGATCTCCAAAAGTCACAAAGTTAAAGATGAAACATTCTTTTCAACATTTTAAGCAAGATTAGTGTATTATTTTTGTTTTGTACAATTTTAGAGTGAGAAAAGGAAAGGAGCACCATGCAAAAATCTGGGCACCCCAAGAGAGTTGAGGTCTCAGATAACTTTTACCAAGGTCTCAGAGCTTAAATAGCTTGTTAAGGCTATGGCTTGTTCACAATCATCGTTAGGAAGGGCCAGATGATGCAAATTTCAAAGGTTTATAAATACCCTGACTCCTCAAACCTTGTCCCAATAATCAGCAGCTATGGGCTCCTCTAAGCAACTGCCTAGCATTCTGAAAATTAAAATAAATGATGCCCACAAAGCAGGAGAAGGCTGTAAGAAGATAGCAAAGTGTTTTAAGGTTGCCGTTTCTTCAGTTCATAATGTAATTAAGAAATGGCAATTAACAGGAACGGTGGAGGTCAAGTTGAGGTCTGGAAGACCAAGAAAACTTTCTGAGAGAACTGCTCATAGGATTGCAAGAAAGGCAAATCAAAATCCCCGTTTGACTGCAAAAGACCTTCAGGAAGATTTAGCAGACTCTGGAGTAGTGGTGCACTGTTCTACTGTGCAGTGAGGACCTGCACAAATATGACCTTCATGGAAGAGTCATCAGAAGAAAACCTTTCCTGCATCTTCACCACAAAATTCAGCGTCAGAAGTTTGCAAAGGAATATCTAAACAAGCCTGATGCATTTTGGAAACAAGTCCTGTGGACTGATGAATTTAAAATAGAACTTTTTGGCCGCAGTGAACAAAAGTATGTTTGGAGAAAAAAGGGCGCAGAATTTCATGAAAAGAATACCTTTCTAACTGTTAAGCACAGGGGTGGATCGATCATGCTTTGGGCTTGCATTGCAGCCAGTGGCACGGGGAACATTTCACTGTTAGAGGGAAGAATTAATTCAATTATTTACCAGCAAATTCTGGAAGCAAACATCACACCATCTGTGAAAAAGCTGAAGGTGAAAAGAGGATGGCTTCTACAACAGGATAATGATCCTAAAGACACCTCAAAATCCACAATGGACTATCAAGAAGCGCAAGCTGAAGATTTTGCCATGGCTCTCACAGTCCCCCGACCTAAACCTCATCAAATTCTGTGGCTAGACCTTAAAAGAACAGTGCTTGAAAGACTGCTCAAGAATCTCTCAGAGATAGAAGCTTTTTGCAAGGAAGAATAGGTGAAAATCCCCCATACAAGACTCTTATCTGGCTACAGAAAGCATTTACAAGCTGTGATACTTGCCAAAGGGGGTGTTACTAAGTACTGACCATACAGGGTGCCCAAACTTTTGCTTCGGGCCCTTTCCCTTTTTTGTTAGTTTGAAACTGTAAAGGATGGAGATTAGAAAGTAATCTTGCTTAAAATATTAAAGAAATGTGTCATCTTTAGCTTTATGCCCTTTGGAAATTAGGTAATCTTTTACTCACTTAGCTATTCACAGTAACAGAAATTTTGACCAGGGGTGCCCAAGTTTTTGCATGCCACTGTATGTACTCTGATAATAAAATGTACTTTAAACATTGAATTCAAAATCCTCATCCATGGTAATGCATCCTTTAGCAACTGTGCATAACATAACTTGCATCCTTGTGTCTCCTACTTTAGCTCTGCCTTAGAATTGGCTTTCAATTCTAATTCTGTGAAATTCTCTTCTAATCTTATTCTAACTATTGTGATGAAGTATCTTTTACATGAAAAAAACCTAGAAACTGAACAAAGTCATCAAAACAGTTTTTGTTGTCTTTTTGGAATTTTTGAGGTTTATTTGAGATCTTCCATACTCTAGTAAACAGACCCAAACAGGCTATCACTACTTGTCTGTCAATCCTACCATCCTACCATCCTGGGAATGAGAAGAATCAACCTTTGTCACTGTGCCTTCATTGCAGAAACTTCCTTCCTCAGATTAAGAGACCAAAACTGTGCAGGCAACTGCATCTCCTTTTTTCTGTACTTGAATCCCCTTGCAATAAAGGCTGACATTTCATTTGCCTTCCTGGTTGATTGCTGCAACTAAATTCATGCTTTCAATGATTGGCGTACAAGGGCACCCAGGTCTCGATGCACCATTCCTTTTTCCTCTACCTCCAATCAGAAAACTCGACTTTGATTTTAGAATCAAAGTTGATAAGCTTACATTTACCTCCTTTATTAATCTGCTGTGACTGAAGCCCTCCATTGGTCGGGGTGGATATTGCATCCTAGCCGCCCCCTTCATGCAGCTGATGAATCCAAAGCAACAACAGAGACATATACCATTTGGCACCAGCAGTTTTGCAGGAGTAGTCAGTCAACGTTGAACTCAATGTAGTATTGCCTTGGGGACTTGAGTTCAGAAGTCTTCCCCGTGAGTGAGTAGAGCCGCAAGGCAGTGGAGGTTTGAGATCAGAATTTTCCTTCTTCTGAATGAACTTCTAACCATGGCTGATGAGCCCCATCTGCCCAAAGCAATGGTTTTAAGGCGCCAGTAACCCACCTTTGCCCCTCCTCCTGTCAGTAGAAATGATTCCACCGGGCTTAAGCCACACATGAAAACCTGGAGCTGGACTTGGTTGTCAGCGGCTATTTGAGTTGTGTGCCATTGGTAGCATTTAATAGATAAGTGGGAACTTATTGCCACTACCTGTCCCAGATGTGACAACCTGAAGGAACCACACACGAGGAAATCTACAGATGCTGGAAATTCAAACAACAACACACACAAAATGCTGGTAGAACACAGCAGGCGAGGCAGCATCTATAGGGAGAAGTGATGTTGACGTTTCTCCCTATAGATGCTGCCTAGCCTGCTGAGTTCTACCAGCATTTTGTGTCTGAAGGAACCACATTTGCTTATCATTAACTCATTTAATGACCTTGTGTAAAATCAAGCTTGGAAACTGCATTATCCTTACAACTTGCACTCCCTTCTCTCTCCCACTATTGTGGGCACACACACACAAATGCACAAGACGCATATGCACTCCTCTTTGTAGTTGAACAATGGCAATCATGGCATTTAGTTTAATTTTTGAAAAAATAAAATTCAAAAGGTAAGAATTTGTTAAGTTTTCATTTAACTTCGATATAGCTACATGAGGCAGTGTGCATATAAAATGGATTAAAAAGCTTGAATAAAAATCCAAATCTAATTGCCTGGAGGTCAATGACTTGGGGTATTCCACATGGATCCATTCTGGAACTCTGCTCTTTGTGATTTTTTAAAAAATGGCTTTGATGAGAAAGTAGAAGGAAGAATTAGTAAATCTCCAGATGCCACAAAAATTGACTTTTTGAAGATTGGTGATGTGATCCATGGATGTAGCTGGGTGGGGGTGGGGGGGTTCCAAACAGAGTGATCTAACCAAGAACTCAACGATGCAGCAAGGAGAAGATGATGACATATCACAACAGCAGTGGAGAAGGGCCCCTAGACATTTTGCATTGTGTGGTGGCTGCCCATGCATCAGCCTCCCTGCATTAAACAAAGCAGGTGGAAGGAGACAAAAAAAACTGTCAGAAATCTGAGAACACTAATGATCCAGACAAAACGAGGATTTAAAGGAAACTAGTATTAATAAAAGAATAGGTGAGGTGAAAAGCTAATAAATCCAAAGGATTTAATGGTCCACATCCTTAAGTTTGAAAGCAGTAATGGAGGGAGTGGATACGTGGGTTATTACCATCTTTCAAAATTCAATAGATTCCGGATGTTTCTGAAACAAATGTGAGTCCACTATTTCCAAAAGGAGCAAGGAAGAAAGTAGAAATACTGACCTTATAGGCTAACATTATTTTAAAGGAATTTAATGGAATTTGTGATGTGGAATGTAAAGTAGAGCACTCAAAAGTTTGAACAGTCACTACAAATTTATGGAAAGGTAATCACGTCGGGCTAATAGTTTGGAGTTCTTTGAGGATAAATATTTACGTGGTATGTTTAGATTTCCAGAAGGCTTTTGATAATTTTCCACAAAGTAGTTTGGTCAGCAAGATTAGAATGCAAGGAAGCACATGAGACAAAATTGTTGGGAGTCTGAAACAAGAAACTTATTACTAGAGGAACTCAGAAGTATCTGTAGAAGGAAATGGGCAGCCAATGTTTTAGGTTGAGACCCTGCATCTGAACTGGAATACTATAATACAGGTAATTGGGTATAATGTACTGGCCTTGATTTAGAATTAAGTAGACATAGAAAGCAAAGATCCTTTCTTGGGTTTGGCAGACAATGGCTAGTGGAGGAGTACAGCTGTTTTTAATCTATATTACCAATTTGGCTTAGGAGACCAAACTTTAAATTTCCAATATTTATTTGCTGAAATAAGACTAGGTGGGCAACAGTCAAGGTTAAGGAATGGGAGATGGAGTATCACATGATTATAAGGTTAGTGGATATGAGGTCATCTATTTTGGTGTGGAAAGTAAAAAAGAAGTGGAATATTTTAAAACGATGGCAATAGGATGAAGTTATTTATGTTCAGAGTCATCTTTGAATACAGGTAATTGAGCATACAGGAGCAGTAAGCAATCAGGAGACAAATGGCATATAGGTGCATGCTTAGATAACACCCAGAGTATTATGAAAAATTTCTGTTTACTTACCAAAAAAAAATATGCTCGTCATGGAGTACAACAGAAGTCCATAGTCTCCAAACAATTATCACCATCTTCCTTTATGCAACAGTTATGCACGGTCCCTTTGTAACCTCTCCCAATCAGATAATATCTAATGCTCCCTGAGGCAATGTCTTCTGCAACCTTGGATACACAACTGCCTATTCATTCATTCAGTGCATGAATATTTATGGTGTTAATGTCTGAGTATGATTCCTGCCTTGCATCAGATGTCACATCCCGTCAGTCAAAGACTAACCTTTTTGATGTTAAACCTTTATCATCTAATTTCTAATGAATAACTGATTCATGCCAAGAGGATTCTATGTAATCCCATGCACTTTCATATTTACTCTTTTCTGCTGAAGCTCATCAAATGCCTTCTCAGAGTCTATATAAAGTCAAGCCATGGACATTCTTGCCAGTGACATCGGCCTATTTAAATATAAGGATTATATTGCAGAGAGTGCATTTTCTAAGAGTTTTTCAATTCATTTTCCAGGTTTGCTGGTAAGGAAAGCATTTTTTCCCCATGCTTTATTGCCTTTCATTTCCAGGATTGAAATCAGGCAAATGTAATGTTAGCATTAATTTTGAAATGAATAGAATATAAAAGCACTGATGTAATGCTGAGGCTTTATAAGGCATTGGTCATACTGCATTTGGAGTATTGTGAGCAATTTTGGTCCACTTGTGCAAGAAAAGATGTGCTGGCATTGGAGAGGGTCCAGGGCAGGTTCATGAGAATGATTCCAGGAATGAAAGGTCTAGCATATGTAGCGTGTTTGATGCCTCTGGCCCTGTACTCGCTAGAGTTTAGAAGAATTAAGGGGAGTCTCATTGAAACCTATCGGATATAGAAAGGCCTAGATAGAATGGATGTTTCCTATAGTGGGTGACCAGAGGGCAGAGACTCAGAATAATGGGGCGTTCATTTAGAACTGAGATTAGGAGGAATCTCTGTAGCCAGAGAGTGGTGAATCTGTGGAACTGATTGCCACAGATGGCTGTGGAGGCCAAGTCTTTGGGTATATTTAAAATGGAATTTGATATGTTCTTGATTAGTCAGGATGTCAAAAGCTTTGGGGAGAAGGCAGGAGAATGGGCTGAGTGTGGATTAGACTGTAGTTTATAAAGGCCTCTTGCTGCTCTTTTTTTTCATGTTGTTGCCCATTCTTGTTGCCGATTGGCAGGCTGGGTTTTGGGTGATATGTTAGTTTTTATCTGAAAGTGGTTGGAGGGATTTGGGATTTGCAAGTTATTGTTTCTTTTTCTTTTCATATGGGGGGGAATTGATGTCTTTCTCTCAACAAATGCTATTGTTTTCTGTATGGAGAAGACAAATCTCAGAGTTGTACTCTGCATACATACTTAAATATTAAAATAAACCTTTGACTGGGAGAATGAATCAGTACTGATGGAGTGGCAGAGCAGAATGAATAGGCTTAGTGGCTTAATTCTTCTCTTGTGTCTCTTAATGTTCTTGTCTTGAGAAGCCAGTAGTGAACCGCAGCCTTGAACTGCTGCAGTCTTTCTGATCAATGTCCTCCCATGATGCTCGTGGGTTGGTAGTTCCAGTAACTACAAAGGCCCAGTGTTATTTTTCGAAATCAGGAAGGTGTAGAGTTTGGATGGGGGCATGTGCGGGCAGTGGTCTGCTGTTCTTGTTCTCCTCTATGGTCTTGGACGGTTCTGCCAGAGAAGCTTGGTCAAAAATTTTAGGGTCTTTTGTCCATGGTACATACTGCATTCTGGTAACCAACAGAAATGTCTTAAATGGTGCTGGGCTTCTCAGCAGGTTGTCCAATTGGCTGTTCAAATAACAGAGATTTCCCCTGATGAAATTTACAAATCACTACCAAAAAATTCAAGATATGGAATAATATTTCATATGTGGGGACATAAGTGATTTTCGTTTTCAAATTACATTTCTTGTAACATGAATTTTCATAATGCAAAGCAGATGGCACTGCCTTCTGATTTCTCTTCCCCCTCCCCTCCACCTCCATACCTCACTCCCCAGCCGTAAATCCCGTAGAGTGACCGAACCCTACAGGTGAGCGAAGGTGGCTTCTGAGTATCCAAAGATGCAGGGCTCTCAGGTGAAGTTAACAAGGGTAACATGCATGGCAGTGTACGCTAAGGTAACATAAGGTAAATAAATGAGGCTATATGAATTGGATTTAGAAATAAATAAAGGGGACTGCCGTATTGCTGGACAAATGGTCTGAGCATCCTGACTGCATGAGGGTGATATAACAAGCAATGATCATGAAAGACTTTAATCAACTTCCGAGTAACTAGAATATTATCAGTGAAATATATGTACAGAAGAAGCACAATCGTTGAAATGCATTTAAGGAAACTTCTGTTTTTCCTTTTTTCAGCTCTTAGCCAACAAGTCCAATGTAAGAAAGAGCAGTACTAGACTTAGTTTTGGGAAGTGAATTTGGACAACGGGAAAAGTTGGCAATGGAACATGGGAGGTGGTGGCCATAATTCAGTTTGATTTACCATCGTTATGGAAAAGAATAAAGATAAACTATGTGTAAAAAAAGAAATCTAAATTGGTGTGATGCCAATTTTAATAGTCTAAGATATAATCTTAAACAAAAGGTTTGGAAATAGCCACTTGAAAGTAAATCTGAGAGCGAGGGAGGCTTGCAAGGAGGAGATAGTGCAAGATAAGAATAAATATGTATTCCAATTCTGACCCGATGTCGAAGAAAATTAAGGGCTAAGAGTAAGTAAAGTTTGGAACAGATACCAATGGAACAACAGGGCTGGAAGAATGAAATAAGCTGTGGGCAAAATTGAAAGGGAAGTTAGGAAGTACATGTAAAAATAATAAGCAAAATCAAAGAAAATACTGTGTTGTGTAATAAATATTTAAAGGAACAGGGAACTACCAAGATAATATGTACCCTTAATGTGGTGATTGATGACATGGAAGTTTCCAAATGAGTACATTGAATTTGTCTGTAAAATAGAAGAAAATGATTCAAGTATTATTTATTTAGTTTATTTCTTACATCCAATGGAGTAAAGATCTTTTCTGTGCATCTCCATTGCAATGTACAAAGAATAAAGAGGGGAGATGTAGAAGAGTTTTGTCCAAGCATTAAAATTGTATATATTATTGTTTTGTATACATGTATGTACAATTAGATATGCAATCAGATCAATGAGTATTGATAGATCTGATGGCCTAGTGAAAGAAGATGTCCCATAGTCTGTTGGTCCTGGCCTTAATGCTGCAGTACCATTTCCCAGATGGTGACAGCTGAATCAGTTTGTGGTTGGGGTGGCTGAAGTCCCTGATCATCCTCCAGGCCCTTCTTATGCACCTGCTGCTCTAAACGTCCTGCATAGAGGGAAGTTCACATTCACTGATGCGCTGGGCTTTATGTAGAGGAATATGAAGTATTGGTAATGACAAATATAGGGCAAATATCTTTAGAAGTGGATGCATTACTTCATCCAGTTAAAAATATATCCCACTCAGTGAAAAGGACCAAGGGAGAAAAATTGCACATTTTCCAAAGCTTTTTTCACTGAGGCATGGTGCTGAAGGGCATTAAGTTTACTCATGTGGCACCTTTGTTTAATAAGACAGAAGGATTTGGCTGAGTAACTGCAGGGTAACTGCAGACTAGCTTTGATGGTGGGCATAAACACAAGAGGTTCTGCAGAAAGTGCTGGAGGAACTCAGTATATCAGACAGCATCTGTGGAAACAAATTAGCAGTTGACATTTTGGGCCGAGACCCTTCATCAGGACAAATTGGGCAAACTGTTTGAAGTTGTTCTCAAAGGAGGTCACATGTCAACATTGATGATGATGGCTGGATCTTCGCTTGTGAAGATCAGGAGGAAAGAAGAGTCCTCAAGAGCAACAGCACAATCGTTGGTGATGTAGATCTACAGACTGTGGAGCAGTAAGAACACAGGAACAGCTGGGATGCAGTCAGAAGTTGAGCAGGGGCACTCAACATGAATTTTGGATTGTGGCGAATCTCTTAAACTTTGCTGTTGCTTTCTGAAATTTGAGTCACAGTCGTGGAGCTTTGAAACAGGACCTTCAGTCCATCGTATCCATTCTGGCCATCAAGTAGCTAACTAAACCAAAGCCATTTCCATTATTCATCCCAATGCCTTCTGTGCCATTGATCCTCACATCCTTTTTTGTGTCTGTTGTAATTCACAAGATGATCAGGACAGTGCCATCGTACAACACTCCCCTGGTCAACATCTTACAGATAGCTCATGAAAGTGGCTGCTTTACTACTTTTATGTCTGCTTTTCACTTTAAATGTGTTTCTAGGGCTGTTAGAACCTTTGATTTACAGTTCGGAAATTTTTTGAGTGATCCAGTGCTTTGCAGTCTCTAAGAAGATTCCGGGAAGTGAGCATGTACTCGACGCGGAGAGACTCTATTTCACTGGTTAAAGCGTCAAAGATTGAGACATCGAGTCAAATGTGGAAGGCAAGCAAGAGTTCAGCACCGATCACCTTCCTTTTGATCACTGCCAGAGATCTGTGATTGGCCTTTCACTGTGTAGCTCACTGTGGCAGACGGGTAGGCCTCTCTGCTTTGTGTGCTGTCCTTCTTGTTTGGCGAATGTCGGTGATATCATAAGATGGTCTCGTAGTTCTGCGTTTATGGATTGGGCTATTGTGTTTATGGACTGTGGACTTTTTCAGACATAGTATTTATGCTCCGTGTTTTTATTGCCCATTCTATTTCCATTTTGTTGTGCGAAGAGAGGGTGTTTGTGGGTTGATGTTCTGTTGCGTCTATTAGTTTTTTTTGTGCAGGAGAAGGGTCTTTTGGGGGTCAATATTCCTGTTCCATTTTGTGCGGTGATAAGGGGGTTTTTGAAGGTCGATGGTTGGGATGCTGTTCGTCTTTCTGCAGGGGAGGGGGTGGGTTTGATGTTTCTCTCTAAACGGACTTACATGTTCTTTCTTTGTTTCATGGCTGTCTGGAGAAGACAAATTTCAGAGTTGTATATGGATACATGCATTGATAATAAATGAACCTTTGAACATATAAACCATGGCCCTAACAACATATCGGCAGAATCTCATTGCAGAATGAAATCAAGTAAGGCTCTGTTATCACTCCCAACTCTCTGGTCAGTCTTTCTTCCTGTGCTAATGGGTTTAATTTCCACCAAAGTTCATGCCAAAGTGAAGTTAATCAGCAGAAACAATGGATTGTCAAAGGAAGAGCATTTGATGGCACTGGGCATGTATTCTCCAGAATTCAGAAGAATTAGGGGTGACCTCATGGAAATCTATCAAATGGTGAAAGGCCTTGATAGAGTGGATGTTTCCTATGGTGAGAGAATCTCAAGACTAGAGGATACAGCCTCAAAATAGAGGGGGGTCCTTTTAGACCAGAAATGAGGAAGATTTTTTTTTGCCAGAGACTGGTAAATCTGTGTAATTCTTTGCCATAGACAGCTGTGGAGGCCAAGTCTTCATGTATATTTGAGGCAGAAGTTGATAGATTCTTAATTGGTCAGGGCATGAAGTGATACAGGGAGAAGGCGGAAGATTGGGGTTGGGGTTGAGATTGGATCAGCCGTGATGAAATGGTGGAGCAGACTTGAAGGGCCAAATGGCCTAATTCCTTTGGTCTTATGGAAGTTGTTCAACCTCCGTAGTCTCTACTTCAGAATGTAGTTACTCAACTGCTGTGCACTGATGTTGTTTGTCTATGCATGCTCAGAGACTCCAGATTATTATTGACTTGTTCTTGGAGTCGTACTTAAATTCTAGAAAATCCTTGAAGGACGGAATCCCTACCAAGATCTTCTAATCAGTGGGTCCATTTGCACTAAGGCCTTCCATGACGTTCTGACAAGTATCTGGGAAGATGAAGACAAGCCCATTGAATTCAGAGACTCGTTGATCATACATTTTTTCAAGAGCAAGTGTAACAACAGCAACATCTTGCTGCAGTTGATCACTGGGAAGAATCTAGCCCTTGTCATTCTCAACCACCTAATCACCACCATATCAGAAAGAGCCTGCCCGAGACACAGTGCAGATTCTGCTCTGGAAGAAGCACCATTGACATGATGTTCACTGTACATCAGCCTCAAGACAAATGCATCAAGCAGAACCTTTGCAATCATACTCTATAAATACATCAAAGAATAATAAATTCCATGAAAGACTGTGCCACTTGGGTGTTACTGGGCAAAAAACAACAAACTGCAAATACAAAAGGAAAAAAATAATTAAAAGTATTAAATATCAAGAATGTAAGGAGAAGAAGATTCTTTGAAAGTGAGTCCATAGGTAATGAGAACAGTTCAGTGATGGGGCGAGTGAAGTTCAAGAGCCTGATGGCTGAGGGGTAATAACTGTTCCTGAATTTGGTGGTGTGAGTCCTGAGGCACCTTGGTGGCATGACCTGGGTGTTGGGGGTCCCTCATAATGGATGCTCTTTTCCTGCGACTGTAGGTGGGGCTCATTCCTATATGCTGACTCATCAGCATCTTTGATTGGGCTTACAACAGTGAAATCATCAGCAAACTTGTAGTTGGCATTGGAGCTGTGCTTAGCCACACAGTTATAAGTGTAAAGCAAGTGGGGGGTGGGGGGACTAACCATACGTCGAATACACAGGCAATTTCATCAATCTTACTCACCTCTTCCACAACATTATGACTGGCCTTGTCTGCTCAGACAGGGAGGCCTCAGAGCTGTTCAATATCCCAAATGGTGTGTGTTGGCATCGATGCTGTTCAATCTCTTTTTTGAATACATACTCAACCATGTGGTCATGAACCTTGATCACAGGGTGTACTTACAGTACAGACCTGATGGATTACTGTTTCATCTGTGTTGTCTAAAATCCAGATCTAAGATGGTTGAAAGACCTATCCTTGAAACACTCAATGTGGACAACTGTGTTCTGTTGGCCCACACGGAGCCTATCCTGCAATGGGTTATTGACAGGTTTATGGAAGCCTCTTGTCTGTTTGGCGTCACCATTAGTTTGGACAAAACAGAGGCCTTATTTCAGCCTGCTCCTGGATTTGCTGCTGTGCTGCCCTCCATCACTGTCAAAGGCACAACACTGAGGGTAGTGAAGGAATTTAAACACCTAGTAGGGTCATCTCCTGGGAAGGTTCCTTGGATAAAGAAGTCAATGCCAAGATTTGGAAGGCTTGTCAGAGCCTGGGCTGCCTGTGATCACATGTGCTGAGCTAGCACAATATCCAGATGTCTATGCAGATCAACTGGTCCAAGGCCATTGTCCTCACTGACCTTCTGTATGGTTGTGAAACATGGGCCATATACAAAAGGCAACTCAAACTGATGAATCTCTTCCACATGGGCAGCCTGAGATCCATTATGGGTATCTGCTGGAACAACCGCATCACAAACCCGTTTGTCCTCAATAGGGCAAAGTCTACCAATATGGGTGCCATGATCCTGAAAGCACAGCTTCATTGGGCCAGACATGTTATATGCATGGAGGACTCCAGATTCCCTTAGCAGCTTTTCTATGGCCAGTTATCTTGGAAGCAGAAATCATGTTAGACTTTGTAGGAGGTTAAAAAGACTGAGGGAAAGCCAGCATTTTTTTATAGTTGGCTTGCTCCCCCTCATCTGAAACATAGGGCACAAGACAGGATGCGCCTTGGTTAAATCTGCTCACAGCAGCTTAAAAGATGGGCGTCATGCGGACCTGGAGACGGCCCAACAGAAGAGGAAAGCAGTAGCAATGGCCATGCCCATGGAATCAGGACAACTCTCCTGTCCTCACTGTAAGCATTGATGTCATTTAAGAACTGGCCTCGACAGATACCTCCAAACATATATTAAATGAATTGCACAAGCACAATCGTTGTCATCAGAGTCATCGGACAACCAACCTGATGCCTAATCTATGTAAATTAAGTCTTCAACTGGTGTGCTGCACTGCTGTACACTGAATCTCCAACAATAATGATGCATAATGAGTATCTGGAAAATGTGCTTATTCATCACACTTGTGTTAAAGCACATGTCATCTCCATTTTGCCAGCAGATCTTCTGGGTGCTTAAATAAAGGAGACTACGGAGCCATGAGGGAAGAGCTGGCCAAAGTTAAATGGGCGGATGCCCTGGCAGGAAAGACAGTGGATCATCAGTGGCAGATATTCTTGGGGATAATACAAAAGATGCAAAAGCAGTTCATTCCAATGAGAAGGAAGGATTCAAAGAGGGGGAAGGGGCCACATTGGTTGACAAAGGAAGTCAGAGATTGTATAGCATTAAAGAAAAAGAAGTATGACAGGGCTAAGATGAGTGGGAATACAGATGATTGGGAAAGTTTTAAGGAACAGCAGATCTTAACTGAAAAAGCAATACGGAGAGAAAAAAATCAGGTATGAGCTCGGTCTAGCCAGGAATATAAAAGGGGATAGCAAAAGCTTTTTTAGCTATGTGAAGAGAAAGAAGATAGTTAAGAACAATGTTGGCCCCTTGAAGAATGAATTGGGAGAAATAGTTATGGGAAACAGGGAAATGGCAACAGAATTTAATGCATACTTTAGATCTGTCTTCACCAGGGAGGACACAAGCAATCTCCCAGATATATGGATGGGCCAGGGTCATAAGATATCAGAGGAATTGAGACAGATTGACATTAGGAAAGAAACTGTGATGAGTAGACTGGTAGGACTGAAGGCTAATAAATCCCCGGGTCCAGATGGTCTGCATCCGAGGGTTCTAAAAGAGGTGGCTCAGGAAATTGCGGATGCATTGGTAATCATTTTCAAATGTTCCTTAGATTCAGGATCAGTTCCTGAAGATTGGAGAGTGGCTAATGTTATTCCACTTTTCAAGAAGGGAGGGAAGGAGAAAACAGAGAACTATCGCCCTGTTAGCCTAACGTCAGTCGTGGGGAAGATGTTTGAGTCCATTATTAAGGACGAAATAGTGGCACATCTTGATGGCAGTAATAGGATTAGGCTGAGCCAGCATGGATTTACCAAGGGCAAATCATGCTTGACCAATCTGTTGGAGTTTTTTGAGGGTGTAACAAGGATGTTAGACGAGGGTAAGCCAGTGGATGTTGTATACCTAGGTTTTCAGAAGGCATTCGATAAGGTGCCACATAGGAGATTGGTGAGTAAAATCAGAGCTCATGGCATTGGGGGCAGGGTTTCAACATGGATAGAAAACTGGTTGGCAGATAGAAAGCAAAGGGTAGCAGTGAATGGGTGTTTCTCGGACTGGCTGGAGGTGACTAGTGGGGTACCACAGGGCTCTGTATTGGGACCACAGCTCTTTACGATTTATGTTAACAATTTAGATGAGGGCATTGAAAACTATATCAGTAAGTTTGCTGACGATACTAAACTGGGTGGCAGTGTGACATGCGAAGAGGACGTTAGGAGAATACAGGGAGACTTGGATAGGCTGGGTGAGTGGGCAGATGTCATTCAATGTGAATAAATGTGAAGTTATCCACTTTGGAAGCAGGAACAAGAGAGCAGAGTATTGTCTGAACGGTGTAGAGTTAGGTAAGGGAGAAATGCAAAGAGACCTAGGAGTCCTAGTTCACCAGTCAATGACGGTGAATGAGCAAGTGCAACAGGCAGTGAAGAGGGCAAATGGAATGTTGGCCTTTGTTATAAGGGGAATTGAGTACAAGAGCAAGGATGTCCTTTTGCATTTGTACAGGGCCCTGGTGAGACCACACCTGGAATATTGTGTACAGTTTTGGTCTCCAGGTTTAAGGAAGGACATTCTGGCAATTGAGGAAGTGCAGCGTAGATTCACTAGGTTGATTCCTGGGATGGCAGGGCTGTCTTACGCAGAGAGATTGGAGAGATTGGGCTTGTACACACTGGAATTGAGGAGATTGAGAGGGGATCTGATTGAAACGTTTAAGATAATTAAAGGATTTGATAGGATTGAGGCAGGAAATATGTTCCAGATGTTGGGAGAGTCCAGTACCAGAGGGCATGGATTGAGAATAAGAGGTCAGTTATTTAAAACAGAGTTGAGGAAGAGCTTCTTCTCCCAGAGAGTTGTGGAGGTGTGGAATGCACTGCCTCGGAAGACGGTGGAGGCCAATTCTCTGGATGCTTTCAAGAAGGAGCTAGATAGATATCTGATGGATAGAGGAATCAAGGGATATGGGGACAAGGCAGGGACTGGGTATTGATAGTGAATGATCAGCCATGATCTCAGAATGGCGGTGCAGACTCGAGGGGCCGAATGGTCTACTTCTGCACCTATTGTCTATTGTCTATTAAGGAAACTTGTTCAAAGAACTAGTCCTCAACTTTGCTACTAAAGTTATAGACAATATGTTCTCCCATATGCTTTAGTGACATACATTACCTTCAGCAGACTTACTAAAAAATACTGAGAGCTATTAGCCAAGCTGTCTGTGTAAAATCCTTCAAATCCGTAAATGAAACTAACTCGGTGTCATCTTCTAAGCAGATGTCCCCAAATTCAAATCTCTAATTACACCTGGCCCAGCACTAAAGGCAAATCATGTTGTTCACATGCTCGAAACACAAATGAATTAAACAAGCATTTGAAGCTCTCAGAGGAATTCCAAGAACACTTAACGATTGGAGGATTGTCTGTTTTCACATTGGCTTTCCAGTATCAGCAGTTTACTTTCCGTTCGCCTGACCTATTTCTGATTGGCCTTGGCCCAGCATTCACATGGTGCAATTCTTCCCTTTCTTATCAGTTCCATCCCCATCTCAGGATGGTTTAGTTAACAGTGTTCATTTTAAGCCAATCAACTCCCTGACCTCCTGTATTTCGGCTGCAACCCCTCCTTCTTCTCCTCTACCTCTATTTAAAAAAAAAGTTATACAGGTGGTGTAGAAGGCATGGAGCATTCAGATAGGGCATCAAGTCTAAGGGTAGGGACATTATGTTGCAGTTATTTAAGTTGATGGGGAGTATTGTGTACAGTATTGGTCATCCAGTTATAGGAAAGGCTTTGTCAAACTGAAGAGGGTGCAGAAGAGATTTATGAGAATGGTGCCTGGACTAGAGGGCCTAGGGTATAGGAAGAAGCTGGCCACAATGGATCTTTATTCCTTGGAGTATAGGAGAATCAGAGGTGACCTGGTAGAAGTTAATGAAATTATGAGGGTAATGGATAAGGTGAGCAGTCAAAGTCTTTTCCCCAAGGTTGGGGAGCCCAAAACTCGATATAAAAGGAAAGAAATTTAAGAGACATGAGAGGTTAAACAGTGATTAGTTTATCTGGAATGAGCTGCAAGAGGAGTGGTTGAGGCAGGTATAGTTGCAACTTTTAACAAGCACTTGGATAAATACATGGAGGGTTATGGGCCGAATGCAGGCAACTGGGACCAGCAAAGAGGATGCTCTAGTGGGCAGATGGGGCAAAGAGCCTGTTTCTGTGCTATCTTATTCCATGATTCAAGCTTTCTTACTATCTCTGTTGCATCTGCTCTAATGATGAGGTTTTCCACAAGAGTGTCTTCAAGATAATGTCTTTTTTCTTTAACTGTGGCTTTCTCTCGGTTACACTTGACAGGTCAGTCAAATGTGTGAATTCTATTCCACAATTATGTTGTCACTCTCTTCCCAACCAGAACACACGTGGAGTTTCCTTTGCCCTGCACTTGCATCCCAGCCCCTCCAAGGACGACTTGTTTCCTCCATAGCCCCTGGTCCATTCTTCCATCTCCATCAACCACTTACATTCTCACTGAACTTTGTCATGTGAAAACTGCCCTCTTTCTGTCCCACCGTCCAGCAACCCAAATAGATAGATCTTCCTGTTGCACTTTTTGTATAATACGCTTGGTTTTCACAGTGTGATCTCTTCCATACTCCCAGATATAACCCTGTGCTGCAGGTCACTGCCCATCAGCACCAGAAGAGCTTATCCAGTTTTGTACCTTCCTCTGTTCGTGTCCTCAGCACCCAATTTTGAACATATTGTAGGCGTAGCATTTTTGACAGTAGAAGCAGACAGTTTCATTTTGTGTATTTGTATTTTAAATTACATGCATTAACTTTTAGTATTTATTATCTATTGTGAATATTTTATATTATGTTTAACTATATGTAGTGTGGTGTTGTGTATCTGAAATACTATGATGTTGTCATTGCCACTGCACAAACAAAGTTCCTCATGGAAAATAATGTGATTAAAGTGAAAGTGAAAAATAACTTTAAATTGTTTTTCAAATCAGAAGTAATAATAAAATATGTCCTGGTATTCAGTAGTATCTGGATACAGTGTATATTTCATTAGTTTAATTGTTGGTAGTTTTCAGGAGGTTATTCAATGAAATGAAAGACAGAAATGTAAGGTTTAGGAAGCTGTGATCGAACTCGGCCCTTGAGGAATATAAAGGAAGCAGGAAAGTACTTCAGGGAATCAAGGTAGTAAAAAGGGTCATGAAATGCTTTGGTGATGTGAAGGACCAGGGTAAGCATAAAACTGGGAGAGCAGGTAAAGGTGAAAAAAATAGGGGTTTTATTACCCATAATGTTTACAAACTCAACAGAACTGTTCTGGAGTCCAAAGTTGAATCAGCTAAACAGAACAGAACTTGGTTACAACAACATAGTAAATACTCCTGAAACCAAGAGACACCACTCACCTCCTGACTGTTTATATTCGATGCTGAACAGGCCATAGTAAATTGCAGGGGAGAGAAAACATTCCTCTCCTTCAAAAGATACGGCATAAATGAAGCAGCTCCAGAGAACAGCCCTCTGGCTGTAGCAGAATGGCACTATCCAATTTTCCAACCCCATCTACTTAGGCTGGTGTAATGCAACAGCTCAGTTGTTTACCAGATTATCAGGAGGATGGTTGGCTACAGGATACTTTAATATGCCTGGTTGATGGTGCGGCTGGTAACTGCAGCCGCCACAGGTGAGTAGGATTGATAAGTCCCGAAGTATTTTATATTGCAAACCATAGGGCAGATCCTGAAAGGATAATACCATTCAAGAACAAAAGAGGGAAATTCTGCCAAGAAAGTGGGCAAGGTACTTGAGTACTTTACATCTACATTCACCAAGGAGGAGGACCTGGAGAACAATGAGATCAGGGAAGGTTATGTTGAAGAAAAGAGTAGGGCAGTGGGTGCTGCATATATAGACTTAAGTGAATTCTTGACGAGGTCCCTCATGGTCAGATCGATCCAGATGATTAAGACACATAGGATCAAAGGATACTTAATAGATTGGATTTAGGAAAGATTCTGAATGGAGTCCTGTGGCTAATATTTTTCCTTATGGATATATACTGGGATATATATTTGGACAAAAAAATGTGGGTGAGTTGTTTAGTAAGTTTCCAGATGACATGAAAATTATCAGACTTGTGGATAATGTACAAAGTTTTCAAATAATATGGCAGGGAATATGGATGGAGGAATGGCAGAATTTAATCTGGATAAGAGTGAGGTGTTGCAATTTGGACTCAAACGTAAGAGAAGAGAATATAATATGCATAGCTATGAATATCTACAACTCTGGCTTAAGCAGGAATCCTTATGTGACCCAGGAACTGTCTGTGCTGAGTTTAACAAGTTATTCATCCTATTTTGGTTTCTTTAATATGGTTGTTTAAAGTAATTGTTTCTCTGACAACTTTGGTTTTGCACTGTCACTGGCATTCACTGTTTTCTGTCCACTCCCCTTTCTGCAGTTTGCACGGATATTAACAAGGTATTTGACAAAGGGAAGATTAAACATGATTCATTCTATAATTAGTAAAGTATACAATTCTGGTCACCATATATAGGAAGAGAGGATACAGGGATAGAATTATAGGGGAAAATCTTCCTCTATAATGGAACTACCTCTGGATGTGTTATTCCAACAATAAAGCTATAACTCAGCCATCTGCACAGCAGACCATTAGCTGTAAGATTTCTTTACTATTCCATTGGATCTGATGCAAGTAGAACAGGTTCATTGGAAGAAATTGTTTGCTGCCAGGGAGATATCCAAAGGTGTTCATTTGGTTTAATTAAGCTGCATAGAAACATAGAAAACCTACAGCACAATACAGGCTCTTCAGCCCACAATGCTGTGCCGAACATGTACTTACTTTAGAAATTACCTACGGTTACCCATAGCACTTTTCCTCAGTGCTTTTGATGTCATAAACATTCTCCTATTTTCAACTTAATTTGATAGACGTTTGGCACATTTGAAAGTCTGGAGGAAGGACTCCAGGTGTGACTTATGAAAGGCTATTTGAAGAGTGAATATACAATTCCGAATGAAGTTGAAGATGGAATAGGATGCACTTCTGCTCTGGCGAGGTTTGCAGGGCATTACTTCCTCAAGATGAAATCTAACATGAATGGCTGTGATACTTCACTCCTAGATGAGCTTAACGTCTTTATGCGCACTTGGAAAGGGAAAATAAAGCTACACTTGTGTGAATCCCTGCAGCATTGGGTGAATCTGTCATCTCTGTCTCAGAGGCTGGCGTCAGAACGTATTTCAAGAGGGGGAACCCTCACAAGGTGTCAGGCCCTGATGGTGCACCTGGTAGGGCACTAAAAACCTGTGCCAGCCAACTGGCAGGAGTGTGCAAGGACATCTTCAGTCTCTCATTGCTGCACTTGGAAGTTTCCATCTGCTTCAAAATGACAGTCATACCACTGCAGAAGAGTAGAATGAGCTGTATCAGTGACTATCGTCCTGTTGCACTCACATCTACTGTGATGGTGTTTGAGAGGTTCTTCTTTACATTCACGATTGTATAGCGAGGCACCAATGACACAACAATTGTTGGCAGGGTTTCAAATGGTGATGTGGCATGCTGGAGTGAGATGGATCAGCTGGTTGAGTGGTGTTGCAATAACAACATGCACTCAATGTCAATAAGGCCGAGGAATTTATTGTGGAGATCAGGAAGAGGAAGGCGAGGGCCCACATGCCACTCCTCATCTAAGGATTAGCTGTGGAAAGGGGGAGAAATTTCAGGTTCTTGTGTGTCAACATTACTGAAGGTCTATCCAGACCCAGCATATTGATGCAATTACAAAGAAGACATGACAGGGGCTAGATTTCATCAGGAGCTTAAGGAGACTTGGTATGACACTAAAGATTCTCACAAATTTCTACAGATGTACTGTGGAGAAAATTCTATCTGTTTGCATCACAGTCTGGTATGCAGGGGCCACTGAACAAGATCCATCATTGGCACTAGCCTCCCCAGCATTAAAGCCATTTTCAAAAGATGACGTCCTTCGTTAAGGACCTCCATCACCCAGGACATGCCCTCATCATTACTGTTACCATCAAGGAGGAGGTATAGTAGTTGAAGACACACATTCATTGCTTTAGGAACAGCTTCTTCCCCTCCACCATCAGATTTCTGAATGGACAATGATCCTAATTATACTACCTCAATATTTTTCCCTTTTTGCACTACTTATTTATTTTGGATTTCTTATTATAATTTATGTATTCTTATTGTTATGCATTGCACTATACTGCTGCTGCTAAACAACAAATTTCATGACATAACTCGGTGATATTAAACCTGATTTTGCTTCTGATTCTGAGAACTATCAGTGTCATCCAGTCATTTGCAGAGAGGGGCTCGATGTTACCCTGGATCTTACCAACGTACTATGAGCCAGCTCTTCATGGAAAACTGAAGCAGTTTCTACGCTGGAAGTAACACCAGTGTGCTTCTAATCCTAGCATGCAACATCTGCTTGTCTCAGCAAAGCGGATCATCTGCCCCTAATTTATGTGAGGAGACTGTTTAGTCAGAGTTCTGTTGGATTAGGATGTAGAGTTATAATTTTTCTTGTAGTTTAACTTGTGCTTGCTTGTATTTTTTTATAATCAACTATGTACTGGTATTTTATTGAATTTTTTAGCAATTACAGTACAGGTGCTACTGTATTCTTCCAGAAGCTTCTTAGTTTTCTGCAGCAGGTGTCACACTACTTAAATCTGAAGAATTTATAGATTTATTGTTATAATTGGAATTTTTTCCCTCCACTCTGAGTACGAGATGACCACGGCTATCTTTTTTCTTTATCTTCTGTTTGTTCTCTTGGCTCTCTTTTTACTATTTTACATTTTTGTAACATCTTGTAAATCAGCCAAAAGCAACAAGTTTTATGCCTCATTCTTGACTTCCAAAGAACCTTTGGACAAGAGAAGTATCATGATCCAACAGTTCATTAGTTAGAAGTAAAGAAACTTCAGGTGAAGAAGAATTGAGGTGCATGAAATTGAGACCATGTGACAATCCTATGCCCACACCCCAATGAGTTCCGTTCCCACCATGATGATGGGCTCTTCTTCTGCCGCCTCTGTCTCCGAGTCTATTTCTTTGCCAAGGACTCTACACCCAACACCCATGTCCCTTCTCTTCAACCCTCCTTCTCTTCCTGGAATCCTTTTGCCTTTTGTATTTTGCTTGCTCTGGAACTTTTCATTGCCAACTGCTGATGGGACATCAACTGTCTTGACTTCAACGTTCCTCTCTCCAATTCCAATCTCACTCCTTCTGAACACTCTGCTCTCCACACCAATCCTAACCTCACCATCAAACCCGCAGATAAGGGTGGGGGGGGGTGGAGGTTGCTGTAGTTGTGTGGCGTACTGATCTCTACCCTGCTGAGGCCCAGCAACAACTCTCAGACACCTCCTTTTACTTAGCTCTCGAGCAGGAGCACCAGGCCATTGTTTCCCACACTATCACCATCCTTCTTAACTCTAGGATCTCCCATCCACTGCCACCAACTGTATAGTTCCTGCACCCTGCACCTTCCATTTCTACCTTCTACCCAAAATCCACAAACCCACTTGTCTAGGTTGATTCATTGTTTCAGCTTGTTCCTGCCCCACTGAACTCATATCTTATACCTCAACTCTTGTTTTATCCCCACTAGTTCAGTCCCTACCTAGCTACCTTCATGACACGTCACACGCTCTGGATCTTTTTAATGATCTCAAGTTCCCTAGCCCCCATCATCTTATTTTTACTATGGATGTGCCATCCCAATACACCTCCATTCCCCACCAGGAAGTTCCTCAAAGCTCTCCGTTTCTTTCTGGACACCAGTCCCAACCAGTTCCCCTCCACCAGTGCTCTCCTCCACCTAGTGGAACTTGTCCTCACTCTTAATAATTTTTCCTTTGGATCCTCCCACTTCCTTCAGACAAAAGGTGTAGCCATGGGCACTCGCATGGGTCCCAGCTATGCCAGCGGGTCTGTCAGCTATGTGGAACAGTCTATGATCCAAGCCTACACTGGTGGCCAACCTGCAATTTTCCTATGTTACATCAATGACAACATTTGTGCTGCTTCCTGCACCCATGCGGAACTTGTAGACTACATCCACTTTGCCTCCAACTTCCATCCTGCCCTCAAATTTACCTGGTCCATTTCCGACACCTCCCTCCCCTTTCTCAATCTCTCTGTCTCTGTCTCCAGAGACAGCTTACCTACAGATGTCTATTACAAACCCACAGAATCTCACAGCTACCTGGACTTTATCTCCTCCTCCCATTCTGTTACTTGTAAAAACTCCATCCCTTTCTCTCAATTCCTCCTTTCTGCCGTATCTGCTCTCAGGATGAGGCTTTACATTCCAGAATGAAGATGTCCTCCCTTACTACCATTCAGGGCCTCAAACAATCCTTCTAGATAAGGCGACACTTCACCTGTGAGGCTATTGGGGTTATATACTGTGTCCAGTGCTCCCAATGTGGCCATCTGTGTATCATTGAGACCCAACGAAGACTGGGAGACTGCTTCACTGAGCACCAATGCTCCATCCACCAGAAAAAATGGGATCTCCCGATGGCCACCCATTTTAATTCCACTTAGCATTCCAATTCCAATATGTCTATCCATGGTCTCCTCCACTGTCGTGATGAGGCCACACTCAGGTTGGAGAGACAACACCTTGTATTCCATCTTGGGTAGCCTCAAACTTGACAGCATGAATATCAATTCCTTGAACTTCGGGTAACGCCCCCCACTGCTTCACCATTCCTCATGCCCTTGTCCCTCTTTTACCTTAACTCCATTGCCTCCTTCTAGTGCTCCTCCTGCCTTTTCTTTCTTCCACAGCCTTCTGTCCTCTCAAACCCCCTCCTCCAGTCCTGTATTTCTTTCTCCAATCTATTTCCCAGCTCTTTACTTCACCCCTGCCCCTCCCTGTTTCGCCTATCAACTGTGTTTCTCCATCCCCCTCACCCCATCGTTTAACTCTTCTCCTCATCTTTTTTTTTTGCCACAGTCCTGCTGAAGGGTCTCAGCTCGAAATGTCGACTGTACTCTTTTCCATTGGAACAAAATGCTTGGCCTGCTAAGTTCTTCCAGCATTTTGTGTGTGTGTGTTTCCAGCTTTCGCAGATTTTCTCTTGTTTGTGAGACAAAATAAATAGGATGTATTTCTCCTAGCAGAAAGTAGCTCTGGAGACAACATTCAAGTTAATTCATAGAAGGGTTATGGGGCGGTGGTGTATTAGATCATGAGGCATCGGAGCAGGAGCACTGTATGCTATTTGACCCATCAAGTCTGCTCCATCCTCTGATCTCAGCTGATTTATATCCCTTTCAACAAGAAAATACAGCTTAACCAACTGCATTTATCTCTTAACAATGTGATTTTAGTAAGCTAGCTATAAAAATTAAAACATAATTTATCTCCTTCCTACATCCTTAATTAAAAAGAGTATTTTCATAGAATTCCATCTACAAATGCTCTCATGAACATTAACTTTGCCATGAATGCAAAAATGTGAAAAGACTGAAGAAAAAATATTATTGTGAATTGTGACTTAAGTTGCATGTTTCAACAGCCTTGTGTTTCCTGCCTGTTTTCCTTCTCTAGTATCCATAGCAAGACGTGTTCAGGATCCATTGGCTGAGTTGGTAAAAATTGAGCCAAAGCACATAGGAGTTGGAATGTATCAGGTAAGACATGCATGATTTATTTTGTGAAGGTAATGTGCTTCACCATCAACTGCAGTTCTGAAATGGACACTTTGAAACATAGCTTTGTAATTAAACATCTGCCAGTTTTCAAGTTTTTTATTTAAGAATTGCAGAGTCAACCAACTGACCAGTCAATGTTTTGAAGCTTTTTTTGTCCCACTCAGTAGGTTTTATCATAAATGACCCAGACCCTCAGGAATAGCTGCAGCTAGATTTTACAGTCTGTTAAAAGCCATCAGATTGGACCTGTAACACGATCCCTTTCCTTTCCATGTTATTAAGTGATATATTTCAGTGCTTTGTGTAAACTGGTACCGGATATTGATCCCGTGCATATAAAAAAAACGTCCTGGGCTTCTATCATTCTCACTATATTTAATTCTTTGTTGTTTTATTTTTGGTGATATTTCTTTTGCCATTTGCGTTCATGTGTGTTCTAGCTTTTAATATTGTCATTGATCTGATTTTGTAAAATGTTGAACTAATGCTGTAGGACATCTATGGTAATAATCTCATTTATTTTAAGGACCAACGAGCAGAGTGAGTACTGTATTCATTTGTAACATTGTTTAGACACTCCTTTTGGGTGAAACAATAGTATTATATGTGAAGCCCTATGTTTATCTGAGTTATTTCAGTGACATTTCCCCATACAACTCTCAAAAAGTTTAGATGCCTCTGCACGTAGGCACAAAAGTGGAAGCTCCGGATTCTGAGATGTTCTTATTGCTGCCATTCTTCCTGCATTTTGATGTTGGACTTCTCAATATCCTGCAGTGGAGTGCCAATTTCACGCAGTATCCTGATAATTGTGATAGAAAATCTGTCTGTTGAATCTCTGCTCGCTATAGTGTTTGAAATCTAAAATCAACAGAGAAAATGCTGGAACCACAAACAGATCAGGCAGCACCTGTGGAATGAGAGTTTAACCTTTCAATTTGAATACTGTCCAGTGGACCCAGATCTTTGACCTCAAACAATAGTTCTGTTTCTCTTTCCATAGGTGACACCTGATCTGCTGAGTATTTTTGGCACTTTATCTGTACTAAATACAATTATTCATTTTAAAAGAGGATAAAATTTAACATTAATTACATTTTAATTGAGTTAAATGTAGCTGCTTAAGTGTTTTAAACATTTTTCCCCAAGTTTTAATGATTCAAATATTAATGATTAATTTTAATGGGTTTTGGAAGTTGTCCATTTCACAGACTTTGCAAACATAGTTGGCAGCTATTTATAGTCATAGTGTAGATTATTAGTTCAGATTGTGTAAGGGAGTGACAAGCTATTGCAACCAAAATATTTTGGGCCAATTTTAATGAATAATTTATAGGTGTGGCTGGTCATTTAAAAAGTAATCTATTTCTGAAATTTGCATTTAAATCTGAATCCTTTGTTCAGTAGTGAGAGAATTAATTCAGATGATTAAATAGAACACACACAAAATGCTGGAGGAACTCAGCAGGTCAGGCAGCATCTATGGAAATGAATAAACAGTTAAATGTTTCTGGCCAAGACACTTCATCATGACTCAGGAATAAAACTAGATTGTAAAAAAAAACAGTACAGTATGGTAAATGGTAAACATGAAGCATCAGAATTGTTGTTTAAAAAACAGTTGATTCACTAACAACTTTCAGAGAAGAAAATACAGCGGTTTCTGGTTCATTGGGCCATCATAATCATGGCTTATTCGAGACAACTTCTGAAGTGGAAAAACTAATCGGCAAAATAGTCAGGATCCCTGTGTTTCTGTTGCCGAACAAATTTAAATAGTATCAGTTGCGTGTGTTGGTCTTCAAAAACCTGTAATTTTTGTCACTGTTAATTGACAAGAAGTAAGCAATAAGATAATTGAGAACTGTTCTGCTCGCAGTGGTTTGAAGCATTCAGGCTTGCAGATGCAAGAAACGGCTCTTAAGCATTACAGAACAATTAGATTTTAAGTAACATCATTTGCATGTGCTTGTGTTATGTTATCCATTTGGGCCAAAAGACGCCAATTCAAAAAGCAGTGATTTTTGATCATTTTGTTTTTTATTATGTTGACTTCATGCAGGAAGGTAATGAATGCAGTCCGATGTCTGTCTGCACTGGGTGTCTGCACTAATTTTGTTCACTTAACAGTCATTCAAAAGAACATAGCCGTGATAAATTCTTCCATTGATAACCACAAGGAGCTAACACACAGTTTTATAACACTGTAGTAGTATTGGTAGTGTTATAATTTTTTCTGTATTTCATTGAAATGCATAATTTATTACTCAGTTAACCAGTAGTTTCTTTTTTATACATTCTTAAACTATTTCCTTGAAACTTCAGCTAATTGGGCCAAAATGTCTTGGTCCTGATGTGTGCCAATTAAACGGAATCCACTCTATATACTTCTTACCTGACCAGGCTGGGTATAACACCAGGGCTATAGAAACATGATTGATACTTAATTAGTCTCGCAAGCCTCTCTGTTCCCAAGTAATTAAGAATGGGCAGGAAATGATGATTTAATCAGTGGTGCCCATACCCGTGGATAATGAATTTAGTGGATGTTATGGTGGTATAAGTATTAGACCTACTTCCTCACAGTACCAGCAAACCTAGGTTCAATCCAAGTTCCATCGAGGCATTTCATGTTTTCCTCAATTCGTCGTTTTCTTATGCATCCGGAGTTATGCGTGTTGGTTGGTTAGTTAGCAGCTGTAATTTGTCTCTAGTGGGTAGATAAGAGTATAATTTTGGGGGGAGTTGATTGGAATGGGAAGAGCATAAAATTGGTCCTTGATGACTTGTACAGTATTTCATATTGCATTGCACAAATTATTTGCTTTCCTGCTTCTTTGAAGATTGTATGGAAAAGCTGTTGCAGAAATGAAAGTTTGCTTATTTGATTATTCAGCTCAAGGTTGATTGCTCATGGCTGTTTGCACTATTGTCTTGTAAGTTGTTGGTTCCTATTGTGTTCTCTGTTATGGAATTGTCCTATGCTTTATGCTTGACACCAAACCACAATTAATTCTGGTTTGTTTCATATACGGGCAGTAAAGTGATTCTGATTCCGATGTGCATTTTGGAGTTGCAGGGTATCTCAGAAGCTGGTCAATTATTTATTTTTCCTGATATCTGCAATGGTTGCAGGGATTACATTATTTTATAAGAAACTACACCCACTGGATCTCACTCTCAATCTATCTTGGTCCCAGCATGTTTGGCGTTTAGAGTTTGAGCTTAATATTAATTTCTCACTGGGGAAATTAATCCATGGCTGTATTCAATAGATTCATTGCCCAGCTTCTCCCATTCTCTTTATCAGGAGATGGTCATGTTCTTCAGTTAATGTGTTCCACCTGAAGTTTTGTTCTAAGTATGTAACCTTGATTAGAGGCTTCTTAAGCTTGCTTAATAACAGCATAATTTGTTTTTAAAAAGTGTGAAGTCACGCACTCAAAACAAAAAGAAAGATGTGATTTGAGGAGGAAGAGGATATCTCTTTGTCATGGTCATATAGGGGTGCAAAGGGGAAAAGTGTTCTCACGACATCAAAATTGTGAACTTAACCAAAAACAAAATGCCAGCACTGGTCCAGTATTTTCTGTCTTTATTTTGGATTTTCAGCATCTGCAGTAGTCTGCATGTGAATCTGTTTCATTTCAAACTTCCAGTGTCAGCAAATGGTATACTGCTGAGATTTTGAGCTAGTTTATTCGTACTAAGCACTCCCAATTTAAGAATATAGAATTGAGATTTACTTGTGAAAAGTACCTTAAACGCACTTCAGAGGCAAGGAATTAATTTGCATTGATTGACCATTTACCTAAGCTATCCTGTTTCACAACTTACTAACACAGCTACCTTTCCAAATTGAGCAAATTTGCTGTACCACAGTTTGTACCCTCTCCAAGTAATCATTGTAGATTATAAATAGTGAGGGCCTGGGTCGAATCACTGTGGCACCATTCTTTGTATCAATAAAGATCATCTGTCTGAAAAAGATCCATTTATCCCAAACTCCTTTCTGTTAGTTAAGCAGTTCCCCATCTATGTGAATATATCATACATTTTTATCTTGTTCACTAACTTTTGTGTGGTACCTTCTAGAATTTCAGCTACATTACACTTATTGATAACCTTTTGTTCCCAATAATTGTTACATCCTAAAAGAATCCTAGCAAAAGTGTTGAATGTCATTTCTCTTTAATGAAACTATAATCATAAATTATTTTGATTTTTTTAAAATTGTCTTGCTGTAACTACTTTTATAGTGGACTCCAGCATTTTCCCATTTACAGATGTTAGGCTAGGTAACTAAAGATTTCCTACTTTCTAGATTTGTAGCTTCACATTTATGTTTTTCTAATCCTTTGGGACCTCTCCAGAATCTGAAGAATATTTATAGGTTACAAACAATACCTCCATTGTCTTGTTACTACATCTTTTAAGGTGCAAGAAAATAGATCAACTTATTCGCTTTCAATACGAACAAGTGGACCTTGCAAACCATAGAACCATAGAACATTACAGCACAGAAACAGGCCTTTTGGCCTTTCTTGGCTGTGCCGAACCATTTTTCTGCCCAGTCCCATTGACCTGCACCTGGGCCATATCCCTCCAAACCCCTCTCATCCATATACCTGTCCAAGTTTTTCTTAAATGTCAAAAGTGAGCCCGCATTCACCACTTCATCTGGCAGGTTATTCCACACGCCCACCACTCTCTGCGTGAAGAAGCCCCCCCAATGTTCCCTTTAAACTTTTCCCCCTTTACCCTTAACCCATGACCTCTGGTTTTTTCTCCCCTAGCCTCAGTGGAAAAAAATTAATGGAGATTTTTTTTAACTCACAATAACGAATACTTTCAGTTTGTTCGTTTAAGGGGGTGAACAGAACTGAATTTGATCAATGGAATATAGCCTTTCCTCCATGATGGTGTCTACACTGCTTACTGCCTCAGAAAAGCAGTCAACATTGTTAAGGACCCCCGTCACCCTGGTTATTCTTTCTTCTTCCCTCTCCTATTGAGCAGAAGATACAAAACCTCAAGAGCACATACCACCAGGCTCAAGGACAGAGTTACCAGACTCTGGAATAGGCATCTTATACCATATATATGAACTCTTGATCTTTTAATCTACCTCATCATATCCCTTGAACTTTATTTTTCTACCTGCACTGTACTTTCTCTGTAATTGGCACTATATTCTGCATTCTGTGTTTTGATTTCCTCTTTGTGCTGCTTTAAAGTACTTGTGCATGAAATGTCTCTGCATGGCGTGCAAGCAAAGGCTTTTTGTTGTATTTCAGTCTATGTAACCAGAATAATCCCGTTATCAGTTCAAAATAATTATTTAGAATCTCTGCCATTTCTCTATTTAATTCCCACATCTCATCCTCTAAAGCATTTGTTTTAAGTACTCCCTGGGAGTTCTAAAATGTATTTTCTCTTAGCTCTTATAGTCTGTTTTCCGATTATCTTCATAATTTTTATGCTTTTTCTTTCAGTTTAAATCTATCCTTAATTTCTTTAACCACTATGGTATCACCATCCCTTTGAAACTTGTTTTGCTATTGATAATATCACTGAGATTTATAAAGTATTTAATTTAATGTCTGACGTTACTGATCTACTGTCTTGTCTTTTGCTCTTTTAACTCATGCATTCCACCTCTTGTCTGAAAGCTACCATCTCATCCTACCCCAATGCAATGCAGTCATTAATTTTTGGGTCAGAGCCCCTGTCTTATTCACCACCAGTAACATAGAATATAACAGTGCCTTGCATCTTCATCAGTGCTTCCTTTTTGTATGGGCTTGATAAAGCGCTACGAAAAGGGGTGTCTGCTGTCACCAAATTGTCAATCGTTTTGAATGGATACTTAAATGATAAACCTTTTCCTTCCTTTTCTTTAAATAGCTTTAAGTGTCACTTTATAATGGTGTAAAATATTGTTAAATGTCTGAAAGATTCCAGATTAAGTATTTTGGAGGTATATGCCTCAGCTTTCATCAGGCTGCTGGATTGGGACTTCCTGAATTCTTTTGCAGCTTAGTTCTTAAGCTTTGCTCCAAGTGTCCCTTTGCCTCTGTCAGAAAATTGAGCCTTCTCCAGAATTGAGTACTTAATCTCAATTGCTACCTCAGTCAAATTTTGAGGTGCCATTCAGTGAACCCTCTTTCAAACAAGATGTTAAATAATTTCAGATGTCATAAAAGGTCCGACCTTTACTGCTTCCCTTCTCTTCAAGTAGTACAATCCTGGGCAGTGTTTCGCAGTTGAGCAGTATTACTAATAAACATTCTATTTTGTCATTATCCATTTGTGTTTGTAATTTTTATATATTACAGCAGGGACTACAGTAAGTTGGATGTAAAATCCCATTGGGATGTTTTGAAGTTGTGAAAGGTGCTACAAACATGGAAGTTGTTCCATTTTATCCAGTTTGGCTATCTTGCCTTTCAGGCTTTGTTTTCTATTCTGGTTCTCATTTCTTTTCCAGACCTTCAAGACACCTGTTTTCTTTTCAGAATTCTGGAAACTTGAGATTCAGAATTGCCATGCTTTTGTATTGCTAGCTTTTGAAGTTTCAATTCCTGCAGGCTGTTCAAATATCCACTTGCTTGCATCGTGACAAGTCATGATGGTTTTTGTTTGAACCATCTGGAAAATTAACTTCCATTTCACCATCACCCACAACATGCATCTTAAGTCCATTTATCACTGAACTAAATTAAGATTGTGAAGTGAAAATCTTGGATTCAAAGATGATATACTGCTGAAGCAAGATTGCTTCATGCCAAACTTACATAAGTATAAATTGCAATAAAATAATCTTTTCACAATTAAAAGTTTATAGGATGCAGGCATTACCAGCCGCCTGGCATTTATTAACTACCTTAGATTGCTCCTAAGGCAGTGATCATGAGTTAGTTACCACCTTGAACTGCTTCAATTCTGGGAAAGAAATTTTAAAGATTAATTTATTTTAACAAGAATAGAGTTAGGAAGCCCTTTGAGCTTGCCTCATATCACAATCCAACTTTCCCCAAATCCATTCTCCTGGCACCTGTGGCATGGTGGTGCAGCGTTAAGGATCTGGATTTGATCTTGATATCAGATGCTTTCTCTGGGGTGTTTGCACATTCTCCTCACTCTGCATGGGTTTTGCTTGTTGCACTGGTTTCCTTCCACTGCCATAGAGTACAGACTGTTCCCGTAAGAAGGAAGGATGATGATGGCGAGGTAAGGTAGTCAAGAAAAAAGAAAGAAAGAAACAGTGTAAAGACTTAGGAAGGTAAAATCAAGCTAAACCCTTGAAGACCAAGAAGGGAATTAGGAAGCCGAGGATGAGCCATGAAAAGTTGTTGGTAAATTGGATTAAAGGGAATCTCAAGACATGCTGTACAAAAAAGCAAGAGCAAGAAAATGAGTCAAGGGCAAGTAGGACCACTCAGGGATAACGGAGGGAACATATGCTTGGAGGTGGAAGATATGGGTGAGGCTTAGAAGTGTACTTTGCATAAGTATTTACCAAAGAAAAAGACATTGAGGACAGGAAGGGGAATGTGAATTTGTTTTGGCTTTTTGACATAAGGAGGTAATGTTGGGTCACCTAAAGACCATTAAGGTGGATTAATGCCCAGATTGCTGTTGCTGGACCTTGACTAATTTTATTTTATGTCCTGTCCAGCCACGGGAGAGGTCCCAGAGTACTGGTGAGTAGCTAATGTTGTTCCTTTATCCAAAAAGCAAAATGAAGAAAATTCTGGAAACTATAGACTGATCAGTGGTAGGGGAGTTAATGGAGAGGATGCTTGGGGATAGTATTTACGAGCAATTGCTAACCCATGACCTAATTAGGGACAGCATGGCTTTGTGCAGGGCAGCTCATGATTTACAAACTGGATTGAGCTTTTCAAAGAGCTGATGAAGGTAGAGCTGTGAATGTTGTCTGCATGAATTTTACTAAGGTGTTTGACAGGGTCTGTCATGGGAGGCTAATCCGAAAGATTAAGATGCATGGGATGCATGATGAATTGGCTTGCCCAAAAAAGAGGGTAGTGGCTAATGGGACTTCTAGCTGAAGTTCTGTGACTTATGGTACTCTGCTGTGATCTGTACCGGGACATTTGCTGTTTGTGATTTGTATAAATTACCTGGATGAAAACACAGGTGGCTGGGTTGGTGAATTTGCAGATGATAACAGGTTAGTGATGATGTGGATAGCAGAGAAGATTGGCTAAGAACACAGCTGGCTATAGATCGGTTACAGATATAGGTGGAAGAATGGCAGATGAAACCAAATGGAAAGTGCTGTACTTTGGAAAATTAAATGCAAAGAGACAGTGTTGATGCACAGAGGGATCTCAGCATCCCTGAAGCAATTAATAGGGTGGTAAAGAAGACATATGACATACTTGTCTTTATTAGTCGAAGAAATGAGTTAGAGTTGGAAAGTTACATTGCATCTTTATGAAACTTGAGTGAGATTTCTGAAGTATTATATTCAATTCTGCTCACCTCATAGGAAAGATGTAGGGGCTTTGATAAGGCTGCAGAAGAACTTTATCAGGGTCCAGCCTGGATCAGAGGGCATGATTGATATGGGAGATTGGACAAAATCTGGTTGCATCTTTTGGAGTGGCAGAGGTTGAAGAGCGCTCTGTTAGAGGCTTACAAGTTTATAATTGGTGTAGACAGCCAGTGTCGTTTTCCCAGGATTGAAAGGTCTGATACCAGAGGGCTTGCATTTAAAATGAGAGTGTATAAGTTCAAAGGAGGTGTAAGGGACAAGGTTTTCACATGGAGAGTTGTGGGTTTCTGCAATGTGTTTCTTGGTTGGTGGTGGAGGCAAATATGATGGAAGCTTTCAACAGACTCTTGGATAGGCATATGAATGTGCACAAAATAGAAGGACATGGAAATTTTGTAGGTAGGAGTAATTAGTTGGCCATTTGATTCCTAATTTAATTAGTTCTGCGCTACATTATGAGCTAAATGGCCTGCTTCCTGTCCTGTAATGTTCTATATTAGCAAGTGTATGTTATCCCTTAATGTAGTCATGTGACAAAAGAGTTAAATGAGAGTTGATGGGCAAGTGAGGGTGAGTAAACCAGGACTACACTGAAATGGGACTTATCTGAGAGCAAGCATGGTCTCAGCAGGACAAATGGCCACCCCCATGTCAGAATAACATAAGTAACCTCCAGCCCTGACCCAAAGTCCTTGATTTCCTTCATGGTTAAGTATTTCAATCTGTTGAACATACTTAAGGTGTAAGCCTCCAGAGTTTGATTATTTTTCAGATCTGGATGTCACTAGCAGGGCTGACATTTATTGCCCACCTCAGTTGCCCTTGAGAAGGTGATGGTGAACTATAGCCATTAACCACTGTAGAGCTTTGGGTGAAAATATAGAGTTATAGAAAACCTACAGCAAAATATAGGCCCTTCTGCACACAAGGCTGCGTTTATTAAAAAAAAACTTACCCTTGACATCTCCTCTGTACCTATTTCCAAGCACCTTAAAGCTGTGCCCTCTCATGCTAACCATTTCAGTCCTGGGAAAAAGCCTCTGACTATCCACATGATCAATGCCTCTCATCATCTTATACATCTCTATCAGGTCGCCTCTCATCATCTTATACACCTCTATCACATCAACTCATCCTCCATCGCTCCAAGGAGAAAAGGCCAAGTTAATTAACCTATTCTGATAAGGCATGCTCCCCAATCCAGGCAACATCCTTGTAAATCTTCTCTGCACCCTTTCTCTGGTTTCCACATCCTTCCTGGAGTGATGTGACTAGAACTGAGCACAGTACTCCAAGTGGGGTCTGACCAGGGTCCTATATCTGCAACATTACCTCTCTGCTCCTAAACTCAGTCCCACAATTGATGAAGGCCAATGTATGCCTTCTTAACCACAGAGTCAACCTGCTCAGCAGCTTTGAGTGTCCTATGGACTCGGACCCCAAGATCCCTCTGATCATCCACACTGCCAAGAGTCTCAACATTAATACTATATTCTGCCATTATATTTGACCCACCAAAATGAACCACCTCACACTTATCTGGGTTGAACTCCATCTGCCACTTCTCAGCCAAGTTTTATATCCTATCAGTGTCCTGCTGTAACCTCTGACAGCCCTCCATGCTATCTACAACACCTCCAATATTTCTGTCATCAGCAAATTTACTAAGCCATCCCTCCTCTTCCTCATCCAGGTCATTTATAAAAATCATGAAGAGTAGGGGTCCCAGAACAGGTCCCTGAGGCACTCCACTGGTCACCGACCTCCATGCAGAATATGACCTGACTACAACCACTCTTTGTCTTCTGTGAGCAAGCCAGTTCTGGATCCATGAAGCAATGTTGCCTTGCATCCCATGCCTCCTTACTTTCTCAGTAAAGCTTGCATGGGGTACCTTGTCAAATGCCATGCTGAAATCTATATACACTACATCTACTGCTCTATTTCATCAATGTGTTAAGCCACATTGTCAAAAAATTCAATCAGGCTCATAAGGCATGACCTGCCTTTGACAAAACCATGCTGACTATTCTTAACCATGTTATCCCTCTCCAAATGTTCATAAATCCTGCCTCTCAGGATCTTCTCCGTCAACTTATGAACCACTGAAGTAAGACTCACTGGTATATAATTTCCTGGGCTATCTCTACTCCCCATCTTGAATAAGGGAACAACATCCACAAACATCAAATCCTCCCGAACCTCATTGATGGTGCAAAGATCGTTGCCAGAGGCTCAACTATCTCCTCACTTGCCTCCCACAGTAGCTTGGGGTATATCTCATCTGGTGCCAGTGACATATCCAACTTGATGCTTTCCAAAAGCTCCAGCACATCCTCTTTCTTAATATCTACATGCTTAAGCTTTTCAGTCCACTGTAAGTCATCCCTGCAATCGTCAAGATCCTTTTCCGTAGTGAATACAGAAACAAAGTATTCATTAAGTACCTCTGTTATCTTGAACGGTTCCATACACACTTTTACACTGTCACACTTGATTGGTCCTATTCTTTCACGTCTTATCCTTTGTTCTTCACATACTTGTAGAATGCCTTGGGGTTTTCCCTAATCCTGTCCGCCAGGGCCTTCTCATGGCCCCTACTGGCTCTCCTAATTTCATTCTTAAGTCTCTTCCTGCTAGCCTTATAATCTTCTAGATCTCTATCATACCTAGTTTTTTTTAACCTTTCGTAAGTTCTTCTTTTCTTGACTAAATTTACAACAGCCTTTGTACACCACGGTTCCTGTACCCACCATCCTTTCCCTGTCCCATTGGAACATACCTATGCGGAACCCACACAAATATCCCCTGAACATTTGCCACATTCCTTCCGTATGTTTCCCTGAGAACAACTGTTTCCAATTTAAGCTTCCACTTTCCTGCCTGATAGCCTTTATTTCCCCTTACTCCAATTAAACACTTTCCTAACTTGTTTGTTCCTATCCCTCTCCAATGCTATGGTAAAGGAGATACAATTGTGATTGTATCACTGAGAGACCTGACACCTGACCAGGTTCATTTCCCAATACCGGATCAAATACAGCCTCTCCTCTTGTAGGCTTATCTACATATTGCGTCAAGAAACCGTTTTGAACACATCTAACAAACTCCACCCCATCCAAATCCTTCACTCCGGTGACATGCCAATCAATATTTGGGAAATTAAAATCTTCCACCACAACAACCCTGTTATTACTCCTTTCCGGAATCTGCCTCCCTATCTGCTCCTCTATGTCCCCATTACTATTGGGTGGTCTATATAAAAAAAAACACCCAGTAGGGTTATTGACCCCTTCCTGTTCCTAACCTCCACCCACAGAGACTCTGTAGACATTCCCTCCATATCTTCCTCCTTTTCTACAGGCATGACTCTATCTCTGATCAACAGTGCCACGCCCCTACCTCTTTTGCCTCCCTCCCTGTCCTTTCTGGAACATCTAAAGCCTGGCACTTGAAGTAACCATTCTTGCCCCTGAGCCATCCAAGTCTCTGTAATGGACACAACGTCATAGCTCCAAGTACTGATCCATGCTCTGAGCTCTTCCACTTTGTTCCTAATACTCCTTGCATTAAAATGGACACATCTCAAACCATCACAATTCTGTTGGGTTTTAATCATAGGGAGATAGAGCCCTTCAGTCTACTGAGCCTCAACTGACAATCAGGCAGCCATTTACACTAATCCTATGTTAATCCCATTTTTTGTTCAGAATCAGAATCTGGTTTATTATCATTGACATATGTTGTCACATTTGTAGATCTGAGGTAGCAGTACAGTTTAATAGATAAAATACACTATAAATTACAATAAGAAATATATATATTGATTAGGTAAATTAAACTGAGCAAAAATAGTGAGGTAGTCTGCATGGGTTCATTGTCTGTTCAGAACTCTGGTTTGTTTGTTTATTTATTTGTTTATTGAGTCTCTGCACAGAATACAGGTGTCACCACCTTTACAAAGGTAGAGCGTTCCTGTGAAAACTTTCTTAAGCCGAAACGGCGTAAAGCGAAAAACCATTAATTTATATGAGAACAATTTTCGTAAAAGTGAAAATCCTCTGTAATGCGTAAACAGGTTACTAATGTAGGTCTTTTGTAAAAGTGAAGTGGCGTAAAGCGAACATTTGTAAAGCAGGGGACATCTGTAGATGCTTCTGGGCATTTGAGCCACATTGCCGAGCAACCTCCCACTTAATCCTCATCGAACCAGGGACAATTTACAATGACCCAACTAGTACGTCTTTGGACTGTGGAGGGAAACTGAAGCACCCAGAGGAAACCCACGCAGTCACAGAGAGAATATACAAACTCCTTACAGACTGCGCAGGAATTGAACTTGGGTAGTTGGAAATGTAAAGCATCGTGCTAAGAACTATTCTACCATGCCACCTCCTGATGGTGGAAGGGAAGAGACTGTTCCTCAAACAGTGAATGAGTGCCTTCAGGCTCCTGTACCTACTGTCTAGTAATGAGAAGGGGATATGCTCTGGGTGATGGGCATTCCCGATGATGGATGCTGCTTTTTTGAAGCACCACCTTTTGAAGATATCCTCAGGTTAGATTGTGCCTCTGATGGAACTATATCCCTCTGCAGCCTCTTACAATACTATACATTAGAACTTCCATAGCGGGTTGTGATGCAACCAGTCAGAGGGTTCTCTTTCTTCTGTTGAAATATGCAATAGTCTTTAGTGACATACCAAATCTCAAACTCTTAATGAAATTTAGTGGCTGGCATGCCTTCTTAATAACTCCATGAATATGTTGCACCAAGGATAGATCTTAGGAGATGTTGACACCCAGAACCTGAGACTGCTCACACTTTCTTCTGTTGACCCCTTTATGAGGACTGGTATATGTTCCCTTGAATTCCCCTTCCTGAAGCCCACAATCAATTTCTTGGTCTTTTTCATGTTGAGTGCAAGTTTGTTATTCTCTCACTTTCTCATGAGCTACCGCAGCTTACATCCTAGGGATAATCTCTGGAATGTGGGAGGAAACTGGATCTCTCAGATGAAACCCACGTGGAAACAGGTGCAAATTCAACACTAGCAGCACCAGAGGTCAGTATCGAACCCAGGTCACTAAGGACAAAGGACTTCAGTGGCAGAGTGCAGCTGGAAAATAAATGGCTGCGCTTATTGTAACTTCTGCATTTGAAGAGGTGTGTGAAATGTTGGCGTTTATGAGTGAACTAAGCAGATCCCGGCAAATTCCAATGTCTCACATCACATGATATTCATTTTTTTCCTGATAGTAGGCCTTCAATCTCACATTTCTAATTTTGCTCCAATCATCAACTGCAGCTGTCACCTTGCACTGATCCTGCGAGTGGGAGTTCCTCTCGTAATAATATCTTGATCTTTGACCCAGGAGCTTAAGTCTTTTTTTTTGAGTTTTCACAAGCGTTTGTTCAAATTCGCAAGGATTTGTTTTTTTTTTCTTTCTCTGTTGAAAGATTATAAATCTGTATAAACTCCGGGAGGATTTTCTGCTCGCACATTGCAACCAAACTGAAAGTAGTTGTGGAGATTTTAGTTTAAGTGTCAAAGACACAATGTCCTAAACTCCTTTGCCATATGCCTCAGTTAGGGAATTTAGAACTGGATCTGGTGCTGTGTTCCCTACCTTAGGCTAAACAAAGGAAGCAAAATGGTGAAGTCAGCAGACTGGTAATTTACTTCAAAATCTAGCACTTCTTTGGGAAGCAGCAGCATTGGAGATTGTCAGTATGAGATGATACTTGTCACGACTTTCCTTTTAATTTGAAAAATATTTTTTTCTTGAAATATTATTGCTGACTTTTGTAGTTTCTTTTAATAACCGCCTTCATAGAGCTATTTCAGAAGGTATAGATAACTTGAATGTTCTGGATTGAAGACTTGATCAGAGTGACAGGCTGCTGGCTCTGAAGAGTATTGCTTTGAATTAATGAGTTTTTAACTCTCGACTGCCTTTTCTAGTCTTTTATTTCTCTGGTGCCAGCCCCCAAAGTAAAAAATACTTTATTTGTCTTTACACCCAGATCCATTGGCATTTGAACACAACCTCTGAATTATTTATACAATACTCTTGTCAGTGCACCTCGGTACTATCTGAAGTTTGCCAGGTGTTGCTTGAATAGGCAAAATACTTATTTCTCAAATACAAGATCAGTACTTCTACCCTTTCCATTCTGTACGTCATGGAGCATTTGCGAGAGTTGATAAATTTTGAAGTTGGGCTGGTAGCAGTTATTCACATTATCATGATATTCACATTAGTAAGATATAGAGTTAATTTACATTTTTAGTTTTAAGTGCATCCAAAGCTCTCTATCTGTGCTTACCGCAAACTTGCTAATCTTGTTGCAATTTTTGTAAATAGTGAATTTCAGGATTTTCACTTGGCTGGATGAATCTATAAGAATATCAAATCCGTTCTGTTAGTTTTAGATGATAAATTTAGTTAGTTAGATGATAAATTTGTCCATGATGTTGCAAGTTTGTTTTTGTTTATAAGGCAGGGAGACGATCTTGGACTAAGCTTAGTGTGTTATTCCAATGTATCACACAGGTCAAAACATGCCGATATTGCCTTTTGGTCAGTTACTCTAATATCATCATCAGTAATTCAATATTTAAAAAAAACATATCTGTTAGCGCTCTTTGCAATTTGTTAAGGGTGCTACAGAAGTAGAAATTGTTGCTATGGAGTACTTAATGGAAGAGAGCCCTTTCTCACATGTTGGACTGCTTTTTCTTAAATGGTGTTGAGTAATATCAGTGAACTTGCAGTACTCCAATCAGATGTCTCTATATGCATATTTCAGTTGAGTAATACCAGAGAACTTGCAGTACTCCAATCAGATGTCTCTATATGCATATTTCTGTTGCCAATTGTGGATAATTATTCCACTGCATTCCTACTGAACCCAGTAAGTTTAAAGGGAATGTAGGAAGTAGGGCATCTGCAAGTTGCCTGGGGGCACAAGAACCTAGATCCCAGTGAATTGGAATTGAGGCACTGGCAAGTGAGAAGGTGCGTGCAGGAGCCAAAGTCCCAAAAAGTCTGAAAGGAACATTGGAACATTAAAAGGCAGCATGGCAATTATTAGCTGATGGGCCAGATACAAAGTCGTCGGGATTTCCATGAGTCTGATAGCATATTATTGGAATGTACCATGTTTCTACATGTGAGATTGAACACAACCACACACAGCACCTTGAACATGATGTCAGCTGGTAGGAAGGAATACTTTATTTACAGCAGTGGTGCGTAGTTTCAATTAACAAAGTAATGTGATCAGAAATATGTACACTACCTCGATTCAAAATACACTGGATTCCATTGAATTGGGACACATCAGGGCCAATGCATTTTAGGCCAATTAAGCAGGTGTCCCAATTAGCTGAAGTTTCATGGAATTTGTTTACAAGGTTTAAAACAAGGGCAAGCTCAATAACAAATTTGTACTTGAATGATATACAGAACAAATTGGAACACTACCAATGCTACTACAGTACTACAAAACTGTGTATTAGTTCCTTCTACTTATTGGTGGAGGAATTCATCCACGTCATGTTCTTGTGACTATAAATGAACAAAATCAGTGCAGATACCTAGTGCTGATAACGGACTGACTTCATTCAATGCTGTCGACGATTGCACCCCCCCCCCCCCACAAATCTTCACTTTAGTTGTAACATTCAAGTTGATTGTCAATACCTTAATTCTTCATAGTTCAACTTATTGTTGAAGTAGTGAAATCATTTCATTTCCATTCCTCACCAAGTGTGAATTCTTAAAACCACATTGAACAAAACAGTTCTGAATTGTCTTACTGCTTATTTCTTGCCAACTATCAATGACAAAAATTGTTGCTTTTTGAAGACAAACATACACAACTGACGCTGTTTTAAAAACTGTTTGCTCACAGGGCGATGATTGTCTTTTGGTCGTGTAAGTGTATATGGCAAACGCTAGTTGAAAACAGATTGGCAATAGTTTCCTATCCTATTTAAATGGCATTGTGTCTCAAATAAACATAAGGGAATAAGACCATAAGAGCCAGGAACAGAATTAGGCCTTCTGGCCCATTGAGTCTGCTCAAATTTATCATGGCAGACCCATTTTTCCTCTAAGGCCTAGTCTCCTGCCTTCTCCCTGTATCCCTTCATGCCCTGATTAATCAAGAATCTATCAATCTCTGCCTTAAATACTTCCAGTGACTTGCCTCCACAGCTGCATCTGGCAATAAATTCCGCAGATCACTGGCTACTTTCTTGATTAGTTTTTATTCTTTAAGAGTTATCACAAATACGCTGCTGCTCTGAGTAACTGATGGCCCAATTAACTGGAGTCTGCTGTATTGGCACATAGTCATAAATCAACCCATGTAGAAAAAGGACAACCAGAAATTAAAGACTTAAAACAAATTATAGAAGGCGTACAATCAACTGATCGAACTTACAATAGTTTGGAAGATAAATCGGTTTCTTATGGCAATGCAGTGATGTACGGACTGGAGGATATTGAGAATACTATTTTCCTTACTGTTAACCTTTGGCATACTTTTTCCACCTTTGGTGAAGTGAAAGGCCAATAGCAATGATTTATACAGGAATAATATTAAATCTGTGTTTTTGATGTTAGAACTGTGCTCTGACACTCTCATTTTCATATTTGCTGGTTGTAATAACAGCATCATAAAAATTGTGTAAGACGATGTGGATACAGATGGTTTAATTAGAACTCTGCAATGCGACATTTGTTGACAAGTGTCATGCTTGACTGGCAGATATTAAACTGGGATGTGTGTTGTGTTCTGCATTTTTGAAGCAAGTGCCGCAAAAGCGGCGTGTAAATCCTTAGCCCTGAATCTACACCAGTTAATCTTAATCACTTTAACAAGAGTTTGACATCATTTATATTCCATTTTTTGTTGCATATATTCAAAATATTTTAAGGATAGGTTAATATTTCATTCTATTGCTGCAAAGATGAACAAAATTTGTGCACATTTTGATCTCAAATGTTCAAAATAAGTTAATTATCAAAATACATATGTTATTTTTCTTGAGGTTCCTTTTCTTGCAGATATATACAGAAAAGAAACAAATACAATAGAATTTATACATAAACTATACATAGACAAAGATCGATAAATAAAAAATGAGCAAAAGAAGCCAAAGTTTGCAGGTAAAAAATAACACCAAGAAACTGAAAGCCTGACTTGTAAAGATTCCTTAAAAGTGAGTCTGTGGATTGTAGAATCAATTGAGAGTAGTGGTGATTTAAGTTATTCATGCCAGCTTGATGGTTGTACGGCAGTAGCTGTTTCTGAACCTTGTGGCTTGGGACCTAAGGCTTCTGTACCACATAGTGAGACCACTATTGAAATAGGAACAAAAGAAGTGGCTGTTGTGATAAATTTTGAAAGATCTGAATTTTTTTTTCCATTTGACCCATTGTTGCTGGAAATTTGACACAGGTTTCACATATGTAATCACACTGAATATGATTGCAGAAGGCCAAGCCATTTGCAAGTGTAGTCAAGAAAAGGAAAATATTGTGGGAGAGAAGTGGAGGATGGTATTCAATCTGGAGAACTGTGAAGTGATACATTTTTAAAGAATGAACTTTAAGGCAGAGCACAAGGTTAATGGTAGGTTTTGTAGTAGTGTAATGAGCAACAGAGGGATCAGGTGGTCCACATCCATAGATTCCTTGAGGTTACCATCCAAGTTGTTTGGGTGTATGGTGTGTTGGCCTTCTTCGGTTGGGGCTGTGGTGGTGTAGTTTAAGAGCCACAAGGTAATGATGTAACTCTATAAAACTAGTTAGGTCACTGTTTGTGTTCATTTCTGGTCACCTCATTATAGGAAGGATGTGGAAGCTTTAAATGAGGGTGAATAGGTTTACGAGGATGCTGCTTTTATTAGAGAGCCTATCATATGTGGAAAGGTTTTGCGAGCTAGAGCTTTTCTTTTTGTAGTGAAGGTGGATGAGATGTGTCTTGATAGAGGTGTATAAGATCATAAGAGGCATGGGTAGCGTTGGAGGAATGTATAGGGGAGGGGAGTCAGAGGTCGGTTTTTTAACAGAGAGGATGTGCATGGAATGCACTGCCAAGGTTGGTGGTAGAGGTAGGTACGTTAGGGACATTTAAAAGACTCTCAGATGGACACATGGATGAAAGAAAAGATGAACGGCTATGTGGGAGGAGCAGTTAGACTGCTTTTGGAGAAGGTGAACAGGTCTGTGCAGCATCGTGGACCAAAGGCCCTGTACTGTTCTGTACTGCTATTTGTTCTGTGGGGCAACTCTGTATTTCACTGAATGTGCCTTCAAAGTGGAAGAAAATATTCTTGGCCCTTGGATGGTTTCTAGCTTTAATATCAATTTATTTTCATCAAAATTAAATGAACAAATCAAATTCAGATCATGAGGTGAATAGATACACTCTGAAGAATTTAAACTGGTGAAACAAATTGTAGTTTGAATACAAGAAGGATAAGAAGCTTTCTAGAAATTATTCACAATATGTATCATGCAATACTTACGTTCCCTCATCCACTTCTATCTTCATTTCTTCTGTATGCACTTGGTTTTCTCCAAGCCGTGGTTGCAGTCTTAAACTTAAAATTTGCTTGATTTTAGCCCTTCGATTATCTCTTATGCTCCCTTTGCCAATGATTGCACCTGAACTAGAGTTTGTTGACCTTCTGACACTGTCAGCTCTGCTTATCCGCGAGGGATTAGTTCCGGGACCCCACACGGAAGCTCAAGTCCCTTATTCAACCTGTCTCAATATGGTGGATCTTAGGACCCAGTGGAACCCCAGACCTTATTTAACCTGTCTCAGTCCACTGGACATTAGGACCCGGCGGCGGAGCTCTGAATCCGCAGTGTTTCTGTTCACGAAAATAATCACGATCACGATTGAAAATAAAGTGGAAGTAATAAAGCGATCGGAAAGAAGTGAAATGCCATCGGTGATCGGAAAAGCGTTAGGCTACAGTCGGTCAACGATCGGAACAATTTTAAAGGATAAAGTGAAAAAGGCCCTGCCTTGATGAATGCTACACTATCACTAAGCAACGCAGCAGTTTAATTATTGGGTTTTGGGATGCTGATCCCCCACATCAACCAGGCACGGATGGAGAGTGGGCTCAGAAGCGATCTGTCACTGGATCGAACTTGGGAATTTCCATTCCCGAGCCCGGCGCTGAAACATACGTTTTTAAAAGTTTTATATGCATAGAAAGATAAAATATATACTATATACTAAGAGAAACGTTTGACTAACTGAAGCTAAATAATACCGGATATACCACTTCCGACTTACTTAGTAAGAGAACTTTCGATTTTTTTTTGATCCCGATCCACAATAACCTATGCACATCCTCCCATATACTTTAAATCATCTCTAGATTACTTATAATACCTAATACAATGTAAATGCTATGTAAAATAGTTGTTATACTGCATTGTTTAGGGAATAATGACAAGAAAAAATAGTCTGTACGTGTCAAACAATAAGTACTGGAAGAGCACTTGCGGGTTTTTGCGATTCGCGCTTGGTTGAATTTGCGCATGCGGAATTCGTGGATGAGGAGGGCCGACTGTACTCCCTACCATAGAGGCAGCCTATTATTAATTCTAATTATTCATTCATTTTGTTTTCCTGCCCTTAAGTTTCCTGTGCTGAAACTCATTTTATTGTTCTTGAACAGTTCGACTCTTCTCATTCATCCATCCACCACTTCCAAAGCACGGATGCCTTCATACTATCCTTCACTTTCCTCCATCATCCTTGCCTTTGTGACTGATTCCTTGGGATCTTGCATTTAAATATGTAATCATGTGCTTGAAGTAAATTGCTCTGGCCTCTGAGAATTATTTTGTACTTTGTAGACCTAATTTATCCTTACAAGCATGTGTTTACATTCAATTAAGTATATCTAATATTATTAAGGAATTGGTTCTTAATTTTTATCAAATCTTAACTTGCATTATTTTTTCTGATTAGTTTCATGATAATTAAAATAATCTCACTTTGACTGACCTGGTCTTTTAAATTTTTTTCTCATTACCACACAAGTTTATTCAGGATTAACCTCAATCAGATTTTAGGAATGTGTAGCTTTATCTCCCTGTGGAGTTATTATTTGAGAAATGGGGATCTAATTTATTTTAGAGATAGTATAGGCTGTATTTGTTTTGAGATAGTGTGCGCTGTAATAAAAAGGATTTCACAATTATAGCAGTAACAATGTCTAAGAAATACAGTTGCATTTTAAAAGATGGTTTGTTTTACTGTGCAGTGGGAAAGTTCTCTTGCAAAACTTTTCATTGAGGAAGTAGGAAAATTCATTTTTAAAGCATCATATTCTGAAAGTATAAAATTCTTTTTATGTTTTGAGATAGTGTATTATTTTTATCGAAACACTTAAGTTAAATTGAACAATTTATTTGATATCAAAATGTATACATTAAAATAAGAATAAAATAATAGTACAGTATTGCAGTTTTTGTGGAATTTCTAACACACTATTATATATAATATCACACATAGTTTTGGACAGTGCATCATAGAGCTAGTGTTTTGGCTGCAAAACAATATCTATCTGCCTCTAAAACAGTTGTAAGTATAAGATTGCAGTTTCAGAGGCATTAATTATGGTAAAATAATGTGATCTTGAGAAGATTGGTGTTGTCACTAGTTCTCAAAGAACTACAACAGCTGTACAATGAAGATGTGAAATGGGAACAAAAAAAACTGCATAATCTCTGGCAAAGAAAACACACATATACACACACAATCTACAGTTCTGTGGAGCCCACCAAGAATTCTCTGGTGATTGACATTTTTTCTGTTTTTTTCTATGTGCACTGTTGAAACCAGTGGAATCATATAGACTTTGCTGTTTCAATACCAGCTTCCCAAGTAACGGGCTTTTTTTTTAAAAAAGAGGTCTAACTCAAACCAGATGTTACGCCTAGCCCTATAGTTTGCTTCTGCCAAACTTATCATAAGAGGTCATAGTTCTGAGCTGTGGGTTAAGGAAAGATTCTTCCATAAACTGTAATTCGTAGAAGATTTAACCTTTGTGGAAAGAATAATATGCGTCAGTAAAATGTACATTTATTTTAATAACTTTCTAATATATAGTATCTTTTTAAAGAGATACTTAGTAAGATGCTAGGATAGATTGCTTTATATTAAACAAGATAAAGTAGATGGATGAAGCACATAATTATTATAAATCATTAAAACTAGAACTAAATGTGTGGCCTATGAGTTTATCAGAAAGTTCTCCTTGGCACACATTCTTGCACAAGACACCACTGATAGCTAATCGCTATTAAAAATCCATCTGGTGGAGTGAAGTTCAAAATCCTTTGACACCTGGCAAGCAATGTTAAATGTGATAGATACAGCACAAAGAATCCTTTCAAAAGTTATCATGCTCTTGAAATATCCTATTGAAGTGAGGCCTTATCTGTTGTGTGTATGTAAAGGTGGCTTTGCACGTTAACCATATGCAAAGGCCAGTCTGCTGCAGTCTGAATGAGCAGAGCAAGAAGATTATGAATGTGCGTTCCTAGGGTAGGATTGGAGCCATTTACAAGGAGGCTCCCAAAAGATGGAGTGGGGAGGGAAGGTCAAAGCATTAAAGTTAGGGGAGTAATTGAGACTTTGTGACTGGTTTGGCTGGAAGTGATTATGATTAACAGCTATTGGGGATGCATCAGTGCTTAGTTACGATCAAGTAGAATGATCATAGACCAGAGGTGAGGTGGAGGGGAATGTAGATTGTAACAGGTCACATCATCCACACTCTCAATCATATATCAATGAAAATTACAAAGCAGTGTACAGATTTGTCTTGCGCATAATTGAATACCACTGATCATGTTGTGTGCCTGTGTTCCCTAAAGCAGCAGGAAAATTGATTTCACTATCAGTTGTTTGCCTTAAGAAATCTAGTTGTGTAACACTCTTAAATGTTCTCCTCCATAATAGAATTTCGAAGCAGTGCCTTTTGTTTGTTATTCCCAGGAGGATGGGGAATGTGCTGTTGGTCAGTGAAGCAAGAGTCATGGCCATAATCAAACCTGCACTGTGGGAGGAGGAAAGATGAACTAGCTTATTTCTTGCTCTTTGGAGATCACTACAAATTTCAGCATCTGTGGTTTTATTTATGGATAGATTAAAGATGCATATAGAGCACAGCAAGTCTAAATCTATGTAATGTTAACTCAATGTTGAATGCATGAATTTTCCTTGTCTTTCTGTGCATAGTAAATGCAGACAGTTATTGTATGTTTTGTAATTCAGAGGTGACTTACTTAAGAAAGAACAGTGAGTACTTTACAACTATCTGGATTTAACACCTTGTGATTGCCTAGAATCGCTATCATACCAGCCTATAAATAAGAGTTTATTATTTAATAATTTTGTAAAAAATACAGGATTTATATCTTTTTCTGAAGTTGTTAATGTTAAAACACCTACTTTATTGCACAGTTAAAGGCGAAAGAATTGCCTTCTGCCAGCTTTTGATGATATCACTTGATACTGCTTTTAGATGTGAACGAAGATACAAGTTAGTTTCATTAGTTTTGCGATGTGGTTTGGGGCATATTATTCTGGAAATATTGTAGGAGAAATAATCAATTATAGCAGGAATTAAAGCTGAAGATGCAGGCAACACTTGGAGATAAAACAGTATGAATGAATTAAAATGAAAATAAACTGCTGGAGGAACTCAGTGATTCAAACAGCATCTGTGGAGTCAAAAGAATGTCTGACATTTTAGGTCAAGATGTCATCCTCTACTTTCCTTCCACAGATCTTGCCTGACCTATGGAGTTCCCCCAGTCTTTTATCCCAGTCTTTTGTGCTTCCATTAGCACTGTTAACATTTTGAATCAATGTATTTCATTATAACCAGAAGATCTATGGGGTTAAACAGTTCTTGATACAAGTTCTAAAGCGGAGGGGGCAGGAACATAAGAGCCAAATGTGTATACGTTGGTGCTGAGGGCAGTATAAGGACAAAATGACAGTCTGAGGCCATGATTTTACTTAATATTACCAGCATTCTGAGTACTTTACATTTCTACTCAGTGTCTGGTGTGCATTTTTAAGACTTGAGTAAAATCCACCTTTTAGGCAAAAACTTCTGAAAGAATAGCTGTTTTATGTATAATTAACATTTTAAATTTGTGTATTGCTACAGTTTTGTTTAGTCATTAATTACAGAAACCCAGTCACGTTTTTTCATGCTTGGTTAAGAAGAAGGAATCAGATCTGTTATCACTGACACTACAGTTTATTGTGAAATCAATTGCTTTGTAGCAGCAGTACTTTGCAATATGTAAAATTGCTGCAAATTACAGTAGGACAGTTATTTAAAAATGACGAGCAAAAAGAGAGCAAAATAGTGAGGTAATGTTCATGTAGTGCTCAGAAATATGGTGGTGGTGCGGAAGAAATTGTTCGTAAAATGACCTTTAGTCTCCTGTTCCACATCCTAGATAGTGATAGTGAGCAGATAGGAGTAAAGCATAAAAAGAGCATGGTTCAAGGAATTCAGTACAACTTGCCCACCGGAGTTAAAAGGTGAAGATGGGAAATAGAGATTTTTTGACATTTGTTTGAATTTTTAAATTTTAAGACTGTCAAGTGGAAAGAAATGCTGAGGGGAGCTTTGACATCCTGGGAAAGTGCAAATTAGTGTAAGAAGCAATTGTGGTAATTTCTGACTTCAACAAATAGGGCTAGACAGAAGAGTAACCACTTGATTGGATAATATACTTGGCAGTTTGAATGAATGAAGGAAAGGTCCAAATAACAATTATAGAAATGTTGATAAAATAGAGAGGTACAAGTTAGGTTGTGACACATAACAAGGGGCCAGAAGCAAGATGTGAAACAAGTATTGTCTATCAGAAAATAACAGAATCTCTGAATCACAGAAGTTTCTCATTTAATTGCTGAGTCTCAAAAGAGGTCCCTGTCAAACACCTTCTGTGTTTGCACAACCAAAAGAAATGTGTTTTGCAAACCTGCATCTAGTTATTTCTGCAGAAGTTCTTACTTACAGCAAGACCTGATTGACATTTTTTGATGGCAGCTTTTCATGAAAAGCTGTTAACTTGTAGAATCTGGTTATGGAGCAGAGACAGACTGACTTTGTTCTGTTGCTGGGATCTGTCCAACCTAAACAGGACCCTGCACCTGAATTTAATACAGCTACACAGTGTAGCCGGGCAGCATTTTTTTGCATGGCTAGTTCTGATGTGTTTCCAAACGTACTGCAGAAGAAAGTTATGCTCTGAATCTCCTCTTTGGTTGGATTGTTTTAATTGCTTTTTTTGTGTTTTGTCTTCCTCTTGCCATTTTGAATTAGAAAAACACGTTAGTTGTCAGTCTTAGCTGAAGAGTTTGTTTTTCTCCTTTTGATGACAGCTATAGAACCCAGGTGCAAATTTTTTTCAGCTGTATCATGAAACTGAACCAGTCAAAAACATAGTATGTAATTAATGCTTCATGGTGAGTATAAAATAACATTTTTGGTTTTAAATTTTAGAGATTATATTACCAGCAGGCTGGGTAATATTTAGCTCTTTATGATCCTAGATTGTTCTATTAGACGCTTCCCAAAATGCTAAACTGCACAACTGATGTTGAATGGTATCTAGATATCTACTTCTGTGTTTAGTTCTTTCAATATACTTGATCCCATTGAATCAGAACTGGAATTATTATCACTCTCATCTGACTTGTTTTTGCAGCAGCAGTGCAGTGCAAAGACACAAAACCTACAATTACATAATAAATAAATAATTAGTGCAAAATAGGAAAAATGAGGTCATGTACATAGTTTCATGGATCATTCAGGAATTTGATGGTGGCGAGGAAGAACCTGTCCCAGAATCATTAAGTGTCGGTCTTTAATCATTGATTGTGCTTCAGATGTGGTTGTATTTACACCTTGTTGTGAATTTCATAAATTATACATTATTCTGAGGAAGTGCCTTTGAGAACAGATCCTTTCAACTCTGTTTTAAATCCACAGCCTTAATTCTGTCTCTTTAAACAGATAGGGACTGATCAGTGATGGCTTAGTTCCATGTTAGTGCTAAATTTCCTGGCAATGCAACCCTTCTGGCATGACTGCACATGCTATGATAATCCGAGTCAGCTGTGCAGAATCCTACTTCTGGTGCTTCTCATCTTGGTCCCTTATCAAATAGCAAAACAAAATTCCAGCTTACTAAATTACCACCCACTGTTGCATGTTGTGAAAATGACCTTTGCAATCACGCAATAATGTTTTAATTGATTAGACATCTTGTTTTCCTCCTGAAAATATAATAAATGTTTTTAAACTAGCTGCTGGGAAAATCCATGTTTCCTGCTTGGAGTTAAAACATACATGGATTACTGCTAACTGTATGTTGTTCTCAACACTAATTCGTTTATGTCTGAAAACCTTACTATTTTATGCAATTTAGTCCATAATTAGAACATTTTACAATTTATTAGATCATTTTCTTGATCAAGCTGCAATTTTTCTCCCATTGATGTTATTGACTTATGTTAAATGCCATACCTGACTATTAAAGGTTTTCCAAATCAGGCACTAGTTAATTGTATATTTAATAATTGTGTTTGAATCAATTATCCTAATTCATGTGGGTTCTCTTGTGAATACTTGAAACTTGAGAAATCAAAGTTGCAATTCCCTATAATTGAAACTTTCTGTCTTTAACAATAGGAAATAGGATATTTGCCACTTAAATGACGTTTTCTTCCTATGCTTTTACATGGTCAGTAATTTAAAATCAGAAAATGTGTACTGTCATTACTGATATTTGATCTTTACTCCAAAATTCCCTGCAGATGTAACCTCAAAACATAGGATCAAAGATTGTAGATAATGAAAGTAATTTCTGAATGGGAGAAATGGAACAATTCCCAAGCCATTTTATCGGCAAGCACTTTTTTAGCTTTCTTGTGAACTTCAACATGTTTAATTTGAAGATGGCAGGAATGGTGCAGCTTTGAATCAACACTGTGCTGACTGCAAAACCAGTATTTATTTCTTCAGGTATGAAGATGAAAACTCTGTGCTGAATGTTGTCTTGGCAATGCCTTATATAATCTCGGCAAGACTGGCTAAATTTTTTACTCCAACCCCTTGGTAGTAAGGACAAACGTACTGTTTGCCTTCCTAGTCTTGTGCTGTATTGTCATTGCTTAGTTGAAACTCTCGTCTGCCAGCATCTATCTATTGTGTTGCATTTTAGTTGTCATCAAGTCCTTGCACTCATAACCTCCATGCTCATTAAAATTCTCAGTTTTACAAGATTCTGCAAGTTCTCCCACATCTTTTTCTCTTTAGCCTCTGTCAGTCTCACAATCGTTGTGATCTACACACTTCTCTACTTTCAACCAGAAATGGGTTGTGATCAATTTTAACTTTCAGATGTTTACACCCCAAATTCTGGAATTCTCTTCATTCTGTTTCACCATCCATATATTTATTATTAAGAACTTTTTAAAATCTAGTGCTTGAACTATTTTCTTGATTCCTTCATGTGGTTCCCATTCTTCTTTATATGGCTAGGTGTGATTTTTTTTCTGTTTGACACTACCTGTTAAGTTCTTTAGGAACATTTCACCATGTTAAAAGATGTATATAAATCATGCTTTTTGTTTAAATTACAAGTCTAACTTATATACCTTTTTATAATGCTAAGTATATGCTAATTACTATGTATTTATGCACATTTCATTCCATGTCTGTACTTTAATCTCCAAACTTATTTTATACTATTTTTTATTCTTTATAATTGTTAAATATTGTTGTTTTTTGTTGCATGTCATGTCACCACACCACGTGTAAATATATATGGTGAATACTTTTAATTTCTGTAAGAAGTTTGTACATTCTCCCCAGGAATTTCCTCCAGCTGCTCCCCCCCCCCCCCCCCCCCCGTTTCCTCCTGCATTCCAAAGACCTACAGATTAGGGGCATGCTATGTTGGCACTGGAAGCATGGTGACACTTGCAGGCTCCACTCAGTATATTCTTGATTTGTGTTGATCATTGATGCAAATAAGTCATTTCATTGTATGTTTCAATGTACATGTGAGAAATAAAGCTAATCTTTCTTTCTTTAAAAGGTCGCTTGTGTAGATGAATTAGACAAAATGATGTGATTTTCATACAGAGAACGTAAAGACAAGCTTTGATGGAGACTATATTAAAAGATTATTGCAAAGGAAGGTATGGGAGGCAAGGCATAAGAATTAAGTCAATTGCTAAAATACATCAGCACAGCAGAAATTACACCCTGGGTTATCATCTAGAATGTGCAGTGAAGTAATCGATTCAATCACTTTCAAAAGTTGAAATGGGATATTTCCTTGAAGGGGAAAAGTATGAGAGCTGTGGAACAGGAGTGTAGAATGAAATAAGAAAAACCATTTCAGATAAAATGCCCTGAATGGCCTTTTCTATTGTATTATTCTGAGTCTAAACTACTATGGTCAAGAATAAAACCTCCATTCTGTCCATACTTTTACAGTGCACAAACTTGTATGTCTTTTGCCACAAGTTAAGTCAAACTAAATTAATTAATATTTCTATATTTATGAAATGCGTTCAAATCAAATTTTTACAGATAATTAACAAACATACTTTTTAAGACCTTTCTTATGGTACCGTTTTACCATAGTAATTTGTAATTTGCAAATTATTGCAAATCAAATTCCCCCATTTAAAATAACATGAAGATTATTCACTGCTTTACATTATTTACGTAAATAAGTTTCAACACATTCATTCAGAAAGTTGTTTGCTTGTCTAATTACCAATATCTACATAAGTTGTTAAAAGTATGACATTTCACTTTTTCCTTTGCATAAGTTGTGTCTAGCTAACAATGAAAATGTACTGAACATTGTGAAATCTTTGCAGTTACACAACTTAAACGTGTCACAAAATGAAACCTAAGTATTTCAAGCACAAAAAAGTTACTCTAGAAACTCTGAAGTCTCGTGTCCACATTAATTCGAGTTTGTAAGTTTGATTCACTGCTTCTTTTCTCTATTAATCCAATTTCTTTTCCTTTGTATTTCTGCTTTGTCATGGATTCACCCATTCTAAAGTACACTTTCTCTTTACTCCTTACATTGCTAAATTCAGAATTCTTCAGTGTGATTTCTTCAAGCTGTGGGGTTGCTTGCCATCTTCCCTCATTTTTTACGTTATAATGTTATCAGGTCACAGTTCTAGAAAATTCTAAACTTTAACTATCCTTAACTGCTGATGTTTTTTCAAGAGCAAAGTCTAGATCATTATTATATCATATTTTAGTATATCTTTGACTATCTGATCATAAATTCATGTGAAAGCGTTCTTAAGTTGGACAAAACACAATGGTCAAATTTGTAATTTTGAGGAGTTATCTTTCCTCATTTATTTTGTGGATCTGGGCATCTTCAGCAGACAGGCATCTGTGCACATCTCTGATTGTCCTGGATAAAGTAAAGATGAGCCTTGAATTACTGCAGCCTATCTGATTAAAGTCTTCACACAGCACTATTCAGGAGACCAAGTAATATTGAAGAACCAGTATCCATCCAACGTTTCTATGGTATACAGCCATTATGAGGATAGCACATATTGCAGATACTGTCCACTGGTGATGGAGTGAATGACTGTTTAACATGATGGATGAGGTGTTCGTCACAAAGGCTGAATTGATGCTGTTAATCTCCTACAGAGTATTTGGAATTGCACTAGCTGGTACAGTGGAGAATATTCCATTATGTATCTGACTTGATGAGCTGTGTCATTTAAGAGGTTGCCTAGTCCTCGAGTTGCTCTTGTATTCAGTGAATTTAAGTAGTTAAGTTGCATTTCTTTCCAGTTGGTGGATGACTCAATAATGGTAATGTCACTGAGTATCAAGGGTAGACTTTACTGTCAGAGATGGCCATTTGATGACACCTATGTGGCACAAGTATTACATGCTACTTTCTACTCTATACCTGAATGCCCTCTTGTCTTTCTACAAGCAGGTGTAGGATGCTACATTGACTGAGAAGCTGAAAAAGGGAATGTGATGTTGCACAGCTGTCAGTGCACAAATCCTGTTTTAGCCTTATGGTGGAAGAAAAGTCATTGTTGTAGCAGTTGGAAATGGTTGGTTCGAAAGCACACTGTTTTGGGAAATACCTGCAGTTATATCCAAGGACAGGAATGATTGCTTCCAACAGCTGCGTCTATCTTCATTTGTGTGAAGTAAGACTTGATCGTTTAAAGTGTTTTTCCTCTTCATGCTTATTGACCTTGGTGTCAAGAGCAGTTACTCTCACCTGACTAAATAGAAGTCAGTATTTAATGCATTTGAAAATTAAGACTGTGATGAGCTCTAAAGCCAAGCAGTCCTGTTGAGATTTAAAGTGAGCAATGGTGAGCAAGATTTTGAAGAGTAAGTGCCACTTGATAATATTTGACAACGTTTCCATCATTTGGCTGATAATTGAGATATAACTGATGAAGGGTCTCAACCTGAAACACCAACTGTTTATTCATTTCCATAGAAGCTGACTGACCTGCTGAGATCCTCCAGCATTTTGAATGTGTTGGCCAATATTCTCTGGCTTGTATTTTTTACTGCTGCTTGTGAACACATGCCTTAGCAATTATACATATTGTTGTGTGGACACCAATGTTGTAACAGTACTTGAAACATCTTTGCTTGAGGCACAACTATCTTGGTGTGCAGATCTTTAGTTCTGCAGCAGGATGGAGGTCTGGTGCTGTGGCTTTTTCTATATCTAGTGCTCTCAATCATTCCTTGCAATAACATGGTTTGATTCAAATTGACTGGGGAATGCTGGATTGCAGAAGGAAGCTGAGGTGAATCATCAAGATGATGCCTGCGTATAGTGGTCCCATGGCCGATATCTAGAAAGACCATGAAACTATATATTTCACTACTTTTGTGTCCTTTTTACATTTGTTTTTCATCGTGAATGTGGTTCCGGAAATGCTAGATCCTGTGTTTTCCAGTTTGGAGATCGTTTGGGTGTTTCAGCACTCTGCAATCATGTGAGATGAATTGTACTGACCGATGACAAGTAGAGATGACCTCCTTGGGAGTGAATGAATTATCCTGTGTCCAATTGCCACACATGTAAGTACACTACACTTACATGGTAGTGTAATGGTGTATTACACTACCATGCCATATAGTATGGCATGGTAGTGTAGTGGTTAGCACAACGCTTTACAATACAGGCAACCAGGATTCAATTCCCGCAGCTACCTGTAATGAGTTTGCACGTTCTCTCTGTGACTGCGTGGGTTTCCTCTGGGTGCTCCAGTTTTCTTCCATTGTCCAACGATGTACTGCTTGGGAGGTTAATTGGTCATTGTAAATTGTCCTGTGATTAGAATGGGGTCAAGCCATGGAATTGCTGGGCGGCATGGCTAGAATTGCTAGAATGGCCAATTCTGCGCTGTACCTCAATAAACAAACAAAATAAGAACTGCTTTGTGGATTCTAAACATTCCTGCAGAAGGTAGTATGGTAAACGTTTTTTTCCTACACTAACTATAGTATGTTACAATTGTAACATTAATTTGACCCTCAAAGAACTTTTAAATAAATGCTTTGGCTACTGCAGATATAGAAGTAGTCAGTCTTGATTATTTATGTACACTAATTTCTTTAAAATCCTCTTCACGCAAAGGAGCAAACTTTCATGCAGTTAAAGTACCATTTGCTCAAAATTGGCAGATGGTAACAAAATAGTCCTTCACTGACCAGACATTATGTAACAGTAGTTAATCACTAAACCCACAAATAATTCAAGCTAGGCTAGATAATATTATTTTGTTAGGACTAATCAAAATAGGACATACATGGTTAATGGTAGGGCATTGAGGAATGCAGTAGAACAGAGTGATCTAGGAATAATGGTGCGTAGTTCCCTGAAGGTGGAATCTCATGTAAATAGAGTGGTGAAGAAAGCTTTTGGTATGCTGGCCTTTATAAATCAGAGCATTGAGTATAGGAGTTGGGATGTAATGTTAAAGTTATACAAGGCATTGGTGAGGCCGAATTTGGAGTACTGTGTACAGTTCTGGTCACTGAATTATAGGAAAGATGCCAACAAACTAGAGGGAGTACAGAGGAGACTTACTAGAATGTTACCTGGGTTTCAGTACCTACGTTACAGAGAAAGGTTGAACAAGTTAGGTCTTTATTCTTTGGAGCATAGAAGGTTGAGGGGGGACTTGATAGAGGTATTTAAAATTATGAGGGGGATAGATAGAGTTGACGTGGATGGGCTTTTTCCATTGAGAGTAGGGGAGATTCAAACAAGAGGACATGAGTTGAGAGTTAGGGGGCAAAAGTTTAAGGGTAACACGAGGGGGAATTTCTTTACTCAGAGAGTGGTAGCTGTGTGGAACAAGCTTCCAGTAGAAGTGGTAGACACAGGTTCAGTATTGTCATTTAAAGTAAAATTGGATAGGTATATGGACAGGAAAGGAATGGAAGGTTATGGACTGAGTGCAGGTAGGTGGGACTAGGCCAGAGTAAGCATTCAGCATGGACTAGAAGGGCCGAGATGGCCTGTTTCTGTGCTGTAATCGTTATATGGTTATATTAATTGCTGTTTACCTTTGGAAAAATTAATACTTAATGTGGAAACGCATCTCGGCCCGAAACGTCGACAGCGCTTCTGCCTATCGATGCTGCCTAGCCTGCTGTGTTCTACCAGCATTTTGTGTGTGTTGTTTTAATAATTTAACCGCGTCTTCAGTTGAATTTGTGTAGATATGGGAATAATTAATAAATGTATATTTTACCTTATGTTTCCCTGATATCTCTATCATTGTACAAAAGCTGACGTTTGCCGAGTTAAGAAAAATGAAATAATTTTCATGGTGTTAAGTTTGACAGCTAGCCATCTTGTCTAGGTATCCTGCAGAATTCCATTTTTGCCTATCCATTTGTGTAATCGTGGTTGCTTGTCAAAAGCCACAATGACCAATGGGGGAGCAATGATTGAATAGTTCCAGTTTTGATTGGTGATATATGAACAGTGACGAATATTTACTTGGAATTCTGTCCTGCATTTTAAAAGTGATTGATCTCTGTTCTCCAGAATCACTTATCATTATGGGATAAAAATAGTAACTAGATAGAAATAAAAGCATAGGAGGTCACTGATTAATTCATTGCAACTTGTTGCCAAGCAGTGATTATTTCCTGTTTCTGGCTCACTTTCAATAGAACTCAGAATTGTTATCGTTGAACGGTAAATTAACCTAGAAACACTTTAATTATTGTCACAGTCATACTGCAGACAATAACAAAGAAAACAAATTTCAAAATATCCTGAAGACACAAGAGTGCAGTTGCCAGAAACTAGTATAAATCAGGACTCAGGCCAAAAGTGTTGTCTATTCCTTTCCCTCCACCACTGCTGCCTGACCCGCTGAGTTCCTCCAACGTGACTGAAGTTCATATGTTATTTTGTACTGCTTAAAGATTTTACATTCTACTCATCAAACTTGTCACATTATGTTGTTCTCTTTGGAAGAGGAAAGAAAGTGTGCCAGTGTATTGGAATACAAGAGGCGTGGGATAGAGACTGATAAATGATGTACTGTACTGGATGGGGGTCAGAAGAGGTTCAGATGGAAGCAAGTTGGATGAGGGGATGGTAGGAACAATGGTAGGAAAAAAAGCTTGGTAGACAGGTGAGTGTTTGAACACATGGGGTGGGGGGATTGGATTACCTTGAAATAGGAAAATTTACTGTTGGTCACATTAGTTTGTAATCTACCCAAGTAGAAAATTAGATGTTTCAAAGTTTCAATATTCATTGACTTCTCTGTATCATTGGAGAAGGCTGATGACACACAGACCACTATGGGAAAAGGAAGGAGGAGGAAGTAGAGGAACTTTAGGTCCACACCACCAGGTTCAAGTACAGTTTTTGACCCTTCAAGCATCAAGCTTCTGAACCAGAGTGAATAACTTCACTCACCTCAGCTGATTCCCCAATCTCTGGACTCGCTCTCAAGGACTTTACAACTCATGTTCTCAATATTACCTATTTACTTCTTTTATTTGTACAATGTGTATCTTATTGCACATGAACGGTTTGTCAGCCTTTCCGTGTAGTTTTTCATTGATTCTATTGTATTTCTTTGTTTTACTGTGAATGTCTCCAAGAAAATGAAACTCAAGGTACTATATTAACATATATGTACTTTGATAATCAGCAGGTGGTATAGTGGTACCTGCACTGGACTTCGAGGTGAGTAGTCCTGGTTTCGGATCCAACTGCTTCTTACATGTTTACATCCGCGCTGTGTTGAACGTCGAGCTAGCAACTCGGCCTCATCAAAAATAGGCACTTGCTAAAGAAGTGGCAAGGTTGCTGCCAGATGCACCATAATGCGCAGAGAAGAAAAGGAAAAAAAGAAAAACTTTGATAATAAATTGACCTTTTTGAACTTTGAACTAAAATTACATGCAAGCGGAATTATGAGATGGCATTGTCTTCCGGTTGCGTGTCATTTTAATTCTCCTTGGAAGATGTGTTTGTCCCATTTTCCTCTCCTATTGAGTTCTATTTGCCCACCATCCACTTCTCATTTGCTAATACCTGCCATCTACGAGCCTGGACACAACAGTCAGAATGCTTCCAGAGCGCATAGCCTTTGCTGTATTCAGCATTGAATAATGTTACCTTTGTATGTAGTTGGTTTGCAGTCACAGATTTTCTTTTATAATGAACAGGAGTGAACCAGGTGTACCTGTCGTGGGCCATATCTCAAATAAGGTTGAGTCAGAGTACAGGAAGGAGATAGAGAGCTTAGTAACATGTTGTCATGACAACAACCTTTCCCTCAATATCAGCAAATGAAGAGAGCTAGTCAATGACTTCAGGAAGGCATTTGGTGAACATGCTGCTGTCCACATCAATGGTATCGATGTTGAGTGGGTTGAGAGCTGCAAGTTTCTAGGAGTGAACATCAGCAGTGGCCTGTGCTGGTCCAACTGTGTAGACACTACAGCTAAGAAGGCTCACCAACATCTTTACTTCCTCAGCAAGCTAAAGAAATTTGGCACGCCCCTGTCGATGCCGGCCAGTTTTTACTGATGCACCATAAAAAGCATCCTATCTCAATCCATAACAGCTTGTTGTGACAGCTGCTCTGTACATCGCTTCAAGAAACTGCAGAGTTGTAGACACAGCTCAGCCCATCATAGAAACTAGCCTCACCTCCACGGACATTGTAATACTGCCTACTTCCAGAGATAGGTGCCCATGAACGCGTGGGCTTCCAGAGATAGGTGCCCATGAACGCGTGGGCTTCCAGAGATAGGTGACCATGAACGCGTGGGCTTCCAGAGATAGGTGCCCATGAACACGTGGGCTTCCAGAAATAGGTGCCCATGAACGCGTGGGCTTCCAGAGATAGGTGCCCATGAACGCGTGGGCTTCCAGAGATAGGTGACCATGAACGCGTGGGCTTCCAGAGATAGGTGCCCATGAACACGTGGGCTTCCAGAAATAGGTGCCCATGAACGCGTGGGCTTCCAGAGATAGGTGCCCATGAACGCGTGGGCTTCCAGAGATAGGTGCCCATGAACACGTGGGCTTCCAGAGATAGGTGCCCATGAACGCGTGGGCTTCCAGAGATAGGTGCCCATGAACGCGTGGGCTTCCAGAGATAGGTGCCCATGAACGCATGGGCTTCCAGAGATAGGTGCCCATGAACACGTGGGCTTCCAGAAATAGGTGCCCATGAACGCGTGGGCTTCCAGAGATAGGTGCCCATGAACGCGTGGGCTTCCAGAGATAGGTGCCCATGAACACGTGGGCTTCCAGAGATAGGTGCCCATGAACGCGTGGGCTTCCAGAGATAGGTGCCCATGAACGCGTGGGCTTCCAGAGATAGGTGCCCATGAACGCGTGGGCTTCCAGAGATAGGTGCCCATGAACGCATGGGCTTCCAGAGATAGGTGCCCATGAACGCATGGGCTTCCAGAGATAGGTGCCCATGAACGCATGGGCTTCCAGAGATAGGTGCCCATGAACGCATGGGCTTCCAGAGATAGGTGCCCATGAAAGCATGGGCTTCCAGAGATAGGTGCCCATGAACGCATGGGCTTCCAGAGATAGGTGCCCATGAACGCATGGGCTTCCAGAGATAGGTGCCCATGAACACATGGGCTTCCAGAAGTAAGTGCCCATGAACACATGGACTTCCAGAGATAGGTGCCCATGAACGCTTGGGCTTCCCAGTAAATGTTAACATATAGTATGTTTTTAAATTTTAATATTTTCAATGCAAGGAGAATTTTAGAGTTTGCTGTTTTTTTGAAACTATTGCCTTTTAGGTTGGAAATGCAATAGTGAGTGCAATATAAAAAAGAAAGCTCTGAATTTAGAGCCATTTAATATTTTTGGATACAGGCCTCTGACCACCCCTCTAATCCTGACAAAGCTGTTTAAGTGATTTTTTGTTGCGGCAGCCAAGGACTGAGGATTCTTCATGCCCACCTCATTTGTGGACCACAGCCGTGAAGGTGTGAGCTGATGTACAGCCTGCTGTAAAGCAGAGCAGATGTCCAGAGTTCAGATTTCAAGAGAGGCATCAGCTTATATTCTTGGAAACTTCACATTTCTCCCATGGGTTTCTTCTTCACTCTTCACGTTCCTTTACTTCCTGCTTATTATTCATTTTTCTTGCAAAATCTCGAGCAGAGTGATTCTTGTGGAAGAAAAACTATAGACACAAAAATGTTGATATGAGAATTGGAAGAGTAATCAAGCAAAACAGATGCAGCAGAAGATTTGCAAGATAATGTAAATTGGTTAGACACTTGAAGGAAAATACCAAAGGAACCAACAATACTTAATATTACAATTGCACATCATAAATAAAGAATAAAAATTAAATTGAAATGGAAGATCTGACTCAGATAACGGAGTAATGATATACCTTAGAAAATAAACATCAAACAGTTTTGAAATTATCAGAATGTGTTTGTCATTAATTATTTGAGTTTATTTTGTGAAATTCATTAATTCTATTAAATAGTAACAATACAAAGTGAAATCTATACCAAAATTATGAACAACTAAGAATGTACTATTATGGATTTAAATTTACCAAAGAAACAAAAATATACATGAAGATCCTAGTAACAATTAAGATTGTCAAAAAGTACAGGATCTTGAAGTAAATACAGTGTAGTAAAGTGTAAGTTGTTCATTTTGTTAATTTTATGTTCAGCAACACAGTCTGGGAATGATAATGTTGACCATATTCCGTTACAGTCCTCCTAATGTTAGATACGCTGTGCGTTTGCAAGATTGGAAGTTTAAGCATCATCAGTTTGCACTCTGCTTGTAAAATCACATTTATATGGTTGGATTGCTCTTGATGGCAAAATCTGGACCCAGAGCAAGTTGCTGGACCGCGTGGTGTAGGCCCCGAGCCCTTTGCGGTAGTTGGGTCCTAGTGCCAGGGACAATCCCCTATTTGAACACTGTCCAAGATTGGAGGCTAGAATTGATTTTGCTCCCCCTCCATGATGCTCACTCCCCTCTCTAGGGTGCCAGAGCCTTTCGCTGTTCTGTTCTCTGGTCAATTTAAACATCAGTCAGATCAACTGAAAAGACAGGATGTCGGAATCTGAGACAAGAGCCGATTTCACTCACTGTCCACAAAGGTCACTTCTCTCTCCATGGTGCTGAGGCTATTAAGACGGCCCTGACTGCTGTGTTCCATGCCCACTAAGATGATGAACTGAAAGTGAGGCTTTGGGCCTACTCCGGGCTGCTCTGGGGTTCGGGTCGGGGGATTCAACTGAATTAATCTGGTTCAGATTGTTGTTTGTGTGCTTCAATTGTGTGCATGATTTGTGTTTTTCTTTCCCCTTTCTCTTGTGTATCAGGGGTTGGGCTTTCATTTTATTTTCTTCTTTAATTAGGTTCTTTTAGATTTCTTGCTTTGTTATTACCTGTGAGCAACTAAATCTCAAGGTTGTATAATTTGTACATTCTTTGATGATATATGTACTTTGAGTCTTTGAATTTAATTGAACATTAAACATGGAACAGTGCAGCACAGGTCATACAGCCCACGGTGTTGTACCGAACTAATTTAGTCAGTGATATGTACTAGGATTTATATTTCTTTCTGAAGTTTTGATACCTTGTTTTGAATTCAGATTGTATAGAACCAGTGTACATAATTGCTCATGGCGCTCTAATTCCAATCCTTTTAGTCCTAAGCAATTTAGTTTTGCTAAATTGCCTTTCAATTATATTTGAAAGCAGAAATTTATAAAGTTCTATCCAATTTACTAATTTTCAGAATTCCAAACCATTTAAACTTAAGCACGGAACCAGACAAGGCTATCCTTTGAGCCCTTTGCTCTTTGATCTGGCCTTAGAACCTTTAGCCATTGCTTTTTGAGAATCTAGTGATATCACTGGTATTTTAAGGAGAGGTACTACTGTTACGTACCCGTGACACGTGACAGTGGTGTACTTGTCACATGACAGGTGTTGAAGCTATACTGGATTTGAGGTAATGGTCTTGTGATGGTGGAGTGATGTTATTTTCCTGCCAGTAGAGGTCATATGACAGGTTATTTTTCCAGAGAAGGAGGACCCCTCTCTGTGAGGAGGGGCAGTTCGTGGCTGGATTTGCCATGTTGACTTCATGTCACTGTGTGATTTAATGTTATGACGCAGTTTAGTTGAAAGGTGAAGTTTTATCTAATGCCTAAAGTTTAAAAGGTCATTGCCAGCAGTTTCTTTATAATACTGCTAGTTGAGAATCAGTGGAGAGTGAAGATTGGAGTTCGGGAGTTAAAAGATCGAGGAGAATCGATTTCGACAGTGAAACAGGTTTGACCTTGTTTGATCCTCATTCGGAAGGAATTCGTTGACTGTTCTCATGTTAATCCCTGTGAATAATAGCAGAAAGGATTGGGAACAGTTTTGTAAAGGAAAGGTCAGTGCCTTTAAGCCGTTACATATCATCTTCGTAAAATTCTTTGTGGGAAAAGTAGTTGGACTGGGAATTGCAACAACACGACGTGAAAGAGAATTTAAATCATCTTTAAAAGTCTCTCCCTTAAATGGACTGTAAGAATTTTGAACTTTTGCAATACTACTTTGAAGAACTGTTTTTGCAACATCGCTTTAAGAACTGTTTAAGCTGCCACACAGCAGCTGATTTCCGGTTACGTTAGTGATTTGTTTACTTTTGGGGGGTTTGTTTTCAGTGTTTAATAAACGTGTTATTTGTTATAAAAACCCCTGCCTAACTCATATATTTATTATTGCTTGAATCCGTAACACTACCCGCAAAGTTTCACTCTACGCTGATGACCTATTGCTTTTTACTTCTAATGTGGAGACTTTGTTACCTCCTGCGCTTTCTTTACTCTCCTGTTTCAGCCAGTTTTCAGGATATAAACTGAATTTACATAAGAGTGAACTTTTCCCTTTGAATAACTTGGTATCAATTAATACTAACCTTCCTTTTAAAATTGTAAGTAATCTATTTACCTATTTGGGTGTAACAATTTCTAGGAATTATCAGCACCTACTTAATGAAAATGTTCTTACCATACTAAATTATGTAAAAAGGGCACTATCAAACTGGTTGCCCCTCTTGTTATCATTGATTGGCCGAATTAATCTATTAAAATGAATATCTTACCAATACCTTTTTCAGGCCTTACCCATTTTTATCCTAAATCCTTTTTTGATTCTCTTGATTCTATCTTCTTATACATGGAAAAACAAACATTCTCGACTAAATAAAGTTCAACTTCAAAAAGCTAAAAAGAATGGAGGTTTGGCTTTACCAGATTTTAGGTTTTATGATTGGGCAGTCAATATATGACATCTTACGTTTTGGTCACATTATATTAACCATGAGGACTGTCTGGAATGGGTTTCTTTAGAAGCTAATTCTGTTAATAAATTCCTATCATTTCTCTTCTTGGATCCTGACTTCCTTTCCCTTTAAGTAAACTAACTGATAATTTGGTAGTTAAACATACTTTGAGGATCTGGGTACAATTTAGAAAATACTTTGATTTATTGAGATTTTCTCCTTCAAGTCCCATTTTTTCTAATTATTTTTTTTAAACCGTCTATGACCAACCTAGTTTTTAAAGAATGGGATAGATTGGGTATTAAATGCTTCCAGGATTTGTTTGTTGGAGTAAGTCTCTTTTCATTTGAGCAATTGTCAGCTAACTATAAAGTTCTATCCAATTAAGAGTTTTATGTGAATGTTTTTTTTAAATTCAAGTCATTTTCTGCATTTTTGATAGGTGTCAGGATTGCTTTAAAATTTAAAATTTGCTTTGGGTTTTTAGTAATCTCAGTTCCTTTAAAGTGGGCACATTTGGTGTTATGTAATGTACCTGGTATAGATGGTTGATGCTAAAATATAGTAAGAAGGGAAGTAACTATGTGATCTTCCTGGAACTATAACATTGACTCAGCAGCTGAGGAGAAGTTGAATAGGAAATCAGAGATGGAAACAAAGGTGAACCACAGAAAGTGAGAAACAGCTTAGGGCATTAAACCCAATTGCTAAAGGTAGGAATTTAAGATCTTGTGATTAAAAAAAAATGTCCAAAAAATGTTGCATCACATTGCAATTGATACCTGTAGTAGGTAATGAATGTGTAACTACTTGGGTGTTGAAACCAGTTAATGGTCTCATTGATGCCTTGTTAATGTGTTAAAGAAGCTAGTATATACAGTGAATTCCAGTTAATTCTATCACATCTGGACCAGTGCCCCTGTACATTTTGGCCCAATTAAGCGGCTGCCCCAAATAGCTGAAGTTTCATTGAAATAGTTTAAGAAGTATAAAAAAAACACAAGAACCATTTAACTGAATAACAAATTGTGTATTTATATGCAGTCCAGGATAAATTAATACTCTACCCATATTGCTACAGCACTATAAAACTGTATCCATCCCCTAATAGTTATTGACGGAGGAATTCATTCAGTGTTCTTTTGATCTTTTGATTGACCGTAAATGAACAAAATTAGCACGGACACCTGGGCTACATCCACACTACATCGGATAAATCCGTAACCGAAGCTTTTTCTCTTTGTTTTTATCCTTCGTCCACACTAAAACGGCGTTCTCGTCCCCCAAAACCAGAGTTTTTCAGAAACGCTTTCCAGAGTGTGTATTTTTGAAAACGCTGCTCGGGCAGATCAGTGTGGACGGGGTAACCGGAGACTTTTGAAAACGCTGTCAGATGGCAGCTCGCCATTTCACTGTTTTCCTGAACGCAGCCTAACAATTTCAGAACAGATGACACCGAGACTGAAGCCAGAGGAGTTAGAAATGTACTCACCAAATACTTTGACCCATAACTTACTGAATAAATAAGTATACTCACTTTGCCCTGTTTTCTGTCCTTGCTCGTATGAAGGTGGTTTACCTATTTATGCAAGCACTTCTCTGACAATAGATGTGTAACAGCCTAATGCAGGGGTGGGCAAACTTTTTGACTTGTGGGCCACAAAGGGTTCTAAAATTTGACAGGGGGGCCGGACCAGGAGCAGATGGACGGAGTGTTTTGGTAATACACCTCATAAAAGAAAATAAAATATCATGGGATATGTAGAAAACATGTGCTTTAATTTCAATTGAAAATGAACAAATGCATTACAACAAAATATCTGTCTTTGAAGTCCCATGGTATTTAGCTATTTATTGAAATGACTTTTAAAACACTGAAAATTAAATGAATAAAATACAGCTTTTTTTAGTAGTAACAGTTATTATTTTAAAGCACTGAAAATTCTGTTATCCTTCAAGATATTATCATCATCCCTCTCCTCCTGACTGTCTTTATTTCAAAGACGGTAGGAGATGCAGGTCTACTTGTCCTGCTCCTTCTTATTCAATTGTCCCCTGTGCCAAAACTCAACAACGACCCGCACAATGACAGAACAGTGAGAGCGCGCCAGTATGTGGAGCGCGTTATTTGATCTGGAGCGCATTTTTTATTTTGAGAACGTACGTGCACCTGCGCACTTAACAGAAATGACATGTAACATGTAAGGCTTATTGAAAAAAAATATTTTCAAATGCATTTTTTACATAACACAACGAAGAAACTTATTTTTAATTTCAGTGGGAGCAGTGTTGTTGGTCTCCCTTTTTAGCCAGCGCATCAAAGTCTGGATTTAGTTTTGTTGTGGCGATTCTCAGGATGGATCTGAGGTGTTGGTGATTAACTTGGATCTGTGGCTGGCTTTGTTGATGTTCATGACGCTGAACGCCTGTTCACACAAATAGGTCGAGCCGAACAAAGAGTAAAGCGCAGATGTGGAGTAATACGCTGCACCTCAACAAAGATCAATGTGTAGTGATGTGCTACATGCAGCGCTAAAATTACGACATGGACTCGGTAACTGCAGTCGAAGAAAAAAACTTTATTCGAAATCCCCAGCCTCACTTTTAAGCCTCCCTCAACCTGCCCCACCTGCGCAGAGGCTCCAAAGCTCTGTGCTCGCAAATCCCCGCAGGCTATCTCCCGTAGCCGGAACGCTGGCTAATTGTGAGCCGGTTCGGATGTGCCAGGAAATGGGTCGCCACAAATGTATATACAGTGCGTCATCTTTTGTGAAAACGCCAGAATTGCGGGGAAAAAACGTTAACAAGGTTTATTAATATAATTTCATCAAGTTCTGCGGGCCGGATTAAAAAGCTTAACGGGCCGCAGTTTGCCCATGCCTGGCCTAATGTAACATTGTATGGAAACACAAGATAATACTGATGCAGGCATGTTTTACACATTTAACAAGGTGCTTTATTAATGCAACAGAGTTTATCAGTTTTTCAATGTTTGTCATCAGCCAGTTCATACTGTCAGTGAACTCCCTGTCAGTTGCCTCCATACACTCCAGTATTTGTTTTTTTTTACTCTTAAGTCCTCCTGCGTGAGAGCCAACAGCTGTCCATCGTTTAATTTTTTCTAGTCTGTAACTGAACAAACACGCACCATCTTTTCCAGCGAGATTCGACACCAAACATGTTGCTTGTTTTCGGTGGATGTGTCCTGCGCATGCGCAGTAGGAGGAGATTCACCGAAATCTCCGTTTCAGTGTGGACAGAGATATTTTTAAAAACGCATAATGTGGACGCCTATTGTTTTTATGCGAAACTGGTGTTTTCAAAGTTAACCGGTGTAGTTTGGATGTAGCCCTAGTGTAGGTAATGGATTGCCTTTATACAATCCTTATAATGATTGCATCCTCCAAACTTTTATTTTCATTGGAACATTCAAGGCAGGTGTCGATACCTTCAAATTCTTTGTAGTGCCTAAGTTGCTGAAGTAGTGAGGTAATTTCATCTTCATTCCTGACCATTCTGGCATCTTCTAGCCTAAATGCTTGAAACCACAGAAGGGAAAACAGTTCTGCATTGTCTTACTGCTTATTTCTCATCAACTGTCAATGACTAAAGTCACTGCTTTTAGAGCACAAACACACCCAGCAAACTCTAGTTAAAAACTGTGCACTCTAAGCACATTGTAGTGTCTAATGGCCACACGAGTGCACATGACTGATGCTGGTTGGAAACTGTTCAGCGGCAGTTTCCTGTCCCAGTTAAGCGGTGTAGTGTCCCAAAAAATGAAGGGAATCCCAGCTATTTTCTCAATTACTTGTTATTATTTTAGAGTTGTCCCAAGACTGTAACCAATTTTTGTAGAGTTTTTTGAGGAAGCGACAAGGAATGTTGACGAAGGCAAGGCATTTGACAAGGTCCTAGATAGGAGGCTGGTCAAGGTTCAGTCACTCGGCATTCAAGATGAGGTAGTCAATTGGATTAGTCATTGCCTTTGTGGGAGATGCCAGAGACTGGTAGTAGATGGTTGCATCTTTGACTGGAGGCCTGTGATTAGTGGAGTTCCACAGGGATTACGTTGAAGTTGTATTAGACATTGGTGAGGCCTAATTTGGAGTACTGTGTGCAATTTTGGTCACCTACCTACAGGAAAGATGTAAATAAGATTGAAGGAGTACAGAGAAAAATTTACAAGGATGTTGCCAGGACCTGAGAATCTGAGTTACAGGGTAAGGTTGGATATGTTAGTACTTTATTCCCTGTAGCGTAGGAGAATGAGGAGAGATTTGATAGAGGTATTATGAGGGGTATAGATAGGGTAAATGCAAGCAGGCTTTCTCCACTGTAGTTTTTCCACTACAACCAGAGGCCATAGGTTAAGTGTAAAAGGTGAAAAGTTTAAGGGGAACAATGAGGGGGAAACTTCACTAAGAGGGTTGTGAGATCAACTGTTGCTTGCAAGCCTGATTTCAACATTTAAGAGAAGTTTGGAGAGCTACATGGATGGTAGGGGTGTGGAAGTCTGTGATCCCGGTATAGATCAACGGGAGTAAGCAGTTTTGGAATATGAGAGACAGAGGACTGAAGTTTTTACCTGTTCTTTCCAAGCATTTACTTCAATGCAAGTAAACTTGTGTGGGGACATGCTTATAAAATCTAGTCACACTGCTGTCCCTTCCTGTTGTTACTTCATATTTTCTTTTACTGTCAAATTTTTAAATTAGATGTTGAGTTAGAAAATATTAAATGCTTGCAAGTGTGAAAGCACATTGGGTTATAAGTTTGGGCAATAATGCCTCATATCTCAAAATGGCTGTTACAGAATTTGCCGGAAAATGGAAAATTACTCACCAGAGCTATTATCACTGATGCATGTTGTGAAATTTGTTGTTTTGTGGTAGCTGCACAGTAGAAGACATAAAAATTACTATAGATTACAAAGAGAGTACTGCAAAAGGAGAATAACTCAGTAGTGTTCATAACAATTCCGAAATCTGATGGTAGAGGGGAAGAAGCCGTTTCTCAAACACTGCTGTTCATGCTCCTGTACTTCCTCCGTAATGGCAGTAATGACAAGAGGACTTGCTTAAAATTCCCAACCTGGGGTCCATGGACCCTTGCTTAATGGTATTGGTTCATGGCATAAAAAATTTTGTGAAACCCGGCTCTAGATTGTGAGGGTCCTTAATAATGGATGCATCTTGAAGCATTGCCTGTTGAAAATGTCCTCAATGAGAGGGAAAGTTTTGTCAGGGATGATGCTGACAAAACTTCAACTCTTTGCAGCCTCTGTTAGGGCCTCTATACCGGGTTGTGATACAACTAGTCAGAATGTTCTCCACTCTATATATGTAGAAATTTGCAAGAGCTTTTAATGACATACCAAGCATCCTCAAGCTCCTGATGAAGCAGAGCATCTGACAACTCTTCTTCATGTGTGCTGCAGTGTGTTAGGGTCGGGATAGATCTTCTGAGTTGTTGATATCCAGTTAACTTGAAGCTGCTCTTCCTTTCCACTGCTGACACGTTAATAAGTGTGTTCTCTTGACTTCCCTTTCCTGCAGTTCATGATCAATCCCTTGGTCTTGCTGATGTTGAGTGTGAGTTTGTTGTTGTGACACCGGTCAACCAGCCAATCTCTCCTGGCAGCACACTAAAAACACAGCACACTAGCCTGACGTCAGTGGTGGGAAAGATGCTGGAGTCAATTATAAAAGAGGAAATTAAGACACATTTGGTTAGCAGTAGAAGGATCAGTCTGAGTCAGCATGGATTTATGAAGGGAAAATCATACTTGACTAATCTTCTGGAGTTTTTTGAGGATGTAACTATGAAAATGGACAAGGGAGAGCCAGTGAATGTAGTGTACCTGGACTTCCAGAAAGCTTTTGATAAAGTCCCACATAGGAGATTAGTGGGCAAAATTAGGGCACATGATATTGGGGGCAGAGTACTGAGATGGATTGAAAATTGGCTGGCTGATAGAAAACAAACAGTAGTGATTAACGGGTCCCTTTCGGAATGGCAGGCTGTGACCAGTGGGGTACCACAAGGTTCGGTGCTGGGACCGCAGCTGTTTACAATACACATTAATGACTTAGATGAAGGGATTAAAAGTAACATTAGCAAATTTGCTGATGACACAAAGCTGGGGGGCAGTGTGAAATGTCAGGAGGATGTTATGAGAATGCAGGGTGACTTGGACAGGTTGGGTGAGTGGGCAAATGTATGGCATTTGCAGTTTAATGTGGGTAAATGTGAGGATATCCACTTCGGTGGCAAGAACAGGAAGGCAGATTACTATCTAAGTGGAGTCAAGTTAGGAAAAGGGGAAGTACACCGAGATCTAGGTGTTCTTGTGCATCAGTCAATGAAAGCAAGCATGCAGGTACAGCAGGCAGTGAGGAAAGCTAATGGCATGCTGGCCTTTATAACAAGAGGAATTGAGTATAGGAGTAAAGAGGTCCTTCTGCAGCTGTACAGGGCCCTGGTGAGACCCCACCTGGAGTATTGTGTGCAGTTTTGGTCTCCAAATTTGAGGAAGGACATGCTTGCTATTGAGGGAGTGCAGCGTAGGTTCACAAGGTTAATTCCTGGAATGGCGGGACTGTCATATGTTGAAAGATTGGAGCGACTGGGCTTGTATACACTGGAATTTAGAAGGATGAGAGGGGATCTGGTTGAAACATCTAAGATTATTAAGGGATTGGACACACTGGAGGCAGGAAGCATGTTCCCACTGATGGGTGAGTCCAGAACTAGAGGCCACAGTTTAAGAATAAGGGGTAGGCCATTTAGAACAGAGATGCGGAAAAACTTTTTCACCCAGAGAGTGGTGGATATGTGGAATGCTCTGCCCCAGAAGGCAGTGAAGGCCAAGACTCTGGATGCATTCAAGAGAGAGTTAGATTGAGCTCTTATAGATAGCGGGGTCCAGGGATACGGGGAGAGGGCACGAACGGGGTACTGATTGTGTATGATCAGCCATGATCACAGTGAATGGTGGTGCAGGCTAGAAGGGCCGAATGGCCTACTCCTGCATCTATTGTCTAAAAAATATAGCAGAACAGAGAGATCTTGGAGTATTTGACCACATATCCCTGAAGTTACCAGCTCAGATAATTAAGAAGATATGTGATTTGTGGTTTTGTTTTATTTTTAAGACATAAAATATAGGAGTAGTGAGTTCATACTATGACCGTATGAAACACAAGTTAGGCTGTAGTTCTTGTGCACAGTTACAATTATCATGCTATATGAAGAATATGATAACACCATACTGAATGTAGAAGAGAATTAAGAGGAAGGGCATTGTTTGGTCTAGTTACTAGGAGAGATTGTCATGCTTCGGTTATTTCCTTTGGAATAAAGGAGACGGAAGGGAGGTTTAAAAATTGTACTAAATATGATACGAAGAGAAGGTGCAAAAGAAGAAAAAATTATAACATGGATGCATAGATTTCACCTAATGGTGGAACATTTGGTGGAATGGTGGTATCCAAGACAACTTCAGGGAGCAGTGCCTCAGGAAGGCTGCGTCTGTCATTAAGGACCCTCACCACCCAGGAAATGCCCTCTTCTCATTGTTACCATCGAGAAGGAGTACAGAAGGAGCATACTCAGTGATTCAGGAACAACTTCTTTCCCTCTACCACCCAATTACTAAGTGGACGTTGAGCCAATGAACACACCTCATTTTATTTATTCTTTTTATTTATTTCTGTTTTTCCACTACTTATTTTAACTCAATTATTTAATATACATGTATATACTTATTGTAATTCAGTTTTTGTGTTGTTTATTATTTATTGTAATGCCTGCACTGTTTTGTGCACTTTATGCAGTCCTGGGTAGGCCTGTAGTCTAGTGTAGTTTTTTTTTCCTGTGTTGTTTTTACGTAGTTCAGTGTAGTTTTTGTACTGTTTCATGTAACACCATGGTCCTGAAAAATGTTGTCTCATTTTTACTGTGTACTGTACCAGCAGTTATGGTCAAAATGACGACAAAATGTAACGTGACTTTTTTTCCCTATATTTACCGCTACCGCAAAATTAAATTTCACAACATATGTTGGTGATATTAAACCTGATTCTGATTAATTTATTAGAGGAAAAAAATAAATCATATCTGTATGTGTCCTGCTGAAGGGTCTGGGCTGGAAACATCAGCTGTTCCATAGATGCTGCCTGGCATGCTGGTTCCTCCAGTGTTTTGCATTTGTCTTGGTCTGGGATTTCTGAATGGGGTTGAAGGATGAAATCTTCATCACATTTAAAAGATTCCTGGGTGAACAGATGAATAATTATTAAGTAGTGAGGGTTGAGAAGTGAGGGCCTAAGTGGCTCAATTTTTTTTAACGTACTGTATGTCCACAGTTCAACAAACCAAGGGTTCTAACCTTGCCATTTAGCCCAAACATACAGCAGGTGGCGCTGCAGAGCCTTCACGTTTTCCAGCATAGTTACTTTGACTTGACTACAAAAATATTGAAGTAAAAGTAAATGTTGGCAATATATATATTTGAAAGAAAGCTTGATCTTTTTATACATATTTTGCATTTTTTTTAGCTTTTTATTAACTGTATATAACATATTTCTAAGTTGCAACGTAACTAAGTCCTGTTCATGAAAACACGAATGATCCTTTCCAAGTATCATGATTCTTTTAAACTGTATAGAATTGGTACTTTTTGTAAACTTATATAATTTAAATATCTGAAATTGTTTTGGTGTCTGGTGATTTTGCATTCCATGTACAAATCAATTTCAGATTAATGCCTGAAATAATCCTGACCTATTGCACTGCCTCTGAATTCAGAAATGCACTAATTATTGGTATTACCTACTTATACTTTATTTTTCATTTGATATTTCTATTAGTAATTACAGAAAATATATTTGATGTAGATTTAACTGTAGGTTTATTATGCAGGACAAGCTAATTAATTTAAAGTTCATAATTAGCATGGCTGTTTAACAAAAACAGCAGTACGTACAAAGTGTAGTAGGTGTAAGGGTAAGAATCTTGAGAGAGGGGAGCATTTTGTGTGTATGCTTCAAATTCTGTGTCAAGCGTGTTGAGTATTGGTTTTAAAAACAACATATAGAGTAGAAATTAAAGAAAAAATAAATCAAGAGGCATCAGAAATGAAGTGCACAGTTGCCAAGACACACACTATTGGCATGAGAATTTCACATGTTGGCCTGTCACATGGTTATGCTGCCAAATTACCTACAAATTAGAATCCCTGCTGACTTTGTGCAGCCTTTTAATATATCTAAACATTTTTGTCAGCTATTTTTTTGGTTGAGATAGAAATGCCATAAGGCTTCATGGTATATTACTCCTGCAACCTGATTAGAAGGTTTAAATGTACCCTATTTTATACACAGCTTTACTTTTCTTGCCAAACTAGAAGGTGCAAAGTTCACTTCAAGCACAATTTGAATAAAGAGATCTCTGTTAAGAACATACTGCACATTGTGGTATCCTGTGATCAGGTCAAAATGAAAATGATTGAAGGCTTTGACTGATTAGGTGAGAGGAAAGCTGTGATGCTGGTCTGCCTGGTGCTAATATGACTAAAACAGCAGTAATCACAGAAAAATCAGAAACCATGTTTTTGAAATGTTCCAATGCCAGAAGAATGAGTCAGAATTTATGATAAGCAAATCATTTCAGAAGGTTTTTTGGTTCAGAGTTTCCAACGTCCTTTGCAGAGCGCACACGTTTTTAACATCTGCAAGAATATTCTGCAATATTAAAGTGTCTTATACCATTTGTGTAAACTAAATAGAAGGATTGTTTGTAAAAGGATTGCCGAAAAAAATAGCAAAACTGATTATATTTGAATTCGCCAACTGTGTAAGATGTAGATTTAAGATGAAAATTATTCTTGGGTAGGCTTAATAAAATTCTGAATATTCATTGTTCATGTGGTTAGAAGACTTTACTGGGAAACCAGCAGTGAAGGCACATGAGCTTACATTCAGTGCTTCAAGTATTCTCGCTAGTATTTAAAGCACCATGCAACAGACAAACAGGGTGCAAGGCAGCAATAAGGGAAGCTGCTTGGAGCATTTCTGGTGTGCAGCAGTTGCAATCTGAATAACGCTTGTAGTGTTTCACAGTGTGCACAACAAATGAACATCTATTCTTTGGTTGAGATAAAAATGCCATTGGGCTTCATGGTATATTACTCCTGCAAACATGAACTAATCAATTTTTTTGAAATACAATATGTATAAAATGTGGGCAAATAAATCCGCCTAGCTACCAATGAAGGGTTCAGGATGGCACAGCAGCTAGTGTAGTGCTTTACAGAGCCAGCGACTGGAGTGAAATCCCCACTGCTGACTGTACCTTCTCCCCATCACCAGATGTGTTTCCTCCCTCATTCCAAAGATGTTACAGGTTAGTAAACTGTGGATTTAACGTGGATATGCCATGCTGCTGCTGGAAGCATGGTGACACTTAACGGGCTGCCAACAGGACTGAGTTGGTCGTTGGTGCAAGTGATGCGCTTCACAATACGTTTCGACGTAAATGTGACAAATGAAGTTTATCCATCTATCTCTCTTCGTGAGGGATTTGAGTTTTTGTTGTGTTTCATGCTTCGTTGTGAGTAATGAGTGTTTGTGTGCCTACCATAGTGTCTTTCTCATAAGAGTGTTCTGCTTAGGTGATCTGTTTGCACCGTGCTTACCTCTCCTGTCCCTTTCCAATCCTTTATATGCATTGGAACCCTAAGTAGCATTTTTAAAAGATATCTTAACTTTCCCTTTTCTTTTCTACTCCTATAGAGTGTCCCCTCAATACTAAACTGAATGTGGAGCTTGTCTAAAATTTGTAAAATACTGAGCCATTCTTTGGAAGATCTGCCCAATTACAGTTTGCACATTTACAAAAAGGCTGTTGCTTACATTCTCCTGATTTGTACACTTGGATTATAAGGTGGCATGATGGATGCATTTTGCTTGTTGCCAATTCTGTATAGTGTGTATCATCTCCCTGTCACCTGGCCCCTCCAGCTTCTTACTTCATCCCCTTCTGCCCCAACCCCCACCCCCACCTTCTCCCTCGCCTGGTTTTAGCGATCCTCTGCAAACCTATATTCCCCCCCCAGCTTTTCCTATTCTGGCTTCTGACCCTTTCCTTTCCAGTCACTATGATGCGTCTCTGCCTGAAACATCGACTGTTTATTCCCCTCCTTTGACACTGCCTGACTTGCTGAGTTCCTCTGGCATTTTCTGTGTGTTACTATATGATGTGGTTGGCTAGAAATTGTGTACACTGAGAAATCTTGGCATTATCTAATTATCTCAGCATTATCTTGGCATTACACAGCAACATCTGTCATATGGTGTAACAAGTGCCAGATAAGAGGTCTTGTGTGTTGGCTGAAGAATGAATCCTAATACAGCACTGCAGGATTCTAGGCTGACCATTGTAGCTGGCATTTTTCCTGGAGTGACATGATTTAAGAATGAGAGAGAGCAATTTTTAGTGTCTCTTAATCAATATAATTGAAACAAATAATTCAGTAGGCACAGTGGCACAGTTGGTGGTGCTGTATCCTAATGAGTCCATCGACCTTTGTTCAATCCTGCTCGCTGGAATTGGTTGTTAGGAATTTGCTCATTTTCCCCATGACTGCGTGAGTTTCCTTCAGGTGCTCCTCCCACATCCCAATATTGTGCAAGTTAGTCAATTCACCACTGTAAATTTACCCACAGTGTGTCAGTGAGCAACAGCATGTGGGGTGGCGGGGGGTTCTGATGAGAACATGCAGAAAATACAATGGGCTAGGGTAGGGTTAATGCAATCAAGGTTGCTTGAGAGACAGCATAGGGTTAAAGGATCTCTTTCAGTGCTGTATATCTCTTTGTGACTGGTGGAGCTGCGTTGTATAATGACGAGCACAGCTCAGCGTTGAACATGTGTGTGCACCCTTAACTCCTGGTGGAGTTGTCGGGGCGCCGTCATGACAAGCTTTTTGCACCGATCTTTTTGCTCATCGTACGGCTTCTGAAACCGGGCGGAGCCCATCCCTCTCCAGGCTTTTTGGAGCCGGCTGGATTCGCTCCAAAGTCCGGCGCTGATGCCACTAAGCCACCAGCCGGCCTAGCATTAGACCTGAAAGATGTTATATTAATGCAGATTCTTTCATGTCTCGATGTTTAGTTTACTTTCTTTTTACAGAGAATAGAAGGATTTTAAATGCTCTGGAAGCAGTTCAGTGTAGGTTTTTTGTCAAGTACCTACATTGGACAGGCTGCCTTTTGTGGAAAAGTTGACTGGTTGACCTGGCATCTGCTTGAGTTTAAATCAGTGAGAGCGGCCTTCATTGAAATAGAGAAGATAGTATGCAATCTTGACAAGAGTGGATGTGGAAAGGATATTTACACTTGTAGGTGAATCTGCACGAGAAATCACTGTATAAAAGTAAAGTGATATTAATTTAAGACAGATAGAAATTGTCTCTTAATAGTATTCCTCAGTGTAGATGTTAACTGTACCATAAATATTGAATGCTGCTAACTTGCCTTATATTTCTAATCAGTGTGTTTCATGTTGACAGTTTGCCCTTTTATGTAATGATTTAAGACTCGTGTTATTTGCCTCACTTGCCTTCACCTATAAATATTGGTATTTAGACCTGTGACCTGAAGTTGCATGCTCCATTTACAGATAAACAATGCTCACTGGTGTTAGCCTAATTTTATTCAGATACCGTAATGAAGTATGACCTGTGACTTGTTGTTTAGATTGTTTTCCACTCAGTTCTTTCAAATTTCCATTGTATTGAATAAAAGTTTTGACATTAATAAACAGATTAAGCTACTAGACTTCATTTTACTTTTGGTCCACTTGATCCAGTTCCAACACATCCCTCCCGCTTTGTGATCTCTTTGCCTCCATCTCTGGAGACAGTCTATCTGTCGTTATCTTTTATAAACCCACAGATTCTTACAGCAACCTGGACTATACCGCATCCCCCTCCCCACCCCCCTCCATCACACCAGAGATAGGTTTCCTCTTGTGCTCACCCACCACCCCACTAGCCTCTGTGTCCACCACATAAATCTCTGTAACCCACTATCCCCAGTAGGATACCGTCACCAAACACATCTTACCCTCCTCCCCACCTTCCGTTTTTCTCGGGGATCACTCCCTATTCCTTATCCCTATCCCTTGTCCACATCCCTCCTCACTGATCTCCCTCCTTCTACTTATCCTTGCAAGCAGAACAAGTGCCATACCTGCCCTAAAACCTCCTCCCTCACTACCATTCAGGGCCCCAAGGAGTCCTCACAGGTGAGGCATTTTCCGTGGATGCTGCCCGATCTGCTGAGTTCCTCCAGCTTGTTTGTACATGTTGACTTCACCTGCCTGTCCGTTGGGGACATCTACTGTATCCGATGCTCCAGGTGTAGCCTCCGTATATCGGTGAGATCCAACGTAGATTGGGAGACCACTTTGCCGAGCACCTATGCACTGTCTGCCAGAAGAAGCTGGATCTCCCATTTTAATTCCACTTCCCATTCCCATTCCGATATGTCAATCTATGGCCTCTACTGTCGCAATGAGGCCACACTCAGGTTGCAGGAGCAGCACCTTATATTCCATCTGGGTAGCCTCCAGCCTGATGGCATGAACATCGATTTCTCAAGCTTCTGGAAATGCCCCCCCCCCCCCACCTTTTGCCATTCCTCACTCCCATTTCCCCCTCTCACCTTATCTCCTCACCTGCCCATCATTTCCTTCTGGTAGTCTTCCTCCTTCCCTTTCTTCCCTGGTCTTCTCTCCTCTCCTCTCCTATCACATTTGCCCTTCTCCAGACCTTGATCTCGTTCACCAATAAACTTTCCAGTTCTTTACTTCACCCCCTCCCCCTCCCATTTTCACCTATCACCTGCCACCTCGTACTTCTTCCTCCCTTCCTCCAGATTCCTACTCTGATTTCTCCTCTTTCTTTCCAGCGCTGATGAAGGGTCACAGCCCGAAACATTGACTGTTTACTCTTTTCCATAGATGCGGCCTGGACTGCTGAGTTCCTCCAGCATTTTGTGTATATTGTTTTGGATTTCCAGCATCTACAGATTTTTTTGTGTTTTCTTTTCTTCTGTATAGTTTCAAGGATGCTGAGCACCAATCATGTATAAAGCATGTCAGATGATGCAAATGAATGTATTGCCAAAGCCGAGTCTATTTCTAACCATGTTAGAATGTTAATTCGTAGCACGAGTTGCCAGGTAGAAACCAGGGCAAGGAAATTTGACCATTTCAACCAAACCTAGAACACATTATCATTTTCTAAATGTTCCTAATATTTCCCTAAAATTGGATCCTTGCATTTTTCAAATGACCAATGGTAAGTGGCTTATAAATGTATGGTTTTATGAACAGCATTATATTTACAGTTTCCAATCAACTGGAACCTTTTCATAATTTATAAAACTTTGAAATTTTTTCAGCAATGTATCTATTTTCACAACAGCCATTTAAGACCATGGAGGTCAGCTTTTCAACCAGGAGCCTGTTAGCCTTTAATCTCTTTAGTTGAGTAATACCTTGTTTCCAGCAATAGTGATTGTATTGAGTTACCCCTTACCTTTCTTTACATCCCTTTACTGCGGTACTTTTGCTGTCTTCTATCATGAACGCAGGTGCAAGATCTTTGTTCAAGATCTGTTCCATTTCTTTATTTCCTCAATTTTATCCTCAAAGGAACCTATGTTTTGTGGCACTCTTCCTTAATTTTAGAAGCTCTGTTCGTCTGTTGTTTTTGATCCAAAACATTGACAGTTTACTCTTTTCTGTAGATGCTGCCTAATCCAGCATTTTGTGTGTGTTGCTCTGGATTTCCAACATTTTCAAATTTTCTTGTGTCCATTTTTATTCTCCTTTGTAGCTTCCTCTCATCTCCCTCTCTGTCATCTTTTGTTAGTTTATAAAATGTTCCCATTCTCTGACACTACCACTAACCTTTGTATTATTGTATTTTGTTTCTTTCAATCTGACATTGTCCTTAATTTTCTGAATTAACACTAGAGCTTTCTCATTGAAATCTGGCGTCCTCACTCAGTGTGCCATACATATGACTCGAGGTACACAATATAATAAACTCAACAAATGGAGATGGGCAATAAATGGTGGCTTTCCCGGTTATAACCACATTTCCCTAAACAACAAAATACACTGAATGGAGCCATCCAGTTCAATCCAAGTCCATCATCATGTGCTTATATTACATCAGTGTTTATTTCATTATGTTATAAAACCCTCAAATAGCGCATTTATTTATTACACACCTTGTGTTCTTGGAGTAACCCACAATCTTCAGCTACTTCTGATTTCTGTGCAATATGAAATATTTTGCCCTCCCAATTCCATTATCAACTTCAAGAGCCTTGTCAATGCTTTTCATTTCTCCACTCCCATTTTATTGAGGTTTTTTTTTCATTCCTCCTCTTAGCTATTCCCTCAGGATCAGGGATAACTGACCTTCCACTCTGAATTTTGTGGGTTTTGAGGTGGTAAATGTGAGGACCACAGGTCTTTATGCCACATCACTTTATATTAGCAGTCCCTGTTGACACCCCATCTCAGCACTTTATTCAAGCTCCTCTAGTTCCTTTCTCCTACTCCTCTGCACCAGTAGTTAAGATAGCAGCCTTTAAATTTCAAGAGCAGCTTTTTTTTTTGCATTAGTTCATTCTTCTAAATCCTGAAACCAAATGTTTTTAACCATACCTACAGCCTCTTTCTGCCTTTATGTAAATTCCTTATTGCTAGCTGTCCTTAAAAGCAAAGGATTATACAAGCGAAAGTATGTTTATAGGAAATACACTTATGAGTCTCACTGTATATTAAAGTTGAAGGCGCTTGGAATGCTGTTGTAAATCAGGACGATGAGGCTTATATGTTCTACATATTTGTGCACCTCTAGATGGCATTCCATTTAAAAATATTCTTACCTGTTACTATGACAAATTTTGTGTGTGTGTTTGTTTTGGATCTGTGGATCAGTTATTTACTGAGTTTTCTTTCTGTTATTTCAGACCAATTTCAGGATACCTTTTGGTACTTGGTTCTTCAAATATGAATTCATAAAAGGACAGCATTGTGTGTAATCTGCCTATGAACTTAAGTAACATTAAGAAAACCTTGAGACATGCCTTGAGTTAACTTGATTTCATTACATCTGAAATTGAAAGCATGCAGGTGGCCTAGATTTAAAGTGGATTACCAGTATTTGTAGATCTCCTCATGGAAGAATAGTTATAATCAGTTCCTTCCTGCACTAAAACAAAAGCTGGGCTTTATGTGTTAGCACTACAGATTACTCCATGACAAAGTCCACTTTGTATTTTTTAATTTTAACTTTAACTTTACTCAGAAATTATTATTTTTAAAATTAGTCAGGATTGCATCCTTCTGGAACTGATTCCAATGATTGATCCTTTTATTTTGCGTGTGGAGAGGTGTTCGAACTAGGTATTCAAATTTCTGGAGCTGTAAACTTTGACTATGGATTACATAACATTATTTTCAATGTCTGGTGTATATTTTTATTTGCTATGTTAGGTTAACCAGGCAAAAGGTTAACAAAAATGATGCCTAAGAAGACTAAATGAAATTCTGAACGTTTTCTGAGGTTTTCCCATAATTTTTTTGGATATGTTCTGCTTGACTGTATGTCACTAATCATCACATTACCAACAGGATAAAAATTAAAAAGCAAAATATTTTTCTCAGCTAAGTTAAAACCAAAATATTGATTTAATGAATGGATGGCCAATTGCAACAGCAATATTAATATTGAGAAAGGAATATGCTGTCTCTGATGTTGAGTGGAATAATAATGATAAATGTAGATTACTTTACCACTTTATTGAGTGGATATGCAGAGCAGAAGAATAGGGTTACTGTTGATTGAAACAGAAGCACCACAGTCATTCATACAACTCCCATCCATATACTTATCCAAACGTCTCTTAAATGTTGAAATCAAACCTGCATCTATTTCCCTGCCAACTTGTTCCATGCTCTCACCACTTTCTGAGTGAAGGAGTTGCCCCTCATGTTCCCCTTAAAAAAATTTCACCTTTCACACTTAACCTCTGACCTCTCATTGTCGTCTCACTCAATCTCAGCGGAAAAGCCTGCTTGCATTTGTCCTATCTATATCCTCACAATTTTGTACACCTCTACCAAATCTCCCCTTATTTTCCTATGCTCCAGAATATCACCATTAATTACAATTGCAAAATTAGAATTAAACTGAAGTTAAAGACACAGGAGACAGCAGACTCTGGGACGCAAGAGCAAAGCAAAAGCAGCTGGTCAAGCAGCGTCTGTGGAGGGAATAGGTAATTTACGTTTCAGTTCAAGATCCTTCATCTGAAAGTGAATGTCCTAAACCTAAAACATGAACTGTCCTTTCCCTTCCATTGAAGCTGCCTGACCTGCTGAGTTCCTCCAGTATTTTGATGAGCGTTGAGCCTGCATTATTGCCACATTATGTAGCATGGAGAACACGATAGAAAGTTAGAGACCTGCTCTGCAGTATGCCTCAAAGCACCGGAACGATTGGCCCAGTCACATAGTTATAGCAGCATTAGGTACATGTTCTCTTGCGTGAGAGCTTTGCAGTAGTGTTGGGCTCTTAAAGGAGTAGAAGGGTAATTTGTAGCACCTTGTTGTTGATAGTCATTCAAAGATGGAGGGCAAAGCAGAGTGCCATTGGATAAATACAACATAACTCTTCCACTTCTTCCACTCAAATCTACAAAAAAAAAATCAGGGGTAACAGATTCATTTTGATAGAGCACATGGGTTTGGGTACTTCCTGCTGCTCAAAGGCACATTCTCTGTAGGTAATCGCTGGCCTTTGAGATTGTTCCAAGAAAAGAATCTCAGGCTGGGAGATCTGTGCAGCCACAGGGGTGACAGGAGCTTCCATAACTTCCAACAGGAATTGAGACGAGAGACTGTTGGATTCAGGTGGCTTGCCAACACTTATCTCAGAGCGAGTCCCATCTCTTGCGCTGAGCAGCCGCATTCTTTGTCCCAGCTCACAGTTACCCCACAGCAAGCCAAGCACAATTCCTGTGGACTGCAGCGATTCAAGCCATTTTCCCAGCAGCATCAACCAACTGGTAGGGCAGGGGGTTGCATCATATTTTCAGTCCAGCTGTTGAAAGGTCAGGGATTCATGCCAGATTCCTGGCACGACAATACTGTCAGACTTGCATATCTCTATCTATCTATCTCTCTCTCTCTCCCTCTCTCTCTCTCTGACTCCCTCTCCCTATCCCTCTCCCTCTCTCTCTCTCTCCCTCTCCCTCCCCTTTTAGTGTGGCTACACGTCCTCCATGCAAAGGGAGGAATATCAAGGTTGCATGGTACAGCCAGAGCAGAATGAGAGGTCTCTGTTCTGTTTTTATGTGAAAAGGGTACTATCAGTTTCCAAAGTGGATGTCCCAGCTGCCTTTTAGACCTATAGTTTATGAGTGCACTCCTGGAGTAAGGTGTTGAGGTTTTTTAGTTTGCTTGGAAGCTTATTTTGTGGTCTCAGACTTTTCCATGGATTTACTTCTAAACCTCGTGCTGTATGTTCAGAGAATATAATCTGTAAATTGGCAGTGGTGGTTGTTACTTGAGGGAGAGATGTATGAAATGGATCATTCACTAGTTTAGTTTGGAACCAGTGATGTTTCTTTTACCAACATAGACAACAAAATAACACGAGTTAAAGCCATGTATGGGATAGGGTGACAGTGGAAAATTTATACTGTTTCAATACTTATGCCTTAAATAGATCTGTAGAGTAGTGAATACTTTAAAATCAACAATGGGGTGATGTTCTGATATACACCTGACCTTTTCCCGACTGTGATGAAGGCTTAATGTGATTTCAAGAAAGGACGTAAAACTAAATGTAATGATTTCCTGCAGTTTGAAAAAGCAAGTATTTTTGGATAGCTATTGCTGGTATTACTGTGAACAGTACAAGATTGTAAATAAATTCTGCTAATATGCTTTCAGAATTATGACTAAAATATTGTTATCTAGTTATGTGTAATTAAAACAGTATTTACATCAATTATCTTTTTTTGATTGTCAATCTGGCCCTATATTTGTTGTGCAAATGAATAATGAAACACAAATATCTTCTGTTTCACTGCTTTTGCTATACGATTGTGAAAAAGGCTCGGTTGTTTAACACTTTAAATTTCCATCGTGTGCCCAGAAAGTTGAATGATTGGGACTAGGCAAGTCTGTGACCAATCAGTGATTCTCTTCTAGCAAATTAGCTTAGCAGGAGGAAAAAGTGGATTAGTATCGTGGTTGAGGCAGGTGCATTTGCAGTATTCAAAAGCTACTTGGTCAGATGCATGGATAGGAAATGTTTAGGCTAAACATAGACAAGTGGGAATTTTGGTAACCATGCTGTCTCCATAACAAGAATTCTGTTTGATATTTCCCTCCCCAGTCAAGAGATCTTGAAGTTAATTGTGATGCTTGCATTGACTTGGATTAAAATTGTTCCCAAGTTCTAGTATTATTTCCATTTGCTACCTAGTCAGGTTAAGTATGCAAAAGCTATTAAGCACATGGTTATCCTAGCTTATGTAGTTCAGTGGCTCGTTGCCTTCAATGAATGAGCACTGGGAAGGGTAATATATAAATGGACATAGGAGGTAAAATATTTCTGTCAAAATTGTAGCTATTGCACTGAATTAACCAAAAAAATTAAAGGCAAACAGCACGACATATAAGACAACTGAAGTATTATTTTGTAGTTGTCATCCTGCATATGGGCAGAAATAAATATGCATTTATAGAAATATGTCTGAAAACCTATGCATGGTTTCAATGGTGCTGTGTTTTCATTTTTTGAAGGGCTAATCTCCTAGGGTTTAGTGTGGTAGGGGATGGCAGTAGTTTATTTTCTTTCAGTTTTGTTTCTCCTAAAATATGTAAGTATTATGCAGTGTTCAAAATTCAAAAAATATGGATTTTCTCAATGTTATGAATGTAAAAGAAATGGCTATTTGTGTATCTTGTACTTAGAATTAGACATGTTCTGGCACTAAGCAGAGAGCGCAGTATTTTTCAAAGGTTTCCTGTGCTTTGCACAGCCGTTAGACTTTCATGGGTCATTCAACACATGCTAACCTTGATGACATTTTGTGCTGTTGCATGCCAATCAAACTTTGATGAACGTTCTCAAGTAAATGGAAAAGTAAGCATTCTTTTCTTTGAATCATTAGTTTTGTGTGAAGATGTCAATTGAGTGATTTTAACATTTTGCCTGAAGCAAGATAGAAGGTGATACCAGAAGAATGTATTTCAATAATGTGTCTGTAATTAATTTTATTTTAAATATAGACACCTATTTGTTATTCCATATGCACTTAGTGGCCACTTTATTAGGTGCAGGAGTGGAACTCTGTATGGTCTTCTGCTGCTGTAGCCCATCCACTTTAAGGTTCGACATGTTGTGCATGCAGAGATGCTCTTCAGCACACCACTGTTGTATTGCGTGGTTATTTGAGTTATTGTTGCCTTCCTGTCATCTTGAACTAGTCCCGTCATTGTCCTCTGACTTCAGCTTAGTGGATTTTTCTTTACTTTATGCACCATTCTCTGTGGACTCTGGAAACTGCTGTGTGTGAAAATCCCAGGAGATTGGCAGTTTCTGAGATACTCGAGCCACCCCATCAGGCACCAGCCGTCATTCCACGGTCAGCGTCATTCAGACCACATTTTTTTCCTGTTCTGATCTTTGGTATCAACAATTTAACCTTTTGGCCAAGTGTATCTGCTTTTATGCATTAAGTTGCTGCCACATGATTGGCTGATTAGATATTTCCATTAAAGAGCAGATGTATGTAATAAAGTGGCTAGTGAGTGTATGTTTGCACTCCTACTAAAATATATATGCCTTAGTTGTTGAGGGAAACATTTTGAAGAATTATGACATTGTATTTGCATTATCATATTACACAATTATATGCAAGAGAAAGGTTATGTACCAAAATGTAGTTTTACTGTTAGTTGAGATTAGATGCTAAATTTCTAAAATCTGCACTGCTTTATGGTCTCAAATCAGTTTTGAAAATTCTGCACAATGACAGTGTGCCATTGTTTTTAGTAAATTGCTGATGACGGGCTGAACTACTTGTACCACGAGGTGGGTAATGGAGATCAGTGAGAGAATACAAAGAAAATGCAGGGGTGATTGAACTGTTGAATCTAAGTTCAGTTGTGTTCATGATTCCAAAAGTCCTCACACTTAGGAAATGCAAATTTTGCAGGTCCGCAGGGATTGCTCCCTATGTGACTCAGTTGTCCATTCGTCCCTTCCCAATGATCTCCCTCCTCTCCTTGAAAGTAGAGCAAGTGCTGCACCTGCCCCTATGCCTCAGTGCCATTCAGGACCCCAAACAGTCCTTCCAGGTGAGGCGACACTTCACCTGTGAATCTGTTGAGGTCATCTACTGTACCCGGTGCTCCGGGTGTGGCCTCCGTATATCTGTGAGACCCATCGAGGAATAAGAGACAACTTCTCTGAGCACTTACACTCCATCAGCTAGAAAAAGCGGGATCTCCCAATGGCCATCCATTTTAATTCCATTTCCCATTCCCATTCCAACAGTCAGTCCATGGCCTCCTCTGCTGTCACGATGAGGCCACACTCTGGTTGGAAGAGCAACAGGTTATATTTCATCTGGGTAGCCTCCAATTTGATGGTGCGAATATCAATTCTTCCAACTTCTAGTAATGAACCCTTCCCCACTTCACCATTCCCCATCCCCTTTCCCCTCTCTCTCCTTACCTGCCCATCACCTCCTTCTCCAATCTTCAATGGCTTTCTGTCCTCTCCTCTCAGATTCCCCCTCCTCCAGCCCTGTACCTCTTTCACCAATCAACTTCCCAGCTCTTTATCTCACCCCCGCCCCCTCGGTTTCACCTATCACTTTGTGTTTCTTCCTCCTCTTACCCCACCTTCTAACTTTGACTTGTCATGTTTTTTTTCTCGGCTCATTAAAGGTTTCGACCCAAAACATCAACTCTGCTCTTTTCCATAGGTGCTGCCTGGCCTGCTGAGTTCCTCCAGTATTTTGTGTGTGTTGCTTGGATTTCCAGCACCTGCAGATTTTTGAGATGATTAATTTTGTATTTGAAATATTGTAACATGAAAGGAATGCTCTAAACATTTTAAATAGATAATTTAGTATATTACTATATCTGAGTAAAGGTATAATGAGGCACAGAGGAACAGGAGGATATTGCAGAGAATTAGCTGAAATTGAGTGGGAGGAAGCTCCTGCGGAATATGGATTAGTTGGGTCATATTATCTTTTATCTGTGTAATAATTTTGTATCATTTCCTGAAGTACTTTGTAAGGGAACTGGTAAAGATGTTTCTGAGCTGACCTGTGCTTTGTTATCATATTTTGCATTTTTCTGTAAGCACGCTCAGGTGAATTTGCTTCGCACACTGTGTTAAATGCAGGAGCAGGTACAAAAACTGCTATCCGTGTGAACTTTTAACTTCGGCATCCGGTTGCTTATTGGTAGGAATGCTCTTGATGGGAGCAGAACTATGTAGTGGCAATCAGTTGCGTTCACTTGAGACTTCTAAATATTTCTTGCTTGGCATGTTTCTAATCTTGGCTCAACCTTCAGGGGAGATGCAAAACAGATCCAAAGCACTTCCTTCACAAAGAATGCTGTAAAGTCAGAATTAATCACCACAGTATCCTCTTGTGTGATTGGAACAACGCTTCCAGTGTAATAGAAATTACATGAGAAAATGCCTGAAGTTATCTGTGCACTACTTGTGATTCATTGACTTTACACCTTACCTAAATAACTGAGACTTGACCATGCAATCTTTTAGGGCCAAAACTGTTAGCGTGAAGAATGAAGGTTGCACACTGTCGTTCCCACTATGCACTACAATGGGTAATCAGAAATCTTTGAATACTAGTAAGATTTAGTATTCATAGAAAATCACTAGATTTCTGCAAAGTGTTGGTGGTGATCGACTGAGCCCACAATAAAAGAACACAACTTGTACTGTTCCCTAAAATAAATTCCATAAAGAAATCCAAAATAAATTTTTATTTTATGAAAATATAGCATATTAGATTTAACTCAAATGAAAATTTAAGCTGTCAATTTATTTCTTTACATTTGGAGATATATTCTCAGCAGTTTAATCTGTAGACTTTGTTGAAAATTCGTAAACAGCCAGTGTTCATTACAGAATGGGTCATAAACACTACCCATGTTGCATGGAAACGTTTGTTTACATAGCTCATATAAATGTACCTGGAATCCCTAAGGGAAAGTATTCATTAAATCCATGCAGTCATAACATGAGGTTGTAAAATTACAATTTGCATCTGCACAGCAAAATAAATGTAAAATTTGATATTTAATAGAAATACCCTTATATATGTGAGAGGTTGAAAATATAATTAAGCTCACTTGTAAACTTTTGTTAGAATGCTTGTGAGAAAAAGAGTGAATTTACAAATCCCACAGGCATAAGAAAGTTTTCATCTGGTTCCTTATTATTTTGATATTAAATGTGAGATTACAAAACCAGAATACATTAATGTTTTGATTTTTACAGTAATTGTATCAAAGAAATATGTACTAAAATTGAAGGAGAGTACGTTACTCATGCTGTTTGGACCATGGGCTTGATCATTCAAGCCATTGCTCAAGTATCTTTTTCACAGCACATCCAGCTTTGATGCTTGCCGTCAACCCTGCTCGTCCTTAACGCTGAACTCCACATACAGTTTAACAGTCCTTTTTATCTGCAAATCCTTTATGTGTGGGAGACCTGTTTTTGCACTTGTGATGATATCAGCCTTAAAGGCCACCCCTCCAAAACTTTCTCACTGAGAACACCATTTTATTCTTTGGGGTTTATTATAGAGGTGACTGAGGAAAATGGGCCATGTAATATGAAGCCCATGATACTTAAATGATTCTTGTGTGCAATTGTGTTGGTAACAACCGTAATTTACTCAAGATTATCGTTCTTCAGTACACGAGTTGAAAGGAGAATGAAATGATTGTTATTCTGGATCAAAACACAATAAATGTTACTACTGTCTGTTTCACTGCTGGCGTTTAGAGCAGCAATGAAGGCCCTCCATCTCTCTCTCTTGGCCATCTTCTCTATTGTGCCCTATACATGGTTCCTTTCTGCCTCTACGGTACGGAGCCAAGTAGTAACCCAATTTTGGTCTTGGTGGTGTTCACCGTGCCAATAGCTTCTTTTCGGTTGTCAACACTGTCAGCCGTGCAAGTCCCAGGAGGAAACTCGGGAATACCATCGCACACAGATATAGGATTCTTCATTGCTGTTTCCATAACCATTCATTTTGACCATTTATGGTTGTTACCCCTGAGCTGAGTCCCTGCACCTGGAGGACTTGTCTTAGTCTGGTCTCTACCCTTTGACTTATTCAGCATGCGCGTCACTACCAAGAGTCAAAGCACAAGGCCTGACTCCAGCCAACATAGCTCTCCATGTCATTGAGGCATACCAGCCTCCAAACCGTGCAACAAGGTTATGGTCCTCCCGGAGGAATAAATAGAAAGAACATAAAAAAACCCCCAAAAAAACACAATAAATATGAAAGGAATCCCATAAAACACAACGTACAAGTAACAGTTACCCACTTAGGCTGATCGTATTTACATGAAGTGACGCCAAGTGCTTTGTGTGTAGTGGTGGTGGTGTGATTTCACTTGGTTCCAAATTTTCTCTGAGTCACTCAATCTTGTGTTCAAGGTTTCCTCTAACCTTGAGCAGAGGTTAACTTAGTCAGGTTGATAGTGACAACAAAGCATTGCGTTAATTCTGTGGTAGCTGGAGATTCAATTCAAACACTGAATTCATTGAAGTGCTCAGTTTTGCAGGGAAAACCAACACAGAAATCACAAAACAAAGATAGTTCCGCTTCACAGCTGATCAGTAGAACCAGAGGCCTGTTGTATAAGGAGACATTGCTGGTTCCCGGGTAATTCATGGAAAGAAAGTTACTTGTTAGATGCTGATTTGAAATTTTTTGACTCACCCCACTGATGAATAAGGGGAAAAACTAGTGGTAGTGTTAGGTCCAAGCTTCTCCCATTGTTTATCTGGTTCAGCTCTAGTGAGAATATACAGCAAAGTTGTATTCTCACCTTTTCTCTTGAAAGGCTGGATGGGAAACAGATTCTGTACGTCAGTCATGTACTATAATGTGTGGAGAAAAAATGTGAAAAGTTCACTTTCATTTTATTGTATAGGATCTGTTTCATAGTGAAGTAATGTTTCCAAAATAAATCTAGGTTACAGTTAGAAAAAAGAGGGTTCTTGCAAGAGTGCTGTCAAAACAATGCACTATTGCAGTTAGAAACCTTTTTTAGGAAAATTGTGTTCAACACAGCCTTCCAAAGAAAATAGTAATATCATTGAACGTATTGTAAACTTAAAAAGCAATAACTATGTTTTACACAGAGGTGCCTTCAAATAGAGGGAAGAAACATTAAAAATGTGTGAGAAGTATCCACCCACTTGCTGGCTTTTTACTCTTTGAAGTGTAAAACACTGAGAAGTTAAAATATTTCCTGGATTGCAACTAATTAATGATGTCCCATGTGTGGAAAAACTCAGAGACTTAAAACATTAGGTCTCTTCCTTTCGCCACAGATACTGCCAGACATACTAGTTACAACATTTTTTCCTTTATTTTTGGGCCTAGGTGTAATCAATGATCTGTCATAATGTAGCTTTTTCCATTTTGCCTGCCATTACTTCAAGAGCCTTGTAATGTCTGAGAAAGCAATACAAGAGAGTATCTGGGGAAATTCATTTTCAGTGGAATGCTGTTAATAGATTGCCCAACGATCAGTTCCATAAGCATTCATTCCATCCACCACCTGAGCACAGTGAGTGCAGTGTGCACTGCATACAAATGTTACTTGTCTCAAAAACTATGAAAGCAACTCCCAAATCAGTGGCCTCAAACACTAAGAAGAAGATTAGCAGGTGTCCGGGGACACCAGCACTTGCATGCTCCTGTTTTGACTTGGATATAATTGCTGCTCTTTCATCGTCACTTGTTTTAAACACTGGAACATCCAGTTTAATAACATTGTGGACTAATTCAAAGTTCGAAGTAAATTTATTATCAAAGTACATATATGCTGCCATGTACTTCCCTGAGATTAATTTTCTTGCAGGCATTCCCTGTAAAACAAAGTGATACTATAGTGTCAATGAAAAATTACACACTGACACTGACAAATGGCCAATGTGCAAAAAAAACTGTGCAAATGAAAAAAAAAAGGTAAAGAAATAAATAATACTGAGAACCTGAGTAGTAGAGTCCTTGAAAGGGAGTCCATAGGTTGTGGAATCAGTTCAGTGTTGAAGTGGATAATGTTATCCATGCTGGCTCAGGAAAATGATAGTTAAAGGGTAATAACTGTTCCTGAACCTGGTGGTGTGGGACCTGAAGTTCCTATAAAGTTCCTGATGGGAGCAGAGAGAAGAGGGCATGGCCTGGATGGCGGGGTCCTTGATGGATGCTGCTTTCTTGTGCTGGTGCTCAGTAGTGGAGAGGGTTTTTCCAGTGATGCACTGGACTATATCCACTGCTTTATAGGCTTTTCCATTCATGGGCATTGGTGTTTCCATATCAGGCCATGATGCCATCAGATAGGATGCTCTCCACTGTGCATCTATAGAGGTTTGTCAAAGCTTTAGATGTCATGTCAAATCTGTCGCCGTATCTTTTTTGTAATGACACTTTTGTGCTGGTCCTAGAACAAATCCTCTGAAATGCTGACACCAGTGAAGTTAAAGTTACTGACCCTCTCCATCTCTGATCCCTTAATCAGGATTGGGTCATGGACCAATAATCTTCACATGAAGCAGTTCAGGTAGATGTCTCACTAGCTTTTCAAAGTGCAATTATACTTATACAAATACTTCCTAGAAACTTACTGGCCTTCCTAGAAAATACTCTTATAAGATGAATAACTAAAATCAAATCATTGAGATGATCAAGAAGCAAGTTCTTCATGCTGGAGGTGGTGAATCTCTGGATCCTCTAACACAGAGGTGGTGGAGACAAGGCTGTTGGGGTATTAAAAAGAAAAGATGTATTTTTTGAAAGATTAGGGAATTGAGGGCTGTGGGAAACTGGCAGAGAAAAGCAGGTGAGCTTTGGAGCAGATCAGTCCTGATCATATTGTGACCAGCAGCTTGAGGGACCAAGTAGCTGGCTTCTGCTCTTGTTTTCTTATGGAGAGACAAGGAACTGCAAATACTGGAATACAGAGAATCTCAGCAGGTCTTGAAGGTCAAACTGCATATGTGGGGTGGAAGGAATAGTTGGCTTTTTCATCTCAACATTACTATTCCCTCCTTCCACCATTCATCTCACCGGTAGATCCCGCTCAACCCTATTTTCTTATGTTCTTTTGTTTGTATTTCTGTCTTAAAACAGAAAATCCTGGAACTACACAGCAAATAGTGCAGCATTTGTGGGGGAGAGGAAGATAAGGTTCATATAACCAGTCAGCGATCTTTCATTAAGACTGGGAAAGTTGGCGATCCTGCAAATTTTAAGAAACCTAAAAAGGAGGGAAGGAAAAGCAAGAAATCATAAAGAGAAGAGATTCTGCAGATGCTGGAAATCCAGAGTAATACACACAAAATGCTGCAGGAACTCAGCAGGTCATGCAGCATCTATGGAGTGGAAAAAGAGTGATGAAGATTCTTGGCTCAAAACACCAACTTTTATTCCCTCCATAGCTGCCGCCTGACCTGCTGAGTTCCCCCAGAATTTAGCATGTGTTACTCTGGACTAAAGTCAATCTCCATTGGGATAGAAGACTGGAAAAATGAAAAGGCTAATGGTAGTGTGAACAGTAGGATGATAGCTAAACAAGATGGTCCAAGAGAAGGTGTATATGGGAGTAGTAAGATCTTGACTGAGGAGGCCTTTTTTTCTCTTTTTGTTCCCTGAGCTGAACGTGGGCCTCATTAGAACAGGCAATGTGTTGGAGAATTGAGCTGAAGAATCACACCAAGTTTCTCTCAATAAGTTATTCAATGTGAATTTGATTGTTCGAAAATGTTACATCATTGTATACTAAATTGAAAAATTGCAAATATTTCACAAGCAAAATTTATTTAGGTGAGGATAAGAACTGAAAGGCCAAGGAGTGCTAGTAAGTGAGCAGCGATCCCAGAAATTTTAGAGTCCTTTCAGAATGTCTAGCAGGGAAAGGAGGGTGCACATGATGTTAGCTTTGTGCTAGAAGTTACAGAAAGAGCAGTAGATCGATCATTAGTTTATGATGGAGCTTTGGATGTAAGCTGCGGGCAAAGGACCCTTTTTTTAATCTCTAGGATGGAGGAAATGGGATGAGGACAGAAATGCTGAAAATTACAGATTTGAGGGAAAGGGAGAATATATCAGGAGCATCATCAGAACAGATGCCACAGAGAAATTGGTAGAATGAAACAGAGCCCCGAAAATAAGCAGGAGAAAAGAAAGTGACTCTGTGACAGAGTGGGCTCACCATAGATATTGGTTGCAATTCCACTGCATTACCCCTGTTTCTGGTTGTTAATTGTGAGTGGGAGTACAATTAGACTTTGTTTTTATGTCTTCATGTTAAATTGCCCGGTATTATTCACTACAATATTACAAACCACTGTGGTAATTTGGATAACTAACAGAGTGCTGTCATTATTGCGTCAATATATTGTAGTTTGAGTCATGGCTTTCAAATGAGTTGAGCAGAAAGTTGTGAAAGTAAAAAGTCTAACTTAACCATTCCGATTTTTAAGTAAAAGCTAGAACCATTGTTTATAATTTCACACAGGGCATTGTGTTACAAAACAAGCAAACTTTTGATTTAAAATAAAACGTAATTGAACAACATAGAAACCAGAGTTAAAGAAACCACATGATCATCAAAAGAATAAACATGAAATAACATGGTCTTTCATCTGTGCCTGAAGATTTTTTGTGAAAGCCTCTAATTTTGGAGGGATTTTCTAAATTGACAGGTGAATGTATAAATGTACAGATGAATAAATAACTTTAAAAAATTGTTTAATTGGTGAACTTTACTGTACAGTAAATTTCATTTTGATTAACAATAGACAATAGACAATTGGTGCAGAAGTAGACCATTCGGCCCCTTGAGTCTGCACCGCCATTCTGAGATCATGGCTGATCATTCACTATCAATACCCAGTCCCTGCCTTGTCCCCATATCCCTTGATTCCCCTATCCCTCAGATATCTATCTAGCTCCTTCTTGAAAGCATCCAGAGAATTGGCCTCCACCGTCTTCCGAGGTAGTGCATTCCACACCTGCACAACTCTCTGGGAGAAGAAGCTCTTCCTCAACTCTGTTTTAAATAACTGACCTCTTATTCTCAATCCATGCCCTCTGGTACTGGACTCTCCCAACATCTGGAACATATTTCCTGCCTCAATCCTATCAAATCCTTTAATTATCTTAAACGTTTCAATCAGATCCCCTCTCAATCTCCTCAATTCCAGCGTGTACAAGCCCAATCTCTCCAATCTCTCTGCGTAAGACAGCCCTGCCATCCCAGGAATCAACCTAGTGAATCTATGCTGCACTTCCTCAACTGCCAGAATGTCCTTCCTTAAACCTGGAGACCAAAACTGTACACAATATTCCAGGTGTGGTCTCACCAGGGCTCTGTACAAATGCAAAAGGACATCCTTGCTCTTGTATTCAATTCCCCTTTTAACAAAGGCCAACATTCCATTTGCCCTCTTCACTGCCTGTTGCACTTGCTCATTCACCTTCATTGACTGGTGAACTAGGACTCCTAGGTCTCTTTGCATTTCTCCCTTACCTAACTCTACACCGTTCAGACAATACTCTGCTCTCTTGTTCCTGCTTCCAAAGTGGATAACTTCACATTTATTCACATTGAATGACATCTGCCAAGTATCTGCCCACTCACCCAGCCTATCCAAGTCTCCCTGTATTCTCCTAACGTCCTCTTCGCATGTCACACTGCCACCCAGTTTAGTATGGTCAGCAAACTTGCTGATATAGTTTTCAATGCCCTCATCTAAATCATTGACATAAATCATAAAGAGCTGTGGTCCCAATACAGAGCCCTGTGGTACCCCACTAGTCACCTCCAGCCAGTCCGAGAAACACCCATTCACTGCTACCCTTTGCTTTCTATCTGCCAACCAGTTTTCTATCCATGTTGAAACCCTGCCCCCAATGCCATGAGCTCTGATTTTACTCACCAATCACCTTATCGAATGCCTTCTGAAAATCTAGGTATACAACATCCACTGGCTTACCCTCGTCTAACATCCTTGTTACACCCTCAAAAAACTCCAACAGATTGGTCAAGCATGATTTGCCCTTGGTAAATCCATGCTGGCTCGGCCTAATCCTATTTCTGCCATCAAGATGTGCCACTATTTCGTCCTTAATAATGGACTCAAGCATCTTCCCCACGACTGACGTTAGGCTAACAGGGCGATAGTTCTCCGTTTTCTCCTTCCCTCCCTTCTTATGGAAGATTGTCTTTTTTTGCTTCGTCTATTTTATCAGCTGTGTGCTATTTACTACAATAAAAGTCCATTAATCTGCTATCTATTTGGAAATCCAAATAGTTCAACAACTGGTTCAATGGCTGCTTATTTCTGTGCGCCCTTTTACACACCTGTTTTTCTTCCCACATTCCCTGTAATTTACTGGAGCCCTCTTTCCTGTGTTTGCTTGAAACGCAGTGAAGTCCATTTCATTGCTCCCTTGAAACTTAATGTGTTCACTGGAAATTTTGTTACACTACTATTGATAGTGTGTTCAAGGATTAATGGGAATAACACACAGTAGTCTGGAAACTTGGGTAGTCCAGCAGCTCTAGTGCCCAAAGCTTGTCAAATAAATGCAGTTTTACTCTATGAGATCGATGGAATTACACTGATTTTCTAACATTTTAGATATTATATTATGGGGTTATAATTTATCCAATTATTACTTTTACAGAAACATTTTGCTTTGACGGATAGTTGGGATGAAACCCCAAAGACCAGAAATTTTAAGGCCATTCTTATAACTCGAACTATCCTTTCAAGTTACATTTCAGAACACAGTTTGTATTTTCATTAAAATATTGTTTTTTTTTCCCATACTGCTTACTACATTTGATAGATAGATACTTTTTTGATCCCAAAGGAAATTACAGTGTTACAGTAGCATTAACAAGTGCGGAGATATACAAATATTAGAAAAGAAATAAGAAATAATAAAAATTAAGTTACCTCAAATAACCTAACAGGAGGAGGTCACCACTTCCCTGGCTATCGGTTAACTCATTATTGAGCCTAATGGCCAAGTGTGAGAATGACATCATATAGTGCTCTGGAGCAGCACAGTTGTCTCAGTCTATTTCTAAAAGTGCTCCTCTGTTCAGCCAAGGTGGCATGCAGAGGGTGACAAACATTGTCCAGAATTGCTTGGATTTTCTAGGGTCCTTTTTGCTTCTACAGCCTCCAGTGTGTTCAGTTTGACTCCTATAACAGAGCCAGCCTTCCTAATCAGTTTATTGAGCCTGTTGCCATCACCCGTGTTGATGCCATTGCCCCAGCACATAGAAGGTTGTACTAGTGACCACAGACTGGTAGAACATCTGAAGGAGAATCCTGCATTCTCCAAAGGACCTCAGTCTCCTCAGAAAGTAAAGGCATTATACAGACGTAGAACATATAGAAAGGCTTCATTGTTTAAAGTCCTGCAGTATGTTTGGTGCAAACCATCCCACTGTTTCGTCTTTTCTCATTTTTGTGGGAATTAGATGCTGGTTTTCAGGGACTTTCAGTTGCTAGACATGAGTCAAGGCTTTGACATCTAATTATTTAAATGAGTTTCCCTCTCCACACGCCTGCTGATGGTGTAGTGGCATCAGTGTCAGATTTCAGAGCGAAGGCTCCTGAGTTCGAATCCAGCCAGCTCCCTTGCACACTTTCCATCTGTGCTGGGTTGAGTGTCGAGCTAGCAACTCGGCCTTGTAAAATCAAGGAAACCTGCTAAAAGAATGCCATGCGTCTGGATGACTCCACTCAGAGTTGAGGGCTTTCTTCTTATTATTCTCCACACACATACATACATTTATGACCCAATGCATTTAATATATTCTATATATTTCTATAAATACCCAGTGAGGAAATTTTGGCTCAAAAGATAACCAGTAGCAGTTGTACCCAAGTGAGTAGCTGTTTTGTGAGGACAAATGAAATGAATGGCATGCTGAGTCGAATAATTGAGTAGGGGAAATTGGATAGGCATATTTCTGTATTGTTGGACACAAACCTAAACAAGAGAGGTATCTATGATTGTAAAAAGAAAGGCTGACAGGCTTATTATAGGATATGAAGCAGGAAACTGGAGATTCAATCAAGGATTATGTGGATCAGTGGAGCTGTTTGCTAAAATAACGGAGTTGTGCGGATCACACAGTTTCCATACTATCATTTATAAATTTCTGTGTGGCAAGACCGATGAATGAACCAGTAAGATGGCTGGGAGAGATATGGATTGGAAGCCTAATTACAGATATTTTATAATATATGTTTTGACGCAACTTACTCACTTTGAAGTATATTTACAATAGATGTTGTGAATTATGGTCATCAGAACTAAACCATCAATGGTATTTGTAAATGTTGGAGATCGGCCAGTAATCCTTAACTTTGATATGTCTATATTGTTGATTTTATGCATATTCAATGGCACGGGGCCTTCATTAGAATAGACTGGTTTAGAAATGAAAGACTGTGAATGAAAGGTAATATTATAATTCTATAATCTTATCTGGTTGTAGTATGTTGTAAAACTTGAATAATTTTAAAATATTTTTCACAAATATTCTAAGCAGTGACTGGTCTTTGGTTTCAGCATGATGTGTCCCAAATTTTGCTTAAAGCTACCTTGGACAGTGTGGTCGAAGAATGCGTCAGTTTTGTGGGAGTGGATATCAACATCACCTCAGAAACCCTTATGAGGTAGGGAAATTATTTTTCCAATGCAATAATAGTACGGCAATGGATCACAGTGTCTCTTGTTTAGTCTGTGTCTTAACTTAATCCCAGCTGGTGCATTGTGGTCTTACTTTAGATTGTCATCTTTAAGGTAATGGCAAGTTAAGACAACACTTCACCTACATAGTATTAAGAATCTTCCTTTGAAAAACTTGGATGAAGGGCATTAAACAAATGTTATCGAGTTATGAATTACAGACCTTGTTAAACACACAGCCTTTGAACTAATACCATACATATGTGTAAATGTATTTTTAATATTTATATTTTGGGTCATTAAAGTAAGTTACTGCAACTTAAACATGCTATGTGATTTATTTAGCTCCATTAAAGTATAAAAAATGTATACAAGAACAAAATATTTTCAGTTTCCTTTTCTACAAATCTTCTCTGTTTCCTATGTCCCTTTCAGTTTGTTAAGTAAGTTTACATAGGTCAACGTGCATTCTTTGATTTAAAAGCTTTATTTTCACCACCAAGGATATTTTTACACTTATCATTAACTGTATTGGGTTATTGATGTAGAACTAGATGGGGAAGAAGTACTTTTTTTCATTTTTAATGTTGTAGTATTAGAGTGGTTATTTGAGGCTTGTGTGAGGGAAGTTGAGAAAAACCTGTAGGTAGATATTTTTCTCCAGTTTGTTTATTGTTTTCCTTTTTTATATTTGCACAGTTAGAACAGTAGGGATGACAGTAAGGATAGTTAAATGTTCCTTACGGGATGTGGGAAGGCAGGGAGACCTCCAGTGTCCCTGACGACTTCACCTGCAAGAAGTGCATCCAGCTGCAGTTCCTAACACTCCGTGTTAAGGAGTTGGAGCTGGAACTGGATGAACTCCGGATCATTTGGGAGGTTGAGGGGATGATAGATAGAACATATAGAAAGGTAGTTGCACCCAAGGTGCAGGACACAGGAAACTGGGTGACTGTCAAGAAGGGGAAAGAGGTTAAGGAGCCAGTGCAGAGTATCCCTGTGGCCATCCGCCTCAACAACAGGTACATCACTTTGGATGCTGGGGGTGGGATATGACCTGGCAGAGGAAAGTCACAGTGGTCAGGTCTCTAGCACTGAATCTGGCTCTGGTCAGAAGGGAAGGGGGTGCGGTGGAAGAGAAGAGGCAAGCTGTGGCATTAAGGGAACACAAAGGTTCTATGGATGAGAATGAGATTCGCGGATGGTGTGTTGCCTTCTTGGTGCCAGGGTCTGTGACATCCCAGCTTGAATGCACAGCTTTCTTAAGTGGGAGGGTGAGCAGCCAGAAGTTATGGTCTATGTGATATAGGTGACAAGGCTCTGCAAAGTGAGTTCAGGGACTTAGGTGCTAAGTTAAAGGACAGGATCGCCAGGGTTGTGATCTCAGGATTGCCACCCATGCCACATGATACGCCAGAAATAGGAAGGTCATACATGGCTAAGAGGTTAGTGTAGGAGAGAGGGCATCAAGTTTTTGGATCATTGGGCTCTCTTCCAAGGAAAGTGTGTCTTGTATAGAAGAGACAGTTTGCACCTTAACTGGAGGGGGTCTAATATCCCAGCAGGAAGGTTTGATAGAGCTGCAGAGAAGGGGATTAAACTAGAGTTGCAGAAGATGGGAACCAGTGCCAGAAAAGATAGTGGAGAGGTTGTGGAGACAGATGCTATTCAAAACTCATACAAAATCAGGAATTAAAAAGATCTGAGCTGCATATCGTGGGAAAGGCAGATGAGCTTAGGGCATGGATCCACAAATGGAATTATGATATTGTAGCTATTAGTGAGACTTGATTGCAGGAGGGGCAGGACTTTAACTGAATATTCTGGGGTTCTGTTGTAGATGCAACAGTGCTGGAGAGATTATAGGGGTGGATGGTGTTACTAGTCATGGATAATGTCATGGCAGTGCTCAGAACAGACTGGAGAACTTGTCCACTGAGTCTTTTTGGATGGAAATGAGGAATAAGAAAGGTTAATGGGGCTATATTATTGACCACCCAACAGTCCATGAGATTTAGAGGAACAGATTTGTAGAGAGGTGCCACAGATTGTTGCAAGAAACAATTTTGTTATAGTAGGTGATTTCAACTTTTACATATTGACGGGGGCTTCCATTCTGTAAATGAACTAGATGGGATAGAGTTTGTCAAATTTGTTCAAGAAAGTTTCCTTAATCAGAACATCAGTCCTTAAATCATCCTTAGCAACTAGAAAGGCTCAAAAATTAAGCAAAAATTTTTAGGCAAGTGAGCCTGACGTCGGTAGTGGCCAAGTTATTGGAAGGTCTTCTGATGGACCGGATATATAAGTATGTGGATTGACATGGATTGATTAAGGATAGTCAGCGTAGCTTTGTGCGTGGTAGGTGATGTCCAACCAATTGCATAAAATTTTTCAAGGAAATTCAATAATTCCACTTAATATACAAAATACAAACTGAAATTCTTAGTCTTCTCAGACATCCATGAAAGCAGGAGTACCTCAAAGAATGGATGAAAGTAAAAATTGTTAGCACCCCGAAGTAACCTGGAAAGTTGATGATGGCAAGGCAGTAGATAATGCGGTCGCTTGGCATTCAAGATGAGGTAGTAAATTGAATTAGGCCTTAGCTTTGTGGGAGAAACCAGGGAGTGGTAGTAGATGGTTGCATCTCTGATTGGAGACCTGTGACTAGTGGTATGCTGGAGAGATCAGTGCTGAGTCCATCATTGTTTGTCATCTAATAATCTGGATGAAAATGTGGTTAACTAGATCAGCAAATTTGTGGTTGATGCTAAGAGTGGGAGCGTAGTAGATGGTGAGAAAGGCTATTGTGACTTGCAACAGGATCTGAAAAAATGGCGGATGAAATTTAATGCAGTCAAGTGCCAGGTGTTGCATTTCGGTAGGACCAACAGTGAGCACTAGGGCACTGATGAGTGTAGTAGAACAAAGGGTTCTGGGAGTACAGGTCCATAACTCATTGAAAGTGGTATCTGAAGTATATAGGGTCATAAAGAAAGCTTTTGGCACGTTGGCCTTCACAAGTCAAAAAGTACAGGAGATGGACTGTTATGTTGAAGACATTGGTGAGGCCTAATTTGGAGTATTATGTGCAGTTTAAGTCACCTACCTACAGGAAGGATGTGAATAAGGTTGAAAGAGTACAGAGAAAATTTACAAGGATGTTGCCTGGTCTGGAGGAACTGTGTCATAAGAAAGATTGAATGGGGTGAGACTGTAGAGTGTAGAAGATTGAGAGGAGATTTGATAGAAGCATACAAAATTATGAGGGGTATAGATAGGGTAATTGCAAGTACGCTTTTTGCACTGAGGTTGGGAGGAACTGCAACAAAACATCATAGATTAAGGATGAAATGTGAAAAGTTTAAGAGGAACACGAGGAGTAACTTCTTCACTCAGAATGTTGTGAGATTGTGGAACAAGTTGCCAGGACAAGTGGTGCATGCAAGCCCAATTTCAACGTTTAAGAGAAGTTTGGATAGATACATGGATGGTAGGGGTGTGGAGAGCTATAGACCTGATACAGGTCAATGGGAGTAGGCAGTTTAAATGGTCCGGTACAGATTAGATGGGCTGAAAGGCCTGTTTCTAACCTGTACTTTTCTATACCATTATGACTGTAAGTCCCAACGAGAGAGTGGGCAACATTTGATCTCCGATTAGGGAATGAGACGGGGCAGGTGACAGAAGTTTGTGCGGGGGAACACTCTGCATCTGGTGATCATAATGCTGTTAGTTTCAAGGTAATTATGGAGAAGGATAGATTTGGTCCTTGGCTTGAGATTCTAAGTTGGAGAAAGGCCAACTTTGATGTTATCAGAAATGATCTGCAGGTGTGGATTGGGGCAGGCTGTTTTCTGGCAAAGGTGTAATTTGGTAAGTGGGAGACCTTCAAAAGTGAAATTTTGAGAGTACAGAGCTTGTATGTGCCTGATAAAGAGGTAAAGATAGACATGTTTAGGGACCCTTGGTTTTCAAGCGATATTGATTCGGAAGAAAAAAGGAGCAGATGTAGGTGGGCAGGGGTGCCTATATTGTATAATTCAGAACAATGCTAAAGTAACAGACTGCTACCTGCATTTTTTTATTATGTTGTTCTTACCAAACTTAAATGCCTAGGCAGCTACTTCATATATTTTGGAGTTTGCTTTTGTATTTTTTAAAGCTGTTTTATTTTGTTGTTTCTTGCCTTTTGTTGACATAAATACAGTTTTTGGTCATATAGATGTAAAATGTAAAGTATAAAAAGGAATTAACTTGATTAAGCACAGTGATTTCTTGCAATTGCAATGCAATACAAATCTAACAGTGAATATATTCAGGACTTCAATCTAAATTTGTATAATTTTGTCAGAGGTGTTGCTTGCTGAAAAAAAAGTAAAACTCAGAAGGTGAGAATATATTAAATTTATATGAAAATTTATAATATCAGATATAAACTAAGAAATATTGGAGATTTGAATAATGTTTCATAAGTAATCACATCATAGCTTGACTATAGTCACAAGGGACTGCTGATTCTGGAGTATTTAGGTAGTTCATGGCTCAAGCTCAAGAATGAAAACTATTCTCAATTTTCCTCTGCAACTCCCTGCTAAGAGCTGCATCTAAATTAAAGTGTATTTGCATCAAAAGGTAGTTCATTAATTTGATTCTTAGGATGTGATGATTGTCTTATGAGGAGAGATTGGTGGGGTTAGATGAATAAAGTTTTCTCGTTGAAACATATGGCATTGTTCAGAGACCTGGCAAGCTGGATGTCTAGAATATAGTTCTTTTCGCTGGGGAAAAAGAATTGGGGCTCTTTGTCTCTGAATAAGTGTTTGGCCTTCTCAGTCAGAGAAGAAAAGAAATTTCTTTGGTCAAACATTGCAAATATTTGATAAGTATCTCTAAACTTTATTATATCAGAGATCTGTAGCTTTCTAAATATTTTGGGAATCTACAAGAATATAGTGGGAAGATGTACATGCTGGAACATCAACAAGGACTAAATTATGTTGCGGAGGAGTTTTGTAGGCTAAATGATATCTTCTTTCTTATGTTCATATTGGCTGTGTTTTCAGTTCCTGTCAAACCAGGAATAAACTGATAGAGTGAGATCGCCAAACTTCAGCTGGCGAATGAATGTCGTGCTGAATTTACATCAATCACACCACAGAATATGTACAACAGTCAAATGATGTGGTTACTGTATTAACCAATTTTAGATAAATGGTTTATATAGTTATAATATCTAGTTGATGCTCTTTGTTAAAAGATAATTGATAATAGCTAATACGCAGATCTTTTAAAGGGTTTGTAAACTTGTGAATATGATTACTGTTAAGTTTTTATGTTTTTATGTTTTTTTAAAAAAAGGATAACAAGAATAGCCAAGATTATATTGAGCTGAAGGAATATTAGAAAGGGTTTTGGCATTGAGTAGAGTGTAACCGTTAGTGCTGGGAGAAACAAACAAGATAAAATCTGCAGATGCTGGAAATCTAAGCACTATGCATAGTTATCTGGAGGAACTCAGCAGGCCAGGTGGCATCTGTGGAAAAGAGTAACCGGTCAACGTTTCAGGCTGAGATGTCATCCTGATGAAGTATCCCAGCCCAAAATGTTGAGTGCTGGGCGAAAATGGTCAAGATCAATAGAAACTGAATGATTTAAAAACAAGGAATCAAATAATGAAATCACAGAACTATTCACAATTACTTATGAGCTATTTGTCCTTCATTATAATAGTTAATATAATTTCTCAGCAGTGTAAGTTGATTGAATTCATTGGTATTGGTTTATTATTGTCACATGTACTGAGATACAGTGGAAACAGTTGTCTTTCATGCTGTTCATACAGATCCAATCATACACAGTGTATTGAGGTACAACAAAGTAAAACAATAGCAATGCAAAATAAAGTGTGGGGGCTAGAAAAAGATTTTTAAAGATTGAACGAATAGCCCTATTTGTCACATATACATCGAAGCATTCAGACATTCAATAAAATGTGTCATTTTGCGTCAAGGGCCAACGCAGTCTAAAGCTGGGGCAACTGCGAAGTGTCGCCATGCTTCTGGCACCAACATAGAATGCCTACAACTCACTAACTCCAAATATAGTCCTGAAGAATTATCTTTATTGCCATTATTTTCTTCGTTGTTATTTGACATATGCTAATTTTTATTTTTGCGATGTTTGGAATGCAATATCATGTACGATATGCCTATTATATGCATTTTTATGGTTATCAAACTGCCCCTCAGCACCAATTTTACCCTAATGTAATTGTGATACTACTTGTAAGTTTGTGTTAACCTGTCTCTATAGATTTTACTGCCTGATCTGCCAGTTTTTACTGTACTAATGTAATTGTGCCCAAAGTATCCATTTTGGGAACTTATGTACCTTTTCTTTTTCATGTTTAGTTGTCCTTTGCTTGTCCTCGTTTGACAAAAATACCTCATGTCCCTTGGAGTGTTACCTGAGCAAACATCCCCTACTGCCCAATTGTGATGTTACTCATTTGCAGAATAGTCGGTTTATTAATCGGACTCTATCTGATGTAAACCTAAAACCTTTATAGCTCTTCTACAGTTCTCCCTTTTGAAAAGAACATGCAATTCAATGATATTTTGATCATTCTTAGATAAATGTTCACTTGCTGTGAAATAAATTTGACTTAACAAACATCCGCTAGCTCTGCTGGGGGACAGGATTGTGAGGTCTGGAAGCCCCCAGTCACGAGCTTGGCATATTGGGTGGTGGGTGTTTGATTCAGTCCCTGAGCTGTTGGACTGAGGCAGACAGAACCCTCTGACACCTGCACCCACTACTGAGCAGCCATATTTAGGACCCACTCTACTCACCCCATTTGGGGAAGAGGCTAGAAAAGGTGCCCTAAAAATAGTCTGCCTCGAAACCTCCTGACTGGATTACCACGTCCAGAGGCTTCACCATGGGTGGTCAGAAAAAAGAAATTTGACCTTTGGAGCCAGGACAGTGTGCACTTTGATAGATAGTGCAACCAGTGATCGACCGAAGGGGAAAACGGCGATCACCAGAGAACTGAGGAGATGCCAGACTGACCTAGCTGCCCTTTCTGAAACAACATGTCTGGCCGACAAAGGGCAACAGAAGGAAGAGAAGGGTGGCTAACCCTTCTTCTGGAAAGGGAAGGCAGCTAACGAGGCCAGGATCCGTGGTGTCCTGTTTGCAATAAAGAGACAGCTTGTTAGGAACTCTCTAAACTTCCCATGGGGATCAGTGAACATCACAACATCTGTTTGGTGCTTGCTAACAATCTGTTGTAAGGGTTTATGCACCAACTCTGGACTCAGGAATATGAAAGAAAGGCCTTCTGCGCTTGCTGAGATGCAACATCGTGCAGCATCCCCAAGGGAGGATAAGTTAATTCTCTTAGGAGACGTAAATACCAAGGTCGGTCGAGGCTTTAAACTTTGCAAGAGTAGCATAGGAAAGGAAGGCATTGGAAACATCAACTGAAATGAAATGCTGTTTCTCATCATATCTGCTGAGCACAATCTTATCGCTAACATTCTCTTCCTCCAGTAAAACAAATTCAAGGTATCTTGGTAATATCCCCGATCTAAACAGTGGTGTTTTGTTGACTGTGCCGTTGCCTGAGATAGGGACCACCATGATGTGAATATCGCAAGGGCCATGATTGGCACAGATGACTGCTGGACAGATAATCACCTTATCCACTTCACCATGTCCATCAGATTAATGAAAAAGAAGAGGGTTCATAGATGCATATGTGACCAATACTAAAATTTGAGAACCTGCTTGACACTGCCACCCAACAGCACCTTCTGCCCTAGTTTGGGGAAAATTCCAACAGGAGCATATGGAGGAGATTGAAGAATTCTGGGGTCTGCTTAAATTCATCATCCTCGATGCCTGCAAAAACATCCTTGGGTACATGTCCGGAAAACATCAAGATTGGTTTGATGATGACAACATGAAGCTGGAACTACTCATCTCCAAGAAAAGGAAAGTCTTTTATACCTGGCATTGTGACATTGGCAGCAAGGTCAAAAGAGAAGCTACTCCAGACCCAAAGCAAATGTCCAGTGAAGGGTTAGGGAGCAAAAGATTTCTTGGTGGACTGAGAAAGCCCTGGAAATCCAAATACTTTCAGACTGGTGACATGAGGAAATCTGCAGATGCTGGAAATTCATGCAACACACACAAAATGCTGGTGGAACACAGCAGGCCAGGCAGCATCTATAGGGCTAAGCGCTGTCGACGTTTCGAGCCGAGACCCTTCGTCAGGACTCAGACTGGTGACATGTCAGGCACAGTAATAGTGGCTCTGAATCTGATCCCTTCACTGTAAAGACAGGAGTCAAACAGGCTGCATCATTGCACCCACCCTATTTGTCATCCTTATTGCTGACATCCTTCACCTCACCGGCCAAGACCTGCCACATGGAATCCCAATTGTGTATAGAATAGTCAACAGGCTTTTCAACCTCAACCAGTTCAAGGCCAAGATCAGGGTCAACGCCAACACGATCATGGTGCTTCAGTATGTGAATGACAACACTATCACAGCACACACTGAAGAAGACCTCCAATGTATCCTGAAGGCCCTTCCAAAGCATATAGGGACGTAGGTCTTGTTTTGAATATTAAAAAAAGATACAGGTTCTATATCAGCCACTGCACAACCAGCCATTTATCCAGTCCTCCATTAAAAGTTGTTGATATTGCCCTTCAATATGGAGACCATTTTTCCTATAAAGCATTCTCTTCTTAAAAGCAGACATCGACTCAGAGATCAACTACTGCCTGAGTAGTGTTAATGGATCCTAAGCAAGATTAAGAAAAAGTCTTTGAAGACTATGGCCTATAAGTCCAAACAAAACTTTTATTCTTAAGAACAGTTATTCTTACATTACTGTATGGAGTTGAATCATGGACCACCTACAGTACACACCTGAAAGCCCTGCAACAATACCACCAAAGGACCTTACAAAAGATTTTGAGGATCAGCTGGAAGGACAGACACACGAACACCAGCACACTGGAGGAGGCCAACATGAACTGCATCTCCACCACGATAAAGCAACACCAACTCAGATGGATAGGTCATGTCATTCGGTTGTCTAACTTGCATCTCCCCAAACATACTTTCGTCCCAGTCGAAGGAAGGTCAGGGAGCCCTTTGTGGGCAAAGGGAATGTTTCAAAGATAACATCAACATTAAATCTAAAAGCTGGGAAGACATTGTGCTCAATAGTTGTACCTGGAGGAAATTGATTCAAGGGGGAGCTGTGCTACATCTCAGCTGTGCTGTAGTGAACAAGCATCAGCTGTGAAAGGAGAGACTGCACAACCAAAGGACCGAACCACTAATGACAGCCACCACTTACACTTGTTCACACTGCATCAGAATATGTGGATCCCAGATCAGTCTTTGCTGCCACCTGAGGACCCACCAGTAGGCAACCCCTTAGGAGAACATCTTACTCGAGTCAAATGTGCTACTAGTTTGAAATCAAATTGTTATCTCTAATCCCAATTTGCCTTACTCCCTAAAAACAGAACTGAATCCTGTCTTCCCATTGACAGATTTAAATAACATGCACTGCACGAACAAGATTAAATTTTATTTCATTTGCTATATTAGAAGAATGCAGCTTCTAAATAGTTCATGCTCAACACTTCCTTCCGTTTTTGCCACAGTCCAACTTGGGCCCCATCGCTGTGTGTTTATCTCATGGGAGCTAATATTGAGCATTTAACTAGCTCAGTAATATGAATGCTAGAAGCCCAAAGGTTGATCTAATCTCAGTTCAAATTCTTTCACACATTTTCACACACCAAAGCTAGAAAACTCTACAGTTGAATGAATTAATGTGGCTATGTTTCAAGCAGCTGATCTTGATGACATTGCCCCTCTAAGTAGCACAAGGGTACGAAAATAAAAAGGTACTTCCATTTCTAGCAATTATTATATTGCTGTCTTTAAAACATTTGTGATTGAAGGAAAAATACATTGATCAAAATACTCTTGAGTCAATTACATGGAATAATTAACTTTTCTCTCCCAGGCGTGTTGCAGGACTCAATGCCAGTAAAGCAAAAAGTATAATTGAGTGGCGAGAGAAGAATGGACCATTCATCAATCGAGAACAGCTGAAAGATGTCAAAGGCTTGGGCCCAAAAACCTTTCAACAATGTGCTGGTTTCATCCGAATTAATCCAGAAAACATAAAGAACTTCACCAAGTAAATGCAGTTCTTTTGAATTGTTTTTAAAAAGCCAAAAGTAAAGATATGTAAAAGTCCTGTAATGTTAAAATGTTTAAAATCCATTTCCATTAAAAAGATTGTGTCAGAAGTGCAGTAGGACTATGTCAGAAAATAAACATTGTACATTTTAAATGTTCATTTTTGAAATAGATGCATCATATAATGGTGGAGTAATGCACGGCCATGAGCCTTAGTTTGCAGGTGTAATCATAAACTGTCTCTACTCTGTTTACAGCAGCAATCAGCAGCAGTTTGATGGCACTGGTGAACGTCAAGCTGTAACAGTTGGTAAATCTATCAGAAAGAAGGGGAAAACAGAGTGCACCTCTGCACAGCCAAATCCATTAGATCAGACGTGTATCCACCCTGAATCATATAACACAGCCATGAGGTAAGAGCACAAGCAGTAAGTGAGAACTACCTCAGCACCTTAGACTGATTTCTCATATAAATGTCAACTGAAATATTTCTTCATTTTGTTCTCTCATTTAAGCCAAAGTAATAAATAAAAAAGTTACCGATTTTATATTTTTAGAAGTTGCAAAATAATACTTGTCTGCATACTGATAGCTCATAATATTGCAGGTGATTTTGCTTGAACTTCTGATAAGCTTTTCATCCCACATGCAACTCCTAAAGTTTCGCATTTTGGAGCTTACTGATTATCCTAGTTATATTTTATGATTTAAATTGAAGATTGCAGTTTTGAGATAGCCAATGCCAGTCAGGACATCACAGTTTCCCAGATTTGGGGCAGGTGGATGGATAGCTACAAAGTAGTATACTCCTTATATTGTTTACATCGGGCTTCTGTATGCTTCCAGTGCACGGGCATGAATTTCTCAATGCCATCCTAATTTCAGGAGCTTTGGGCTAGAGTCGCAAATGTCAACAAGAAAGGGCAGTTTGAACACACTTATGTCTCATTCTGCCAGGTAATATCCTCAAACAACACAGCTCAGAATAGAACATCTCTTGCAGAGTGCTAGCATTAGGTGTGTAAACAATGAGACTTGTCTACTGTCAGCAACCAAATAGTGACCAGGACTGCAGTGCTGGGATGTTTACCCAGTAGAGCTTATTGATGTTGACTTGCTTATCCTTCTAGTGAATTTGGGGGCTTCTGCAATCAGTGAAATTTTTCCATTACCGGTGACACCTGTTGTACACAGTCCAGGTCTGTCAGACATATGGATGGGCTGAAATCACTGCTGTCAAGTGGACCGTGAATTATTGTGCCAGCTCTGTGGACTTGATTTTCAAATACCCTTTTCTATTTCTTCCATTTAACCATAGACAGTGCTGGTACTTTGAAGGCAATAGTGAATTTTATTGTCAGGTGTTTTCCTTCACCGAGAGGAAGTTTGAGTTATGGTTAGTGATCCCCCTTCCCAGTATCTTGCTGTGTCAGAGAGCAGTTTTGTGCACATGCCTAAGAGCTTGGCTTGTAAGCATGTATTGCAAGCGTTCAAGCATCATCTGCAAACTGCAGCTGGACTGCTGACATTTGAATAACAGTGAATCTGAAGTATAATCTGCATTGGTTGAACAGTTTCCCAGTAGTTTTCTACAAGATCAGGAAAAGCTGCAAGAAGTTGCAAACTCTGTCAGCTCCATGGGCACTAACCTCACCAGCATCTAAGAAGCCTTCAAAGTGCGGCATTCATCATTAAGAACCTCCTTCACCCAGGACATACTTTCTTCTCATTACTACCATCAAAGAAGAGGTACAGGAGCCTGTAGACCTATGTTGAACCTTTTAGGAAGAGCATCTTCCCCACCGCCATCAGATTTCTGAATGGTCAATGAACCCATATACACTACCTCGTTATTTTTTTTGCTCTCTTTGTAATTTCTTATTGTAATTTATAGTTATTATCATGTATTAGAATGTACTGCTGCCACAAAACAAAGTATTTCATGACATAAGGCAGTGATATTAAAACTGATTCTGATTCTGGATTAACTCCACTCACACAGGAGGTGTATTTATGGTGATAGCAACTTTGTAATGAGAAACCTTTGGAAAATGTGTTGGGCTGAAGACAGTTTTATTTAACACTGGTCTTCACTAATGCTGGTTCTGATATAGAATCACTGGTTGGTGCCATGATTTGGATGTAGTTGTGGAGGAAAGCAACTGTCTTTCTCTTCTATCCTCAGTACAAAAAATAATTATTTAAAACGTGCTGCCATTTTATATAAATATTAACGGCACACAATAGTGTTCTGGTTATCTTAGTGAGCTTATAGTAGGAGTTCTGAGGTATTTATCCAAAGGCATAAATTCATATCCTAAATGGGAGCTAGCTAATTTAAATGCAAGCAATGAAAAAAGGTTGAAATTGAAAATAAAAGCTTTTTTCAGTAACGCTAACCATGAAAATACCAAATTATTGTAAAAATGTATTTACTTCAAAAATGTCTTTTACAGAAGAAAATCTGTCCTCTTTGACTGACCTGACCTCATTCTCAACTTATTAATGTGGCTGACTCTTTGTTGTCTCTTTGGTTCATTGTAATTGGGGATATAAAATAAATGCAGACATTTCCAGTGATGTCCACAATCTATGAATGAAATGTTAAAGAGCATTGCATAATGAGAAAAAATAAACCTTGTTGTTTTAAATCCATTCAGAGCATTATTGAATGAGACCAAAGCATCTACAATTCTCATTGGTAGTACAGTAATAACAAACATTTTGAGATAAGAGGCAACACTGTGTATCAGATCATACTAGTATTTGTGGATCATATCATGGTTTATCTAGAAATTATCTGTGTGTGTGTGTAGCAGTGATCTTTGCATCATCAGTGGGATGGGGGAGGTTCCGGAGGATTGGAAGGTTGCGAACGTTGTTTCCTTATTCAAGAAAGGGAGTAGAGATAGCCCAGGAAATTATAGACCATTGATTCTTACTTCGTGGTTGGTAAGTTGATGGAGAAGATCCTGAGACGCAGGATTTATGAACATTTGGAGGGGCATAATATGATTAGGAATAGTCAGCATGGCTTTGTCAAAGGCAGGTCGTGCCCTACGAGCCTGATTGAATTTTTTGAGGATGTGACTAAACGCATTGATGAAGGTAGAGCTGTAGATTGCATATGGATTTCAGCAAGGCACTTGACAAGGTACCCCATGTAAGGCTTATTGAGAAAGTAAGGAGGCATGAGATCCAAGGGGATATTGCTTTGTGGAACCACAACTGGCTTGTTCACTCAACACAAAGATGGGTTATATTCTGCATGGAGGTCAGTGACCAGTGGTGTGCCTCAGGGATCTGTTCTGGGACCCCTTCTATTCATGATATTTATTAATGACCTGGATGAGGAAGTGGAGGGATGGGTTAGTAAATTTGCTGATGACACAAAGGTTGGGGGTATTGTGGATAGTGTGCAGGGCTGTCAGAGGTTATAATGGGGCATCGATAGGATGCAAAACCAGGCTGAGAAGTGGCAGATGGAGTTCAACCCAGATAAGTGTGAGGTGGTTCATTTTGGTAGGTCAAGTATGATGGCAGAATATAGTATTAATGGTAAGACTCTTGGCAGTGTGGAGGATCAGAGGGATCTTGGGATCTGAGAGCATAGGACACTCAAAGCTGCTACGCAGGTTGACTGTGTGGTTAAGAAGGCATATGGTGTATTGGTCTCCATCAACCATGGGGTTGAGTTCAAGAGCTGAGAGGTAATGTTACAGCTATATAGGACCCTGGTCAGGCCCCACTTAGAGTACTGTGCTCCGTTCTGGTCACCTCACTACAGTACAGGAAGGATGTGGAAACTATAGAAAGGGTGCAGAGGTGATTTGCAAGGATGTTGCCTGGATTGGGGAGCATGCCTTATGAGAATAGGTTGACTGAACTCAGCCTTTTCTCCTTGGAGTGGTGGAGGATGAGAGGTGACCTGATAGAAGTGTATAAGATGATGAGAGTCACTGATTGCGTGGATAGTCAGAGGCTTTTTCCCAGGGCTGAAATGACTAACACAAGAGGGCCCAGTTTTAAGGTGCTTGGAAGTTGGTGCAGAAGAGATGTCGAGGCAAGTTTTTTACACAGAGGGTGGTGAGTGCGTGGAATGGGCTGCAGGCGACTGTGGTGGAGGTGGATACAATAGGGTCTTTCAAGAGACTCTTGGATAGGTACATGGAACTTAGAGAAATAGAGGACTATGGGTAACCCTAGGTAATTTCTAAAGCTGGTACATGTTCAGGACAGCATTGTGGGCCGAAGGGCCTATATTGTACTGTAGGTTTTCTATGTTTTCCCGGCATCCCTTCATGCCCTGAACAATCAAGAATCTATCAATCTCTGCTTTAAGTATACATAGAGACTTGGCCTCCACTGCTGTTTGTGGCAAAGAACTCCACTGATTCACCAATCTTTGGCTAAAGAGCATCCTCCCCATCTCCGTTCTAAATGGATACCCTTCTATTGTGAGGCTGTATCCTGTCGTCTTAGACTCTCCCACCACAGGAAATGTCCTCTCCACATCCAATCTATGAAGGCTTTTCACCATTCAATAGATTTCAATGAGGTTACCCCTTATTCTTCTGAATTCCAGTGACTACAGGTCGAGAGCCATCAAACATTCTTCATATGACAAGACATTCAACCCTGGAATCATTTTCGTGAATTGAAGCAGCTCAATCAAATCGCACAAATAGTAAAGTGTGTTTGATGATGAGGACATTAAACATCAAATCGCTGCCAAAAGTGATTCCACTGCCACGACCCCTGACCCACCGAGGCGATCGAACTTTGCAGCGTGGGTTGCAAGGCTCCTGCACCGTCTACCGGCAGCAATGAGAAAGAGAGCTGTCAAGTACAGGCACACTGCACTGAACACCAGTTCACTTTCCACTCTTGTCGATTTAAGTCTTGCTCAATGTTTTTATCGGCATGGAGTAATGGAGCTGGCCATAGGTTCATGTTCCGCCCTTAGGAACGGACACATCATGCAACCCCAGCGGTGGCTGTAGTTGCGTTCCACAATGAATCACTCAGGAAATTGCAGAAGTGCCAGATCTTTCAGTCAGCCCAAACTACAGACATATATGTCCATAGGGAAATAAAAATAAGTACATACTGTGTATGTCACCAAATATAAATGTCACTCCACTCTTTAAGGAAGGAGGGAGGCACAAAGAAGGAAATTATATAGGTCAGGTAGACTGACTTTAGTGGTTGGGAAGATGTTGGAGTCAATTTTTAAGGATGAGATTTCAGGGTACTTGGAGTCACGTAAGGGGAAATCATGCCTGACTAATCTACTGGAATTCTTTGAGGAAATAACAGGCAAGATAGACCGGAGAGTCAGTGAATGGTGTTTACTTGGATTTTCAGAAGACCTTTGTAAAGGTACTGCACAGTAGACTGCTAAATAAGATATGAGCTCGTGGTACTACAGGAAAAATACTAGCACAAATAAAAGATTGTCTGATTGGCAGGAGACAAAGAGCGGGAATAAAGTAGGCTTTTTCTGGTTGGTTGGTTGTGACGACTTGTGTTCTGCAGGGGTCAGTGTTAGGACTGACTCTTTTCATGTTATATGTCACTGATTTAGATGATGGAATCAATGGCTTTGTGGCCAAGTTTGTGGATGATACAGAGATAACTGGAGAGGAAGGAAGTTTTGAGGAGTAGGCAGTCTGCAGAAGGGCCTAAGCAGATTAAGAAGGAAGTGGAGATAGAATACTGTACAGGGAAATGTGTGGGCATGCACATTGGTAGAAGGACTAAAGGCATAGACTATTTTCTAAGCAGGGAGAAAGTTTACAAATCAAAGGTGCAAAGGGATTTTGGAGGTCTCATGCAGAATTACTTAAAGATTAATTTGCAGATTGAGTCAGTGGTAAGGAAGACAAATGCAATGGTAGCATTCATTTCAAGAGGACTGGAATATAAAAGCGAGGATGTGGTTGCTGGTAGTTTATAAGACATTGGTCAGAGTACACTAGGGGTGTCATGAGTAGTTTTGGGCCCGTGCTCTAAGAAAAAGGTACTGGCATTGGAGAGGATCCAGAGCAGATTCACAAGAATGATTCCAGGAAATGAAAGGGTTAACATATGAGACATGTTTGATGACTTTGCACGTGTACTTACTGGAGTTTAGAAGAATACAGAGGTATTTCATTGAAAGGTCTAGATAATGCAGAGGATGTTTCCTATAATGGGTGAGTCTAGAACGTGAAGGAACAGCCTCAAAATAGAGGGATGTCCATTTTGAACAGAGATGAGGAATTTATTTAGCCAGAGGGAGGTGGATTGTCACACGTGGCTGCAGAGGCCAAGTCATTGGGTAGATATAAAGCAGAGGTTGATAGGTTCTGGATTAGCCAGAGTGACCTAAGTTATGAGGAGAAGACAGAAGAAAGGAGTTGAGAGGGATCATAGAGCAGCCATATTGGAATGGCAGAGCAGACTTGATGGGCTGAATGACCTAATTCTGCCTATGTCTTATGGTTTTATCTGCTTTATCACAGACAACAAAGAAGGAGAAATGCAGAAAAGACAACTAACTGTGTGAATACAATAAGGAAAAAATAGCAAACAAAATAATAATAAATAAATAAGCAATAAATATCAAAAACATGAGATGAAGAATCTTTAAAATTGAGTAATTACATTGTGGGAACAGTTTAGTATTTGGTTGAGTGAAGTTATCCCCTTTGGTTCAAGAGCCTGATGGTTGAGGAATAATAACTGTTCTTGAACCTGGTGGTGTGGGTCCTGAGGATCCTGTACCACCTCTTGGATGGCAGTGAGAAGAAAGGATGGCCTGGGTGGTGGAGATGGTTAAAGGATGCTGCTTTTCTGAGATTGTGCATCTCGTGGATGTGCTCAATGGTGGGGAGTGCTTTATCTGTGATGTACAGGGCCATATGCACTACTTGTTAGGCTTTTCCATATCAACCAGTAATGTGAACACAGTCTGACAAATAGAGGTTTTTTTACTCTGACTCAGACATTCACTGCAATTGTCTGAGTGTCCAGGTGCTGCACATCTGTTATTATCTTTAAAATATAGCTCTTTAACCACATAATGAGATAAACAAATACAATATTCCTGGGCTGGTGGTCAAAGGATTACAACAGATGGAGAAACTCAGGAAATCATGTTGTATTTTTATACTGTGATTCAGTTCTACTCTTTTTGCTAAAGAGCATTAATGTCTTTCTTGCATCACAGCGTTATACCTTTAAAACTGGTTTGCATTTTTAATATGAGCACAGATGATTTTTCCTACAAAAGGGAGTTTTTTAAATTTTGTAAAATCTTCCATTACTAAATTAAATTATGTTAATACTATAATGATCCAAGAGCAATTTGGTATAATTTAGTAGCATGGTGATGTTTTACAAATGTTATTTGCCAGCTCTGGATTTTTGATCACTGAATGAGGTGATATAAGTAATGTAAATTAGTTATATCGCCTGATGTCATTGTCACTTGCATGCATTTTAATGCAATTTACTTATTTTTATTGTTCCTATCTAATTTTAATTGTTATAACCTTTTGCTTATTTTTTTTTAACATCCCTGGTAATTTTTGTTTTCAAATTGCTTTCTTTGGTAGATAGTAAGGTGACAGCTGGAAAAGCCATGAGATTGGCTTAGCCAGCCATCAAAGACCTTTGCTGTGTGTCTCAGTCCAAGATACACCAGATAATGTCATACTTGGGTCTCTGAGTACTTTATTTCTTCTGACTGTGCCACCAAGGATTTAGACAGCTTTGAGCAGCTATTTCAAACTATGTGGCAATTTGGTTTTTGGATCAGGAGAAAGAGCAAAAGTGGTCCATTGCCAACTGGGAAATCCAGGCTATTAATTAGAATGTGCCATTTTGACTGAAGATGTAAGCAAAACCTTAGCTTTGAGCTTTAGGGTAAATGATTCTATGTTTTAGATACAAAGCCAGAGGGAACAAGAGGAAATCCTGAGAACTACAGACCAGTGAGTCTCATGTCAGTTGTAGGGAAATTGCTGGAGAAAATTCTTAGGGGTAGGATATATGAAGATTTTGAAACCCATGGCCATGAGAGAAAGCATGCCTTTGTGCAGGGCAGGTTGTACCTTAACAACTTGATTGACTTTTTTGATGAGGTGATGAGAGAGATTGATGAGGGTAGGGCAGTGGATGTTATCAACATGGATTTTACTAAGGTGTTTGAAAAAGTCCCTCATGTGAGGCTAATCCAGAAGATTAAGTTGCATGGGATCTGTGGTGAATTGGCTGTCCAGATTCAGAACTGGCTTGTGCATAGACGACAGAGTAGTGATTGAAGGGACTTACTGAGCTGGAGGTCTGCACTTGGTGGAATTCTGTTGTTCATAATGTATATAAACGACCTGGGCGAAAATGTAGATGGCTGGGTTAGTAAATTTGCAGACGATACTAAGATTGTTAAACTTGTGAAAAGTGTACAGCACATTATTGATCATATGGGCTGAGAAATGGCAGATGGAGTTAAACCCAGATAAATGTGAGGTGTTGCACCTTGGTAGGGCAATTGAAAGGAGGCAGTTCCTTAACAGTGTTGCTGAGCAGAGAGATCTTGGGATCCAAGTTCATAATTCCTTGAAAGTGGCTACACAGGTCGATAAAGTGGCTATGAAGGCTTATGGAATACTTGCTTTTATTAATTTCAGGAGGTTATTATGCAACTTTATAAAACTCATGTTAGGCCACATCTGGAATTTTGCATCCATTTCTGGCCACCTCACTATAAAAAGGATGTTGAGGTTTTGGAGAAGGTGCAGAAGAGGTTTAGAGGGCATGTACCATCAGGAGGGGCTGGATAAACTTGGAAAAATCTGTAGGTTTTTGGTTTAAGATTATGCTACCGAAGATGTGCGACAGATTGCTGGTAAATCATAAGACAAGAGAATTATCTAAAAACATAACATAATCTTTCATGAAGCAAATTGTGGTGAACTATTGCTGCAGACGGTGTGGAGGCAGGTGGGGCTGGTTCCAGGGGTGAGCTGATGTGCTGGGGCATTCCACGGTGCAATGTGTTCATGTTCGAGCCGGGATTGCGAATGGGGTTGTTGGTTTTGCTGCCGGAGATGGAGTGAACGACTTTGAGAAAAGTTGATGTGGAGGGTTTCGATGCTCATCCACCTAACCTGGGTGCGAGGTTGGATCGCTCCAAGCGCCGAGCCGATTGGCTGAGATTGAGAACAGCTTTAAGTGGGAGAATCCAGTCGTATTGGGGTGCCCGGACCATGGAACATGGTACTACTCCGTGCTTGGACAATATAACTGGTGACTCAGACTGGAAGCCCAAACATTGGATACAGAGGCGAGAGTGGGGCTGATTTTCACTTGCTCTCCCGTGAATATTCATTCTTTATTCCATGGTGTTGAGGCTGTGAGCTGAGCTGGCTGCTGTGTGTTTCTGTCCCACTTGGCTTGGGCCTACTCTGCCTGCTCTAGGACTTGTCTTGTTCAGGATACTGTTGGCTTGCTTCTATTGTTTGCACAATCTGGTTTTTTTCTCTCTCTCTTTTTCTCTTAACATTGGCTTTTTTTGGGTTATTCAGGTTTCTTGCTTGGTGGTTGCCTATAAGCAGACAATTTTCAAGGTGTATAATTTATACATTCTTTAATAAATAAATGTATATTAGGTGCTGGAAATCCAAGCAACACACACAGAATGCCAGAGGGGCTCAACAGGCCAGGCAGCATTTATCGACGTTTCAGGCTAAGACCCTTCATCAGGACTCAGGTTTTCCATAGATGCTGCTTGGCCTGCTGAGCTCCTCCAGCATTTTGTGTGTGTTGCCTAGATAAACATGAGTTGTTTTCTCTGGGGCATCGGAGACTGAGGGGAGATCTGGTAGAGTTTTACAAGGTTATGAGAGGCATAGCTAGAGTAGACAGAGCGTGTCTGTTTCCCAAGTGTGGAATGTCAAATTCCAGAGGGCATGCATTGAAAGTAAGGGGGGTAGGTTCAATGGGAATGTGAGGGGTAAACTTTTTACTTAAAGAGATGTGGACGCTTGGAATCCACTGCATAGTGTGGTGGTACAGGCAAATACATTAGAGGCTTTTAAGAGATGTAAGGAAGATGGAAGTGTGACACGTGGCCAAGTGGTTAAGGCGTTGGACTAGTGATCTGAAGGTCATGGGGTCGAGCCCCAGCCAAGGCAGCGTGTTGTGCCCTTGAGCAAGGCAATTAATCACACATTGCTCCAGTCCACCCAGCTGAAAATGGGTAACGGCAAAATGCTGGGGGTTAACCTCATGATAGACTGGCTTCCTATTCAGGGGGTGGGGGGTGCGGGGAGAGTCTCGTACTCTCAGTTGCTTCATGCCACAGAAACCGGCATAAGCACAGGCCTGATGAGCCTATAAGGCTTGGGACAGACTTTAACTTAACTTTAACTTTTAAGGAAGATGGAGGTATAAGGACATAACCATATAACAACCATATAACAATCACAACAAGGAAACAGGCCATCTCGGCCCTCCTAGTGCGTGCCGAACTCTTAATCTCACCTAGTCCCACCTACCCGCACTCAGCCCATAACCCTCCACTCCTTTCCTGTCCATATACCTATCCAATTTTACCTTAAATGACACAACTGAACTGGCCTCTACTACTTCTACAGGAAGCTCATTCCACACAGCTATCACTCTCTGAGTAAAGAAATACCCCCTCGTGTTTCCCTTAAACTTCTGCCCCCTAACTCTCAAATCATGTCCTCTCGTTTGAATCTCCCTTACTCTCAATGGAAACAGCCTATTCACGTCAACTCTATCTATCCCTCTCAAAATTTTAAATACCTCGATCAAATCCCCCCTCAACCTTCTACGCTCCAGTGAATAGAGACCTAACTTGTTCAACCTTTCGCTGTAACTTAAGTGCTGAAACCCAGGTAACATCCTAGTAAATTGTCTCTGCACTCTCTCTAATTTATTGATATCTTTCCTATAATTCGGTGACCAGAACTGCACACAATATTCTAAATTTGGCCTTACCAATGCCTTGTACAATTTTAATATTACATTCCAACTTCTGTACTCAATGCTTTGATTTCTAAAGGCCAGCGTTCCAAAAGCCTTCTTCACATCTACATGATGTGATACAGCCTATCTACATGAGACTCCACCTTCAGGGAACTATGCACTGTTATTCCTAGATCTCTCTGTTCCTCTGCGTTCCTCAATGCCTACCATTTACCCTGTATGTTCTATTTGGATTATTCCTGCCAAAATGTAGAACCTCACACTTCTCAGCATTAAACTCCATCTGCCAACATTCAGCCCATTCTTCCAACCGGCATAAATCTCCCTGCAAGCTTTGAAAACCCACCTCATTATCCACAACACCTCCCACCTTAGTATCATCGGCATACTTACTAATCCAATTTACCTCCCCATCATCCAGATCATTTATGTATATTACAAACAACATTGGGCCCAAAACAGATCTCTGAGGCACCCCGCTAGTCACCGGCCTCCACCCCAATAAACAATTATCCACCACTACTCTCTGGCATCTCCCATCTAGCCACTGTTGAATCCATTTTATTACTCCAGCATTAATACCTAACGACTGAACCTTCTTAACTAACCTTCCATGTGGAACTTTGTCAAAGGCTTTGCTGAAGTCTATATAGACTACATCCACTGCTTTACCCTCGTCAACATTCCTCGTAACTTCTTCAAAAAATTCAATAAGATTTGTCAAACATGACCTTCCACGCACAAATCCATGCTGGCTACTCCTAATCAGATCCTGTCTATCCAGATAATTATTAATACTATCTCTAAGAATACTTTCCATTAATTTACCCACCACTGATGTGAAACTGACAGGTCTATAATTGCTAGGCTTACTTCTAGAACCCTTTTTAAACAATGGAACCACATGAGCAATACGCCAATCCTCCGGCACAATCCCTGTTTCTAATGACATCTTAAAGATCTCCGTCAGAGCTCCTGCTATTTCTACACAAACTTCCCTCAAGGTCCTGGGGAATATCCTGTCAGGACCCGGAGATTTATCCCCTTTTAAATTTCTTAAAAGCACCAGTACTTCAACCTCTTTAATTGTCATAGGTTACATAACTTCCTTACTTGTTTCCCACAGCTTACACAATTCAATATCCTTCTCCTTAGTGAATACCGAAGAGAAGAAATCATTCAAAATCTCTCCCATCTCCCTCGGCTCCACACATAGCTGACCACTCTGATTCTCTAAGGGGCCAATTTTATCCCTCACTATCCTCTTGCTTTTAATATAACTGTAGAAACCTTTCGGATTTACTTTCACCTTATTTGCCAAACCAACCTCGTATCTTCTTTTAGCTTTTCTAATCTCTTTCTTAAGATTCCTTTTACATTCTTTATATTCCTCGAGCAATTCCTTTACTCCATGCTGCCTATATCTATTGTAGACATCCCTCTTTTTCCGAACCAAATTTCTAATATCCCTTGAAAACCATGGTGCTTTCAAACCTTTAACCTTTCCTTTCAACCTAACAGGAACATAAAGATTCTGTACCCTCATAATTTCACCCTTAAATGACCTCCATTTCTCTATTACATCCTTCCCATAAAACAACTTGACCCAATCCACTCTCTCTAAATCCCTTCACATCTCCTCAAAGTTAGCCTTTCTCCAATCAAAAATCTCAACTCCAGGTCCTGTCCTGTCCTTCTCCATAATTATATTGAAGCTAATGCTATTGTGATCACTGGACCCGAAGTGCTCCCCAACACATACATCGGTCAGCTGACCTATCGCATTCCCTAACAGGAGATCCAACACTGCCCCATCTCTAGTCGGTACTTCTATGTATTGTTGCAAAAAACTATCCTGCACACATTTCACAAACTCTAAACCATCCAGCCCTTTTACAGAATGAGCTTCCCAGTCTACATGTGGAAAATTAAAATCTCCCACAATCACCACCTTGTGTTTACTACAAATATCTGCTATCTCCTTACACATTTGCTCTTCCAACTCATGCTCCCCATTAGGTGGCCTATAATATACTCCTATCAGTGTTACTACACCCTTCCCATTCCTCAATTCCACCCAAATAGTCTCCCTAGAGGAGCTCTCTAATCTATCCTTCCAAAGCACCGCCATAAGATTTTCTCGGTTAAGCAATGCAACACCTCCTCCTCTGGCCCCTCCTACTGTATCACACCTGAAGCAACTAAATCCAGGAATATTTAGTTGCCAATCACACCCTTCCTGCAACCATGTTTCACTAATAGCTACAACATCATAATTCCAGGTATCAATCCACGCTTTAAGCTCATCCACCTTTCTTACAATGCTCCTAGCATTAAAATAGATACACTTAAGATACTCTCAACCCCCTCCTCTCTTTTCATCCCTAACAATGCATTCAAATTTATTATCCTTTTCTTTCTTCTCCCCTACATCTTCGGGCTGAGCGCATCCATTCTCCATCACCTGCCTTTCCTCCCTCACACACACTGTCTATTTACTTGCTCTACTGGTGAACTAACCTCCTCTCCCATGATTTCCTCAAATTGATTCCCACCCCCCCCCCCCCCATCTTACTAGTTTAAAGTCTGCCCTGTAGCCCTAGCAAACCTCCTCGCTGGATATTGGTCCCCCCAGGATTCAAGTGTAACCGGTCCTTCTTGAACAGGTCACGCGTGCCCCAGAAGAGGTCACAATGATCCAGAAACTTGAATCCCTGCCCCCTGCTCCAATCCCACAGCCACGCATTCATCCTCCACCTAATTCTATTCCTACTCTTCTGTCACGTGGCACAGGCAGTAATCCCGAGATTACTACCTTTGCGGTCCTTCTTCTTAACTGCCTTCCTATACTCTCGTTTCAGGACCTCTTCCCCTTTCCTACCTATGTCATTGGTACCTACATGTACCACGACCTCCGGCTCCTCACCCTCTCACTTCAGGATATCTTGGACACGATCAGAAACGTCCCAAACCCTGGCACCAGGGAGGCAAATTACCATCCGGGACTCCCGATCACCTCCACAGAACCGCCTGTCTGAACCCCTGACTATCGAGTCCCCTATTACTATGGTCCTCTTTCTTCTATCCCTACCCTTCTGAGCTACGGGGTCATCCTCTGTGCCGGAGGCCCGGCCACTGTCACTTCCACCAGGAAGGCTGTCCCCCCAACAATACTCAAACATGAGTACTTATTGTCAAGGGGTACAGCCACCGGGGTACTCTCTAGTACCAGCCTCTTCCCCTTCCTGACCGTGACCCACCTATCTGCCTCCTGTGGCCCCGAAGTGACCACCTGCCTGTACCTCCTCTCTATCACCTCCTCACTCTCCCTGACCAGGCGAAGGTCATCGAGCTGCAGCTCCAGTTCCCTAACTCGGTCCCTCAGGAGCTGCAGTTCGGTGCACCTGGCGCAGATGTGGACGTCCGGGAGGCTCGGAGACTCCAGGATCTCCCACATCCAACACCGAGAGCAACAAGCTGCCCTCACACTCATACTTCCCAAATAACTGACAATAACAAGAACTAAAAGATAAGCCTACTGTGCCCTCTTCCGCCTGAGCCCAAGCCCTACACTCTGCTCCCGGCGCACTCCGCTGCCCGCAAACGAAGCTGCCCGCTTCTTCAGGCTGCGTTCTTTTTATATCTTCCCTCCTTCCCGGGCCTCCTCACGCGCCTGCGCAGTCCCGCCTCTCAGAACTCCGATCTGAGACGCAATTGGACAATTTGAAAATGGCCGCCGCCGCACTTCCTCTCAAAGCCTCGCTGTCCTCTTCCAAAAGAGAATTACCTCACTCAGTCTCCCCTTTTTTATATCTTCCCTCCATCCCAGGCCTCCTCACGCGCCTGCGCAGTCCCACCTCTCAGAACTCCGATCTGAGACGCAATTGGACAATTTGAAAATGGCCGCCGCCGCACTTCCTCTCAAAGCCTCGCTGTCTTCTTCCAAAAGAGGACATGTTAGTAGGGTGTTTGCGATTTGCTTTTTAGCTTGTTCGGCACAACGTTGAGGGCTCAATGGCCTGTTCCTGTGAGGTACTGTTCTTTGTTCTATGTTTAATGTAACACTAGCATATTTGCAAGTCAAGCTTGCTGGAAATTCTGCTGGAAAATTTGAGGCAAGTAACCCAACAGTATTTTGTAGAAGATAAATGCTGTGCAAGCATCAAGACAATATACAGAAGTAACTAATGTGCCAATCAAGCAGGATACTTTGTTCAAGGTGCTGATGAGTTTCTGGATTGTTGAGTGGGCAGCACTCATTCAGACATTCCAATATGCTGTATTCCAGTGGTGTGCTTTGTTAAAAAGTGATGAAAAGGCTCAGGAATCAAGGATTCCCGATTTCTCCATCTCACTTGCCTCAGAAGTTCTCTCTCAGAAGTTTGAAGAGAAGGGGACTTAAATCATGTCCACGGCCAGAGGATAAAAGGCAGAAGTGAGCTGCAACAGTGTGATAGAACTTTGACCAGCGCCATTCGATGTTTAGGATTGATTAATAAGAGCAAATTGAAGGAAGGCAGGAGCAAGCACAGCTCATCATCAGAGTGGACGTAGTCAGAGTGGTGATCTTAATGCTTTGGCTCTTTGTGGCTTCGGCAAAGAGAAGCTTCACTCAGAGAAAGCAAAGGAAAGAAAATTCAAACTTTTTTCTTCCCTTCTTTATATCTGCTCGGGTAGGACAGTAGAGATGTCAGGCAGGATAGTGTAATGCTCCTCTTGCAGGATGTAGAAAGGCAGGGAGACCTCCTGTGTCCCTGACCACTACAACAGTGAGAAATACATCCCAAAGAGTAAAAGGTATTCTAAAACGATGCGGACACAACTGTGGCTAATAAGAGAAGCCAAAGCCAACATAAAAGCCAAAGAAAGGGCATATAATAGAGAAAATTAGTGGGAAGTTAGAGGATTGGAAAGCTTTTAAAAACAACAGAAGACAACTAAAAAATCATTAAGTAGGAAAAGATGGAATACAAAGGTAAGCTAGCCAGTAATATTAAAGAAGATACCAAAAGTTTCTTCAGATACATAAAATGGTAAAGAGTGGCCAGGGTGGATATTGGACTGCTGGAAAATGAAGCAGGAGAGGTGGTAATAGGGGACAAAGAAATAGTGGATAAACTGAATAAGTATTTTGCATCAGTCTTCAGTGTGGAAAACACTAGCAGTATGGTGGAAGTTTCAGTTATCAGGGGCATGAAGTGAAGAATGTTACCATAACCAGAGAGCAGGTTCTTGGGAAACTGAAGAATCTGAAGGCGAGTAAGTCACCTGGGCCAGATGGTGTACACCCCAGAGTTCTGAAAGAGGTGACTGAAGAGATCATGGGGCATTAGAAATGATCTTTCAACAATCACTAGTTCCTGAAGACTGAAAAATTGCAAATGTCCCTGCACTCTTCAAGAAGGGAGGGAGGCAGAAGAAAGGAAACTATAGGCCAGTTAATCTGACCTCCATGGCTGGGAAGATGTTGGTGTTGATTATTAATGTTGAGGTCTCAGGGTTCTTGCATGCACATGATAAAATAGGCTATAGTCAGCATGGTCTCTTCAAGGGAAAATCCTGCCTGACAAATCTGTTGGAATTCTTTGAAAAAATAGCAAGCAGGATAGACAGGAGAATCAATTGATGTTGTGTACTTGGATTTTCAGATGGCCTTTGACCAGGTGCTGCACATAAGGTTGCTTAACAAGGTACAAGCCCATGGTATTACAAGAAAAATGCTAGCATGGATACAGCAGTGGCTGATTGGTAGGAGGCAAAGGGTGAGAATAAAGGGAGTCTTTTTTGGCTAACTGCCAGTTTAAAAGTGGTGTTCCACAGGGGTCTGTGCTGGGATAGATTCTTTTTGTGTTATATGTCAGTGATTTAAATGATGGAATTGATGGCTTTGTTGCAAAGTTTGCAAAGGATAGGAAGATAGGTGGGGGGCAGGTCGTTCTGAGGAAGCAGAGAGCTACAGAAGGACTTAAATTAGGAAAATGGGCAAAGAAATGGTAGATGGAATACAGTAATACAGTGTTGGGAAGTGTGTAGAAGGAATGAAAGGATTGACTTTTCTAAATGGAGGGAAATGTAGAGAACTGAGGAGCAAAGGAACCTTGTACAGGGTTGCAGATTGAGTTCTGCTGTTGCCCTGCTCCGAACTAACCTTAACATTCAGTATAGAGTGTTGTTGAGATATAGAGCACTATAGCACAGAAACAGACACTTTGTCCCAGCTAGTCCTTGCCTGCATTATTTCTGCATAGTCCTAATTATCTGCAACCAGACCATTAATTTCCATATTCCTTTTATTGATGTACCTATCCAAACTTATCATTAATGTTACAATTAAATCTGCATCTACTATTTCTGCTGGCAGTTCATTCCACACTCACAGTACCTCTCAGTGAAGTAGTTTCCCCTCAGATTTCCCTTGAATATTTCACCATTCATCCTAAAACTATAACCTCTAGTTCTAGTCTCACCCAGCCTGGGGGAAATCCTGCTTGTATTCACTCTAACTGTACCCCTCATAATCTTGTATATCTCTATAAGATCTCCCCTCATTCTCCTCAATTATTTCTTGTCGATTCCATCATGTGCAGCATAATGTTATCACCAAATACACTTTTGCCTTTCACAATGAGGATGTTCTGGCAAACCCAATCTTAATAGGCCTTGAGTATGTGTTGAGGAATTCCAGAAAACCACCTCAAGTTGTTAGTGGCCTTCAGGTGAAGTTCCAGGATTTATACCCAGTGATAATGAACATTCAAGATTGTTTAATGTAATTTCTGGCCAATAAGTGTAAAGGAGAACAAAATTATTTTTATTCCAGATCTGATACAGCAGAAAAAGAAAAAGAAATACAGTAAGAACATAATGATTAAAAAAAAAGTAGCTTAATGGATGGAGGTTTTGATCATACTTACTACTTGGGGAAAGTAACTGCTTTTCAGTCTGGTCTCTTGGCATAAATGCTGCGTAGCCTCCTCCTTGATTGTGAGTTGGACGAACAGTTCCACTGAGCACAAAATCATTCCAAGGCTGGATGGTGGGCACTTTGTGGAGAAGGTGCAAGTGGAAGGATTCCCATTTGTGTCTGAAGCCATTTCCTCCCTGTACGATTGCTCTTCCATTTCACAATGACATCATTTGCACCTCCTGCAGGCACCTTTTCCTTCTCTGCTCCCTGCCTTTTTGAATCCTCAAAATATAATTTCAATCATACTTGTATCTACTTTAGTTTCCTACGTTACATTCATTGCTTGTGATGAAGGTGTCCTCTACAAATGAGTAAAAGTAAAGGTTTATTAGTATCCCCATTCCAGTTCTGGCATATCAGTCCATGGCCTTCTCTTCTGCCACGATGTGGCCACTCTCAGGGTGGAAGAGTAACACCTCATATACCATCTAGATAGCCTTCAACCTGATAATTTTCCCCACCCTCTTACCTCTTTTTCTATTCAGCACTCTGGCCTCTCACCACTTCTCCTTACCTGCCTGTCTCCTCCCCTTAATGTCCCCCCTCCTTCCCTTTCTCCCATGATCCACTCTCCTCTCCTATCTTATTCCTTCTTCTCCAGCCCTTTGCCATTTCAGCCAATCACTTTCATCCCTCCTCCCCCACCCACCTGGCTTCCTGGCTTCACCTATCACCATTTAGTTTGTCCTCTTGTTCTTCCCCCCACCTATATGTTCTGGCATCTTCCCCTTTCCTTTCCAGTCCTATTGAAGAGTCTCAATGCAAAACGTTGACTGTTTATTCATTTCCATAGATGTTGCCTGAACTGCTGAGCTCCTCCAGCATTTTGTGTGTATTGCTCTGGATTTCCAGCATCTGCAGAATCTCTTGTGTTTAGTAGTAACAGCTTCATGTCTCTACACCCTCTGTCTACTGCCACTCTTAGTGCTTGGCTTCCATTGCTGCACTGAAATTCCATATAATAATAAGCTACACTTATATCTATTACAACGTTCTGGACTTAATGACGCATTTGTTCCTATCAAAGTTTCCAATCAGCCCGTATTTGGATGCCACCTTCCACCATTATCCCTTTGTCACTTACTCTTGACCCCATTCACAAACTTTATATTTCATTTCAAGTTCCCATTTCTGGCTCTTAAAAGTTTTGAAGTTTTATTTCCCTATTCTGATGAAAGATCAATAACTTGAAATGTTGATTAATTTTTTTTCTGTAGTTTGCTGCTGGTCTGCTAACTATTTAATAGTATTTTCTGTTTTATTACCTATATATCTGTACTTCCTTTTGTCCCAGTGGCATGACCAAATGGAAATGCGTTGTCTATGGGAGGTTTGTGAGATGATGTCCATGACATAAATGCTCTTAGTTGTTGGATACATATTCCAAAATATGTTTGGTATAAGTGTAGTTATAGTGCAGTGCCGTGTCAAATCAATTGCTCTCCTGATTTGTATTTCTATTCTTAAGGGAGCGGCAATGAAAAAGGCAGTAGTTAAGGAGAATTACAAGAAGTAATTTTTTGTTGTTGAAGTTATTCTATTCATATGTGGAGTGAACTCATAACTAAAAAAAATTAGCCTCAGATTTTGTTTTTGTTATGTGAAAGCTGCTATATAAGTTCAAGTTAATCTTGTTTCAGATTTTTGCAGTTCACTTCAAATGGCTAATTGCTCAAAAATGCAATTGTCATTGTCATGCATTTGATTAAATGTAGTTCCAGATCTATGTTTCACAGATTGAAACTAAATTCATGTTAAGAAAACATTGCACAAAATCTGAGGCAAATTTTATTCAGCTGTTAGTTAAGTCCAAGCATTTAAGTATTTGGACAGGTGGAGCTTGGAGGAATATTGGCTGTACCATTAAATTGAGATTGGCTGGGTGGACAGAACTGTCAGCATAGATTAGTTGAGTTAAAGAATCTTTATTCATGTTGTATGGGTCTATGTCCCTTTAACTCTTTCCAGTAAGATGGTAACACATTCAGATGCAGCAGCTCCTGCGAGGACAATCAAAGGTGTTATTGTCCATTTTAAATGTATTTGTAACGATTACAAATGTATTTGTAATATCCCTGCTGGATATTGATAATTTAAGTAACAGATTCATTGACATGGTTCCAGAGGACTGAAAATTGCAATTGTCACTCCACTCTTTAAGAAATGAGGGAGTCCACAGAAAGGAAATTATTGACCGGTGGTTGGAAAGATGTTGGAGTCCATTGTTAAGGATGAGGTGATGGAGTACTTGGTGACATAGGACAGGATAGGACAATGGCATCATGGTTTCCTTAAAGGAAAATCTTACCTGGCAAACCTGTCAGACTTCTTTGAGGAGATTACAAATAGAATAGATAAAGGGGATGCAGTGAATGTTGTATATTTGGATTTTCAGAAGGCCTTTGGCAAAGTGCCACACATGAGGCTGCTCTAAGAGCCCATTGTATTACAGGAAAGTTAACTGGCATTTTCGACCATTGGCTGATTGGTAAGAGGCAGCAAGTGGAAACATAAGAATCATTTTCTGATTGGTTGCCAGTGACTACTGGAGTTCTCCAGTGGTCAGTGTTGGGGCTGCTTCTTTTATGCTGATGTGGATGATGGAATAGATGGTGTTGTTGCCAAATTTGCAGATGTTACGAAGTTTGGTGGAGGAGCAGGTAGTGTTGAGAAAACAGGAAGGCTGCAGAAAGACTTAAGACAGATTAGGAGAATGGGCAATAAAGTGGCAAATGAAATACAATGTTGGAAAATGCATGGTCATGCACTTTGGTAAAAGAAGTAAATAGTGTAGATATGGAAAGTATGTTTCCCATGATGCAGGAGTCTATGACAAGAGGGCACAGCCTCAGCATAGTGGAGCATCCATTTAAAACAGAGATGTGGAGAAATTTCCTTTGCCACAGGGTGGTGAATTGGTGGAATTTGTTACCACAGGCAGCTGTGGAGGCCAGGTCAGTGGGTGTATTTAAGGCGAAGATTGATAGGTTTTTGATTGGCCATGGCATCAAAGGTTATGGGGAGAAGGCCAGAGAGTGGGTCTGAGGAAGGAAAAGGATCAACCATCATTGAATAGCAGAACAGACTCGTTGAGCCAAATGGCCTAATTCTACTCCTATGTCTTATGGTCTAAAGTACTGTAGATCTACCCCAGTAGAGAGTTGCTCTTTGGGGAAGAAACTGGAGCTGGGTTTGATGCAGATCATACTGCTGCCTGAATCAGAGAAGCGTTGGTGTGCAAAAGTGGTGTGAAATCCAATAGCAAGGAATTGACTTAGTCACTTTTCTTGTGATTGCAAGACCTGTTGGATATTGGTAATATGGGAGACTGCAAGTCAGATTCACTGCTTTATTGGTGAATGGCAAGGGAGCTGCATGCCGGTGACGCTTGTTTAAAACTATGTCTACATGAAATGCATCCAGCTGCAGCTCCTTGAAGACTGTGTTAGAGATCTGGAGCAGCCATGGCTGAATGTTGGAGCAGACTTGATGGGCCAAATGGTCTGATTCTGCTCCTTTGTCTCCTGGTCTTTTGGTTTTGGTCTTGTGTCCTCTGTCACGGCGAGAACATAGTCTCAAACCCTGGTGTCGCCTGTTTGCAGCCATCCAGGAGAGAGACATCAGAGTGGGTGCACTCCACTGGAGTGCCAGAGGCAGTGTGGCACTCTCCATGCTGGGATTGGTGCTGCCCTCTAGTGTTCACTTGGCAAAAGATGTAATGTATTGTGTTCAACTGCAGACTGCTATAACATTCATGGATTCAGAGAGTTGGACAATGCATTTTTTTGTGTGTGACTGTATTTTACTGCTATCTTATGAGTGCCTTGTGTTGTGAATAACTGTTGGTATTGTGCTTTGCACTTTGGCCCCAGAGTCATAATGTTTCATTTGGCTGTATCCATGGGCATTCCTGTGTGGTTGAATTTTTCCCCAAATTACAAGTATCTTTTGTCCTTCATGTTAAATCTGTTTCTGCAAAATTTTGAAACACCTGCTAAGAGAATCTACTTTTCTTCCTTTTATTATATAAAACCAAGGGTTCCCAACATTTTTTATGCCTTGGAACCCGACCATTAACCGAGGGGTGTGTCATTGTGATAGAACAGGTTGGCAATGCTCATTTTCCCGCTAATCTTGCCCCTTTGCCTGGTTAGTCTCTCTTCCTCATTCTGTCCCTGGTATCGTTTCCCAGTGGTTCACACACGTAGCCCTCCCATTCTGCAGTTCTTGGGAGTTCACTATTTACACACCCCGACAGTAAAACAATCGCTAGCTTGGCTAATCAAAACAACCCCTTCAGTTAATGTGCTCTACTGGTTTATAACTTATAAAAATTAGGATTCTAGACCCAGGCATTCCAAACGGTTTTATTTATTTTCACTCACACTGTTACATTGGTTTGTAGACAGCAGAATGGCTCCCAAAAGACCAGAGGAATAGTTTGGGGCATCCTAAAATAATGCCTGGGTTAATGGGAGCAGGCACACCACACCCTAAGCAGACAATTAGTGGGGAGGCATTATTCATTTATATTCATCTGAACATGGATTTAACTAAGGCCCTTGATATGGAATAAAACTGTAAGATATCAAAATCCCTGTTTAAAATGTTCCAATTCTGCATCTGAGTTAATTATTATGGTCTGGTCACGTGATTAGCACCCACCCCTCATGGTCGACAGTAGAATTTCTTCCTCTAGGTTAGTTGGATGCAGATTTAAATGCTTAGTCTGGCTTTTCTGGAGAGGTGTGGAGGTTGGATTTGATGATTGGTGAATGGTTATATTGGAAAATGAACTACCCAGATTCACCACTCCCTGGCTGAAGAAATTCCTTCCCATTTTTGTTCTAAAGGGATGTCCTTTGTTCTCAGGCTGTACCCTATGGTCCTAGAGCAGGGGTCGGCAACCTTTTTGCCTCTATGGGCTGGATCATGTATTAATGAGCGAACGGTGGGCTAGATAAATGCCATAAAAAACTTGAAATATGGGAATTATCCATTCAAATACATCTAGTTATGTTTTGCCTCAAATTAATGAATAACACATGCTAGAAAATCATTTGTGCTTAAACAAGGATGCCAATTGGTAATCAAAGAACTCAGTTTAGTTGCAATTTATTTCTGTCAAGGCATCTTTTGAATCTATTAAAAGGACACAAAGAATCTTTAAACATAGAAGTTATAAACATGATGCATTGAATGGTGGTAAATTAAGTATAATAAAGAAAATTTTAATGCAAACAGTCGATAAATCAATGTGAAACTTGATGCTGTTTGTTGCTTGAAAGCATCTCAATATTGGGTGTCAGGCTTGTTGAGCCAAGAGCAAGACATTATCCAGATGGGCATCAGTCAAACTTGTTCTCAAATGGCTCTTGGTTTGCTTCATTTTTGAAAATAATTGCTCACACAGATAAGTGCTGCCAAACAATGATGCCATCTTTTTTGAATGGTCCACTAAGTTAGGATACTTCCCACTTGTATGAATATATTTTCTATAGAAGTCAAGTACTGACACATCTTCAGAATGTAATTTTGATTTCAATATGTCGTCATCTCAATCGATTTCATTTGAAAACTTTCTGATGCAGTGTCCATTTCCACATCAAATGGAATAGCAAACAGCTTGAACCCATTTTTGCATGCAAGCAAAAATCAGCAAAACGAGATGAGAACTCTTTTCTCAATTCTTGGACCATATTCACATAAATGCCTGGAAAGAGGGAAAATGTGCGCAATTTCCTTTTTGAAGCTGGTGCTCCCATAATTGCAGCCTTCTTTCAAAGGCCACAGTATGACTATACATCTCATGTGTCAGCTGATTTTTTTCCTTGAAGTTGTAAATTCCAGTTATTTAAATGACATGTAACATCGACAAGAAATGCCAAGGTTGAAAGCCAATGAGTATTACGAAAATGTGAAGCATCCTCATTTTTGCTTTCAAGGAATATTGCCCCTCTTCATGCAATGCAAAAACTCTTTCCAGTGCTGACCCTCAGCTAAGCCAGCGTACATTGCAGAAATAAACCAGGACTCCATATTCTGCCTCCATATCCAACAAAAACTGCTGAAACTGGGGATGATTCAATCCATGAGATAGGATCAGATTCATTGCCTTCACAACAATGTCCATAACATCCTTTAATTTCAAAGACTTGTCACATAATGCCTCTTGATGGATAATACAATGAATTTTAACGAGTTTCTGTTCAATTCCCAGGTTGTCTATTTGTCCTTGCAGCAATGCGATGATGCTTTTTTCTGTCCCACCATTGGTGGTGTCCCATCAGTTGTGATGCCAATTAGCTTTGACACATTAAGTTTCATCTCTGACATTTTCAACAAAGCTTCAAAAATGTCTGCTCCAGTAACCATGTCTTTCATAGGAATTAATTGAATAAACTCTTCAAAAATTTGAAAAGTTGAAGTCACTCCTCGCACAAACACTGCAAGTTGAGCAAAGTACTACCCCTGTCCTAGAGTCTCCCACTGATTAGAAACATTCTCTTCATGTCCACTCCATCCAGTATATTCAATATTCAGTAGGTCATTGAAAAATATACCTAATTTGTATTTTGAAACATCTTGGCCAATTTAACTTTCAACTGCAAAATTGCCAAAACGATATTATAGGGTTTGCTTCTTTGCAAACTGTTTCACTGCCTAAAGACCCTGCACCTAATAATGGAAGTTTTAGGAACAGCTAATTCCCAGGCGCCACAGTAGTATAGCAGTTAGCTCGTGCTATTGCAGCTTGGGTCGTCGGTGTTCAGAAATCAGTTCCGAAGTTATCTGTAAGGAGTCTGAATGTCCTCCCCGTGGAATATGTGGGCTTTCTCTGGGTGCTCTGGTTTCCTCCTACAGTCCAAAGACATAACAGTTAGTAGGTGAATTGATCATTGTACATTGTCCCATCATTCGGCTGGCATTAAATCAGGTTGCTGGGCGGTGCGGCTTAAAAAGCTGGAAGGAAGCATTCTATGCTGCATCTCAAAAAAAAAAGGTTCTAGTGAATTCTTTAGGACAGAGCAGATCTGAAATTATAGGATATCTGGTGACGGAATATGGCTGTTTTTATCAAGTTATTTTTAACCACTGTTCAAAGAATAGATAACGAAAATTCTGATTTAGTCAGCGAAGTGTCTGGTATTCTGTAGAAATGTTATCATATTGAATTTGTTACCACAAACTTGGCTAAAATTAATTACATTTACCCAATCTTTTGTAACTAAGTGAATTTTCTCCCATATTGTCATATGAACTTATGGTTGGTTCATTGCTACTTATAAATTGCATTATAAATTGAGACACCCTATTACTGGTTAATGTTTATTGCTGACTAAATTGACTTTGTGTGCTTTAAGGTGTATTTTATAATGTGTTAATATGTTTTCTAATCAAGACCAGTTACAAATTTTGAAAAGTAGAAATTTAGAACATTTATTCACAAATACTGTGCTGTGAATAAAGAGCTACTTTTATTAATGTACCCTAATAACAGTATGATCTTTGTGTCTATAACAGTTTCTTCAGCACACGTTTTTAAGTCATGTAACTGATCATATATAATTTGGTCACTGCATTATTCTAATCGTGTAATGTATTTTGTTACAAATGGGGTGCAGTCGCACAGTCAAAATGAACAATTTAATACAATGGAAAATGAGCATACAGTATACCCTTTTTAAATGCTGCTTGTTCGTGCTATTGGTTTGACTTTGTGGCTTGGTATTGTGCATGGATCAATCACAAATTCTATGAAACAAAGCATAAGCTATGGTTTAAATGTTTTGTTTTTAAAGTGATTGTATTGCATCATTATGAATTCTCTTGGTGCAATGGGTATAGATGTAATGGCATATCAGATTGCAATAATGTGATGAACTTGATATCCTCAGTTTTTAAATAGCTTTGCTGGGAATGATTATGCAGTAAGAGAGAATGATGCACTGGGACTGGAGTAAGACAACTCCTAATACTTTTATAGGAACGCTATTTTGAAAAAGCAATTTAAAAGCATGAAATTTATGCTAAATAATGTAAGCATGGTGGTAAAAATCCTGGTAAATGATATTGAATCAAAAATACTGGTTATTGATTCATATAATTTTTCTACATTTTTGACCTTTCATGTGCACCTTCATGGCATATTCTTCTCCTTGAGTATGTGCTGTGCCATTTACAGAAGGGTCCTGTTTCATATTTGTAGTAGCTTTCATAGTGAGTCAACTGTCTTAGGGAAGGTATTTTCAAATAAAAGAAAGTTTTAAAACTTGCATTTGTATGGCTGCTGTCGTACACTAGAGCACATCACATCTAGTTAAGTATGCTCTCTCTGTTACTGCATGCATTTCATTAGGGACTGCACACATTGGAATCTGAATCAATAACAATCTACTGGAGGAACTTGGTGGGTCAAACACCATCTGTGGGTTGAGGAGGGTGTGGGGTGGCTGAAATTGTGAACATTTCAGGTTGAAGTTTTGCATCAAATAGCTGTAAGGGAGTACTAGCTGTAATTGAGAAATTATGAACAGTATATATATATATCACATCACCCTAAGATCTGTGCACTTCCACAATTATAGACAGCTTTTTAATCCCACTAGACTAATAAACTGATTTTCAGAACTTTTAACAAAAACATAATATCATCCACTGAATGAGGTGAAAGGAACTGCATACAGTATTTTAAATACAATCCAAACCAGGTCTTGTATAGGGTCAAAACAATGTGCTTTGTTTCATATCAAATACATCGTTTTACTTTTGTTACGATTTCATAGCATTAGTCAAAATCCTTTAGAGCATTACCAGTAGGTACTTCGCTCTTCCAACCAATCTCTCAGTACTGTCGCATGTAAAAGTTTATCTGTGCTTATGTTGATCCTAGCTCCTGACATAGCATACATCTATCAGAGCTAGCTTGTTAGCTGGCTTACCTTCATCTTTCATTTTTTTCTCTCCTTATTGCTTCTTTAGTTGCCTTCTGTTGTCATAATGCTCTGTCTTCTCACAAATTTTAGCTTATTGTATGCCCTCTTTTTTTTAGCTTTTATTGTGTCTCAGATTCTTCTTGTCAGCCACCTTTGCTTCACTTTCCATTTAGGATACTACTACTTCTTTGGAATCTATCTTACACTTCCAAATGGTTCTCAAAAACTCCAGCCACTATTGTCCTGCTGTCATCCCAGCGAGTGTTCCCTTCCAATAAACTTTGGCCAGCTCCTCTCTCATGCCTCTATAATTCCCTTTACTCCTCTGTAATACTGATACATCTGATTTTAGCTTCTCTGTCATAAATTGCAGCAATAGTGACCAGAGATTCAGCTGAAAGAGAAGGCAGCTTGAAAACAACCAACAATTTAAATTCCACATTTGAAAAGGTCAGATGTGAATCATTGAAAAGGTATACTCTGAAGCTATGTTGCTCTGAACTCCACAGTAACTTTGGTTTGATCAGGTTCATGAAGTTCACACCAATAATCCAGTTGATTGGGGTTGAGAGAGATAATAAATCAATCATGATGGAATGGCAGAGAAGACTCAATGGGCTGAATGGCCTAATTCTGCTCCTTTGCCTTATGGTTTATTGTCAGTATTTTGGAATTAGGAACAGGAGTAGGCCATCTGGCTCATCTATCCTGCAGTACTGTTCATCAATATCATGGCTGAACTCCTACCTCACGCTCAATTTTTTACATCGTTCCAATATTCAAACGTCATTTTTATAAACTCATTAATTGTGAACCTACAGCAATCCAGATTACACAACTCCAAAGAGTTCCCACTATCTGAATGGAAAATAATCTCCTTAATTCATTCTTAAATGGTCTGCTCCCTATTCTGAGACTGTCAGCCCTGATTCCAAAACGTTTTAGCCAGTGGAAATGCACCCCAGGATTTGTAAGTTTCAAAAAGATTACCTCTCATTCTTCTAAGCTTTAGAGAATGCACTGCAGGCCTAGTTCCTGTCCCTTTCTTCAGACAGCAAGACCATTGTTCCTGGGACTGTTCCTTGCTTCCTGATGGCAAATTGCAAACCAAAACTGCACAGTTCTCCATTGCAGTTGGACAAAGGCTCCATATAATTGCATTAAGATTTACATAAAGATGTATTTACGTAAGAGATTCTGCAGATCCATAGGAGCACACACAAAATGTTGGGGGATCTCAGTGGGTCAAGTAGCATCTACGGAAAAGAATAAAAGAGTCAACTTTATGGGCTGAGACACTTCCACGATGTATTTTCTCCAGTATTTGAATTCTCTCATATGAAAAGCGTATTTCCCAATTGCTTTGCAAATAATTGATTGCGACATTTTTTACCAACTTTGATTGACATCTAGCCTCATCCCCAGCCGCCTCCAGGACAAGACCTCTTTCACTGCCATTGGGTCCAATTGCTCCTCTTCTTCCATGACTTCTCTCTACCCCCTTGTTTAAGAAAAGACTCTAAGAATAAGCCAGGAACTTATAGGCTGCTGAGCCTGATATCAGCTGTGGCTGAGTTATTGGAAAGTATTCAAAGGGGCCAGGTATATGAGTATTTGGATAGGTAAGGACTAATTAGGGATAGTCAACATGGCTTTGTGCATGGCACGTCATGTCTAACCAATCTTATAGAGTTTTTCGGGGAAGTTACCAAGAATGTTGATGAGGCCAAGGCAATGGATGTTGTCTGCATGGACTTTTAACAAGGTTCTGCATTGGAGGTTAGTCAGGAGTGTTCAGTTGCTTGGATTAGATACTGGCTTCACAGGAGAAGCCAGTGAGTTTTAGTAGATGGTTGCCTCTCTGACTGGAGACCTGTGACTAGAGTTGCGCTGCAGGGATCAGTACTTTGTCCGTTGTTATTAGTAATCTATGTCAACGATCCGGATGATAACATAAACGGGATAAGAAAATTTGTAGATGACACTAAGGCTTGGGCTGTAGTTTACAGCAAGGAAAGCTATCAAGGATTGAAGCAGGTTCTGGACCAGCGGGAAAAAAATGGTTTGAAAAATAGCAGATGGAATTTAAAGCAGACAAGTGTGAGGTGTTGCACTTTGGGTAGACGATTCAGAGTATTATTTACACGGTGATCAGTAGGGTACCAAGGAGTGCAGTAGTACAGAGGGATCTGCGAATACAGATCTGTAACTTCTTGAAAGTAGCGTCACATGTAGAAAGGGTCACGAAGAAAGTTTTAGACACATTTGCATTCATAAATCAAAATCTTGAGTACAGGAGTTAGGTTGTTATGTTGAATTTGTATAAGTCATTGCAGAGGAATAATTTGGAGTATTGTGCATAGTTCTGGTCATCTCCCTACAGGTAAGATATCAATAAGATTGACGCGTGTAGAGAAAATTTACAAGGATGTTACCAGGTCCTGAGAATCTGAGCTATGTTAGGACTTTATTCCCTGGAGTGTAGGAGAATGGGGAGAGATTTGATGAAGGTATACAAAAGGCTAAATGTAAGCAAGCTTTTTCCACTTTAGGTGGGTAGACTGGAACTAGAGGTCATAGGTTAAGTGTGAAAGATGAAATGTTTAAGTGCAATATGAATGTTAACTTCATTCAGAGTATGTGAATTTGAAGATGAGATTGTGGAATGAGCTGTCAGTGAAGTGGTTGCGGGTTTGATTTCAACATTTAAGAGAAATATGGAAGAGAGGTGTATGAAGGACTATGGTCTATGTGCAGCTCAATGGGTCTCAGTGGATTACAGTGGTATGCAAAAGTTTGGGCACCCCTGGTCAAAATTTCAGTTACAGTGAATAGTTAACTGAGTAGAAGATAAACTGATCTCCAAAAGTCATAAATTTAAAGATGTAGCATTCTTTTCAACATCTTAAGCAAGATTAGTGTATTATTTTTCTTTTGTACAATTTTAGATTGAAAAAAAGGAAAAGAGCACCATGCAAATGTTTGGGCACCCCAAGAGATTTCAGCTCTCAGATAGCTTTTACCAATGTCTCAGACCTTAATTAGCTTATTAGGGCTATGGCTTGTTCACAGTCATCATTAGAAAAGGCCAGGTGATGCAAATTTCAAAGCCTTATTAATGCCTTGACTCATGAAACCTTGTCCCAGCAATCAGCAGCTGCCTCGCACTTTGAAAGTTAAAATAAATGATGCCCACAAAGCAGGAAAAGGCTATAAGAAGATAGCAAAGCATTTTCAGGTAGCCGTTTCTTCAGTTCGTAATCTAATTAAGAAATGGCAGTTAACAGGAACGCTGAGTTCAAGTTGAAGTCTGGAAGACCAAGAAAACTTTCCGAGAGAACTGCCCGTAGGATTGCTAGAAAGGCAAATCAAAACCCCCGTTTGACTGCAAAAGACCTTCAGGAAGATTTAGCAGATTCAGTGATGGTGCACTGTTCGACTGTGCAGCAACACCTGCACAAATATGACCTTCATGGAAGAGTCATCAGAAGAAAATCTTTCCTGCATCCTCACCACAAAATTCAGCATGAGGAATTTGCAAAGGAACATCTAACAATCCTGATGCATTTTGGAAACAAGTCCTGTGGACGAGATAGAACTTTTTGGCCACAATGAGCAAAGGTATGTTTGGAGAAAAAAGGGTGCAGAATTTCATGAAAAGTACATCTCTCCAACTGTTAAGCACAGAGGTGGATCGATCATGCTTTGGGCTTGTGTTGCAGCCAGTGGCACGGGGAGCATTTCACTGGTAGAGGGAAGAATGAATTCAATTAAATAACAGCAAATTCTGGAAGCAAACATCACACCGTCTGTAAAAAAGCTGAAGATGAAAAGAGGATGGCTTCTACAACAGGATAATGATCCTAAACACACGTCAAAATCCACAATGGACTACCTCGAGAGGTGCAAGCTGAAGGTTTTGCCATGATCATCACAGTCCCCCAACCTAAACATCATCAAAAATCTGTGGATAAACCTCAAAAGAGCAGTGCATACACAGCGGCCCAAGAATCTCACAGAACTAGAAGCCTTTTGCTTCTATGGGTGGAATGGGTGGAAATCCCCCAAACAAAAATTGAAAGACTTAGCTAGATACAGAAAGCGTTTACAAGCTGTGGTACTTGCCAAAGTGGGTGTTACTAGGTACTGACCATGCAAGGTGCCCAAATTTTTGCTTCAGGCCCTTTTCCTTTTCTGTTATTTTGAAACTGTAAAAGCTGGAAATAAGAAAGTAATCTTGCTTAATATTAAATGCGTCATCTTTAACTTTATGCCTTTTGGAAATCAGTTCATCTTTTACCCTCTTAGCTACTCACAGTAACAGAAATTTTGACCAGGGGTGCCCAAATTTTTGAATGCCACTGTAATAGTTCTGCATGGATTAGATGTGTTGAAGAGCCTGTTTCTGTGCTGTAGTGTTCTCTGACTGTACAGACCCCAGTCTCTCAGGCTCCCATCTAACCCTAATTCCTCCCTCATTCTCCTGACCCCCATTTTCCTCCCACCTCAATTTCTCTGAACACGCCAACCTCCCCTCAACTCCACCCTTTACCACTTCTTCACCATCCTTTCTGACCTCCCCCTCTCTGAGGCAAAATATCTGTCCTCAGCAAGGGCCTTATATTTGACTCCCTATGCCCATACTTCACTGAGTTCCAAGCATGCCATGATGCCAAGGTCTTCTTCTGTCACCGAGACTACTTCCTTGACAAGGATTCCCCATCCCTCCACCATTGACCCATTTTCCTGACTCCAGCCTTCTTCCTCTTCTTCTTGTGCATCCTGCTCTGGTCTTCTTCCTCATTCTTCATCTTTTCATCTCTTACCTGCCTGCAAGATGTTACCTTTCCTCACGCCTATTCTAATCTCACCCCTCTGAAAGCACTGCTCACCATACTCTCCGCACCAATTCCAACCTCATACCAAACCTGCTTACAAGGATGGTGCTATTGTAGTCTGCCAGACTGACCACTATCTTGTTGAGGCCAGATAGCAGCTCTCAACCACCTTCTCTTACTTACCACTTGCACAGAACCTGGCCATTGTCTCCAGCATTGCCAGCAACCTCATTAACTCAGGAGGTCTCCCATCTACCGCCACCAAACTCATTTTTCCCGTACCCCACACTGCCTATGAAAGTTGTTTGTAGTTGTCACCAAGATTCCAGTATAAAGTGATTGCCATGTAAAATATTTGTCTTATGTCTCTCATACATGTGAAACAAAACTTTGGCCCAAAATTTGCCATGGGTATCCTTGACCAAGTTCCCCAGGCTAGAGTTTGGAAAACTAAGCAAAATCATGCTCCACCACTGAAGTCCACTGGAAGAGCTTGTTAACAGACTTGAGAGCTAGTATCTGTTTGCAAGTCTGAGACTGCAGTGGGATATACACGTCTGAAACTCCCAAAACTGTGGATATTTATGTGGGAAAATGCGTCATTTGCTTCAGAATCATCAATGTTTCTCAGTTAGGTTCAGTCCAATAAATGTCTCTACACTAGGCCTGTGTTATGTTTGGAATACTTATTTTATGCAAGCATGAAAATTTGGCTAGTGATAGGATTTGGAGAGGGAATGGTATGAAGTAATGTTTATAGCCCCAATGTTTATCTCCACTAGTTCTATTAACTGTAAGCAACTACCATATGTAGCACCTTGTTCTAAGAAGAACAAAACACTTTAACAAGATCTTCATCTTGGTAGTTTAATGGTAGACATAAATGAGACAAACTGCTGCCAGTTTGGCATTTTTCACTTTGGTTTCTGATTACCAGCCTTGTTAGAGAAGTTATGAAGATGTATCTGTTATTGATAGACTTGCAGATCTCTCTAAGTATTGTGTGAAATAGGGAATAGATCAGGAATGCAGGCATGTTTATGTACTGTGTTGATCCTAGGGGCGATTTCTGTTGTGTGCTGCCCAGGAATGAGCAAATCCTTGGTGAATATGACCAGTGACAGTGGAGTCCTGGGTTATTTTTTTTTTAACTTTTTTTAAAATTTTCTCGAAAAACACTCATATATTTTCCAAGTACTATGTTACTACCATGAAGCATGGTTTTGGAATTGGGATATTAATATCTCTTTTTAAAATTAATAAAAGCAAATAGAATTTTATTAGTTTCATTTTCTCACTTTGTGAATTTGTTCTGTGGCATTTAATTGCCCAATTTTCTGCTGATGTGAACCAGTCAGGAACTGCCTGAAGTAATTTTTCACTTTGTACTTCTCAAGTGACTTATCAGCTTTATAGCTATTTTCAGGAACATTAATACAGTTCTGTGGTGGAAAACTAGGAAATGAAGCAGATCAGTGGATTCCCACTTCTCAGCCTGTAGCCATATTCCAATTTCTAAGGAATGTTTTATGTGGCATTGGAACTAGAGCATTTGACATTTCATATGCAATCAACCTCTTGATGTTTGAAACTGGAAAAGATGAAGCAGTAATTCAAGTTGTAAAAAATTCTTCCCATTGTCTGGTGAATATACAAGTGCACTAAATCACTACTAAATACAGCCGGCTGCCCGGTGTTATCCAGGAAGCATATTAAGTGTGCTATGTAAGGGAGAGTGAGAAATTCACAATCTTCAAACATGTGTTTCAGATAATGAGGAACACCCTGCATATTTATAGACATTGTTAGTTGTCTTATGATACAGCATAATGGGATTGGAGGCTTTTTGAACAAAAGGGTAAAGGTCTCTATTGGCTAGAGTCACACATGGCATACAGGAAACTGGTTTTGCTTGCTGGGACCCAGTTATCCCAGACCCCCAAGGTAGCACTGCAAATAAACTCATTTGTCTTCAGCTGTGTGGTCAGTATCCTTCAGTCTAAAGTGCAAAAGTGAATCAGTTTATTGCTGGTTGCATTTGGTTTCAGCAATTCAAGTTCAAATCTATAATGTCTGGAAGTGCCAAGATCCAGATTTTTTTCTAATAATTGGCAAATACCAATCACACAAGAGCCAAGTCATCACCACATAAAAGTTTCACCGACAACTTCTATCATTCTATGATATTTGTGACTGTGTCATCACCATCAGTGTACTGGGACCCCTACTGACCAAGAGTCCATGTGGACCTCCTGCATACCTGCTCTGACTCCTGGAGGGATACCAGAGGCTGTATTCGGGTTAAACAAAAGGTTCAGTACTGAATTCCCAAAACGTCTGCAGCACTTGCAAGACATGACTGGCTGACTCCCAGGTTCTCATTGATTCCTGGGAATGGAAGGGTTAACACATGAGGAGTGTTTGATGCCTCTTGGCCTGTACTGACTAGAGTTCAGAAAAATGGTGGGGGGGGGGGGGGGGTGCATGATGGTGGAAGGAATCTCATTGAAACCTACCAATGGAGAGGATGTTTCCAGTAATGGCAAAGTCTAGGACCAGAGGGCACTGCTTCAGGATAGGATGTCCCTTTTGACCAGAGGCGAGTAGGAATTTCTTTAGCCAGTGGTTGGTGAATCTGTGGAATCTAATGCCACAGATGATTGTGAAGATCAAGTCATTAGGTATACTTAAAACAGAGGTTGATAAGTTCTTTATTAGTATGGTGGCAAAGGTTACAGAGTGAAGGCAAGAAGATGGGATTGATAGGAAAAATAAATCAGCCAGACTCAATGAGTCAAAAGGCCTAATTCTGCTCCTTTGTCTTATGGTCTGATAAACAAAGTTTGTGGATTGTTCATCTGCTTTGATGGATAATGCTCCAAATGACTGGATGGTCAACGTGATCAGCTGGGAAAAAACAGTTCCCTTGGCATCTCATCCACTGGTGCGAGTTACTACCATCAGTGCTTAAATTGTTCTATTCGTGGTACAATATAGTAATTCTTTATGGATTTTTCAGCAGTGTATCAGAAAATAAAGTGCAAGAGTAGATGTACGGTGAAGACCATTACCTTTATATTGCGCTCCCAAACATGCACCATCCCAATCTAGAAGATATCGCACTTCCTTCAACATCTCTGAATGAAATGTGTGGTCCAGCAGGCAGTACCGTTGCCTCACATATCCAGTGATCCAAGACAAATCTTGACCTCTGCTGCGGCGGATGCAATTCATCTGTTCTCCACGTAACCTCATGGGTTTCTTTCAGGTACTACTTTCTTCCCACATCCCAATCTGCTGGTCAGTTGATTAATTGGATACTTTAAATTATCCGTCCTCCAGATAATAATCAGAGAGGAGTTGATGAGAAGCAAGCAGGCTACAATGAAACAAGTGGGAGAATGGGATTGCAGGCAATGGAATTGATGGGTGGAAAAGCCTCCTGGGAAGTATGATGCCCCAGACATCCCTCAGTTTGTAGCACTGAGATATTCATCACTGGGATTGCAGTAGTAATGTATTCTTATTGAAAGTTTGATTACCTCCTTAATTGTCAGTGTCCTGTTTCTTGGAATACTTAATTTAATTGTTCAATCTTTAGCTATTAACCTTCTCTTGAGACTTAATGAAGTTCATGGCTGGACAGTATCTCAGTATCATTCTATTTACCTCACAAAGCTTTAAAATGTTTGTTGGCAAAATCATTTCCCTGTTAGGATGATGATGCTGTTGTCATTAAAGGTTAAAAAAATACTTCTATATGGCATAGTTCATACACTTTTGTTCATAGGAACTGGTTCTGCATTTGCATTTCTCAAAAAATAGCATATAGTATCATGACAAACTGACTTTTTGTTCTCTGTTCAAGGAAAGCTTTGCAATGCACGTAAGAAAAATGTAGTAGGTGAAACCTCTTCTGCATTTTACGTTCTGAATTGTAACAGTTCTGATGTAATTTTGCAGCCTTTGACCAGTGCTATATGCAGTACTGTTATTACCTTTAGAATTTTAAAGTTTTGTGCCAGTTAGCAGTGACTTTCCGTGGCACAAAGTGAAGATAGCAGCTTAAATCACTTTAACATTAAGACTATATTGATAATAAAGGTTAAGATTTAACTTTGAGCATTATTAAGTCAAGTATCTTAAAACTTCTTGTGCCTAGATTTTTACCCCCAATCATTCATAGTTGATCATTGGAAAACATCACTGAGCAACTGAAGAACATTTTCTTTATTTGTTCATCTGTCAGCTAAAATCCATAATACAATGTAAAAAAAAATGGCTTCATGGTTTTCAGTTGCATCCTTAAAGAAAAATGTCAGTGGATTACATCATCATGGTAACTTCCTCTGCGTAACTTGGGATCAAATTGAATGATTGTCATATATGTTCAAGCATTTTCAACCCATTTAGAATGCTGAACTGAAATCTTCATGAGATGTGTTTTAATCCTGAAGTAATGGCCATTGTCTTCTTGGTTTGGGAGTTAATTGACAGTACTGAAGTCAAGCATAGCGAGCTTTGACCTTCATCTGCCCATGTTGCAATTGACAATGGAGTTCTTGCAATAGAACTATACATTGCACCAAGATTTAAATATGTTCCAGTTATCAGTATGGTCAAGCCTTAGAAAGGACAAAAGTAAAAATCATAGTGTATGACTCTAATATGCAGACTAAAGTCTGCTGTCAGGGTTTTAGATAATGGTTATAATTTAAGAGCTCTGGGTTTACTATTTCGGATGTAATTTAAACCACCCAATGACATTATTCTTTATGTAATCACTGCTCTATATCCATTATTTTCTAATCAGTTTCAGCATCTTTACAATAACTCAGTTGTACCCTTGAAGAAAACTTAGAAAATCAGAAAATATATGAACTGGTGTATTCAGCCTTGTGCTGCATGTTGACCTCAGCTAGGGATCGATCGAGCGTTGCTCCATGGAGCCCAGCTGAAAGTTGATAGCCATTGATTTTTGTACTGAGTGTCCTCTGCCCACATTCATTTGAATGAAGGTGGTGCATTAAGCATGTAATCAGATTTATTCTGTTGCTTTTTGCTTCCAGGAAGCTCGGGCATGAATCAAGATTGATTTTAAAGAACAAAATGTGATGGTTGATTTTTACAGTTTAAAAATCTTCAAAGCATTTTTGTTCGATGGATATCTTTATTAAATTTACTCTTTTGAATTTAAAGTCATTTTTAAATCATAAGGATTACATTGTATACCAATCTTAACCAATAGGTGCCTCTTTGAAGTATGAAGTTAGGCAATGCAATTTAAAAACAAGCATCATCACTACTTTCCAGACTGTGACTGTACTGTTAGTGAAGTTAAAATGTCTGGTTTATGCACATTTCTGATGTATTTGGTCTTCAGCTTGAGTATTGTTTTCAATTGCACTTTGAAGCAATCTTTTAAACAATTCCAATAAACGTCATTATTGTCTTTGTTGTAAATACTCAGAATCAGGTTTATTATCACCGGCATGTGATATGAAATTTGTTAACTTAGCAGCAGCAGTTCAATTCAATACATAACTAGTAGAGAGAGAAAAAAATAATACTAATAAATAAAACAAAACATAATAATAAACAAGTAAATCAATTGTGTATTTTGAATAGGTTATTCAAAAATGTGCAAAAACAGAAATACTGTATATTAAAAAAATAGTGAGGTAGTGTCCAAAGCTTCAAAGTCCATTTAAGAATCAGATGGCAGACGGGAAGAAACTGTTCCTGAATCACTGAGTGTGTGCCTTCAGGCTTCTGTACCTCCTACCTGATGGTAACAGTGAGAAAAGGGCATGCCTCGGTGCTGGACATCTTTAATAATGGACACTGCCTTTCTGAGACACTGCTCCCATGTCTTGAGTACTTTGTCGGCTAGTGCCAAAGATGGAGCTGATGAGGTATACAACCTTCTGCAGCTTCTTTCCATCCTGTGCAGTAGCTCCTCCATATCAGACAGTGATGCAGCCTATCAGAATGCTCTCCACGGTACAACTATAGAAATTATTGAGTGTATTTGTTGACATGCCAAATCACTTCAAACGCCTAATATAGTATAGCCACTATCTTGCCTTCTTTATGACCAATTCAATATGTTGGGACCAGGTTAGATCCTCAGAGATCTTGACACCCAGAAACTTGAAGCTGCTCACTCTCTCCACTTCTGATCCCTCTATGAGGATTGGTATGTGTTCCTTCATCTTACCCTTCCTGAAGTCCACAATCAGCACCTTCATCTTACTGATGTTGAGTACAAGGTTGTTGCTGTGGCAACATTCTACTAGTTGGTATATCTCACTCTTGTACATCCTCTTGTCACCACCTGAGATTCTACCAACAATGGTTGTATCATCAGCAAATTTGTAGATGGTATTTGAGCTATGCCTAGCCGCACAGTTGTGTATATAGAGAGTAGAGCAGTGGGCTAAGCACACACCCCTGAGGTGCGCTGGTTTTGATTATCAGCGAAGAGGATATGTTATCACCAATCCGCACAAACTGTGGTCTTCCAATTAGGAAGTTGAAGATCCAATTACAGAGGGAGGTACAGAGGCCCAAGTTCTGCAACTTCTCAATCAGGATTGTGGGAATGATGGTATTAAATGCTGAGCTATAGTCGATGAACAGCATCCTGACGTAGGTGTTTGCGTTGTCTAGGTGAAATAAATACTTTAAAATGACAACAGTCTCCAATTTCTCCAGTGCACTGATTAATTAATTCCCAACCTTTCTTATGCCATGGACCTCTATTATTATCCGAGGGGGTCTGTGGACCTCAGGTTGGGAACCTCTGAATTAAAGAGATAATAACATGAATGTGCCCTTCTTGGAAAAATGGGTATGCTATTTACAAATTTGATGGCTGCAACACACTCAACAAAAGTTGGGACAGAGTTAAAATAAGATTGAAAAGTGCACAGAATATTCAAGTAACACCGGTTTGGAATATTCCACATTAAGCAGGCTAATTGGTAGCAGGTGAGGTATCATGAGTGGGTATAAAAGTAGTGTCCATCAAAGGCTCAGTCTTTGCAAGCAAGGATGGGTTGTGGCTCACCCCTTTGTGCCAAAATTCATGAGAGAATTGTTAGTCAGTTCAAAAGGAACATTTCCCAACGCAAGATTGCAGAGAATTTAGGTCTTTCAACATCTACAGTACATAATGTGAAAAGATTCAGAGAATTCAGAGACATCTCAGTGTGTAAAGGGTAAGGTCAGAAACCACTGTTGAATGCGCGTGATCTTCAAGCCCTCAGGCGGCACTGCCTAAGAAACCGTCATGCTACTGTGACAATTATAGTCACCTGGGCTCGGGAGTACTTTGGAAAACCATTGTCACTTAACACAGTCCGTCGCTGCATCCAGAAATGCAACTTGAAACTGTATTACGCAAGGAGGAAGCCATACATCAACTCTATGCAGAAACACCAGCGAGTTCTCTGGGCCCGAGCTCATCTCAGATGGACCAAAAGTCTGTGGAACCGTGTGCTGTGGTCAGATTTTAGCTAGTTTTCAGAAAAAACGGGCGTCGAGTTCTCCATGCCAAAGATGAAAACGACCATCCTGATTGTTATCAGCGAAAGGTACAAAATCCAGCATCTGTGATGGTATGGGGGTGCATCAGTGGCCGCGGCATGGGTGAGTTGCATGTATGTGAAGGTACCATTGACTCTGAGGCGTATATTAGGATTTTAGAGAGACATATGTTGCCATCAAGGCGACGTCTCTTCCCGGGACGTCCATGCTTATTTCAGCAGGACAATGCAAGACCACATTCTGCACGGGCTACAACAGCGTGGCTTTGTAGACACAGAGCGCATGTGCTTGACTGGCCTGCTGCCAGTCTAGGTCTATCTCCTATTGAAAATGTATGGCGCATCATGAAGAGGAGAATCAGACAATGGAGACCACGGACTGTTGAGCAGCTGAAGTCTTATATCAAGCAAGAATGGACAAAATTTCCAATTGCAAATCTACTACAATTAGTATCCTCAGTTCCAAAACAATTAAAAAGTGTTATTAAAAGGAAAGGTGATGTTACACAATGGTAAACATGCCTCTGTTACAACTTTTGTTGAGTGTGTTGCAGCCATCAAATTCTAAATTTGTGTATATTTACAAAATACAATTAAGTTGGTCAGTAAAACTATTGAAAATCTTTTCTTTGTACTTTTGTCAATTAAATAAAGGTTCACATGAATTAACATATCACAGATTTTTGTTTTTATTGCATTTTGGAAAATATCCCAACTTTTCTGGAAATGGGGTTTGTGGATAACATTTAAAACTGAAATGCTGTTTTTGCACAAACCAAGATTAGGTTATCTTTTGTGAGAAACATGTAAAATAAGTTAATATGCTAAGATTATATTTTACTTGTTCTATTGATGTGGTGGAATCAGATATAGAAACATCATAAAAAGTAAGGTTAATTTTCTAAATTTTAGTTGAATAATCATTGGGAAAAAAAATTGGAAAATAGTGGTGTAAAGGCATTTAGCTGACCAATGTAGCTGACATTGGTTCACTAAGACAGCAAATTTATTGTTGTAAGGCAGGTGACATTGAATGTGAAAAGGTTAATCAACTACACTGCAGTGCTCTTCCAATTAACTAAAAAGTTGCACGTTTAATGGAAATGTTGTTCATAAGAACACAATTATGTATAGTTTTTATAATTTTAGCTTATGAATGATTTTTTTATTTAACTTGGAACAAAATGTTTGTGGGGAAGCATTTTCCTATTCACTTTACAAGGAGAGTAAAAGTAATTAATGGCTATTCATACTTTTCCTGGTGACCAGCTGACCCTTGAAGCTGTTTGATAGCTTTGAATCTGAGCATTGTATGTCTGGTGACGCTACTAGAAAAGAAAGAATGTAAACTTGTACTACTTATCAATTTGCTTTTATTTAATTGGATTGAAGACAGTGCACTACAAAATAATCTTTGGCTAAGTATTTCTTTCTTTAGGAAATTACTTGTTTCACAGCTTTTCAGTTTGCTTGTGCTATGTGCTTCATCGTTCATACCAGCTGTGACCTGTCACAGGCATCATGCTGGTGGGGTCAATCAGTGCCTGCAGTTAGCAACTCAAAAGTAAATTTATTGTCAAAGTACATTTATGTCACCATATCATTTTTTGCAGGCATACTCAATAAATCCATAGTAGAATAATAACCAAAATAGAATAAATGAAGACTGCACCAACTTGGGCATTCTTCAAGTGTGCAAAAGACAACAAACTGTACAAACACGAAAAGAAAGAAATAATAATAATAATAATAATAATAATAAATAAATAAATAAATAAATAAATAAATAAATAAATAAATAAGCAATAATTATTAAGAAGATGAAAGTGAACCCTTAGGTTGTGGGAGCATTTCAGTGATGCCTTTGCTTCAAGGGCCTGATGGTTGAGGGGTATAAACAGCTAATGAACCTGGTGGTGTGAGTCCTCTCTGATGGCAACAGCGAAAAGAGAGCACGTCCTGGGCAGTGGGGATCCCTGCTGTTGGATGCTGCTTTCCTGTGACAATGTGTAGGTGTACTCAAACGTGGGGAGGGCTTTACCCGTGATGGACTGGGCAATATCCACTACTTTTTGTAGGATTTTCCAATCACAGGCATTGGTGTTTCCATACCGAGCTGTGACACAGCCAGTCAATATACTCTCCGCTGCATACTTATAGAAGTTTGTTAAAGTTTTAGATGTCATGCCAAATCCTTGCCTACTCCTAAAGAAATAGAGGCACAGCCATGCTTGCTTCATAAGGTCCTCCGAAATAATAACACCAAGGAATTTAAAGTTACTAACCCTCCCCCCCCACCTCTGAGCCTCCAATGAGGACTGGCTTACAGACCTCGTGTTTCCTTCTCCTAAAGTCTATAATCAGTTTCTTGGTCTTGCTGACATTGACTAAGAGGTTGTTATGGCACATCTCAGCCGGATTTTCAATCTTCCTCCTATATGCTGATTTATCACTAACTACCTTTGATTCAGCCCACAACAGTGGTGTCATCAGCAAACTTGAATATGGCATTGAAGCTGTGATCAGCCACAGAGTCTTGAGTGTAAAGTGAGTAGAGCAGGAGGCTAAGCACACAGCCTTGTCGTGCACCTGCACTGATGAAGCTCCTGGACTGACTGGGGTTGCAAAAAGAAATTGAAGATCTTGATATTTACTGCTTATTTATTTATTAACCATATAACAATTACAGCATGGAAACAGGCCATCTCGGCCCTTCTAGTCCGAGCCGAACGCTTACTCTCACCTAGTCCCACCGACCTGCACTCAGCCCATAACCCTCCATTCCTTTCCTGTCCATATACCTATCCAATTTGTTTTTAAATGACAATATCGAACCTGCTTGTACCACTTCTACTGAAAGCTCATTCCACACAGCTACCTCTCTTTGAGTAAAGAAATTCCCCCACGTGTTACCCTTAAACTTTTGCCCCCAACTCTCAAATCATGTCCTCTTGTTTGAATCTCCACTACTCTCAATAGAAAAAGCCTATCCTTGACAACTCTATCTATACCCCTCATAATTTTAAATACCTCTGTCAAGTCCCCCCTCAACCTGTTCAACCTTTCTCTGTAACTTAGGTGCTGAAACCCATACTAAAAATAATAATTATTATATCTTTCTTTTTCTTAATCTTTTTTTAATCAGTTTGTTGTCTTCTGCAGTCTGGTTGAATGCGAAAGTCAGGCATTCTCTTTCATTGATTCTGATATGGTTGTTATTTGATTATATATTTATTGAGTATGCCTGCAAGAAAATGAATATCAGAGTTGTCAAAAGTGACATATATGTACTTTGATAATAAATTTGCTTTTGAAAATATCTGATAGTAGGTATTTTTAATAATAAAATCAACATGCAAACTTGATTAGTGTGCAACCTCAGTTGTGGGAAAGCTTTTAGAAATATTGATCTGTAATTTGATTAATAAGAAAACTGATTAATTAAGGCAACTGAGCACAGATCTATTTAAAAGTTACAGAAGAGGAAGCAGCTAGGATTGATGAGGGTACTGCTGCTCATGTGGTGTGCTATAGAACCAAAAGTCCAATAAAAATAAGGAGGAAAAGTTAAGTTAGGTAAATCAAAAAGCTAATGGGTTTGTAAACTGTAGGGATCTGATCCACATTCCATGGATTTGAAAGAAATGGCTATGGGGAAATATAGATATTTTGGGTATAGTCTCCCAAAATTCCATGAATACTCAATGGATCCTGTGGTTGAAGTTTACCAAATGTGTTTCTTATATTTAAGAAAGGAGAAAGTGAAAACTTGCATGTAAACCTGATGATAATTTTTGGCAAATACTGAAATGTGCAATAATTAATGTTGTATCAAATTAATGAAATCATTATGTTGTATCAAATTAGAAGTTAATGAAATGACTGAGCAGTGTCAGTGATTAAATGGATTTTTTGAGATTTTATATAGATACATGGTTGAGGAGAACCTGAGGATGTGGTACTTCTGGATTTTCTGAAGGCTGTCAATCAAGCCCAAGACATAATTAAGTTAGAGCACATACAAATCATACTTTGGGTTGGGAATATATTAAAATAAAGTGGGTTCCTTCTCAAATTTAACCATTTATGATTAGTGGTGTTCTACAGCAATTGGGACTGATAGTCTATATGAGTAAAATCACATTTCAAAATTTTCTTATAATATAGAACAAAATGGGATACAAACAATGCCCAGGTGTTAAGGAAATATAGACCAGCTAAGTGAAAGGACAGCAACATACTAGAAAGAGTATAATGTTAGAAAATTATGAGACTGTCTAGTAACAAAATGATAATTATTGCTTATTTTTTTAAATGATGAGGTATTTAGAATATGTTGATGTTCAAAGTCCCTGGTATCCCTGTTGTCACTAAAGACCAACATGCAGTCAAATAGCAAGGCAAGATTGTGCAGAACATCAAGTTTGAAAAGTTTATGAAAAGGAGTATAGTCAGGTATATTTGCATAGTAGACATAGGTGTGGATATGTAAATTCAGTAGATTCTATGGAAAGAACACTGGAAAAGACACAAGACCAAAAGAAATTATTCCAACAATGAGGGTACGTAGAGGGAAAAAAAAACCGTATAAGATAATACATTTGAAGACTAGGAAGTTAAGGTTCAGAAGGTCTTATAGTCATGGATCTGAGCATTTGCACTTAGTACTATTTTCTGTTTCTATGTCCAGCCTTTTAATCCAGCTAACTATTTCTTAGATTTATTTCATAATCAGTGACTGTTTTTGAAACGAAGTATATTGTGTTACTAAATTCTTTCAGATTATTTTCATAGTTGATTTTGTGTGGTGAGATATTAGAATTCTATTGGTGACTATCATATGACATATTTGTCCTCAGATTGCCACTCATAAAACATTAATTGTATTGGAAAGGATGCACTTAGCTAAATTGCTGAGCTTTTCCATCAGGCTTTCTACAACATCAGTATTCAATTTTATTCTGGTTTACTTACTTTCCTTTTGACGATTCCAGCTTCTTGTCCTTCATTGGTGGAAACTTATCTGACATTGGAAGCCATGCTATGCAGAACAGTGTGAACACAGCATTGAAAAGCAATTCAATAGATGCTTTAGCTCAACAACTTGATACAACAGTGCCAACACTCCAGATGATTATTGATGGATTGAAACAGCCTCGTGACTATGACATCAGAGCAGGTAATGACTTCCAGCAACAGTCTTGGGTTGGCTAATAATGATGGGAATTATTTCTACTTGTAAATATCTGAACTTATATAGAGATGCAGAATAATTGGTAAATTTAAATTTGTAATTTGGTTTATTATTGTCACGTGTGCTAAGGTACAGTAACAAGCTTGTCTTGCATACTAACCATACAGATGATTCATTACAATGGTGCATTGGGGTCATACAAGGCAAAAAAATAACAGAGTGCAAGATAAAGTCTTACAACCACAGAAAGTGTATTTCAGGTGGATAATAAGGCACAAGGTTGTAACAAGATAGACTATAAGGTCAAGAGTTCATCTTATCACACTGGAGAACCATCCAATAGTCTTATAACAGCACAATAGAAACTGTCTTTGGGCCTGGTGATACACGTTTCAGGCTTATGTCCTGTGTCCAGTGGGAAGGAAGGGAAGAAGGAATATGCGGAGTGAGTAGGGTTTTTGATTATGCTGGCAAATTATAGACTGAGTCCATGGAAGGGAGGCTGGTTTTCGTGATGTTCGAAGCTATGTCTACAACTCTGTGTAGTTTCTTGGGTAGTTCTCATACCATGCTGTGGTGAATCTAGATAACATGTTTTGTATGGAGCATAAATAAGAATTGGTGAGGATCAAAGGGGACATGAAAATTTCATCAGCCTTTTTTATTATTATCAAGATATCTTTTGTAGAAGCTGTAATCACAAATTTACCACTATTGCCTGCTTGCAGTAGTAATAATGGGATGCTAACAGCCACACAATGTTTCTTGGTTTCAAATCTCAATCTGCTTGATATGTTTCCCCCTTTTATCCATCTCAAGCAGTATTCACCTTCTGCCATAATGAGCAAGGCTTACTCTGTGGCCTAATGCAAAAAGATCCAAGGAAGACAGTGGAACAAATTAATCTTGGAAAAGGATTCCTTATTTCTTTCATTACAAGTAGCAAAAATACTATGCAAGAATATGCATAAATATGCAAAGAACTCTTAATTCCCCTAATATGCAAACATCTATCTAACTATGTATTAAATAGCCTTTACTGGCTTGCTGGGTAGAGAAAAGCAGTTCCTTCCCGTCTCTGTCTAAATCTCCTCCCCCAAATCTGAAGGCTATGTCCCCTAGTTCTAGCCTCAACTACTGGTTGAAACAACTTTCCTGCCTCTATTTTATCTACCTGTTTAATAATTTTTATGTTTTGATAAGATCCATTTTCATTTTTCTGAATTCCAGTGACTACAGTCCCAAGCAACTTAATCTCTCCTCAAAGTCTAACCTGCCCACTCATCTCTAGAATCAATTTGGTGAACCTCCCCTGCACCATTTCCAAAGCCAGAATTTATTTTCTCAAACTGCATGCAGTACTCCAGATGTGTCCTCACCAGTACACTGTTCTGTTGCAGCATAAACTCCCTGCTCTTAAATTCAATCTCTCTTGTAATGAAGGCCAACATTGCATTTGGCTTCATGACAACCTGTTACACTTGCAAACTAACCTTTTGCAATTCATGCACAGCACTCCTAATTCCCTTTGCACAACAGCATGTTGCAGTCTTTCACTATTTAAATAACAATCTGATCCTCTATTTTTACTTACAGTGTGAGTGACTTCACATTTACCCGCATTGTGTTCCCTCTGCCAGAACATTGCCCACTAACTTAACCTATAAATATCTCTCTGCAGACTCCCTGCATCTGCGGCAAATTTGCTTTTCAACTCAGTTTAGTGTCATAGAAGTTTCAAATATGCTGCTCTTAGTTCTGAAATCATTAATGTATATCGTGATCAGTTGCGGGTCGAACACAGACCCTGTAGCTCTCCACTCACAACTGATTGCCAATCAGAGAAACAACCGTTAATTCCAACTTTCTGCCTTCTGTTGGATAACCAATCCTCTATCTATGCTAATACATAACCCTCAACTCCATGCATCTTTACCTCATGGATAAGGTGCAGCGACTTATTGAATGCCTTCTGGAATTGCAGTGCATGATACTCTTCACTGAGGTCAAACCAACTGTTCACAGTTATTGCGTTATTTCTTTGCTTTTGTATTCACTGTCTCAATTCATGACACTTCATACTTTTCTAAAAGCTTCATCTGCTTTTCCAGTCCCATTGATACACACTTTTGTGTTTAGCCGATTAGACTACTGTTATGTCATTTCAGGACTGCTTAAGAAAGATATAAATCAGCTGCAGCTTGTTCAAAATGTGGCCGCAAGAATCTTAACCAAATAAAAAGAATATCTGAGCGCATCTCACTGGTTTTGGCTGCCTGTGTCCTTTAGGATCAAGTTTAAAATATTGTTAATTTTTTTATATATGTATAAAAAAAAATGTAGCTCCGCCATTTATTTTGAAGTGTCTATCCCCTTACATCTCTAATTGTAATGTTTAGTCTGCAAATACTGGACTGCTCAGTGTTCTTAGAACTTAGCATATAAAAAGTAGTGATGTGGCCTTTTGCTCCCATGCACCATATACTTTTGCAACTGATAATACGCCAGGCTAGTACTGCGGAAAGTTTCAAAACACTTCTGAAAACCTACTTTTTTAATTTGGCCTTATTATAGGATTACATAATACCTGTTGAGGTTGATAACATTTATATAGTTTGGTATATTCAATTCTATTTTGCTCTATATAATGTTTGTCTTATTATTTTTGATTTTTGTCTCATTTTTATGATTATATTGATTTATCATTACAATCTATGTAAAGCACTTTAAGCCTGCATCTTAATGTATGGAAGGTGCTCTATAAATAAAGTTGTTGTTATTATTATTATTATTGAGATCTATTTAGAAATCCCAGAGTCACTTTGCTCCTGCATTCTCTGTCCAGTTTTCCTTCCAAAACTTGTGTTCCTTATCGTTTACAGGCATTTTAAAGTTATGTCTGCCGACTCTGAGTATATACCTGAGTGTCTAAATCTAAGTTTTCATCTATATCTGTAAACTGTAAGCCTATACACTTCAGCCACCAGTCCACTAAACCAACTCTTTTTTAAAGAGTTAACTGCTGAGAACATTATCTGATTGGATAGTAAGAAAGCTGGTTGTCCAAGTTCAGTCTGGTATAAGGGCTTTTCCAGTTGTAAATTATTAATCATCCTCCATTCTTTTAACTCATTCACGTAAGCAAAAGCAAAGACACATTGAGGATAAATTGGTGGAATGCCCTAAAGGAGTGACTAGGATCTCCCCTATTTGAGATGATCATTGCCTGACACAGTAGCGATATGAAAATGATGCCAGCCCATGCTTAGCTGTTGTCTGGAGCTTGCTACATGCAGATATGGGCTACATCATATTCTGCAAGATTATAAAATGTGTGATCATTGGCAAGCAGCCCCACTTCCGATCTTATGATAGACAGAGAATGTGTAGTGAAATAGTAGATTGGGACTAGGAGTCTGCCCTGAGGAAATCCTGCAATAAAGTGCTGATGTTCGGTTGATTGCCCTCCAACAATCACACCCATGGTTCTTCATGCAAGATATTACTCCAACTCAAATGCTACTTTGATTTTAATGTCAGCTTTCCTTACCTCACCAAATTACTGTGTGCTATCTTCAAAGGTTTATTATTTGAAGTGCTATGATTATGTTTATTTCCCCATTCTCTACATTTTCACACTCCGCAAAAATAAAGCTACCTGGCAATCTCTTTTTGAGTGCACATCAGTACTTATTGTGGAGTAATTTCATGCAAGGATATGAGAAGAAGCACAGGTGGGAATGCAGAGGGCAACATGTTGTCTTTAATCTGCTGCTGGTGAGTTGCTTTCGTTTGTGCTTCCCTCCCATATCTAATTTCTGCAAGAACACTTGTACTTTAATATTTAACAAGGTTATATTTTGCTTAAATTCATTTCATCTCATTGGCAGTGCTTCTACTGCTTGGCTAAAAGGCCATAAGAGTAGATTCAACATATTATGTGGGATGATATTTGAGTGTAAAGCAATTCCACCTTTTGAATGAAATGTTAAACAAAATCTGCTGGCTTGAGTAAATATAATCAAATAATTAAAATAGCACAACTAAATCCAAAATATGGTGGGTGGGGGGGTTCTTGCCACTGGGGTCTTCACCTACATGTGTTCATCAGCCAGCATGATTAAAACAAACTGCCTGATACTCTATCCATTTGCTCTGTACTGTAAGTTGGTGTCCTTTCCTCAAAGAATGATGCAAGGAATGTTGTACTTCTACCCTGCAGCAGATCTTTCCGTTTAGCAGACACCTGTAACTTCTGTCCAGCCCCTGCACTTTCTCCCTCACCACAATTCAGGGCCGAATACTGTCCTCTCAGCTAAGACAACACTTAATCTGTGAGTCTGTCGGGATCGACTATATCCAGTGATCCTGGTGTGGCCTCTTCTGCTTCGGTGAGAAGTGACGTGGAGAAGGGGACCACTTTGACAAGCACCTTCATTTCGTCTGCCACAAAGGGCAAGTTTTCCCGGTATCCACCTATCTTAATCCTGAGTCTCATCCCCATTCTGACATGTCGGTCCATGACCACCTCACCATGACTCCGTGCTGAGGCCACTCTCAGGAAAAAGGAGCAACATCTCATATTCTTTCTGGCTAGCCTCCATCCCGATGTATGAAGATCAATTCCTCTAACTTCAGATAATTTCTACTCCTCCTCTCTTCTCACTTCTTCCATTCCCCATTTGGGGTCCCCTTTTACCCCTTCTCACCTGACCATCCCCTCCTCCCTTTTCTTCCTTGGTTCACTCTCCTCAGATTCCTTTTTCTTTAGCCCTTTATCTCTTTCATCTATCACTTTACAGCTTGCAATCCTTCCTCTCCTTCCACTTTCTGAATCTGACGTACCCCCCCCCCCTTCTAGTCCTAATGAAGGGCCTCGGCCTAAAACGTTGACTCTATTCCTTTCCATAGGTGCTGCCTGACTTGCTGAGTTCCTCCAGCACTTTGAGTTTGTCACTCTGGATTTCCAACATCTACTGAATCTCTTGTGTTTGTGTTCAGTGTAGTGTAACCTAACCCTTTCGTCTGGTGATACTCAACACAGATTGGGAGACAACTTCACCAAGCACCTGTGCTCCATCACCAACAAAAGCGGGATCTCCTTGTAGCCATTCATTTCAGTTCTGCTTTTCATTCCCATTCCAACATGTCAGTCCATGATCTCCTCTACTGCTGCAATAAGGTCACACTCAGATTGGAGGAACAACACCTTTAATCCATCTGGGTAGTCTCCAAGCTGATGGTGTGAACATTAAACTCTGGAAATTCTGGTAATTACCCCCTTCACCATTTTCCATTCCTGTTTCACTCTCTCACCTTATCTCCTTACCTGCCCATCACCTCCCTTTTGTGCTTTTCCTCCTGCCCTTTCTTCCATGGTATTCTACTTTCAGATTCCCCTTCCTCCAGCCTTTTGTGTCTTTCACCAATCAACTTCACAGCTCTTTACTTCCCCCCCTCCCCTCTCCCGGTTTCACCTGTCTCCTACCACCTTGCACTTCTTCCCACCCTCCTCCCACCTTCTTGCTCTGACCTCGTCTTTTTTTCTCCAGACCTCATGAAGGGTCTCAGTCCGAAGCATCAACTGTTTACTCTTTTCCATAGGTGCTGACTGGCTGGCAGAGTTGCTGCAGCATTTTGTGGATATGGTAGTATGTTCGTTACCCCTGAGCCGGGCAAATGTCACATTCTGCCATGAAAGTTATTTCATGCTTTCAGTGAGGACATTGACTCCATGGCTGGGAAAGCGCAGCAGCACCTCTACCTCCTCAGGATACGAAAGATGCCCTTTGATCCTCACCAGTGCAGGAGAGAACGCATCCTATCTGGATGCATCACAATTTGAAACTGCAGAGTGCTGTGGGCAAAGCTCAGCCTCTCCTCCAGGGACTCTGTCTATACTGCTTGCTGCTTCGGTAGAGCAGCCAGCATAATCAAAGATCCTATCCGCCCCACACATTCTCTCATCTCCCCTTCCCAATAGGCAGAAGATTCAAAAAGCTGAAAGCATATACCACCAGACTCACGAACAGCTTCTAAACAAGACTATTGAATGTATGGGGGTAATAGCGAACTGCAGAACGCACACCCTGATGGACTGTTTATTGTTGCTGGAGATTTTAACCACACAAACCTCAAGTCAGTGCTCCCCAGATTCCATCACAACGTGGACTTTGTAACAAGAGGGGAGAACGCATTAGACCTTGTTTGCATGAACATTCCTGACGCATACCGGGCGGAGCCCTGCCCCCACCTCGGTTACTCAGACCACATCTCTGTTGCGTTAAACCCAGCATACAGACCACTCGTCGGGTGCTCCAGACCAGTTCAGAAGCAGGTGAAAACCTGGCCAGCAGGGGCCATCTCTGCTCTTCAAGACTGCTTTGAGCACACTGACTGGCACACGTTCAGGGAGGCTGCAACCGATGGCGACTCCACCAACTTAGAGGAGTACACGGCATCAGTGACCAGCTGCATCAGCAAGTGCATTGATGATGTTGCTCTGTCCAAGACCAGCACTACACGATCCAACCAGAAGCCATGGATGACAGAGGAAGTGTGTGCACTGCTGAGGACCCGTGACTCCGCGTTCAGAGCAGGCGACAAGGCAGCCATAATAACAGCGAGGGCCAAACTGTCCCGGGCCATCAGAGGGGCAAAGCGTGCACATGTCCAGTGAATCCACAGCCACTTCCAGGACAGCGGTGACACGCGGCGCATGTGGAAGGGCATTCAGGACATCACCAACTACAGGACAACATCATCTGACTGTGCAGGTGATGCCTCCCTTCCAGATGTGCCGAACAACTTCTACTCTCGTTTTGAGGCGGAAAATGAAGTGACAGCGAGAAAGACCACCCCTCCTCCAAATGACCAGGTGCTGTGTCTCACCGTGCCGATGTGAGGAGAACCCTATGCAGGGTCAACCCATGGAAGGCTGCTGGACCAGACAATCTCCCTGAGCAGCGCCACTGTTCCAATGTGCTTCAAGGCCGCCACCATCATCCCCGTGCCAAAGAAGTCTTCAGTGTCCTGCCTAAATGACTACCGTCCCGTTGCACATACATCCATCATCATGAAGTGTTTCGAGAAACTCGTCATGAGGCATATCAAGACCCTGCTGCCCCCCTCACTGGACCCCCTGCAGTCCGCGTACTGTCCCAGCCATTCAACAGACGTCACCATTGCCAACACCCTCCACCTGGCCCTAACCCACCTGGACAAAAAAGACACGTATGTTCAAATGCTGTTCATAGACTTCAGTTCAGCATTCAACACAATCATCCCTCAGAAACTGATTGGAAAGCTGAGCCTACTGGGCCTGAACACCTCCCTCTGCAACTGGATCCTAGACTTGCTGACTGGGAGACCTCAGTCAGTCCGGATCGGGAGCAGCATCTCCAACACCATCACACTGAGCTCGGGGGCCCCCCAGGGCTGTGTGCTCAGTCCACTGCTGTTCGCTGTGCTGCAACACACAGCTCGAACCACATCATCAAATTCGCCGAAGACACAACCGTGGTGGGTCTCATCAGCAAGAATGATGAGTCAGCTTACAGAGAGGAGGTGCAGTGGCTAACGGACTGGTGCAGAGCCAACAACCCGTCTCTGAATGTGAACAAAACAAAAGAGATGGTTGTTGACTTCAGGAGGGCACAGAGCAACCACTCCCTGCTGAACAACAGCTCCTTGGTAGAGATCGTAAAGAGCACAAAATTTCTTGGTGTTCACCCGGCGGAGAATCTCACCTGATCCCTCACCAGCTCCATAGCAAAGAAAGCCCAGCAGCGTCTCTACTTTTTGCGAAAGCTGAGGGAAGTCCATCTCCCACCCCCTATCCTCATCACATTCTAGAGGTTGTATTGAGAGCATCCTGAGCAGCTGCGTCACTGCCTGGTTTGGAAATTGCACCATCACGGATCGCAAGACCCTGCAGCGGATAGTGAGGTCAGCTGAGAAGATCATCGGGGTCTCTCTTTCCGCCATTACAGACATTCACACTACACCTGCATCCGCAAAGCAAACAGCATTATGAAGGACCCCACACACCCCTCATACAAACTCTTCTCCCTCCTGCCATCTGGGAAAAGGCTCCGAAGCATTCGGGCTCTCACGACCAAACTATGTAACAGTTTCTTCCCCCAAGCCATCAGATTCCTCAATACCCAGAGTCTGGACTGACACCAACTTACTGCCCTCTACTGTGCCTATTGTCTTGTTTATTATTTATTATAATGCCTGCACTGTTTTGTGCACTTTATGCAGTCCTGGGTAAGTCTGTAGTCTAGTGTAGTTTTTTGTGTTGTTTTACGTAGTTCAGTGGAGTTTTTGTATTGTTTCATGTAGCAGCATGGTCCTGAAAAATGTTGTCTCGTTTTTACTGAGTACTGTACCAGCAGTTATGATTGAAATGACAATAAAAGTGACTTGACTTTATAAAATGGACTCTTGACCTCGTAATCTACATCACAAACTCTCCAATGTTCCCTCAATTTTTTTTTACACAGTTGCATGGAACAACCTGAGCAGGAAATTTTTACATGGCCTGAAAACTGTGTGGTGCTTTATATTAATATTATATAAAAGAAAATGTTAGGGGCACGGGAACAAAGGCTATGTGCGTGGGAGCATTTCCGTTTCTGCGTGGCTGCCCACCTACATAGAACAGTGCCTGACAGCTTACTGTCTGCCAGCTCTGCCCATTCTATACCAGTACACTTTATACCCATTCTATTACTGGTTTCCCTTGTACTACCTCGTGCACCATTGTAATTAATTAATCCTTATGTACAGGATGCAAGGTAAGACTGATTCTCGTTAGAAGTAATAGAGCAATTTACCAGTTTATCAGTTTCACTTACCACGGTGATATACTGATAACTCATGACTCATCAGAACTCAGTAAAATATATCTACAGAGTACTTTCCTTTTTCCTATGTTTGTACATAATGTTTAAATATTCAGCGTCAGGGTATGTAATGAGGGAGATAGAGATTTACAAACTGCATTTTATTACATAGTAACCACCTAAAGAGCAAACTGACCAAGAAAGCCATCAACCTATAAAAAAACTTTCCATTTTGAGCAAGTATTGAAATTGTTGCTAATATGCTTTACTTTATGTTCCTGTGCAGGATTTGATCAACATGATTTTAAAAGAAACATTGTCTCCATTGATGACTTGAAAAACGGAACTGTTCTGACTGGAAGAGTGGAAAATGCTACTCTTTTTGGGGTCTTTGTGGACATTGGAGTTGGTAGATCTGGTCTGATCCCTATTCGCTACATTACGGCAGCTAAGTTACCTGCGTCTAAAAGACGTCGAAGCCTAGGCCTTGGCCCCGGGGAAAGGGTGGAAGTTAAAGTAATGGAGGTTGACCGTGAACGAAACCGTATTTCATTGGATCTCATACGTGTTTTGTAAAAAACAGGACAACTTCTTAGATGTGTCTTTTTTTCTCTCTCAACTTACATGGCAGCATCTGAAATTCAAAATTGTTCCCTGTTGATGTGGGATGTATTGCATATTTTATACTGTATTTCAAGTTATATCATCACCTCACTGATTGTGTTTAATTTTCTTATACTTTACAGCATTTCAGAAGCAGAATGTACCCTTTGCATTTGGCAGCTGAAGAGGAATTAGTCATAGTAAAGGGTCAGACTGCACATGTAATTCACTGCCCATTTGCCAGTTGGAATTTAAAGCTGCAGCATCCACTGAATTATCTTGGGATTGACCAATTAATAAGTTCCATGCTTGGTTCTGAGGAATTCCAAATTGATAGCAGTACACTCTTAAGAAGTGCATTTAATCTTCTGCATGGGAATTTTATTGCCAAACTTAGAATTTATTTTTTAAAGAAGTTCAAACTTAACAAAGTCATATCTATGAACCTAACTTTGTAATTGATGATTCTTCAAAGGGATTCTGTTGTCTAATATTTTTTCTGGAATTTGGTACATTACAAAATCACTCAAAATAAATCATCCAGATCTTTATTGCTTTATTGATACTCGGCAAAAACAAACCTTTTAGATGCACCCAAGTGGTTGCCGCTGCTCTAAGCTGGATCAAGAATCTGTCAATTCAGAATTGGCTTGCCTATAGAAGGCAGAGGGTGGTTGTGAATGCAGCATATTCTTCCTGGAGTAATCCACAGGGATCTATTACGGGACCCCTGCTCTTTGTGATTTTTATAAATGAGTTGGATGAGGAAGGGTGGGTTAGTTAGTTTGCAGATGATACAAAGGTTGGTGGAGTTCTAGTTAGTGCAGAAGATAGTTGTAGGTTACAAGGGGACATTGACAGGATGCAGAGATGGGCTGAGAAATGGCAGATGAAATTCAACCCAGTATGAAGTAGTTTCCTTTGGCAGGTCAAATTTGAAGGCAGAATACAAGGTTAATGGCAGGGTTTTTAGCAGTGTAAAGGAACAGAGAACCCTTGGGGTGTGCATCCATTGATCCATCAGAGTTGCCATGCAAATGATGGGGTGATTAATGATGTTTGATGTGTTGCTCTTCATTAATCAGAGGATAGAGTTCAAGAACAGTGAGGTAATGCTCCAGCTCTGTAAAACCCTGGTCAGACCACACTTATAAATTTGTGTTCAGTTCTGGTTGGCTCATTATAGGAAGGATGTAGAGGGGATTTACTTGGGTGCTGTTTGGTTTAGAGAGCATGTCTTATTAAGATAAGTTGAGCAGACTAGGGCTTTTCTCTTTGGAGCAAAGAAAGGTAATAGGCGATTTGGTAGAGGAATACAAGATGATAAGTGGGACATATTTCAAATGGATAGCTAGAAATTTTTTCCCCAGAGCAGAACTGGTAAATACAAGGAGCATAATTTTAAGGTGATTGAAGGAAAGTATATTGGGAATGTGAAAGGTATATTTTTTCACACAGAGTGTGATCAGAGTGTGAAAGTGCCTTACTAGGGATGGCGTAGAGACAGACACATTAGGGGCTTCTACAAACTCTTAGATAGGCATATGGATGACGGAAAAATTGAGCGGTATGTAAGATGGAAGGAGCAGTTTTAGAGTAGGTTAAAAGGTCATCATTGGCTGAAGTTCCTGTACTGTGCCATGGTGTTCTATGTTCTAAATGCAAACTGAACTGGTTCAAGAAACAGTATTCTCCTGAATATCTTGGATTGGTTTATTAAGCACATCACAATTATTTTGACATAACCAAAATCAGCTCCAATGAGCGGTGAAAATAGTTCCAAAAATGAATGACTCCAGGTGTAATGTTTGCTTATTCACAGGCTTTTCAGATTCAAGATGTTTCCCAGTTTATTGACAACTGTGTGCAAGTTTTTGTAGCTCTAGCAGTTTTTTTTCTTTCTTCACACTCAATGGATGAGATATGTCATTGGTAGATGCTCAATGCTTTACAGATTCATGGAGGCATTCTTTAAAAATTAGTTTATTTCAGGAAACAAACTTGCCCAGCTATGATTTGAATCACATTTTACATTTCTTTGCATCATACCAATTTAGAGTAAGAGCTTTTTATCTTGTTAAACACCTCTGATTGTAAGATTATGATTTATTTCAGCACCTGAGCATCACCTACATCACATTCACTTATAGATTGAATGCATAACAAAGATTTATTGAAAATTTAGTTAAAATTGTGTCCATAATTTTCATTATGTGCCCTATTTCTCATGGGAAGTAGTTACAAGGAAGTTTATCTTCTTTGTTTGCTGTACTGAAAAAGAAATATAACTTTAGTACTTCAAGTCAGCATTCTGATCATTTTGTAAGGTAAACACTCTTCAATACAGTAACTGCCAAAATAGTTTTTAGAATCTAAATTTTTGATTTATATGAAATCTTTAAGATTTGATTTATTTGAAATCTAATTTCATTTAGATCTTAGCTATTCTAAAATCAATGAATAACACACCTTATAATAAAACAAGTTTATCCACAAGGTAGTACCTGGAGTAAAACATTGCTGCAGAATTTAACTGTTAAGGATGAATACTTTTAAAAACAGATGGACTCCAAACAATAATTTTGTTTATTTGTTTGTGGGGGAAAGTAAAAATACTTCTGGATCGCCATTGTAGAATTAATAGATCGGTGATTCTTTCCAGCAATTTTGTCGGCTTTCATACTGTTAAAATACATATGAAACAGGCATATAGGAATGTAGACCTTTATTGAAAGAGGATCTGAGTGCAAGAATAAAAATCCTTTATGACAATTATATAGGATTGTGACGAGAGAACAACTGAAGCATTATTAACAATTTTGGTCTCCTTATTTGAAAGAAGCATGTATTTGCTGTAAGATGGAGATTCATTACGTGTGAATGTAGTGGCAAGAAAAGATTCACTAAAATAGTTCCTATGATGTTGTGTTTGTCCCTTAAGGAGAGGTTGAGTAGATTATGAATAGAAGAAACAACACTTTTATTGACACAAAATTCCTCATTGGTTCAACATGGTAAATACAAGGAAGAGATTATAGACAAGGAATCGAGAACTAGGGATTGTAATAAATACAAAGGAATATATTCTTTTATAACGTTGTGAACTTATAAATTCTTTGGAGGTTTGTGAAATCTCAGCCATTGATTGCATTCAAAATCAAGATTAATATAGATTTTGGATATTAAATACGGAACGGGGCAAGAAATAGTGTTGAAGTAGAAGACTTGTCACAATCTCGTTGAGTAGCAGAGCAGGTTGAGGGGGCAAATAGACAATTCCTGACCCTATTTTTTATGTTTGTGTGTTCTTATTTTTGTCATGATTGATTTCTCGGGTCATTTGTTGTTCCCAGTGCCTTGTCTTGAAATGTTTTATCATTTACATGCAAAAGCAATGCCTCTCTGTGCCACTGTTTCCTACAGAAGTAAATCTACCTAATTACTGCTGAGCAAGGATCAAGTGTGGGAGCTTGTGTTCGCTCACCAATAACTACTAATGAGACCTGAAGCCAGGCAATAAAACAAAGCCGGGACACAAAATGAACTTTTATTCAGTAAAACCACACAACTACAACAATCTCAAAACTCAACAGTACGTCCCAAGCGTGACTATTTAAATGGTTTATCCAAGAACATTGGTGACATTGATAGGAACAGTGGTCATCAGTAAGCGTCAGGCTGAGATTGGTTGTCAGCTGATCAGTAGGTGTTGGTTGTTTCAGCTCTCTGTAACAGAGTTGCTGCTTTCAGATCAAACAACCTCCAGAAATTGGCAGGTTCAAAATACCACTCCAACTATCCCAGGAATAAATTCAAAGGACAGTAGTGCACGGGATCAAAAGAAGCAGCTGTGGGTTATAAGCTCAGATAGCTCCATCACAGGCACAGCCCTCCTCGTGATCGGGAACATCTTCAAAAGGTGATGCCTCAAGAAAGTGACATCCATCATTAAGGACCCCTACCATATGGGACAATGCCGTGTTCTCATTAGTACTATCGAGGGGGAGATACAGGAGCCAGAAAACCCACACTCAATATTTTAAGAACAACTTCTTCCACTCCACCATCAGATTTCTGAACTGTCCATGAACACTACCATGACATTCCTCTTCTACACTGTTTACTTATTCTAACTTAGTTTTTTTTGTCTTGCACTATATCGCTGCCACAAAAATAATAAATTTCATGACATCTGTCAGTAATAATAACCCTGATCCTGATTCTCACTTCTCCCAGTCCAAAATGCACAATGGTGAGGCCCTAGATTACCCACTATTTCAGCAAACGCTGAGTCAGTCACAGCATTTGTTTCATGAAATCTCAGTCCTGGGACAGACACTATACCATCTCTGTCATGGGATGTGATTACCAGACAGATTGAAGAAATGTTTCTAGGATCTCTTAACCCGTGGCCACTTCAAGTAGAAAAACTACATTCAGAAGTGTATGAAGAATCTCAATACCATTCATCAGGGGAGGACCATTTCACTAACTTAATCAATCATTCCACCCAATTGGCCAACACATCCCTGATGGGAAGGTCTGCTGTTTACACAATGACATTGATACCCACCTCAGAATCCACACAACCAAAATTAAAATGTCATTTTTGAACCCAAGGGAATGCCTAAGATGATAAACTGCAATCAAATGCCAGGGTGGTTGGTATTTGATGATACTGCAAATGCTAAAGTGTTAAGAATGAACAAAAATAGTAACAGTTTTAACGTGACAGATCATTAGTTATATTTTCAATAAAAATAGTTCTCATAATTTGAGGTATATTATTGACACAAAAATAGGCTTAACAGACCCATAAATATTGCTTACATTACACAGAAGACATCTACCTGTCTTCATCTAATTCTCAACATATTCACTTCCTTTCTTTTCTTGCATATTAAGTTTCCTCTTGATCACCTCTATACTCAACAATATCACTATTTGATATTTATAATCATCTTACTGTCCCCTGCACTCTCCTCTCCCATCTCTATAAATCCTATAAGTCTGTATAAGTCTTTCATAATCTTAAACATGATCACGTCTCCCTTCAGCTTTCTCCTATATAGAAGTCTGTCAGAGCTCACTCAGCCTCTTTTGGTAGGGTTTGATCGCTCAGTTTTTGGATTTAGTCACCCTGCTGTCTCATGGGCGAGGAAACCTAACCATTACACACCAAACCACCTCAATTGATGAATCAGTGCTTTGCCATGTTGAACAACATTTGAAAGAGGCACACAGCGTCACCATGACACAGAATGAACTTGAAGTGGGGAACTTTAAGGTTAGTCCCTGAGGATGGCTTAATGGCAACAATACAGATGAAAACTGGCCAAATCACAATGGACATTGCTGCCAGGTTGGGGCTGTAAGGAAAAGGAAAACACAAAGAAATTTACAGCACTTCATTCATTTATCTGCTGTAATATTGGTCAAAGTAACACTTCGTGTTCCTAGTCTGGAATAAGTGCATCATCACATCAATGGCATCTTCCATTGTGTTTTTGAGGTCCTAATTGTGATAAAAAGGATAGTTTCAATGCATGTTGCAGCTCAAAAGTAATAGCCTTGAGATGCTGTGACCATCAACAGCAGTAGAAATACATGGTACTGCTGCCTCTATCCTCTAGCCCTAGCATATCTTGCATTCCATCATGACAATCAAGCGATCAGTACTGGTGCTATGATGGGTGCAGAAGGGCAACCCTAATTGTGGAAGTAACTTGGTAAAGCTAAGCAGCAAAACTGTATGGAGTAGACAGCTAAGGAATCACTTCTGATTGTGAATGATTGAGAGAGAAAGAGATAGATACTTTAATTCCCAAAGAAATTACAGAGTCACAGTAGTATTACAAGTGTACAGATATACAAATATTAGAAGAGAAGTAAGAAAGAATAAAAAATGTTACCTCAAACAGTTTAATGAGAGGGAGGTCATCACTTCCCTGGCTGCAGGTTGACTCATTATAGAGCCGAAAGACCAAGGATAAAAATGACCTCATATAGCGCTCTTTGGAGAAGCACAGTTGTCTTATTCCGTTACTAAAAGTGCTCCTCTGTTCAGCCAAAGTGGCATGCAGATGGTGAGAAATATTTACCAGAATTGCCAGGATTTTCCATAGGGTCCTTTGTTCTACTACAGCCTCTAGTGTCCAGTTTGACTCCTATAACGGAGCCAGCCTTACTAATCAGTTTATTCAGCCTGTTGGCGTTGCCCGTGTCGATGCTATTGCCCCAGTACACCAGCGCATAGATGATTGTTCTGGCAGCAACAGAATGGGGGAACATGTGAAGGAGAGGCTTGTATACTCCAAAGGACGTCAGTCTCCTTAAGACGTAGAGGCAACTCTGGCCCTTCTTGTCCGCAGCCTCTGTGTTGGTGCTCTGCTCAAGTCTGTCATCCAGGTGCATCCCCAGGTACTTGTAGGTACTCATTACATCCACATCCTCACCATCAATAGAAATACAGCAGTGCGGGCTTAATCTTCCTAAAGTCCATCACCATCTCCTTTGTTTGACGGATGTTGAGGTACAGATGATTCAGCTTGCACCATTTGACAAAGTCCCCCACCAGGGCCCTGTATTCATCCTCCTGTCCTCCCTTTATACACCCAACTATTGCAGAGTCATCAGAGAATTTCTACAAATGACATGACTCAGTATTGTATCTAAAGTCAGAGGTAGACAATGCAATTGGAAGGGAGCCAATACAGTCCCCCAAGGAGCTCCAGTGCTGCTTATCGCCATGTCTGGCACACAGCTCTGAAGCCGCACAAACTGGTCTGCTAGTCAGGTTGTCCATTATCCAGGATACAACGTAAGTGCCAACCTGCATTGAACTGAACTTTTTCCCCGCAATGAGGACTGTATGGTATTGAAGGCACTTGAGAAATCAAAGAACATGATCCTCATCCTCACAGTGCTGCCCTGCTTATCCAAATGTGAGGAGGCTGTGTTCAATAGGTAGATGACAGCATCATAGACTTCACTGTGGATAATTCAGGAATTAGAAAGTAGTTGCAAAAGAAATCACTGGCTTCAACAATGGTATGGCCCAGCCTGTGAGTTCTCAGGATAAAGCTGAAGAATTTACAGCCATGTTCTGCCAGGAGTAGTGAGTGTATGGTATATTTCAGCTTCCATCTGAGATCCCTTCTATCACAAAAGCAAGCTTACAGTCAATTCACTCCACATGACACTGGAAGCTTCTGAGAGGGCTGGATACAGAAAATGCTGTAGGACTGGACTACATCCTAAATGCAGTACTGAAAACAGATTTATCCATATTGTTCCTGTATACCTTCAACACTGGTATCAGGTATGTCCTGATCTCAAAAAGCATGAAAAATTAAGACTGCCTAATTAATTCTCAATCTTCTCTCAGTCATCAGCAAGTGTTGGAAGATGTTATCAGGTGGTGATTGTTCTTCAAAAAATTGCTCACCGATGCTCAACTTAGGTTTCACCAGAATAACTTGCTTTCAGGCATCTTCACAGCTTTACTCCTAACATGGACCAGAGAATTCAGTACCAGGGGTGAGATGTAAGTGACAGCACTGTCAAAAGTCAGCCTTTAATTAAGTGCACATGCATCAAGAAGTCTTGATAGAACTGAAGTTAGAGGAAATTAAAGTTGCAAATACTCCATTGGCTGGAGTGCTAACTGCAGAATTTCTTTTGGGCATTGCCCTGGGCCTAACCATCTTCACTTACTTCCTTGCATCATTGGACCAAAAGTAGGGACTTTCATTGACAATTGCACAATTTTTAATCTCAATTCACCACTTCTCAGTAAGTGAAGCAGTCCAGGCCTGAACACCTCTTAAATAAGTCAGCACTTAAATGGGAGATGGTAAGTGGCTAGTAGCATTCACATAAGTACCCAGTCACTATCTCTAGTAACAGACAGTTGCTTTTGGTATTCAATGGCATTACCACTGAGTTGCTCACCATTAAGAAGCTAATACAATGACATTACTACACGAAGAGATTGGAAGATAGGTATCCTGTGGAGAGTGACTCTGTCATCTTCAAAGCCTTCCATCATCTACAAGGCACTTTGGGAGAATGATGCAATACTCTCCATTTATCTGGACATATGCAACACTAAACCACACTTGAAAAGCACCACATTATCTAGTACAATGGCCACTTTGCTACATCAGTAAATATACACTTCTTCCATTACTGACGTGTCCACTGTAAATATTACTGACAAATTGCTTTGAAGCTACTTGCTAAGAATTCTCCATATTCACCTCTGAAACACATTTCCTCTCCCAGCAAGAAGGTCAAAGTTCGCAGTCCTATTGGAACATATTGTAGTAGTTCAGGTTATCCAGCTCACTCAACTTTCTGAAAGACCCTCTGCGAGAGTAGCTTGGAGTAGCATCACCAATACTACAGAGATTCAAGAAAGCATCTATCCACAACCTTCTCATCAGCAATTAGGAGTAGGCAACAAGTGCTGACCGTGCCAATACTATACAAGTTCCAAAAGACAATTAAATTATTTATTTAACATTACATGATACTTACTCCTTTGAAAGTGAAGTTAGAGGTAACATCATCAAAATAAGTGTAAACTTCCAATCTAATAATTACACAAGCAGATGTGTAGGGAGATTAGCTGACTGTACAGAGAGAAGATTGAAGAAAGGAAATGCAATTGTCCTCTCTTAATCCACAAACTAGACTTGATTTTAATTTGGAGGGTGTAGAAGATTATTGAATAAAAATAACATATAGCCAACCCCCACAAGACAGCAGCTCAGAAGAGGTTAAATTAGAGGGGTCACGGTGACTGATGAATATCCTTTGAAGATAAATTATCAGGGTCCTAATCCAAGATGAAGGAAATGAAGCAGATGTGCCTCAGATCAAGGCTCCACCCACCTCAGCTAGAGGTTGTTGCTATTGCCAGAATGATTTATCCTTTTCTCAAAAGAATAATTATGGTTCCTGAAGCTAGCTTTCTCATTCCAAATCACATGATCCTACATACCTTCTCTTCCTGTTTTACCAACAATAATGTTGCGACAAATCCACAGGGCAACCACACCTATTGCTTATCTTCACCCTTTAATTCAAATTCCACGGTGAACTATACGTACATTGAACTGTGTTTTTTGTACTGACGCCAACTTGGCTGGCCAGTCTTGCTTTGGGATTCATTGATGATTTTTTTAGGATCGCTCATTGAAAAATCTACAATAAATCTCTAATAATTTCTTTGTTTTCTTTTACTCCACCTTTTTATTTTGTGCTTTGTTTATGTTCAGCGGAGAGTGCGACCACTCTCGCTAAACATCGACGGCTCCTTGGTAGAGATCGTTCAGAGCACCAAATTTCTTGGTGTTTACCTAGCGGAGAATCTCACCTGGACCCTCAACACCAGCTCCATAGCAAAGAAAGCCCAGCAGCATCTCTACTTTCTGCGAAGGCTGAGGAAAGTCCATCTCCCACCCCCTATCCTCATCACATTCTACAGGGGTTGTATTGAGAGCATCCTGAGCAGCTGCAGGATGCTCCAGTGCCTGGTTCAGAAATTGCACCATCTCGGATCGCAAGACCCTGCAGCGGAAAGTGAGGTCAGCTGAGAAGATCATCGGGATCTCTCCTCGCCATTACAGACATTTACACTACACGTTGCATCTGCAAAGCAAACAGCATTATGAAGGACCCCACACACCCCTCATACAAACTCTTCTCCTTCCTGCCATCTGGGAAAAGGCACCAAAGTATTTGGGCTTTCACGACCATATTTTGTAACATTTTCTTCCCCCCAAGCCATCAGACTCCTCAATACCCAGAATACTGACACCAAATTACTGCCCTCTACTGCCCCTATTGTCTTGTTTATTATTTATTGTAATGTCTGCACTGTTTTGTGCACTTTATGCAGTCCCAGGTAGGTCTGTAGTTAGTGTAGTTTTTTGTGTTGTTTTACGTAGTTCAGTGTAGTCTTTGTATGGTTTCATGTTGCACCATGGTCCTGAAAAATGTCTCATTTTTACTGTGTACTGTACCAGTAGTTATGGTTGAAATGACAATAAAAAGTAACGACTTTTTCCTCAGTCTCATTTTGTGTGGCTTTCAATTGCAATCATTTGCTTTTACATTCTTTCTGCTACTTTTTCGCTTGACTTAATTAATCTTTCCTTCTGTTCTTATAGCCCTATTCCTCTGCAGTGCACTGGATGTAACTGACGGTTTGGACTGTTGTGTGCCTGGATGGTTTCAGTTGATAATGGTCCATGTAACAAGTTATTATCACAAATAATAAGAGGATATTGAATTGGAGACAACCTTTTAACATGGCTTGGGAAGAATGAGGCACAGAGATGGAGTGAAGGGAACATCCTCTGATCGCACATGGCATTTGGAGTTCCCCAGAGATCTGTAGCTCTGTGTTAGCATATGTGCATCTCTGTCTCCTAGTATGACAAACACATCACTTGACCACACTGCCCTTCATCACCAATGTCCATTCCCCTTGCCAAAGTAAATATTCAGGGGCAGCAACAACACATTTGATAAAAGGTTTAGCTGCAATACCTTAACCCTTTGAAGGACAAAATATTCACTACCATTGCAGAGACTGTGACCAATGATGGGGGTGCTGAGACCATAGAGAAGACAACATTTAAACCTAGTGCTCATTCCCACATTATTTCTATCACACATTCCCAAGCAACTGAGAAAAGGATGCAAATGAAGGGACAACAGCATTTTCATTTGATATTCAGAATCTCCAGACTCTGAACACAGCCAATACCTGGGAAGGAAAGGTACTGCTACAGAGGAATTTCTGCATCAGTCAACAGTAGAAGGAGGATGGATTCATGCATGGCCAAGAAGCATGCAAATCATCCTTGCTTCAGTCCTTGTGAAGACACTACAACCCATCAACCCCCACAGCAAAAACATGATCAACTCCTTTAGAGCACAATGTCATCCAGCATCTGATGGCTGTGTATCAGCTTCCATTGACTGTTCACACAACATTTGGATACTATAACATATGCTAAAACTTTTTGCAGTTTCAGCATTCTGCCTTTGTCTTTGTGGATTTCAATACTGAACTGAGTCTTTGGGTGTCATTGTATCAGTTAACCGCTGCACTGGTTAACCAGGATTGCAAAGATGTCACTCTCTTGAGTTGATGTGACTGGATTTGATGGCATGCATTCTCAGCTCTTAAAAGAAGTATTTGAAGTAGTCTTGATTCTTCAAAGGTCACTGGACTTGGAAAGGCAGCAGTGTATTGGAAAATCTCTATACAAGGTATGGAGATAGGTAATATTTTAACGTGAACAGTGTGGCACAGCTGTCAGATGGTGTAGGAGACCCAGGTTCAATTTTGATCTTGGGTGCTGTCTCAGTGGAATTTATACTTTTTCCCAGTGACTTGTGTGGGTTTCCATTAGCTGCTTTGGTTTCCATACATATTCCAATTGCAATTTGGAAGATTAATTGGCCATTGTAGATTGCCCATAGAGTACAAGTGAGTAGTAGAATTAGTAGGAGTTGCAAATATGGAAAGAGTAATTTTTAATATGGAATTAGTGTAAATGGGTTGTCAAAAGTTCATGTGGGCTCAGTGGGCAGACTGGCCTGTTTCAGTGCTGTATCCCTCAGTGATTTGTTAGAAGCTTGCTTAATTAACAGAGATAGAAACACAAAAAGGAGAAAACCTGCAGTTGCTGGAAATCCAAGCAACACACACAAAATGCTGGAGGAACTCTGCAGGCCAGGCAGCATCTATGGAAAAGAGGAGATTTGATATTTCAGGGCAAGACACTTTTTCAGGACTCCTGATGAAGGGTCTCGGCCTAAAAGGTCAACTGTTTGCTCTTTTCCATCGATTATACTCTACCTGACCTGCTGAGTTCCTCCTGCATCTTGTGTATGTTGTAAAAGAGAGATAGGATTGATGGTTCATTTTCAGCTTGACTATGGAGCCGCAAGGTCTATGCTAAAGCTTCAAAGAATTGCAGTCTAAGTTTATAATTTAGGTAAAGGTCTAATCCTATTGTATACAAATAAATAGTAAACTAATTTGCAAGAAACAATGGAAGAGATGTAAATAGGTTTATTACGAGGGCAAGAATTGGGAGTGTAATGTAGGAAAATGTGATGTTATCTTCTTTGTTTGAAAGAATAGAAAAGAAGATTTAAGAGACTTGTCTCCTGTACAATGGGCTCTACATTCCTTGCACTGTACATGAAACACAAAAGGTTAAACTGCAGGTGCAGTAATTAGGAAGGCCTTTATTGTAAAGTACAGAGTTAAGAGCTACAGCTGTACAGGGCATCAGTGAGACCACACCCAGCGTACTGCATGCAGTTTGGTCTCCTTAATGAAGAAGGTATAATCTTTGATTGGAGGCAGCTCAGAGAAAGTTTATTAGGTAATTCCTGTAATGACTGACTTCGAAAAAAAGTTTAAGCAGGATGGGCCTGTGCTCGTTGGATTTTCAGGTATGAGAGAGATGTAAAATTCTAACAGGTTTAACAATGTAAATACTGAGAGGATGTTTCCCTTACTGGAAGAGTTTCCAGTTTGAGGACACCTCACAGGGCGAGATTCCAATTTGAGGGCACAGATTTAAAATTTGGTTTTGGCTATCTACAAAAGGAAACAAAGATGTATTTCTCTCTCCTGGGTCATGAGTCATGATATATATTCAAGACCAAGTTGGAGAGATTTTTGGCCCAATGGGTGTCAGTAGTTATGGGGAATAGACCAATAAGCTAGTATGAAGATCTGTTCAGCCAGATATTATTGGATTGTGAAGCAGGCCCAAGCAGCTGAATGACCAATGCTTGTTGCTGTTTCTTATGTTCTTCTGGCTCCATGGAACGTAGATCTGCTTTCCTTTCTTGGAATGATAGCAAGTGTAACCCCACAATTGTCATTCTGTGTGTTTCCTTACTTCTGCTTCTTTGCCAGACATCTCAAGACAGCTGCCACTCATGCTGAGGGGGTGCACTCAAAAGCCAGGTCTGCTTTAGGAGAAAAACAAGGCCGTCTGGACCCTCCTCTACAGAGGTTCAGCAGTCATCCGATATCCATAACAAAGCCACGGGGAAAATACTGCATCAGAGCACAGGGTCTGGCAAGGAATGCAAAAAAAACAGACACTAAAGGAATGCACAGGAGCATTCAATGGATGAATTGTGATGCTTGACTGGTTGTGATATATTTGTTTGGGAATATTGACATTTAGCAGGGCTTTTTTGTGCCATTGTAAGTAAGCAGAGTTGTATTGGTAAGCAGAACTTGAGGCTATTTGTATCAGCAGAACTGTGGCAATGTCAGTTTCAGATTCCATGGCATTTCTTTTATCTGCATTGCCCTCATTTGCAGGGCTTGCACACCAGGGATACTCATCTCTTCTCCAAATGATACTGTATATTTCCTTGTGAAGTAATTGTGGCTCTGTTGAAGATAAACTTATTGTTATCTCTGGACAAATCCAACTCTGTCAGTGTCCACACTGTTGCCTCTTAGACAGCCAGTCCTGTGAAGCAAGTGCAGTTCAAAGACAGGCCAGTGTTGTTAGCCGATAGTTCTTGGCACCCAGTAACCCTTCCCATGTGGTGTGGGCCAGTCCTGTGAAGCAAGTGCAGTTCAAAGACAGGCCAGTGTTGTTAGCCGATAGTTCTTGGCACCCAGTAACCCTTCCCATGTGGTGTGGGCCAGTCCTGTGAAGCAAGTGCAGTTCAAAGACAGGCCAGTGTTGTTAGCCGATAGTTCTTGGCACCCAGTAACCCTTCCCATGTGGTGTGGACACTGAACTGTAGACGATGCATGTGACAGCCGCTGGTATAGTGTAGGGTCACATAATGACTGGACATCACATGTGTGGAAGATCGTCTGGCTGTGGTATATCTAGATTCACGATTCGGATTTATTTATCACATGTACATTGAAACATACAGTGAAGTGTGCTGCTTACTTACGTTAACAACCAACACACCCAGGATTTCATGGGGGCCAGCCTGCAAGTGTTGCCACACATTCATACCCACAGTGCTCAGCAGAAAAACACAGAACAGAACAAGCAACAAAACAACAACAGCAAATCATGTCCCACTCCTCTCTCACACCCACCCACCCACATACATATCTAGGCTGACATACAGCACCTGTAGGTGCCATTTGTGAATTTCACCCTGCACGCTATGAGAAGCCATGCACCCTGTCTGTCTTGCATTCTCCATGACATCCCTTAAATAAAAATGCACAACATTCTCTGAAATGTTCCACATATTTCAGGCTCCAAAGTTGAAGGGTTGCAGCAAATACAATTCATGGTTAATCTGAATTTAAAGTTCTGGCAAAGGTCATGTTGCATCTTTACAATAGCTACCTTACCAGCTGAGTTCTCCAACATATTAGGTTTGTACCTACTGTTTTGTATTTTGCTTCTTGATCAGTAGAAATCATGCATCAACTAGCATGCTACTATTCTCATCCATTTAACTAGAGTAGGTGCTTGGATCTCTTCCAGTGCTAAGTGATTGATCCCGTATGCATTTTGCACACAAGGCATTAGTTGCACCATTGTTCTCCAATCTAGCAGTACAGTCATTATTAGAGCACAGTTGCATGCTGATTGCTATTGCAAACTTCCTTTTATGCACATTTCTGACATTTACATCACAAATGTTATACAGTTTGCAATGTGCTTCCAATAAAGCGTGTGCAAATTTGCACATCAAACACAGTAATGGAAACATGTTGGCCACCTGTACACCAAATTGTGAGGGCAATGGACACATCTTACCAAAAGCAACTGCATGGATGCCAAAATGGCAACGGAATATTGCAAGAGATTGGAAGTCACAGGTGAAGGTCAATGCACAGTCTCTACAGACCAATGGAAGTGCAAGGAATATCTGGTATTTCCCTGCTACAGGCTACAAACTCTGACTGTTGCTTCCTTGGTATACATTGGAATGATAAATTGGTCTTGGTCTTTAAATTTCCATGATGTAAGATTTAAGTTTACATTGTTTCATATGGATAATTTATTCCACAAGTGAATATAGGCAGCCCAACAGTATGTCTATCTTTCATAGTGGACAGAGAGAGGTTCGTAAATGCTTTTAATAGCTAGCAGTACACTTGATGCAGGCAATTATGTTCAAGGTGGTAAAAGCATTTATTTCTTATTGATGAAGATTTGCTTTGAAACCTTTCACACACTTACAAATCTAGTAGTTCCACAGAATGGCAAAGATATTCTATTTACATAAGTAAGGCAGAGACTGGAAATAGCTTAAATCTACAACAACTTCAAATCGCAGACCACTACAGGTCTGGCATAAGGAACGAAAGTGAAGAAGAAATTAGCAACAACCACATTGTTGTATAGAAAGGTTATGCAAACATCATAACTTTATTGAATTTGGGTTGTATTTGTGAGGTGTAAATGTCAATGGATTCTTGTCTAAATGGCTAAGTGGACAAACTCACATCTGACCTGCTTCAGAAGATTGCAGTCTTGAAGGAAGTGCCAGGGAAAAATAACAACAGATTTGCCAAGGAATTCCTAAGAATGCAATCAAATATGAGTGGTCTATGTTACAGGGAGCAGCAAAAGCTCTTTGCCTGCAGCAAGTTCATCAACTCTGACTACACATGAGGTAAATTATTGTTACAGATGCAATAGCAGTCATCTACCACAGTTCTGTTCCTCTAAGGAGGCCAAGTATTCTGAGTCAGAACAACAAAGCACAGCTGAACTACAAAGTGATCTCTTTCACAGAAAAGAAAAATTGAACAATAGGAAAAACCAGAGTGAAGTCTGCTTAATATTAGAGCTGATCTAATTAGAACAGAATTAGATGTGCATAGTATCTAGTCTCCTGGTAAACTATAAGAAATGCAAGCAACAGAGCAGGCTGTGGAACTGACTATCAAAACAACCTTAAGACCATAGAATTCGGCTATTTGGCCCATTGAGTCTGCTCTGCCATTTCATCATGACTGATCCAATTTTCCTCTCAGCCCCAATCTCATGCCTTCTCCCCATATCCCTTCATGCCCTGGCCAATCAAGAATCTATCAACCTCTGCTGTAAATATACATAAAGGCTTGGCCTCCACAATTGCCTGTGGCAATGAATTCCACATGTTCATCACTCTCTGGCTAAAGAAATTTGTCCTCATCTCTATTGTAAAAGGATGCCCCTCATTTCTGAGGCTGTGTCCTCTAGTCTTAGCCACTCCCACCATAGAAAACATCCTCTCTAATGCACTCTATCAAGACCTCTCACCATTCGACAGGTTTCAATGAGGCCATCCCTCATTCTTCTGATGATGTCCAAGAACTCATTCTCGCATACAGAACTTACTGTCTGTTCCCCAAACTAACAAATCCCCTATCACCACGTCGTACCCACCACCCCCCTTCCCTCTGCATTACAGAGACAGACACTGTGCCAGAAACACTATCACTGTGATTTTCCTCTGTTAGGTCATTATCCCCGACAGTATCCAAAGTGATCTACCTGTTGTTGAGGGAAATGGTCACAGGGGTACTCCACACTCGCTCCTTAACCCCTTTCCCCTTCCTGACTGTCACTCAATTTCCTGTGTCCTGCACTATGGATGTAACTACCTCTCTATCACCCCGTCAGCCTCCCGAATAATCCGGAGTTCATCCAGTTCCTTAAAGTAGTTTGTTAGAAGCTGCGTCTGGATGCACTTCCCACTTTGGAAGTTGTCAGGGACATTGTAGGTCTCCCTGTCTTCCCACTTCCTGCAAGATGGAGCACTGCACTATCCTGCTCGTCACTCTTGCTGTCCTTGCTGAGCAGAAAAAACATAAGCTTTTCTTTCCTTTGTTTTCTCTGAATGAAGCCTCGCTTAGCTGAAGCCTCAAAGACCTGAAGCTTTAAGACTGCCAATCTGATTATGTCCACTCAGATGAAAATGCTGTGTTTGCCCCTGCTGTCCTTTAATTTGCTTTTACTAATTAATCCAAACACCAATTGGTTGCTGGTCTGAGCTCTGTTAAGCTGCCACAACCCACTCCTGCCTTTTATTGATCTCCCAGTGGCCACACATTTTAATTCCACATCCCATTCCCATTCTGATATGTCTATCCATGGCCTCCTCTACTGTCAAGATGAAGCCACACTCAGGTTAGAGGAACAACACCTTATATACCAGCTGGGTAGACTCCAACCTGATAGCATGAACATTGACTTCTCTAACTTCCGTTAATGCCCCTCCTCCCCTTCTTACCCCATCCCTGATATATTTAGTTTCCCCCCCCCTCTTTTTTTCTCTCTGCCCATCACTCTGCCTGTTCTCCATCTCCCTCTGGTTCTCCCCTCCCCCCTTCTTTTCCCCTAGGCCTCCCATCCCATGATCCTCTCCCTTCTCCAGCTCTGTATCACTTTCACCAATCACCTTTCCAGCTCTTAGCTTCATCCCACCCCCTCCGGTCTTCTCCTATCATTTCGCAATTTCCCCTCCCCCCACTACTTTCAAATCTCTTACTATCTTTCCTTTCAGTTAGTCCTGACGAAGGGTCTCGGCCCGAAACGTCGACAGCGCTTCTCCCTATAGATGCTACCTGGCCTGCTGCGTTCCACCAGCATTTTGTGTGTCTTGCCTTTTATCCTTGGGCAGTGGACCTGATTGGAGTGCTCTCCTCTCCAAACTTCTGATTGCTGGATTGGCAGCTGGTTAAAGCTCTATTGTTGGTTTATGGTTATTTATATCTGTTATAGGAAACCCAGTAATCGAGTTTCAACAGCAAGTACTTTTAGTTTTGAAACACATTCAAGTGAAGAACTGAAGGTACTAAGGTAAAGTCAGGAATGAGAAGGACTATACAGGACAGAAGATATAGAACATAGAAAAGTACATTACAGGACTAGGCCTTTAAGCCATGTTGTCTGTGCTGACTGTAATGGCAATCCAAACTAATCCCATTTGCCTGCACATGGTTGGTAATCCTTCATTCCCTGCCCATTCATGTTCCTGTCTAAATGACTCTTAAACTTTACTAGTACTGCTTCCGTGATTTTCCTTTGCGGAGCATTCTATGTGTGTAAGTGTATAAAAAGCCTTATAACTCTTTAAACCTCCCCCCCCCACCGCCCCCCATCACCTCAAATCTATGTCCTCTAGTATTTAATATTTCTACTCTGGGAAAAGGACTCTGTCTACCTATCTTATCTATGCCTCTCATGATTTTTTCTTCTTCTATAAGGTCTCCCCTTCACTTCCAGCAGTTTGGAGAAAACAATTCAAATTCGTCCAGTCTCCTCTCATAGCAAATACTTTGAATACAGGCAACATCCCAATAAGTCTCTTCTATTCTGTTGTGACCTTAAGAATTTTTTTATTCAACTGCAACATGACTTCCCCTGATCCTTATATTCAACACCTCACCCAATGAAGGCAAGTAAGCCATACACACAAGATACTCTGCAGATGCTGGAAATCCAGACCAACTCACACAAAATGCTGGAGGAACTCAGCAGGTCAAGCAGCATCTATGGAAATGAATAAATAGTTGAGATTTTGGGATGACACCTTTCATCAGGACTAGAAAGAGAGGGGGAAGACACCAGAATAAAAAGGTGAAGCGGTGGGGGAAGGTCGACAAGCTAAACAGTTGACAGATAAAGCCAGGTGGGAGGGAAGGGTAAAGGGCTGGAGAAGAAAGAACCTGACAGGAGAGAAGAGTGGATTGTGGGAGAAAGGGAAGAAGGAGGGGCACCAGGGATAGATGATAGGCAGATGAGGAGAAGAGGCCAGAGTGGGGAATAGAAAAAGATGGAAGGGGGAGGAGAAAAGAAAAAAAAATTACTGGAAGGAGAAGTCGATGTTGGTGTGATCAGATTGGAGGCTATCTAGACAGAATATGAGGTGTTTCTCTTCCATGCTGAGAGTGGCCTCTTCATGGCTGAAGAGGAGGCCTTGCAATGACACATCAAATGGGGACAGGGATAGGAATTAAAATGGCTGCTCACCAGGAAATTTTGCTTTTGGTGGGTAGAGTGGAAGCGCTCGACAAAGCGCTCCCCAGATTTATGTCAGGTTTCACCAATGTAGAGGAGGCCACATCAGGAGCACGGGATACAATAGATGACCCCAAAAGATTTGTAGCTGAAGTGTTGCCTCACCTAGAAGAACTGTTTGGAGCCCCGAGTGGATGTTTGGGAGGAGGTAAATGGGCAGGTGTAGCATCACTGTCACTTTCAGGGGCATGTACCAAGTGGACAAAAAACCAAGGAGGGAGCAACCCCTGCGGAAAGTAGAGGGGGTGGGCTTCCATTGAAGATGGCAGAGGTTACAGAGAGGAATGTGTTGGATGCAACAGGCTCATGGAGTGGTTGGTGAGCACGAGAAATCTATCGGCTTTAAGGTGGCAGGGAGATACATTGAGCTCAGATGTCTGGGAAATGGAGGAGATGCAAGTCAGGACAGCATAAATGGTGGAGGAAGCTAAAAAGGAAGACATCTCTGATGTCCTAGAAAGGAAATCCTCATCCTGAGAACAGATGTGACGATGTGATGAAGGAACTGAGAGAAGGGAATCAGATACACAATCAAATTTACAGAAGCTGGAAATTAAAGCGATGCTGGAAAAGAATAAGCAGTCGACATTTTGGGCTGAGACCATTCGTCAGGATTCGAAAGGAAGACAAGAAGTCAATGTAAGAAAGTGGGGGAAGGGGAGGAAGAACTAGATAGATTGATGGACAGATACTTTATTGATCCCAAAGGAAATTAGTGTCACAGTAGCATTACAAGTGCACAGATATATAAAAATTAGAAAAGAAGTAAGAAGAATAAAAAATAAGTTACCTTAAAAATAAGATGTGCAAAATTTATATTGATAAGATAGTAATACAAGAATTACTGTAATGTTATACAATAATGGTGCACATTCACATCATCCTGATAAGATGTGATGGCAGTATTGCACACGGCGATAAACAGTCTGCAATGAACAGAGCTAAACAGAGATTAATAAAAGTCTAACAGGAGGGGTTCGTCTCTTCCCCAGCTATAGTTTGACTTCTGGTACAGCCCAATGGCCGAGGGTAAGAATGACCTCATGTAGTGCTCTTTGGAGCTGCGCAGTCGTCTGTCTATTACTAAAAGTGCTGCTCTGTTCAGCCAAGGTGACATGCAGAGGGTGAGAAACATTGTCCAGACTTGCTTAGATATTCTGAATGATCCTTTGTTCTACCACAGCCTCCAGTGTGTCCAGTTTGACTCCTATTACAGAGTCAGCTTTTCTAATCAGTTTATTGAGCCTGTTGGCATCACTGGTGTTGATGCCATTGCTCCAGCACACCATCACATAGAAGATTGTTCCTGAAACAACAGACTGGTAGAACATATGAAGGAGTAAGCCTGCATACTCCAAAAACCCTCAGTCTCCTCAGGAAGTACAAAGTGATAGGTGACAGGTGAAACTGGGAGAGGGGGAGGGGTGAAGTAAGGAGCTGGGAAGTTGATTGGTGAAAGTGATAAAGAAATGGAGAAAGAAGAATCTCCTACAAAATGAGGCACTCTGTATCCTACTTTTGTATAATTAATAAGGTTTGACTTGTTTTACATGTTTCAAACATCCCCACATACTATTTTAAATTTTAACGAATGCAAACATAACCATTCCAAATGTTTCTCATGAGACATCCCACCCATTGCATGTACAAACCCAATTTTTCAGCCTGTTGTCTTTCTCATATTTGAAATGAAGTCATGAGATTTTGAACCAGTGAGACCCCTCATTGACATGCCCAGCTAACGGTCTACTCCTCTGCTGCCACCTTTGCTAGGTTTTGTAGAATTGAGTCTCTAATCAGATCCCAAAACCAAACTCCTTCACTAAGTTTTTGGTCATCTGCTCCAATAACCTGGCATTAAGTTCCTTTTGATAATGTTCCTGAGAAGTATCTTAGGACACCTTGTATTAGTATACAGTAAATTGATAAAATTTATGGTTGGGATACTAAATCAGTACTTTATATTAACCTTCGAAATTTACTGCCTGTAAACAAGGAATAACAATTGTCATGCAGTTAACCGCAACCACTGGGAACCTAACCAGCTCCCCTCCATTCCCACCTTCCTCCTCCTGGCTGAACTGGTTCTCATTCTCAACATATCTCTTTTGGCTCCTCTCACTTTCTCCAAACCCCAGGTGTGGCCATGGGCACTCACATGGGCCCAAGCTATGCTTGCCCTTTTGTTGGCTATGTAGAACAGTCCATGTTCCAAGCATACTCTGGTAACGCTCCCTATCTCTTCCTACAGCACATTGATCACTGTGTGTGTGCAGCTTTATGCACCTTTGCTGAGCTCATCAATTTGATCAACATTGCCTGTAACTTCAACCCTGTCCTCAAATTGACCTGGTACCTCTGATACCTCTCACCACTTTATCGATCTCACTGTCTCCACCTCTGAATGCAGACTGTCTACTGATATCTTTAATAAACTTACTGACTCTCATAGTTATCTTGACTATGACCCTGATACCTGTAAAAATGTTTTTCCATTTTCTCTGTTCCTCCATCTCAGCTACATCTGTTCTCAGGATGAGACTTCCCATTGCAGAATATCTGAGATGTCCTCCTTCAAATAATGGTGTTTCCCTTCCTCTACCATCAATGTTTCCTTCATTTCCCTGACATCCATCCTCACCCATTTTTTTGCCTCATTAACAGAGATAGATTTCCCTTTGTCCTTACCTACCACCCCATGAGTCTGCGTATCCTACTCATTCTTCCCCATAATGCCTGCCATTTTCAACAGGATCCTACCACTAAGCACATCTTTCATTCCACACCCCTCCCTCATTCTGCTCTATGATTTAAAATAGTGGCTGAGCAAGGGGCATTAGAAACATAGAAACATAGAAAACATACAGCACAATACAGGTCCTTTGGTCGACAAAGCTTTGCTGAACATGTCCCTACCTTAGAACTACTGAGGCTTTACCCATAGCCCTCTATTAGTCTAAGCTTCATGGAGCCATCCAGGAGTCTATCCTTTCTGCCTCCACCACCACCACTGGCAGCCCATTCCATGCACATAACCATGACATCTCCTCTGTACCCTATTTTCAGGCACCTTAAAGCTATGTCCTCTCGTGCTAGCCATTTCAGCCCTGGGGAAAAGCCTCTGACTATCCACATGATCAATGCCTCTCATTATCTTGTACACCTCTATCAGGTCACCTCTCATCCTCCGTCGCTCCAAGGAGAAAAGGCCGAGTTCACTCAACGTATTCTCATAAGGCATGCTCTCCAATGCAGGCAACATCCTTGTAAACATCCTCTGCACCCTTTCTATGATTTCCATGTCCTTCCTATAGTGAGGTGACCAGAACTGAGCACAGTGGGGTCTGACCAGGATCCTCTCGGCTCTTAAACTCAATCCCACGATTGATGAAGGCAGTCTTAACCACTTTGTGGTTATACCTTCTTAACCACAAAGTCAACCTGCATAGCTGCTTTGAATGTCCTATGTACTCGGACCCCAAGATGCCTCTGATCCTCCACACTGCCAAGAGTCTTACCATTAATGCTATATTCTGCCATCATATTTGACCTACCAAAGTGAACCACCTCACACTTACCTGGGTTGAACTCCATCTGCCACTTCTCAGCCAAGTTTTGTATCCTATCAATATTCCGCTGTAACCTCTGGCAGCTCTCCACACTATCCACAACACCCATAACCTTTGTGTCATCAGCAAACTTACTAACTCATCCCTCCACTTCCTCATCCAGCTCATTTATAAAAATCACAAAGAGTAGGGGTCCCAGAACAGATCCCTGAGGCACACCACCAGTCACCGACCTCCATGCAGAATATGACCCATCTACAACCACTCTTTGCCTTCAGTGGGCAAGCCAGTTCAGGATCCTCAATGCAATGTCCCCTTGGATCCCATGCCTCCTTACTTTCTCAATAAGCCTTGCATGGGGTACCTTGTTAAATGCCTTGCTGAAATCCATATACACTACCTCTACGGCTCTACGACATTGTTGCAGAGCGGGAGCCATTTGAAAAGAACAAATCTCGTTGGGAACAAGAGAAAATCTGCAGATGCTGTTAATCCAAGCAACACACTCAAAATGCTGGAGGAACTTAGCATGCCAGGCACCATCTATGGAAAAGAGTACAATCAATATTTGCGGCCGAGACCCATCATCAGGACTGGAGAAAAAAAGATGAGGAGTTAGTGTAAGAAGGTGGGGGAGATTTGTTTGAGCCAATAAAAAGAAGAGAGGTGTAAGTAGAGTAGCCATTGTCAGAATTGACCAGTGTTAGTGGGAGGTTTCGGTTCAACAGACTAGAGCGAGAAGAGGCTTGTGTAATCAGAACAGATTGCCCTGTTGGTAAAAAGCAAAGTCAAAATCCTTAGAAAGAGGTGACATAGGTTCAGAAGATGTAGAATCCTTGTAGATAGAATTAAGGAACTGCAAGGGTAAACAGAACCAGATGGGAGTTGCTCTATATACAGGCCCTCGAACTGTAGCCAGGAAGTGGGATACAAATTACAATGGGAATTTAAAAAGGCATGTAAAAAAGGGCAATGTTACAATAGACAGGCAGGATTTCAATATGCAGATTGATTATGAAAAACAGGTTGGTGCTGGATCCCCAGAGAGGGAATTTGTAGAATGCCTATGAGATGGCTTTTCAGATAAGCTTGTGCTTGAGCTCACTAGGGGAAAGGCAATTTTTGGGTGTGGTGTAATAAACCACAAGAAATGGGAGTAGAATTAGGACAATTGGCCCATTGAGTCTGCTCTGCCATTTTGTCGTATCTGATCCATTTCCCTTTCAACCCCAATCTCCTGCCTTCTCTCTGTATCTCTTCATGCCCTGACTATTTAGAAAATAGTATATGCTTTCATTTCTTCTACCAAAGTGCATGACCGTACACTTTCCGATACTGTATTCCATTTGTCACTTCTTTGACAATTTTCCTGATCTGTCTAAGTCCTTCTGTAGCCTCACTGCTTTCTCAAAACTACCTACCTCTCCACCTATCTTCTTACCATCCACAAACTTGGCCACATGCTGATTTTAGCCTATTTTTTCATGTGCCTCCAAGTACTCTGGACTACATCCTTAACAATCGATTCCAATATTTTACCAGCCACTGAGGTCTGACTAAATGGCCTATAATTTCCTTCCTTCTGCTTCTCTTCATTCTTGAAGAGTGAAGTGACATTTTCAATTTTCCAGTCCTCTGTAACCGTGCCAGAAACTATTGATTCTTGAAAGGTCATAACTAATGCCTCCACTACCTTTTCAGCCTGCTCTTTCGCAACCTTGGGGTATAGACCATTTGGTCCAGGTCACTTATCCATCTTCAGCCCTTTCAGTTTCACAAGCACTTTCTCCCTACTAATGAAACTTCACTCACTTCTGCCCACTGACACTCTCGAACTTCTGGCATACTGCTAGAGTCCTCCACAGTGAAGACTGATGCAAAATACTTATTCATTTCATGCTTCAATTACTTGCCCCATTAGTGCATCATAATGAACCAAATTTGATTAGGGAGCTTAAGGTAAAGGAACCCTTAGGATGCAGTGATCATAATATGATAGAATTCCCCCTGCAGTTTGAGAGGGAGTAGATAAAAATCTGAAGTATTAGTGTTACAGTAGAGTAAAGGCAATTACAAAGGTTTTCAAGAAGAACTGCTAAAGTTGCTTGGAAGGTCTCTTTAGCAGCGATGATGGCAGAACAGCAATTCCTGGAATTTCCAGAGACAAGTCGTTAGGTGCAAGACAGATACATCCTAAAGAAGCCTTTGAAAGGGTGATGGGGCAACCATGGCTCTCAAGGGAAGTCAAAGATAGCATAGAACAAAAAAATTAGTAGGAAGTTTGAGGATTTGGAAGCTTTCTAAAAACCAACAGAAGGCAACTTAAAAAACCTTAAGTAGAGAAAAAATAAAATATTGAGGGAATCTAGCCAATCATATAAAAGAGGGCGCCAAATTTTTTTTCAGATTTATAAAGAGTGAAAGAGAAGTGAAAATGGGTATCAGGCCACTGGAAAATGATGCTGGAGAGGTAGTGCTTGGAAACTGAAAGGTCTGAAGGTAGATATGTAACTTGGACCTAATGGACTACACCCCAGGGTTCTGAATGAGGTTGCTGAATAGATTGTGGAGACATTAGTAATGATCTTTCAGGAATCACTATATTCTGGAATCATTCTGGAGGACTGGACAATTGCAAATGTCACACTGCCACACATGAAGCTGTTTAACAATATAAGAGCTCATGGTATTACAGGAAAGATACCAGCATGGATAGAAGACTGGCTGACTGAGAGGAGGCTAAGAGTGGGAATAAAGGGAGCCTTTTCTAGTTGGCTGCCAGTTACTAGTGATGTTCGACAGCATCAGCATTGGGAATGATTCTTTTCATATTATATGTCAATGATTTGGATGATGGAATTGATGGCATTGTGCCCAAGTTTGCAGACAATACAAAGATAGGCAGAGAGCGGGTAGTGTTTACGAAGCAGAGGGTCTGCAGAATGACTTGGACAGTTTGGGAAAATGGACAAATAAGATAGAATATAGTATAGTGATAGAACATAGAGGTACATGCACTTTGGTAGAAGGTATAAAGGCATAGACTATTTTCTAAACGGGGAGAAAATTCAAAAATCAGAGGTGAAAAGGGACTCCGGTTTAAGATGGCACTGGTGATGCCCAGCGACTACTTATTGGCAGTAAAAATCAAAACAGAGAAAACTTCTAAATACCTTATTAATAACAGTTTATTTATCAACACAAACAATGGAGAGATGAGTGAAGGCAGAGGCAGATGTGTGGGCAAGGCATGGATGAGGCAAGCAAAGGCAGAGGTGGGGTCAAAGCAAGGCAGAGTCGTTGCATCACTGAGTGTGAGGAACATCCCGATGTCTGATCAGTTTGAGTGTCAGGCCGAATTGGAAGGATGGGTACAGGCCAAATCGTGGCAGCTATGTTCAGGCCCCAGAGCGTCAGGGAGTTGGAGGCGAGGCGAGAGCTAGTTCTGCTCACTGCTGCATGACGTTTACCCAGCTCTACACCGAACTGAGGCTGCGGCCTGCTGCAACTGCAGTGATGACAGTCTTCCTGTCATTAGTAAAATTTCAATTCCGAAGCTATTTGGTTACTTTTATTTCAGTACAATTTGTTTTTTTCTCTCTCTCTGCACATTGGGTGTTTGGCGTTTTAAATGGTTTTCTTTGTGCTGTGTCTGCTTGTAAGGAGACGAACATCAAGGTTGCATAATGTGTACATACAGCTTCTATAGTAAATGTACCTTGAGCTTTGAATGTTGAACTTCTTTGTGCAGGATTCGCTAAGGGTTAACTTGCAAGCTGAGTCAATGGTAAGGAAGGTAAATCTATTTCGAGAGGACTGGAGTATAAGATTGCTGATGTAATGCTGAGGCAGTGGTCAGGTGACTCTTGGAATATTGTGAGCATTTTTGGACCCCTTATTGAAGAAAAGATGTGCTGGCATTGGAAAGGATCCGGAAGAGATTCACATGAGTAATTTTAGAAATTAAAAGGTTATTGTATGAGGAGCATTTGGTGGCTCTGAGTCTGTACTCACTAGAGTTTAAAAGAATGAGGGGTAAATCTGATTGAAACACAATGAATGGCCAAGATAGAGTGGATGTAGAGAGGATTTTTCCTTTAGTGGGTGAGTCTAAGACCAGAAAGCACAGCCTCAGAATAGAGGAACATCCATTTAGAACAGAGGTGAGGAGGACTTTCCTTAGTTAGAGGGTAATGAATCTGAGGAATTCATTACCATAGATTGCTGTGGAGGCCAAGCCACTAAGTATGTTTATAGCTGAGATTAATAGGTTCTTCATTAGTCAGGCATCAAGAGTTACAGAGAGAAAGTAAGAAATTGGGGATGAGAGGGATAATAGATCAGCCAAGATGGAATGGCAGAGCAGACTTAATGGGCTGAATGGCCTAATTCTGCTCCTTTGTCTTATAGTCTGCATGACTCCTTTATCTGTTTATTAGTCCCCACTGATCTCCCTCCTGGCGCTTAACCTTGCAAGTGGAATGAGCGCTACACATGACCCTCTCCCCCAACCACCACCACCACCAGTATCATCCTGACCACCATTCAGGGCCCTAACCAATACTTCCAGGTGGGATGACACTTCACCTGCAAGTCTGTTGGGATCATCGACTATATTTGGTGTTCCTCGTGTGCCCTCCTCTACATCGGTGAGAACATTGGGGGACTATTTCATCGAGCACGTTTGCTCCATCCATCACAAAACGTGGAATTCCCCTGCAGCCATGCATTTAATTCTATTTCCCATTCCAACATGTCGGCCAATGGCCTCCTCTACTGCCACAATCAAGCCACCCGCAGATTGGTGTAGCAATGCTTAATGATTTTTCTTGGTGGCCTGCAACCTTATGGCATGAACATTCACCCTGCCTTGTGCAGCTGAATCCTGGATTTCCTGTCAGGTCTCTGGCAGGTGGAAAGAGTGGGCTCCCTCACCTCTGCCCCCCCGACTCTCAACACAGGTGCCCTTCAGGGCTGTGTCCTAAGCCCCTTCCTTTACTCTCTGTATACCCATGACTGTGTTGCCACCCACAGCTCCAATCTGCTAATTAAATTTGTGAAGATACTACATTAATTAGCCTAATCTTAAATAATAATGAGGCAGCCTACAGAGAAGAAGTCATCACCCTGACACAGTGCTATCAAGAAAACAACCTCTCCCTCAATGTCACAAAAACAAAGGAGCTGGTTGTGGACTACAGGAGGAATGGAGACGGGCTCACCCTGTTGATGTCAAAGGATCTGGGATTGAAAGTGTGAACAGCTTTAAGTTTCTCAGCATACACATCACCGAGAATCTCACATGGTCTGTACATACCAGCAGAGTGGTGAAACAAGCCCAGCAGCGCCTCTTTCACCTCAGACAGTTGAGGAAGTTTGGGCCCTCAAGTCCTAAGAACTTTCTACAAGGATACAAGTGAGAGCATCACTGCCTGGTATGGGAACTGTACTTCCCTAAATCGCAGGATTCTGCAGGGAGTGGTGCGGACAGCCCAGTGCATCTGTAAATGTGAACTTCCTGCTATTTAGGACATTTACAGAGGCAGGTGTGTAAAAAGGGCCCAAAGGATCATTGGGGACCCGAGTCCCCCCAACCACAAACTGTTTCAGCTGCTACCATCCAGGAAATGGTACTGCAGAATAAAAGCCAGGACCAACAGGCTCTGGGACAGCTCTTTCCACCAGGCCATCAGACTGATTAACTCATACTGATCCAACTATATTTCTATGTTATATTAACTGTTCTGTTGTACATACTATTTATTATAAATTACTATAAATTGCACATTGCACATTTGGATGGAGACTTAATGTAAAGATTTTTATTCCTCATGTATATGAAGGATGTAAGTAATAAAATCAGTTCAATTCATTGATTTATCTAACTTACAGTAATGTCTGCCCTTCCTCCTTCTCGCCTTTTCCATTCCCCCTTCTGGCTTCCTACCTACCCCTTCTCTCCTCCTCATCTGCTCATCACCTCTCTCCAGTGCTGCTCCTCCTGCCCCTTCTCCCATGGTTCACACTTGTCTTCTATCAGTTTCCTCTTTCTTCAGCCCTTTAACTCTTCTGCCTATCACCTCCCAGCTTCTTTCTTCAGCCCTTCCCACTACCAACCCACCTTCAACTGGTTTTATCTACCACCTGCCAGTTTGTACTCCTTCCCCTTGCCTCACCTTCTTACTCTGGTTTACTCCTCCTTCCTTTCCAGTCTTGACAAAGGGTCTCAGCCCAAAACATCGACTACTTATTCCCCTCCGTAGATGCTGCCTGGCCTGCTAAGTTCCACCAGAATTTTCTGTGCGTTGCTCTGGATTTCCAGCATCTGCAGAATCTCTTGTGCTTACAGTTAACTGCAATGTATTTTTCTCTTTTGTGCAGATGCACAGGATGTGCAGGTATTCTCCAAAACTAGTGGTTAAACTATATATTTTTTTGTATTCTTGCAGATATGTGTAGAAGTATTATTGTAAAATTGCAGTGTTTAAAGAAGCAAGTTAAATCATTCAGCCACTCCAATTTTAATAGTATGAGCCGCAAAATTAAAAAGTTCATTGGGAATTTAAATAAAAGTAAATGGTTGAGAAGAAGAAGCGATTTGCATGCCTGCTATATTGCTTTGTCTAACAGTGCATCCCGGAAGAATTCCAGTAATGGTCTCTCCAAGCACCACCCAGCTGCTTGTGTTGAGTGACAGAGTTTGCAGACCAATACAGATGCCAAACTCTAATAAACTAAAAGCCTAGGGAAAACAAAAGGCAATTATTGGAGGGTAGCAATGCACTAATCAGGCATTTTCAAAATTAATCCCATATTCCCCTACTGTATTATATCTCTAGTTTTTTTTCTGTTATTTATTCAGTAACCCAAAGCTTGAATCAAAATTCTTTGCCTCCAGCCCATTCTACTCTCAAAGGGCATTTGTTCTGAGGAATAATGTTGGAAATGGCTTACAATTAGTTTCTGTGCTTTAAAAAAAATACTAATGAGTTCCTGGGGAACATGATAAAAATATGATAGCTCAAAAATGAACATTTGAAATGGACAATTAAATATGCAAAAATAGTTGGCATTCAACATTACTGTTCATAAGGTGATAAAACCAAGCACCTGATATTTGCTCATAAACAGAAAGAAATGCTTTCAAATTCATAAGCTTCAGATAACTACATAAGAAATCATATGAAAATAAGGGACACAAAAATTATTTTTTCACAATATGTTAGAAAATACTCGATTGTATATCATGTTTTAAAACATACGTATGTTCTTGTATTTACAGTGTAATGCAATGTTGTTGGTATAGTGTGATCTGACTTCAGTTTAATACTAAGGAATAGCTGACAGAGGGGCTATCTCAGTTGAACTGTTTAACTTGCCCATTATATAAGACTGATGTAAGATCCATGATATTTTCGGAGAAGAGATTGGAGTAGTGCCCATGTTTATCTCCAAATCAGCTTTTCCAAAGCATAATCTGACCTTTTCCATGTTGCTGTTTGTTTGAGCTTGTGATGCACAAAATGGCTGCTGTGCTTGCCACAAAGCAGCAAATGTATTTACTCCATAAATGCTTCATTGACCATAAAGTGCTCTGGGATGTTCTGAAAGGGATGTGAAATGAAAATCTTGGTCTTGAGATGTATCTCAGTATTTTAGTTTATCTGAAGTAATTTATGATACTTGATTATGAACTGAGTTTTGAATGCAATCTCATTCTGGATTATTTTATTTTTTGTGGTTTATCTCCAAACCTAGGTTTTGATATGCAATCAGACTTACATCTACATCAATATTCTTCAAATGTTTTCTATTAATTTCAATGTGCTCTCTTCTACTCTAATTATTCAACGTAATATTACCTGAAAATATAGTTTAACTGATAAGGAAACATTTACAAGTCTAAATATATATTTAATTTTACGGCTGCTATTTTAAAATTCCAGAGTATGTTGTTGTATAATAATTAGAATGGTTCAGATTTTGCTGGGGAAGTTTGATGGTTTCACATACCACAGCTGGATCCCTGTTGAGAATCGCACATAAGAGCATAGTTGGGAAACGGTTGGCTAATAAGCTCCTAGTGAGCTGTGGACCATTCTGTCCAAAGTAATTTGAGATTTGGTGGCAGTTACATAGGGAATATCAGTATTTAAATACAGATTCCAAGTTAATATATAGAAAGCTTGTGTGTGATGCACACTTGTTGTACATATATATTAATTTATATTCCTTGTAAAAATGTTGACAGCATTTATAATGTGGAAAAATAGGGTGACAACAACTGAAAATTGCTTTGTGCGTAATTTATGTTACAACCAACCCCAGTATCCTTCTTGAGGGAGTCTTCTTAATGTACAAATTGCATTCCAATACGTATATAAGGTCCCAATTACCATTTTGGGATTGAACTGGTCACGACTGAGGCACCACAATCTGCAGTCTCATAGCCTGAGTATTCCTCACTGCATCAACACTCACAAACTATGGAGCCAATCCCTTTTCCGTAATAAACATAGAAGACTATACACTGCTGCCTTACAATCAAAGCCTTGCAAAACGTAGAGCATGGTGAAAAGCTGAGTCGACAAGAGAGGTGGGCAGATCCTTGAACACCCTGATTCTCAGGAAATACTTGAGACTGAAATGTTCACAGATATCTTCAGCCAGAAGTGATGAGTGAATGAACCAACTCAGTTTCCTCTGGAGCAGTGTTTCCCAACCTGGGGTTCATAGACTCCTTGCTTAATGGTATTGGTTCATGGCATATAAAAAAAAGTTTTAATGCCATGAACCATGCTCTGCTCCAGAAGTTATCACCAATGTACTGACCGGTTCAGCATCTCAACTCCCTGCCTGAGGGCAATTGATTTGGCTACATTTGTAGAACCCAGCAGGTGTACTGTTGAAGATTAGTGCTTTAGAACAACCAGGCTTTGGGTCAGGCAGTCTCACTGCATAAAGTCACAAAGTAATACAGCATTGAAACAGGACCTTTGGCCCATCACATTTGTGCTGACCATCATGCTATTGTCAGCAGCTGCCTATTTATTCCATATTCTTTGTGCCCATTCAAGTACTTGTCCATGGTCTCTTAAATGTACCTACTGTCCCTGCCTCCACCTCCTCCTTTGGTAGCTCACTGCAGTTACCAACTACTCTTTGCATGAAAATTACATCCATCAGATCCCTTTTAAACCTCCTTCCTCTTATGCCACTTAGTTTTAGACTCCTGTATCATAGTGCACAGGCATTGCCAATCAATCTGATCTGTGTCTCGTGTTATTTTATATCTCTCAATCATGTCACTTCTTGATCTCTTTCCCTCTAGCGAAATTATGTCTCCTGAAAAATCAAGCCCTCTGACCCAGGCAAAGTCATTTTGAATAATTTTTACACCTTTTCATGCGTAATCACATTCTTCTGTGCAGTTATGACATATTTACCACTCAGAGTACAAGATTGCTAGGGATGATAAAATGGAGGGGAAACTTCCATTCTGGCATACTACCAACAATTTATTCAAAATGATCACAAAATTGATGAAAGGGTTGTCAATACTGCTTCCATCAGGCATTTCTTTACCAACAACTTTGAACACCACCCAATGTAACTGGGTCAGCTACTATACACAAGTACCTTTTGTAACAGTTGGTCTGAGCACTGTTCTTCCCTTCAGCAAAGGACTGCAAACCATACTCTGGAAAGTCTAGATCTAACAATTGTCAGAAAGCTTAACATCATCCAGAAAGAAGCAGTTTGCTTGAATGGAACCCAATCTTCCACCATGAATATTCCTTCCCATCAAGAATGCTACATCAAGTCCTTAGTATGTACCACCTAAAAGATAAAGAGGAGCAACTCACTGAGGCATTTTATAAACTCAATCATTATGTAATCTAATTTGATACAAGTAGAGCACGAGTGAATCTGCAGATGCTGGAAATAAATAAAAACACAAAATGCTGGCAGAAACATCATCGCTACCTCCTCCCACAGATGCTGTCTGGCCTGCTGAGTTTTGCCAGCATTTTGTGTTGATACAAGTATTGTTAGCTTTTTAAACATCTCTGCCGGGAGATCTACCCAGCTGACTGTGTTTCTTCTGTAGCATTCATGACTTGAGCCTTGTGCTTTGTGTCAATATGAGCAGAGAAATGGCAGATGCAGTTTAACCCAGCCAAACGTTAAGTATTGCACTTTGGGAGATCAAATGTAAAGAGACAGCCCACTGTTAAAGTTAGAATCCCTTACAGTGTTGATGAGCATAAGAATTTTGGGGTCCAAGTAGCCAGCTCACTGAAAGTGGCTATATGGGTAGATAGTAAGGTAAAGAATGTGTGCTTTCCTTTATCAGGCAAAGAAATTAGTATAACAGTTAGGATGTTTTGCTGAAGCATTATAAAACTCTAGTTAGGCTGCATCTAGAGTACAGCATTCAGTTCTAGTTACTCTGTTATGGGAAGTATGTAAAGGTTTTGGAGAGCATGCAGAAGAGATTTACCAGGATGCTGTCTGGATTAGAGGGCATATGCTATGAGGAGGGTTTCGACAAACTTGGACTGTTTTTTCTCAAGTGAAAGAGGCTGAGGGAAGATCTGATGGAGGTTTATAAGATTATGAGAGGTAAAGATAGCCAAGATAGCTAGTAACTTTCTTACCAGGGTTTAAACATCTAGTACCAGAGGAATGAATTTAAGGTGAGAGCATAAATTCAAGAGATATGCGTGGGGCAAGTTTTTCTTACACAGATTGGTGAGTAACTGTGATCTGCTGCCTGGAGTGGTGTGGAGGCAAATACAATTGTGGTGTTCATGAGGCTTTTAGATGAGTGCATGAATGTGCCGGAAATAGAAGACCATAGACATTGTCCAGACAGTTGGGATTAGTTTAATTGGACATGTGATTACTAATTTAACTCTGTGGGCCAAAGGGCCTGTTCATGGTCTGCACTGCATTCTGCACTATCAGAAGGAAAGTACTTCAATGCTGAAAGTCTAATTAAAACATGAACTACTGGAAGTCTGGAAGTGCTCATCGACATCTGTAAAGAGAGAATCAGGTTTAACATTTTAGTTCTGCAACATTTTTACCAGATTAAAAGGCTAGAGATTAGAAAAAAAGATTAAAGTTAGAAAGGGGCAGAGAGGGCCTAAGGGAAGTTATTTTTCATTCTGCATCCGCCCTCTCTGCTCTGTTTTGGCATCTTACACTGATCCAGTGAAGCTCTACAAGGATCAGATCTGATCCTCTGACTTGGCACATTACAGCCTTAAGGATTAATTGTTGAATTCAACAGTTTGTTGAATTGACCAGCCTTTCCAGCCATGTATCTCATATTTCAACTGACAGTTATTTTCTCTTGTCTTGTAACTTCAGATTTCACTGTCTCCAGCAATTTACACCAGTCCCACTTCTGGACCTGTCTTTGGTTAATCAATAAATTTCACCCCTTCTTTCTTCTAGTCTTGTCACTTAAGGCCTCCCATCCTCATGTGTTCCCTTTGTTTCCCTGCTCTCTGCTTTTTTTTGCAACCTAAAATAATTTTTACCTCTAATTTTCCCAGTTCTGTTGAAAGGTCATCAACTAGAAACATTAACAGTTTCACTCCATGGAGGATACCTGATCAGCACTTCCTGCATTTTCTCTTCTATTTCATATCCAATTGAATTTCTTTTGAGTGCAATTTCTGTTGAAGAGCCTTCTGCACAGCAAATAAATGTAAATATTCCCTACTCCAAAATTATGGACAATTACACTGTCATTATCTTTGTCCAAAAGCATCACTCAAAAGAAAATAGAAATGGCTATTGAGTTATATACTGGTGCGGAGCCTTTCAGCTCATTTACTCTGAATGAGTTAATGTTTCTATTCAATTGCTACACATGCTGGTGTAGCGTTTTAACTTAGACCCCATGGATCTCATTTTGTAGATTATTGTGAGATGAGATGGGCCCCAACGAAATATGCTTTATCAAATTTAATTCTGTATTAACAGTCTGCTTATTATACATGAATTATAAATTTCTGGAACAGTTCCCAGACAATTTGAAGGAATTGCATGGCACATTAATGCCCTGTCTTTCTATCTTTTGCTAACTTGGACATTCCAGAAGGCATGCTGAACTATAAACAAATTCAGGTTAAGATGGACAAAACAGTGCTGTAACTACAATGATGCAGCTGTGAATTTCACTGTACAATTATGGGATGAGGAAATGAGATTATCATTTCATTCTGAGCATCAAACTTAACTCATTTTTCTAGTGTGTTGTCAAAAAAACACAAATCCCATTCTTTCCCACCTTCAATGAGATAAGTAAGTCTGAATAACCACAATATTCCAAGAAGCCATTGGATCAATTGTCAGATGAGGCTGGCAAATCAAAACATTTTTAATAGCTTTGATGGACACTGTCACCCAACAACGCAAATAGATCCAAGGTCTGAATGACAATATTTCTTAGATGTGGCTCTGTGGACCTTTGCTTTTATATGACAATTAAACACCCTTATCTGGAAAAATACATCTGTTAAGCTTCTATGATCATATTTGTAAGTAATCAAAAAATTCAAAGGCAAGAGTATTATTTGGTTGTCACTGCTTTGAAAAAAGGCATTGCTTCTGTCAGAGCTGGAGTATGTATCCAGTTCTGGACCCACACTTTATGGAAGGTGCAAACAGTTGAAGTTGAAGTTATTCCCCTTAAAAACAAGAGGATGATCGGATAAGGGCAAATTAAAATTGGGAAAGATATTGACAGAGCAGATAGTCGGAAACAGTTCCCACTAGTCAATTGACATTGAATCCGCATAGAAAGAAGGTGATTGGGAAAATAACCTAAAGTGATCATGATTGAAAACATGCTCTAAAGGATTAGAGTAGCATCTCTTGTGAATATTACAGATTTAATTGTAGTATTCATCAGAGATCTGAACAAATATTTGCAAGGAGAGAGTTTGTAACTTACTGGTTTCTCATAGCCATAAGAATCCATGACATTTGTCTGAGTCAATTTGTTCCCAGTTTCATACATTCCTATGGCCAAGATGAACTCCACTTCTATGATCTTGTATTCATCCTTCATTCCTTTAACACTATAGGAGTTGCTTTGACTCAAGTCAAATCTGAAGCATTTATCTATTTCCGTGCAGTACCATTCCACTGTCTTCAATTTGAATCTGCTCTGCTCACCAGTCAGCAAGAGTACATGTCTGAAGTCACTGGGATCCACCAATAAGTACGCAAATTAAAAACTGATGGCATCATTGGCTCTATCTGCAATTTTTATTGAGGACCTAAGCAGCAAGGCATTTGTGCCTTTCCTGTCAATTGAAAGCATGGAGAAGTGGATTCCAGAAGTTTGATTAATGCCTTCCATCCCTCCCCAGGACTACAAGAAAGTTTTGGCTCTCTTTTTTTGGAATATTCACTTCTTAAAGTCCTCACTTCAATAAGCTTCTCATCTCGGTTTACTGAGAGGTGACATCTATTCCTTTTAGTCCTAACTTGTGTTGCCACAATGCCACTTCTGCTTGCTGCAGGAGTGGAAGCATCTCATTTGTCACGGTCTCAGCCTGAAACATTGATGTCTCCATGGATCTGCCTGACCTGCTGAGTTCCTTCAGCACTTTGTATGTGCTGTACTAGATAAGTAGATGGGTACAGGTGATCCCTGGGAATTAAGGGTCATTGCTCTTTGCTATTTGTGATTTAGCACTCAACTCTGCCAAACTGGCATAATACTTACTGCAGATTTAAAACAGTCTATATAACTTTGAGCAAAGGTGTATCTAAGATAAACTAAGAAAAATTTTCTAACTGCAGGTGTCCCACCCCTTACAAAGATAGAGCGTTCCTATGAAACCCTTCTTAAGTTGAAATGGCGTAAAATAACCATATAACAATTACAGGCCATCTCGGCCCTTCTAGTCCATGCCAAACGCTTATTCTCACCTAGTCCCACTGGCCTGCACTCAGCCCATAACCCTCCATTCCTTTCCTGTCCATATACCTATCCAATTTTTTATAAATGACAAAATTGAACCTGCCTCTACCACTTCTACTGGAAGCTCTTTCCACACAGCTACCACTATCTGAGTAAAGAAGCACCCCCTCTTGTTACCCCTAAACTTTTGCCACTTAACTCTCAACTCGTCCGCTTGATTGAATCTCCCATACTCTCAATGGAAAAAGCCTATCCACATCAACTCTATCTATCCCCCTCATAATTTTAAATACCTCTATCAAGTCCCCCCTCAACTTTCTATGCTCCAAAGAATAAAGACCTAACTTGTTCAACCTTTCTCTGTAGCTTAGGTGCTGAAACCCAGGTAACATTCTAGTAAACCTCTGTACTCTCTCTATTTTGTTGACATCTTTCCTATAATTTGGTGACCAGAACTGTACACAATACTCCAAATTCGGCCTTACCAACGCCTTGTACAATTTTAACATTACATCCCAACTCCTATACTCAATGCTCTGATTTATAAAGGCCAACATACCAAAAGCTTTCTTCACCACCCTATCCACATGAGATTCCACTTTCAGGGAACTATGCACCATTATTCCTAGATCACTCTGTTCTACTGCATTCTTCAATGCCCTACCATTTACCATGTATATCCTATTTGGATTATTCCTACCAAAATGTAGCACCGCACACTTATCAGCATTAAACTCAATCTGCCATCTTTCAGCCCACTCTTCTAACTGGCATAAATCTCTCTGCAAGCTTTGAAAACCTACTTCATTACCCACAACACCACCTACCTTAGTATCATCTGCATACTTACTAATCCAATTTACCACCCCATCATCCAGATCATTAATGTACATGACAAACAACATTGGACCCAGTACAGATCCCTGAGGCACACCACTAGTCACTGGCCTCCAACCTGACAAACAGTTATCCACCACGACTCTCTGGCGTCTCCCATCCAGCCACTGTTGAATCCATTTTACTACTTCAATATTAATACCTAACGATTGAACCTTCCTAACTAACTTTCTGTGCGGAACCTTGTCAAAGGCCTTACTGAAGTCCATATAGACAACATCCACTGCTTTACCCTCATCAACCTTCCTCATAACCTTTTCAAAAAATTCAATAAGATTTGTCAAACATCACCTTCCACGCACAATTCCATGTTGACTGTTCCTAATCAGACCCTGTCCAGATAATTATATATACCATCTCTAAGAATACTTCCCATTAATTTACCCACCACTGACGTCAAGCTGACAGGCCTATAATTGCTAGGTTTACTCTTAGAACCCTTTTTAAACAATGGAACCACATGAGCAATACGCCAATCCTCTGGCACCATCCCTGTTTCTAGTGACATTTGAAATATTTCTGTCAGAGCCCCTGCTATTTCTACACTAACTTCCCTCAAGGTCCTAGGGAACATCCTGTCAGGATCCTGAGATTTATCTACTTTTATATTTCTTAAAAGCGCCAGTACTTCCTCCTCTTTAATCGTCATAGTTTCCGTAACTTCCCTAATTGTTTCCCTTACCTTACACAATTCAATATCTTTCTCCTTAGTGAATACTGAAGAAAAGAAATTGTTCAAAATCTCCCCCATCTCTTTTGGCTCCACACATAGCTGTCCACTCTGATTCTCTAAGGGACCAATTTTATCCCTCACTATCGTTTTGTTATTAATATAACTGTAGAAACCCTTCAGATTTATTTTCACCTTATTTGCCAAAGCAACCTCATATCTTCTTTTGGCTTTTCTAATTTCTTTCTTAAGATTCTTCTTACATTCTTTATATTCCTTGAGCACCTCATTTACTCCATGCTGCCTATATTTATTGTAGATATCTCTCTTTTTCCTAACCAAATTTCCAATATCCCTTGAAAACCATGGATCTCTCAAACTTTTAACTTTCATTTCAACCTAACAGGAACTTAAAGAGTCTGTACCCTTAAAATTTCACCTTTAAATGTCCTCCATTCCTCTATTACATCCTTCCCATAAAACAAATTGTCCCAATCCACTCCTTCTAAATCCTTTCGTATCTCCTCAAAGTTAGCCTTTCTCCAATCCAAAATCTCAACCCTGGGTCCAGGCCCATCCTTCTCCATAATTATATTGATACTAATGGCATTGTGATCACTGGACCCGAAGTGCTCCCCAACACATTCATTCGTCACCTGATGTATTTCATTCCCTAACAGAAGATCCAACACTTCATCCTCGCTAGTCGGTACCTCTATGTATTGCTGCAAAAAAACTATCCTGCACACATTTTACAAACTCCAAACCATCCATCCCTTTTACAGTATGGGCTTCCCAGTCTATGTGTGGAAAATTAAAATCTCCCACAATCCCAACCCTGTGCTTACTACAAATATCTGCTATCTCCTTGCAAATTTGCTCCTCCAATTCTCACTCCCCATTAGGTGGTCTATAATACACCCCTAAAAGTGTTACTACACCTTTCTCATTCCTTAATTCCATCCAAATAGCCTCCCTAGACGAGTCTTCTAATCTATCCTGCCAGAGCACCGCTGTAATATTTCCTCTGACAAGCAATGCAACGCCTCCCCCTCTTGTCCCTTTGATTCTATCGCACCTGAAGCAACGAAATCCAGGAATCCCTCCTGCAACCATGTTTCACTAATAACTACAACATCATATTTCCAAGTATCAATCCATGCTCTAAGCTCATCCACCTTTTTTACAATGCTCCTAGCATTAAAATAAATGCATTTAAGAAATTCTCCACCTCTTCCTCTCTGTTTATCTCTAGCAGTACAAAGAACTTTACTGTCTTCTTTTTCTTCCTTCTCCCATACATCTGTTCCTACAATCTGGCTCCCCTCCCACCTCATATCTAGTTTAAATCCGCTGGAGCCTGTCTAGCAAACCTACCTGCAAGAATATTTGTCCCCCTCCAGTTCAGATGTAAACCATCCCACCGGAACAGGTCCCACCTTCCCTGGAAAAATGCCCAATTATATATAAATCTGAAGCCCTCCCTCCTGCAGCATGTCTTCAGCCACATGTTGATCTGCACTATCTTACTATTTCTAAACCCACCTGCACATGGCACTGGTAGCAATCCTGAGATTGCAATCCTGGAGGTCCTGCCCTTTAACTTGGCACCTGGCTCCCTAAACTCACCTTTCAGGAACTCCTCACTCTTCCTACCCATGTCATTGGTCCCTACATGGACCACGACATCCAGCTGCTCACCCTCCCTCTTGAGAATACTGAGAACTCGATCCAAGATATCGTGGACCCTGGCACCAGGGAGTCAGCAGACCATCCGGGATTCTCGACCTCTTCCACAGAACCTCCTATATGTCCCCCTAACTATTGAATCCCCTATCATTACTGCTCTCCTCTTTCCCCTCCTTCCCTTCTGAGCTGAGGGTCCAGTCTTGGTGCCAGAGACGCAACCACTGCAACTTGTGGCTGGTAGGTTGTACCCATCAACAGTATCCAAAATGGTATACTTATTGTCGATGGGAACGGCCACAGGGGTGCTCTGCTCTCTCTGTCTATTCCCTTTCCCTCTCCTGACAGTCACCCAACTACCCGTCTCCTGACTCGTAAGGGTGACTATCTCCCTGAAACTCCTGTCTATTTTTTCCTCTGCTTCCTGAATGATCCAAAGTTCATCCAGCTCCAGCTCCCTAACACGGTTTGTCAGGAGCTGCAGTTGGATGCACCTTTTGCAGCTGTAGTCATCAAGGACAACAGTGCTCACCCTGACTTCCCACATTCTGCAAACGGAGCACTCAACTGCCCTAACTGCAGCCTCCATTACCTACTCCTAATCTAATTAGATTAGTTAAAGGAGTTTACCCGGAACTTACCTCACCTGGAGTGAAGCTCGTACTCGCCCTCTGTTCTTTTTTAAATTTCCCCGCTGATCTCAGAGGCCTACTTTCATGTGCCTGCGCAGTTGTGCCCCGTTCAAACTTTACCTCTGCCTGTTCTCGCCGAAGCCTGATTGAGCCAAAGCCAACCCACTCTGCCTCAGTCCACTCCGATGATGGCAACTATGATGATGGCCGCTGTATATGGCGGTCTTTCTTTTTAAACCTTTGGCACGCTACATCACGCCAAATGACGTATATGTGAAAAATTTTCATAAAAGTGAAAATCCTCTTTGTAATGTGAAAACAGGTTCCTAATGTAAGTTCAAGGAAATCTGCAGATGCTGGAAATTCAAGCAACACACACAAAATGCTGGTGGTACGCAGCAGGCCAGGCAGCATCGATAGGGAGAAGTACAATCGACATTTTGGGTCAAGACCCTTCATCAGGACTAATGGAAAAAAGAGACAGTAAGAGATTTGAAAGTGGGAGGGGGAGGGGAGACCCAAAATGATAGGAGGGTGAGGGATGAAGTTAAGAGCTGGAAAGATGATTGGCAAAAGGGATACAGAGCTGGAGAAGGGAGAGGATTATGGGATGGGAGGCCTAGGGAGAAAGGAAAGGGGGAGGAGATCACCAGAGGGAGATGGAGAGCAGGCAAGGAGTGATTGTGAGAGGGACAGAGAGAGAAAAAAGAGGGAAAAGAAAAAAAAGGGAATAAATAAACAAACAAACAAACAAACAAACAAATAAATAAATAAATAAATAAGGGGTGGAGTAAGAAGGGGAACAGAAGTTAGAGAAATCAATGTTCATGCCATCAGGTTGGAGGCTACCCAGACAGAATATAAGGTGTTTTTCCTCCAACCTGAGTGTGGCTTCATCTTGACAGTAGACCAATGTAGGTCTTTTGTAAAAGCAAAGTGGTGTAAAGCAAATATTCATAAAGCAGGGGACACCTGTATTTATGTGAGATGCATACAAATGTAACCCAGACAGTGTATAATTCCTGAAAAGCATAATTTTTAAAATGTATTTTTTGCATGGATTTATGAAAAATGAATTTACTTGGGATGGATTATTTTCAATACTTTTACTAGTTTTCAATTTAAGTTGAATGTTCAGATAAGTCCAATCAAATACACTTCACTATCAAGGGCATAATAAATCATGCTTGAATTTTTCCTCATGCACAAAATCTGATTTCTGTACAAGCAGATCAGAACTTGCAATTTGTAGGAAACATTTCTGTAAATTTAATGAAAATGTCAGTCTAGTAAAAAGGAAGGAAGAAAGAATAGAAAAATCTGTATTTAAGTAGCATGTTTCACAGTCTCAGGGATTTGAAAAATGCTTTACAGCTTGAAAGGAGGCAGAACCACCAAAGATATTTGCAATTATTCTTTACATCTTCTCTTTGTGCAGCCATTTGCTGTTTTTGAATGTCACATATAGCAGTTGGAGTATTGAATGCTATTGCTCGTAATGAAATCACTGCTATGCTTGGATCACAGTTGGAATAAGAGAGGGAAATCAATCAGCCAAGCCTGGATATCAAGCAATGAGTGACTCACCCCTGAACATGTCAAAGACTTTCTGCCACTACATCTTGGAGTGTGATAGAATACATAAACACCCTGACATATGAGGGGTGATTGATAAGTTTGGGGCCTAAGGTAGAAAGAGTCAATTTTAGAAAACCTAGCACATTTATTTTTCGACATAGTCCCCTCCTACATTTACACACTTAATCTGGTGGTCGTGGAGCATATGGATCTTGGACCTCCAGAAAGTGTCAACAGATGAGTGATTGATAAGTTCATGGCCTAAAGTAGAAGGAGATGAGTTACAGCTCTCGTTACATGCACATGCAGTTCAACTCTTTGAGTGATAATGCAGAAAGTTTGAATAACTCATCTCCTCCTACATGAGGCCACAAACTTATCAATCACCCCTGCTGTGGACACTTCCTGGAGGTCCAAGATCCATATGCTCCACGACCGCTGGACTAAATGTGTAAGTGTAGGAGGGGACTATGTTGAAAAATAAATGTGCTAGGTTTTCTAAAATTGACTCATTCTACCTTAGGCCATGAACTTATCAATCACCCCAGTACGTATGAGTTACATGTCTGAAACCCATTCAAAATAAATTTGTTTGCAAGTTGGTTCATGTTCTTAATGTCCACTCCTGGTGTCAGTGATCCAGTATTCTCACCTGGTGTCTCTGATATATCATTGCCCAACCTCACTGACCTGTTCTCTCAAATCCGGGGTCACCTACCCATCCTCAGTTCCTGGATTACTTATTCATCTCCAGTGCCCACAGTCACTAATCTGCCTTTAGTGCCTAGGATCATTGGTCTGCCCTCAAAGACTGGGCTTAGTTGCCTGCAATCAGCACACAGATTCACTAACCTGTGCCTTCAGTTAAATCTAAGAGCAAAGTGCACCATGATGCAATTTAGCCTTTACTCAGCTGTTAAAATGTTTATTTATAGATTTTTTTTTAAAGCGCCATTTATTGAAATTTCAGTTTGAATGCCTATGAATGACTAAAACGAGAAGGACACATCTCTCCAACCACTTCTAAATCAGTCAAGTTCTCGTTCAAGTTTAATTGTCATTCAATCATACACAGGAATACAGCCAAACTAAACAGTATTTCTCCAGAGCTAAAGTGCAAAACACAGCATCAAGAGTCACACACAGCACATATAATTATGATAACATCAAAACGTACAGTTGCAAAAGAAAAATATAAAATAATAATGATATAATAGCCCAAGTCCTGGAGTGTAATGGCTTGTAGATTGGTGGTGAATGGGATGTTGTACTGGAGCCACATTTCTATCAGAACAAGCTACAGGAGATCACCATGTTGTGCAAGTGCAGCTGTAAACTAACACATGTCTTGCTGGGAGTGAACACTGGAGAGCAGCATGAATGGAAGGGGCCAACCCACAACCCTGCATGGAATCCAGCATCAATGGAAAAGAGTATACAGTTGATGTTTCAGGCTGAAACCCTGAAGGGTCTTTGCCCGAAATGTCAACAGTTTACTCTTTTCTGTAGATACTGCCTGGACTGCTGAGGTCATCCAGTACCTTGTGTGTGTTGCTTTGGGTTTCCAGCATCTGCGGATTTTCATGTGGCATCAGTACAGAATATAGAACTACACAGTTAGCTCCTTCCTGCGTCAGACACTTATACATCAGGCAGAGACTGTATCCTGCAGTTACCTGGCTGAGTGCAGCTCCTTCTATTTTCAAGAAGCTCACAGTTCACACATTCTTTCCGTGACTGTCACATGGTAGTTTCAGCCACATCATCTCCAAAGTGAATTGCAGTTACGTCCCAGGACAACTCTGATGGCACCTCAACCTGGACAAGGATAGGATGCAGATGGGAACACCACAACCTGCATGTTGCTTTCCAAATTACACACCATCCTAACTTGGAAATGAATGGCAGTTGTTTCATTGCCACTAGGTCTAAATCACAAAAAAAAATGTGTAAATAAATAAAATACGAGCTGAGTGCATATAAAGGCAACTCCAATTATTCTTTATCCTGGTCCTAACTAGCAATATTCACATTTTGAAATCATTTCTCTTTTACAATTTTATTTTTCTGACATGATTCATTTTATTTAGTTTGGACTTAAAAAGTACTCAAAATTTGATCTTTGTACCAATTACTTGCCAGTGGATTTCCCACAAGCAATCAACAGAACCCAAAACAATTAAATATATATATATTTACTGACTTTGTTCATTTTAGGAACTCCAATATACTCCGCAGCAACTTTCAGGTCATGACTGATTCCAATCTCTTTATATGGTAGAAAAATATTTTTCCCTTAGAATAACTTTATGGTACATTTCAGGAGTGTGCTCTCTCTAACACAGCTTATTTTTGAAGTGTAATTTACAATTATTTTTGCTTCACTAGTGCAGAATCATTCCAATTTTTCTTCACTTTTAGTCCCTATTCCACTGTGCAATAATTGAATATTATAGATGGAAAGTTTCAACAAGAATGTCACCCAATATTACAACTTAACTCCTTTCCCATATAAACGCAAAGGTCTGCCAATAATTCAATACCCCTGCTGTCTTCAGAAGCTGACATTTACATTCCACAAAAGAAAATAATTTTTAAAAATACTGTTGTTGAACTTGTAAAGGTAAAATTTAGGTTTACAGGTTGGTAAGATTCCTGAGGAATAGACAATAAAGTTATGAAGATATAGGAACAGAATTAGGATATTTGGCCTATCAAGTCTGCTCCGCTATTTCATCATGGCTGATCTATTTTTCCTGTCAGCCCAGCCTCTTGCCTTCCACCTGTATCCTTCATGCCTTGACCAATCAAGAATCTATCAACCTCTACCTTAAATATACATAAAGACGTGGCCTCCACAGCTGCCTGCGGCAATGAATTCCACAGATTTATCACTCTGTGGCTAAAGAAATTCCTCCACTTCTCCGTGCTAAAAGGATGTCCCTCTATTCTGAGGCTAAGTCCTCTGGTCCTAGACTCTCCTGCCATAGGAAACTGGCTCTCCACATCCATTCTATCAAGGCCTTTCAACAATCAATAGGTTTCAATTAGGTCACCCCTCATTCTTCTGTATTCTAGCGAGTACAGGCCCAGCGTCATCAAACACTCTTCATACAACAAGCCATTCAATCCTCAAAGCATTGTCATGAACCCTCTCCAGTGTCAGAACATCCTTTCTAAGATAAGGGGCCTAAAACTGTTCATAATTCTCCAAGTGTGGCCTCATCAGTGCTTTATAAAGTTTCAACATTACATCCTTGCTTTTATATTCTACTCCCCTTGAAGTGACTGCTAACATTGCATTTGCCTTCCTCATCTCTAACTCAACCTGCAACTTAATCTTTTAGGGAATCCTGCACAAGGACTCCAAATTATCTTGCACTGGTGTAATTGTTGTCCATAGCAGTGAGAAGTTGAAAATGTCCTTGAATACTCCAGCTAGTTATTTGGCACAGGTTTTCAGAGCCTTACCAGGTACTCCATCGAGACCTTCCACCTTGCAAGGGTTCACTCTCTTTAAAGACAGTCTAACATTGGCCTCTGAGACAGAGATCACAGGGTCATCAGGTGCTGCAGGGATGTTCACAGCTGTAGTTGTGTTTTCCCTTTCAAAGTGGACATTGAAGGCATTGAGACATCTGGTAGTGAAGCATCACTGCCATTCATGCTATTGGGTTTCATTTTGTAGGAAGTATTGTCTTGCACACCCTGTCAGAGATGCCATCCATCTGATGTCTGCTCCAACCTTGTTTGAAATTGTCTCTTCGCCCTTGAAATGTTCTTAAGTTCATTTAAGGACATTTTGTGAGAAATTAAAAATATAACGGAAATCACAATTAACAAAATTATACTTGTATCTCATTCTTGTAATCTTCAAATGAGTACAGAATGAGAGAACTCAGTCAAGCCAGACCATGAGCAGGATCACCACCGGAAACACTAAGGGTTCCAGCACATTCACACTCTCTGTTAGAAGATTCCAGCTGAGGATTAAAGCAGTAAACTTGCTGGCAAAAGTCTTTCAGATACTTTGGGACTTCCTTATTTGAATAAGAGTGTCCCTAACTCATTGATGTCTACCCAAATAAATGCTGGCAGTGATGGATTAGGGTCCAAAACATGACGCGGAGGTGAAGTCTGCTATTGGACTAGCATCGTGGGCATCTTGTCAGGTGTTGCTGGGGGGAATGTGCACAGGACACACCAGGAAGGACAACACCAGTTGCTGCAGAACAGAACTTATGGGCTCTTCCTGCTGGTCCTTGCAGCATCTAGAAATGGACCACTAGGTGTCTTCTGGCAAGCAACACCCTCAGCGACAGAGTGGAGCCCATTTAAACTCCTTCAAAATAACTGGGTGTACTGAATGCTTTAGTGCAAAACTGGCAAACGTCTCCATGAAAATTCAAATGATGATATTCAGCAAATAAACCTAAAATTGATGCAAAAGCCAAGTTGCATATTTTAGACAAATGCAGAGGAATTTCTTCTCTCAGAAAGTTATCAGTTTTTGGAATTCTGTACGCAGCAGAACTGTGGAGGTAGAGACAATAAAGATATTCAAAGTGGAAACTAATAATATTTGACAGCAAATGATTGGGGAAGTGGTGTTGAGGCCAAGTTTGGATCAGCCATGATCCCAATGAATGGTGCAACAGGTTTGTGATGCAGACAGGTCTAATTTTGTTCCTGTTTCTTACGTTCTTTTATAGAAACAGATGTGATTTTCTGGCACAACCTCAATTAGGACACGGCTTCATTCTTCACAAAGGTAACTACTATTTGACCAACAATGCTAATCATACTTTCTACGGTTTGAATTACTTACACTGAGCAGTCCGCTCTCATTTGAAATGAAGTATAGTCCAGGGAATGACTTTAAATTCTTCTCTGTACATGTTGCTTACTTCAAAACGCTCTGTTCAGTAATTGTAGAACATTTGAACTTGTAGAACAAGGCAAGCCTATTTGGTCAATTAAACTCAATCTCTGCATAGACCACATACAATAGTTCTCATCACAAGCTCTACACAATGCACTCAGCCAATTATTGGTAAACCTCCAAGAAGATAGGATTCAGATCTTTTTTGCTGATCATCATATCCTCAATAATAGCCAAACAACTGCCATGTTTTACAGTTTGACTCTGAGCTGCTCCAATTCTCAGATGGAGTATCCATAATCATATCAATCGAAGTTCAAGATTTCTATTTCTTAAACTTGAAAGTTTTAATTCCAATCTTAATGTTGTTTTGTGTTGTTCTTTTTAGGGGATTATTCAAATATGCATTAGCTGTTTTTGTGCCAATTGTGTCCATTTACCCATTGCCCAGAAGGTAAAATATTTTTGTTTTATTTAATTCCATATGCTTTAGAGGTAGAACATTGAGTCCATTGTTTGAAGCTGTGTGCGGACTGAAATAAGTTCATCACCAAGTCAAAACAACTGCTCGTCTCTGGAGGGAGTCAGACTTTAAGAAAGCCTTCTTCTACACAGAGGCAAGCTGATTGGTGGGTGGAAAGTATTTTGCATTGTTGGCAATGAGCAAAGACTAGATCCCTGGGGTGAGTCAAAATTTATTCATCTTAACCTATGCCCAATTTAAAAAAGAGATGTGCTGGAAATTCAGCGAGTCTACAACTGTTTTATAGACATAAAATGTTTGCCTGAGAATGCAAATTGGACTCCTTTACATTTTTCATGGAGAAAGGCCAAATTAGATCGAATTATTTTGTAGGCATCGGGATCATGTAGTTCAAATATTTTTTTAAAATCATGATTATAATAAGATTTACATTTAACATAGGGCCTATTCAAAAAATTGGTCTGTCCCAGTATTTGAATCTTACTTGATGGACACAATTGGATAATTATGGCATGAAGAGTCACGAAGCAGAATACTCCTTGAAGCTATTTGATGTACTAAACCAGACAAAAATCATCCGACATCAGCAAAAATTTGTTCCCAGATGTCAGAACTATTGTGTAAATGAAATTATAGTGGAATACCCCTTGAAGCTATTCAATGTCTTCATATTCTCCAGTACAGAGCAGTTGCTGGTTTGTCCCCTCTGGCTGCAGTTAATCTTTTAGAATCAAACATATACAATATTTTGCTTTCTGACTTTCCAACTTATCTGAGATTTCCCTGCATTTACTGATGCAAATACAGTAGACAATCACAGAGCTGGTGCACACAGTTTTCCAGCCCACGTACAGCTGGAGTACAACATGCTTCTACTCTGAACCTCATTGTGGAACATTCTCTTCACTGTTAAGGACACAGTCTTTTGCATGCACATTGGTCCTGTAATTAGTATTCCCTGAATTTTCAGCTGTTTCTACTAATTCATTTTTGATTTTATCGTTATAAACGATAACGAATGTTAAGAAGCAATCAGCATTCAAAGCAACAAGTGGATCAACAGATAAACGTCACAAGTTTTCTAGCAAACTCTTGTACTATATAAATTTAAGATATCCAATAATATAATGGCTTATTTTCTCTTTGACTATAATTCCAAAACCTTGCCAAGTTTCCATAGCCCTGTATTCACCAGCATAATTATGCAATTACTAAGAAGGCATACCAGTGGCAATGTTTATTTGGAGTTTTAGGGGATTTGGTATGTTACCGAAGACCCTAGCAAATTTCTATGTAAGTACTCTGGAGAGCATTTTCTAACTGGCTGCATCATTGTCTGACAGGCTGTGCCAGTGAACAAGATCGTAAAAAGCTGCAGAAAGTTATAAACTCAGCCAACTCCATCCTGGGTACTAGTCTCCCCACCATGGACGACATCTTCAAGAAGAGCCACAGTGCCTCACCATCCAGGACATGCCCTTTTCTCATTGCTAGCATCAGGGAGGAAGTACAGGAGCCTGAAGGCACACACTCAATGTTTTAGGACCAGCTCTTTCTCTCTGCCATCAGAATTCTGAATGGACCATGAACCCATGAACACTTCTTCACATTTTACTCTATTTTTACACTGCATTTTTATGTGAGAAAGTTTCATGACATTCATCAGTGATGATATACCTGATACTTATACTGATTCCATTATTCAAAGCATCTTAAATATACATAATTATGAGCATTGCAGCTCTCTGGGATAGAAAATTCCAATCCTTCAGACTACTTTAAGCGTAGAAATCCACTCCCACTTCTGTCCTAGAACTTCACATTGTCTTTGGAGACGGTACAGAAGAGATTCAACTGGATGATGATTAGTTCCAAGGAGAGATCGAACGAACTTGGTAGGTTTTCTCTGAGCACTGGAGGCTAATGGATGACCTGATAGAGATACATAAAATTATGAGAAGCAGGACAGGTGGATAGTCAGAGTCATTTTCCCGGGACGGAAATGTCAAATAACAGAGGACATAGCTTTAAGCCAAGAGGCTGAAAGTTTAAAGGAGATTTACCTGGCAAGATTTCCGCACAGGGAGTGGAGGATGCTTGGAATGCACTGTAAAGGAAGGTGGTAGAAGCAGGTGCAATAGCAACATTTAAGAGGAGTTTATATAGACACATGAGTAGGAAGGGAATAGAAAGATAATGGGCATGTGCAGGCTGATGCACAGTTTAAATGGGCATCATGGTGGGTCAGAAGGCTTGTTCCTCTGCTCTACTTATCTATGTTCTTTCCTGGTTTCTTCCACTGTAGTTTTTCATTCTCAAGATCTATTGAGCATTCTTTGCAAATTCATAAAATCTTTTCTTTCAGCATAATTCTATTATAACTTGTTTGCTTCAAAATGGGCACATCACCTTTCCTACAGAATAAAATTCTTAATTGTTAAATAATGACTGAGAATTGTGAGATTTTTAAAAAAAAATTAACTTCTGCTTCTCTATTGTCATACCTTCCAATATCTTTTAGCTCACTCATCCTTCATTTCTAGTTGTCTTACTTTCATTGTTTGGTGCTGAAGGTGTTCATTATGAGCTTGAACATAACATTCTAACATATTATCATCATTCTTCTACACGATGAAATTTCAATGAGATTGCTGGTTAAGTTCCATGTGATCACATATAATGTATTCCATGAACTTATTCATTGTATCTTTGATTTGATCAGTCTATATATTGATCAGCTTCCTAGGATTTTTCCATCAAGTTTGGTATATTTCTCATGCTCAATTAATAATCTGTCTGAGAATATCCTTTGGGGAGTCCATTATTTCATATCTCATCCAACCTGAGTCTATCTACTGATTTTATGAGTCATGATCCTTTCTCATTATTATTCTCCTGTGATTCATAATATCAGAATTAGGTTTATTATCACCAGCATGTGTCGTGAAAATTGTTAACTTAGCAGATGCAGTAGAATGCAATACACAATAATATAGAAAGAATAAATAAATAAATGGTCATAAGTATTTATATTGTATATTGAATAGATTAAAACAGTGCAAAAACAGAAGTAATACAGTGAAACCTTGATTTTATGTGCCCCGATTTAACGCAAATTTGGATATAACGTGATGAGTCATTTGTCTCCATGCCCATGTCAATCCATACTCCCCCTTCTCCAACCTTGTATCCATTTTGCCAATCAACTTCCCAGCTCTTGGCTTCATCCCTCCCCCTCCCACTTTCAAATCTCTTACTATCTCTTTTTTCCGTTAGTCCTGATGAAGGGTCTCGACCAGATGCTGCCTGGCCTGCTGCGATCCACCAGCATTTACTATGAGTCATCAGACCTTTTTTTTTGCTCAAAATGGAACAAATTGCTAGAAAAAGAAAATCTTTTTCTGCGAAAGATAAGCTTCACACACTTGACACGATCAAGACTAAAAGTCAAACTCGGGTTACACGAGACCTCCGGATACCGGAACCCTAATGGACACCTGATGGACGCCAAGATCGTCCGTAATGTAACTATTGCACCAGTGGAGGCAAGCGTACCGGTTCTCGAGCCACAAGAAGATGATAATGAAGAGCCACCACCCCCACCCCGAAAATTGTCTGAAGCCATTGAACACCTCAAGGCTAGCCTCCATTGGCTGGAGACCCAGGAGGTGGACCACATAAGCAACCTCCAACTCAGAAGCATTCTAGATTTCACTCGCAGCCAGCAATGTGCTACGTTCAAGCAAGGAACACTTGATCACTTTTTTAAGAAATAAATTGTAAATGATGATTGCTAATATTCTTGAATGTTTTTATTTGTTGTTTTGTGTATTAAAAAGCTTTACTAAAAATTAATTTGTGTTTTAATTTCCACAGTAATGATGACGATTTATTCGCGGAATTCTTTGATCCAAAAGTAATTTACTTGCCAGAAGGTAAACATGTAAAAAACAGGTCAAATAGGGTGAAAATAGGGTTTTTTAAGGATGTTAGGTCAACATTGGGTCAGTTTGAAACCTGATTTAGTGTGACAATGCTTTTTTCGCGATGACATTTTATGGACCCAAATGATTGCGTTATGACGGGGTTTCACTGTATATATATATTTTAAACAGTGAGGTAATGTTCATGGGTTCAGTCCATTTGAGAAACATTTGGCAGAGGGGAAGAAGCTGTTCCTGAATCGCTGAGTATGTGCCTTCAGGCCTCTATACCCTTCTGAGGCACTGCTCCTTGAAGGTATCTTGGCTACTACATAGGCTAGTATCCAAGATGGGAGCTGACTAATTTTACAACTTTCTGTAGCTTCTTTCAGTCCTGTGCAGCAGCGCCCCTTCCACACCACTCCACCCCCCCCCCAACAAATACCAGACAGTGACACAGCCTGACAGAATGTCCTCCACGGTCCATCTATAGAAGTTTTGACTGTTTTAGTTGACAAACTCCTAATGAAGTAGAGCTGCTGTCTTGTCTTATTTATAGTTACATCAATAATGTTGGGTCCAGGTTAGATCCTCAGAGATCTTGACACCCAGGAATTTGAAAGCTGAATGATCTATCTGAACTACTTACTTGTCAAGACGAAGGGTCTCGGTCCGAAACGTTGACAGCGCTTCTCCCTATAGATGCTGCCTGGCCTGCTGTGTTTCACCAGCATTTTGTGTGTGTTGCTTCGATTTACAGCATCTGCAGATTTCCTCGTGTTTGCCTAGAAAATAGCTTCTTGTTTGTGATCGATGTTTCCCTCTCTCTCTTCCCTCTTTATCCCTTTCTCCCTCTCCCTCTCTTCCTGCCTCTCTCCCTCTCTCCCTACCATCCTCTCTCCCTCCCTCTCCCCTCTCTCTGTCTGTATTTTTCTTGCTCTCTCTCCGCCCCTTTCTCTTTCTCCCTCTCTCTCTCTCGGTTTGTTTCTCTTTTTCTTTGACTCTCTGTCTGTCTTTCTGTCACTCACACTCTCTCTATCTTTCTCTCTCAGTGGGGATTTGGTGACTTCCAACATGGTACAGAGATAATGAACTTATTTTCCAACACTAATGACTGTAGATTCATTCTGTTTAAGCACTGAAAAGTTTCACTTCTGATAAACCTATTATAAAATAATTATTATCACCCTCACTTTCAGAATCTGCAGGCTTAAAGTAAGTGCAACAATTTTACAATAAGAGAGGGAACCCTTTTCATTACGACAGCATTGACAGCTGCCCTTTAGTAACTCCACTTTTGTGATTCTATGTATTTTTATTGACCTTTATGTACATTAACTTTATCTGTTGTTTTATAGACACTAACATGAGTTTCTCCAAGTCTTTGCTGAGCACCTTCACTGAAGCTGATGTGAGCTGATCCATTCTCTCCTAAGTTTTGGCTTCTGGAAATTATACTGTTATGCTCTTTGAGCTCTTACCTATTTTGACCACAATGTGCAACTTGCTAATTTCTTGCTGAGTTATAATTTTCATATCATCAGTAATTCAATTCCAAAATGGAATATTTAAATCCCTTCTAAATTGCAAGAACTTATACAATTTTATTCGGCAGTTGCTTATTGTCTTACACTTCACAGATGTCTGAAATCCTCCTTCATGAAGTTTCTACACAGTTGGTTCACCGCCCTTCCAGCTGAGCCATATTGACTCCCACTTAGCACAAGGATTACCTCATAAAGGGGGCATCACAAGATCCAAGAATGACAAAATATATCATCCGTTATATCTTAAGTCTAACACATGATCATAAATCAATTATAATGAGGACAGAAGAAGAGTCTGAGTAAGCAAAAGCAACAGGAAGATGTATGTGAATGAAGACAAATTTTGCAGTTTTACCATATATCTCTGATATTTGATCTGAGGCTTTCCAGTTGCCAAGTTACAAAGGCTTTAGCAGTAATAAGCACAGCTACCCTTATGTGGTGTGTTTGACAACAGAAGTGAATATGTGATAATGTATTCTTATGTAACTAAAGTTGGAGGAGCTGTTCCATCGAGTTATATCTGACCACTCCAGCATGAACCCAAGTAGTGTATTTCCTCAATTACCTCTCTAGAAATAATGAGATTTTAAAAAAGTCTGTTTATCTCACTTCTAGAAATCAACTAACTTCCCACCCCTGCCCCAAGAAATGGGTCATACGATTTCAAATGTACTTGCAGCCCAGAGTAAACCATGAGAGTGGTTGGTGAATAACTCACTGGTTAAAACCCTGAAAGCTGGAAATTCTTAAAATATACACCATCTCTCAACTTTATTATTTTTTAATCCTCCATGGGGCATCCCAGAACATTCTCTTCAAGTTGGATGAAATCGTTCAGGGCCTCGTGAAGGAAATGTTACACTTCTGCTCTAGTTGCAATGACAGTATTTTATTTATATACTCCAGATATTTCAAATGATATGTACTTCAAATTGCCAATTCCCAAATTCCAAATTCAAATTCCATTAGCCATCATTAAAAAATATGAAGATCTTATGAATTCAAAAGCTGCCATGGTAAATTTGCTGGGATAAAGTTTCAAATTTGCTGGGATCGACATTTTAGAGGAAATTGAGAAGTATAGGCCCATGGTAAAGTATGAGCACTTACTAAGTTTGTTATTGAGTTTTGCATCCTGTTACATTTGTTTAAGAACTGTGAGAATTATTTTTATTCCATCATGAACATTTAGGAATGATGCTTAACCGGTTCTTGTCTTTTATTGTGTTTCTTAATTAATTTAGAGCTTTCCAATTCACCACAGAAGAAATACTTTGAGCTTAAAACTTTAATACCTGCATTAAAGTGTCTGCACAGTTCATACCATCATTCTGATTAGCTTGACCCTTCTCCTCTTGATCCCAACATAATCTCTCTACTGATCTCAGTCCAATTCATTCCGGTGTGATCCTTTTGCTCACCAATTCCCAAATATAACCGCATCTTTTCCCTTTTCACTTGATTTCTACTCCTATTGATCCATTATCATGTGATCCATGAGGTCAAAGCCAGCTGTTCTCCAGCAATTTTTCATAGTGTCGCTCTGTCCCCCACAACCCTCCTCACCCTATCCTCGAGCCCAAGACATTGCTCTACAGTGGTTTCATGGACCTCTGCATTCACCAGTAACCTGTCTATTGCCCACTGTGTACTGGGCAGTCAATATGTCCAGACAAACCCTATTCAATTTGTTTGGCACCAGACATTCTTTGAAACACTTAGATCTTTGAAGAATAGTCCATTATCCGACTGAGAATGCAGAGACTTGGTTTAAGTGGATCAGTACATCACCCGGTTTGTATATGGCCCAAGTGTGTGGTGAGAGACTCTGAAGCATGTCGATAGTTCACAGACTTTAATGTGAACAGTGTTAAGGGGAAAGGAAAACAATAAACACTAGGCTAAATAGGGCCGTTAACTAAAACTCTCAAATGGAAAACAAAGCCGACACTGCAGCTGAAAAAAACAGCTAAGAATAAAACGAATACCGCTAGTCTTCAGAGTCAGTTGACTCGACAGTCCAATTTCTCAGGCAAGGCAGAATGCAAGCAGGCAGTGTCCAAGTCTCAACAAATACTACAATGGAATGAATGGAGTTAAATACTACCACAATAAAATAATTAGCTGACACGTGCATGTTCGCGAATGCAATTGCTGTATCTGTTGCACTGCCAAATCTATGGCTGTGACACAGTAACTAGTAGGAGGTCAAGGGGGTTAATGCTGATGCTTCAACCATCTACTATCCTTACAAATTACTTTGATGAAGGGACAAAGTACTTAGCAAAATTTGCTGATGTTATGAAGACAAAAGGTTAGGAGATTACAAAAAGCCTACAGAGGGATGTATATGTTAAATTAATGGGACAGAAATTAACAGCTGGAGAATAATGTGGAGGAATGAGATATAAGATGATAAGATAAGATAAGATATAGGAGTAGAATTAGGCCAGTTGACCCATTGAATCTGTTCCACCATTTCATCATGGATGATCCATTTCACTCTCAGCCCCAAACTCTTGTTTGGTACCAGACAGCCTTTGAAATATTTAGATCTCTGAAGAATCATCCATTATCCATCTCCCCGTATCCCTTCATGCCCTGACTAATAAAAATATATCAAACTCTGCCTTAAATATATCCAATAACTTGGCCTCCACAGCTATCTGTGGCAATGAATCACACAGATTCACTACTTTCTGGCTAAAGAAATTCCTCCCCATCTCTTCTCTAAAAGGGTGCCCCTCTATTCTGAGTCCAGTTTTAGACTCCCCCACCAAAGGAAAAATCCTCTGCACATACAATCTATCAAGATCTTTCAACATTTGATAGGTCTTAATGAGGTCACCTTCATTGTTCTGATTTCCACTGTGTACAGGCCCCAGAGTCATCAAACACTCCTCGTATGATAAACCTTTCTATCCTGGAATCATTTTCATGAATCTTCTTTGAACTCTCTGTAATGTCAGCACATCCTTTCTTAGATAAGGGGCCCAAAACTGCTCACAATACTCCAAGTGAGGCCTCACCAGTGCCTCATAAGCCTCAACATTACATCCTTGTTGTTGTAATCTAGTTCTGTTGAAATAAATACTAACATAATATTTGCCTTCTTCACCACTGATTCAGCCTGCATATTACCCTTTCGGAAGAAACAATGAAAAAGGTACACAAAAATTAAGAATAAAGATAAGGCAAATAATTAAGAAGGCTCACTTTAGAAATTACCTCTGCAGCATTCAACACCTCAATAATACAACTAAACAACTGAAAAAAGAATAAATTGGAATTTTCTCCTCTAGTTTTGTTCTTTCATGCATGTTTAGTTTGATGGATTTTATTTTGTTTGGAAGGGGCTTTAAAGCATTGTTCATATATTTTATATGGTTGCTGATAATCGAGCTGACTGAGTGTCTGTTCTATTGGATGTTTTCATGCTTGGACTTTGGAATTCATCAAATGTTGGGGACATTTCAGTTTCTTTTGTAAACTATTCAAATTTTTTCAAGTACTGTAGTTCAAAACTAAATATATATGTGAAAAAAGGATGAGAGTTTGGTGAACTCATGATGAGTTTCAGGATGTTGGTCCAGTTCAGCTGGGTCACAGTCCTGATTTACACTGCCCTTTTGTTTGTACTTTCCCCTAGCTCTGACTGTGGTCAATCACAGATATTCAAGGCACGTTACACAGTCAAGATGAACCTTAATTTGCCCTATTCACAGAATTCAGTACAATTCATTAATGAAAAGGAGAGAAATTGGGTTCTGGGCCTAGTAATATTGTTTTGATATTAAAGTATTTGGGAAAAAAGTTGAACTCTTGTAGATTTATTATGTTATAAAAGTTTCTGAGAAAACAGTTATTTCCATGAGAGATCTGAGATGCGGACATTTCCTTGGATTATGTAACATTTCATTAGCTAAATTATGGAAAGCTAACATAATTTAAACAAATTTGTGTGCTGTAAAATGTCTTTGCTACTACCTTGTCAACTTTTTGAGGCAAAGAATATCAATAATGTCAAGTTTTTTCAAAATAATGTAACCTGATTTCATTCAAAATTTTCATTTGCCAAGAGCTTCTGAGCAGGATGTATGGTACCTTGATCTTTTGTATCTCTTTATAAATGCTGCACATCTGTGATACTGTCATATTTTTGCATTCCTGTTGACTTCTGTTTGATATCACTGTTGCATTTTCTAGGTTGCTTTCACAAGTTCCAGCTTATGCTTTGAAACTCCAGTTATAATTCTGGATGGCCTATTGAAGATCATGTAAAAACATGAAGTTATACAGTATGTGTATCTGCACTTGGCAAGTTCCAGGTGATCTACTGGACCAAAGAATGGGTCTTCCACATTTAAAGCAAAGGCGTTATCAGTATCAAAAGAAAATCTAATTTTATTTTACCAATGATAGAGCATCACCATCAGAGGTCCAAGAATAGGCTTAATGCCAAATCACTCTGATGGTTAACATCATTTTGCATCTGAGGGTGAATGGTTAAAAAAATAGGATGCACAAAACAAAAGTGGCTTTAGAGTTTGATGGTTACTCTGACCCATTCAAAAGCTACTTGTTGGACTAAGATACTAGATGGATGCAAGTATTTTTTTCTTAGATTATATGAACATTGTGAACAAAAAATAAATATCTGAAAGTGTGGAAGAGTGTGGTTGAATTGTATTTGCTCTTCATTTATTTAAATAGAACATGCTTTTCCTTCACTTGTCCATTTTGTGTGCTTGATATAAAATAAGCTTTTGACTTATTTTATCACAATTATTATTTTCTAATTGCATTTGTTTCAGTCTTAGTTCTTAATATGTCTGAGCACTAATATGTCGAAGAACCTAACACAACAGTTGGTTTGACATCTAATAGTTAAACGTTAAATGTGAAACAGGAAAACCCACCTGGCCTTTATCCAAATGAAAGTCTCCATTTCCCTCCTTGCTTGAGGGATATGGCAAGTTAACACATAGATTTATGAGAAGATGAAACCAACTGAGTTCACCATTCAGCAAGTGAACATTTTTGCAGAGACAAGTAACTCAATCTAAAGATGTTCTTATGAAGGATATTGACTTTTTCCAGACGTTTGATATTTTGTGGTTACATATGTCACACTTTTACTATTAGTCAGTTTTTGTTCTTCAAAATTGTGATTTAAAGTATTGTTTTCTCTGATCTCTGAGGTTCTACCGATGAATCACCAGCTGCCATTTTGAAGGAAGCTTGCTGGTACACTGCAGCACCACTGTAAATCAGTTTGTGGAGGAAATGCAGAGAAGCTACAACTTCCTGCTTGTCCCTAACGTCCATCTTTGGGAGTTGATCTGAACTTGTGGAAAGTGAGGATGCTTACATTAAGCAGAGATCTCAACATTTTAATTGCTTTGATTGGTTCCTTTGTTCCTGACTATGAATATACTTTCTATTGACCTCTTTCCCCATATGAATTCAAAGCGATTCATTATTCTAAACAATTGCTTTAAACAATTAAAAGCATTTCATTAAAATGCCAAAATGTTTAACTGAATAGTTTAAATCCCTAGTTTAATAATCATCTTACTGACTGATTTCAGTAAGCTAAGAAAAACTATTAGTTGCTTTTTTGATTTTGGAAGGAATACTCAGTAAAATCCAAGATAGGTTTTGTTCATTTTTATTTAGTTGAGATTAATTTAAATATCCCATACATCACACGTTATTAAAGCTGACAAGCTTTGGTAATCTAACTGGCTGGTAAATATTAAAATGAAGTTAAAACAACACTGTAGTACCAAGGGATGCCTAAGGCTGTAATAAGGATTAAACAATGATTTGATGTGGTTCCTTTGGGGTAGGATTTGGTTCTCTAATACAAAGAAGAAGCTCACTTCACTTCCTTTTAAATAATTAAACTACATTTCATGGAATTGATCTGAGGTGGTTGTAGTGGTTTGTTGAAGTCCATCATACAGCAAATAAATGAAAGAATCCTGCCCCAAAGGCATGGGAAGCTCAGGTGAGGCTCCTTGGAGCAAATACAAGCATTAAACGCTATCCTTCATTGCAATAATTTGTAAAAGTGTTTCCCATGAGAAAATGAAAGAAGTCAGTGACCATATTTTATCTTTTATTTGTTATGTAAACAGAATTTCAATGCCTCAAGCTGGGTTTTAGTAAGTAATCTGGGGGTTTCTAAATGAAACAAATATAATTAGCTGTGAAATTGATGAAAAAAGGAACAAAATATTCTTTGAGGATTTTCTCAGTGGCATAATGTTTTGTTATTAAATTGCAGAGCTTTTGCCTATTATAGTACAACTTCTGGTATTCTGCAGAAAAGTATTTAGATTTATTCCCATTTAGTGCTATTTATTATGAATTATTAAGTCACATGAACACATCTATTTATAGATGCTGTTATTTCACATCTGTTCAGATTTAAATACTGCATAAATACTAACCCTATACAACTAATAGCCTATTAAGCAAATTTTTAATTACTTGATGGAAAGTAGTAAGTATATGGTCACAAGTTGTTGATGTTTTTGATAAGTAACAAGAAAATATTGGTATCTGTGCCATAAAGAAATAGAGATGCTCATATTTCAATATGACCTTTTAATTTGGCTTTTCTCTCTTTTTATTATCACCCACCAGGCTTCAGAATTTCAAACTAATTTGGGAGCTCTTACATATAAAATGAAAAATAAAGCCTAAATCTTATTAAATAAGCCAGCATTGATTCTGTGTGGATTATGAATTTAAAAATTAACTTTCTGCATTTAATGGTTTATTTAAAATTGTCAGATTGGTGCAAATGGATGTTGACTGAAGTTGATTTTGACTGATGATGTGGTTACCCTGGACACTTGTTTTATAAGAATACCATTTTGGAAATTATTCATGTGATTTGAAAGTTTTGTTTTAGCAAAAAGGGAATGAGGGGTGAGGGGCTGTGATGACATTGTAGCTTATGGAAGCAGAATCTCAGCAGTTAGATTGAAATCTGAAGCCTCTGACACCGGGTCATATGATTTGCCCAATCATGTTCCAAGCGAACGAAAGGAAAATAGTATAGGGTAGACCGGAGATTACCAGCATATTTAAATAAATACAGTAACTGAAAGCTTTTTCTGCACCTCAGGCACTTTTGTTCCTCTGAATCAGTTAAGCATAATTTAAAGTAGTCAGCAAGTTCTGATTGACAGTTATGCAAGCTCTTTGAAGGCTTGTTTGCTTTACCTTTACACTCTATGATATGACAAGGAAACACACTGGATATTGGTTCGGAAGAGAAGAAGCTAGTAATGGCTTTAGAATACATGTTGACATTGGTGTGATTGACCTGTGCCTGCCTATGTTAGTCATATTCTAATAATTAAAACCAGATTGTGTCATACCCTGAGGTACAGTGCATCGAAACGTAATTATCTACTGGAACTGCTAATAATAATATATCTGATCGTGATCTTTCAAATATATCACAATCATTATGAACTTCACTTGGGCCTCTAAATTCCACGACATCATTATTCTTCTGCATTCAGTTTGGAATTAAGAATTTCTGAGTTTGCACTGCTGAATTTTCTTGCATACTTCAAGTACTGTACAAAATATGCTTAGTCTGAATTGTATAATGTTTCTAGCCAGATGTTGAAGGATACAGATCTTCAGACCGAAAAAGCCTCTAATCTGGTATATCAGCTGGCTTCAGATAGAATGGCATTAGAGATAAAATGAGTTTAGTCAATGCTGGATAGTAATTTGGAAAGAAAATCGATTTATTTATTGTTGATACATATGTAGCTTTTCAAGAGCTTCCAGCAGCAGTTTTCATAGAGAAGGTTAGGAGTGAGGTAAGGGAATTTGGTAATGAAGAGTGGGGAGGAATAAACTTGAAGAAAAAACACTCAAACTTCTGCCTAGGTAAAAGTAAGTTCTTCTCTGGCTAGCAGCACAGTTGGAATAGAAGATACGTAGAATGTTGAAAAAAGAATAGGACAGCACACACAAAGAACCCCTCAGCCCACAAAGTTGTCTTGTGCTATATAAACCTACTGCATGACACTTCCCAGCCACACAGCCCATAACCCTGCATTTCATTTTTGTCCATGTGCCTATCTGAGTTTCTTAAATATCCCTGTTGCATCAGCCTCTACTACCAGCCCTGTCTGTATGCTCCAAACACCTACACTCTCTGTGTTAAAAGACCTACCTCTGACATCTCCCCTGGACATTCTTCCACTCAAGTTCAAGTTCAACTTATTGTCATCTGACTGTACACGCATACAACCAAATGAAACAATGTTCCTCCAGACCATGGTGCACCCATAAAACATATATCACACTCAGCACACAAACCAAAATATTACGCTAAATAAATTGATAAAATATAATTCAAAATGCAGATAGTGTGCAGCACAGGTAAACAGCTCTCTGTTGTAGTGATGAGACCTCAGTAGTGGCAGAGTATATGGTCTCACAGCTTGAGGGAAGGAGATGGTCCCCAGTCAGGCAGCCGTAGTCCTGATGCTTCTGTACCTTCTTCTTGATGATAGTGGATTGAAGAGACTTACCTTAAACAGGTGACCTCTGGTATAAGCTATTTCCACCATGTGAGGCGCTGCTGTTGAATCCATATGCTTTTCACTATCCTCTCACCTCTCACCATCATTCCAAAGAGAAATTCCTTAGCTCGCTCAATCTTTTCTCACAAGGTTGATTTTCTAATCCAGGTAACATCCTGGTAACTCTCCTCTGCACCCTCTGTAAAGTTTCCACATCTTTCCAATAATGAGGTGACCTGAACAGAACACAATACTACAAGTTTACTAGAGCCATGCCATTACCTTCTGACTCTTGAACTCAATCCACAACAAATGAGGGCCAGTAAACCATATGCCATCGTTGAGGAATCTATGGTCATGGATCCCAAGTTTCCTCTGTTCCTCTGCACTGCTAGGAATCCTGCCATTAACTTTGCACTCCACCTTCAAGTTTGATCTTACAAAATGTTCACTTTACACTTTCCTGGATTGAACTCCATCTGCCACTTCTCAGCACAGGTCTGCATCCTGTCTATATCTTGATGTAACCTATAAATCCCAGGTTTATTTATATTACTTTTGGTACTACTCCACTCCCGTGAAAAGGGAGAATTCAAAGATCATTATTAATGCCCCAGCTGTTTTTTCTCTCACTTTCTGTAGTAACCTCTGGTATATCTATCTGGTCCTGGTGACTTATCTATCCTGATGTTTTCCAGAAGTTCCAATATTGTATTTTTCTTAACTTTGACATGCTCCTGCATATTAGTCTGTTCTACACTAAGTTTATATTTGTCAAAGTCCCTCTCCCTCATAAACACTAAAGAGAAGTATTCATTAAGGACCTCTGTACCTCTTCTGCATCTAGGCACATGCTTCCCCCTTTATCTCTGAGCAGTGATACCTTCACTCTAGTCATCATCCTGTTCTTCACATGTAGAACATCTTGGGATTTTCCTTAATCCTGCTTGTTAGCATTCCTAAATCCCATCTTAAATTCCATCCTGGCTACCTTACCAAGAGTCCTTTCTGATATTTGCTTCGTAAACCTTAAGTATGCTTCCTTCTTCCTCTTAACTAAATATTCCACACCTCTTGTGCACTATAATTTTTCTCCCAGTCTCTGTTGTAACAAATTTGCTGGTAATGTGCCACTCTTGCCTGCTGTGTCTGTTGCTGAATTTTGAAATGTGAAAGATACAAATCTGAGAATATTATATTCTCCCTACTGCTACTTCCTGAAATGTTAGCAGAGGGGTCAGTTAGATAGAGCCTAAAACAAAAGATCCAAACAAAACTTGATATATTTTTGTTGTACAAATTAGCTTAGAGTTGCCTACAGGTTGTGTAAGCCTGTTCACTTTGAATTTGAATGTAAATCTTACCATGGTGGGGTCTCAGTGATTACCATTGTCAATGCCACATGAAGAAGACATGGTTATATTCACTGATGAAAAGGCTGATATCGACATTTATTTTTGATTTACAGGTATTTTTTAATAATCCAATACTGATCTTGAATTCTGCCTGGTTATGCTCTTCCACAGTTATTCCAATTATTGATGGTCTTTGCCCATCAAGAGAAGTTCTTGATGGGCAAAGAATAATTACCCATGCTGTGGCATAATACTTTGTGCCATTAAATGTATTCTAGATGTGGACTAATTTGTTTCTCATTGGTGTATGAACTCATTTGTTGGAAGCACAAACATTGTCTGTTTAAAGTATTTTGATTTGTTACTGCAATGAACTTGTTATTTTCATATTTCAAAGAGCTGCTTATTTAGAAATCAAAAGGGATGAGAGACTGCACTGAGGTGCTGTTTACTCCTCGTCTTTATTCCTCCCGAAGCACAGTAAGGAAGATAAATTATACATCATTGAACATCTTTGAGACTGGAATGTGCAACTTGGCACAGCTAACACTGCTAGCAAACAGTCCAATGTGAATCCAGTCTGGCACTTGGCAGGCTGAATAGGATATCACTTCACTTCTGACCCTTACGAACCCATTAGTGTAAGGAGAGCTGCTTAGTTCCCGGAGGCAAATTCAAATTCATGGCTCTGAAGGTGAAGGGAAGGACTAAGACTATTATTGTTACTTGATTTTTTCTAAACAGGATATAGCCGTACAGATCTTACTAGTTGTTGTTGCTTGCATAGTGTAGTATCAGTTACAGATGTCTGACAAAAGTAGTGTTTGCAGAAATTATTTCAAAGGGCAATAAAATATATCTTTCAATTTTCTACTGGATTATTAACTTGACAAAATAATTTTTTTTTGATTTTTGAAGGTTTAGTATTTCATCTTTTGGAGCAGTCTCTTGGACTGAAGGTAACTTTGTTCTACATTGGTTCTGAAGCAGCCGATGAGGAAATGAGGGACGTTCGGCATGTGGGGAGGAAAACATTTGATGAGACAGGCAAGTGGGCAGCATGGGAATTAGCGTACTCCTTCCAATCTTTATTTTGAGCTTCTGCATACTCCAAATAAAGAGACTTCAAGGCTCTCAGTGCCATTCCATGTGGTCCTCGATTTTGATTGGTAAAGGCCCAAGGAACCTCAGACATCAGAGGCATATAAATGATAATCTATTTATCCAAGATTGTAGGCAACGGCTTGAGAAAATTTCCTTAGAGGTTTTGACTTTCGATTTTAACTTGAAAATTTTTGCAGTGAAATTTTGATTTGATAATTGGTTTATTATTGTCACATACCGAGATACAGTGAAAAGCTTCTCATGGCATCCAGTCAAATCAAAGTTCAAGGTAAATTTATTATCAAAGTATGTTGTTGTTACCATGAACTAACTTGAGTTTCATTTTTGTGCAGGCATTTACAGGAAAAAGAAACGCAATAAAATTTTATGAAAAACTACCGGATACATAAACAAAGGTTTACAAACAACCAATGTGCAAAAGAAAACAAACTGTGCAAAAAAAAAAATGAGAACCTGAGTTGAAAAGAGTCTCTGGGCTGTAGTCTCTAGGTCTAGGTCATAGTTCAGAATAATGGTGATTGAAGTTATCCATGCCAGTTCAAGAGCCTAAATGAGTTGTAGGGCAATAACTGTTTTTGAACATGGTGGCATGGAACCTAAATTTCTGTACCTTCTACCCGATGGTGGTACTGATAAGTGGGCATGGCCTTGATAACAGAGGCCTTTGATAACGGATGCTACTTTTTGTGGCAGCATTCCATGTAAATGTACTCAATAGTGGGGAGTGCTTTGCCTATGGTGGACTTGGGTTGTATCCATCATCTTCTGTAGCCTATTCCGTTCCTGGGCATTGGTGTTTCCGTACCAGGCCATGATGCATCCAGTTAGAATATTCTCCACAGTGCATCTATAGAAGTTTAAAAAAAAATTGGTGATGTGCCAAATCTATACAAACTTCTAAGAAAGTAGAGGTGCTGCCTTCTTTGTAATAACACTTAAGTGCTGGTCCCAGGACTGATCTTCTGGTATGCTAGCACAAAGGAATTCAGAGCTACTGGCCCTCTTCATCTCTGTTCCCTAACGAGGGTTGGATCATAGCCCTCCATCTTCTTCCTATATAGTCAATAATCAGCTCTTTGCTTTTGCTGACATTGACTGAGAAATTATTGCTGTGGCACTACTCAAACAGATTTTAAATTTTCCTCTGATATGCTGATTTATCCCCACATTTCCATTTCCTCATTGAAGTTGTGCAAAATAAAAAAAAAAGAATGTAGAATATAATGTTACAGAAGTACAGAAATTGCAGCACAGGTAGACAAATAAGGTATACAATCCATGATGAGTTAGACTAACAGGTCAAGAGTATATTATCATGTACCATTCAAGAATGTTATTGCAAGGGGATAGAAGCCGTCCTGGAGTCTGATGGTATATGTTCTTAACCTTTTGTGTTTTCTGCCAATGGGAGTGGGAGAAAGAGAGAATGACCAGGGTGGGAAACCTTGATTATTTTGGCCACTTTGGTGATGTAGAATGTTGACTCTATGCAAGATTAGTACAGAATCAGGTTTATTACCACCTGCATATGTCATTAAATTTATTGTTTTGCCGCAGCAGTACAGTGCAATACATTAAAAATATGAATTATAAAGAGAAATATATATATATTTCAGTTAATTGCGACATCAACCAGTACATCTTGGCCCAATTAAGCTGCTGCCCAATTAGCCAGAGTTTCATGGAAGTAGTTAAAATGAAAGAAAAGACAAGTTACTTTTTAACTGAGTAGCAATGCATGTATTTAAATAAAATGCAGAACAGATTAGAACACAAATTAGAGTGCTGTAAAACTGTGTATTAGTTCCTAATCGTTATTGATGGAGGGATTCATCTACCACGTTCTTTTGTAAGTGAACAAAATCAGTGCAGACACCTAGTGCAGATATGAACTGCCTTCACACAATATTTTAGATGATTGCATCCTACAAATCTTCATTGTCATTGTAAAATTCAAGCTGATTGTCAATACATGCATAATTCCTAACTTGTTGAAGTAGTGATTTCATTTCACTTTAACTCCAAGGCATTTTGGGCATCTCAGAGAGTGAAACAGTCCAGAATGATCTTTCTGCTTATTTCCTGCCAACTATCACTGACAAAAATAATTGTCTTTTGAACATAAACACATGCAACTGACTATATTTAAAAACTGATCACTCTAAGCATGGAGTAGTAACTAATGGCCATGCAAGTACAAGCCTAAGGTATTGAGCTTATGTCTTCAGGCTCCTGTACCTCCTCTCTGTTGGTAGCAATGAGAAAAGGGCATGTCCTGGGTGATGGGGATCCTTAATGAAGGATGCCAAGATTTTGAAGCATCACCTTTTGAAGATGTCTTCAATGGTGGGGAAGCTAGTTCCCATGATGGAGCTGGCTGAATTTACCACCCTCTGCAGTGTTTTCCAATCCAGTGCAGTGGCCCCTCCATACCATACAGTGATGCCTCCATAGTACATCTGTAGAAATTTGTTATAGCCTTTGACAACATACCAAATATCCTCAAACTCCTGATGAAATATAGTCACTGACTTGCCCTCTTCGTATTGCATTAATACGTTGGGCTCAGGATAGATCCTCAGAGATGATGATGCACAAGAACTGGAAACTGCTCACCCTTTCCACTGCTGATCCCTCAATAAGGACTGGTGTGTGTTCTCTCGACCTCCACTTCCGCAAGTCCACAATCAGTTCCTTGGTCTTTATCATCTGAGAACAGCATCACAAAGTTGTTCAAATGCAGCTTGATGCTAACTATGTTGGAAGGAGTAGTAGATATTTTGCAGAAGATCCCACAAAGGGTAATAAGATAAAGATCCATTAATACCTTTGTAATTCTTTTGTTTGAGTGAGTACTTTTGACTGACACAAAATCAGAATACACCTTCTCTATTCTGAACATTGTCCAAGGCAGAACCTGAATTAACAGAACAAATAAATGAGATGCCTGTAAGACATCTGACATGGGAAAAATTGAAATTCCATGGCTTAGATAAAATTTAAGGCCACTACCTCCTTAGATTTGCACACAGCTAACTTGTATTCATAATTCAACATGATTGCCAGACTTGTATACACTTACATTATTGAGCCAAGGCCAGCAGATCACATGGATACCAGCATCCTTTGCGGCTCTAGAGAGAGCAGTGATATCTGCCTGCAGCCAATTGAAGGTTAGTTAAACAAAGCTTTGCTAAGTGGTTCAGTTGGAAACCTACATACCATATTTGGCACTTTCAGCATTCTCTTCATGCTAAACCATTAAACTTATATATTAAAATAAGTAGACCATATAATCTCCCTTCACCTCAGAAGACTGAGAAGAACTGGGAAAAGGTCATGCTTATCCTTAGAACTGCAAATTCTTGGCTACAGTTTGCAGAATAATTCATCTTCAAGCGATTTTCCTTCAGAAGTGTGTCTCCAGTCTTTCATCGATTAGCAGGGCAAATCCAAGCTGTAAGGGCCTTGTTAGCTGGAGCTCTAATGTAGAAAACACTCAAAAATAGCTTATCGCTGTCTCCTGCAGCCAGGTAAATAATATTAAGTGGTTCTGTCATCCATATGAACTTGGTAAGTAACCTTTGTTTCAGATCATTTGCTTTGCAAGTGACCTTTTGCATACTGCACAGCAAAAGTATATAAAACATAAAGCAACAAAAGTATGCAGCGGCAGGCAGAGAAACAGACAGCTGAAAAGTTCTCTTTTTTAACACACAGTTATCAAAATGTGAGGAAACCAGCCACTTCACAGATGTATAAAAACGCATATACCTTTTGCAGGAATGTTAATGGCTTTACGTTTCTATCATAGCTTCTTCACTTCATGACATATATAGTTACAATTCAATGACAACAAAGCCCAAAATGCTCTGCTTTTGTCCAGCTGTTATCAATTATTGTTTGCTGTATGCACAATGAATTATATTAGAGGCTTTTGACAGGAGGAGATACAGCAGTCATTGACACCACTGGGTAATGATGTATAAATTAAACTACCAGTTGTGAACAAAGATTTGGTTTCCAAAGGAATATTGGCCAGTGAGCTCTCCTGTTAAATAAGGTAATGGGATCTGTAAAGGCCATCTAAGCATGACTACCTTAGTGAATGCTCAAAGTTTCTTTTCCCAGCATGAGGGAACCAAAAACTAGAGGATTAAGGTGAAAGTAGAAAGATGTAAAAGAGATATCAAAGGCAGCTTCTTCAGGTAGAGAGTGATGCATATATAGAAGAGGTTGAGGCAAGTACCATAACAACATTAAAATGATACTTGGATAGGTACGTGGATAGGAAAGACTTTGGGGAATATGGGCCCAAATGTGAGAAATTTGGGCTTGGTCTTTTGGGCATCTTGGTCAATAAGGACGGTTTAGAACAAAGGGTCTGTTTCTGTGTTGGATTACTCTAAGACAATAAGATAGAAAGAAGATTGCAGCTGAGGGCCTTTTCAAAGACTCCTTTCAGTCCATTCTCACAAATAAGCTGAGTCATAGAAGGCGAATGAGCTCTTAAACTGTGGTCCCCACTGGCTCCTTAGGTGGATGTGAACACCTAAAGACATTAAGGGAGTATAAACAGTGCTGCCTTGCAGTGCCTGAAGGAGAGGCATTTCCATTGTACCACATACAATAGCAATGACACAATGGCATGGCAGTCCATTGCTAGGGAATGTGTAATTGGCACAGGCTCAATTTCTGACTAGAGGTATCTGGTTGTACATCCCTCAATACCTCCCTCCCTTTGTAACTGGACCCTTGACTTCTGCATCAGGAAACCACAATCAATACAGATTGGAAATGACATCTCCTCCTTGTTTGACAATCAACACAGGCACAGCTGAAGGATGCCTGCTTAGCCCGCTGCTCTACTGTCTATACACCCATGACGATGTGGCAAGGCACAGCTTTAATATGCTTTATAAATCTATTGATGACACAACAATTGTTAGTCACAATAATAACCTTGCACACAATGTCAGTAAAACCAAGGAATTGATTGTGGACATCAGGAGGGAGAAGTTGAGGTAACATACACCAGTCCTTGTTGAAGGGACAGCAGTGCAAACGGTGAGTCATTTCAAATTCCTAAGTGTCAAGATCTCTGAAGGTCCATCCTGGGCCCAACATATATTTGCAATTACGAAGAAAGCATGCCATGAAGAAGTTGAGGAGAATTGATAGGTAGAGTCATGGAGTCATAGAACAGCATAGTACAGAAGCAGGCCCTTTGGCCCATTTAGTCGGTGCTGGACCAACAATTTGCCTAGACCCATTGTCCTGCACTCAGGCCATAGACCTCTATACTCCTCCTATCCATGTACCTATCCAAATTTTTCTTAATTGTTGAAATCGAACCGGCGTCCTCCACTTCCACTGGCAGCCCATTCTACACTCCTACTACCATCTGTCTGAAGAAGATCCTCCTCATGTTCCCCTTAAACATTTCATCTTTCACCCTTAACCCATAACCTCTAGTCTCACCCAACCTCAAGGAAAAAGCCTGCTTGCATTTATCCTATCTATACCTATCTTAATTTTGTATATCTGCCAAATCTCCCCTCATTCTCAAACACTCCAGGGAATAAAGTCCTAACCTATTCAACCTTTCCTATAACTCAAGTCCCCAAGTCCTGGCAACATCCTTGTAAATTTTCTCAGTAAACTTACAAATTTATTAAAATCTTTCCTGTAGGTAAGTGGCCAGAAATGGACACAATACTCCAATTTAGGCCTCAATTTAAACAGCATAACATCCCAACTTCTGTACTCAATAATTGATTTATGAAGGCCAATGTGCAAAAGCTCTTTTTATTACCCTGATGACAGCACTTTCAAGGATTTATGGATCTATTCTATATCCCTCTGTTCTACTGCACTTCATGGAGGCCCACCACTCACTGCTTAAGTTCTACTGTGGCTTGTCTCCCAAAGGACAACACTTCACACTTGTTTTTCTTCAAATTCCATCCGCCATTTTTCAGCCAATTTTTCAAGCTGGTCCAGATCCTGTTGCAAGCTTTGATAGTCTTCAGCTTTGTCCACTCTGCCCCCTATCTTGATGTCACTGGCAAATTTGCTGATTCAGTTTACTATATTATCATCCGGATTGTTGATACAGATGACAAACAATAACGGATTCAGCACCAATCCCTGCGGAACATCATTAGTCACAGGCTCCAGTCAGAAAGGCAATCATCTACTTCCACTCTCTGGCTAGTCCTGCAGAGCCAATGATAAATCCAATTTACCTCATCTCGAATGCCAAACAACTGAACCTTCTTAACTAACCTCCCATGCAAGACCTTCTCAAAGGCCTTGCTAAAGTCTATGTAGGCAATAGCCACTGTTGTGCCTTCATCAACTTACCTTGTAACTTTCACAAAAAATTATATAAGATTGTATAGACAAAACTTAACATGCACAAAGCTATGCTGCTATCTCTAATCAGTCCCTGTCTATGTAAATACTTACATATCCAGTCCCATTGACCAATAACTTCCTCACTACTGATGTCAAGCTCACCGGCCTATAATTTCCTGGATTATTCTTAGAGACTTTCTTAAACAATGGAACAACATTAACTATCCTCCAATTCCCTGCCACCTGACATGTGGCTAAAAACATTTAAAATATCTCTGCTAGGGCCCCTGAACTTTCTACACTAACCTTCCACATGCTCTAAGGGAACACCTTGGCAGTCCCTGGGAATTTACCCACTCTAATTTGCATGAAGACAACAAGCGCCTCCTCCTCTATAATCTGTATACAGACCATGATCTCACTGGTGTGTTGCCTCACTTTTCTATACTCCATGTCCATCACCACCATATCTTTTGGCTCATTGCATAGATGGTCACTCTGATCATCAAGAGGACAAACTTTATTCCTTGCTAGCCTTTTTCTTTTAATATAACATAAGAGATATAGGAGCAGAATATAGGAGCAGAATTAGATATAGGAGCAGAATTAGGAGCAGAATCGCATCAGCTCTGCCAATTCTTCATGGCAAATGCAATTTTCCTCTCAGCCCAAATCTCCTGCTTTCTCCATGCATCCCTTCATGCCCTGACCAGTCATGAATCTATCAACTTCTGCCTTAAATATACATAAAGACGACTTCCACATTTGTGTGTGGCGAAGAATTCCACAGATTCACCACTATAGAAGCTGTTGGGATTCTCCTTCACCTTGTCTGCTAGAGCAACCTCATGCCTTCTTTTCGCCCTCCTAATTTCCTTCTTCAGTGTTCTCATATACTTCTTTTACTCCACAAGTACCTCATTTGCTCCGTCCTGTCTACACCTGCTATGCACCATCTTCTTCTCTTAACCAGGATCTCATGCCGCCAGACTCCAGCAAATTTCTACAGATGTGTCGTGGAGAACATTCTAAATTGTTGCATCAGCATTTGGCATGGAGGGCCAGATTAACTTTTCCACGCATTACGCTGAGAAAACAATTTTACTTAATTGAATTTTGATTTATATAATGGTTTTAAAGGATATGTTGCAAAAATTTCTCTTTAAATGTAGTGATATATTGTTTCTCCAATCTACTTATAATTTTGGATTCAAAACCAAGTATTATTCCTAAATGCTTGGCTGTTAGTAGGAAGGGTATTTTACGTCTCACTCGTCCTGAGCTGTTATTTAAGGAAAATTGGGCAGCAAATGGATTACGTTAGCAAAAGAAGTCAAACAAGATCAATTATTAAGATTGATTCACTGGAAGTTAAGAAACCGCAGCTCTGATATGTTGTTCTTACAAATTTGGTTGAGATGTATTATAACACATTCATTGCATCGGTATTTCAACATAAGCTTAATTGAAAAAAAACAGGAAAGAATTGATAGAAAACTCAATGCTTGTTGAATGGACTCGTTTTTCACAGATGTTGTCTGCTGCCAAGTCAGCAGCATCCTGAGAGGAACTGTGAGGTTGTTTGTGCTGCTCTTCTTGGGATTCTGTCTATAGAACAAACGAACAAGGGGAGAACACCCTAGAAATTCATAATCATCTTCTAAGTAAATATATTTTGCAAGTAAAATTATATCTTCCTTGCAGATCTTTTTTACAGACATTAAAGCAAAAACTCTTTCTCTATCTTTCTCTTCCTTCTCCCCCCTTTCTCTTTCAATCTCTCTCTCTCTCTCTCTCTCTCTCTCTCTCTCACTCATTCTGTGGTCCGAGGATAAAGAGGCCAACTGTAATACCCTTTCCTTTAATGTGATTTGAGTTCAAGTTATCAGGTTACTCATTACAGACCAGGGACTTGATTCAATCCTGATTTGTACAGTTCGGTTCTACGCTTGGCGGTGCATTGATCCACTGCCTTGAGAGCAGCCTCTTGTTTCCAGTAATTGAATGTACAAAGATTTATTTGGAGTCCATCATCAAGTTTATGTGACTGCTTTATACTGGAAGGCACACATTATGGGAATTGAACCAGTGGCAGATTGTGCAGCACAGTGACGAGGGGAATAGAGCTGCTGCTCCACAGCTGTCCAGCCACTCAGGTTTAGTCCTGACCTCAGGTGTTGTCTGTGTGAGTTTCGCATGTTCTTCCCGTGACCACACGGGTCTCCTCCCAGTGCTCTGTTTCATTCTACACCCCAAAAACACTGGCCACTATCAATTGTCCCTAGTGTTCAGATGTATGGGGTTGAATCCAGGAGAAATTAATGAGAATGTGATTTATTTATTTACTATTTAAAGGTTACTGGGAAAATTAATGAGGAATGGAATTCTCCTTGAGTTGGCATAGGATTGAGTGGGCAAAAGGATTTGGTTTGATGTCATATAGACATGTGGTGCGTAACTGCCAAGTAGAGTTCTGAAGCAAAGAACTCCAGTTCTAATGCAACACATTCACGTTGACAACAGGACAACAGTTGATGAACATAATAAACTGGTTTCCCTGAACCCCTTGATAAACTTTGTCCTCCTATTTTACCTGACAACTAGAATGCGATAAAGCTGCCTGGGCACTTAGTGTTCAAATCTCACAATCAGTGGAGAGGCCCCACTTACAGTCATCATCTGACAAATGCCTGGAGATTCAGTTAAACTATCCGCAAGTCAGCTTTGACCAGCTGGTAACCGGTTGCCAAGGAATGCCAGATGTAATTTAACTTGGGTAAGTGTAAAGTGATACATTTTAGTGAGTTAAACCAGGACAAGACATACGGTATATTGTAAATAACAAGACCCTGTGGAGTGTTGTAGATCAGAGAGTCCTCGGGGGTACAAGTACATAGTTCCCTGAAAATGGTGACACGGGTACACAAAATGGTGAAAAAAGTATTTGCATGCTTGTTTTTATTGGGTGAGACATTAAGTACAGGAGTTGAGATGACATGATACAGCTGTAGAAGACATGGGTGAGACGTCATGGAATTTACGTGCATTTCTGGTCACCATATTATAGGAAGGAATAGATTACGGCAAGAAGGGTGCAGAAAAGATTCTCAAAGGTCTTGCTGATTGGAGGGCTTGAGTTAGGAGTGACTGGATAGGCTGAGACAGTTACTCTTCAAGCAAAGAAAGCTGGGAGATGATGTTGTGGAGATTGGGGGCATAGATAATGTGAATTGTTGCAGTCAGTTTCCTAGGATAGTGAATTCTAAAATTAGGAGAATAATAACTAAGTTGAGAAGTGAAAGATTTTAAGGCAACCTGAGAGGCATATTTTTCATATAGATGTTAGGGAACTGCTAGAGGAAATGGTCAGGGTGGGTACAATTGCAATGAATTTGGACAGGTACATGGAAAGGAAAGTTTGAGAGGTATATAGACAAAACAAGAAAATGGGACTAGCTGAGGAAGACTCCTTGGTTGGTTAGGCTGAAGGTCCTGTTTGTCTGCTCTATAACTCGATGACTCCAAGACTCTGGCACAGTGATAGCTAGTGTCTGCAAGAGATGTCCTCAGGTGCCTCATTCCCCATAAGTGCAACATTTATGAGGGTGATTGCATCTTTCAGAACTGAATGTACCCTAAGTAATGCCTTTTGATACTTTTGTCCTAGCTGCTGCCATTTCTTTGGAGTTGACTGCCATTGTGCACTTTGGCAAATGCCTGCTCATCGGGCCGGATTTCCTGGTGGCAACCCACTTAGTAATTGCAGCCTTGAATCTGTGTGGTTAGGACGCTATCAGCTTTGCACATCAAAACACTGCAAATTTTCCCCATTCCTCTTTACAAAACTTCTCAAGCTCTGTCAGAATCCATGGGGATCATGAGTGAGCTGCCTTTTCAAGTACATTCTCAACTGGATTGAGGTCTGGACTCTGACTCGGACACTTCAGGACATTAACTTTGTTAATTTGAAGCAATTCCTGTGTAGCTTTGGCTTTATGCTTGGGGTTATTGTCTTCCTGGAAAAGAAATCTTCTCCCAAATCACAAGCCTTCTGGGGCCTGCTGCACTGAAGCATCCCCTCAGCACGATGCAGCCACCACAGTAAGGATGGTGTGTTTTTGATGATGTGTGGTGTTCATCTTACGCCAAACATAGCATTGAGTCTGATGGCCAAAAAGCTCAATTTTGGTTTCATCAGATCACAGAACCTTCTTCCAGCTGACTTCAGAGTCTCCCACATACCTTCTGGCAAACTCTAGCTGAAATTTCATGTGAGTTTTGTTCAACAGCTGGCTTTCTCTTTGCCATTCTCCCATAAAGCTGCAACAGGTGAAGCACCCAGGCAACAGTTGCTGTCTGCTCAGTCTCTCCCATCTCAGCCACTGAAGCTTGTAACTACTCTAAAGCTGTCACAGGTCTCCCAGTGGCCTCCTTCACTAGTCCCCTTCTTGTATGTTTACTCAGTTTTTGACGATGGCCTGCTCTAGGCAGATTTACAGCTGCATCATATTCTTTCCATTTCTTGATGATTGACTTAACTGTACTCCAAGGGATATTCAGTGACTTGGAAATTTTCTTGTAGCCATCTCTTGTCTTGTGCTTTTCAATAACCTTTTCACAGAGTTGCTTGGAGTATTCTTTCCTCTTCGTGGTGCAATTTTTGCCAGGATACTGATTCACCAGCAGTTGGACTTTCCAGCTACGGGTGTATTTTTGCTACAATCAATTGAAACACCTTGACTGCACACAGGTCACCAAAGACAGAACTCCATTTAACTAATTATGTGACTTCTAAAATCAATTGGCTGCACAAGAGATGATTTGGTGTGTCATGTTAAAGGGGGTGAATATTTATGGAATTGATTACTTTGTGTTTTATATTTCTAATTAATTTAGATCACTTTGTAGAGATCTGTTTTCACTTTGACACAATAGAGTCTTTTTCTGTTGATCAGTGTCTAAAAAGCCAAATTAAATCCGTGATTCAATGCTGTAAAACAATAAAACATGAGAACTTCCAGGGCGGGGGGGGGGGGGGGTGGGGGGGTGGTGGTAAATACGTTTTATAGGCACTGTATTTCTGAACAAAGGTTTTCTGGAAGAAAGGCAACAAGTCCTAGATTCTGGAAAAAATAGATATCCAATTAAAAGCACTCAGATATTGGAAAATGTGATCCAGGTTTTCATGTGTACCATGAGTTCAACTAATGTAATCAAATGGTTAGGTAGGTTTAGAAAAGAGGCAGGTCTGTCCAGAGCACTGGGAGAACAGAACTTGCCAGTAATGGAGGGAAGCCTTGTGGAGAAGTGGAATATGGAAGAGTCAAGCACTCTACTTACAAAACTCAGGGATTAACTGCCTCCTTTTGACAGTCCAAGGACCCTTTTTGTACCTTCAGGTACCTCCTCAGTGCTTTCTCTACTGCCTTGACATTCCTGTCTTGTCATCTGCTTCTGTCCTTCTGTTGATGCTACAAATAAATTATGCAGCTCATGATTTTCCATCAAATAAAATGCATCTCCATTATGTATCCCAGACACATATCAAATACAGCAATGATAAAATTTACTTCGCTTTTCCAATTTACTCAGTCATCAATAAATATTATCATAAACAATCAAGTTACTCCATAGTATGATTTTCATAAACAGGTTTTAAATTTAAAATAATGCTTTAAATTCAAAAATGATTCTTCAGCAGGATTTCCAGAAATGAAAACTAGATTGGTAATTTTTTTTGTCTTCTTTGTCAAATATCAACAAACAAATTTATGATCATCTACAGTGTTGATCATATTCTGAGGAATGCATAGCATAACTGTGCCAGTTGTTAATTAAGTAGAATCACTTGCCTGGAACAAGGCGTTTGAACAAAAAAATTCACTGTTGGATCTGTTTAAAGTACTTTTGGAAAAGCAGGAGAGAACTGCAATTGCTTAAGAACCAATTTATTCTGATGAACATCATTCAAGAGGTGGTTTACAAACAGCTCTTGTTCGGAATGAGGAAATTTAACTGGTAAAAATATGCAGTCATTGCTAGCATTTTCAAGATTGTTTAAAACCTTCAGAAAGGCATTAGAGAGACAAAAAGCATTTCGCGGGCCAAAATTAACTCTGTTGTTATAAAATATGTGTTTTTGACATGGAAAGGGCTACAGGAAGGATTCTGCCTGAAATATCAACCACTTGTAGTCTGGCTGGCCAAAGCACACAAGTCTGTCCTTTCACCGGCAGAAACCACTGTTTATGTTGGGTGGAGGCCCTCTAGATAGCATTCCATTATCCAGGGCGCCCGCCTGCAACCAGCATTAAGTCCATTGCTTAAGAAAGCTGAGGGGCCTCACGCCTCTTTCAGGCTCGTTTATAAGATATGTTTGTGATTATGGGGCGCACTATGCACTTGTAGTCAGTTTCTTCAAGTGCACACCAGCTAAAGCAACGGTCCTTAAACAACTTGCTAGAACTGCCTCCCATTGGTCCAAAATATTTTTCTTGCTTCAAAATGGAGTGAGATGGACTGGGGTACACCGTGGTTACTGAAGAAAGTAAGGAAATAACAGAGGGCCTGTCTCCCAGACTTCATTGATTATAACAATGCACAGCTGTGTAATCATAATTCCATTCCTGTCGATTCTTCTTCAATATTCACAAGAAAAACATTAACATAAGTTATGCACAATTTTTACAAGAAAGAAAACAATTCGGACAAAATAAACAAGCACCTTTCAGTAAAAATTGATCAAAGTGCTAATAGTGTTTCTAAACTGTAGTGATTAGGGTTTGCAGTTAGTTCAAGAACCAAATTAATGAAGGGAAGTGGTCGTTCTTGAACTTGGTGGTGTGGGGCTGCTCCTGTACCTCCAACCCGATGGTGGCTGTGAATAGATGACACGCCCTTAATTAGTTAAACACCAATGCCCAGAAATAGAGGGGCTACAGAAGGTGGTAGGCACAGCTCAGTCCACTCCAAGCAAAGCCCTCACTATTATTGAATACATTTACAGTACATGGAACACTACCACCAGAGTGAAGTATCTATCATCAAAGATGTCCATTATCCAGGCCATGTCACCTTCTCACTAATACTAGAGGTACAGAAGTTTTCGATCCCACACCATCAGGTTCAGAAACGATTATTACCCTCGAACCATCAGGCTTTTGAAGTGGTATGGATTTCATTCACCACATCTCCGAACGGATTCTTGGTCTGAGAGACTCGTTACAACTCAGGTTCTCAGCATTATTTTTTTTTATTTGCACAGTTGATCGTCTTTTGCACAGTTATTTGCCAGTCTTTGTTCTTGTATAGTTTTTTAGTAAGTTCTGTTGTATTTAATTTATTTCCTCTGTCAATGCCTGAAAGAAAATGAATCTCATGGTGACTGATGCACCATCAATAACTCTCTCTGAGACGTAAAGGCGAGATATCGGCTTTTATTGACTGGAAGAAGGAACAAGCAGTGATTGACCACCATACTACATCCTGGAGACTGAGAGGCCGGGCTCAGACCTCAATCGCCTTTATACCGGGGTCTGTGGGAGGAGCCACAGGAGCAGTCAGCAGGGGGTGTGTCCAGACAGATATATGTAGTTCACCACAGTGACATATATGTACTTTGATAATAAATTTACTTTGAACTGTAGTTATAAATTTCATTCTTGAAGCAACAATTCCTGTTGTAGGTACTGTCAATGGTGGGGAGGGACCACCACTCAGTACAGCGTCCAACATCCCTCTGCATTTGAGTTGCTGTACCAGACCATGATGCAGCCAATGTGGATCCTTTGAACTGTACATCTGTAGAAGAGAGTTAGAGTGTTTGGTAACAAGATAAACCTCCTCAATCTCCAAATAAAGAAAGTCTCTAAATGAGAAAGTCTCTCTTACAAAGCCATTAACTGCCCCTATTTCTTCGACTGCCCATTCATCATTGAGTAATACCAGCCAGTACATTTTATGGGGTGAAATCAGAGCACCAAGAGGAAACCTATATGGTTACAAGGAAACATGTAAACCATGTGTACACAGCAATGGAGATCAAGATTGAAACTAGATTACTGTGGAGCAACTGTGCTATACTTCAGTACTTGAAGAGAAGAATGAGAGGAAGAAATATCAGCTAGAAGTACAAGGCAAAGGAATAAGAAGTCCTAGGGGTATAGGCACAGAAATCTTTGAAAACAGCAGGACATATAGAAAAGACGGCTAAAAAAGCATGTGGAATTCTTGGTTTTATTCATAATGGTATATATTACAAAAGCAAAGATCCTTAAACTTTCAGTCACATAGTTGGGTCACAGCTGGAACTTTGTGAGGAATGTTAATACCTGAACACTGGTGGGTTTTACTGTGTGTGGGGTATAAATCCACAAAAAGCAATTGGTGGCGTGAAAACGCAACACGAACCGAATGACTTCCAGATTTAACTGAGCGCATCAAGCAATGATGGAAGAGTTCCAGTGGGAGAGATGGGTTTGTAATCTAAATAAATTATTTGTTCATTGAGAAGTAGTTTTGGGATTTAGCCCACAGCATACAGGTTTGCTGCTTTCTTTGAAACTCACCTATGAAACCCTGATGAAAGCGAGTGGTATTACAAAGGGGCTAAGGAGCTGTCGGTGTAATCTCACAACAATTCCTGCAACTTCGCACCTGCTCTCCTCCAGCAGCTTCCTGAAAGTTTTTATTCACAGCAGTTGAGCTGACTCTTTCCATGGAAAACTTATGGGAGAAATTTAGAGAGAATTACTGCTAATATTTTTGGACGATTTCCTGGCTGCAGTTAGCAGATCTCCAATATAAACTGAGAAAAGTTGTTGATCAGAAACTATGTTTCTGTCTCCAAACATGCTGCAAAACATGCAGATTTATTCCTTGCATTTTTGATCTTTACCCCACTGTGTTTATTGGATATCTTTTAACAACAATGTATATCATGTGATAGGCACCTGACATGCTGTATCAGCCACTATTAATTGAATGTTGATTGCCTTTGATAAATGATAAAAGCAATGTACACAAATGCTGGAGGAACTCACCAGGTCATACAGCATCTACGGAGGGAAAATGCAGTTAACGTTTCATGCCTTTATCAGGAAATTCAAATGTATCAGTATTACAGTGAAGTTAAGGGAATTACAGAAGCATGAGAGAGGAAAGTTGACTGGAAAGGGAAGAGGACAATAGTAGGATGATGGCAGATCAGTGGCTGGAGTTTCTGGGAGCAATTCAGAAAGCACAGGGTACATACATCCCAAAAGTGAACAAATATCATCAAGGGAGGATAAGGCAACTGAGGCCTGCAAAGACTGCATAAAAGCAAGAGAGGGCATATCAAAAATTAGTGGGAAGTTAGAGGATTGGGAAGCTTTTAAAAACCAACAGAAGGCGATGAACAAAAAGCCATAAGGAGCAAAAAGATGAAGTATAAGGATAAGCTAACTAATAATATCAAAGTGGATACCAAAACATTTTCAGATATATAAAGAGCAAAACAGAGGATATCAGACCAATGGAAAATGATGCTGGAGAAGTAGTAATGGGGGAACAAAGAAATGGCGGAGTCTTAACTGTGGAAGACACTAGAAGTATAGCAGAAATCCAAGTGTCAGGGGGCAGAAGTGAATATAGTCAGAGAAGGTGTTTGGAAAGCAGAAAGATTGAAGGTAGTTAAGTCACCTGGACCAGACGGACTACATCCCAGGGTTGAAGGAGGTGGCTGGGGAGATTGAGAAGGCATTACTAATGATCTTTGAAAAATCACTAGACTCTGGAAAGGTTCTAGATGACTGGAAAGTTGTAATTCTCACTCTACTCTTTAAGAAGGGAAGGAGGCAAAAGAAAGGAAATGATAGACCAGTTAGCCTGACTTCAGTGGTTGGGAAGATGTTGGAGTCCATTATTAAGGATGTGGTTTCAGGGTACATGGAGGTACATGATAAATTGAACCAAAGTCTGCATGATTTCCTTCAGGTGAAATCTTGCTTGACAAAGCTGCTGGAACACTTTGAGGAAATAACAGACAGGATAGGCAAAGGAGGGTGACTGGATTTTGTGTACTTGGATATCCGGAAGGCCTTTGACAAGGTGCTGCACACGAGGCTGCTTAACAAGAACAGAACCCATGGTATTATGGGAAAGATACCAGCATGAATAAAAGATTGAGTGACTGGCAGGGGCCTAACAGTTGGAATAAAGGGGGCCTAATTTGGTTGGCTGCTGGTGATAAGTGGTCTTCCACAGGGGTCATGATTGGGACCCCTTCTTTTCACATTATATGTCAATGATATGGATGAAGGGATTGGTGGTTTATGGCCAAGTTGTGGGTGATCCAAAGAGGGTGGGGGGGGGGGGCAAGTAGTGTTGAGGATGCAGGGAATCTGCAGGAAGTGTAGTGAAGTGCATGATCATACACTTTGGTAGAAGGAATAAAGGTGTAGACTGCTTTCCAAATGTAGAGAAATTTCAAAAACTCGAAGTGCAAAGTGACTTGGGAGACCTCATGCAGGATTCCCGCAAGGTTATCTTGCAGGTTGAGTCAGTGGTAAGGAAAGCAAATACAATGCTTGCTTTCGTTTTGAGAAATGGCAAGGATGTAATGCTGAGCAACGTACACACACTGCTAGAGGAACTCAGCAGGTCAGGCAATATCTATGGAAAAGGATACAACTGACGTTTTGGGCCGAGACCCTTCAGCAGGACTGGAGAAAAAAGATGAGGAATGGATTTAAAATGGAGTTTGTGAGAGAAGCCAGAGAGTGGTAGTAGATATTTGTCTCTCAGACTGGGGGCCTGTGACTAGTGGTGTGCTACAGGTCTGTTGGGTCTGTAGTTAATTATCATCTATATTAATGATTCAGATGATAATTTAATAGGCTGGATCAACAGATATGCAGATGATGCCAAGATTTTGTCGCAGTGGACTGTAATGAAGGCTATCAAAGCTTGCAGCATGATTTTGACAGCTAAGAAGATGAGTTGAAAATGGCATATGGGATTTAATGCAGACAGACACTTTGGAAGGATCAACCAGGGTAAGACTTACATAATAAATGGTTGGGCACTGAGATGCATGGTAGAACAAAGGGATCTGGGAATACATTCCATAATTCCTTGAAAGTGATGTCATGTTTATATAGTGATGTAAAGAAACTTTTTATCACATTGGTTTTCATAAATCAGGGCACTGAGTACAGGTGTTGGAGTTTTATTTTGAAGCTATACAAGACATTGGTGAGGCCTAATTTGGAGTATAGAGTGCAGTTATGGTCATCTACCTACAGCAAAGATATCAATAAGCTTGAAAGAGTGCAAAGAAAATTTACAAGGATGCTGTGGGTGATTGAGGACCTGAGTTCGAGGGAAAGGTTGAATAGGTTAGGACTTTAATCCCTGGAATGAAAGAGAATGAGGGGAGATGTTATAGAGGTATATAAAATTATGAGGGCTATAGATAGTGCGAGTGCATGCAGGTTTTTTCCCTCAAGTTGGGTGACACTAGAACTAGAAGCCATATTTTAGGGAGAAAGGTAAAATATCCAAGGGGAACATGAGAAACTTCTTCACTCAGAAGGTAGTGCAAGTGTGGAACGAGCTGCCAGTGGAAGTCATAGAAGTTGGTTCAGTTGTTACATGGAAGAAAAGTTTGGATAGGTGTATAGACAAGAGGGGCTCAGAGAGATATAATCCACGTGCAGGTGGATGGGCCAAGGCAGAAGATTATGTCAGCTTGGATTGAATGGTCTGAAAGGCCTGTTTCGGTGCTGTGGTACCCTATGGTTCTTACGAATTCATTTGGTCTCAACTATGACTTATCCGAGAGACCAAATGAATTCATCAAAGACATGAGGAAAAACAGGGAAAAGAGCAATGTGGCTGTACCTGAAAAGGGAAAGGCAAATCATTTTGAGAATTATGAAGCTGGTGTGGCTGGAAAACTGAAATACAAGCCCAAAACTCTGGAAATACTTAGCTGGTCACATTGCATCTGTGGGAAGAGAAAGAGCCAATATTTTGGGTCGAAGACACTTCATCACAAGCTGCATTAAGAGAGTACCAATACTAGTAGTGCTGCTGGAAACACACAATATACCAGTGTTTTTTTTCAGTCTCTTAGATCATAAATATACTAAGGAGACACAGGAGAATATTTTAAGAACTTTGAAGGAGCTGTTTAATCCAATGTCTTGAGCAATTTTCATAAATTACTTATTTGGTATATATAGTCAGGGACCAGAATAGTGAATAACCATCAGTGTAAGGGCATTTGCTAAAAGGAATAACATTCACACACTTTTAGATTGCTTGTTGTGTGAGCTGTCAAACGAAAGGAATCATGTGAAACTAAGTCGTTGTTTCAGCATCTGCAGTTTGTTTCTTGTTTTCACATTAGATTTGATGGTCAGAGGAGCAGAATATTACAACTGGAGAGGATGTTTATATATGTTTTAGCTGAACATGACTTGGATGTACAAGTAGGGAGCCAGTCCACAGAGATGAAAATGGTTATAAGGGCTTCTTTGAGATTAAGTCATCTATAATGTCCTTGGGTGGGAAAGCTCTCAATCACATGAGTATCAAAGGCAGAAAAATGCCTAGCAGATAGCCGATGCCTGGTTTGTGAGGGCTGCTCTGTCTGTTAACTCTTCTGTGAGTAGCATCAATCAGAATGAAGGGGTACTTTGATTTGCGGTTGTTGTTGGATATCGGAGCAGAGAGAATGCACTCATTCAGCAATCCAGGCAGCACCTCTGCAGACTGGAATTTGCTTCATAGGACCATAAGACAGAAGAGCAGAATTAAGCCACTCAACCAATTGAGTCTGCACCACCATTCCATCATGGCTGATCCCGGATCCCACTCAACTCCATACACCTGCCTTCTCTCCAGATCGTTTGATGTCCTGATCAATTAGGAAGTTATCAACTTCTGCCTTAAATATACCTACAGACTTAGCCTCCACTTCAGTCTGTGGCAGAGCATTTACTACTCTCTGGCTAAAAAACATCCTCCTTACCTCTGTTCTAAAGGGTCATCCCTCAATTTTAAGGCTGAGCCCTCTAGTTCTGGACACACCCACCGCAGGAAACATCCTCTCCACATCCATCCTATCTAGTCCTTTCTACATTTGGCAGGTTTCAGTGAGATCCCCCTGCATTCTTCTAAATTCCAGTGAGTACCAAAGCTGCCAAATGCTCCTCACATGTTAACCCTTTCATTCCCAGAATCATCCTCTTGAACCTCCTCTGGACTCTCTCCAACTACAACACATCATTTCTGAGATACGGGGCCCAAAACTGTTGACGATACTCCGTGCGGCCTGACTAGTGTCTAATAAAGGCTCAGCATTATCTCCTTGCTTTTATATTCTATTTCCCTTGAAATAAATGCCAACATTGCATTTGCCTCCTTTACCTCAGACTCAACCTGTAAATTAACTTTCTGAGAGACTTGCATGAGGGCACCCAAGTCCTTCTGCACCCCTGATGTTGAAAACCTTCTCCCCATTCAGATGATAGTATGCACAACTGTTCCTTTTACCACAATACATTATTGTACACTTCCCAACACTGTATTCCATCTGCCACTTTTTTGCCCATTCTTCCAATTTGTCTAAGTCCTGCTGCAATCGCATTGCTTCCTCAGCACTACCTACCCCTCCACCTATCTTTGTTTCACCCACACACTTTGCTACAAAGCCATCAATTTCATTATCCAAATCACTGGCAACAATGTGAAAAATAGTGGTCCCAATACTGATCCCTGAGGAGAAGCCTCAGTCACGGACAGCCAATCAGAAAAGTCCCCTTGTGTTCCCACTCACTACTTCCTGCCCATCAGCCATCTCCCTGTCCATGCCGGTATCTTTCCTGTACCATCCTAGGAATTTGTTAAGCATCCTCATGTGTGGCCCTTATCAAATGCCTTCTGAAAATCCAAGTGACATTCACTGTCTCTCCTTTGCCCACCCAGCCTGTTACTTCTTCGAAGAACTCTAACAGATTTGTCAGGCAAGATTTCTCTTTACAGAAACCACTTGGAAAGGTTTCCCTTTCATTCACGTGCAGCTGATTTGCAGCCAGCAGAATTTGGCTTTCCAGGTGCATGTGAAACTCTCGCATAGCTGTTATGCTGTTTTCACCTTGTGATACTGCACCTTTACTGATCTATTCAATCTTCCAGGCAGACCTGGAAGCTGGCTCCACAGGGAAAAATGATTACCAGCTGAGCAGCTGGTTTATGATCCCTGTAACGATGCCACCGAAAGTGCAGGAGGCTGCAGTAGTTGAGAACTGTTTGGAAACCTCGCTATGACTTGGCCATCAACACAAAACAATCACATAGCCACCTTAAGATGGCTTTACACTTTGTTACTTTTGTGTAACTTCTGTCAGTGCCAGTCTGAACGTGGACTTTCTATTCAAACAAGTTTGAAAGCCACCCCACAAGCAATGACCGCAGAATCAAAGAGCTGTCACTTGGAGTATTTTTAACTGAGTGCACGCAGTGGAAATTGAACATTTTAACCCTATGTAATCTACCCATCTTCATCACAAATGTGCCCACACAATGCTTTACTTTTCTTTGTGCAGGCTGCTATTGCTGAGCTACTGGCTTCAGCTAAGCTGTGTCCAGGATGCTCAGGTCTGTGTTGTGTTGACTTACGTGTCCTTGGCCAATGTCTTCTGGGTTTAGAGTCTCAATGGCACCTCTACAACCTTCCCCTCACCTTCTGGGCAAGGGCACCCTCAACCATTTGTTCATGGGACAGTGGGTGTGCACTAATTACCCGATTTCTATGATCCCTGTCACCACTATCCCTCACATAGATGGTGCGCTCGCAATGAGCTCCCAGGACTTGCTGCAAATCAGTAGGGTGTTGAATGACAATAATATGTCACCTTCTCCAAATGGCTTTTATTATGTGAAGCCACTTGTGTACTCCAGCAAGTATCCATGATTGCAGCCACTCTGTCCTTGGATGAAGATTTTATGAAATAATTTTTCATTTGCCATTGATGTCCTGTCCATCCAAATGTTATATGCAGGATATCTGGCTTAAATAGAAATAGAGCTACAAAGTAGCTGTAAAGCTTCCATCTTCTTTACTCCGATGAACCTTTTTCCTATATCCCAGTTATTTCCAGTAGTCATTAATAGCCAATAGACAGAAGACCAGCCTGTTGTGTCTCCCTGGAGTTCTGCACTCTTGCCTGCTGGAAAGATAAAACTGCATTATGATGAATTCAAATGCCAGCAATGGCCCCACAGGTGGGAATATTAGTAAAAGTTATTGTTTCCAGCAGCAGAGAGATCAGCTGCAAAATCATTATTGAATCAGAGTGGTGGCCATTTGGCTGATCATGTCCATACTATCTTTCAACCAGAACAATCCACCATTTTCAAGCCCTGGCTCCTTCTCTGTGGCCATGCAGATTTTTCCTCATCATTTAGTTTTCCCATTTTGGCCTTGAAGGCCACAACAGAAACTGTCTCCTCCAAGTCCGTAGGTAGAACATTCCAGACTACAAGTACACATTGTTTAAAAAAGATAGATTGATAGGTACTTTATTGATCCCAAAGGAAATAACAGTGCAATGCAAGTGCACAGATTAACAAATAGACAAATATTAGAAGAGAAGTAAGAAAGAATAAAAAATAAGTTACCTCAAACAGTCTAACACTAGGGGTCATCACTTCTCCAGCTGTAGGTTGACTCATTATAGAGACTAACGGCCAAGGGTAAGAATGTCCTCATATAGCACTCTCTGGAGCAGAGCAGTTGTCTTAGTCTATTACTAAAAGTGCTCCTCTCTCAAGATGGCATGTAGAGAGTAAGAAGCATTGCCTAGAAATGCCCGGATTTTCTGTAGGGCCCTTTGTTCTACCACAGCCTCCAGTGTGTCCAGTTTGACTCCTATAACAGAGGAGTTATCCTTGCTGATCAGTTTTTTTGAGCCTGTTGGCATCACCTATGTTGATACCATTGCTCCAGCACACCACCGAATAGAAGTTTGTACTGGTAGAATATGTGAAAGAAGGACTGAAGATTCCAAAGGACCTCAGTCTCCTCAGGAAGCAGGGGTGACTCTGGCCCTTCTTGTACACAGCCTCTGTGTTGGTGCCCCTTCCCCCCAGGTAATTGTAAATCCTTACCACATCCACGTGCTCACCATCAAATGTAACAGGGAGAAATACAGGCTTCGTCATCCTAAAGTCCATCACCATCTCCTTTGTCTTATTGATATTGAGCTGCAGGTGATTCAGCTTGTACCATTTGACAAAGTCCTCCACCAGGGCCTGTATTCATCCTCCTGTCCTCCCTTTATACACCCAACTGTTGCTGAGTCATCAGAGAATTTCTGCAGATTCAGTGTTGTATCTGAAATCCAAGGTATACAGGGTAAACAGGAAGCGAGACAATACAGTCCTCTCTGGGGCCCCAGTGATTTTTATAGCCATGTCTGACACACAGCTCTGAAGCTGCACAAACTGTGGTCTGCCAGTCAGGTAGCCCGTTATCCAGGATACAATGCAAGTGCCAACCTGCATTGAACAGAACTTTTCCCCCAGCAGTGAGGGCTGTATGGTGTTGAAGGCACTTGATAAATCATAAAACATGATCCTCACAATGCTGCCCTGCTTATCCACATGGAAGTAGGCTCTATTTAGCAGATAAATGACAGCATCATCGACTCCAATGTGCTCTGAGTAGGCAAACTGAAGGGGACTGAAGGCTGATCTGACCAGGGGTCGGAGGTGAGCACAGGACCAGCCTCTCTAGGGTCTCTGAGGTGAGAAAAACTTTCTCCTCTTAATTCACTTGCTTTTTATTTTATACCAGTGACCTCTTGAGCTGGACCCTTCCACCAATCGGAATGGCAGTTCATATATTTCTGACACATCTCCCCTCCGCCTTTTTTTTCCACAAATGGAAACAGTCCACAATTCTCCAGTCCTCATAACCACCGACCTTTACTCTAGGAAATATTTCATACGTCTTTTCTGGGCTCTCTCTAATGCTTTCACGCCCTTTTTAAAAGCATTAGACTGCAAATGCAAGATTCAATCATCCTTGTAGTTTCAAAGCTTTCTCCATAATTTCTTGCTCAATAACTTCTAAACCCTCCCTAAACTGGTATGCAGTTGGTGGGGTAACCTTGTATCTTCTCCAAAACCACATCTAGGCTTAATCCAGGATAGTATGATGATTCTGTTACCACAGGATTGTGGCGGTGGAGTGATACAGATTCTAAGGGTGTAGAGGAAGGATGGGAGTCATTGGACAATTGTTTTCTCCATGGATTATGCAATACCATGTATTAGGTTCCAGCTGGAATGGCCAAAAATGGGCACCTTTAAAATTCTCCATTAGGTAAGCCATAGCACACAATAAAGGCATTTGTGTTCCCTACCAAATCTGTATCCCTTCTGGTATTATAGTATAAATGGAAATAAATAATATTTGAACTATTGGAGAGAGAAAAGCTGCTTATCTATTAATTTCCCTTTTGGTGCCTGAAATTAAATTTGTCTTCTCTAATATTTGTAGATGCTTACAATACTAAATTTTAAGTCAATCACAGTTAAATGATCTGTTATCTTTTGGGATTTAATTGAATATATACAAATGTACCCAAATACTGATTATCTGTATAATATTGGAACTCATTAGAGGCAGCAGCAGAGGCTTATTACTTGATGACAGCTGCCAGAACCTCCCAATTAAATTGTAAATGTCCTAAATACAAAGAGATGTGGATTGATGAGAATGAACAAAGCAGCAGAGGCAGGTGTTTCAGAGTTCATTATTAAAGAGGCTGCCAAAAGTAATGATGCTGTAAACAACAACATGTGGACTAGAACTGACTCCGAAAGAAAACATAGATTAAATAAACCAGGAAGGGAGCCCACAGGTACACAGACAACCTCCTGAGCCATCATTTAGCACCATTGATTAGCTCATTCTAATAGCTGTATCTACACTGGGAAATTTGAAGCCTTTTATTACCAATCAATAAACAATGTGTTTTTGTATCAGAGAATGCTCCACATTTGGATAATTTTCACTTAAGAAGGTACACAAGCAAATTCCTCAGTTAAATATGTCAAGGGATTTATTACTGAATACAGTTTTTTCACTGGTGCAGGTTTTGATTATGTTCTGGTAATTTTTTCCCCTCCTTCTCCCCTCTTCTTCTATTCTTCACTCTGTCCTTTCACCACTTCTCATTTGCCTGTTACTTCCCCTGGGTCCTCTTCTCCTTTCCCCTTCTCCTGCAGTCCACTCTCCTCTCCTATCAAATTCTCTCTTCTCCAGCCCTTTACCTTTCCCACCCATCTGCCTTCACTTATCACCTTCCAGCTAGCCCCTACTCCTTACCCAACCTTACTGTTCAGTCCTGAAGAAAGGTCTTGGCCTGAAATGTCAAACTGTTTTTTTTTCATTTTCATAGATGTTGCCTGATCAGATGAGTTCCTCCAGCATTTTGTATGTGTTGCTTTGAATATAGTATGTTACATGGAAAGTTTAGGAATAGATGCTGAATTGTGTGGATGACTGTAGTCAGTAACCTGTGACGCTCATTTTTGAAGATTGCTGATTTAAGCACTCTGTAAGATGAAATAGGCACCTATTGAATGATAGCTAAACATTCATAACCTAAACATTCATAACCACTTTCAGGAAAGGGGAAAATTAAACTGGGAAGGGGAACAAAATGAATTGACATGGGAGCACTGAATTTTATAGCAGAGGTAAGTCTCTTGGGATCTTCACACTGTACTGAATTTGTGCAAGAGCTGTTCACCTGTTTCTTCTTTCCCATCTTTCATTTGTGTCAAACATGCTCATTCAGATTTCTCATTAAAAAGCCTTTGCAGTTCTACCTCATCTAGTGTTCTGTAGAACAGCATTGTGCTGAGCTATTATCAATCTAACCCTTCCCTCCTACACAGACTGTCACCCTCTATTTCTCTAAAGTCTATGTGCCTATCAAAGGATCTCTTAAATATCCTTACTATAATAGCTTCTACCCACTTCAAACCACACCCCCCCAATGTGTTTCAGGCACCTACCAGTCCTGGTGTAAAAACCTACCTCTGACATCTCCTCTAAACTATCCTCCACTCACTTTGAATAGATATCCTTTGGTATTGGTCATTGCAATTCGGAGAAAAAGGTGCTGACTGTCCGCTTTATCTATCCCTCTCATAATCTTATTCACCTCTACCAAGTGCCTATCACCCTCTGTCATTCCAAAGTCCTAGCTCACTCAACCCTTCCACTCAAGACATGTTCTCTAATCCAAACAGCATCCTGGTAATACTCTTCTGCACCCTCTCCAAAGCTTCCACATTCTTCTTGTAAAGAAGCAACCAGAACTTAACACAATTCTGAACATGTAGTCTAACTAGAGTTTTATAGAGCTGCAATACTACCTTACATCTCTTGAACTCTGTCCCTCAACTACAGGAGACAAACACACCCTTCACCTTCTTAACTAACTTCTCTTTGATCTTCCTCTTTTCTAAATGATATTACATTGTTAACTCAGAGCAGAACTTAACTTTTCCTATTAGAAAATTCTTTTGTCATATTAAGTACTTCTATGAAATCTCCACTAGTGATCTAATGAAAGTAACTACCGTCACTCTAATCTCTTTTCACTCTTATTAGAAAATTATTTTGTCATTTTAAGTACTTCTAAGAAATCTTCACCTTTGATCAGATGAAAGTAACTGTAGTCACTCTAATCTGTCCTCTCAGTTAAAGCTTTTCATCTTGAGATAAACTTAATGAATCAATTTCACGTCATTTCTGTGGCTGGATACCCTTGCAAAGGGAGATACATGGGTCCTAAAAAACTGCAAAATGTGCATAGCTTCTTGAAAGTGCTGGAATCCATCAATGAGCATTTCTCCAGGCTCTATCAAAGGTAGGAAAATAGGATCCTCCAGGTATTATAAGGCCATTTTCCCCTTACCCTGACAGGCAGGTATTACTGAACCCTGAATTAACAGTGAATATCAATTTCCATCAAAAATTGTCCTATCCTTTCTGAAGAACCTGGATACTAAGATGGTGACACGATGCAGCAGCGCAGTGGCCACTTCGGGATGAATATCTGTAATCTGTCAAGTAGGATGCCGTGTACAATCCTGATTTGATGGGGATGGACTGGTGAAGCACGGAGGAACATCTGCTGAAATTTTGAAATGCCTGTTTTGTTGCTGCTGCTACAGTGCGATCAGAAAATCTCCGGGAGGAAGGCCCCGAATCCTCGGCTTTGCCTGTTGCTTGGCAGCCGGGGCCGGGGTCAAAGCACTTGGCAGAGATGGTGCTCGGTGTCAGAGGGCTGGTCGGAGGCTCGAAGTTTTCGGACGGACTCAGAGTTGGCTGTGGTCGGGTGCTTCCGGGGTGCTGCATCGGCAAGTTGGCGGCGCTGGAGGTTCATGGCAGGAAGAGTTTTCCTTCCTTCTACCGTCTACGTGAGATTATGGGCTGTCGGGACTTTGAGGCTTTTTTTTAACCGTGCCATGGTCAGCTTTTTGTCAGATTATGGTATTGCTTTGCTCTGTTGGAACTATATGTTAAATTATATGGTTTTTGTCAGTTAGTCTTTTATCAATTATAGTACTGTCTGCACTGTTGTAACTAAATGTTAACTATAACTATGTGGTTTTGTGCAGGTTTTTGGTTTGTTGGGTGGTAGTGCTGGTCTCTTGACTTGGTGTGTCTGGGTAGTCTTGTTTTGGCTGATGGGTTTGGAGTTCCTTTTTGGGGAATGTGCTAAGATGGTAGCTTGATATTGATATGTAGCAGCCTCTCCTGACTCTGCATTGGGGATTACCAAATGTTATGTGGTTTTTCTTGTGTGGTCTGTTTTGTCATGTGCTTTTTTTGTGATATCATTCCGGAGAACGTCGTCTCATTTTTTAACTGCATTGCATTTGTGATTTCTAAATGACAATAAACTGATTCTGAATCTGACATGAGAGTGCAGATTCTTTTTGCTGAAGAACCTGGGAAAGCACTGTGTGCTAAGTAACAATAGTGACCAGTTATTCATCACCTGTAAGGCACTTTGTGATGACTTGAAGATGTGACTAATACTCTGTGAAGGAAGCACTTAGCATAAAGAAACTTCAAGGATTAGTAAATTGTCTGTGTGAAAAATGAAGCACGGTTTCAAAAATTGAGGATCTCCGTCCTTTAGAATTTATTAATTATGCGTTGGCACTCATTAAGCATGTGTATGTAACAAGCTAATTAGTCTCTCCAAAAATTAGATCCTGATTGTGTCATCAATATTCAGTTAAAACAAAATGAATCACAAATAATGAGAGGAATAAATAAGAGAATGTTCCAATGAGGCAAGTATTTTTAAATTTTTGCGTGCATTTTAAAGGTTGCTGATCCTAAAACTCGTCCTCAAATCCATGACCAAGATTGTAATAATATTTTATGTACAATTTGCAAACTGCATTTCAAATAAAAATTATTTCCACAATGTAACTTTAAGGACTTGGCAAAAAAACATTATTGCTTAAAGGTATTTCTGACTTACTCAGTTAATGACATCCAATTGAGGCAGATTGCTATCGATCAAACATGGATAGTGATTATTACTGGGAATTGTTTAAAACCAAGTGCTGCCAACTGTAAGTATAACATTACAAATGCAACTCCTATCACACATCCTGCTCATATAAAATGAGATTAGGGATCTCCTTATCACCAGACACTATAGAAATTGATATTTGTTCCACATTTTGTAAATGTCATAGACTTCATAAAATAACCTACTCAGAAAAATATATAGTGTATTTTACCATAGTTTTACTCTCTGCCCTTACTGTGTTTATATGAAACCAAATGACCTTTGATTTTATTTCCTTGTGGTGATCATTTCAGTAAACTGCTCTTTTCTACTCTACAAGAAATTTTCAATTCATTTTTCTTATTTCCAGATCTTGGAGTGCTTCCAAAGTGAATCTATTTCCTGTAACACTAAAAATCTGAATTAATCTATATCACTAAATTGAGCCAAGTTTTCTTTTATACTTCAATACCCGTATTGCCAGACATCCAAATCCAGCTCCCCCTTAATTAGTTATCGCACTTCCTTTATTGAATGGGTCAAGTAACCTTGACCCGCTTTCCTTTTTCACTTCAGTTTCATTATTTCTAATTTATTTCTGCATTAAATCTGTTTTAAATCATTCTATATATTTTAATGACATTTGGCTTTTATTCATTACTAACACATTGCATTTTCGAACTACAAATTTTATTGTAATGTATGATCTGTCTCCGAGGACAGAAGTCAATGAGGATTTTAAACAACTGTAATCTAAGATATATAAGGAATTTTAAAACCCTGAAGGGTTTAATCTTAATTTATAAATACTCCATAATGAAGGTAACAAAGATAGCTAAAATCATTCACGTATAATTTGACAAGTTTGCAGAACAGCACTATATCCTGTAGAAATAAAGCAATGGTAGTACACCAAGCAATGAGTGACATGAATTATTCTATGTTTATAGAATTTATATTGATTTAAGTTTGTAGTCAGGTTAGTAAAATGCAAGCGTAATAATATTACTTCATAAACCCATAGACATATTGTTGGATCATGAAACTGTAATTTTTGATAAATATTGCAGGTAAGTTAATGATATCTGGATGTAATAAATCTAAATGCCAAAAGTAGATTATGAAATGCATTATTGTTCAGCAGTACAATTGTTCTGATATTTTTAATATTACATTATGCCCGTGAGCACCATGCTAATTATTCAAGTGTTTGATTTGAGATTATATTGAAAAAGACATTTGCAGCTGATGAAGCAGGCAAAGCAGCCCATTTCATTAGGTGCTCCATCCTCATCCTAAACATTCATCCCCTTCATCACCACCGCATCATGTCAGTACTACAGCTATGTGCCATCTCAAAATCCAGTTACTTATCCAGGCTTCTTCAGCAACGCTTCTGAACCCTACAACCTCTGCAACAGAGACAAGGGCCGTAGTCAGCATGTTCCTATCCAAGTTATGAAGCAGCCTGACTGAGAAAATAATTCCCATTCCTTTGTTGCAATTGGGTTTTCAGCCATTAGCTTTACACTGAACAATATAGGGACAGTTGGAGTACTTTTGCCAAGAGTTGCAGTGTTTAAGAAAGTGGCTCACAGCCATGTTACCAAGGACATGGATGAGCATATTCTGGTATTATCAACTGCATATTGATTCAGTAAATTAATAAAATGATGTACTGACATACAGTAATAGGTGACAGAAGCAAATGGGAATTTGCCCAGTGCTGTGTATTATGGACTGCAGATAAAGTCCATGTTGCAAATATTGAGGCTAAACATGGAAGGAAAGTGCTTCTTTTGCATCCTATCAATTTTTCAAAGATGATTTCCGCATTTGATTTACAAATTGGAGGTGGAGCAAAGTCAAGTCGCTGCTAAATGGGGACTCCTTTGCTTGTATCTTCAGTAAAGGCTCTATTCCTATCTTTGATATCTCTATTTTTCTTTTTCAAGATTCGTTTGAAGATCCTGACCTGGAGTTACACTCTGTCTTTGGTTCTTTGTGGGAGTGGGAACCATTGTCAGGGCCTCACAACTGGCCGCTTTTTGATATCCCAAGGGTGCAACCTAGAAGACTACTGCGCCTTCAGGGTTCCAGAATTTCGTGGCTCTGGGACATGCTGATTCTAGTCCAATGCCCTGACTGAAGCACAGTGGGAGAACATGGAACATCGGGAGTGGCGGATTAGCTGCCGGGAGTTGTGTATCCGGGGAGCTGCGCCTCTTTGGTGCCGACTCTCCAGGCGCAGAGCTTGGCAGAAGTGATTTAACAGACTTTTAACATCGTAAATCAATGAATTGTTTGTTATGTCTCCCTTCTTGCTGTGAAATGGGGACACCTTTTTTCCCCTCTTATTAAGGAGAGAGAGAGAGCCTGTGGTGTGTTGAATTACTGGATGAATGACGCTGGAATTGAACTGCAAACTCCAGAACTCCCCAAGCTGCAATTGCTGTCGGGCCTCAACTTTTGCTGCCAAGTTCCACTTTGCTCTTGCCTTCACAAGATTCATCTGTGACTCTTCCCTTCGCTTTCCCAACTTCTCTCCGTCCATCTCTGGAACAGGTTAGCTACAAACATTCATTGCAGACCCCATCTTGCTTCCTATAAGAACTGTATTCCATTATCCGTTACTCTGCCTCCATCATGATGATGACATCTTCTACCAGCACTTCTACCAGGTTTCTTTTTTATGGTTTCACCTCTATCATAGCAGACAACAACCTCAAACATTTTAACATTTTGCAAAGTTTTGCTCGGACCGCACCTTTATTCAACACAAGCAAGGATAGGCTTACTTTTTTTTCTCTCTTTGCCTTCACACTCAATACTTTACCCCCTATAATTTTACCTCCTCCTCTCTCTCCATCCAGAGATCCCAGCAGACAATCTGGATGAATTATCCTGCATCTGGTGCACATTACATGGTTTCCTCTACACTGAGGGAGTGCTTTGTGGAACAGAGAATATAGAACTTTGAACAGTACAGCACAGTATAGGCCCTTTAGCCCTCAATGTCATGGAAACCTCAACTCCATTAACACCATTAACTCCACAAATCTTAAATGAGGCATTGAGTTTCCAATTACCTGCTACTTTTAATTTCCCTCCCCCTTATTCTGAACATTGTTTTCTTTTCCTTATTCCTTTGCTCATAAACTTGCGAGACAATCTTATTTTCTACACATGCGTATTAAAGTCTACACGAGTTATTACTGAATGCAACAGTCTCATGTAATCATCCTTTCTAGTTTGTTATAGAATTAGCTATTGAAAGTTCTGCCATCATTCTCCATAGATGCTGCCTGACCTGCTGTGTATTTACAGCATTCTCTTTCACATCAGGTTTACAACATCTAGTATGTTCTATATCTCACAGTTCTAGCTTTATTTCATTGTCTCCCTGTCCCTCCTTCTAACAAATCTTTGCCATCTTTCCTCACCCATCCACACCAGCACTTGTGCACTCATTCTCATATGGTCTTCACCTCATCACGAGGGGTGATTGATAAGTTTGTGGCCTAAGGTAGAAGGAATCAATTTTAGATAACCTAGCACATTTATTTTTCAACATAGTCCATTCCTACATTTACACACTTAATCCAGCGGTCGTGGAGCATACATTTCTTGGACTCCAGAAAGTGTCCACAGCAGGGGTGATTGATAAGTTTGTGGCCTAAGGTAGAAGTAGATGAGTTATTAACTTCAAACTTTCTGCATAATCACTCAGAGTTGACCTGCATGTGCATGTAACAAGAGCTGTGTAACTCATACACCTATCCAAACTACTCTTAAATGCTGAAATCAAGCTTGCATGCACCACTTGTGCTGAAAGCTCATTCCACACTCTAATGACCCTCTGAGTGAAGAAGATTCTCCTCATGCTTCCCTTAAACTTTTGACCTTTCACCTTTAACCGATGAGCTCTAGTGGTCATCCCACACAACCTCAGTGGAAAAAGCTTCCTTGCATTTACCTTATCTATACCCCTCATAATTTTGTATACCTCAATCAAGTCTCACCCCAATCTCCTATGTTCCAAGAAATAAAGTCCAAACCTATTCAAATCTTTCCTCATAACTCCAGACCCAGAAATATCTTTAAGAGCTCTTAAAGATATTGGAGTCAAGGGATATGGGGAGAAGGCAGGAACGGGGTACTGATTGTGGATGATCAGCCATGATCACATTGAATGGTGGTGCACCTACTCCTGCACCTACTGTCTATAAATTTTCTCTGTACTCTTTCAATGTTATTTACATCTTTCCTGTAGGTAGGTGACCAAAACTGCACTCAATACTCCAAATTAGGCCTCACCAACAACTTATACAACTTCAACATTACATCCCGTTGTGACAAGAAACCTTGACAGGGATGCTTTGGACCCAAGTGCTGGAATGTGTGAGGCTGAAATTGAGACACAGTAAAAAGCTGGAATGAGAACTGAGCAAAAACAAAATGCTAGATGACATCTCTAGTCAGGCTTACAATGCAGCACAGAACCTCATTTCAGGTGGTCTTTAAATACTCGATTCTTGGCACCCAAAACATGAATGCCAATTATTGGGACTGCCCTGAACCCTTAAAGGGACCATGCCTGCGATCCATATTCTGGAGAGTTAGAGCATCTAAAAGCTGGAAGCTGGTGCTGTTGAGTGCTTTTGAAACAGGACCCTCTCCCCTATGGGCAATTCCTGATGCGCCTGGCTGCCCAAAGAGACGATGATGGTAGTCATGGATGAGAGCCGGATCAAAGGTGTCTATTTCAGGAACCTAGTACCATTCCTCAGGTCCAAATCCCTTCCAGTCCATGAGGAATTGCCGAACACCCGAAAAAGTTTGTGAATCCAGAATTCTTTTAATCTTCAGAACAGTGATGAGAAATGAGGATTGTGATCTGTGACTATGTCCACCAGAAAACCATGGATTCCGAAGACCTAGTCTAGGATAATTTCAACCACTTCCGCCGCAGATGGTAACTTGTTCAAGGCAATGAATCTGCAGGCCTTTAAAAATAATTTGACAATTACCACGATGGTCTTTCCCCTGGAAGGTGGAAGATGTGACAAAGTCCATGGAGATGTGCACCCATGTTCTCTCTGGAATAGGTAAAGGATGAAGAAGCCCTTGTGGTTGGATGTGGGGCTTCTTGTTTTGGGTGCACACCTCACATATATTGTCAAACCTCTTTTGCCTTTCCAGCCACCAAGACCTTCTTTGAATGAACTTGAGGATCTGGCAATCCCTGCGTGAGTGGTCATTCTCAATGAATATCCCCACCTGAATACCTGTGACCTGACAGAGCTTGTGACAAACAGTCGAGCTAGAGGACCAACTTTAGGAGTCTCCCCTTGTCCCTGGGCCTTGCGAACAAGCTCGAAGTGCCAACGGATTGGCATTATCACCCTTGCTTGGGGCAAAATGGTGATAAGTTGCTCTCTCCTTCGGAGTCATCAAACTGACGAGACAAAACATCTGGATTTTGATTCGTTGACCCCAGTCGATAGGTCAGGACAAAACTAAAATGGTTGAAGAAAGGAGACCACCTGGCCTGCCTGGAATTCAGTCTCTTGGCCTCTGGAATATAAGCCAGGTGCCAGGTTCTTGTGGTCTCTCTAGAAAATTCTTGGCCTTCTCAAGCCAGTGATGCCATTCCTCCAGTGCCAACTTAACTGTTAATAGCTCCAGATTCCTGATGGCATAGTTTCTCTCTCCTGGGGATAGCCGCCTGAAGAAGAATGCAGTTTACTGTCTGAAGTTGACTATTGAGACAGCATTGTATGCACTCCAGTGTCTGAGGCAACCACCTCCATGATGAAAGGAAGGTCCGGGTTAAGTGAAACCAAGATGGGAGTGGATGTGAACCACTGCTTAAGCTCAGCAAAAGCAGCTTCAGCTTTGGTAGTCCAGACAAAGGGGCCGGCGGACTTTTTAGTTAGAGCTGTCAGCAGAACTGCCACCAAGATGAAGTTCCTGATGAACTTCTGGTAGAAAATAGCAAACCCTAGGAATCATTGGACTTGTTTGGCACTGAATGGTTGTGGCCAATCTCTGACTGCTTAGGTCTTTGTAGGGTCCATTTTGCTATTGGAGATAATGAAAGCCAAAAAAATGAAATGATCGTCATGTGAAATTCTGTTTTCTCCATGGTCTAGAAGCCTCTTTAAAATGTCTCTGACATAAGCAATGTGCTCCTCCATGGACTTTGAGAAGATTAGGACATCATCCAAGTAGACAAAGGTATATTTTTGGAGAATATCCAGGAGCACGTCGTTTATAAAGGCCTGAAAAACTGCTGCAGCCTTTGCAAGGCTGAAGGGAATAACCAGCTACTCATAATGCCCCTTCAGTGTAGTGAATGCAGTTTTCCACTCATTGCTCTCCTTTTTACAGATCAGATTGAATGTACTCTGTTAGGTCTAGCTTAGTGAATACTCTTGCCCCTTGGAGAATCTCAAAAGCAATATTCATGAGTGGAAGGGGATAATGAGTCTTGATTATTTGTGGTTTATTCCTCTATAATCAATACATAATGGTAAGCTCCTGTCCTTCTTTTGTACAAAGAAGAAGCCTGTGCCGACTGGTGAGGTGAAGGGCTGAATGAATCCACAGGAAGAGCTTCCTTAATATATTTTTCCATTGTGCTTCTCTCTGGACCTGAGAGCAACCACACAGACAACAAGTACCAGTCAAGAGATCGATAGCACAGTTGTAAGGTCGGTGTGGTAGAAGAGTTGTGGCCTTTCCCTTGCAGAATACCTCTTCCAAGCCCTTGCATCAGGAAGGATCTTCCACCAGTCTGGGTGTTGCAAGTTCTTCTGAACCCTCCTTCAAGGATGAGTCCTGAGGCTTCTTAGGTGGTTTGACCAAACTCCGAGTCTCCTCCCTAGGTTCACTAGATGTCAGCGGCGAGGTGTTACAGATGGCCCTTGTGCCCCCATGAACAGGCTCAAAGTCTCTGTGTTTAAGACTCTTCCCTTTATTCAGGACTTGGTGGCTGGATCCCTTATGCTTCAGGTTACCTCACACTACCAGGGTGCCTAGAAGACAGCAATCTTGTGCAGCACAGATTGATGGAAATGATCAAATATTCCCATTTCTGCCCGATATAGCTGAGAATCACAACTGCTTCCAAGGTCTGTAAAGTTAATAAAGATGTCTTGATGCGATTGAATAAACTATTGCTACTTAAAACTGACCGAAACAATGCCAATTGTGGCAAACTTCTTGTTGGAAGAAACTTCTTGTAGGAATCAGGGCTGCTGATCAGGGATCCAGGTATGTTTAAGAAAACAGGGTTTTCAACTCTCAAACTGACTGTCTTGCTGGCAAACTAAAGTCTCTAGTAAATAAAATTGAAGAATTCAGAGCTAGGGTGCTGTATCAGAGGGGCATTAGGACTGCTTGCATTCTTTGTTTCACGAAGTCCTGGTTAACGCCTTCCTTACTGGACAGTGATTCAGATTGATAGGTTCATGATACACTGTCAGGATAGGACTGTAAAGTCTCTCAAAAGCAGGGGTGGAGGTGTACGCCTCATGATTTTAAACCAGGCCACCTTGAAAAAGTTACTAAATAAATAACATCAACAAATCACTTGTAGTATAGGAAACAACACACTGGACCACTGTTACACCATCATCAACCATGCCCACACTTCGGAAAGTCTGATCACCTGGCTGAACTTCTACTCTCTGAGCATAGGCCGTGGCTGAAGACTGCAGCACCAGCAGTGAGGACCAAGAAGGTATGGATAAGGGAAGCACAGGAGCTTTTACACGTCTGCTTTAAATTGGTGGACTGGACTGTATTTCAGGGATTCAACTTTGAATCTGGATGAGTATGCTGCAGTTGGTACCGATTTCAATAAAACCTGTGTGCATGGGTGAGTGTTGATGAAAACTTACTGTATATTCTCAAACCAAAGTGAATGGAGGAACCAGCAGGTTCATTGTCTACTGAGGGCTGATCTGTGACATTCAAGTCTGGCAACTCAGTTCAGTACAAGAAACCAGGTATGACTTGTGGAGGACTATTTCAAAGAATGAAGAGACAATTATGAGCAAGGTTGAAGGCAACAGTGGATGCATATCAACTCCAGCAGGATTTGCAGGATATTACTTCCTATAAAATGAAACCCAACATCATGAATGGCAGTGATGCTTCACTACCAGATAAACTCAATGCCTTCTATGGCTGCTTTGAAAGGGAGAATATAACCACAGCTGTGAAGATCCCTGCTGCACCCAGTGACCCTGTGGTCTCTGTCTTGGAGGCCGATGTGATGCTCTTTTTTAAGGAGGGTGAACCCTTGTGAGTAGGCAGGACCTGATGGAGTACCTGGCAAGGCTCTGAAAACTTTTGCCAACCAACTGGCAGGAGTATTCAAGGACATTTTCAACCTCTCACTGCTATGGTCACCTCATTCAAAAATGCAACAATTATACCATTGACTAAGAAGAGCAGTGTGAGCTGTCTCAATGATTATCGCCCAGTAGCACTCACATCTACAGTGATGAAATGCTTTGAGAGGGTCGGGCATGGCTAGAATCAACTCCTGCTTCAGCAAGGAATAATTTGCTTATCACCACAATAGGTCGACAGTAGACGCAATTTCAATGCTTCTTCACATGACCTTAGACCACCTGAACATACAAACACCTATGTCAAGATGTTGTTCATTGACTATAGCTCAGCATTTAACACCATCATTCGCACATTCCTGATTGAAAACCTACAGAACCTGGGCCTCTGTACCTCTCTCTGCATTTGGATCCTTGACTTCCTAACTGGAAGACCACAATCTGTGCAGATTCATGAAATAACACCTCCTTGCTGATGATCTTCACTGGCGCACCACTAGCCCACTACTCTATTTCCCTCTATACCCATGACTGTGTGAGTAGATATCGCTTAAATGCTAATGACAACCATTGTTGGTAGAATCTCAGATGGAGACAAGAATGTATACAGGAACAACATATACCAGCTAGTTGCAGCAACATCCTTGCATTCAATGTCAGTAATACAAAAAAGCTGAATGGTAAGATGCGGGAACACAAACCAATCCTCCTAGAGGGATCAGAAGTGAGCGATTTCAAGTTCCTGGGTGTAAGACCTCGGAGGATCTAACCTGGTCCCATCATATTGATGCAGCTATAAAGAAAGCAAGACAATGGCTTTATTTCATTAGGAGTTTGGAGAGATTTGGTTTGTCACCTAAAACACTCAAAAGCTTCTATAGATGTACCTTGGAGAGCATTCTAACAGGCTGTGTCACTGTCTGGTATGAACTGCTGGGGGGCTACTACCCAGTACCAAAAGAAACTACAGAAGGCTGTAAAATTAGTCAGATCCATCTTGGGTACTAGCCTCCGTAGTATCCAAGCCATCTTCAGGGAGCGGTGTCTCAGAAAAGCAACTTCAGTTATTAAAGACCTCCATCACCCAGGGCATGCCCTCTTCTCATTGTTACCATCAGAAAGGAGGTACAGAAGCCTGAAGGCACATACTCAATGATACAGGAACAGCTTCTCCCCCTCTGCCATACAATTCCAAAATGGACATTGAACCTAAGAACATATATATATATATATCATACTACTGGAACTATCATTCTACTATTTACTAGAATGTTACCTGGGTTTCAGCACATAAATTACAGAGAAAGGTTGAACAAGTTAGGTCTTTATTCTTTGGAGCGTAGAAGGTTGAGGGAGGACTTGATAGAGGTATTTAAAATTATGAGGGGTATAGATAGAGTTGACATGGATAGGCTTTTTCCATTGAGAGTAGGGGAGATTCAAACAAGAGGACATGAGTTAAGAGTTAAGGGGCAAAAGTTTAGGGGTAACACGAGGGGGAACTTCTTTACTCAGAGAGCGGTAGCTGTGTGGAACAAGCTTCCAGTAGAAGTGGTAGAGGCAGGTTTGATTTTGTCATTTAAAGCAAAATTGGATAGGTATATGGACAGGAAAGGAATGGAAGGTTATGGGCTGAGTGCAGGTTGGTGGGACTAGGTGAGAATGAGCATTCGGCACAGACTAGAAGGGCTGAGATGACCGGTTTCCATGCTGTAATTGTTATATGGTTACTTCTGTTTTTGCACAATTTTTAATCTATTTAATATACATATATACTTACTGTAATCAATTTATTTATTCTTTCTATAATGTCATGTATTGCATTGTACTGCTGCTGCTAAGTTAACAAATTTCATGACAAACGCTGGTGATAATAAACCCGATTCTAATTGTTACTCTCTGTAGTCTGTCCCCTTGCTGGTCATTGGTGTCAGGAGAGTCTAGGGTCAGAATGCCATGCCGCAAACATGCCCTCTTACAATAACTGGACCAAGCAATGGCCTCCCCTCCCTCTAGTCCATTGATGGGTTGTGCTGGGACAGCCAAGGGTGCCCGAGGATTAGGAGTGTGAATGGAGAGTCAATAATGTTAGAAAACTGACGTCTTCCACATGATCCCTATCCTCATCTGTGAAACCAGTCTGTTGCTGGATCTGCTCAGAAGCTAGCAGGCGGCTGTCCTAGATGTTTGTGGGCATTGACTGGCTCCACGCTTGCAGCAGTATGTCCAGCTGACAGGTGGTTTCCAAGTCCAGAACATTGCCTCTTGCCCCAGAGTCCACAACAGCCTCAAGTTCCTACCCCAAGTGAACTCTGCCTTCAGCATGAGACCAGAATACGTGGGATTGGGAGTAGTGGCTGATACCGTCACAGTCCCCCGATATTGGACAGTCTTAGCAGGTCTCCAGGTGGCTGCAGCTTCAGACATTCGGCCCACCGATGACCTGCATCCCCGCAGAAATCGCAGCAGCCTTGATTCAGACGCAGAGACCACTCATTGGCGGAGAGCTTTGTGTAACTTGACTGCATAGGCTCGACATCGACAGAGTCCTGAGCAGGAGACGGGCTGGTGTTCATCCGAGATCAGGGGGTGGAACTGCATTGGATTGAGGCCGGCCTCGGGCTAGCCATCCTTGGCCTCATGATGTAGTTCCTCTTACGCTCTGCCGGGCAATTGTCATGACAGATGGACCAGTCAAGGAGGGCCTGTTGCTCTTCAAAGGCAAAGGCATCCTTTAGTTCCTCCTGGAGTCCATGGCAAGGCTTCCCCATTCCAACCACCATCTTCTGCCAACGTTTGGAACTCAATAGCGTTGTCAGCTGCTGAATGTCTTCCCTGATGCAGCTTCATCACAACGTCTGAGGGTCTGTTTACACCTGTAGGATGATAAAATACTTTTCTCCTGGAGGCCATGAATTCCTCTGAATCGGCGCAGATCTCTGACCTTCATTGCCAATATGCAGTGGCCCAGGACGAGGGCCCTCCGGGTCAGAAGACACATCATGAAGGCCACTTTTCTGCGCTCCGAAGGGAACTGGGATGGCTGGTGTTTGAACACCAATCAGCATTGAGAGAGGAAGCCGCGGCGAAAGCCCGGGTCTCCATCGAATCTCTCCAGGGTTGCAAGATGTACTGGCTCCACAGAGCGACTGGCGGCCTCACCCGAGCGACTCTGGCATCCTCCTTGTGATAGCTGGGGCATAACGGTCTGGCGGTCGTGTAGTTCCAGGTTCTGTCTCGGAATCCTCCCGCTGTGGCTGGTGACAGCTGCCGAGAGACTCTGATACCCCGCGGGATCCATGTTGGCTCAATCATACTGAGACGAGAGACCTTGACAAGAATGGTTAGGATCCAAGTGCCGGAGTATCTGAGGCTGGAATTGAGATACGGTATAAAGTTGGAACGTGAACTGGGCAAAAACAAAACGCTAGAAGATATTTCTAGCTAGGCTTATGATTGAGCAGTTAAGGTGTTCTTTAAGTATTCAATTCGTAGCGCCCAGAACATGATTAGCCAAGTAGCGGAACGGTCCTGAACGCCTAAAGGGACCGCGCCAACTCGCCATATCCTGGAGAGTTGGAGCGTCTTAACGCTGGAAGCTGGTGCAGTTGGGTACGTGCCGTAACACTCATCTCCTGTTCTCAGTACTTTGACTTATGAAGACCAATGTGACAAAAGCGTTTTTTGCGACTTTATCTACCTGTGAAGAGCAGGGACCAAAAGTAAACTCTAATCCCCCATGGCCTGTCAGAAAATCTACTTGAAGTTAAGTTTGAAGAAGTTCTTCAGCAGTAGACTGATTAACAGATCCCTTGACACTATTTGTAATGAATCGTCCCACTGCAATAATCAGCAGGGCGGTAATTATGTCTGGTGCTTACACTAAATGTAAAGCACCATCTACAATACCCATCTGCTTGTTCCACGTAGCATTTCTTGAGAAATATGAAGATGTAAATTCTCAAGACTACAGATAAAATGAAAGGCCCAATGGAGAATTAGTTCACTGAAACTAATGTACTTATAGTAACAGTTGGGGAACTACTTTTGTTTATGAGTGAGAAAAGAATGTTTTCAAATGCAGAACAAATGCCACTGTAGACTTAAACAAGAGAAAATCTGCAGATGCTGGAAATCCTGCTGAAGGGTTTCAGCCCGAAACGTTGACTGTACTCTTTTCCTAAATGCTGCCTGGCCTGCTGAGTTCCTCCAGCATTTTGTGTGTGTTGCTACTGTAGTCTACAGGAACTGCACATGTGGCTTTCTGACCTTGCTAATTTTCTCCACACCTCTGCAGAAAGCATTGATTGCAAATAGGGTGTTATTTCTTGACTCCTGTTTCTGATGTTATAAACAAGTCTGAACAAGTTGTAAGCGTAGGAAGTGAGGAGAAAGTTTGAGAAGAGTGTAAAAGCCAAACCAGATCCAAACCTCACCCAATAGTTATTGAAAGACAATGAACGCACGAAGAACCTGGCATAAGACTGAAGACATCACTACATTTTGATGGACTTTTTTATTGTTTGGTGAAGGAATAAATGCACCTCCACAGGCAGCAGACGTAGCCCAGAATTGAAACAAGAGGTTCTGCAGATGCTAGGAAATCCGGAGCCACACTCAAAATGCTGGAGGAGCTCAGCAGGTCAGGCACCTCCAATGCAGGCGAATAAACAGATGAAGGGTCTTGGCCTGAAAAGTTGACTGTTTATTCCCCACCTTAGATGGTGCCTGACCTGCTGGGTTTCTCCAGCATATGTATTGAATGTAGCCCAGAAATTTTTAATTTACCTGTTTTGTTTGCTCAGGAAAGGTAATAAATAATGTATCAGAAACTCACCCATAATCAGAATCAGCTTTATTGTCACCAGCATGCGTTGTGAAATTTGTTAATTTAGCAGCAACAGTTCAATGCAATACATAATCTGGAATAAGTAAACAAACAAACTGAGTAAATAAGTAAATTAATTACAGTATACATATATTGAATAGATTAAAAATTATGCATAAACAGAAATAATATATATTAAGAAAATGAGGCAGTGCCCAAGGGTCAATGTCCACTTAGGGATTGGATGGCAGAGGGGAAGAAGCTGTTCCTGAATCACTGAGTGTGTGTCTTCAGGCTTCTGTACCTTCTACCTGATGGTAACAGTGAGAAAAGGGCATGTCCTGGATGTGGAAGTCTTTAATAATGGATAAACATGAGGAAATCTGCAGATGCTGCAAATTCAAACAACACACACAAAATGCTGATGGAACACAGCAGGCCAGGCAGCATCTACAGGTAGAAGTGCTGTCGACGTTTCGGGCTGAGACCCTTCGTCAGGATGCTGCCTTTCTGAGATACCGCTCCCTGAAGATATCCTGGGTACTTTGTAGGCTAGTACCTAAGATGGAGCTGACTAGATTTACAACCCTCTGTAGATACTTTTGGACCTGTGCAGTAGCCCTGTTCCCCACTCCCCCCACCGCCCCATACCCAACAGTGATGTAGCTAGTCCGAATGCTCTCCACAAGTAAAAAGTTGGGTTGGGATGAAGAAGAAGGAATTTAATAGGAGAGCTGAGTGGTATTTAGAAGAAGAAACCCTTAACTCTGAGTGAAGTCACCAGGACACTGTCGTGACAGCATTTTTTTAACAGGCTTTCTTATTTTTACAACGCCGAGTTGCTAGCTCGACACTCAACCCAGCACGGATGGAAAACGTGCAAGGGAGCCAGCTGGATTCGAACTCGGGAGCCTTCACTCTGAAGTCCGGCACGGATGCCACTATACCACCAGCCAGCCAAGTGGTATTTAAGATTATGTTTTTTTTTACCTCTACCATGCCTATTTAAATTACTTTTGGCATAAGTATTTTGACATCACTCAAATCTATGATGTGGAATTAATATATGAATCTAAACTTTAGCTAAAAAGATGACAGGCCTTCCTAGCTGTATATTAACTTTGGTTGATGCTGCAGGAAATCAGTATAATTGCAAAACCTTGACTCAGTTAATTAAGGTGAATAACACTGATTTAATAGTTTTTTTTAAAATTTCAATTGTGTATAGATATTGTATGCATTAAACAAAGTTTAATTAGCCTGTTTAATTTTTCCATCTCTGACACAAATTACATAAAATGGAGGATTGTTCCTTAGATCCTAGCAAACAGCATGAAATTGCGATTTGTGTTTATGATTCAAGAACTTTCTGGATCTCTAGGTTGGCTGGTAAACATCGGAAGCAACATACTGTCAGAACGTCAAGATACCACAACAATAATGTGGCTGCTATCAGATTTCAGAAAATGTTTTGGTACAAGTTAGAACAAACAACACTGTATGACTAATGATTAATGAAAAATGGAGAAAGGAGTTATCAACATGTTTCCACAGAAAATGAGTCAGTGAAGTTAATAATAGATGATAATGATAGGGCAGATGAATTAAACCGGTATGTTGCATCAGTCTTTACTATAAGGAATGCAAATGATTTCCCAGAAAACAAACTAAAGGGGTAAGAGTAACTCAGAAAAAATTATCATAATTGGAGCTGTTTAGCTAAATCTTTGGGTCTTAATAGGCTTCGTTCTAGGGTTCCAAAAGAAGCGGCTTATGCGATAATTCAGACCAGGTTGAGTTTATTCTCACATGCAAAAAAGGAACACCCTTTGTTTTTGATACTCCCAAATTCTCAGAATAGCAAATAGAATTCATTTACTCAAGAAGAGAGGTAAACAGAAAGTAGGAAATTAGGGGCTAGGGAATACCATTGGTTATATTTATTTTTCCTTTATTTCATTTAGCAATACAAGGAAGAGTCAATGACTAGAATACGATGTAAATCTAGTCAGCTCCATCTTGGGCACTGGCCTACAAAGTACCCAGGACATCTTTAGGGAGCGGTGTCTCAGAAAGGCAGCGTCCATTATTAAAGACCTCCAGTGCCAGGGCATGCCCTTTTCTCACTGTTGCCATCAGGTAGGAGGTACAGAAGCCTGAAGGCACACACTCAGTGATTCCAGAACAGCTTCTTCCCCTCTGCCACCCAATTCCTAAATGGACTTTGAAGCTTTGGACACTACCTCACTTTTTTTAATATACAGTATTTCTGTTTTTGAACATTTTTAAATAATCTATTCAATATATGTAATTGATTTACTTGTTTATTATTAAGCTTTATTTTATTTTTTATCATTATATTTTTTCCTCTCTCTGTTAGATTATGAATTGCATTGAGCTGCTGCTGCTAAGTTAACAAATTTCATGCCACATGCCGGTGATAATAAACCCGATTCTGAAGAGAAGGCCCTTCGAGCCACACTGTCCCAGTAACCCCTCACAACCCTGGTTAACCATGATCTAATCATGGTATAATTTGCAATGACCAATTAACTTACCTGCTACGCCTTTGGACTGCGAGAGGAAACAGGAGTGCTTGGGGAAAACTCATGCATTCCACAGGGAGGAGGTACAGGGACTCCTTAAAGAACAGCGCTGGAATTGAACTCTGAACTCCAGAACACGCAAGGCTGTAATAGCACCATGGCACCCAATAGGAAATAGGGAAAATGTTGGAAGTTATTCTTAAAATGTTATGACAAGGCACTTAGAAAAAAAATCGAGGTATAATCAGTGAACATATTTTTTAAAAGGGCGATCACATTTGACCAATTTATAAATTTTCTTGGGGAGAGAGCATAAATAAAGGATGATAAACTCCAGGAAAGAACGTAAGTGAAGAGAAAGAAAGCAAAGGAATGTAAAAACTATGAAATGCACACCTGTAGAAAATACCTGAAGAACACACACAAAATGCTGGAGAAACTCAGCATGTCAGGCAACATCTATAAAGGAGAATAAACAGCTGATCGTTTGGGCTCAGACCCTTCATCACGAATGGAGAGAAAGGGTAAGGAATACAAGATGGCAGGTGATAGATTAGACTAGGTACGAAGGAAGGTGGATGGTGGAGGAGGAAGTAAACTGGGAAATGATAGGTGATAGGCAGCAAAGGTAAATGGTTGAAAAAGAAGGAATCTGATAAGAGAGGACCATGGGCAATGGGAGAAAGGGAAGGAGGAGGGTAGCTAGAGGGAGGTGATGGGTAGGGATGGAGCAAGTAGATAACTAGAATAAGAATTTGAAAAAGTAAGTGGAGGAGAGTAATTGTTATTGGTTTATCATTGTCACATGTACCAAGATAGAGTGAAAAGTCTGTCTTGCATACTGTTTATCCAGATCAAAGATCAAATCATTACACAGTGCTTTGCACTAGAACAAGGTAAAATAATAACAATGCAGAATAAAGTGTAAAAGCTATCGAAAGAGTGCAGTGCAGGTAGACAATAAGGTGCAAGATCATAACAAGGTAAATGATGAGGCCAAGAGTCCATTTTATTGTACAAGAGATCCGATCAAGATTCTGAAAACAGTGGGATAGAAGCTGTCCTCGAGCCTGGTTGTATATGCTTTCAGGCCTTTGTATCTTCTGCACGACTGGAGAGGGAGAAGAGTGTGACACATACTAAATGCTGGAGGAGCTCATGAGGTCAGCTCCACTGCTCCACCCCCGCCCCTTCCCCCCACGATCTCTGCTGGTCTCAAACTTTTCGACCCTATGTCCACACTCTTTCCTCCACCCCTCCCCCTTCTGGTTTCTGTCCCCTTCCTTTCCAGTCCTGATAAAGGGTCTTGGTCAGATATGTTGACTGTTTATTCCTTTCCATAGATGCTGCCTGGCATGCTGAGTTCCTCCAGCATTTTGTGTGTGTGTTGCTCAAGATTTCCAGCATCTGGAGAACTTCCTGTGCTGGAAGACAGCATGTTCAGGGAGGGTAGGGTCCTTGATTACAAACACAAGAAAATATGCAGATGTTAGAAATCCAGAGCAACACACACAAAATGCTGGAGGAACTCAGCAAACCAGGGAACATCTATAGGAAAGAGTAAATAGCTGATGTTTTGGGCCAAGTCCCTTTGTCAGGTCTTTGGCTGCTTTGAGGAAGTGTGAAGTACAGACAGAGTCCATGGAGGGGAGGCTGGTTCCTCTGATGTGCTTGCCTGTACACACAATTCTCTTCAGTTTCTTTACCAGAAGTTAGAGAAACTGAACTTCATGCCATCAGCTTAAGGACCTCAGATGGCATATGAGGTTTTGTTCCTCCAGTCTGAGTCTGGCCTTATCACAAGACCGTAAGATATAGGAGCAAAATTGGGCCATTTGGCACACTGAGTCTACTCCATCATTTCATCCTGACTGATCCATTATTCCTCTTAGCTCCAATCTCCTGCCTTCTTCCCATATCAAAGAATCAAGAATCTATCAAAGTTCAAAGTAAAACTTATTATCAGAGTACATACATATCACCACATATAACCCTGAGATTCTTTTACTGCAGGCATTCTTAGCAAAATCTATAGAATAGTACCTGTAAATTGTAAACAAATTGTGCAAGTGCAAATAAATAGCAATAAATAATGAGCATGAAATAACAATATAACAGTCCATAAATGAGTGTAGCTATCTCCTTTTGTTCAAAAGCCTGATGTCTGCGGGGTAGTAACTGATCTTGAAGCTGGTGGTGTGAGTCCTGCGTACTGAGGGCAGCAGTGACAAAAGAGCAGGGCCTAGTCGGTCAGGACCTTTGATGATGGATGCTGCTTTTCTATGGCAACGTTTCTTGTAGATGTGCTTAATGGTTGGGAGGTTTTACCTGTCACGTTCTGTGCTGAATTCACTACATTTTGGAATATTTTCCACTCAAAGGCATTGGTGGTTTCATATCAGGCTGTAATACAGCCAATCACACATTTTCCACCACACATCTATATAAGTTTGCCAAGGTTTTTGATGATATGACAAATCTTGACAGACTCCTGAGGAAGTTGAGACACTGTTTTACTTTTTTTGCAATTATATTAATATGATGGGTCCAGGAGAGGTCCTCTGAGATAGTGACACCCAGGAATTTAAAGTTACTGACCCTCTCCACCTCTGATCCTCTGATAATTACTGGCTCATGTTTCTGGCTCTGGTTTCCCTCTCCTGAAGTCTACAAGCAGTTCCTTGGTCTTAATGAAATTGAGGGAGAGGTTGTTGTTATTACACACTCAGACAAGTTTTCAATCTCCCTCCTGTATGCTGATTCATCACCCACTTTGATACAGCCCACATAGTGGAATCGTCAGCAAACTTGTACATGGTGTTGGAGCTGTACTTAGCCTCACAATCATAGGTGTAAAGTGAGTAGAGCAGGGTGCTCCTGTGCTGATGGAGGAGATGTTCTGGCAATCTGAAGTGACTGGGTTCTACAAGTGAGGAAATCCATGGTCCAATTGCACGAGGGGGTATTGAAGCCCAGGGCTTGGAGTTTACTGATTAGTTTTGACAGAATGATGGTGTTAAATGCCAAGCTGTAATCAATAAAGAGCATCCTGACGTATGCATCTTTACTGTCCAGATGTTTCAGGGTTGTGTGAAGAGCCAACGACATAGCCTCTGATAGGTGAATTGGAGCAGATCTAAATCATCATTCAGACAGGCATCAACACCAGCCTCTTAAAACACTTCATCATTGTGGATGTAAGCGCCACTGGGCGATAGTGATTTAGACAGGTTACCACACTCTTCTTGGGCACTGGTATGATTGAAGCCTACTCGAAGCAAGTGGGTACCGCACACTGCTGGTGCGAGAAGTTGAAGATATCCATGAGTGCATCGGTCAGTTGGCTGGCACTGGTCTTAAGTACTTGGCCAGATACTCCATCCAGATTGGATGCGTTCCTTGGAATCACTCTCTTGAAGGCAGCCTGCACACCATCTTCAGGTAATGAGACCAAATGATCATGGGGGTATGTGATGGTTCCTTCCTGTTCTGCTGGTCAAAGTGAGCAGAGAAGGCATTGAGCTGATCTGGAAGTGAAGCTTTGCTGTTTACTGTAACACAGGATTTAGCCTTGTAGGAGGTTACGGCATTCAACCCCTGCCACAGCTGTTGAGCATCCCTCACTGATTCCAGTCTAATCCGGAATCTCCACTTCATCCTTGTGATAGCTTTCCAGAGATCATACCTGCACCACTTGTACTATTCTTGATCTCCTGACCCGAATGCCTCTGATCTGGCTCTCAGCAGGTTCCAGATTTTGTTGTTCATCCAGGTCTTCTGATTCTTGGTTTCAAACTCTGCCTTAAATATTCATAAAGACTTGGCCTCCATAGTCACCTGTGGCAACAAATTCCTCAGAATCACCACTCTCTGGCTGAATAAATTCCTCCTCATCTCTATTCTAAAAGTTTGCTGCTCTATTCTGAGGCTGTGTCCTCCGGTCCTAGTCTCTCTCATCATAGGAAAAATCCTCTCCACATGCACTCTATTGAGGCCTTTCAACATTTGATATATTTCAGTTAGTTTACCCCTCATTCTGAATTCCTGTGTAAACAGATCCAGAGCTATCAAACTTGCTTCATATGACAAGCTGCTCAATCCTAGAGTCATTTTTGTGAACCCTCTCCAGTTTCAGCACATCCTTTCTAAGATAAGCGGCCCTAAACTGCTCACTATACTCCAAGTGAGGCTTCAACAGTGCTTTATAAAGTCTCGACATTACATCCTTGCTTTTATGTTCTAGTCTTCTTGAAATGAATGTTAACATCGCATTTGCTTCCTTACCACCAACTCACTATAGAGGCCATAGAATGGGAATGCGAAGTCAAATTGAAATGGTTGGCCACTACGTTTTGTGGCAGACAGCGTAAAGCGGTCACCCCGTCTACATTGATCCTCATCAATGGAGAGGACGGTGCACTGACAACAGACTTGCAGGAGAAGTGTAGCCTCACCTGGAAGGACTGTTTGGAGCCCAGAATGGTGCTGAAAGAGGAGGTGCAAGGGTAGGGATAGCACCCGTCATACTTTCAGGGGTAAGTGTCAACATAAGAACAAACGCATTAGGAACAGGAGTAGGCCATCTGGCCTATGAGCATGTTCCGCCTTTCAATAAGATCATGGCTGATCTGGCCATGGACTCATCTCCACCTATCTGCCTTTTCCCCATAATCTTTAATTCCCCTACTATGCAAAAATTTATCTAACCTTGTCTTAAATGTATTTGCTGAGGTAGCCTCCACTGCTTCAGGAGAGAGATCAGTGGGGAGGAACAAGTGTACAAGGAAATCATGTAGAGAGTGATCCCAATGGGATGGACAGTATGTGAGGGAAAGATCTCCTTTGTGTTAGGGTCCTATTATAGATGGCGGAACTTAAGAAAAATTATGTGCTGGATATGGAGGCTTGTTTGGTGGTAGGTAAGGACTTCCCAAGTGGTTGGAGGATAGGGTGAGGGCCTAGCAGGCCAGGTGTTGCTAACGGGGAAAAATTGAACCAACATTACTGATGAGGTATCCAAGGTAGTAAAACTTCTTGGATCATACCAGAGCTGCCACTGCTGACAGGAAGGCATAAAGCTGGTGGAGGATGAAAAAGGATTACAGTCCTTGTGATTTCAGCTGAGGTTTAAATCATCAAAAAAGGGCTACTTATTTTACTTATTATAACTTGCTAAAAGTTGCCATTTACAGGGTGTGAGTGCTCTGTGGATTTTGGGCAGAGGCAGCTTTCTTCTGCAGTTCACACCTCATTAAGGTTGCTTTGCAATCTTAAGCAGCTCTACCTGCTATCAGGTTACAGTGTTTGTTCCACCCAACAAAGTGAATAACACCTTGTTAAGATCTTCTAATTCAACCCGAGAATTGGTCACAAATCGCATTGATGGGGTGACAGGCTTCACACCCCCAAGAACTGCAATTATTGTGCAATCAGAGAGGATCTGGTTTTCAGAGAGTGTGAGGCCAGTTATCCTGTCAATTGAGTTTTCTGACAATTTCTCAGGCAGGTTAAGTGAGATGCCACCACGATGGTCATCTACATTTCTGACCAGAACCATGGCCGGAAGCATTTTGGTAAGAGGACCAGTAACAATGCTCTTTCTGTGAACAAAAGAGCATAATGTATGTATGTATGTATGTATGCATGAAATGTCCTCTATAAATTTATTATTATTATTATAAAACCCAGAAATAATCAGCAAAGTTGGGGGGTGTTACACTTTGGTAGGACGTGCTCGGTGAATGGTAGGCCACTGAGGTAAAAAAGACGGATCTGGGAATACAGTTCTTTATTTTCCTGAAAGTGACCTTACAGGTAAGATAGGGTTGTAAAAAAGGTGTCTGCAACATTAGCCTTCATAAATCAAAGTACTGAGTACAAGAGTTGGGAAGTTATGTAAAAGTTGTATAAGACTTTTGTAAAGCCTAATTTGGAGTATTGTGTGCAGTTCTGTTCACCTACAGGAAAAATGTAAATAAGACTGAAAGAGTGAAGAAAAAAAATTATCAGGACATTGCCAGGACTGGAGCACCTGAGTTATACGGAAAGGTTGAATAGGTTATGACTTTAATCTCTAGAACATAGGAGAATGAAGGGAGATTCGATAGAGGCATACAAATTTGTTAGTGGTATAGACAGGCTAAATACAAGCAGACTTTTACCACTGAGGTTGGGTGATACTAGAACTAGGGTTCTGCTATCACCCAACCCCAGTAGCACCCCATTAGTCATAACCTTTCAATTATTTGTTTTCCAGTTTCTATCCACATTCATCTCCGGTGTATTAACCCTAGTACAGTGCACTGTACACAATATCCAAATGTACAGTATCTTATTACAGGCTTCCTAAATACAATACCTCACATCAGTTAGTTCACTCTTATTTTCTAGCTGCAACATCAAAATTTCCAAAGGATGTTTTCATAAATTTATCCAATTCTGTTGCTGTTTCCCAGGATCCCTTTAACTACTTACCAAAAATGGATTCTTGCTATTCCTTACTTCTGATGCCAGGCTAAAATGTAAAAAGGAAGCTCAAGTATTCAGTTAACTTTTACGCCATTTAATTATCTTATTCCTTGAGAGAATTGACTCAATCAGAGTGAGCAAAGCTTTTGCATCCTTGTGTCCACTGTCTTTGTTAATGATGCTGTCACTGTATCTTGCATTGGGGTCTACAGGCTTGGCTGGACTGAATTCCACAGCACCACTTCTCAGTCTATTGAATCAAGACTCCAGGATTCAAAGTACATTTATTTATCAAAGTATGTATACAGGATACAACTCTGAGATTCGTCCTCCCACAGGCAGCCACAAAATGAAGAAACACCATGGAACCTGTTCAAGAAACTGTCAAACACCCAATGCATGAAAAAAGAACAAATTGCTCAAATGGCAAAAAGCAACACATAGAATATTAAACATCAAAGCAGGAGTCCAGTTGTATTCAGTTTAGTTCATTTCAGTGCCATGTATCTAGCTCACTGCAGGCCGCAGAGCCATTCTTTGCCAGTTCCCTAGGCCACATCGATTGCCCTGATCAAACTGCTCCAAAGCATCAAAGAGTAATCAGAATCTAAAAATGCATGCAAGGTGAATGTCAAAGTCTCGCAAATAGAGTCTGCAGCCTTGCAGATCAATCCTTGCAACGTGGATCCCAAGACTCCTGCACTTTCCTCTGACAGCAGCTGGCAAGAAGGAGAGGAAGACTGATAGACGGCAGGCAGACGGTCCCAACTACCCACCTGTCCTCTGTTCTCATCCTTGCTGGCTTCAACCTTGCTTGATGCCTCAATCAGAGAGAAGCAATGCAGCCGATTATCGGCTCATGCCCTGTCTTCCAGCTTCCAGGCCTCCAGGCTGCACGCTCTTCTCCACACCTCACTGAACTCCCTTGGAGTCAGCAAAGCACCAGATTGCTCAAAATCACACCATTAAAATGTAAATCACAGGTTCCAATCACATGTGGCTTGGTCGTAGAACCATAGCTGAAAGAAGAGGAAGCGAAAGAAGTAGTTTCGTGAACTGTCTGCATTGTTCGCTAACGCCACCTTGAAGTATGTCTTCAAGCAAGTTCCATGATTGTGATTTTTCATTGTTCCAACAGAGAAAACTAAGGATGAAACCTTTCATGTAACATTGATTAATGTTATTAGGTGATACATTAAGACCTCTGCACTGTTGGGTCTTGAGATGGTAGAATAATTTGTGCAAGGCAATAGATTAGAGGTTAGCATTCTGCAGTACAAAATAAGTTAAAATCTCCTTAGAGATGTCAAACGTAGCTCTACTGTTCCTCTTGGGACAGATTGAAAACAACTCATTCAAAGCTTGTGAAAAGTGCAATTTGAGGTAAAGCAGCCTCTGTAGTTCTGTAATGGTGAGAAACCTGGTTCAGTGTCTTATTCAAAATGATCTAATTCAACAGATTTATTGCCAACTCAAGCAAATACGTGTATACTGCCAAATGAAACACAGTTCCTCCAGACCAAGGTGTACAACATAGTACGTATAACTCACACATAGCACATAAAGTAATATTACCACAAATAAATTAACAAATAATAAGGTGCATTAATGTCACTAGTTAAAAAGTGAACAGTATAACGCTAATGGTGCTTCAGACATGGTGAGAACTGAGTAGTGGCAGGGAGATGAATAGTTGCATGGTCTGGGGTAAGAAGTAGTTTCCCAACATTTTCCTAATACCATGATACCTCCCGCCTGATGGTAGGGGGGCCAAAGTGATTAATGGATTGATGAGAGGGATCATTGATACTGCTCAGCGCACTGCATATGAAGAGTCCCCACGTCTCATCGCCTAGCAGGGAAGTTTGCTAGTGCTGCACGGAGTGTGGGGGCGGGTGGGGAGGGGAAGGATGTTGTTTAAACTAGAGGTGCAAGGGGATGGGAACCAGAACATCAGAACACGTAGTGGCGTGGTTGTGGAGAAAGATATTGTCAAAAGATTGAGCATGGGGGGACTAACATTCTGAGCTGCGTATATTTCAAGGCAAGGTAGGATTGGCAGATGAACATAGGGGTTGGATCAGCACATGGAATTATGATATTGTGGCCATTAGTGAGACTTCATTGCAGGAGCAACAGGACTGGCAGCTTAAAGTTCTGGGGCCCCATTGTTGACGGAGTGGGAGGGATTAAAAGAGGAGGAGTGCTATTACTGGTCAGGCAAAATATCATGGCAGTGCTCAGTCAGGACAGACTGGAGAGCTCGCCTAGCCAGGTTTTATGGGTTGAACTGAGGAATAAGATAGGTATGAACAGGTTAATGGGATTATATTATAGACCATAGGATTTAGAGGAGCAAATTTGTAGAGAGATCACAGACAGTTGCAAGAAACATAAGATTGTTATAGTAGGTGTTTTTAACTTACCGCCACATAGTGACTAGTATGCCCACACTGTAAAAGGGCTGGATGGGAAAGGGTTTGTATAAAGTGGTCAGGAAAGTTTCCTTAATCAATACAGAGAAGTCTCATCTAGACAGGGTGTGATAGTAGATCTCCAATTAGTAAATGTGACAGGGCAGGTAACAGAAGTTTGTGTAGGGGAACACTTTGCATATAGTGATCATAATGTCATGAATTTCAAAGTAAATATGAAGAAGGATAAGTCAGGTTCCTGGGTTAAAATTCTAAGTTGGAGAAAGGCCAATATTGATGGTATTGAAAAGATTTGGCAAGTGTGGATCTGGATAGGTTTTTTTCCCTGGCACTTAGTATATGGGAAGCCTTCAAAAGGGAAATTTTGAAAGTACAATATCTGTATGTTCCTGTCAGAATAAAAGGCAAGGATAGCAAGTTTACGATACCTTGGTGTTCAAGAGATATTGAGGCCCTGGTTAAGAAAAAGCAGGAGGTGCTTAGCAGGTATGGGCAGGCAGGAATAAATGAGGACCTGGGAAGTATAAAATACAAGAGAATGCTGAATAAGAAAAGAAGACATGAGTTTGCTCTAGCAGACAAGATGAGGGAGAATCCCAAGGGCTTCTACAAACATGTCAAGAACAAAGGGATAACAAGGGACAAAATTGGTTCTATGGAAGATCAGAGTGATAATCCACCGTATGCGTGGAGCTGAACGAGATGGGGGAGATAATGAATGGATTCTTTTGTATCTGTATTTACTCTGGAGATGTGAGAAAATGCAGCAATGAGTTTATTGACCCTTTACAGATTACAGAGGAGGAGGTGTTCACTGGCTTGAGGCAAGTTAGGCTGGATAAATCCCCTGGGCCTGACAATCTGTTCCTTTGGACCCTGTGGGAGGGCAGTGCAGTAAATGCAGTGGCCCAAGTAAGTAAAGTCAAGTCATTTTTATTGTCAATTCAACCATAACTGCTGATACAGTACACAATAAAAATGAGACAATGTTTTTCAGGACAATGGTGCTACATGAAACAATACAAAGACCACACTGAACTACATAAAACAACACAAAAACTACACTAGACAACAGACCTACCCAGGACTGCATAAAGTGCACAAAACAGTGCAGGCGTTACAATAAATAATAAACAAGACAATAGGCACAGTAGAGGCCAGTCAGTTGGTGCCAGTCCAGACTCTGGGTATTAAGGAGTCTGATGGCTTGGGGGAAGAAACTGTTATACAGTCTGGTCGTGAGAGCCCGAATGCTTCGGTGCCTTTTCCCAGATGGCAGGAGGGAGAAGAGATTGTATGAGGGATGCGTGGGGTCCTTCACAATGCTGTTTGTTTTGCGGATGCAGCATGTGGTGTAAGTGTCTGTAATGGCGGGAAGAGAGACTTAAATACTTAAAGAAATACTTAAAACATCCTTAGCCACAGGTGAGGTGCCAGAGGGTTGGAGGATAGCTGATGATGTTCCATTGCCTAAGAAAGGCCTTAAGAATAAGCCAGGAAATTATGAACTGGTAAGTTTGACATCAGTAGTGGGAAGGTTATTGAAAGGTATTCTAAGGAACCAGATATGTAAGTATTTGGATAGACAGGGACTAAATAACAATAGTCAACATGGTTTTGTGTGTGGTGAGTCATGTCTAACCAGTCTTATAGAGTCTTTCAAGGATGTTACCTGGAAAGATCATGAAGGCAAGACAGTGGATATTATCTATGTGGACTTTAGCAAGGCCTTTGAAAAGGTCTCGCATGGGAGGTTAGTCAAGAATGTTCAGTCACTTGACTCCAAGATGAGGTAGTAAATTGGATTAGACATTGGCTTTGTGGGAGAAGCCAGAGAGTGGTAACAGGTGACTGGAGGCCTGTGACTAGTGGAGTGCCACAGGGGTCAGTGCTGCGTCTGTTGTTGTCTGCCATCTATATCAATGATCTGGATGATAATGTGATTAACCGAATCAGCAAATTTGTGGATAACGTCGAGACTGGGGGAGCAGTGGATAGCAAGGAAGACTATCAAAGCTTGCAGTGGGATCTGGACCAGCTGAAAAATGGCAGACAGAATTTAATACAGAAAAGTTGTACTTTGGGAGGACCAACCAGGGTCATCTTTAACTGTGACAAATAGAGGGCTGGGGAGTGTGGTAGAACAGAGGAATCCGTAAATACAGATCCATAATTTCTTGAACGTGGCGTCACAAGCAGATAGGGTTGTAAAGATAGCTTTTGGCACAATGGCCTTCATAAATTAATGTATTGCGTACAGGAGTTGAAACATTTAAGAGACTTCTGGGTAGGTACAAGGATGAAAGTGGTAACGAGGGTTACGTTCCAGATGCAGGACGATAGTACAAGACAGATTAATGATTCGTCACAGACTGGATGGGACAAAGAGCCTGTTTCTCTGCTGTGACGCTAATGACTCACAATTTCCACAATGACTGCTACTATGCCACTACAAATGTCAGCAGAGAGGGCAGGATGCCACAACTGGCCAACAAATGCAACACTCAAATCCAGCTGGTGGTCTCTGCTGGAATTACTGATCACCATCCACTGATCTCTGCTGGAATCCACTGCTCTTTGCTGGAACTGTAATGCCTTTACAACAGTGTTGGATCCCAACACACAAAGTTGACCTGGCCCTCCCAGACAGGATGCTTGGGTTCCAGCCCCGTAGAACTCAATATGCTTTCAGCAGAGGAGAACAGTTGGAAAGGAAATGTCAATATCCTACCCTCGGTGCCAACATTCAAGGGTGAAATCTATTTGATTGCTGGCAGTTTTGTGAGAGCTTTGGTCACCTGTTGTATTTGCTTCCTGTCTTTGAATTCCATGGAGGTGAATATACAGGAAGTGAGTACAGCCGGCCTACAGCCCCACCATCCAAAGAGAATTCCCCTCATCATATTTCCACTTCCTTCTACAAAGATCACTACTTGTACCATTTTAGGCTGAGAAAAGAGCTAACACAGGGACTTACTAAATTGTGCTGGAGGAATTGCTTGGGTAATATCCTGCAAGAAGGTAGATTACTTGTCAGATTACTAATGAGACATTGCTGCAGGGCCTGGCTCAGAAGTTCAGCTGTCTTTAATTTTCATACACTTCATGTTTATATTAATTCCTAGTGTTGCAAGGTATGATGCAACCCAGGGTCACCTCAAGTGGAAATTTTTATGCATGTTATATCTTGTCTGAAAAAATTTAGAGCATTAAAAAATAGAAGAAATGGCAATATATACTAACTTGGATATCACATGCAAAATTTGAGTGCTTTAGATTAATTATATTTGAACTCAAAGGTGTAGAGATGAAACAATTTATGTGACATTCAAATATCTCACAGGTGCAAAAATATCAGTGAAATCTGACCTCCTTGTAATTGCCGTTGTGGTCTTACCACTAGGTTTAAGGTTACCATAAACCTAAAGCTATAATAAAAATATTCTTGCTGGAGTTCTATAAACATTAAGTAATGTGATTTTACACAGAGTATTTTGTTCAGTGAAGAGAATTTAACTCACATGAGCTGACCCCAACCAGGGTGACAGGAGAACAGCAAATAGTTTCAGTGTCCCTGGATGTTCCTCCTCCTATTACTGTCTAATTTTCTGTTTGTTACTGTGCTTTTTTTTATTCCTGATCATTCACCAAATGCAGATGTCACTGGCATTTATTCTCCATTCCAAGTTGAACTCTGAACTAAGTGGCTTCCATTTCAGAGGAGTGTTAAGTGTCTCCTACGTTGGTAGATCTCGAGCTACATCTGGTCCAGATCAGATAAGGCTGATGGATTTCCTTCTCTAAAGGATGTTACTGAGCCAGCTGTCCTTATACGGTACATTGGTCCAGCATTTTCATGGCTACCATTACTGGGACAAACTATTCACTTAGAATTTAAAATGTTCTCAATTTAAACTCTCCAGCTTCCGTGATAGGATGTGAACATACTTTTCAATCAACCTTAAGGTTAAAGGAGCTGGCCCAGTAACTTAACCACTTTTCTACTGCATCTTGCTGTAACTGGCCACCAGATCTTGGGGGGGGGGGAGTGGGGGTGGTGTGTGTGTGTGTGTGTGTGTGTGTGTGTGTGTGTGTGTGTGTGTGTGTGTGTGTGTGTGTGTGTGTGTGTGTGTGATTATTTAGTGTAAATGCATGTTTGGATGTGTTGATATTGATATCATGAGAGAGACTTCTTTAAGATGGCAGCACACTCAGTCACAGCGTGGGCTCAATCAAAGGTATAAATGTTTGTCCTTTACCTGTTTTTTTACAATTTCAAGTCACTAATGGATGTTAAGAACATCAATTACTACAGGTCTACCCCACTAGCGATTTGCTTTATAGTGGTGGAACAAGACTAGTTGCATACCGTGTTGCAGCCTGCTATACTAGGTTAGAGGCAATGTGTAGTGTAACAAAGTGCAAATGATTGTTTCAGACATTTTTTGTGTGAATAAGACCCTGTTGAACACTGGTAATGTAGAATACTGTAAATCCCGTTCACTGGTTCAGTGGAGAAACCGACGGTGGGGGGCTGCTTGGCCTTGGTTATTCTGAGGACCAGGCCCTCATGCCACCTGGCTGCCTGTTGCAGCCACCTGGGAAGGAGAGGCCAAAGGTTGTGCAGAAGAGAGCAGAGGCTCAGAGGACACGTTGGAGTTCTTGTTGGGTTTGGGTTGGCCCCTTCCATCGGTGTTGCCCTCCATTGTTCAATTTGTGGAAGACAAGCTGGAATGCATTCACCTCCAACTGCATTAGTGCATAATGAGAACTGTTGCATGCTTGTTCTTGCAGAAATGTTGCCTCAGGACAAGGTACAAACACCATCTATCTACAAACCATGACCCTCAGGGACTTGGGCTATATTATTATTACTTTGGTGACTGTATATTTTTCTGCTAGTGTAATTATATATGCTGTATGTGCCTTGTGCTGTGCATGACTGTTTGTACTGTGGTTTGCACCTGGGCCCTGGAGGAACACTGTTTTGTTTGGCTGTATTCCTGCATATGGTTGAATGACAATTAATCTTGAACACAAACTTAAACTTGAACTTGAACTTAAATTTGAACTTAATATGTGTGTCAGGGTCCATCTCACACGAGTGTAACTTGGAGATGATACTGACCTGGTTAAACAGCAGATTTATGAGGTGGCCGAAGTTCAAATTTCAAAGTGAGGCTTTCAGTACTGCTGTGTGTGTGCAGGTGAGGGATAGCATATGAATGTTCTGTATAAATCATAGCCTAAAGTGATTTTTTTCATAGGCAGGTAATAGGGTTTGGTGAAATAAATGACAATAAAGCTAATGAGATACCAGAGAATCTGCTGATGCTAGAAATCAGGAGCAAGATTATTGTACCCCATAGATACTGCATGACTTGCTGAGTTCCTCTGGGTGCTTGTTGAATAAAGTTAATGATACAATTAATGGTACATACATTGTATTTGAAGATGAATTTTGTGAACTTAAAGTTATTTCTGAGGTTATTGAACTTCAGTGATAACGCATCAAAGTTCTTCTGATGCAACTCCCGGCACTGACAAGCAAACAAGCTTTATTCACTGTTAGATACAATACCTTGTGCCTTTCTGGAATGTTTCCTATCAGCTCCAGTTGTAGAACATCTGCCAGACCTGCTGCTGCTCTCACACATCTCCTCTTTCAGGGGTGCAGAGACACGCGTCTGTTGCTGCTCATGAAATTGGACCCTGTTGAGATGATGACTAGCTGGCAGCATGGTGTTTGTTGCAACAAACAGTCAGGAGGAATGTGACGTCTTTGCCCCTTTTCAAGACAAAGGATAATCCCAAGATTTTTTCCAGAAATTGTAGCACAACAAGTTTACTATGATGTTTCCAATGATGAGACAGGTTCAATGCTCAATGTATTAACATATTTCTTGTTACTGAATGAATCAAATATTGTAGACACAAAATATTGTATTCTGGAGCAAAAAAAAAGAATGTCCAGCGGTTCATTAAAAAATAATAAATATAATATTTTTTCTACGCAGAATTTTAAAGAATTTTGTCATTGGGAAATTTCATTAATACAGTACATTGATATTGTAATGAAGATCTTTTTTTTAATGGAAATTGGACTTTTTTTTGTTGGTCCGTTACATAAAGTGTTAACAAGGGCAGTACAGTAGTCCATGATGCTGAATACAATGACTTTACCATTTTCTCTGTGATTGCGTGGGTTTCCTCTGGGTGAACGTGCTTCTTTCCATATCCCAAAGACACTCTAAATGGTAAATTAAATGGCTACTGTGTTGGTGAGTAGTAGAATCCAGATGTGGGAAAAATAAAACATAATTCGTGTAGGAATAGTCTAAGTTAATGTTTAATAGGCAATATAGGACCGAATGGCATTTCCCAGTTCTGAGTCAGTCCATGACTGGCTCCTCTACAAAAAGATAATTAAATTGTCCAGATATATTCCTGAAACATTATTATTTTGGATCCATGTGCTGACAATGGAATGACATGGTTCCTGACTAGTCTGGATTTAGTTGAACCAGCAGCTGATGATTTGCTGCACTTAAAGATGGGAAAAACCTTTAAATGGACATTGCTTGTGGGAAACGGATTCCAGCTCTATACACATTAGCTGTGATGATAGAGATGGAGGCTGCAGGAAGGAGGATAAGAGCACCATGATTTGTGTAAGAAGCCTGACATGAGATGTACACCAGGAAGAACGTCCTGTACATCAGGGGATGAAGAGGTCTTCTTGAGAGGTGCTCAGCATTGGGTTGATCTAGGGGACAAATTCAGATAAGACCAAAAGATACAGGATCAAAATTAGGCCATTCAGCTCATTGAGTCTGCTCCACTATTCAATCATTGCTGTTATTTTTTAAACCCCATCTTCCCATCTTCTCCATGTAAACCTTAATCCCCTTACCAATCAATCACTGCCTTAATTATACTCAGGGATTTAGTCTCCATAGCTATTGGTGGCAATAAATTCCACAGATCTGTTGGCTGAAGAAATTCCACCTCATCTCAGTTTTAAGGGAGTTCCTTTATTCTGAGATGATGTATTGGATAATAGACTCTCTTACTAATGGAAATATCTCTCTGTGTCCACTCTATCCAGGCTTTTCAGTATCCACTAGGTTTCAATTAGATGCCCTCTACCCCCAATACCACCTCTATCCCCCCCCACCCTACCCCCTCACCCCAATAGGGCATAAGTATATTTCAACAGAAAATGCGGATGTGTTCAGAGGTCAGGGAACATTTGTGGAGAGAGTTGTAGCACTATACTTTAGATCGATGACCCCTCACTAGAACTGAATCCAAAATATTAACTTCATTTTCCTCTTCACAGCTGTTGCCTGACCTGGGCACCAATAGAAATAGTTACTGTGACCAAATGAATCAGAGATTCACTCAATGATGCATTACAATCACTATGGGTGACCCCCGCCCCCCCACTGGAAGATGTGAGGAATTTGTTGTATGCCATCTGGACACTCTCAGCTGTTTCTTACTGAACTGCGTTGGGTGTTAGAGATTGGAAACAGGACACGTTGTCTGTACTATAGACTTTAATTTAGTAGACTTCTCATGGGATGTGTCACTGTATCAAGGATTCCCTTCCTGTCCAAGCCATCAATGCTCTCATTTTCTCTGCTCAGAGACCTGGCTGATTTCATTTAATCTGGATTTAAACTGGCAACCCACATTGTCTTCTTGCTCTTCTTTCTCCTGCTTCTCTTCAGCCTTTACCTCCCTTTCATCGGGTTCTATTCTTTGTGCTGTTCCTCATCCAGCACTGGTTGCCACTGACCAGAACTGAATGCTGTGTCTGACGCAAGCAACTGGATATCAGTTTTGAAGACCAAAGACATTTAACACAATGATCCTAGTATTTGTATGGCATTTATTGTGTCAATGGCTGTGATAAGACTAAGGATTGGTGTGAGAATTCAGAAGCACAGAAGGTAGTCCTTATCCATTCCACAAGACATGGCTGGGAGTGAAAAGGCCAGACAATTTGATTTCCTTGGGGATGAATGTGTCACATATCCTTCCTGAAAATATGACATTATCTGCTAGGAAATTATCTGATGGTCTATAAAAGCCTGATCATAGACAGTAGAAACAACAATAAACCAGTCAACGCTTTGTGCTGAAGCCCTTCTTCAGGACTTTATTCATTTTGTTTTTTCATATGAATGGATGCTGCCTGACCTGCTGAGTTCCTTCAGCATTTTGCATGCGTTGTTTGGATTTCCAGCAGTGTGTGTCACTTTGTATAGTAGAAGCCATTTCTGATGTTTCAGTGGCAATCATTATGGGCAGATAAGTGTAGTCAATGACTGCCTGCACACGTGTGAAGTCAGCAACTCCCAATGTCCTCATCAAAGTAGGAGTTGCTGAAAGGCGTGGTAGAGTAAGCTGCAGCTGCTGCAAAGATCTCTGATAAGGAAATTGAAAGTCAATGTCACCTTGACCTCCGCAGGGAGAACAGACCCTGTGTGAGAACATGGCTGAAATTAATCTCATAGAATGCCACTCATCTCATTCATACCATCTTTTGAAACATAGTTGTGTGAATATGCTGTTCATCAAGGAGATCTAGGTAGGGGGTGGTGTTTCTGAGGACTCACTGGAGATTGGCTCTTCACAGATGGTGCTTCATTGTCTCCTGACCTGAGGAACCTGACCAACTCTGTGTGCCTAGCCATTGTTGCCAATGATGCCACATTGGGGCTTCCGTGTACTGAGTACCTCTGCAGCTACTTGTTCATTGGGAGGGGGCAGTGCCATCCACAGACAGTTCGACAACCGCCAATTAAATATCCTGAAGTCAGCAATATCTCTTTAAATAGACACAAATCCAATTCATTAGCATGGTAAATTCCTAGTCATATGATAACTGCTGTTCAGCTACATGCAAAAGGTCCAGTTTATGTCAGTAAAAGAGGAAGTGTGACATCAAGTGGTGCATGACTATTGCCAGGAAAATGACAAGAGTACTAAGGTGAATTGTGCATGAATGAAGCCAGGTAATTTCCTGATGGGTAAAATTTCACTTAGAGAAAACCGCCAACACATCACCCAACCTGGGAAAATTCTTTCAGCTCATTTTGCAAGTAATGACAGGCAATAATAGGTTGAAGTTCCAGGGCATTGATCTTTCCCCTTCCTCCTGTATCCTTTGCTACACCCTACACCTTCTCTCCTTGATCCTAGTGAATCCACACAATATTGTACATGAGGAATTAAAATGAGTGTTACGTTTCTTAAAAGCAGGATAAGAGAGCAAGGAATAATTATACCAGGGCATACAAATGTAGTTCAGTCCAGGTTTGTGATATTGTTGGGGTAGATTTCTTTACAGAGCTGGAATGCAAAAGGTGGGAAGATGTTTGTATTAGTGCAAGATTTTTAGCCGGTCTTCTAATTTACATTCCAACTGCGTCACAAGTTTTTAAAAAAGGAACAGGACAGGTGGAAGGCTGAATATTGCCTAATTTATGCCCTTGTTAAAGGAGCATGATTTGTATAGTGAGTGAGAAGTGAGTTTTGTTCAGAAGTGATGTGAAACCAGGCACCATTTGACCTAAATGTACAGGCATAATTCAACACTCAATTTAACGTCATAAACTTGAATTACCTTCTTTGATGCAAGAATCTGAAGGGCCCAAGACAAGGTTTGCCACATGAGGGGTTAAGTTGAAGACACCAATACCACCCTACAAGCTCCAGGAGTACATAACACAATTATTGGCCCCTGCAGAAAATTATTGCTAAGGAATAGCAGAAAACAGTATTGTGCAGACAGGAGGGAAATAGTTGTGACAATCACCTGGTCCCCAATCCTGCTTGCATATGGAGGCCAGGGCTGGAACAGCTGGTAGTAATCTCAGGATATGAAACCAGGATGGTCTACTTACACTTCATTTCACAGCTGGACTGAGCATTCATCAAGTGTGCTAAATCCCTTTGCAACATAGCAGGGTGAAAAGCTGACAAAGTCCAACCAGACATCCTCCAGGCTCTGTGTAGCAGAAAGTTGGAACCGAGGCTTTGGCTTGGAATTAAGCATCACGTGTGCTGAACTCATGGTTTTCAGCTATATGAAGAATGGTTGCAGGTAAATAGTGATGAAATGTCACAGTGACATTTGCCAGTACCTAAGGGCTGTTTACATATTATTCTCGGGAATCAACATAGAATGTAACTTGTATCTGGTACTAGGAAGGTATGAAGTCTGAGACTGGGTTAGGGTGCACTGGAGGGTCCTAATTATACAAACTTCCAATCTTTGAAGGCCAGTGGTAGATTCCACAGAGTAAAATCCGTTGGAGGCTTGTTCTAGGCCTATAACTTCACTGAAGCTGACTTGCCGCTCTACTATTTCTGGTTGTATAACATGTTGCAGATGACTACCTTCCAATAATTTGAACTTCAGGTTGTCTCTTGGGCCAAATGCTGTGTTGTACTGGATTTGATTTCTGTGTCAAACTGTCAGTCAAGTACATTAAACACCAATGCACCCCTCATTCACACTCAAGTACTTAAGGTGCTGACAGATATACCTTACTTACTAGGATTATGCTGATTATCCATTCTTATACAGTCCGTGCCCAATTAAAGAGTAAACAATTCAGTTTGCCTTGCGCTCTAACCATGCAATGTTTTAATAAATGCAGTAATATTTAAAATTGTCTCTATTTTTAAATTATAATGATTCATTGAGAGACTCTTGTGTTCTGGCACGCAGCCAGCATCTTTACTGAATATGCTCAGCAGCAGTTGCCTGAGGGTGCCTTCCTGTCTCTGAAATATAAATATGATATAGGCCTGAAATTTTGAGTATCATATTTTCGGACTTGCTGCTGAGATCCTGTGAAACCGAACATAATCCTTAGGCAGGAAAGGCATTTAAAAGTTATAGCTACAGCCCTCCCATTTGGAGCCATTTAGCTAAATTAAGGAATGCATGATGTCATGACCTACAGCGGTGAACTTATTAGTGTCAGTCCGCGTAAAGGAATAAGAAGCAAGGACCATTTCTGCAGTGTAAATTCCGCCATTAAACATAATTAAAGGAAAATGGCAATCACATTGACTTCACCCAGGGCCAGTATTTTACAATGTTTCCTTTCTTGTCAATAGATTTTCAGCAAACCCCTTCAGGTGAGGATAGAGCAGAGCGCCCTCCTGTAGCAAGCAAGTAACATGATACTTCCTTCCTGTAGGATTAGGATCGCACCGCCATATCATGTCAAGGCGAAATGGCAACAGTGGTGTTTACAAAATTAACAAATGGATTTCAAGTTAAATGCTGGCCAATTTGTGCAACAGATTTTCTGGGCAATGACCAGGCTCAAGGGATTAGTGCAGGTAATCATACTGACCACATTTTCCGACCAAGAGTATAGAGTCCTCCTGTCACTTCAATATCCCCTTTCTTTCTGACTTCTGGAGAAGATTGGTAAGCAAATTTGAATCAGGTGCCAGTTTAGAGATGAATTGCCTGTGTTAGACTTTAGTAATCTAAGCTTTAAAAAACAGTGGGTCTATTTTCATTCAGCATGCAGAAGTTTTTAAAGGGTTAGGATTTCCAGTTTGCTCAAATAACATTATTTATTTTCAATTTTAAAAAAAACCTCCTGATCACTACCTCATTAGCTGACTCAGCTGAGGTAGGAATAAGGGCACTGCAGAAGATATAGCACCAGTGTGTTTGGGAAAAGAAAAAAAATCAGCCAGGAATTTCTATCGCCATCTCTTTTCAGTGCACTCTCCTGAGCAGTGACTGTGAGGAGAGGACAGATCTGTCCTCGAGTGCTTTATGTAAAATAGTGTGCTAAAAGATTTGTATTGATGCACTGGGAATTGAATTATTTTCTTGCTCCTGTTTGGTTTGTCATTTGTGGTCTAGTTGGTAGACCTCTTGCCTCTAAATAAAAAGATTGTGGGTTTCAGTTCCACATGAGAAACTTGAGCTTAGATATTTCAACCTGCAATCCATTGCAGTACTGAAGTGTGCTCAGAAGCACTGTCTCTTGGATAAGGCACTGAAACAAGGTCCTGCCTGCATTCTTCGATGTACGTAACGGATCCCTTGGCACTATTTTGAGGAAGGTCAGGAGTATTACCCCCAGTGGCTTAGCCAATATTTATCCTCAATAAACACAAAAAACAAAAAGAATCCCAGATAACCTAGTCATTAACACAGTGCTGTTCTTTTTCGAGATTGCCATGTACTAATTGGAATCATATTTCCTATACTACAACAGTGACCACACTTTACTGATACTTCATTGGCTGTACTGTACACTGGGACTACCTGAAGCTGTGAGTACTGCCAAAAGAATGTAGCATTTTCTTGCTTTTCTTGCACTGTAGACTAAATCAGCTTCTTTAGGAGAGAAAAAATTCTCCTCTCCAATGCCGAATTCCATTAATTTTTATTATTCATTAGAACAAGTGCCAAGAATTACCAGCACAATTCAGAACTAAAAGAGTTAGTGTATTTAGAATTTTATGGATTTTTATTTTGTAACTTAATACTCAATTAAAATGACTTTGGTATCAGTTGGATATTTAAACAATCAGGCCACAAAGTTATTTAAATCATCTTTGTAAAGATGTGTTCAACTTCGTAAGACAAGCTCACATTTTGTTTGATTTATTCCAGTAATTAGCATTTGTCTAATTCCTGTCCTTTTAATAATACCGTCTGACTTAATTTAGGGAGAAAAATGAGTAACATTTTTCTTTGTAGAAGACAGCTTTGTGCTTCCCAAGTAAGTTTTGATCTCAATCTTCAAACTATCAGTTCTGAATAATGAGGTCTTCGGCTGCCACATATATTTACCCTAATAGCATTTTCTTGTCTCAGAATGTGTTAAGGCATGATTCCTCTGACTGGGATTCCGGGTTGCTGCATTTGAACTTTTTTTGACTTTTGCATTAGCACGTAATATGTCTGAGTTAAAGTGCTTTTGCTCTTCAGTCCTTATCCCAACCATCTTTCTTTTGGGGTTTGCTTATATTAGGGGATCCTGTGTTAAGCAATTGTAAGGCACCCATACCTGTGCTTACATAAGTTTCTTTCAACAGTTTTTGAAGATTTTTGACAAGAGGTACCTAAGATGTGTTATGAAGTCCACAACACAAGAGATCCCACGGATGCTGGAAATTGCTTCTGATACCATCACCAATCTTATCAACTCTGGAGATCTCCATCCACTGCCACCAACCTCAGAGTTCACTACCTCCTACTCAAGATCTACAAACCTAACTGTCCCAGTAGGGTCATTGTTTTTTCCTGTTCCTGCCCCACAGAACTTGAGTCTGCATACCTTGACTCCAATTTATCCCCTCTGGTTTGGCCCTTCCCATATACATATGCAACATTCACATGCTCTCGTTCTCCTCAACAACTTTCAATTCCTGGCCCTGATCGCCTTATTTTCATAAGGGATATCCAGTCCCTAGCCACTTCTATCCCCCATCAAGCAGGCCTTAAAGGTCTCCACTCTTTCTTGACAATGTACTGACTACTACCGCCCTCCTCTGTCTGAAGGAACTGGTCCTCACCCTCAACAATTACTCTTCTGGCTCCTCCTACTTCCTCCAGACTCAAGGTGTGGCCATGGGCATCTGTAATAGCCTTTTAGTTGGCTACATAGAACAGTCTATTACCCCACAGATTACCTTCCTTGGTAATGCTCCCCAACTCTTTTTGTGCTCCATTGCCAACACGTACCCATGCTGAGTGTGTGAGTTTGTCAATTTTATCAACTTTGTCACCAACTTCCACCCTGTCCTTAAATTCACTTGGTTTATTTCTGACACCTCTCTCCCCTTTCTCAATCTCTCTGTCTCCATTACTGGAGACAGAATGTCTACTGATATCCTTTATAAACCCACACATTCCCATAGCTACCTTGATTATACCTCGTCCTAACCTGTCTCCTATAAAAATAGCATTCTCTTTTCTCAGTTCCTTTGTCTCCACTGCATCTGTTCCTAGGATGAGGCTTTCCTCTCAAGGACATCTGCCTTAAAAAGGACAGAGTTCCTCTTGTCCTCGCCTACTGCTCCATGAGCCACTGCATCCAACACATCATTCTCTGCAACTTCTGCCATCTCCAGTGGGACCCTACCACCAAATACTTCTTTACATCTGCCTCCCCCCACTCTCTTCTTTCCACAAGGATCACTCCCTCCACAATTCCCTTGTCCACTAATCTCCCTCCTGGCACTTATCCCAGCAAGTGTCAGAAGTGATACACCTGCCCATTCACCTCCTCTCTTCTGCCCAATCAGGTCCCTAAACAGTCCTTCCAGGTGAGGCAAAACTTCACTTGTTGATCAGTTGGAGTCATCTACTGTATCTGGTGCTCCTAGTGCAGCCTTCTCTACATTGGTGAGACCCAATATAGATTGGGGAACTGCTTTGTCTGGCACCTCAGCACCATCTGCAAAAACAGAATTTCCCAGTGGTCATCCATTTCAATCACTATCCCCATTCCCATTCCAACATGTTGGTCCATGGCCTCCTCTTCTACCACATGGAGGCCACTCTCAGGATGGAGGAGCAGTAGCTCATATTGTGTCTATGTAGCCTCCAACCTGATGGCATGATCATTGATTTCTCCAGCTTCAGGTAATTTTCCCCTCCCCTTCCCCCTTTTTCCTTTCCCCACTCTGGCCTCATACCTATTCTCCTCAGCTGCCTATTGCCTTCCTCAGGTAACCCTCCTGCTTCCCTTTCTCCTATGATCCATTCTCCTCTCCAATTCGATACCCGCTTCTCCAGCCATTTGCTTTTTCCACGTATCACCTCCCAGCTTCTTACTTCATCCCCTCTCCCCTGCTCACCTGGCTTCACCTATCACCTTTGAGTTTGTCCTCCTCCTCCTTATTCTGCCATCTTCCCCCTTTCTTTCCAGTCCTGATGAAGGGTCTCAGTCTGCAACCTTGACTGTTTACTTTTTTCATAGATGCTGTTTGACCTGATGAGTTCTTCCAGAATTTTGTGTGTGTTGTTGCTTTGGATCCCCAGTTTTTGCAGCACTTCTTGTGTTTAAGAAAGCCATATTTGGGCTTTCCTTCACAAAATAGCATTTCCACTCTTTTCTTGTTTGGTCAATGTACTAGGTATGTCTGATGCTTTGCTGATATCTAGTACACTGGCTACATTGAAAGTAATCTACACTTGATGCTTAGCCAACATGGTTTTGTTTTGATGAAATATTGAGAAGACAATGGTAATGAAGTGGATGCACTAGATACAAACTTTATCAAGGCCTTTCATTTCAAAGTTTCATGACAGATGTCTTGACATTTGCAACCAGCAGCAGAAAATAAAGTGAAAGGAATGAAATACACTCAGTGACAATTTTATTAGATACAGGTACACCTGCTCATTAATGCAAATAACTAATTAGCTGATCATGTGGCAGCAACTTGTTGGCCAGAAGGAATTACAGTCAACAAATTAGTAAATTCAGATAAATCAAGGACAGGGGAAGCAGAAAAACCAATTGCCTTCGTTTCCCTCCACTTTGTGAACTCTGAACTGACTCTTGCTCTGGGATAATCTAATCAAAGCAATTCAGTATGGACACAAGGAGCTTCAGCGAATGACTTGCTAAATCTCAGATGAGTAGCCATTCATTATGCAAAGTGGCAGATTTACCAGAGAAGAGATCTGTACACTAATCTCATTAGACTCAGTGTCTGGGTCACATGGTTTTGACTGGTTTGAACCTGTCAGAGTTGAAAGGAACAAAAGCACGAAGCTGGGGGCAGAAATCATAGAACAACATTGGTTGTAGCCCTGGACTAGAGCCATAGAAGATGGCCCAGGTAGGTCAGGTGACCTTGAGCCAATGGGATGGAGATCCACCAGTTCAGCTGATGAGGAACACCATAAGAGTCAGGAGCTCCAAGTATGTAATGGCGATGACTCTTCAGCAACCAGGGAACAAGCATCGCGGATACGGAGGACCACACAGACGCGTGGAGATCAGGACCACGAGGGAAGCCTGGCCAGTATAGACACCTTTCCTGAGTAATAACTTTTCTCTTCATTGACTGTTCATAGAGGATCAGGGAATTCTATTGGGGGTGCACACAGGTAGTTAGTTTGTGAACCCACAAGCCTTTTAGTTGCAACAATAAAGGCTACTTTATTAATAAATGCAGGTTCTCTCTGTGCCTCTCTGGTCATTGCTACTAAGGGGAAGATCCTTAAAACAAACAATACATAAAAACACGCAGGCATGTTCAAGAGATTCAGTTCTTGTTCAGAGCAAACATCAGGATGGGGAAGAAATGACATCTACATGACTTTGACCGTGGAATAATTGTTGGTGTCAGATGAGGTGGTCTGAGTATCTCAAAAGCTGCCAATCTCCAAGGGATTTCATGTACAACAGGCTCTAGAGTTTACAAAGAATGGTGTGAGATGCAAGGAACATCCAGGGAACAGCAGTTCTGTGGGTGAAAATGCCTTGTTAATCAGAGAGGTCAGAGGAGAATGGCCATACTGGTTCAAGTTGACAGGAAGATGAAAGTAACTCAAATAACCATGAATTACATCGGCGGTGTGCAGAAGAGCAATTCTGAATGCACAACATGTCGAACCTTGAAATGGATAGGTTGCAGCAGCAGAAGAGCATGAACTTACTCTCAGTGGCTGTGATGTGCCTAATAAAGTGTCCACTTAGTGTAACTCTAGTAAACAAGATAGGGGAGTTAAAGAATGGTTTTCAACATTGACTGTACATGGGAAGTTGTGTCCCTCAAGTTTTATTACATATGATTAATCCACAACTCTTCCCAGTTTTTTAAAATCCTCCATGCCTTTGTCTTGCGACCTCTGTAACTACCTCCAACCCCTATAATTGTGTTCTGATGATCCACTAACTGGATGTATTGGACATTGGAGGTGATATTTTCTGTTGCTAAGACAATGGAATTTTCTCCCCAAAATCTCGATCCCTCCTTTTTTATTACCTATAATCCAGCATTCAGTCATCTACTCTAATTTGCTCTTCTGCAGCTTGGTATCAAACTGTGCTTGATAATTTTCCTATGAAGAGCTTTGAGATTTTTTTCTTTTTAATGGTACCATACGGTATTGCTACTGTTTTATGGAAGTGATTCAGAATCAAGAACTGGTCACATAATGTGGGTGGTGGAGTGGTGAGGTGGGGACAGGGGAGCCATTTTCCCTGTCCATCAGAAACTTGAAAGCAAGCTAACTAAAATGATGTATCATTTATTATGAGGCTATTTACTCAGTTTGGCTGACTGCAACTTTAATTTCCATGGTCACTTGCCTGTGGTTGCGTAGGTTCTTGCTTAAGGGTCATAAAGACACCATTGGGAAAGATGCCTCTTGCAATAGTAAAACAAGTTTTATTGTAGTGGGTAAGTGATTTGGGCTCAGGAATTCGCTTGGGGTTCAGCTCTATGCTGAGCAGCTGATTTAGCAACCCTGAGCCATTGGGACAAACTTACGTTGAGAAACAAATCTTTATGGTTTTCCTGCCAGGCCAGACATGTCAAAAGAGGCCCAGCAAGGTAAAACTGACTAAACCTTTTATAGCTTTCTTATGAATGTACTGCAGCAGGAATATTTCTGTAGAACATGCAAGAAAAGCTTGGGCGTCTCTAACCAGAGCTTCCCTCTCCTCTGTTCATACAGACTCCAACGCTTCTTGATGATTTCAGTTGAGCTTCTGCTGTCTGAAATGTTCTACTGTCCAATGAACATTCTGTCATTCCTGCAGTCTTGGTTGAGAGGTTGGTATGTAGGGGCTAACTGACATTGGCTATTAAAATGACATTTATATCCTGGGAGGGACTAAGTGCATTCCCATCCAACTGAAAATTGTATTGAAATCCGCAGGTAACAATGCACAAGAGACAACATGTGGGGCAGAATTATGGTTCTACAACACTCTCAAGCACCTTGACATTTACTGTGTAGGCCCTGCCCTAGTTTAGCTAAGCAAAATTCAACACTTCACACTAGAGCAAGTAAAATTCATTAGCTTATTTCCTAGTTAATCTAGATCCTCTTGTAACTTTAGATAACTTCCTTCACTGTCCACTCTGAAAACTTACTAACCTTGCCAACAACATTCTCATCGAGATCGTCAATGTAAGTGACAAACAATAATGGACCCAAACACTAATCCATACAAGTCACAGGCCTCCAATCTGAATAGCAGAGCTTTACCACCACACTCTGACTCCTACTGGCAAGCCAATTTTGTATCCATTTAGCTACCTCACTCTGAATCCCATATGGTCTAAACTTCTAGATCAGGGGGTTCCCAATCTCTTTTTATGCCTTGGACCCCTACCATTAACCAAGGGGTCTGTGGAGCCCAGATTGGGAACCCCTGTTCTAGACCAACTGACTATGTGTGACCTCATCTAAGGTCCTGAGCAAGTCCATGTAGATGTAGTCCTGCTGCTCAGCCCTCATTACCATACTGATAATCCTTCATCAATCCTGACCTTTCCAAATGCAAATAAATCCTGTCTTTTAGAATCCCATTCCATAAATTTTCTTCCACTAATTTTAAGGCTCATTGACTGGGCTTATCAATGCTGCTCTTCTTAGATAAAGGCACAACATGAGCTTTTTTCTAGTACAGTAATTCACCTGTGGTTAACAAAGGTACAAGTATCACTGCCAGCAAACATCTCCCTTACTTTCCATAATGTCCTAGGACATTACACCAGGAAATGAGAAAGCTGAAAGAGTGCAAATACACAAACATATACTAATTACTACAAATGGCCTCTCTTTGTGCTTTCAATCATATGTAATTCAGTGTCACAATCAGAATCAGGTTTATTATCACTGACATATGTCATGAAATTTGTTGTTTTACATCAGATGTCAGGGTAATGCATAGATTTTACTATAAGAATACCTAACAAATAAAGAGTGAAGAAAGTGTTTGTGGGTTCACGGACGATTCAGAAATCTGATTGTCCAGAAAATGCTGTTCCTAAAACACTGAGTGCGCATCTTCTGGCTCCCTTACGTCCTCCCTATGGTGCTAATGAGAAGGGGACATCCGAGGGTCCTTCTTATGGATGCTGCCTTCTTGAGGGATTGCCTTTTGAAGGTGCTGGGGTGACTTTTTTCCATGATGAAGCTAGCAGAGTTTATAACCCTTTGCAGCTTTTTCTGATCCTGTATGTTACTGCCTTTGTGCCAGACGGTGATGCAACCACTTAGAATGCTCTTCGTGGTACATTGGTGTTATTCCTTCTTCAATCAGTTACTTTGCATAGTAAGTTCTTAATTCATTCACACTGAACATTTGTAAATTGACTTTATTGCTGTTTAGCCCTCCATTGGTCGGTGTTGACCATGGATGATACACAAGCCTGGATGGTACTATATGGAGACCAAGCTTCCCCTCTCCTCACATCTAGTGAACCCAGAGGAACAGCAGTGACCGATATCATTTTGCACCAGCAGCATCACAGGAGCTGTCAGTCAGCGTTAAACTCAATGAGGAATTGCCTTGCAGACTCCAGCTCTAGATCTTCCCCCGCAGGATTTACTCCTGAAGTCTTCCTCTGCAAGGGATTGAGGAAGTAGAGGTTTGAATTTCCTTCTCCTCAATGAGCAGCCAACTATGGCTGACGAATCCCATCTGCCTGAAGCAATTGGTTTCAAGCTGCCTTTGCCACTTCTCCTGTCAGTAGAAATGGCTCTGCCAGTCTTAGTGGCTAAGCCACACGTGAAGGCCAGGAGCTTTCCTTGGTTGTCAGAGGCTATTTGAGATGCATACTATTGGGATTAATAGGTAGTGGGAGCTTATTTATTGCTGTTATCTATTCAAATAAAAGGAGCTGTGGCTTCATCCACATTTCCTTTAGAAGCTGAAATAGTTTTGATGTGCAGTCATCCTTGTGATGAATGAAACAGCTTAGCCAATTTTCACACAGCCAGCTCTTACACAAAGCAATATAATTATGATCAACAAAATACTGACTGATGAATAAATATTGGTCAGAGCTCCCCTTTGTTAAAATGAGTTCAGAGCATTATTTACACCTACCTGACTAAAGGAAGTACTCCCCTGCCAAATGCCTGCCCTGAAATAAAATCTGATCCCAGTTTCCTGACTCAGAGATGCTAACTCTTCCAAAAGAGCTATAACTCTAAAGCTGGTGGATTTGCAGATTATAGATAAGTTTCCCCAGTAGTTGAGAGTTGCTAAATCTGACTGACCCCAGTCAGCCTGGGTTATTGTGATTAAACACTACTCTACCAGGACAAACCAGAAACCACTGATTGCTGCAGAGGCTTGTGCAATGCTTAGGGATCGGGAAATTGCATTTAGTTGGGGTGATAGGATGATTCTAGGATCAGCAAGAGCTGCACTATGCAGCGGCAAACTGTAAGTACGCTCAGAAAATCCAGACACCTTTTAACACCGGGGACACGCAGCACATGTGGCAAGGTTTCCAAAATATAAATGATTACAAATCCACCCTGTGTGTCAGTGACAACCACATCTCCCTTCCAGATAGACTGCATGTTTTCTATGCATGATTTGACTAATTGATTGATGTGACATTGAAGAAAGTCCCCTTCCTCTTTGAGTAATAGGCATGCTGTCTGAGGTAGCCAAGGTGACGAGGACCCTAGCCAGGATAAGCCCACGCAAAGCTGCAGGGCCAGGTAACGTACCTGGTCAGGTGCCGAGCGACTGGGCGGCTCAGCTAACAGAAGTTTTATTGGATATCTTTATTATCTCTTTGGAAAAAGCCCACTGTTTCTGCAAGCTTCAAGGCAGCTATCATCATTCTGGTGCCCAACACAGCAATGGTAGCTGGCTTAAATGATTATTGCCTCTGGTTTTGAGCAGCTAGTAATGAATCATATAAAATCCCACCTTCCAGCTACATTGGACCTTTTACAGTTCACCTACTGTTCAAACCAGTCCACTGGTGATGCCATAGCCTTGGCCTTCCACTCCACCCTGCTCCCACCTAGAAAACGATGCTTCATATGACAGGATGATGTTCATTAACTTCAGTTCAGCATTCAAAATGATCATCCCTCAGAGGCTGGTGGTTAAACTGTCCTCACTGGGACTTAACATCTCTCTCTGTAACTGGATCTCGGACTTCTTGATGGAAAGACCCTAGTCATTCTGACTCGGCAGTATCATTTCAAGCTCCATCATGCTGAACACTGGTGTTCCCCAAGGTTGTGAGCTCAGTCTGCTGCCATTCACACTGCTGACTCATGACTGCACGGCCAGATTCAGAAACTACATCATCTAGATCACCAATGATACAACAGTGGTTGGTCTCACCGGCAACAATGAGTAAGCATACGGAGACGGGGTAGAGAGGATTGTCAAATGGTGCAGGAACAACAAGCTGAGGTTCAGTGTGGACAAGTCAGAAAAGATGATTGTGGACTTCAGGAAGGCACAGGTCGATCACTCTCCATTGCACATTAATGGTTCTGCCATGGACAGAGTGAAGAGCACAAAGTTCCATAACGGGTGATCTAACCTGGACCCACAGCACCTCATCACTGGTCAAGAAGGCACAACAGCATCCACACTGAGGATTCTGAGGAGATTGAGGCATGGAAGGCTCTCGGTCCCCATTTTAACAACTTTCTACAGGAGCACCTTTGAGAGTGTCCTGTCTGGCTGCATCATGGTGTGGTACGGAAGCTGCAGGACATTGGACTGCAAGGCTTTACAGAGGACAGTAAAATCCACTGAGAGGAACATTGGTGTCTGCCTTCCCCTTTATTGTGACATTTACCAGGAGCATTGCAGACAAAGGGCCCAGAGCATTGTCAATGATCCCTGCCACCCACCCCATAAACTCTTTGACCCACTACAATCAGGAAGGAGGTAGGACTAGACCTGCCAGACTGGGTAACTGCTTCTTCCCTCAGGCTGAAAGACTAATTAATACTCTGCCCCCACTAAGTTCTCATCTTTAGGACAGCAAACTGTTTACCTGTGCTGCACTTTACTAAATGCATTTTTATTTATTAACTATTTATCATATGATATTTTGGTTTATGTGCTGTGTGTGATATATGTTTTGTGGCAGTACCATATTTCAGAGGAACATTGTTTTGTTTCATTGTATATATGTACAGTCAGACAATAATAAAGTTAACTTGAACTTGACACAGCATGGAGCTAAACTACATGAATGAAGAAGCCTCGGGAATGAATCCTGATCTGGGTTGCATAAACTGATATCAGCTGAAGTGACAGTAGAATTTGATCTCACTGCCTTGGGCCAGAATAGCAAACGAAACTAAGGTTTCCATAGCAGATAACTACTTAGTGACTCTTGCTGGATTTGCGTAGTTGGAAGTGCCTGGATATTGAATGAAAACAACATGATCAGTGACACACAGAGGCTAAACAGTCAATCATTAAATAAGTTAACATCATGACCAAAGAAACAGCTTATGGCAGGGCTCTTAATTTCTAATATTTATTCTTATACAGGCAAAGAGGCATTCTGTTGCATGCAATCCAGTAATTTCAACAAAAACATGTTCACAAAGGAAAATTGTTCCTTTATATAAAGGAAGTTTATTTCCATCTATTAAAATCAGAAACAAATTCAGTTTCTCATTGTTCATGGTGGGAAGCCACAGATTAAGGAAATAAAAAGGTGCTAATATTTTATAGCAATTGCCCTATAAAATTTTATTATAATAGATGGAACTTAAAAATAACATCAATGGGATTAATGTTAAAACAAATCAAAATAAATACTGGGAATAACAATTGCCGATGGAAAGACAATTCACTGGGCTAATTACTGAGCTGAGCAAGTAAAGCTGAAGAGTTTGCTACTGTATTCATTGGAGTTTAGTATAAAGAGAGATGACCTTATTGAGCCATATGAGATTTTGGTGGACAGGACAGTATAGATGCTGGGATACTTTCACTCGTGTGAGTCTTGCACAAGGGCATGGGTACGAGATATGGGGCTAACCATTTAAAAGAGAGGGATGTAGATTTTTTTTCGCTAAGAGTGGTGAATCTGTGGAATTTTCTAATCCAGAGTCCTGACGAGGGCAGAACATCAGAGGTACCCAAAGTGGAGATAAACACATTTGCGAAATATTGGGAATTGAGGGCAATGGGTACCTGGTACAGAAGGAGTTGAGAGCCAGGGAAGATTGAATGGTTTGGTGACCTATTACTGCTCATATTTTCTTGTGCTCTTGTGACAGAGCTGGAAAACCTACAATATAAATGGTTCAGCACTGAACCAAAATGTGTTTTTTTTTTCTCATCCTTATTGGTTTCTTGGCTTTGAGAGGATTTTCTGTCAATTGTGATGATGTAATAAGATCAAATGAACATGCAGAGAATAGAGGAATGTGGATCATTTGTAGGCAGGTAGGTTAAGTTTCATTTGACATCATGGTCAGCGCAGGCGTTGTAAGCTGAAGAGCCTCTTAGTACCTTTCTTGGCATGAGCTGTCAAGAGTAGAACAGCTGTCACTAACTTCTTGCATGCTCAAAATAAATTGGCAGCTTTCTGTGAAAAATGCAAACACTGGCTTTGGACTGTCAGAGCGGAACTTTGTTTTTTCATTGTTTGGAATGTGGGTGCCAATCATTATTGCAACATCCTTGAGAAGTTGGGGGTGAGACACCTTGTTGAACAGCAGTGATGGTATGGTTTGTAAATGTCGAGGTGACGCTGAGTAACATTTTTACCTTGTAGAATGTGCCAGAATACAACGAGGTTATTGTCAAGAATTGGCTCCATTCAATCACTATAACTCGGAGGTGCAATTATATCTTAGATACAGTTTGTGCTACCAGAATTTTCATTAGCTAGTGATGGAAACCAAGTAGTGGACTCCACTGTCCAATTAATTAGCAAATGGCTTCTGAGAACACAATGAAAGATAATAAAGTTTAATGTTTTTTTTATTTATTTAAAGCTGAAGTACGGAAGAGATCCCTCTGAGCCCAGCAACCCCCACCAACTGTGATTTAACCTTAACCTAATCACAGGACAATTTACAATCACCAATTAACCTACCGGGTATGACTTTGGAAAGAGAGAGGAAACCAGAGGACCCAGAGAAAACCCACGCATTCCACGGGGAGGACACAGGGATGGAACTCTGAACTCTGACCCCTGCACTAACCACAATGCAACCAGCATGCCCCAATGCCCCAATGTTGTCACTGGGATTCCATAGGTCACAGTAGAACAAACATAGCAAAAATTCTAATTGCAATGAGGTGTAATGTTTTTGTGTGTGTGTGGGGGGGGGGGGGGAGCTTGGGAAAGTATAATGCTGGGCATATGCCCAGTTGAGCTTGATAACAAACTGTCCATCTACTTACAAAATATGCTTTCAGTAGTTCCCTTTATGGAGTACTAGGGAAGTGACCTCTGTGCTATGCCACCATGTTTGTAGTTCCAATCTCAGCAGGTCTTCTGGCTTGACTGTGCAAATACTTGAAATTGGATTACTTGATTACGCTTTAACAATAAGAGATCTCTGATTACATGACAAAGTTGTGTACTCTGTCCTGATTCTCTTCAAGTCAAAGTATTTCTAATATGTGGTCCAGCAACTAGGAGCAGGGCCATATTCCATTCACTGCACTCTTTTAAGACATAAACTGTTCCTCCAAACATGAGTCATGTTAGGGAACAGGAGAAATGAAATACTGACTTTTTACACATAGTCGCAATTCACTGAATTTCTGCAGCCAATACTACTGCCACAGGAGGCAGTAAAACCCTTCTGCTACTGTTTTTTTTTAAAAAATCCCACTGCTCCTTACCTAAGTCAGCAAATATAAACAGCATGTCTCATCCTGGGACTGCGTCATAGTATCATCTTTCAAAAGCTAGATGAACTGATTGGTAGAATGGGTATTCCTAGAGCAAGGTCAGTTTTGCTGTTTTCAACTCTAGTGAGGGAAATTCTGCCCATCTGTAGTGAAACACATAACATAATAAAGGTGGCTTTTCACTAACTGCAGGCATTCAAATTTTATGCATGATCAGTAGGATAATTGAATGTTTAGAAAGATTACATACAGAAATCATAGGCAGATACAATTACTCTCAGTTACTAATATCTCTACACACAGTATAACAATGGCTGTCACACTATTGCAAAAGAAGTATATGAATCAAAATCAGAACCAGGTTCACTATTACTGACATATATATGAAATTTATTCTTTTGTGGCAGCAGTACAGAACATTACATAAAAATACTGTAAGTTACAAAAAATATTTAAGAAGTGCAATAAGAGAGCAAAATACTGAGGTAATGCTCACCAGTTCATAGAGGATTCAGAAAACTGAAGGTGGAGGGGAAGAAGTTGTTTCTAAAACATTGAGTGTGTGCCTTCAGGCTTCTATATCTCCTCCTTGATGATAGTAATGAGAAGCGGGCATGTCCTGGGTGGTGGGAGCCCTTAATAATGGATGCCACCCTCTTGAGGCTTTGCCTTTTGAAGATATCCTTGATGATGAGGGGACTGGTAGCCATGATGGATCTGGCCAAGTCTTCAAGCCTCGACAGCAGGAATTCCTGACCTTTTTATGCCATTGACCAATACCATTAAGTAAGGGGCTTGTGGACCCCAGGTTGAGAGCCCCTGATCTATATTTCTCAACCCTTCGTATTGAAGCCTCCCTATGAGACTCTGGTGCAACTAGTCAGAATTCTCTCTCTGGTGCATCTGTAGAAATTTGCTGGAGTCTTTGGTTACATACCAAATCTCCTCAAACTCTTCATGAAGTATAGCCTCTGGTGTGCTTGTATCAATATTTAAGGAGTAGGGTAAACTCTGAGACGTTGATGCCCAGGAACCGGAAGCTGCTCACTGCTTCCATTCCTGACCCCTCAAGAAGGACTGGCATATGTTCTCCCAACTTCCCTTTTCTGAATCCACAGTGTTGGAAAGGGTTTGAACTAATTTGGCAGCTGGATGCAAACTGGAGGGTAGAGCTGAGGATGGTGCAGTTAGTATACAAGAACATGCAATATGTCATGAGACTGTGAGGAAGAACAGGCGGAAGATGGGACGGAATTACAGTTTGTCAGATGAGTGGAAGTGTAACATGGGAGCAAAATCATAAAGGGTGATGAATACAGGACTGAAGATGTCATATTTGAATGCTCATGGTATATGGAATAAGGTAGGTGATCATGTAGCACAGTTAGAGATTGAAAGGTTTGACATTATGGGCATCACTGGCATGGCTGAAAGAGGATCATCGTTTGGAGCTTAACATCCAAGGATACACCTTGCTTCAAAAGGATAGGCAGGTAGGCGGGGGGTGGGGGGGGGGGTTGTGTCTCTGTTGGTAAAAAATTAAATCAAATCCTTAGAAAAAGACAACAGTTTCTTCCCCCAAGCCATTAGATTCCTCAATTCCCGGAGTCTAGTCTGACACCAACTTACACACACACACACACACACACACACACACACACACACACACACACACACACACACACACACACACACACACACACACACACACACACACACACACACTCCACTCCCTTTGCAATTTTTGCTCATTTCTTTCACAATTCCTGCTAAAACATTCTTTACACTTACATTTACATCTTTTATTATTATATTGTAATTTGCCCTTTACTGTGCCTATTGTCTTATTTATTAATTATTGGACTGTCTTGCCCTGTTTTGTGCGCTTTATGTAGTCCCATGTAGGTCTGAAGTCTAATGTAGTTTTGTGTTGTTTCACGTAGTCTAGTGTAGTTTTCTGTTGTTTCATGTAGCACCATGGTCCTGGAGGAACGTTGTTTCGTTTGTACTGTGTACTGAACCAGCAGTTATGGTTGAAATGACAATAAAAGCGACTTGACTTGACTTGACATAGGATTGGAAGATGTATAATCCTTCTAGGTACAGTTAAGAAACTGCAAGGGTAAAAAGAACCAGATGGGAGTTGTTCACAGTTCCTGAACAGTAGCCAGGGTGTACATTTCATTCAGAAATAGAAAGGCACGTACTAAGGGCAATGTTACAATAATTATGGGGGATTTCAATATGTTGATGGATTTGGAAAATTAGGTTAGTGCTGAATCCCAAGAGAGGGAATTTGTAGAGTGCCTATGAAGTGCCTTTCTAGAGAAGCTTGTGGTTGAGCCCACTGGAGGTAAGACTATTGGGTGTGGTGTAATGACACGGATTTTATTAAGGAGATTAAGGTTAAGGAGCATTTGGAATCACTGATTATAACATGATAGAATTCACCCTGCAGTGTAGGAGGGAGATGCTGAAGACAGGTGTATCAGTATTATAGTAGAGTAAAGGGAATTACAGAGGAACGAGAGAGGAGCTGACCAAAGCTGATTGGAAAGAGAACACTGACAGGGATGAAGGCAGAACAGCAATGGCTGGAGTTTCTGGGAGTAATCTGGAAGGCACAGGATAGATACATCGCAAAGATGAAGAAGCATTCTAAACTGGGGATGATGCAACTGTGGCTGATGAGGGAAGTCAAAGACAGCATAAAAGCAAAAGAGAGATCTTAAAATATAGCAAAAATTTGTGGGAAGTTAGAGGATTTGAGTTACTTTCAAAAACCAACAGAAGGCAACTAGAAATGACACATGGAGAGAAAAGATGAAATATGAAGCTAAACTGGCCAAATATATCAAAGAGGATACCAAAAGACTTTACAGATATACAGAGAGTAAAAGAGATCTTGAGAGTGGATATTTGACTGCAGGAAATGATGCTGGAGAGGCAGTAATGGAGGACAAAAAAATGACGGAGGAACTTAATACGTATTTTGTGTCATGGTTCACTGTGAAAGACATTGTCTATATGATAGAAATTCGGAAGTGTCAGTGGGCAGAAGTGAGGGTAGTTGCTATTATTAAGAAGGTGCTTCAGATGTTCTAAGGCCTAAAGGTAGTTAAGTCACCTGGACCAGATGGACTACAGCCCAGTGTTCTGAAAGAGGTAACTGAAGAGATTATGGAGGCATTAGTAACATTCTCTCAAGATTCACTAGATTCTGGAAGGGTTCTGGAGGACTGGAAATTTGCAAATGTCACTCCGCTCTTTAAGAAAGCAAGCAGCCAGAAGAAAGGACATTATAAGCCAGTTAGCCTGACTTTACCGGTTGGTAAGATGTTGCAGTCCATTATCAAGGATGAGGTTTCGGGATACTTGGGTGCACATGATAAAATATGCCAAAGTCAGCATGGTTTCCTTGAGAGGAAATTTTGCCTGACAAACCTGTTGGAATTCTTTGAGGAAATATTAGGCAGAATAGACAAAGTAGAGTCAGTGGATGTTGCTAACTTCAATCTTCAGAAGGCCTTTGACAAGGTGCCGCACATGAAGCAGCTTAACAAGATAAAATCCCATGGTATTACAGGAAATATATTAACATGGATAGAGGATTGGAGGCAATGAGTGGAAATAAAGAGGGTCTCTTCTAGTTGGCTGTTGGTGACTAGTGGTGTTCCACAGGGTTTGGTGTTGAGACTGAATTTTTTCCATGTTATATGTCATTGACTTAGATGATGATTGGTTTTGTCACCAGTTCTGTAGTCAATATGAAGACAACTGGATGGATAGGTAGTGTTGAGGAAGCAGGGTGTCTGCAGAAAGACATACATTGGGAGAATGGGCAAAGAAATGGCAGATGGAATATAGTGCAGGGATGTCTATGGTCATGCACTTTAGTAGAAGGAATAAAGACATAGACTATTTCTGAAACAAAGGGAGAATTCAAAATCAGTGGTATAATGGGAACTGGGAGTCCTTGTGAAGGTTATCTTGCAGGTTGAGTTGGTGTTAAGGAAGGCAAATGCAATGTTCATTTCGAGGAGACTAGAATATGAAAACAAGGATGTAATGATGAGACTTTTTAAGGCATTGATCAGACCCCATTTTGAGTATTGTGAGCTGTTTTGGTCCCCTTACCTGAGGAAGAATGTCCTGATATTGGAGTGGGTTCAAAGGAGGTTCATGAGAATAATATCAGGAATGAAAGAGTTAACATATGAGAAGCGGTTGATGGCTTTGACCTGTACTTGCTGGGGTTTGGTAGAATGAGGCAGGACCACATTGAAACCTATCAAATTTTGAAAGGCCTAGATAGAGTGGATGTGAAGAGGATGTTTCTAAGAGAGGGTGAGTCCAGGACTAGAGGGAACAGCCTCAGAAGGGGACATCCATTTAGAACAGAGATGAAGAAAAACTTCTTTAGCCAGAGGGTGGTGAATCTGTGGAATTCATTGCAACAGACAGATGCGGACACCAAAATATTGAGTATATTTAAAGGGGAGATTGGTATTTTCTTGATTAGTCAGGGTGTCAAAGATTACAAGGAGAAGGCAAGAGAATGGGGTTGAGAGGGATACTAATTCCCACTCACTGCCTCCTACCAATCAGCCAATGCTCTAACAGTTAGTCTGACCTCAGTGGTTGGGATGATGTTGGAGTTGATTATTAAGGTTGAGGTCTCAGGGTACTTGGAGGCACATGATAAAAGTAGGCCATTGTCAGCATGGTTTCCTCAAGGGAAAATCTTGCCTGGATAATCTGTTGGAATTCTTTGAAGGAGTAACAAGCAGGATAGACAAAGGGGAATTGGATGATGTTGTGTACTTGGATTTTCAGAATGCCTTTGACAAAGTGCCACACATGAGCCTGTTTAACAAGTTATGAGCCCATGGTATTACAAGAAAGATTCTAGCATGGATAAAGCAGTGACTGATTGGCAGGAGGCAACATTTTCTGACTGTCTGCTGCTGACTAGTGGTGTTCCACAGGGGTCTACTTTGGACCGATTCTTTATATGTCAATGATTTGGATAATGGAATTGATGACTTTGTTGAAAACTTTGCAGACAATCTTAGGTGGAGGGGCAGATAGTTTTGTGGAAGTGAAGAAGCTACAGAATGACAGATAGGTTTGGTGAATGGGCAAAGAAATGGCAGATAGAATACAGTTTTGGAAGTGTATGGTCATACTCATTGGTTGAAGAAATGAAAGGGTTAACTATTTTTTAACTGGAGAGAAAATACAGAAAATGGAGGTGCAAAGGGATGTGAGAGTCCTTGTGCAGGATTCCCTAAAGGTTAGTTTGCAGGTTGGGTCTGTGGTGAGGAAGGCAATGCAATGTTAGCATTCATTTCAAGAGGACTAGAATATAAAATCAAGGATGTAATGTTGGGACTTCATAAAGGATGTTTCCTGTGATGGGAGAGTCTAAGACTACAGACAAAACCCCAGAATAGAGGGGTGGCCTTTTAGAACAGAGATGAGGAGGAATTTCTTTAGTCAGAAAGTGGTGAATCTGTGGAATTTTTTGCCATCTGTGGAGGACATTTAAGGTAGAGGTTGATAGATTCTTGACTGGTCAGGACATGAAGGGATACGGGAGAAGGCAGGCATTTGGGGCTGGGAGGAAAATTCCATCAGCCATGATAAAATGGCAGAGTATACCTGATGGGCCAAATGGCCTAATTCTGCTCCTATATCTTATGTACTTACAGTCTCAGTTCTCTGGTCTTACTGATGCAGAGTGCAAATGTGTCGTTGTGATACCACTCAGCCGTTCGATCTATCTCACTCCTGTACGCCTCCACATCCACGTCACCATCTGAGATCCTGCCAACAACAGTTCTGTCATTGTGTAATTTATGAATGACATTTCAATATCTCACAAGTGTTTTATGTAATCTTTAAAATATGCTGAGATGTGAAATTTATTTCCTCTAATATTATTTTTTGGTACCAATACACCTAGTTTATTGCTGCTATTAATAGCTACATATTTTCAAGTCAGTAACCCCCACTCTGTAATATGTTTAGTCCTGGCGTACTGTGCATTTTAGTGAACTGGAAGTTCTTGCAACTGTCTACAACTGAAGAAGAATGCGTGGAAGATACTAAATCAACAAGAGATGTGATCTGCTCTAACTGCACCGTGCAACAGGAAGGCAATAAGATACATGAAGTTGATAAGAGACAATAAAAATGCTCGAAGAATTACTGCATTATCACAGTTCATCATTAGATATAAAGCCAACTCATTCATAATACATTTCGTGCTAATTTCTTTATTTCATTGCTCTAGGCATCCTCATCATATCTGATTAGTTTATCTTGATTTTGAAAGACAATATTGTCATGCAAACCCAGAATGGGAAAATCATTATTGGAAGGGACAACACTTGTTAAAGTCTGAAACAAAAAATAATAATGTAGTATTCTATACAGAGAATAAAAAATAAACATGAGGCTATATCCTTTTTGGGCGATAGTGGGGCCACCCAAGGGACTGAAAACACAGTCTAGAAACAGTCATTGTTATGTTAGTAATAAGATACGTCTCCTGCTAATATGTGAGTCAAATTTGTCGGTGGAAAACTAGAAAAGAATAGTGGATCTCTAACCTAAAGTATCACAGTCTAATCAGAGAAAATAATCACTCTGTCTATCTGTCTGCATGTGTCCTGTTCTTTCTTCTTTTCTTTGCCACCAATAACATAGACGTTGACAATTATTTAGTATCCATTGCCTTCTGACTAATGAACTAGATAGCAACTAGTGAGGAAAGAACAGGACTGTCTATAATCATGGTGTACAATTCCCCGGGCATTTTTAAAGCTTTATGTTGTCATCCATATTGTACCAGCTCAGTATAGTTCTCTGTTTATATCTGCATAATTATTTCTCTGTTAAATCTGGACTCATTAATTTGACGAAGAGATTACTTGAAACAAGACCCTGTCAAACATGACTGGCCATATTTTCCTCCTGGCAGATAGTAGCAGGCAATGACATAAACTGATAAATCCATTACTGCACAGGCACTGGAAAAATATTTGGAACTTATGTAATGGTGACAATTTTAATGATGAAGTTTAATTAAATAACCTTTATACTAAACTAATTAGAATTATTTCATCAAATGATTGAGCAAAAGCTGGGGAAAATACTTCATTTAAAGTAAAATAAACTCGATGTTTATTTTGATTTTGGACATTTCAGGACTATTTAAAATTTAGAATTTAGTCAGACACCAAATATTTTGGCTAGATATGGAGCTTCTGGTGATAACACAGAAGAAAGTAGTTGTGATACAATTTGCCTTAATGCTCTTGAATTTGGATGAGTAAATAACAAAGAGGGTACCAAACATGCTGCCAATGCTGGAAACTTTCAGATGGTCAGACAGCATCTGGAAAAGAGAAACAGATTTAAACTTTCAGATAACTTCAAGGCTTGGAAAAAGAGAAAACACCCCTCAGTTATAATTTGCTGATAAGGCAATGGAGGGGTATCCAGGACAAAGGGAATATATCTGATAGGGTGAGCCCGGAGTTGGCATGTGGAGAAGTTGTAGATGGAATCATCTAAATCAAGTCAAGTCGAGTTTATTGTCATGTGCACAAGTATGGTGAGATACAGGTACAATGAAGTACTTGCAGCAGCATCAGAGGCATGTAAACACACAGAATATAAATCAAGTTTAAGTACAAGTTCAAGTTCAGCTTATTGTCATTCAAGCTTGTACATGTATACCACCAAACAGAACAACGTTCCTCTGGACCACAGTGTACAACACACTAAGTATAACTCACACATGCAACACATGAAGTAATATTACTACAATATAAGTTAACAAATAATGAGGTGCATTTATGAAACAAGTTAACAAGTAAACAGTATAATGCTGAGACCCCTGCCAATCCTCTCAGCGGTGTTAGCAATCCTTTGCAGGGACTTGCGGTCAGATGCCTTGTACTAGACAGTGAGTACACTCTTGATGGTGCTCCTGAAAATATTGGTTAGAATTTTGGGGGCGACTTTGATTGCCTTAATCTCCTCAAGAAGTGGAGACACTGCCGTGCTCAACCAAAGAGATGGTGTGGAGTGACCAGGTAAGATTGTCCATTATGTGCTCTCCCAGAATCTTAGTGCTGCTGACTCTCTATACATTGGAGCAATTTATGTGCAGTGAGGAGTTCTTAGCTTGACGTGCACAATCATCGCGTTGGTCTTGTCCATGTTGAGATGCAAGCTGTTGTACTTGCACCATTCTACCAGCCACAGTACATCTCTCTGTATGCCATCTTGTCTTTGTTGTAGACGAGGCCAGCCACTGTTGTTTCATCAGAAAATGTGACGATTTGCTTTGAACTAGATCAGTCATGTGTCAGCAGTGGGCAGAGCATGCAGTCCTGGGGTTGTCAGTGCTCAGTGCTATGGAGCTACAGACGTCTCTGCCAACACAGACTGGCTGCGGCCTTTCTGTCAAGAACTCCAAGATCCAGTTGCTGAGAGAGTGTTGATGTCCAGTGAGGACAGTACATACAATTTACATGTATAATTTGTACATATAAATTATCGGAAAAAATTGTGCAAATGCAAGATCACAGGCACATAGGCAAATCTATGAGAGTGCAAGAGGTGGTCTGAGATGTTCCATTTTTGAGGTAAAAATTGGGTTGTGTGGGTAGGTGCAAGAAGCTGATAGTTGTAGGAAAGTAACCTTTCCTGAATCTGGTGGTAGTGTGATACTTCTGTCTGATGGAAGCTGTGAGAAGAGGGCAAGACTCAGATGGTGGGATCCTTGATGATAGATGCCAACCTCTTAAAGCAGCGACTGCTGTAGATGCTGTCAATAGTGGGGTGGCCTGTGCCTATGATGGACCAGGCAGTATCCTCTACACTCTTCAGCCAAAAATCTGCTGGAGAAACTTGGAGATGAAGCACCATCTGTGGGAGACAACGGATTCTGCGGTTGTTGGAAATCTTGAGCAACACACACAAAATGCTGGGGGACTTACCTGGTTCGGCAACATCTATGAAGAGAAATGAACATTTGATGCCTCAGGCTGATACTCTTCATTAGGACTAGAAAGGAAGAGAGTAGCAGCCGGAATATAAAGGTTAGAGAAGGGAGAGGAGCAAAAGCTGGCAGGTAATAGGTGAGTCCAGGTGAAGGGAAGAAGTAAGTCAGTGGTAGGTGAGGGGCAAGGTTATTTTCTCTGTGGGAGGAAAGGAATTGACAACAAGTTGAGATACTGCATCATCTAGAACAGGGGTTTCCAACCTTTTTTATGCCATGGACCCTTATTAACTGAGGAGTCAGTGGACCCCACGTTGGGAACCCCTGATAGAGGTTGTTTCTCTAGATACCAGTATTTGCAGACTCTTGCAGATCTCTGCAGCCTCTTGTGTTCCTCTGCATTTGAATTGCCACATCAAGCTGTGATACCTACAACTGTATCATTTAGAGTATTGGTAATTTGGTGATTTGCCAAATCTGCCTCAGCTTCTTAGAAAGTGGAAGCACTGGAGCACCTTCTTTGAGAGTACATCAACGTGTTGTGCATCCAGTTGATAGGATAATAAGGACAGTTGTAGAGAGAGAATACACAGGAATGTCAAAGGTGAGAATTGCAGTGTGGTGGGAAATGCCCAGCTTCTGGAGAGTGTCAGACCAATGCAATGTGAAAGCTGGGTGTTGACAACAGAATTGACCAGTTCCAAGAGTAATGAAGAAAGCGAGTCACCTCAATTTATAAATTCAGTGCTGAGAATTGTTCAGAAAAATATGGATTGTTGAAAAAGAAGTCCAAGTTTATTGGTGATGCCACAACAGTTAAATAGTGAGCTGATGTACCATCTCAAACATCAACACAGGGCATAAACACCATCGTCCCACTTCATACAATCAGCAAGCTTCCAAACCTCTGTACCTCCATCTGCAACTGGATCCTTGACTTCCTCAGCCAGTAACGTCCTGTCCTTGCTGACAATCAACGCAGGCACACTTCAAGGATGAGTACTTAACCTACTGCCCTGCCCTAACTCCTGATGTGTGGCGGGGCACAGCTCAAAGACCATCTATAAATTTGCCAATGACACAGCCGTTATTGGCAGAATCTAAGATGGTGACGAGGAGATGTGCAGGAGTGAGACAGATTGGCTGGTTGAATGGTGTCACAACACCGATCTTACATTCAAATTCAGTAAGACCAAGGAATTGATTCTGAACTTCAGGAAGGGGAAGTCAGAAGGACACACAACACGGAGGTTCACTGAGGCATCAGCAGTGGAAATGGTGAGCAGGTTTAAATTCCTGGGCAACAACATATCAGAGGGTCTAAGCTGGGCCCAACATATTGATGCAATTACAACAAGGTATGACCGTGGCTATACTTAATTAGGAGTTTGAGGAGGTTTGGTGTGTCATCAAAAACTCTAAAAAAATATATTTTGCTGATGTACTGTGAAGAGTATTCTAACTGGTTTCATCAGGGGGCATCCATCAGTAGGGATCCTCAACACCCAGGATGTGACTTCTTCTCATTACTACCATTAGGGAGGAGGTATAGGAGCCTAAAGACATATACTCAATGTTTCAGGGACAGCTTCTTCCCCTCCACATCAGCTTTCTGTATTGACAATGAATCCATGAGCATGACCTCTCTTTACTCTCTTTTTGCACTCGTTATTTACTTTTTTATATATTTATTGTTGTAATATTTAATTTTTATGTATTACACTGTACTGCTGCTGCAAAACAACAGATTACACAACATACATTCAAAATTTATTTATTATTAAAGTATATATACATTATACAACCATGAGATTAGTCTCCTTACAGGAAGCTACAAAACAAGAAACTCAAAAGAAATCAAAAAAAGAACCCAAAAAACACCCAATGTGCAAAAAGCAGTGGAAAAATTATGCAAAAAGTAAAAGTAAACAAGTAGTGTTTAGAACCAGAATGAGTCCTCAGACATGAAGCCCAGGGCAGATGGAGTAGGCCCACAGCCTGAGCCTCAGTTCAGCACACAGTAAATGTCACGGAGACTGGAAGCACCCAGAGCTGGCCCACAGCCTCAGCCTCAGTGCGGTGAAGAGCGGAGTAATCATCACGGAACAGTAAGCAGAACCAGCCCGATCCCTGCCTCCGGTCCTGACACCTGGCCTATTCAATCCATCTGGCGCAGTGTTTAAATCATTGGGTCGTTCCTCGTTCTAAGACTCAGGTCCTGTCACATCAAAACGCTTTGGGTTTGGACCCCGCTGCCATGTTCTGGCCCGTGCCTGACCTTTCCATCCCCACTCAGTGCTTAGTTCGATCAAACCTTGCTCCCAGTTTAGGTGAACGGGCCCCAAAACTGTCTCTCCTTTGCTCTGAATTTTCTCTGCTTCACCCCTCTGACTCTGTCTCAAACATGCCTTGACCTCTCTCTTTTTCTCGCACTCCCACATTTCGACCCTCAACTCAGCCTTTGCTGGAAATTCAAACAACAACACACACAAAATGCTGATGGAACACAGCAGGCCAGGCAGCATCTATAGGGAGAAGCACTGACGACATTTTCGTCAGGATTAACCGAAACGAAAGATAGTAAGAGATCTGAAAGTAGTGGGGGGAGGGGGAAATGTAAAATGATAGGAGTAGACTGGAGGGGGTGGAATGAAGCTAAGAGCTGGAAAGGTGATTGGTGAAAGTGATACAGAGCTGGAGAAGGGAAAGGATCATGGGATGGGAGGCCTCAGGAGAAAGAAGGGGGGGGGGAGCACCAGAAGGAGATGGAGAACAGACAAACAACTAAATATGTCAGGGGTGGGGTAAGAAGGGGAGGAAGGGCATAAACGAAAGTTAGAGAAGTCAATGGTCATGCCATCGGGTTGGAGGCTACCCAGCCGGTACACAAAGTGTTGTTCCTCCAACCTGAGTTTGGATTCATTTTGACAGTAGAGGAGGCCATGGATAGACATATCAGAATGGGAATGGGACGTGGAATTAAAATGTGTGGCCACTGGGAGATCCTGCTTTTTCTGGCGGACTGAGCGTAGGTGTTCCGCGAAACGATCTCCCAGTCTGCGTCGGGTCTCACCAATATATAAAAGGCCACACCGGGAGCACCAGATGCAGTATACCACACCAGCCGACTCACAGGTGAAGTGTCGCCTCACCTGGAAGGACTGTCTGGGGCCCGGAATGGTGGTGAGGGAGGAAGTGTAAAGGCAGGTGTAGCACTTGTTCCGTTTACAAGAATAAGTGCCAGGAGGGAGATCGGTGGGAAGGGATGGGGGGTTGAGTGGACAAGGGAGTCGCGTAGGGAGTGATCCCTGCGAAAAGCAGAGGGGGGGGAGGGAAAAATGTGTTTGGTAGCAGGATCCCGTTGGAGGTAGCAGTAATTATGGAGAATTCTACGTTCGGGATAGGGTTCCCCTTGTCCTTACCTACCACCCCACCAGCCTCCAGGTCCAACGTATAATTCTCCGTAACTTCCGCCACCTCCAACAGAATCCCACTACCAAACACATTTTTCCCTCCCCCCACTTTCTGCTTCGCAGGGATCGCTCCCTACACGACTCCTTTGTCCACTCTTCCCCCCCATCCCTTCCCACCGATCTCCCTCCTGGCACTTATCCTTGTAAACGGAACAAGTGCTACACCTGCCCTTACACTTCCTCCCTCACCACCATTCAGGGCCCCAGACAGTCCTTCCAGGTGAGGCGACACTTCACCTGTGAGTCGGCTGGTGTGGTATACCGTGACCGGTGCTCCCGGTGTGGCCTTTTATGTATTGGTGAGACCTGACACAGACTGGGAGACCGTTTCGCTGACCACCTACGCTCGGTCCGCCAGAAAAAGCAGGATCTCCCAGTGGCCACACATTTTAATTCCACGTCCCATTCCCATTCTGATATGTCTATCCATGGCCTCCTCTATTGTCAAAATGAATCCAAACTCAGGTTGGAGGAACAACACCTTATATACCGGCTGGGTAGCCTCCAACCTGATGGCATGAACATTGACTTCTCTAACTTCCGTTAATGCCCCCCTCCCCTTCTTACCCCATCCCTGACATATTTAGTTGTTTTCCTGTTCTCCATCTCCCTCTGGTGCTTCCCCCCCATTCTTTCTCCTGAGGCCTCCTGTCCCATGATCCTTTCCCTTCTCCAGCTCTGTATCACTTTCGCCAATCACCTTTTCAGCTCTTAGCTTTATACAACCCCCTCCAGTCTTCTCCTATTATTTCGCATTTCCCCCTCCCCCCACTACTTTCAAATCTCTTACTATCTTTCCTTTCGGTTAGTCCTGACGAAGGGTCTCGGCCCGAAACGTCGACAGCGCTTCTCCCTATAGATGCTGCCTGGCCTGCTGTGTTCCACCAGCATTTTGTGTGTGTTGTTGTTTGCCTTTGCATGCCTCTTCCTTGTTTTCAGTGATCGTTTAAGGTATTTCTTTGCAGGAAAATTGTTATTAATAAAGTATTTGGTTGTATTTCTTGCTTTGGGAACCACCAGTAAGTTGTTACCTGCCTTCAGCAGTGTCATCTGAATCCAGTCAATGATAATAAACCTGATGTTGATTCTCATTCTAAAATTGGAGGAAGGTGAGAAGGATTACAATCCTTGTGATTTCAGCTTTCTGGATTTAAACTATCCAAATAAACACTCTTTTCATTTTTATTTATGGTCAGCTGCAGAAGTTGCCATTGACAGGGTGTGAGGTGCTCTGCAGATTCTGGGCAGAGGCAGGTTCTTTCAGCAGTTTGCACCTCATTAACGTGTAATTCCCTTGTATCCTTAAAGAAACTCATACTGGAATCGTGTTATAGTTTATCCAATCAGCACTTACTGCAATAACAAAATGACTAACACCTCATTAAGACCCAAAGCACAAAGTAGCCAGTGGATGACTTTTCACCTCTGCTCCCATTCCAAACTAGAATTGCACAGTTTTCCAAGAATAACCTAAGGAATATTGCCATATGTTCCAATTGATTCTGTACTTCTTCGAAACTTTTTCTGTCAAAACCAGAAATATCTGCAGCACTTTCTATTGTTATTGAGACAAACCGTGAACTAAAATGCAAGAACTGGCAGATTTTTTTTGTATCAGCTCGCTATATTTGTTCTCTGTGTGTAGAGAAAGGGAGGGAAGTAGGTTTGCAGTGAGGTTGTGCATCATACATTTATTTGTCATAAGCACTGAAATTCTTTGGTTCATCTTTGGCAGCGATCAGTGTGGGCTTCTCATTCAGAAGCATATCAAATCACTTCTACAATGATGGCATATCATACCACTTCTGTAAAACTGAAAGGGCATAAATTCTAACTGGCTGCTAGTGTGGATCTTTATCAGGAAGCTGTCATTTATATTTTTCCTAGTGGCTTACTACTTTCTTGCATTTCCAGTTCCCACTCCCTTTGACCCATAATACAGGCATTCAACCTTCTCTGACCCCCAGCACCAGATTCTGTTCCTAGTGTGTTTGCAGCTCCTTGCTGTAATACCTCTCTGGTTCAATCCAGATGCACTATCTCCTTGCCCAGGTCCCACTACCAGTAGATCAGTCACACGCTTAACTTGAACAACACCCACTCCCTTCCCCCCCAATTGCATTTCCCCCAATGCCCCGCCCCTGAGCTTTGAAGACCTGCCTTTTCCCCATTTGTGTCCTAGCATGATCCCCTCTGACTCAAAGTCTGACCCTTCCTAAACCCCACCGACTGGCCACTCTCACTCTGCCTATGAACAATAACATTGCGTGCATAACTTGTCTCAGTGGCAAAGCTGTGGAGGGACATCTTCACTATACATTTAAAAATGCTTTCTTTTATCATTCAAAAACTGGGGTTTGTAGGCTGAGCCAACAATTAATTGGCCAATCCCAGCTGCCCTTGATCTTCTTGAACCATGCAGTCCTTGATGTGTGGGTGGGTATGTGCACAATGCTGTGAGGAAGAGAGCTGCAGGATTTTGACGCAGTGACGGTGAAGGAACAGCAATATATTTCCAAGTCAGGTTGTTGTATGGCTTGGAGCTCAGTTTTCAGATCATGGTGTTGCCATACTTTCTGGCCCTTGTCTCTCTCGCTGGTAGAGGGGGAACAAACTCTTAATTCATTTAATTACATTGCTTGGTTATTGTTTTGATTCACATAATATATGAAAAGACCATCGGGTGGAGGATGAAATACGAAATGGAAATGCGTATAATGTGGGTAAGTATAAGAGAGGATGAAGTTCAGACATTATCTCATTAAATGCCTGAGAACGTTCAGGGGATTACATCTCACTCCTGCTCTGATTTCTTATGTTAAGTAGCAACTGTGGTACCTGAATAGACCAGGTGAGTAAAAGCAACCTTTCACCCATTAACAAGCCTGCACTAGCAGTAGTAGGGAATAAATGAATTTACGAACATTCAAGGAACTGAGTTCTTTTATCAGCATGGGATCAAAGAATCAGATCAGAAATATATGGCACTTGCAGAGGCTATTTGGCAATCATGCCTGATGTTTGGCCCAGATATGATAGTTAAAAGATTTCCTTCTGTGCAGCAGTTTCAATGATTCTATGATTAAATGAGTTTAGCAATCCAGACTCTAGCTCCTTGATCTTTATAAATCATTTCAGTATTATTTCTGTTGGCAAAGTATAGTGGAAAATGATGAGTGACTAAAAACCAGAATTACTCACCATCACATCCAGGTAATATACTTGCTCCCTGTTATAGCCAAGCAGAATGACTTAACACCGAGAGCTGGCCCCAGCAACCATGCATTGTTTGGATGCCAGATAAATGGTCCATTACTCATCCAGGAGCTTTGGCAAGGCAACCTTTCCATCCCGCAGCTCAGAAAAAAAATAAAAATTTGACAGCCGGATTGAACTCACTGAGATTTCATACAATACTCCACTTATATTGCACAATGAAATATAATCTCATTGGAAAATGCATCCAAGTGAAAGTGCAGCGTAATAGAAATAGCAGACACTTCATTCAAATGACGTTACTGGTCTGCGCAGGTGGTCTGAAAACTCAGTTGCCTTGTGATGAGAACAAAATGGTTGCCCTGTTGGCAGATAGCAATAGGGCACTAATCATCCACCACCATCATCTCATGTTTTACTTGGAAGCAGAATAAAAAATAACCTTTTGAAAGATGTTGTCCCTTGCTTATGGAGGCAGAAATATTGCCTGTTTTTATCATGCTACATTTAAAAGAAAGACTGTTGAACTACGAATGCTGTGATATAATTGGGGTGTTGGGTTAATTGTAATAGAAAGAAAGAGTTTTATTTGTGTTTAACTTGGCAGTGAATAAATGGAGTTGGTTGAGTATTTCTTACACAACAAATAGTAAACCTACAGTTTTACCTTGTTGAACTACAACTTCTCTTCTTTATTTAGAAGCCTACGTCATGAACTTTAACTTGACTTTAAACACACAAACTGTTTCTTGAATCAATAATATTAAAATGTAATTTTTACTACATAGTAAAGGCATTTAGGTTAGGCTTTATTTACAATTCAATGAGTTGGCTTGCTTCTGTGAGCAGTTCAGTAATGAAAGGGTATTTTTCAAAACAGTTTTAGTTTGAATCACAAACCAATACAAACTAAACCTAGACATTGTCATGGACACGAGCTGAGTTCTGTGAGGAACTTTCTAACTCTGTAGCAAAGAACCTCATCCTTTTCTTGGATTCCTGGCATAGAACAGTACAGCATAGGAACAGGCCATTTGGCCCACAATGCTTTGCCTATCTAAATTAGTAATCAAATGGCCAACATAATTAATCTCCTCTGCCTATTCATGTACCTACCTAAACGTCTCTTTAAAGTCTCCAATGTGTCCGCTTCTACCACCTTTCCAGACGGCGCATTCCAAACACCCACCACTCTGAAAAAAAACCTCACATCGCCTCTGAAATTAACACCCTCTCACCTTAACTGCATGCCCTTTGTTATTAGAAATTTCAACCACTGTCTGTCTATCTTGTAAACCTCTCTCAGACCTCCCCTCAGCCTCCATTGCTCTAGAGAAAACAACCCAGCTTGTCCAACCATTCGTGGGAGATCATACCCTCTAATTCAGGAAACATCCAGGTAAACCTCCCTAAATTATCGACATCCTTCCTATAATAGAGCAACCAGAAGTTTGAGGAGATTTGGTATGTTAACAAATACAGTCAAAACCTTCCATAGATGTACCATGGAGTGCATTCTGACAGGCTGCATCGCTGTCTGGTATGGCGGGGCTACTGCACAGGACTGAAAGAAGCTGCCGAAGATTGTAAATTTAGTCAGCTCCATCTTGGGCACTAGCCTACAAGGTGCCCAGGACATCTTCAAGGAATGGTGTCTCAGAAAGGCAGCATCCTTTTCTTCCAGGTAGGATGTAAAGAAGCCTGAAGGCACACACTCAGTGATTCAGGAACAGCTGCTTCCCTTCTGCCATCTGATTCCTAAATGGACATGGAACCCGTGAACACTACCTCACTTGTTAAATTATTTTTTTTTTCTTCTTCTTCTATACTGTGTATTGCATTGAACTGCTGCTGCTAAATTAACAAATTTCACGACACATGCCAGTGATAATAAACCTGATGCTGATTCTGATTCTGGATGTGGAGTAACTAGTGATTTATAAAACTGCAACAAAACTTCCTGACTTTTGAACTCAGTGCCTTGACTAATAAAGACAAGCATGTCATATGTTTTTTTTTAAATCAACCTGCGTAGCTACTTCAGGGAACTATGAACTTGGACTCCAAGATCCCTATGGTCAGCAACACTGTTCGGGGTCTTGCATTTAACAGTGTACTGTCCCTTTACATTTGAATATTTAGTTTATATTTACTTTCACTTACTCTCGAGGAGTGGAATTACTAGCTGGGAAAAAGTGTTTTTGGCTGGGATTGAAGACGATGAATTTAGTCTCCCCAATATATTTTTAAGAGGAAATTCTTTTCCATCTAGCATAGAAAGGCAGAAGAGAAAACTGGAGAATTGAAGGTGGACGTGAAGGAGCCCTGGTATCTATGCAGAAGACCTGGAATAAAAGGTGTGGGAGCACAAAGAAGAGCCACTGTAGACGACTCTATGGTTACAAGGGCATGGACAAACTTGAACGCAGGCAAACACAGTCTCTTCGAGCTGGAGGACATGGTACGCTGTTGTGTTAGTGTTTGCAGAGACGATAAGAAGGAAAAGGTTAGGTCGTCTGTCTTTAATACAGTCACACTGGGATGAGAGTGGAAGCTTTGTTGGAGAAATTTAAACATAGATTTCTTGGGTAGATAAGCATGGATTTGACAAAAGGCTATATATTCAAAGCAACATACACAAAATGTTAGAGGGACTCAGCAGGTCAGGTAGCATCTATGAAAATGAATAAACATTGACTTTTGTGGTTGAGATCCTTCTTCGGGACTGGAAAGGAAGGGGGAAGATGATAGAATTAAAAGGTGGAGGAGGGGAAGGAGGATAGCTAGAAGGTGATAGGTGAACCCAGGTGTGTCGGAAAGATAAAGGCCTAGAGAGGAAGGAATCTGATAGGAGAGGCGAGTGGGCTATAGGAGAAAGAGAAGGAGGAGAGGCACCGGAGGATAGGCAGGTGAGAAGAGGCAAAAAGCCAGAGTGGGGGAATATAAGTGGGGATGGGGACGGAATTTTTTTTTACCAGAGGAAGAAATTGATATTGGAGGCTAACCAGATGGAATATAAGGTGTTGCTCCTCCATCCTGAGGGTGGCATCATCATGGTACAAGAAGAGGCCAGGGACTGACATGTCAGGACACTAATGGGAATCAGAATTAAAATGTTTGGCCGCTGAGACTTTGCCAGGAAGGCAGGATTAAAACTTCTGATAGGGATAAAGGGGCTTAGGTTTGCAAGGCCAAAGAAATGGAATGCTTTATGAGAAAGATACGACACAGGTGATCGAGCAAGGGACAGGGCCTGAGGAGAGAGAAACGTTAATAATATCAGATAACCATGACTTTTGAGTGATTGGCCTGTCACCAGTTTTATGAAATTAGGGTCAGAGGAGCAGCAGATACTTTCATGGACAAAATGAGCTTGAAAATGGAATGTTGGAAGATGGGTGAAACCAGAAGACAACATAAGTTCAGAGATAAAACAGGATTAGCACATACAAGATGCTGGAACAAAGAATGGGTTAGGCTATGCCTACAGAAGGAAATGAACAGTTGCATTTTCAGGCCAAGACCCTATCTCATCAGTCCTGATGAAAGGAATAAGGGTGAAATGTCAGCTGCTCATTTCTCTCCATAGATGTTGACTGACCTGCTGAGTTCCTGCAGCATGTTATGCAGGTTGATCCAGGTTTCCAGCATCTGCAGTCTCTTGTGTCTGAGATAAGACAGGACAAACTTTAGAGCAATAAAAACAGGAAATGATAGAGAAAGGTGTAGCTTATCACTCAAGCTCTGGAGATATAGGGTTGATGACCTTTAAACCAAACTGGAAAATGAACCAAGCTAAGCTGTGAAATAGGGGAAGGAGAATGGAAAGAATAAGGGTGTCTGTGATAGGGTGGGAGGAAGGGGAAGTGGAATAATGCATTTGGTGGCTGTGCTACCTGACAGTGTCTGGGAAATCTAGAGAATAATTAAAGGAATGGCTGGAGGAATATATAAAGAACGTATGAAGGGGATTAGGAACATGGGCCAGGTTTTCTGGGAGGGGACGATGGTTCAGAATGTGAGTCAGGTGTATCACTGAATTGGGGCAAAGGATGAATTAGAATCGGAATCGGAATTGGAATTGGCTTATTATTGTTATGTATACTGAGGTGCAATGAAAAGCGTGTATGTCATACTATTCATACAGTGCAATGTCGCACTGTACATTGAGATACTACTAGGTAAAACAGTAACAGAGTACAGAATAAAGTGTTACAGTTACAGAGAAAGTGCCGTGTAGATTGTCAATATGTGCAAGATCGTAACAAGGTAGGTTGTAAGGCCAAGACTCCATTTGATCATATTAGAGAACCAGTTAGTAGTTTAATAACGGTGGGGTAGCTGTCCTTGAGCCTAGTGGTACATGCTTGTGGCCCAGGTGTCTGTTCTAAGTACGGTTAGGGAAGTGTGTCACGTCAGCATCTGGTGACCAAGGAGCAAGCAGTGGACAAAGGCTGTTTTGCCTCTGCCCATTATGTACTGGTATTAACACCCATGCAGCAGAACCCAGTCTCCAGTTATCCTGGCCCTCATCACCACACCATTAACACCTGGTTCTTGAGGGGTCAGGTGCAAGCTCCGGATCTCAGACTATTTGGTACTGATGTTGCTGAGCTGAGTAGGACACAACCAGCTCAAAGAGCAGGGAGGTTTTGGAGGAAAGGAGGGAAAACTGGACAAGGAATATGATTATGAAGCGACTTCACCATCAAGAATGAGCTTTGCTGCTGTCTCACTGACTCGCCTAAAGGATCAGTAAATGCCTTGTGATCCTTCAGCAAACCAGCCCATAGAAGTCTTACATAACATCATACCTCATTATGATCTTGCACTTTGTTGTTTATCTGCACTGCATTTTCTCTGTATCTGATGCACTTTATTTTGCATTGTTAATGTTTTACTCTGTTCTACCTCAGTGCATTGTTTAATGATCTGATCCATGTGAACAGTATGCAAGACAAGCTTTTCACTGTATTTTGGTACATACAGTGGATGATAATAAAGCAATTGCATTTCTAATTCCGTAAGCAATGGAGGAAGTGCACCACCTCATAAACTTGCCCATCCCCTTCCCTCCCCTGCCTTCTCTCACCACTCCCTTTTGGCCAACTCTGGCCCAATCACCACCTGTGCACATAATTATGAGGAGCAGTCTCAGAGCTGAAACATGAACCTTAGTTCTCTTTCCACAGATGCCACCCGACCAGTTGAGTGTTTTCAGCATGTTCTGCTTTTACTGCGGATTTTCACCATCTGAATTTTTATTGATTTTCACTGGGCCAATGCAAAGGTGAAAGGAAGAGAGGTCAGTGTGGGAATTAAAGTGACCGTTGCAATGGAGAAAGTTAAATTCAAGAAATTAAGGGAGCCTACAAAATTCAGCTGTGATTGTTTAAAAAACTTGTTGGTTCAGAAAGAAGAGTGTCATCCTATCTTGATGTGGCCTCTATCTGAACTCTCATCCACAACAGTGGTTGACTCTTCCCACTTCAGAAGTAATAAGAGATGGACAACTAACATTAGCCAATATTATCATATCATTCAAACACATAAATACAAAACCAAAAAAAAAAAAAAAATCCACATCCTTAGGGCTTGAGTGAGTTGAAGTAGATTGAATTTATGGCCACCATGAAAGAACATTGGTTTTGAATGGATATGTGAATATTGAAGGTGAGGGTGTGACCCTGGAGATCAGGACTCACAAACATTTTCTCTGGAGGTTTGGGAGCTGAGGGGAGATGTGAGTTTATAAAATGATAGTTTGGGTAGACAGCAGAATCTTTCTTCCAGGGTAGGTGTATCGGAATTCCAAAGAGCATGAGTTTAAGGTGAGGGGAGGAACGTTTAAAGGGGATAAGCAGTGTGAGATTCTTTTTACATAGTAAGTGATGGGCGCCTGGAATTTACTGCCAGAGATGATGCGTAAACAGATAGGATAGTAGTGCTCATGAGCCTTTTAGTTAGGATTGTGAATATGCATGAAATGGAAGGATATGATGGTATTAGTTTAGTTTTGCATCCTGCTCAGCCCAAGCACTGTGGTGTTTTTTTAATAGAGTTATAGAAAACCTACAGCACAATACAAACCCTTCAGCTCACAATGCTGTGCAGAACAAGTACTTACTTTAGAAATTGCTTAGGGTTACCATAGCCCTCTAGTTTTCTAAGCTCCATGTACCTATCCAAAAGTTTCTTAAAAGACCCTGTTGTATCCGCCTCCAACACCATTGCCAGCAGTCCATTCCACGCACTCACCACTCTCTGCATAAAAAACTTACCCCTGACATCTCTTCTAAGCACCTTAAAACTATGCTCTCTCCTAAAAATGTTCTATGTGTTATGGTGAATTCTAGCCCAAGGAGTAAAAGGTTGAGACTTGTAATTGAACTGAGAAAATGTTTTTTGCGGGTCAATGGGAAATGATGAAGGGGATCATTGTGAAAGTGGATTAGTACGTTTATATGGACAGTGAAATTAAGGGCGATTCAGACTGCGGTGAAGTTGGGGACAGAGAGCATGATAAATCAAGACAGAAATTGGAAATAGTGAAGACGAGAATTCAGATAGTGCAAAAAAAAGGACAATAAGTCATGAAAATTTCTTAAAGAAGATCGCTTTTCTGGTACTGAGCAGGTTCTCACCCAGTTATGCAGAGTGGGAAAATTGGATACAGTTTAGGATGATATGTATCAGTATATCGGACCCTTCTGCCAAGAAGGAGAGGCACAGAGAGAAGAATACCTGCAACACAGCACTTGGACGCCAGCAGGAGAGATGTCAGGTCAAGAGTTAGAGTCAGAATGTGGAGGGCAGAGCTTCTAAGAGGGGAGAACTGAAAGAAGGCATGATGACATTTCCTGATGAAATCTAGGAAGGTTAAACCAAAACAAATATGAAACTAGAATCCTTAACCTTGGATTGCCTTCAGTAGAGCTCTTTACTCACTTTCCTTCTTAAAAATTACTTTTTGACCAAACTTTCAGTCACCTGTCCTAGCAATAGGTGACCAAAGATATGTGGCTTCTGTGAATTCGCTTGAATTGGCTTATTAATGTAGAGGCAGGTTTTAGCAACTTGATTACCTGAGAATTGACCCTGAACATTCTACAACTGTGTGACCTGCAGAGCTTTTTAAAGCATCCCTTGACTTAATGTACAGTATTTGCATATGCCCTTTCACCTCAGCAACATAAGGCTGAGGTAAGCTATTCCTCAGAAAGATGAATGTACAGAGCAGTAAAGTCAGCTTCTCTGAACTCGGTAGGTACAACTTGGCTTTGCATAAAGATATAAAAATGATGAACACATGTTTTTCTACTTTGGCGGGTCATGTTACTTAAGTAGAATAATCCCTTTGAATTCTGTCCCACAACCCTGGACAGAATCATACTCTCCCTGTAGTCACATTTGCTGCCTGAACAGTGTCCTGTTTACTCAGTACTGAACTAACATTTTGGTGGCTGTCGACCTAATTTTCCTCTCACTACCTCCCAGATCCTGGCTGTAATAGGATCTGAAGCAGAATGAAATTAAGGTGGAAAAAGTCTGCCGTGTTTCTGCTGGAGGTCCGCCAATTCCAACCTTTGGGCAGCCCTGCTACACTGCTCCCATTGGATAAGGACAAAGGCCTTGGATACATATTCAAATAGAGAACATACTCAGGTCCTCAATCAGCATAATCACTGCAAGGGCTTCAACCTGACTAATAAGCCTGACTGGTGGGGGAGCCTGTTAATTTCAACACCCATGAGCACAAGAGAAAACTTGGAGCAGTTCTGACATGTAGAGTTTTACAGAGTCCCTGGAGAATTTTGTGCATTTAAGGGAATTATAAATCCATCTCCTTGCTGCCAAATGTGCCAATAAAACCTTCTTGCTGCTCTGTTTAGCTCCCAATGCTTTCAGTCCTCTCCTTTCGATTATAGATGCAAGGCCTGTAATATGGATCAATCCAATGGCAAACTTTCTGCAGGCAGTGTTGTTAACTCTGGCCCACTGAAGATGCTGGCAATAATGCAAAAACTGATGGAAACATACCCCAAGTCAGGCACCAAGACTAAGAAGAAACAAAAGGTTATATTTTAGGTTGATGGAAATGAATCTGCTTAGGAGTCAATGATTGCCGCTTACAAGTGTAAGAGGACATCTTTACAATCAGAAACAAATGTAAGTGTATTCTGGTGTGGAACAAGTTGCTCAAAGTTTAATTCTGTTTCATTCCTTGTGTACTCCAAATATTTTTCATCGATGGCAGGGTAAGGGGTGAATTTGGTGATGGTTACGTAAGTAGAACACAATGGCTTACACTTGTAAAATGTATATTTAATTATAGAGAATAAAACATAATATTGGCAACAAGCAAACCAATCCAGAAGTTATGGCCTCTGCAGTGAGTAGCAAGTGCACAATTGAGCAATAAAGATAGATATCACCTCCATTCACATTTCTTCTCACCCAGATGGCAGCAAAGTGTTGGAGTTAGGAAATAGCTCCTGTTGTAGATTAATATCATGTGAGGGAAAGGACAGAAACTGCAGATGCTGGAACTCTGAAATAAAAACAGAAAATATTTGAAATGCTCAGTACAAATAATCGGTTTTGGGTGTTGTCTGAGGGATATACGTTGACCAAGATATCAAGGAAAATCTCCCTAGTACCATTAAGTCCTCTGCTAAAGGGCTAGCTGTAGGCTTGGTTTAACATTTCTTCATATTATCTGTATTTCCCTTGATACTCCACTGGATGTTGGCATAGATAAGACATTCCATTTTCTGGACTGCAGTTATACAGTATGATATTCAGTCAGACTCAACAAATTGATGTTTGATTAGACTGCTAGCACAAACCATTTGAACTCTCATGAATAAGGTTGGATAGAAAGAATATTAAAGGATCCATTAGTTTTGGAGTCAGAGGGAAACAATGAAAAGAAATTAAACTGCTATACAGTGGATTCCAGTTAATTGGGTCAGCTGCTTATTTGAGACAACTCTTAAAGAACAAAAACTAATTGAAAAAATAGGCAGGATCCCCGTACTTTATTTGGGACACTATACCTCTTATTTGGGACAGGAAACTGTTGCCAAACAGTTTCTAACTCGCCTCATACAATTTTGTGGCTGTTAGATGCTACAAAATGCTTAAAGTGAACAGTTTTTAAATAGCGTCAGTTGCATGTGTTTGTGTTCAAAAAGCAGTGGATTTTTGTCACTGATAATTGTTGAGAAATAAGCATTAAGACTGTTCAGGTCTGCTTTGCTCACTGCAGTTTCAAGCATTCAGGACTAGAGATGCCAGAAATGGCCAAGAGTGAAAATGAAATGATTTGACTATTTTAGTAAGTTAGTAATTATGAACAATTTGAAGGTATTGACAATCACTTTGATATTACAATGAAAGTGAATATCTAGAGGATGCAATCATTGATAGAATTGTATGAAGGCAGTACATTAGCTACACTAGGTGTCTATGCTGATTTTGTTCATTTACTGTCGATCAAAAGAACATGGCAGTGAACACTGGATGAATTCCTCCATCAATAAATATTAGGAACTAATACACTGATCTATAGTACTGTAATAGTGTTGATAGAGTTCTAATTTGTTCTGTATTTTACTTAAATACACAATTTGTTACTCAAATAAATGGTAGTTCTTTTTTTTAAATACCTTTTTAACACTATTTCCATGAAACTTTGGCCAATTGGGGCAGCCATTTAATTGAGCTAAAATGTCTCAAAGATCAAGTTCAAGTTTAAGTACCATTTACAGTACTCATATATGAATACCCATGAATACACCCAAATTAAACAGCATTATTCCAGGGCCAAGGTACAAAACATAGTACTTGCAGTCATACACAGCACAAGGCACACATAGCACAAAAAAGAGAGCAGTAAAATACAGCCACGCAAAAAAATAAATAGCCCATGTCCCTGGGTCCATGAATATGGCAGCAGTCTGCAGTCAAATACAATACATCTTATCTTCTGCTGAGCGATCACTGGGGGCCGCATCAACTCCGGCATGTAAGCGATGCTACACCATCTCTGGCACTCCTGTTGAGCGCATGGGCTCCAGTACCTCTCTCCTGAGTGGCTGCAAACAGGTGACACTGCATCTTGAAGGCTGCTCTCACTAAGACCAAGGCCATACAACTCCCCTGCCATTCTCGAATCGGATTTGCAGTATTCCACATGAACAATGTTCAACACAGTCTTGCAATCACAAGAAAAGTGACTAAAATGATCACGCACTGTTAGACTGCACCCTTTCTTTACACATTCACATCTGTTGCCTCTCTGTCGCAGTCAGCAGCATGATCTGACATGATCTAAGCCCAGCTCCTTCAGTTTCTTTGCCAATGAGCAACTCGCTGATGGGGTCGTCCTGCAGTACACTAAGTTCTTAATATCCAGCAAGGTCTTGTAAAGATTACATCTAAAAATGCCAGCAACACCTTTGGATGGCATTGTAGAAGCCGGTGCATCTGAGCACGCTGCCGTCTTAACCGGAATCTACTGTATTCGCGTTTTTAATGCAACCATTCATTTCGTGCCTTATTTCAGGATATATGGCAATTGTGTTGTCCTGTTGAAACGGCTTACATTCCTTTATCTGTTCAGTTTTGCGGACTAAAGTAATTTTATGCCAATGATATCTCATAAACAGCAAGGCGATGAATCACTAATTAACTTGGGTTTTTTTGCTTGAAGGAATTAGACCAGGACACTCAGAGAACTCACTGTTCTTTTTTGAATAGTACTGAGTAACTTACTGAATTGCTTGCACAGACACAGTCAGTAGGGTCAAGCTAACCATGATGAAGACAGGAGCATCATTTAAACACACACGCCCACACAAGACCAGTAGTGGTAATATGGAATGTAACAAAAAAATAACAGAGGCCAAAATAATCAAGCTTGCATTCTCCTTTACAAGATCCTTATTTAACTACTAAAGCAACGCAGTAAACCAGTTCATGTAGGCAATGATGAAATAAACATAAGACATTGGAGCAGAATTTGGCCTATTGAGTCTGCTACACCATTTGATCTTGGCTGATTTATTTTCTTTCTCAACCCCGTTCTTCTGCTTTCTTCCCATAACCTTTGACAGCCTTAATAATCCAGAACCTTCTCTTTGAATATACCCAATGATTTGTCTTCCACAAGGCATCTGTGGCTATGAATTCCACAGATTAACCACCCTGTGGATAAAGAAACTCCTCATCTCTGTTCTGAACTGTTATCCTTCTTTTCTAAGGTGTGTCCTCCGGTCCTAGACTCTCCAACTATTGGAAATACCCTCTCCACGACCACTGTATCTAGATCTTACAATATTTGGTAGGTTTCAATAAGAAACCCTTTCACTTTTCTAAACTCCAGTGAGTACAGGGACAGGGCATTCAAACAGCTCTCATATGTTAACCATTTTATTCCTGGGATCATCTTCAGAAACCTTCTCTGAATTCGCTCCAATGCCAGTACATCCTTTCTTAGATATGGGGCCCAAAAGTACTTACAATACTCCAAATCTTGAGCAATACACATAAGATGCTGGGGGATCTCAACAAGTTTGGTAGCATCTGAGGAGGGAAATAAACAGTTGACATTTTGGGTTGAGATCCTTCATCAGGGCTCCAAACAAGACAATACTTCAAATGTGATTTGACCAATGCCTCATACAGACACAGTATTTTAATGTGCACCAGCTATGTCTAGATACTAAAATCACCATTAGTATCATGATTGTGAACATTGACACCTCTCTAATCTACCCAAAGGAACCAGAGAGTTTCTTTACATAAAACGTGTGATGAAAATTAGGCAGTATTTTGACTCAATAAGAACTGATTTCTTTAAGAGTACTAATGCTAAGTAATATGTACAACAAGAATACTTACTTATTCAATTTGGATTTTGATTTTATCCCTTCAATATCGCCTAGTAAAAATAATGTTGGATTATGTGGAAGTTGTATTCCAATAATTTGTTCCAGTAAAACTCTTAAATTTGTCCAAAAAGGTTGAATTTTAAAACAAGACCAAGTAGAGTGTAAAATAGTACCAATTTCTTGATTACATCGGAAGCATTGATCAGATAAATTTGGGTTTAATTTATTTATTTTTTGTGGTGTAATATATAATTGATGTAAATAATTATATTGCACTAGTCTTAGCCAGACATTTGTTGTATTTGTCATACTGTCAAGACATAGTCTTGACCAATTTGTTTCTTCAATTTTAATATTCAAACCATTTTTGTCTTGACTTATGAATTCCTTGTTTAATTGCCTGCTTTTGAATCAAACTATACATACAAGAAATAAATATTTTAAATTTTCCTTTTTGAATTAAAATTTCTATTTCATTAGGTTTCGGCAATAACATTGTTTGACCCAATTTATCTCTTCAATAAGCCATTAATTGGAAATAACAAAAAAGAGTGTTGTTTGATATTTTATGTTTATTCTTTAATTGATCAAATGACATTAATATACCTCCTTCAAAACAATCTCCTATATATCTAATCCCTTTTTGAAACCAGTTGTATAAAAGTTGGTTATCTATTGTAAAAGGAATAAGTTTATTTTGAATTAAAGGTCTCGTTGCTAATAAAGATTTCTTTATCTCATCATCAACATTTATCTTATTCCATATATCAATCAAGTGTTTTAATATGGGAGATTCTTTCTTTTCCCGTATCCATTTAAATTCCCACTTATATATAAAATCTTCTGGTATATTTTATCCTAATAAATATCTTTCTGAATAAATATAAGAAAGAATTCATAAAAATTGCATTGGCAGTAGCCAAAAAGGCTATTCCAGTTACTTGGAAATCGGATTCATACTTAAGTATAGATCGTTGGAAGAATGAAATTTTTAGCTGCATTCCACTTGAAAAAATTACTTATAATTTAAGAAATAAATATGAAATATTTCTGAAAATTTGGCGCCCTTATTTACAAAAGATAGGATTGAACATATAGGTGCTCCGAAGATAAAATTATTGGTTATCTGGGGAAATAAATAAATATACATATTAAAGCTATTATGAACTCCATGGAGCATGTGGGGAATCTTCCGATATCCAGGCATTCTTTCTTTCTTTTTTTTTCTCTTTTTTTTCCTATAGGGATATGTTAGGGGGGAGTGGTTAAGGGGAGGGGGGAAGGGTTGATAATTTTTTTTTCTTTCTGTAACCTATTTGAAAATTCAAGGGTCTCAGCCTGAAACGTCAACAGCACTTCTCCCTATAGATGCTGCCTGGCCTGCTGTGTTCCAACAGCATTTTGTGTGTGTTGTTGTTTGAATTTCCAGAATCTGCAGATTTCCTCGTGTTTGCTCAAAAAAAACCAAGAATACGTACATCAGGCTGCTGATTATTGACTACAGGTCAGCGTTTAACTATAAGACCATAAGATATATATAAGCAGAATTAGGTCAATTGGCCCATCAAGTCTGCTCTGCCATTTCATCATGGCTGATCCATTTTTCCTCTCAGCCCCAATCTCCTGCCTTCTCCCCATATCCCCTCATGCCCGGACCAATCAAGAGTCTATCAACTTTTGCCTTAAATATACATAAAGACTTAGCTTCCACAGCTGCCTGTGGCAATAAATTCCACAGACTCACTGCTTACTGGCTGAAGAAATTCCTCCTCATCACCATTCTAAAAGGATGCCCCTCTATTCTGAGGTTATGCCCTCAGGTCTCAGACTCTCCCACCGTAGGAAGCATCCTCTCCACCATCTACTCCATTAAGGGCTTTCACCACTCAAGTGGTTTCAATTAGGTCACCCCTCAATCTCCTGAACTTCAGTGAATCCAGGGCCAGAGCCATCAAAGACTTTTCATTTGACAGGCTATTTAATCCTGAAATCATTTTTGTGAACCTCTTTTGATCCTTTTCCAGTTACAGCATATTTTTTCTAAGATAAGGGGCACTAAATTGCTTACAATACTCCAAGTGAGGCTTCATCAGTGCTTTATTAAGTTTCAACATTACATTCTAAACCTCTTGAAATGAATGCTAACTTTACATTTTCTTCCTCACCACAGACTCAGCTTGCAAATTAACCTTTAGGGAATCCCGACAAGGACTCCTAAATCCCTTTGCATGTCAGATTTTTATATTTCCTCTCCATTTAGAAAATAGTCAACCCTTTTATTTCCATGATCAAAGTGCATGACCATTCACTTCCCAATACAGTATTCCGTCTGCCATTTCTTTGTCCATTCTCCCAATCTGTCTAAGTCCTTCTGTAGCCTCTCTGTTTCCTCAGAACTCCCTGCTCCTCCACCTATTTTCGTATTGTCTGCAAACTTTGCAACAAAGCCATCAATTCCATCATCCAAGTCATTGACATATAATATAAAAAGAATTGGTCCTAACACAGACCTCTGTGGAACACCACTAGTCACTAGCAGCCAACCAGAAAAGGTCCCTTTCATTCACACTCTTTGCCTCCTGTCAATCAGCCACTGTTTTATCGATGCTAGAATCTTTCCTTGTTACACCATGGGTTTGTAGCTTGTTAAGCAACCTCATGTGTGGCATCTTGTCAAAAGCCTTCTGAAGATCCAAGTACACAACATCAACTGATTCTTTGTCTATCTGCTTGTTATTTCTTCAAAGAATTCCAATAGATATGTCAGGCAAGGGTTCCCCTTGAGGAAACCATGCTGTCTACAGTCTATTTTATCATGTGCCTCCAAGTACCCCGAAATTACATCCTAAGTTTTCCAAACCACTGAGGTCAGACTAATTTCCTTTCTTCTGTCTCTGTCCCTTCTTGAAGAGCGGAGTGACATTTGTAATTATTCTATAGATTATTTGAGTCAGCCCACAAGAAAATGAATCTTAGGTTTGTAAATGGTGACATATATGTACTTTGAAAATAAAAGTTACTTTGAACTTTGATGTAGATGACCAGAACTACACACAATATTCCAAATGTGGTCACAGCAAAGCATTTCCAGTGTAAAGGCCTCTTTCAGACTACAGCAGGGTAACCAACACTCTTCCAAATGTGGCCTCACCAACATTTTTCAACTGCAACATAACATCCCAACTTCTACACTCAGTGCTATGACTGAATCCTGGCATGCTACACCTTGTCCCTCTGTTCTACAGTATTCATCAGCACACTGCCTTTATATGTGAGTGTTCTACCCTGATGTGTTTTTCCAAAATATAACACATATGCAGTTGAGCATTGTGACCTAATTTCCTGGGCAAAAGTAGACTGAGGAATTATGCCATGCTGAAAAAGAAATCTCATCACTGCCACTGTATCATAGCTCATGTTTTCCAATAAAAAGAACAACTTATCATTTGTTTACCATTCTTAGAACATAGAACATTAAAGCACACCAGTCATTTCTACAGCTCTGATCAAAAAACCCTGGGCATCTGTACCTCCCTCTGCAACTGGATCCTCGACCTTTCTCACTGGAGACCTCAGCAAATTGGAAATAACATCTCCATCTTTCTGATAATCAACACAGCTACTCTCTTGCTCTACTCTATCTACGCCCATGACTGCATGGCTAGGCACAGCCCAAATGTCATCTATTAATTTGCTGATGACACAAATATCATTGGCAGAATTTGAGAGATTGACGAGAAGGCATGTAGAAGTGAGATAGATTGGCTGGTTGAATATTGTCACAGCAACAACCTTGCCCTCAACGTTAGTAAGAGCAAAGAATTGATAGTGGACTTCAGAAAGGGTAAGATGAGGGAACATACACCAGTCCTTATGAAGGGATCAGAAGTGGAAGGGTGAGCAATTTCAAGTTCCTGATTGTCAATATCTCTGAGGATCTATCCTTGGCCCAACATATCAATATCAATATAGTTACTAAGAAGGCACAACAGTGGCTATATTTCATTAGGAGTTTGAGGAGATCTGGTACGTCACCAAAGACATTTGCAAATTTCTACTGATGTACTGTGCAGTTTTTATTATTATGCACTGCAATGTACCGCTTCCACATTAACAACAAAGCTCACATCATATGCCAATGGTATTAAGCTGATTCTGAAGAATAGCTTGCTGTATGTGTTACTGGTGTGCTTTTATTTCCAGTTTTTAATCTTAAAGGCATTGAAGATTTTTTTGAAATTTTTACTGCTCCTTTAGTTACAGAGCTTTTGATTTCTACAATTTAAATCCTGGAAATGGGAGTTTCTTTAACTTTTCTGCTCATTTCCGATGTTCAATGAGAGAGTGAGGTGAGTAATGTGAGGCAAGTGAATTCACAGTGTAGAACGAGTTGGCCACACCCACGTGGTCTAATTTAGTTGGCTACAGATCTGGACACATCTACAAGGAAAGTTCTGAGGAAATCTGCTTTTGCCTGCCTTGTTTTACCTGTAGAGTGGAGCTAGAGCTTATAACAACTGGCAGAACTACAGCTTGGGGCCTTTATATTAAGCTCTAACCAAAGCATGGAATCAATCAGGGTAGATCAGTTACACTCTGCAAGAGGATCATGTGACCTTTAGGGAGTTGAATAGAAAACTACCAGGGCTTGTCAGGCATTTGCTGATCATTGGTTAGGTTTAATATCACTCTGTTGATCTTACCATTGACTGGAGGAGGTGGATTTGATGCAGAAACTGATGCGGGGAGGAAGCTGGATCAGCAGTCATGAAATTGAGTGGACAGGAATTTGAATCTGCCCTATTTACATTTGCATCAGGCCTTAAGAGCTGTCATGGGACCAGTCAGTGCATGGAACATTTTCACTGGTATGATCGGGAATATTTTGGTTTTATTTATGTTAGGCTGTAAATACTGTAGTTTATGTGTTATCTCCCTGCAACATACATCTAAAGTAGGATTTCACCTGTTTAGGTTTATTATTATTGTCACACATGCCAAGTCTTGCCCCTGTACACATATCACGCAGGCACTCCGCTGTGTGGACATGCTCCGATGCTGTGGACCAGATCCCCAGTTATGGGTAAGTAGCCCCACTGCCTTGTGGGCAGTCTTGGAAGAGACAAAGGCTACGGGAGTAAACCCAGGCAGCAGATCCGGAGTGGAGCCCCGAAGGCAGCTGGACGTCATTGAACATCCTTCCATCAGTCCGGCAGTGCCTGCAGCCAAGCTGGTGTCAAATGTATTGCTTCATAAGCTTTCCTTTGGACTGCACCGGCGAGGCCAAGAAGGGGATCTAGATGACAGGCGATCTCAGGATCTCCATACCTTCTGCCCAGGCTTGTGATGATCATCATCACCCATTGTCCTTCGAGACAGATGGATGCCAACCACCACCACCAAGATACAATGAAAAGCTTATCTTGAATACTGTTCATGCAGAGGAAGCCATTAGACAGTGATTTGAGGTAGAACAAGTTAAAACCATAAAAATGCAGAATAAAGCATCCATCTTTCCTCTTGCCAATCAGCTGCCAGCTTGTATTTCTTCCCCTCTTGCTTGTTCTGGCTTCTGCTCCCTTCCTTATTAGTCCTGATGAAGGGTCTCAGCCCAGAATGTCAATTGTTTATCCCTCCGCCCCCCCCCCCATAGATGCTGCCTGACTTTCTGAGTTCCTGCAGAATTTTGTGTTTGTTGCTACAGACAGAGAAAGTGCAGTGTAGGTAAACAACAAAGTGCAAGATCATGATGAGCTAGATTGTGATCCCCTTTTGTTTTAGGAAATGTATCTGCCTCCTCCTTGAGTACATTTAATGACTTAATCTCCACTATGGAAGAGAATCCCACGGTTCACTGCTTTCTGAGTGAATTAGCTTCTCCCGATCTCATAACCAAAAGGCATATCCTGTATCCTTAGGCTGTGACCCAGTTCTAGGCTCCTCAATCCTTCCTTCATCTATTATATCTAATCATGTTAGAGTTTTATAGACCCCATCTCATTCTTCTCATTCATCAACTCCTGCCATTCCTTGTGTCTAGGAATTCGTTGTTTCACTCCCACCAGGCAAGAGATTTTTCTTCTGATAAGGTGGCTAAAACTCCGTGGACCTCACCAAATGTCCTGAACAGCTGCAAGAGGCATCCTTGTGCTTCTCTCAAATCCTCTTGCAACATATCATTTTATTTTCTAGGTGCTAGCTGTATCTGATTGCTTGCTTCTAGTGATAAATGTACAAGAAGCCCCAAGGCCACTTGTTGCAGTTTTCCTTTTCCCAATCTGTCACCATACAAGTTATAATGTGTTCTTCTGCTTTTAGAATTAAAGTGAATGACATCATATTTGTCCACATTATACTGCATCAACCATTCAGCCAAATAGGAAGTCTCTTTGCATCCTCCTCACACCTACATTCCCACCAGGATTCATGATCCTTTCACCTGTTTTTAATATCATCTTCAGCTCTGCAAGATCAGCTGGATTGAGGAACATGGCAACGTCAAAGATGGTGTCAAATGAGTGTTGAAAGCGGATAGAGTCATAGAGGACTACAAAACAGAAACAGGTCCTTCGGTCCATCTATTTTTCTGTCTGCTCCCATCTACTTGCTCTGAGACCACAGCCCTCCATATCCTTCCCATCCATGTAACTATCCATACTTCTCTCAAGTGTTGCAATAGAGCTTGCATCCACCACTTCCACTGGTTGTTCATTTCACACTTGCACCACCGTCTGTGTAAAGAAATGCCCTCTCAGGTCCCCCTTAAATATTCCACCTTTCACCCTAGAACTATGACCTCTAGTTCTAGTCTCATGCAATCTTAGGGGGAAAACCTTCATGCATTACTCTATCTACAGCATACCCTCATAATTTTGTATATCTCCCCTCATTCTCTTATGCGCCATGGAAAAAAAAGACCAAACCTATTTAAGCTTTCCCTGTAACTCAGCTCCTCAAGTCCTGGCAACATCCTTGTAAATTTTCTCCATACTCTTTCAATCTTATTGATATCCTTCCTGTATGTAGGTGACCAGAACAGCACATAATATTCCAAATTTGGGCTTACCAACATTTTACGTAACTTCAACATAAAATCCCAACTCCTGTATTCAATACTCTGATTTATGAAGGCCGATGTGCCAAAAGCTCTCTTTACAACCCATTATGGAGCTGTATTCCCAGAACCTTTCATTCTACTGCACATACTAGTGCCCTGCTATTCACTGAGCAAGTCCTACCATGGTGACAAAGCAGAGTGGTTTGCTAAGCATTCTGTATATTTACCATCTATATTTTAGAGATGGCTCTATTTAGTTTTCAGTGCATGTGTCGTGAAATTATTTAACTTAGCTGCAGCAGTACAACGCAATACATAATAATATAGAAAGAAAAATATAAACAAGTAAATCAATTACAATAAATGTATGTGCATATATATATATTGAATAGATTAAAAACAGTGCAAAGACAGAAATAATGTAAGTACCTATAAAAAGTATTCATCATCCCCTGGAAGTTTTCACGTTTTATTGTTTTACAACATTGAATCAGAGCGGATTTAATTTGCCTTTTTTGACATTGGTCAACAGAAAAAGACTCTTTCATGTCAAAGTGAAAACAGATCTCTACAAAGTGATCTAAATTAATTACAAACATAAAAAACAAAATAATAAACTTCCAAGGGGTGTGAATACTTTTTATAGACATTATATATTTAAAAAAATTGAAGTAGTGTTCATGGGTTCAATGTCCATTTAGGAATCGGATGGCAGAGGGGAAGAAGCTGTTCCTGAATTGCTGACTGTGTGCCTTCAGGCTTCTGTACCTTGTTCCTGATGGTAACAATGAGAAGAGGCATGCTCTGGGTGGTGGGGGGTCTTTAATAATGGACATCACTTTTCTGAGGCACCACTCCTTGAAGATATCTTGCATATGATGGAGGCTCGTACCCAAGATGGAGCTGATTAATTTTATAACTTTCTATAATTTCCCACCCCCCCATACCAGACAGTGATGCAGCATGTCAGCATGTTCTCCACAGTACATCTTCAGAAGTTTTTGAGGCTTTTCCCTGATTTTTTTTCTTGATACGTCTCTCAGAGATTAAAAAAAAGTATACAGACAGCATTGTTTGAAAACTGTCAAATGATCCCATGGTGGTATATTAGCTGAAAATTGTTTTAAGCACCAATACACATCACTGCTGTTTATGCTTGATATCCACTATTTTGCTTTTTATGTAGGGCGGCACAGTAGTGTAGTCATTAGCACGATGCTTTACAGTACAGGTGACCTGGGTGCAATTCCCATGCTGCTTGTACGTTCTCTCCATGACCATGTGTGTTTCCTCTGGGTGCTCTAGTTTCCTTCTACAGTTCAAAGACGTAACGATTGGTAGGTATGTTGGTCTTTGTAAATCGTCCTGTGATTAGGCTAGGATTAAGTTGGTGGGGTTTGCTGGGGGGTGTAGATCAAGAGGCCAACCCTATGCTGTAGCTCAATAAATGAATAAATAAATAAATGTAAGTGAATCCAAATGCATTTTATATCATCATCCCTGACAAAGATCAGACTCAGTGGGCCAAATGGCCTAATTCTGCTTCTGTGTCTTACAGTAAAGACACATATCTATTCTAGTTTGCCAAAATATAAAGGAGTTTTTATAGAATTGACCAAAGCTGTTGTCTACTTTGATCAGAGTTTCTACAAATAGCAATAAAAGAATCAATTATCAACTTTGTGCACTGCATCTCCTTTAATGAGTCTATCAATTATCCAATCTAAACAAAACTGCCGATAGGGTGAAAACAAATATCTACACATTGGCTGAAGAGTGACAGCAGTTTGTGTCCAAATTTTGTTTGTCCTAATTTAACTGATTTCAGCTGAGGAGCAATTGTGAGTGGTAAGCTTGTGTTAAGTACATGTGGGCTGGGTAAGAGTGAGTTCAGATCAGGTTTTTATTATCTAAGGACATGTTCTGCAAATGTAGATGTGGATTGAGGTTGGTGTGAATTCAACTGTGATTTTGTCCTATGACTGAATGGCTATGGCATCCAAAGTCAGGGTTTGCAAAGGGTAAGCACATATGGGACCAAATCCCAGCAGGGTTTACAGCAAAAGAATGTGAAATAAGTGGATGTAAGATTTTGGAATAAATATAAAAAAGAATTTATTGAATCTGATGGTATTGATTAATTTAAGGGACAACTAGATAAACACATGAAGGAGAAAGACACATTGACAGAATTAGACCAGGGAAGATGAAAGGAGACTTGTATGGAAAATTAATGCTAGAGTGGATTAACTGAATGCTAAATATTCCAAGCCATTCTGTGTGAGTGTAGTGGGAATTACATATGACTCACTACTTACTTACTGCCCATTACACCACTAATGCTTTGGGCAACAATGAAGGTCCCCTTTCTCTATCTGTCCTAGGCCATTTTCTCTATTGTGCCCCAGGTTTGGTTCAGGGACCTCATTTCTGCCACCCTGTCTTTGGTCTCCTGCATTTTCTCTGTCCTTCAGAGGTCCAGAGAAGTGCTGTCTTGCTAATGAAGTTAGCCTTGCTTCTCATCACGTGCCCAATCTAGTTCTAGCATTTCCTCATGATGATTGTGGCCATGTCCTCTTGATGACACTGAAGGATGAGGGTGTGGTTGGGTGTTATTGGTCAGAAAATAAGGAGGATATTCCAAAGACACATGGTATGGAATGACACAGCTTGATACATATAGAGGTGATTTACTTTTGAATGTTGCATGTTGCCCTTCACTTGTCTTTTTCTCCCCTCTTCGTGTAACTAAGGCACAAATGGATCATAAGTGATTTTATTCTTTCTAGATCATCTTTTTGGATTTAGGCATATAATAACTGGATGAAAATTCTGCATGAGATGTGGTTTTGGATTATGTGACAAGGAATGCAGAACAATTTAGTGGCACTAAATGCGTTATATAGTAATGTGATTATGTTGTACTTCACAAATCTATTCACGCAAGTCAATAGAATGGAAGCAATAATGTGTTGCAATCCTTGTATCATGTCTACTGCTATCAATCAGGAACGGGTGCCTGAGCACTGTTGGATAAAAATTAGAATAAGAGAAGGAAGGGAACAGGGGAAGGGAGAGGGGAGAGAATGGGCAGTGCCGAAGAGACATTCTATCATGATCAATAAACCAATTGTTTGGAATCAAATGAGCTTGCCTGCTGTCCCAGGGCTAGATGTCTGCACCAACACTACTCCTAACCCTTGGCACTCCTTTTCTGCCACCTATCCCACGCCCCTCCTGGCGCTCCACCCTCACCATTCCCAATAGGCTTTGCTCCTGCCAGATTTACAAAATTACAGATTTACAAAGAAATTTGCACTGTACTGTATATTATTCCTCAAGTTTCATGCACCATACAGTTAGATCAGTTAATCTGCCTGAGTTCTCCTTCCTGTGCTATTATGGATCATCTAATTCCTTTGGTGTGCAAAATCAATTGCATGTACTCAATGATTTGGACACTCATATTACTCTTGAGTACATAAGTCCCAAGTTAAGGTTTAAGACATTGCCTTTGATTTGGTCCTGTATGAATGTTCCTTTTTAAACAAGAACCACGAGTACCAATTTTGATTCTCCATCCAGGGATGATCATCTGTATGCATTTCTCTTGAGCCTGTTAAGAATGTCATGTTTCAAAGATAGTGGCAGTTTTACATGGTCTTTAATCAAGGTAGTTTGAGTACTTGTTTAAGAAGTTAGTGTTGAACTACTTTCTCTTGAACCTCTTCTCTGCATCTCTGTGGAGTTCTTTACTACTGTCATCTTCACCTTCTTTGGGGATTCTGGGGATTTGCTTCCTCTCAGTTTCTGTGAGTACTGAAGTGGTCAGTGAAGCCAATTTGGAGGACCCATAGACTGTGTCACAGGAGGTGTCTTCTGCCATCAATACTTAGGAAAATGTGTGTCCCCACATGGATTCAGGGTTTTCAATGGCATATTTATTGTTTCTTCTCCACTTTGAGCAGACAGAGGCCAGTGATTGCCATGAATTTATCAGGATGTTTCACTTTTTCAAGAAGGTTTTGAGAATATCCTTGGATCTTTCCATCTCTATGCCTTTGCCTTGAAAGGGCTTGGAATGGAGTGCCCATTTCTGGAATCAATCACACCCTACCCAGCATAGCTAAATTACTGCATTTATGTCATTCATGTTGAGGATGTTGACCTGAGAGTAGATGATGCAGTTGGTTTGCTGAGTCTGTCAGTGGATTTGGATAATTTTGGGGAGACATTTATGGTTGTATCTCTTCAACACTTTGTGGTGTCTGTACATGTAGTTCATGTCCAGAGACAGGGATCACTGACAGGCTACAAGATTTGTGTTAGAGTTTGACTCCTAGATCTTCAAGCACTCTTCCTGAGATGACTAACATAATGAAAGTAAAGATGAATTTTGTCATGGTTAGCTGGAAAGTAGTTCCTGATATATTTCCTCTTGGGTCTTGCCAAATTTTGGGGTGAAGATGCAGCCTTGCTTAACCTCAATCTAGACCAAGATTGACTATTGTGGGCCAGTTGTTCAAACTTATGGCCTGCAGGGATTAATAAGCAATCTCAGACTGAAGCTTATTTCTGCATGCAGCCAGATTTAAGAGTGTATTCCACTGTCCCCAATGACGGAATGAGTTAAAGACATTATTTTGTCATGCTACTGCCTCCACTTTTTGTGATTTAAAATCAAGTAGTGAATCCGTGTAGTTCATTGCCGCAGTCGGATGTGGAGGCCATGTCATTGAGTATATTTAAAGCGAGGTTGATTGGCGCTTGCTTAGGCACGACATCAAAGGTTATGGGGAGAAGGCAGGAGAATGGGGTTGAGAAGGATAATAAGTCAGCCACGATGGAATTTGGAGCAGATTCAATGGGCTGAATAGCCTAATTTGTTCCGAAGTCTAATTGTGTAAAATTGTCTGTTTTCCTTATTCATTCTTGAAGATGCTGAAAATGATTGGCAATTTAAGCTATAAACAATGGTCCTTTAATTTTTGAGAAGGTTTACAGAGCTAGCTGAAATCCCTAAAGTTGCCTTCTTTCTAACTACTGCTTTGCAACCTTTCTCCCAAGCTCCATTGCACTTCCCTAAATTTAAATGGTAAAATTCACAAAGTGATGACAACTTCAAAGGAACAATAATTATCTACTGACAGATATTACATATAATACAAGTATATTTTAGAAATCATCACCATCATGCAGGCTGTATTTAACTCCATATTCTGTGTACTAAGACCAATCCTATCAATGACCAGGACTTGAAAACCACCTCCACACTAATTATCAATCCAGTTTCTCACGGAGATTTTGGAGCATCCTTTTTGGGACATTTTGTTTTGAGATTGTAACGCTTTGGTTAAGATCTTATTGCGAATGTTGTAGGGTGTTTTATTCAATGGCTTTCTGTAGAATCGGTGTGTTCTGCTGATAGTGTTTGGATAACTGTTAAAGATAAAGGGTTGTGATGTTCATGCTTACAAATGTTGTGTCATCCAGTCAGGATGGTAGAATTGGGAGAAGGTTCTCTAGAGACTTCTGGGCAGGGAGGTTTTGTGACTGAACTGAGGTGGGTCAAGGTCTTTTTTGGTGGGAGTTGGAGAGAGAAGAAGTTGACAGAACCTTTCAATCCAATGGGAATGCGTGACTCGATGAAATCCAAGAGGGGGATTCCTGTTGGTACCATGAGTACATCAGACACATCAGCTTTTGGAAGATTTGAGCACCAACCTGAGCACATTTGACTTTTAGTTATGATGGGCCCTTTAGTTTTGTTTCTTTTTTCCCCTTTATTCTTTAATAATGGTTTGGTTAGGTTAACATTTAAACATCCTTTATAATTGTATGCAGTGTACAATCTGTTATTTCTTTCCAATGGGCAATTGCATGGGGCCAGTATTTACACAGTATTCATACAGATTGGGTTTGGGTGGGGGAGGCATCCCAACTTCTTGGTTTTGGTGGAACCCAAGTTATATCAGCCCTAGATGTGCAGAATCTGAAAAGGTGGTTTTCTCACTACTGAGTCCGATGGCTGTTAGCAAGGAGCATTCAAGCCACATCTGTAGAGATGCCTTATTAAAAGAGGTTTCAAGATAAACTAGAAATATTTTAAATATAAAAAATATTCTAAACTTTCATGCATATAGATTTTTCAGTTTAGTTATGCAGTTGCTGTATACTGGTAGAGATTTTTTAAATGCATAGATCCTCTTCGATGAGGGATTCATTCAACACAGCAAATGTGAGCCTCTGGACAGTCCCCAGTGGAATTTTTATTTTATTTTTAAAAGTGTGGTAATTTTTGAGTGAGATTGTGAAATTTTCTCTCCCATCTATGCCCCTCCCCCCCAAGGTATTCCACTGCTGGTAAAGTATTAAATTCCTCACTAATGACCAGCATTAATCCCTCTACTTGTGTTCATATGATTTGTTATCTTGAGAGGATTCAGAGAAAATCCCCCAGCAAATAAATATATCTTTCTACTCTGTAAGCCCTGCCTGCAAAGTAATCCTCTGGTGTTAATGGGAAATGTGCTCCACAGTCCCTCTTAAGACCATATTGGAACAGAATTAGGCCATTTGACCCATTAGGTCTGCTCTATAATTCCATCATGGCTGATTTCTTATCTCTCTTAGCCCCATTCTCTTGACACCCTCTCTAATCAAGAATCTATCAAACTCCACTTTAAATATACTCCATGACTTGGACTCCAAAGCTGTCTTTGGCAATGAATTTCACAGGTTCACCACCCTCTGGTTAAAGAAATTCCTCCTCATCTTGTTCTAAAGGGACATTGTAATATTCTAAAGCCAAGCCCTCTGGTCCTAGATTCCCTCATTATATGAGACATCCTTTCCCCATCCACTCTATCAAAGTCTTTCAATATTCAGTAAAGTTCAATGAGATATCTCCTTATTCTTCTAAGCTCAAACCAGGGCTGCAGCCATCAAGCATTCCTTTCAAGTTAACCCTTTCATTCCTGGAAACATTCTCATGAGCCTCCTCTTGACCCTATTCAACGCCAGCACATCCTTTCTTAGATATGGGCTCCAAAACGGCTCACTGTACTCCAAGTGCCATCTGACTAATGCCTTATAAAGCCTCAGCATTACATCTTTGCTTTTATATTTCACTCTTCTCAATATAAATGCTAACACATTCACTTTGGTTCCTTACCACTGACTGAACCTGCAAATGAACCTTTAGGGAATCCTGTTTGACGACTCCCAAGTCTCTTTGCACCTCTGATTTCTGAATTTTCTCCCTGCTTTGCCCATTCTCCTAATTTAGATCCTTCAGCAGACTCCCTGCTTCCTCAATACTACCTCCCTCTCCAGGTATCTTTGTATCATGTGCTAACTTGGCCACAAAGCCATTGAGATCACTAACATATAATGTGAAAAGAAGTAGCTCGAATACTGACCCCTGATAAACACCACGATTCACCGGCAGCCAACCAGAAGAGGCCTCCTTCATTCCCACTCTGTCTCATGCCAGTCAGCCAATCTTTTGGCCTAACGTTAAGGGACTTTTGTTGCAGCTTAGTTAGTGGATTAATCTCTGAGCAGCATGGAAAGCTGGCAGTGGATCTGTTATTGAGGTATACATGACAGCCATTTGAGAATTAGCAGGATTCCACAAACAACAATGAAATAAACAAGATGCTGGATGAAACTAGTTAACGGAAGTACTTTTGCTAGAGCATGAGAACACTGTGTTCTTCCCTAAGTAGTGTCTAGGGAGCATTAATATCCAGCAAAACCACCAGAGTTACAGAGAAGAATTTGACATTTAGCTCAAAAGAGTAGCCTCTTGTACTGAACTCTGCTGTCGGTTTTAATCCTTTGTATCATGTACAACAAGCTGGAGGAACTCAGCAGGTCGAACAGCATCCATGGAGACGACCAGTCAACGTTTCAGGCTGAGACATTGACTGCTCTTTTCCACAGAAGCTGCCCGACCTGCTGAGTTCCACCAGCTTGTTGTACGTGTTGCTTTGACCCCAGAATCTGCCATGTAATTTGTGTTTAATCCTATTAGACAGTGTGAATCTAGAATATGTTGACTTGAAGATGGCATTACTATCTTGCCACTGTAGTTAATGCAAAGGGCAGAGGAACTCTCCTTGACATTTTAAAAAAAAATAAGAAGTGCTTGTGTAAGCCTAGCATTGTTTTTTGATCGGTTGTCAAAAAGTTGGTGGATTCTCTGTGGTAAGAGTAAAAATACATTGGAGCTAAAGAAGGGTGGAGCAACTCAAATTCCAGTTGAGGGCTTCTATCAAATATGTTTCAGTTAATGTAGGAAAAAGTTCTTTGCAGAAGTTTCAAGACCTCTGCAGAACTACAAAAATACTCTTTTTTAATTTATAATGTTGAGCTTTATAGTTTTAAAGTCATGCCTATTGATTGCTTTATTCATTGAGACTGAATACTGACATGTCGGGAACAATCGTACAGGGATCACATTTGAATTATTAACATTCAAAATATTTTTAAAATGTTACTTTTTCTTTTGTAAAGTAGTCTATTGATCACAGTGGATTAAAAGATGGGTAAAGTAATTCAATGAACAGATCTTGAGTGGGGAACTAGTTAGGAGACATGTCCAGGATGTTACCTCACCCTTCTAACTGATTGGATCCAAGATGACTCCAACTTTCCTATGTAAAACACTATCAATCAAATAGCCATCTGACTGGGAGGGGGTTACTTGCACTGTTCGGGTAGGCTTCAAGCAGCTCTAAGAGCACTTGGCTGCACCTACTTTGAATTTGCCTCGTGTTGGGTATAACTATTCTGACAAATGCACCCTGTCCCTTTGGGATTGAAGAAGAGAAGTAACATCACAGGTTAGCAGAAACAGGATTAACAATTTATGTCAACACTAAGTCTAAGCATTGGAAATGATTGGTGATCTATAAAGGCAACAGTCAGACTTAAACCAATTCTCAGGTTTGATGAAGCATTTTAACTTTACAAAGTGCAGATCTAAATGCAGCTTTGGACTTGCATGGATGTAAAGTTGGCTTTAGCTATCCACCAGCCCCCCTCCTCCCTGAAAAATGAGTTAAAAATGAATTGAATCCAGATCCAGCCTTGTTCCAACCTTCATCCTTTCTTCCCCAAACGTTAAAACTTAATTGTCATGCAATACAGCTCCACAGAAGTATTTAAAACATGTATAATCTTCCATTGCAACAAACCCCATTCTAATGCATTGTGGGAAGGGGAAACAGTTCTTATTGGGCAGGAGCACCATTGTAGCAGATGAAATTATGGCCTTTCAGGGGAAAAGTGGTGGACTTGCAGGGGAAAAGAGACCGCTGCAATGATCCTGCCATCTACTGACTCAACCTTTTTGCTTCTTGACCCCACCGACACTATGCTTGTGATGGTCCTGGATAAGAGCAGGAGCTGAGATGGAAAGATAAAAAAATCACCACAATCCATTTGCTGTTATTTGATGGGATCATGGTTGAAAAGTCAACCTTACACTGTGACCCAAAGAGAACTTGCAGCTTGCACAAGAAACAGTTGAGTCCTGTATCTGCAAAATAACAGCACCCTACTTTGGCATCCTTAAAATGTTGCAGACACATTCATTCCACTCTCACCAAAAATTTAAGTCAATTTATTTATGAAGCACTATGACAGAGACAAGTTAAAACCTGGGGACCACAATTCTGTGCAATTCCAATTTAAAACAGAGTAAAGCTGTTAGAAAGCCAGTCAGATCTTCAATAGTATTTAAACATTGCATGGTGGAGTCCAGAGCATGAAGAAAAGCTGAGCCTCTCTCATCTTTGCAATGGGTTTCACGCCCAGCCCATCTTCCAGGATTGCCTTGTACAGCAGACTTTACAATGGGTAAGGAGATGATCAAATACAAGCCCACCATTAAAAATCTCCAGGCTCCCAATGCAAATAGGATTGCTGACCACTCCAGCCCAAGATAACTTTTCTGGTCACTCTCTGGAATCCATTTCTGATAAGTAGGAAGATTTCTAATTTAAAAGAACAAATTAATCTTGTAAAGTTCATAGGAAATGGCCTTCACATATAAGCACAATAAATTCTTTCAGTTTGGACATTGTCTGAATAGGTAGAAAATATCTTGAAGTTTGGGCTATGCTACAGATTCAAAGGTAAATTAAATATGCTCTGTTTTGTTCTTTGTTTCATCTGGAATGTAAATGTGCTTTGTACATTCAATGTTAAGAGCAGTATTATTCCTTGGATATACTGTACGTTGTCAAGTTATACAGTAAATATCCACCATCACTCTTGATGGACCTGGCTCACATGAAAAAGATTCCTGCCAAAGGAAAGGAAATAACTGAAAAGTCATTTACTTTCCACAGTGCTCACTCGACATCTAAAAAGATTTTTTTGTATGGAATAATCTTTCCTTGTCATCGATCTTTTTTTCCACAGAATGAATGGAACAGCTGAAACGCATATGCATAGTGTTTACTGGAGGACTTATTACACTTTCAGACAGAAGGAAATCCTGTCCAGTACTGCAAAGAACAGGGTACTGCCACTGGGGAATAAGCCTGTCTGTGTTTTTATGAAATAAAAGTTCTGAAGACCACAGACCCTGCAGTGGGTGCTTCCTGCTTCACTTTCCTTAGGAGAACAGGAAGTTTTCCTTTGAGCTGTCAAGCTGGGTGACATGATCTGTATAAAGGTGGCCAGGAACAGAGTACCTTAGGCAAAAGGAGCACTGGGAGTTATCAGAAGATTCCCTGCCTTTTGAACCAATGCTGACATAAAAGAAAATCGACACAATTTTTTCTTGTGGTAAATAGCTCCTTGGGAGTATTACCCTTTCCATTGTCTGGTGTGAAAGAAAAGAACCTTGTTCAGGAATAATCCAGTTGTCAGAACAATTGTGTTTTGTTAAGGGATCCTTTGTCTGAATGTTAGGAATGCTGGTATTGGTTTGGTGATGGTGAAGATTCTAACAGTGACTGCAATACACCCGGGGAAGGGAAGTCAACCACTGTTCCTATTTCCGTCAGAGTCCAACAATTTCTGTAGGTCTAGGTTTTCAGGGAGGCATTGAACTAACTACCAGGGTGATTGATAAGTTCATGGCCAAAGGTAGAAGGAGTCAATTTTAGAAAACCTGGCACATTTATTTTTCAACATAGTCCCCTCCTACATTTACACACTTAGTCCAACGATAGTGGAGCAGACAGATCTTGGACCTCCACAAAGTGTCCACAGATGGGTGATTGATAGTTTGTGGCCTAAGGTAGAAGGAGATGAGTTATACAGCTCTCAGTTCAACTCTTTGAGTGATAATGCAGAAAGTTTGAAGTTAATAACCCAGCTGTGGACACTTTGTGGAGGTCCAAGATCCATATGCTCCACGACTGCTGGACTAAGTGAAAATGTAGGAAGGGACTATGTTGAAAAATAAATGTGCTAGGTTTTCTAAAATTGACTCCTTCTACCTTAGGCCACAAACTTATCAATCATCCCTTGTACCTGTGATATCTAGCATGTCATACTACTCTGCTGACATTGAGGGCCCAGTTTTAAATTTGGTGTCATATAACACCTTAGGCCCAGCTCATTCACACTAACCAAGTTGCCTACCCAAGCTAGTATCATTTTTCTGCATTTGCACTTTTCTTTCCTATCTATGTACCTGTGTCTTGTAAATGTTGCACTTGTACCTCCCTCCAGCATTTCCTCTTGTAGCTTGGTCTACATATCTTCATATAGAGAAAAGTTGCCCCTCAGATCTCCTTTAACCAACCTTAAATCTATGCCTTCAAGTTTAGATCTCCCCCCCCCCCCCCAAACCACTGAGGAAAAAAGATTGTGACTATTCATTTTAGCTATGCCCTTCATGATTTTTGAATCACTTTACAAAGTCACCCCAGCTTACCCTGTCTCTCTCTCTTATAACTCAAGCCTTCCAGTCATAGTAACATCCTTGTGAATCATTTCTGAAACCTTTCCCACTTAATGGCTTCCCTCCAATGGCTTGGTGACCAGAAATGAACATAATATTCCCAGTACAGTGTCACGAAAGTTTTGTATATTTATAACATAATGCAAATCTAGTGCACAGCTTATGAACCAATGAAAGCAACCGTGCCAGGCCCCTTCTTCTTCATCCTGTCCACCTTGTGTCGCTGCTTTAAGGGAACCACATAATTGTATCCCTAGGTCTCTCTGTTCTATAACACACTACAGGACTCTGTTATATACTGTGTAAGTCCTAACCTGGTTTAGCTTATCAAAATGTAATACTTCACTTTTGTTATTCCGTGGCTCACTGACCAGATCCCATTATATTCTTAGATAACTTTCTTCACTGTCCATTATGCCACCAACTTTGATGTCATTCACAAATTTACTAACATGCCAGCAACATTGTCATCCAAATTGTTAACATAAATGTCAAACAGCAGTGGACCCAGTACCAAATGTTATGATACACTACGAACCATTGTCCACCATTCCAAAAAGACAACCTTCCACCATCACATTCTGCTTTCTACCATGAAGCTAATTGTGTATCAACTTAGTCAGCTCACCCTGGATCCCATGTAATTTAAGCTTCTAGACTTAAGCTTCTCAGATAAGCTTCACAAAGGCCTTGTTAAGGTCCATTAGACAACATCTTGATCACCTCTTCATAAAAATATTAATTTGGAAGACAATTTCCCACACACAAAATTGTGCTGACTGTCCTTAAAAACAAGAGATTGTGCAGATGCTGGAAATCTTGAGCAATGCACACAAAATTCTGGAAGAACTCAGCAAGTCCGGTATCATCTGTATAGGGGAATAAGCACTCTAGAATGTTTTGGGCTGAAATCCATTATCAGTCCTTGCCCTTCCACGTGAAGGTAGATCCTGTCTGTTAAAATCCCTTCCAATAACCTTCTCACCACTGATGTTCAGCTCACAGGCCTTGTATTCCCTGACTTGTCTTTGTTTCTCTTCCTAACTCTCAAGCAAGCAGATACAGCGCCTTTAAGTGGATGAAGGTTCGTCATGGCTGGAAGCAAGGCAGGAGGTGGGGAACTCCAAGCCAGGCTGAAATGCTGGGGGTTCAGGCCCTGTCTACACAGCATCTTGTTAGCAACTGTGCATTTGCTGGAGATCAAAACTGAGGACCTGAAGGCAAGATTGCTATATCGGAGGGAAATAAGATTGTTGTGTTCTATGTTTGAATGAGAGGTGGCTTCACACCATCACACCAGATATGGCAATCAGAACCAAAGGCTTCTTAGAATGGATAGAATTGCTGATTCAGAAAAGGCAAAAGGTGAGGTGTGTGTTTCATGTTAAACTCGCAGTGATTCTCCAATGTGACGGTTTTGTCAAAAATTCTTCATTCAGAGGGTCATGAGAGTGTGGCATGAGCTTCCAGCACTAGTGATGCATGCAAGCTCGATTTCAACGTTTAAGAGAAGTTTGGATAAGTACATGGTTGATAGGGGTATGGAAGGCTATAGGTCTGGTGCAGGTTGATGCAGCTAAAATGGTTTTGGCATGGAATAGATGGGCCAAAGAGACCATTTCTGTGCTGTGCCTCTCTACGGCCCTATGATGCTGCCTCCAACCAAGAAATGGTCCATCCTGATGCATCTCAAATCATAGTCGAGGACTTCAACCAGACTTACTTATCAAAATAATGCCCAATTACCATCAGCATATAACCTGTAGCACCAGAGGTCCCAATTCACCAGACCACTGCTATATTAAGGTGAGGAATGCCTACCATTCTATGGCCAGATTGGATCACTTGATTGCCCTTCTACCTGCATAAAAGCAGAGGATAAAGAGCAAAGCTCCAGAGATTAGAACAACAAAGAGGTGGTGATGGGAGGCAGAGAAGCAGCTAAGAGATTGCTTCAAATTGATGGATTGGGCTGTGTTCAAGGACTAATCTCTGGATCTGAATGAATACACCATGGTTGTCATGGAATTAATTAAAACAGTTGTAGATGAGTGTGTCCCCACAATATCATTGAGTCTTTCCCAACCAGAAACTCCAGATGAGCTATGAGATCTGCAATCTGTTGAGGGCCAGATCAGTGGCATTCAAGCCTGGTGCTGAAGAAAGTTACAAGACGTTCAGGTATGATCTCCAGAAGGCCCTCTCATGGGTGAAGTGGCAATTCTAGACTAAATTTCAATCAATGAAGGATGCTCGACAGTAGTGGCGGGGCTTGAATACTATCACCTCTCATAAAGTAAAATCAAGAAACATAGACAACAGGGCTCTGCTCCCAGATGAGCTCAGTGCCTTCTTTGTCACTTTGTCCATCAAAACGGAGGAATTTTCACAAATATCCACAACCCCTAATGATCCTGTGATTTCAGTCTCTGAGGCCAACATGTAGCAGCCTTCAGGAAGATGATCCCATGAAAAGCATTTGGCCCAGATGGGGTACTAGGCCAACTACTGAGGACCTATGCTGATCAACTGGTTGGAGTGTTTGAAGGTCTTCACCTTCTTGTATCGGCACTCTGAGCTACTCTCCTGTTTCAAGCAGGTTTCAATTATACTGGTGCCTAAGAAGAATGTAGTAACCTGCCTCAATGACTGTGGTCCAGTCACACTTGCATCCACTGTGATGAAGTGTTTTGAGAGTTTGGTGATGAAACGTATCAACTCATGTCCAAGAAACATACTAATATACCTACTGGAGCAACAGGTCCATAGCAGATTGGCTCTTCACCCAACTCTGGAACATCTGGATAGCAAAGGTGCTTAAATCAGGATGCTCTTTATCGTCAATAGCTCGGCATCAAATACCAACATCTCCTCAGAGCTAATCATTAAGCTTCAGGACCTTGACCTTAATACTTTCCTGGACAATTAGAGCTTTGATTTCCTCACCTGCAGACCCCAGTCAGTTGGATTGGCAACAACATCTCCTTCACACACTCCATCAGCACAGGTGCTTAATCTCCTACTCTACGAACTTTACAAATATGACTCTGTGGCTAAGTTCAGCTACAATGCCATATTCAAGTTTTCTGATAACACCACTGTCATAGGCTGGATCAAAAGTGATGACAAATCAACATATAGGAGGGAGACTGAAAATCTGATTGAATTGTGCTACACCAACAACCTCTTACTCAATTTTAGCAAGATCAAGGGGTTGATTATTGATTTCAGGAGGAGGAAACCAGAGGTCAATGAGCTAGTCTTCATTGGAGGAACTGTCCTGGGCCCAGCACATAAGTGCAATAGTGAAGAAAGCATGGCAGTGCCTCTACTTCCTTGTGAGTTTGTGAAGATTCTGCTTGACATCTAAAACATTGACAAACTTCTATAGATATGTAGTGGAGAATATATTGACTGGCAGCATCACAGCCTGGTATGGAAACACCAATGCCCTTGAATGGAAAATCCTACAAAAAGTATTTTGTCTATGAATGGGCAAAGCCCTCCGCACAATTGAGCACATCTATATGCAGTGTTGTTGCAGGAAAGCATCATCCTTTATCAGGGACCCCACCCATGGACTCACTTTCCAGGACTTTTCATCTTATTTTCTTAGTATTTATTGCTTATCTGTTATTATTATTATTTTCCTGTTTGTATTTGCACAGTCTGATGTCTTTTGCACACAGTTCAATGCACATTTATTCTTTACTTTATTGTCACCAAACAATTGATACTAGAGCGTACAATCATCACAGTGATATTTGATTCTGCGCTTCGTGCTCCCTGGAGTACAAATCGAAGTAAATATAATTTAAAAAAAATTAAATTATCACTCATAATTAGAAAATAGAAAAGGGAAAGTAAGGTAGTGCAAGTCAGGTCCGGATATTTGGAAGGTACGGCCCAGATCCGGGTCAGGATCTATTCAGCAGTCTTATCACAGTTGGAAAGAAGCTGTTCTCAAATCTGTCTGTACAAATCTTCAAGCTCCTGAACCTTCTCCCAGAGGGAAGAAGGACAAAAAGTGTGTTGGCTGGGAGGGTCGTGTCCTTGATTATCCTGGCAGCACTGCTCCGACAGCGTGCGGTGTAAAGTGAGTCCAAAGATGGAAGATTGGTTTGTGTGATGTGCTGGGCTATGTTCACAACCTTCTGCAGCTTCTTCCGGTCTTGGACAGGACAACTTCCATACCAGGTTGTGATGCACCCTAGAAGAATGTGTTCTACGGTGCATCTATAAAAATTAGTGAGGGTTTTAGGGGAATTCTATTATGGATTTATTGAGTATGCCCCAAAGAAAATGAACCTCAGTGTTGTATATTGTGACATTAATTTACTTCTACTTTGAACTTTGAATAAAGTTGCAACATCAATCACCATCCAGTCTTCTGGTACTACAGTGTGGTACTGGAAGGCTGGAGGGTGTCATGTAAATATCTCTGCAGGGCCCAGAAATTTCATCTCTAGTATATCACAATATCAAAGAATATATTTTGGCTGGGCCTAGGGATTTATCCATTTTTTTGCATCCTCTGTCCTGAACTTCCAGGCTCCCATGACCTTTTCGACAGCAATACAAAGAAGAAATGTTCATTTAAGACCACCTCTGTTCGCTCCCTTGAAAGCCCTTTGCTCGAAATGCAATGATAGAATCTCTTAGGTTTCTCCTTCATCTTGTACTACAAAGGTCTCATGCCTTCTCAAGTATACTTCTATATCCTTTGTAGTCCTTGAGGGATTCCATTAGACCATAAGATATAGGAGCAGAATTAGGCAGTTTAGTCCATCGAGTCTGCTCCACCATTTCATCAGGGCTGATCCAATTTTCCTCTCGGCCTCAATCTCCAGCATTCTTCCCATATCCCTATATGCCCTGATTAATCAAGAATCTATCAACCTCTGCCTTAAATATATCCAATGACTTGGCACCCATTCATTTCTTGTACCAAAGTGCATGACATTACACTTCCCAACACTGTGTTCCATCTGCCATTTGTTTGCCCATTCTCCTAATCTGTCTAAACCCTTCTGTAACCTCTCTACTTCCTCAAAACTACCTGTCCCTCCAGCTATCTTCATACTGTCTGCAAACTTTGCAACAAAGCCATCAAGTCCATCACCCAAATCATCGACATATAACCTAAAAATAATCGGTCCCAACACAGGCCTCTGTGAAACACTACTAGTCACTGACAGCCAGCCAGAAAAAGCTTTTATTCCTATTCATTGCCTCCTGCGAATCAGCCACTGCTTTATACATGCTAGAATCTTTCCTGTAATACCATGGCTCATAGCTCGTTAAGCAGCCTCATGTGTGGTACCTTGTCAAAGGCCTTCTGAAATACACAACATTAACCAATTCTGCTTTGTCTATCCTGCTTTTTATTTCTTCAAAGAATTTCAGCAAATTTGTCAGGCAAGATTTTCCCTTGAGGAAACCATGCTGACTACAACCTATTTTATTACATCCCTCCAAGTAACTTGAGATCTCATCGTTAATAATCAACTCCAACATCTTCCAAACCACTGAGGTCAGACTAACTGAATAATAGTTTACTTTCTTCTGCCTCTCTCCTTTCTTATTGGAGGACATTTGCAACTTTCCAGTCTTTCAGAACTATTCCAGAATCTAATGATTCTTGAAAGAACATTATTAATGCCAACACAATCATTTCAGCCACCTTGCAGAAATTTGGGGTGTATACCATCTTGTCCAGGTGACCTATCCACCTTCAGTTCTTTCAGTTTCCCCAATAACCTTCTCTCTAGTTATGGTAACTTCACATACTGTACGTTATCGCTCCTGACATCTGGAATTTCCACCATACTGCTAATGTTTTCAACAGTGAAGACTGATGCAAAATATTTACTCAGTTCATCCGCTATTTCATTAAGCCCCAATACTACCTCTCCAGCATCATTTTCCAGTGGTCTGATATCCACTTTCACATTTCTTTTACACCTTATGGATCTGAAGAAACTTTTGGTATCCTCTTTAATATTATTGGCTAGCTTACATTCATATTCCATCTTTACCTTCTTAATGACTTTTTAGTTGCCTCTGTCTGTATTTGAAAGCTGCCCATTCCTCTCACTTCCACTAATTCTTGCTCTATTGTATGCCCTTGTGTTGGCTTTTATGTTGGCTTTGACTTTGCTTGTTAGCCATTGTTGTGTCATCTTTCCTTTAGAACACTTCTTCCTCTTTGGGATGTTTATATCCTGTGCCTTCCGAATTGCTACCAGAAATTCCCGGCTTTGCTGCTCTGCTGTAATCCCTGCCACTGTTCCTTTCCAATTAATTCTGGCCAACTCCACTCTCATGCTTCTGTAATTCCCTTTACTCCAATGCAACACTGATACATCTGACTTTAGCCTCTCCTCAAATTTCAGAGTGAATTTGATCATTTGTGATCACTCTCCCTTAATGGTTCTTTTACCTTAAGCTCTCTAATCAGTTCTGGTTCATCGCACAACACCCAATTCAGAATTGCTGATCATCTAGTGGGCTCGAGAAAGCCAGTTCACAGGCACTCTAGAAATTCCCTCTCCTGATTTTCCCAATATACCTGCAAATTGAAGTCTCCCACGACTATTTCCCTTTTTGGCATGCATTTTCTATCTCCCATTGTAATTTGTAGGCCAGATCCTTACCACTGTTTGAGGATCTGTATACAAATTCCATTTGGATCTTTTTACCCTTGTAGATCCTTAGCTCTATTCACAATCAATCAACATCTTCTGATGTATGTCACCTCTTTCTAGTGATTCGGTTTCAATTTTTACCAACAGTGCAATGCCATTCCCTCTGCCTTCCAACCTATCGTTTCAATACAATCTGTATCCTTGGACATTAAACTCCCAGCTATAATCTTTCAGCCATGATTCAGTGATGCCTACAACATCATACCTGCCAATCTGCAACTGTGCTGCAAGTTTATCTACCTTATTCCGTATACTGTACGCATTCAGATACAACACCTTCAGTCTTATATTCGCCCTTTCTGATTTTTGTCCATCTTTTACATTGTAACTCATCCCATTGACTGCAATTTTGCCCTATCAAAAGCCTCTCCTCACTACACATTACATTTGTTTATAAACCGGTTATCTCATCTTCAGCTCTATTATTCACCTTTCCTACGATTCTTCTTGCAATTAAATATACGCAGCTCAGAACACCAGTTGCACCATGCTCAACTTTTTGATTCCTAACTTTGTCTGCGGTCTTACCAACATATGCCTCCACAAACTCTCCACTAACTGTTTTATCACTCTGGTTCCCATCCCCTTGCAACTCTTGTTTAAACCCCACTGTGTAGTATTAAGAAGTCTTCCTGCTAGGGTATTAGTCCCCCTCCATTTCAAATGCAAACTGTCCCTTTATACAAGTTCCACCTTCCTTGGGAGAGAGCCCAATGATCGAAAGATCTTATGCTCTCTCTCCTACACCAACTCCTTATTAAGCAATAAAATCTTCCTAGTTCTAGCCTCACCAGCATGTGGCACAGGTAGCAATCGTGAGATCACAACCTTGGATGTCCTGCCTTTTAACCTAGCACCTAACTCTGCTGAACTCCTTATTCAGAACCTCGTCACTCATCCTACCCTTGTCAGTGGTGCCTACATGGGCCACAATCTTTGGCTGTTCACCCTCCCACTTAAGAATGCTAAGGACTCAATCCGAGATACCCCGGCACCCGGGAGGCAACATACCATCCAGGTATCTCATTCTTGCCCACAGAATCCCCTGTCCATTCCCCTCATTAATGAAGCCCCTATCACCACAGCATGCTTCTTCTCCCTTCCCCTCTGAGTCACAGAGGCAGACTCATTTTGCTTAACACTGGCTGCTTATATTTGACATCACCCTCCAAGTTCTTTAGATCCTATGAGCCAGAGGTGGTGGTGGGGGCAGGGAGAATAAGGGTGGGGAAGGAAAGGTAGGAGCTTTGTCACATCCACCGTAGGAACGGATTGGCAAGAGATGATTGTAGATACTTCCCGGGGAGTGAGAATCCTCACACTGTGGGGTAGTGCTGAATTGCTGAAAGAAGTTTCTTGTATTCACAAAAAATGTCAGGGTTGCCTGCACACCACTATTTACGCTGGAGTTCAGGGTTCTTAAAGTGAGGATTTATTTATCACATGGGGAGTTATCAGGAAGCACATTAAGACAACTGGATTAAGCATCCATTCATTAATTCATGTCTTATAATCGGTACAGGTGTCATTGCACAGCAGGATATGAAGGATTTTTATGCTTCCTTTTGGCTCCCTGGCTATTCATTCGTGTACTCTGTTTCTTGGAGACTTGTCATTCACTGTGGAGAAATTCCTACAGCACAGAAAGTCTTGCACGTTGAAGTAGAAATCTTCCTTGCTTATGAAAAAGTCTGAATTCTGAATGGAGACTTTATGCCACTAATGGCTCTCTGGGCTTGTGGGAAGCCACAGGTAATTTTCAGTGTCTGAGATTCCACCTGCTCTTCACTAAAAAACCAGACAAAATGGTTTCTTTGTGAACAAAGTACCTGTGTGAAGTACTCTGATGCAGTGGTGAGTGGCAAATTGGGATCTGCTGTTGCCACTTAAAAAGGTCCTGTGGTGAGGAAATTAGCAGGCAATGTGACCATGGAAAGGATCAGTCTAGGCATATGAGCAAGGCTGAAGGTTTTCCCCACAGAACGTCATGTATGCCAGCAATGATGGCCTTGGGGAAAACCATGCCAAGTAGGCACACCATCATCCTGCAGGCAAAAGTCTCATTCTGCACATCTCTATCTAGCTGTCCACCATACCCACTCATGCTTTTATGCGTGCCCATGTCTTCTAGATGCCCTCCTTAAATCCTCCTGGATGCTTTCATACTGACTCGTACATCTTTTCTTTCTCTCACTCCGGGGAGGGAGAAGGGCATGGGCAGTACTTTCATATGGCTGACATATGAAAGTACTGGTGATTAGTGGAACTTTACGGACTCAGCCTCAGGAGATGGGGAAACAAGGCAGTGTGGGTCTGCCAGGAAACAGAATTAACTCATTTTAGCACTTAAAAGCCTGAGAATCACCTGTATAATGGTACCTGTAAAAAAAAAGCTTAGTTTTTGAATAGAACTAATACATGCTTTTCCTCTCCTGTAAAGCCTTCGCACATGCAGGTGTAAGTGGAGTCTGCACACTGATTTCTCAGTCCCTCTGAGGCTCACCATCACAAGTTTCTCTGCGGCTAGAGCTGACCCATTAACCTGAATTATCAACAAGACTAAAGATGGCAATGTTAGATTTTTCTTCTGGTGACTCAAACATCTAAGTGAAAGCAAGCAGCGGAAAACAGAGATGATCCCCTGCTGGAGGACATAGCCTGCTCCAAGCTTTGCTCAGCAGGGGACAGATATTGTGCCTCAGGAGTCCGTGGTGAAGAGGAGAATAATTGAGGGCAGCCGACAATGTGTGATCCATTGACAGTCCCTCACAGGAGATTCGGCCTGACTGAAGACATTCCAGCTTGTGTATGAGGGAGATCATGCCAGATTCCACTGTAATGAAGTGGTTTTTCACCATGGCCATTAACAAATACAATGGAGATCAAATATACTTTCAGTACCAACATGCAGACTCTTCAATTCTTAATGCAGTAACAAGAGAACCTCTGCCTTACAGGGACTGCAGATCTGCACCATAATGTTCTTCATTTATGTGCTGGCAGTATCTAAGGGGAATGGGGACAAAGGGTGTCTTGGAGATGGGTACTCTATTCAAACTGATTCAAATATTCAGCCACAGGTTGGTAAGGGGTCTTTTAACTTTTTTGATTTTTGTTAGGTAGTGAATTGATGTGGAAATGTTTTGAATTGATGCCTTCCTTTGGTTGGGGTTGACCATGCATGCTATCTTGTCTATGTCATACCCAAGCCAAGACAGTACATCATGGAGAATAAGGTGTTGCCCATGCAGCAGAATCCACCCCCACCCCGATGCAGCTGATTAACCCAAACAAAGTGCAGAGACCAATACAGTTCTTAGTCAGTGTTGAACTCAACATAGGACTGCTGTAGGGATATCAACTCCAGAATTTTCCCTCGGGATTTACTCCTAAAGCTTCTACCATGAGTGGGTATGGCTGCAAGGCAGCAGAGGATTGAGATCGGAGTTTTCCTTCTCCTAGATGAGCAGCTGACCATGGCTAACGAGCCCCATCCGCCTGAAACGACTGGTTTTATGGAACCAGTAACCCACCTTTACCCTTTTTCCTGTCAGTAGAAATGGTTCCGCCGGGCTTAGCAGCGAAACCACAAGTGAAGGCCAGGAGTTGGACTTGGTTGTCAGAGGCTCTTTGTGGTAAACACCAAAGAGAGCATTTAATAGGTAGTGGGAGCTTATCCCTATAACCTTCGCTGGCTATAACAACCTCAAGGAACCTGTGCTGTCTTTACGACAGTTATTTAGTTTATAATATTTTCGCTTAGTAATTCATTCAATAGTATTTTCTAGTTAGAATTAGAAGTGTTTAAAGTGTATTCATTGCATGTAAAATATATCGGCATGCGATGACGTCACATCCGGTTTCGCCGCGTCTTGTGGGAAAACACCGGTTTGAAATTAGCGCGAGGGTGGGGGCTTTCCACGAGGCTCACCTGAGCACAAGCAGTTTTGCAGGCATGAGAAATCACAGTGAGAGCAACGCTGTAAGTTAATAGATAATCGATATATTGAACTAAGATATTAATGCTGATCCTGTTAGAGGTAACGACGGTAGATAATGTTTATGCTTTCGTTAGTTAAAGAGTCGCGGATAGTTTGCATGGAAGTGTATTTAAAGTAGTCAATGGAGCAGGTAAACTCTCCCTGTATACTGCACCTTAGTGTAATGTAGTTATAGTCACCTTTGCAAGTATTTACACTTGAAATGTGATATTAAGGAAGGAACAAATACTGTATCAATCTTGTATTGTTTTATCAACAGTTTTCACCATATGTTAATGTGAAGAGTGAACAGTAAATGGTTAATCTTACTGCGATCTGGTTCTTATTAACTGTGGTTTATCCGGACGTTAAATTCGGCGTTTCGTTACACCCGAAGGAGAACGTGACAGTGAAAAAGCGGCATTATCAGGTGTTTCAAGTGCTGCAATGTCAGCTCAATCCAGCATCAAGTCGACGCCGCCCAGCGACAGGGGCAGTAAACCGACATCAAGTAAGCCCACCCGGGCGTTATCAGGTGTTCCAAGTGCTGCAATGTCAGCTCGATCCGGGATCAAGTCGATGACGCCCAGCGACAAGGGCAGTAGAACGACATCAAGTAAGTCCGCACAGGCAAGAGCCAAGGCAGAAGCCGCCAAGGTGCGACTGCATTACGCCAAACAAGAAGCAGTTTTGAAAATGAAACTGGCCACCAGAGAAGCCGAAAAGGCTGCCAGAGAAGCCGAAAGGGCCGCCAGAAAGGCAGAAGCCGCCAAGGTGCTACTGCGTTACGCCAGACAAGAAGCAGTTTTGAAAATGAAACTGGCCACAAAAGAAGCCGAAATCCAGAAAGAAAGGGCCGCCAGAGAAGCCGAAAGGGCCGCCAGACAAAGAGAAGAGGCTGCCAGAGAAGCCGAAATCCAGAAAGAAAGGGCCGCCAGAGAAGCCGAAAGGGCCGCCAGACAAAGAGAAGAGGCTGCCAGAGAAGCCGAAATCCAGAAAGAAAGGGCCGCCAGAGAAGCCGAAGAGGCTGCCAGACAAAGAGAAGAGGCCGCCAGAGAAGCCGAAACCCAGTTGGAAATGGCAAAAATATCGACAGAGTTGCAAGTGCTGCAGCTAGAAAGAGAAGAAGAAGCTGCCATGGCGGAAGCAAAGTACATAGAACAAGCTGAAGGGTCGCGTGATCTGACCGAAGTAAGATCTACTTTAGAAAGGACCAGACTGGAACGCACAAGCGACTATGTACAATATCAAATAGACAGGCAGGCTCGTCTCCCCTCTCCATACGTATTCGATAACTTCCCCAGCTACGAGGAACCTCAGAGAGTCACGATTGCATCACATCCATACGAGGAAGGAAATTTACCCTCACGGCTCCGTGATGAAGTCAAGAATGAAAGAACCGACGACGCTCCTTCACCCCCACAACAGGACGGCGGGGAGGGAGAGGTTCACTCCAGGACAACAATTGTCAGCTCGAACTGTACAGAAGTTTGCGGTCAAACTCAGTCAAGCCGTTCTTGTTCCGAGATCTGCCTCACTGAGGTGTACCCTAAAGAAGCACAACAAGACATTACCAAGCGTAAAGTAACCGACGAGACGCTAGGTCAGTCAGTTTTCGTTCAAACCGAGCACGGAAACAAACTTGCACAATCAGCTCAAGATACCATTTCTTTAAAAACCAAAGACACCAAGGTCTTCAGAGATGAAGCAAATAATGGGGTTGCCCCATTGCCAATCAGAGAACCACGCCAGCGCTCACCAGATAACAAAGAGCAGGCAGTCAAACGGTTCACGTCCTTACGGAAAACCCGGAAAAGGAAACCTGAGATGCAGCAACACACCCGATTGGCCCACGAGGTACTGTGCACCCTAATGGCAGAGGTCACAGCCATTATAAATGCACAATCATTCCTACCTGTGTCTTCCGACCCAGAAAACCCCTTTATACTTTCGCCATCAACGCTCCTTACGCAGAAGGCAGGAGCACCTCCTCCACCAGGAGACTTCTCAGACAAGGATTTGTACACAAAGCAATGGAGACAAGTCCAGGCTCTGGCAAATCAGTTCTGGCCTCGCTGGAGACAAAAATATCTACCTTTGTTGCAACAGAGACAAAAGTGGACAGAACCCCACAGGAATCTGGCCAACGGCCAGAATCACTGTTACATTCCCTAGCGGGGATGGACATGTCAGGAAGATCGAATTGAAGACTACCGACCAAGGCGATGTGAAACTTTACCAAAGGCCAGTTACAGAAGTTATTCTACTTCTACCCAATGACTGATTAAGAGACTAAGTTTTGTACTCTGCTCATTGTGACCTTACGAAGGTCAAGCGGGGAGTGTGCTGTCTTTACGACAGTTATTTAGTTTATAATATTTTCGCTTAGTAATTCATTCAATAGTATTTTCTAGTTAGAATTAGAAGTGTTTAAAGTGTATTCATTGCATGTAAAATATATCGGCATGCGATCACTGTCACTTTCTCCTTCGGGTGTAACGAAACGCCGAATTTAACGTCCGGATAAACCACAGTTAATAAGAACCAGATCGCAGTAAGATTAACCATTTACTGTTCACTCTTCACATTAACATATGGTGAAAACTGTTGATAAAACAATACAAGATTGATACAGTATTTGTTCCTTCCTTAATATCACATTTCAAGTGTAAATACTTGCAAAGGTGACTATAACTACATTACACTAAGGTGCAGTATACAGGGAGAGTTTACCTGCTCCATTGACTACTTTAAATACACTTCCATGCAAACTATCCGCGACTCTTTAACTAACGAAAGCATAAACATTATCTACCGACGTTACCTCTAACAGGATCAGGAGATAATGTTTATGCTTTCGTTAGTTAAAGAGTCGCGGATAGTTTGCATGGAAGTGTATTTAAAGTAGTCAATGGAGCAGGTAAACTCTCCCTGTATACTGAATATTTTCGCTTAGTGATTCATTCAATAGTATTTTCTAGTTAGAATTAGAAGTGTTTAAAGTGTATTCATTGCATGTAAAATATATCGGCATGCGATGACGTCACATCCGGTTTCGCCGCGTCTTGTGGGAAAACACCGGTTTGAAATTAGCGCGAGGGTGGGGGCTTTCCACGAGGCTCACCTGAGCACAAGCAGTTTTGCAGGCATGAGAAATCACAGTGAGAGCAACGCTGTAAGTTAATAGATAATCGATATATTGAACTAAGATGTTAATAGTGATCCTGTTAGAGGTAACGACGGTAGATAATGTTTATGCTTTCGTTAGTTAAAGAGTCGCGGATAGCAGCGACAAGGGCAGTAAACCGACATCAAGTAAGTCCGCACAGGCAAGAGCCAAGGCAGAAGCCGCCAAGGTGCGACTGCATTACGCCAAACAAGAAGCAGTTTTGAAAATGAAACTGGCCACCAAAGAAGCCGAAATCCAGAAAGAAAGGGCCGCCAGAGAAGCCGAAAGGGCCGCCAGACAAAGAGAAGAGGCTGCCAGAGAAGCCGAAATCCAGAAAGAAAGGGCCGCCAGACAAAGAGAAGAGGCTGCCAGAGAAGCCGAAATCCAGAAAGAAAGGGCCGCCAGACAAAGAGAAGAGGCCGCCAGAGAAGCCGAAACCCAGTTGGAAATGACAAAAATATCGACAGAGTTGCAAGTGCTGCAGCTAGAAAGAGAAGAAGCTGCTGCCATGGCGGAAGCAAAGTACATAGAAGAAGCTGAAGGGTCGCGTGATCTGACCGCAGCAAGATCTACTTTAGAAAGGACCAGACTGGAACGCACAAGCGACTATGTACAATCTCAAATAGACAGGCAGGCTCGTCTCCCCTCTCCATACGTATTTGATAACTTCCCCAGCTACGAGGAACCTCAGAGAGTCACGATTGCATCACATCCATACGAGGAAGGAAATTTACCCTCACGGCTCCGTGATGAAGTCAAGAATGAAAGAACCGACAACGCTCCTTCACCCCCACAACAGGACGGCGGGGAGGGAGAGGTTCACTCCGGGACAACAATTGTCAGCTCGAACTGTACAGAAGTTTGCGGTCAAACTCAGTCAAGCCGTTCTTGTTCCGAGATCTGCCTCACTAAGGTGTACCCTAAAGGAGCCAAAGACAAGGCCATCAAAGCCTATGTGATTCTGGACGATCAGAGCAATCGTTCACTAGTCAGTCCAGAGTTCTTTAAATTGTTCAACGTTGAGAGTGAGCGGTTCCCATACTACCTCAAAACTTGCTCAGGCAACATGGAAACCCAAGGAAGGAAGGCAGAAGGCATCCAGATCGAGTCCCTGGATGGTAAAGTCGTCATCTGTCTCCCTCCGCTCTTAGAGTGCAATGAAATCATGAATAACCGCGCTGGGATCCCGACACCAAGTGCGGTGCTACACCAGCCGCATCTCCACCACATCGCCAAACACATCCCAGAACTGGATCCGAAAGCAGAAATACTCCTGCTATTAGGAAGAGACGTTATCCAGGTACACAAGGTTAGGCAGCAGATCAATGGACCACTCAACGCCCCCTTCGCGCAACGTCTGGATCTGGGCTGGGTGGTGATAGGAGAGGTGTGTCTCGGTGACGTACACAAACCGATGGTTAACACACTCAAGACCAATGTGCTAGAGAGTGGCCGCCATTCAATCTTTCAACCCTGCCCGAGTGTCCCGTGCATCAAAGAAGCACAACAAGGCGTTAACAAGCGCGAGGCAAGCGACGAGTCGCTAGGCCAGTCAGTCTTCGCTCTAACGAAGTATGACAACAAACTTGCACAATCAGCTCAAGATACCATTTCTTTAAAAACCGAAGACACCAAGGTCTTCAGAGATGAAGCAAATAATGGGGTTGCCCCATTGCCTATCAGAGAACCATGCCAGCGCTCACCAGATAACAAAGAGCAGGCAGTCAAACGGTTCACGTCCTTACGGAAAACCCGGAAAAGGAAACCTGAGATACAGCAACGCACCCGATTGGCCCACGAGGTACTGTGCACCCTAATGGCAGAGGTCACAGCCATTATAAACGCACAATCATTCCTACCTGTGTCTTCTGACCCAGAAAACCCCTTTATACTTTCGCCATCAACGCTCCTTACGCAGAAGGCAGGAGCACCTCCTCCACCAGGAGACTTCTCAGACAAGGATTTGTACACAAAGCAATGGAGACAAGTCCAGGCTCTGGCAAATCAGTTCTGGTCCCGCTGGAGACAAAAATATCTACCTTTGTTGCAACAGAGACAAAAGTGGACAGAACCCCGAAGGAATCTTCAAGTTGGAGACTTAGTCCTGCTCAGGGACAAGCAAGTCGCTCGCAACAGCTGGCCAACTGCCAGAATCACTGCTACATTCCCTAGCGGGGATGGACATGTCAGGAAGATCGAATTGAAGACTACCGACCAAGGCGATGTGAAAATTTACCAAGGGCCAGTTACAGAAGTTATTCTACTTCTACCCAATGACTGATTAAGAGACTAAGTTTCGTACTCTGCTCATTGTGACCTTACGAAGGTCAAGCGGGGAGTGTGCTGTCTTTACGACAGTTATTTAGTTTATAATATTTTCGCTTAGTAATTCATTCAATAGTATTTTCTAGTTAGAATTAGAAGTGTTTAAAGTGTATTCATTGCATGTAAAATATATCGGCATGCGATGACGTCACATCCGGTTTCGCCGCGTCTTGTGGGAAAACACCGGTTTGAAATTAGCGCGAGGGTGGGGGCTTTCCACGAGGCTCACCTGAGCACAAGCAGTTTTGCAGGCATGAGAAATCACAGTGAGAGCAACGCTGTAAGTTAATAGATAATCGATATATTGAACTAAGATATTAATGCTGATCCTGTTAGAGGTAACGACGGTAGATAATGTTTATGCTTTCGTTAGTTAAAGAGTCGCGGATAGTTTGCATGGAAGTGTATTTAAAGTAGTCAATGGAGCAGGTAAACTCTCCCTGTATACTGCACCTTAGTGTAATGTAGTTATAGTCACCTTTGCAAGTATTTACACTTGAAATGTGATATTAAGGAAGGAACAATTACTGTATCAATCTTGTATTGTTTTATCAACAGTTTTCACCATATGTTAATGTGAAGAGTGAACAGTAAATGGTTAATCTTACTGCGATCTGGTTCTTATTAACTGTGGTTTATCCGGACGTTAAATTCGGCGTTTCGTTACACCCGAAGGAGAACGTGACAGAACCATTCATTAATGAGATTTGGGCAATGCTGGTAAAGTCTGCATCTGTTACTCATTATAAATTGCCCTTGAGAAAATGACGGTGATCTGCATTTTACAACAACAAGAGGAGTTAGACCCAGAAGTAGAGAAAGAATGGTGATAGCTTTCCAAGTTTGGATCAGTTGCTAGATTGATTTGTACCAGTACTTTTGGGAAGGAGATAACAGGAGGGGAAGTGATGACATTGGTGTAATATAATTGAAAACAACATCAATGTTCAAAGTAAATTTATTATCAAAGTACATTTATGTCACATATAGAACCCTGATTGTGTGGGCATTCACACTAGATACGAAGAAACACCATAGAATGAATACAAAACCATGCACAACAAGTAAAACCAACCCACGTGTAAAAGACAACAAATTGTGTCAATATAAAAAAAATGCAATAAATATCAAGAACATGAGATGAAGAGTCCTAGAAAGTGAATCCATAGGTTGTGGGAACATTTCATTGATGTGAATGAAGTTACCCTCCCGCCCCTTGGTTCAAGGGCCTGATGGTTGAGGGTAATACCTGTTCTTGAAGTTGGTGTGAGTCCTGAGGCTCCTGTACTTCTCTCCTGATGGCAGCGGAGAGAAGAGAGCATGGTCTGGATGATGGGGGCCCTTGATGATGGATGCTGTTTTCCTGTGACAACATTCCTTGGAGATGTGCTCTGTGGTGGGGAGGGCTTTACCTGTGATGGACTGGGCTGTGTTCACTACTTTTTTTGTAGGCTTTTCTGTCCAAGCCCATTGGTATCTCCCTACCAGGCCATGATGCAACTCTTCATCTCACGTCTATCATTCTTACCATTACCCTCATTATCATAATCATGCAGCATAGAAACAGGTTAGTCCATGCTGACCAGTGGGCACCCATCTGTACTAATCCCATCTTCCAGCACTTGGTTCATAATTTTCTATGCCTAAACAATTCTGGTTAAATACAACAACTACTTCACTGCTCTCTCTGGTGGTGCAGTAATAGGTAGTACTTATTTCTGGTGAAAATCTTCTTCTGAAGATCCCCTCTCATCTTTTGACCCATTACCCTAAATCTTTGTTCTCTAGTTTTACTCAACTCTCATAAGGAGAAAAAATTCCTGCAGTCTACCCTTTCCATAACCCTCATAATTTGATAGACCTCAATCATGTCCCTTTTTAACCTCCTCTGCTTCAGGGAGAACAGACCAAGCTTCTCTATTCTTTCCTCGTAATTGAGACACTCCAGATCAGAGTATAGCATGGCAAATGTCTTCAGAAGTGCTATTACATCTTTCTTAGAGAATGCTGGTCAGGACTGCACACAATACTTCAGCTAAAGTCTGTCCTTTGTTGTACAAGGTTTCCATTCCTAAGGTGGAGGCAGAAAGCCCCAGACATGGAAGAGAAGTGTAAGAAATATTCCAGATGATTTTGAGGAGAGGGTGGAAGTAAGTGCTGAATGTGAGAAAGTTGACAAGCTCCACGCGAGTACAGGAAGCAGCACCAATGCAGTTATCGATGTAGCAGAGAAAGAGTTGAGAATGGGCACCAGGCTGTGTTTGGAAAAAGCATTGTTCCAGGTAGCCAACAAAATGATAGGTGTAGCTTGGACTGATGCAAGTGTGACTTACAGCGGACTGAAAAGCTTGAGTATGGAGGTATTAAGAAAGAGGATGTGCTGGAGCTTTTGGAAAGCATCAAGTTGGATAAGTCTCCAGGACTGGAAAAGGTGTACCCTAGGCTACTGTGGGAAGTGAGGGAGGAAACTGATCAATGGAGACGGGAAAGGTTCAAGAGGATTGGAGAGTTGCAGATGTTGTTCCATTGTTCGAGTAGAGGTAGCCCAGGAAATTGTAGACCAATGAGTCTTACTTCAGTGGTTGGTCAATTAATGGAGAAGATCCTGAGAGGCAGGATTTATGAACATTTGGAGAGGCATACTATGATTAGGAGTAGTCAGCATGGCTTTGTCAAAGGCAGGTCATGCCCTACGAGCCTGATTGAATTTTTTGATGATGTGACTAAACGCATTGATGCTGGTAGAGCAGTAGATGTAGTGTATATGGATTTCAGCAAGGCATTTGATAAGGTACCCATGCAAGACTTATTGAAAAAGTAAGGAGGCATGGGATCCAAGGGGACATTGCTTTGTGGATCCTGAACTGGCTTGCCCACGGAAGGCACAGAATGGTTGTAGTCGGGTTATATTCTGCATGGAGGTCAGTGACCAGTGGGGTGCCTCAGGGATCTGTTCTGGGACCCCTACTCTTCATGATTTTTATAAATGACCTAGATGAAGAAGTGGAGGGATGGGTTAGTAAATTTGCTGATAACACAAAGGTGGGGGTGGGGGGTTGTGGATAGTGTGGAGAGCTGTCAGAGGTTACAGCAAGACAATGGTAGGATGTAAATCTGGGCTGAGAAGTGGCAGATGGAGTTCAACCCAGCTAAGTGTGAGGTGGTTCATTTTGGTAGGTCAAAAATGATGGCAGATTATAGTATTAATGGTAAGTCTCTTGGCAGTGTGGAGGATCAGAGGGATCTTGGGGTCCGAGTCTATAGGACACTCAAAGCTGCTGTTCAGGTTGACTCTGTGGTTAAGAAAGCACATGGTGTATTCGCCTTCATCAATTGTGGGATTGAGTTTAGGAGCCGAGAGGTAACGTTGCAGCTATATAGGACCCTGGTCAGAACCCACTTGGAGCACTGTGCTCTGTTCTGGTCTCCTCACTTTTGGAAGGACATGGTAACCATAGAAAGGGTGCAGAGGAGATTTACAAGGATGTTGCCTGGATTGGGGAGCATGCCTTATGAGAATAAGTTGAGTGAACTCAGCATTTTTTCTTTGGAGTGATGGAGTATGAGAGGTGACCTGATAGAGGTGTATAAGATGATGAGAGGCATTGATCATGTGGATAGTCAGAGGCTTTTTCCCAGGGCTGAAATGGCTAGCAGCAGAGGGCACAGTTTTAAGGTGCTTGGAAGTAGGTACAGAGGAGATGTCAGGGGTAAAACATTTTTTATGCAGAGAGTGGTGAGTGCGTGGAATGGGCTGGTGGCGGATGTGGTGGAGGTGGATACAATAGTGTCTTTTAAGAGACTCCTTGACAGGTACATGGAGCTCAGAAAAGTAGAGGGCTATGGGTAATCCTAGGTAATCCCTAAGGTAAGGACATGCTCAGCACAGCTTTGTGAGCCAAAGGGTCTGTATAGTGCTGTAGGTTTTCTCTGTTTCTATGTTTCTAAGTTCCAATTGCTACACCTTTGGTTTGCAGAAAGTAAGAAAACAAATTCAGTGTTCAGGTTACAAAGTAAAAAAGCAGGGGTAAAGATAATTGTCTGGAGTGGGAAGCAGCACTCCTCCAAACAATTGCCCAAAATAAATGTGAGGTTATGGGGACACACACAAACACGAAGGTCATAAAATGTACTCTCCAACGTTGATATACATTTCAGTTGAAGAGCTTGTGGTAAGATGCAATCAGACCACAGTAAATTATGTTATTACTCTCCATTAATTGGAATAGTGAAGATTAGAACAGATAATTTCTGTTTTGCTGATAATTTAAAGCAACCCAATGTGGTACATATTGAACTGTTCTGTACTGAAGAGTGAGTTTTAAGGCCACCCCAGGCAATTTGTTTGCTTCTACTGCGGGTCTAGTGTTCTCAAGTTGCAGGATCAAAGTGAAGTTATTTTGGACTACGGGCATATAAATAAGAGAATACAAATGCTTCACACGCCAGAATACTTTCCTTATGTTTGTAATGCCACAGACGCTTCAGGGTGAAACTATTGGCCTGTGAGATGAATGTAACAACCAAATGTAATGTGGAGAGAAAAATGTATTGACCAGCTATATGAAAAACATCACCTATGACTGCAAAGAATCACCAAACCAGACCAATGCTTCGAGGCAATCCAAACAATGATACATCAAAACAAATTCAATACTTTAGTTACAAATTCAGGAGCATATTAACCCATATGTGCTAGTTTTATCTTCCAGATAATGCATTTGTGTTATCTCATAGCCTGCACTATTTTATGCCAATCATTAATGTGTTTATTTTAAACCGCATGGCCATTTAATTTCTTCTCTTGCTTTTCTCAGCCCACTGGTTTGCATTAAATTTCTGTCTGTTGCACTTTAAACAGGCGACAACTGTGGTAAAACACCACAGACAGGAATTTAACACCATTGTTGGCCAAGTGCTACAGATATATCAGAATCCCTGGGGAGAGCTTCCATCAGAAGCAGGTTTTTTTTGCTGTGTGATAATTTTGCATTTACTCTGGAATAAATTAACCTGCTGGAGAAGTAAACACTGAGGTCAGTGTCATTGTTCTTGAGTTTGCCATTGTAAATGAAGTACAAGAGACCAGTAAACTTGTTTAATCAGATTCTCAGCAAGAAATCTTTTATTCATGTAACACGTACTAACAAAGTTGAGAACTCCTGGAATTGTCTGGCAATTGTATGTGAAGCAGAAAACAGATGTCTGCTGCAAATACTGTTTCACAGATTGTGTGGTCTCTGCTTTGCACTGTTAGTATTCAACACAAGACAGGCCTTCCTCTTGATTTTCCTTCTACCTTTCTCCTCTTGCCCCTACTGTGCCACAAGTGGTGGCATAATGTTGGCAGTGGTACCACAGTATGAACACAGCTCCTAGTCATTATCCAAATCCACTGGAGAGTGATTGATGATATATTTCTCAACTTCAGTCAGACAATTACGGCTGAACTTTAATCTTCTTCGATTGATGTGCAGTTCCAAGCAACGAAGATTTTCACTTATCAGTAGGACAAGTTTCTTCTCTTGTCTAATTCTATTTACAATGGGTCAATAACTAAATTGCTACTGTGCTGATGCCCTGACTGGGGACTACTGATGAATGGTAAAAGACTTGAATTTCTTATTCTGTGGTGAAATAGCTTCACATAAGATTAAGAGCACTTGAGAGAACCAGAATGCAACAGCTGTCAATATACCCTTCTCTTTCGCTCTATCACTCTATGAATTGTGGAGTAGAGGAAGGAGATGGAGAGCCAGCCCAGTGATATTCTGTAATGACTATCACCTTTCCCTCAGTGTCATCAAAACAAGAGCTGGTCAGAAACATCTTGGGGGTAAGGGGGTGGCAGTGATGCACTTATTCCTGTTTACCTTGTTGGTAGTGAGATCTACAGGTTTCTAGGAGTGAACATTGCCAATGAACTGCTCTGGTCCAACCATGTAGACACCATGAACAAGAAAGCTTACCAGCCCCTCAGCTTCTTCAGGAGACTCAAGAAGTTTGGCATTTCCCTTTGACCCTCACCAATTTTTATTGACTGAATCTCCACCTGGTTTGGTAACTGCTCTGTCTGTAGCTGTAAGCCACTGCTGAGAGTTGTGGACATAGCTAAGCATATCACAGAAATCTGCCTGCCCTCCATGGACTTTATCTACACTTCTCAGTCTGACTTCATTGTCTTCTGCCTCAGTTAAGCAGCCAGCATGATCAAAGACTCCCGCCCAGCCAAGACATCCCCTCTTTCTCCTCTCATCAGGCAACAATTAAACTTGAAAGCACAGACTGATCAGTTGGCCAAATCAAAGACTGTGATGCATGTAGTTTCAATAGTTCCACTTAATATCAGAGAATGCATACCTGAAATTATTGTTTGTCGCAGACATCCACGAAAACAGAAGACTGCCTCAAACAATGAGTGACAGCAAAAACATTAGAACCCCAAAGCCTTTTCCACTCCCCCCAATGCACAACCAGCAGCAAAGCAACAACCCTCCCCCCAACTTACTTCAGCAACACCAAGCAAGTAATAGCAAAGCTCCCAAGAAAGACCATGATCTGCAGTACAACAAAAACTAATCATTCACACAACAATTCAACATACCACAGGCTTTCTCCGCCTAGTAAAGGAACAGGGAGGTGTCACCCTTTCACAGTGAGAGGTGTTATGAACTGTAACAATTTGGAAACGAACCAGCAGCAATAGAGTTCACACTTGGAATTTGGTTTTGATGTTAAAACCACTATCTTTATTAGTAGCTACTTATAATATAGCAACTTAACCAAGAGAAACAAAGGTTAACAGTGTTATGTGTATTTGTGTGTAAATATAACTCCCAAATGATTGAGCTTGGAGGAACAAGGTTTAGAGTCTTCAGATGGTAAAGCATGAAAGTTCAGTTCATCCACGGAATAAACGATGGGAGAGAGATATTTGTAATCCAAGGTAAAACATAGAGAGAAGGCAATTACGTCGGAATTCCACAGGTTTCACGATGGTAATTAATAAACATCTGTTGTCAAAGATCCTCTGTCGATCTGTTCCAAATCCACATACGTATTACCACCAGAGTGATCTGTCACAGGGATGCTGTCTTCAAGGGGTTACCACATCACATACCCAGGCATGGGTTAACTTCAAGTGGTCCCACAGGACATTCCTTAATCCACTCCTATGGATTATACCAAGTGACATCCACACATTCGATGTGCACTGGATCAATAATCAACCCACCCTTGTGGGTATAGCAGAGTTCCAAATCCCCAGCTTCTATAAGCTGGGGCTGCTACCTTTTCCAGGTTTGCTCTTCTCTCTCTCTCTCTCTCCCCTTCTGACTTCTGACTGTGACCGTCTGTGTCCTGGTTTTAAAAGTAAACAAGCTGCGAGTCAGTCAGTGAACAACATCATAGTCCTGCCTCACTGAAGCACTCTTTTAAAGTGACAGTCCATAGTAAACAAAACGTGCGGGTTCGTAATAGAGGGGAGACATAAACAAAACAACTCGTTGATTTACAGTGTTAAAATCTGCCACATCACTTTTTTCCAAGTTCTCTGACTCCAGAATCCACAACAAACTCCTCCCCCATTGTTCCCAATATTCCATTTTCTCCTGTGATGCTTCAGTTGGCAGCACCGGCATAGATTTGGCTCGTCCTGGGCTGCAAAGCCTTAGAATCCCAAAGATACGCTCGTCTTCGAGGCAGCATCCTTGGAATATTGAAAAGCAGCCACAAAGAACCAAAGTTTGAGTGTAGCTCTAGGTCAGGGCCTTTGACAGAACCCCATCCACCTTGAAAAGGAGTAAGAGAGACATTAAAGGTAGAAATTAATTGCTTCCACAGGTGAGCTCAAAGAAGTTGCTGTTGAGCGCCATTGTAGCTCCGCCCATGTAGAGGGATGGTGGAAAGGTGCCATAACAACAACCTCTCACACAGGGACAGCAAGCTGATGATAGACGACAGGATGACTTCATGACCCAGAGTTTATCAGGGGATTGGAGGTGGTAGGGGTCATCACTTTAAATTTCTTGTTACCTCATCAGAGGATCTGTCCTGGAACCATCACATAACAACCATCACAAAGAAGGCACAATATTGTCTCTGCTTTCTTAAAAGGTTTGTGTGGACTCGACAGGTCATCTAAAACTTTGCCAAAACTGACGTATGTTGCAGAGTATCCTGACTGGTTGCATCACAGCCTGGTATGGAAACATCAATACCCATGAATGGAAAAGCTTACAAAAATTGGTGGATGCAGTCCAGTCCATCATTGAGCATACTTACAAGGAACACCGCCACAAGAAAGCGGCCACCATCTAGGAGGCCATGCTCTCTTCTTGCTGCCGTCATCTGGATGGAGGTACAAGATCCCACAACACTAGGTCAGGAACAGTTATTATCAGGCTACCGATCTAATATGGACAACTTCACTCACCTGAACTGACTCCACAGCCAAGAGACTCACCTTCAAGGACTCTTCAATTCGGTATAATTTATTTACTTTTTAATTATTTGCACTATTTGTCTTATTTTGCACATTGGTTGTCAGTCTTGTACTAATACAATGCACAATACAGGTTGAGCTCCCCTTATGCAAAAATCTAAAATATTAAAAAACTCCAAAATTCAGAATTATTTTGAATGCTGACATGACACCACAAATGGAAAGTTCCTCGAGGCGCTGGGAAGGCTCCCAGGTGATGTGCAGGTCTCTGCGCACTGCAGGCGGTTCTGAGAGGTGACCTCGCGTACCCTGAGTGGGGCCCTGTTGGCACCAGTTTGTTTTCAGCAGTCATCATAGCCAGACGTTCATGCATTACTCAGTGGTTACCATGTGTTCTGCACTTATTTTCTGCTCTCTGCTAGAAAGTAAAATGCAAATACAGTGTACTGTAAGCTTCTAATTAAAACACGGCATCATAGGTGGAGACTGAAAGCCTGCCTGTGTTTGTTGTTGTTCAACAGCTGATTCAGGAATTCTCCCGATGCTGCTGTTTTGTTACCCTGCGCACATTATATTTTCATTATATTAGTGGTATGTAATAACTTTTACTGTTAAGTACATATGTGTGATAAACAAGTGTAAGACAAAGGCTGCACATAATTACACAGTTGGGAATGATGTTGATACTAAAGAGCCACTGTCTGTCCACCTGAGCAGCCAAGGTAGTGATAGTTCACCTCTCTGATGGTTCAGTGTACACGTTATCGTTTCATACACAAAATAATTAAAAATATTATATATACAACTACCTTCAGGGTATATGTGTAAGCTGTATATATAATGTAAATTAATTTCATGTTGAGACATGGGTCCTATCACCAAGGTATCTCATATAGATGCAAGTATTCCAAAATCCGAAAAGATCCAAAATACAACACATTTCTGGCCCCAAGCATTTTAGATAAGAGGTGCTCAAACAGTATAATAAATTAATCTGTATGAATGGTATGCAATACTACATTTTCACTGTAATTCAGTACATGTGACAATAATAAATCAATTTGCGAATTTACTCATGCCCTCCCATGGAGTTAGAATCAGAAACAGAATCAGGTTTGATATCACTGGCATGTGTCATGAGATTTGTTTTGTGGCAGCAGTACTGTGCAAGACATAACAAAAAGATCTATAAATTACAATAGAAATACATAAAATTTAGATGTAATGCAAAAAGAGGGGGAAGAATTGAATTCATTGTCCATTTAGAAGTCTGATGGTGGAGGGGAAGAAGCTGTTCCTAAAGTAGTGAGTACTTCTATACCCATTCCCTGATGGTAGCAATGAGAAGAGGGAATGTTTTGGGAGAGGGGAGTCCACACTGATGGATGCTGCCTTTTTGAGACATCACCTTATGAAAGTGTCCTCGATGCTGGGGAGACTAGTGCCCATGATGGAGCTGGCTGAGTTTGCAAATCTCTGCAGCTTTTTCCTGTGCAGTGGTCCCTCCACACCAGATCATGATGCAATCAATCAGAATGCTCTGCCTGGTACACCTGAAGAAATTGGCTGGAGTATTTGGTGATGTACCCAATCTCCTCAAACTCCTGGTGAAATATAGTTGCTGTTGTGTTTTCTTTGTATTTGCATCAATATGCTGGGTGGGTCTAGGATAGATCTTCAGAAATGTCACCCAGGAACTTGAAACTTCTCAATGCTTTTCAGTGTTGACCCCTCAGTGAGGATTGGTGTGTATGTCCCTTCGACTTCCCCTTCCTGAAGTTCCACATTCATATGTTTGGTCTTATTGATGTTGAGTGCAAGATTGTTGTTATAATATCACTCATAATCAGTGAGGAAGAGTTGTTCTTTCCAATCTGCACTGACTGTGCTCTCCTGATGAGGAAGTCAATAATCCTGTTGCAGAAGGAGGTACAGAGGCCTAGGTTTTGGAACTTGTTGATTAGTACTCAGGTAATGATGGTGTTGAAATCTCAGCTGTAATCAATAAACAGAAGCCTAATGTAGGTTTTGCTGTTATCCAGGTGACTCAAGGCTGAGTGGAGAACCAGTGAGATTGCATCCGTTATAGACCAATTGTGGTACGAGGCAAATTGCAGCAGGTCCAAGTCCATGCTTAAGCAAGACTTGATTCTGACCATGACCAACCACTCAAAACATTTCATCACAGTAGATTTCATCAATACACTGAACCATTGCTACACCACCATCAAGAATGCCTACCGTGCTATTCCACACCCTCACTTCAGGAAGTCTGATCACCTGGCTGTACTTCTACTCTCTGAGTATAGGCAGATACTGAAGACTGCAGCACCAGCAGTGAAGACCAAGAAGGTAGGGACAAGGGAAGCACAAGAGTGCCTACAGGACTTCTTTGAATTGGTGGATTCATTTTCTAACTTGGATGAGTATGCTGCAGTTGTTACTGACTTCATTAAAACCTGTGTGGATGAATGTGTTCCTATAAAGACTTGCTGTACTTTCCCAAACCAAAATCCATGGATTAACCAGGAGGTACGTCATCTGCTAAAGGCTAGATCTGTAGCTTTCAAGTCTGGCGACCCAGGCCTGTACCAGAAGACCAGGTATGATTTGCGGAGGACTATTTCCAGGGTGAAGAGGCAATTTCAAATGAGGTTGGAGGTGACATCGGATGCACGGCAACTTTGGCAGGGTCTGCAAGACATTACTTCCTACAAAGCGAAACCCAATAGCATGAATGGCAGTGATGCTTCACTACCAGATGAACTCAATGACTTCTATGCAAGCTTTGAAAGGGAGAATATAACTACAGCTGTGAAGATCCCTGCTGCACCTGATGACCCTGTGATCTCTGTCTCAGAGGCTGATATTAGGCTGCCTTTAATGAGGGTGAACTCTCGCAAGGCGGAAGCTCCAGATGGAGTACCTGGTAAGGCTCTGAAAACCTACGCCAATCAATTGGCGGGAGCATTCGAGGACATTTTCGACCTCTCACTGCTATGGGTGGAAGAACCCACTTGCTTCAAAAAGGTAACAATTATATCAGTGCCTAAGAAGAATAATGTGGGCTGCTTTAATGACTATCACCCGGTAGCACTCACATCGACAGTGATGAAATGCTTTGAGAGGTTGGTCATGACTAGACTGAACTCCTGCCTCAGCAAGGACCTGGACCCATTGCAATTTGTTTATTGCCCCAATAGGTCAACGGCAGATGCAATCTGAATGGCTCTCTGCATGGCTTTAGACCACCTGGACCATATAAATACCTATGTCAGGATGCTGTTAATTGACTATAGCTCAGCATTTAATACCATCATTCCCACAATCCTGATTGAGAAGTTACAGAACCTGGGCCTCTGTACCTCCCTCTGAAATTGAATCCTTGTCTTCCTAACTGGAAGACCACATTCTGTGCGATTGTTGATAACACATTTTCCTCACTGACAATCAACACTGGGGCACCTCAGAGGTGTGTGCTTAGCCCACTGCTCTACTCTCTATATACATATGACTGTGTGGCTAGGCATAGCTCAAATACCATCTATAAATTTGTTGGTGATACAACCATTGTTGGTAGAATCTCAGGTGGTGACGAGAGGGCGTACAGGAGTTAGATATGCTAACTAGTGGAATGGAGCCATAGCAGCAACCTGGCACTAACGTCAGTAAGATGAAAGAGCTGATTGTGGACTTCAGCAAGGGTAAGACAAAAGAACATATACCAATCCTCATAGAAGAATCAGAAGTGGAGAGATTGAGCAGCTTCAAGTTCCTGAGAGCCAACATCTATGAGGATCTTACCTGGTCCCAACATATCAAAGCAGTTATAAACAGGGCAAGACAGCGGCTATACTTTATTAGGAGTTTGAAGAGATTTGGCATGTCAACAAATACCTTAAAAAAACTTCTAGAGTTGTATCATGTAGAGCATTCTGACAGGCTGCATCACTGTTTGGTACAAGTGTGCTACTGCACAGGACTGAAAGAAGCTGCAGAGGGTTGTAAATCTAGTCAGCTCTGTCTTGGGCACTAGCCTACAAAGTACCCAGGACATCTTCAGGGAGCGGTGTCTCAGAAAGGCAGTGTCCATTATTAAGGACCTCCAACACCTAGGGCATGTTCTTTTCTCACTGTTACCATGAGTAGGAGATACAGAAGCCTGAAGGCACACACTCAGCGAATCAGGAACAGCTTCTTCCCCTCTGCCATCCGATTCCTGAATGGACATTGAATCCTTGGACATCACCTCATGTTTTAAAATGTAAGTATTTCTGTTTTTTGCATGGTTTAAAAAATTTATTCAATATACGTATACTGTAATTGATTTACTTGGTAATTTATTATTATTATTTTTAGTTTATTATCATTATTTTTCTCTTCTGGATTATGTATTGCATTGAACTGCTGCTGCTAAGTTAACAAATTTCACGTCACATGCCGGTGATAATAAACCTGATTCTGATTCTGATTCTGAGATGTGAGTGGAACTGGGCAATAGTTATTGAGGCAGCTCTCCCTACTCTTATTTAGCATTGATATGATTGTCACCTCTTTGAAGCAGGTGGAAACCTCTGACTGCAGCACTAAGAGACTGAAGATATGATTGAACAATCCTTCCAGTAGTATCACAAATTATTTAATTTCTGGAATGAAAAGTCTCATCCTGAGAGAAGATGGTCCACTTCATGCACATCAGCCCTCATCCCATCCTCCTGCCACCACGCCAGGGATAGGGTTCCTCCTGTCCTCACCTGCCACCCCACTAACTTTCAGAGCCAGCTCATCTCCAACGGGATTCCACCACCAAGCACGTCTTTCCTCCCGCCACCACAACTTTCTATTTTCCACAGGGATCACTCCCTATGTGACTCTCTTATCCACTCGCCCCTCTCCACTGCTCTCCCTCCTGATACGTAACCTTGCAAGCGGAACAAATGCCACACCTGCCCTCCTCATCCTTCCTCACTACCATTCAGGGCCACGAACAATCCTTCCAGGTGAGTCGACTCTTTACCTGTGAGTCTGTTGCGGTCATCTACTGTATCCGGTGCTCTGGGTGTTGCCTCCTGTATATCGGTGAGACCCAAGGTGGAGGGGTGAAGTAAAGAGCTGGGAGGTTAATTGGTGAAAGAGGTAAGACCATAAGACCTAGGAGCAGAATTAGGCCATCTCGCCCATCAAGTCTGCTCCGCCATTCAATCATGGCTGATCCTTTTCTTTTTTCCTCCTCAACCCCAGTTCCCGGCCTACTCCCCATAACCTTGGATGCCAAGTCCAATCAAGAGCCTATCAACCTCTGCCTAAATACACCCAACAACCTGGCCTCCACAGCTGCATGTGGTAACAAATTCCACAAATTCACCACTTGAATCTCTGTTTTGAAAGTGTGCCCCTCTATCCTGAGGTTGTGCCCTCTAGTCCTAAACTCTCCCACCATAGGAAACATTCTTTCTGCATCTACTCTGTCCAGGCCTTTCAACATTCGAAAGGTTTCAATCCTTCTGAATTCCAGCGAACACAGACCCAGCGTCATCAAACTTTCCTCGTTTGATAACCCTTTCATTCCTGGAATCATCCTTGTGAACCTCCTCTGAACCCTTTCTCTTGCAATAGTAACTGCACCCACTTCTCTTCCTTCACACATTCAGGAGGAACTCACAGATGCTGCCAGAACTACTAAGTTAGGATAAAAAGATAAACTCTGAAGTCATTTGGGAGTGGTGTAGTGGATGGGGAAAATAGAAGCGAATGCAAATGAAAGAGAGAAATAATTCCGCATCAGTCAGAATTGAAGCAGGAATAGAAAACTCAACACGAGAGTAGGTAGTACCAAAATAAAAATATAATGGAGAAATTAGTGCCCCGAATAAATGATGGGTAGGAACAAATACCAATCATCTTTGCAACCTGATGTGAGGTATTTTAAGAACAGATTTGATGTCTATTTCCCCCTCAGCCAACAACTCAAAAACAGGTTATCAGGTCCATTTCAGTTTGATGCTCTTGGGATCTTACTGAGTACATATTGCATGCTTCCCACATTGTGACTTCAATTACACTTCAGAAGTACTTAGTTAGCTGTAAAATAGTTTGGGGTAACTTAGTAGTGATCCAATGGATGCTATGGCCTTCCTTTTGGTCTCGGGATAACCGGACAACAGCAAGATGCTGATGAAACAAAAGTGAATCAGTGGCGAAAACGGGTTATCCAACGAGTGAGTTTCAATAAGCACATTGAGAATGTATTTTACTCCACTAGATGGGGACGCAGTATGTTTGTGTATCTGCATGATTTGTATCTTAGTGATTTTATATATGAAGAAAAATATGCTTAATAAATTGAACCAAAGACGCTACCCAGTTATTTAATAATAACATTTCCAAATAAGCAACAATTACTAATTCTGTGAAGATGTTTTTTTCTCTACAATTCAACATTGTACTCATTCCTCGTATGGGAAATCCCTATTGTCAATAGAAATGACAAAGTATCTGTAGAGAACTGACCTTGATCATCAATATACACAACCATGTAACATATGTTCAGTTACAGGATCAATGAAAACCTTAAAAAAACATCAAAAACTCAATCACGTTTTGATACTTAGCAGGAGAAAGTAATTTATGGTCTTTCTTGGAGCCACTTTAAAGAAGTACTGTCCAAGGCACCAGTTAGATTAATTCTTCAAATGTTTCTTTTTGTATCTTATGATTCCCAGGTGGTAGCGACCATTCCATCTTATTTTAGTGATGGAGTCTGACAGGAATAGGAAACCAGCTATCATTATTGCAAATAATCAATAAAGCAGCTCCCTTCAGTGATTATATTTTGGTTTAACTGTTCCGTCTTTCTTCACAGAATCAGACTACATATTCATGGAAGATTTATCCTTTTCACAATTCTGCTGCAGAAACACCAGTGAGCAAGGCATTTTGTTGGAATTTCCTGCTGGATTTGAGATTCACCATTCCATCTCTCTGAGGGAAGGTAAAACATTTGAAGTACCTTTTTGGCTGTGTCAGGGCGTCTGATTTGAATAACTGCAAAACCTTTACAAACATTCATCTGCTCCGGTTCTGTAAATAGTGAATCATATCCAGCTGACCTAGAACAACGATGGCTAAAACTGCTTTGGGAAATTGCAGATTCTCAAGAGAGCTGAGTAATTACTGACAACAAACAAACTTTAAGCAGTCTACTTCATTGAACTTTTGGGTTTCCAACATACACCACAGAACTCAATGCAAATTCACACCATGCAAATCATATGACCAGACATCTCCTTCAACAATTTTAAGTTTGTGATTTGCATCAATACAGCTGAAGGTGTTAATGTTCAGTACATATCTCCATGGATGTGTCTGAAAGATTTACATTTGCTGTCGTAACAAATTAATTTCTTTGCATGAATATGAAAACATCACAGGGTAACTCTCACCTTTCGTCCAGATCTAAAATCAATGTTGCTGCACTCAGGGGAGGGGCAGAAAGCATTTCAGATTACAGCCTCATCTTTATTGCAAGGACTGCTGCTGAGGGGAATTGTGATCCCATTCATTTGTGTGCACTTGTCCACCCTGTAGTAAAATGTAATTGAATTGTAGATAGATTTTTACTCTATTGTCTCTATTTGCCTGTAGATACTGAACTGAAGTATATTTAAAGTTTCTAAGTGTCTCCAAATCATCATTGGCATTATGAAACAGTACAGAGCTTTTGATTGAGGCCTCTTGCAGCCGTAACCCAGACATCTGGAAGAGGTTAGTCTGGGTGGAGGGCTGGTGGGCCCTGAGTGGCCGGCATGAACTAACAACTTGGGCAGTGAGGGTGGTCTATCTGAGGGCAGAGGGCAATGTGGACATTATGGACAGTCCCACCGGGTAGAGGGCAGACTGTGGCATGATCTGTCCCAGCTTTCAGGCAGCAATTTGTTTGGCAAAATTGTTCTCCAGGACATCCATAGTTTTAATGCTATGGATGCCAGTTTGACTCAAACATTTTGAATGGCTCATCTGTGTGTCCTTACGGTGGCTTTTGCTGTCCATCAGATTGAAGAATCATGTGCTTTGAAGGTGTGTGGAAGGAGGGTAGAGATTGGCTTCACAATTTCCAAAGTAGGTCTGTGGAAATTGGGAGTGCAATGCTTAAGCAGCATGGTGTTAATGGTGGTGAAGAACAGGATCCCAATGCAGGGCAAAGTATCAGAATAGGTGGGAGAGAGAGAGAGTCTTGGCAGGATACACAGTCTACAAGGTTTTCTTAAATTGTATTAACTACATCAACCAGGCCAAAAAACATCGCCTCTAAACCATTGGGCTAATCAAGCTGCTCTGCCATTCGATCATGGCTGATTTATTTTCCTTCTCAACTCCATTTTCCAGCCTTCTGCTTATAAACTTTGACACCTTTACTAATCAGAAATATTTCAACCTTTGCTTTAAATATACTCATGATTTGTCCTAAACTGCAGGCTGTGGCAATGAAAACCACAGTTTCATCACCTGCTGGCTAAAGATCCTTAACTCTACTCCTAAAGGGAAGTCCCTCTGCATCCTTTTGCCCTAGACTCTCCCACTCTCGATGCCCACTGTGTCTAGGTTTTGATGAGATTAACCCCCCCCCCCACCACCACTTCTAAACTCCAGCCACTACATTAAACACAAATCATATTTTAACCCTTTCATCCTCAGGATCATTCTCGTAATTCTTCTCTGGCATCTCTCCCATGCCAGCACAGCCCTTCATAGGTATGATGCTCAAATTGCTCACAGTACTCTAAAGGTGGTCTGACCAATGCCTTATAAAGCCTCAGCATTACGTCCTTGCTTTTATACTCTAGTCCTCTGGAAATTAATGCTAACCCAGCATTTGCCTTGCTTACAATCGACTTAGAATCCTGCACCAAGACTCCCAAGACCTTTTGCAGCTATGTTTTCTAAATTCACTCCCTATTTAGAAGATATTCTGTGCCTTTATTCCTTCTACCAAAGTGCATAAATATGCGCTACTCTGCACTGCATTCCATCTGCCACTTCTTTGCCCATTCTCCTAAGCTGTCCAAGTTAAAGTAAAGTCTTCCTGTAGACTCCCTGTTTCTTGAACACTACCTGCTCCTCCACCTGTCTTAGTATCTTTTGCAAAGTTGACCACAAAGTCATCAGTTCTGTCATCCAGGTCATTAACATATAACATGAAAAGAAGCAAACCCAACACCGGCCCCAGTGGAACACTTAGTAGTAGCCATCAGCCAACCAGAGGAGCCCCTTTTATTCCAATTTTTGTCTTATGCCAGCTTGCTAATCTTTTGTCCATGCTGTAATACTGTGGGCTATTATCATGGTTGGCAGCCTCATGTGCGGCACCTTGTCAAAAACCTGATGAAAATCAACATCCACTGACCCTCTTTTGTCTATCCTGCCAGAGATTTCCTCAAAGAATTCAAACAGATTTGAAAGGCAGGATAAATAAGGAAGCCATGCTGACTTTGGCCTATTTTGTCCTTCAGTTTATTATGCAGACACTGCAAAGAATTTCCCATCAGGGCCAGCTACACCAGCAGCCATGCTTGCAGTCTTGCCGCAGAACCAGGACCACCTTGCCTGTGGCGGTGAAAGTTACTGCCAAACCAAATTTCATTGGCTCTTCATGATGTGCTGCTGGACTCTTGAAAAACATACGCCAATTTTCAGCAGCTGCTACTCTAGGGATGTAGAGGAGGTTCTCTGCCTTGTGAGAGCAGCTGTCAGCACCTCTAGTGGAGTTTTGGACCTTGTGCAGAGTTTGCTAATCCCTGTTGTATGCAATCTCTGTATCTGAGCTTGTGGTTTCCAGTGTCAGATGGAAAGATGGGGCACTTGGCCAGATGTGTTTTTTGTTCTTTTCTACTACCAGATGGGTAAGAGTGGGGAAATGTTGAGGGGGAAGTGGGTAAGTAAAAAGATGCTTGTAACACAGAAGAAATTTTAGCTGGAATTGGATGTGTGAAGGAGATTAGTTAATGTCACCTGTGGTGGTGTCTGTTCTATCATTGGCTATGGAATATAGTTAGTTTCTCAAATAGTGGTCAGAAATTTTATCTGTTGATGCTCATGTGCTTTCTTTGCCTATAGGATAGGAGGAAGTGTATTTGCAAGTGTTCTGAGAAGTGCCTTCCATGGCTGAATAACTGACTGTGACCTGTGCCTGTGAAGCGGGCAATGCCAGTGTGAAAGGAATACAGCTTGATAGAGATTTGCGTTGGTGAATGATGGTCACATGTAACATGCATATTGTCTGGTGCGTTTGAAGGGCGAGAAATTTGAATAAAGTTATACTGACCTTTCTTAATTTAATCATGGGGTGTTGGTATTGCTGATAAAGCTGATATTGATACCCATTGCCTATTTTTTCCTGAATTAAGTGGCCTTCTGCACCATTTCAGAGAGCAGAGGAAGGTTCAAAATAATGTGTAGGTAAGAGTGACAGGCTTCCTTTCATGATTCACATGATCATCAAGATCATCAGATTTCTAATGGATTTAACTTCCAGTTGGGAATTGGCTCCCAGTGTTAAGTTTGATTGCTGCCTCCTGTTATTGCCACTTGACTATCTGCCTGGATGTCTTTTGGTAGAGAATCCCCCTCTTCTCTCTTTGACCAATTCCTCCAGCTGCCATCAGGAAGAAGGTTCAGGAACAATTCTTACCTCTCAACCATCAGCCTCTTGAACCAAAGGGGATAACTTCACTCATCTTCACTTGCCCCATCATAGAACTGCTCCCACAACCTGTGCACTCACTTTCAAAGGCTCTTCATCTCCCGTTCTTGATACAGTATTTATCGCTTATTTGTTTATAATTATTATTTCCTTCTTTTGGCATTTGCACCATTTGTTGTCTTTTGCACACTGATTGAATGCCAGAGTTGGCACTGTCTTACACCTATTATGGTTATTTTTCTATTATGGATTTATTGAGTATGCCCACAATAAAATGAATCTCAGATTTGTATAAGCCAACATATATGTACTTTGATACTGAATTTAGTTTGACCTTTGAGTTACACTGGAAATCAAGAGTGATCCAATGATTAGCAAATGGATTCCAGCAAGCTCTCCGAAGCCACAGAATTCCCTCAGCACTGGTTGTAGCCACAAAGTTAAGAGGTGTCAGAATGGCATTGATCAGTGGTGGCTAGCTTCAACTAGTACTTGTCCCTCCATAGACAAGATCTAAGTATGTGTATTAGGGCAACAGCGAAGCAGCTGGTCACTAAAGTTTTGATAATAATGAAAACGGGATGCTACATTGCAGTTGTACAGGGCACTACCGAGGCTGCACTTGGTTCAATTTTGATTGCCCTGCAAAAGGAAAGATGCTATTAAGCTGGGAAGATTGCCCATAAGAATAATAAGGACACTAACAAAGCCCAGGAGCTTAAATTATAGTGAGAAATTGAGCAGTTATTCTTTGCAATATAAGAGAAAGTGATCTTACAGAGCTATATAGAGTCACAAGTAGCACGGATAAAGTAAATGCTAACACAAGGTTGTTTGTTCCTCCTCTCTCCCCATCTTCTTTCTTATTCCTGTTCTTTTCTTCTGCAATCCCGATGAAGGATCTCACCCTGAAACATCAACTATTTACTCTTTTCTGTAGATGCTGCCTGGCCTGCTGAGTTCCTCCAGCATTTTGTGTGTGTTGCTGCAGATGTAAAATCATTTCTCAGCCTGAGTTACAGTATGCATTAACTTGTAGGAACTTTGTGAATTACTGATTATTCTATTAGGATAATATATACAATTCTTCAATCTGCTCTTGGCAACAATCAGGGTCAGGGTCAATGTCACTGGCTGCTTTATCATCTCCAGTAAGTGAACCCTTTCTAGCTAATTCACTCAATTATGTCATCAGCATTCTCTATTTATACAAACAAAAATTTTAAGTAATCCATAACTGTTTCCAATTCAAAATGTTCAACATTTTTTCGTGATATATTTTTTTCTCTGCAAGTACATATTGCTTGTTTCATCCTATAGCTTTCCATTTAATCGTGTATGTTTTTCATTGTATGATATATGTGGTTCATTATGTACTGCAAGTAAATTTGTCATATGATACATATGTCTGAGGGCAGAAACATTTCTGGTCCCTAAAAGCTTCACAAACCTACGTTAATTGGCAGTACAGCTAATTCCCTTTTCAACTATTTTTGAAGAGGTCAAACAATTCTATGCCATTTTCCATGGTTTGGACGTAGAACAGAAATAGCACATAGCAACAATGTGGAAGTGTGATGAAATTGACTTGGGCGTCCAGAGAGAAAGTTGTTCCCATGTTTATTCCACATCTCTTAGAAAGATCCTGAATTTCCAGTTGATTATGTGTCCCATGGTAGCGTAGCGGTTAGAGCAACGCTATCACAGCTTGGAGCATTCTGGAGTTTAGAGTACAGTTCCGGTGCCATCCTGTAAGGAGTCTCTATACGTCCTCCTTGGGGAATGTGTGGTTCTTCTCCAGGTCCTTCGGTTTCCCCTTGCAGTCCAAAACTGTATTGGGTAGGTTCATTGATCATTGCAAATGGTCCCATGATTAGGTTAGGGTTAATCGGGGTTGTGTGGTTTCCTGGGCAACATGGCTCAAAGGGCTGGAAGGGCCTACTCCACACTGTATTGCTAAATAAGTTAAGTGCGCAGGTGTTAATACTTGCATGGCAGTACATTGTTGAGAGAGTACTTTCAACAAGGCATTCAAAATGAGATCTTGCCTTGGGCCAGGCTTTTCGATTGTTACCAAATCTAGGTTTCTGGATTTCAGCTGGCATCTCTGTATGTACCATTTATTCTACTCTCTCCATTTGTAGATTTTCTCAGATAAATGGCAATGATCGGAGAAAAGAGAATAAAGAGGAGTTAGAATGAGTGTGAATCAAGATAAAGAATGAAATTAAAATGAATGGGATCCTGTTGAGTGTTTCCATCCCCTTCGCTATGTGCTTCCTACTGGGGGGTATCATTTTCCGCTCCACTTCTCAGATTTGGTTTTGTTGTCTTCAATGGGACTAAATTTCAAAACTGGAATGTAAGGTTCTGTCACCACTATATTGTGCATTTAGTGCTACTGACTGAGTGAAATTTCTGAGCATTTTCTGTCCTTTCAAACTACACTCCATTAACAGTCACCACAATGTACTCCCTTTAAAGGAGCATCTGCCGACAAATCATACTTTAGTGTTAATTGTCCTAAGGCAAATCGCTTTGTGCCCATTAAGTTCCCAGCGAAATATCTGATGGATTACAAGTTAATGAATTGAAAGCTGCGTGTACAAATTGATAACTTTAAATGAAGAAATGGAAAGCTAGAGAAAACTCTGTTAACAAATAGATTTTCAGTTTCAGTAATCATTAGCCACAAGCTGCCAATGAAATGGACCAGATGAAGGATCTCGACACTGAAAAGGCTGACGGTTCATTTCCCTCCACAGAAGTTGCCTGAGTTCCTTCAGCATTTTGTTTTTTTCCCTCCAAATTCCAGCATTTGCAGTCTTGCAGAATTTTGCTTTGATGGAAATGTTGTACATCTACATTCATACTAAATGCACCACATGATGGGTGCATCTGTAGTGTGGACCTATTACTAACTCATATGGTTTCTATGATGACTTTGTGTATCTTTTTATCTCTTCAGAATTCCAATATTCTCCATTATAATTCTTCATGCCAAACAAGCACCTCCTTTCTGATATTCATTCAAATGCTGCACTTTTCCAAATTCAACATGGAGCCGAGAGTGTGAAGCTCAGTCCCAAGATTAAAATAATCACTCTTTATGAGGTTTTCAATAACAAGACAAAGATTAAAAAAAGGTTATGATGAGTGAAGTAATATTGAAGAAATGTAACATTTCTTTATGCTATTTCAAGTGATAATGACAGCTTTTTGCATGTTAAAAAATTACCTTTCTACGTTAGGCTGATAGAATTTCTGTAAGAGCACCCCATTACTATAAAAGCATTACTCAAATCATAAAATTACTTGGTTAATATTCTTTACATGAGTGAGGAATTGCTTTATTGCAAGATTACTGTCAATCAATCTTTCAAGCTGTTAATTCTGCACATTATAAACTTTGTTCAAAGTGATCAAAAATGTATTTATGTTAGTCAAGGATAATCACAAGGTATTGTGTGGCCAAGTATAAAATATGAAGGAAATAAGAATATTTTTTTCACTTTCTCATCCTGCTGGTGAGAAGCATGGTCTGAATTGTTGTGTGCCACATAAGATCCACCTGGCAGTAACATTAGAGGATGGAAAATTGTGTGCAGCTGGCGTTGGAAAATTACCTCTAATAGGCTGACTTGCTAACTAGAAATTTCAAACTATAGTTTGCACTAAATTCGACCAGCATGTAGACCACAATATCTGTCCATCTATCATGCATTTCACTGCATGGCCATAAAATGGTCCCAGTATTGATAAGAAGCATGATCACATTACAAGTGAGTGACAGTAAATTATTTAGGAGTTGTGCTATATTGGTCTATGCATTTAATCTGGTGGTTGCTGAAAGGTCATGCTACGGAGGAAGGTTTCCAGCTCCATATTTTCAGCAAACTCAAAGTCCCAAAGTCCCATTTTAACCCTTTGATACCATGTTTTGGTTTCCAGTCGTCAAACATTAATCAGATGCTTGCAATACGATACATTTATCTGGGTTTCTTCCAAACAGAATGGTTATTTGTTCATACATCTATATCTTAGCCCTATGTCTGTAGGGAATGTGGAAGATGATGCTGTACTTGGGAGAGTGGTTTTCAAGTTTACCTTGAAATACTTCAAAGAAAATTGCTTTAGAATTGCACAAGTAGAATGACGTTGTTTCTATGGCTCAACTTTGGGCAGCGTAATGCCGTTAAGGAACAACTGATAGGGAATATCCAGGTCGTGCCCTGTAATTTAGAGAAGTGAGCCACATGTTTCTAATTTTCTTTTCACAGTTTTTGGGCATTGGCTAACTCAGAACTTATTGTCCATGGGAATGTGGTGGTGAACTGCCTCAGAATCATAGAAAGTAAATAAGTACAATGCAGAAAGAAACTATTCAGCCCATTGGGTCCGTCTCATTCAAGAACTGCTGCTCAAAATATCAGCATCCGGCAGAGAAGCATTACATTCATGGTGTTTCAAGCCCAAGCATCCATGTCCTTTTTAATTGGGATGGGTGTTTCTGCCTCTACCACCATTTCAGAAATGACTTTTAAATCTTTAACCCCCCCCCCCACTAAGTGAGCAGAAAAAATCTTTCTCATCTCCTCTTAATCCACCTATCAATTCCTTTGTTTTTGACCCTTCAGTAGTCATCATGGTTCATGCAGTGAAATAATCCCAAAGTCCCAATGGGTACTACCGTCCAGTGGTGTGATGGCATCTGCATCAGACTTCCGGGCAAATAGTCCTGGATTTAACTCCAGCCAGCTCCTTGTATGCTTTCCATCCATGCTGGGTTGAGCAACTCAGCCTCACTTTAAAAAAAAACAGACAAATGCTAAAAAACGGCAAGGTTGCCACCCGACGCAGCACAAGATATGGAGAGGAACAGCATCCAATGGGTGGGAATGGATGACAGTGATGAAGGAATAGCAATTTATTTCCTGTTAGGATGACTTATGACTTGAAAGATAGCTTGAAGATCGAAATCTTTCCATCTTTCTGTCGCCCTTTCTCTTCCAAGTAATGGAGTGCAAGGGTTTGGGAGATCCCATTAAAGTGGACTTCGTGCTGCTCACCTTATAAGAGGTATTCACCACAGTGGTTCAAGTTTGAGTTTGTTTTCATTCATATGTATACAGCTAAACGAAACAGTATTCTTCTGGGTCCAAGGTGCAAAACACAGTACCGACGGTCATATACAGCACATAGAGTTACAATCCAGAACATACGGCCACAAAGTAATATTAGCGCAAATCTTTCAATGTCGTGGCCTGAAAATTGATAGATTGACGTAAAATGTGAGGTGATATTATATCAGGAGTATTTGATGGCTCCGGGCCTGGATTTCCTGGAATTCAGAGGAATGAGTGGTGACCACATTGAAACCTATTTAATGCCCTTGATAGAGTGGATGTGGAAAGGATGTTTCCTACGGTGGGAGAGTCTAAGAGTAGGGGACGCAGCTTCAGAATGGAGGGCGTCCTTTTGGAATGGAGATGAGCAATAATTTTGTTAGCTAGAGAGGGGTGAATTTGTGGAATTCTTCGCCACTGGCAGGTGTGGAGGCCTAGTCTTTATGTATATTTAAGGCAGAGGATGATAGATTCTTGACTGGGCAGTGCATGAAGGGATATAGGGAGAAAGCAGGAGATTGGGGTTGAGAGGAAGATTAGATCAGCTGTGATAAAATGGCAGAGTCAACTCAATGGGCCAAATGGACTAATTCTGCTCCCAAATCTTATGGTCTAGTTAAGTGTCTGGTCAACAGATGAACATTCCAAACCACTCAGCTCTTCTCCATCCCACCTCTTCCCCTCCCCCCTTAGGTGGAGATGATGAGGATTCACTCTTGACAATGCCAAAATGCCATTATGGCTTTTGGTAAGTGGTCATTGCCTGGAAATTGTGTATGTGTTCTAAGACATGGACTGTTTCAATTACTGAGGAGTTGTAATTGGCTGGAACAATGGCATCACTTGTGGAAATATTCAAATCTGATGATGGAGGAAAGACCATAATGATATGAACAATGGTGATAACATGGTGTAGTCATCAACTAGCCCCCTTTTGACCTCATGAAGAATGAAAGGCCACTGAGGAAGTAGCTGAAGATGATGGGAGTTGGACGCTGCCTTGAGGCACTCCTCCAATAATGCCTTAGCGCTGGGATGATTGCTCTCCAATCACCACAATCACCATCCAATGTGTGAAATATCATTGGAGTATTTCTCCTTGATACCCTTTGACCTCAGTTATGCCTATATTCTTTGATACAATGATCAGTCAAGGGTTGTCTTGATAACAAGGGATGTTTTGCACTTTGGTCATTGTTTGGGTCAAGGCTGTGATGAATTTTGGAACCATATGATCCTGGAAAATCCCAAACCTGGGATCAGTGATGAGGTTACTGGTGAGTTAAGTGCCATTTGATAGTACTGCTGAGAACACTTTTAATCACTTTTAAATAGAACTAAGAAAATAGGAGCAAGAGTGCAAAATTCAGACCTTATAGCTTGTTCTGCTGGCCAACATAATCATGGCTAATCATGAAAATTCAGTACCATGTTCCAGCTTTCTCCCCATTCCCCTGATCCCTTGATCCCTAAGAAAAATACCTCATTCCTTCGTGAATGTATTTTAAGACTTGGCTGCTACTGCTTTCTGTGGCAGAGAATTCCATAGCTTCAGCATTCTTTGGAAGAAGAAATTTCTTCTCATCTCAGTCTTAAAGGGATTATCCTTTATCATTAAGATTGCTCATGTTCAATTTTAATTATCATTCAACCATACATGAAGCCAAATGAAACAGCGTTTCTCCAGAGCAAATGTGCAAAACACATTTCTAACACATAGCACATATGGTTATGATGGCTGAAAATATAAATTAAAAAAAATATATATATAGCCCAAGTCCTTGAATGGCATGACCTGTAGAAAGATGGTGCATTAATGTTCTATTGATCCAGCTTGCTCTTCCACTGAGTGAACACTGAAGAGCAGCAATGACAGGAGGAGCCATCTCCCAACCCAGCACGGACTCCAGCATGCCTGGCATATCTGCACTCTCCCACACCACCTCGGCATCTCCTCTCCTGGGCAGCTGCAGCAACAGCACGCAACGAGTCCAGTGACAACACAACAATGGTAGGTGGTAAGTCCAGCTCCATCACCATTGAGCAACTCGCTGATGAGGTAGACCTGCAGTTCTTGATGTTCTGAATATCAACCGATGTCTTGAGATTGTTGGAAAGACATAAAGGATGAAACTTTAGTTGGACCTGGAGTGGCTGTTGCATCCGAGTGCATTGCCATCTCATGGGACCTTCACTGGTTATGGTCTCATGATCACTGGGAATATCCTCCCTAATCTGTATAGTCCTGTTAGTATTTTGAAGATTCTGATGAGACCCCTTTTCATTATTTTAAATTCTAGTTTAATTTCTAGGTAATTTTTATACCTAATTAACTCAATCTTACATCAGAGGACAGTGTAGCATCTGAAGGATCAATTTAGTGAGCCTTTGAGTATAATTGTGGTTAGCAAGAACAGCCCTTCCTATTCCCAGATAAGGAGGAATGATCTTGTTAAATATGACTATACACAATGTTCAAGTTGTGGTCTCATTGAGATGCTGTATGATTACAGGAAGACGTCCCTGTTCTGTACTCAAATCCTCTGACCTCAAAAGGCCACAATTCTTCACTGTGTTAAACCAAGACACCTTTCCCTTTCCTGATTCATCACTTTCCTGTTATCACTTTTCGAGTGGGTAGCCTTACATTTATCTACATGCATGTGGAATGTACTAGCCCCCTCCAACAACTTGCCCAGGTCAAACCTGAAGCTTCTCTGCTTCTCCTTCTCCTCCTCACTTCCATTTTGTCTCCTGATAATTAAGAGTAGCTTGACTGAACAGCAATTAGTTGGACTGGATTTGTCCTGATTTTAGAGTATGGGATATACTTGGACAATTTTCCACATACTCAAGTGGATGTCAACATTATAGCAGTGAATAAATGTCTTTAATTTATTTTATTGCTACCTCCCTGTCACTCTGCCTCTTTAATATGCTAATAATGCTTATCATCACCTCCTGATATATTTTTATACAGGAATATTTTTCTCCTGTGCATGTGTGTGCCTTTCCCTCCCTTCCCTTTAGCCTCAGCTATCCACCATCAGCTTCCATTCCCACTCAGTGAGTTGCTGGTTTCTGCTCTCATTGTTGCAAATCTCCCTTTCCCCCTCCCTCTCCCCCTCCCTCTCCCCCTCCCTCTCCCCCTCCCTCTCCCCCTCCCTCTCCCCCTCCCTCTCCCCCTCCCCCTCCCCCTCCCCCTCCCCCTCCCTCTCCCAGAGTCTGTCTGAGATGCTGAAGTACTGGTATATGGACTGAGGTTTTTGATGAATCCTGGATCAGGTCTCTTTAGGGATGTTTTACTATTGCTGCATGGTGAGGGGGTGCTAGTGGGGGTGGTTGGTGATTCTGCTGGTGCGAGGGGTGGGGGGACAGTTGATGCTTCTGCTGTTGCTCATGTATTGGGATCTTCAGGGTTCTGATGTTTCTGTCATTCATTCTATGTGGTTTCTTGTTTTGTGGATGTCTGTGAAGAGTAAGAGCTTCAGGCTGTATAGTGTATACATTCCCTGATATTAAACAATTTGAATTAATGAAAAACTACTCACAGATAAAGGCTGGCAAAAAACCAATGAGCAGACGAAGACAAATTACAGTCGGCCCTCCTTATCTGCGGGTTCCGCATGTGCGGATTTAACTAGCCGTGGATCGGGAAAACCTGGAAGTTCTCTTTCCAGGCACTCATTGTTTGAGGATTGTTTGCCTCGCATCTCATATACAAACTTTTTTTTTCTTGCCATTATTCCCTAAACAATACAGTATAACAACTATTTACATAGCATTTACATTATATTAGGTATTATAAGTAATCTAGAGATGATTTAAAGTATACGGGAGAATGTGCGTAGGTTAAATGCAAATACTACGCCACTTTATATAAGGGAGTTGAGCATCTGTGTTTTTTGGTATCCACGGGGGATTTGTTCCGCGGCTAAGGAGGGCCAACTGTTTGCAAATAAAAAAGATAAGTAAGTGCAAAAATAATACTTAGAACATGAGTTATAGAGTCCTTGAAAGCGAGTCCTTCGGTTGGACTAACTTTCACCTCTAACACTACTGGTGGGAAACTTGTGCAGAACTCTTTGTCTCCATTTAGTCAGTGTGCCAGCAGTCACTGCAACACCAGAGGACCTTACATGGCTCAGGGAAATTTCATTCTGGCTCTGCTCCAGCATATCTTTTGAATGTTACACAATAAAAAGCTGGTAGAAAAGCAAGGTCACAGAAGATAGAAAGAGCAGAGTGAAACTTTTGAAAGCACTCTCTGACTATGTAGTTCCTTGCTACTAAAATCCTCTTTCTTGAAAACCCCACAGCTCCTTTAAATCTTGAGTGGTTGGTTTTGATTTATTTATAGAGCAAAGTAATTTCCATAAATACCCCCACGAATTACCAGTGCTCTAAAAACTGGTCCCTAATGGTGTCATTTATCACAGGCATGATTTACAATTGTCACCTGCTGAGAATTGCAAGGGACTTTGCAGATTACAGTTATACTGCTGGTTATCTGTTACCTACCGCCAAGGGAAAAGATTCCGCATAATCATTTACTTGAGGCTACCAGGGGAGTGCCCATATTTTGTTTTTTTTACCTGTGTAACAAGTAGACAATGACAGTTTAAGTCTAGGCAAAGACAAATCTGCTTCTGATTGATCGAACCATTCCTGAGTGTGCAACCTGCAGGTCCATGTTTTCTTTCTTATCTGAGTTCCTACAGCAGGCCCAACCCTGCAGCATTGTTACTGTTATTACTGCCCGTTCTGATGCTGGCGTTTACGGCAGCAATGAAGGTCCTCCATCTCTGTCTGTCCATACAGATCACACACAGATAGCGGAGGATTGTTCATTACTATCTCTGTAACAATTTTTTTTCACCAGTCAGGGTTGTTAGCCCCGAGCTGAATCCCAGAACCTGGAAGACCGGTGGACCACTCTTAGTCTGGCCTCTATCCTTTGATCTGTTTGGCATGAGTGACCCCACCGAGAGCCAAAGCACAAGGCCCTGACTCTAGCCACCACAGCTCCACGGTCATCGAGGCACATAAGACTCCAAACCCTACGACAAAGGTTTGGTCCTCTTGGAGACAAACCTACAGTGTAACTGTAAAACTGTAGCTCAAATTCTGATTGTTGGATAAGATGCTCTTAATATGAGTGACACACGTATGAAGATTGAGAAAGCAGCATTGCAGAAACATCACACTGATATTTGTCCAAAGGCATTTGTAGAAACTTGCCTTTTAGCTGCTGAAACCAGTATTAGTGGACTGGGAACTGGATGCATTGTTATTGATTAACTATGTTTAAGAGGCATTTAGACAGGGACTGTATATGAACAGCCAGGGAATGCAGGAATAAAGACTCGGTGCCTGTAAAGGAATTAATTAAAATTAACATGATCAGCTCAAACATTGTGGACCTGTTCCTGTGTTGCAGTGTTCTATGTTCTAAATCTAAGTGGTCAGCCTCTGGTTCTCCAAACTTTCTACATTATATTCAATATAAAGTATGACTATATAAATTCTGCAAACTGCCTGCTGCTTGGAACACAAATCTGCTTTTCAGATGAGCAACTTTTGAAAAACATTGCTAATCGCAGACGGTGCAAGAGTGTTGCTGTTTCACAGCACCATCAACTTGGCTTTGATCCAGACCTTCCGCCTGGAATTCTTTCTATGACCACAATTTCACCCTGAGTGCTCTCAGTTTTTCCTTCATCACTAAGATGTGTTTGTTGAAAAACTTAATTTGCTTCTGTAGATTGACTTTATTGTAGCTTGCAATAGGAAAGTCTGGGTGGAGTTGATGTCACTGCAAGGTAGGTTAGTTACTATGAAGTTAACGGAGCAATGAGATCGATGGGAACAGCAAAATCACAGTGGGCCTAATGGCCTCCTTTGTGGCCATAAGAAAGTAAGGAAAATATGATACCATCATTGAGTGTCACTCTGTTAACTATGCTTTGAAGAAGTTCACTGTTTATAGAAACATAGAAAACCTACTGCACAATACAGGCTCTTTGGCCCACAAAGTTGTGCTGAACATATCCCTACCTTACAAGTTACTAGGCTTACACATAGCCTCTATTTTTCTAAGCTCCATGTACCTATCCAAAGTCTCTTAAAAGACCCTATCATATTCACCTCCACTACCAATGCTGACAGCCCATTCCACGCACTCACCATTCTGAGTAAAAAACTTTCCCCTGACATCTCCTCTGTACCTACTCCCCAGCACCTTAAACCTGTGTCCTCTTGTGGCAACCATTTCAGCCCTGGGAAAAAGCCTCTGACTATCCATAGGATCAATGCCTCTCATCATCTTATACACCTCCATCAGGTCACCTTTCACCCTCCGTTGCTCCAAGTTAAAAACGCCGAGTTCACTCAACCTATTTTCATAAGGCATGCTCCCTAATCCAGGCAACATCCGTGTAATTCTCCTCTGCACCCTTTCTATGGCTTCCACATCCTTCCTGTAGTGAGGCGGCTACAACTGAGCACAGTATTCCAAGTGGGGTGTGACCAGGGTCCTATATAGCTGCAAAATTACCTCTCGGCTCCTAAATTCAGTTGCACGATTGATGAAGGCCAATACACTGTACGCCTTCTTAACACAGAGTCAACCTGCACAGCTGCTTTGAGCATCCTATGGACTTGGACACCAAGATCCCTCTGATCCTCCACACTGCCAAGCGTCTTACCATTAATATTATATTCTGCCATCATATTTGACTTACAAAAATGAACTACTTCACACTCGTCTGGGTTGAAGTCCATCTGCCACTTCTCAGTCCAGTTTAGCATCCCATCAATGTCCCGCTGTAACCTCTGACAGCCCTCCACACTATCCACAACACCTCCAACCTTTGTGTCATCAGCAAACTTACTAACCCATCCCTCCACTTCCTCATCCAGGTCATTTATAAAAATCATGAAGAGTAAGGGTCCCGGAGCAGATCCCTGAGGCACACCACTGGTCACCGACCTCCATGCAGCATATGACCCATCTACACCCACTCGTTGCCTTCTGTGGGAAAGCCAGTTCTGGATCCACAAAGCAATATATCCTTGTATCCCATGCCTCCTTACTTTCTCAATAAGCCTTGGATGGGGTACCTTATCAAATGCCTTGCTGAAATCCATATACACTACATCTACTGCTCTTCCTTCATCAATGTGTTTAGTCACATCCTCAAAAAATTCAATCAGGCTCGTAAGGCAGGACCTGCCCTTGACAAAGCCATGCTGACTACTCCTAATCATATTATAGCTCTCCAAATGTTCATACATTCTGCCTCTCAAGATTTTCTCCATCAATTTAGACACCACTGAGGTAAGTCTCACTGGTCCATAGTTTCCTGGGCTATCTCTACTCCCTTTCTTGAATAAAGGAACAACGTCCGCAGCCCTCCAATCCTCCAGAACTTCTCTCGTCCCCATTGATGATGCAAAGATCATTGTCAGAGGCTCAGCATTCTCCTCCCTCACCTCCCACAGTAGCCTGGGGTACATCTCATCCAGTCCCGGTGACTTATCCAACTTGATGCTTTCCAATTGCTGCAGCACATCCACTTTCTTAATATCTACATGCTCAAGCTTTTCAGTCTGCTGCAAGTCATCACTACAATCACCAAGACCCTTTTCCATAGCGAATACTGAAGTAAAATATTCATTAAGTACCTCTCCTATTTCCTCCAGTTCCATACACACTTCCCCACAGTCACACTTGATAGGTCTTATTCTTTCACGTCTTATCCTCTTGCTCCACATACTTGTAGAATGCCTTGGGGTTTTCCTTAATCCTACCCACCAAGGCCTTCTCATGGCCCCTTCTGGCTCTTCTAATTTCATTCTTAAGCTCCTTCCTTTTAGCCTTATAATCTTCTAGATCTCTAAAATTACCTAGCTCTCGGAACCTTTTGTAAGCTTTTCTTTTCCTCTTGACTAGACTTATTACAGTCTTTGTACACCACAGTTCCTGTACCCTGCCAAAACTTCCCTGTCTCATTGTATGTACCTATCCAGAATTTCACTCAAATATCCCCTGAACATTTGCTACATTTCTTCCATACTTCTCCCTGAGAACATCTGTTTCCAATTTAAGCTTCTAATTTCCTGCCTGATAGCCTCATAATTCCCCTTACTCCAATTAAGTGCTTTTCTAACTTGTCTGTTCCTATCTCTCTCCAATGCTATTATAAAGGAGATAGAACTATGATCACTATCTCCAAAATGCTGAGAGATCTGACACCTGACCAGGTTCATTTCCAAATCAAGTACAGCCTCTCCTCTTGTAGGATTATCTACATATTGTGTCAAGAGACCATCTTGAACACACCTAACAAACTCCACCCCATCTAAACCCCTCGCTCTGGAGAGATGCCAATCGATATTTGGGAAATTAAAATCTCCCATCACGCCAACCCTGTTATTATTACACCTTCCCAGGATCTGTTTCCCTATCTGCTCCTCGATATCCCTATTACTATTGAGCGGCTTATAAAAAACACCCAGTAATGTAATTGACCCCTTGCTGTTCCTAACCTCCTCTCACAGAGACTTCATAGACAATCCCTCCATGGCGTCCACCTTTTCTGCAGCCATGACACTATCTCTGATCAACAGTGCCATGCCCCCTCCACTTTTGCCTCCCTCTCTGTCCTTTCTGAAGCATCCAAAATCCAGCACTCAAAGTAACTATTCCTGTCTCTGAGCCATCCAAGTCTCTGTAATGGCCACCACATCATATCTCCAAGTACTAATCCACGCTGTAAGCACATCCACTTTGTTCACACCACTCCTTGCATTAAATTAGACACAGCTCAATCCTTCGGTCTGAGTATATTTTTATACTTTTTTGAAATGCAGAAAATTCCTTAACATATTCAAGTTGGTAGGTTATGTCCTTGCATGCTACGTTCTTCCTTTATTTTTCCATTTGCCTCTAATTTCCTTGGAGAAGCAAGCTGCCTGTATCCTTCTCCCCATGAAATCAGTAGCTACCTTGAGCATTTCTCCCAGTGGAAATCCGAATCTCAAAGTTGCCCCTTGATCTGATGGACCAAGTTCTACATCGTGAGCCTTATCTCCCCTATGGACTGGCTGACAAAAAGCTTGTAAGTTTGTGAGTACCTCTGATTTTCTCAAATATTCAAAAGCTAACACATGTTGAATATTTTATTAAAACAGGTCAAATATTTGGAAATCTAATTAAAACTCAAAACATGAGAAAAGGGGCAATTAACTGCACTTATATTAACACAATTTGATCATATTTAAATTTGAACTTTCCTCCTCTCCCTCATCACCATTCCTTTCCATTGAGTGAATGGCATTGGTGGCTATCATCAGGAATGCCCAGCAGATTTCCCTGAAAGATTGCTGAGGAACTGCAGGGAAGTTGGGCTTTAGCATGGAATCCAATATTGAAGTGCTGTCATAGTAGGTGGCAACCAGCTGTAAGGGAATTTGAGACCTGTGTGTTCACAACCCCATGCACATGAGTCTTAAACTTCCTTTCAGTCACAGAGGTGTGAAACTGTCAGTATTTATTTGCAGAAATATTGGCGACAGTCAAATTATCATTGCAACTGTTATCAGTTTCTTCCACAAAGTTGTAATTGACCATGTTATTTTGCTAAGAGTCCTTGCAGTCATTTATCTTGTTGAAAAGAGCTTTAATTAATTTACTTAGCTTATATAAATAAGAAAAAAAAATCCCATCAAGAATCAAAGAATTTTTCTGATAAGCGTTTTATTGCTGCTAGTGGGGAATCATTTGAAAAAAACCATAGGTCAAAAAAAGCAGACAATATGCACAGGGTTTAGTCCATTAATCATTTCAAAATGTTAGCTGTGTGCCTGAAAAAACACTTCAACGTTGTTTCTTGTATGGATTAGATATGAGTGTAGGAGGTATGGTTGTTAAGTTTGCAGCTGACACAAAAATTGGTTCTGTACTGATAGTGAAAAGGATAGTCACAGGCTATAGGATGATATTGATCACTGGATAAGATAGGCAGAGCAAAGAACTTATTCCCGAAAAATGAGAGGTGACAAACTTTGAGATGGATATACAGAATGAGTGTCCCAGAGAATATTGGGTAACAGGGGAGGATCATGATATATTAGCCCGAGGATCTCTGAAGGTGACACCACTGGAAGATAAAGCAGTGAGGAAAGGGATTTATCATTATGGTAGAGACCTAGGAAATAAGAAATGGGAGATCATTAAACCATAAGATCTAGGAGCAGAATTAAGCCATTCTGCCCATTAAGTCTGCTTCATCATTTCATCATGGCTGATCCAGTTTACCTCTCAACCCCATTCTCCCACCTTCTCCACATAACCTTCCATGTCCTGACTAATGAAGAACGTAACAACCTTCGTCTTAAATACACCCAATTTCCTGGCCTTCACAGCCGCCTGTGGCAACAAATTCCACAGACTGACCACCCTTTAGCTAAAGAAATTCATCCTCATCTCCAGTCTAAATGGACATGCCTCTATTCTGTTGTCGTGCCCTCTCTTCTAAACCCCCCACTATAAGAAATGTCTCTATCTAGGCCTCTTAATATTAGATGTTTCAATAAGATCTCCCTCATTCTTCTAAATTCCAGTAAGTACAGGCCCAGAGCCATTAAATGCTCCTCATGCGATAACCCCTTCAAAGCATTCCCATGAACCTCCTCTAAACCCTCTTCAATGTCGGTACACCTTTCTTAGATAAGGGCCCCAAAACTGCTCAGAGTGCTCCGATTGGGGTAGCAATAAGGTTAGCATGACACTTGATACTGCCATCGACCTGGGTTCAATTCCTGCGGCTGCCTATAAGGAGTCTGCATGTTCTTCCCATGACTTTGTGGGTTTCCTCCAGATGCTCCAGTTTGCTCCAAAGGCGTCCTGTTGGGAGGTTAATTGGTCATTGTAAAATGGCCTGTGATTAGGATAGGATTAAATCATATGACTCAAGGGGCCGGGAGGGCAAATTCTGCACTGTATCTCAAAATAATAAATAAAATAGTAAGGCTTCACCAGTGCCTTATATAAAGCTTCAGCATTCCCTGCTTGGTTTTGTATTTTAGTCCTCTCAAAATAAATGCTGACATTGCATTTGCGTTCCTCAAAAACAAGAGAAAATCTGCAGATGCTGGAGATCTAAGAAACACACACACACACACACACACACACACACACACACACACACACACACACACACACACACACACACACACAATGTAGGAGTGATGGGTGAAACTGGGAGAGGGGGAGGGGTGAGGTAAAGAGTTAGGCAGTTGATTGGTGAAAGAGATAAGGGGCTGCAGAAGGGGGAATCTGATAGGAGAGGGCAAAAGGCCATGGAAGAAAAAGAAATGGGAGAAGCACCAGAGGGAGGAGTGATGGGTAGTAAGGAGAGAGGAGGGAATGGGAAATGGTGAAGGGTAGGGGGACATTAACGGAGCTTTGAGAAATCAATGCTCATGCTATCAGGTTGGAGGCTACCTAAACAGAATATAAGATGTTGCTTTTCTAAACTGAGTGTGGCCTCATTGCAGCAGTTGACCATAAGACATAGGAGCAGAATTAGGCCATTCATCCTATTGAGGCTGTTCTGCCATTATATCATGCCTGATCCTGGATCTCACTCAACCCCATATATCTGCCTTCTCACCATATGCTATGATGCCCCGACTGATCAGGAAATAGTCAACTTCTGCCTTAAATAAATGCACGGACTTGGCCTTCACTGCAATCTGTGGCAGAGAAATCCGCATTACTACTCTTTGGATTAAAAAAATCCTCCTTACCTCTGTTCTAAAGGGTCGCCCCTCAACTTTGAGGCTGTGCCCTCTAGTTCTGGATACTGCCACCAGAGGAAACATCCACTCCACATCGACCCTATCTAATCCTTTCAACATAAAGTAGGTTTCAATGAGATATCCCTGCATGCTTCTCAATTCTAGTGAGTACAGGCCCAAAGCTGCCAAAAGCTCCTCATATGTTAACCACTTCATTCCTGGAATCATCCTCATGAACCTCCTCTGGACTCTCTCCAATGACAACACATCTTTTCTGAGATATGGGGCCCAAACTGTTGACAATACGCTAAGTGCAGCCTGACTGGTGTCTTATAAAGGCTCAGCACTATCTCCTTGTAAATACTTGCAAGACTTGCAAGTGAAGTGCTGACTCACCTGGAAGGACTGTTTATGGCCCTGAATGGTAGTGAGGGAGGAGATGTAGGGACAGGTGTGGCACTTGTTCGCTTGCAAGGATAAGTGCCAGGAGGGAGATCAGTGGGGAGGGACAAATGGGTAAGGGAGTTGCTGAGGGAGCAATCCCTGCAGAAAGCATAAAGTGAGGAGAGGGAAAGATATGTTTGATGGTGGGATCCCATTGGAGATGGCTTCCTTACCACTGACTCAACCTATAAGTTAAATTTCAGGAAATTCTGCATGAGGACTCCAAACCCTCTTTGCACCTCTAATTTTTGGATTTTCTCCCATTTAGCAAAATCTGTTCCTTCTACCAAAATGCATGACCGTACACTGTATTCCATCTGCCATTTCTTTGTCATTCTCCTAATCTGTCTAAGTCCTTCTGCAGCCTCCCTGCTTCTTAACTCTACCTGTCCCTCCACCAAATTTTGTTTTGTCTGCAAACTTGGCTACAAAACCATTAATTCTGTCATCCAGATCATTGATCTATAGTGTAAAAAGAAGCAGTCCCAACCCTGTGGAACACCACAAGTCAGCGATAGCCAACCAGAAAAAGTTCCCTTTTCTCCCCACTCTGCGCATCCTACTAATCAGCTAATCTTCAATCCATGCTGTTATCTCTCCTGTAATACCATGGGTTCTTATCCTGTTAAGCAGCCTCATATGTGGCACCTTGTCAAAGGCCTTCTGGAAATCCAAGTACACAACATCCACCAATTATCCTTTGTCTATCCTGTTTGTTATTTCCTCAAAGAATTCCAAAAGATTTTTCCTTTAAGAAAACCCTGCTGACTTTGGCCTATTTTATCATCTGCCTCCAAGTAATAGTGCAGTTCTGGTCACCAGGCTGTTAAATAGTTTATGGTTTACCGCTAATTATGGGTTGTGACAGTGTCCCTCTGCTCAGAGTAGAGAATTCCTTCTTTCCTTCTCCTTGACTGTGGAGCAACAGATATCTCAATGGATTCGCCCAGATTATTGGTTTCCCAAGTGTTCAGCTTTTGCATTCTGTGGACATGTGAAACTTTATGCCCCATGTGAACTCTGCATCAACTAGAAAGGCAACCAGTGTCTGAAAGCTCAAATTCTGATTGGTGGATAAGATGCTCTTAATATGAGTGACACACATATGGAGATTGAGAAAGCAGCATTGCAGAAACATCACACTGATATTTGTCCAAAGGCATTTGTTTGCCACCTTTCCACCTAACATGTCTAGCTAAATGTAAATCATGGATGGTTCACTGGAATACAAAGGCCTCATACTGCTAATCTGGTACTTGCAATTTAGTATTTTATATTGTTTTGCTCCTTGGTGAAACTTGTTCTAAAACACGCATACAAAATAGTGAGGAGCAATTGGTATCAATTCAGAAAAGGGATTTTTATGGGTTAATCACTTTCCACGATTTAGTTAATTTTTTGTATTGTGCATTTAACCTAAATTTAACCAGAACTTTTAAATTTCACAGTTGTAAATAGTGGTAACTAACCTTCCTGCTAGTGGAATTTGGACAGTTAATCAGGATTCTCAACCAGTAATAATTAAAAGATGATCATTGTCATCAAGGGTTTGCTTCATGTCTTTGTTGGTATTAGTACAGAAATATATTGCCAATGTATGGAGAAAGTAGTGGAAGCCAATAAGTACAAAATAGAAAAATTTAGTGGGTGGAGAAATAAAGGTTTTGCTGGTATTTTAGGAACCATCAGAAATATATTTTCATGAATCACCATTGATGGCTACCCAAATTAAGAGTCTGAAAAAAGGGAAGTAATAATCACAACGGAAGTAGACAAAAAGGTCATTGGCTCTTGATTATTACAGCTCATGCAAATGTGGAATGAGCTACCAGCTCAATTTCAATGTTTAGAGGAGTTTGGAGAGGTACATGGATGGCAGGGGTGTGGAGGGCTGATTGATGGGACTAGGGCAGGGGTCAGCAACCTTTACCACTGAAAGAGCCACTTGGACCCGTTTCCCACAGAAAAGAAAACACTGGGAGCCGCAAAAACCGTTTGACATTTAAAATGAAATAACACTGCATACAACGTTTTGTTTTGCCTCTATGCTATGTATAAACAAACTATAACGTGTTGCATTTATGAAATTGATGAACTCCTGCAGAGAAAACGAAGTTACATTTCTGCATGCAACAAAAACATTTTGACCTCCGAAAAAAAGACGTTGGGTTGAAGGTTACTTTTAAGTAAAATACTTCAATGTCTATTTGAGTCCTCCTTGTATTTATGAAAAACGCCAAACTTAAATTTGCCGCCAGCAGCAAACCAAAAATGACGTCAGCCAGCTGTCATTTGAAAAATAAAAGGACTATTTCACTGAACAATGAAAACATATGAATATACGTAAAATAATAGGCAATTAAAATATTTATCATCCTTGTTCAGGTTGACTCACACCTGACAATGCAGTCGTATTCAGTAGGGATGGATCGAAGCTTAGGGGAGTGACCAGGAAGGATAATGTGTTTTTTTCCTCTCTGAACTCACAGAAGCGTTTCCCAAACGATGTTTGCATTGCGATGATTGCAGAATGTAAATACTCTGAATTTATCATGTCGTGACCTTTTTGAACTCTCTCAAATTGGGGAAGTGAGACAATGTGCCTTTCTGTAAATCTCTGGCAAGCAACGTCAACTTGCGCTCGAATGCCAAAACATCCTCCAACATGTGCAGGGCTGTACGTCCTTACCCCGTTGAAGAGCTGTGTTCAGCGTGTTCAGGTGCGCTGTCATGTCTACCATGAAGTGTAGCTTTTCCAGCCACTCTGGCTGTTCCAGCTCAGGAAAGGTGAGCCCTTTGCTGCCCAGGAAAGTTTTCACTTCTTCCAGACACGCGACAAAGCGTTTCAGCACCTCCCCTCTGGACAGCCAGCGATAAAAACACGTTGTAGCGGTGTGCTACACGCAGTCAGTAAACTGCAGTCAAAGATAGATTTATTCGAACTAAACAGCCTTGCTTTTAAGCCTCCCTCAACCCGCCCCCCATGGGCGCGGATGCTGCAAAAGACACGTACTCACAAACCCCCGTAGGCTATCTCCCTTATCCTGAACGCTGGCTAATTGTGAGCCGGTTCGGATGTGTCAGGAAATGGTTCGCCACAAAGTCTTATTTAGATTGTACAAGATCACCATAATCTTCAAATTTAGATTTACATTTCAAAAACTAACAAACTAACATAAAATACATTTTAATTAAATACTGACCATGTAGCGGTGTGCTACACGCAGCGCTAAAATTACGACACGGAGTCGGTAACTGCAGTCGAAGGAAAAAACATTATTCGAAATCTTCAGCCTCACTTTTAAGCCTCCCTCAACCTGCCCCCCTTGGCGCAGAGGCTCCAAAGCTCTGTGCTCGCAAACCCCCGTAGGCTATCTAATTGTGAGTCGGTTCGGATGTGCCAGGAAAAGGGTCGCTACAACCAATTATTTCCCAAAGCAACAGGGAGCCGCAGCACTGATGTAAAAGAGCCACATGCGGCTCTGGAGCCGCGGGTTGCCGACCCCCGGACTAGGGCATCTAAATGGTTTGGGACAGATTAGATGGGCCCAAAGGCTGTACTTTACATGACTCTAGCTGTTAAATTTAAAAGTTTAGTTCTAAATGATAATCTAGTGCAAAAAGTGCTACTAAAATTGGCTTTTTAAAATTAGATTTAACAAGACTAAAGAAACATTTTGTTAGAAATAGCTTGTTGAATAGATTTTGCTTTTTAAAAATTTAATTATGACAGACTGCGATGTGTATATTGTGATTGGTGCACAAAGGAAGTGATGGGGACTTCACTCAACAGTCACATCTGCAGTAGGCGTTTGTAGTTTTAATGAGATGCAGATTGAGTTTCAAACACTCTGATGCATCAGGAAGGAGGAAATTTATGTAGATATTCCAGGAAGTAATCATATCCCTTAGATTGTGTTTGATGGACAGATTTAAGAATACTTGTGGCTGTGTATTTAAGAGTGAAAACTATAGGGAAAATGGGCAAATCAACCATGGCAAGGTGGAAAGCATCAACTATTGTGTGCAGTTTTGGTCACTGAATTACAGGAAGGATATTAATCTGGTTGAAAGAGTGCAGAGAAGGTTTACAAGGATGTTGCCAGGACTTGAGAAACTGAGTTACAGAGAAAGGTTGAATAGGTTAGGACTTTATTCCCTGGAGCGTAGAATAATGAGGGGAGATTTGATAGAGGTATATAAAATTATGATGGGTATAGATAGAGTGAATGCAAGCAGGCTTTTTCCACTGAGGCCAGGGGTGAAAAAAGCTGGAGGACATGGGTTAAAGGTGAAGGGGGAAAAGTTTAAAGGGAATATTAGTGGGGGGGGGGTCTTCTTCACACAGAGAGTCGTGGGAGTGCGGAATGGGCTGCCAGATGAAGTGGTAAATGCGGGCTCACTTTTAACATTTAAGAAAAGCTTGGACAGGTACATGGATGAGAGGGATATGGTCCAGGTGCAGGTCAGTGGGACTAGGCAGAAAAATAGTTCGGCACAGCCAAGAAGGGCCAAAAGGCCTGTTTCTGTGCTGTAATGTTCTATGGTTCTATGGAGTGAAAAAGAATATAGTAGTGATAAGGGACCTAGTTAGAGGATGAATAGTGATCTTTGCAGCCATAATCACGAGTCCTAAGCAATATAATATTCACCTTTTGCCAAGGTTCAGTACCTATCTAATGGGCTGCAGAAGAACTTGGAGTGTAAAGAATCTGATTCCCACTGGTACCCGCAACATATGATGAAGAAAGACTTCCTCTGAGGGAATATGAACAATTAAGATTTAATTAGAAAATTAAACCACAAAGATAGAAAGCTCTAGATTATTGCATGCTACTTCACATAAGGTCAGTAAGATCAGTGAGTTGAATGTGTACCTCTGGATTTCTGTGGGACAATTAAATAGGGATAAGTTCATTGGACACTGGGGTCGAGGTGAGGGAGGTGACTGAGTAGAATACGGACAGGAAGTATGTGTGTGAGGCTGGTTTTCTGTGCTTGGTGTCAGATGTGAGAGGTCCGGGAGACCTCCAGCCCCCAGGATGGCCATACCTGCACCAGGTGCATGGTGCTGCAGCTCCTCAAGGACTGTGTTAGGGAACTGGAGATACAGCTCGACCACATTTGTCTGGTCAGGGGGAGGAGCTATAGGCAGGTAGTCACACCAGGGCCTGGGGAGACAGATAAGTGGGTAACAGTCAGGAGAGGGAAGGGAAGAGTCAGAGGCTAGAGAGCACTCCTGTGGCTGTCCCCCTTAACAATAAATACTCTTATTTGAGTACAGCTGGGGGAGCAGCCTATCTGGGGGAAGCAACAGCAGCTGCACCTCTGGAACAGAGTCTGGCCCTGTGGCTCAGATGGGTAGGGAAAGGAAGAGGATGGCAGCATTGATACAGGACTCTATAGTTAGGAGGTCAGACAGGTGATTCTGTGGACGCAGGAAAGAAACATGGATGGTAGTTTGCCTCCAGATGCCAGGGTCCAGGATGTTTCTGATTACGTTCATGATCATTTGCAGTGGCAAGATGAACAGCCAGAGATCGTGGTACATATCGGTACCAATAACATAAGCAGGAAAAGGGAGGAGGTCCTGAAAGGAAGGAAGCTGAGAAGCAGGACCACAAAGGTAGTCATCCCGGGATTACTGTCTGTGTCACGCAACAGTGAGTATAGGAATAGAGTGAGGTGGAGGACATATATGGGGCTGAGGGATTGGAGCAGGGGGTAGGGATTCAGATTTCTGGATCACTGGGACCTCTTTTGGGGCAGGAGTGAGCTATACAAAAAGGACGAGTTGCACTTGAATCCCAGGGGGACCAATATCCTGGCGGGGAGGTTTGCAAAGGCTATTGGGGAAGTTTGAACTGGAATTGCTGGGGGCTGGGAACCAAACTGAAGAGATGGAGGAAGGGGCGGTTGGCTCACAAATAGAGAAAGCTTGGAGACAGTGTGAGAGGGAGAACAGGCAGGTGATAGAGAAGGGACGTGCTCAGATCAATGGTTTGAGATGTGTCTATTTTAATGCAAGGAATATTATGAACAAAGCGGATGTGCTTAGAGCGTGGATCAATACTTGGAGATATGATGTTGTTGCCATTATAAAGACTTTGATGGCTCAGGGGCAGGAATGGTTACTTAGAGTGCCAGGCTTTAGATGTTTCAGAAAGGACAGGGAGGGAGGCAAAAGAGGTGGGGGTGTGGCACTGTTGATCAAAGATAGTGTAACAGCTGCAGAAAAGGAGGAAGACATGCAGGGATTGTCTACTGAGTCTCTGTGGGTGGAAATTAGGAACAGGAAGGGGCAATAACTTTACTGGGTGTTTTTTTTATATAGACCACCCAATAGTAACAGCAACATCGAGGAGCAGATAGGGAGACAGATTCTGGAAAGGTGTAATAATAACAGGGTTGTCATGGAGGGAGATTTTGATTTCCCAAGTATTGATTGGCATGTTCCTAGAGTGAGGGGTTTAGATGGGGTGGAGTTTGTTAGGTGTGTTCAGGAAGGTTTCTTGACACAATATGTAGATAAGCCTACAAGAGGAGAGGCTGTACTTGATCTGGTATTGGAAAATGAACCTGGCCAGGTGTCAGGTCTCTCAGTGGGAGAGCATTTTGGAGATAGTGATCACAATTCTATCTCCTTTACAATAGCATTGGAGAGAGATAGAAACAGACAAGTTAGGAAAGTGTTTAATTGGAGTAAGGGGAAATATGAGGCTATGAAGCATAAAGGGGAAACAGATGTTCTCAGGGAAATGTATGGAAGAAATGTGGCAAATGTTCAGCGGAATTTTGCATGGCGTTCTGCATAGGTACGTTTCAATCAGACAGGGAAAGGATGGTAGAAGAGACAGGGTACAGGTACAAAGGATGTTGTAAATCTAGTCAAGAAGAAAAGAAGAGCTTACGAAAGGTTCAAAAAACTAGGTAATGATAGAGATCTAGAAGATTATAAGTCTAGCAGAAAGGACCTTAAGAATGAAATTAGGAGAGCCAGAAGGGGCCATGAGAAGGCCTTGGTAGAAAGGAAGACCCCAAGGCATTCTACAAGTATGTAAAGAGCAAAAGGATAAGATGAGAGAGAATATGTGAGAGTATATGAATATGTGAGGTAAGAGTGACAGTGGAAAAGTATGTATGGAACTAGAGGAGTCAGCAGAGGTACTCAATGAGTACTTTGCTTTAGTATTTACTATGGAAAAGGATCTTGGTGATTGTAGGGATGACATAATGCAGATTGAAAAGCTTGAACATGTAGATATTAAGAAAGAGGATGTGTTGGAGCTCTTGGAAAGCATCAAGTTGGATAAGTCACCAGGACTGGATGGGATGTACTCCAGGCTACTGTGGGAGGCAAGGGAGGAGATTGCTGAGGCTCTGACAATGATTGTTGCATCATCAATGGGGATGGGAGAATTCTGGAGGATTGGAGGGTTGTGAATGTTCCAATATTCAAGGAACGGAGTAGAGATAGCCCCAGAAATTATAGACCAGTGAGCCTTCAGTGGTTGGTAAGCTGATGGAGAAGATCCTAAGAGGCAGGATTTATGAATATTTGTGAAAGGCAGGTCATGCCTTATGAGCCTGACTGAATTTTTTTGAGGATGAAACTAAACATATTGATGATGGTAGAGCAGTAGATGTAGTGTATATGGATTTCAGCAAGGCATTTGATAAGGTACACCATGCAAGGTTTATTGAGAAAGTAAGGAGGACTGGGATCCAAGGGAAAATTGCTTTGTGGATCCAGAACTGTGTAAAGGGGTTTTCTTCTTTTTTTTTGTTACTGTGTATGTAATCAAAATGGCTTCTTTGTTTTGTTAAAATCAGGAATGCTTCTTTGTTGCGAGAGAGTGCTGGAAGCTTGTTTGGGTTAAAATTTGCTGATAATGAGAATTGTATTCCTTTGTATCCCAATTGGGATTAATGTTGTTCTTTCTTCTGAGTCTGTAAGCTATTGTTGGTGGGCTTTTGGGGAGATTGGCGCGAGGGGTTGAGAGAGAGGATGTGATGCTGTAAGCTGGGCGAGGAACGGACCCCAAGTGGGGCTCCGAGGCCAGGAGGTACTCCGAGGAGTTTGGAGGGGATCGAATGGTGGCCAGAAGACTTCAGTAATTGAGCTCCAACGGTTGTGCACGAAGTGGTTTGCACTTTTATAAGTTTGGCGCCTTTTCTTTATTTTTTTCTTCATATATACTGTATCGTTATTAATCACTTAGTTATAGTAACCTTTATGAATTGTACGCATTTAATCGCATATGGTGTACTGTCTGTTTTTGGGCGAGGCGTGGACATCACACAGCATCCACACCAGCTGATTACCCAGTCTGGCGGGGCCAAAGGCTGCTCCCCCTAGATGAGAATGAGCTGAGCGAGCCTGAGGCGACCCAGAGGTTACAACTGTCTTGCCCACAGAAGGCAAAGTGTGGTTGTAGACAGGGCATATTCTGCATGGAGGTCGGTCACCAGTGGTGTGCCTCAGGGATCTGTTCTGGGACCCCTACTCTTTGTGATTTTTATAAATGACCTGGATGAAGAAGTGGAGGGATGGGTTAGTAAATTTGCTGATGACACAAAGGTTGGAGGTTTTGTGGATAGTGTGGAGAGCTGTTAGAGGTTACAGCGGGACATTGATAGGATGCAAAACTGGGTTGAGAAGTGGCAGATGGAGTTCAACCCAGATAAGTGTGAAGTGGTTCATTTTGGTAGGTCAAATATGATGACAGAATATAGCATTAATGGTAAGGTTCTTGGTAGTGTGGAGGATCAGAGGGATCTTGGGGTCCAAGTCCATAGGACATTCAATGCCATTATGCAGGTTGACTCTGTGGTTAAGAAGGCATATGGTGCATTGGCCTTCATCAATCATTAGATTGTGTTTAGGAGCCGAGAGGTAATGTTGCAGCTATATAGGACCCTGGTCAGACCTTGCTTGGAGTACTGTGCTCAGTTCTAGTCATCTCACTATAGAAGGATGAGGAAACTATAGAAAGGGTGCAGAGGAGATTTACAAGAATGTTGCCTGGATTGGGGAGTATGCCTTATGAGAATGTTGAGTGAACTTGGTCTTTTCTCCTTGGAGCGATGGAGGATGAGAGGTGACCTGATAGAGGTGTATAAGATGATGAAAGGCATTGATTGTGTGGATAGTCAGAGGCTTTTTCCCAGGACTGGAATGGCTAACATGAGAGGGCACAGTTTTAAGGTGCTTGGAAGCAGCTACAGAGGACATGTCAGGGGTAGGTTTTTTATGCAGGAAGTGTTGAGTGCATGGAATGGACTGCCGGCGACGGTGGTGGAGGCAGATACAATAGGGTCTTTTAAGAGACTCCTGGACAGGTACATGGAGCTCAGAGAAATAGAGGACCATGGGTAACTCTAGGTAATTTCTAAGGTAAGGACATGTTCGGCACAGATTTATGGACCGAAGGGCCTGTATTGTGCTGTAGGTTTTCTATGTTTCTATGACACCTAAATGGCAGATGAACCCAGATAATTGTGAGGTGTTGCACCTCGGTAGGGCAAATGCAAGGAGACAGGACACTGTTAAGGGCAAGATCTTTAACAGTGTTACTGAGCAGAGAGATCTTCAGATCCAAGTTCACAGCCCCTTGAAGGTAGCTGCACAGGTTGAGAAGGTGGCTAAGAAGGCTTGTGGAATGTTTGCTTTTATTAGTCGAAGCATTGAGTTCAAAAGCCAAGAAGTTATGTTGCAACTTGATAAAACTGTGGTTAGGCCACATCTGGAGTCTACTTACCCCTAGGTAGGATATTGAGGCTTTGGAGTGTGTGTAGAAGAGGTTTATCAGAATGCTGCCTGGCTTATAGGGCATCTGCGATCACGAGAGGCTGTCTAAACTTAGGTTGTTTTCTCTGGAGAGCCAGAGGCTGAGGGGAAATCTGATAGATGTTTGTAAGATTATGAGAAGCATGGACAGAGTGGACAGAGAGCATCTGTTCCCCAGGGTCAAAATGTCTAATACCAGCAGGCATGCATTGAAGGTGAGATGGGGTAGGTTCAAGCAGGATGTGAGGGTAAGTTTTTTTATCCAGAGAGTCGTGGTTATCTGGAATGCATTGACTGGTATGAATATAGCAGGGGATTTTATGAGACGTTCGGATAGGCACGTGGATGTAAGGAAGATGGAGGGGTGTGGACATGGTGTAGGTAGGAAGGATTAGGATTTGGGTGTTTCTGATTTGCTTTTTAGCTGGCTTGGCACAACATTCTGCAGCAAATGGCCTGATCCTTTTCTGTCCTGCTCTATGTTCTATGTTCTACACACCCTAACTTGAATCTGATTGGGGTCATTGTCATTAATAATTACAAACTAGGGATTTAATTTTAAATAGAGAGGGTTGAGGTGTGGAGAAATTCCATAAATTAAAAAGAAAGGAAAGGGCAAGACAGAAAAAATTATAACTAGAATGTGGAACAACAGAACTTAGAAATGTAACAACACACACATTATGCTGGAAGAACTCAGCAGGCCAGGCAGCATCTATGGAAGAAAGACCCTGTGGCAGGGTCTCAGCTAGAAATGTTGGCTGTACTTTTTTCCATAGATGTATAGATGCTGCCTGGCCTGCTGAGTTCCTCCGGCATTTTGTGCGTGTTGCTTGGATTTCCAGCATCTTCAGATTTGCCCTTGTTTGTTACAAATGCCACAGCTCACCTGCAAGTGGAATCAGAACGTGGGAAGATTAGTAAAAAGATCAAAATTAAAGGCCCGTTACCTGAATGCATACAATATATGTAATAAAACGGTTGTCACAAATAGAAGTAAATGGTGATCTTGAGCTTTCACAGAGATGAGGGTGCACATTGGCCAGGGCTGAGTACAGAATATTCTTAAAGACATTTCAGGAGTAGAAACAGGAAGGAAAAAGGGATTGGGTAGCTTGATGTGAAAAACAGAATGGAATTAGCGAAATGGTGAGAAATAACTTTGATTCAGAACATTGAGAATCAGTTTGTGTGAACTTAAGAACTAGAAAGTGGAATTAATTCCATTTGTGGGTAATCAATAGGCACTCAAGCAGTTGCACATGAAGGAAGAAATAATGGGGGCTTGTTGGAAAGTTGCTGAAATAACAGAGGGTGTTTTTAATCTTCCTATAGAGTGGATAAATTAAATTGCCAAAGGTAGCCTTGCAGAAGATCTGGTATTGCATTCTGAGCAGTTTCTTAGAAAAAAACATGTTGTGAAACCAGCCTGGGACCAGGCTATTTTAAATCTGATCATGGGTATTGAGTCAGGATTACTTAATGATCTAATAAGAAGTACCCTCAAGAGTGATTACAACAAGATAGAATTTCACATTTAGTTTGAAAAAAGGAAACTTGCCTGGAACTGATGCCTTAAACTTAAGTAAGGGCATTATTATGTAGGTAGAGTTGGCTGAAATGAGGTTAAAAGGTAAGCCAGTAGATAAGTGGGCAGACATTTAAGGACATGCTTCCTGTTGCTTAACTGTGTCCTTCAGTGAGAAATAAAGATGCTATAAGAAAAATGTCATCTGTGGTTAAATAAAGTTAAAATAGTATCCAAAAGCGACATAACACACTTTTAACATCATAAACCAGTGAGTTGTTTGTTATATCTCCCTGCTCGCTGGGGAAAAAATGGAGACAGCTCCTTGTCCCTTATTAGGGAGAGAGAGAGATTCTGTGGTATTCGAATGCTGGGTGTAACGCCAAGTCTTTAGGGTAACTGCAACTCTGTGTCTTTGCTATTGCTTTGCTCGCGCTTGAATGCTTGGTGATGGTGCCAATGCTTGCTTCTTTAGCCGGTGGGGGGAGGAGTGATTGTTGCTCGCTGCCGCTTACATGCAGGAGGGAGGGGAGCTGGGGGGGTACTTTGGAGTTCTTATGTTTAACTGTCATTCATTCTTTGGGGTACTTCTCTGTTTTTGTGGATGTTTGTGAAGAAAAAGCATTTCAGGATGTATATTGTATACATTTCTCTGACATTAAATTGGACCTTTGAACCTTTGAACTGAAGAAAAAGGCAGGCAATATTGTGAAGATTATTGGTAGACCAGTAAATTCAGCAATCAGTAAAGATGACTAAAAACTGATGGTGAAAACAAATTAGGAGAACAAGAAATATAAGGATAAACATTACAGGTTTCTGTAAGTATGTAAAGGGTAGCTAACATAAACACAGGTCCCTAGCAGGATGAGACAAAGTTATGTATAATGGAAAAATAGAGAATGACAAAGAAACATATTTTACCTACAGAAGACAATAAAAACATCCCAATAATAGAAAATCTACCAGGCCAATTAATCAGAATAAAGGCTGCCAAGTCATTTGTATCTTTTGGCTTGCAGCCCAGACTGAAAGTGGCTGAATGGCAGTAGACTCATTTGAAGAGAACTTCCAAAGTTTCCTTGATTCTAGAAAGCTTTCAGTGGGTTGGCAAACAGCAGATGCAATTTCCCTATACAAGGAAGGAGAGAAACTGAACAGAAAAAATACCAGATTGGAATAAGAAATGCTGAAAATGTGAATCAAAGCAATATAAATAAAAATACTTAGTGGGTCAGGCATCATCAGAGGAGAGAGAAACAGGATTGTCATTGTGGTTTATCAGAACTGGAAAAGTAAGAAATCAAGTGGAGGGCAGGAGAGGTTAACCTAATACAGGATTTCCCTTTCCCTGACATCTTTATCTTGTGTGTTAGAAAGCCTATAAATTCCAATAGTTATTTTGACAATATTGCCTGGCTATTTACTGTAAGGATATCAAACACTCTCTCCATTTCTCCACATCCATTATATCTGTTCTGATGATGATGGGTTCTACACTAGTGTTTTTACAATGCTTTTCCAACACAATTCTCATACCTTACAACTATGTCTCATCTACTGCGCTTCTAGCACTTCTGCTCGCACCTTTTCCCCTCTCCTAGATAGAATATTGATATGATTTCCTTCATTCTTACCTTCCACCTCATCAGCCTCCACATTCAATATATCAAGCCCCATAACTTCCATCATTTCCAAAGAAGTTTCACCTTCAGATATATTTTCTCCCCTTCCTCTTGCTTTTCAGCATTCTGAAGCTAATCCATTCCTGACTCTGTGGTCACTTTTCCGTTTCCATCAACCACTCTCCTTTTCACAGTGATATCCTATGAGACACATCACCTCCCCTTTAACCTCTTTCCACCATCTATGAACCTGGGCGTTCTTTCCAGGTGAAGAAGGGGTCCATTTCCAATTTATTATATATTGATTATCATAATTAAGAAAAGAAAACATTATTTGATGGGTGCTTGACAAAACACTTTGTTAAGTTTGTTTTGACAACTCTGGCATTTCATTTCTTTGTCATTTTAATTCTCCATTCTACTCTCAATCTGACCTTCCTATTGTTGGTCTTCTGTGTTACTTCAACGATGATCAGTGTAGGTTGAGGAAAAGCATCTCCTCTTCTCTCTGGGAATATGGAAGCCCTTGAAACTTAATACTGAATTTAATATTTTCAAGTAACTAGTTTTTCCATTCACTCCCCAGATGTGAATTTCTATTCCTCCCTCCAGCTGCTAGCTTTTGTATTTTTTAAAATCTGTCAACATTGGTCTGCAGCCTATCATATATTACTCTCCCTCCCCCTTTCCAACTTGAAACACACTTTTCTAGTTGTGATGAAGAGCACTTGACCCTAAACATTGACTCTGCAGCTTTGCTTGCTGATGAAGTGCTGAGTGCTTTCAGCAAACTTGTAGCAGAGAACTATAAGCTAATTAATTTAACATTAGTAATTGGGGAAATATAGCAAAATGTTATTAGAAAGTAATTGCAGGACATTTAAGAAATTTGGGTTAAATCAAAGAAAATCATCAGAATTTATGAGAAGGATATCAATGTTCGACAAGCATGATTAAGATTTGGATTTCTAAAAGATATTTCAGAGTGCTACAGAAGTTTATGACACAAGAAAAGAACTGTAATTGTTGGGAATAATATATCAATATGGGTGACATTTATAACACAAGAAAAGAGCTTTAAATGCTGGGAATAATATATTAGCATAAATAGCATATCAGCTAAGTAACTGAAAATAGTATTAGAAATAATAAGTTGCCAAACTGTAACTAATGGGTTGCCACAGTGATCATTGCTGGAGCCTCAACCATTTAAAATCTATATTAATGCCTCAGGTGAAGATTGCATTATAGATGAATGTGCTCACATGATAAAGAATGGTGTTGAAGTATTTTGTGAAGAGGATACAGTTTGCAAAAGGAAATAGATGGATTGAACAAATGGGGCAAAATTTGGCAGAAGGCAGATAATGTGAGGTTATCTTCTTTAGTAAGAAAAATAAGTGAAACCGAGTTCACGTCCAGGTGTAGCAGGAAATAAGGTGATGAATGGCCTGTGGCAGTTTTTGCAAAAAGTATCATGAGAGTCATCCCACTGATTTTCACAGCTACCTGGACTATACCTCTTCCCACCCTGTCACTTATAAAAATGCCATCTACCTCTCCCAGTACCACCACATCAGCTCTCAGGATTAGATTTTTCATTCCAGAACAAATGAGATGTTGTCCTTCTTCAAAGAAAGGGGCTTTCCTTCTTCCACCATCAATGCTGCCCTCACCCACATCTCTCCCATTTCACACACATGTGCCCTCACCCCATCCTCCTGCCACCACACCAGGGATAGGGTTCCTCTTGACTTCATCTGTCAGCCCACTAACCTCTGCGTCCAGCACTTAAGTCTCTGGAACATATGCCATCTCGAACAGGATCCCACAACTAAGCACATCTTTCCTTTTACCCCACATCCTGTTTTCCGCAGGGATTGCTCCCTACTCGACTCCCTTGTCTGTTTGTCTCTCCTCACTGATCTCCCTCCTGGTTCTTATCTTTGCAAGCAGAACAAGTGTCATACCTGCACCTACACCTCCACCCTCACTACCATTCAGGGCTCCAAAAAGTCCTTCCAGGTGAGGTGATACTTCACCTGTGAGTCTTTTAGGGTTATCTACTGCACATGGTGCTCTTGGTGTGGCCTCCTGTATATCGGTGAGACCTGACATAGATTGGGAGACCACTTTGCTGAGCGTCTAGGAAAAGCAGGGTCTCCCAGTGGCCATCCATTTCAATTCTACTTCCCATTCCCATTCCAACATGTCAGTCCATCGTCTCCACTACTGCTGTGATAAGGCCACACTCAGGCTGGGAGGGCAACACCTTGTATTCCGTCTGGGTAACCTCCAACCTGATGGCATGAACATTGATTTCTCCAACTTCCAGTAATTGTCACCCCTTCACCATTCACCCATTCCTGTTTCCCTTTCTCACCTTATCTCACTACCTGTCCATCACCTCCCTCTGGTGCTCCTCCTCCTTCCATTTCTTCCATCATCTTCTACCCTCTCCTATCAGATTTCTGCTTCTCCTAATGTTTATCTCTTTCAGGAATCAACTTCCCAGCTCTTTACTTTACATCTCCCCCTCTCCTAGTTCCATCTATCAAATACCACATTGTAATTCTTACTCCCCATCCCACCATCCCACTCCACCTTCTTGCCCTAACGACAAGAGGGCACAGCCTCAGGATAGATGGGCGTCCATTTAAAACAGAATTGCGGAGAGGGTAGTGAATTTGTAGAATGACTTACTGTAGGCAGCTGTGGAGGCTAGATCACTGGGTGTATTTAAGTCAGAGCTTGATAGGTTCTTGATTGGACATGGCATCAAAGATTAAGGGGAGAAGGCCAGGGGCTGAGGAGAGGAAAAGAGAATCAGCTGCAATTGAATGGCAGAGCAGACTCAATGGGCTAAATGGCCTAATTCTGCTCCTATGTCTTATCATCTTGTGTCCTTATTAGAACATAGAACATAGCACAGGAACAGGCCCTTTGGGCTACAATGTTGTTCTGAACATTGTAAATGCCCATCTCAACTTATCTTCTGCCTACACAATGTCCATGTCCTCCAATTTTCCTCACATTCATGTGCATATCCAAACACCTCTTAGAAGTTCCTACTGTATCAGCCTCTGTCACCATTCAAGGCAGTGCACTCCAGATAACCACCACTTTTTGCATTAAAAAATAAAATAAAAAATAAAACAAACTTGACCCTCACATCAGTATTGAAATTACTATACCCTCTTTCATAACCCTCTGATATCAGACATTTCAAGCCTGGGAAGAATATTGTCTATCTACTATGTCTATGCCTCTCATAATCTTATAAACCATTATCAGATCTCCCCTCAACCTCTGCCATTTCAGAGAAAACAACTTAAGTTGTCTGTTTGCCTCACTACCGGAAGGATGTGGAAGCCATAAAAAGGGTGCAGAGGAGATTTACAAGGAGGTTGCCTGGGTTGGGGAGCATGCCTTATGAAAAAAGGTTAAGTGAATTCGGCCTTTTCTCTTTGGAGTGATGGAGGATGAGACAGAGGATGACAGAGGTGTGTAGGTTGATGAGAGCCATTGATCGTGTGGATAGTCAGAGGCTTTTTCCCAGGGCTGAAATGGTTGCCACAAGAGGACACAGGTTTAAGGTGCTGGGGAGTAGGTGCACAGGAGATGGCAAGGGTAAGTTTTTTTACTCAGGGAGTGGTGAGTGTGTAGAATGGGCTGCCAGCAATGGTGATGGAGGCGGATACGATAGGGTCTTTTAAGAGACTTTTAGATAGGTACATGGAACTTAGAAAAATAGAGGGCTATGGGTAAGCCTAATAATTTAAAGGTAGGGACATGTTCAGCATTGTGGGCAGAAGGGCCTGTATTGTTCCATTGGTTTTCTATGTTTCTGTGTATGTTTGTCCAATCTCTTGATATAGCACATGAACTCTATTCCAGGTAGCATCTTGGTAAACCTGCATCCTCTCCAAAGCCTTGACAGCCTTCCTATAATGGAGTGACCAGAACTGTATGCAATACTCCAGAGTTTTATAAAACTACAACATAACTTCCTGAGTTTTAAACTCAGTGCCACAAGCATGCCATATGCTTTCTTAATCACCTTCTTAAGAACGCACTGGTAGCAGTCTGTACAACTCTGTTCTCCTGAATTAAGGAAGGACATTCCTTCGTAGTCATTTCAAAAAGACTAGAATATAAAACAAAGCTGTACTGCTATGACTCAATATTGCATTAGTTAGACCACATTTGGACTTCTGTGAACAACTTTGAGCCCTGTGTCTAAGGAAGGATGTGCTGAGGGTCAAGAGGAGGTTCACAATAAATAACAGGGTTAATACATGAAGAACATTTGATGCCTCTGTCCTGTAATCTTTGGAGTTCAGAAGCATGAGCAGGGATCTCATTGAAACATATTGGATACTGAAAGGCCCAAATGGAGTGGATGTGGAGAGGACTTTTCCATTAGCAGGAGGATCTGTGATCTGAAGGCAGAGCTTCAGAAAAAAATAAGATAAGCAGGAATTTCGTCAGCTAGTGGGTAGTGAAACTGTGAAGTTAGTTGCCTCAGACAGCTGTGGAGGCTCAATCTTTAGATGTATACAAGGCAGAGATTGTTAGGTCCTGGATTGGGAAGGGGATTAAGGTTTACAGGAAGAAGACATAAGAATAGGGTTGAAAAAAATTCAACCATGATTGGAAGGTGGAGTAGACTTGATGGACTGATGGGCCAAATTCTTCTCCAATATTTCATGGTCTTATGGATATGCTTGCATTATGAACAGTCTAAAGAAATTATAGCAGAACACACAAAATGCTGGAGGAACACTGCAAGCCAGGCAGCATCTATGGAAACGAGTACAGTTGACATTTCAAACCAAGAGCCCTCCCATCAGGATGAAGAAATTCTAGATTGTTCCTTCATCAGTGTGAAGGAACATTCTTTTAATTAGAAGTTGAGCATAAATTCTTTGGAGTTTAGGAAAATTAATGCTTACAAGATTCTGAGGGAGCTTGGCAAAGTAGGAACTAAGATGATGCTTCTCTTTGTGGGAGAGTGGGAGAATCTGGAATGAGAGTTTCAGTACAAAAGGTTGTCCATCGAAGTCAAAATGAGAAGGAATTTCTTCTCCTGGAATTTCTTCAGGGAGTTCTGCGTGTGGAGTCATTGAATATATTCAAGGCTGAGGTGGAAATGTTTATGCTCTACAAAGGGGTAAAAGATTTCAAGAACCAGGTAGGAAAGTGGAGCTGAGGTCAAGTGCAAATCAATTGATAATATTGAAAAATGCAACTAGCTTGAGGGGTTTTGTAATCCATTGCTACTGTTTTATGTTAATATATTCTAAACTGCTCACAGATGTCACAAAAAAAAATGCCCATGTGGAAAATAACTGGTGGGTGAAGTATTGTGAATTTACAGCACGTGAAAAAGTATCCCCCCAGCAAAACCTTGCAACTGCACTGTGCCTTTCAAAATAGAGTTGGCTGAGCTCTTTCAAAAAATTAATATTCTGGGGAAGGAGCTGCTGATTAAGCTAATTTCTTTTACATAAGGAAAACAGAAAAAGCCACAAATGTTCATTGTATCAGGCAGCATCAAAGGAGGGAGGGAGAGAGAGAGAGAGAGAGGAGAGGGTTAATATTTCAGTTCAGTTAACTTTTGCTGCTTCTCTTTCTGTTTTCTCTGAACCTTTTACTTTTATTTCCAATATCTCATATCTGCTTTTCAAGAGCTGGCATAGGGGTCAATAGAATGAATGACTTTTCTTCTTTCCTGTAGAGATTTTTGGATTCTTACAGATGATTGGAAATTGAAAACAAACATATTAGCCTGAGAACCCAGGAAAACGTCCCTCCTTGCAAACATGTTCTATATATAAAACAACTTTATTTATTTTGACTTAGTTTTTCCACAGTGAATGACTAGTAATATTTTGAAGGACCCCTTCATTTTTCTTCTTTATTCAATTAGTAACCCAAACATAAACTTCAAAATCTGGTTACGAAAGCAAAATCTGCTTTAAGTTATATGTTTAAATAATTAGTAACATCAACTTCTGACCAGTAGTGTGTACCAAAATTCTGCTGAGCCCTACACGGAGATAAAGCTTTTTATTGACCTCATATCTACCCATCCAAGGGTTATTAGTAAATTTAAGTGCAGCCTCTAGAACCTTTGCTACAAACTTGCATGACTCATGTTGTCAATGATGGCTTCTCCTTGACTGTGGATTACATCATAGTCTCGTCTGGGCTCGTTGCATCAATCAAGTGCAGTTTTTTGACTTGTGCTTGCAACATTAGTGCAAAGTGAAAGAATCAATTCCACTGGGAGTGTATGTGATACAGCATGTCTGTGTTTTCTTTCTGGAGGGAATAAACTGCGCAGCAAAAGTAAAATTAGGATGTGTAAAGAAAAAAATCTTTGTGTGCTGCAGGACACAAAGAGAACTAGTGAATGAAAAGATAATGTTTAAAATGTTATATTAAAATATTACAAAAACAATTATAATTTGTTATATAAATCTTCACCGCATTTGTAACTTGAGAGATGCAAAATAATAATAGTAAATCCATTTGCTATTAGCTTTTTTTTAAAGTGCAGGCTCTTGGTTGCTTGAATCTTATGGTATAAACTTGCATACAAAGAAGTTTCAGTAAAGAATGGTTTGCATTTGTAAAGCTCCTTTTATGAGTGGAAGGCATGCAGAAGAATTTTGAATGCAATAATATGCTTTTGAATTGTTCTCCTGGTAATTAAGAAAAAATAAATAATTTACATGCAGCAAGCTTCCTCAAATACTAATGACCAGATAATTAATTACAGTGATCTTGTACAGGGTAGAGTTGGTTGAGACACTGGGAATACTTTCGTCTTCCTTATTGAAAACAGCCCCATTGGATAAGACCGGGATTTAACCTGCATCTAAAAGGTAACAGCTCCAGAAGTATCAAGGTGGAATATCAGTCTAGATTGTTGTGAATGCCTTTGGATTACATCTTAAATCCACTTCTGAATCAGAGGAGCTGGAAGTTCCACTAACTAAACTTATTTTTTTTGTCCCAAACTTCATCAGTGCAGAAGTGGTATCTATTTGAGCAAACATAGCAACTCAAAATCAAATATAATATTCTGGGAGATTATTCAAATTGATTAGAAGTTGACAATATTAAACATTAGAGGTGTACAAGGACGCATACTCTCAGTGGCCACTTTATTAGGTACGTCCTGTTTGTGGTCTTCTGCTGCTGTAGCCCATCCACTTCAAGGTTCGACTGATTAGATATTTGTTGATTGCCTGATTACATATTTGTGTTAAGGAGCAGGTGTACAGGTGTTCCTAATAACATGGCCACTGAGTGTAAATAACTGAAATATTGAGATATTTGCTTAATTTGAAGAAATGTGCTTCATTTTTACAATGATTAATTAAATATGCCACATAATTACATGTAGAAAATAAAAAGCAAAGACTGATTAGAAACAGGTAACCTAATCAGGGTGACGCAGTAGCACAGGAATTAAGGCAATTGCTTTACAACACCAGCGAGGTTCAATACTCACCGCTGTCTGTAAGGAGTTTGTGCATTCTCCCCATGACTGTGTGTGCTTTTCTAGGGACTCCAATTTCCTCCCACATTTCAAAGGCACGCAGTACGGTCAGGGTTAACAAGTTATGGGCATACTACATTGGCCCTGGAAGAATGACAACTCTTGTGGTCTGCTCCCAGCACGATCCTCACTGATTTGATTTGATCTGCATGATGCACTTCACCATATACTTTAATTAAATGTGACAAATAAAGCTAATCCTTTTGAAGAAAGGTTTACTCAGTTGTTACATTAATAATAATTATTGTGTGAATCACAAGACTGGTTTTTCAAATCGATCATTTCAATTGGTTCAGAATGTTATTAGTCCTATTCTACTTGGAATACTTTCATTGATACTATAAGGAAGTATGCAGGGCTAAGAGAATACTGGGTGAATTCCGTGTAATTCAAGAACCTGTTCAAGAACCCCTCCGACAGTAGCTTTTGCAATCAATGTTCCTTTCTTGGTCCTTGTATCCAAATTAAGCCATTCCGTATAATCCTTCATACTGAACCCTTATTCTGTTGCAATTTCCAGTCATCAAACTATCTCATACATTGTTGCATTCTTTCCCAAAACGTGGAACTCCTTTTTTTCAACCGAATATCTACAGCAGGTGGTTTCTACCTTTTAACCCACCAGCTGCTGTCTCCCAATTCTACCCTTCACTTTCCTGACCTGGTTCCTCACATTGTTTGCTAGCTCTTGCCTTACACCATTTTCCCACCTCTCTAGAATGGCTATTTCCCCTCTACACTCTCAGCCCTGATACAGTCTCTACCTGAAATATCAGCCATCCTTCTGCCTTCACAGATGCTACCTGATTTGTTGAGTCTAGCCGTTTGTTTTTTTTTTACCCCCTGCAGATCACAGCCACTGCAGATCTTTACACTTCCTTCCTTCCTTCTCTTCTCTCTTTGTTCCAGTCGTCTCATACTTGGAAAGGTGAGCTTGGTACCACTAATTTCCCACTTCCTAATTACATTGACTTCTCAATATGGGCTTCTGGCATTCAATATACAGTAGGATTTCAGCATTGAATACCTTGTAACCCAATTCAGAGGATAGCCAAACTCTTCACCACTTACCCCACCTTAGTTTGTTCGAGCTGGATAGCAACAAATGTTGGTTTGAAATTAATTTTCTAAATCTCCTTTTTGACCTTTTCGAAATAAACATCTAACTTAGAATAATGTATTATGTCTTTCACAGAAAAACATTACTGAAGCTTGTGACATCATTACTGCAGGTTTATGGAAAACTAACCTGTGGTTGATTAAAGCAAATTGTATGTTTGGGATACTGTATATTATAATCAGACACAATGTCTTTTACATTAAAGAGACAGAAAACCACAGCTCCCACTGAATGCATTTGGCAACAATCCCTCTAAACATTGAACCATGCCCTCAGGTTTAATGCAATTTAATCTGGTTTAAGCCATACATTTGGCAGTGGTCTTAGTGAATACTGAACCAGACCTTGTGGTTTATCACAATTCTTCAAACTTCCTCCTTATTGCTTAAATCAAAATAGCAAACTGTATGATGTGTTTCACATGCTTTCCAAACATTTGCTTTTATTTATTTGTATCTCCCATTTTCTTGAATTGTTCATGCGCAGGCTATGGGCATCACTGCCAAAATCAGCATTTAAGACTAATCCCTAATTGCCCTTGAACTGAGTATTTGCTTGGCTGTTTGAGAGGCTAGTTAACGTCAGTGGTGTTGGTGAATCTGGAGTCACATATAAGCTAAAATAGAAAGGATGGCAGATGTCTTTTCCTAATGGACGTCAGTGAACTAGCTAGGTTTTCAGATGATGTGGGTTATGACCTTAGTTATTTGAAATGCTAGCACAATAATCAGCAATAACGTTGGGTCCACATCTCAACAGCCGAAGTTACTTACTCAAACTCTTTTCATAGAAGCATACAAAGTAGTAAAGTTATGTTTCATTTGAACTTAGACTCCCCCAAACCCCCATCTCCCCACCAGGGACACTATCTTTCTCTAATACGAAGCTCCTCTCTCCTCTGGCCGCTCCTCTCCATCTCCAAATCCTACCAGTGAGCAGTCCTATTCTCAATGGTAGTTAATGTAATTATAAGGATCCAACTAGTATTTTTAGTCCTTATTTTTAGGTTTAGTTTTAACTCTTTGGGGAGTAGGTTGTGTTTTGTGGCCTAGTTATTAGGCTTCATTTTGAAGTGAGACATTCCCTCTTCTCATTGCTACCATCAGGAAGAAGACACAGGAGCCTGAAGGCACACACTTAGTGAATCAGGAACAAACTCTCCCCTCTGCCATCTGATTGCTGAATGGACATTGAACCCATGTACACCATATCACTACATTTTGTATTTTTATTTTTGAACTATTTACTTAATTTATCTGGTTATTATAACATATTTACCATAAAGCATAGGAACAGATTCAACCCATTGAGTCTGCTCTGTCATTCCATCATAGCTGATTTCGGATCTCACCCAACTCCAAATACCTGTCTTCTTGCCATATCCTTTGATCCTCTAACTAATCAGGAAACAATCAACTTCTGCCTTAAATATACTCACCGACCTCCCCTCCACCATAGTCTGTGGCAGAGCATTCCACCGATTCACTACTCTCTGGCTAAAAAAAATTCATCCTTACCTCTGTTCTAAAAGGCCATCCCTCAGTTTTGAGGCTGTGCCCTCTGGTTCTGGATACCCCCACCATAGGAAACATCCTCTCCACATCCACCGCATCTGGTCCTTTCAACATTCTGTAGATTTTAATGCGATCTCAACGCAATCTTCAAAATTCCAGTGAGTACAGCCACAAAGCTGTCAAACACTCCTCATATGTTAACCCCTTCATTCCCAGAATAATCCTCATGAACCTCCTCTGGACTCTCTCCAATGACAACACATCTTTTCTGAGATATGGGGCCCAAAACTGTTGACAATACTCCAAGTGCGGCCTGACTAGTGCCTTATAAAGCCTCAGCATTATCTCCTTGTTTTTATATTCTATTCCCTTGGCATTAATGCCAACATTGCATTTGCCTTCTTTACCACAGACTCAACCTGTAAATTAACCTTCTGGAAGCCTTGCTCGAGGACTTCTAAGTCCTTCTGCACCTCTGATGTTTGAACTTTCTCCCTGTTTAGATAATAGTCCGCACTATTGTTCCTTTTACCAAAATGCATTATCATACATTTCCCAATATTGTATTCCATCTGCCACTTTTTTGCCCATTCTTTCAATTTGTCTAAGTCCTGCTACAAATGCATTGCTTCCTCAGCACTATCTACCCTACTTATCTTTGTAGGACTACCCTTCTTTGTATCACCCACAAACTTTGCCACAAAGCCATCAATTCCATTATCCAAATCACTGACAAAGAAGTGGCCCCAATACTGACCCCTGAGGTAACACCATTAGTTACTGGCAGTCAACCCGAAAATTGCTCCCTTTATTCTATTTGTTGCCTCCTATCTGTCAGCCATTCCCCTATCCATGCCAGTACCTTTCTTGTAATGCCATAGTATTTTTATCTTGTTAAGCAGCCTCATACGTGGCCCCTTATCAAATGCTTTCTGAAAATCCAAGTAAATGACATCCTCTGCTTCTCCGTTGTCCACCCTGCTTGTCACTTCCTTGAAGAGCTCTAACAGATTTGTCAGGCAAAACTTCTCTTTATGAAACCTTCCTGACTTGACTTACTTTATCATTTGTCTCCAAGTACCCCAAAACCTCATCCTCAATATTAGACTCCAACACTTTCCCAACCACTGACGTTAGGCTAGCTGGTCTATAATTTCCTTTCTTGGGAAATTTAACTGTAATTAACATTTTTTTCTCTATAATTATGTATTGCATTGTACTGCTGCCACAAAGACAACAATTTTGACAGCATATGCCAGTAATATTAAACCTAATTCTGACTTCTCAATTCTGTTGCTTTATTCTCCATTCCTTTGCCTGGCAGTACATCTAGGTGGGAAAACAGGTGAATTGAAATACTGGAGGGAGTATGAAACACAGGGAAAGGATGAGAAATGTATCTAAAGAAAACTTCAAACAGGAAGGGACATTGATGCATCTGTCTCTAATGTCAAATTCAGAATGGAAGTGAAAAGCTAGAAAATCATTCACATAGAGCTAAATCAATTTTGTGCTATTGAGAATCAAACAATTCAAAGATAAATTAGTAACTTAATTTATTATTGTCACAGGTACCAAAGTACAGTGAAGAACTTGCCTCATACAGATTTATTTTTATTGCAACAGTGCATGGAAATAGTACAAGTGGAAAGCAATAAGAGAATGTGAACTGCTGGCGGACAATAAGGCACAAGACCATGATGAGTAGATTCTGAGGTCAAAAGTCCATTTTACCATTCCATCAATTGTTTATAACAGTGCGATAGAAGCTGCCTTTGAGCATAGTGGTATGTGCTTTTAGATTTTTGCATCTTCTGCCTGATTGGAGCGGGGAAGAAAAGACAATGTCCAGGGCAGGTGGAGTTATGCTGGCTGCTTTACCGAGGTAGCGAGAACTGTAGAGGGAGTCCTTGGAGGGGAGGCTGGTTTCTGTGATGTGCTGGGCAGTGTTCGCAGGCTCTAAAGTTAACTGAGGTCACGAGCAGAGTAATAGTCATACCAAGCCATGATGCAGTGTGCACCTTTCAGTATTCCTTTGTGCCCTGTCAGAATCTTCTCTTTTCAGAAGGGAATGAACAAGACACTCTGAGCACTAAATTTTCACACGACATCACCTTTCAAAAATATGCTGCTTTTCTGCATTTTCTGTCCACTTAAATATCTTTTCTTTTCTACATGATGCAGCGTTCTTCATGAAGCACTCAGCTTTCTACATGGATCACTCTTTTAATTTAGCTGTATCTATTTGAAAGTTCATTGCATCTTCTTTACACCCTACATTCTTAAACAGTTTCTTATCATTATCAAACAATACCATCAGGGAGCAGCCGTGACCTAATCTTTAGGTATAGGCTTCAACACAAATAAATCATGCATCCTACCCCCTTTTATTCATCCATTAATCAATCTTCAATCCCTGCTGAAATATTAGTAAAGGAATTTTCTAAAATATCAATATACACCATGACTTGAAATAAACAAGGCAAATGCGGGAAATCAAAGATAAAAGCGGAAAATGCTGGAAGTATTGAGCAGGTCAGGCCGCATCAGAAGTTTAGATATAAAACATTAATTCTGTTTCTCTTCTCACAGATGCAGCCTGAGCTACTAGTATTTTCAGCATTTTCTGCTTTGATAAATAAAATAATCACAGGTTGCCCCTTAACTTTTAATGATATTTCTTTTTCATAAGTTCATGTTTTATCTGTCTAATAACAGACAATGTTATTATCTACCTACTAACATAAGCTTTACTTTTAGGATAAAGATAGAATTTTATAAAATCAATAAAGTTATGTCCATTAAGTCCTGAAGGAAGGTCTCAGCCTGAAATGTTGACTGTTTATTCATTTGAATGAGAGGGGATCTTATAGACACATACAAAATTTTGAAAGGGATAGTTAAGATAGAAGTAGGAAAGTTGTTTCCATTGGTAGATGAGACTAGAACTAAGAGACATTGCCTCAGGGGAGAAGATTTAGGATGGAGATGAAGAGAAACTGTTTTTCCCAGAGAGTGGTGAATCTGTTGAATTCCCTGCCCAGGGAAGCAGTTCAGGCTTCTTCACTAAATATACTTAAGATACAGTTGGATAGGTTTTTACATAGTAAGGGAATTAAGGGTCATGGGGAAAAGGCAGGTAGATGGAGCTGAGTTTATAGACAGATCAGCCACAATCTTATTGAATGGCGGGGCAGGCTCGATGGGCCGGATGGCCTACTCCTGCTCCTATTTCTTATGTTCTTATGTTCATTTTCTTTCTTTTTCAATCTTTTTATTATTATTATTAATATCAACATAATAAGATTAATACATAGATAATGGGATTTCAAACATACACATTTCAACTGAACATGAAAGAATACATAAGCAATAGTTACAATATAAATGAGTTTTCCCAAATCATGGACGATACAAGTAACATATAAACAAAGCAAACCTAGGTATATCCTAATATATAATAAAAAAAAGAAAAGAGAAAAAGAAAAAAAAAATTATGCAAGAAAAACTAATCTAACAATCTAATAACTAATAAGGAAAAAAAGAAAAAAGAAAAAAAGGGAAAAAAAAGAAAAACAAGGGCTGTTTATAATATCTGACAAAAATACAAAATCATCAGTGTCGTCAACTCCGATCCTCTCAACATGTGTAAAATCAAAACTGGAAAAACAAATAGGCTTGGAACAGGGTCACATTACATCATATGAAAATATTGAATAAATGGTCTCCATATCTTTTCAAATTTAATAGAAGTATCAAATACAACACTTCTAATTTTTTCTAAATTTAGATATAACATAGTTTGAGAAAACCAATGAAATATGGTAGGAGGATTAATTTCTTTCCAATTCAACAAAATAGATCTTCTAGCCATTAATGTAAGAAATGCAATCATCCGACAAGCAGAAGAGGATAAATGGACTGAGTCCATCATTGGTAAACCAAAAATTGCAGTAATAGGATGAGGTTGTAAACCAATGTTCAATACCGTGGAAATAATATCAAAAATTTCTTTCCAATATTTTTTCAAAAGCGGACAAGACCAAAACATCTGAGTTAAAGACGCTATTTCAGAATGACATCTGTCACAAATAGGATTTATATAGGAATAAGAATGAGCCAATTTATCCTTGGACATATGAGCCCTATGCACAACCTTAAACTGTATTAATGAATGTTTAGCACATATAGATGATGAATTAACTAATTGAAGAATTTTATCCCAATTCTCAATAGGGATAGTAAGGTTAAGTTCTCTTTCCCAATCATATAAAATCTTATAGAAGGGCTCTGAACTTATGTTCATTTTCATAGATGCTGCCTGACCTATTGAGTTCCTCCAGCATTTTGTATGTTTAGATCAAGGCTCTTGACTTGAGACGTCAGCTGTCATTTCCTTCCAAGGGAAAGGTTTCACTGCTGCAGTAATGGTCTTTCTATAGAAGCACTGTTAATGTAATGGTTTTTCTGTAGCAGCAGTGTTTGGGTTATGGCTAGAGATAACAGGGGCTTTGGAATATGCGCTGCCCAATGAAGGGAACGTTTCTCTCTTGTTGTGTGTCTCAGACCGAGGTGATCTGGGTCTTTTGTTCAGCGGAAGATGGAGCGAGGAGATGCCAGAATGGAGAGGTTGGAAAGGAGTGGTCTTGGAGTGGGGCCAGGAGTCAATGAAGCCCGGAGGAAATCGATGGAGAACAATCAGAAGGGAAACTGTGAACTCCAATGTGCACGTAAGTCTGTTTCATTAAAATGGGCCCTTTTCTTTTTGTTTTTCTTTACTAACCCTCGAGTCAAATTAAGAATTAAAGAGCAAAATCGTTTAATTGCATATGGTGTTCTGTCATTTCATGGTACTGAATTGTAATGGGGGAACAAATCACACCGCATCCACACAAACAAGAGGTTTTGTACCTCAGATTTCACATACTTGGTGGGGCCAGAGAATGTCTTCCCTAGACTAACGGCGTCAGCCGAACCTGATGTCTACAGGTGTTACCCGATTTGCTGAGTTCTTCAGCATCTTGTGTGCTGCTCCGGATTCCAACATTTTCAGTCTCCTGTGCTCCATAAAATTATGTCATATTGTCTCTATTTTTTTAAACTTTAAGCTAATGAAGTCTTCACAAAACTTTAACCTGTTCCATCTATTGTTCAATGACATGCAGGGAGTTATGAATATTTCTAATTCAGGCACACTACTCATATAAATTTGGTTTCTCAAATCTATATGAATATTAAAATCTCCCTTGAATTCTGCATTGCCGGTTTTACAGATTGACTAATTTTATGATTTATACCTTGTTGAAATTACATTTAAAGACGACTGTACTACTTCCTGCACTGTTTTCTACCCTCAGGAGATAGCAGAGGTACTTAATGAATCCTTTGCTTCAGTATTTACTATGGAAAAGGATCTTGGCAATTGTAGGGATGACTGCAAAGCCTGAGCATGTAGAAATTAAGAAAGAGGATGTGCTGGAGCTTTTGGAAAGCATCAAGATGGATAAGACACCAGGACCGGATGGGATGTACCCCAGTCTACTGTGGGAAGTGAGGGAGGAGATTGCTGAGCTTCTGGTGATGATCTTTGCATCATCAATGAGGACAGGAGAGGTTCAGGAGGATTAGAGGGTTGTAGATGTTGTTCCTTTATTCAAGAAAGTGAGTAGAGATAGCCCAGGAAGTTATAGACCAGTGAGCCTTACTTCAGTGGTTGGTAAAGTTGATGGTGAGGATCCTGAGAGGCAGGATTGATGAACATTTGGAGAGGAATAATATGATTAGGAATAGTCAGCATGGCTTTGTCAAGGGCATGTCATGCCTTATGAGCCTGATTGAATTTTTTGAGGATGTGACTAAACACATTGATGAAGGAAGAGCAGTAGATGTAGTGTGTATGGATTTCAGCAAGGCATTTGATAAGGTACCCAATGCAAGGCTTATTGACAAAGTAAGGAGACATGGGATCCAAGGGGACATTGCTTTGTGGATCCAGAACTGGCTTGCTCACAGAAAGCAAAGAATGGTTGTGGACAGGTCATATACTGCATGGAGGTTGGTGACCAGTGGTATGCCTCAGGGATCTGTTCTGGGACCCTTACTCTTAGTGATTCTTATAAATGACCTGGATGAGGAAGTGGAGGGATGGGTTAGTAAATTTTCTGATGACACAAAAGTGGGGGATGTTGTGGATAGTGTGGAGGGCTGTCAGAGGTTACAGCGGGACATTGATAGGATGCAAAACTGGCAGAAATGACAGATGGAGTTCAACCCAGATAAGCGTGAGGTGATTCATTTCGGTAGGTCAAATATGACGGTTGAATATAGCATCAATGGAAAGACTCCTGGAAGTGTGGTGGATCAGAGGGATCTTAGGGTCCAAGTCCATAGAACATTCAAAGCTGCTATGCAGGTTAACTGTGTGGTTAAGAAGGCATGCAGTGCATTGGCATTCATCAACTATGGGATTGAGTTTAAGAGCCAAGAAGTAATATTGCAGCTCTATAGGATCCTGGTCAGACCCCACTTGGAGTACTGTGCTCAGATCTGGTCACCTCACTATAGGAAGGATGTGGAGGCCATAGAAAGGGTGCAGAGGAGATTTACAAGGATGTTGCCTGGATTGGGGAGCATGCCTTATGAGGATAGGTTGAGTGAACTTGGCCTTTTCTCCTTGGAGCGTCGGAGGATGAGAGGTGACCTGATAGAGGTGTATAAGATAATGAGTGGCATTGAACATGTGGATAGTCAGAGGCTTTTTCCTAAGGCTGAAATGGCTAGAACAAGAGGGTATAGTTTTAAGGTGGTTGGAGGCAGGTACAGAGGAGATGTCAGAGTAAGTTTGTTACGCAGAGAGTGGTAAGTGTGTGGAATAGGCTGCCGGTGGCGGCAGTGGAGGCGAAAATGATAGGGTCTTTTAAGAGACTCCTGGACAGGAACATGGAGCTTGGAAAAATAGAGGGCTATGGGTAAGCCTGGGTAGTTCTAAGGTAGGGACATGTTCGGCCCGGCTTTGTGGGCTGTAGGGCCTGTATTGTGCTGTCAGTTTTTGATGTTTCTAGATACACTTAATTTCACCCAACTGATTCTACATCTTCACCCCCTGGTCTCACCAGATGCCACTTGCTCTCACCCCTGTTCTGTTTCTAGCCTTGCTCCTTTTCCTCAGCTATTTTCCTTCCTTGGTTCTGTTCTCAATCTTGTTTCCCCCGGCTCTTATTCTCATACTCATCCTTTCTTCTTGATCTCGCTTCTCCCATGCTATTTTCACTGATACCTTTGAAAGAGGTTTGATTGAGGTTCCAAGTAAAGAGTACAAAACACAGACTCACTCCATGAAACAAAACATATTATTCATTTTGAATACAGAAGGATTTAGATTGGAGAATGGGCAAAGAAATAATAGATGGAATACAGTGTCAGGAATTGTATGTTCATGCACTTTGGCAGAGGAAATGAAAAGGTTGACTAATTTTTAAATGGAGAGAAAGTACAAAAAACTGAGGCACAAAGCATCTTGGGAGTCCTTTTGCAGGATTCCCTAAAGGTTAATTTGCAGGTTGAGCCCGAGGTGAGGAAGGCAAATGCAACGTTAGCATTCAGTTCAAGAGGACTAGAATGTAAAAGCAAGGATGTAATGTTGAAACTTTATAAAGCCCCGGTGAGGCCTCACTTGGAGTATTGTGAGCAGGTTTAGGCCCTTTATCTTCTGTATTTTCTCTAAGTCCTTCTGTAACCTCTTTACTTCCTCAAAACTTTCTGCCCCTCCACCTATCTTTGTATCATCTGCAAACTTTGCAACAAAACCTTCAATTCCATCATTCAAATACTCAAGAGATGGGCACAGTGTCTATAAATGTGAGGCTATAAAATAGTAATGGTCATGGACCTGAAATAGATTACACAGATGGAGGTATTTGCTGCCTTGAGGTATATTAAGGTAGATAAATCCCCATGGCCTGACAATCTATTCCCTCAGTCCCTCTGGGAGGCTAGTACAGAAATTGCAGGGGCCCTAGCACAGATATTTAATTCATCTTTAGCCACAGGTGAGGTGCTAGAGGATTGGAAGATAGCTAATACTGTTCGGTTGTTTAAGAAAGGCTCTAAAAATATACCAGGAAATTTAAAGGCCGGTGAGCCTGATATCAGTGGTGGAAAATGTATTGGTAGGTATTCTAAGGAATTAGATATGTGAGCATTTGGATAGACAGGGAGTGATTACGGATAACGAATATGATTTTTTGCATGGTAAGTCATGTCTTACAGTTTTTCAAGGAAGCTACCAGGAATGTTGATGAAGACAAGAGAGTTGATGTTGTCTACATGGACTTTAGCAAGGCCTTTGACAAGGTCCTGCATGGGAGGTTGGTGAAGAAGGTCCAGCTGCTCAGCATACAAGATGAGGTAGTAAATTGGATTAGACATTATCTTCGTGGAGAATGGTTGTAGGTGGTTGCCTCTTTGTCTGGAGGCTGGGACTAGTGGTGTGCCATAGGGATTGGCTGTGGGTTCATTGTTGTTGTATCTATGTCAACAACCTGGATGATATTGTGCTCAACTAGATCAGTAAATTTCTGAATAATACCAAGATTGGGGTGTAGTGGACAGCGAGGAAGACTATCAGAGCTTGCAGAGGGATCTGGACTAGCTGAAAATTGGGCTGAAAAATGGCAGATAGAATCTGATGTAGACAAGTGTAAGGTGTTGCACTTTGGGAAGACCATCCAGGGTAGGTCTTACATGATCAATGATAGGGCACTGAGAAATGTGGAGAACAGAAGGATCTGAAAATACAGATCTATAATTCTTTGAAAATGGCATCACAGGAAGATAAAGTCACAAAGAAATCGTTCGGCACATTGGCCTTCATAAATCAATATACTGAGTACTGGAGTTGAGATGCTATGTTGAAATTATATAAGATGCTGGTGATGCCGAAATTGGAGTCTTCTGTTCAGTGTTCATCACCTACCTATAGGAAGGATGTAAGTAAAACTGAAGGAGGAAAAGGAAAATTTCCAAGGATGTCTTAGGACTTGAGGACCTGAGCTATAGGGAAAGGCTGAAAAGGTTTGAAGTTTATTCTCCAGAAAGTAAAAGATTGACGGGAGATCTGATGGATGTTTCCAAAATTATGCGAGGTATAAATAGGGCAAATGTCAAACGAGGTGTGCAGGGTAAGTTTTCTACAGAGAATGGTGGATGCATGAAATATGCTGCCAGGGTTGGTAGAGGAGGCAAATACAATAGAGGTGTTTAAAAGGCTCTTATGTAGACATATGGATGTACAGGGAATTCAGGGATATAGACATCGTGCAGGCCAAAGGGATTAGGTTAGTTAGGTATTTAATTACATTTACATAATTAGTTTGGCACATCATTGTGGGCTGAAGAGCCTGTTCCTCTGCTGTTCTGCTCAAAATTCTACCTTGTTCTTTCTTGGGTATCATAACTTCTGTTCAGCTGAACTCTTCCATCAAATCTTTGCCATCTGATGAAAAAATGTCAAAATGCTCCACTTGCAATCTACCCTCAAGATAGCTTACTGGAGGAAATAAGAACATTCGCCATCTAGTGTCTCATAGCAAATCAACAATAGAAACTTGGATGCAAGACACCCTCCATCCCCATCATCTTTAATTGCATTGGCTATCTGATTCTGTATTATAATTGTTCAGCAGTTATATTATGTCATGATATGTTACCTCTTTCACATTCCTCACTGATATGCATTATATACAACAACGTTTGGCAACGGATAAATAGTTATGGATTTCTTATGGACCAGCTTGGCGGTTATATTAGCTGTTACTATGTTTATCTCAAGGACATTATTGCATTACTTGTATGGGCTACTCCCATCAAATTCCTGTGGTTTTCTGACTGCTTAGTCAATTGCCCCATTTCTTTTAAACTTTAGTGTTTTAACTTATTTGGACAGCACTAGGGATACAATTGTCTGTTCTTGGCCATGGTAACGAATGCATATAAAAACCTTGCTAAATTCTTTTGGTTCAGTCTCAGCAAGGACAGCTTCTTCTTTTGGAGTTTATACTGCACTGCCTCAGTTCATAGCAAGAGTGGATTGTGCGGAGGGTGTTGTTGCTGGAGAGATAGACTCTGTTTTTTGCCATGCTGCCAGAATGCTCTTTGACAGTAGTTCAGTGAAAGACCACAAGTTTGTACATGTTGACATTAGGCTCATTAAGGGGAGTGCAGGGAGAGAAGGAGGTTCGGGCAGACCTGATAGAAGGATATGCAATTGGAGGAGGTAGACATAAATTGCATAGTTATGGTAGGAGTATCAAAATCAAGGGAACTTAATTTTAAAGTGAAAGGTAGATTTAAAGGAAATTACAGGATTTTTTTTAATAGAGGGTGGTTAATATGTTGAATATCCATAATCTTGGTATCTCCAGAGGAGATGGTGGAATCAGATACAATTACTATGTTCAAAAGGTATTTAGACAAACATTTAAATAAATAAGGCATAAAAGGACGCATATCAAAATTGGACAAATGTGATTAGATTAAATGGTCACTAGCATGGATATAAAGGGCCAAAGGAACTGTTTTTGTGCCATATGACTCTATGACCTTGTTCTGCTGAGTAGAAAACTGCTTGCTTTTTGCATTCTTTTAGCTGTCCGCCCTCGACCTTTGGCCATGGAACATAATCAAAGGAAATTTACTCCTTCCCAACCCTTCTCTATTCTTAGGGGATTGACCCTTCAATCAGAAGGATTATGTGGCAATTTATATTAAAATATTCTTCACAGATGAGATAGTGTATCTTTTCCGCATTCATTATGCTTTGTTAGCAAATCTGGCAAGCTTGGAAATACAAGTTCAATTTTTCTACTCCACAGTTGGGTGTCATAGGCATGAATGATGCCCGACAACATGGAGATGTCTGCTAGAGATACAAAATGCTGGATCCCTACCTGCCTTGTACAGTGGATTTATCTCCACCTGGCCCCAGCATCAGTAATAAAAGTAATAATTCAATAATTGGGGTTACACAGCAATATCACTGTAAATCTCCAGTAAACCACAGTACTAAACACTACTAGAAAAGTCCGAATGTTCCTAGCACTTGAGAAATGTGTGTGTTTTGCTAGGCCAGTACTTCAGGTTTTACCAGCTTGAGCTTAGAAAAAGTAAAAATATTATTTTTATTATTTATAGATGACTTGAAACTGCTCTTGCACAAATGAATGGTGATGTTAGTACAGTGACTCCCAGAGCTTCTCACAGTGCTGATGTGCGCTCATTAGAGATGGCATTGTTTTAGGGTGAGTATAGCAGGTAGCAGCTTAAAATTGAATCACTTATATTTCTCCCCCATATCTCTTTTGAAAGGTTGCAACTGTGGACCTACTGAGACCAGTGGTTTTGTTTTAAATAACTTTTGTTTTACTTTCTTTGCCAACATTTTTGGCAGCAACGTTTTTGATTAAAAATTGGAATATGAGAATTCCTCTGGAAATCCCTCTCTTTTTATAGAAATTGCACACAGTAACAGCCTTTGTCAGCAATGTTGTTTATCCTTCATATGAGCAGTGGTTCTAATCCCACAGAACAGCCCGGTTCCCATATTCCTTCATTTGCCTTTCAGCCAACCAGCAACATAGCCTATTCTTAAGAAGTGCCTTATTCACCAGCTCTGGTAATGCATTCCACAGACCCTTTGTATAAGTGGTCTGTCCAGTTCCTTCTCCTAAATCTCTTTCATTAATTTTATATCTCTCTCTCCTCATTTGAATCTCCTTAATTCAATGAGAATATAAATCCCATTCTTTCCTAATTTTGAACATTGCTATCAAATCACAGCAAACTAATGAGGAGGAAACAGATGAAAAGTATTAGGCAAACCTGGTTCAACTGAAATGAACTGAACATAAGAGATTCTTCAGATGTTGAAATTCTTCAGCACAGGAGCTGGTCAAGTCAGGCAGCATTGATGAAGGGATGCACGTAAAATGCCGGAGGAAATCAGCAGGTCAGGCAGCATCTATGGAAATTAATAAACAGTCGATGTTTCTGGCCAAGACCCTTCTTTAGGATTGAAATGGATGGGGAAAAGTGTCAGAATTAAAAAAGTGGCTGGAGGGGAAGGAGGCTTGCTAGAAGGTGATAGGTGACGCTAAGGTAAAGGTAAAGGGAAATGGACAGTTGATGTGTGGGACTTCAGCCTGAAACATTTACTGTCCATTTCGGTGCATAGATACTGTATGACCTGCTGAGTTTCTCCAGCATTTAGTGTTAATTGAACTGAAGGTTGACTACCTTTCACTTTATCCATACAGTTTTGCATGTACACACCAAAATGAAAATGTCTAATAAGTACCGCCTTGGCAAGTTTTGTTTCAAACAGCATTAGTATAAACAATCAACTGGGAAATAATTTGCCAACCCTCACCTTTAGGCTACTGGTTGTCCAGCATTAACCAACCCTGAATATTTTTCTTCAGTACATTGAGGTACACAGTGACAGTATCAGTCGACCTGCAGCTAGCTGGCAGTAACGCATGTTTGCAGTGCTGTCACTTTCTCCATGGAAATCCTTAAGCATAATGAGAAAGCACTGTAATTCTTCCACAATTACAAACATCTAGAGAGGTAATAGTTACATCAAGTGGCATCCTGGTCTGTATGCATAAAACTACACCCTTTATATATCAAAAGGAGTACTGTCAATACACTGTAAAAAAAAAACGAGCTGTTGGAGGAACTCAGTTGGTCAGGCAGCATCAGAGAAGAGAAGTGGACAGTTGACATTTCTGGTTGAGACCCTTCATCTGGACCAGAAATGAGACGGTCCATTTCCCTCCACAGATACTGCCTGACCTACTGAGTTCCTCCAACAACTAATTTTTACTCCAGATTTTGGCATCTCTTGTGTTGCGATCATTGTGGTGATAGTCAGCTTAGGATCGTGTAGATCAATGTTCACTTCCAACGCAACAATGGTGATTCATTCTCTTCAAGGCATTTATCTCCCTGTAAATACTTAAAGGAGGCTATACAGTGATATTAGATCCTTGAAGTCCAGGTTATTCTTTCAACACTGGTGTGACAAAACAGACAAAATATTTTCAGCAATGTAGCCATCTAGATAATTATTCAGTAGATTTTGAAGAACTTGAAGTAACAATAGATGCGTTGGGTAAATTTCAATGCCTCTATAGCATACCCTGCCAAGATTTCATAGATGACTATTATTTTCTTCAATGCTTTACCACGTAGAACAAAGCAGATGGAGGAAGTGAACTTCATGATAGAGCAGGACTCTTCACAATGATTTGGAATACTTCTCTGTTGGGTACCATTGCAACCCAAAAGAAAGGTAAGGCATGCTGAGATCTGGACAATAGCTTCTGCTAAGAACTATGTACTGCATGTCCATCCACTTGCGCTTGATGCATTGGGCCTCTTATATTGTCCCCTGCACTGAACTCATAACTGGGAATGCTGATCCTGGTCTACTAGTCTACTAATATTTTATTCTACATAATTCAGAGATAATACTGGTCTACTAATATTTTATCCTACATAATTCAGAGATAATACTCTCTAAACATTGTGGAAATGGTACCAAATGTAATGACCAAATAATGACGAATAGGTGTAAGAATCTTTTCTGCTCTATAACTGTATAATGTGTGCACTGTAGTATCTACTGTAACTTTTACATATTCCTCCATAAGTAAAAGCTGTCTGCTGAATGTTGATTGAATCTTTTGACACTTGGTTGATTCTGGGTCACCTCATGCTATGGTTCATTGGCCATATCGGTTCCTTTGTTCCTGGCCATATTGCAATCTGCAGAACTGGATATTCTCTCAAGGAAGGGAGGGACTTTCATATCCACACAAGCATCCTGCAACGACCTCTTTGTATCAGTAATGCATTAAGTTGCTTGACTGACTCCTGCAATAATTCCAACACAGAAAGAAAATCATCTTCTCTTACCCTTTCGACTGTGCTTCATAGGTCTGGGTAGATGGTAAATTGGTTTGTGACTGTGACATGCAGCATGGTACAGTGAAAAACTTTATTTTGCATGCTATCCCTGCAGATCATTTCATCTCATCAGTACACTGAGGAGGTACAAGGAAAAATAATAACTGAATGCAGAATAAGTGTTGCAGTTATAGAGAAAGTGCAGTACAGGCAGACAATAAATGTAAGGCCATAACAAGGTAGATTGTATGGTTGAGTGTTCATACTATTGTATGAGGAAACTATTCAACAGTTTTATAACAGCGGGATAGAAGGTGCCCTTGACTCTGATTGTATTTAAAATACATTGTTAAAATGTTTAACTACAGCCATAATAATCCTTGGGGCAGAAAAGGGCCTGAAGACCAGAAATAATATTTTCTGCAGATGACTGGATAATGGACTTCTCACCTCTAACTGAGGGTCTCTATCATCATTTTGGTGGTATATGGGACTAGTGACAGCTGAAGCAGTAGACAGGGGTATGGAGAGCCCCATCCTCTATCAACATTTCTGTGCAGCTAAAAGCAGATGTGGAAGTATCTTCCCTGTTACTTATGTTGGTCAGGAGTGTCAGGAAAGAATGTCTGTGTGGAATCCATCTGTGATGACCACCTCTCCATCTTCACTTCCTGTTGGTGACTTGTTCAGCCTATGTCATCAGTGGTTCATACTCAAACCCAAATTGGACAATGCAAATATTCTTAAGCATCTGTGCCTTTATCCAATATAACATCTTGACCAATGATCCTTCGTTAATCATCTAGAAATGTAGCCATGTAGACAAAAGGCAAGAATCCTCAAAGACTAACAGGAGGTTCCCACTGTCGGAGCAATATGGACATAAATTTTGCAATGAACACTTAGACCAAAATGATACATGGTAAATCAGCTGCTGACCAAAATTGCTCTTAAATTGGTTATTACTGCATGTGCCTGGTAGACCAGAAGACAACATCACTCTAAGGACTCAGGAGAATTCCACAATGCTGCTGTTTCCTCAGTGATATTTCACCTTTTTCTTGATCTGCCCTTACCTGGTCATTGTCTACATGAATCAAGGTAATGAGGCTTTTCCCATGAATTAATGCAATATGATGCATTTGGCAATGATTCATGGAATTATAGGATTTTGTCAGTGGAATGAAAGGATGGCTCTCATCTGCCCAGATATATGAGGACTCTATGATTGTAGTAGTGTGATTGATTAGGATTCTAGGTGCCACTCAGAGCTACATTATGATTAGCTAGAAATAGCCCTTGGTTTTCAAAAGTATTATTGATGTCAGCAAAAATCCAGAGGTAGGGCAGGCTTGAAATGCTTGATGATCTGTCTCTTTTCCTAATTTCTTTTATTCTTGGACCCTTCCACATCACCCTACTTAATGTATAAAAGAGTTCTGAAACCTTTTGGTGGAAACCTTTTGGGGATGTGAAAGATTCCATGTCTGCAGTGTAAATGTATCGATAATAGCTTGCATGGGAGTCCAAGAAGTTCGATGAGAGGTAGTCATGATTTTATGGTTCTGGGAAAAGCAGCTCCATAGAACTTTGTTGCTTCCCCGCTAGCTGCCATTGGTCAGTGGAGTTGGCACTGCTGAACAATATTTTTCTATGGCATCTGTGACTCCTTGAGACATATAAATTGGTTTCAACTGTAGTTGAACTCAGTACTTGCCAAGAAGGCTACTCTGACAGGTGTTGGCATTAGTTTCCAACATAAAAAAACTGTCTAGAAGACTTCCAGATGACAATGGTGCAGTTCTATCAATGCTTTCCTTCTAATCTTAGCCGACTTAGACAGATTTTGTTCACTTTGTTAGTTAACTCTAGCCATTACTGGAGAGCTGCTGGATTGCGTCATCAGTGACCTCTGACCAGGAAATCATTTTCTGCTTTCACTGGTCTTTCTCCGCTGAGTTCAGCGTCATGGGAGCACTGTTAGAGTCCCCGTGGTCTAGTTCTGCTTCTATTTCTTGTGTACTTTAATCAAGTGAATGGAAACAGAGTTTGAACCAACTCACTGCAGATTTCTCAATGAGGCTCCTCAATTAGTGTAAGCTTTAGTGAGACAGCACTGCATATTACATGGATTACTGTTGCAATAAAAAGCATCTTCCCTTTTAATGCCTGATTTGTTAGCTTCACTGCTTTGAATTATAGACTGATTGCAGTAATATTTCAATAATTTTACCTGATTATTTTAAATAAGTTAAATCCATGATATAGTAGAAACATCATATAAATATTGTAAAGAACTTCAGTATGGAAATACCTCCTTTGGCCCATCTTGCCCTTGCTGACCTTTTTTGCCCATTTACACAAATCCAATTTGCACACATTAGGACAATGTCCTTCAATGTCTTGCCTATTTAAATATACAAATGCTACTTAAATATAATAATTCTATCTTATTCCCTTACCTCCTCTGGCCGAACATTCCAGACATCGACCACCAGTGTTCTCCCAACAATATTGTCCCAATGATGTCTTTTCTTGATAACCACCATGACATGCCCTGTCTTTGAAAGTGACTTTTTAAACTGAGGTTGTCATAACACTCAAAATCAGAAACTGGAATTCCCTCTGTTGAAAACCAACTTTAAAGCAAAATTGTGTACAGTGGCATGAAAAATTCATAATTTTCAATTGCAGACCAATCAGTTCATGATATTTTTCTTCCCTGCTGCAGAAGTTCCTAGCTGGGCTTTGAACCCAAAGTAGTGAGATAATCTACATCCAGTGGCAGGTTTCTCAGCTGTTGGTGTAATGCTTTTCATAATGAATCTGTACTGGGCAAGTGCTGAGCACATTTACAGTTTCTATACGTTTTACTTCTACTAGTATTTCAAGGATTTTATGTATGCCACAGAACAACCAGTATCACTGCCATTGCCGGCCAACAGAAGCTATCTGAGCAAAAGAACATACGACTATAAGATATTGGTACAAAATTGGGCCATTCAGCCCATTGAGTCTTCTCTGGCATTCCATCATAGCTGATTTATTATCCCTCTCAACCCAATTATCCTGGCTTCACCTCGCAAACTTTGACACCCTGATTAATCAAGAACTTATTAACATCTGCCTTAAATATATGCATGACTTGGCCTGCATACCTGTCTGTGGCAATGAATTCCACAGATTCACCACCCTCTGGCTACAGATACTTTTCTTCATCTCTTTTATAAATGGACATCCTTCTGTTCTAAGGCTGTGGCCTCTGTGTTCAAGACCCCCCCCCCCCCACTAGAGGAAACGTCCTCTTAACATCCACTCTCTCTTGGCCTTTCAGTATTTGATAGGTTTCAATGATATCCCCCTCATTCTTCTAAACTCCAGTGAGTACAGGTCCAGGGCCATCAAACACCTTATATGTTAACCAGTTCATTCTTGGGATCATCCTTTCCAATGCTAATACATCCTTTCTTTGATAAGGGGCCCAAAATTGCTCACAATACCCCAAGTGCAGTCTGACCAATGCTTAATAAGGCCTCAGCATTACATCCTTGCTATCGTATTTTAGTCCTCTTGAAATGAATGCTAACATTGCATTTGCTTTCCTTCCACTTAGCCTTCAAGTTAACCTTTAGGGAATCCAGCACTAGGACCCCAAATCCCTTTGCACCTCAGGTTTTTGAATTTTCTCTCCATTTAGAAGAAAGTTCACGTCTTTATTCCTTCTGCCAAAGTGCATACACTATTTCGTACACTATTTTCCATCTGCCACTTCTTTGTCCATTCCCTCAATCTACAGACACCCTGCTTCCTCAACACTACCTGTCCCTCCATCTATCTTTGCATCATCTGCAAACTTGGCCAAAAACCAACATTTTCTTCATCTAAATTATTGACATATAATGTGAAATGAAGCAGTCCCAACGCCAATCCCTGCGGTACACCACTAGTCACTGACAGCCAACCAGAAAAGGCCCCCTTTATTCCCACTCTTTGCCTCCTGCCTATCAGCCAAATCTTCTATTCATGTCAGCACCTTTCCTGTAATACCATGGGGTGTTATCTTCTTAAGCAGCCTCATGTGAGGCACCTTGTCAAAGGCCTTCTGAAAATCCAAATGAACAACATCCACTGACTCCTGTTATTTCCTCAAAGAATTCCAACAGATTTCCCAGGCAAGATTTCTGTTTTAGAAAACCATGCTGACTTTGCCCTTTTTATCATGTGCCTCCAAGTACCCCACATCCTCATCCTTAATAATATACTCCAGCATCTTGCCAGCCTCTGAAGTCAGGCTAACTGGCCTATGATTTCCTTTCTATCCCTCCCTCCCTTCTTAAAGAGCGGGGTGACATTTTCAATTTTCCAGTCGTCGGGAACCATTGCAAAATCTAGTGATTCTTGAAAGATCATTATTAATGCCTACACAATCTTTTCAGCTAAAACTCTAAAGCTAACCAACCATCTTAGCCTAGAGTCAGTGGGACAATGCATGTCACACCCACATTTAATAGACACTTGGACAATACATGGATATGAAAGGCTTAGATGATATAAGGCAAATGTGTGAAATTAAACCAATTTAGATAGGGAAACAGGCCCCAGAGCACATTGAAGTAACAGAACCCAGTGTTTGGATGATGAATTAAGTGCCAGGTTGAATTGGAAAGGTTGAGTACAGGCCAAATTGAGGCAGTGGGTCCAAGCCCCAGAGCATATCAAAGTGACTGAAGCTGATGTTTGAATGATGATTTAGGTGGCTGGGCCAGATTTGGAAAGGTCAGGGTTTTGGGGCCCTAGGTGAGGGATGGGCCAGTTCAGCTTGCTGCTCGGCTCTGTGTTGAACTAAGGGACTGGGGAAGAACTCTCCATGGACTTCTGTTCTGAACAGTTTATTGTTTGCATGATTTGTTTTTATTTTCTACACATTGGGTGATTGACAGTCTTTTTGTTTATGGGTTCTTTTGGGTTTCTTGGTTTTGTGGCTGCCGGTTAGGAGATGAATCTCAAGGTTGTATCATGGATACATACTTTGAACTATGAACAAAGCACTTGTTTGAGTTGTTGCTTAAATTTGAAGTGATATGATAGTTTTTCTTGCATCTGTTTTCTCTGTTTGAAGACAGGTCACCCTTTTATTCCATATTTTCCAATGATGAAGTAAGAGACCATTTTAGCACATCCGGTTTACTCTGGATCATAAGCAAACCCACTCATCCCAGTACTTTTCCCTGTAATCTGAACACCAGCCTTCCTATCAACCTCACCCAGATTCTACCCCCCCCCCCCGAACATGAAGAACACAGTGGTCAATTAACCTATTGACCTGCACATCACTTTAATATGGGAGGAAATCAGAAAAAATAAGCGCAGATGTAGTTTTGATGAAGAAAGCCTGACTTGAAACAGTAATGCTGTTTCTCTTTCTGCAGATATTGTTGAGCATGTCTATCATTTTTTCCTGTTCTTTTAAATTTGTGTAGCGCAATGCTATTTGCAATGACTTGTGAGGGTGTAATCACTCCACGGACGCTAACAATCTGTCATCCGCCTTTTTGCTGCGGATGCTACCCTGTTTCATTAAATGAGAAAATATCTCTATTAAAACAGTAGGCAACTGAATAAGATATGAACATGCTAGCCACTGGATATCATATAGACATGTCAGGAGTTCAACTACTAATATTAATTTTTAACTAATATTATGAGTTTACTGCATACGCCAGGTTATCTCTGATTTTGGGGTTTTTGCATTGTAATGTAAATAGTCATTGCACCTTGATATGTCTACTGAAGTTTTAACATGTCTATGACAAGCATAAAGTTTAAACTACGGGTTCAATCACAGTAATCTAGCTACAATGTTATGCGTACAGTTTATTCATAGAATATATAGATTAAATGTGCAGTGTATCTGCTTGTTGCCTGCCACAGCTATGTGCAACTGGGCAAAATATTCTGCTTGAACACTGCAATGTGCCAGTTGATGACATCTCCTATTCCAAACCCCAATCTTTATTTCCCTGAGTAAAGCAAAAAGGAAAGGACAACACACGTAATGCTGGAGGAACTCAACATCTATAGAAGTGAATAAATCATCAGGCCGGGACCCTTCATCAGGAGTGGAAAGGAAGGGGGAAATAAACCAGAACAAGGTGGTGCGGGGGAGGGGAAGGGGTACAAACTAGAAGGTGATAAATGAAGCCAGGTGGGTAGGGGAGGATGAAAGAAGCAGGGAGGTGATAGGTGGGAAAGGTAAAGGGCTGGAGAAGAATGAATCTGATAGGAGAGGAGAGTGGACCATGGGAGAATGGGAAGAAGTAGGGGCACTGGGGGAGAAGATGGGCAGATTAGGAGTAGAGGTGAGAGAGGAGCCAGAGTGGGAGACATTAGAAGAGGGAAGGGGGAGGGGGAACAACTGCTGGAAGTTAGAGAAATCATTGTTCATACCCTCGGGACGGTGGGGGGGTGGGATTGGTACCCAGACAGAATATGAGGTGTTGCCCCTGCAACCTGAGAGTGGCTTCATCATGGCAGCAGAGGAGGCCATGGAGCGACATATAGGAATGGGGAAAAGGGGAGAGCTTTCTTTTGAAGTTATCTGCTACTGAAAGACTACTGACATGTTTGAAAAATAAAGTCCTCTCATCTACTCTTCATATGTGACTTAGACAGATGAGATGAGATCTTCAGTGAGTGTAAATGAAGAGCCTATTCTGATTCCACAGAGAAGGCCCCATTTGAGGAGCACAGCTTCACCAGCACTGTGCTATCTGTTAAGCTCTCTCAGACAGTTACAGGCAAACAGGCAGATTTTTATAATATACTTGAGTGAAGGAAGAAGCCAGGATTGAACACCACAGCTGAGTAACTTCAAATATAAATAGCCCCTTCATTAAAGCGGTTGTTCTTTAATTTATAATTGAACTTAAATAAAGAGTGACTTAAAGGCAGCTGTTTCTAATATAGGTTTTCCCTGCACATGAAAGGGACATTATTCTTACAGCAGTCTCACTACCCTTGGGTGTTATCCGGCGAACATGCTTTGTACCCACCTAATGCATTTGAGGTAGCTTTCATTTATTTTCATTCCAATAAAATAAATGGTTTTGTAATTAAATTTCTCCACTGACTTTGTTTAATGGCTGCACTGACAAGTGCTAATGTGGAATGAGCTGGAGAGCGTGAAACAAATCTCACTGTTTTTCAATCTGCAAGCAATTTTGCATGAAGGAGCAATCAAATCTTATGCAAGTGAAGCATTTTCATTAATCTGTTAATTCAATGCATACTGCCCACTCAGCAGCAGAACCCTTTTTTTTAAAAAACAAGAATTTCATGAACTGAACCGTTGTTCGAAACCATCTTGTGGTCTCTGGCAGTATGGCTTGTAGAAATTCACTGACATGGTGCCATGAAACTTTGCAGCTGTCTGAGGGGACTGGCTGCCCTGTACATTTCCTAGCTTTGGCAAGCTGTCAAATTCAAAGTGTGCCTCTTCACCCGCCCCCTCGACCACCACCATCCCACCAACAAACCCCCTGCCCCCATAGCAGCATATGATCCAGCATAGCAGCATCAAAAAACCCCTTTGCCACCCCCAGCCAAGTTTATTTGGCGAAACCTTGCAGAAGAAAATATAGCTATTACCTATTTGATCTCCTCTTTGTAGTGAGTAAACCCACTTGAAATGACAAAAATAGCATTCAATCTAGCTGTCATGTTTATAACCCTTCGTTGAGAAGGAAAAACTAAACAAAGCTTGATTTTTACCGATGGTTCTACCCGGGTGCTATATGTAAGCCTTATCAAATCAAGTAAGTGACATGAATTATGACCAAAAAAAGCAAATGTAAAATGGAAAAGTGAAATGAAAGCAATGCTTTCAGTCTCAATGTCAAAGTCGATGTTGAAAGTAACATTTCGTTCTGCTTTGCCCAGAATGTCCACTAGAGGGTTGATGCTACCCGCAGTAGGGATTAAATGCACTTTAAATAAACTGGGCCATGTGTGCATACCTCCCTTGATAGCAGGTTGATTATCATTAACTAGGCCGTCATCCAAACTTTAAGGTGTTCTGTTTTGCATCAGTTCCTTGTTTTAATAAACTTAAATTCTTAAAAAACATTCATATTTAAAATTACTAACCAAAACAAGAACTACTTTGAGACTAATTGTCAATGTTTCCTGATACTTCATGTTATTTAAATAAACCAGCTAAGCACCCTGTAATTACTCTTGATTGCTGCTCACCATGTTTAGCCATGGGATACAAATCAAATTCAAATACATTTTTTCAGTTTTTAGTTTATCTGAAACCAACTGTTTGAGGGTTGCTGGTTTTTAAAAGCTGAACCGTGTTCTCTTTTCTCAGAAAACAGGCCAAATGGAATCTCAGTAAATGCACTCTTGCACTCTCTTGCAATACTGGCAGCAATCCAGGCAACCATTTTGTGTTATATATATTGTTGCTGTGTGGTGGCCAGACAACTAATTAGCCAAATAAACAGGACATATTTGCTTTCATTTTAGTTGATTCTGAATTCCAATCTCTTTGTATCAAAGCTGGTAAAATGAGTGTTCAAATAGAATCTTTTTCCAGTTTAGTTACTGTTAAATTATAAGGTGGCATTAATTTCACAACCATGTTAATGAATGCCAAGAAGCATAACATATTGATGAGGATTGATAATTTGTTCAACTTTGGATATTTCAAAAATGTATGATAGGGTTCAAAAGATGGTAATAAACTGTATTAATATTCTTCTTGAACACAAATGAAATAAAACTTGCTTGGATGATTGCTAATCACAAATAATAAATAAGGATCTTCATTACAGTCTATAACAATAGCACTATGGTGAAATGATTATTTAAATAGGCATCCATTAGTCTCGAGAGACCATGGATTTGCACCTTGGAAAGTTTCCAGGGTGCAGGCATGGACAGGGTTGTATGGAAGACCAGCAGTTGCCTATGCTGCAAGTCTCCCCTCTATACGCCACCGATGTTGTCCAAGGGAAGAGCAAGGGCCGATACAGCTTGGCACCGTTGTCATCACAGAGCAATGTATGGTTAAGTGCTTTGCTCAAAATGATTATTTATTTGCCAGTTCGATAGATATAACCTCCAACATAGCCAAAAGACCCAACTTTCATTGTGGTTACACACCAGGATTGAAACATATCTAAAGCCAACAAGCAGCAGAAATGCTCAGAAGATCAGGAAATGGCTGTGGGGAGTGAAACAGGAACAAGTTTCAAGCAATCGACTCTTCATCCAGAGGTGAGAGAAAACAAGCCTGCTTTAAAGTTGTACAGAAGGAGAGAGGGAGTAGTGAAGGGTACAAAAAGGTACAGTCTGAATTGTTAAAAAATGTTCAGTGGAAAAAAACAGAAACCAACTGAAAGGTGCAGCCAGAATGTGCAGGAAGGGGGAAAAGAAAACCATCTCCTTAAGTAGTTATGTTCAAGTAGAAATGCAGTGTATCCAATGAGCTGCTGTTTCTCAAGCTTAGGAGGTTAAAATTAAAGCGATCAGCGGAAAAGGGAAGTATAATGAATTGGAATTGAAAGTTCAAGATCATTTTTAGGATTGAACCGAAACATTGTGCAGAACAGTCAGCCAATGCACATTTGGTTTCTCAAGTGTAGGGGGACCATAATGTGAGCAATGAATGCAATCCATTCAATTGGAAAAAGTGCAAGTGAATTCTTCTTGGATAGCGGAAATCAAAGAAGTAAATGGGCAACAGTTGCATGGGATAGAGGTGTGAAAAGGGATTGGTTGGTGGAGATGGCAAATCAAACCATGGCAAGTGGAGAGAATGGTGCCTTTGGAAAACCGAAAGGGAAGGGTTGGGAGTGTATGTCGGATATAGATTCCTTTTGGTGATATCAGACACTATGGAAGATGATCCATTGAATGTGGAAACTGGCATAGTGGAAAGTGAAGGCAAAGGAAACCCTAATCTTGTTCCAAGTGGAAGGAAAAAGGTTGAGACCAGAAGCAGGAAACAGAGGAAACAACTATTTTGGAGAGGAAGCCAAAATTAAGAAAAAGGTATGACAGATCAAAGCATTATTAAGGAAAGTCTCATCGTTACAGCAGATAAGACGGTTGAAGAAATTAGAAGAATGGAATGGAAGCAGTGTGGTAGGAAGTGAAATCAAGATTGCTGTTGGCGAGGGTGAGTTTATAATGTATATGGTAATTAACAAATCACCCTAGACAGAGGTGAACATGTTTAAAAAAGAATCGAGTCAAAAAGGAGCATGTAAAACTGAGAACAGGGTTAAAATTAGCAGTAAAGGGAGTGAAATTCTTGAGATCTAGGTGAATGCAGGAAACAGCAAGAAATACATTCATTACTATAACAGAAAAATAGTTGATTGAAGATACTGCTTCACCTGAATGAACTATTTGGGCCTCATGGCTGTGAATTGCAGCATCATCTGATCTTGCTCCTCATTGATCAGTCTGCAAAATTCCCAGCTAATTTCTGACAATCAGTGTTGTTGATAAATCTCATGAAAATAGAACTCTAATAATTCTATGACAATATTTGACAAAGGAATAGATTTAAGGTTCACTTTGGCATCAGGGTCTGGCTGAAAATAATTCTGGCTGCTTTGTTTGATATTGGAGCTGTTGCTTTTCCACAACATTTACACAAACATCATAAATTTGTTATGGTGGGAGAGTCTAGGACCAGAGGCATAGCCTCAGAATAGGGGGGTGTCCTTTTAGAACAGAGATGAGGAATTTTTTTTAAGCCAGAGAGTGGAATTTGTTGCACAGGCAGCTGTGGAGACTAGATCTTTATGTATATTTAAGGCAGATAAATTCTTGATTGGTCAGGGCTGAAGGGATACTGGGACAAAGCAGCAGATTGGGGCCGAGAGGAAAATTGGATCAGCCATGATGAAATGGCACAGCAGACTCGATGGGCCAAATGGCCTAATTCTGTACATATATCTTATGGTCTCATGGTCTTAAAATGACAACAACCAAATGTAACAGAAAATCCTTGTCTTAGTGATGGGTGGCTGGGGTAGTTCTAAAACAATAAATTAGTCAGAGACTAATTTGACTAATAGAATAATGGAGTTTGGGATTTGCTCACAAGGTGTTAATAAATAGGTTGCATGCAATTGCAAAGCTCCAGCAGCTGATAATATTATTTAATCTCAGTTTAGGCAACAACCTCACAATCATTCCAGTATCAGTTCAGCATTTTGGATTTGGTTCATTCACTTTTCAGTTTTATTTGTGCTGCCACTGAATACAAGTAAGAAGAAATTCAAAAGGAAAGGTTGACTTTTGCTGGAAGTCCTGCTGTTTAGTTTCCTACTTTCATAACTTGGGAGAACTATATCAGGTGAGGCAATGATCATTTGTCCACACACATCATTCATGGTTTCAAAGCAAAACAGGCAACAAAGTTGTTATAAAGCCTTCACAACATTGGTTAATATGCAGAGTGCTAAAGCAGACATATATTTGAAATATTGATGTTCGGTCAGGTTTAAAAGAAAGACAAGAAAATAAATAAATGATTTACAATGAAATTTCAATGTAACCTGGGGCTGAAAAGGTTAAAAGAAAATCCTTTTAAAGAGTCTGGAAGCCTTGATGCACAACTATTTCATTCTGATCTCTGGTGTAGCAGGTCAAAATTACTGGAGACAGAGTAATAGAAAACATTTCCAGAATTCTCATTTTAAGAGAGTTTTGTACTGCCTGTTCCTTACTTAATCTTCCATTAGGCCTTTTAACGAGGGTACATCACATCTCATTAAACTAAATTAAATAAGATCATTTGCAGCAGAATTTAATGTGTTCCACGCTTAATATCATAGTTTGCTTCATTCCAACATTGTACAGTGTTTTGTAATAAAAAAAAACAGAGAACATTTTTGTTTCAAACATCCTTAACACTTATTTAAGTTAACTTCTTTTTAGAACACTAGACAGTAATGATTCCTAATTTAGATCGAAGTAAGCATTCTTCCCTAGCTGTGAGGAATTAGGAATCAGACTTCCCTTAGTTCAGGGGTAGTTTGAATGTTGCTTATTAGGTGAACAGAAAATTCATGTTTATTGCCCTCGTTCATACTTGCCACAGATGCAGCACAACACTTGCCCCTGTTGACGCGCCAACTGCTGGAGACCACCAGCAAAGCACTAAACAGCTGCAGATGGATGCCAGTTCATGAAAGCAGCACAAACAGCGGGCAGCAAGTGTAGGCCTACAGCGATGTGTCAGCGTGACACGGAACCTTTCTTAAACTCTGGATGAAGCCAAAGATATGGAGCAGAGCCCTGAGTTACACCAGCGTTGATTAGAATTTGTTGGCACAGTTCAGAAGTGCCTCACAAAAAAAAATTCTTAAACTCTTCTGGCTATTAAAAGCCAGCTCTGTGTCACTTAATCACTGTTCCTGTTTGCTTAGTTTTCGCTCGTGTTTTATACTGACCTATATTTTTGCCCAATCAAGCTGGTTTCTCAAAAAAGTCTACTTAAATGGAGTTTCCATGGACAGAAGATTGTGGTTTATTTTTTGACTGTGATAACCTACATAAATTATTTTCACTGCTTCATGATTCTTTCTTACTTTTATTGATCAACAATAGGCACAAGAAAATCTGGATTATGTAGTTCCTGTCACAGTGTGTTCTTGTAGGACAGGGCCGGACCCAAGTGTGGAGGAATGGCAGGCTCCCAATCATAGGAAGCACTGACAATGATTCCTGCCCAGGAGCGGAGGACGGTAGGCTCATGACTCGACCCAAGAGCAGAGGGTGACAGATTCACCATGAGGAAGCAGAAAAAAGAGGTTAGACATGGGAATATCAACCGAGCGACTGAACGACACTATGAGACAATTCATTCCGCCAACACAACGAATGAGAGTCCTCTTTAAATAATCACAGAATGCAGGAAATGTGCCAGTCACAATTAACTTGTCAAGATTAAACCAAAAGTATTAGGGTTTCACAGCTCTGGTTAAGATGATGATTAGTAGATACAGATGCTCAAGAACCCTGGATGCTCAGCCAGCTATGACAAGCAGCAGGGCTCATGACAGTTCCTCCGGAAACCTATGGATGACCCGCAGTTCTTAAATTCTCCCCTTGGTTCATTTATCAATTATTGTTGCTGGCTGATATTTATCTCTCAATTAGCATTATGAAAACAGATTATCTGGTCATTATCATTTTGCTGCCTGCAGGACATTGCAGTGTGCAAATTGGCTACTGTGTTTGAAACACAGATTACACTACAAAAAACTTCATTAATTTTACACTACTCTGGGATTAAGAAAGATGATACAGTAGATAACGACGTTACTTGGACGGCCTGTTCAGGTACATGATCATTGCCCATAGAGATGTATTTGTATGCATACATAGTCACGTCTGCAGGTGGGCAAACTAGTTCAGTTGGTCTTGAAGAGTCCAAAGAGCAATTGGTTCAATGGTCTATTCTCTTGCCCAGTAATATCTTTGTTCAGATTACCATTGTATGGTTAACTCAAATGAGGCCATTGTGGTGAAAACTCCATTCAAAGCAGAGGAACCATTTGCAAATTAGCTACGAATTTTTTCCAAACTCCTTTCAGCTAACACACTGCAATCCAGCTGAACATTTTCTGCACCCTTTCTGAAGATTCCATATCCTACCAGTAGTGTGACAACCAAAACTGGACAGGATACTTCAAATGTGGCCCGACCAAAGTTTAATACAGCAGCAAGGTAATTTGCCAGCTTTCCTACAGCATCCCAACCAATGAGAAGGCAAACATGCTTTACACCTTGATTACCACACTATCCACTCATGAGCTATGGGGTTGCATCCCAGGATCCCTCTGTACATCACTGCTCCTGCCATTTGACTCCAAAATTCATCACCTCATACTTGTTCAGATTAAATTCTATGCCTTATCCTCTGCTTGATCCTACCTGATGCCCACATAAATCAAAATATATCTATCAGAGTTTTGTATATATTTAATAACAGATCATTTAGACTCCTATGGGGTAGAGATTTCTGAAGATTCAGCACACTGAATAATTTTCTCCTCATCTCAATCTTAAGTACTGACCTTTCTCTTGAGATCATGCCTCATTCTCTTGAGTCTCCAGATAGACACAGCAGCTTGTAAGCATAAACCCTGTAAATCACAAATGAATATTATACACATCAATAAGATCAACTTGGGAACAGGATTAAGATTTTAACATTACAAAAGGTATGAATATTAACATTATAAAAGAGCAGCAAGGTAGTGCAGTGGCTAGCACATTGCTTTACAATGCCGGTGATCCCCGATTGGAGTTCAGTTCCTGCCGCTGCCTGTAAGGAGTTTGTACATTCTCCCTGCAGCTGTGTAGGTTTCCTCTGGGTGCTCTGGTTTCCTCCCACTTTCCAAAGACAAATGGATAGAGTTAGTGAGCTGTGGGCAGGCTATGTTGGTACCAGAAACTCGACCACACTTTCCAGCGGCCCAACATATTCCTTAGTGATTTAATCTGATACAAGTGATGTATGTTTTGGTGTTTCAATGTATATGTGACAAATAAAGCTAATCTTTATCTTTACTTTTAATATACTGTATAAACATAAAGAAAATGTTTCCAGTTTAGAGAGAGAGCAGAGTTGAAATCTTTATTGGTTGAACAGTTGAATGGTTGAGAGCTTCAAGCTCTTTGTTGTGTGAATATCTTCAAAGGTTTGTCTTGGTCCTGCCACATTGATGGTGTGACCAAAAAAGCGTCTACTTCCTCAGAAGCCTAAGCAAATTCAGCTTCTCCCTATAGATTTTTTTCCATATAGTATGGGAAAAGCAATCTGAATGAATTGCAGTTTTGTATAACAACTACTCTCAACATCACAAGAAATAGTGGAGTTGTGAACATATCCCAGACCATCACACAAATCTACCTTCCCTCCATTCACCCTATCTACAGTCTTGCTGCCTTGGGATAATAGCAAACATAATTAAGGACCCATTCCGCTCTTGACATTCTCTCTTCTCCCCTCTTCCATCAAGCATAAGATTCAAAAGCATGAGAGTACAAACTATCAGACTCAAGGACTGCTTCTACCCCACTGTTAAGGGTCAGTTGAATAGGCTTCTCATATGCAAAAAGGTGAACTTTTGAGTTCTTAATATCTCAGTCTACTTCATTGTGGCCCTTGCATTTTGTTTATCTACCTACACTGCACTTTATCTGTAACTGAAATACTATATTCTGTAGTCTGTTTTATTTTTACTACCTCAGGTAATCATGTATAGCATGATCTGTCAGGATGGCATGCAAAACCAAATCTTTTCACTGTATCTCAGTATATGTGACAATAATAAATACCAATACCAAATATAACTGTATTAATACAGTGGAAATTCAGGAGAAATTTATTTATTCAGACGGGTATTTGAAGATGAAACTTGCTGCCAGGAGGGATAGTTAATGTGACAGTATAGTTATAACTAGGGAGAAATGCAGTGAAGGAGAAATTGATAGGGAAGGATAAAGGTAACTCCTATAGATCTGTTGCCCCAAAAACCTGTAACTAAGTAATACAGTACTGCAGGATTTTCATGCATAATTTTCTTTCTAATTTTAAACAGAGATAAATTAGGATAAATTGCCTTTTACACTGCTATAACTTCCTCATAATCAAAGTTCAAAATAAATGTTATTATCAAAGTACATGTATGTCACCACATACATCCCTGAGATCCATTCTCTTGTGGGCAGGATACTCTGCAAATCTATAGAATAGTAACTATAACAGGATCAATGGAAGATCAACCAGAGTGCAGGAGACAACAATCCTTGTAAATTCAAGTACAAATAAATAGCAATAATAACAAGAACATGAGATAATGAAATAAAGAGTCTTTAAAATGAGATCATGGCTGTAGGAGCATTTTAATGATGAGGCAAGTGAGTGTAGTTTTCCCCTTTTATTCAGGAGCCTGATGGTTAAGGGGTAGTAACTGTTCCGGTGATTCAAGACCACCTGAGACTCTTGTACCTTCTAGATGATGAAGAGAGCATGACCCGGGTGGTGAGGATCTCAGATGACGGATACTGCTTTCCTATGACGGTTTTTCATGTAGATGTGCTCAATGTTTGGGAGGACTTTACTAGCGATCTACAGGGCCAAATTCTCTAACTTTGTATTCCGTAATGATGTAAGTAAATGCAGCAATATCTTGCATTATTTGCTTGAATCAATAGCAAAATGAAAGTACCTTCTCCCTCTGCAAAAACAATCTCATCACAAACGAGGCAGCTAGAATTACCAAACACTTGCTCCATTGAAATTTAAGGGAATGGAAGTGTGTGAAGATAAGATTGTGTTCTCCTTCAACAATAAACATTGTATTGTTACACGTCTTCTAACTTTAAGGAAAATACAGCAGAACAAGAAGATGCTGGATGTACTCAGCAAGTCAGACAACCTGTTTTAATTTCTATTCCTGCAGCCATTGTCAGCTATTGGTGGGTTGTGAAGCCTTCAGGCACATCAGCTGAAAGATCACTGCACAAATCCCGTTTCTCTGGACTAAACATCCTGTCAGAGTGGGTTGCTGAGCATTAGCTGTGACTACTTACTGATGGACACATGCCTTGAATTAGTTATTGTGCTCCTTAAATAAGGCCAACTGCATTGGGTCACTGTGCACACACTGAATATCTAGCCAATTACAGAGATTGTGAAAGCTTCTATCACCAATCACTGTTTCTTGGGTGAGTGGGGAACAAAAACACTAAACCTCACACATTTTAGGATGAATTAAATTACCAGAGATACATGATTTGGGAAGGAGGGAATTAAATGAACAAAAAACTATTAAAAAGATGATATAGTATATGAAGCAGAGAAATGAAGTTTTAAAAATGGATTACTGTTCTCTGGCATAAACTTCTATATGTTTGGATTTATAGATGTGCTCATTTTTAGATTTATATGCACAGAAAGACTAGTACAACTTTTAATTACTTAATTTGTAATCAGATCATGGATTAAAATTATGACTGAAGATATAACAATAAATGCAACATTTTTTTCAAAACTTATTTTAATTCAGTAATTAATTTAATAACAATTTTCTAATTATTATTTCTCTTCTTTTCCTCTGCCTTTTCTTTGGCAAGGTAACAGAGTATACTGGAGCTTTTATGCTCTACAATGGCTTAGCCTTGGAGAGGCAGGACTGGACTGAATCCTGAGCACGAAACAACTTTATAAATTTCTTGCTGGTAGCATTGGCTATGGAATCTCAACAATGTTGCCGAGAAAAAAGGCCAAAGGAGTTGGCTGCTTTGTTGTGGAAGGTATCAAGATTCTTCACATTTGTTGGAGTTGAACTCATCCAGGCAAGTAGAAACTATTCCATCATATTCCAGATGTGTGCCTTGTAGATAATAGAAACTTTTTAAGCTTATTCTCATTCCTTCAATATCATTAGTTCTAAATTCTGAAAATTATCCCTCTTGCACTATAATTATCTAGTTTAATCATGAGGCTTCAATTATACCAGTACCTGAGAAAAAGGTGGTATCCTGCCTCAGTGACTATTGTCCAGTAGCACTTGCATCCACTCTGATGAAGTGCTTTGATAGGTTGGTGTTGAAACATATCAACTTGGATCTGCTCCAAATTGCCTACTGTCAAAACATGTCAACAGTAGAAGCCATTTTATTGGCTCTTCACTCTTGACTATAGCTTAGCATTCAGAACCATTATCCCCTTGAAACTAATCAACAAGCTTGGCCTTAATACCTCTTTGTTCAACTAGATCCATGATTTCCTCACTTGTAGATCCCAGTCAGTTCAGATTGGCAACAACATCTCCTTCACAATCTCTATCAGCACAGGTGCACCATGAGGCTGTGTGCTTAGGCCCCTGCTCTATTCACTTTACACTTATGACCATGTAGCTAAGCACTGCTCCTTTGCCATATTGAAGTTTGCTGAAGGTAGCATTGTCTTTGGCCAAATCAAAGTGGTGAAGAATCAATAAGTAGAAGGGAGACTGAAAATCTGTCTGAGTGGTGACGCTCAGCAACCTCTCACAAAGTCAGCAAGAACAAGAAGCTGATTACTGGCTTCAAGAGGAGGAAACTGGCAAAATCTATGAACTGTCTTCATTGGAGGATGAGACATGAAGAGGGTCTGCAACTTCAAATTCCTTGGTATTATCACTTCAGTGGATTCAACATGTCATCTGAAACTTTAACAAAATTCGATAATTCGATGGATGTGTATTGTTGACTGGTTGTATCACAGCCTGGTCTGGAAACACTAATGCCTTTGAATGAAAAGTCATGGATATGGCCCAGTCCATAAAAGATAAAGCCCTCCCCAGCATTGACCACATTGACATGGAGCATTGTTGCAGGAAAGCAGCATCCATCAACAAGGAGCTACATCATCCTGGCTCACTTCTCACTGCTGCCATCAGGAAGAAGGTGTAGGAGCCTCAGGACCCACACCACCAGGTTACCCCTCAGCCATCAGACGCTTGAACTGGGGGGATAACTTCACTCAACTTCATTCAGTTGATCACTGCACTGTTCCCATAACCTATAGTATCACGTTCATCTTATGTTCTCAAAATTTATTGTTTATTTATTATTATTATTATTATTATTATTATTTCTTTTTGTACTTGGACAATTTGTTGTCTTTTGCGCATTGGTTGTTTTGTCTTATTGGGTGCAATCTTTCTATCCTATCCTATTTCTATCCTTTTCTGTTTATTGTATTTACTGTGAATGCTTGCAAGAAAGTGAATCTCAGGGTTGTATATTGTGACGTTCTTTATATATACTTTGATAATAAATTTGCTTTGAATTTTGACCTTCAATGAAAAACTGCAGTCATCCAAAAAGTGAGGTCCACATCATGAATTAATAAAGAAGAATAGTTATGTGTGTTCTCTTTGAGGTACTTGGGGAAAGGGTGAGAGGTATACTGACACAACTTTCTGATGTCTTTCATGTGGCAGTTTTGATAAAGATGGTAGATTAATATAATAACTTACATCATGCTTTAAAGTGCTCTGTAAGCTTAATGTAACTTTCTGTATACTACATTGCCATGAATAACAGCATTACAATACTGTTGAATGACAATAATGTGGATATTCCCTTCACTCCCACTAAATCATTTTTGATATTGTACCATAGACTCTTAAAGTTTGAAGTTCAGAAAGTTCAAGGTAACTTTATGTTCAAAGTACCGACTATAAATGTCATCATATACAACCCTGAGATTCATTTTCTTGTGGGGCATACTCAACAAATCTATAGAATAATAACTATAACTAGATCAATGAAGAACCACCCAAGTGAAATTAACCCCTTTGGCTCAAGATCCTGATGGTTGACGGGTAGCAACTATTCCTGAACTTGGTGGTGTGAGTCCTGAGGCTCTTGTACTTTCTTCCTGATGGCAGCAGTGAGAAAAGAGCATGTCCTTGTTGGTGGAGGTCCCTAACAATGGATGCTGCTTTCTTATAGAAGTGCTCAACAATTGGGAGGGTTTTACCCATGATGGACTGGCTTATATCCAACTTTTTGTAAAATTTTTAATTCAAGGGCATAGGTGTTTCATCATAGCTGCGATGCAGCCAGTCAATAGAATCTCCACTACACACCTATAAAAGTTTGTTAAAGTTTAAGATGAATCTCTGCAAACTCCCAAAGAAGTAGAGTGCTGCCATTCCTTCTTCATAATTGCACGTATGTGCTGGGCCCACAAAAGGTCCTCTGAAATAATAATATCTAGGAATTGAAAGTTGCTAAACTGCTCCACCTCTGATCATTTCCTTCTCTTGAAATCTATAAATAGGTCCTTGCTCTTGCTAACATTGAATGAGAAGTTGTTGTTATGACACCATTTAGTCAGATTTCCCTCCTATATGCTGATTCATTGCCACCTTTGATCCAGCCTAAGGCAGTGGTGTTTCATCAGCAAACTTGAATGTGACATTGGAGCTCTGCTTAGTCACACATCTACTTTAGAGAGAATAAAAGGCTTCAGGTCAACACCTTCTCCAAAATGCAGCAACTTTGAAAATGCAGAACCCCACAATATCACACTGGGACAACATCTCTAGAGCACTTTTGAAAATACAACATTTTGATTATGGGGCAAGAATGCAGCCAACCGAGCCTCTGCAACTGACAACAACTGTGGTGAACTACATATACCTGTCTGGACACGCCCCCCCCCCCCCCCAGCTGACTGCGCCTGTGGCTCCTCCCACAGACCCCGGTATAAAGGCGATTGGAGCCACAGACCCTTCCTCAGTCTCCAGGATGTTGTGTGGTTGTCACTTGCTGCTTGTGCTTTCTTCCAGCCAATAAAAGCCTACCTTAACCCATGTCTCAGAGTTATTGATGGTGCATCAATAACTGAAGAGGAGTGTTTAGCCTGCCGACAGTTCTCTTTATTCTCATATCCATATCTATCTGCCTAACCCATTGTTATAAATCAGCATAAACTATTTTTATTTTGCAAATTGCCCCTCTGTTGGCTACTTTAGAATCAAAACTGATCACCCAATTATAAATTAGGAGAATTTCTTTAGCTAGAGCGTGGTGAATTTGTGGAATTCATTGCAATAGATGGTGTGAGGCCAAGTCATTGGGTATGTTTAAAGTGGAAGTTGATAGGTTTGAGGTAAGGGCATCAAAGGTTACAGGGAGAAGGCAGGAGAAATGGATGCAAGGACAAATAATCAAATGGTGGAGAAGGCTCGATGGGCCAAAGGGCCTCATTCTGCTCTTATGGCCTATGGTCTTATAGGGATTATGTTGGATTCCTATATTTAAATAATTGCACTATGGCTCAGATTGCTTGCTCAGATCATCCAGGAAGGATCTGTTGAGTTTGGGTGGTTAACTGTCAGGGTCAGATTGGCTGTGGTTGGATCAGGTCACATCTTAACTTTCTATCTGTGCAGATCCCTGCTTTAATAGTGCATTTACTCGTTAATTTTAAACGTGCTGTTGTTTCCATCAGTGAACAGAAGTTGCATGAGTAATTCACATTTGATTTTATCAACAGACATTTCTACCTTTATACATAATTAGGAGCTCAAAGCCCTTCCACAACATGTAAAATCTAAACATTATATGTCTTCACTCTAATACCCCCACCTTCACCCTATTCAGATTAGAAATGACATCAGCAATGAAATGCAATCATGGTGCTTTGTCAGCAGCAAGACTGTTCACTTCTGTTTTTTATCCAACAGATACTTCTAGATATAAGGCAGGGCACTAAGGAATTTTCTGAAATATTCAAGCTTCACTTGATCCAAAACTGGTGGGATGGCGGGTTGGGAGGGGGGGTGGTTTGAAGTCAGAATTTGACTGTCACTAAACTACCAGGAGCACTGAAAAAAAATCCTTCCTCACCTTTAACACACTAAACCTCTAGACATCAAACTCACCAGTAGACCACACAGGAGTGAAGCATGGTCTCGCCGTCCTCCCAACCCAACCCCCACACACACCCAGACTTCTAGTCATGGAATACATGCAGACTGCAAAACCACCAGGAATCAGAACATTTTTCTTTGCTGCCTGTTAGTCCATCAGTTGTGTCTAAAGGAAAAAAGCAGATACTTTGCTTTGGTTGCTTTTAAGCCATACACTGCAGTGAAACAACAAACGCAATATTGTTCTTAATGGCATATTGCCCACTTGCACATGGCTTGCAAATTTTTCACTAGACATGCCTCACCTGTGTCCTGTGTTACACATTAAGCAAAGTCGCATTTTTATCAATAAAGTGAGAATGCGCCAGAACAAATTAAGTTGTAAACTCAGTTAGATTTCACGTTTTGTGGCAGCGGCACAATTTTGAATTTGTTTCAGGTTTTGCTTCTGATGCCGCATTTACTATCATACACACAAAAAAAAAATTCCTGAAGATGAAATGAAGGGAACAAATTCACTGGAAGATCAAACTGAGAGAAGATGAATAAAGTAAAATACACTTGGTATCAAGATCAGAAATACATAGAAATATGCCACTGAATTTAAAAGAAACATGAAAATAAAATATTGATGATGTATTGGGAAACAATAAACTTGCAATATTTATACATCAGACAACTTCTAAGGGAGGGTTTTCCGTAGCTCCATTTTTAACTCCACAAGTATATTGAGTGTACAGTTCAGCTATCCAGGTCCCAAACATGGATCCCCTGTCTGTGTTCAGTTAACTGATCTCAACCTGGGTGGCAGTTAAGCACTGTAATTGGCTTAAATACCCCTGGGGTTATGAAGGGGAAAATCAGCCAGGTCATCAGTCCTTGTTTATTACCCAGCAACGCCTGCTGTGGGTGCATGTACAGACATAGGTGAAGATAGCTTCTGTTGTGCAGCCGCTTATGATTGATGAGCCTGTGATAATGATTATCAAGCCTCATACTTATGTACTAGTCACCTGGGAGAGGACGACTATGGAATTGTACCCAGCCTGTCGGAAAATCGCCATGGGGAAAATTTGGTGCAGAAAACTGGGAAAGAAAAGAGAATATTCTATTTTCTTGGCATAAGACAAAAGGTTTCAGGGAAAAATTGATAGAGCTTGTTAATAAATTAGTGCAACTAACGCGTCTGATTATTTTTCATTATGTGCCATGTGTGTGCTTGCAGGCATGTTTGTGTGCATGTTTGTGTTTATGTTCCCTGTTAGGCTGTAATTAATCTGAAAACCCTTTAAAGAATTTTAGGCAGTTGGTAAAACTCCGGCATATCAGGATATGTAAAATGAGGCCTGTTTTGTGTCACCTTAATTGCTGAATCATGTTCACAATTACTTATCCTCTAAATAAAATGTCAACACCATGAAGAATATTATTTACCTCCTGCTTGTAGAAGGACTCATGGTCAAGTAGCCCTTATACTGGATGCAGAAATTACCAGAGTCCAGTCACTAGTTTTGACTCCAATTAGCTGTCCAAATTAATGAAAACCAAAAGGCAAAAATCATAGTTCACCTCATGAATAATTTCAAATCTCTCATGTAATGACCTAATTTGCTCCATATAGTGATGCTATTAAATCACACTGACTAAGAAAGACTACGGTTGCCATAACTTTCCCAGTGTGGTGCTAAACAAATCAAACGTATATAGAATATCCCACAACTGAGAGTCAGTAACACGGCAGTAATTTAATTGAAGGGCCCAGCTGATGTCATAAATTATGTGAATGAAGCTCAGCCCTGAGATCGAATTGCAGGCTTTTGCATCAGCCAACATGACTACGATAAATATTAGAGCCGCAGCACATGACCTGAGCTTGCATCTGTGGCTTTCTTCACGGTGTGTCTGTGGTCATAGCTCGCATGTAGAGAACGTCTTTCACGTAACAACATCTCATAGGACTTCATTGAGGAGACCAAAGAGCAGAAAGCAGGAAATGCTCTAGGAATTGGGTCTGGGGAAGATGTGTCCAAAGCTGAAGATTTTACAGAGCCTTTTGAAGTTGTGGCAGTAGATAGTTAGGGGTAAGGTTTAGGAAACATATTATTTAGGGTGTCTGTCTTTAGTGGTGGTAAACAATGAGGTAGGATATTCACAAGGTTACCGAAGTTAAAAGGATATATGCTCATACTCAGGGACTGGGTACAATCAGAGTTATTATTTTCTGACAAAATTCAATACTGGTTGTGACCCTTTGCCCTCAAGCCCACTTCTAGAATAATAGACTCGTACAGCTTGGAACAGGCCCTTCGACCCAACTGGTCCATGCTGACCTAGTTCCATTTGCTATTGGTATTGGTTAGCTATTCTCACATGTACCAAGACACAGTAAAAAAGTTTGTTTTGCATACTATTTATGCAAATCAAATTATTCCACAGTGCATTGAGGTAGAATAAGGTAAAACAATAACAATGCAGACTAGAGTGTAAAAATGACCAAAAAATGCAATACAGGTAAACAATAAAGTGCAAGATTATAACGAGGTAGATTGTGAGGCCAAATGTCCACTTATTGTACAAGAGGTCTATTCAAGAATTTGATAACAGTGGGATAGAAGATGTCCTTGAGCCTGGTGGTACATTTATCTTCTGCATGATGGGAGAGGGGAGAAGATAGAATGACTGGGGTGGTTGGGGTTTGATTATGCTGGTCACCTTACTGAGGCAGCAAGAAGCATAGAGAAGGTTCATAGGGATTATTGTGATGTAGTGAGTTGTGTCCACAACTCACCGCGTTTCTCTGGGACATTTTGCAGAGCAGTAGCCATACCAAGCAGTTATGCATCCAGACAGAATGCTTTCCATCATTGGTGGATAACCTTCCAACCGTTTCCATGTACCTGTCCAGATGTTGTTTTTATTCCTGCCTCAACCATTTCCTCTGACAATTCAATCTAATCTATTTGTGTACTGCCCTCTGTGTGAAGGAGTTGCCCCTCAAGTTCTTATTAAATACTTCCCCTCTTATCTTAAACCTATGCCCTCTAGTTCTTCTTGAAATGTAAGGTAAAACACCTGCATTAACAGAACAAGAATAAACCTGAACTGGGCGGGTGTCGGGCAAGGGACAGTGTGGATGAAGGTTTACTTGTTCGAACTGTGTGACTGGGGTAGAAGTGGTGTCACCTTTAATCAGCTTATTGGGTGGTAATGTGGAGGTAGTGGGCTGTAACGCATGGTTGCCTGCTAGAACCTGGCCAGAAAATCTGAGAAATACTTAGAGAAGTAATGGTCTTTCTCTGCTGTAACATAGGTGGAGATTTAACAGGAACCCCGTTCACATTCATGACCTAGCGAAATTCTGCCCTTTGGTACATGCATTAACGTTAGAAGAGACTGAGCAGCTGCATTCTTCAGCTGTTTTGTTACTTCAGGAGGTAACGGTGTAGGTATAGGTGCAGATATGTTACTGATATCATTGCTGATTCCCTCAACCTCTGTCCTCACTCCAGTCAATGATAAAGGGCAAACTATTCCACATTTATTCATCTTAATTCCCTTCCCTTTTCAAATGTTTTAACAGGGAAGCATATGATTACATGTTATTTCTTTTATCTTTTGGGGTCTAGACACGACTAGCAAGGCAGGTATCCCTTGGGCATCCATGATTGCCTTTGAGAAGGTGGTGATGTGCCATCTGTTGTCCCTCTGGAGAAGATTTTTCCTAAATGCAGATTGGAAAGATTTCCAGGACTTAGACCAGGCATTGATTATTACCAGCAATATATTTCTGAATCAGCATGACGTTGCATCCCAAAAAAAGGCCTTCAATCCTCAAGAGGGTGTACCAACTGTCAATCATTTATACTAATCTTTTAATAATCCCGAATTTTATTCAGAAGGATATTGTGTCATAGACTTGCTCATAATGGATGGTGAAAAGGCTTTCAGTTATCAGAAAGTGAATCAGTGATTGCAGGATACTTACTTTCAAGGACTCTTTGTCTCATGTTCTCTATATTTAAAGTGTATTTATTATTATTATTATTATTATTATTATTATTATTGTTATCACTTGTGTGCCCTTTTGGGTACAGTCTTTCATTGATTGTATTATAATTCATAGATTCATTGAATATGCCTGCAAGGAAACAAATCCCAGGGCTGAAAATGGTGACATATATGTACTTTGATAACAAATTTACTTCGAATGTTGAATTTTAGAACTCTGAAATAAAAATAGACAAGGATGGATACGTTGCAGGCCAGGTAGCATCTGTGCAGGAAGAAAGAGTTAATATTTCAGGTCAGTAATTTTTCATCAGAACACTCCATCCCTGACATTATTCTTACAGTCTGGCTTTTCTCTATGTGGTTAGTCAATGATGATAGTGCCAAGCCTTCCACCATTAAATTCCTTTGAATGTGAAGCATAGGTGATTAAACTCTTTCATTGGAGCCAGTTATTGTCTGTCAGTTTTGTGCAAAAATCTTATCAGTCCATATCCGAATGTTGTCTCGATCTTGCTTCATGCAGCAATCAACTAGTACATTTACTGAGTTGTGTATGGAATGGGTAATCGGGCAATCATCTGCAAACATTTCCACTGGTGACCTTATGATGGAAGGAAGGTCATTGTTGAAGCAACTGAATTTGGTTGTGCCTACTCACTGTGGCAAGCTTGTGATTAAATCCATCTATGTTTATACATCAGTTGCAAATAACAGCTTGTTAAAATTCTGAAAGCTTTTGATTGAGTTGAGGGGGTACCCAACAGTTCAGCACTGTTTTAAACCTGATGACTGATGTCTTGACTTAGATAAACTTTGCTGTGGTGCAATAGGGAAGCTACTTTTGGCATTAACGTTCCTGCAGCAGCAGAAAAATAAATAAGACTTCCTTCATGATTAGTAAAATAGCACCTGCTCGAAATGTGATTACTTCTGGATATTGGATCAAGTTTTGCAGGGGTACTTCCTCTTCTTACCTTATATCTCCCCGTTGCGTATATAAGAATAGAAAAATAGCTGGAGATTAAATCATCTTCTTCCACCCGACATCATATAGCTCTGGAGAGCAATCAATCTTTATGAGTCTGACTCCATCATTCAAGGTGAGGCAAAGCACAGTTGTAAAAAAATCTGTGAACCACAGCTTCAACTCAACTGTTTCTCCCAAGATAATTATACTGAATAAACAAATGATGTGTAAGTGTATACCATATCACAGAACATTATTTTCTGAATTAACTCTGATCTGTATTTGAAGTAATTAATGCTCTCACTTTCCCCTGGAGTCTGCTCCACAGATGGTCATTTGAATGCCATTGCCTAACTGAAACAAACTCCACACACCACTTCTGTATTACCGAAGTAAATGCTGTGATGAGCAAATCCAGAACAAGAAGATAAATAACATCAAGATAAAGATGTTAGGCCATTAAGACCGAAATGAGGAGGAATTCTTCTAAGGATGATTCTTCTTAGGATTTTGTTATCCCAAAGAGCTGTGGGAACTGACAGATTTAATTATATTCAAGGTTACATTTTTGCACTATAACGAGAATCAAAGGCTAGGGGATCAGATAGCCAGGTGAAGTTGAGGCCAACTATGGTCTTCTTGAATGTAAGAGTTGACTTAAGGGGTTAAATATCTCCTGTTGTTTTTATTTATAATGTTCTGATACCATTTCAAATTTGGAACTCTGATTTCATGCTTCCGACCAATAAACAGTAAACCAATGACCAGTAAACAGATTCCTGTTGACGCACATCCAACAGAAATAAAAGGTAAAGTAACCTGTATACTGGGAAAAAAAATAACAAATGCCCTTTTACATGAAATAGAACTCTAGATGCTGAAAATCAGAAACAAAAAGAGAAACTGCTGGAAACACAGCAAGGCATTCAGCATCTGTGGAAGGGGAAATAAAAATAATGTTGTGAGTCAAGAACCTTCATCAGAACCAAATGCTCGGTTGATAAGCCAGACCATTCCTTGAATCAATGCTAGATATGCTTGTGTTCTCTGGGTGCAGCCCCCACTTTATTCAAGTTAAAAACCTTGATTATGTTTATTTAACAACAAAAGTAGATACTGAGAAAGCATACTAACAAAGAAAATTGGTATTTGAATATTTCCCCTCAAAAATAATGAAAGAATATTTCCAAAGGTGCATCATTTGCTTACTCTCCTCCACCCCCCCCCCCCATGAAACTTATGTTCTCAATGCAGTCACTGAGCCCCATCAGCAGAGATGAAAATTTTTCCAGCGTTCTGGTTAAGTGGATACAGATCCAATTCCTGTACCTACAGTGCAGCGACTGATGGTTAAGTCAGAAACTAAAACCAATCCAAATCACAGTCTTTTTCAAACTCATCTGAAACCTGCTCCATTTCAACAGCTCTCAAGTAGAATTGGATTTTCAATCATCCCTACAGGCAGTTCCTTTAACATCTCTTAAGTGAATTGCCTTAAGTAAAAAAGAACCTGAAATATTCCAGTTATATCAGAAAAAAAGATGCAAGATAAAAAAAAAGGATGGGAACATTGTAGACATGAGAGAGTGCAGATGCTAGAATCTGGAGCAGCTCAGCGGGTGAAGCAGCAGCGATGGAGGGGAAAGGCATCATCACGTTTTGGGTTGGAACCCAGAATCTGTTTGTTTCTTCTCCCTCCACGCGTGCTGCTTATCCTATTGAGTTCATCCTGCAGATTGCTGGGTGGGAGAATTGCGTCTATTAAAGAAAATCAGAAAATCTCGCTGCTTTGAGGAGGTAGGATGAAGACTGAGGGGTGGCAGTAGAAACTATAGGTATTCCTGTGCAATTCTATATTTCCACAATGTAATAGTTTAATTTCTGCTGATGTAGTTGCAACTGCCTCAAGTTATTCACATCATATCAATGGGTAAGACATAGTAAATTCCAGCACTAGGAGTCAAAGACTTATACTACTGGAAAAGATTAACAGAACCTTTTCTGACATGATCCTGGTACATGGAAGTGATGTTGCTGAAAAGTCGATCAGATCTTTCTTGTTCATGGGATTTGGCAGAAGAAGTGTAGTAAATTACTGAACAGGTATCAACTGTTAAACTGCTGCCTGATACTGGAAGTAAAAGCGGAATTCACATTCTAAACCAGACATCATTGAAAGGGGATCATATTGGTAAACATTTAAGAATAAAAACTTTCCACTAAGACACATAACTTGCATTACATCAAGAATAAATATGAACAAAAGAAGCAGGTATGTATATTTGTGTGCTCGCAGAACATCAAATTAGAATATTTGTTAACAAAATAAAGAATAAATGCTAGCAACAGTATTGCAGAAAGTTTAATTTAACCACCCCTTTCTACTCATCTGAAATTAATTAACTCCATAGGGTTGAGTTGACAAAGACAAAGTTTACCGCAGGCAGCAGCTCGGGGTCTAGATAATCAAAAGGGCACATGTTGAATGAATACAATTTAGTTAAGGTTAATCCAGTGAAGATGATCCCTTACTGTTCTTAATTAGGTGATAGATTGAGGAATGAGAGAATAGGAAGGAGAGGAAATGCTGTCCTGCTGGCCTAGCAGGAATTTCTGATTCGATTTAACATAGTCTTTTTTCACACAAGCACATGGTTACCATGGGCAGGAGAACTGCATCCTCCCAGTCTTAAAAAGAAAGCTGTTTATTGCACAGCTTCCTGTTGAAGTAAATCAAAAAACTTGTCAAATAACTTGCCCTTATTATCGGTTTAGTGACATATTTCTGCTCAACTGTGGTATCTATTTCTGATTTATTAACACATGATCCCTGGTTTCCTGCCATTGATCAACCCTGACTAATATTGTGCTCAGCTGATGGCTTTAAAAGAAATTTGATCTCACAGGAAGAAGGAAAAACAAGTTCTGCTTCTAGTATTTTGTTCAGAACTACTGAGAACTTGACATAAATATAAAATGTACATCAAATTTAAAGAGAAAATTCCAGTTATATTTCTTCAGATTCTTAAAACTTTCATCTCAAAAACGTTCTCTCATACAGATAAAACCCAGTGCAAATGGTAAAACTTCTGATTCATCACTTAAGCCATTGTTTGTTCAGTGTCAGTCACATTCTGTAAATTGTATATAAATTTACACCCCATCAGTATAACATAGCTTCACCCACTACTGACCAGCTGTCTGCCATTCAGCATGTAGCTAAGTCATGGTCAAGGAGGTCACTGCTTGTCAGCATCTGGGTTTGATCACTCTGTATGTAATAGGGGCCTTCCTAGTGCTTGACTGAACTGTGAAGTTTAATGCCCCAAGCCACCCTCAATACTGGTTGTAGCACCATCCTTTTTACCTGAAAGGAATCTCCTCATAGATTATGTATGGTTCAAAATATACTTAGCTATACTAGATTAAACTTCTCTATCCAGTTGAGTACATCTATTGATGTGTTGGGACGGAACATGTGCATAGCGGACTATTGCTATGACTATACTGTTCCTCGGGAGCATTGATAATTGATGTAATTATCAGCATTGTGAGTGACTGGATAAGAAATAAAAAATATCACTGCAAAAGTAAATTTAAATGTCTGTTGATCCTCCAAATTCATTGTTTATGTTGTCTGCGTTATCTTTATTTATAACTAAATTCAAAAGCTAATTCTATAATATTAAAGCGACATAACACACCAGTAATGTGGCAACAGCTTTGGTTTGTATTATACAAAACAAAAACACAATGTACCTAATTGCCTGAAATGATTAATTGAACTGGTAACTGTATGCAGCAACAGTTTAGCTCCTGGAATCCATGAAAATATATACTGCATCTTGAAAGTCTAGATTTTGAATTAATTTATGTTAATGTCTATTTATCTTGTCAAATGAAAAAAAATAACTTCACTGAAACAAAGGAATATTTAAGTTCACCTTATTTTTTCCTGATCCTAATGACAACTATAAAGTAAAACTGCCTCTCAGAAAAAATGGAAAGGGAAGCTGTTTTGTGTACCTACGTGCCCGGGTCACACATTGGGTCTGAAAGGGCAGATGAAGTAGAAAGTTGCTTCTGGGTCATTGTCCGGTGGTATGTGACATAGGCCCAAGGGGGCTTTCTTTCTCTACTTCCTACCCTTCCTCATCTTCTGCCCCCTTCCTCCTCCGGAAAGCACCTGATCTTCACTTGGCAGAGCAGATAGATCAGGAATCTATTAGAATAGAAGACTGAACCTGCTGCTTCCACACAACATTTTGTACTCTATTCACTGTAATAGCAAGCAGCTACTTCAACTTCTTTTACTGATATAAAACTGTGAAACATCTCAATTACTCATTAATAGAATGGGCTCTTTTTCAGCTAAATGTCCTGGAAGCTTCAAATTTGAGACAGATGATTTGCATTTAAGTGAGCTCTAAAAATTGAAAGGTCATAAATATAGTTCAGGATGATGAAAGAGATCCAATTTCTTTAAATTTAACCAAAAATCAAAATACTCGTTTTGTCATAACTCATGTGTCCCTTGATGAATTATTTAGCATTTAAAAGCTTTGTTTCAATAAATCAAAATCCCCGTGATTTGGTTGTTTCCCTTGTTTAAACTCTAGGGAGCAATAGACCACCCCTTTGGGTTTGAGATCAAAAGCTGCCCAAAATGCCATATATTTAAATGTTCTAGGGTGAAACAATTTGGAAAAAAAACTGTAATGCTAAAGACAATCAAATAAAACACATCAATTCGTCACACAATATATCATGCTGCATGAAGAGGACAATTGCACTTCAGAGTTTTTCCACACCACAGGGATATTATTTCCTAGAAAATATCAGACTATACGCAGCATCCAGAAAATCATCCCTAGTCGTTAACGGTAAAAGTGTATTATAATAGCAACATTTCTTAAATTTAGAGTTATAGTGTTTGGTTCCATGGGTTTCAAAATATAATGGACCATGGTCAGAACAGACAACTGTGCTATTATAAACGGATGTGAAAAATAGCATCCATGTTAAATCGCTATCCAGTGTTGATACTTACAATGGAGTAAAAGAAATCACAGATCACACAACAAAACTTATATTGATTCAGAAGCAAGGACTCACCAAAATTAACTTTAATGTAAAGATAAAGAGAACAATGTGGAATAACAAATCTGGAATGGATTGTTAAAACCTTAAGAAATGGTTTAAAGAATGTAGGGAGGAGCATTATAAATGCCCTAACTATAGTTTTCCAAATAGTTTCTCATCTAGGAACTGGTTTCTTAATTGTCCATTTCATTCTGCTATGTGTCATTTACACAAGTACATGTATATACTGATGCAAAGAAAAACTTATTTACAGAAGCATCACAGGCATGTAGCGTCATATAAGCTGCATTCACAAGAAAAACACAAATTAAATAAACTGTAATTAGAGCAAAAAAAAATTTCATTTTAGTTCAAAGTGGTTTAAGGGTTTGTTTGCCAGTTGGTTCAAGAATTGAATGGTTGAAGGGAAGTTACTATTCTTGTCTGTACACATCTTTAGTACTTGGTCAGGTACGTCAAGTGGACCAGAAGCCATTTGTGAATTCACTTTCTTGAAGGATGCCCAGAGGTGGGCCTCAGCGAATGAAATTACAGAGTTGTCTGGAGATGTGGGGGCTCATGTGGATGTGTTGTAGTTTTCCCTATTAAAGTGTGCATGAAAGGGATTGAACTCATCAGGGATGTATATTATGCACACACTGCTGTGCAGTTACTTAACAACAGATTAACTGAACATGTTGAATGTTTTAGTTGTCAGAGAGGCAACATGGATTTATAAAGCAGAGGCCATTACTGATGAACCTACTGTGGAGACTACAGTGGTTGCCCAGAGAGCGGTTTAGCTAGCATTAAAGGCAAATTTTTGATTGTTTATGAATGTTAAGAGAGAGGCAGACAGCGGTGAAGAGGGCAAAGCCCCTTTTAAGAAGGGTGAGACCAGTAAGTCATGTGAACAGCAATGAATTTATTTGCTGAGCCTAATGTAAACAAAGCCAATTTTCTCTGTTGCCACACCCAGGATTCATTGCTGCGGACAGCTGTGGAGGTCAAGTCATTGAGTATATTTAAAGAAGAGGTTGATAGGCTGTTGATTAGTCAGAGTGTCAAACGTTATGGGGAGAATGCAGGAGAATGGGGTTGACAGTGATAATAAATCAGCCATGATAGAACGGTGCAGCCGACCTGATGGGCTGAGTGGCCTAATTCTGCTCCTAAGCCTCATTGTTATATATGCCAGCCTCAATTTTTTAAGAAAGATGTCACATTCCTAAAAAAAATAAAATTGCAGGATATATAAAATTAATAGCTACCACACCCCCAACATAAAGAAAATCCTGACATTGTTAATTTTTCTATCATTTTGTTTCAAAGTTTTTCAGATATGTGGAAAGCTGAGGAAATCTATCAGCACTCTGGATAATGCTTGGTGATTTCCAGCTGTTGAGAGGGTGCTGAAGTTTTACCAAGTTGCTGCCTGTATGAGAGAGCATGACTTATGAGGGTAGATTGAGCGAGTTGGGGCTTTTCTCTTTGGATCGAAGCACGATGAGAGGTGACTTGTACAAAGTAATAAGAGACATAGATCAAATGGATAGACAAAAGCTTTTTCCCAGGGTGAAAAAGGCTAATACCAGGAGGCATAATTTTAAGGTGATTGGTGAAAGTTTATGGCGTATGTCAGAGGGAAGTTTGTTACACAGAGGTGAGTGTGTGGAACACTCTGCCAAGGGTGGTGGTAGAGGCAGATACATCAAGGACATTTAAGAAACTCTTAGATAGGTACATGGACGATCAAAAAATGGAAGGCTATGTAGGAGGGAAGGGTTAGATTGGTCTTAGAGTTATTTAGAAGGTCAGTGCTGGAGTGTTCTGTGTTCTACAGAATGTTCTATATGAGGGTTTTGATGTTACATTAGCTGGGATTGCGTTGTTTCTTTGATCTTGAGGGTATCCCATTTGCAGGTACCAATGGAGTCATGAGAGACGGCTGATGCTGGATTCTTGAATTAAAAAAAAGAAAATGCTGGTGGAACTCTGAAGGGCCCATACTGTACTCTTCCATGTTCTGTGTTTAACTCAGTGGGCCAAGCAGCATTGTGGAAGAAGAGGAATGATCATATCGATAGGATTGGACAATAACATCAGAACAGGATGTGGTACAGTAACTTGGAAGAAGTTGGGGGGAGTAAGAGAAAAGGTAAAAAGAGCAGATGTCGTGCCTCCTGCACATACTTTTGAATGGGCAGTCAGAAAGTGAGTATACATGAAAGAAAAGAAAGCGTTTTTGATAATACAAAAACAAAATGGTAGGGCATGCTCTGATAAGGTGAGGATCTGGCAAAGGGGGTTTAATATGGGAAGGTGTGAAGTCATTCGTCTCAACCAGAGGAATCAAAAAGTGGGTAATATCAAAATGGAGAGCAACTGAAAATGAAGGAAGTACAGAAGGATGCATGTGTTGCAGTTCATGAATCACAGGGAGCGTCCAAAAGTTAGTTCAGAAGGCAATGTGACCCTTGTTGTAAAGGGATTGGAATTCAAGAATAGGGAGGTGTTGTTCCAATTGAACAGATTGGTTGAGGAAGTCACTCTTGGAATTCTGTGCACAAATTGGGTCCCCTTACCTATAAAAAGGATATAGTAATGTCAAGGCAGTCCAAGAAAAATTCATAAGGTTAAGAGTTTCTATGCTCTTCCCGTAACCACATGGGTGCTCCGGTTTCCTCCAAGAGTCCAAAGATGGATAGGTTGGTAGGTGAATTGGTCATTGTAAATTGTCTTGTGATTAGGCTAGAATTAAATTGGGGGATATCCAGGCTCAGAGGGCCAGAAGGGCCTATTCCACGCTGTATGTAAAATTCCGGGGATGAGAAGGTGGTACTATCAACAGAGTTGAGACAAAACATCGACTTAACACCATTTGCTTCCACCAGTGCTGCTTGACCCACTGATCTCTTCCAGTGTTCTGTTTTGTTTTGGTTTAAGATTTCAGCACCTGCAGTCTCGTTTGTGTACGTACTCCTTAAAGTGTACAAAAGTGAGCTGTGGCTGGGCTTGAGAGGGTTGATGTTGAGGTGTATCCACTTGTGGCAGAATCACAAACACGAGGACATAGCTATAATGCAAGGGGCCTGTCATTTGAAACAGAGGTGTGTAGAATTTTTCTTCTCTCAGAAGGCAGTGAACCTCTGGAGTTCTCTGCCCCATACAGTGGTGGAGGCTAGATCATTAGATATACTTAAGGTGGAGACAGATAAATGTTTGACATATTGAAGATTATGCAGAGCCAGCACAGAAGTGAAGTTGAGGCATACATCAGTCAGGATTATATTGAATGGCAGGGCAGATTTGGCGGCCTGGTGGTCTTCTCGTCCTCCTATTTTCTTGTGTTCTTGTGTGTTCCTGTGTTCTGCTTTCCAATTGCCCTTGGTTTAATGAGATGAGGTGCGAGAATTTATTGTATCCTCAGCAGCTGCAGAATTAAACAACAGGGTGGCTCATTTACAGATACAGCTGCAAGAAATCCTACATGCAGGATCAAAACTTAACAGCAAAAAGTCCATTTTAAGTGACATGCTCACATAAAATGTTCAGACTAACAAAAACTGCAACCCAGGTTTTTCATTCTCGTTGGCAGGATAAATTACAACAGTTTGACCCTGGTATCTGTGGCTAATTATACCAATTCATGGCTGAGGAACAATGCAAAACCATACTTTCTTGCTTGCCACACCTGCGATACTGGGCATGCTTAGTAAAGAAGAAGCATGCAGTGTATTAAAAAGGATATACGCTATCAAAGCATAATGCTAAAACAAAATCAGCAGAGATCCACAAAGATATAGAAATATAGAAAACCTACAGCACAATACAGGCCCCACAAAGCTGTGCTGAACATGTCCTTACCTTAGCCCTCTTTCTACGTTACCCATAGCCCTCAATTGTTCTAAGCTCCATGTACCTATTCAGGTGTCTCTTAAAAGACTCTATTGTATTCGCCTCCGCCACAGTCGCTGGCAGCCCATTCCTGCACTCACCACTCTCTACGTAGAAAACTTACCCCTGAAATCTCCTCTCGACCTACTTCCAAGCACCTTAAAACTGTGCCCCCTTGTGTTAGCCATTTCAGCCCTGGGAAAAAGCCTCTGACTATCCACACGATCACTGTCTCTCATCATCTTATACACATCTATCAGGTCACCTCTTATCCTCCGTCGCTCCAAAGAGAAAAGGCCAAGTTCACTCAAACTATTCTCATAAGATATGCTCCCCAATCCAGGCAACATCCTTGTAAATCTCTTCTGCACCTTTTACCACATCCTTCCTGTAGTGAGATGACCAGAACTGAGTGGGGTCTGACCAGGGTCCTATACAGCTATAAAATTACCACTCAGCGTTTGAACTCATTCCCACGATTGATGAAGGCCAATGCACCGTATGCCTTCTTAACCACAGAGTCAACCCATACAGCACCTTTGATTGTCCTGTAGTCTCGGACCCCAAGATCCCTGTGATCCTCCACACTGCCAAGAGTCTTACCATTAATATTATATTCTGCCTACCAAAATTTTGGTATTTGACCTACCAAAATGAACCACCTCACACGTATCTGGGTTGAACTCCATCTGCCACTTCTCAGCCCATTTTTGCAGCCTATCGATGGCCCAATGTAACCTCTGATACACAACACATCCCAACCTTTGTATCATCAGAAAATGTATTAGCCCATCCCTCCACTTCCTCGTCCAGGTCATTTATAAAAATCATGAAGAGAAGGGGTCCAGAAGAACAGATCACTGAGACACACTATTGGTCAACAAACTCCATGCAGAATATGAGCCGTCTACAACTAATCTTTGCCTTCTGTGGATAAGCCAATTCTGGATCCACAAAGCAATATCCCCTTGGATCCCATGCCTCCTTACTTTCTCAGTAAGCCTTGCATGGGGTACCTTATCAAATGCCTTGCTAAAATCCATATACACTATATCTCCTGCTCTTTCATCAATGTGTTTAGTCACATCCTCAAAGAATTCAATCAGGCTCGTAAGGCATGACCTTCCCTTTACAAAGCCATGCTGACTACTCCAAATCATATTATGCCATTATAGTATTCCATCTTAAGTACCACTCATTTGTTTATCAAGTTTCGGAGATGCTCAATATACAGTCTAGTCATATATGATCTAGTTTAGCAATAAAACTTTTAGTAATTGCTTGCTTATGATTTATGACTTGCAAAACATTTTACCTGACTATTCCTAATCATATTATGCCTCTTCAAATGTTCATAAATCCTGCCTCTCAGGATCTTCTCTATCAACTTATACACCACTGAAGTAAGACTCACTGGTCTATAATTTCCTGGGCTATCTCTATTCCCTTTCTTGAATAATGGAAAAACATCCACAACCTTCCAATGCTCTGGAACATCTCCTGTCCTCATTGATGATGCAAAGATAATTGCCAGAGGCTCAGCAATCTCCTCCCTCACCTCCCACAGTAGCCTGGGGTACATTTCGTCTGGTCCCGGTGACTTATCCAACTAGATGATTTCCAAAAGCTCCAGCACATCCTCTTTCTTAATATCTATATGCTGAAGCTTTTCAGTCTACTGCCAGTCATCCCTACAATCACTAAGGTCCTTTTCCATAGTTAATACTGAAGCTAAGTATTCATTAAGTACCTCTGCTATCTCCTGCAGTTCGATACACACTTTTCCATGTCACACTTCATTGGTCCTCTTCTCTCACGTATTATTCTCTTGCTCTTCACATACTTGTAGAATGCCTTGAGGTTTTCTTTAATCCTTCTCGCCAAGGCCTTCTCATGTCCCCTTCTGGCTCTCCTAAATTCATTCTTAAGCTCCTTCCTGCTAGCCTTTTAATTTTCTAGATCTCTATGATTACCGAGTTTTTTTAAACTTTCGTAAGCTTTTCTTTTCTTCTTGACTAGATTTTCAACAGTCTTTGTACACCATAGTTCCTGTACCCTACCATCCTTTCCCTGTCTCATTGGAACATACCTAAGCAGAATGCCACACAAATATCCTCTGAACATGTGCCGCATTTCTGCTATACATTTTCCTGAGAACATCTGTTCCCAATTTATGCTTCCATGTTCCTGAGTGATAGCTTCATATTTCCCCTTACTCCAATTAAATGCTTCCCTAACTTGTCTGTTCCTATCCCTCTCCAATGCTATTGTAAAGGAGATAGAATTATGATCACTATCTCCAAAATGCTCTCCCACTGAGAGACCTGACACCTGACCAGGTTCATTTCCCAATACCAGATCAAGTACAGCCTCTCCTCTTGTAGGCTTATCTACATATTGTGTCAGGAAAACTTCCTGAACATACCTAATAAACTCCACCCCATCTAAACCCCCTGCTCTTAGGAGATGCCAATCAATATTGGGGAAATTAAAATCTCCCGTCACAACAACCCTGTTGTTATTGCACTGTTATTTTCATGGGGCTGTACCATTCACCTTGTTTATAAATGACTTGAATGATGGAACAGAAAGCCACAGATATATGTTTGTGAGAGTTACGGAAATAAGTCGAACATTAAGCTATGTAGACGGTACTGTTAGTTTCCAACAGATACGTAAATAGACAAAACTGTTGTGAGTGGGTTTCAGAGAAGGCAAATGTTACCTAAAAGTTTAGATCCAAAGAGGGAAGAGAGAAGCACTTTCTAAATACTGAACACCAGGAGCATTACAGGTTCTAAGAAACTTCTGCCCATGTGTATAGATTAAGATTGTGACATAAGAATGGAGTATAACCCAAAAGATTAATGGAATGCTGCTCTTTCTGTCTCAGGGACTAGATTCAAGGGAATAGAAGTTAGCTGCACTCTCGGAATACTACAAACAATTATAGGCACCACATTTTAGGAAGGAAGTATTATCCTTGCTGGGATGGAAGTCTGTTACATTATAAGGAGAGATTGCTGAAACCGGATTCACTGTTCCTGACGCTTCACACAGCTTAGAGTTCATTTTATTGAAAATTTCAAATCATTGTGGAAAACAGGTAAGATGGATGCTTGTTGGAGTATCTGGGGTAAGGTAGATTCTTGTTGGAGAATACAAGGTGAAAATGTCTAAAAATTAGAGCCAGGCCTATCAAGAAGGAAGTTCAGAAGTAATTCTACATGCAAAGAATGGTTAAAATTAAGGACATATTGACAAATTGCATAAATAGTTTTAAATCCAGGATTGAATAATTTTGGTAGTCAAAGGTATTAAGATTATGATGCAAGGTTCTACAGTGTTATATTCACTAGTGCTGGGAAATCAGCATTTTACAATTCACATAAATGACTTGAATAAAGGTACTAAAAATATACAGAAAAATATACAATGAACAGGCTATAAGGAGGCTGAAAATGGATAGATTATTGGATGGGTAAAGTACATGGAGCATTATTTGGGAAAATGTGAAAATATCTTTTTCTTAACAGCAAAAACGGGACATATTATTCTAAATAGAGAGAGGCTGCAGAGCTTTGAGTGAAGTTCTGTGTGTTCAAGTGCATGATTGACAGAAGTCTAGTGTGCAGATACAAGTAAGCAGGAGAGCTAACTAAGTGTTATTATTTATTGCAAGGGGAATTTTATATGAAGATGGGGATGTTATGCTTAAGCTGCATTGAGTATTTGTTGAGACTACTGCAAGAGCATTGCATACAATACAAAAGATCTTCGGCTTGTTTGCCATTTGGAGAAGAGTCCTTCATTTATACCAGCATTTGCTTGTAGATCTACTTCCTCACAAGGCCTGTTATGCAACTGACAAGTTTAAATCTGCGAACAATGTAATTGAGTGACATGATGCACCAGGACAAGTTTTGCCTGTCAAAACCTTTTATAGAGGGCAAAGCCCTATTCCCAATGCAACCACCTATTAAATCTGCCAATGTTTGTCAATAGTTATGAATGTCTGAAATGTTTAAATGCTGTTAAAAAAAGAAATGGGTAAATGAAAAAAATCTTGAAATGAATGTATTTAAGCAAGCAAAATACAATCAACAAATGGCATTTGAAACACATTACAATTATTAAAACATTAAAAGATTAAATACAAATGATTAAAATAAGTTACATATCTTTTAATTTCCATTCTGCGCTCCTCCTAAATTTAGAATTGCCATTGAACCCACCTTAATCTGCTGCAGGTTCAGAGAGAGGGTGTGCAGGGGAATCTCAACAACTTCCAGCACTGGTGCTGCATTGTTTTGAGTCCACCAAACTAATAGTCAAATATTGCAATGCAGTTTCTGGCAGAACTCGGCCAGTAACTAAATGCCAGAACCACTAGCACTTTGTGGCAAAATCTATGCCATTTTGTAGTAGCTTCGGTCTCTTGAATTAAAATGCCATTCACAGACAGGTGTCAATGCTCCTCTTGAGTCAAGTGTTTAAAAGTGGGAAAGAATGCTTTGCAATTTGATTCTCCCATCTATCCTCTATTCCCACCTAGGTCAAAGGTACTTCGGCCACTGGACATTTTGTATGGTGTTCAATGCTGACATCAGAATCTTAACACATGGTAAGTGAATTAAAGGAGTGGAAGCTTGTTCAATTGTACTTATTCCAAAACATTTCGAAAGCTCTGTCATGCTGCTCATTACTGCACTTTCTTAATGTAACTTAACTTATAAAACTCTTTTTTTATATTGTCATTACTAAAACTTTCTAGTTTTTTGAAGAAGATTGACAATTCACCTTATATCCAGACAGTGTCAAGAGCAAGAACAAAATAAAAGAATCAGTCCACAAGGGGGAACAAATTCTTCATTTCTTTATTGACATAATTCCTGAACAAACATGTTTATGTTCTTGACAGGGTGCTAAATTGGTCCTGGACTCTCTGATAAAGCTATATGGCTAAGTCCATTCAACAGTCAATCGCAAAGTGAAGTTGAGTGTTTCTCATCTTCCACACGCAGGGCAAGAGGGACACAGGCTGAGGCATGCAAGGCTAAAATGAAACTTGAGACACGTCTTTACCAATCCTCTTATGTCTTTGTGCATGGGCAGCTTTAGTCACTCAGGGACTGACAAATTATTCATCTTAACAACACATAACAAGATGGTTGTCAATCGGAGCAGAGTCTATTTCTGATGAGATTAAACAAGCCAAGCAGATGCATTACTCAAAAGGTAATTCCACTGATGTGTAAATATGACTCAGTTTTCTGCCACAACCTTGTCAGGTGCTTTTCAGTCGGTGCTATTTCAGGTTAAAAGGGCTTGCTTGTTTACTAAAAAAAGTCAAATACATGAATGTGAACTACTCAAAATTTGTATTTCTTGTTATTTACTCAGTTAGTACCAACTCATCCAACTCCCTTTACAGTTGCTTCACTATATGCAATTCAGTGAAGCTATATAAATATATTAATTGTTCAATGTTATGCAGTATATTAAGATTTCAATACACTGATGATCATAATGTTCATTCACTTTAAATGAAACTCATTTTATGATGTATTTTTGTTAATATTCCTCTAAGGAACATTGCAATGTTTCTACTGAGTTAAACATGATTTGTGTGTGCTACTTGTCATTACTAATACCTGTGTTTTTGGATATGTAATGTTCAGCCAATCAGGCCCAAGTGAGGATGGTCTCGCTGGATAACGTAGTGTGTGATGGAGTGTCAGCTATTGCATTTCACAAGTGACAAGTCTCTGCTTTTCTTTCAAGCAGGTAAACACTGTCAAATGCTGCAAGTATTCAAAAGTACAACGCAGGTGATCAAATTGCCACTGAAACTCTGAATGAATATTAATAATGAGCTTGGCTGTTACTAAACTGAGAATAGCAGGCTAGTTGGAAGACTGAATCTGTTCCACTTTGCAACTATTTTCACAGTAATGATTTTTCCCTTTATTTCTAATATACCCAAAATACAGATTTCTGTGTGTTGTTAGCTGAGACTGAGTGCAGGTGTTTTTGTTTTAGAATGATTTTAACTACAGCAAGTATTCACTCAGTGGCTACTTACTGTTCCTGGTAAAGTGGGCACTGAATGTAGGTTCATGGTCCTTTGCAGCTGTCAGAGGTGCTGTTCTGCACACCACTGTAGTAATGGTAATATGTGCTTATTTAGGAAACTGTCACCTTCCTGTCAGCTTGATCCAGTCTGGCCGTTTTCCTCTGACATCTCTCATTAACAAGATGTTTAAGATGTTTTCATCCACAGAATTGCTAGTCACTGGATTTTTTTTCCTTTTCACACTATCCTTTGTAAGCTCCAGAGACTGTGGTACGTAAAAATCTCAGGCGATCAGCTGTTTCTGAGATGCTCTAATCACCCCATCTGGCACTAACAATCATTTCACAGTAAACGTCACTTGGAGCACATTTCTTCCCCTTTCTGATGTTTGGTCTGAATAACAACTAAATCTCTTGACCATGTCTGCATGCTTTTATGCAGCCGTATGATTGGCTGATTTAGATATTTGCATTAATGAGCAGGCATACAGGTGTACCTAGTAAAGTGGCAACTGAGGGTATTTTTCTTGTTCAGTCCCTCATGTAGACAATATATGAGATGAGCAAATAGCCTTTAACTTTGTAGATTGTTAATTGGCTGCAGAAGTGATTATAGTTGGATAAGCAGAGCATGCAGGCTGAGATTTAGCAATAGCAGACAAGCTTTCAGTATTGGATCAGTTATTCTGCATATGTCATTTACAATTATTGCTGTATAGACAGTCATATAACAATCATCCATAGTATTCTTGCTACCAAAGTGCAAAAACATAAAAACTGATGTATTTTTTATAAAATATGTATGTACATAGTCTACAGCTTTAAATCTGGCTGAACATTTCTTTTGTAATCTTCTCCACTACACCGCCACTATATAAACTAGACTTAACAGCTCAACAGTATGTTCTCTTGACACCAATAAACATAATAGATGGCTTCTACAGTACCCTTTGCATGTAACAATTTTCACGTCATAATCTTTAATTATATGTAGTGAATAAACGAGATATATTTCTCAACATTATTGATCTAAATATAGATCAATATCCCACTGATTGATGGAGAATTTGTAATTATACTTTTCAAGATGTTCCACAGTTCATAAATCCAATAATATCTCTTTTTTATGCTTCCCATTTTCTTCTTCTGATCATGACTCCCACTGTGGCTCTCCATGAGCACTGGACATTCTCGTTTCAAAGGTTCATTTATTGTTAAAGTATACGACTCTGAAATTCTTCTTCTTTTCTCTGCTTATCCTATCAACATGACAGGGTGGTCACAGTGGTTAGTGTAACACTATTACAGCTCAGGGTGTTGGAGTTTAGAGTTTAGTTCCACGTCCTCTTTAAGGAGTTTGTGCATCCTACCCATGCAATGTGTAGATTTCCTCTGGTGCTCCAGATTCCTCCCAAAGTCGAAAGACGTACTGGTTATTAGGCTAATTGGCCATTGTAGATTTTCCCGTGAATAGGCTAGGGTTAAATGGATGGGTTCCTGGTGGTGTGTCTCAACGGGCCAGAAGGGCTATTCTGCATGTATGTATCCATCTTCAAATAAATAAATAAACACAAGTGTTTGCTTCTGACCTTCCCACTGAGCCACTGTGGTTCTCAGCCTGTGCACTTAAACCATAGTGTACTGAGGTGGCAATGCAACATCCAGACCTGAGGTGACACTGTGCCTGGGATCTTCAGGCTCTTTAACTTAGCTGCACACAGGAACATAACTCTTCCTAAGGGCATTCAGCTCAATATGAGCCAGATTCATACTACTTAGCAGCTCCAAGCACAGCCACTGTATTACAGACGATGATGTCCTTTTCTAAGACCTGGACAGATTCTCCTACCAAAATGGTATACAGTATTTAAGAGAGCTCTGGGTTATTGAATCTTTCAGTGACCTTTTGTGGGTGCAAACTTTTTGCAAGATTTTCATTGTATCTTGGTACATGTGACAATAATAATAAATCAAACAAGAGCTTCAACTGAACCAAGTCTCCTTCTTCTCTGGACTCTTGACTGAAGGCCAAACCCATGTATTTAGCAAAAGATGGGCTCACCTTAGATACCACATGACCAGTGCCAGTGCTTTGCCAGCTGGACCATGATTACTGCATTTATTTTGTGGACAGATTCCCTGTGATGGTCCTCTTCCCAGACAGTGGAACAGTGGCAACTAATTTCTGATTCTGTATCTTCCCCTTGGTATAAAAGTGTGACGGTATCTGTGAGCTCAAGATTTCTGGAGCCTCTCCAGCTAGTGTCCTTCTTGGGCAGGGTTGGGGCACCAGATAATAGTACCTGGATCTCATCATTGTCCAATTTGTTCTATGTTAATGCCCATTGGTTCAAATTGATGCATGTGATCCCAGATATATTGTTCTGCTTCGTAACCATGACAGGAAACTGGACCCATCTGTCTATGACCCCAACCAATAGTGAGCTGAAGTTCCTCCAAAAAAAGGTGTTAAAATGTTTAGATATGGCCCAAGTGGGTCAACAGTTCACTGACTTTAATAAGTGGGAGAATTTAAAGGAAAAGGAAAACAATAAATGCTAGGCCAACAAGGCTGTTTACAAAAACTCTCAAAGTGAAAGTTAAATGCCAACACTGCAGCTGAAAGCAATAGCTGAATAACACGTACAAACAGCTCCTCACAGCGTCTGGCAAAACAGTAGTCCTCTTTCTGGACAACGATGAAGGTAAGCAAAGAGTATAAACATTCCTGTGCATTTGGTGAAGTATCGACAAGACTAGAACAAAAATAAGGGTGTTAAATATGACCATAATGAGACAGTAATCAGCTGGAACGTGCATCATAATGTATACGAGTGCTGAAACTTTTGCACAGCCCTCCTGCATGGGCATACTGACCCTGTAGCAAAATCTATATTTGTGTCAATAGGAGCTTAACATCTGTTTATTTTGTCTTAGCAGCAAGTGCTTCAGATAATAATTCCATAATTTATTGGTTTGTAGCAGTGACGATGCAAAAAAAAATACTACTGTCTCTTCAATTGATATGAAGGCTACCAGCTTATTGTTGTTAGCTCCTTCAGCAGCTGTACATTAAATTACACTACATGCCCTACTCTACCTCATAACGCTCAGATTTTATTTCATGAATGATACTCCATTGGAACTTCGCCCTCATGCACACATGGGAAATGAGGATGACCAGCTTTACAAACAGACCCTTAATGTACCCTCTCCAATAGCAATAGAAACACTTAGCGACCATGAACAGACCAGTTAGGGTGGGTAGCTTCCATAATAACTGCTACAAGGCCTCCTTCCATTTCCACCTACATGACTTTCAATCTTCCTGACTTTGGCATTAACAAGACCTACAGATTCCCCACCAGAGATGCTTGTACAATGTATGTGACTCAGCCTAAAGACAACTCCACTATTAAAATGCCAGTAGGCTTACTTGTGGCCTGCATTTCATGCTTCTCTCTGGATCACAGTTGTGTCACAACCATCAATGCCATTTTCCAAACTTGCCCTTATTGGTACATTTGCTAGTGTACATCACAAAAATGTGCGGCAGCAATGAATTAAAATGTGCCATCAAAATCTTCACCTTACCCATGAGCTAGGCTTACCTCCAGTCCTATTATTGGCATTGCCTTTCTCTCTTCACGTATGGCTATAATGCTCTGTTCTCTCCCTGAATCAGAATCAGAATCAGGTTTATTATCATCGGCACGTGACGTGAAATTTGTTAACTTAGCAGCAGCAGTTCAATGAAATGCACAATCTAGCAGTGACAGAAAAAATAGTAATAATAAATAAATTAAAACATAATAATAAATAAACAAGTAAATTGAATAGATTGTTTAAAAATGTGCAAAAACAGAAATACCATACATTGTAACATTGTGACATTGTGATATCTTTTGCTGTCAGGAATTTCTTTGCTGGTGGCATGGTCAGAGAAAATGGCAGTGACCTCGTGTACCCTTTCCAGCTCATCAAGTTGTTGGATCATCCACTAACTGCAATCATTACGTATCATCATATTTCGAGAATCCTGGTTTCTTTTCCTTAGATCAGTGCATGGGAAGTTACCACCTTACATCCCCAGCAACAATATCTCAAACCCATCGCTGGCATTGCACATGTGCTGACTGGAAAGACCAGTCAGCACGTTAGAACTCCTAGCCTCTGATCAGTTGATGGCTCACTGCGCCTAATTTACAGCAGTGATTAATGCAACAATGCATCCCTGGCCACTCCATATACCACATTCAATATTTTAGAAACAGCTTCTTCCCTTCCGCTGTCAGATTTCTGAACAGTCCATGAATCCATGATCATTATTTTTTGCACTTATTAGTTATTTACATTCATAACACAGTAATTTCTATTTCAATGGTTCAATGGTTCCACTTAATATCAGAGAATGTATACAATATAAAAGGTGAAATTCCTACTCACCACAGACATCCTCAAAACAGAAGAAAAACCCCAAAGAATGATGACAGAAAAAACGTAAGAACTCCATAGTCCCCTACCCCCCCCACGCTCAAGCTGCAGCAAGTAACATCAACCCTCCCAACACTTATTCCAGCAGAAAGCATCAGCATTCCCACCACCCACCATGCAAGCAACAGCAAAGCCCCCAAAGAGAGACCATAGTCCACAGTACATCAAAAACTTAACTGTTCAGTCCAACCCTTCAGCATTGCACTGGCTCTCTCTCGGTAACAAGGGAGAGACAGATATTGCTCCTTCCACAGCGAGAGGAGAGACAACAGTCACTATTCCGCTCTTACAATCAGTCTGAAGCATTGCTTTTTATCTTGAGTTCCCTGACTCAAGAATCATCAAAAAACTCCCTCTCCGTCGAGAGAGGGAGGGAGTGATCGATCTCGGAATGGAGAGCCCTCTGACAGCTGCTCTCACCGTCGTCAACGTTCTGCTCCCACTGCACTTCATCTCATGACACTGGCAAGAATTCATGTCCTCAGGGCTGCGCTAGGCCATACCCCAAAGGCACCCGACCTCGAACTGATTCTGGACTTATTGAAAAGTGGCCGATCGACAAGTTCTAAGAACTGGAATACATCGCTGTGCAGAACCACGGTTTGAGTGCCTCTGTAGATCAAAGATCTCAATATCAGTCCTTGCACTGTACTGCTGCCATAAAACAAGAACTTTCACAACATATGTGTCAGTGATAATAAACCTGATTCTGATTCTGATGCATTTAGATCTTAGAAGTATCCATGTAAAGCAAGATCTGCATTCAGCTCACAGAACGCAATCTGATCCCAACTGACACTCAGCCCCTTCACTAAGGTAACTGTGGATCCAGGATAGCAAGAGTACTCCACATTTGAAAAAAAATGTTCACTACCTCTATTCTCAGCTGCACCCTTCCTTAGGAAAACAATATTTGCCCTTTTCTAAGCAGCTTAGACCCCTCCTCCGTGCAGTTGATCACAGAATATCTACACTTTGGTTGAGTGGGGGGAAATGCTGTTGCAATTCATGATGCCTCTACTATTGTTCATGGGGCATATTTTGTGGAGTCATTTACACCCTGACAATTTGGAGAAAATGCTCATTTGCCATGATTTAAGAAAGTGAAGAAATTGTTTGCTTTGTAGGGTACACATCAATTTTCTTTCTACCTGTAGTGCAATTGATAGTGTTGATGTCTCTCGAGGGAGCCCAGAATGAAACTGAGGCCAATCTTGGCAATGATTGGATCTGCCATATCCATCTCCAGAGAGTAGCTGGAACATACAGCATAAATCTGTCATTGGTTCCCCAGTGAATTGAAGCGCCAGCTTGCTCTGACAAGTCCATTAATTCACCATTAGTGTATATTTGGTTGGCTGGATTCTCTAGGTTCACAAACTGTCATGCAAAAGACCGTCTCCTGAATTTAGCAAGCTGCATCCAGTCAGCTGGAAGCAGATCCAGGAACTGCAAAGCCCGTATTAAAACAAAGCCCTCCTGGATAGAAATTTAATCTTGTAATCTACAAACAGCTGCTTTTCTTATACACTTGAATCCACTTTCATTTTTTCAGGAATCCATTTGTCAGTTAATAAAAATGTTCATTACCCCCATGCAGATGGAAATATGTTCCCAAAGGGGTATTTAAATATTTCAGATGACCAACAGAGGGATGTTAAAGTCATGGCGACACATACATATATATATATATATATATACTTTGATAATAACCTTGTACTTCGTAGTGCCATCGAATCTTGAGATTACATTTAAGAGTAGGTATCTAAAAGAATGTTGCACTTACTCAGTAAACCGCTGGAGCATCCGTCAGATTTTCATGTTTGAGTGGATCTGAACAGAGAAACATCTGACCCAAAGGAAAGGTTGCTACCAATCAAGTTACATCATATTCCTCTAACCCACAGCTGTTTTGCCTGAGGTCCCCATATTACCCAACTGGGTTCAAGAGAAATGTTGCCTTTGTTCATTTCTTGGTTTCAGAAATAGTTTGTCCTACAGACAATGTAATCAACTCCCTAAGGTGTCAATCATCCCAGTTTAGTACAAAAGATTGGAGGCTTACAAAATGTTCAGACATATTTCTGAATGATGTAAGTTCCACTCAGACATTTAAATGTGTATGAAGGTCAGAGTTCTCAAGGGGAACTCAAGAATTGCCCCAACGTATCTTCTTGTTATTAGAGTGGTGGGAGGAAGATCAGCAGAAATCAAAAGGTCTGTGACAAAATCCCTGCAGAATCAATTGACACCCAGAAGAGATAGGGCATATCTTCAGCACCAGAAACATAAATATACATGAATAAATCAGGAAGAACACAGTGTAGACTTTGAACCCTAGTATTTGCACCACTTCTCAAGAGGTAAGTTGAAGTGTCTGCATGACTTACTCGTTTGATAGTGACAAAGTAAAGTCTGACATAGCTGTATTTCAGTGGAGTGAAGGAAATTACAGTGGCATGAGAGAGGAGATGGACAGAGTAAATTGAAAGGAGATGCTGGCAGGGATGACAGCAAAGCAGCAATGCCTTGAGTTTCTGGGGAAAATGAGGAAGGTAGAGGATAGATATATTCCAAAAATGAAGAAACACTCAAATGGCAAAATAGTACAACTGTGGCTGGCAAGGGAAGTGAAAGCTAATCTAAAAGTAAAAGAGAGGGCATACAGCAAAGCAAAAATTAGAGGGAAGATAGAGGATCAGGAAGCTTTTAAAAACCTACAGAGAGCAGCTAAAAGAATCAAAAGGAGAGAAAAAATGAAATATGAAAGCAAGCTAGCAAATAATATCAAAGTCTACAGTAAAAGCTTTTCAAGTATACAAAAAGTAAAAGAGAGACAAGAGTGGATATAGGACTGCTAGAAAATTAGGCTGCAGAAATTATAACAGGGCCAAGGAGATGGCAGATGAACTAAATGAGTATTTTGCATCAGTCTATACTGTGGAAGACACTAGCAGGGTGCCAAGTGTTGAAAGATGTGAGGGAAGAGAAGTGAGTGCAGTTACTATTACAAGGGAGAAGGTGTTCAAAAAGCTGAAAGACCTAAGGGTACATAAGTCACCTGGACCAGATGAACTGCACCATGGGGTTCTGATAGAGGTAGCGTTAGAGAGTGTGCAGGCATTAGTAATGATCTTTCAAAATCATTGGACCTCAGTGGTTGGGAAGATGTTGCAGTCAATTGTTAAGGATGAGGTATAGAGTGATACAAGACAATATAGTACAAAGTCAACATGGTTTCCTTAAGGGAAAATTTTGCCTGACAAACCTATTGAAATTCTTTGTGGAGATTACAAGTAGGATAGGTGAAGGGGTTGCAGTGGATGTTCTATATTTGGACTTTCAGAAGGCCTTTGACAAGGTACCATACACAAGGCTGCTTACCAAGTTAAGAGCCGTGGTATTATAGGAAAGTTACTGGCATCATTAGGGCATTGGCTGATTGATAGGAGGCAAAGAGTGAGAATAAAAGGATCCTTTTCTGGTTGGCTGTGGTGTTCCACTGGGGTTGGCATTGGGGCCACTTCTTTTTAGCTGCATACCAATGATTTAGATGATGGAGTAGTTGGCTTTGTTGCCAAGTTTGCATATGATCTCAAGATTGGTGGAGGGGCAGGTAGTGTTGAGAAAACAGGTCGCCTGCAGAAGAACTAAGACAGATTAGGAGAATGGGTAAGAATGTGGCACATGAAATACAATGTTAACATTCATTTGAAGGGGTCTAGAATATAAGAACAGGGATGTGGTGCTGAGGGTTTACAAGGTACTGGTGAGGCCTCACCTTGAATATTGTGAACAGTTTTGTGCATGTCATCTAAGAAAATATGTGCCTGCATTGGAAAGGGTTCAGAGGAAGTTCACTAGGATGATTCTGGCAATGAAAAGGTTATTATATTAAAAGGTTATTATATGATGTACTCACTGGAATTCAGAAGGATGAGGGGGATCTCATTGACCTTTCGAATGTCGAAAGGCCTAGACAGAGCAGATGTGGAAAGGATGTTTCCCATGGTTAAGGAGTCTAGGACAAGAAAGCCCAACCTTAGGATAAAGGGACATCCATTTAAAACAGAAATGCAGAAAAATTTATTTATGAATTTGTTACCACAGGCAGCTGTGGGGGCCAGGTTGTTGGGTGTATTTAGGGCAGAGATTGATAGTTTCTTCACAACAACACGTACAACAAGCTGGAGGAACTCAGCAGGTCGGGCAGCATCCATGGAAACGAGCAGTCAACAATAGTTTCTTGATTGGCCATGGCATCAAAGATAATGGGGAGAAGGCCGGGTAGTGGAACCGAGGAGGGGTAAAAAGGATCAGCTATGATTGAATGGCAGAATGGACTCAATGGGCCAAGTTCCCTAATTCTGCTCCTCTGTCTTATGGTCTTACAGTCATGAACACTTTGTATGTGGACCCCAGTTGTCATTTTCTAATGTACATGAGAGCATCATATATAATAAATCAGCCCTTGCACAGAAAACACATTCTATGCATTAAAAAAAATAAAACACATTCAAATGTGTTTCCGCAGCAGCTCCCAGCCGAGAGAGTTGAGTTGGGAGGGTAGGACAGGACCAAGGTAGTCAGAATTATGAATAACAAGGCCAAGGTGACAACAAATAGTGAAGTGTAGAATAGAGAATGTAGAACAGTACAGGGCCTTCAACGCACAATGTTGTGTCGCCCTTTTAACCGAGTTCAATCTAATGCTTATCTCCTGCATACAGTAGCTCTCTATTTTACTTTCACACAAGTGCCTAGCTAAGATTCTCTTAAATATCCCTAAAGTATTGATGTTTATCACCACCCCGGTAATGCACTCCACACACAGACGTACTACTCTCAGTATAAATATCCCACCTCTGACATCTCCCCTATACTTTCCTCCAATAACATTGTAATTATGCCCTTTCATATTAACCATTGCCACCCTGGGAATAAAGGTACTGAGTGACTACTCCTTTCATCTTACACCCCTCTATCAAGTCTCCTCTCATTCTCCTTTACTTAAACTTTCCTCATAAGACATGCTCTCTAATCCAGGCAATATCCTGGTAAATCTCCTCTGCACCTTCTCTAAAGCCGCCATATGTTTTCTATAATGAAGAGCCCAGAACAGAACACGATACTGTAAGTTTGTTTCACATATAGGCTGGGACCTTGCTGGTAAATGCCAGCAGTGCTCATGGATTTCAGCTGCGGACCAGAAAACGTTGTCATTTCCAGCTATTCCATCCTCAGAAACTGGACCAGGATAGATCTGGAACAGAGGCCGTGAGGTCATTCAGCTGAATTGTTAGTTAAAAGGCAAGAATAAGATGAATTACATAAATGTACGTTTTACGTATAATTTAATATTTAAATTATTTAACAGTGTACTTCTTTTTTCTTTGACCTTACTTTTTGTTTAGCAATAGTTTATTTCACTTTTAATTAATTTTAAATGTTTTTGAAATCACAGGCATTGATCTGCTTTGATCAATGCAAAGTTAGGTGTTGAGTTTTCAATCTACCAAAGTTCTGTGGCTACATGCATTAACTAATTGTGTTCCATGAGGTTATGTGTCCACAGAGAACCCAGCTTCTTGGCTTTAGGAAACCCGTGTCCAAGAGAAGCCAAAGAGAAACATATAGTTTGTTTTTTCTCCCCCACTCCCTAAAGGAACATAACAACGGGAGACGAATCTAGGTAGCTTCAAAGATAACTGCAGGCAGATCAGATACCTTACAAAGTATTTAGAATATACTAGAAATAAATGAAAATATTTGCCATTGCATTTAGATGCATATCAGTAGTTACTCTTCCTGAAGCACTCCTTAACTGGTTAGCCACTCAGGGAGCATGGGGACCTTTGGGTAAAATGTAAAGACAGGACTCTCAGCAAAAAGTGTATTCAGAAAGGATTCTGTGGCACCATCTTCTACGTGATCTTCTCTAATGAAGTTCAAGATTTGCTAAGATTTGCTGTCATACTGAATGTTGGCCTGGCCTGCACTGCTACGCTAACAACAGAATTGCTGTGCTACCATCATAGCCAGTCCACCACTAAACATTTTCAGTGAGAGCCATGAAGGAGCAAAATTGCTGTGAGATACTTTAATGGTCTTGAAACACTAACAGAACCTGTTGTCTGCATCACTCTGGGGACACTGGCAATGTATGTAAATGAAGTGAAGAGACTTCATTGTGTGCTAGATGCTGACCAAAGTAACAGCAGGTGCATTGGGAAGAGCAATAAGCAGATCTGGGGCCTGAGAGATATCAGGCAGAGCCTGAAGAGCAGGATGAGCAAATGGAGCAGTGAAGCCAGCAGGAGAAGCCCTTAAAACCAAATGTCAGTAAACCAATGAGCTGATAATTGACTGCAGGAGGAAAAACCAGAGATCCGTGAGCCAGTCCTCACCAGGGGTTTAGAGGTGGAGAGGGTCAGTAACTTTAAGTTCCTTGGTGTTATCTTTTCCAAAGGATCTGTCTTGGGTCCAACATATAAGTGCTGTTACAAAGAAGCCAGGGCAGTGCCTCTATTTTCTTAGAATTTTGTGAAGATTTGGTATGTCACCTAAAACTTTGACGAACTTCTATAAGTGCAGCACTCCTACTGATAGGTGGTGTCACAATCTGGTATGGAAATACAAATGTTCTTGAACAGAAAAGCCTACAGAAGAAAATAGCTGGATTTACCCAGTCTATGATGGAGCACATCTACAAGGAGTGCTGCCGCAGGAAGCAGTGTCCATCAAGGACCCCAGCTTCCCAGGTCATGCTCTCTTCGTGCTGCTGCCATCGGGAAGGAAGTACAGGACCCTTAGGTCCAAAACCACCAGATTTATGCTCAGTTATTACCTCAACCATGAAGCTACTGAACCAGAGTGGATAACTTCACTCACCCTAAATGAGGTCACAACTGATTCTTTAAGCTTTGGGCTCATTTTCAAGGATTCTACAACTCCTGTTCTCAACATTATTTATTATTTATTATTTATTTATTTATCTATTATTATTATTATTATTATTATTATTATTATTTTGTTTTTCATTCTGTGTTTGCACAATGTTTTGGCATTTGCACGTTGTTTTTTTGTCCATCCTTGTGTGTAGCTTTTCATGAACTCTGTTCTGTTTCTTTGTATTTGTTGTGAATGTGGCATGAGCCCTGTGGCTTGCCACAGAGCGGTGAGCTTCTAAGGTCCTTGAGTACCCGTATTTACTAACTGATATCGTAACTGGAATTGTTAAGCCCTTGTGCTTTCGGTTTAATCTTGTCTATTTAATTGTGGCTGGCACAGGTTTCCTGCATCCTGTGATTATTTAAAGAGGTCTCCCATTCAGTGCCTGAGTGGGGTCATTGCGTTGGAGAGGATGAACTGCCTCCTGGTGTTGTTCAGTCACTCCTTCGAGGTTCTCATTCCAATATCCAACCTCTTGTTTCCGTCTCTTCTGGGGATCCTGCTGTTCCTCTGCACCTGGGTCCAGTCCTCCAGGAGTGCACCGAGACAGAATGCCCACAAGACGATGAATGGCAGGATAGTATACAGTGGCAGATATGTGCTTTAATAATAAACTTTGAGCTTAATAAAGAGTATGAGCCTCACTGCTTAGCCAAACAAATGAGGGAAACAATGTCTGTTTGAACTAGAAGGGATTCTCACATAAGTTGAATCCAATTAAGTACTGACTAAACCATAAACCATAAAAGCTACGCAAGTAACCATCTCCACACTACTATTTTTAACCAATATAGTGGATCGATAATGTGCTGCTAGAGTGTAAGAGTTGTCCAAGTCCTATCCATATTTGTGTTACCTTTAGGTATGACTTTTCCAATATATTCTTTGCAGTGATTCACCATTTTTCCCTCAGTAATCTAGAGGAATTTTAAACTCTGTTACTCATGTCCTGAGTAACGTCAAGTACTTCTTGCTGATTATCTCTGTATTAAATGACTTCTGATTAATCAATTTTAAAATTCTTAAGCTGCTTTACAGACTATCCTACTCCTAAATTCCGTAATCACACCCATTTCTGCCGATACTTTAAAACACTCACTCAGGTTTCTCCAATTCTGATCACTTGATCATCCCCAAGTATGATGATTATTATTAGAAATGGCCCTAAACTCCAGAATCACTTGCCTAAATATATTTGGCTCCCAACTTATCCTTCGTGCTTTAAGTTGAGCTGACTCTCAAATGTTCAATCATCTATGCTTCTGTGGCTTAGATCAAGAAATATTTTACAATACTGTGAAGTGTCAACAGAGTTTTGCATTCTACATTTTAGATGCAAATTTTATTTTAAAAATCAATCATGCATTTTCTGGCATTTTCAATATTTGTGATAAAATAATTACATTGCTATTATGTATGTAATTATCTTATTACAAATATTGAAACTGTTAAGCTATAAATGATTAATTCCAAAACTGATAAATGGAATTTAAAAGCTTTTCAAATGCACATTTTATTAGATGATCATGTAGTGTTACAAAAAGATATAATTTTACAGTCAGCCCAATTGATTATCTTCTAAGCTATGCTGAAATAATGAAAAACTCTATAAAAGCAATTAGCATAGAAGATTCGATGAACTCAGGTACATTATTACTGTAGTAGGATGTTGTAGTGGTAACAGCAGTAAAACTAACACTAAATGACTATACAGGATAATTTTATATGTATTAGAATATTTAGTTTACAAATTGGTACCACTTCATCAATTAGGATTGATGAACTAAATAAATGATTTGATATAAAAATACTGTATATAAGTACAGAAAATATTAAGGTGCAATTCCTTTCTGAAGGAAGAAAGCCAGTTTAATGCTCTCTGCCTTTCCTGTTTTGATATTGATGGATTTGTGCATCTTCGGTGTTTTACATTTTTACTTCAGGTATCTTCCATCCATTATTGCTGCTTTACAAGTCCAAAATAGTAATTCATTATCAAGTGACAGGAAAAGAATTCCACAAATAACGAAGTTCAAAGTAAAATTTATTATCAGAGTACATACATGTCACCACATACAACCCTGAGATTCTTCCTGCGAGCATACTTAGCTTAGAAGGATTAATGGCACCTAACGGCGACTCCTTTGCTTGCATCTTCAGAAACAGCTCTATTTCCATCTTTAATATCTCTGTTTTTTCCTTTCAGGGTTCTTTTGAAGACCCTGCCCAGGAGTCACATGCTGAATACGGTTCTTTGCGGGCATGGGACCCGCTCTCGGGGTTTCACGACTGGCCGTTATTCGGCACGCCAAGGCCTCGGCCTAAGAGCTCAGCCTGCCTTCGGAAAGCCGAGATCTTGTGGCTCTGGAGATGGGTGGCTCGAAGGTCGGTGTTCGGGCAGGTGATTGGTGTGTCGTGGGAGATGGAAGATCTAAGACCGCGTGCCCAGAGACCCAAGACCTTTGGGTACAGAGCTCGGAAAAAGAAACGCAATGGACTTTTAACATTGTCAACCAGTGAGTTGTTTGTTATGTCTCCCCTGTTGCTGTGAAATGTCTCCTTATTAGGGAGACAGAGAGCCCGTGGTATGTCGAACTACCGAGTGAACAAGTCGTCCTTGATATTGCTTTGCTCACACTTGAGTGCTCAGTGGCGGGTGCCGATGCTTTTTTTTGCTGATGGGAGGTGGGGGGATCGTTGCTTGCTGCCGCTTACGCACAGGAGGGAGGGGAGCTGAGGGACTTTGGGGTTCTAACATTTAACTGTCGTTTATTCTTTGGGGTCACTCCTCTGTTTTTGTGGAAGGTTGCAAAGAAACAGCATTTCAGGGTGCATATTCTCTGACATTAAATGGACCTTTGAAGCCTTTGAAATCTACAGAACTGTAACTGTTAACAGGATCAGTGAACAGCTAACAATACAAATGCAAATATAAATAAATAGCAATAAATAACAAGTATGAAATAAAATGAAATGAAAGAGCATGAAGTAACAAGATATAGAGTCCTTAAAGTGAGACCATCGCTTGTGGGAACATAGAAATAGTATGAGTGTAGTTATCCCCTTAGGTTCAAGATCCTAATGTTTGAAGGGTAGTAACTGTTCATGAACCCAGTGGTTTGATTCCTGAGGCACTGGTACCTTCTACCTGATGGCAGCAGTGAGAAAAGTGCATGGCCTGGGTGGTGGGAATCTTTGATGAGAGATGCTGCTTTTCCATGATAGTGTTTCCTGTAGATGTGCTTAATGGTTGGTTGGGCTTTAGCCATGATGTACTGGACCGAATTCACTACCCTGATGTACTGGACCGAATTCACTACCTTTGTAGGATTTCCTGCTCAAAGGCATTGGTGGTCTCATATCAGGCCGGAATGCAGCCAGTCAGCACACTTTTCAACACACATCTATACAAGTTTGTCAAGGTTTTTGCTGACATGCTGAATCTCCGCACACTCCTAAGGAAGAGGAAGCACTGTCGTGCTTTCTTTGCAATTATATTTACACATTGGGTCCAGGACAGGTCCTCTGAGATAATGACACCCAGGAATTTAATGTAACTGATGCTCTCCAGCTCTGACCTTCTGATGAAGACTGGCTCATGGACCTCCGGTTTTCGTCTCTTGAGGTCGACAATCAGTTCCTTGGTCTTATTGACAATGAGTGAGGGGTTGTTGTTATTACATCACTCATTCAAATTTTCAGTCTCCCTCCTGTATGTTGATGCATCACTACCATTGATACAGCCCATAACAATGATGTTGTCAGCAAATGTATATGGTTTTGGAGCTGTACTTAGCCACACAGTCATAGGTGCAAAACAAGTAGAGCAGGGAACTAAGTACACATTCCTGCTGTGCTCCTGTGCTGATGGAGATTGTGGAGGAAATGCTTTTTGCCAATCCAAACTGACTGGGGTCTACAAGTGAGGAAATCCAAAATGCTATTGCACAAGAAGTATTAATGCCCAGGTCTTGGGGTTTACTGATTAGTTTTGAGGGGGTATGCTTCATTGCTGGCCAGGTTTTCCAGGGCTCTTTGAAGAGCCAATGAGATGACATCTGTGGTAGACCTATTGCTTCAGTAGACAACTCAAAACACTGCATCACTGTGGATGTAAGTGCCACTGGGTGATGGTCATTGAGGCTGTTTACCACACTCTTCTTGGGCACCAGTATGATTAAAGCCTGGGTACCACATTCTGCTGGAGTGAGAGGTTGAAGATATCTCTGAGCACACCTGCCAGCCTGCTCATCATCTTCAGATACGGAGGCCATCAGGAGCCATGGGGGTGCACAATGCTTCCTCCTTGTTCTGGTGGTCAAATCGAGCATAGAGGGCATTGAGCTTATCTGGAAATGAAGCTCTGCTGTCCCTTACATTGTAAGATTTAACTTTGTAGGAGGTTATGGCACTCAAACCCTGCCACAGCTGTTGGGCATCCCTCGTTGATTTCAGTCTAGTCCAGAATTTCCATTTCACCCTCAAGATGGCTTTCCAGAGATCATATCTTGCAGCATTCTTGATCTCCGGTCTTGAATGCCTCTGATCTGGCATTCGGCAAATTCCAGATTTCATGGTTCATCGAGGGCTTCTGATTGGAGTAACCCCAGAATGATTTTGTAGGGACACACTTAGCTACAGCTGTTTTAATAAAGTCTGTTACAACCCCAATGTTGTCATTCACATCCTCAGATAAGTTCTTGAACATGGCCCAGTCCACTGACTCAAGGCAATTCTGTAACTGTTCCTGGGCTTCCTGTGAGCATCTCTTAGTTGTCTTGATCTCTGGAGCCTGGCCTTTCCTACTGCAGGCTCTGTCTGTATGCAGGAAATAGGAGTATAGCAAAATGATCCGATTTGCCAAAATACAGCTGCGGAAAGGAACACCAGGCATTCCTTATTGCAGTATAGCAGTGGTCCAGTGTGTTGGGACCTCTTGTGCAACAGAATATGTGCTGGTGATCATTGGGCAGGGTTTTTTTCGAACAGGCCCGGTTAAAGTTGCCAACATAATTTGAACCGCATCAGGGTGAGCTGTTTCTTGCCTGCAGACGACATCATGTTGTTCTGTGAGTGCTTGCTTATAATCGGCCACTGGTGGTCGCAATCACAGATGAGAACTCCTGAGGCAAGTAGAATGGTCTATATTTAATCATCAGGCGTTCTAAGTCAGAGGAATAAGAGAAGTCAGGAAAGTCATTTGCAACTGCTTTGTGTTTGTAACTGTCCCACTGGGTTGGTATACAAACTCGGCTCATCAGCAGACTTTGCTAACAGCCTCATGAGAAGGCCACCTTTCGTCAACTATATATGTCTTAGGTTAGTATGATCTGGGGCACAACCAAACAAGAACCTTGTGATATTCTAATTTAAAAAAAGCCTTGTTTTGACTAAATGCTGTGTAAGTGCAATTGCTGGTCAGTAAGAAACCACAGATTGTAGACTGTATAAAATTTATAAAGAAAGTATATTTACAAATTTCAACTTTATCAAACGGTTAATAACAAAGAGAAAAGAAAAAGAAAGTAAAAGGGCCCATTACAGTAAAACCAATCTAATGTGCACAGGACGTTGGAGCTCATACTGCAGTTGTCTCTTACTCACATGTTGGACCTACGATCTCTGAAAAAGCACACGCCGTATTCTGAACTGCCCTAGAAGTCTATCTTGGACAAACTTGCTCTCCCTCAGGAGTACTAACCCTTCCTTTTTGGAGCCATTCATCTGCACAAAGCACTTTGCGCAACGGGAGCTCTCCTTCTGATGGCATGCTGCAGCATCTTCCCTTCTGTCCCGCTCCACAGCTCCTGCCAAAAGACCCCAAACGGGACTATACTCTGTTACAAAACTCTCTCCACCCCTCTCTCTCTAGAACTTTCGTCCAATCCCACCATCCTGATTGTCTGACACAACATTACTAAGTTGAGCAACGTGGCATCTCATCTCTGGCTGAAACCAAAACATTTTACCAGCAGCACACACTGCTTTTGCAGAAAACTGCTGAAATGAAATAGCTACAGCATAGCAGTAGAAATCCTAAACCAAGGGATTACACATCTAAATAAATTTACAGTATTTCCACATAATGCCTTCCAAAGCAGCAGGTCCAGAGACTTACATATACATTTTTAAGTATATTTTTTAAAATATCACTGGTAGCTTATTCATCAAAATACTGTACTACACTTGAACAGTGGTTAAAAGCACGGGAAGTCATAAAATGTACTAATGTCACAACTTCTGAAAAAAATTTAAGAAACCACAGAAATATGAGTGAATGCTGACAGGAAGAGAGTTCATCAATAATGGCGAGATTTTCTGAAGTATATACAAGGTACTCACTTAACAAGAGAGGAGTCGAAGTTTCATTTTGACTTGCTGCAATTGCTGCTACTTGATTTTCCTGCATCATTTTTTATAATTTCATCCCACAGGCCATCAAAGAACATATCAGAATGTTTGCCAAGGAGAATATATCGACAAAAAATTCACTTTATTAAACAAAGTGATTCAACCTGTGATGAAATATTTCATATCCAATTTGATTATTCAAAAGAGATGTTGGAGTTTAAATACTTGCATGTTGAATTGTACAAGTTGTATAAATGATTGACTAAAGAACAAATTATTTTATGGATAATATCAAACATGAAGGCTGTCTAATTCTTGATTTGAAAGGAATTTCTTCCACTGCCTTTTTCTGTTTACAGCTGGCTTCGTTTTCCCAGATATGGCTATTGTCTTTTCTGGCTAGGAGTTGTGTGAAAGTGGATAACTGTGACAATTTTCTGAGGGCTATATAAATTCAATTGCTTCTTTGAAATTTATGAATGAGCTGGCTGATTTTCATACTGCTGGCATAATACTGCAGCCAAGGATCTCGTGTTAGCTACCAAGTTCAATGATTGTTAGATGATGTGACACTGATGAAGTTAGTCAGAATCAGAATCAGATTATCACTGTGTATATTGTGAAACTTGTTAACTTAGCAGCAGCAATACTTAGTGCAATACTTGATGATATTGAATATGCATAATTAAATCAATTACAGTCAGTATATATGTATAATAAATAATAAAGAACAGTGAAAAAAACAGAAATAATAAGAGTGGGGTAATGTTCATGGGTTCAATGTCCATTTAGTAGTTCATTAAATAATGAACATTGCATCCAGTATATCTTCCACATTATTTCTATTTATTCATTTAGTCATACAGCATGGACTAGTCCCTTCCGGCGCTTGGACAAAGCTGGAGGACCCAGGGACAACACATACATTGCAAGGGGAGGATGCACAGAGACTTTTTTACAGAACAGTGCTGAAATTGAACTCCGAGGCCTCGAATGCCCTGAGCTGTAATAGCGCCGTGCTAACCACAACACCGCCGTGACATTCCAATGCTGCCAGCCACGTGGAAGATGCACCCAAACCAGGTGGCAGGATGGGTCAAGTCATGGAGACGTAATGGGACTATTTAACTTGTCATAATCTTGCATTTTTATCATTTACTGCATTTTACTGCATTGTTATTGTTTTACCTTATTCTAGCTCAGTGCACTGTGTAATGATTTGATTTGTACAAGCAGTATGCAAGACAAACTTTTCACTGTACCTTGGTACATCTGACACATGGTAATAAAACAACACTATTAATAAACCAATACCAATACCAGCACTAGTAGATTGCATAACTAAGATTTGTATTCCATGTTGTATCTCACACCAAAATCTATTTCAGGAAAGGGCAGTATATGATTGATGTTTTTAAATTGACTCTATTAAGCAAATACAAATTTAAGAAAGTATGGAATAGAAAACTTATTCTAGATACACATATGGTTTTGTTGAGGTTACCTAAAGTGTGTGTATCCTATTTTTGTCTTGAAAAGCACTTATTTCAACTAAACAAGAAGCTGATGGATTTATATTCTGTTAGAGCATAAAATATAGATCATTATCACGATGTAAAATCAATAAATAAATCTTTGAAGATGTTATTGGCATTCATAATTAAATCTTTGAAGCCTTTATTGATATGTTGATGTATTACCATTATTTAACAATTTATCCAATTTATAGTGGGAGGAAAAAGAGACCCAAAAATTTAATCACATTGTCATATATTTAAAATTTCTATAACTAAAGCAGAGCTTTTAAACTTTTGTACCATTCTCTCATTTCCTTCCATTTTGTTTTTCTCTTTGTAAATAGTGAAAGGTTTATCCCATCTTCCATAAACTTAAGAAGATAGTTGTATATCTTCGTAACCAAAACATTTCCTGATTAATGGTAGCCACTCACCAACCCCTTGACCTGACAGATGACAGCTAACAAAAATAATGTTATTATTAACAACAAAGTACTACAAGATTCACAGGAATCTCTATAGATTGTTTCTAAGGTGTTTTAAAACAACCGGATAAAATGGATTCCCTTGCTCAAGGTTTAGACTGGCAAAGGAAATTGTTATTTTTTTATCCATCAGGATTGCTTTTAGTGCACTGCTGTAATACACAAGGTGTTTTCAGGAGTACACTAGCACTTGAAGTTCTTTGCCTGCCTTCATCAGTGTCAACTAATGTTTACATATGTACTCATCACGCTATAACCTGCATTGCAAAGGATCAGTTTAACACACCATATATCCTTTTGGAAGTGAGAGCACATAATAGCTGGAAAAGATAAAGATCAGTGGCATCTATCTCCAGATACTTTTTAGCACTGAGTAATTTCCTGGCTTCCTCATGGTATGAACAAATTGCCAGTATAGAATAAATAAGCAAATCTGCTCATCATCCTACCATCATTCTTAATGAAAGACTGTCCTGAAATTGTCAGTACACATAATATATCTAACAAGGGGAAAAAAATCACAGGAACTAGTTCCTGTAGAAATCAGACTGGATCAAATGGAAATGTATAGAGAACCTCATTGTAAAAATTAGCTATCTTGATGCCGAAGAATTAGGTCATTAAGTAGAGGTTGTACTTTCTAAACCCAAGTTTAAAATAAAAGGGGTGAGGGACCATTATTTCTCCAAATTGACCGATCTGTTATATAGAGAGGTAGAGAGATAATCTGCACACCTTCAACCATTGTGACCCCTGACTAGTATACATAGAAAATAGACAAAATTCAGTTTTCTTCTACCCTGTTTCTTAGGAGTTTGAACATCTGGGTTATTGTTATCAGACATTGTCATTGTATTAAACAAAACATCAAATTACTAAATTGTTTACCCTTTAAAATGGAGTGACTGGATGAAGTCTAGTACTACCTAAATTGTTTTACAGTGCCTATCAAAAGTATTCATCTCCCTTGGAAATTTTTGTGTTTCATTGTTCTACTACATTGAATCACAGTGGTTTTAATTTGGCTTTTTTCCAACAGAAAAAGCTCTTTAGTGTCAAAGTGAAAACAGATCTCTACAAAGTGATCTAAATTAATTACTAATGTAAAACAACAAGATATTGATTGCATAAGTTTTCCCCACCTTCAAGTCAACTTGAGTCTGTGTGGATAGGTTTCTATCAGCTTTGCACATCTGGACACTGCAATTTTTCCCCATTCTTCTTTACAAACTGCGCAAGCTCTGTCAGATTGCATGGGAATCGTGAGTGAACAGCCCTTTACAAGTCCAACTACAAATTCTCAGTTGGATTTGACTCTGACTTGGCCATTCCAGGACATTAACTTTCGTGTTTTTAAGCCATTACCTATAGCTTTGGCTTTAGGCTTGGGTCATTATCTGGACAAAAAATTCTTCCAAGTTAAAGTTCTCTTGCTGTCTGCATCAGGTTTTCCTGCAGGATTTCCCTATATTTTGCTGCGATAATTTTACCCTCTTCTTTACCCACAAGCCTTCCAGGGTCTGCTGCAGTGAAGCATCTTCATAGCATGATGCAGCCACCACCACGCTTCACAGTAGGGATGGTGTTTTTGATGATGTGCGGTGTTCGGCTTACACCAAACATAGTGTTTAGACTGATGGCCAAAAAGCTCAATTTTGGTTTCATCAGATTATTGAACCTTCTTCCAGCTGACTTCGGATTCTCCCACTTGTCTTCTGGCAAACTCTAGCAGAGATTTCATGTGATATTTTTTCAACAGTGGCTTTCTCTTTGCCATTCTCCCATAAAGCTATGAATGGTGAAGCACACAGACAACAGTTGTTGACCCCAGTGTCTGCAGTGCATTTTGTGTTAGTTGTTGTATGCACAGTCTCTCCCATCTCAACCACTGATGCTTGTAATTCCTCCAGAGTTGTCATAGGTTTCTTGGTGGCCTCCCTCACTAGTCTCCTTGCATAGTCACTCAGTTTTTGAGGACGGCCTGCTCTAGGCAGATTTATAGCTGTACCATATTCTTTCTATTTCATCATCGTGGACTTAACTGTACTCCAAGGGGTATTCAGTGACTTGGAAATGTTCTAGTATACACTCCTGACTTGGGCTTTTCAATAACCTCTTTGTGGAGTTGATTGGAGTGTTCTTTTGTCTTCATGATGTAGTTTTTGCCAGGATACTACCTCAACAGCAGTTGTCCCTTCCACATACAGGTGTATTTTTACTACAATGAACTAAAATACTTAGACTCCAAAAACAGCTCTCCATTTAACTAATTATGTGACTTCTAAAGCCAATTGGCTGCACCAGTGATGATTTGGTGTGTAATATTAAAGGGGGTGAATATTTATGCAATCAATTATTTTGTGTTTTATATTTGTTATTTATTTAGATCACCTTATAAAGATTTGTTTCCACTTTGATGCAAAACAGTCCTTCTTTTTGATCAGTGTCTAAAAAGCCAAATTAAATCGACTGTGATTCAATGTTGTAAAGCAATAAAACATAAAGACTTCCAGGGGTTTGAATATGTTTTATAGACACTGAATTAATGGAACAATAACTGCATGACTTATTCTGACCAACTATAGGCTATTCATAACAATAAATGATAGACAACAACACCTATCCTGGACTTTACAACGTGAGAGTATCCTTTATCAGCCTTGGCATTGTGTGCCAACCACTGCTGGTGGCATTTCACTCTTACCATTAACTGTCAGGTATCCCTGATGAGCACTTTTGTGACAGCTTTAGCAGGTCCTTCACTGGATCAGAGGATCATACCTGTCAAAGACTGCAAGCCCAGAATTCTTGAAGCACAAAATAGGGAAGCACATCTTCTTACAAGAGGTGCTGTCAGCAACCTTACAAAATGCCAATTTCTTTAGGTGGCCCGATATTCTATAGCTTTGTATTATACACAGTTTGAAATTTTGTCCACAGATCTGGTTGACTGAGCTATTTGTGTTAGTGGATCGTGCCAAGTAAGCATAACCAACAATTCTAGGAAAATGCAATGAACTTCGAGGAATATATGAAAAGTTAATATCCATTTCAGGAAGGGGGATGGTGCTCATGCTCCCGTATACATCAATGACAATGAGGTTACGAGGTCAAGTTCCTGGGAGTGAATATCTCCAATAGCCTTTCCTGGTCCTACCATGTAAATGCCCTATCCATAGTGAAAGATACTTGTCCCTGTTAACCCTTACCTATTTTTATCAATCCACCATGGAAAGCATGCTATATGGATAGATAACAGCTTGGTATGGCAACTACTCTACAGAGACTTACAGACATAGCTCAGCCCAGACAGATTCATCATTTGGCTCAGGGACAGCTTCTACTATGCTGTTAGAAGGCTGTTGAATGTTTCTCTTCTACAAAAGATAGACTTCTGACCTCAGCATCCACCACATTATGATCTTCCACCTTATCGTTTATCTGCACTTCTCTTTCTCCATGGCTGTTACACTTTATTCTGCTTAATATTATTGTTTTTCTTTGTTGATCCTTAATGCACTGTGTAATGATTTGATTCATATGAACAATAAGTTAATTCCAATTCCAATAGGATTAGCAATGTGCTTTACATTTGTCATGGTTGAATCACAAGGTAAGCCATTTAAGAAAATTTTTCCCACCTATATCCATTAATGCCATTCAAATTGATCTTGATCTGTTTTGTAACTGAGTTTTGCTGTCTGCTACTTTAGGATGTAAAATATTGATCATTTCTCCTTCAATAAGGTAAAGATCATGATACTTAAAATTGAGCCATCGGTACTGTTTTTATTGGCTTGTTTCATTTTGGTCACTATTTAACACAGATTTTAGTGTTTGCATTCAAATTGTATTCCAAGCAAAACAATATGAGATTGTTGAAACTTTTATTCAAATTACACCCAGTGTAAACAAATAATTTTTTGTAATTTGCTTTATTTCTTCCTTTAAATAACTCTGGAATGGTAATTAACAGCCTTGATTTATTCAAACCTTTGTGAGAGATTATCTAGAATTAGGAATGGTAGAGTGCACGTAAAGAATACTAAGAAATCGTTTTTAAAATGGTCTTTAAAAGGAGTGACAACGGAATTTCAGTGATGAAATTGGACTTAGAACGTACAACAGAAAACAGGACAGCCCAGGAGCAGACCCTTTGTCTCACCAAGTGTGCACAAAACATGATGTCAATCGAACTAATCCCCAGTGCCTGCATGTGGTTTGGGTCTATTTATTGCATAGCTGTTCATCTGACTGTCTAAATGACAAGTTGTATATTCTACCAGGAACAATTATGATAGCACAACATTATGTAGAATGGCAGTAGAAGAGAGCTTTGAGACTCAAGGATACAGTGATGTCTACAATATTGTTGAAGATAATTTGACCAGTTTCATGATCAAAAAGTTCATAAAATCTGCCATTCCAATATCCCATAATTCCATCTGTTGGGTTATTTTGTTTCTATCTTCTGTGTATCTCTAATATTTCCTAATTTTCTTCCCAACATCTACAGTTATATGCCTCTTGGAAATTAGTTTAATGGTCTTGTATAAAATTGAGAGCATTTTGCATGGTTCGGCACAGCAACTTTCAGGTAAGATGTTAAACTGAGATCTCAGATTAACATCAAGAAAATCCCAAAGCACTCCAACAAAGAACGGAGGAGATGATCCTTCTGCTGACCAATATTTATCTTTCAATCACTATCAATAAAAATAATAGATAACCTGCCAGTTCTCCCTTTGCCTTATGTAGGAGCTCTCTTTGCACAATTTGTTCCTTGTGTTTCCTGTAATACTGTATATTAGTAACTGCACATCATTGGCTGTAAAGCATTCAGGATGTCAAGAGGTGATGAAATGCTCTATGTAAAATGCCCATTACTTATGCTTTATGTACTCATTTTCCAGTTCTGCTGTACTGTCTCCTGAATCTGCTCTTCTTCCTCCATAATAGGTGACTTTTTGAACAGCAGTGGATGAATAACATAGATTGCAGCAGGAGAGTCAATCCTTGAGAATGTAAGTCTTCTTCTGGACTAAGAACAGTTCTCACATACTCTTCAGAAGAAAGTAAAATGTAGTAATTGTAATGTGCTATAAATATTGGTACAAAAAACAAAAGCCTCCACAAAACCACTGAGCAGCAATTGAGACATTTTTGTTCCTTTTTCCAATCCACTCATTTCTGCTATTGGCAGGAGTCTCAGTTTTGCATGGGAATACTTGCAAGGCCAGAATTTTTCACCCACAGTTTGTAGTGACTGAAATTCAAATCACAGTTGTGGTGAGAGGAATACTAGAAAGGCAAAGTGAATGGGAGGAAATGAACAGAATATAAATGGAAATGTTAATGAATGAGTGAGAGATGGGACAGAAGTGATGCATTAGGTAAGGAATGTTGTCATAAACTGAATGGGAGAGGGAGGGATAAAATAGTCTGGTATGAGTTAAGGAAGCATTTTCTATCTGAGGTGTTCAGGAACCCCACCTGGATCGGCAGAGAAATATAGTGTCAGTCTAACGGGACACAAAAAGAAGCCCCAGAGACGTTTCATAATTTTCAATGTATTTATCTTAAGTCTGATATTGATAAGAAGAAATCCGTGTGAGTCAGTATATACATTCAGATAAAGTACATCTCTTTGTGTAAGTCTTACTTTACAGATTTCAAAGAAACTCTTATAGTCCATTCTTGACCCATGTAAACAATACAGCTTAATCTTGTGACAAACATGCTGATACACTTATCATAAAAGTTTTAAGTATATGATAAATATGTAATGTATATGTATCCTCATCATAAAGAAGGAGGAATATTTTGGCATGACAAAAATTGTCTTGCACCAGGCCCAAGCCTTCTACCCCTGCAACAACAGTAAAGAAACATCAACACACCAAACTGACATTTGCCACAGCAGAGAATGTCATTCATCTTAACCTGTGAAAAAGCAATCAATCCTCAGCTCTTTGTCGAATTCCCATTATATTTTAGATTGATCTTGCAGTATTAAAAAATAAACTTTTTATTCATTAACTAAGCTCCCTACATATGAATTATGGTTGAATAGAGACTAATCAGTAACCCATATCATCTTGTATTAAAAAATTGCTGAATACAAAATTCATCTAGTTACCTAATATGATTTAGGAGCCTAACAACAGGAAATGCTGCAAGGGGGGAACGCCTCTTTTAGATAAAGTGAAATCTGTAGTAGAAGCAAAGCTGAAAATTATCTGATAGAGGTAACACTCAAGGTGGAGCTGTGTCACGGAACTTAAGTGAAGGAGATGTTTTTTATTTCCAGGTGTAGTGGCCAGCAGAGCAGAGCGTGCCATGTATGGCACAAAACAGAAGTGTGAACTGGAATCAGACAGTGGTACAGGAAAAATAACAAGGAGTCATCTATACACCATGAAAGTGAGAGGTAAACTTCACACATTAACTTCTACTTCTGAAATTCAGTTATATCCCTTTTGTAACATTGTTTACATTATAACTACATGCTGGAATTTATTATTGTACATTTTACTCCATATCCTTCCTTAATTCTTATTTACACAATTAATTATTGTTTATAATTGTTCAACATTGTTTGTTTTTTGTTGCATGTCACACCCTGACAAACACTCCATTGCAAATTTCTAATACATTTAAATATATATGGAGAACAAAGTCGATCCTGTGCAGGATATGAAGATTTTTCTTTAGGGAATCATTTGGCATTCAGTCTGCATCTCAGCTTAATAAATCAGAAAAACTTTGGCATAAAGTCATAGAACACTACAGAACCAAAAAAAAAAACAGGCCCTTCAGCCCTACTTAATGCTGAACCATTAACACATCTAGTCCCATTGACCTGCACCCAGACCATAGCCTTCCATATCTCTAACATCCATGTAACTATTCAAATTTCTCTTAAATATTGAACACGAACAGGCATTCACCAATTCTGAGGGCACTCATTCCACACTCCAACTAACCTCTGAGTAAAGAAGCTTCCCCTCATGTTCCTCTTAAACATTTCACCTTTCACCCTTAACTCAGGACTTCTAATTCTAGTCTCACCCAACCTCAGTGTAAAAAGTATGTTCGCATTTACCCTCATGATTGTGTGTACCACTAACAATTCTCTCCTCATTCTGCAAAGCTCTAAGGAATAAAGTCCTAATCTCTTCAACCTCTCCCTATAACTCAGGTCCTCAAGTCCCTAAAAAATTTCTCTGCACTCTTTCAATCTTATTTACATCTTTCCCATAGGTAAGTAATCAAAACTGTACACTATTCTCCAAATTAGGCCTCAACAATGTCTTATACAACTGCAACATAACACCCCAACTCCTGTATTGATTTATGAAGGCCAATGTGCCACGTTCAAATAATTATGAACCTGTATTCCCAGATCCCTCTGTTCTACCACGCTCCTCAGTGTCCTTCCATTTACCGTGTAACTTCCACCTGGTTTGTCCACCTAAAGTGCAAAACCTCATGTTTTTCTGCATTAAAATTAGGTCAAATGTGATGGCAGAATAGTTTTATTAATGGTAAAACTCTTGGCAGTGTGGAGGATCAGAGGGATCTTGGGGTCTGAATCTATAGATCACTGAAAGCTGCTGTGCAGATTGACTCTGCGGTTAAGGAGGCATACTCCTTACTCCTTAAGGAGGCATAAGGAGGCATTGCCCTTCATCAATCATGGGACTGAGCTTAAGAGTCAAAAGGTAATGTTGCAGCTATATAAGACCCTGGTCAGACCCCACTTGGAGTACTGTGCTCAGTTCTGGTTGCCTCACTATAGGAAGGATGTGGAAACCATAGAAAAGGTGCAGAGGAGTTTTACCACGATGTTGCCAGGATTGGGGAGCATCCCTTATGAGAATAGGTTGAGTGAACTCGGCCTCTTCTCCCTGGAGCAATGGAGGATGAGAGGTGACTTGATAGAGGTGTGTAAGATGATGAGACGCATTGATCGTGTGGATAGACAGAAGCTTTTTCCCAGGGCACCTCTCGTGTGGAAGTAAGTACAGGGGAGATATCAAGGGTAAGTATTTTACGCAGAGGAGGGTGAGTGTGTGGAATGGGCTGCCGGCGACAGTGGTGGAGACGGATACGATAGGGTCTTTTAAGAGACTCCTGGACTGGTATATGGAGCGCAGAAAAATAGAGGGCTATTTCTCAGGTAAGGACATGTTCAGCACAATTTTGTAGGCTGAAGGGCGTGTATTATGCTGTAGGTTTTCTATGTTTCTATTAAATCCATCTGCCATATTCCACAAATTTTTCTAGATAGCCCAGATCCTGCTGCAAGCTTTGATGGCCTCCCCCACTGTCCTCTGTATCCCCAATCTGTGTATTTACTGCTCTAATTTCCTACTTTATCATTCATATTGTTGATATGGATGACAAACAACAATGGACCCAGCACCAATCCCTCCTCAAGTACCTCATTTGCTCCTTCCTGCCGGTACCTGCTATGCACCTCCTTCTTTTTCTTAACCAGAGCCTCAATATGTCCTGATTACCAAGGTTCCCTAAATCTGTTATCCTCACCTTTTATTCTGACACGATCATACAAACTCTGTACTCCCAAAATTTCACTTTTGAAAGACACCCAATTAGCAAATACACCTTTGCCAGAAAACAACCTGACCCAGTCCACACTTGTCTAATCCTTTCTGATGCCATCAAAATTGGCCTTTCTCCAATTGAGAACCTCATCTCAAGGACCAGACCTATCCTTTTCCATAATTATCTTGAAACTAATGGTATTATGATCCCTAGATGTACTCTCCTATCACAAAGTACTCTCCTGCACAAACTTCTGTCACCTGCCCTGTCTCATTCCCTAATAGGAGATCTAGTATTGCACTCTCTCTAGTTACGACTCCTATGTACTGATTAAGGAAACTTTCCTGAACACATTTAACAAACTCTATACCATCCAGCCCTTTTTATAGTATGGGAGTTCCAAAAAGTAAGTGTAAAGTTAAAATCACCTACTATCACAATCATTGCAGTAATCTGTGAAGTCTCTGCAAATTTGCTCCTCTAAATTCCACAGACTATTGGATGGATTATAATATAATCCCATTAACATGATCAAACCTTTCTTTTTCCTTAGTTTCACTATTTAGCCTCAGTAGATGAGCTCTCCACTGTCCTGTGACATTTCCCCTGACTAGTAATGCCTTCCTTCCCCCTTTACTTCCTCTCGCTCCACTATGTCTAAAACAATGGAACCCTGGAACATCAAACTGCCAGTCCTACACAATGTCCCACCACCAGGTCTCACTAATAGCTACAATGTCATAATTCCACATGCTGTTCCATGCCCTAAGCTCATCCACTTTTCCTACTTGCATTGAAATATACTCAACTCAGAACATCAGTCCCACCATGCTCAACATTTTGATACCGAACTTTGTATGTAGCTTTTAAACATGTTTCTCCACACAACTCCACTATCTGCTCTGGCACTTTGGTTCCCATCGCCTTGCAACCCTAGATTAACCCCCTCCCCCCCGCCACAGTCACAAACCTTCCCACAAAGACATTAGTGCTCTGATGATAGTACCTCATTTGATAAGGAAAGGGAATTTCTAAGTTATTGCAAGGCTTCTAGGCTCATACGCATGGTTTTGAATACATTTTGCTGATGGAATAGAAAAACAAAGACATTCCATCGCTGGCCTGGATCAGGTTATGTGTCTCCCCTCTTTATGTGACACTCATCAAGAATGGGAGTGTGGCTGTATCACATCTCCAACAGTAAATAGTTAAAGTATTAAAATCCAGTAAACCTTCTCAAGTTGCAAATGTCTGAGAAAACTATAAATCATTGTCTGCAAACGTAATAGCTCCAGTGTTAATAGAATTTTCAATAGAATAGCACAGAACACGTGCAAGTCAACACCAAGGGTTTGACACCAGTTGTGCTCCAGGGCACACTGCTGTGCATAAATTTAAGCATTACTCGGCCATGTCACATAAAGAACAGAATGATTTATCCTTATCTGCATCTGATAAATTCTTAGCCGATTGGTAACAACCTCGCTGGGATACCTGGAATTTTAGATTTAAATGAAGGGAGCATGAACAAAGCAGAAAATGTATAATATTTCCCATCTTCTTATGCTTGAATCTTCACACCTTGTGGACCACTTATCTGCATTGACTGGTTAGGTACTAGCATAGATAAAGATCTATTTCATTACAATTATACCTCATTGATTGGCCATCACATCTCTGCATTTAAGCTGGTGAACTTTTGTTGCCTGTTTTCTGAAGTAAGTGCTTCATGCTTCAGGTAAGGAGAACAAACTGAATGCAAATTTCCACATGTGGTATCAAGAATCCCAAAGTATTTCCAATAGGACTTCCTTACCTTGTACTCCAGGTCCTTTGAAGGTTGACTTATGATTTGCCTTTCTAATTATTTAATGTACATAAATTCAGGAACAAGAACACACAAATTCCACTGACCACCAACATTTACTGGCATCACGCCGTTCAGAGCAATTCCAGCTAAAGCAGATAGTTAGACATTTTCTCAGACAAAATACAAGTAATTTTCTTGCCCAAATATTTCAACCCTTAGCAATATCATTGCCCCTTCTTCTTGGGTTACTTTCTGATCAAGTATTACATTATCATTAAATTGGAACATAATTCAATTTATTCCGATGTATTACATTTTCTTCCCTTATCAATTGCCAGTTATCTTTGGAAAGACAAGAAAAACTGAAAATTCTGGAATGGCGTAACATACACAAAAAAAAAATCCTGGTCAAACTCAGCAGGTTAGGCAGCATCCATGGAGGGAAATTGTCAGCTGATGTTTTGGACCAAGACGTTTCATAACGCATGGGTTGAAGATGGCAGAAACTAGAATAAAAGGGTGGGAGGTGTGGGAGAAGCGTGAACTGGTGGGTAATAGGTGAATGGCAGGACAGAATACATATGAGATGTTGTTCTGCTTGATAGTCTCCAACATGACAGCATCAACATTGATTTCTCTAACTTACAGTAACATTCCCTTCTGTTCCCCCTGCCCCTTTTGATTTCTTTTCTCCCTCTCTTTCCATTATTCCTTCACTTTCCCCTCCACTGTCCTCATGACCTGCCTATTATACACTCCATTCTCCCTCTGGCTCCCCACCTCTTTTCCTTTATTTTATGCTTCATTGGCCTTTCCTCTCAACTTCAATTTTTTTAGCTCTTTGTATCCTCACCTCTCAACTTCTGACATCATTTCCACTTCCCCATCCCTCACCTGCCCATCTTCCCCCTCTCGCTTGGATTTACCACCAACTTATGCCCTTTACCCCCTCCCACCCTTATTCTGTCTCCATTCATGATGAAGTGATTTGGCCTGAAATATTGACTGATCATTTCCCTCCATAGATGCTGCCTGACCTACTGAGATCCTTCACCATTTCTGTGTGTTTTGCTGTTATCTTTAGTATCATGAATCCTAATCCCATGAACCCAAATAGTGCATGAAAACGTTGTGTATGTAATTTGTCTGAGAAGTTGTCCTGCTTGATTGTCTCCAACACAATAGCCAAAAATCCAACATCCTCTGACACCCCATTATACATTTGGCTATTTATATGGTCAAAAGGATTCAATAGTGTTTTCAAATACTACTTCCTTCTCATCAGTCCATCATGAATTAGCCAAATAATATCTTTGCAATGATATGCTTAATAATAAATGCCCCCATTTCACTATTATTCTCACCTGAAGATGTCTCTAGATAAAGAAAAGCAATGCATTTCCTACCTCAAACAAGAGAAAATCTGCAGGTGCTGGAAATCCAAGCAATGCACATAAAATGCTGGAGAAACTCAGCAGGCCAGGCAGCATCCATGGAGAACAGCACAGTCGACATTTCAGGCTCTAGGCCTACTGAGTTCTCCAGCATTTTGTGCTTGTTGCTTGCATCTGCTACCTCTGCAGCCAGCTCTAGTAGAATTCAAGGGAGTTTCAAATAAAGTTCAGATATGGTCCTTTGTTGGATACTTTATATATTTATCATCAGTAAGTGAACTAATGTAGAAAGAATCTTTCAGAGGAATTGATTCATCCACATTCTAATGTAATGACAGTCCATGATTTACAGCATTGTTGAAATTAATCTACTGTTGAATTCATCCAATGCCACTCACACAGTTCCACTGCTGTGAGGCATTTGATATTGGGATGCCATATGCTTGAGGGGACTTAATCATTTGCTGTTTGATTAGCTCATGGGCCATTTTCAGAGATTTACGTGGTAGCACTTCAACAATTCATGGATGGCACTGTCCTACACAATGTTTTTTGTGAGTTTACTTACGACAGACATTTTGCTCTTGACATCTCAGTTGTTTTGGTCAGATGTTTCTCTGTGTAATATATACAGTACTGCTTAGTTTATAGTCTGGGTCAAGTGCCACCATAGTCTATTTAAAAATGTTTTCATATTTCTTTAATCATTGACATGACTATGAGGGAAACATTACCATGTATTGGATAGAACTGATGTTTTTCAGCACAGTGTGAAACAAAATCAGTTAAATCCAGAGAAAATCCCTTTATCAATTACTTCCTGATGAGATTGGACCAAATGAGCCAAACTTGATCAGACTCTCCCAATCACAATTTATGTTTGTGCTGTTAACGTTTTCCTGGTGTTGAGAGTCTAGGATTATGCAATGCAAATTTAAGCCCACGCAGATGTAAGTTGGAGCACAAAGAAGGGAGCCTCAAAAGATGTGGAAGCCCAGCTCTGTTGGTACTGGAGAACCTTAAAGGGCTGAGTGGAAATATTCAAACAGTTAAACAGAAGAAATCATTCTTTTGCTGGTGGAGAGCCTCAGTGGGCTTCCAGTGCTGCATGAGGGCTCTAGGAGAAAGTTCTTTGAAGATAAATGTGCCTTTGGACTCCTCCCCCAGGTCCCTGGACTCCTGTATTTTGAGAGATCTGTGTAATGGTGCTCTGCCAGCAGTGTCACTACAGACACATCCATTACATAAGTAGCTTAACAGTTAAATGCCATAAAAACATCCATTATATATTCACTAACTAACTGAGTACTTGCTGATACAAGTAACTGTGAAGTGCTTATGTAATTAATGTATGGCTCAGAATTATGACTGCTGCCATTAATTAATTACTCAGAGGCTTCAGCATAGGTATCAGATATGTTGGGGCAGAATCTAAAGATCTATTGACCTGCAAAGACCCTCCTCTTAGAGTCTTCAGGGACTGTCTTGCCACCTCAGAGAGGTCACTGAAGTTCTCATTGCACAAAGGAAGGGGTTGGACTTCTCTTGATTTTGGTGAGGACAAAAATGAATCTAGAGCACTGAGAATCGTCCGCATTTCTGGCTTCTCATCATTGACTCTACTCATGCACCCAAAGGTCTTTGTTTATGAATCCATAACTAAATGCCATCAGAGTCTTCATTACATAAATGTCTAGCTATTCATGGATTATGAGAATAACTTCTTGATTGCTATGTATCATGTTGCCTGGGAGCCCCATGACTGTCTCATCCTGAAGGAGCCAAAGAATTTCATCAGAAGCACTATCTTCCTGGTGCAAAGACTGCCTACTATTTATATAGCTTCTTCCAATTCTCGTCTCTTTAACCACACAAGATGGGCAGTTACAATGAATACTGTACAATTATCAGGATTGTCATGAAAAACACCACTGGTCTTTTCAAAATGAGATTCCGTTTCCTCATCAATCCTCAGTGTAGGTGCAGCAGGAGTTGGAGTTTGAGTGTTCTGTGCTGCATGCTTTTAAACTTGCAAACAAATTGTGGAAAATAACCTATCCCAGGGGAAGGGCAGCAAGAACGTGGAGGTAGATATTGATGATGAAAGTTCACAGCTGATATTCTTGCCCACAATCACTGGCCTCACCTCCAAGCTGAGCTGTGTAGGGAGATGCTGCCAGATAGCAATCAGTGTACAGGACCTGCTTCTCCTCAGTAGACTGTAGTCAAACTCCTTTTCTGCTGTCTCTGCTTCCAACCTTATTTCATCCCAATTTTCACCCAAACCATGACCCTTCCTTCCTTCTCTGGTATTTTCAACCCACGTGGACCAATACCCTACCCATCCACCTGCCCCACCCAGCACTTGGCCTTTTAACAACTTGTCATCATGAATTGTAAGATACCTGACCACAAGATGCTACAAGGAATTGCAAGGCTTCTAATCCAGGAGCCTGCAAAGGATTGCAAGGACTGCTAAGAGCACTGTCCCTTCTAAGCTGAGCTGAAATGCTCCTGTACACTTGGCCTTTGATGCTGCCCAGCTGGAATGTTTTATTATATAATGTTAATATAAAGTGCTGTGCAGTTTTCAGGCCGTGTAGGAAGTTCATACTCAGAACAATGGTTTGTCTCAGTAGCTGAAAAAAATTTGGAGGGAATTTTGGCTGAGAGGATCATCAGGGTTTCGTTTCCACACTTCAAGATATTTATCAGGAGCGCTATGTTCACAGGGACCTGAGCATTGTCAAGGATCCCTCCCATCTGTTCAACAATCTCTTTGACCCACGACGATTAGGACAAGGACAGTTAGAATAGGAAACAGTTTCCTCCCTCCAGGCTGTGAGAGTGATGAACTCCCTGCCATCACCCAGGTCTCATCACATATGAAGTGACGGTAGTGTTATATTGTTTATGCTAAATGTCAATCTTGGGGGCTTTAATTTAATATTTGTTAACTTATTTGTGGTAATATTACTTAGTGTGGTGTGTGTGTGTGTGTGTGCAAGCTATATCTGCTGTGTTGGTCTGGAGAAATATTTCATTTGGCAGTATGCTGTACATGCATATGGTTGAATGCCAGTAAAGTTGAACTTGAACTTGAATTATCAATGTGACACTGACATCATCATTGCTGGTACAGCTGAGAGTGACACACAACATGAAAATCACAAAACTACGGATACTGGAAATCTGAAGCAGAGACAGAGAACAGCAGAAACACCCCACAGCCCAGGCTGCACCTGTGGACAGAGAAACAGAGTTAACAGTTCAGGCTGAGAATGCATCATTTTACCTCGGTTCATGTAACAATGATAAACCAACTTACTCTGTTGCACATCACAATATTTTGATCAGATTGATATGTAATGAGAGAAGGGTTGAAGAACTAACATTTCAAAACAATAATGTCCACAATCATTCAGCAAAGGGAAATCGATCATGAGACCTCAAGTGTGTGTCATTTCAGCTAACATTCAATAGGTCACTTCATAATGGGGAGAAACTGAAGTCTCAGTATTATCAGTGGGGAAGTATGACATAACCTCATTTCACTTAACTCACAACTATATGGGATCAAGGAAGTGTCAAACTTGCCTGCAAATCACTGTGGACTAAATCTCCCTCAACTATTCCTCTCATTTCAGTTCCATACATGAAGGAAACTTCCAGAGATGAGCAATGTGTAGTTGGTACTTCAATCTGGCACGCCACTTTGCTCATGCTTCTCAGGCACACTGGTCCTGGAATCGATCGTGCAAGTGAAATCATCACTGACGCAATCTGGAATGATTGCCTGCGAGGGCTGACGTGCACAGGCCAGGCTAAGCAGCATGGTCACAGGATCGCAGTGTAGATTTAGCCTGGCACAACCCTCTCCACACTGAAGACTTCTTCAGTAGGTGGTGCTATAAGAAGGCAGCATCAAGTACTAAGGACTGTCGCCATCGAAGACATGTCCTCTTCTTGTTACTACCATCTGAGAGGTAGTACAGGAGCATGAAGACTCACATTCAATGTTTTAGAAACAGCTTTTTTCACCTCCACCATCAGACTTCTGAACTCATTATTTCCTTCATTTTTCACTCTTTATCTTTGTAATTTAATGCCAATGGGAGGACCTCATATACCCCCTCCAGATCACTGACTTGTGTTCTGCATCTACCATCTGCAATCATTACAACTCTGGTTTCATTTCTCTAGCGTATATGAGGATGGGAGGCTACCACCTTACTTCCTCAGCAACAATATCTGAAACACATCCCCGATGTTGCACATATTGCCAACTGGAAAGACAAGTCAGCATGTTAGTGCTTCAAGCCAACCGTCTAATTACTTGATAGCCAAAAGCACCCAATTAGCTGCAGTGGTCGATGCAAAAATGATTCCCTGGTCATACAGTACACCCACAGTCCACATTTTAGAAGCAGCTTCTTCCACCCTGCCAACACATCTCTGAACAGTCCATGAACCTGTGAGCACTACCTCATTTCTCCTTCTTCTTTGCATTTTTTATTTAATTTGTAATTTGTCTTTCTTTTTATGTCTTTCCACAATACTTCTGCCACAAAACAACAAATTTCACCTCATATAAGCCAGTGATGATAAACCAGATTGTGATCCTGACTCTGAAGGCATGTACTCCGTGTGTTTGATGGAGTGCCTTCCCATCGCCTCCTGCTGGATGTGGTGGGTGCTGTTGCTGTTTTTCACTTTCTTTGATTGACAGTCCTGCTCAGCTCTTGAAGCATTTTATAGTGAAGAAAACTTAAAACTGGGGAGCAGTCAAATAAATAATGAGACCTCTAGATACAGGATGCCAGTCAACACACAGAGAAGATGTTACCAGTCACCTGCAATGGAGCCTGAAATCAGCACCAGCAGATTCAAAAGACCTTCAACCATTCAGTTACTGAGCCAACCAGCAAAACCCTAATCAGCACTACAATTTAGCTATGCAATGACCCATCTGATCACCGTGTACAAACACATCTCTCCCATTTCCCGCACATCTGCCCTCACCCCATCCGCCCACCACCCCACTCGGGATAGGGTTCCCCTTGTCCTCACCTACCACCCCACCAGCCTCCAGGTCCAACGTATAATTCTCCGTAACTTCCGCCACCTCCAACGGGATCCCACTACCAAGCACATCTTTCCCTCCCCCCCCTTCTGCTTTCCACAGGGATCGCTCCCTACGTGACTCCCTTGTCCACTCATCCCCCCCATCCCTTCCCATCGATCTCCCTCCTGGCACTTATCCTTGTAAGCGGAACAAGTGCTACACCTGCCCTTACACTTCCTCCCTCACCACCATTCAGGGCCCCAGACAGTCCCTCCAGGTGAGGTGACACTTCACCTGTGAGTCGGCTGGTGTGGTATACTGCGTCCGGTGCTCCCGGAGTGGCCTTTTATATATTGGTGAGACCCAACGCAGACTGGGAGACCGTTTCGCTGAACACCTACGCTCTGTCCGCCAGAGAAAGCAGGATCTCCCAGTGGCCACACATTTTAATTCCACATCCCATTCTCATTCTGTTATGTCTATCCATGGCCTCCTCTACTGTCAAGATGAAGCCACACTCAGGTTGGAGGAACAACACCTTATATACTGGCTGGGTAGCCTCCAAACTGATGGCATGAACATTGACTTCTCCAACTTCCATTAATGCCCCTCCTCCCCTTCTTACCCCATCCCTGATATATTTAGGTTTTTTCTCCCCTCTGCCTTTTTTTTCTCTCTCTCTGCCCATCACTCTGCCTGTTCTCCATCTCCCTCTGGTGCTCCCCTCCCCCTTTCTTTCTCCCTAGGCCTCCCATCCCATGATCCTCTCCCTTCTCTAGCTCTGTATCCCTTTTGCCAATCAACATTCCAGCTCTTAGTTTCACCCCACCTCCTTCTGGTCTTCTCCTATCATTTTACATTTTCCCCTCCCCCTCCTACTTTCAAATCTCTTACTATCTTTTAGTTAGTCCTGACAAAGGGTCTCGGCCCAAAACATCGACAACGCTTCTCCCTATAGATGCTGCCTGACCTGCTGCGTTCCACCAGCATTTTGTGTGTGTTGCTTGTACTAAATTAGACTTTGTTTTGTTCAAATTGTGTTTCTTTTTTTTGAAAAATTATGTTTAATTTATGTTTTTCTTGTGAATGCTGTTTATCTAATGCAATGGGCCTGTGATGCTGCTGCTAGTAGGGGTTCGTTGTACCTGTGCACATGACAAAAACCTCAACTCAATTCGAGGATGCAGCCTGAACTCCGCATCTATTGCACTGAGAGCCCAGCCCCACACAATGGCTGCTTTCATAGGATTCATTCCATTACAGATTGCCTTCACACCAAGCCCTGTGGCAATTTATTTAGCCATACAGCGCAGAGTAGGCCTTCCATCCCTTTGAACAGTGCTGCCCCAGCAACCCTGACTTAACCCTAACCTATTCATGAGATAATTTACAAAGACCAACCAACCTACCTGGTACAGATTTGGACTATGTGGAAACCGAGGGACCCCAACAAAACCCCCATGCTTTCCACAGAGAGGACTTAAAGATACTGCTTACAGAACAGAGCCAGATCTGAACTCTGAACTCCAGAATGCCCCAAGCTGTAATATTGTTACACTAGCCATTATGCCACCATGGCGTCCCAATGTAGCCAGCCACGTGGAGGATGCACCCAAACTTGGTAGCGGGATGGGTAAAGTCATGAAGATGTAATGGGACAACCTACCTCATTATAATCTTGCATTTTATCATCTACCTGCACTGAACTTTTTCAGTAGCTTTTACCCTTTATTCTGCATTGTTATTGGTTTACCTTATTCTAACTCAATGCACGGTGTAATTACTTGAAATGTATAAACAGTATGCAAAACAAAACTTCCACTGTATCTTGAAAATTTAGATGACCATATCATTAATGCAGAGCAGCTGGTTCCTATCACAGCGGCACACAGCCCAAGTGTGTGTCAATGACTCAAACATCACCCACCAGGTTCAAATACCAAACTGCATAACCCTAGCCCTATCTCAACAATGGAACACTACTTATCACCACTTGTTCTACCATGGACTCATCGCTAAGTATGCTTTTTTATTGCACTTGCTCTTGTTTTTCCATGGTGTTTATTTGTCTCTCCCTTCCCTGCTTGAATAATTCTCTGTGTTGTCTGTATCAACAGTACAAGCCTGTGATACTGTTGAAAGCAAGTTTTTCACTGTAACATACAGTATACCTCACCATATTTCTGCACGTGACAGTAAACTCAACTCTGACTTGTGTTTCTGAAGAATTTGTAAACATCTTTCTCCAAGACCAAGAGTGCTATGATGAGTCAGCTTTCTGGTGGACAGTGTCAATCTGGTCACCAATGCATTCTCAGTTCCTGGTGGTTATCGGAATGGAGGAGGCCACAGACTTATAGGATCCGAAAATGCAGGGGAGACGGATTCCAAGAGGGGAATCGGTTTCTCCTTGTTATCATTTATAATCACCAGAATGACATGGCATTGCCCAAATTGATTTGTAAACATATGTTCTGCTGGAGTGAGCAATCTTTCCTAATGGACATACATCCCACACTTGTTCAATAGCAGACGAGTAACTACACATTGTTGTGAAATGCGTGATATTCGCAACTTCTCTGAGTGAGATATTGTGGAGTATGCAACAATAAATTGTCAATAATTGGTTAGATCGGGCTTGTCCTGCTTTTGTGAACAGGAGATTACTGTTCCACAGTTTCCACATTGTTGGGTATTGCCTGTGCGGTGAATCTAGTTGCCTCTTCCAACCTGATGGGCACTCAAGAGGGTCATCCTCCCACATGGATAGCCTCCCTTCTATTCCCTCACTAACTGGAGCAGCTTCTCTCCTCAAAGCCATTAACTGTGCTGATGTAATCTAACTGCATGGGACTGTGCCCTAAGAATAAACACCCTTCTCTGTTCCTTCACAGCTGTGCTTAATTTTGTGTGATCCTTTTGGGAACCATGAGGGTTGAGTTTTAAAACTTCTTTCTAAGCATCAGACACTCTGATGCATTTGCTTTCAACCCCTTTCATGGGTTTTTTTGCGATCTCTGATCTGAAGTTTAATGCTAAACACAAAAACACATTGGTGACCAGATTGACAGGTAGAATCCAATTTCAGACAGGTGAGTTACCACATTATTGACCTCAGTTTTTCAAATTATCCATCCTGCTACCATTTGAAGGCAAAACAAGAGTAAATATGTCAAAAAGTGCCAAAATATATTTTAAAAAATTCTGAGGAAATACATTTGCTGGATTCTGTAAGTTTTCTGCCTGTTGTCTCAAACATTTTAAACATCTTGACCTGTGGTCTTGGCTCAATTGCATAGTATTAAGTTAATCACAAGATGAGAGGAATGCCAGAATGGCTTCCTCACAATGTACTGTATCTGGCTCAGAGATATTTATCACTCGGACTAGTCTTGGATGGAAACGTACTGTGTAGAAATGACTTCTAAAGGAACTTGAGTCTTGAGAAGGAATTCAGTACATAGCTTTTTTTGCAGCAGCAGGTCTGAGGCAGTAACTATGTAGATTCTTTTAATCCTTAAAACGTGGTAATTCAATGTGAATGAAGGTACCTGTTTATACTGGAGGTGATGTACAAGCACACCTTAGATTTAGATTACTTCTGGTAGAAAGTCAGTAACTGTAGAATCCAAGTGACAAATAAGGATCTGATTTTGATTTTAGTCATTTACCTCATGTGATACCATTACTTGAGGCTGTGTGAGAGATCGTACCATAATCCACAGAAAGGATTGGGTGTTGCTTTTGAGTTCCATAATAGATTTTTATACCAATATGAAACTTGCTACTACCTGTTGACTTCTGCTTTATAGTAAGTCAAGAAATCGCATATGATACACAATTGAATACCTTGTTAAAAATGGGAATCAGATACTTGTTTATGAAATGTATACAAGTGATGACAAAGGATCATTGTTGCAATGCGCAAGCCTCTGGCAAGGAAATGCTTGTTTAGCAATTACAGTGCGCTAATCTGTTCCAAGTTCTGTTCTGAAATATTTTGAAAGGCAGCATGTGTTCGCTTTATTAAAACGTTAGATGATTTCCCAAGGCATTAATCTGTATCAAAAACTAAAAGCATGCTTTTCAAATATTAAAATATTTTATAACTACTGTACAGTGTTACACCCTTATTACATGCACTTTGTTTGCTCTCCATATGAATTTATTTTTAAATTTTAATATTTGAATTGTAAATTTGTTCTACTTTAATTCAGTTAGCTAAATATTCCTCCTAACATTTTAAAATAAGAGTTATTGGTGCCAAACTGCATTGAGTTTCTATTTAACAGTTTCCCCACCTCAAGTAATGGTATCTTATGAGGTCAATGAAAGTAAACTTAGATCCTTATTTGACGTTTGATCTGCAGTTATTGCCTTTCCCCAGAAGATCAGGAATCTGCATTCCTGTTTTTATTAGTTATACATTAAAAGTATTAATTGTTTTATAGAATCACAGAAGCATACCGCAAGGAGACAGGCTCTTTTGGTCCACTGTGTCACAGCTAACTAATATCTTAGCTATTTATGCCAACCCCAATTGTCCACAACATGCTTGCATCCCTCTAGGCCAGGGGTTTGCACCCTGGGGTCCACACGGCCCACTTGGTTAATGATAGGGCTCCGTGCCATAAAAAGGGTTGGGAACCCCGGCTCTAGGGGCTCCCAACCTGGGGTCCACAGACCCCCTCGGTTAATGGTAAGGCTGATTGGCATTAAAAAAAAAAGGTTGGGAACTCCTTCTGTGCCCTTCCATCTAAGATCTTGTCCAAATGCCCTTAAAACATTGCAATTACATCTGCCTTCACTATGTCTCTGACAATTCATTCCAGATATTCACTATCCTTTGTGTGAAAAGTTTGGAACTCCTTTAAATTTCCCCCTACTTACCTTAAACTCATGCCCTCTAGTTCTGTGTTTCCCTGTCCTGGGGGGAGAAAAGATTCTGACCATCTATCCCCCTCATAATTTTATAAACTTCTATAATGTCACTCCTGGATTCCAATGAGCATAAACCCAGCAAAACGAAGCTTATCTATTTAAAAAGAAAATGGAAGATACAAATTGTAATTCTGGGTTGCAATTGGATGGTGCCCAGCACAGAGGCAGGGAAAGCTGTAGGTCTAGAAATGAGGGTACAGTATTTTAGAGAGGATGGTGGTTCATCAGTAAGGATAGCAGACTGAGCAATCTAGAAATTGGCACAATAGCTTGAAAGCAGGCTGAAAATTCATTAAAAATGGAAGTGGAAAACACATTTGGCTGTTTGGCCCTGTTGTACCATTATTGGCTGTTATACTATCTCACATACATTTTCCAGTCCCATTCCCAAATACGTTGATACCCTTATCAATACTATTCTGAATGGCTCAACAGCTGAGCATTCACATCCTTCTGGGGCTGAGTAAAGAAGTATCTAGGGAATTCTGGAATACCAAAGTCAATGCACCTACTTTCTCTGCATTCATCACTTACAACAAAAACTGTGGGTTGCAAATGATGGGGATTTATCACACCTCATTTTAGTAATTTATCCATTGCTATTCCTTTACTAATATTAGTTATTCTAACTTTCTCATCCCTTCAATTTTGTAATATGTTCATGGTGTCTTCTAATGTGTAAGTTCGGAGTAAATTTATTATCAATGCATGTATGTGTCACCATATTCAGCACTGAGATGCATTTTCTTGTGGGCATACTCAATAAATACAAAATAGCATAATAAGCATAATAGAATCAACGAAAGACCACACCAACTTGGGTTTAAACAATGTGTTTGTTTAACACATCTGCTATGTTTTACCTGTTGATAATTTCTCCTGACTAACTATGATGCACTCTCACTTATTTTTCAAGGTAACACATTATGATCAATGAACTATTCCTTCCTTAACTGTTTCCCATTGTCTAGCTGCTCTTTTTTTTATTTTTCAGGCTGATTTGCCAATTTACCTCAAATAACATTTAACTTCCTTTAAGTTTGAAACCCAACCCTCTCAGCATGAAATTCCATCATTCCCAAGGACTTTGTTCAATAAAGGGAACTAATACACTCTGTAATATTGCATAATAAAATAACCTGAGAATGCTCAGCAGGTCAGGCAGCATCTTCAGAGTCATGCAGATGGAGGGTTATTTAGAACAAGATACGGCACTTCAGTCCTTTACATTCCTGCTGAACCATGTTAGTCTGAATCATTCAATGCCTTTGCAATTCAAATGCCGGTCTAAATGTGTCTGAAGCACAGTGATTGTATCAGGTTCCATTACCTCCTCCAGGTTTCCAGAGATCAGCCATTCTCTGTAATAAAAAGATTTCCCCTTATCCCCTTTAAAGCTCATTCCTTTCACCTTGATGCCCTTACCATGGAGAAAGAAACACTTTAACTATCTATCCTCAATGGGCAGAAAAATAGGGTTGAGATAGAAATTCAGCCATAACCTTGTGCAGCAGGCTCAAGGGCCAAAGAGCCATAATCAATCATCTAACTTTCAAGGGCTCTTCATCCTGTGTTTTTGATATTTGTTGCATATTTATTTATTTTTACTATTTCTTCTTTTTGTATTTGCACCGTTTGCTATCTTCGACACTGTGGGTGAACATTCTAGTGAGGCAGTCTTTCATTGATTCTGCTACGGTTACTATTCTATAGAATTAATGAATATTCCCACAAGAAAATGAATCTAGGGTTGTATAAGGTGACCTGTATGTACTTTGAAAATAAAATTTACTTTAAGCCTACTTCTTTCCTTATTTCTTACAAATTTATGTTCTTGTTCAAGGTTGCATCTCTGCCAAGTTCAGTGGCAAACAAGTTCTGAATATCTTTGCACACTGAAAGATATTTCCTCTGCACAGTTTGCTTTAGCAGATTAGTTACTTCTAGTGCCATACATACAGAATCCAGAATCCAGGAAGTGTAATGCAACCACACATTGCACATTGTTTGATATATGTATTCAACTTGCAGTGACCTAGCACATCAACTTGCATTATGTCTGCAATGTTTCTTTGAGAAAATACACTCAAAGGACACTTCATTAGGTACAGGGTATGCCTAATAATGTGGTTCTAAGTGTATTTCTGTATGTTGTGGTCTTCTGCTATTGTAGCCCATCCACTTCAAGGCTTAACATGTTGTGCATTCAGAGATGCTTTTCTGCACACCACTGTTGTAACATAGGGTTATTTAAGTTGACCGTCATATCAGCTTGAATCACTCTGGCCATTCTCATCTGACCTCTCTCATTAACAAGGCGTTTTTGCCCACAGAACTGCAATTTGTCTGCAGAAGCAACAGGTCTACAGCAGGTGTCATCTCATTGGCTCTTCACAGAACACTGGAACATCTGGACAGCAAAGGTGCATACATCAAGATGCTCTTTAACAATTACAGCTTGGCTTTTAACACCATCATCCCCTCTAAACTAATCAGAAAAACTCCCACCTGGGCCTCAATACTCCTTGTACAATTTCCTCACTTGTAGACCCCAGTCAGTTTGGATTGGCAAAAACATTTCCTCCACAATCTCCATCAGCACAGGAGCACTGCAGGGATGTGCACTTCACCCCACGCTCTACTCGCTTTACACTTATGACTGTGTGCCCAAGTATAGTTCCAATACCATATACAAGTTTACTGATGACACCTCTGTTGTGAGCTGTATCAAAGGGGGTGATGAATCAGCATACCTGAGGGAGATTGAACACTTGGCTAAGTGACGTAATAACAACAACCTGTCACTCAATGTCAAGAAGACGAAGGAACTGTTTGGAGACTTCAGAAGAGGAAAACCAGAGGTCCATGAGCCAGTACTGATCAGAGGTGGAGAGGGTCAGTAACTTCAAATTCCTGGGTGTCACTATCTCAGAGGACCTGTCCTGGACCCATCATATAAATACTATTGTGAAGAAAGCACAACAGCACCTCTGCTTCCTCGGGAGTCGGTGAAGGTACAGTATGTCATCAAAAAGCTTAGCAAACTTCTATGGATGTGCAATGGGAAGTGCGTTGACTGGTTGCATTATGGCCTTATATGTGAACACCAATGCCTTTGAGTGGAAAATTCTACAAAAGGTAGTAGATTTGGCCTTGTACATCATGGATATTCCCTCCCAAACACTGAGCACTTCTACATGAAAAATTGCAATAGAAAAGCAGCATCCATCACCAAAGATCCTCACCACCCAGGCCATTCTCTTTTCAACCCATTCTCCTGCTTTCTCCCTGTAACCCTTAACCTCTTTACCAGTCAAGAACCTATCAATCTCTGGCTTAAACACACCCAGTGACTTGGTTTGCACAGCCATCTGTGGCAATAAATTCAACAGATTTACTACATTTTGCCTCAAGAAATTCCTCCTAATCTTAGTTTTAAAGGGACATCTGTTTATTCTGAGCCTGTGCATTAGCTCTTATACTCTCCTACTTAAAGAAAGATCCTTTCCACATCAACTCTCCATAGGCCTGTCAGTTTTCAACAAGGTCCCCACCTCATTCTTCTGAGCTCTATCAAGTACAGGCCCAGAGCCATCAAATATTTCACATATGTTAAGCCTTTCATTCCCAGGATCATTCCACCAATAAGTTCAGCCTTCCAGGTCTTGAGAAGGATTGTTTGGTGAGGAAAGAGATGTAGTTGTAAGTGAATCAAAAATACAGTTAAATGTGAAACAAAAAATTACAATGCTGGAAACTGAATATATTCCACTGGTCAGACAGAATTTGTGGAAAGAGAAATGGCAAAGGGCTTTTGACTTGATATATTAACTCTATTTCTCTTTCCATTGTTGTTTCCTGACCAGCTGAACATTTACTCTTTCTGGCTTGAGCCAGAGTTTGATTCCCATGGTGTACTCCTGACTTCTTTTAATAACATCAATTCATCGACATAGGTCAAATAATTATTTTTTCATTAAATGTTATTATACAAATTTTTGAAAGATATTTTTCCTGAGTTATGGTCTACAGTGAATTGTACCTCCTCCACTCTAGTTCCGTTGGATTCCACACACCGTCCCACATGATTTTTCCAACATTTTTTTTCCCAATGTGGGCATTTCCAGCAAGCCCAGCACTTATTGCTCTTCATTCAGAAGGTGGTGGTGAGCCAAACTTCTTGACTCTGTGTAGGCTGATGAATCCACCTACTCTAAGCATAATAATTTCTTTGAATATAAACAATTAGAGACAGAAACAAAACAGGAAAAGGTGCAGAAGGAGGAAAAAAATGGTCTGCTTACCCATATATGTCAAATTCAATATAAAAATTTAAAAGGTTAAGATCAATTAACAAGGTCCTTAGCAGCAATACTCTGTCAAAAACCATCCATTTGGTCTTTGGGTGGGGTTTCAGGATTGATTCCCTGAAATTTAGTCACTGTTTGTATACTGCTCTGCCTCATAGAAGTTGAGGTTATGAGAAAGTAAACACAGGCATGGATATTGTTGAGGGTTGTGAACCAAGGACAGTCCATACCTATACATCCCTAAGTTGTTTTCTCAGGTTTGTTTAACTGGAGTTTTCTTCAAATACACACTTTATATATGGGGAGCTCAGCCCTTGTGCTTTGTCTGTCGAATTTCTGCAACTAATTTGCTGGTTAATGTGAATATAAAGGGAAAAGGCAGAGGTTTCAAGTCTAGAGTCTCAAATGCAATCAGCAAGGAATCACAGAACTCCCCACAGGCTTGGTGTAGATTGATTTGGCATCCTAAACATCATCTAATTTTGCTTGTTTTTAAAAATGTAGGTTAGATTTAAATTGACAAGCTATTTGAAATATTTCATTCTGTATCTGTGCTTTTACCACCCACTCAAAAACAGTCATGCAAAGTATGATGATACATGGCTACACTCCCCTATAATGTAAGAAATCACCACCAGCATTATCACTCAGCTTGGTGTTGCATCAGCTCATCCTCATACTGCAAAAAACAGACCGGCATCTAAACTGGTATGTCTTTATAGTTAATCGAATCACTGTTTTTATTATATTTCATTCTTCCTCTTGCATTTTGTACAACAGGTTTTTTGAGTGTCATGTTCCAGTTAGTACAACTGTTGCCAGATGCTATTTGCAGTACACCCAATAGGCACGTCAGCAGTCAAACCTCAAATTGTTGCATTCTTTGGGAAAATTAACAGAATGCAGTAGATAACATATTGCTGAATTTTTGCCTGGTCATGATATTAAAAAAAATTCTAAGAGGAAGTGTGCAGCTGAGAAATCCGGTAATGGACTGCTTTCCTCTGTTTTTCTTCAGGGTTAGGCTTTATTTTTTTCAGTTATGGAAAGCATGTCTGCCCTTTTTATCCTATTTTAAAAGTTATACACTGGAAAGAACATGCGTCAGGCTTGCTTCATGTTCCTCCACATGCTCCTCTTCCTCAAATTTTATTTAAATAAAAAATATGATAATTACCATCTGAAGAAGCATTTCGGCCTGCAAAGTCAACTGTTTATTCATTTCCGTTAATACTGCCTGACCTGCTGAGTTCCTCCAGCATTTTGTGTGTTGTGCTTTGGATTTCCAGCATCTACAGAATTTCTCATGTGTGAGATTACCATCTTCTTGAATTTTTCAAATTCACACTTAGCTGGTCATTTTTCAATATAATGTCACTGGTACCCAAAGGCAATGTACTTGATATTCCACCATGTTCTGGGAGAACCTTCAAAGTTCAAAGTAAATATATTAACATAGAACATAGAATAGTACAGCACATTACAGGCCCTTTGGCCCACAATGTTGTGCCGACCCTCAAACCCTGCCTCCCATATAACCCCCCACCTTAAATTCCTCCATATACCTGTCTAGTAGTCTCTTAAATTTCATTAGTGTATCTGCCTCCACCACTGACTCAGGCAGGGCATTCCATGCACCAACCACTCTCTGAGTGAAAAACCTTCCTCTAATGTTCCCCTTGAACTTCCCTCCCCTTAACATAAAACCATGTCCTCTTGTACTGAGCAGTGGTGCCCTGGGGAAGAGGCACTGGCTGTCCACTCTGTCTATTCCTCTTAATATCTTATACACCTCTATCATGTCTCCTCTCATCCTCCTTCTCTCCAAAGAGTAAAGCCCTAACTCAATAATCCATACTCTCTAAACCAGGCAGTATCCTGGTAAATCTCCTCTGTACCCTTTCCAATGCTTCCACATCCTTCCTATAGTGAGGCAACCAGAACTGGACACAGTACTCTAAGTGTGGCCTAACTAGAGTTTTATAGAGCTGCATCATTACATCGCGTCTCTTAAACTGTCCCTTGACTTATGAAAGCTAACACCCCATAAGCTTTCTTAACTACCCTATCTACCTGTGAGGCAACTTTCAGGGATCTGTGGACATGTACCCCCAGATCCCTCTGCTCCTCCACACTACCAAGTATCCTGCCATTTACTTTGTACTCTGCCTTGGAGCTTGTCTTTCCAAAGTGTACCACCTCACACTTCTCCAGGTTGAACTCCATCTGCCACTTCTCACCCCACTTCTGCATCCTATCAATGTCTCTCTGCAATCTTCGACAATCCTCTACACTACCTACAACACCACCAAACTTTGTGTCATCTGCAAACTTGCCAGCCCACCCTTCTACCCCCTCATCCATGTCGTTAATAAAAATCACAAAATGTAGAGGTCCCAGAACAGATCCTTGTGGAACACCACTAGTCACAACCTTCCAATCTGAATGTACTCCCGAAGTACATATATGTCAGCACATACAACCCTGAGATTCAATTTCTTGCGGGGATTCACAGTAAGTACAAGAAACACAATAGAATCAATAAAAGACCACACCCAACAGTATGGACGACAGCCAATGCACAAAGGACAACAAGCTGTGCAAATAATAGTAATAAATAAACAATAAATATCGACAACATGAGATGAAGAGTCATTGAAAGTGAGTCCAGAGGTAATGCGAGCAGTTCAGTGATGAGCCAAGTGAAGTTATCCCCTCTGGTTCAAGAGCCTGATGTTTGATGGGTATTGACTGTTTCTGAACCTTGTGGTGCAGGTCCTGAGACTCAGTAAATTCTTCCTGATGGCAGCAGTGAGAGGAGAGCATGGCCTGATTGGTGGGGATCCTTGATGACGGATACTGCTTGCCTGTGAGAATGTTCTGTGTAAATGTGTTCGGTGCTGGAGAAGGCTTTGCCCATGTTGGACCGGGCCATACCCACTACTTTTTGTAGCTATTTTTCCCCATACAAGAGCATTTGTGTTTCCATACCAGGCCATGATGCAACCAGTCAATAAATTTCCATCATACATCTATAGAAACTTGTTAAAGTTCAGATGACATGCTGAATCTTTGCAAATTTCTAAGGAAGTAAAGGTACTGCTGTGCTTTCTTCCTAAAGGCACTTGTGCCCTGAATCCAGGACCGATCCTTTGAAATGATAACAACAAGGAATTTAAGTTGCTGACCCTCTCTACCTCCGATCCCCCAGAGAGGACTGGCTCATGAATCTCTGGTTACTTCCTCCTGAAGTCAATAATCATTTCCTTGGTCTTGCTGACGTTGGGGGAGAGGTTGCTATCAGCTAGGTTTTCAATCTCCCCTCTATGTTCTGATTCATTCACCACCATTGATTCAGCCAATGACAATGGTGTCACCGGCAAACTTAAATATGGCATTTAGAGCTGCACTTAACCTCTCAGTCATAATTATGAAGTGAGTAGAGCAGGGGGCTAAGCACACAGGCTTTGTGGTGCACTTTGCGGATGGAGATTGTGGAGGAGATGTTGTTGCTAATGTGAACTGATTGGGGTCGGCAAGTGTGGAAATCAAGGATCCAATTGCACAATAAAGTATTGAGACCTAGGATGAAGCTTATTGATTAGCTTTGAAGGGATGACAATATCGAAGGCCAAGCTCTAGTCAACAAAGAGCATCAAGCAACCTGATGTATATGAGTCGGCTGTTCTGATGTTCCGGATTGAGTGGAGATCCAATGAAATGGCATCTGCTGTTGACCTGTTGTGACAGGAGGCAAATTGAAGTGGATCCAAGTCACTTCTCAGGCAGGAGTTGATATGTTTCATCACTAACTTCTCAGAGCACTTCGTTACAGATTACTGCAAGATAATCATTGAGGCATTCTTCTTAGGCATCAATATAATTGAAGCCTTGATGTTGGTGAAGTGAAAGGTAAAGGTATCAGTGAACACTCCAGCCAGCTGATCAGCACGGGTCTTCAGTATTTGGCAAGGTACCCCATCTGGGCCAGATGCTATCCGTGGGTCCACCCTCCTGAAGGATGCTCTCTCATCATCCTCAGTCACTGAAATCACAGGGTCATCAGGGCCTGGGGGAGCTCGTGAAGGAACCTCCACAGTTTGACAGTTCGAGCGAGCATAAAAGGTGTTGAGCTCCTCTGAGAGTGAATCCTTGCTGTCACCAATGCCACTTCATTTCACCTTGTAGAGATGATAGCATTCAGGCCATGCCACAGATATTGTGCATCCTTCAGTAGTTCAAGTTTGGTCCAAAATCACCAGTTTGCACATGAGATGACTTTACAGAGATTGTACCTGGACCTCTTGTATTTAACTTGGTTGGCAGACCTGAATGCCACTGGTCTGGACCTCATCAGATTAAGGAGATCCAAGGTTCATCCAAGGCTTATGGTTGGTGAAGACTGAATAATTTTGTGGAAATGTATGTATACCCTTTACGAGATTTTAATTTTTAACGTATGTTAAACTTGGGCTCATGGACAGATAAAAGGAGGAAGAAAGGAAGCAATAGTGGGACAATTGATGCAATACAGTAGTCTTAATCTTTTTTCACATGCAGGCCATTTGGACATTCAGGTCTATGCCCAAGTAAATTCATGCCCCTCTCCTGATGTTGTGCAGCAAATTGTCTCTCATAAGCTCATCAATCCCCTTTTGATTTTTTTTTTTTGCAATTCATCTACAATCGAGATAATTAGTTCCAATTAAACTACAGACACCTCAATGGGATATGGAGAAGCTTTATTACTGCTGTATTCTGCCCCACAAGCCTACATCCTCTGTCCGCTACATTACTCCATGTACACTCTAACTGTGTAGCCAGACTCTGCTCTAATTCCATCTAGAAGTTTGCAGGTGAAACCACTGTCGTTGGCCATACAACAATCTCAAACAACAATGAGTCCGAGTACAGGAAGGAGATAGAGGCTTGGTGTCATCGTAACGACCTTTTTCGGTCAATGTTAACAAAAGACCTGACATTGATGGGGAAGTGGCAGTGGGCGGGGTTGTGTTTATCTGCTCCTGTTTGCATCAGTGTTGCTGTGGTTAAGAGGGTTGAGAGCCGCAAGTTCCTTGGAGCAAACTTTTCCAGTAGTCTGTCCTGATTCAGTGACATACATAGCATAGTCATGAGAAATCATCAACACCTTTACTTCCTCAGGAGACTAAAGAAATTTGACATGATCCCTTTGATCCTCATTAATTTTTATTGGTGCTCCATAGAAACCATCCCACCCAGATGCATAACAGCTTGGTATGGTAACTGCGTTGCCCAGGACCACAAGGAACTGCAGACAGTTATGGACACAGCTCAGCACATCACAGAATCCAACTTCCCTTCATGGACTTGGTCTGCACTCCTTGTTTTCTCAGTAAAGCAGCCATCATAATCAAAGACCCCAACCCAGACGTATTTTCTTCTCCCCCTCCTCCCATCGAGCAGAAAATACAAAGCCTTGAAGGCCCAAGGACAACAGTTATAAGACTATTGAACAGTCTCCTAGCACGATAAGATAGACTCTTAATCTCACAATCTACACTGTTATGATTTTGCATCTTATTGTCCTCTTGCACAGCATTTTCTCTGTAAATGTAGCACTTTATCTTGCACTCTGTTATTGTTTTACTTCGTACTACCTCACTGCAATGTTGTAATAAGTTGATCTCTATGCAAGACAAGATTTTCATTATACCTTGGTACCTGAGACAATAAACCAATTTACAATTTAGTGTTCTATGTTCCCATACTCAGGGAAATCCATGTACCTACTGGGAGAAAGTGATAACTCCACCAGTGACCATGATCAAAAGTGGGTCTCCGGAGCTGTAAATAATTATTGCGCCAACCTGCACTTGTATCTCCTCTGAATGTTATTTCTGTCTGAGGAAGTAAGTTAACCACGTTGTTGTTGTTCAGTCATTTAGTCGAGTCCATCTCTTCATGACCTTATGGACCATAGGGTTTTCATGGCAAGATATGGAAGAAGATTGCCAGGCCTACCTTCTGTGCAGATACTGCTGCTGCCCAGGTTGGGACCAAGCTGGGTTTGAACTCAAGACCATCTGCCTTGCAGTCCAGTGCTGATGCCACGACACCACCAGCCAGCCCAAAGTCTACATAGCGAAGTTAAATATTAAATATGCGTATTCAAATAGTAGAGTTCCAAATATACTGTCAGTTTAGCCACAAGGTTCCAAGGAACTGTCAATGCTACTTTGCAAATCTGTCCCAATGCAGGTTACACTCAATTTGAATTAGTCTAAATAAGACATTTCTGATGGGAACCTTCCAAAATTTATATTGTGTGCAAACATAAGTGATGAACAAGTTCTGAAGATCTAGATCACCAAATGTCAGGCTTACATTAAATGCATTCAAACGTTTTACCAGCATACATAGCAATATTGTATATTTCTTGTGGGGGGGAAAGTGCTCTGCATAAACAGGACAACATTGACAGGCCATTGAAGGCTAAATCTGAGATACATAGACATGAGATAACTCTAGATATCACAGTTGACAAGTAAAAAAAAGACTAAATTGACTCTGTACAAGCTCCTGCTGATCATTAATTAAAGTTTTTTTTATTATTTAGCATTTTTATTTAATTGGATGAAGTTAAATTTTCTATGTGAAACTGGCAGTACGTAGAGAAGCAAAAATCTAGACTAAAAATGACTAACTGTTCTATATTTATTTCAGAACTACACTGACCCCCTATTATATTTCAATATAGTACTAATGGTTTGTGCCTGGTACATCATCGGATGAATTATTTCAAAATTAAGAACTCTTGAATCAGTAATTGTACCAGTCTGTTTGTCATCTCGATCTTGTAGTTGACCTTCGATAAACCAGAGCGCTGCTCAATTGCTAAGACCATCCATTCCCAAATCTATAATGTTAACCATCTTTATCCCCGCCTTAACTCATCCAGAGCTGCTTGAAATTCCTTCCACACTTCCATTTTTTAAAATTATTATTATCTTGTCCATGGCAACATTTTCCTGTCCTCTATATACTCGAGCCATCCAGATCTGTACTCTATCCCCTGTTTTATTCATCCCTCTCAGTTTGCTTGCAAACATTTTGCTGTCCAATACAAAAAAAAAATCAAATATAAAATTATTCTACTTGTTTCAAAGTCCATCCACAGGCTCTCCTTACCCTGATGTTGCAAGTGCCATAATTCCACTTCAATTTTGGTCTGACAATCATCTCCAAATTTAAATAGTCCATCATTCGTGACTACCAAGGTCCAAAATGAATATGATCACTTACCTCAGTAAAATACAGAAAGTCCCTGGATTGTTTTGCTAAACCCAGGGGCAAGTGAGAAGTTAGATGTACCTGTATCAGGCCTCCAGTCCAGAATGTGCTTTTCATGCACTGCAGCTGGGTGCCGGTTCTTTATGGAACCACAGGATAACCGCAAAGGAAATCCAGGCCATTTTCTCTGGTCTGTTGAGAACTTTGCAGTGGGTAACATTTACTCCAGGAACTTGAGACTTTGCCTCATCAAGTGACTGTTGTATAATAGAATTATGAGATCACTTTGATATTGCACCGTCCATGCAGAATAGCAATCACCACCTCACTGTTATCCCAAGATAGAGTCCTACTATTTTCTCAGCAACCAAATTAATGGGCTAATGGTATTCAACTGCAATCAATGGTATCCATTTAAAATTAATTGCTGTCAGGTAAGTTTATTTCAAATAGCCAAGTCTTCATTTCATACTCATATCAATTTAGGAATAAGTGAAAAAGATCACCAGTTACTAACCTCAGATAAGCAACTTATTGTGCCTAAAGAGGCTTTTAAGCACAATGTGTAAAATCACTAGTGTTAATGGAGCAGTGCCTGCTGCACTCGGGACTTTCTGACCTCAATAGATCACATGCAATGAAGCTTAAAGAGGGCCAATATACTAGTGGAATTCAGCTGGTCAGGCAGCATCTATGGAGAGGAATAAATAGCTGATATTGTGGGCCAAGACCCTTCATCAGAACTTGAAAGGAAAGAGAAAGAAAGCAGAATAAGAAGGTAAGGGTGGAGCTGATAGGTGAGGCAAGAGAAGGGGAATGTAGGTTGATGGGAATCTGTGAGGGGATGGATGGAAAAGGTAAAGAGCTGTAGAAGAAATAATCTGATAGGAGAGGAGTGGACCATGGGAGAAGCGGAAGGAGGAGAGGCACCAGAGGGAAGCATTAAGCAGGTGAGAAGTAGAAAAATGATAAGTGGGGAAAGGCGGGATTAGAAATCAACAGAACTTAGAGAAATCAATATTATGCTGTCAGGTTGGAGGCTAATCAGACAGAATATGAGGTGTTGGTCCTCCAGCCTGAGAGTGGCTTCATTGTGGCAGTAAAGAAAGCCATGGACCAACTTGTCAGAATTGGAATGAGGAGTGGAATAAAAATGGTTGGAGACAGAGCAAGGGTGCTCAAATATTTACCAGCCAGAAGAAAAGGGACAGCAGGTGCATGTAAATGCCAGCACCTACTGGATCCCACCAAATTGCCAAACTGAACACCATTCTGACTTTATCAAGGCTGGGATGAAATCCCGGACCTCCCCCACCCCGCCACCCCCAACAGCACTGAGAGTACTTTCACCAACAGGACTGCTGCTATTCTAGGAGGCAGCTCTCTACTACCTTCTCAAGTACAATTAGCAAATCAGAGATGAGAAATGAATGATGTGTCTGTGTGTGACGCACTAAGTTACAAGAAAACTTGTATTTTCTGCTGTTTACTCATTCATTTGTTCTGAAGAAATGTTTCATTTTTAGATTTACAGATTTAGGGGATATGGAATGGTAATACTGATAATACCAATCACCGAGAGATTACTGAAAGATACAGCATAGAAACAGGTCCTTCAGCTTTCAGCATTGGCACCAACCAGCAACCACCCATTCACAACAATCCTGCATTACCTCCATATTTTATTCAAAATATTTTAATTCTTCTGACATTCTCTTCAACTCTCTCCAGATTCTACTACTCAGCTACATGTAAGGACACTTTGAAGTGCCCAATCGGCCTATAAGCCAGCACATCTTTTGGGACGTAGAGGAAAGCAGAGCACTCAGAGGAAGCTCGTGCGGTCATAAGAAGAGTATGCAAACTGCATGCAGGCTGCAAATGGAATTGAACTCGGGAACCGAGCACTGTGAAGCAGTGACTTGATGAACTGTGCCATTCTGCTTAATTGTCCCTGTACTGAGGAAGCAGTGAAGAGCTAACTACAATAGTGTGGAGTCACAAACAGGCCAGGGTAGGTAAGGAGACAAGTTTTCCTTCACAGAAGACTATAATGAATTTGAATGAATTTTTACAATAATTGTTAGTAAAACTTACATTTTATACCTAGGCTATGTTTAATTACTTTAATTTATTTTCTACTGCTAGTACATGGGTCTTAAATTCTTCTCCCTGGAACTATGATTGGCTGTTGGTTTAGTAACTTAACCACTATGCAATGGTAGTGATTAACACTACTCAACCATTAGTTTCAGGCAAAAAGCAGAACTAGTTAAAGAATAATATGGGAGTTGCCATGGTCTTTTGACTTTAGGTTGTTGGTTTTTTGCATGGCACGTTTAAAATTTTATCAAGCACATGTATAAAAGGGTAAGGAAACTGGCCAGTTTTGCTGGGGTTTAAGAACGAAAGCAAACAGTGGAGCTTTATTAGGTTATAATAAGACTCAGAAACACCAGAGGCCACAATGCTTTGTCTAGTGTCAGGAATGAAGAAGTCCGACGACTTCATATTTCATCCAGACTACACACATCATTAACCCAAAGGCAATTCTTCCATTTGTGGACAATTTCCTTTGGTAGTTCCAGACTGAATATCATTAGTGAGAGGATAAAACAATCTCTGTCTAAGCGAAGGACTGAGCTGATTAAATATTCAATTTTTCTTCACAGAGGTGCCTCTCTGAGTCTTTCCCCCAGATGGGCCACAGTTTAAAATTCCAGTTGCACGATCTATGTTTTTTTTTAGAATGAAAAGTAATACCATATTATCATTAACAACAAGCTTAAGTGATTTCACAATTACCGCTGCTTTAAAATCCAATAATTACAAACATTTAAAAATGACTTTTACCATGTTCTTACTCTTTTCCTGTATGGTTCCAATGAATCAAGGAGTATCTTTTTCTGGAATCAAGGAATGCCATAAATGAGGCAAAGTTATTGGCTTGGAGAACTACGTTCAGAGTGATGGAAGGGGCGTTCAAAATTAACACGGATAATAGCTAACATAATTGCAATTGCCTAGTCCAGAACTAGTTTTGAACTGAGAATGCATGTTAAAAATAGGTATAAGCTGGCTTGGCATGAGTTAAAAAGATCTTCTTAAAATTCCATTAATGCAAATGATTTCCACTGTTCTGTGGTTTCACCATTAAATTGGTTGAAGAGTGGGGGGAGGTGGATGGCAAGATGAATTATTTCAATGCTTTCTCTTTCCTTTTCCCTCTTTCACAGGATTTCATGCTTCCTGCTGTTCTGATGTGGTAGAAGTCTACCTTTTATTTCCTCTCTCTTTAACATGTCCTCATCAAGGAAATATAGAATAATGCAAGGGAAGACACTGGAGTTCACTACAGCCATGCGTTAACACACCATAAAGACTGTCTGGAATCTAGTTAATAATATCCGAATGCAGTACCTTACAAACTCCTTCCAATTTGCTATCAGTATATTGATAAGCTTTCCCCTTAGATCTGCTGTAATAAATTACATCTTGGAACCCAACTGGTTTTACATGTTCAGGGAGTTGGACTGCACCCAGTGAGTGGGAGCATGAGAAGGAACAGCTATTTCATTTATGTCCATGGTTGAAGTTTAAAAAGCAGCACTTTGCAGCAGTTTTTGGAGTTGGATTGTGGCCATTCAGGGAGTGGGAGCACAAGGAGGAGCAGGGAGTTAATTTAGGTCCAGGCTGAAGTTTAAAAAAGGCAGTGCTTAGCAGTAGTTTTCGGATTTGGACTGTGCCCGACCAGTTGGTGGGATTCATTAGAAAGGGCAAATAAAAATAAGGCAGGGTTAAGCAGAGTGGCCATTATGTGAGTGGGCCAGTGTTGGAGTGGCTTTCGCTCATCAGGCTTCGGTGAGATCAGGCTTGGGCAAGATCAGTATCCATTAAGTTTCTTCTTGCTCTTTATTTTTGATTCCTAGTTGGTTACATTACAGTTAGTGCAGGGAAAATGGCTCTGGGGCTGTGTTCTGTTCTGTGTATGAGATGTGGGAATCCTGGGAGAACCCCAGTTTCCTTTTAATGACCTTTGGCTCTTGGGGGAGACTGAGGAAGTGATAGATTAGAGCTACATGGAGGTAGTCACCCCTAGACTGCAAGATTGTAATAATAAGTACACCAGTTTGGATATTGTTGAGCGGACGACCTACAGGGTGTGGAGCTGTAGCAACCGGGTCTGTGACACTGAGTCTTTTGCTGGAGCTCAGATGAGAAGAGAGGTGAAGAGGTCTGCAGTAATGATAGGCAGTTCCATAGTTGGAGAAATAGAGATGGAATTTGGTTGACGCAATAGAGACACCCAGATGATATGTTGCCTCCCAGGTGCCAGGGTCAGTTTGGCTCCATGGCATTCTGAAGGAGGAGGGTGAGCAGCCAGAAATCTTGGTGCATGTTGGCATCAGTGACATAGATAGACAAAGTGAGGAGGTCCTGAGGAGAGATTTTAGGGAGCTAGTTAGAAAGCTGAAAAATGGGATCTCCAGATTCGCACCAGTGAGGGTAAGAATCGGATGATTCAGCAGATGAATGCGTGGCTAAGGAACTGGTGCAGAGGGAGGGGTTCTGGCTTATTTGGATGTCTTTTGGCGAAGGTACGAACTGTACAAAAGGGAGGGGTTACACCTGAACCTGATGGGAACCGATATACTTGTTGTCAGGTTTGCTAGAGCTGTTTAGGGGGTTTAAGATAATTTGGCAGGGGAATGGGAACCAGAGTGATAGGGTAGTTAGTTTACAACGGGCAGTGTATAATGAGACTACTTGCAAGGAGAGGTTAATGATTGGGCAAAATTGCAGTGAACAGGAGAAGATGCAATGTAAAAGGGGAAAAAAATTGAAAAGGGTGATGTATTCAGGACAGAAGGTGTTATATTTGAATGCATGCAGTATACAGAATAAGGTAGATTAACTTGTAGCACAGTTACAGATTGGCAAGTATTACGTGGGCATCACTGATTTGCGGCTGGAAGAAGATTATAGCTGGGAGCTTGATGCCCAAGGTAGGCCGAGGGGGTAGGATGGCTGTGTTAGCAAAAAAATAAATCAAGTCATTAGAAAGAGGTGACAGGGTCAGAAGATGCAGAATCATTGTGGGTAGAACTAAAAAGCTGCAGGGTTAAAAGACCCTGATGTGAGTTATTTACAGGCTACCAAACTGCAGTGAAGATGTGGTCTACAAATTAAAATGGGAGATAGAAAATGAATGTCAAAAGGGCAATGATACAACAGTCATGAGGGATTTCAATATTCGGGGGATTGGGAAAATGATGATGGCGCTAAATGGCAGCTCCTTTTCTTGCATCTTTGGAAGCATCTTTACTTCCATCTTTGATATCTTTGTTTTTATTCCCCTTTGGGGTTCTAACATTTAACTGCCATTCATTCTTTGGGGCCCTCTTCTGTTCTCATGGATGTTTGCGAAGAAAAAGAATTTCAAGATGTATACATTTCTGTGACATCAAATGTACCTATTGAAATCAAATTGGTGCTGGATCCCAAGAGGGAGAATTTGTAGAATGCCTACAAGATGGATTTTTAGAACAGCTCATGGTTGAACCCACTTGGGGATCAGCTATTTTGGACTAGCTGTTGTGAAATGAACCGGAATTGATTAGTGAGCTTAAAGTAAAGGAACACTTGGGGGTAAGTGATCATAGTATGATAGAACTCACCTTGCAATTTGTGAAGGAGAACCTAAGTCAGATGTATCAGTATTACAGTAGAGTAAGGAGCATTGCAGAGGTATGAGAGACCCTGGCCAAAATTGATTGGAAGGGGACACTAGCAGGGATGACGGAGGAGCAACAATGGCCGGAATTTCTGGGAGCAATTTCGAAGCCATAAGATAGATACATCTTATTAGAGCAAAAATTGGTGGAAAGCTAGAGAATTGGAAAGCTTTTAAAAACCAACAGAAAACAATTAAACATGTCATAAAGAAGGAAAACTTGGAAGGTAAGCAAGCCAATAATATTAAAGGGGAAACAAAAAGTTTCTTCAATTATATAAAATGAAAAAGGGAGGCAAGAGTAGATATTGGACTGCTGGAAAATGATCATGGAGAGGTGGTGATGGAGGACAAGGAAATGGTGGATGAACTGAATAAGTATTTTGCATCAGTCTTCATTGTGGAAGATGCTAACAGTATGCCAGGAGTTAAATAGTGTCAGGAGGCAGAAGTATGAGAAGTTTTCATTACGAGGGAGGAGGTGCTTGGGAAACTGAAAGGTCTGAAGGTAGATAAGTCACCTGGACCAGATGGTCCACACCTCAAAGTTCTGAAGGAAATGGCTGAAGAGTTTGTGGAGGCATGGTAATGGTTTTTTAAGAATCAGTGGGTTCTGGGATGGTGCTGGAGGACTGGAAGTTTACAACTGTCACTCCACTCTTCATGAAGGGAGAGAGGCAGAGGAAATTAAATTATAAAATAGTTTAATCTCAGTGGTTGGGAAGATGTGGGAGTCGACTATTAAGGATGTGGATTTGGAGTACTTGGGAGTTATGTGATAACTAGGCTGTAGTCATTAAGGAAAGATTTCCTTAGGGAAAATGTTGCCTGCAAATCTGTTGAAATTCCTGGAAGAAATACCAAACAGGATAGGCAGAGATTTACACAGATTAGGAGAATGGGCAAAGAAGTTGCAGATGGATTACAGTGTCGGGAAGTACATCGTCATGAACTTTGGTCGAAAAAAATAAAAGTGTAGACACAATGGAGTGAAATTTCAAAAATCTGGGGTACAAAGGGACTTGGGCATCCTCATTCCTTGAAGGTTAATTTGCAGGTTGCTTCAGTGCTGAAGAAGGAAAATGCAATGTTAACATCTATTTCAAGAGGACTAACCTAAATGCAAACATGTAATCTTGTGGCTTTATAAGGCACTGCTAAGTGTTGTGAGCAGTTTTTCACCCCTTATCTCAGAAAGAATGTGGTGAAAATGAAGAGAGTTCAAAGAAGGTTCACCAAAAAGGTACCTGGATTGAAAGGTTTGTCATATGAGGAGTGTTTGATGGCTCTAGGTCTCTATTCACTGAAACTCAGAAAAATGAGGGATGATCTCATTGAAACCTAACAAATGTTGAAACGTTGAGTTAGAATGGATGTGGAGAGAATGTTTCCTATGGTGGTCCTATGGTCTAAGAACAAAGGGCATCCTCAGAATAAAGGACCGTCCATTTAGAATGAAGATGAAGAGGAATTTCTTTAGCCAGAGAGTGGTGAATCTGTGGAATTTGTTACCACAGGCAGGGTGAAGGCCAAGTCATTGGATATATTTAAGGCAGTTGATAAATTCTTGATTAGTTAGGCTTAGTTAGGGAATGAAGGAGTATGTGAAGAAAGCAGTAGATTTGGGCTGAGGGAGAAATGGATCAGTCATGTGAAATGCTGGAGCAGACTCAATGGGCCATTTGGCCTAATTCTGTTCCTATGTCTTAAGGTCTATAAGCGTATATCTGTCAAGTTTTGATGCTGTTCTGTACACAGAATGAAGTGGTATTGTGTTTGTCACTGGGCTGGTATCCAGAGGCCTGTGCCATAAATTTAGCAATATGAGTTCAAATTCTGCTTTGTCATTTGGAGAACTTATATTCAGCTGATGACATCTTTAGAGATAATGGATCAACAATTATAGCAATGAAATTGCCAGATTGTGAAAAGCCTGTTTGTTTCATTCATGTCCTTTAGGAAGAACATCTGTCTGGTCTTTATGTAATTTCAGGTCCAGCAAAGTGGTATTTCTTAATTCTCAGTCCAATTAGGAATGATCAATAGGTGCATTTAATGTCAGAGAAGTGTATACAGTATACATCCTGAAATTCTTTTTCTTCACAGACATCTACAAAAACAGACGTGCGTCCAAAGAATGAATGACAGTTAAAACATTAGATCTTCAAACAGCTCCCCTCCCAGGCACAACCAACAGCAAGGCAACGACCACCTCCCCACCAGCAAAAAAGCAACAACACCCTCCACCAAGCATTCGTGTGCAGCAAAGCAACAATAAAGGCACAGACTTGCAGTACCCCAAATACCACGCATTCACCGGATAATTCAACATAATCTCTCTCTCTCCCCCAATAAGGGAAAAAGAGGTGTCCCCTGTTTCACAGCAAGAGGGGAGATATAACAAACAACTTGTTGATTTATGATGTAAAAAGTCTGTTGCGTTGCTTTTCCTGAGCTCTACGTCCGGAGAGTCAGCACCGGAAGTACCTAGAGTACCGCACCTAGAGTATTGTATGCTGTTTTGGTCCCCTAATCTGAGGAAAGAATTCTTGCCATAGACGGAGTACAAAGAAGGTTCACCAGATTGATTTCTGGGATGGCAGGACTTTCATATGAAGAAAGACTGGATCGACTAGGCTTATACTCACTGGAATTTAGAAGATTGAGGGGGGATCTTATTGAAACATATAAAATTCTAAAGGGATTGGACAGGCTAGATCCAGGAAGATTGTTTCCGATGTTGGGGAAGTCCAGAATGAGGGGTCACAGTTTAAGGATAAAGGGGAAGCCTTTTAGGACCGAGATGAGGTTAAACTTCTTCACACAGAGAGTGGTGAATCTGTGGAATTCTCTGCCACAGGAAACAGTTGAGGCCGGTTCATTGGCTATATTCAAGAGGAAGTTAGATATGGCCCTTGTGGCTAAAGGGATCAGGGGGTATGGAGAGAAAGCAGTTACAGGGTTCTGAGTTGGATGATCAGCCATGATCATACTGAATGGTGGTGCAGGCTTGAAAGGCTGAATGAAAATCACCTATTTTCTATGTTTTTTATGTTTCTATGAAAGGGCACAGCTCTCTGGACACACAACCCCTGGTAGCTAACCCGCTGCCCCCAATGTTCCGTATTCTCCGGCAATGGCTCAGTCAGGGGCACTGGCCTAGAATGAGCACATCCCCAGAGCCACGAAATCCCAGAACCCTCCAGGTCGCGTCCATGGAATATCAAAGCTTGTGAGGCCCTGACAACATGTCCCATTCCCGTAAAGAACCAGCATCAGAGTGTAACGGCAGGTCAAGGTCTTCAAAAGAACCCCCCACACCCTGAAGAAGAAAGAAAGAGATATCAAAGGTAGAAATAAAGCTGTTTCCAAAGATGCAAGCAAAGGAGTTGCCGTTTAGCACCATCTTAACTTCGCCCCGCCTTCACTATCAATGCCAATACTATCATCATCAAGTGCAAAATAAAAAGCCTGAAAAACAATATTTTAAAATCTCAATAGAAGAGTTGCAATGTCAGAAAACTAAATATTTACAACCATCAGGACTCAATACTAAAGGCAACAATTTCAGATAATCATCCATTCCAGTCTTGTATTTTCACATTCCAGCATTTACATAGTTCTGCCCCACTGTTATAGTTTAATAAATGGTTCCATAAGACAATACATTGGACTCTTGACCTCACAATCTACATTGTTGTGATGTTGCTTCTTACTTTTTACCTACAATGCACTTTCTCTGTAGAAAGTTACACTTCATTCTGCGTCTGTTATTTTACATTGTAACACCTCAAAGCACTATTTAATGAATTGATCTGTATCAAGATAAGCTTTTCATTATACCTCAGTGTATGTGACAATAGTAATAAAACAACAATCAATCATCTCTCTTCGCTTCTGGTATTTCATGTTTCATTTGTCGTCTTTGTCAGTCAGCACCACCACTACCTGCGTCATTCAGCCTCTTCCTATCTCTGCCCTCTTGCAGATCTTCCTTGTTATCCTCTCAGCCCCTTCCATGAAATTCCAAACTTGATTCATTTCTAACTTTTCCTTTTTAAGAACTTTATTTCCCTTGCCATGGAAGTTGCTTGATCTGACAAGCATTTCCATCAGTTTCTGTTTTTATTTTCACTTTCTCGTAGTATTTTGCTTTTTAATTTACTTTCTGGGTACTATTCACACTTCTAACATTGGTGTGCATCACAAATCATATTGTCAAAACACCATTTTGCATGTTGATATCTGCATGCCATTGCATCTCATATTACAGCGAGGGAAAGAATGTCTAGAATTAAAGTGAAAACAGAAAACAAAGTATCTCTTAGTCCTGAGGATAGGAATTTAGGAGTCTGCAGGTGGATGTGGAGAATTTGAGTGAGTGTCAGAGAGTCACAGGGTTACGCTGCACTGAATCAAGCCCTTTGGCCAACCTTGACCATGCTGACCAAGTGTCCACTTGAGCTAGTCCTATTTGCCTGCATTTCCTATCCATGTACCTGTCTAAATGTTTCAAATGTCATAAAATCCATCACCAAATCTCTACTTGCTACTCTATATATGAAAATTTGCAACTCGGGTAGCTTTTTACCCAAAGTGATTTGGGAAACAATAACACATTGGTCTTTATTGCAGGAGAAGAAGTGTTACAATTGTATAGGGTACTGGTGAGGCCATTGCTGGAGCATTTGCGCACTCTTTTGATTATCCTATTGAAGAAAGAATATATTTGCATTTTAAGCAGTCTAGAAGAGAATCGAGAATTGAGAGGGATGCACAATCTGCAAAAGATATTAGATCTAAATACTTTGGTGTTCAGAAGACAAAAGGCAGGCTTGAGGGGTCAAGCAGCCTACTTCAGCTGCAATTTTCTTGTGTTTTTATAGGCCTTTGACTATAAATACGGTCTTTATAGATGCTGATTGACATATTGGTGATTTGCATTCTTTTCTGTTTCTTTTCCTGATTTTAAATATACGTAGTTTTTTGGTTTGCTTTTGTAGAGCTATAAATGTCCACTATAATTTTCTCTCACTTGGAAGAGTTCTCTAATTACTGATCTCCCCATGGTCAATTCTTAAATTACTAAAGACGTCTTTCTCCCTAGAGATTATATTTTGAGTTCCTCCTGAACAGTTGTCCACCACTCCCTGACAGCTCATTCCACACTTGCACCCCTTCTGAGTGAATAAAAACCCCTTCAGGTTCCTCTTAAGAATTTCACCTTTCACCCTTCATCTATGACCTCTAGTTGTTGTCTCATCCAAACTGGGTGCAAAAGCCTGCTTGCATCTGCCATCTCATAATTTTGTATACCTCTGTCAAGTCACCCGTCATTCTCCCACGCTCTAGGGAATAAAGTCCTAACTTAATCAACCTTTCCCTACAATTCGTGTTCTGAAATCCCATCAACCTCCCTGTAAATTTTCTTGATACTGTTTCAACCTTATTGATATCTTTCCTGTAGGTAAATGAGCAGAACCACACACAATATTCCAAATTAAGCCTCACCAATGCCTTGTACAACCTTAACATAACATCCCAACTCGTCTACTCAATACTTTAATTTATGAAGGCCCATGTGTCAAACACTCTCTTTGTAATCCTATGATCTGATCTATACAAGCAGTGTGCAAGACAGTTTTTCACTATCATTGATACATGATAATTATAAAACAATTCCAATTCCTATTCAGTTGATCCATAGTGAAAGCTTCTTGTACATTTTCCTGTTCCACTCAGACCCCAGAGAATCCAAAAGCACGGCTAGTTAACCCACTTTGAAATGAGGGTCTTTCATTTGGAGAGACAGGGATATTTCGGACAAGGAGTGCTTTAAAAATTCTTATATGACTGTTTGCTCTTTTCAGTTTTTGCCACCTTCATCTGCTCATAGTTACTCCAATGGAAATAGTCCAACAAGGACAGAAACGTGAATGGACTTCAGTTCAATGTGAGTACTGGTAGGAAAACCAATATAAGAAGTGTCTTCACCTCAGTAAGAAATTCAGTCAGAATAAAATACTGTATACCTGAAAACTTAATATGAAATTGCAGTCAATATTTATAGTTATTTCCTACATTATTGCTGGTATATTTTCCATCTTTTCCATTCAGTAAATGCAGCTCTAACCAACCTGAGCCTGCATTTGCCTTTGCTATCCATGGTAACATGATGCTAAGTCTTTAAAATGGCACCAGTAACATATTTCTCCTTGGCAACCTTACACCGCCATCAATGCTGATGATAGCAGTCTCAGATTTCAACTGTCAGATGAATAATTAACACACTGATTCACTCCTAAGTGGTAAAGGTATTATTGCTGACAGCTCTCTACCATATTACTGTGCAGCTGTTCACACATAAAACCAAAGTTAAACATATGCAGAAAGTGTCTTTGGATGTTTCCTAATTCTGCAGATAATAAATATATGCCTATTAATGCATGTGACAGTGGTGTTGCTTTCATTTGTGTTACTTTCAGTGAGTGATTTAATATATTTCGTTGCAAATTGAAATAGTATGAAGAACATAGCAGTGAAAGATTATGGCAGCAAATTTCATTTGGCAAGGCCTGTTGTTTGGGCCCAAGGGTGTTGAATTGATTTCAATACAGTAATGAAAGTTTGACTGCATTCCTGTAATATGGGCCACGCTGGCCACCAGTTGATGACATCCATCAGACTGATTTGATGCCAGGGCTCCTGCTTCAGCACATACCCTCTCTTCACTTTGCTCAGGACTAGCATTGACCTGTTGGAAGATCTGTCTGCCACCCACCTCCAAATTCCCAGCAGAGCTATTTAAAGGAATCATTAACTGCTTGCAAGTTAGCTGCCGACTGATTTCTACTGACTGTTGCTATGATTCCATCCAGATTTATAGCTTTCTTCAGGGTTGTTAAAGTCTACAGTGAGTGATATCAGGTGCTGAAGGATGTAGTCTTAACCTCGGACTTCTTTACAAACAAGATGCTCCCAGACATGGTTCATTGCCAGACACTCCCCAGGGAGTGGGCTTTACCTGTTGAGGGAACAGAATGTTGCAGAACAAGTCATTTTGATAGGTGAAGAAGAGATGAGAGGAGTAAAAAGGCCTCTCAGCCAGAGACCGTCCATTCAGGGAGTTATTAACCTTCAACCATCAGATTCCAGAACCAACATGGATAACTTTACTCACCTCAGCACTGAGCTAATCATTGAACACAACCTATGGACTCATTTCAAGGACTCTACCACTCATTTTCTCAGTGTTATTTACTTACTTACTTATTATCATTATTAGTGGTGGTGGTGTGTCAAGTAGTTGGTGTGATGCGTCCAGTGTGGTAGTGTAGTGGGTTAAACTTGTCACTTTCACTTTCAGCTTCTGCCACCAACTATCAGTCTTGTGAAAAGGAGAGCTGAATACACATGTCCCTCCCTTCCAGATCATAGGCTCTCCAACAGCAGGCCTCATGCAGTGCCTCCTCACTGGCGACACATGCAAAACTGGACACCTTTCAGAACCCGGCTGAACTACTGAGGATGGGGAGGAGGTCTGGCCCCTGCAGCCATAGCACCCAGGCCCACCGGTGTGTGGACAGGCCCTAGTGCTCGTGAACCAGATCCCCAGATGTGGGTAAGTAGCCTCACTGCCTTGTTGGCAGCCTCAGGAGAGATGAAGGCTACAGGTGGTAAACCCAAGCAGAGAATCCAGAGTGGATCCCCTAAGGTGGTTGGACATCACTGATCATCCTTCCAACAACTCCTGCAACCAAGCTCGTACCAAACGTATTGCTTTGCTTTCCTTTGGACTACACTGGTGAGGCCGAGAGGGTTATCTTGATGACTGGGATATCCATACCTCCCGCCTAGGCTCATGTCCTGAAGAGGACACTCCAGTGCCGCTGTACACATTGTCTTTTGAGACAGACATCACCATCATCAGTAGTGGTGGTATTCATATGTGCACAGTTTGTCTTTTACAAGGTCTTTGTGTGTAGTTTTTCACTGCTCTATTGTATTTCTTTGTCCTATTGCAAATGCCTGCAAGAAAATGAATCTCGGAAGTATTTGGGACATATACAGTACATACTTTGATAATAAATTTGTTTTGAACTTCGAGGAGTTCAGCAAGAAACTCTCCTACCTAAGTTTCGATGGCAGGGCAGTTTCCAAGGGTAAGGGTATCCTCACTGAAATCTATGCTTGTGTCTATGTCCTCCCATTGTCTTCTGTGATTGTGTCTGGGGGACTTTCTAGATACCATGAGAGTCAGGACTCTCTCCTCTTCTACACTGCAAGCATCAAGGACTTTAGTCCAGAGTTGGTGAATGTTTCTACTAAATCTCTTCAATGTCAGCTATAGAGTGTTTTTGTGCTTATTGCAGATACAGCGCACCTACTCCTTTAAGAGGTTCCCTTTGGTTATAGCAATCAGGTTAAACTGGTATTACTCACTCATGAAATTGGGTCCACTGCTGAGACAATAAGCCAGTGAATATTATCATGACCTGCCATGGTCACAGGGATCATGTAAATGATCAGGCAGTCTGAATATAATGAGCTGCCTGCACTGAAACTGGCAAAAACACATACATCTCCAGCCACCATCCTTACACCTGTTTTCTCAAACACTAAAGCCTTCCATCAGCAGGGATCAGAAGATATTTTGTTAAAATGATTTTAGGATAAAGTTGCTTGAATTGTGGATAGACTGGAAAAGCTAGGGTTAAAATCCTGGAGACAGAAGAATGCAAGGTCTCATAGATTGCAAATGTGTACACATACAGATAGTTCAGGTTGGTGGAGAATCTAGGAACTAGGGTGCAAAAATTGAAAAGGAATGGCAAAAGATCCAAAAGTGACAGAAGGAAACATTTGAATGGTGATGGTTGTGGTAGATGCGTTCAAAAAGGACATTAGTTCAAAGGGATCACATGTTATGGAGAGGGGCAAGAGAAGAGATAGCTGGGGCACTGATGGAGATCTTGGTATTCAGTTTAACCACAGGTGAAGTCCCAGCAGACTGAAGAATAGCCAACATCGTTCCTTGATGTATCAAAGGCCATAGGGATAAACAAGTGAGTTATATGCCAGTAAGCCTCATATCAGTGAAACTATTGGAGAAGATTCTTAGGGATAGGATTTACTGACATCTGGAAAGCATGGACTAATTAGGGATCAGCACCATGGCTTTGTGCCAGGAAATAATGCCTTACAAACTTGATCAAGTTCATTAAGGCCATAATGGAAGTTATTGATGGCAGTGGGTAGGGTCTACAATCATGGGCTTTTGAAAACCATTTAAACCAAATCCCTCATGGTAGGCGAATCCAAAAGATTATAGTACATGGAGATCTGGCAGACTTGATTCAAAACTGGCTTGCTGTAGAAGTCAAGAGGCCAGTGGTAGGGGGGTGCTATTTTGTCCAGAGTTCTGTAGCCAATGGCGTTCAGCAAGGTTCAGTGCTGTGATTTCTGCAGTTTGTGAAATGTAGATGAGCTGATTAGTAAGCTTTCAGGCAACAGAACAATTGATATATTTGTGGATCAGTGAGGAAGGGTTTCGTAGGACATAGATCAGTTGGAAATATGGAGAAACAGTGAATGGAGTCTAATTTGGACAAGTGTGAGGTGTATACTTTGCAAGGTCAAAGAGTATACAATAAATGAAAGGAACCTTCACAGCATTGGTATTGGGGTGGGGGTGGGGTATTGTGATGTCAGCCCATAGCTCCCTAGAAGTGACAACACATGTGAGTAGGGTGATAGAGATGTATGTGTCATCCTTCCTCTTTTGGATTGAGTATAAAAGGTGGAAATTCACATTGAGACTGTATGAGAATTTGGTTAGCCCTCACTTGGAGTTGTGTCCCACCACAGTACTGGAAGGATGTGGAGACTCTGAAGTGCGTGCAGAAGAGGTTCACTGTGTTGGTGCCTGGATTGAAGAGTTTCAGCTCAAAGGAAATGTTGGACAAACATGGGCTTTTTTCCCCTGAACTGTCAAAAGCTGAGGAGAGACCTGAGAGAAGTACTTAAAATTATCAGAGGCATAGACAGAGTAGATCGAGTATTTTTCCTAGGGTAGAAATCTTTGTACTCCTTGTATTGTCCACTTGGACATTTAATTGGTACTGAGTATATGCTGGTGTTTCACACAGTGAGGTCCCAATCCCACTCATGACATACAAGCTCAAGAAGCTTTCATATATGTCAGAATACCATGTTCTCACATTTAAGAAAAAAGTGGTTGCAATTTTATTGACATTAGTCTCTGGTCTCCATTAAGACTTTGTCTAAATATACTTCAAAACTACCTTATGCAGTTGCTCTGAATTCAAGAGTGATTAAAGTTAATTGGATTGTATTCCATTCCTACAATAATTGGATAATCCAATGATTTTAGACCACCGGTGGAATACTGATTTAGGGGTAAAAACTTCAGTCCTGATTACATGTGTCAGCGGTGTGATGAAATAGCTTATATACGTTGCACCATGCATCCAAAGTTCATTTCCATTGAATTAAATTGCATCATATTGAATGTTAACACTCATGACCCAGGACTAATTACTACCACTTCCCATTATGTTAAATGTGTATGGGAGTATGTGACCTGATTTTTGCCCAAATTTACATGAATGCCATTACTGCTATACTTAGAAACAAAATAACCATGATTTATATAGGTACAATATTAGATAGTTTTGGATATTAGACAACTTTGAAGGAGCCCTTTCAAACCGCCAATTGCATACAATTTCAATGGAAGGACAATGCAAATAGTCCCACTTCTCTCCCTCACCGTAAATTCTGGTCTTTCTGACACATGTCTGTATCAATAATAGAACATAGAACCTAGCACAGGAATAGGTACTTAAACCCAAGAAGTCAGTGCCAACCATGATACCGATCCAAACCAATCCCATTTGATTGCACCATATTGCTCTCTCCTTGGTGTTCATGTGCCTAATTAAATGCCTCTTAAATATTGCCTTCATATTTCCTTTCATCACTTCCCTGCTGGTGAATTCCAGGCACTCTCGCTCTCTGTGTATACAATAAAAAACACCTGCCTTAACCTCTTTAAATATTCCCCCTTTCACCTAGAAGCTATGCCCTCTAGGATTTGACGTGTTGTGCAGAATTGGATTTTAAAGGGGCACAGCTTGAGAGCACTGGAGTTTATACCAAACTAAATCAAAAGTTCCAATAGCAACATCTAGAGAAAGATGTTGAATAAGTGCAGGTGTATGTGATACTGGTTAACAGTCATGCTGTTCAAGGCTGTACCACTGTAAGGATTAGTTGATGTTGTAACAATCCGTCTCTGCGAAAGAAATCCACAGTAAGGAGTGCTACTCTGATGCTGTCAGTTTTCCTTTTAATTAATGAAGTAGTTTTGAGTTGGTTTGAACTGCCAACCATCCTTTCAGTACCTTGGAGACAGAGAGATCCTGGGATAAAGAGCATTGCAGTTTACCCTCAGCTCATGGAAGCAACACAGAGATCAGAGCAGGGAATTGATGACAGAAGCCTTATAGACAATAATGCACCCCACTGTAGGGGCTGGCTGAAGTGGCTTTAAGACGATTATGCCTAAGTTGCAGACAAGGATCATGGGAAGCTTGATTGATCTCAATGATGTGGTAGTTTCATACAGATCAACAGTTCTGTTGAACTAGTGAATGGTGCATGAGATGTGGCAAATGCAAACATGCATCAGGATAAGTTATGCCAACAGATTTATAGAAGCCTACAGTATGTAAATAGACAAATTATATTCCTCTGAACAAACAGCAAAATGTTTTCTTCTGTTGTTTATTTAAGCTATTAATTCTGCCAGTGATACAGCTCTGTGACAACAAACCAGTTGGCGGAATTTTATTTGTGTAATATATTAGTAAGCAATTATATGGAACAATCTCGGTGTGTGCAATAATAAGAATGCATTTTTATCTTCATGCCTGGAAATCCAGTGGAACAGATTGACCAACCATAATAAAAGCCAGCTGATATTCATTCCATTAAAATCAAAGGAATTAAATCAGATGGGTTAGGAAATCCTATCCATCAGATTACTGCCCTGCAATAAATGTGAACATCTACTTCATAACCAGATGTATGGTGGTCCAAATGCAGATATGTTACATTTTGTTTCTTTGTTGAGGAATCAAGGAAATGAAATAAAATCAGAAAAGTAACAAATCAGAAAAACAGAGGAATTTCAGCATTCCTCAGCCTACCAAAAGAGGCACAAATCGAACCAAAGACTTCACAGCATAACTTATAGATAAACATAGCTTGAAACAGATCAAAGAATCCTTATTTTAATGGTGAGAAAGATTTTGGCGATTCCTGACGCAATTAATGGCAAAATTGGAAAATGGTAGTGTTATCCCGGGAACCAAGGATATTGACAAAGTATAATAATTCACCAGTCTAAAATAAAGAATGAATTCAAGAATTTTTATAAACACTTCACCTCCTCAGATTGCAACCTGTCAAGGGAAAAATTAAATTGTCTTTTTATTACCTTTCACTACCTTCCCTGTCTCCTGAACAAAGCAAAAAATCCAAAGGCATTTCTACAAAATAAATCTTGGGCACTATTAGTGTTTTATGTAGAAATCAAATTGGCAGATTTTTGAAGTTAATCGTCTTAGTGGTGTAGAGTTAATGCAATGCACTGGTGGGTTTCACAAGGTGACTGCAGGAAGGGGCCATTTGGGACTTCCCAAGATCTTCTCACTGAAGAAAGACGGCATTCTTCCAATCATAATTGTACTCTCAATTGAGAATAATAATGACAACAGCGGTGGTGAAGGAACAGAAGAACAAGAGTTCAGCTTAAAAAAAAGTTTTCAATGTTTGTGGAGAATTACTTGTTGTGCAGTGCACTGGAACTGCGCCAGTAATCTGAAAATGAACAGGAATAAGAGTCATTCTCTCAGATGAAGTTCTAGAAGTCAGACTAAAGGAAGAACGCAAAGGAGTGTTATTGCATTTGACAATGATGACCATCATCTTCAAAAATCATGTGGCTGCTCTTATAAGTTATTTATTCAACATGAGCAAAGTATGAAAGCAATGGAGATATTTTATAGGAATCGGTCTTTATGCTGTCTGTTACAATGATCTCATGTGGTAATAACAGTCATGTACATCTTAACTGGCTGCTCACATTAGATTTTTCTAGTTGCCAAGAAAATTAACACTTTTTCCTTCCGGGACACTAATGAATGATGGTGTGAGGATTCCTCGGCAAACTGGCTGAATGTAATAGATCTACTTCAGCTGGATTAGACAAAAGGATATTGCTAAATGGACTAACATTGGCGACATTATTACAGTATTGTGCAATATTGCCAGTGATACATAAGCGGCTATTGAAAGGCACAGAAGAGGATGATCATGCAGGGGAGCCACCAGGTGCTGTGTCAACGAAAGCAAATGAAATTTGCACTGACCACACACAAAATGCTGGTGGAACGCAACAGGCCAGGCAGCATCTCCAGGAAGAAGCACTGTCGACATTTCGGACTGAGACTCTTCGTCAGGACTAACTGAAAGAAAAGATAGTAAGAGATTTGAAAGTAGGAGGGGGAGGGGGAAATCCAAAATGATAGGAGAAGACCGGAGAGGGAGAGGTGAAGCTAAGAGCTGAAAAGGTGATTGGCAAAAGGGATACAGGGCTGGAGAATGGAAAGGATCATGTGACGGGAGGCCTAGGGAGAAAGGAAGGGGGAGGGGAGCACCAGAGGGAGATGGAGAACAGGCAAAGAGTGATTGGCAGAGAGAGAAAAGAAAGGGGGGGAAATAAATTAATCAGTGATGGTGTAAGAAGGGGAGGAGGGGCCTTAACAGAAGTTAGAGAGATCAATGTTCATGCCATCAGGTTGGAGGCTCCCCAGAGGGAATATAAGGTGTTGTTCCTCCAACCTGAGTTTGGATTCATTTTGACAATAGAGGAAGCCATGGATAGACATAACAGAATGGGAATGGGACGTGGAATTAAAATGTGTGGCCACTGGGAGATCTTGCTTTCTCTGGCAGACCAAGCGTAGGTGTTCAGCGAAATGGTGTCCCAGTCTGCGTCGGGTCTCACCAATATATAAAAGGCCACACCGGGAGCACCGGACACAGTATATCACACCAGCCAACTCACAGGTGAAGTGTCGCCTCACCTGGGAGGACTGTCTGGGGCCCTGAATGGTGGTGAGGAATGAAGTGTAAGGGCAGGTGTAGCTCTTGTTCCACTTACAAGGACAAGTGCCAGGAGGGAGATCGGTGGGAAGGGATGGGGGGGGGGGGGTGGAGAGGATGAGTGGACAAGGGAGTCACGTAGGGAGCGATCCCTGTGGAAAGCAGAAAGGGTGGGGAGGGAAAGATGTGTTTGGTAGTGGGATCCTGTTGGAGGTGGCGGAAGTTACAGAGAATTACATGTCGGACCCGGAGGCTGGTGGGGTGGTAGGTGAGGACAAGGGGAACCCTATCCCGAGTGGGGTGGCAGGTGGATAGGATGAGGGCAGATGTGCGTGAAATGGGAGAGATGAGTTTGAGAGCAGAGTTGATGGTGGAGGAAGGGAAGCCCCTTTGTTTAAAAACCGAAGACATCGCCTTCATCCTGGAAAGAAAAGCCTCATCCTAGGAGCAGATGCAGTGGAGACGGAGGAATTGTGAGAAGGGGATAGCATTTTTGCAAGAGACAGGGTGAGCTACCTGGACTATTCCTCTTCCCACCCTGTCTCTTGCAAAAGTGTCATCTCCTTCTCGTGGGCAATGTAAAAGAGTGATCCCATTGTGTTCCTCTCATGGAACATAGAACAGTACAGACAGGGACAGGCCCTTCAGCCCACAATGTCTGTGCTGGCTATGGTGCCATCTCTCTGCATATTGTCCATATCCCTCTATTCCCTGCCTGTTTAAGTGTCTGTCTAAATGCCTCTTAAATATTACTAACCTGTGTGCTTTTACCACTGTCAGAAAGGCACCTACCAATTTGCATTTTTTTTAAACTTGCTTTACAAATCTTCTTTAACCTTTTCCTTTCTCATCTCAAACCTATGCCCTCCAGTATTTGATATTTCCACCCTGGTAAAAATGATTCTGATTATGCTCCCTATCTATGTCTCCCACAATTTTACATTGCAGCGAGCATTCCATCCATGGTGAACAGACAAGAAGAGCTTGTTTATCTCATCTGCCGGTTTTATTACGACAAGCACAATAACAGAGCACCATTGCTCCATGAGAGCATGCAAATTGGGAAGGTCTTTATTACACACTCGAGTTACAGTCAAAGTGATAACAAACACTGTATAACCCAAAAGCTAAAATGTAACGATAATGAACTTGAACATCTCACCAGAACTCCACAAACACATTTTAAACAAGAGCAATAAGTAGCGTTGATCGCAAGGAATGCTGGGGCAAGCTGTTGACCGTGTTCCCAGAGTGCCACACTGCCCCCTCTTGAGGGGTCAGCCATTCCTGACAACCCCATTGTCCACAGCAAAATCCGAAGGACCCGCTGGTGGTTGCCGCCTGGGGTACTGGTGGTGTCTTTAGCCCCTCCCCCAGGGGAAGCACTGTTTAGTGAGGCGAGAGGAAGATCAATCGGAGTGTCACTTCCTTCCTTCAGCCTCAGGAGATTGGTAGTGGCCATGGACCAATACGTTGCTAGCCAGTCCCAGCGTAGCACCACTGTCACTTGGTCCCTGGATCCTCTGCCCAGTCTGGCCGTCATCCCCGCACCCGGGCCAGCACGGGATCATTCCCTTACCCACTGCGCAGCTACTGGTGGTCAATGATGGGGAGATCTACCTCTCCACTGGGTGCCACCTGAAGGATCGTCACCACCGCTTGCCCCGGTTCCGTAGGGTGCACTGAACTGCAGCAGGCCGCAGTGAGACCGGTGGTGGTTGTTGCTGTGCCCACCTGGCCCGCATCCTGGGGGTATACTGCTGGAGAGCGATGGCTTTAGTGCCAATGTACACTGTTGCCTTCGGTAGATCCACCCAGGCCTCCCAGCGGGACAGTGGGTCCAGGCCAAAGATACCGTTCTGACAGGTGTCAGTTAGCCACACTTCATGCTCTACTGCTTTTCCCCGCTGTGATGTATGGCTACCTCTTCCCTCTCATCAGCGCTCAGTCGCCGGCGACCGTAGCCAGCTGGAACAATGTTGTTGCCCACCCAGATGAGGATGGCTGGTCCGTGTTGGGGAGAGCACCGGGACCAATGATGGTGATGATTGACCCCTGGTCCACCAACGCCCAGCGTCTGATGCCCTCTACCACGCAGTCCATGTATAAGCTTTTCTCTTCACCGAAACGGCCCACCTGGAGAGGCGGCAACAGAGGGATTATGCTGGAGGTCTCGGGTGGCACCACTCTCTCGGTGTTTCCCGATGGCTGCGCTGGGCTGTGGAGTGGCGCTGGTGCCAGGCATTATGGGCTAATGGCTGCCTCACTGCACTGGTAGCAGAGATCACTCGGTGGCATGCAGTGGGGCGGTTGCGGCACTGGTTGGATCTGTCTCACGAATGCCTCCTCGTCAGAATCCTCCTCCGCCTCGGTGACACATGCCTGGGCTCACAGCATGCCGGAATGCCTCAGGGTATAAAATTGCTCTGCCCTCTCTGCTTCTACCAGCGCCTTGGCCAGCAGTGATGCTAATACCACGCGAATGTGCTGGCGAAGGCACTCCAGTGTCAGTGCCGTTACAAAGGCAAGGCATGGAGGGCAGCACCTTCTGGGCCTCGGGAGGGAACTGGAGATAGCCAGGCTGAGCACAGTGGCAGAGATCTGCCGCGGATGTCCCCAGGCTTTCTCCCACACGGCCCTGTCTGCTGCCCAGTTTATCCTTCACTGCTCCTTCCAAAGGCCTCTGCCCAAAACACCACTACAAGGGCCTTGTAGTCACACCGCTCAGCTGGCGTTAGGTCGAGAAGGGCCCTCAGAAGAACATGTTCACCACTGTCTCTGTACGGCTCCTCCCCTTGTGCCATGCTTTAAGGTCGATGTGCGAGGTAAGGCTCCAGGTGACTGGTACCATTGCATCTGGGGAGTTTCAGGGTGGACCTTCTTGCTGGGGCCTGTTGGTCCTCCTCTTTCTGGGGCAGTGTTGGTTGTGCTTGTCACATTGCCGGTCCTCCCATGGCGGCAGCACCTTGGGTTTCCCGGTGCAGGCTACGAGGGAGGTGGGTGATATGCTCCACCATGTCCCCAGGGTTGGGGAGCCTGGGTACGCTTGCACTGTCAGGGTTCCCTGGGAAGGCACAATGCTTGGTTCCCAGGTTCCCTCTCCCTCCGGGTTGGCATCCTATCTTTGGGATCCTGGTCCAGGGGCTTGGGGAGGCATACCTCTTAGTCCCTAGACTTATTCCCTGGTTTTTAAGGTGCACCGTCCAACATCGTAGCTCTTCAATTGCATCATCTATTTCTAATCCCACTCCTGACACCAACGTGGTGAGCATTCGGTCCATTGTGGCAGAGGAAAGAAACTCGTTTAACTCAACAGCCGTTTTTATTGTGGCAAGCACAAAAACAGGCAGAGCACCATCACTCCATGATAACCATTCCAGTCACGTTCAGGTGGGGGAGAAGTGATTATTACACACCCCAGTTACAGTCAGAATGACCCAACAAACACACAAGTGACAACTGCGTAACCAGATCTAAAATGTAACAAAAAATAAACATTTCACCATAATTCCACGAATGCTTTTTAAGCTAAACAATGAACATTGGCCTTTAGGAAAGCTGGGGTGAGCTGTTGACCCTCCTTCAAGCGCCATAATATACTTCTCCCAGGTCTCCCCCCAGCCTCTTATGCTTGAGAATAAATGATCCAAGTTCGTCCAAACTCTCCTCATAGATATATATTCCAATCCAGGGAAAATGCCAGTGAATCTCTTCTGCACTCTTTCCAAACTCTTTACACCCTTCCTATAGCACAGTGTTGATAAATGAAATGCAGCTTCGAACTGTCCGTGTATATTCCCTCTTTCAGGGAGTTATGGACTTGCACAGCAAGATAACTCTGTGCACAATTTCTCTAAGTGTCCTGCCACTTAATGCATATTCTCCTTGTGTATTTTACCTCCCTGAATGCATCATATTACAATGGTATCACTCCCCAACGTTTCCTATGCCTCATCGACAACTGCATTGGTGTTACTTCCTGCACCCATGCAGAACTCGTTGGCTTCATCAACTTTGCCTCCAACTTCCACCCTCCCTCCCCTTTCTCGATCGCTCTGTCTCTTTCTAAGAAGACAGCTTATCTACTGATGTCTATTAAAAACCCACTGATTCTCACAGCTACCTGGATGTTACCTCTTCCCATCCTGTTACTTGGAAAATTGCCATCCCTTTCTCTTAATACCTCTGTTTCCACCACATCTGCTCTCAGGATGAGGCATTTCATTCGAAACCCATAGAGATGTTCTTCTTCTTCAAAGAAAGGGGCTTTCCTTCTTCCACCATCAATACCGCATCTCATTTCGTGCATGTCCGCCCTCACCCCATCCTGCTACCACCCACCTAGGTAGGTGATAGGGTCCCTCACCTACCACCCACCAGCCTCTGCATCCTACAAATGTGTTACTTCCTCCATTTCCAGCAGGAACACACCAGCAAGCACATCTTGCCCTCCCTCGCCCCCTCCCTCGCACTTTCTGCTTTCCACAGAATCACACCCTACACAACTCTCTTGTCCATCTGTCCCTCCAAACTGATCTCCCTCCTGGTACTTATCCTTGCAAGTAGAACAAGTGTTCCACCTCCTCTCTCACTACCGTTCAGGGCCCCAAATACCTGTCAGTCTGTTGAGGTCATCTACTATATCCGGTGCTCCCGGTGTGGCGTCCAATATATTGGTGAGACCCGATGCGGATTGGGAGACCACTTCCTCGAGACCCTACTCTCTGTCCACCAGAAAAAGCAAAATCTCTGAGTGGCCACCCATTTTAATTCTACTTCCCATTCCCATTCCGAGATGTCAGTCCATGGCCTCCTCCACTGTCACATTGACGCCACACTCAGCTTGGAGGAGCAACACCTTATATTTCGTCTGGGGTAGCCTCCAACCTGATGGCATGAACAATGATTTCTCAAACTTCCAGTAATGCCCCCCACCTCTCCTTCCCCACTTCCTTCTCTCAGCTTATCACCTCCCTCTGGTGTTCCTTCACCTTTTTTTCTTCCATAGCCTTCTGTCCTCTCCTGTCAGATTTCCCCTTCACCAGCCCTGTATCTCTTTACCTCAGCTCTCCCTCCCGGTTTCACCCATCACCTTGTGGGTCTTCCTACCCTCCCCCCACCCCACTTCCTTACACTGACTCATCTTTTTTTTTCCTCAGTCCTGCAGAAGGGTTTGAGCCCAAAACATTGACTGAACTCTTTTCCATTGATGCTGCCTGGCCTGCTGAGTCCCTCCAGCATTTTATGTGTGTTGATTGGATTTCCTGCAATGCAAATGTTTTTCTTGTTTGTCACATCACATTTGTCTGGATTAAATTCCACCTGACATTTCTTTGTCTAAATTTTCAACTCTTCTATTAGCCAAATTTTAGTGAAAGGCTTCGCAGAACAAAGGGCCATTTGGTATAATCCTGATCCTATTTCATAAGTTCTTATGATGGCATCATCACTCTGCCTAAAACCATGACAGTATTGTCAGTTGTTGATGGCTTGGCAAAGGAAAACTTTGACGTTTAAATATGAAGCAGATCTCACCTTGTAGCTGCTGGAAAAATGAATTGTTTGTGGAGTTCTCTTCTGTTCATCATATTGGCTTAAATTAACAGTCAGTAGTTGACAAGCCACTTAGATTCCAAGGTTTCCCTTATCACCTCCTGCTGGATATGATGGAAATTGCTGTCTTTTCTCTTCTCTGCTGGCATGGCTTTCTCCACCCAGGGATTTCTCTTTGGTGTTAAAGTTCAAAATTCAAAGTAATTTTATTATTAAAGTATATATGTGTCATCATATATAATCCTGAGATTCATTTTCTTGCAGGCAGACTCAATAAATCCATACTAGAATAATAACCATAATAGAATCAATGATGATTAAAACAGCACCAACTTGGGCATTCAACTAGTGTTCAAAAGACACAAACTGTGCAAGTGCAAAAAAAAAGAAATGTTAATAATAACTAAATAAGCAATAAATTTCAAGAACGTGAGAGGAAGAGTCCTTAAAAGTCAGTCCATAGGTTATGTGACAATTTCAGTATGAGGTTGAGTGAAGTTATTTCCCTTGGTTCAAGACCTGATGGTTGAGGGGTAGTACCTGTTCCTAAACCTAATGGTTCTTAGGTTCTGAACCTAGTTCTGAAATAGTTCTTAGGTTTCTGAACCTTCTTCCTGATGGCAGCAGTGAGAAGAGAATATGACCTGGAGGGTCCCTGATGATGGATGCTCCTTTTTTGCGACAATGCTCCATGTAGATGCGCTCAAAGGTGGGGAGGGCTTTAACTGTGATGGATTGGGCTGTATTCACTACTTTTTGTAATATTTTCTGTTCAATAGCAATGTAGTTTCCATACCAGGCTGTGTCACAGTCAATCAATATACTTTCACAGCACATCTGTAGAAGTTTAAAGAGTTAAGATCAGTAACCATCTTTGAACTTGTTACCATAGAAGAATCTCTGGGAGAGGTAGATAAAATGTAGAGATGGCAGCAACCTGCTCTCCTCAGAAGGCAAGGGATCCAGAAGGCCTGTTGATATACATAGAAGAAATTGCTATTCCTTGCATTCACTTTTCTGGTGTAGTTCTGAGTCTCATATCTCTGCACTGAGGGCCACACAACTCACCTGTGCCTATCGGGCATCATCCCTCAGTCTTTCCACACTGCACCATGGGTGATTCATTATTGCATTTGTGTGGGTTCCCAGCAGAGTGATGAACAGCAACAGCAAGGGCAGGATTCATGAAGAATTCCAGACAGTTAGATTCCCTGCAGAGCATCACTGCTGCCAACCCTTTCTATGTATGATGCTGTTCTCTAAGTAAAGTAGCAGTGTATCTAACATTCGGGGCTGTGTGTATCTGCCCTTCATTCTGTCGGTTGGTTCAATTAGTAAGACAGCCACTAATCTAAACATGTAATACCAACATTTCACTAAACAGAAAACATGCTAGTTATGAAAGGAAATTAATTGAAACATAAAGTACCACATTAGTTTTCCCAAATGTTATGCCCATTCCCTCCACCCTTATTGTCTGGACATTCCCTGCTTCAAGTATTTATATTTTTACCTAATCGTGACCTTACTACCTTTCTTCAGAGCTTTCTCTTTTTTGTAAATAAACATCTTACCTTATTTTCCATTCTTCCCAAGTACAACCCTTCACTATGACAATATATTCATAATATCCACTCATCAGGAATGAAGTAGTAGCAATCAAGGGTATGGAGAAGATTAAGAAGGATATTGAAATGGAGCGCTGGAGTTATGAGAGATTGGGTATGTTAATTTTATTCTCACTGGCATCCAGGAGGCTGAGGGATGACCTGAGAGATGTTTATAAAATTATGAGGATCATAGAGAGGCCTAATGCATGGAAGTGGGGTTAGCGTAGAGAGAGCATTTCTGTTAGTACATTTCTATGGTTCTATGGTTCTATGATTAATCCCTACTTTGTTGACCAATCAAGATGTAAAATATAATGGGTAACCTTATTACACCACAGATGTTATTCAAAATCTTTCGGTTTTTTCTGTCTTTTTACAGAAAAATGTAACACATCTTGCCTATTAGCAGTTAAATTAAATACAGTGGATTTTGGTTAATTGGACCATCAGTGTATCATTTATTTATTTGGGACAACTCTTAAAGAACAGAAAATAGCCAAGATCTGGTTTGTTTATTTGGAAAAATAAGCCACTTAACTGTGACAACAGACTTTTTTAATAGTTTCTAAACTAACGTCAGTTGCATGAATTTGCATGGCAGTTAAGCACCACACAGTGCTTAGAGCGTCCAGTTTTTTTAAATAGCATCAGTTGTGTGTGCTTGTGTTCATAAAGTTGTAAGTTTTATCACCAATAATTGTTGAGAAATAAGCAGTAAGACAATTCTGAACAGTTTCGCTCACCATGGTTTCCAAGTATTCAGGCGTGGAGATGCCAGAAATGGCCAGGAGTGAAAATAAAATGATTTCACTCCTTCAACAAGTTAGGAATTGTGAAAGAATCAACAATCATCTTGAATGTTATAATGAAAATAAAGATTTGGAGGTTGCAAGCGTCTGAAGCATTGTTCTAAAAGTAATCCATTATCTGCACTAGGTGTCAACGTTGATTTTGTTCATTTACAGTTGATCTAAAGAACACGGCGAATAAATTCCTCCATCGATACCTATTAGGAGCTAATACACAGTAGTAATAATAATATAGAGGTAGGTATTTGTAGGGTTATAATTTGTTCTGTATTTCATTTAAACACATAAATTGTCACCCAATTAAACAGTAGTTTGTCTTTTTAATAGCTTTTCATTACTTCTATGAAACTTTGGCTAATTGGGGCAGATACTTAATTGAGCCAAGATGCACTGGTCCCATTGTGCTCCAGTTAGATGGAATCCACTGTGGTTAAGTTAAATAGATTTATGTTATTTATTAATTAAATAATACAGTTTTCCTCATTCTATATAAATAAATATGCATTATGGTATCCAAAATTAGATGTTTTCACAATGATAGAGTAAGCATATCTATTTTATTTTAGCTTTATATCTTTTTTCTTATTTATCTTTTATTTATCTATTTATTTACTTATTGATACACGATGCAGAGTAGGCCATTCCGATACTTTGAGCCACACTGCCCAACAATCCCCTGATTTAATCCTAGCCACATCACGGGACAACTTGTAATAACCAATTAACCCACCATCAGTACATCTTTGGACAATGGGAGGAAAGTGGAACCCCCAGATAAACCTGGGTGAATGTACTGGCAGAATGTACAAACTCCTTATAGGCTGCAGTGGGAAATGAGCCTGGGTCACTGTTACTGAAAAGCATTGTGCTAACCATTACGCTACCATGTTGACCCATATTTTGGAGCTTGGTAATGGAATTTTTTTTTTGGAAAATGTATTTTTGTGGAAGTAAGGAGGTGCACAAGGCAAGTTAAGTGAGATAAGACCATAAGATACAAGAGTAGAATTCAGCCTATCGAATCTGCTCCACCATTATATTGTGGCAGATCCATTTTCCCTCTTAACCCCATTCTCCTGCCTTCTCCCCATAACCTTCCACACCCTGACTAATCAAGAACTTATCAACCTCTGCTTTAAATACATTCAGTGACTTGACCTCCACAGCTGTCTGTGGCAATGAATTCCACAGAATCACCACCCCCAGTTTACGTAATTCCTCTTAATCTCTGTTCTCAATGGATGCTTCTCTATTCTGAAGCTGTGCCCTCTGGTCCTAGACTCACCCACGATAGGAAACATCCTCTCCATATCCACTCTTGTCTAGGCCTTTCAATATTCGATAGGTTTCTATAAGACCCCCTCACCCCATTCTCCCAAACTCCAGCAAGTACAGGCCAGGAACCATCAAACGTTTCTCATGTGATAACTCTTTCATTCCCGAATCATTCTCGAGAACCTCCTCTGGATCGGCTCCGATGCCACCACATCGTTTCTTAGAAAAGTGACTCAAAACTGCTCACAGCACAACACCAAAGCTCTAAAAACTGTCAGCATTACGTCCTTGCTCTTATATTCCAGCCCTCTCAAAATAAATGCTAACTGCATTTACTTCCTTACCATTGACTCAACCTACAGGTTAACTTCTAGGTAATCCTACACAAGGATTCCCAAGACCCTTTGCACCTCTGGGTCTTGGATTTTCTCCCCGTTCAGAAAATAGTCAATGTCTTTATTCCTTCTTCCAAAGTGTATGACTACACTTTCCTACACTGTATTCAATCTGCCTCTTCATTGCCCATTCTCCCAATCTAGTCTAAATCCTTTTGTAGACTCTCTGCTTCTTCAACACTACCTGCCCCCACCTCCACCTATTTAGAAACTCCTGCATATAGCTCTCATCAGGGTCCTTTTACCCTTGCAGTTTCTTAACTCTATCTACAAGGATTCTACATCCTCCAATCCTATGTTACCTCTTCCTAAGGATTTGATTTAATCATTTTTACCAACAGAGCCACTCTGCTCCCTCTTCCTACATGCTTGTCCTTTTGATACAATGAGTATCCTTGGACGTTAAGCTCCCTACCAGAATCTTCCTTCAGCCATGACTCAGTGATACCCACCACGCTGTACTTGTTCTATAGGATATAGAATATTGGATGAATCGCCAAAGTTCACATAATCCACTCAAATTAAATAGGCATGTAGTGATACATGAAGAAAATGAAAAGGGATAGAACATAAACTGAAACCAACAGAATTAATAATATGACTCAATGGAAATATGAGTTTATTTTTATTGAACTTGTAAAGAAACAGAAATTCAGGCAGCCAATAACTGGATAAATAATTGCTATTGAAAAATGTTCCAAAATCATGAAAGAAATAATGAGGGAGAAGGTTATAGAATTAATGAAAAGCAAAACCGATGAAAAATATACCACCAAATCAAGGACATATAAGAAGTAGTCATAAAAAGGTGAAATTCAGCAAACACACATAAAATGCTGGAGGAACTCAGCAGGCCAGGCAACTTCAATGAAAAACAGTACAGCCGATACCTCAGCCAGAAACATCGACTGTACTCTTTTTCGTAGATGTTGCCCGGCCTGCTGAGTTCCTCTGGCATTTTGTGTGTGTTGTTTGGATTTCCACCATCTGCAGATTCTCTCTTGTTTGAGATTCTGTGGATTTCTTTTATAGCAGAAAGGTGAAGTTAATTCAATACTACATACCTCTTCGACTTCAAGCTGCCATTTTCATCCCCTACTATTCTGCAATAATTTTTACGTTGAACTTAACTGAATAAATAGTTTTTAAACCTGACAGAGAAGGTATATTTAGTGCAAAAGGAGAGATAAAAACGGGCTTCAAATATCTGAAGCGGTTACAATAGGGTCTTTGCAGATATGATAGGGTCTTTTAAGAGGCTTTTAGATAGGTACATAGAACTTAGTGAAATAGAGGGCTATAGGTAAGCCTAGTAATTTCTAAGGTAGGGACATGTTCAGCACAACTTTGTGGGCTGAAGGGCCTGTATTGTGCTGTAGGTTTTCTATGTTTCTATCTATGCAATTCAAATATATATTTGATTTTGATTAGTATAAATAGTAATTCATTACATTTAATTGGTATCTTTTGTACTCATGCATATTTAATGTTTGTGCTTATGTTGGTGGTATAGCAAACTCCAATTTATAATTAGAAATAAATTAAATCATTGTAATATTTTTAAACATTTTCTAAGCTGTGTACATTGTAAAAGAAAGCAGTAAAACTATGAGTCAGGCATAGGGTTGAAGCTGATACCTGAGTGAACCAGTGCAATTTTTTCTGTAACAGGCCAAGCTGTGAGATTCGGGTCACTCTTGCTTTCAAAGGCCAGTCTCTGTGTTATTGATACTCCCATTGCTGCAGTGGGTAAGTAGCTTGTTTTAATAAGTGCCAGACTGTAAACTATAAGTACATTTTTAAATCAGAATACAGCTTTGTACCTTTATAATGACTTTGCTTAGATATATAAATAATAAAGAAAGAACTCTGCAGAAAATATTTCAAATGTAACCTTTTCTGGTGGTTGAAATGTAAATGCAGTCCTTGTATGCAGGCCTATGTTGAAAGCCCTAGATTATTGTGCTGTTCTGTGTAAATTAACAGAAAATGTATTGTTTTATGACCTATTCAAGTTTTATCTTTTACAGATATTAATATTTTGATGGCAAAATGGAATAGTGTGCACCATGACATGCCCTTTGTCTTCATTGCAGCCATCTTTATACATACTTCCTCACAATGTTTAGTGAACATTCTTTGCCTGTTCAGTCTGATGGACATGAACATCAATGATGAACCTAAGGAAGATTGTTTCTAACTTTGGATCTTTTTATAATTCTGTGAATACCTCTTTTAAACTATTTTTTTTTTCATTTCCGACTAATCTTGATGCTTGAAATATTGGAACACAAGAACATTTGTTTTCTGCTGATCTCGATATTCACACTAGCTAACTTGCCTCCTGTCTAATCATACCAAACATACTGTAACACATCACATTTCAGGAAGTCCATATAGGGAAGCCCTCGACAGACTTCTACCCTGGCAAACCCCCACGGGATGAAGTCAGCAATTATAATTTCACCCGGAAAACATCCATCTAACAAAATCAGGTAGTTTGTGGTATGAACAAAATATTGATTAGAGTCAAAAGCACAAGAACTTAATGGATACTTTGCATCAGTCTTCACTGTGGAAGATACTTACCGTGTGCCAGAGGTCCATGAGGGTCAGGGAACAGGACTGTGCCATTGATATTACAAAGGAAAAAGTACTAGGCAAGCTCAAATGTCTTGGACCATATGACCATAGGACATAGGGGTTGAATTAGGCCATTCAGTCCATTGAGTCTGCTGTGCTATTCCATCATTGCTGATCCCAGATCCCACTCAACCCCATATGCCTGCCTTCTTGCCATATCCTTTGATGTCCTGACTGATCAGGAAATGATCAACTTTTGACTTAAATAGCACCATGGACCTGGCCTCCACCGCAGTTTGTGGCACAGCATTCCACAGATTCAATACTCTCCACCTTAAAAAAATTCCAACTTCCGTTCTAAAAGATAGCACCTCAATTTTGAGGCTTTGTCCTCTAGTTCTGGATGCCCCATAGGAAAACTCCTCTCCACATCCACCCTATCTAGTCCTTTCAACATTACCCCCCGCATTCTTGTAAATTCCAGTGAGTACAGGCCCAAAGCTGCCAAATGCTCTTCATATGTTAACCCCTTCATTCAGGTGGATAAGTCAGTTGGACCAGATGGACTTCATCCCAGAGTCCTGAGACAGGTTGCTGAAGAGATAACAGATTCATTGGTCATGATCCTTCAAGAATCACCTGATTCTGGCACAGTCTTGGAGGACTGGAAGATTGCAAATGTCACTCCACTATTTAAGAAGGGAGGAAGGCAAAGAAAGGAAATTGTAGGCCAGTTAGCCTATAATTTGGTTGGGAAAGTGTTGGAGTCTGTTATAAAGGATGACATTTCGGCATACTTAGAGACTAATGATAAAATAAGTTAAAGCCAGCATGGTTTCTGTGAGAGAAATCTTGCCTGACAGATCTATTAGAGCTCTTCAAGGAAGTGACATGCAGGGTGGACAAAGGAGAGGCAGTGGATGTCATTTACTTGGACTTTCAGAAGGCATTTGATAAGGTGCTACATATGAGGCTGCTTAAAATGATAAAATCCTATGGCATTACAGAAAAGATACTGGCATGGATAGAGGAATGGCAGACAGGCAGGAGGCAGCGATGGGAATAAAAGAGGCCTTTTCTGGTTGGCTGCTGGTGGTGTTTCTCAAGGGGCAGCCTTTATAAGACTAGTCAGGCTGCACTTGGAGTATTGTCAACAGTTTTGGGCCCCATATCTCAAAAAGGATGTGTTGTCATTGGAGAGAGTCCAGAGGAGGTTCACAAGGATGAGTCTGGGAATGAAGGGGTTAACGTGTGAGGAGTATTTTATATCTTTGGGCCTGTACTCACTGGAATTTTGCAGAATGCATTGGGATCTCATTGAAATAACTAGTTAGGGTGGATGTGGAGAGGATGTTTGTTCAGGTGGGGGTGTCCAGAACTAGAGGGCACAGCCTCAAAATTAAGGGACAACTTTCTAGAACAGAGTTAAGGAGGAATTTTTTTAGCCAGAGTGTAGTGAATCTGCGGAATGCTCTGTCACAAACTGCAGAAGAGGCCATTCTGTGGTATATTTAAGGGGAAGTTGATAGTTTGCTGATTAGTCAGGGCATCATAGGATATGCCGAGAAGGCAGGTGTATGGGGTTGAGCGGGATCGGGATCAGCCATGATGGAATGGGGGAGCAGACTTGATTTCTGCTCCGATGTTTTATAGTCTTATGAATTGCTGTAGAAGCCGAAAATCTTGAGCAACACACACAAAAAATACCAGAGGAGTGCAGCAGGTCATGCAGCATCTATGGAGGGGAATAAATAGATGCTACCTGACCTGCTGCATTCATCCAGAATTTTGTGTCTGTTGCATATCTATCAGAGTATTCTATAACACAATAAATTACTGCATCAGTCCGCAGAACTCACTTACATCCAAGGTTCAGGAGTCAGACACCCAAAGATATTGAATTGTTTATTTATGAGTAAATCACCATCTTGCCACATACCATTATTTTTTATGAAAAATGACAAATGCTGGAGGAATTCAGCAGATATCATCTCCCGTGATATCTAAGGATGGAATAAATTGTGTCAAATCAGCTGCTCTTCACTTGACTCCTCTAACTTAGGTATAGAGAATTTTACAACAAACGAAAAGGCATGGGGTACCAAGAGAAGAGGGGCGATAGCTCTGGCACATATTTCATTCGATCCCTCAGTTGTATGTACAGTATCTGCAAAGTTTCACATAGATGCAAGATTGAAATTCTGGGGTCAGCACAAGTGACCCAGCATTAACTGACTTGATGTATGAGGTTCTTTGCCGTAGCCTCGGGAGAATGCCTCAACAACGTTCAGAGTCAACCAGATCATCCTTCACTTTCTGCACCAGTCTATTTCTGGTCTGGAGAAAGTGCTTTATCATCAATGGGCATAACATGATGCATTCCTTTTCAGTACTACAGGGAAGGATTGTTGAAACTGATGTTGTACTTTTTGTTAGCCTCATCCTTTAAAACCAAACCCTAAGTAGAAAATCCAGTAAATTGATATTTTAAGGGCACTGTTGGCAGGCTTCTTCCTTCAAATCTCTGTATTTCAAGTATGTGGATGCAAAGCAAAAGGGCATCAAGCATGATCAGTGATGCACCATCAATAACTCACTCTGAGACCTAAGGTGAGATATCGGCTTTTATTGACTGGAAGAAAGAACAAGCAGTGGTTGACCACCATACTACATCCTGGAGACTGAGAGGCCGGGCTCAGACCTCAATCACCTTTATACAGGGGTCTGTGGGAGGAGCCACAGGAGCAGTCAGCAAGGGGGGGTGTCCAGACAGGTATATGTAGTTCACCACAATCAGAAAGGCCAACTCTTATTGGTTTGTATCTAAGACGTTCTATCAGAATTTGTTATATAGGATTACTTTAGTCTTAAGCTTAGAAACAGTCCATGCTGAATTGAGAATCCTCCTGTCATTCCTCACCTAAACCTGTCACTGAAGCTCTCTATTCCCTTTCCACTCCAATAGTTATTCAGCCTCCCCTTGGAGACATCTGCAATATTTGCATCAACTACTCCTAGTGTTGTAAGGTTCCTCATTTTCACCACTGCATGGGTTTTGATAGCCTCTACATATGCTTTCCACAGATATGGGAGCATTCCGTATCCATTCCATTGAAAACTTCCATAATTTTTAAAACATTTCCTGGGTTGTTCATCAGCTGTCCTCAAGAGTCTTTGTTGCAATTGATGTGTTTGTAATCTGAGATCTCTTTATTCGTCTATGGAATTAAGATTCATGCCTTGCAAGTAATAAGTCATGCTCCTGTTCTTTCTGGTCCAAAATTGCATTGGGAAAATGTAATTAGATTAAAAAACAATTAATATGAGAACATGTACATTCAGTGGCCACTTTATTGAGTACACCTTAAGCCTGCTCCTTCATGCAAATATCATGTAGCAGCAACTCAATGCATAGAAGTATGCAGACGTAAGTTGTTGTTCCAACCAAACTTCAGAACAGAGAAGAAATGTGATCTCAGTGACTTTGACCACAGAGTGATTGTTGCTGCCAAAGGGGGTGGTTTGAGTCTCTCAGAAACTGTTGATCTCCTAGTATTTTTACACATAACAGCCTCTACAGTTTTCAGAGAATGGTGTGAGAAACAAAAAAAAAATCCAGTGAATGGCAGTTCTTTGGCAAAACTTCTTGTTAATGGGAGAGGTCAAATGAGAATAGCCAGACTGGTTCAAAATGACAGGAAGGAGACAGTAACTTAAATAACCACACAATGATGTGCAGAAGAGCATCTCTAAACACAACATGCCCTGCATTGATGTGGATAGGCTTCAGTAGCAAATGACCATGAAGGTGCACTCAGTGGCCACTTTATTAGGTACAGGAGGTAATTGATAAAGTGGCCACTGCGTGTATCCAAGGTTATGAAAGAAATGGTTATGGATACACGGTTTCTTGCACATTGGGAGATAACTCCACTATTGAGAAGGGAGTGAGAAAATGGGGACCTACAGCTCAGGAAACTTCTTGGTAAAGAGAGAGAGAGTTAAATTTCCAGATCAAAATTTCTTCGTCAGTACAGGTTAATTGAGACAACGTGCTAGCTGAGTGGATCAATAGGATAAGATGGAACAGGATGGAAAGGATAAAAAGAATATTTCTCATAGATTGAGTCCAGGGTTACCATGGTGATGACCTGTTGATGAAATCATCGAGCTGAGTGGTTAATGAGTGCAATAAAGGAAATGTTACAAAGGTTTACCAGCCTTATTCTTGGGATGGGCTTATGGTTCCATGAGGAGAGAGTAAACAAACTGGATCAATACTTTCTGGAGTTTAGAAGAACAAAAGGTAATTTCATTGAATACTCCGCATTTTTTTATGAGGATTGACAAAATAAATTCAGGAAAGATGATCTCACTGGCTAGAATGCTGGAACCAAGGAACACAAATTCAAATTTAGAGGGCTAACTATAAAAGAAAAATATTGAATAGATACATGGATGATACAAAGACAGGTGGAAGGGAAGAAGGTGTTGAGGAAGCAGGTATCTGCAGAAGGACTTGGACTGATTGAGAGAATGGGCGAAGTAGCAGATGGAATACAGTGTCAGGAAGTGTATGGTCATGCACTTTGGTAGAAGCATTAAAGGTGTAGACTATTTTCTAAATGGGTAGAAAATTCAAAAAAAGAATCAGAAGCTCAAAGGGACTTGGGATTAATTGTGCAGGATTCCCTAAAGGTTAACGTGCAGGTCGAGTCAATGCTAAGGAAGGTAAATGTCATGTTTGTTTTTATTTCAAGATGACTAGGTTATAAGAGCAAGAATATCATTCTAAAGCTTTATAAGCTATTGGTCAGACTGTACTTGGCATTTTGTGAGCAGTTTTGTGTCCCTTATGTAGGAGAAGATGTAAGAGTTAATGTATGAGGAGTGTTTGATAGATCCTCGTCTATACTCACTGGAATTTAGGGGAATGGTTGGGGGACAGGAATCTCATTGAAATCTATTGAATATTGAAAGGCTCAGATAGAATGTATATGGAGAGAATATTTCCTATTGTTGGGAAGTCTGGGACCAGAGATCACGGCCTTAGAATAGAGGGTCGGCCCTTTAGAACAGAGATGAGGTGGAATTTTTTTTAGCCAGTTTTTTTTTCAGCAGCAGGTGAATGTGTGAAATTCATTGCCAAAGATGGCTGTGGAGGCCAAGTCTTTGAGTATATTTAAAATGTAAGTTGAAAGGTTCTTGATTAGTTATGACATCAAAGAAGGTATGAAAATGGGATTGAGAGGGATAATAAATTGGCCATGATTGAATGGCCGAGCCATCTCGCTGGGCCAAAGTGGCCTAATTCTATTCCTATGTCTTATGGTCTAAATTTCTTCTCCCCATAATCTTTGCTACTGCAGTATGTCCAATCAAGAACCTATTAATCTCTGCCTTAAATATACCCAACAATCTGGCCTCTGCAGCTACATGTGGCAACAAAATTCACAAATTTACCACCCTTTGGCTAAAGAAATTTCTCTGCATCTCTGTTTTGAAAGGGCCCCCCTCTATCCTGAGGTATGTCTAAGACAGTGATTAGTATATTTCTGGAGGTTAAGGAAATAAATGGATATGTATTTATTATCAGAAAGTGGTGTTGAATTGAAAGCACAGCTGTGATCTGATTGAATGGCCTTCTCCTGGTTCTGTTTCTTGTGTAAATTTATGATGTGGTTGTTGACAGATGCATTTGTTAGCTTATCTGCCTATATTTCTGACACCTCTTGCTTGGTTTGCCCTGTTTGACAAGTCACACACTTCTGGATGAATTTAACCTTCATTAAATTTGACAAGTTCTAGTTGGTGTGTTAACTTGACTAATACCACATCTAGTGGAATAAGAGAGAAAGTCCGTTTATTATTTCCTGACAACTTTTGTGAATTGCTCAGCGGAGTAATTCCCGCAGCAGTCTTGTTTGTAATATACTAGCCTTTCTGTAAATATTGTCTATAGACAATAGACAATAGGTGCAGAAGTAGACCATTCGGCCGTTCAAGCCTGCACCGCCATTCTGAGATCATGGCTGATCATCTACTATCAATACCCAGTTCCTGCCTTGTCCCCATATCCCTTGATTCCCCTATCCATAAGATACCTATCTAGCTCCTTCTTGAAAACATCCAGAGAATTGGCCTCCACTGCCTTCTGATGGGGCATTCCATACCCCCACAACTCTCTGGGAGAAGAAGGTTTTCCTTAACTCTGTCCTAAATGACCTACCCCTTATTTCAAACCATGCCCTCTGGTACTGGACTCTCCCAGCATCTGAAACATATTTCCTGCCTCTATCTTGTCCAATCCCTTAATAATCTTATATGTTGCAATCAGATCCCCTCTCAATCTCCTTAATTCCAGCATGTACAAGCCCAGTCTCTCTAACCTCTCTGCGTAAGACAGTCCAAACATCTCAGGAATTAACCTTGTGAATCTACGCTGCAGTTCCTCTACAGCCAGGATGTCCTTCCTTAACCCTGGAGACCAAAACTGTACACAATACTCCAGGTGTGGTCTCACCAGGGCCCTGTACAAATGCAAAAGGATTCCCTTGCTCTTGTACTCAATTCCCTTTGTATTAAAGGCCAACATTCCATTAGCCTTCTTCACTGCCTGCTGCACTTGCTCATTCACCTTCAGTGACTGATGAACAATGACTCCTAGATCTCTTTGTATTTCTCCCTTACCTAACTCTACACCGTTCAGATGATAATCTGCCTTCCTGTTCTTGCTCCCATAGTGGATAACCTCACACTTATTCACATTAAACGTCATCTGCCAAGTATCTGCCCACCCACCCAGCCTATCCAAGTCACCCTGAATTCTCCTAACATCCTCATCACGTGTCACACTGCCACCCAGCTTAGTATCATCAGCAAATTTGCTGATGTTATTCTCAATACCTTCATCTAAATCGTTGATGTAAATCATAAACAGCTGTGGTCCCAATACCAAGCCCTGTGGCACCCTATTAGTCACCACCTGCCATTCTGAGAAACACCCATTCACCACTACCCTTTGCTTTCTATCTGCCAACCAGTTTTCTATCTTCCCCCCCAAAGCCATGAGCTCTGATTTTACCCACCAATCTCCTATGTGGGACATTATCAAATGCCTTCTGAAAATCGAGGTACACTACATCCATTGGATCTCCCTTGTCTAACTTCCTGGTTACATCCTCGAAAAACTCCAATAGATTATATTAAAAATCCAATAGATTTGCCCTTGGTAAATCCATGCTGGCTTGGCCCAATCCTATCACTGCTATCTAGAAATGCAACTATTTCATCTTTAATAATGGACTCTAGCATCTTCCCCACTACTGATGTTAGGCTGACAGGACGATAGTTCTCTGTTTTCTCCCTCCCTCCTTTCTTAAAAATTGGGATAATATTAGCCATTCTCCAATCCTCAGGAACTGATCCTGAATCTAAGGAACATTGGAAAATGATTACCAATGCATCCACAATTTCCAGAGCCACCTCCTTTAGTACCCTAGGATGCAGACCATCTGGTCCTGGGGATTTGTCAGCCTTCAGTCCCATCAGTCTACTCATCACTGTTTCCTTCCTAATGTCAATCTGTCTCATTTCCTCTGTTACCCTATGTCCTTGGCCCATCCATACATCTGGGAGATTGGTTATGTCTTCCCTAGTGAAGACAGATCTAAAGTACTTATTAAATTCTTCTGCCATTTCTCTGTTTCCCATAACAATTTCACCCAATTCATTCTTCAAGGGCCCAACATTGTTCTTAACTATCTTCTTTCTCTTCACATACTAAAAAAGCTTTTGCTATCCTCCTTTATATTCCTGGCTAGCTTGCGTTTGTACCTCACTTTTTCTCCCCGTATTGCCTTTTTAGTTAAGTTCTGTTGTACCTTAAAAGTTTCCCAATCATCTGTCTTCCCACTCACCTTAGCTCTGTCATACTTATTTTTTATTAATGCTATGCAATCTCTGACTTCCTTTGTCAACCACTGTGGCCCCTTTCCCCCCTTTGAATCCTTCCTTCTCCGGGGGATGAACTGATTTTGCACCTTGTGCATTATTCCCAAGAACACCTGCCATTGCTGTTCCACTGTCTTTTCTGCTAGGATATCCGTCCATTTAACTTTGGCCAGCTCCTCCCTCATGGCTGCAACACTGACACCTCCGATCTGCCCTTATCCTTCTCAAATTGCAGATAAAAACTTATCATATTATGGTCACTACCTCCTAATGGCTCCTTTACTTCGCTTATCAAATCCTGTTCATTACACAACACAAATCCAGAATAGCCTTGTCCCTGGTCTGCTCTCATACAAGCTGTTCCAAGAATGCATCCCTTAGGCACTCTACAAACTCCCTATCCTGGGGTACAGCACCAACCTGATTCTCCCAGTTCACCTACATGTTGAAATCCCCCATAACTACTGCGACATTACCTTTGCCACATGCCAATGTTAACTCCCTATTCATCTTGCACCCAATATCCATGCTACTGTTTGGGGGCCTGTAGACAACACCCATTAGGGTCTTTTTTGCCTGAAAATTCTCTGTCACTTCCCTGATCACTCAGTGAGTCTAATTTTCTAATAAGGAACAAATGTCAAATAAGTATTAACATACCTATCATTCATAAATAGAGGGTGATATTTTTATCCGTAATAAATGGGATTAGTATAGGTAGGCACTGAATGGTTGTGCTGGATGACTGTATGATCCATGGATAATATATGTAAATGGATGCAACCAATAAGAATGGTTTTGCTTGTTATTTTTCCAAGTTTTAGAAACATTTTATCTGTGTAGTGAATTGATGCTGAAGTTCTCCTCAGGGAAGAAACAACTATCAGCCAAGCAGCCATGCAATATTAAATTTTCAGTGGATTTGAATCAGTTCTTAACCCTAGCAAATGGACAAGGAAAAGAAAATCTGAATCGGAGAACAAAATCTTGGATCTCACCAGTGGGAAGGAAGGCATTTGGTCTTTATGGAGTTAGAGAGCACAGGAGCCGGCCTTTCAGCACAATTTGTCCATTCTGACCAAGGTTCCTTCTTGAGCTAGTCCCAGCCATCTGCATTTGACCCACATCTCTCTAAACTTTCCCTATCCTTTTACAAATAGTTTTTTAATCATTCTAATTGTACCTGCCTCTACAACTTTCTCTAACAGCTCATACTTGTACTGAATGCCTTGTCCAACAAAGCGTGCCATCTGCTTTCTCACCATCCTGTTCACTCTGTCACCAATCAGAGCAGCTTGTAACTTTCTACCTATTATCTCATATCCACATTAAGCACTATTTCAAATGGAATACCAACCATAACTAATTCTGTCAACAATAACTAAACCTGCAGTCTAGTCCTTGACACTTTGCATTATGTGTTTGTAAGGATGTACTGGGAAGTATGCCTTCTGTGTCCAGACTTTCATAATCTGAAGATTTGCTGTTCTGTTGTCTCTTCTGCCTTATTGGCCAATGGTGTATCTTTGTTAGGTTTACCTGATGTATCTGTTTAGTTATTGCTTCAGGTTTCTGGAGCTACAAAGCATAGACTTGAATTTTAAGATGATGAAATGCTACCAATAATACACTAGAGCTGGATGCAGTAATCTTTGTGGCTTCTTATTGCAAACAATACATTAGCGTAATATCTACCATTTCCTAATCATGGTATAATGGCAACCTGCATAAGTTAATTACAAGTCTAATGCTGATTTGCATTGATGGGTACTTTGCCAGGTTCTGAGAAAGGCTACAGTTCTGTTCTCCTTTCATGGAAGGTGGAAGGCTGCCTGTAAACCAAAGAAGTGCAACTGGTGGTGGGTCACAAAATCAGCAGCAGGAGCACAGAACAACAATCTGCCAAAGGATCTCAGCATGTCAAGCAGCATCTGAGGGAGGAAAGGAATTGTCAATGTTTCAGAATGAAACCCTGCATGAGCACTTAGCTGAAAGACTTTTTGGACGTGAGAGATAACTAAGGTCATTATCAGGGTTTAGTACGGTGGTTAATATTAATATCTGGTTTCTCAGAACACTTTTCCAAGAAGTTATTTCTTCAGCGGTTTGATCGGGGCATGGCTGTGCAGGAGTGTGGACGTCAGCCAGTGAGAACAGAGAGAGGAGTTTAAAAGGAGACAGCTTTATAGAGCGTGCATCAGAGGAGAGGGAGATAGAGTAGGAAGGCTTTGGCTCAACAGGGCTTCGGCGATAACGGGTCAAGGCATGGTAAGTTGCCTGTGTAGAATTCAAACAGGAAGAATGGGTGAGAGGCCAGTGTGCTGAGCTCGGTGTCAGATGTGGGATGTTCGGGAGAGTCGCTGCCTCATGGACAGCCACAGCTGCACCAGGTGCATCGAGCTGCAGCTCCTTAGGGACCACGTTAAGGAACTGGAGATGCAGCTCAATGACCTTTGTCTGGTCAGGGAAAGTGAGGAGGTGATAGAGAGGAGCTATAGGCAAATAGTCACACCGGGGCCTCGGGAGACAGACAAGTGGGTAACAGTCAGGAGAGGGAAGGACAGGAGTCAGAGGCTAGAGAGCGCCCCTGTGGCTGTAACCCTTGACGATAAGTACTCCTGTTTGAGTTCTGTTGGGGAGGGGGGGGATGGCTTCCTAGGGGAAGTGACAATGCCTGTGCCTCTGGCACAGAGTCTGGTCCTGTGACTCAGAAGGGTAGGGAAAGGAAGAGGATGGCAGCAGTGATAGGGGACTCGATAGTTAGGGGGTCAGACGGGCAATTCTGTGGACACAGGAAAGAAGCACGGATGGTAGTTTTCCTCCCAGGTGCCAGGGTCCAGGATGTTTTTGATCGTGTCTACGATATCTTGAAGTGGGAAGGAGAACAGCCAGAGGTTGTGGTACATATTGGTACCAAAAACATAGGTAGGAAAAGGGAGGGGGTCCTGAAAGCAGACTACAGGAACTTAGGAATGAAGTTGAGAAGCAGGACAGTGAGTATAGGAATAGAGTGAGGTGGAGGATAAATGTGTGGCAGAAGGATTGGAGCAGGGGCAGGGATTCAGATTTCTGGATCATTGGGACCACTTTTGGGGCAGAAATTACCTGTACAAAAAGGAGGGGTTGCACTTGAATTTCAGGGGACCAATATCCTGTTTGGGAGGTTTGCTAAGGCTACTGGTGAGAGTTTAAACTAGGATTGTTTGGGGGTGAGAACCAAACTGAAGAGACAGAGGAAAAGGCAGTTAGCACACAAATAGAGAACAATGGAGACAGTGCGAAAGGGAGGATGGACAGGTGATAGAGAAGGGACACACTTAGACCGATGGTTTGAGGTGCATCTATTTTAACACAAGGAGTATTGTGAACAAAGCAGATGAGCTTAGAGTGTGGATCAGTATTTAGAGCTATGATAGTGTGGCCATTACAGAGACTTGGATGCATCAGGGGCAGGAATGGGTACTTTGAGTGCTAGGCTTTAAATGTTTCAGAAAGGACAGGGAGGGAGGCAAAAGAGGTGGGGCATGGCATGTTGATCAGAGATAGTGTCACGGCTGCAGGAAAGGAGGAAGACATGAAGAGATTATCTACAGAGACTCTGTGGGTGGAAGTTAGGAACAGGAAGGGATCAATTACTCTACTGGGTGTTTTTTTATAGACCACCCAATAGTAACAGGTACATTGTGGAGCAGATAGGGAGACAGATTCTGGAAAGGTGTAATAATAACAGGGTTGCTGTGGTGGGAGATTCTAATTTCCCAAATATTGATTGGTATGTCCCTAGAGCAAGGGGTTTAGATATATAACCATATAACAATCACAGCACGGAAACAGGCCATCTTGGCCCTCCTAGTCCGTGCCGAACTCTTAGTCTCACCTAGTCCCACCTACCCGCACTCAGCCCATAACCCTCCACTCCTTTCCTGTCCATATACCTATCCAATTTTACCTTAAATGACACAACTGAACTGGCCTCTACTACTTCTACAGGAAGTTCATTCCACACAGCTATCACTCTCTGAGTAAAGAAATACCCCTTCGTGTTTCCCTTAAACTTTTGCCCCCTAACTCTCATTAATTATGTCCTCTCGTTTGAATCTCCCCTATTCTCAACGGAAACAGCCTATTTACGTCAACTCTATCTATCCCTCTCAAAATTTTAAATACCTCAATCAAATCCCCCCTCAACCTTCTACGCTCCAATGAATAGAGACCTAACTTGTTCAACCTTTCGCTGTAACTTAAGTGCTGAAACCCAGGTAACATCCTAGTAAATCGTCTCTGCACTCTCTCTAATTTATTTATATCTTTCCTATAATTCGGTGACCAGAACTGTACACAATATTCCAAATTTGGCCTTACCAATGCCTTGTACAATTTTAACATTACATCCCAACTTCTGTACTCAATGCTCTGATTTATAAAGGCCAGCGTTCCAAAAGCCTTCTTCACCACCCTATCTACATGAGACTCCACCTTCAGGGAACTATGCACTGTCATTCCTAGATCTCTTTGTTCCACTGCATTCCTCAATGCCCTACCATTTACCCGGTATGTTCTATTTGGATTATTCCTGCCAAAATGTAGAACCTCACACTTCTCAGCATTAAACTCCATCTGCCAACATTCAGCCCATTCTTCTAACCTGCATAAATCTCCCTGCAAGCTTTGAAAACCCACCTCATTATCCACAACACCTCCTACCTTAGTATCATCGGCATACTTACTAATCCAATTTACCACCCCATCATCCAGATCATTTATGTATATTACAAACAACATTGGTCCCAAAACAGGTCCCTGAGGCACCCTGCTAGTCACCGGCCTACATCCTGATAAACAATTATCCACCACTACTCTCTGACATCTCCCATCTAGCCACTGTTGAATCCATTTTATTACTCCAGCATTAATACCTAACGACTGAACCTTCTTAACTAACCTTCCATGTGGAACTTTGTCAAAGGCCTTGCTGAAGTCCACATAGACTACATCCATTGCCTTACCCTCATCAACATTCCTCGTAACTTCTTCAAAAAGTTCAATAAGGTTTGTCAAACATGACCTTCCACGCACAAATCCATGCTGGCTACACCTAATCAGATCCTGTCTATCCAGATAATTATAAATACTATCTTTAAGAATACTTTCCATTAATTTACCCACCACTGATGTCAAACTGACAGGTCTATAATTGCTAGGCTTACTTCTAGAACCCTTTTTAAACAATGGAACCACATGAGCAATACGCCAATCCTCCAGCACAATCCCCGTTTCTAATGACATCTGAAAGATCTCCGTCAGAGTTCCTGCTATCTCTACACAAACTTCCCTCAAGATCCTGGGGAATATCCTGTCAGGACCCGGAGATTTATCCACTTTTAAATTTCTTAAAAGGGCCAGTACTTCCACCTCTTTAATTGTCATAGGTTCCATAACTTCCTTACTTGTTTCCCACACCTTACACAATTCAATATCCTTCTCCTTACTGAATACCGAAGAGAAGAAATCATTCAAAATCTCTCCCATCTCCCTCAGCTCCACACATAGCTGACCACCCTGATTCTCTAAGGGGCCAATTTTATCCCTCACTATCCTCTTGCTTTTAATATAACTGTAGAAACCTTTCGGATTTACTTTCACCTTATTTGCCAAACCAACCTTGTATCTTCTTTTAGCTTTTCTAATCTCTTTCTTAAGATTCCTTTTACATTCTTTATGTTCCTCAAGCAATTCCTTTACTCCATGCTGCCTATATCTATTGTAGACATCCCTCTTTTTCCGAACCAAGTTTCTAATATCCCTTGAAAACCATGGTGCTTTCAAATCTTTAACCTTTCCTTTCAACCTAACAGGAACATAAAGATTCTGTGCCCTCATTATTTCACCCTTAAATGACCTCCATTTCTCTACTACATCCTTCCCATAAAACAACTTGACCCAATCCACTCTCTCTAAATCCCTTCGCATCTCCTCAAAGTTAACCTTTCTCCAATCAAAAATCTCAACTCTAGGTCCAGTCCTGTCCTTCTCCATAATTATATTGAAGTTAATGCTATTATGATCACTGGACCCGAAGTGCTCCCCAACACATACATCTGTCAGCTGACCTATCGCATTCCCTAACAGGAGATCCACACTGCCCCATCTCTAGTCGGTACTTCTATGTATTGTTGCAACAAACTATCCTGCACACATTTCACAAACTCTAAACCATCCAGCCCTTTTACAGAATGAGCTTCCCAATCTACGTGTGGAAAATTAAAATCTCCCACAATCACCACCTTGTGTTTACTACAAATATCTGCTATCTCCTTACACATTTGCTCTTCCAACTCACACTCCCCATTAGGTGGCCTATAATACACTCCTATCAGTGTTACTACACCTTTCCCATTCCTCAATTCCACCCAAATAGTCTCCCTAGAGGAGCTCTCTAATCTATCCTTCCAAAGCACCGCCATAAGATTTTCTCGGACAAGCAATGCAACACCTCCTCCTCTGGCCCCTCCTACACTATCACACCTGAAGCATCTAAATCCAGGAATATTTAGTTGCCAATCACACCCTTCCTGCAACCATGTTTCACTAATAGCTACAACATCATAATTCCAGGTATCAATCCACGCTTTAAGCTCATCCACCTTTCTTACAATGCTTCTAGCATTAAGATGGGGTGCTCCTAGAGTTTGTTAGGTGTGTTCAAGAATGTCTCTTGACACAATATGTAGATAAGCCTACAAGAAGAGAGGCTGTACTTGATTTGGTGTTGGGATATGAACCTGGTCAGGTGTCAGATCTCTCAGTGGGAGAGCATTTTGGAGATAGTGATCACAATTCTATCTCCTTTAACATAGCATTGGAGAGGGATTGGAATAGACGGGCTAGGAAAGAATTTATTTGGAATAAGGGGAAATATGAGGCTATCAGGCAGGAATTTCGAAGCTTAAATTGAAAACAGATATTCTCAGGGAAATGTACAGAAGAAATGTAGCAAATGTTCAGGGGATATTTGTGTGGAGTTCTGCATAGGTATGTTGCAATGAGACAGGGAAAGGATGGTACGGTAAAGGAACCATGGTGTACAAAGGCTGTTGTAAATCTAGTCAAGAAGAAAAGAAGAGCTTACAAAAGGTTCAAAAAATAGGTAATGATAGAATCTAGAAGATTATAAGGCTAGCAGGAAGGAGCTTAAGAAAGAAATTAGGAGAGACAGAAGGGGCCATGAGAAGGCCTTGCCAGACAGGATTAAGGAAAACCCCAAGGCATTCTACAATTATGTTAAGAGCAAAAGAATAAGACATGAGAGAATAGGACCAATCAAGTGTGACAGTGGAAAAGTGTGCATGGAATCGGAGGAGATAGCAGAGGTACTTAATGAGTACTTTGCTTCAGTATTCACTATAGAAAAGGACCTTGGTGATTGTCTGGATGATTTCCAGTGGATTGAAAAGCTTGAGCATGTAGATATGAAGAAAGAGGATGTGCTGGAGCTTTCGGAAAGCACATAAGTCGCCGGGACCAGATGAGATGTACCTCAGGCTACTGTGGGAGGCAAGCGAGGAGATTGCTGAGCCTCTGGTGATGATCTCTGCATCACCAATGGGGATGGGAGAAGTTCTGGATGATTATAGGGTTGCAGATGTTGTTTCATTATTCAAGAAAGGGAGTAGAGGTAACCCAGGAAATTATAGACCAGTGAGTCTTACTTCATTCGGTGGTATGTTGATGGAGAAGATCCTGAGAGGCAGGATTTATGAACATTTGGAGACGTATAATATAATTAGGAATAGTGAGCACGGCTTTGTGAACGGCAGGTCGTGCCTTATGAGCCTGATCGAATTTTTTGAGGATGTGACTAAACACATTGATGAAGGTAGAGCAGCAGATGTAGTGTATATGGATTTCAGCAAGGCATTTGACAAGGTACCCCATGCAAGGCTTATTGAGAAAATAGGAAGGCATGGGATCCAAGGGAACATTTCTTTGTGTACTCAGAACTGGCTTGCCCACAGGCAAAAAGTGGTTGTAGACAGCCATATTCTGCATGGAGGTTAGTCACCGGTGGTGCGCCTCTGGGAGGGGTCTGTTCTGAGACCCCTACTCTTCGTGATTTTTATAAATGACCTGGATGAGGAAGTGGAGGGATGGGTTAGTAAGTTTGCTGATGACACAAAGGTTGGAGATTTTGTGGATAGTGTGGAGGGCTGTCAGAGGTTACAGCGGGGCATGAATAGGATGCAAAACTGGGTTGAGAAGCGGCAGATGGGGTTCAACCCAGATAAGTGTGAAGTGGTTCATTTTGGTAGGTCAAATATGATGGCAGAATATAGTATTAATGGTAAGACTCTTGGCAATGTGGAACATCTGAGGGATCTTGGGGTCCAAATCCATAGAACACTCAAGGCTGCTGCGCAGGTTGACTCTGTGGTTAAGAAGGCATATGGTGCATTGGCCTTCCTCAATTGTGGGTTTTAGTTTAAGAGCCAAGAGGTAATGTTGCAGGTATATAAGACCCTGGTCAGACCACACTTGGAGTACTGTGCTCAGTTCTGGTCACTACAGTACAGGAAGGATGTGGAAGCCATAGAAAGTGTGCAGAGGAGATTTGCAATGATGTTGCCTGAATTGGGGAGCATGCCGTATGAAAACAGGTTGAGTGAACTCAGCCTTTTCTCCTTGGATCGAAGGAGGATGAGAGGTGACCTGATAGAGGTGTATAAGATGATGAGAGGCTTTGATCGTGTGGATAGTCAGAAGCTTTTTCCCAGGGCTGAACTGGCTATCACAAGAGGGTGCAGTTTTAAGGTGCTTGGAGGTAGGTATAGAGGAGGAGTCAGGGGAAAGTTTTTTTTAACGCAGAGAGTGGTGAGTGCGTGGAATGGGCTGCTGGTAACGATGGTGGAGATAGATACGATAGAGACTCCTGGACAGGTACATGGACCTCAGAAAAATAGAGAGCTACGTAATTTCTAAGGTAAGGACATGTTCGGCACAGCTTTGTGGGCCAAAGGACCTGTATTGTGCTGTAGGTTTTCTATGTTTCCAGAACAGAATCAGAATCAGGTTTTTTATTTCTTATAAATGTCATGATTTTTTTTCTGTTTTATTGCAGCACTACAGAGCAATGCATAAAATACATTATAAACTATAATTGGAAACATATATACAAACTTAAATAGTGCAAAAGAAGAACAAAAATTGTGAGGTTGTGTTCATGGATTCATGGACCATTCAGAAATCCGGTGGCAGAGGAAAGAAGCTCGTCCTTAAAATGTTAAGTGTGTGCCTTTGGGCTCTTGTTCCTCCTCTCTGGTAGTATTGATGAGAAGAATGCGTGTGCTGAGTGACAGGGGTACTGCCTTCTTTTTTGAAGAATCGCCAATTGAAAATGTCCTTGATAGTGGTGAGGATAGTGCCTCTGATGGAGCTGGCTGAGTTTACAATGCTCCGCAGTTTTTTTTCCGATCCTGTGCAGTGGCCCCATACCAGACAGTGTTGCAACTAGTTAGAATGATCTCCGTGGTAAAACTTGTGCTAGAGTCTTTGGTGGCGTAACTGAATCCCACCGGGGAGGTGTAGAACATAAATTCATGTATTTAAATAAATTTGAAACTGTGGTTGTGTTAGTAAATTATCTGTACGACTATTGATTATTCAGCTCAAGGCACTTCTCTCCCACTGTCCACCCCAGTCTTTGTTAGGGCCCTACAGTCTTATTTTCCAATGACAAACTTCCTGCCCTTGCACAAGTGCACAGAAATAGCACTGCTAACCCCACACAGGCTTCAAAAACACTTACAGAAATTGGCCAAAGGAAACTCCATAGTCAGACTACATAGACAGCAGTCTACTTGCATTTCTTAGAAGATACATGATTGAATCATGTCGCAGTGCTCGGGTCAGGAAGTTCAACGATTTGTCGTTGCAGAAGAAGATGCTCATGATTATTAAATCAGATTTACATGTTTCTGTTGTAATTCTGACACATACAAATATTTCTTGTTACCACATTTCCAGCTTTTACAGTTGGCAATGCTTGTTGTAAAAGGCAAGCATGGGTGTCTGCAGAGCTGCTTTGCTGTGAGTAGATTTGGTAGCTCAGACAGTGGATGTCAGATTGGTGAGTTACTCTGAGATCCCTCTGTCCATCAATTCTCTCAAAGTTCTTGCTATAAACTGTATACCTTCTTCTTGAGTTTGACGTCACACTTGTCCTGATTAAACTCAACTGCCATTTTTCCATCCAAAATGATTTACATCTTGCTGGATCTTTTGACAACCATCCTCACTATCCACAACTCCACAAATATATGCGTCATCTGCAAACTTACTATATTTTCATCCAAACTTTTAATAAATGTTACAGAGTCTCAGCTCTGATCTTTGTTGAACACACACCTCTGGTCAGAAAAAAACACTCCCCTCTGTCATTTGCCACAACACATTCTGCAGATGACAAGCTACAATATTCTGGAAACTGGGGCCGATGCAAATTCAGGATATGGTCAGGTGCATGATCCACCTGCTACTAGTTTGCATCTTGACAATCTACAGTGGATTCCTTATCTTTCATGGTATTGCTGTTAGAATTCACTGTTAGTTTCATCATAGGTTGTAAGTGCTCATCTATGTCTATGTCTTAGAGACACGCTGCACAGGAAGAGGCTTTTTGCCACAGTGTTCTGTGCTATTGCTGCTCCTTGTATCTCCTACTGGTGCTGCACCTGTAGTCATTCCTGCTGACTCCGAACAACCTGCTCCTTATCTGGCATCCAGTAAAACACACAATAAGAGGCAGCAGTGTAAATGCAAATGTCAGAACTCTAAAGTTGAGATCAGACTTAAAACCTACAAAGTTGTCAGTATCATCTTAGTCAAAACACAAAAAACTTAGCAGGTCAGGCAGCATCTATGGAGGGAAATGATCAAGGTTTTCAGCTAGAGATAGAGGGACATAACTGTACATCAAGCGATTTTATGGTTAAAAAATACTATTTAAGATGTACTTAATGATATCCTTCTCCATTTCTAAAAGTATTTGCATGAACAGCAGCCAAAGGTAAACATCTATTTTGAAATTTCAAGCTGTTAACGAAGCTCTTTCCTTTTCTGATAACGGAGGAATTAAGTAGAACTTGTGTTGTACCTGATAGCTGGAAAAATTTTGAATACAGAGTGGCAATATTTTATTTTAATTTATTCATTCACAGATGTAAACATTGCAAATGATGCCAGCATATATTGACAGTCCTTAATCCAGCCAAAGAGGCAGCCAATGGCCAACTAATATGTGACCCTTGAACTCACGTAGAGGCCAGAGCAGATCAGGATGGCAGCTTCTCATATCTGAAAGGCATAAGTGAGGCAGATCGCTTTTACAGCGTTACTTTGCCTTGGAGCTAACCAATATTAAGACTGGTTGCTCCGTAAATTCTAGAACTACTAATCACCTGAATAAGCTGCCATGAACCGGGGGTGAGGGTGAAGAAATGGGATTTAAATTTGCCTCTGTATCAATGGTTTAGTGGCCAATAATTGAGCTACGCTATAATCATTCCCCAAAGCTGCCCACATAATCATGCAACTGCTTGAGTTTTGCACATCCTCAGCTTTGCCTTGTTTTACAGAGCCTATTTATTTGAAATATAAGGTCACACTCCTGCAGTGGCTTTCTCATCAAAGACAGAGAGAGAGAGAGTTGGGAAAGGGGACCAGGTCTGAAGGAGTTTCTGGGTCTGTGTGCTGATCAGAAGGTTTCCCAGGAAATGGTGCTGGGTGTTGATCCTGCCACCTATCATGTGTCAGCTGGGGCCTACATGCCAAAGGATTTTCCGATGCCTCTTGCCAACTTCCTGTTCTGAACAGCAGGGTGGTCAATAAATAGGGTTTTAATGAGGTCTAGCTATATTAATCATCCAGCTCTCAGTTAATGTGTGGGCAGGCAGGAAGTTATGTTGCCAGCATAATTTCCCAAGTGTAGTTAAACATAAGATGGGCAGCCTTGCATCTTAGTGGAATACTGTGAATCCCACAACTTCAAATGGAAACTATCTAATATTTTTCAGAGGATGTAAATGGCTGGTATGTTAATCTGTTCTCATTTTTACAGGAACTATCCACTTGTAATTGCACCAGTATCAGGGATAAACAGTTAAAGGCATCTTTTCCAGGAAAGGTATTTTGTGTAATGCTTGATGGATTAAAAATCATCATGAAATTTCAGAAGAATGTGTTGGTACTTCTGCAGAAAAATAAGTTTCTAAATTTAACTGCTTTGTTAATGAGGACTGTGACTTACTCAGTTTGCATCAGCTATACTATCAGCTCGAGATAATTTTACATATTAGGATGGAGTTAACAGATCTCCCGTAAACTCAAAGTTGAACTGTTGAAAATCTCATTCTTAATCCCACTCTACCTTGCCATGGTCCTTGGACTTTATTTGTTATTTGTCCACCTGCATTGCATTTTCTGCATTCTGTTTTATTTTGCTGCCTCATTGTAATTGGGTATGGAGTGATCGATTTGAATGGCATGCATAAAGAAACTCATCTGTGTATCTCCACGCACATGACAATGGTTCATTGGATCCAGTTAATATCAGAGGATGTCTACAATATACAACCTGAAATTTCTACTCTCGCAGATATCCATGAAACAAAAGGAAACCCTAAAGAATGAATGACAGAAAAACTAGAACCCTAAAGAAAACTAAAAGAAACACTAACAATACCAATAATAGATAAGAAAATATTCCCAATTTACCTCCTTGCTTCATTGTCCCTGTATTGTCTGAATTATAGCCAATAAACTTGAGCAATAAAACATACCTCTTTCAGAAATATTTGTGATATTCAGCTCTGAGCACTTCTAATGATTAACATCTAAAAAGATGTGTGACTTTCCAAAAGTTATGTTAATGGTCTTTCCAATCAAAACCCACATCAATAAAATCATACCTGTTACCCAAACAAATAACAATAAGAAGCTTGGATAGAGTTTTGCATAGTAGGGGAATTCTGGGGGAAAGGCAGGTGGGTGGAGGTAAGTCCTTGGTCAGATGAGCCATGATCTTATTGAATGGTGGAGCAAGCTCAACAGGCCAGATAACCCACTCCTGCTCTTATTTTTTATGTTATGTTCATTCCTACAGCATGTGTCACATCATAAAATATCCTGAGAAAATTCACAGTAATCACAGAAGAGTTTAATCCCACATTAGTACAGCTTAGACCATGGACATAGGAGCAGAATTAGGCTATTTGGCTCATCGAGTCTGCTCTGGCATTCAATCTTACTGATTGATCTTTTTTATTCCCCTCCTCAGCCCCATTCCCCAGTCTTCTCCTCATGGCCAATCAAGAACCTATCAATCTCCACCTCAACCTGGCCTCCACAGATGCCTGGGGTAACAACTCCACAAATTCACCACTCTCTGGGTAAAGAAATTTCTCCACTTTTCTGTGTTAAATAGACGCCTCTCTATTCTGAGGCTGTGCCCTCTTGTCCCACCATAGGAAACATCCTTTTCACAGCTACTCTGTCAAGGCCTTTCAACATTTGAAGGGTGCAGTTCATCTGGTCCGGGTGACTTATGCACCTTTAGGTCTTCCAGCTTTTTGAGCACTTTCTTGCTTGTAATAGCAACTTCACTCACTTCTCTTCCCTCACACCCTTCAACAACTGATACACTGCTAGTGTCTTCCACAGTAAAGACTGATGCAAAATACTCATTTAGTTCATTTAGGACATGTCATTGTCCCCTGTTACAATTTCTCCGGACTCATTTTCTAATGGTCCTGTATCCACTCTCATCTCTCTTTTATTTTTTATATACTTGAAAAGAGCTTTTTCTATACACCTTGATATTGTTTGATAGCTTGCTTTCATATTTTGTCTTTTCCTTCCTAATGATTTTATTAGCTGCTTTCTGTAGATTTTTAAAAGCTTCCAAATCCTCTCTCTCCCCATTAATTTTTGTTTTGTTGTATGCTCTCTCTTTTGCTTTTACATTAGCTTTGACTTCCCTTATCAGCCACAGTTGCACAATTTTGCCATTTGAGTATTTCTTTGTTTTTGGAATCCATCTATCCTGTACCTTCCTTGTTTTCCCCAGAAACGCACAGCATTGCTGCTCTGCTGTCATTCCCGCCAGCATCTCCTTCCAATTTACTTCGGCGAACTCCTCTCTCATACCACTGTAATTTTCTTTACTCCACTGAAATACTGCTACATCAGACTTTACTTTCTCACTAACAGTTTTCAAGTTGAACTCAATCATTTTGTATTCACTGCCTCCTAGGGGTTCCATTACCTGAAGCTCCTTCATTACTTCCAGTTCATTACATATCACCCAATGCAGTGTAGCTGATCTCCTAGTAGGCCTAATGACAAACTGCTCTAAAAAGCCATCTGATAGGCATTCAACAAATTCACTCTCTTGAGATCCATTACCAACCTGATTTGCCCAATCTACCTGCATGTTAAAATTTCCCAAAAGTGTCGTAACATTGCTCTTTTGATACATCTTTTCTATTTCTTGTTGTAATCTCCCAGCAACTGTTGGGAGGCCTGTATATGCCTAGCATGACTGTCTTTTTACCCTTTTAGTTTCTTAACTCAACTAATAGGGATTCAACATCTTCCAATCCTATGTCACATCTTTCTGCTGATTTGATGCCATTCTTTACCAATGGAGACACACCACTCCCTCTGTCTACTTTCTTTTCCCTCCAATACAATAAGTACCCTTGGACATTCAACTCCCAAGTACAACCATCCTTCAGCCACGATTCAGTGATGACCACAACATCATACCCGACAAACTGTAAAAGTGCAACAAGATCATCCACCTTATTTTTTATACTCTGTACATTGAGATATAACACTTTGAGTCCTGTATTCGCTACCCTTTTTGATTTGGAATCCCTAATGCATTGATACTCACCCTGCTGGCTGCAATTTTATCCTATCATCTGACTGCTATTCCTGACTGCACACTATCTTTGCTTTTTTGCCATCCGATTTCTCCTGAGTCCCTTCACTCCAGTCTTATCTCCCAGTCTTATTAGCTTAAACCCTCCCCAACAGCTCCAACAAACCTGCCCATGAGAATATGGGCCCCCCTCAGGTTCAGGTGCAAACCATCCCTTTTGTACAGGTCACCCCCCCCCCCCCCCACCGATAAGATACCAGTGATTCAAGAACCTGAAGCCCAGCCCCCTTCACCAGCTTCTCAGCCTCACATAATCTGCCAGATTATCCTGCTTCTACCCTCACTGGTACATGGCACATCCATTAAGGGTCAACCAGCTGAAAATGGGTGTGTGAAGAGACCAGAAATGAAGTTAAAAAGTAGTCTTGGGTGTGGAGTTAAAAATGCAGAGTCCATGAAGGGAAATTAAAACAAACTCAAATTTAAATTAAAAAATTTTTAAATTAGATAAAAACTGTATAATTTGAGTCTCTTTTGAATATGAAGCTATTGTAAACTAGCAAGTAAATATCATAGAGGTTTTATGTTTTTCTGTTTGTGATTGTGAATCCAAAGGTCAACATCTGCTGTGAATGGCAATGCAAATTTCTTACATACTTTGAAGATGAATATGTAATAGATTACCTTCATTAAAGAACAGCATTAATTCAGAAGACTGAAAGCACCTTCTGCTTTTAAACTCAGTAATTCACATCAAGCCTTTTTCATCAATACTAAAGGTAGGGGAAAATTGAATCTTCCTCCACTAAAGTGTTATTGAAGTTAATTTATATGAAAAAAAACAACTCTGTGAAGTACACAAGCTCAGTTAAATAGCAGCAAGTGTGTATAAAATGCAAGATGCATGTGGTTATAAAAGAATGATACTAAATCTGTTCATGTATGTTAATCTTGTAAGTGTTGGATAGAACTGCTGATTAATTAGATTAACAGTAGGGTTACGGGTAACTGACCCTGTTGGTTTCTGGCTCATGGTGACTTGGGGTTGCTTGAAATTCCTGCAATGTTGAGACAATGATCTACGGATATTATTAATTTCTCAGGAGCTCCTGATCCCTTTGCATCATTACAGTGATAAGAGTTGTGCAGCACAGAAATGGGCCCTTTGGCCCATCATAGACATGCTGATCTGCACCGCGTTTCTGTTGGGTGTTGTCTATTGTGAGCTTCAAGTTTCTTGGAGTGAAGTCGTTAATATAGTCTGTCCTGGATCAATCATGCAGACGCAATAGCCAAGAAAGCTCACCAGTACCTTTACCTCCTTAGGAGGCTAAAAACATTTGGCATGATCCTTTTGACCTTCACTCGTTTTTTATTGATAGGTAATTGAGAGCATCCTATCTAGATGCATCACAGCTTGGTCTGGCAACTGCTTTGCAAGAAACTGCAAAAAATGATGGACACAGCTCAGTGCATCACAGAAACCAGCCATCCTACCATAGATTCTGGTTCACTTCATGATGTCTTGTTAAAACACCCAACATAATTGAGGACCCCACCCACACACAGTGTTCTTTCTTCGCACCCCCCACCCCCCACCACCTTCCAGGCTCTAGGATAATTTCTATCACACTGTTATGCGGCTATTGAATGGTTCCCTGGTGTGATAAAATGGACTCTTGACCTTATAATGTACTTTGTTAAGACCTTGTATCTTATTATTGACTTGCACTGCGCACTCTCTGTAATTGTAAGACTCTATTCTGCACTCTGTCATTGTTTTACCTGCATTACACCACATTGTAATCAATTAGTATGAACACTATGTAAGGTAAATTTTTTCCTATTGCACCTTAGTACACGACAATAATAAACCATTTTACTATTTACTATTTGCTGCATTCGGATTGTATATTTCTACGGCTTGCCTACTTAACTGTCTGCTTAAATGCCTTTTAAACATGATAACTGTATCTGATTCTACCAACACTTTTAGCAATGCAATCTAGATATTAATCACCCCTATATGAAAGAAAACTTGCCTCTTAGAGCCCCTTTAAAATACCCCTACCTATCTGTTTTTACTACCAATATTATGGTAAAAATAGACAATAGGTGCAGGAGTAGGCCATTTGGCCCTTTGAGCCAGCACCGCCATTCAATGTGATCATTGCTGATCATCCAGAATCAGTACCCCGTTCCTGCCTTGTCCCCATAGCTCTTGATTCAGCTATCTTTAAGTGCTCTATCTAACTCTTTCTTGAAAGCATTCAGAGAATTGGACTCCACTGCCTTCTGAGGCAGAGCATTCCATAGATCCACAACTCTGGGTGAAAAAGTTTTTCCTGATCTCTGTTTTAAATGGCCTACCCCTTATTCTTAAACTGTGGCCTCCGGTTCTGGACTCCCCCCCCAACATCGGGAACATTTTTCCTGCCTCTAATGTGTCCAATCTCTTAATAATCTTATATGTTTCAATCAGATCCCCTCTCATCCTTCCAAATTCCAGTGTATACAAGCCCAGTTGCTCCAATCTTTCAACATATGACTGTCCCGACATCCCGGGAATTAACCTCATGAACCTACGCTGCACTCCCTCAATAGCAAGAATGTCCTTCCTCAAATCTGGAGATCAAAACTGAACACAATACTCCAGGTGTGGTCTCACCAGGGCCCTGTACAGCTGCAGAAGGACCTCTTTGCTCCTTTTCTCAACTCCCCTTGTTATGAAGGCCAACATGCCATTAGCTTTATTCACTGCCTGCTGTGCCTGCATGCTTACTTTGATGAACAAGGACACCTAGATCTCGTTGTACTTCCCCTTTTCCTAACTTGACACCATTCAGATAGTAATCTGCCTTCCTGCTCTTGCCACCAAAGTGGATAACCTCACAGTTATCCACATTAAACTGCATCTGCCATGCATCTGCCCACTCACACAACCTGTCCAAGTCACCCTGCATTCTCCTAACATCCTCCTCATATTTCACACCACTGCCCAGCTTTACGTCATCTGTAAATTTGCTAATGTTACTTTTAATCCCTTCATCTAAATCATCTTGAACATCTTCCTTATCTGTGCTTCCATAATCATGTATATTCATATTAAGTCTCCCGGTAGGCTCCCTATGCCTCAGGGAAAGTAAGTCCACTTTATCCAATTTCTTCCCAAAGCTTAAAGTCATCCATTTCAAGTAACATCCTAATTAATCCCGTCTCAACTCTCTTGTGCAATCACATCCATCCTGAAGTGTGGCTATCTGAACTTTACACAATACTCCAATTACAATCTAATCACTGTTTTGTAAAGCTGTAAATTAATGTTTTATTCTTTTATTCTTTGTTCTCACCTATGAAAGGAAGCATGCATTATACTTTCATCATCACCCTATTGACTTCTGTTTCTGCTATGGGTTTGGTTTCTGTGCCAGGAGCTTTCTCAGCTATTGAGAGTGCAAATCATAAATATGAGATTCCGCAGGTGCTGGAAATCCAGGGTAACACACATAAAATGTTGGAGGAATACAAGTCAGGTAACATCAATGGAGGGGAATAAACAGTTGACATTTCTGGCTGAGACTCAAAATCTTTTTCTGGGTGTCCACCCCTTTTCCAATATTTTTATTAGTTTCTACATAGAAGACAGAGTACAAGACGGTTTATATAAAAGGTCAAAAAAGATTTTTATAAAACTACCAGTTACATTATATCTGTTCATAATAACAATTACATTACCCCATATTCATATAAATTAATCAATAGTTATATTGAACTGTACTAATTTATTACAAAAAATCTAACTCCCTACCAAGACCGAAGTTGTTCATTAAGGAGAAAAGAAAGTAAAGTACCTTCTCATATAATAAAAATTAACAAATAGCCAACATCTGAATTTAAACAATGAATTGAAGGTTTTGAAAATAATTCAGTAAAGGTCCCCACAATGTTTGAAAGTCTTAACGAGATTCAGAAATTGAATAATGAATCTTCTCTAAATCTAAACATGACACAACATCACATAACCACTCAGCATCAGTAGGAGGAAGAATATCTTTCCATTTAAACAAAAGCGTCCTCCTAGCTATAAGAGAGCTAAAGGCCAAAATATGTAAATCAGATGCCTTCAACTTAATATCTTGTCCTGCGTCAATACCAAATGGGGCCATCAGAGGGTTAGGCTTAAAATTGACTTTAAAAAGTAAGGAAAAAGTTTGAAAAACTTCCTTCCAATATTTTTCAAGATTCGGACAAGTCCAAAACATATGGATTAAAGAAGCTTCCCTATTATTCCATAAGTCACCGTAGGGAGATATATACAAATAAAAACAAGATAGCTTATCCTGTCATATGAGTTCTATGTACCACCTTAAATTGTGTGAGGGAATGACAAGCACATAGCAATGAAGTATTAACCAGTTTAAAATTTTCATTCCACGTTTCCTCAGATATTGATGTCTGTAAATCTTGTTCCCAGAGATTCTTAATTTTGTCTGAAGGAACATTCCTTGTCTCCAGTAACATACCATAAATCTTAGATATTGAACCATTATGAAAAGGTGTCAAACTAAAAATTACATCTAGTAAGTTCTTACTAAACACAAATTTCAAAATCATTTTGGAAGAAATGGGATACCTGATTTCACAACTGGGCAAGAATTCAAAAGTAGAAGCAGAAAGTGCTGGAAAGTGCTTATAAATGCTTTGGCCCAAATCGCATGTCAACTTTTGCAATTATGTGAGTCATTGATTTGCCTCCATTTTACGATATGCAGGCATAGTGTTATCAGTACAGGTCACTCACTTCTGATGCAGAAGACTCCTGAGGTTGTGATTAAAGTATAATATTGGATGTAAATTCATGATTTCTGCTTCTTACGCATGCAAATTCAGTCAAAGATGCCCATTCACAAATCTTTTGCACTGAGGTTCTGAATGACTTTGATGATGCTATACTGAGGTAAGTGAATGATGAATAAACCACAGCTCTCTTGACATAACTTATGCACATGGTGAAGAAGTGTGAAGCTTTTACTTATTTAGAGATAGAGTGTGGAATGGGCCTTTCCAGCCCAGTGAGCTGTGCTGCCCAGCAACCCACACTCTTAACACTAGCCTAATCAAAGGACTAATTACAATGACCAATTAACCCACTAATGGTTATGTCACACAGAGGAAACCCACATAGTCATGGGGGGGGAACGCACAAACTCCTGACAGACTGCACCCGAATTGAACTCTGAACTCTGTGACACTCCGAGCTGTAATAGTGTCATGCCAGCCACTTTGCTACTGTGGCATCCCTATCAATGAATGAGTCAATCACCGCAACTTGCAGCTACGACACACACTGAGAATGTCACCTTGACTGGTGATGAAATGTCTGCAAGCTAATTACCAGCATCAATTGCAGCTGCTACATTTATCTGGCTGGTTTTAGAATTTGGTTAATTGTGGCATCGAGATGATGGTTGATGGAGCTAATTCAAGAACAAAATTATTTACTCACATACTTCACTTCTATGTTGGGCAAAAACCCAGTTTCCAATTACATTGACCTAGACTATTGCTACCAAGCAGCCATAATGGATGGAGTTTGTTAAAATGATTTTTAATGGGCTGGCTGCATAAGCAGCTGCTTCTTTATCTAAAACAAATATTTATGGGCACTGCTGCTCCTAATACAATTGACCATATTTAACATTTTATGGACTACCCTCAGGAGTAACTTCAAAAGTAGGGATTCATATAATGAGTCAGTAACACTAAAACTGTGGTCCACATTGATTCTGACATTTGCAAACTTCATGAGCTTTTCACTATTACAGGATAAGAGTATGTAAAGCTGATTAAAAATAATGCTATTGCAAGTTAGTAAGGTAAATTACAAACCCTGGTCTTTAATGCAAACATTAAAAAATCAAAATTCTTATTCTTTTAGCATTGTATGGTTTTATCCAGAACTGTTAGACTGCATCAAGCATCACTGGCAAGATACTAGATACAGATGTTGGTTTAGCATTTAATTGAACATGGTTTTTAATTTCGGTTTGACTTTGAATACAATATCATTCAACAACATTCGTACTTTCACTTGATTGCGATAACAAGTTATTTGGGAGTGAAAGATCTAACACATAGTGTTTTACTAATCTGAACACATGTTCAAAGTAATTATGTGATGCTAAATTTCAAGCTATCTACAGTCATTGGTGGCTTTTTGCAATTTGTTGCTACATAATAGATTTGACATCAACAATTTGTGGGATGTTTGAATCTGGTACAGCTTTTATTCATAATAGTAGTACACATTCCCAAATTTAAAAAAAACTGCTACCCACATTCAGACATTCAGAAGAGCAGACACAAACCATAATAACTGATCTTGTTTCAATTAGGGTAAAAGTTCAAATTTCTTTGTAAGTTGCACTTAAAAGAACAGAAAATGATATACATTATTTCTTTTACGTACAGAAAAAAAACAGAATCTGTTGAGAAATAGAACTAATAAGATGGAAATTTGATATGGAAGTTAAACACCATTTTATCTGTCACTGTCATTCTAACAGTTCCATTAAATGTCGCCCTTTAAGCCAGGTCATTTTCCATGATTTTAGACACTTGCCAGTACATCACACTGATTGATCCAAACCTTACATTACATACTGGTGCATTTTCCTTCTTTACTTTCTCTGTAAAAAGGCGAATGTAAAAAAGTGAGGTCGAATGCATGACCTACAGTAGCTCTTTTGCATGGAGCATCGTACAGGATTTTGTCAGAAAGGATTCTTTGTAGTTTAAAATATTGCATAGCTCAAATCATCTTAAAGACCTTTCATTTCAAAGGCTGTCTCACTGAAGCATTAATAATCCAGAATGTACTGTAAGACCCATGCAGTCGTGTCCCCGTCTACCTCCGTCTTGATTCATTCAGGGTGAATGGCAGATTCCTGAGCAGTGTCAAGTTTCAGATCACCATAGAAACAAACTAGGAGGCAGTTTCATTAATCATTTAGAGCACAAGAAGTCTAGGTCAGTCTGATTGCAGCATATAGAGTATCATCCTAGCGCCACATGGGACTCTGTTGATTTGAATTAAAAAAGATTAAGCTGCCCCTGCGACGCCCAGCATCATCAGTTTAAGTTCTCATGTAACAGTGGTCTCTGGAGCCGCATGGATTAAGAGATTGAAGCTACACATTTATTTTGCAGGACTCAGTGAAACATTAGAAGACTGCAGGTGTCTAAGGGGGGAAGAAAGGACAAAGAGCACGTATTGCTTTTTTGTACTTGTTGCTGTTCTTTTGAAACTGGAAACAATAACTCAACTTTATATCTCCACTGACATTTCCATTCTTTCAAGCCATGAAATGGTACATTTGTCATGATGTTATCAAACTTTACAACCAAATCTGAAATTTCTTTATGAGCTTTTGTGGCAATTACTCAAAACAGAATTGTTTGGTAGTAGATTTAAGACCATGCTTGATGGTGTACCTTGGCTGTACCTATACATGTGTTTTTCATATTTTATGCAAGATCCCTTTAAAGAAGCTGAAATAATCTAAATTAAGTGGGGAAAATTATAATTTATTTATTATTGCTGGGAAGAATTATAGTTTGGTGGAAAATGAGATGCAGACAGCCATAAATCAAGCAGACTCCAAAATGCTTGTACACTGCAAGACTAGCTCCCAAAGGTGTCTACTTTATTTATGGTTCACTCCAAAACTTCAAAGAATCTTTTGGTAACTTAGTCCAGACTATTTTTTTTTATTTTGGGGAAGTGAGATGACCAAACAGGAAAGACAAAGTATAATGGGAAAAACTTAAAGAGCAGAAGAATTAGAGTGTAAAAAGAACCTTTTATCTTTTTTTTTCTTTATGCACACTGTTCAAAACATAAATAATAAATTGTACCAAATCTAAAAGCAGAAATGATGGGATCATCCAGTGTACCCACATATACATATCTGTAAAGTAAAATAGCAGAAAGTTATTCAGGAAATTTTGTTCAGAATTTCTTTTTGCAGCTGCCCACTATCTCTCCTTGTGTATAATTATCACATTCGGTCAATAAGTCAATCCCGACCAATGGTATTCCCAAAGATGTTGCCAATGCTGGTTCTTGATGAACATTCTGGATGGTGCACCACAAATCTGAAACAAATAAGTTTGTGTCTGTGCTATCCAAAATCCTTCCTTAATCCCTTTCAGGGTAGTTCTCCAATAGTCCAGAGCATAATGTCGAAGGAAGTCTGAATGGGAATGTCTGTGGAGATGGGAATTTTAGCTAGGATTTTAGTCTCTTTTAGGAACTAATTGATAAATGAAACAATAAACAATGTTTTTTGCTGAAAGGGCATTGAAGAACAAAGCATGAAAGAATTTTACAGACAGCATCCATTTTCATCTCTATTATGACAAGAACGTGTGTTCATAATGAGCAAGGCTGATTATTTTTCATTATCTATGCCACCTAATTCCTACTATATTGGCTACAAGGTAAGGATGGGTGGATGTTCTACCAAACTACCAGTTTGCATCACAGTGTATTTTTGTTAAACTGTATCAGCAGTGGTGGGAATACTAGCTTCAGCTTTGTGGCAAACTTTTCACTTTAATCTGTGTTCTTTGTTTATTGGTTGTCCAAAGCATTGCCAACATTTGGAGCTCATGACATCTGAGAGAAAGAATTCCCAAATGCAAAAGGCACCTTGTATCATATGGCAGCAAAAGCAATAAAACAAACAAGAGTGATAGTTTAAAGGCAACTGTATTTCAGGTATTTGCAATTTGCTTTCTTTGTTTTTTTTTTCTTACTTGTAACTTAAGCTTAGTGACATAATGTAAATTGTTTATTGCTATCAATGGATTTCTCAATGGGAATCTCCTTACCAGAGATGTCTGGAAGAAAAAGATTTAAGTTACATGCCTGGCAAGCTGGGCTGAACCAGATTAACTTAGCCCAACCTTGAAATGGGACACCCTCTTAATAAAAGAAATACAGCCATAGGCCTGATGAAATCAGTAAAATATATGATGCCTCCCTTAGTACAGATAAATTTTGACCTGGTAGATCTCAGTTTGAGCAGATGCATTGAAATTCTATTGTGTCTTCAGAGGCATTACTTATGGTATGTGTGACACCAACAGAGTCAATTGTCAAACTTCCAATGCATGTTTCTGTCATCTTCAGAAGTTCAAGGTATTCGGGCATAAGTGGATGGATGGCTGTGAGATGAAACAAAGGGAGAAAGCCATGGATACCACCAGAGTATTGGATATTCATGAGTCAGACCATGAGACAGAGGGGCAGAATTAGGCCACCCAGCCTATCGAGTCTGCTCTGCCATCTCGTCATGGCTGATTTATTTTCCCTCTCAAACCATGTTCCTACTTTCTCCCCGTTAACCATTCATGCCCTATCTAATTAGGAACCTATCAATATTTCCTTTAAACATGCTCAATGAATTGGCCTCCACAGATATATGTGGGCAATGAACTCCACAGATTCACCACCCTCTAGCTAAAGAAGCTCCTTCTCATTCCTGTTCTAAATGGGCATCCCTCTACTCTGAGGCTGTGCCCTCTAGTCCTAGACCTGCCTGCTAGAGGAAACATCCTCTCCACATTCACCGTAGCCCTTTTGATGTTCAATAGGTTTCAATGAGATCCCCCTCCTCATTTTTCTGAACTCCACCAAGTACAGGCACAGAGGTATCAAATGTGTCTCATAAGTTAACCCTTTCATACCTAGAACAATTTGCATGAACCACATCTGGTTCTAGAAACATAGAAAACCTACATCACAACACAGGCCCTTCGGCCCGCAAAGTTATGCGGAACGTGTCTCTACCTCAGAAATTACTAGGCTTACCTATAGCCCTCTATTTTACTAAGCCTCATGTACCTATCTAAAAACATCTTAAAAGACCCTATTGTATCCGTTTCCACCACTGTTGCCGGCAGCCCATTCCACACACTCACCACTCTCTGAGTAAAAAACTTACCCCTGACATCTCCTCTGTACCTGCTCCCCAGCACCTTAAACCTGTGTCCTCTTGTGGCAGCATTTCAGCCCCGGGAAAAAGCCTCTGACTATCCACATGATCAATGCCTCTCATCATCTTATAAACCCCTATCAGGTCACCTCTCATCATCATTCCAAGGAGAAAAGGCAGAGTTCACTCAACCCATTCTCATAAGTCATGCTCCCCAATCCAGACAACATTCTTCCAAATCTCCTCTGTGCCCTTTCTATGGCTTCTACATCCTTCCTGTAGTGAGGCAACCAGAACTGAGCACAGTACTCCAAGTGGGGTCTGACCAGGGTCCTATATAGCTGCAACATTACCTCTTGGCTCCTAAACTCAATTCCACGATTGATGAAGGCCAATACACCGTATGCCTTCTTAACCACAGAGTCAACCTGCGCAGCAGCCTTGAGTGTCCTATGGACTCGGACCCCAAGATGCCTCAGATCCTCCACAATGCCAAGAGTCTAACCATTAATGCTATATTCTGCCATCATATTTCACCTACCAAAATGAATCACTTCACAGTTATCTGGGTTGAACTCCAACTGCCACTTCTCAGCCCAGTTTAGCATCATATTAATGTCCCGCTGTAACCTCTAACAGCCCACAACACTATCTACAACAGCTCCAATTTTGTGTCATCAGCAAACTAACTAACCCATCCGTCCACTTCCTTATTTAGATCATTTATGAGAATCACAAAGAGTAAGGGTCCCAGAACAGATCCCTGAAGCACTCCACTGGTGACCGACCTCCATGCAGAATATGACCAATCTACAACCACACTTTGCCTTCTGTGGGCAAGCCAGTTCTCGATCCACAAAGCAATATCCGCTTGGATCCCATGCCTCCTTACTTTCTCCATAAGCCTTGCATAGAGTACCTTATCAAATGCCTTGCTGAAATCCATATACACTACATCTACTGCTCTTCCTTCATCAACGCGTTTAGTCACATCCTCAAAAAATTCAATCAGGCTCTTAAGGCACGACCTGCCCTTGACGAAGCCATGCTGACTACTCCTAATCATATTATACCTCTCCAAATGTTCATAAGTCCTGCCTCTCAGGATCTTCTCCATCAACTTACCAACCACTGAGGTAAGACTCACTTGTCTATAATTTCCTGGGCTATCTCTACTTCCTTTCTTGAATAAAGGAACAACATCTGCAACCCTCCAATCATCCGGAACCTCTCCTGTCCCCATTGATGAAGCAAAGATTATCACCAGAGGCTCAGCAATCTTCTCCCTCGCCTCCCACAGTAGCCTGGGGTACATTTCGACCAGTCCTGGTGACTTATCCAACTTCTCCAGCACATCCTCTTTATTAATATCTACATGTTCAAGCTTTTCAGTCTGCTGCAAGTCATCACTACAATCACCAAGATCCTTTTCCATAGTGAATACTGAAGTAAAGTATTCATTAAGTACCTCTGCTATTTCCTCCGGTGCCATACACAGTTTCCCACTGTCACACTTGATAGGTCCTATTCTCTTATGTCTTATCCTCTTGCTCTTGTTATGAAATTCCAGTAACTGGATCACTTACCAGCAAAGATAGAGAGGTCCGTTGAAGTCTGATGGTACTATTTTTAAAAGTATTTATTGATAAAGGGGCACAAAAATAAGATTAATGCAAACATACAGATAATGTACATCGTCAATACCGAATCTAAAGCACAGGTATGATCATAACCCATAAAATGTAACTCTATCGTTGTCTAGGGGATAATGTATTGTCCGATGGAAATATAAAAGTCATTAGCTCGTACAGGCTGCAGCGGTTTGGGTTTAAGAGAGGGAGGAGTTTAAACTTGCCCAAGTCTTTTATGATGCCAATCCGTTCAGTCAGGGGAGCGGGTTTCCCCATTGTTAGCTAAAAAGCCGTTTTCCGTGGTTTCAGCCACCAATTCCAGCCACGGAATTGAACGCACGTGGCTTGGTTTCTGATGACCGTCTGCTGTTACATGGTGGCTTAACGTTACTTCTGGTGCGTCTGAGGGGTTGTTCCTACAGCCCCTCTTTTATTCTAACTCGCAGGGTCATAGATGTCAATCAGGTTGGGGGTGATACAATCTCTCCCTCAACCAGCCCACTTTGCCCGAGGGCATTCACGTAGCAGAGCATCTCAATCCACAAATCTGTCTCCAAGAGACAATGGCCATGTCCCGTAGCTTTACATCGCTATGTGGGGGGGGGGGGGGGGGGGGAGAAACGTGACATCCTGCAAGTCTCCCCCTCATGTCTTGGGCCCCCCTTTTGACTCAACCCAACAGTGATCTGGCGATTCTCACAAAGGAGGGGTCTACGGATGTAACACTCTTCACATACTTGTAGAATGCCTTGGGGTTTTCCTTAATTCTGCCCATCAAGGCCTTCTCATAGCCCCTTCTGTCTCTCCTAATTTCCTTTTTAAGCTCCTTCCTGGTACCCTTATAATCTTCAAGATCTCTAGCATTATCTAGATCTCTGAACTTTTTGTAAGTTATTCTTTTCTTCTTGACTAGATTTATTACAGCCTTTGTGCACCATGGTTCCTGTACCCTACCATAACATCCCTGTCTCATTGGAACGTACCTATCCAGAACTCTGCACAAATATTCCCTGGATATTTGCCACAATTCATCCGACTTTTCTCTGAGAATATGTTGTTTCCAATTTAAGCCTCCAATTTCCTGCCTGATAACCTCATAATTCCCCTTACTCCAATTAAACACTTTTCTAATTTTTCTGTTCCTATCCCTCGCCAATGCTATTGTAAAGGAGATAGAATTATGACCACTATCTCCAAAATGCTCTCCCACTGAGAGATCTGACACCTGATCAGGTTCATTTCCCAATACCAAATGAAGTGGAGCCTCTCTTCTTGTAGGCTTATCTACATGTTGTGTCAAGAAACCTTCTTGAACACTCCTAACAAACTCCACCGCATCTAAACCCCTTGCTCTAAGGAGATGCCAATCGTTATTTGGGAAATTAAAATCTTCCATCACGACAACTGTTATTATTACACCTTTCCAGGATCTGTTTCCCTATCTGCTCCTCGATGTCCTGTTACTATTGGGTGGCCTATTAAAAACACCCAGGGAGGATATTAATAAGGTTGAAAGAGTGCAGAGAAGGTTTACAAGGATGTTGCCGGGACATGAGAAACTGAGTTACAGAGAAAGGTTGAATAGGTTAGGACTTTATTCCCTGGAGTGTAGAAGAATGAGGGGGGATTTAATAGAGGTATATAAAATTATGATGGGTATAGATAGAGTGAATGCAAGCAGGCTTTTTCCACTGAGGCTAGGGGAGAAAAAAACCAGAGGACATGAGTTTAGTGTGAAGGGGGAAAAGTTTAAAGGGAACATTGGGGAGGGGCTTCTTCACACAGAGAGTGGTGGGAGTGTGGAATGAGCTGCCAGATGAAGTGGTAAATGCAGGCTCACTTTTAACATTTAAGAAAAACTTGGACAGGTACATGGATGAGAGGTGTATGGGGGGATATGGGCCAGGTGCAGGTCAGTGGGACTAGGCAGAAAAGGGGTTCAGCACAGCCAAGAAGGGCCAAAAGGCCTGTTTCTGTGCTGTAATGTTCTATGGTTCTAAAGTTATTGACAGCTTCCTGTTCCTAACCTCCACCCACAGAAACTCCGTAGACAATCCCCCAATGGCATCCATCTTTTCTGCAGTCATAACATTACCTCTGATCAACAGTGCCACGCCCCCATCTCTTTTGCCTCCCTCCCTGTCCTTTCTAAAACATCTAAAACCCGGCACTTGAAGTAACCTGTCTTGTCCCTGAGCCATCCAAGTCTCCGTAATGGCCACTAAGCTCATCCGCTTTGTTCACAACACTCCTTGCATTAAAATAGACGCATCTCAGGCCTTCAGTCTGAGCGCGCCCCTTCTCTATCACCCGCTTATCCTCCCTCTCGCACTGTCTACAAGCTTTCTCTATTTGTGAGACAACCTCCTCTTCCCCAGTCTCGTCAGTTCAGTTCCCACCCCCCAACAACTCTAGTTTAAACTCTCCCCAGTAGCCTTAGCAAACCTCCCCACCAGGATATTGGGATTCAAGTGCAACCCATCCTTTTTTTGTACAGGTCACACCTGCCCCAAAAGAGGTCCCAATGATCCAGAAATCTGTATCCCTGCCCCATGCCCCAATCCCTCAGCCACACATTTATCCTCTATCTCATACTATTCCTGTTTTCCACCTCATACTATTCCTATTCTCCAGGACGTCAAAGGTAGTAATCCCGAGATTACAACCTTTGCAGTCCTGCTTCTCAACTTCCTTCCTAACTCCCTGTAGTCTTTTTTCAGGACCTCTTCCCTTTTCTTACCTATGTCATTGGTACCAATGTGTGCCACGACCTCTGGATTCTCTCTTATGCCAACAGATCTTTTCTTAGATAATGGGCCCAGAAGTAGTCTCAATACTTCATGCGGTCTGACCGATGCTGTATAAAGCCTTAGTATTACATCTTTGTTTTTATATTCCAGTCCTCCCAGAATTGATGCTAACATTGCATCTGCCTTTCTTACCACTGACTCAAGCTGCAGGTAAACTTTTAGGAAATCCTACACAAGTTCTTCCTTTGCAGCAATGAGTTTTGAATTTTCTCCTCATTTAGGAAATGGTCTTCACCTTTATTCCTTCTACCAAAGTACATGACTATACACTTCACTACACTATATTCCACCTGTCTCTTCCTTGCCCATTCTCCTAATCTGTCGAAGTCCATGGGCAGACTCCCTGCTTCCTCAACACCACTTGCCCCTCAACCTGTCTTTGTATCATCTTCAAACCTGGGCACAACCCATCAATTCCTTTATCCAAATTGTTGATATATAATGTGAAATGAAGCAGTCCCATACCGACCCCTGCGGAACTCCACTAGTCAACCAGAATAGGCCTCGTTTATTCTGACACATTGTCTCCCGCCAGTGAGCCAATCTTCTATTCAAGCGAGTATCTTTTCTGTAATGCCATAGGCTCTCATCTTGTGAAGTAGTCTCATGTGCAGCAGTTTGCCAAAGGCCTTCAGAAAATCCAAGTAACAGCATTACTGACTCTTCTTTGTCTTTCCTACCTGTTACTTCCTCAAAGAATTCCAACAGATTTGTCAAGCAAGATTTCTCCTTAAGAAATCTATAGAATGCTAACACTGGCTTACTTTATATTTCACCTCCAAGCACCCCAAAACCTCATTGCTAATATTGGTCTGCAACATCTTCCCCAACCACGGAAGTCAGGCTAACTAGCCTCTAATTTCCTTTTCTGCTTCCTTCCCTTCTTAAAGAGTCGAGTGACATTTTCAATTTTACAGTCCTCTGGAATCTTTTCATAATCTAGTGATTCTTGAAAGATTATTACTAATGCCTCACAATCCCTTCAGTTATCCCTTTCAAAACCCTAGGATGTAGTCCATCTGATATAGATGATTTATCTACCTTTCAACTTCCCTTTCACATTCTCATTAGTAATAGCAATTACGCTCACTTCTGCCCCCTGATACTTTCAAATTTCTGGCATATTGCTGCTGTCTTCCATAGTAAAGACTGAAACAAAATATTTAATAAGTTTATCTGCAATATCTTTGTCCCTCATTATTACCTCTCTAACATCATTTTTCAGTGGCTCAAATCCACTCTCCCCTCTCTGATTTGTATATATCTGAAAATAATTTTGGTGTCCTTTTTGATATTATTGACTAGCTTACTTTCATATTTCAACTTTTCTCTCCTTTTTTTTATTACCCTCCATTTGTTTTTAAAAGCTTTCCAGTCCTCTTTCCCTCTGTTTTTTGCTATTTTATATGCCCTCTCTATTGCTTTTATGCTGCCTTTGACTTCCCTCGTCAGTGACAGTTGCCTCCTATTCTTCATGTTTGTGATGTACCAACCTGTTCCCTTCCAAATTGACCCCAGAATCTCCTGCTGTGCTGTTCTGCCATCATCCTTGCTAGTGTCCGCTTCCAATTAAATTTGGCCAGCTCCTCTCTTATGGCTCTGTAATTCACTTTTCTTCACTATAATACTGACACATCTCATTGTATCTTCTCTCTCCCAAACTGCAGGGTGAATTCTATTATATTAAGATCACTACCTCCTAAGGGTTCTGTAACCATAAAACGCTAATGCAGTCTCATTCATTACAGAACACTCAATGCAGAATTGTCATTCCCCTAGCGGGCACAACCATGAGTGGATCCAAAAAGCCAGCTCATAGGCATTCTACAAATTTCCTCTATTGGGATCCAGCACCAACCTGATTTTCAAGGTTCACTCTATTATCAAAGAATGTATGAAGAATACAACTCTGAGATTTGTCTTCTCCAGAAAGCCATAAAACACAGAAAACCATAGTAGTAGATGCCTTGCTCTCTAGTTGTAGTTCTCCCCCATGTTAAAAGAAAAAGAAACACATACTCACAAGCCCCAAAACCCTCCAACCCCTCCCTTGCACAAAAACTAACAGATCAGAATATCAATCCCCCAAGTGCCATAGCATACCATCGGCAACAAGAAAGAATGGGCGAGAATATTAAAAATAAATAGAACAATGAGAGGACAATATGAACTACCGTCCAATCCATAAATCTCAGAATTTCAATAATGTCTCTGAGAGCATCAGGACCCAATGGCCTCTCCAAGGGAAGTGACTTGAACCAGTGGCCTCTCTGAGGGCGGTGACATGAACCAGCGGTTCCTCCAAGAGAGGTGGCTTGAGCGGGAATCTCCAAGAATTGTTCACTCACTTCCACATTTGCCTTGATGCTTCAAACTTCCATGACGCTTTAATCGGCGAGAAATGTAGTCAATCATGGCTCCTCGTCTTGTCTCTGAGCTTCTCCTCATGGTAGCTCGTGCTTGCATTTCTCTCCCGGAGTTTTCTTGGGGACAGCAGAGCGCTAGCTCACTCAATCGAACAACAGTCACAGGCTCCAAAAGTTTCAAAACCAAAATCCAGGTAAAAAGAGTAAGCAGAAAACAGAGAAAAATTGAAATGATTGACTATCTGGAAGATGTCGCATGAGGAACCATTGTACGCTGGTGCCATCTTAACAAGAAGTTTTCCCAATCTAGCTGCATATTGAAATCCTCCAGGACTACCAAAACATTTCCCTTTTTACATGCCTTTTGTTTCCATTGAAATTTATATTCGACATCCTGGAAGCCTGTACATAACTCACATCAGTGTCTTTGTACCCTTGCGTTTTTCACCTACATGGATTCAACACCAAAGATCCTATGTCATCTCTTTCTAAGGATTTGATTTGATTTTTACCAACAGAGCCACCCCACACCCTCCACCTTGTCCTGTACTTTTGATATGACGTGTACCCTTGGATGCTAAGCTCTCAACTATGATGTTCTTTTAGCCACAGATCACTGATGCCTTACCTCCCAATCTCTGCTACAAATGGTGGTACAAGATCATCTACCATAATTGTATCCTATGTGCATTCAAATATAATATTTTCAGTTCTGCATTCATCACATTGTTTTTGATTTTCCCACCATGTTACAATTCAGCTCAGCCCATTGACAGCAATTTTGCCCTATTATCTGTCTGTCCTTCCTCACAGTCTCACTACACACTGCATCAACTTGTATACCAACTGCCCTATCCTCAGCCCTATCACTCAGTTCCCATCACCCTGTCAACTGAGGTTAAACACTCACCAACAGTTCTAGCAAAACTGCCCACAAGGAAATTGGTATTGGATATAAGATGAGTTGCTTGTTGGTGGAAATAGGTGATACTGGGAGTGAGGGATAATTGAGGGGTTGGAAGGCTGGGATTGGATGCAAAAGGTTGCTCGGTAGTATATCATAGGGTTGGACATTTAGGCTTGAAGTGCCATAGAGATAATGCTACCTAGAATGGTGTGGAGGAGAGAATGCTGAAGAAAAAAAGTTAAGTTATAGGCTTATAAGACCATAGGACAGAATTAGGCCATTTGGCCCATCAAGTCTTCTCCACAATTCAATCATGGCTGATTTTTCCCCCTCCTTGACCCCATTCCATGGTTCTCTCCTCATATCTTTTGATGCTGAGTCCAGTCAAGAACCTACCAATCTCTGCCTTAAGTACACCCAAAGACCTGGCCTCAACAGTTGCCTGTGTTAACAAATTTCACAAATTCACCACCCTCTGGCTAAATAAATTTCTCTGCATCTCTGTTTTAAATGGATGCCCGTCTATCCTGAGGTTGTGCCCTTTGGTCCTAGTCTGCCCCACCATGGGCAAAATCATTTCCACATCTACTCTGTCTAGGCCTTTCAACATTCGAAAGGTTTCAATGAGATCCCCCTCATCCTTCTAAATTCCTGTGAATACAGACCCAGTGCCATCAAACATTCCTCGTATGACCACCCTTTCATTCCTAGAATCATCCTTGTGAACCGCCGCTGTACTCTCTCCAATGCCAGAACATCTTTTCTTAGATGAAAAACCCAAAGCTATTCACAATGCTCAAGGTGCGGCTTTGCCAGTACCTTATAAGACCTCAGCATCACATCCCTGCTCTTGTATTCAAGACCTCTTAAACTGTATGTTAAGATTGCATTTGCCTTCCTCACCACTGACTCAACCTGCAAGTTAACCTTTCAGGTGTTCTGCACAAGGACTCCCAAGTCCCTTTGCATCTTACAGTTTTGGATTTTCTGCTCAGTTAGAAAATAGTCTGCACATTTACTTCTACTACTGAAGTGCGTAACTGTGAATTTTCCAACATTGTGTTTCATTGGCCACTTTCTTGTCATTCCAACTAATCTGTCTAAGCTGTTTCCTCAGCACTATCTGCCCCTCCACCAATCTTTGTATCATCTGCAACAAAGCCGTCTATTTTATCATCCAAATCATTGATATACAGCATAAAAAAGTTGTCCCAACACCAACCCATGCACAACACCACTAATCACTGCCAGCCAACCAGAAAAGGACCCTTTTATTCCCACTTGCTGCCTCCTGCCATTCAGCCCATGTTTTGGCCATGCTAGTAACTTACCTGCAATATCATTGGCTCTTAACTTGGTAAGCAGCCTCATGTGTGGTATCTTGTCAAAGGCCTTCTGAAAGGCCAAATATATAACATCCACTGCATCCCCTTTATCAGTGTGTGTGGCCTCCGTCGGTCATGCTTGACCATTGGTACTGCGCCTCTGCTATCTTCTTTTCCTTTGTTATTATTTCTTCAGCCTCATTTTCTAGCAGTCTTATATCGACTCTCATCTCTCTTTTCTTTTTTATGTACTTGAAAAAGCTTTCACTGTCCACTTTGATATTGTTTGCTAGCTTGCTTTCATATTTCATCTTTTTCCTCTAATGATTCTTTTAGTTGCTCTGTAGGTTTTTAAACTTTTTTGCGTTGTTGTATGTCCCCTCTTTTGTTTTTTCATAAGCTTTGATATCCCTTGTACTGTTTTGCCATTTGAGTATTTCTTTGTTTATGGAATACATCTATCCCGCACCTTCCTCATTTTTTCCCAGAAACTCATACCATTGCTGCTCATCCATGCCATCAACTCCTTCCAATTTAGTTTGACCAACTCCTCTCTCATATCACAGTAATTTCTTTTATTCCACTAAAATACCGCTACATCAGACTTTACAGTCAGACAGACAGACATACATACTTTATTGATCTCGAGGGAAATTGGGATTCGTTCCAGCCGCACCAACCAAGAATAGTAAAGAAACATAGCAATATAAAACCATAAATAATTAAATAATAATAAGTTAATCATGCCAAGTGGAAATAAGACCAGGACCATCCTATTGGCTCAGGGTGACTGACACTCCGAGGGAGGAGTTGTAAAGTTTGACGGCCACAGGTAGGAATGACTTCCTATGATGCTCAGTGTTACATCTCGGTGGAATGAGTCTCTGGCTGAATGTACTCCTGTGCCTAACCAGTACATTATGGAGTGGATGGGAGACATTGTCCAAGATGGCATGCAACTTGGACAGCATCCTCTTTTCAGACACCACCATCAGAGAGTCCAATTCCACCACCACAACATCACTGGCCTTATGAATGAGTTTGTTGATTCTGTTGGTGTCTGCTACCCTCAGCCTACTGCCCCAGCACACAACAGCAAACATGATAGCACCGACTACCACAGCCTCATAGAACGTCCTCAGCATCATCTGGCAGATGTTAAAGGACCTCAGTCTCCTCAGGAAATAGAGGCGGCTCTGACCCTCAGTGTTCTTTGACCAGTCCAGTTTATTGTCCATTTGTATCCCCAGGTATTTGTAATCCTCCACTATGTCCACACTGACCCCTTGGATGGAAACAGGGGTCACCGGTGCCTTAGCCCTCCTCAGGTCCACCACCAGCTCCTTAGTCTTTTTCACATTAAGCTGCAGATGATTCTGCTCTCACCATGTGACAAAGTTTCCCACCGTCGCCCTGTACTCAGCCTCATCTCCCTTGCTGATGCATCCAACTATGGCAGAGTCATCAGAAAACTTCTGAAGATGGCAAGACTCTGTGTTGTAGTTGAAGTCCGAGCTGTAGATGGTGAAGAGAAAGGGAGACAGGACAGTTCCCTGTGGAGCCCAAACGCTGCTGACCACTCTGTCTGACTGTACTTTCTCCCTATCAAATTCCAAGCTGAACTCAATCATGTTGTGATCACCATTTCCTAAAGGTTCTTTTACCTTAAGCCCCCTAATCACCTTCAGTTCATTACATAACACCCAATCCAGTATAGCTGATTCCTAGTAGGCTCAATGAGAAACTGCTCTAAAAAACCATCTCATTGACATTCACCAGACTCACTCTCTTGAGATCCATTACTAACCTAGTTCTCCCAATCGTTATGTATGTTAAAATCTCACATGACTATCATAACATTTCCTTTTGACTTGCTTTTCTATTTCCTGTTGTAGACTATGGTCCTCATCCCAGCTACTGTTGGGTGGCCTGTATATAACTACTGACAGGGTCCTTTTACCCTTACGCTTTATTAACTCAACCCACAAGGACTTAACATCTTCCAATCCTATGTCACATCCTTCTTCTGATTTGATGCCATTCTTTACCAGCAGGAACACATCATCCCCTCTGCCTACCTTCCTATCCCTCCAATAAAACATGTAACTTTGGACATTCAACTCCCAGCTACAACATTCCTTTAGCCATAATTCAGTGATGCTCACAATATCGTGCCCGACAATTAGTAAATGTACAAGATCATCCACCTTATTCCTTATGCATTGAGGTAGAACACTTTGAGTGCTGTTTTTGCTACACGTTTTGTTTTTGCATCCCTAATGCATTGATACTCGCCCTGCTGGCTGCAATTTTGTCCTATCATCTGCTTGCCTTCCTGACAGTCTGACTGCACATTATCTTTGTTTTTTTTACCATCCATCCTATCCTGAGTCCCTTCATTCCGGTTCCCACTTTCTGCCAAATTTGTTTCAACCCTCCCTACAGCTCTAACAAACCTGCTTGCAAGAATATTGGTTCCCCTCGGGTTCAGGTGCAACCCATCACTTTTGTATTGGTCATACCTCCCCTAGAAGAGATCCCAACGATCCAAGAAAAATGAAGCCCTGCCCCCTGCACCAGCTTCTCAGCCACACGTTAGTTGGCCAAATCATCCTGTTTCTACCCTCACTGGCATGTGGTACAAGTAGCAATCCAGAAATTACTATCCTGGAGGTTCTGCTTCTCAGCTTTCTGCCTAGCTCTCTAAATTCTCTCATCACTTTTCCTTCCTATGTCATCAGTAGCAATATGTATCAAGACATCAGGCTGCTCTCCCTCCCTCTCTAAAATGCTGTGGACATGATCTGAGATTTCCCTGACCCTGTCACCTGGGAGGTAACAAGCCATCCTGTTCACGTCCACAGATTCTCCTGTCTGTTCCTCTGACAATTGAGTCCATGATAACTACCACTCCCCTCTTCTCCCTCTTTACCTTCTGCACCATGGACCCATGCTTAGTGCAGTAACTTGCTCTCTGTAGCATTCCCTGGAGGTCATTTCCCACAGAAGTATCTAAACAGTATACTTACTTTTGAGGTGAATGGTCACAGCAGTGCTCTGCACTAACTGCCTTTGCATGTTTCCATTTCTCTTGACAATCACACAGCTACTTGCCTCCTGCAACTTCCGGGTGTCTACTTCCCTGTAACTCTGACCAATTATCTCCTCACTCTCCCGTATAAGCTGATGTTCCTGAAAGAATGCAGCTTCAAGCAGATCAGATTGTCCACAGCAAGCCTAGCAGAATCAGAATAAGAATCAGAATTAGGTTTATTATCGTAAACATATGTTATGAAATTTGTTATTTTGTAAGATGTGAAATAAATGACTACAAATTATAAATGAATGAAAAATGAAGCAGTGCAAAATGAGAACAATGGGTCCAGAAATCTGATAGTGGAGGGGAAGAAGCCATTCTTAAAATACTGAGCGTGACTCTTCAGGCTCCTGAACCTCCTCCCTGATGGTACTAATGAGAAGAGGGTATGGACTGGATTGGGAGGTGAAGTCAAGATGATCATGGTTTCCCTGCAATGCTCCAGAAAGGAATGGTATCATTCCATGCTGAGCTGCTGATAACTAATCCATGAGCCAGTCCAGATGAATTTCTGGAATACCATAAAATAGCTAAATATGATTGCAATCAAATTTCACTCTACAGCAGGTTATCAACTAAAAATAAATGTTGCTTCAACCATTGAATTCTGACAACAGTTAGCTTTTGCTCCAGATTTCAGACTTTTGTGCCTCCATTCCACATTACATAGATTTTCAATTGCATAACACTGAAAACAAAGCAAAGTTACACAATTAAATTTCCAGGCACAGCAAGAAAGTAATGCCTCAAGAGGAATAAAATGGAAAGTGAGGGGTGGCATGGTGACAAAAATAGTGTCACAAATGAGACCTCAACAACAGACTGGCAGCCAGGGAGATGCCCCATGAGTTGAGAGATTTGAGAAAGACTGTCCAAAAGCAAAGAGCATGAGAGAGAATCTAGAAGTCCAAAGCAATGCATTATCAATAAGTATTCTTCATCTCCATTTATACATAGGGTTAGCTAGAGTAAAGCAAATGCACATTTTTGCAACATGAAATAGAGTACAATGATTTGAAGATGGACATTGTCAAAAAGAAATGTGTAGCATATATGGAAGTCCTTCCAGATCTTGTGACTGTGCACAGACCGTTATACCATTTCTCCAGAAAAAATGTGAGATAGATGTGGAGCATATTGTCATAACTCATTGAGGACTGATTATAACTCATTCAGTTGAACTGAATTAAGGTACATGTGTTCATGTGCAATTGATGAACATACAATTGAAGAGTTGAGATCAACATGAGTTGTTTCTGATCATGGCCTTCATTTTCAATCTGCTTTGTTCACAAGCTTTATGAAAGGGAATACTATCAAACATACACATGTTCCTTCATGAATAGAAACAGAAATATGCTGGGAGTACTCAATACGTCAGGCAGCGTCGAACAAAAGAAAAACACATTTAATGTTTCAGGTTGAAACATTAACTCTGTTTTTGTTTCTCATCCTGACCTACTAAATGCTTCTAGCTTTTTGCTTTCTTTCAGATATTCAGCATCTACTGTTTATTTTAAAATTTCTATTCCCTCAGGCCATCCAGTTTGAAATAGGGCAACCAAGGTATCAGTTGGAATATTTAAGAAATCCTTCAAAGAGCAAATATTACAGATTTATTAAAATCTAAGCATGAAATATTGCTCAGCCAATTTCTTGCCTCCTCCTAAAACATGAAGTATACATCCACATAATTACCGAAGATTAAGAACATGCTGGTGCATTATTCAAACAAATTGGGTTCTTGACTTGAAAAGAAGTAACTGTCAATAACTTCACTTTGACAATTATCAGAAAGAAGACTGTTCAAAGAAAATTAAGCAGGCCCCTTCTTTTAGTTCTCCAGTCAAGTTTAGATCAAAGAACTGAGAGATAGCAATTAGAGTAGATATTTGAAGAACCAAGAGACAATTAGTTGAATTTGGTGGCAGAAATGGTATTCATGCAGATCAAATAACTTCTGCTGTAGATGAATCAAGTCCAGTTGTTGAAGTTCTCAACCATTACCATGTATCAAGGTTGGATACAATGCAGATTTCAGGAGGTGAAGCACTATACACAAACAAAAGAAATACAGAACCCAAAATACTCAATCTCAAATCCAGAATAGTCCAAAGCTTGAGTTGATGCTGAAGCGTGGAAGGAAGACAGGATGAGTGCAAAAGTTATTAACAAGACTAAATTTATAGTTATTCTTCATTACATTCCATAACAATGTGTTATATGTATTCCCATAAAGTCTCCATTCATTTGCATGCAGAAATATTTTTCTCCATTATTTATACCATCACTGAAAATTACTTATGCTTAAATTGACTGAACCAGTGCCCAAGAATATCTGAATCTCTGCTCAAATCCTTGATGCAGAATCAAATTTTGAGGCTTTGTGGATCCCATTAACATTTACCAAAGCTGGAGTGAATAATGTGATCTGGAAATGTACATCTACCAAGATTTTCAGATAATCCAAAATTTTATTTGCTGTCTATTATTGGTTCTGACAGATATTGTTTCTCAGGCCTGTAGCAACAGAAAGACTCAAGTTCCAATCAATGTCAATAGTTTTCTCTTCTGAAAATGACATGTTTGATATTTGTGCTAGGTGATTTCTAATTTGACACTGTACTGAAAAGTATGTATTTTTGAATAACAATTATCTACTGTTACATATTCTCAGAGAACATTTGAGACAAAAAAAAGATGCAAATTGCTAGATCACAATTCAATTCAATTTGAAAAATATATTCCATTTAAAAATATGTTATTCTTAAACTAAGTGTAATTCCATCAATGGAAAGCTGTTTTATACACCAAATCAAAATCAATGTAAAGCAACAGGAAGTTATTCCATATGATTCAGGATATCTGATACACAAAGTAAATCTTAATATGGAATTTGGAAGTGCTTCTCCCTATGGATGCTGCCTTGCCTGCTGTGTTCCACCAGCATTTTGTGTGTGTTGTTTGAATTTCCAGCATCTGCAGAATTCCTCGTGTTTGCTCATGGAATTTGAAAGCTGTATTGTCCTACTGATTACAAATACCATTCATTAAGCGTACCATTTTTGACAACTCAGGAGGTGGTATTATATGCATGGCTGAGAAGCTGATGCAGGAGGCCGGGTTAAAAGTTCTTATATCATAGGGATTTCTTCTAGGGGAGATATGACCTGTACAAAAGGGACAGGTTGCACCTGAATGGTAGGGGGGCAAACCTGTGGACAGGTTCGTTAGAATTGTTGAGAGGGTTCAAACTAATTTGGCAGAGGAGTGAGAACTGGAGGGAGGGAACACAGGACAGGATGGATGGTTTAAAAAAGGCAAAGGGAGTATGCAGTCAGACTTTCAGGAAGGGCAGGTAGATGATAGGACAAAATTTCAGCCAGCAGGGTGAGTATCAGTGCATTAGGAATGCAGAATCAAAAAGGGTTACAAATAGAGTACACTAAGTGTTATATCTCAATGCAGGAAGTATAAAAAATAAGGTGGATGATCTTGTTGCACGTTTACGGATTCTCAGGTATAATGTTGCGGCCTTCACTAAATCGTGGCTAAAGGATGGTTGTAGTTGAGAGCTGAATGTCCAATCCCACATTATATTAGTGGGATAGGAAGGTAGCCAGAGGAGGTCATGTTCTTCTTCTGGTAAAGAATTGCATCAAATCATTAAAAAGATGTGACATAGGATTGAAAGACGTTGAATCCTTGTGGGTTGAGTTAAGAAACTGCAAAGGTAAAAGGACCATGATGGCAGTTATATTCAGACCTGCAAACAATATCTGGGATGTGGACTACAGATTACAACAGCAAATAGAAAAGGCAAGTCAAATAGGCAACGTTCCCATAGTCATGGGAGATTTTATCATGCAGGTAGATTGGGAAAATCAGGTTGGTAATGGATCTCAAGAGAGTGAGTTTGTTGAATGCCATTGAGATGGCTTTTTAGAGCTGTTGGTCATCGAGCCTGCTAGGGGATCAGCTATACTGGATTGGGTGTTATGTAATGAAGTGGAAGTGATTAAGAAGCTTAAGGAAAATGAATCTTTAGGAAACAGTGATCACAATATGACTGAGTTCAAATTAAAATGTGATAGGGAGAAAGTAACGTTGAATATAGCGGTATTTCACTGGAGTAAAGGAACTTTCAGTGGTATGACAGAACAGTTGGAACGTAAATTGGAAGTTTCTGAACCCCTATGGAAAACTACTAAAAGAATCATTTGAACGGAAAAGATGAAATATAGAAGCAAGCTAGCAAACAATAACAAGATGGACAGAAAACTTTTTCCATGTACATTATAAAATAAAAGAGAGATGAGAGTGGATATAGGACCATTATAAAATGAGGCTGGAGAAATCATAATGGAGGTCAAGGAGATGGCAGATGAACTAAATGCGTATTTTGCATCAGTCTTCACTGTGGATGACACTAGCAGTGTGCCAGATATTGAAGGGTGTGAGGGAAGAGAAGTGAGTGCAGTTACTATTACAAGGGAGAAGGTGCTCAAAAAGCTGAAAGACCTAAGGTACATAAGTCACCAGGACCAGATGAATTGCACCCTAGGGTTCTGAAAGAGACAGCAGTAGATATTTTGGAGGCATTAGTAATGATCTTTCAAGAATCATTGAACATGGTTCTGGAGGACTGTAAAATTGCAAATGTCACACCCACTCTTTAAGAAAGGAGGAAAGCAGCAGAAAGGAAATTATAGACCAGTTAGCCTGACGTCAATGATTGGGAAGAAGTTGAAGTCAATTTTTAAGGTTGAGGCTATGGAGTAGTTTATGACCCAGGGCAAGATAGGACAAAGTCAGCTTGGTTTCCTTAAGGGAAATCCTAGCCTGATGAACCTGTTGGAATTTTTTGAGGAAATTACAAGTAGGATAGATAAAGGGGGATGCAGTTGATGTTGTATATTTGGAAGTTCAGAAGGCCTTTGACGAGGTACCACACATGAGGCTGCTTACCAAGTTAAGAGCCCATGGTTTTACAGGAAAGTTATTGGCATGAGTAGAGCATTGGCTGGTTGGTAGGACGCAGCGAGTGGGAATAAACAGATCCTTTTCTAGTTGGCTGCCAGTGACTAGTGGTGTTCCTTAGGGGTTGGTGTTGGCACCTTTTATTATGCTGTATATAAATGATTTGGATGATAGAATAGGTGGCTTTTTTGGCCATGTTTGCAGATGTTACAAAGATTGGTGGAGGGGCAGGTAGCGCTGAGGAAACAGAAAGGCTGCAGAAGGACTTAGACAGATTAGAAGAATGGGCAAGAAAGCGGCCAATGAAATACAATGTTGGAAAATGCATAGTCTTGCACTTTGGTGGAAATAAATGTACAATCTATTTTCTAAATAGGAAAAAAATCCAAAAATCTAAGGTGCAAAGAAAATTGGGAAGCTTTGTGCAGAACACCTGAAATGTTAATTTGCAGGTTGAGGCGGTGGTGAGGAATAGAATATAAGAGTGGGGATGTGTTACTGAAGGTTTATAAAGCACTGCTGAGGCCTCACCTTGAGTATTGTGATCAGTTCTGGGCTCCTTATCTAAGAAAAGATGTGCTGGCATTGGAGAGGGTTCAGAGGAGGTTCACAAGGATGATTCTAGGAATGAAAGGTTATCATATGAGGAACATTTGATGACTCAGGGTCCGTACTTGCTGGAATTTAGATGGATGAGAGGGAAACTTATTGAAACCTTTTGAAAGGCCTAGACAGAGTAAATATGGAAAGGATGTTTCTCATGGTGGGAGAATCTAGGACAAGAGGGCACAGCCTCTGGATAGTGGGCCATTCAGTTAAAACAGAGATGTGGAGAAATTTCTTTAACCAGAAGGTGATGAACTTGTGGCATTTGTTACCACAGGCAGCTGTGGAGGCCAGGTTGCTGGGTGTAGTTAAGGTGCGGATTGATAGGTTCTTGATTGGCCATGGCATCAAAGGTTACTGAGAAAAGGTCAGTGAGCAGGGATGAAGAGGGAAATAGAAAATGATCAGCCATGATTGAGGGGCGGAGCAGACTTGATAGTCCAAATGGCTTAATTCTGCTCCTATATCATATGGTCTAAATTATGCACTTAATTTTAGCTCAATTGTCTGAAGGAATAGGAAATGATCCAAGAGAATATCAACTACTTTTCAACCATTCTGCAGAGTTTTGGAGAAAGACCGGAATGTTTGCAACGTGATTTACACCACTGCAGACTGAAATAAAATGAGGATTAGAAGTCAGAGCAGTGCCATTCAATAGGTTCACCAGTGTCCTGTAATAAACTACATCCACTATCCCCATCCCTCCCAATGAAGATCAATGTAATCTTTACTTTGCAGTCACTTGTACCTGCACATTACGTTCTCGCATTCCATTTCAAAGACATCCAGATCCCTATGATCCACTATATTTGAACATTTCACTGTTATTAAAAATAATCTGTTTCCTATTCTAACAAAGTGAATAAATTTAACTTTTCTCACTTTGTAGTGCTGCCTTCACTTAACCTGTCTATTTATCTTTACAGACACTCTGCAGGCTCCTCACAGTTTTCATTCCCATGTAGCTTTGTATCATCAGCATACTTGGATGTGTTCCATTTGTTCCTTTCATCTAAGCCATTAATACAGATTGTAGTAACTGAATCCACAGCACTGATTGATAGAGCACTCCAATTGCTGTTGGCCTCCAGAGGAAGATAAGAAATAGTGTCCCAGATACTGTATATTCATTGATTCATTGATGCATTCACTCAGTTTAACAGTGATGTCAAACTGAAATGAAGTTGATGCAAGCATAATTCAAAACTTCTGTTCAACTTTTTAAATGCACATTTCAACCTGAACCTTTCAACAGCACGCTGAGTGATAAGGAAAGGAAAAATGGAGACACCAAAGGTTGAAGGTGCTGGAATTTAGAGCCATTAACAATTTGTTGGAAGAACTTATTGAATCAAGCAGCACTTGGGGAGGAAATGCATTGTCAATGTTTGGTCAAAACTCTGCCACTGGACTGCTGTTTCAACCTGAAACATAGACAATTCCTTTCCTCAGATTGTTTGGTGCTAAGGAAAGGAAGAATACCGCTTGGCAATTTCAGTTTCCCCTTAGATTAATTCACTGCTCAATTTAATAGAGTTATCCATACACTTCGGAAAAATCGTAAATCTTTTCGGGCTAATTGAGTTCACCGAGATATGAGTGCAACTTTGTTGCTGTAGAGCTCTGGTCATCCCTGCAGGATGTTGGTGCCACTAGTTTAAATACAACCTAAGGTTATAGGGCACAAGAACATAGTTTTAATTGTAGTATTTTGCTGTTTCTTGTCTCACTAATGGGTGGCACAGGAATTACAACCTAGAGGACCTGCTTTCTAATTTACTGCCAACTCTCTGAATCCTCTTTGCAGGACACCCAGCCTTCGCTATGAGTATTACTATGGACTGTAGCAGCTCACCTTGCCTTTTCAGAATGTCCTGTGCTTGTCCAGAAAAATACTTGATCTTGGCACCAGAGAGACAATACGCCATTCTGGTGTCCAACTCATGGCACCAAACACACCTTTCTGTGCCCCCTGTCTGAAGTGTCTCCAATGGAATTGCTGGCCTGGTCCTTAACCTACCCTACTGTGCAACAAAGCCATCAAGGTGCCACTGACCTGGCTGCTGTTGTAATTTTCATCAGCAAGGCCATCCCCCCCCCCCCACCAAATAATATCAGAGGTGTTATACTTGCCTGAGAGCCAAGGAAACTCCTGCATTACTTGACTGCCCCTTCTCACAGTCATGCACTTATCTAACTGATCCTTTGGTGTGATCACCTCCTAAAGCTCCTCTGTATAATACTCTCTGCCTCCTTTATGTTCTTCAGTGAGTCCAACTGCTACTCCATTTGATCCATGCAGACTGAAAGGAGCTACAGTTTTCACTCTTCATACATTAAGGACACCAAAACACTCTCTGCACCTCCTAAGACAAGCAGACCATTCCTCTGACTGCCATTGCAGTCTCTTTTAACAACCATTAAGTTTTTCATTGGACATGGCATCAAAGGTTACAGGGAGAAGGCCGGGAACTGGGGTTGAGGAGGAGATAGAAAAGAAGGATCAGCCATGATTGAACGGAGGAGCAGACTCGATGGCCTCATTCTGTTCTTCTGGTCTAAAAGAAACAAGAAAAGGAAAAGGAACAAAGTTGTGCAAAGGAGTGAATGCACACAGTCTTTTCAAAGGGTTGAGGAATGAAGAACAAGAGAATTTGAAGTAAGAATGAAGGTATCTAATAGGAACCTAAGGGACAACTTTTTGACCCAGAGAACAATCTGCCAGAGAAAATGGTTGAGTCAAGTACATTAATAATATTTGTAAAGTATTTGGACAGGTATATGGATAGGAAAGGTTTAAAGAGCCAAACATGGGGAAACGGGACTGGCTTAAATGAGAATTTTAGTTAGTTTACATCAGATGGACTGAAGGGCCTGTTTCTGTACTATATGGCTTCATGACTCTACAAGCCTAAAGAGCCCAAAACGATTTGTAATTCTGACCAAGTACAATGATAACATTAGTAAAATGAGCAATATATTAATATGAGAGAAAACTGGAAGCTTGAAACAATATTCTTCCTGTCTTTATGCCACAGCATGCTTTTGAAAGATTAGGGTGATTAGGTTCTAAGTGGTGATTCAGAATATAAGATAAAGTTATGAAGACATCTTTCCAAAATTTCTCCAAGCTAGGACAGAACCAGTACATATGAATAAGAGAGGCCTTGCCACTTTTGTATTTATCACAAAGGGGACTAATATTAGGGTAAAATCGAGATAATTTAGATTTAGACATATGGGCTCTATGAACAATCTTAAACTGTAAAAGGCAATGGTGAGCACAAAGAGAGGTTGAATTAACCGATTTGAGAATCGAGTCCCAAGTCTCATCAGATAAAGAGATATTTAAATCATGCTCCCAAACCATTCTATTTTTATCCATAGGGCAACGCCGTAAGAATGCTAATTTATCATGAATAAATGATATTAAGCCTTTACCCAGTGGATTAATAGAAAGAAATAAATCCATAACATTTTTCTCAGGCATTTCAGGGAAGTTAGGAATTAAAGTGTCTAATTTGGAGATATCTAAAAAAATGAGCATTAGGCAGATTGAACTTAGCAGAGAGCTATTGAAAAGATGCGAAGCGATTATCAATAAAAAGATCTTCAAAATGTCTAATGCCCTTCCTATACCAATCATGGAATGTTGAATCATGCATAGTAGGTTAAAAAAGGTGATTATGTAAGATAGGACTAGAAAAGGAAAAACCATAGAAACCATAAAATTTCCTAAACTGAGCCCATATTCACAAGGTGTGTTTAACAAGAGGATTAACAATTAATCTGGACAAACTACTAGGGAGTACAGAGCCAAGAAGTGCAGAAATAGATAAATCTCTAGTGGAACTCAACTCCATCGCCACCCAATTAGGGCACTCGGGTTGGCTATGGAAAAAAGACCAAAAGGTAGCACAACGTATATTGGCTGCCCAATAATATAAATGAAAGTTAAGTAAGGCCATGCCACCCTCTTTTTTAGATTTTTGGAGACAAACTTTATTTATTCTAGAATGCCCATTCTTCCACAGATATGACAAAATAATAGAGTCTAAGGAATCAAAAAAAGATTTAGGAATAAAAATTGGGATTGATTGAAATAAATATAAAAACTTAGGGAGAACATACATTTTAACAACATTAATACGGCCTACCAAAGGCATAGATAGAGGTGATCATTGTGACAGACTCTGTTTTGTAGTATATAAAAGATTGGCAAAATTTTCACGAATAAGATCTTTAAATTTCCTTGTGACTGTAATCCCAAGATAAGTAAATTGATTATGAACTACTTTAAAAGGGAGATCACGGAATGTTAATTCTTGTGCTTCTTTATTAATTGAGAAAAGTTCACTCTTATGTAAATTAAGTTTATAGCTAGAAAACTGGCTAAACTGATCAAGAAGTGAGAACATTCGAGGTAAGGATGTAGACGGATTTGAAAGAAAAAGTAATAAGTCATCAGCATAAAGAGAAACTTTATGCTCAACACCCCCCCCCCCTCCAAATCCCGGTCAATTCAGGACAGCTTCGAAAGGCTATCACCAAAGGTTCTATAGCCAATTCAAAGAGAAAGGGACTTAAAGGGCATCCTTGACAGGTGCCACGTTTGAGGTTAAATAACTGGGATTTCTGAAAATTAGTCAAAACAGGGGCAGTAGGACACTGTTACAGCAATTTGATCCCAGAGATAAAACTTTGACCGAAGTCAAATTTTTCCAAAACTGCAGAAAGGTAGTTCCACTCTATACGATCAAATGCTTTCTCCGCATCGAGGGAAATAACACCTTCAGGAATCCCAGTTGAAGGTGAATATAAAATGTTAAATAAATGCCAAATATTAAAAAAAGGAAGACAGTTTTTAATAAAACCAGTTTGATCATCAAAAATAATAGAGGGTACAACAGTTATTAATCTATGCCAAAACTTTGGCCGAGATTTTAACATCAACATTAAGCAAAGAAATCGGCCTATACGAGGAACACTCTGTTGGGTCTTTACCATTTTTTAATAAAAGAATAATAGATGCCTCATTAAAAGAGGGTGGCAATTTACCATAATTAAACGAGTCAGATAGTACTGAGAGTAACTGAGGAGAATGAAGTGAAGAGAATGATTTATAAAATTCTACGGGGAACCCATCAGGTCCAGGAGATTTCCCTGAAGCCAATGCAAAAATTGCAAAAGATATTTCTTCTGATGATATAGGCACATTAAGTTTGGCTTTAAAATCAGATGAAAGCAAAGGAATATTCAGATTATTTAAAAAAAGATCAACAGAAATATTCTCATTCAGAGAACCAGAGGAATAAAGTCGAGAGTAAAAATTTTTAAATGCGTCATTGATTTCTAAGTGATCCGATGTAAAGTCTCCATTCTCCTTCCGGATCTTTGTAATATGTTGTTTAGCTTTGGAACGCCTCAGCTGATTGACTAGTGTTACGGACTCAGCAACAATAAATATATGAGTGAGGCAGGGGTTTTTATAACAAATAACACATTTATTAAACACTGAAAACAAACCCCCCAAAAGTAAACAAACCTCTCACGTAACCGGGAATCAGCTGCTGTGCGGCAGCTTAAACAGTTCTTAAAGCGATGTTGCAAAAACAGTTCTTCGAAGTAGTATTGCAAAAGTTCAAAATGCTCATAGTCCATTTAAGGGGGAGACTTCTTAAGACGATTTAAATTCTCTTTCACATCGTGTTGTTGCAGTTCCCCGCCAAACCACACTTTTCCCATGAAGAAGATGAAGAATGAAACGGCTTAAAGGCACTGACCTTTCCTTTACAACACTGTACTCAATCCTTTCTGCTATTCACAGGGATTAACACGAGCACAGTCAACGAATTCCTTCGGAATGAGGATCAAACAAGGTCGAACCTGTTCCACCGTCGAAATCGATTCTCCTCGATCTTTTAACTCCTGAACTCCGATCTTCACTCTCCACTGATTCTCAACTAGCAGTATTATAAAGAGACTGCTGGCAATGGCCTTTTAAACTTTAGGCATTAAATAGAACTTCATCTTTCAACTAAACTGCGTCATAACATTAAATCACGCAGTGGCATGAAGTCAACATGGCAAATCCAGCCACGAACTGCCCCTCCTCACAGGGAGGGGTCCTCCTTTTATACCCTGTAAAAAAGCCTGTCACATGTCCTCTACTGGCGGGAAAATGATGTCACTCCACCATCACAAGACCATTACCTCAAGTCCAGTATAGTTTCAACATCTGTCACGTGACAAGTACACCACTGTCACGTGTCACAGGTACGTAACACTAGAAATTTACCAGATTTGTCACCATGAATATAAAAGCGACTCTTACTTTCAAGAAGTTGGCATTCAACAGGTTGAGTAGACAGAAGATTAAATTTAGTTTGAAGTTCTATACGCTTCTTGTATAATTCAGGATTCTTAGTTTGAGCATACAGTTGATCTAATTCTATAATCTGATTAATGAGGTCTAATCGATCTGTACAGGACTTTCTATTAAGATTTGCTGTATAGGAGATTATTTGACCCCTCAAATATGCTTTCATGGCATCCCAGACAATCTGGGATGACATTTCAGACGATATATTGGTGTTAAAATAAAAGGTTATCTGATCCTTAATAAATTTTAGAAAGTCATCATCCAATAATAAAGTCGAGTCAAGACGCAAGTGTTTACTCCTCTGAGGGAGACCAGGAAAATTTAAAGATGAAGTAATTGGGGCATGGTCAGAAATCAGTATACTCTGATAATCACAAGAATAGACAAATGGAATAAGTTGATTATCAAGTAAAAAATAGTCAATTCTAGTAAAGGTATGGTGAACATGCGAAAAAAAAGAATAGTCTTTCTCAGTAGGATGAAGGAATCTGAGATACCATAATTAGAATGAAAAGAGTGAATAGCTAAGGCAGATTTAGTAGGTAATCTAGAAACAGAGGATGATCGATCCAAATTAGAATCCAACCAACAATTAAAATTGCCACCCAGTGTAAGGGAGTATGAGTTTAAATCTGGTAGTGAGGAGAAAAAACGTTCAAAAAAATTAACATAATCAAAATTGGGAGCATACAGGTTTGCTCGTACGACTTTAGTATTATATAATTAGCAGAAACAGTAATAAAACGGCCATTTGTATCAGATATCTTACTATGGAGTTCAAAAGGAATATTTGAATTAATAAGAATAGAGAACCCCCCCCCCCCCGCTTTGGCGGTAAAGGATGAATGAAAATGCTGACCCGCCCACTTTGACAAAAGCCGAGAATTATCAAAACTATGAATATGAGTTTCTTGAAGTAAAGCAATGTCAACTTTGAGTTGTTTAATATGCGAGAAGACCTTCTTTTAACAGGATGATTCAATCCCTTTACATTCCAGCTCACAAATTTAAGTGTATTAACCATTATCAATTGTTAGTGCATAGAAGGTAGCAGGCATATAAAAAATCAAGAAGTACAGTAACAGTCTGGGAGCAAAAATGTAAACATAGATCAGTAGAATCTAAACAGAGACATGTCCTGAATAACAAAGGAAAACAAAAGAAACAGTGAGTAGTGTTGGAACTGGAGAACCCACCCCACTCTCGCAACCCAAAACTAGACGGCTACCCGAAAAGGCAGCTTGCTCTACAAAAAAGTTAACCCAAAAATGACTTCCAGTTCCATATCGTTAACAAAAGTTCCATATAAATAATATAGCAAATAATAACTAATTTATGCAGTAGAGAACAGAATTACAAATAGGAACAACTTCAACAGAAAAAGTATAAAACTTAATACAAAAAAAATCAGAAAAGAAAACTAAAACTAACCTACCAGCGAAGCGCTATTTTTAAAGCAACTATTTAATATTCATATATATACTTACAGTAATTGAGTTATTTATTTTTTCCTTCTATATTTATCATGTATTGCATTGTACTGCTGCTGTTAAGTTAACAAGTTTCACAATACATGCTGGTGATAATAAATCTGATTCTGATTCTAATCAGCTATAATTGGTCAACTAGCAAATATGAAAGACGAGGGTATACATTTATAGGTTGTTTTAACATATAGTGTGTTATGGCCAGGAGAGCACTGTGTGCCAGATACAAATTTGATTGAGTGCAGGACTTTGGTGAGATAACAACAATGCTGCAGCTTTATACTTAAGTAATTAAATAAATTCATTCAAATAATTGGATTGATTAACTAACTTATTCACATGGCAGGGCATGTGGTGTGTTGCAGTTTTAGTCATTTGGAGATGATGGAGATTGTTGTGATCTATGCCAAACTCAGATAGAGTATGTGTACAGCTGAAGGAAACTTGGATCATATTCATGAGCTGGAGACCAATATTTGGACATTGATGTGGTTATGGGAGAGGAAACTCACCTGGTCACTTTATTTCTACTGGCAGTCACAGCCGTTAATGTGAGTACTGTAGAAATAGTCAGTCAAGAGAGATATAAATGTGTGACAATGACTGAGGCAGGTATATGGAACCAGGAGGTAGCACAGGAGGAACCTGAACCCTTGCTCAACAGGCACATGAATCCTGCATCTTTTAGTGTGCATTAGAGCAGATAAACAAACTGACTATGGCACATGAGGTAGAGGTTGGGAGAGTAACACAAATGTAGTTGTGACCTGAGACAGTATAGTTAGGAGGCAGATCGTGTTTTCTGAGTTTGCAAACAGGAGTCCTGATTGCTGTGTTGTCCACTTGGTGTCAGGTTTAAGGAAATCTCAAGTCCATACAAGAACTTGTGGGGACAGTGGGGAGAATATGTTCACCCACGTAGATCCAACCATGTAGAAAGGACTAATAAAATTATCCTACAGAATCAGCACAAATAGCTGGTATTCAAATTAAAAAGCAGAACCACAGAAGTTACCACCTCTGGTTAACTACCAAATATGCAAATATCCTCAAGATCCAAGAGACAAATGTGTGGTTTCAAATTACTGTGGAAAAATATGCTTCATTTCATGGGGCATTGGCACCAATGCTGGGAAAATAGAGAAGTGGTTTGTTGGGATGAGCTTCCTTTGAAACAGACTGTGAGCAATGTCTGAGTGAATGGAATAATTCGACCTGTTATAAAACCAATGTAGGTGTGGTAAGACAGCACTTAGAAAACTAAAGAGAAAGAACAGGGAGGTAGTGGAGTATTGCAAAGTGTGCAATGACAAGGTCTTTCAGAGAGGGGTAGAACAATCAGAGTTGCAGCAGAAAAATAGAATAAACAGACAAAATTGAAGGCTGCAGATCAGAATGCATGCAACATTCATAACAAAACAAGTGATTTAATAGCACAAAATGAAATAGGTATGATCTAACAGCCATTACTGAGACATGGTTGAAAGATTGGGAATTGAATATTCCCGAATACTTAGAAGACAATGGTGAAATGGAAATAAAGGAGAGATTCCCTCCTATTATACAATGACAGAAAGGATCTTAGATTATAAAATAAAGAAACTGTATCAGTGTGGCTGGAACCAAGAAAGAGCAAGATATAAAAATCATCGATGGGAGCTATATGTTGGCCTCAGACAGTGATGGAAGCATAAAGTTCAGAATAAATCCAAAAATTAGAGATATGTATTACATGAGCACTTCAATAATCATTGTGGATATTAACTTACATATATACACACATACACATCTAATACAACTAAAATCAAGGGCAAGTTTATCCTGGGTCTGGTAAAAAAATGCGGCTATTGAAACTTCTGTGGCACATTCCAGTTTGGGTTGTCATGTAGACCTGAGATAGTGTGGGTTCTTTTCCGGTGTCCCTTTGGATCAACGCTGCTATAACTGGAAGACTTCAAAAATGCACTGGGGAGAATATGTCAAAAGGAGTGTCCGTTTTGGTAAATTTTTCAGATATTTCCTTTTTCAAGGGTAAACAGGACGATCCATCATCACTTACAGGACAATCCATCACCACTTTCATGATTTGTCATCCTTTTGAATTCAGCCTTGTAATTGTGTCCTCTAAGAAACAGAGCCCATCTCTGCATTCATGCTACTGCTGTTGGTTGAACACCTTTCAGTGGATTGAAAATCAGTAACAAGGATAAATGGTCTCTTACACAGGTACTGATTGAAATGTTTTGCACTCCAAACCGGACTCAAGGCCTGCCTGTCTATCTGAGCATATTCTTTCTCTGCAGCGGCAAGAGGACGTGATGCAAAACCTATGGGGGCACTCCCTTCCATCACTTCCATAAGATGTGACATGACTGCATCTATACTATGAGGTGAGAGGCCACAGGTAAGCTTCAATGGACAATGTGGTTCACAATGTGTGAGTACAGTGTCTGATGTCACCACTTCCTTTGTCTTTTGGGAATCCACGTTACACTGCTTTGCCCATTGCTATTTCTTCCTGATCTGTAGTAATAAGTTCAACAAGTGGAGTGCAGTACCCAAGTTTGGCAGGAATCTGTTACAGTAATTGAAAAACCCTAAAAAGAACCTCAATTGTGACATGCCCTTTGGCCTTGGAACATTCAGTACCGCTTGAATTTTCACAACACACTTGTGGATTCATTGTGCTCCAATGGTGCGACTGCAGTAAGTAATTTTTGATTTGAAGAATTCATTTTTGTTGCGTCATGATCTTCTAATCTTTTTAACACTGTCTTGACATTTTGGAGAAGTTCTTTGTCATCTTCACCGGTAACAATGATGTCATCCAAGTGACACCCAATCTCTGAGCAGCTTGACAGCACTTGGTCCATAGCCTTCTACCAGAGTGCTGTTGCATATGCTACTCCAGAAATAAACCTAATATGACGATAAAGCCCTTTGTGTGTGTTAATGGTGAGAAACACTTTGGACTCTTCTTCCACCTCCATCTGTAGGTAGGCCTCAGCTAAGTCCACTTTGCTGAAGTATTTTCTTCCAGAAAAATTTGCGAAGATATCCTTTATCCTTAGCAGAAGGATTTGATCTATTTGCAGTACTGGGAAGCAAATCTCAGTTGACTCAGTTCAATTACATTACTTTTTCTCTAAATGCACTTCCTGAAAGAATACAGAGGCTTCTGGAATTAATGGAAGACAACAGGTGGAGAAGAGATGAGGAGTTGAAAGAAATCAGCATTATAAATTAAATGAAGAGATATAAATGGGTACAAAATCATCACCACTGAAGCCAGGCTATACAGTCTGTGGACCCTTTCTTTATATGTGTCTATTTCCTTAAATAGTGGGATTACACTTGCTAGAGTGGGAACTGTCATGGAATCAATGGAATGTTCATTTTCCCCTTTCAAAACTGCAGGATGCAGGTCATCAGGTCCTTCAGGTTTATTGGCTTTCATATCCATTTATATCTCCAAATTCTTTTTTATAATGTTGATTTCTTTCAACTCCTCATTTGCTCTCTACCTATTGGCTTCCATTATTTCCAGAAGCCTCTCTATCTTCCTTCTATGCAAACGAATACTTGTTTAATTTTTCTGCCTTTCCGATGTCCTCTCGCCTCAGTGTAAAAGAGTTGTAAATAACATTTGTTAGCGTTTTCCTATTTACTAATCTACAGAAGCTTTTGCTGTCTGCTTTTTCATCATATCTCTTTGACAAACTCTTATATTGTATTCTCCATTTGCTCATCAATTTCTCGGGCATCCTTTGTTGTGGTATGAAATTTTCTATCCTCAGTATAACAGCTATTTTTGCTCACACTATAAGCCTTTTCATCCCATCCTATAGTTCTGTTAACAAGACAGGATCACTTCTTTTGCTGAAGTTTTACATCTTGAAAGAATAAAACTTTGTCTTAATTCTTTAAATCTTTGCCTCTGGTCATTTACTGTAATACCTTTTAATCTTCTTAATGTGTTTTCTCAATATGGAAAAGCAAGCTAACACCTCATCCTTCCATAACATGCTTAGAACCTGAACACTAATTTCAGTTTATACTGAGTCATTTGGAATTGTTTTTGAACATTTTGGCTAGTTATTATCACAAATCCCTAAAGGAACCTTTACAACCAGATTAAACTGATCTAGTCAAGTAACTCTAGAAACCCACTGGATTTTTATCTTATTCTATCTAGAGGTACAGGATGCGACGTGCTCCTCAACCCCAATGAACTGCACTGCCCACCACCCCACCTATTTAACCCTAGCTTAATCACAGGACAATTTACAATGACCATTCAACCTGCTAAGCAGTACACATTTGGAATGTGGGAGGAAGCCCACATGGTCACGGAAATGATGTACAAACTTCTTACAAACAGCGGCAGAATTGAACTTTGAACTCCAACACACCGAGCGGTGATCGTGTGCTAACCACTATTCTACAACGGTGCCCCACTATATTTTCACTAATATCATTTCCCCAATCTCTATATGTACAGTACTGTGCAAACGTCTTTGGCACCCGAGCTATGTATATGTGCCTAAAATTTTTGCTCAGTACAGTATCTGGATGACAAGAGAGCAATGCATTACATATTTGATTTGAGAGTTGGAGCTTATAGCTAAGCAGGGAGGAGTGTAGTGCATTTAATATTTCAGTAATATTTGAGTAATATTGTAAATTTATTGTTTGTATAAGCATTCTTTGAATTATGTATAATTCATTCCAGGTTATATGTAAAAGTATGTGAATGGTATACATCATTATGCCACTACGTCATATATGCACATCTCACTAAAGAGAAATTAAATAGACATGCATTTCATGGCTCCTGGGTTTTTCTTTTGATTGGTTTCTGGAGTTACAAAACATAATACCGAGAGTGAAGTGAATCTTAGAAATTCTCTATCCACGAAGGCCATGGAGTCTGGTTATTTCCATGACAGATATTGATGGATTTTTAAATATTAAGCTAATCAAGGGTTAAGTGTTTAGTTCAGCCATGATCTTACAGAACAGTCATGAGGAGCTAAATTGCTTCCCTTTGTTTCTATTTCTCATATTTTTTCCAGAGACATTCATCACTTCTCTGTAGTTGATGAATTCTGTATATCTTGCTGATAACTCCATAAGAAGCTATACTGTCACCCTAGCAACACTGAAGCATCACACAATTTCAAGCTTTCACCATGCTCCCTGACTTTTTAAGACCAAGGAAATCATGCTGGACCATTTTCACTTGCCAGACTTCTTTCATGGATATTCACCACTGTAATAAATGGAAAAGTAGGATGAAAATCATAGTGGGAGTAGCAAAGGCACTCCATCTAATATCATATGATGCCACCATCACTCAGGACTTCAGAATCTGAAAGGTTTACCATAAGTTATCAGAGCAGAATTACAACATTTGGCCCATTAAGGTTGCTACATCAATTGATCACGGCTGATATTTTCCCTCTCCCATTCTCCTGCCTTCTCCCTGTTACCCTTAACCCCTTCAATATAAGAGTCCTTCAAAGAGATATGATGAAAAAAAAACAGACTGCAAAATCTTCAATCTCTGCCTTAAATACATACATTGACTTGGTAGGCATCACCTTCTGTGGCTACAAATTCCATAGATTCACCACCCTATGCCTGAAGAAATTCTTCTTCAGCTCAGTATTAAACGAACATCTCTTACAACTCTCCTGCTCTGCTTTAGTGGAATATTGTTGGTAAGACCCTCCTGAGATGAGTGGAAGTCTATTTTGGTATAATGATGCTTCCATTTGATATAAGGAACCAATTATTCGCCATGGTTCTGGTCCTGACACCAGGAAAGATGAAGCACAATAATGCCTTTTCCTAGATATGCTTAGTATTGAATAGATAGAGTGGAACTGTTTGGAAAACCTGTCAATAACCCAGACCAATGAGACATATCGCTTACCAGACGTAAGCTATAGGTACATGTAGTCTAAAACCTTAAAAGTGTGGTTCCTACCTCTTAAACAGATCTTAAAGGTCTTCTTTTTTTGTATCTGGAGTTTCTCACTTGTATTTGTAATAGCAGATCCAAGCAGCTGTTCTCTTGAACTACATATAACCTGCTCCCAGCAGAGTAGTTTAGAACTTAAGAGGAATTGAATGTGATTTAGTTTCTGGAGCTCATTCCGCTAGTCAGTATTCATGGTTCATCTTTTACTTCATTCCATACATTCAATTTTGCTCAAATAACAAATTCTTCAGATTAATAGAAATCTATTAATTTAAAGTTAACATTTGGCTTGTAATCTGTTGTGATTGGCCGATACTAGTGTTTGAATGTTACTCCTAAGATGCGCCAATTATTGAGTTCTTCTCAATCTATTTCCTCAGTTCCCCTTGATGTTTCAAAAGCTTCAAACAAATCACATTTTAACAATCTAAATTCCAGGATATTCCACCATAGTTTCAACAATATTGTAATTTAAGCAAATTGGAATCCAGACATTATTGTGATAAATCTGTGCTTCACTGCTCCGAGAGCCCCCCACGTATCTCATCAAAGAACCACTAACAGCATTTCACAAGTAGTCTATTCAGGGCTGTAACATCTATCCCTTCTATTTTAGATCTCTAACATTTTGATTACTTTAAATTATATTTTTTCAATGATTATATTATTTTATTACTTAACATACTCATTTTGTTCTTCCAGGCATTATAGCTTTTCATCAAATAGAGAAGTATGTGTCATTGTCTTGTTATGTCCAAAGTGGATGCCCTCACATTTGCTTGTATACAAATCCATTGGATATTTTTATTCACTTATTCTAATGATATCTTCTCTTAACTGCAGTCTTACATTTGCACGGATTACATTGTAACCCATTTATGTACAAAACTAGATGCTGGTTTTCTATTTGAAAACCTAAGATATTAATAAAAATGATTAATAATTACAGTGCCAGCATAAATCTTTTTGTGCATCACTGGTTTCTTCCCGGCATCTGGAGTGCCCTGCCCTTCAGCTCTTGCTCTCAACCATCTCTCACCCAAAGCAATAATGCGCTTTCAGTTTCTCAGCCTTCAAGTTTATCTGACAGCCTTTATCAAATGGCTTTGGGAAGTCCATATAAAGAAGATCTTTAAAGATCCTTCACTTACAGTTTTAGCCACCTCATAAAAATATTTAATCGAGTTTATTTGACATGACATGACCTAGACTTGGCAAATCCATGCTGCCTCTCTCTGATTAGCTAAACGCTTTTATTGTTGAGTTAATCTGTCCTTAATTATAGGCTCTGTTGATGGCCAGACAATGATCATAAAACCATATGACATAGGAGCAGAATTAGGCCATTCAGCCCATTGAGCCTGCTCTGCCATTCTCCCATGGCTGATTTATTATCCCTCTCAACCCCTTATTCCTACCTTTTCCCTGTAACCTTTGACACCCTTACTAATCAAGAACCCATCAAACTCTGCTTTAAATACATCCAGTAAATTGGCCTCCATAGCCATCTGGAGCAATGAATCCCAAGGATTCACTACCTTTTAGCTAAAGAAATTCATCCTTATCCCTATCCTACAGGGAGGTCCTTATATTCTGTGGCTGTGCCCTCTGCTCATAATCTCTCCCACTTTGAAAACATCCTCTCCATCCACTCTAGAGGATTTCAATATCCAATAGGTTTCAATAAGATCTCCCATAATTCTTTTCAACTCCAGCAAGTATAGGCCCAGAGCCATCAAACGTTCCTCAAACATTAACCCTTTCATTCCCAACATCATACTCGCGAATCTCCTTTGGACTCTCTCCAATCCCAGTACATCCTTTCTTCAATAAGGGGGCTGAAACTGCTCACAGTACTCCAAATGCAGTATGACTAACACTTTATAAAGCCTCAAAATTATATCCTTGCTTTAATATTCTCATCCTCTCAAAATGAATTAATGTATTTCCCCTTTGAACTCACTTTCCACCTCACCATCCTTCACTTCCAATGGAAATCTGTGACCTTAAGCACACTGAAGACACACATGACACATCCTCACTTCCTCTTTCTGTTTCACTTCCTCTTTCTGTTTCACTTCAGTTCGTTACTGCCTGTTATGTGGCTGGCATGAATCACCAAAGGTTGATTTGCAGGTGCAGCAGACTATCAAGAAGGCAAATGGAACGTTGGCCTTCATTGATCGAGGGATTGAATTCAAGAGCAGGGAGGTTATGCTGCAACTGTACGGGGTACTGGTGAGGCCACACCTGGAGTACTGTGTGCACTTCTGGTCTCCTTACTTGAGGAAGGATATACTGGCCTTGAAGGCAGTGCAGAAGAGGTTCACCAGATTGATTCCAGAGATGAAGGGACTGGACTTTGAGGAGAGATTGAGTCGCCCCAGGCTGTACTCACTGGAATTCGGAAGAATGAAGGAAAATCTTATAGAAACATATAAAATTATGAAAGGGATAAATAAGATAGAGGCAGGAAAGTTGTTTCCACTGGTAAGTGAGACTAGAACTAGGGGACAAAGCCTCAAGATCGGGGGAGTAGGATGAAGATGAGGAGGAACTGCTTTTCCCTGAGAGTGGTGAATCTATGGAATTCTCCACCCAATGAAGCAATGGAGGCTACCTCAGTAGATATACTTAAGACAAGGTTGCATAGATTTTTGCATAGTAGGGGAATTAAAGGTTATGGGGGTACGGCAGGGAGGTGGAGATGAGTCCATGATCTTGTTGAATGGTGGAGCAGGTTTGATGTGCCAGATGGCCAACTCCTGTTGCTATTTCTTATGTTCTTATGTTCCTATGGTGTTTATGGCAGCAGTGAAGGTCCTTTGCTTCAGCAACCCTCCATATCCACCAACACACATTATCATTTTCATGACATCTTTCCATCAACTGCAGGAGCTGCAATACCAGTCTTTTTACCTTTTCATTTTCCTTCAGCCCCATTTATGTTGTTCTTGGACTCCGTCCTCTCAAATGATTTATCTTCTGTTTTGTGTTCATCTGAATCTTCAGTCCTCCCACCAACTACCCATTCTCTCTGCAACTTAAAAATAGTTTAATTTCTAACTTTTCCCACTTGTGATAAAAGTTTATGACCTGAAATTTTAACTTTATTCATCTATTCATTGATGCTGAATATTTCTAATATTTTATTGTTTGCTGACAAGTACTTATAAACATGGTTTTTAATTTCTGAGTTTCCCTCTTTCACCTTTATTAGAATACTTAAAGTCCTCAGAGACTTATGGGTCTCTTTCTTTGACATGTGACTTAGTAGGAACCCAGTGGGTGGATTGTACAAGGCAACTTTATTATTTAAAAAAGTCAATACCATCAATTTTGCTCCATTAAGCATTGAAAATGATGAAGGAATTCAACCTCAGACACATAAAAGTTTGCAATGTGCAGCTCAGTTCAAGAATGTTGCATGCCATAAGGGCATAATAAAAATACGTTTGAAAAAATCCAAAATACCCTACTGAGGAAACTAATTTTCATTGGGAAATATTAGTGCTTTTTGTACTTCCTACATATGTCTTAAGACCTGACCTGCCATATGGAGGCAACTTATAAAATGTGTAAAAGTCAGTCAACTCTCAAAATTTTCCAAGAACACATTTCAATGGACACTCAATAATCCGGCAATAAATTCGTAAAGTTAACAGCCAGAATTTCCCAAAAACTAAGTGGATGCTAACACTAAACTAAAAGAGATGTTTTTATTTTTTTTAATCAGAAGAGTCTTCCATTTTCCAGAAGGACTCTTCCATTGTCAATGTGATTAGCAATTAACTTCATCATCATTGAGCAAAATAACACCAGTCTTGAAGGGGATACTTTCATTAAATAATCTGAAGTTTTTTACAACCAAACAATATTAAAACCTTTACAGTAGGTTCTGATGCAATATTTATTAGGGGGATAAATGAAAAATCTCTAATGTATAGGGAAAGCTAAAATTAAAAATGTCACTGCTGGCTAGCAAAAGCAGACAACAAAACTACATTTCTACCTGAAACATATTTGGAAACCATGGAGCTGAAAAGGAAAGAAAAGTTACACTAACTACAGTCAAGTTTGTTATTACAGATACAGAGACTAATAAAATGGCCTTTCTGATTGTTCATTTTATGGAAGGCTGAGATTCTTTATGGTCTGTGCTTGAATTTCAACCAAGGGAAAAGTCAGTTTATTATGGTAAGTGCTTTGCTTAGGTCGGTTAGCAATAGCAAGGTTTCGTTCCACAGTAAAGGTGCATAGAGCTAGAGAATTGCCGTAGTAAGCGTTCAAGACTGGTAGATCATTTCCTGACATATTTAAGACAAAATAAAACACTAAATGAACTTATTAAGAACATAATGCTGGTCATGAAAACTGATCTTCTCAAACTGAAGAGTATTTTAGTTGCAACACATAAAATAGTCTGGTAAATTGACCATAGTAAACTGATCCACTGGCCTTACTTGTGTAGAACCAGCCATATATCCTTTCTCACAGGTAACAAAATGGTCAAGTCAGGGTAATGCTTCCTAGCATTCAGGCCAAGGTTCCAAGATAAATCTGGAGCGGTAGTTGATAAAGTGGGGTTATGGCAACCCAATCTTAAAAGGCATGAGAAATATTCTGTATTTGACTTTGAGTCCTTCTCTACACCTGTTATCTGTGTATCTCTGAGTGCCTGCTCTAATCTGAAAAATGTGATTTGCATGATTCAAATAAATCAATGAATTACCAGATTATATAAGCTCTCGTTGCTCATTTAATTTGTCAGATGTGTCAGCCTAATTTTGAAATCTTGCTTCAGAGGGCTGTAGATACTCAGTCAGTGAGACTATTCAATGCTTAGAAAGTTTAAATATACTTTGGGTACGTGGAATGGGTGTACAATCAAGATGGGACAGGAAATTAGATCATTCATACTCTTACTGAATGGCAGAGGATGCCTGTGAGGCCCACATATGTTCTTCTATGCATATGTAGGATCACATTTCTCACCCAGTCTTTCCATTTTATGCTTTATTGTCCATTCTCATGTATTGTGATATTTCCAGGTTTCTCTTTCTCAAAGGTACCAGTATAACTTAAAGAGTAAGTTGAACAGAAATCTAACAATGGAATTTCAGTGTTTCAAGCAAATCTGTAATGTTTTAAGTCAAATATTTTTCTTGAGATTGTGCCATATCCTCCCACGATAATGTTAAAGATCTTTAGCAATAATATGGCAAGTTTATTTCCTCCAAATATCTTTGTTGGCTCAGATTTTGTATATACAACATAAAACAGTAGAGCACTGGATGCCATTAGACCTATGATAAGCCAATTCTGATATCAATTTATACTAAATGTCCTGCTCCTCGATATTATCCATTTCCCTCCATTCCCTTTATATTTGTGAGTCTATCTAAAAGCCTCTGAAACTCCACCAAGCTGCCTCTTTCCACTTCCGGAAACCTATTTCAGACACCTACCACTCTGTGCAAAAAAAACCATGTCCCTCCCATCGCCTTTCAACATCCCTCCTCTGATCTCAAAAGCATGTCCTCTGACCGCCTACACTACTTTCATAATTTTAAAAACCTCTACCTGATCTCTGACACTCACAGGAGAACACCCCAAGTTTATCCAACCTTTTCTTATAGTTATTACCATCTCATCCATGCAGTACCCTGGTAAGATTCTTCTGCACCCCCACCATAGTCTCCACAGCTTTCCTCTAATGGTGTGACCAGAATTGCATACAATACCACAAGTACAACCTGATTAAGCATTTATAGCTGCAGTGTGACTTCTTACTCTTATACTCAGTACCCCTATCAATGAAGACAAACATGCCATACACCTCCATTACCAACTTATCCACCTACATAACCACTTATAGTGAACTATGGACCTGGACCCCCAAGATCCCTTTACACCCCAATGACATTGAGAGGTATAATGTAGCAGATGCCTCGTACACCAGTCCTCTCACCAAATGGTTATGTCAGCTTTGAGCCAGGTTCTGGGGATGAGGTGGTTAGAGCAAGTTTGTTTGAATTTTTTCAGGAGGTATGAAACGGTTAGGCAAAAGAGAGTCGCTGGATGTTACTTATTTGGGTTTTCAGAAGGTTTTTATCAGGGTGCTGCATACAAGACTGAGAAGCAAGGCAAGAGCCGATGATATTAGAGGCATGGTTCAAATATTGGCTGTTGGTCGAAGTTAGAGAGGAGGGATAAAGGAATCCTTTTCAGAGGTGTCAGTGTTGGGACCTCAGCTTTTCACTTTATACATTTATGGACTTTAAGACCATAACATGTAGGAGCAGGAAAGGTCATTTGGCCCATCAAGTCTGTTCTGCCATTTCATCATGGCTGATCCAATTTTCCTCTCAAGCCTAATCTCCTGCCTTCTCCCCATATCCCTTCATGCCCTGACCAATCAATAATCTTCCTTAAATATACATAAAGACTTTGCCTCCACAGCTGCCTGTGGCAAAGACTTCCACAGATTCATCACTCACTGGCTAAACAAATTCCTCCTCATTTTCATTCTAAAATGACGCCCCTCTATTCTGAGGCAGCGTCCTCTGGTCTTAGACACTCCCACAATAGGAAACATTCTCTCCATCCACTCTATCAATGCATTTCTCCATTCAATAAGTTTCAATGAGGTCACCCCTCATTCACCTGAATTTTAGTGAATGCTGGCCCAGAGCCATCAAACATTCTTCATATGACAAGCCATTCAATCCTGGAATCATTTTTTTAACCTCTTTTGAACCCTCTTTAGTTTCAGCACATCCTTTCTAAGATAAGGGGCCTAAAACTCCAAGTGAGGCACCACCAGTGCTTTATAAAATCTCAACATTACATCCTTGCATTTATATTCTAGTTCTCTTGAAATGAATGCTAACATCAGATTTGCCTTCCTCACCACAGTCTCCCCTGCAAATTAATCTTTAAGGAATCCTGTCCAAGGACCCCCAAGTCCCTTTGCACCTCAGTTTTTTGTACTTTCTCTCCATTTAGAAAATAGTCAATGCTTTCTCTTCTTCTACCAAAGTGTATGTATGACAATACACTTCCCAACACTGTATTCCATCTGCCACTTCTTTGCCCATACTCCTAATCTAAGTCCTTCTGTACCCTCTCTGCTTCCTCAGAACTGTCTGCCCCTCCACCTATCTTCATATTGTCTGCAAATTTTGCAACAAAGCCATCAATTCCATCATCCAAATCATTGACATATACATAAAAAGAATCGGTCCCAACACAGACACCTGTGGAACACCACTAGGCACCAGCAGCCAATCAGAAATTGCTCCCTTCATTCCCACTCTTAGCCTTCTGCCAATCAGCCACTGCATTATCCATGCTAGAATCTTTACTGTGATACCACGGGCTTGTAGCTTGTTAAGCAACCTCCCATGTGGCACCTTATGAAAGGCCTTCTGAAAATCCAAGTACACAACCGCAACCAATTCTTCTTTGTCTATCCTGCTTGTTATTTCTTCAAAAAATTCCAACAGATTTGTCTGGCAAAATTTTCCCTTAAGAAACTTAACTTGGACAAAGTGCTCATCAGAGGTTAATGAGCTCAAACTACGAATGAAAGTCACATCAAATAAGGAGTATTTCATGATTGTGTGAATTCGAGAGAGTTCAAAAGGTGCATGATGTCAGCCAGTAGAACGCGAAAGGTTTAAAAAGAATACTACCATATCCAGCAGGCAGGGGAGTGAGAGACAGCAGAGTGATAGGGCTTTGGCTCAACAGACTTAGGTGGTAACGGGACGAGGCGAGGTTGGTTTAACTGTGTTAATTGCAGAGAGAAAGTAGTATGTGTGTGAGGCCAGTTTTCTGTGCTCGGTGTCAGATGTGGGGGTCCTGGAGTCTCCCAGCCTCCTGGACGGCCATATCTGCACCCGGTGTGTCGAGCTGCAGCTCCTAAGAGACTGCATTAGGGAACTGGAGATGCAGCTTCATCTTCATGGAGATTCTCCTTCATCTGGTCAGGGAGAGCGAGGAGGTGATAGAGAGGAGTTATAGACAGGTGGTCATACCAGGGCCACGGGAGATAGACAAGTGGATCACAGTCAGGAGGGGGAAGGGGAAGAGTCAGGCACTAGAGAGTACCCCTGTGGCTGTACCCCTTGACAATAAGTACTCCTGTTTGAGTACTGTTGGGGGGTGGGGGGGGGGGGGACAGCCTACCTGGGGGAAGCAACAGTGGCCATGCCTCTATCGCTCAGAAGGGTAGGGTAAGGAAGAGGAAGGCAGTAGTGTTAGGGGACTCTATAGTTAAGGGCTCAGACAGGCAATTCAGTGGACACAGGAAAGAAACTCGGATGGTAGTTTGCCTCCCAGGTGTCAGGGTTCGGGATGTTTCAGATGGTGTTCAAGGTATCCTGCAGTGGGAGGGAGAACAGCCAGAGGTCGTGGTACATAGGTAGAAAAAGGAAAGACCTCCTGAAAAAAGATAACAGGGAGTTAGGAAGGAAGTTGAGAAGCAGGACCGCAAAGGTAGTTATCTCGGGATTACTGCCTGTGCAACACGACGGTGAGTATAGGAATAGAATGAGGTGGAGGATAAATGTGTGCCTGTGGGATTGGAGCAGTGGGCAGGGATTCAGATTTCTGAATCATTGGGACCTCTTTTGGGGCAGGTGTGACCTTTACAAAAAGGACGGGTTACACTTGAATCCCAGGGGGAACCAATATCCTGGTGGGGAGGTTTGCTAAGGCTACTGGGGAGAGTTTAAACTAGAATTGCTGGGGGTGGGAACCAAACTGAAGAGACTGGGGAAGAGGAGGTTGGCTCACAAATAGAGAAAGCTTGTAGACAGTACGAGAGGGAGGATAGGCGAGAGATAGAAAAGGGACATGCTCAGACCGAAGGTTTGAGATGTGTCTATTTTAACACAAGGTGTATTGTGAACAAAGAGAGTGGATGAGTACTTGGAGATATGATGTAGTGGCCATTACAGAGACCTGGATGGTTCAGGGACAGGAATGGCTACTTCAAATGCCAGGTTTTTGATGTTTCAGAAAGGACAGGGAGGGAAGCAAAAGGGGTGGGGGCGTGGCACTGATGATCAGAAATAGTGTCATGGCTGCAGAAAAAGTGGACGCCATGGAGGGATTGACTAAGGAGTCTCTGTGGGTAGAGGTCAGGAACAGGAAGCAAAAAATAACTTTACTGGATGTTTTTAATAGGCCGCCCAATAGTGACAGTGATATCGAGGAGCAGATAGTGAAACAGATCCTGGAAAGGTGTAACAATAACAGTTGTTGTGATAGGAGATTTAAATTTCCCAAATATCAATTGGCATCTTCCTAGAGCAAGGGGCTTAGATGGGGTGGAGTCTGTTAGGAGTGTTCAGGAAGGTTTCTTGACACAATATGTAGATAAGCCTACAAGAGGAGAGGCTCCACTTGATTTGGTATTGGGAAATGAATCTGGTCAGGTGTCAGATCTCTCAGTGGGAGAGCATTTTGGAGATAGTGTTCATAATTCTATCTCCTTTACAATAGCATTAGAGAGAGATAGGAACAGACAAGTTAGAAAAATGTTTAATTGGAGCAAGGGGAATTATGAGGCTATCAGGCAGGAAATTGGAGGCTTAAATTGGAAGCAGATGTTCTCAGGGAAAAGTACAGAAGAAATGTGGCAAATATTCAGGGGATATTCGTGTGGAGATCTGCATAGGTACTTTCCAAAGAGACAGGGAAGTTATGGTAGGGAACAGGAACCGTGGTGTACAAAGGCTGTAATAAATCTAGTGAAGAAGAAAAGAAAAGCTTACAAAAGATTCAGAGAGCTAGGTAATGTTAGAGATCTAGAAGATTATAAGGCTAACAGAAAGAAGTTTAAGAAGGAAATTAGGAGGGCCAGAAGGGGCCATGAGAAGGCCTTGGCAGGCAGAATTAAGGAAAACCCCAAGGCATTCTACAAGTATGTGAAGAACAAGAGGATTAGACGTGAAAGAAGAGGACCTATCAAGTGTGACAGTGGGAAAGTGTGTATGGAACCGGAGGAAATAGCAGTGGTACTTAATGAGTACTTTGCTTCAGTATTCACTATAGAAAAGGTTCTTGGTGATTGTCGGGATGATTTCCAGTGGATTGAAAAGTTTGAGCATGTAGATATTAAGAAAGAGGATGTGCTGGAGCTTTCGGAAAGCATCAAGTTGGATAAGTCGAAAGGACCAAATGAGATGTGCCCCAAGCTACTCTGGGAGGCAAGGGAGGAGATTGCTGAGCCTCTGGCAATGGTCTTTGCATCATCAATAGGGACGGGAGAGGTTTCAGAGGATTGGAGGGTTGTGGATGTTGTTCCTTTATTCAAGAAAGGGAGTAGAGATAGCCCATGAAATTATAGACAAGTGAGTCTGACCTCAGTGGTTGGTAAGGTGATGGAGAAGATCCTGAGAGGCAGGACTTATGAACATTTGGTAATATGATTAGGAGTAGTCAGTATGGCTTTGTCAAGGGCAAGTCCTACCTTACGAGCCTGATTGAATTTTTTGAGGATGTGACTTAACACATTGATGAAGGAAGAGCAGTAGATGTAGTGTATATGGATTCCAACAAGGCACTTGATAAGGTACCCCATGTAAGGCTTATTGAGAAAGTAAGGAAGCAAGGGATCCAAGGGCACATTGCTTTACGGATCCAGAATTAGCTTGCCCACAGAAGGTAGTGTGGTTGTAGACCGATCATATTCTGCATGGAGGTCAGTCACCAGTGGAATGCCTCAGGGATCTGTTCTGGGACCCTTACGTTTTGTGATTTCTATAAATGACCTGGATGAGGAAGTGGAGGGTAGGATTAGTTAGTTTGCTGATGACACAAAGGTTGGAGGTGTTATGGATAGTGTGGAGGGCTGTCAGAGGTTACAGCGGGACATTGATAGGATGTAAAACTGGGCTGAGAAGTGGAAGATGGACTTCAATCCAGATAAGTGTGAAGTGATTCATTTTGGTAGGTCAAATATGATGGTAGAATATAGTATTAATGGTAAGACTCTTGGCAGTGTGGAGGATTAGAGGGATCTTGGAGTCCGAGACAATAGGATGCTCGAAGCAGCTGCACAGGTTGAATTTGTGGTTAAGAAGGGGTACGGTGTATTGGTCTTCGTCAATCATGGAATTGAATTTAGGAGTCTAGAGGTAATGTTGCAGCTATATAGGACCCTGGTCAGACCCCACTTGGAGGAAGGATGTGGAAAGCATAGAGAAGGTGCAGAGGAGATTTACAAGGATGTTGCCTGGATTGAGGAGCATGCCTTATGAGAGCAGGTTGAGTGAACTCAGCCTTTTCTCCTTGGAGCGACAGAGGATGGGGGTGACTTGATAGGGGTGTATAAGATGATGAGAGGCATTGATCATGTGGATTGTTAGAGGCTTTTTCCCAGGGCTGGAGTGGTTGCCATAAGAGGACACAGGTTTAAGGCGCTGGGGAGTAGGTACAGTGAAGTCAGGGGTTAAGTTTTTTACTCAAGAGAGTGGTGAGTGCGGGTAATGGGCTGCCAGCAGCAGTGGTGGAGGCAGATATGATAGGGTCTTTTAAGAGACTTTTGGATAGGTACATGGAGCTTAAAAAAATAGAGGGCTATGGGTAAGTCTAGCAATTTCTAACATAGAAACATGTTCAGCACTACTTTGTTGGCCGAAGGGCCTGTATTGTGCAGTAGGTGTTCTATGTTTCTATGATGAGGGGCATGTCATCAAAACGTACAAAAAACCAAAAGGACTGGACAAGAGGAAAGTGTAGAGGATGCTTCTGTTAGTATAAGTGTTTAAAAAATGAGAGCAGAACCTTAGAAACAAACTGAGATGAAGAAGAATTCCTTCAGCGAGAAGATGATAAATCTGGATAATTCGTTGCTACAGATAACAAGTCATTGGATGTATTGGAAAGAGTTGAGCATTATAGCAAGAAAGCAGGAGAATCATCCATGAATGAATGACAGGACAGTCTTGATGAGTCGAACGGCTTAATTCTACTGCTATATCTTACGTTCTCCATGCAGACACAAAGATACAATGAAGCCACTGGTAAAACCACTACTATTCTAGATGAGATTAAAGTTAGAACAGATATAGAATAAAATCAAAGCTATCTTCCACTGTTCTACTCTCTCTACACACTTGACTGTGAAGCTATGCACAGTTCAAACACCATCTATAAATTCCTTAATGACACTACTGTTGCTTGTAAAGTTTCGGATGGTAACAAGGTGTACAGGAGTGAGAAAGATCGAGCGATTGAGTGGTGTCGCAAGAACAACCCTGCACTCAACATCAGCAAGATCAAGAAACTGATTGGGGACTTCAGAAAGTAAAACTTTGGAGAATACACGGAAGGCTTCGTTGAGGGGTTGGCAGAAGAATGAGTAAGCATCTTTAGGTTCATTGACATCAACATCTCAGAGGATCTGTTTTGGGCCGAACACATTGATGCAATCAGCAACTATTCTTCATTACAAGTTCTAAAACCTGAGTCTCTACCTCCCTCTGCAACTGGATCCTCGACTTCCTCACTGGGAGACCACAGTCAGTGCAGATTGGAAATAACATCTCCTCATCATTGACAATCAAGACTGGCACTCCTCAAGGATGTGCCCTTAGCCCACGTCTCTACTTTCTCTACACCCATGACTGTGTGGTGTGGCAGAGCTCAATGTCCATCAGTGAATTTGCTGATGACTCAATTGGTGTTGCAGAATTTCAGCTGGTAACATGGAGCCATGCAGGAGTGAAATAGATCAGCCGATAGAGTGGTGTTACAACAACAACCTTGCTCTCAGTATCAGTAAAACCAAGGAATTGATTGTGGACTTTGGGAAAAGGAGGTCAAAGGAACACACTCCAGTCCTCAGCAAGGGATCAGCAGTGGAAAGAGGTTAACAGTTTCAAGTTCCTCAGTGTCAATATCTCTGAAGACCTATTCTGGGCTTAACATATTTATGCAATTACAAAGAAGGCACCACAGTGGCTATATCTCATTAGGAAATTGAGGAGGCTTGGTATGTCATTAAATACTCTCACAAATTTCTACAGATTCTAACTGGTTGCTTTATTGTCTAGTATGGAGGGGACACTGCACAAGATTGGAAAAAGCTGCAGAAAGTTGTGAACTCAGCCAAAACCATCATGGGCACTAGCCTCCCCAGCACTGAGGACACCTTCAAAAGTCAATGCCTCAAAAAGCAAGCATCTATCATTAATGACCCCTATAATCCAGGAACATAAGATATAAGGACATGCCATCTTCTCATTTCTATCATCAAGGAGGAGGTACAGGAGCCTGAAGACACCCACTCAGGATGTCAGGAACAGATTCTTCCTCTCTGCCATCAGATTCTGAATGGACAATAAACCCATAAACACTACCACACTACTTTTGCTCTCTTTTTGCACTATTTTTTTTTTATTTTTATATCTTATACTTATTGTAATTTATAGTTTTTTAAATTATATATTGCAATGTAATGCAGCTGCAAAACAACAAATTTGACAACATGTTCCCGTGATATTGAGCCTGATTATGATCCTGATTCAGTTTCTGATTTTGAGGGGATTTCGTATGTCACCGAAGACTCTAGAAGATTTCTACAGAGGTATATGGTGGAGAGCATTCTGCTTAGTTGCATCACCACCTGAGATGGAGAATCAGAGGGCTGTTGACTCAGCCAGCTCCATCATAGCACAAGCCTTCCCATCATCAGGGACATCTTCAAAAGGTGGTTCCTCAAGAAGGTGATATCCATCATTGAGGACCCACAGCATCTGGCACAAGGGATAAGGTGCAGAGGCGCATGAAGACCCACAGTCAGTGTTTTAGAAAAAGCTTCTTCTCCTCTGCCATCAAATTTCAGAACAGTCCATGAGCCTATGAATACTATTTTTCTATTCCACCTTTGCACTCTTTATTTGTTTTTATTCTAACTTATAGTAACTTTTATATCTTGCATCATACTGCTACCACAAAACAAATTTCACAATGTATGTCATGGATAATAGCCCCTTTTCTGATTCTGGTTCTAATTCTTAGAAATACACTGCCATGATTGTTCTAAGAGTTGACAATCTGCAACCTGACATTAAGCAGGAGGTATGATTGTAGATTTTGTAACTGAAAATGTCAGCTGCAAATTGTATTTTCCAGCAAATTATTACATCGGTCATCTGACATCCATTTTTGCTTAAGACGCAATGAATCCCAGAAATGTTATATTATGAGATGTTCACTTTTAAGTTGTTAGTATTGGCAACCCAGAGTTCAATCATGCTAACTGGTTGTAAAATGATTGACAACATATATACATCCAAAAGATTCCAAGAAAATGGCAGAGTACTTCCAATTCTTTCTCTCTATTAAGCAGTCCCTTAGGGTCAGGGATGATTTGCTCCCACTTTTGTCTGTCAGTCCAGAAGAGAGTCTGCAGACTGTTACATAAAGGGCAGGAAAGGGTGGGTATGTCATTTTTGTGGACATTTTCTGTTCCTTCTGCCATTTTTTCTTGACTCCACATGCTCCTGATGAAGAGATGGCTGCACTCAACGCTTTCCCAAATGCATTGTCATTTTGATCGATCATGGGCCAGGGATTCCTGTGAGCTGATGATGTATGTTATTTGTTTTTTTTTTGTTTCCAACTAGGTTTCAAAAATGTCTGAAGTGTCTCCTTTGTCTCACCGGAAATATTCTGCCATGACAACATTTTGAGGCAAGTGTCTATTTCAAGAGCTTGCTGTCAAGCATGTAAGCAATGCAGCTTGCTTCGCTGAGTTGGTTGTGTGTCGAACTGGAGCCTTAGAGATGGGATGTAGCCTGAGAGGGGTCACTAATGCTGGTTCACTTACCCTGCCAAAGGATTTGAAAGACTTTTTAGAATCAGCATTGACAATAACTCTCCAGAGCTTTGAGACAGTACATGTCATCAAAACATGGAAGGTGCAAAGGCATGGAATAGTGCATTCTTGTTTAATTTTTGATCCAATTTGCAATTTCCATTTGTCTATTTATTTGCTAAAGTTAGCAAGCTGGTGACATTATGGGTCTTAAAGTCTTATACTGCTTTTATTGTGCCTTTGTTATTTGCCAGCACATTTAAGAAAAAAAGTTACTGAAATATCATGGCTTTTCCATGGTGTCATTTCCCAGAGGATGATGTTAAGTGGTTATGTACCTTTGGACTGAATTTGTGAACAGGCTTAGCTGAACTGCAGTTTCATGGCAGAGAATAGCTTCCATTTGAGGCTGCCTAGTCATTAGAGAGCAGTATAACTTTCAGGAAGTGATATCAGAAAAAGGAAAAGAGAAGAATATATTCCCCTTTTGAGATGAAACACGGCAACAGTCCAGGTTTTATTCATGGCAAGGCTATCAACAACTGCATTAACACTGGGCCAGTCTGACAGCAAATTCTGGCATCTGCGAGTGTAGTTAAGCATGGAAATCCAGAAATTGCTGTCATAGATACCTTACTCCTCCACAGGGCGCATTGTCCTTGCCAACAGGCACAGCACTGAAATCATTGCGATGACATGAACTTTTTTATTTGTTCACTAGTTCTGTGTGCTTTGAAGGGTGCAAATTTTAATAGCACAATAAATGATAATTACTGCTAAACAAACACCGTGACCATGAAATATTAATTTTATGAGTCTGCTGTCTCACTTCCTCAAAAGAATATTAATGTTAAAAATAAACATAATTCTTTCTTTGTAGTGTCAGAGTCGTAGAGAGATGCAGCTTGGAAACAAGTCCTTTAACCAACCGTGCCATCCATCAAACACATATTTTTATGTTAATCGTACCCTAACCCATTTTATTCTCCTCACATTTCCCATTAATTCCAGCCAGACTCATCTATCTTCTTGCACACTTGGAGCAATTTATAGTGGCTAATTAACGTCCCAACACCAGTGGAACAATGAAGCTCTTTGCTCATGGAAACTCAGGTGGAACAGGCAAACTCCACACAGACAGCACCAGGGGTCAGGATTGAAGCGAGGTCACCAGAGCTTGGAATCAGCACCTCTATGAGCTGCATCATGTGCCGCTTATCATTTTCCTTGAATAATATCTATATTAATTTAACTTTGTTTCCAGAGCTTGATTTATAACTCATATTTCCTTTCTTTTGCTTCCTGCATTCCTGTCGGCATATGCCAGTGATCTTATTGTAATCTGATTGGCTAAAGAGCTCCATTGTTACTTATTCAGAAATGCAACAAATCTCCTGCTCTGAGACAGATGCTGATATAGATATATCCCCATGGATAAGCTACAGAAAACTTAGCAAGCTGATCAGTGAACTCGGTTCCTTTGTTGCTAAGAATAAAATTCTGTTGCAGTGTCATAGTGAACATTATTACCCCATGTAATACTCACTGAGTAGGGCTTGAAACACTGTTGTGTTACAGCCTGTTAAATAATCACTGCAAATGAAACACCATAGGCAACAAATCTAGAAATAAACTAATAAAACATTCATGTTTCACATTCCAAGGGCAAGATTAATCTATATTTGGAAAGGCACAGATAGAGCAGGGATAATCAGCAAGAATTTTTTGATGGGAGCTATTATCTGACAAATTTATTTGAGATTTCTTCCTCAGGAGGCAATCGGATATATTGATGAGGGCAGTGTAGTTGATATAGCCAGCAGAATCAGAATCAGATTTATTGTCAAGTCAAGTTTATTGTTGTTTAACTATAATACATGTATACCATCAACTAAGACAATGTTTCTCTGAACCAGGGTGTAACACACTGCAGTACACATAACACATAATAACTTATGAACGCAAGGATGAAATCTACAGACAGATTACACATAAAAACCAAACTAAAATGCACAAATTAAATATTGTAAGGGACCAAACAGATTATCCAGTTACACTTTGAATGCAATGAGGCAGGAGCTTCAGAAGCCTCATGGCCTGAGGGAAGAAACTGTTTCTCATCCTGACCACTCTTGTTTTCATATATCGGAGTCTCCTGCCTGATGGAAGAAAGTCAGAGAGGATGGTGGATGGATGGGTGTGATCCTTAATAATACCAAGGGCCCTGCATACACTATGCTCCTGATAATGTGCCCATTGGATGGTAGGGAGACCCCTATGATCCTCTCACAATCCTTTGTCACTGACATATGACATAACATTTGTTGTTCTACAACAGCAGTACAGTGCAGAAACATAAAAGCCAATAAATTTTAAGAACAAATAATACAAAAAAAAGTATTATTGGGTTCATGGACTGTTCAGAACTGTGATGGCAGAGGGGAAGAAGCAGTTCCTAAATTACTGAGTGTGGGTCCTTAGGCTCCTGACCCTCCTCCCTACTGTTAATAATGAGAAGGCACATTCTGGCTGACAAGGGTCCATAATGATGGTTGCTGCCTTCTTGAGGCATTGCCTCTTAAAGATGTTTGTGATAGTGGGGAGATCCATGATGGAGTTGGCTGCGTCTATAACCCCTGCAGCCTCTTGTAATGCAGCCTATGCGTTGCAACTTCCATACCTCAAAGTCAAAGTCAAATCAAATATAATAACAAATTACATATATGTCACCATATACTAGCTTGACATTAATTTTCTTGCAGGCATTTAGAGGATAATGAAATTCAATAGAATTTATGAAAGCCTGTACATTAACAAAGACGGACAAACAATCAATGTGCAGCTAATAATGTAATTAGTTAGAATGGTCTCCACGTTACTTCTGCAGAAATCTGCAAGAGTCTTGATTGACATACCAAATCTCCTCAAACTGCCTATAAAGTAGAGCCATTAGTGTGCCTTTCTTGTCATTGCATTGATGTTAGACCCAGAATAGATCCTCCAAGATGTTGCTGCCCAGGATTAAAAGCTGCTCACCGTTTGGATCACTGACATCTCAATGAGGGATAGAGGTATGTCCTTCTGACTTCCCCTTCCTGAAGTTCACAATCAGTTCATTAGTCTTGCTGGTTCTTGCAATATGCCTCAACCAGCCAATCCACCTCTCTCATCTTATAACAACTTATGACTGTGTGGCTATCACAGCTCCAATGCCAATTCAAGTTTGCCGGAGACACCAAAGTTCAGAAAGTTCAAAGAAAATTTATTATCCAAGTACCCATATATGTCACCATATAAAACCCTGAGATTCATTTTCTTGCAGGCATAGAATAATAACCATAATGCAATCAAGGAAAACCATGCCAACTTGGGTGTTCAGCCAGTGTACAAAAGGCAATAAAGTGTGAAAATACAAAAAAAGATAAATAAATAAGCAATAAATATTGAAAACCTGTGATGAAGAGCCCTTGGAAATGAGTCCATAGGTTGTGGGAACATTTCAATGATGGAGCAAGCAAAACTGAGTGAAATTATCCTTCTCGGCTCAAGAGCCAGATGGTTGAGGGGTAATAACTGCCCCTGAGTCTGGTGGTGAGAGTCCTGAGCTTTTTTTAAAATCTTCTTCCTGGTACCAGCAGCAATAAGAGAACATGTTCCGGGTGGTGGGGGTCCCTGATGTTGGGTGCTGCTTTCATGCAAAAGCATTTCATATTGACGTGGAGGACTTTACCTATGATTGACTGGGCCTTAACCATTACTTTTGTAGTATTTTCCATTCAAAAGCATTGGTGTGTCCAAACCAAGCTGTGATGCAACCAGTCAATATACTCTCCACTATACATCTATAGAAGTTTGTCTTGCCAAATCTTCACATACATCAAGATGCTCTTTAAATTCCTCTTTGCTATCATTTCAGAGAACCTGTCCTGGGCCCAGCAGGAAAGTGTAATTATGAAGAAAACACAGTAGTACCTCTACTTACTTAGAAGTTTGTGAAGATTGGGCATGACATCAAAAACTTTGACAAAAGTCTCTGGATATGTGTTGGAGAGTATATTGACTGGCTGTATCACAGCCTGCTATGGAAGCACCAATGCCGTTGAAGAGAAAATCATACAAAAAGTAATGGATATGGACCAGTCCATCATGGGTTATCGCAGATAAGCAGCATTCGTCAACAGGGACCTCCACCATCTAGGTCATGCTCTCGTCTCACTTCTTCCATTATGAAGAAGGTAAAGGAGCCTCAGGACCCACTCCACAAGGTTCAGGAGCAGTTATTACCCCTCAGCCATCTTGAACCCTCAATTTACTTGAACCAAAGGGGATAACTTCACTTAACTTCAAGCTCCATCACTGAAATGTTCCCACAACAGATAGATTCACTTTCAAGGACTCTTGATCTCATGTTTTCAATATTTATTGCTTACTTATTACCATTATTATTGTTGTATTTTTGTTTTTCTCAGCTCAATCAGGTAAAACGTAAGGTATGGGCATAGACAAGCACACTCATTTCTCAACTGCCTAAGAACTTACTGTCTATTCCAGTGGTGTTTAGTATTGTAGCTTTCTGAAGATTAACATAGATTTTGTTGTGTAGACCTAATTATTTAATGCTATTGTGTAGTGATTTTGGAATGATACCGGTTGTAGATTTTACTATTGGTACAGTGTACCCTGTTCATGTTCCATAGTCCTTCAATTTCCTCTTTCAATTCAGAATATTTCTGGAGTTTTTCACATACTGATTTCTGTATGTTATGTGTGTATGGAATGGCTATACCCATTAAGTAAGTTGTCCTTGCTTGTTTATCCTTTAAATTTATATCCAGCTGGTAACTATGGATGTTCCTATCTGTAATTACGGATCAGTTATAATATAATTAGTAGGATTTTGAGTCTAAACCAGGATCAGGCTAGTATTTATAGTAAAGTATGGTGTCTTTTATGAGTTTGTATTTTTAAGCAAGATTTTGGTGAATTATGTTTGCTACTTGATTGTGCCTGTGTAAGTAATCAGATTGAGTTAAACTGCTGCAAGATCCTGTAATGTGTGGGGTTGTTTTTGGCTTCTCTTGATGTTTTCTGCATTTATCATCTTGAATGTGTTGGTCCATTACCATGTATTTTTGATCATTTATTGTGTTAAGCACCTGGGTCCTGTATGCCACAAGGGATGTCTCAGCTTATGAGAAGAGGTCTCCAACTCTGAGCCAGGCATTCAATGCTTCCTTGTTGACATGCAGTTTGCTCAGGTCATGGGTTTGTTTTCTATGGAGGGGTGTGCTTTTCTATTAGCTTCCTTTTTCTTCAATACTGATAATATCTTCACCTGTCTGGGTTGTGCTTTCCTTTAATTTTAATGGTATGTACTTCTCAGAATTGCACAGCCTTGCCTGGAGTGCTGAATACTGTTTTCATTGATGAAAATATATCCATACAAGTTTTATCTGACTGTTGTGTAATTTTTTTTATGTCTGTTATTCCTCTTTCTCCTTCTATTGCAGGTAGTGTTAATCTAAGTGTGTTCAAGAATACATAGTGTTTTCTAAAATTTGTCATTTCAGTTCTTACTTTTTTTGTAAATTTTCCAGATTAGTTTCAGACCAAAATATTATGTCAAAAGGATATATTATTATGAGTATAGCAAATGTGTTTATTGCCTTTGTTATATTTTTACTATTGAAATCTGTTTGGCAGATTTTCTTAAGTAAATTCTGTCAAAAGTTTTTCCTTTATCACAGTATGATCTATTTTCTTTGCTTGTTGATATCCTAGATACTAATATGTTTCATATTCATCCATGGGTTGTATTGTATCCTACTGATCTGTTTTATATTCTATTAACTCTGTTGCACCCTTGTTTATGTTTGATGTTCTGTACTTACCTTGTCCAAAGTTCATGTTTATATCTTTTGGAAAATAGTTCTATTTTTGAATGTATTGGTTTAGCTTTAATGATGAAGGAGCTTATAATTTTAAATCACCCATTTATCGGTGTTTAAAGGTATAATTCTTTTGGTTGTTTCTGAATCGATAACCCTATGTTCATCCAATTCAGTAAATTAGAGAGTGGTTTTAAAGTAAGACAAATCCTTAGTGGGCTTAGAGAGTCACACTGAAAAAATGCCTCACTTTATATTGATAATGTTATTTGTTCTTTTTGTTTGTTAATTGATAGGTTAAAAAAAAAGGATCTAGTGCTTTCTTGGTGTTTATGACGAGTAAACTCTTCTTGGGCTTCCAGCAGGTACAGGTATCAATTATAACCAGCCTTTCAATGTCAAACTCTGTCATTGAGAAGATGATGGCAGAGTTTGTCACAAAACGTCAGTTATAATCAATACGTACCTGGCTGAAAGCCTGAGAAGAGTTTAATAGATGTTGTAGGAATTTCACAAATATTGGGTGTTACTGATATATATTAAAAACTTCTATAAATCATGAGTATTATTATTATTGTATTCATGATTTTTTTTCTCAGCTCAAGCTAGTAAAACCTGAGGTACAGGCATAGCCAAGCACACTCCTATATCAATTGCTAGGAGCTTTTGCACTATTCTCGTAGTGTGGATCTCTGGAGATTTACATTGATATTGCTGTGTAGCCCTGGTTGTTTATAGCTGTTGTGTAGTGACTTTGAGATGATGCCAGTTGTAGATCTTACTACTGGGATAATGTATACCCTGTTCATGTTGCATAGTCTTTCAATTTCCTCTTTTAATTCAGCATACATCTGGTTTTCTTCACATTGATTTCTGTATGTGTGTACGTGTGTATGTGTTTGGAATGGGTGTATTTATTAGATGTCGTTCTTTCTTAATTATCCTGTATTATTATAATTGGATAGTTATAATGGACTTCATATCTGTAATCACAGATTAGTTATAATATAATTTGTGGAACTCTGACTCTAAAACTGGATCAGGCTTGTATTTATAGTAAGGTATTGTTTCTTTTATGAGTTTGTATTTTAAAGCAAGATTTTGGTGAGTGATGTTTGCAACTTGATTGTGCCTGTGTAAGTAATCAGATTGAGTTAAACTGCTACAGGATCATGTAATGTGTTGGATTGTTTCTGTTATCTCTTGGCATTTTCTGCATTTATCATCACAGATTTGTACGTCGATTATTATGTATTTTTGATAATTTTTTTCTGTTACGTGGTCTTGGATTGCCACAATATTATTATTATTATTTCTTTCTTTTTGTCAAATTAACAAATTAGATCCAGAATTGACTTGGTAATATGATACAAAGGGTGATGGTAAAGAGAAACTTGTGACCAGCTATGTGCTACTGTGATTTGTTATATACATTAATGACTTTAATAATGAGGAAGGTAGTGTTGGGTCATTGGATAACATTGATCAGCTAATAAACTGGGCAGAGCAATAGTTGATAGAATTTAATCCTGATAAGTGTGAGGTGATGCATATTAAGGGTCAACCAATGCAAGAGAGTATTGAGGAACAAAGGGATTTTGCTGTACAACAAGGACCAAAGAGCTAAGTACCAGAGGTGAGGTGAGAGTGATAGCTCTCGACATCAAAGCAGCATTTAACCAAGTATGGCATCAAGATGACCTAGCTAAAATTGAGTCAATGGGAATCAGGGGGAAATCCTCCACTGGTAACTCACCTCCTGACTCCTCAAAGCCTGTCCACCATCTACAAGACTCAGGTCAGGAGTGTAATGGCATACTCACCACTCACCTGGATGACTGCACCTCTATCAACACTCAAGAAGCTCGACAGCTTCCAGCACAAGGCAGCCCACTTTGGTACTCCTTCCAAAAGCGTCCAATCCCTCCACCATCAATGAACAGTTGCAGCAGTGTGTACTATGCACTGCAACAACACGCCAAAATTCCTAAGGCAGCACCTTCCAGACCCATGACCACTACACCTAGAATGACGAGGACAGCAGATACCTGGGAACACCACCACTTGGAAATTCCCCTCCAAGCCACTCACCAACCTGACTTAGAAACATATTGTCGCTGGGTCAAAATCATGGAATTCCCTCCCAGACAGCATTGTGGGTGTACCTACACCTCAGGAACTGCAGCAGTTCAAGAAAGCAGCTCATCACCACCTTCTCAAAGGGACCTAAGAATGGGCACTCAATGCTGGCTTAGCCGGCGACACCCACAGCCCATAAATGAATAAATAAAATATATAAAGTCCAAAGATTCCTGAAGGTAACAACACAGGTAGATAGGAGAGTGAAAAAAATGATACAGGAGGCAATCCTTTGTTAGCTGGGGTATGGAGTCTGAGACCAGGGAGATTGTGATACGTTGTGTAGGCCACAGTTGGATTATTGTGTGCACTCTGGCTGCCACACTATAGGAAGAACATGGATGCTCTGGAGAACGTGCAGATGATATTCATCAGGACATTTCCAGTGTTGGAATATTTCAGTTATGAGTTGGTTTCCTCAGAGCAGAGCGGCTGGGAAGATGTGATAAAGGTATATAAAATAATGAGGGACATAGATAGTAAGAGGTTTTGGCCATGGAAGATGTGCCAAAGACTAAGACCACAGGATTGTAAGATTTAAGAACAGAACTAATAAACTATCACGTCTGTTTTGCCATACAATTTATTTTTCTTCAATCCCATTCTCCTGCCTTCTACCCATAATCCTTAACCCCCCACCTTTACCAATCAAGAACCTATCAGTCTTTTTGACTGAAATACACCAAAATACTTGTCTGCTTTAGCCCATCATTTTCTCTCTGTTGATGATGGTTCACAGGACTGTATTTAGCAGAATTTCCTCTGCTGCCTTTCTTGAAAAGGGGGAAATAATTTAAACGTTTTCCAGTCATCTGGTACTGCACTTGTGGCCAGTGAAGTTTTAAAAATCCCAGGCAGGACTCCAGCAAACTCTTCTCTGGTCTCCCTAGGGATAAATCTAATACAGTCCTGGGGATTTATCTAAGCCCACTAAGGCATCAAGTACTTGCTCTTTCATTTATGAAAAGTTGCACTGGAATTTCACCTTCCCCTTCTCTGAATATAGACCATGTACAGACAGATGGAATTAGTTTGGATTAGCATCTTGGTTGGTACAGACATCATGTGCTGCAGGGTTGCTTCCATGCTGTACTCTTATCTGTTCTATGTTGAAAAATTGGCAAAGGGTGAAATGGACTTTCGCATTCGGGGACGACGTACTAGTGGATAATGCTGTTTTGCAGTGATGTTCCCTAAAGGTCAGTTTTGTGTCTAACACAATTTAGAATGTATGAAGAGAATTATCAGATCTACAGATGACATAACATTTGACATAGTGAATAGATAATGATGATACTTATAGGCCACAGGATGGTGAACTGAGCAAGTGAAAGCCATATTGAGTTAAATACTGAAAATGTGAAGGAATGCACTTTGTGATATGCACTCTTTGTGGCTAGAGTTGAGCCACCTGCATGTGCTTCTAACTTCAGAGAGCATTTGGTGAGAAGCAGCCTGCTTCCCAACCATGATGCCTTGCATGGTGCCCTGCCTTCCTCAGCATAAACAAGCCCCATCCACAAAATAACAGGAAAAAATCATCGCAGTTTGACTAAGCTAAGTCACTTTGCTTGACCGGATGTCAAAGCTATCAAAAGACCCAACACTATCAGTGAATATCAGTGTTTTCAAATTCAAGGGCACGTTAGCTACTAAAAACTATTAAAAATTAAATACATTCTTGTTTTTAAAAAATAGCAAAAGCTTCATCAGTAAAAGAACACTTTTAGAAGTTTAACAAAACCAAGTTAAAACAATTTAATTAATGAATATTTACTTGTTGCTCATCCCTGAGGTGTAGGTGAGTGGTGGAATCTGGGAAAGTGTGGTGAATAATGAAGAACTATTGTAGGGTAACTATGTCGTTACTTGATTGTCGGTGCAAATTCAATGGACCAAAGTACCTGCTTCCATGCTGTATCATTCTATAATATAATGACTGATTCCATGCCATTGAGATCAATGAAGAACTTCCTGCATTACATTCATTACATGCCGATTATTCAAGTGGATTTCCTGCTGTGTGTGGTACATAATTGTTACAACTTCACACTCCATGCTGTCTTCACTGTCAATAACACCAGCATGAAGAATACCTTGACTAGAGGTAAGAAGTTTAAAACAAAATTCTGTCCAGTGATCCTGTCTGTGCACCACTTGTAGTATTTATGAATTTTCTCCATCCTGAAGTTAGGAATGAGAGACCTGGCCAGTTCTACCAGACATTGGCTCTAAAAAATGAATCTATTTTTATAAAGGTAGGATTAGTCAAAGTCCAACTGCACTGCAGACGTCAAATGTTTTCCTTAAACCTGCAACTTTTTTTCCTGGCTTTAAGCAAAAAAAGAAAAATAAAATGAAATCAAGATGTTAAAACTGAAACAAGAATGTGCTCTACACCCAGAAAGTGTGCCTGGTGATGAACTGCGGCCTCAAACATCAGCAAGCTGTCAGAAAAGAATGCCGTATAATTCTGGACCCTTTTAATTAGGCTACTGAATTTTGTGTTCAGTGAGAATAAAATGCTACACATGTCGCTCCTTTCGTGGCAATATAATTAAATTTCAAGAAAGTTAAATAAACATAATCTTAATGAGACAAAGCCATAATCAGGTAAATCAGACCATCAAAGATAAAATTCCAGAATTGAAGAAAATATTGCATAATTTTTTTTTCAAAAATCAGAGAACATTACAGACAATTTTCTTTATTTAACTTCCAGAATCTGGGGATTCTGGGCAAGACCAACTTTAATGCCCATTTTCTTGAACTACTGCAGTCTTCCTAAGTCCTCCAACTTTTGACAGTCTTATGGTAGACTGGTCCAGAAGACAAGTTGACATGGGATCCAGAGAGGTCTTCCCCATTAAATACAAAATTATTTTGGTGGGAGGAGCCAGAATGGAAGTTTTTTTCCATAGATTGGAAGCTTGTAACCAGTTGTGTACTGCAGGGATCGGTTCTGATTTCCTGCCTCCTTTTACTTATCAAGGACATTAGAGATCTGAATGACAATTTAGGATGCACGATTATTGGTTTTATGAATGACAACAAAATTGATGGTATGGTGAACAGTTAAGGAGGATGTCTAAGGATACAACAGGATCTAGATCAACTGGGAAAGTGGATAAAGCTTCTATGCTGTATATCTCCCTGATCCTATGAATAAGGATACTCCCATAAGGCCTTTGTAAGGAGTTCCTGAATTTCAACGCGGTGATGATTCAAAGTCAGGATGTTGGGTAATTTAGAGGGCAACCTGCACTCAGATCAGATCTTGCAGTCACATGAATTTTGTGGAAAATGACAAGTGTGAGATTGATGGTAAGGGACTTGACAATGGTAATATCAAAAGGAGGTGCTTAAAATTTCTCTTGTTGGAGATTATTCTTGCTTTGTGCTTTTGTGTCAAGAATGTTTTTTTATCACTTTCCAGTACATCCCTGAATGCAGCCTATGTCATGCTACTTACAGGTATTGATGCTTTTATTCACTAAAACATAAGGATATACAAAACAGGAATAGGAGTAGGACATTTGACACTTCAAAGCCGCTCGGCCATTTTTCAAATCACAACTGACCTTCTATCTCAGTGACTTTTTCTTGTGCTGCTTTGATATCTAGAAATGTATCAATCTGAATTTTGTGTTCAGTGAGAATAAAATGCTACACTTATCGCTCCTTTAGTGTTTTAGAATGGACTCTGTCATGGAGCTTCCCCGACTGCCAGCAGCTCTGCATGAAAATATTTATCCTCATTTCAGCCCTAAATGGCACAAGCCTTATTTTGAAACAGTGACCACTGATTGTAGACTCCTCATAAGATGAAACATCCATACTGTTGAACCCTGTAAGAATAATGGCCAGCACGGAAGCACTGCAGTTAGCATAATGCTTCATATTGCTAGCTGTAAGATCAGGGTTCAATTCCTACTGCTTCCTGTAAGGAGTTTGTACATTCTCCCCATGACCATGCGGGTTTCCTCCCACGTTCCAAAGACATGCAAGTTAATAGGCTGTGAGCATGTGATATTGGAACCAGAAGCACGGTGACACTTGTGGGCTGCCCCAGCACATCATGGACTATGTTGGTTGTTGATGCAACACGTTTCACTGAATGTTTTGATGTTTTGATATTCATGTGAAAAATAAAGCTAATCTTATTCTTTAATTCTTTATCCTTAGTTTGTAAACAATGAAAAGAAATTTCAGTAAATCTGATTTACTAAAATCTCTTCTCATTTTTTACAAATTTGTATAGCGTTCAACAGGGTAGATGCAGTGAAGATGTTTCCCCTAGCTGTGGAGTCTAAATTCAATGGTCATGGTCTCAAAACATCAACATTATTACATCTCCCTCCATTTAAAAAATGCTTCAAATTTATGTTTTCTGCATGATATTGCTTAACTTTGTATTTTTCATCACAATAATGTCATTCAGTTTATGTATGTCTCCTTAAAGCCTTATTATATTCTCCTCACTACTTGTACTCAGTTCTGTACTTTTCTGTTCAGAAAAGTTTGAAATGTGACATTTGATTCCCTCAGCCAAATAACTGACTGAATTGTGGATATATGAGACCTAAGCAGCAATCCCCGCAGTAACCTCATAATCACAGCCTGCCAATCAGAAAAATATCTGTTTATTCCCCCTTACTACTTTCTGTGCTATAACCAATTCTCAGCCTTTGTCAATATATTACCCCCAGATCCACACATTCTAACATTGCTCACTAGCCTCATATTTGGGATCTTATCAATAATCTTCTGAAAATCTCTCAACTAGTTCCCCTTATCATTTGTAATTATCACATCCTCAAAGGAATTTACAAAGTTAGACAATGATTCTCCAGATACTACTGACCTCTGCCAGGTCTCAAAGCAAGCTGTTTACTATTTGTTAGTGTGGTCATCTAAATTACATATTATGAAAGAGGCATCACCTAGCTTTCCTTCAGCCCACAGGAGCAAGCAGAATGAGCACAGGTTTCCACAAAGATCACCAATTCAGACACTGCACTTGCATTCTTACAGAAACCTTGGCAAGACTTAGAAGTAGCCAGGACCTCTTCATGCAAGGAACAGACTTCCTGTGGAAAATATTATTATCCAAGAACTCTATGGGTGCTCTCTCCCAATCATCACTGCAACATTCATTCATTCAGCAGCAACAGGCCCCTGTTGCTTGAATTGTGATATCATGAATGGCTGTGATGCCTCACTCCCAGATGAACTCGATGCCTTTTATACATGCTTTGTAAGGGAGAATAAAATTACACCTTTACGAATGCCTGTAGCATCTGGTGACCCTGCAGTCTCTATCTCAAAGGAAAAAAAAAGTCAGAAAATCTTTCAAGAGAGTGAACCCTCACAGGGTCACTTGCCCTGATGGTGCACCTGGTAGGGCTCTGAAAACCTATGTCAACTGGCGGAAGTGTTCAAGGACATCTTCAATCTTTCATTGCTGTGTCAGAGGTTCCCACCTATTTCAAAAGGGTGACAACGGTACCAGGGCCCTAGAAGAGCAGGATGAGATGCCTCAATGACTTTCTTCCAATGGCACTCACATCAGCTGTGATGAATTGCTTTGAAAGTTTGCTCATGGGCTGAATCAATTTCTGCAAGGACTTAGACCTACTGCAATTTGCCTATCACCACAATAGGTCTACAGCAGGTGCAATCTCATTAATAATCAACAAAGGTGGCATCTCAAGGATGTGTTCCTAGCAATGAGAAGAGTGCATGTGCTGGGTGATGGGGGGCCCTTAATGATGGATGCCACCTTTTAGAGCATTGCCTTTTGAAGATGTCCTCAATGCTGGTGAGGCTACTGCCCATAATGGAGCTGACTGAATTTGCATTTTTCTGCAGCTTTACCTGATCCCATGCAGTGAACTCTTCATACAAAATAGTGATGCAAACTATTAGAATTCTCTCCACAGTATGTCTGTGGAAATTTGCTAGAGTCTTTGGTGATCTCCACAAACCTCTAATGAAATATCACCATTGTCATGCATTCTTTGTAACTGTATCAATATTTTGGGCCCAGGATAGATCTTCAGAGATGTTGACAACCAGGAACTTGAAACTGTTCACCCTTTCCACTGCTGATCCCTTGATGAGGACTAGTGTCAACAAGCTCCAAAACCTGGACACTGGTGTGTGTTTCCTTGATGTTCCCTTCCTGAAATCCACAGGAAGGTCTTGCTAACGTTGAGTGCATAGTTATTGTTGCAACACCACTCAACCAGCCGATCTATTTCACTCCTGTATGTCACCTCATCAACAATTGAAATTCTGCCAACAATTGTTGTGTCAGTTGCAGATTTATAGATGGTACTTGAGCCATGCCTAGCCACATAAATGTGGGTGTAGAGAGAGTAGAGCGGTGGGTTAAGTACACATCCTTGAGGTGTGCTGGTGTTAATTGTCAGGAAGGAAGAGTTGTTATTTCTGATCCATACAGTCTGCTGTCTTCTAGAGAGAGGAAGTCAAGGATCCAGTTGCAGAGGGAGGTATGAAGACCCAGGGTTTGAACCTTATTGATTGGGATTGAGGGTATGATGGTATTGAACACTGAGCTGTAGAAAATAAACAGCAGCCTGATGTAGGTATTACTATTGTTCAGATGATCTAATTCTGAGATTTGATCCACTGTAGACCTATAATGGTGATGAGCAAATTTCAGTGGGTCCAGGTTCTCGCTTAGGGAGGAGTAGATTCTAGCCATAACCAACCTCTCAAAGCACTTCATCTCAGTAGATGGGAGTGCCACTGACCAATATTTATTGAGGCATCTCCCTCTGCTCTTCTTGGGCAGATGATTTAAAAGCAGAAAGGAAGATCCAACTACAGCAGTGACAGACAGTTGATGTCCTTGAACACTACCACCAGTTGGTTGCCACAGGTGTCCAGAGCTCTACCAGGTACACCATCAGGTCCTTACACCTTATGAGGATTCACCATCTTGAATGAAGTTCTGATGTTGGCCTCCAAGATAGAGATCACAGGGTCACTGGATTTGCACAGGTGTAGTTTTGTTCTCCCTTTCAAGGTGTGCATAGAAGGTGTTGAGCCCATCGAGGAATGAAGCATCACAGCCATTCATGATGTTGGGTTTCACTTTGTCGGAAGTAATGGCCCGTCAACTCTGCCAGAGCAGAAGTGCTTCCGATTCTGTCTCTAACCTCAATCAGGATTGTTTCTTTTTATCCTTAAACAAGCGTTCTGTAGATCATACCTGAACTTCTTCCACAGTTCTGGATCATCAGTCTTGAATGCCACAGATGTCGCCCTCACACACAACAAATCTCCTGGATCATCCATGGCTTTTGGCTTGGGTATGTCCAGTATGTTCTTGAAGGTGCACATTCATCCACACAGGTCTTCAAGAAGTCAGTGACAACTGACATATTCATTCATTCATTCATTCAACTGACTCAGAGATGAATCCTTGAATATTGTCCAGTCCACCAACTCAAAACAGTCCTGTAAGCTTCCCTTGAACATACCTTCTTGGTCCTTACCACTGGTGCTGCAATCTTTAGTCTCTGCCTATATGTCGGGAGTAGAAGTACAGCCAGGTGATCACTCTTTCCAAAATGTGGGCATGAGATGGCATGGTGAGTGTTCTTCATAGTGGTATAACAGTGGTCAAATTTGTTGGCTCCTCTGGAACCACAGGTAATATGTTTGTGGTAGTTGTTCAGGGACTTCTTCAAGCTGGTCTAATTGAAATCTCCAGCAATCATAGGGAAGGTATCAGGGTGTGTTGTTTCATGTCTGATGATTGTGTTGCTCAACTTCTCCAGCTGTTATCTGGAGGAATATACACTGCTACCAGGATGATGGCAGAAAACCCCCTCAGCAGATAAAATTGACGACGTTTGACTGCTAGATAGTCCAACTTGGGTGAGCAGGACTGAGACAAAACTGCCACATTTGTGCAGCACGATGAGTTAATCAAAAAGCATACTCCACCTCCTCTTGCCCTGCCTTTAAAAGATAGAGCCATCCTGACTTTGTGGAGAATGGTGAAGCCATCAGCTCCTGCACTGGCTCCGAAATTGCCAGTGTGAAGCATGTTTCCATTTAAGCAGAATACACAGCATTCCCTAATGTCTCTCTGATACAGAAACCTTGTTCTAAAGTCTTCAGTTTTATTTTCCAGCGAGTGTATGGTAGGTTCACCAGCAGAATATTTGGGAGAGGAAGTCTAAGGCCTCTGCATTCCAATCGTACATGTAGATCACCACATGCCCACTTCCGTTTTCATACAGATGAACGGCATTCAGAGTATGCCATCCGAGGTTCATCAATTTTGAATACCAATACATTTTTTTAATTCTTTAAACAATGCTGCTTATTAAAGTACTCATGGCCGTGACTGTGGATTTCAGCTGTCATAGTCCTTAGTGGGAATATTTGAAGATTCCCATTGGAGCTGCAAACAAAGGTTTGCATTTAATGGCCTCATCTTTCCGTAAGTATGTATTACTTAGATAGTTTTGAAGAGAAGAGAAGGAAATCGCAGCATGCACTCTTGGAACTGGAAGAAGGCATATGGTAAAAATACTGTGAAGCAGGTAGATGTTAAAGTATCTGCATCAGGTTTTCCACATAATCAATATAGCAAGAGAAATTAAAGTAGCTGCCAAATGTAAGCCAATTACCTTACGTGAAAGGGAAGTAATTGGCAAGGAAGTTTAGCTAGCAAAAGATTAATGTATCCACTGGAATGAAATGAGCATTAAAGCAACATATTAACATTAATATTCATATTCATTTACCCTGCAAAACAACAGTATCCATCATTTAACAAGATGTAAAATATCTGGAATGCTCTGACATTGAGAAAGGCAGCAAGTAAACAGAAGCCTTTAGTTCGATATTAATCTTGAAAATGGTAGCTCTTTGTTTACGTTAAAAAATTAAGGATTTTACTAATAACAAAGAAGAGGAAGAGTTTTTTATTTTACTTAGTTTCCTATTTTGACCCAAATTTCAACAAGGGCACCAAACAAGAAGTAGGGGAAAATTCAGCCAGTATTCCAATCCTAAATTGATATTCAAAGGGCAAAAATGTGCCCTTTTACTCTTCTCTTTCTACCATTGAGGGCCTGTATGCCAATCATTTCTTTCCAGATGAAACTACGACACACTTCTGCCAACTTTGTGCAGTGTACTCAATGGTATTGATGTATCCTCCTCTGCTATGGAGAAACCAACACGACTGATTCGTTTGCAAAGATGCTTCTCCGCTTCCAACTGCCAATCACTTAGTTCTCCATTTCACACCCACTCTGTTCTCTTTCCCTTGGACTTTTACACAAATCCATTGAGCCTAACAGGAGCACATGGAACAGCACTTCTCTTCTCTTTAGGTACATTATAGCCATTTTAACCACCACTTCCCAGATGATACCATCATTTGTGCCATTCAGTCTCCCTTATACTGCAGCCAATCCCAAATATTCCTTTTCCAAATCATACACATCTTTGCCAATTAAAGCATTTGATTTATAACTTTTTTCCAGTTTTGGTCAAAGGTCATTAACTTGAAACATTAACCGTGTTTCTCTCTCTGCAGGTGCAGAGTGTCTCCAGTGTTTTTATTCCTATTGATATTGTTGCCTTTATACAGAAAATCCATGTGTTTCTGTTCCTATAGATGACAAAAAACTCTTAACAGCCATCAGTAGCCCAAATCTGTGGAAATAGAATAAATGATAAAGGGAAAGGATATCTAAAATGAAGAGGTTGGGCTGGATTATGACTGAACTGCCCTTCCCCTTCAAAAGGTTGCTTGCCTTTCAACACTGTGCCCTAAGTGCTATGGAAACAAAGCTTTTGAATTTTTTTAAGATAAAAGTAGATGGTATTTGAAAAGCATGAAGGTGAAAGGTTACAATAGATAAGTAAAAATTCAAATTTAAAGTAACAATCACATCAGGTATGATTTTATTGTGCTGTAGAGTAGGCTCAAGAAACTAAGCGGATGGCTCTTGCACTCAATAAACACAAGACATTCTGCAGATTCTGAAAATCTTAAGCAACAAATGCTGGTGGAACATCTACATGGAATGCTGTTGTAGGAAAGCATCATCAAGAACTCACGCCATACTCTCTTCTCGCTGCTGCCATCAGGAAGAAGGCACAGGAGCCTCAGGACTCTCACTACCAGGTAGAGGGACAGTTATTACCCCTCAACCATCTGACTCTTGAACCAGAGGGGATAGCTTACCTCAACTTATCTTGCCCCATTGCTAAACTGCTCCCACAACCTGTAGGACTCACTTGCAAGAAATCTTCATCTCATGTTCTTGATATTTATTGCAAATCTATTTTTTATTACTATTCTTTTTCTTTTCTTTTGTCTTTGCACAGTTTGTTGTCTTTTGCACACTGGTTGCTTATCTGTTCTGATGGATGTGGTCTTTCATTGATTCTATTGTGTTTCTTGGATTTACTGTGTATGTCCACAAGAAAATGAATCTTAGGGGTGTATATGATGACATATACGTGCTTTGATAATAAATGTACTTTGAACTTTGACTTGTTGTGACAAATTGCAGTGGGTACAGGTGCTTGTGCCAGGCAGAAATTAATTCTACTATGACTAACCTCTTAAAGTATTTCATCTCAGTAGATGTGAATGGTGTCTGCTCCTATGATGAGCTTTTTCATGACGCCACTGATATGTCTTCCGTTTTCCTTAACTGTAGTTTTACTCTCCATGATTTGAAAATATATTAACAATGTTTCCTCTGTTTCTTGCACTCTGCTCTCAACTCTTCAGCCTGAACATGGAAACAACCTCCTTGTACTTTCTCTCCATCATACCAGCCTCTGCATGTAGCGGATTATCCTCTGTAACCTCTGCCTCCTCCAATGGGGGTAACACTACCAGTAACATCCTTCCCAGACCCCTCTTTCAGAATTCCAAAATGATTATTCCCTCTGCAGCTTCATGGTGAACTCATCTAAGGTCAAACAACCTTTCTTGTTCTCTCAATAGAACTGCAAGAGATGGAACACTTGTTCTTTTACCACATTTTCCCCACCCAAACAACCTTAGCAGGAGAAGCAGAAATTCACTTGTATTTCTTAAAATTTACTGCATTAAATTCGGTGCTCACAATGTGGTGCCTTCTACAACTATACACACCTTGTAGAACCTCTCCATTCAACTCACATGGATGAGCCTGAGTTTTCAGATGCTTGTCACTTAAATCCTCAGCCTCACTCCTATGATATGTACTGTACATGTCTCAGTATATATTCTCCTATATTACCCAATCTATAGAACATTACCTTCTGACTAGATGCATTAAGGTTTTATAATGAACTTAACAGTTTCCTGTAACTATGCCTTTCTTTGTCCATCCACAGATGTGGCTGTATCTTCCTGATTCAATTTATTACTTAGTTCTTTTCTGTCTTCTATCATAGGCTTTTAAACTAATTGTTACCTAAATACTTTGGTTTGCACTCTATCATAGATATTGATCCTATTCCTCCTATCCTCCGTGATAATGGTCTCACTTTTCCCATTTTGGTTACTGACCAAAAATGTTGACTTGTTTCTTCCCCCACTGACACTGCCTGGCCAGCTGAGAGCACCCAGCAACTTCTGCTTGTAAAAGCATCAGTAGCACTGGCTTGAGAGTAAAATTTCCAAACTAAATTTAAAAAACACTTTGGATGCTGTCTGCAGTGTGAGCAATAGAGAGAAATTCAATGGTCCTCTGTGTTCATTTTCCAGCGCTAAAAAAATTTAGCCCTGGTTCCCCAACTATATCTGCTGCTGACAGATTATGGGCATATCGAATGATAATAACTCAGATAATGTAGTTTTTCCAGCTAGATAATCTGGCTTGATAGTTAAGTAATTCTTGAGGGGAAAAAAGAGAATGGATTTCCCAATGGCCAACTATTTTAATTCCAGTCCCCATTCCCATTCCAATGTCAGTTCACGGCCTCCTCTGCTGCCACAATGGGGCCACTCTCAGGATGGAGTAGCAGCATCTCATATTCTGTCTTGGTAGCCTCCAACGTCCGGTAAATTGTATCCCTTCCCCTTCCCTCTTCTTCAATTCCCCACTCTGGCCCCCACCTAACAGCTTCTCTTCTCCTCACCTGCCTATCTCCTCCCCCTGCTGCCCCTGTTCCTTCCTTTTCTCCCATAGTCCACTCTCCTCTCCTATCAGTATCCTTATTCTCTAGCCCTTTACCTTTTCCACCTATCACAGCCCAGCTTTTTACTTAATTTCACTTCCCTCACCCACCTGGCTTCACCTATCGCCATCTAGCTTCTACTCCTTCCTCTTCACCCACTTCCTCCACTTTCTTATTCTGGCTTCTTCCCCCTTCTTTTCCAGTCCTTCTAAAGGTGCTCGGTCAAAACATTCATTTTCCATGGATGTTGGCTGACCTGATCAGCTCCTCTAGCATTTTTTTTTGTGTCTTTCTGGATTTCCAACATCTGCAGAATCTCTTGTGTTTATGCAGATTTTAATATTGATCTTTGTAATGTTCCAGCTCAAACCTGCAGAGTTTTGATAAATGCACATAATCTATGTCACTCTTCTGTATTATTCAAATCTGCAAGTCAATGTAATATCACTTGTAATTAAAGAGCATTTTAGAAGTAAACACAAAACATCCCAGAGCCAATAGAAACTTCAAAAGATAGTTTATAAGGCTATTATTCAACCTGATAATTACAAGTTAACAAATATTATGTTTGAATTTCTTGCCAATTGTAGTCAAAAGGACCCAGAAGAGGATTATTCATTGTGAATTTTTTGCATATCTATAAAAATAGACCATCCTTCATGATACTGACACCATCATTGTTAATTCTTGTATTTCTTGCAGCTTGTCTCTAGGTTTCATGTATGTCTCAATGGAGACTGAAAGCTTGGAAATTGGACACCAGACATCCCTCCAGCCTTTTAAATCACTCTTTCATATTTCATTTTCATTTACAAGCTGCTGTAGTTACATTCTCATCCCTACTTCTGACCTCAGAACTTAAATTTGTATTAAGCTGCACTAATGCTCAGGTCAAACTCTAACGCTGGTCTTGGACTTGCTTGCTCAATTGACTTCACTGATACTCATTTCAGAAAAAAAATCAATGCATCCAAAGTAATTGTAAATACGCTTCTTAGTTTGTTCAGTTTATTTTCAATTGGACTGAAAATCATTCTATTTTCTCAAGCCCAGTAAATACTTTTGAGGATATCCATTTGCATAAGCTATTGAACTTAGAGGTTGAAGTCTTGAAATATTAGGTTCCACTGATAGGTTTTGATAGGAAGGGAACTATTTTCAGTACAATGCATATGATTGGTTTGGGGAACGAAAAAGTGGAAATCTGCTGGAAGTATTTGGTCAGGCAAGACCTACAGAGAGAAAAACAGAATTAATGCTTCAAGTTAAAGACCTTCTGTCAGGAATAGGAAAGATGAAGCATCAAAGCATCCAGAGTGGAAAGAACAAAGTGAATGTTTGAATGAGAGTGAAGATAACGAGCAACCAAATGACTTCCCATGGTTGTGCTGTTTGGGAGGGGAGTGATCACGTCTTCTAAATTCCAACTCATCCATCTGAAAGAGTTGCAAATATAAAGTCAATGAGAAAAAGAGATCCTAGAATTGTGAAATACAAAATACTGCAAATGCTTGAAATCTTAAGTAAAATATAGAATCTTGGATATACTTAGCAGGTTGGTCAAAACTATGGAGCGAAAGCCACCTGGTTAACCTTACAAGCTGATAAGTATTCTTCACAAGTGGACAATACTGATACAACCTGGAGTGACTGGTATCTGAAATCTTCTTTTAGTCTCTACCTTATCATAGACATTCCCTTTATTCTCATCAGTTGGCCCTTTGCGCAATTTAAAACATGCATAATTTCAACGTTCAGATGGAAGGTCATAATCCTGAGAAGTTAATTTTGTTGATTTCTCCAGATATCTGCCTGACTTGCTGTGCATTTCAGATATTTTCTGTTTCTATTTCAGGTTCCCAACATCTGGAACACTTTGAATATTGATTTGCATAGGAGTCCTACCATTCCTTAGACCTGACTGCAATTCATATTTTTTGTTCAAGGACTTCATATGGTATAATTTGTGCAGTCAATATATTACCAGAAGATTGGTATAAAAATGTATTAGTCAAGATTTTTTGAATACTCAGTGAAGAAAGTCTGTGGTCATTGCCTTTTATTATGATAAATCATCTCAAATTCATTTTTATGCTAATCATATTATTAATTTGCACCCCATTTATCTTTTGTTTTTAATAAACATGTTGATTATAATTACTGTAAATCAAAAAGGAACCATGCTATTCTTTGATTTATAGAATTAGAATAGGAAATAGGTTTAATATCACTGGCATATGTTGTGAAATTTGGTTTGTGGCAGCAGTACATAGTATTAAAAGTTATAAATTACAATTAAAGTATAAATAAAATAAACAGTGCAAAAAAATGGTAAAAAACTGTTGAAGAAATGTTCATGGGTTCATTATCTATTCAGAAATCTGATGGCAGAGGGGAATGTTGAGCAAGTCTCTTTGGGCTCCTGCAGACATTTGTGAGTGGCTTTGGTGACATATCAATTCTCCTCAAACACCTAATGAAATATTGCAACTGGCATGCCTTCTTTGTAATTACATCAATACGTTGGGCCAAAGACGCCCAGGAACTTGAAAATGTTCACCCTTTCTACTTATCCTCAAAGAGGGCTGGTGAGGGTAACTTCAACTTACCTTTTCTGAAGACCACAATCAATTTCTTGGTCTTACAGACATTGAGTGAAAGATTGTTCTCTCTCACTCCAGTATTCCTCATTGTTACCATCTGAAGTTCTGCCAATGATAGTTGCATGGTTGGTAAATTTATAGAATGTATTTGAGCTGTGCCTGCCTCATCACAAAGTCGTGGGTGTAGACAGAGTAGAGCAATGGGCTAAGCATATATCCTTGAGATGCACCAGTGTTGATTATCAGCAAGAAGGAGATTATTCATCCACACAGACCATGGCTTCCCAGTGTGGAAGTCAAGGATCCAGTTGCAGATGGTGGTACAGAAGCCCAAATTTTGGAGCTTTTTGATTTTATTTCTATAGTTATCATATATTGCATTGTACTGCTGCCACAAAGCCTACAAATTTCTTGACATATGCCGGGGATATTAAACCTGATTCTGACCCTGATTTTGAGAAATGTGGGTATGATTGTGCTGAACACTGAGCTACTGTCAATAAACAGTAGGCTGATGTAAATATTACTATTGTCCAGGTGATCCAAGGCTGAGTGGAGAGCCAGTGAGACTGCATCTGCTGTAGACCCGTTGTGGCGATAGGCAAATTACAGTGAGTCCAGGTCCTTGCTTAGGCAGAAGTTCATCCTAGCCAAGCACAACCTCTCAAAGCACATCATCACAGTAAATGTGAGTGCCACTGGGCAATAGTCGTTGAGGCGGTTCATCTGCTCTCCTTGGGTACTGGTATGATTGTCATCCTTTTGAAGCAGGTGGAGCATTCCAGCCAGTTGGTTGGCACAGGTTTTCAGAGCTCTGCCAGGTGCACCATCAGTGCCTGGCCCCTTGCAAGGGTTCACCCTCTTGAAAAATGATCCGAAGTCAGCCTCCGAGGAAGAGATCACAGGGTCACTGGACAGCACAAGGATTCACAAACATGCAGTTTTATTCTCACTTTCAGAGCATGCATAAAAGGCATTGAGCTTTTCTTGGAGTGAAGCATTACAGCTATTCATGATGTTAGGTTTTGCTTTGTAGGAATCAATGGCCTGCAAAGCCTGCCAGAGCTGATGTGCATCCAATTCTGTCTCTAACTTCAATTAGAATTTTTTTTTGTCTTAAGATAGTCTATAGATCATATCTGGTCTTCTTGTTTAGTTCTGGATCACTGGTTTTTAGTACCACCGATCTAGCACTCAGCCGACAATGAATCTCCTGCTTCATCCATGGCTTTTGATTTGTGTATGTCTGGTACATTCTCAAACCCACACATTTACCCATGCAAGTTTTGATGAAGTTGGTAACAACTGTGGCATATTCATTCAGACTCAAAGACTCCCTGAATATTGACTCAAAGCAGTCGTGTAAGTACTCCTCTGCCTCCTTGAGCATACCTTCTTGGTCCTCTCCCTTGGTGCTGCAGCCCTTAGTCTCTGCCTATGCACTGGAATAGAAGTACAGCCAGGACTTTCCAAAGTGTGGATATGTGAAGGCACAGTAAGAAGTCTTAATGATGTCATAACTGTGATCAAGTGTGTTGGCTCCTCTGGTTCCACAGCTGATAATTTGCTGGTAGCTGTTCAGACACTTCTTTAAGCTGGCCTGGTTGAACTCTTTCACGTTGATGGGGAAGGCAAAAGTGTTCACGGTTCCTTCCTCAACTCCTCCAGTGCCTTCCTGATGTTGGCCTGGGGTGGAACATACCAGGATGATACCAGCACATTTGGAAAGAGGTGGATTCATCGGACAAAGTCAGCATGGATTTGTGAAAGGAAAATCATGTCTGACGAATCTTATAGAATTTTTTGCAGATATAACTAGTAGAGTGGATAGGGGAGACCCAGTGGATGTGGTATATTTAGATTTTCAAAAGGCTTTTGACAAGGTCCCACACAGGAGATTAGTGTGCAAACTTAAAGCACATGGTATTGGGGGTATGGTATTGATGTGGATAGAGAATTGATTGGCAGACAGGAAGCAAAGAGTGGGAGTAAACGGGACCTTTTCAGAATGGCAGGCAGTGACTAGTGGGGTACCGCAAGGCTCAGTGCTGGGACCTCAGATGTTTACAATATATATTAATGATTTAGACGAGGGAATTAAATGCAGCATCTCCAAGATTGTGGATGACACGAAGCTGGGCAGCGGTGTTAGCTGTGAGGAGGATGTTAAGAGGATGCAGGGTGACTTGGATAGGTTAGGTGAGTGGGCAAATTCATGGTAGATGTAATTTAATGTGGATAAATGTGAGGTTATCCACTTTGGTTGCAAGAACAGGAAAACAGATTATTATCTGAATGGTGGCTAATTAGGAAAAGGGGAGGTGCAATGAGACCTGGGTGTCATTGTACACCAGTCATTGAAGGTGGGCATGCAGGTACAGCAGGCTGTGAAAAAGGCAAATGGTATGTTGGCATTCATAGCAAAAGGATTTGAGTACAGGAGCAGGGAGCTTCTACTGCAGTTGTACAAGGCCTTGGTGAGACCACACCTAGAGTATTGTGTGCAGTTTTGGTCCCCTAATCTGAGGAAAGACATTCTTGCCATAGAGGGAGTACAAAGAAGGTTCACCAGATTGATTCCTGGGATGGCAGGACTTTCATATGAAGAAAGACTGGATCGACTAGGCTTATACTCACTGGAATCTTATTGAAACGTATAAAATTCTAAAGGGATTGGACCGGCTAGATGCAGGAAGATTGTTTCCGATGTTGGGGAAGTCCAGAAAAGGCATCACAGTTTAAGGATAAAGCGGAAGCCTTTTAGGACCGAGATGAGGAAAAACTTCTTCACACAGAGAGTGGTGAACCTGTGGAATTCTCTGCCACAAGAAACAGTTGAGGCAGGTTCATTGGCTATATTCAAGAGGAAGTTAGATATTGCCCTTGTGGCTAAAGGGATCAGTGGGTATGGAGAGAAAGCGGGTACAGGGTTCTGTTGGATGATCAGCCATAATCATACTGAATGGTGGTGCAGGCTCGAAGGGCCAAATGGCCTACACCTGCACCTATTTTCTATGTTTCTATGATGTTGGATAACTCCCTTGTCTAATAAAATGGACAGCATTAGACCACTAGACCACTCGGGTGAGCAGGACTGAGATAGAACCATGATGTTTGCGAAATACGGTAAGTTATTACTTCACCTCCTCTGCCGTTAAAATAATGAGCTGTCCTGACTTTGTGGAGAATGCTGAAGCCAACAGTCTTCAGTGCTGTGTCCAAAACGGCAAGTGTGAGCCATATTTCCATGAAACATAATACATAGCAATCGCTTATGTCCCTCTGGTACAGAATTCTTGCTCTGAGATAATCAATTTTATTTTCCAGAGGCTGTATATTTGCTAGCAGGATAGTCAGGAGCAGAGTCTAAAGCATCTGTGTTTCAATCAAACTTGTAGAATGGCATGGAGTCCCTGGCTTATAGTTCTCATGACTTTAAAGATATACCTAAATTAGTAAACAGTGGAGTTAATTTGGCAATACAGTATATCTTAAGTGTTGTTAAGAATTGCACCCCAATTGCCAAACAACTCACTTAATCAGCAAGGTAATCCATTGTAATCTAGTGTGCACTCACGCCTCAAACCAAATGAAACCACAAGGCATTTCAAAGCCATTCCCTTTAAATCTTCCTTGAATGAATACACATTTCTTGTTGTGTGTCTCTCTTCATAGTTAATGATAGTAAAGTATTTTAATGCCTTTCTTGAACTCTTTTGCCTGTGATAATCTTCCAAAACTGCTCTACTTTTCTTAAATTGAAATTATATCTTTACATAACAGAATTTCCTTAAAACTTATTTTAGTACCTTATTAATACTGTTGATCATTGGCCCACAATTTGATCAGAAATAATATGTACTTTTTGTTAACATGTAAATAATCTATGAATTTATGCCAAGCAAAATTACTTGCAAATTTTTGAAATTTGTGAGTTAGAACCAACCACATTTATAGTTAGACACACCAAAACACGATCTCTCCTTTATCCTCCCCAGGGATTTCATGAAACCCCTGCATTTACACTGCTATATTGAATTAAACTCTTGGTACAAATTTTGGCATGGTGCTTAGTGATGCATGGGCCCTTTTTATAATAAGACTGAAAAGTCAATAAATTTCAGCAAAACTGCAAGGGAATAATCAAAACTCTGCAGTCGCAATATGTTTCCCGAATTTGAAAACTCTTAATATTTAACCTGTCCTTACAATCACTTTTCATTCTGCTTTAAATCAGTTTTTATTTCAATCTCTTAATTTAATGTTAAATCTCTGTTGACTTTAACTCAACTGTTTCATTTCCATTGTTGCTGTTTCTTTCTCCTTCAATGTCATTAATTAAAAGAAGCTGAGATAATTAATGTTCCTTTGACCTCCTTAATGTCAATATTTCCATCAATTTATGGCACAGAACTGTTTTGTGGAACTGAATAGTGAGAAACATTATAATAGAAGGCTTACACTGAGATGTTCTGCTGCAGTAAGACCTAAAACTTTACATTCACGGACAGAAAATGTTGAATAGTCATGTCACAATATTTCTTCTTTCTCTGCTTTGTTTTTAGAGCCAATTCCATCTGCTAAAAAATGTTAATCCTCTCCGTTAATAGCACAGAATTACCAACTCTTGCTTGAGACTGACATACTTGCTCAGTCTGATTTTAACTTTAGTGGGTTTCTCAAGCACCAACTTTCCAATGAAGTTCTAGATGATCGTTAAGAGTTAAGTTGATTGAAGTCGGTATTCTGTCAGGTAGGAAGGAGGGTAGAGATGTGATGCACCATCAATAACTCTCGGAGACAGGAGGCGATCGATAGGCTTTTATTAGCTGCAAGAGACCACGATTAGCAGCAAAAGATCACTACACAACATCCTGGAGACTGAGGGAGGAGCAGTGCCTCCAATCGCCTTTATACAGGGGTCTGTGGGAGGAGCCACAGGAGCAGTCAGCAGAGGAGCATGTCCAGACATGTATATATAGTTCACCACAAGACGTCAGGAAGTAATGGAGATAGCAAACAGGAGGTGGTATGGGGTGACAGGAGTTGTATAGGAAGGGCAGGCTTCTGGGAAATGGAAAGATAAGCAGCTAATTGAGGATTCTGGAGGCTTATCATCCAGTGGTGAAGACAGTAGACAGGATTTAAATAGAAGAAGGAAGGAAGAGCTAAATGTTTTTTGTGTTTTGAATGTAGGCCTGTTTCTAATATTGGTCCAATTAAACTAACTACAGATTTGACAAAAGCATTAGGAGATATTGTGGGCACAAAACCTTTAAGAGATGGGGCATTCTTAATATTTTGTTACAATAGTAAGCAATGTGAGAAAACTTCAGAGTTGAAAGCTATGAGAGGAAGGAAAGAAACACCAAATTGAATGACAGTGGCTTTGGGGTGTCATATCTGGGCAGCCACTAAATGTTCAAAGTTCATTGGATTTAAGTACTATCCCCCTCAATGTATCACCCTAAGTGTGAAACTCATCAATAAATTTTGAGGTATATTATTTTCAATTACAAGTCTACAACACAGACAGTGTCTGAAAGCTGTGTAAATCTGCACTTTTCAAAGTAATTAGCAGCAATCAATAAGACAACAAATATTACTATTGCTCTAAATATTGCACTGAATTTTAAACCTTTTTCAATAGCTAGTGTATGACATGAAACTGTGATGTCAACACCTGTTCACTGAAAAATTAGCTTTAGTTACCTTAAGCATTTTTTAATTGGAAGGAAACGGACCAACAGGATCTGGAAAGGGCTTTAACATTGATTTCAAGCATACAGAACAAATGCACGTTTCACCCTTTAAGGCATAAATATCTATGCTTAGTCATGGAATAACACATTGTGACTTACAGAATGCTAAAAGTTGAATTCCCTTTATTAACATGATCGAGGTGGTACCCATTGGTACTTTTATACAGAGCTTTGATTTTATTATTTCTTTCTGTGTTCACGATGAACAGTTTTTCTTAACTTGACGACGACTGTTGCTATCAATCCTGAAGCTACCAACCTGTCATTTCATCAGCCATGATGTAATAACAGAGCAGACTTAATGGGCCAAATGACCTAATTCTGCTCCTATATCTTACGGTCTTATCCTTGACAATCATATATGTAATTATAAACTCACAGCCTGTCTGTCAAGTCTCCCTCATGGATTTGCTGATTCTTCTTTTCTATCCAAGACTGAAGATTTTGATATTAAAATGATGTTACTTGTGCTTTTGCAGTAAATAATATGATTTAGACCTACTGAATCAGAAGTTCAAGCAAGGTAGCTATATTTTGGATATTTGGTACAAAGGCCACCACACACAATTGGAGGGTCGATGGAAAATGATGGAGGCAGCAGACTGAGTATACTGACTGCTGCAAAACTGAATTCCTGATAAGCACTAAAACATTAAACGTAAGAAAGCACTAAATCCCAAAAAGTTACATGCTCATTTATCAGATATTCTGACTTATAAACCAACCACATTGCTCACTCAGAAGAAAATGATAGGAAATGTGGAAGACACCTATAATGGCAGGAGACAGAATGAGTCAAAAAGAGATGGTCATATGAAGAGGACAAATAATTTTATGTTTTTATGGCCCATGACAGTAAAATAATATGACAGATAATTGCTATTTTTTCAGTGATTTTACTTGTAATGCAACTGCTCTCAATGCTACACTCTGATCTGCATAGTTGAAATAAATTGAACATACATATAGTCCCCTAAAGTAGATCATGGTTAGGAGAACAGAAGAAAAGCTAAGATGAGTGGCCAAAACTCTGTTGAAAAGACTGAATTCTAGACAGGATTTTTGAGGATTGGGAAAGATATAGCAATAAGGGGGTAGAGTTCTGCAATGCAAAGCCAAAATGACTGTAAGTACTTCACCGCTCCTGTAGCCCGAGCTCCAAAGCCTTCTTTGTCGAGATTCCATTTCATGTTTCCATGAGGGCTTCACTTCGCTCCCATACCCTGAAGACATGTGGGCAAGTTAATTGACAACCATAAATTCACTTCCCTGATTAGAAGAGTCAGGAGGAAGTTGATAGACATGTGAGAGAAAATGGGCTACAAGGAATTAGACTGGGAACGATCAGATTGCTTTGCGAGCCAGCAGAAATTTGAGGGGCCAAAAGTTCTCCTTTTATGTCATAGGGAAATATGAGAACCATTTGACATTGGCACTAGAATGAATGGACAAGGAAGCAAGCTGAAATTTAAAACTGCATAGGCCTGTGATAGAAATAAATAGCATTTGTAAAATAACTCACACATTCTCAGGAGGTCCCAACATTCTTTACAAATCTATGCAGCACCATATAGAGTAGCCTTTTATATATTGACATACACAGTAACCATTTACTAAACAGCAAATAGCAATTGAATAAATGACTAGTTAATTAGTCTTGGCTGAAGAATAATTGTTAGCCAAGATGCCAAGAAGTCCCTAACCTTTCTTTGAATAGTGTAACTGGATCTTTTACATACACATAAGGCCTTGGCTTAGGCTCAAAGACGGCATTCCCTTTCCATTCCACTGAAGTGTCAGCCTAGATTATGTGCTGAATTCTCCAGGGTGGTACATGAATTCTAAGCTGAGACAAACTGACATAGGATTGTTTTGGGGCAATGTAGAAACCTAAAGATCAGGTCCAGAATTTTCAAGTGAATGCATTCGGAAACTACTGGCAGCCAATGATGATCAGCAAGGAAAAGGATGATAAATTACTTTAAATTTGGGAGGACTGAAGGACGGTAAATGTTTTATGGCTCAGTTATGGTCTAATGAGATCAATGTTGCAAAACCATTGCAGAAGGTCTGAAGTTAAACTAAAATCATACAAATTTTATTTTGTATATATTGGAACTTAGTTTTCAGTTACATGGTATTACTTTTCTGCTATCTTCTAATCTCTATGAACATGAATAGCTCTCTTGTGGTGAAGGTATTTCCACATTGCTGATTAGGTGGGAGGTACACAATTTAGACTCAGTGACATTGAAGGAACAGAAGTACATGGGTGGACAACCCACCTGGCAGGAGCTACAACGGCCGTGCCTCTGGCACTGAGTCTGGCCCTCTGGCTCAGAAGGGTAGGGAATTGAAGAGGATGGCAGCAGTAATAGGGGACTCTACAGTCAGGGGACAGAGGCAATTCTCTGGAAACATAGGTGGTAGTTTTCCTCCCAGATACCAGGGTCCAAAATGTTTCTGGACACATCCACAATATCCTGAAAAGTGAGGGTGAGCAGCCAGAAGTTGTGATACGTATTGGTACCCACGACAAAGGAAGAAAAATGGAGGAGGTCCTGAAAAAAGAATACAATGAGTTATGAAGGAAGCTGAGAAGCAGGACCTCAAAGGTAGTAATCTCAGGATTGCTGCCTGTGCCACACGACAGTGAGGATAGGAATAGAATGAGGTGGCAGGTAAATACATGGCTGTAGAGTTGCAGCAGAGGGTAGGGATTCAGATTTCTAGATAATTGGGAATACTTTTGGGGCATGTGGGACCTGTACAAAAGAGATGGGTTGCACTTGAATCCAAGGGGGACCAATATTCTTGCAGGCAGGTTTACTAGAGCTGTTGGGAGTGGTTTAAACTGATATGGCAGGGGGATGGAAAACAGTATGAAAGAGATGAGGATGAGCCAGCAGGTTAACAAGTAGGTGATGAGTGTAACATGAATGTAGGGGAGGACAAGCCAATGATTCGGAACAAATGCAGAACAAGTAACTAAATTGTACCACAGAGGCAAAATTCAAAAGGGCAAAGAATCCAAGACTGAAGGTGTTGTATTTAAATGCATGTAGCATTTGGAATAAGGTGGATAAGCTCATGGAACAATTAGAGATTGGCAGTTATGATGTTGTTGGCATCACTGAGTCATGGATGAAAGAAGTCCATAGTTGGGAGCTTAAATCAAAGGATATAATTTGTATCAATAGGACAGGCAGGAAGGCAAAGGAGATGGTGTGGCTCTGTTGGTAAAAGATGGAATTACAACTTTAGAAAGAGGTGACATAGGGTCAGAGAATGTTGAATCTTTGTGGGTAGAGTTAAGAAATTGCAAGGGTAAAAAAAAATCATTATGGGAATCATATACAGTCCTCCAAGTTGTAGCCAAGATGTGAAGTTGAGATTGCAAAAGGAGCTGGAAAAGGCATGTAATAAGCATAATGACACAATTGTAATGGGGGACTTAAATATGCAAGGGGATTGGGAAAATCAGGTTGGTATCAGATCGCAAGATAGGGAATTTGCTGAATGCCTACAATATTGCTTTTTAGAGCAGCTTGTGCTTGAGCTTACTCGGGGAAAGACCATCTTAGATTGGGTGTTGTGTAATAACCCAGATTTTATTAGGAGATTAACATAAAGGAACGCTTAGGAGGCAGTGATCAAAATATGATTGAATCCATACTGCAATTTGAGAGGAAGAAGTACAACTCACATGTATCAGTAATGCAATGGAATAAAGGGAATTACAGAGGCATGAGCGAGGAGCTTGACCAGGTGGATTGGAGCAAGATACTGGCAGGGATGATAGCAGAACAGAGATGGCTGAAGTTTCTGGGAGTAGATATGTCCCACAGGAAGAATTTCTCAAATAGTAGGGGTAGGCAACTATGGCTGACAAAGAAAGTTAAGGACTGATTAAAAGCAAAGGAAATGGCATATTAGGTAGCCAAAGTGAGTGGGAATTTGGATGATTAAGAAGCTTTTAAAATCCAACAAAAGGCAACTAAAAAAGCTATAAAAAGGGAAAAGAAGAAATATGAGGCCTGACTAACCAATAATATAAAGCAGATACCAAAAGTGTTTTTTTTTCCAGTTATGTAAAGAATAAAAGGGAGGGGAGAGTTGATATTGGACCACTGGAAAATGATACTGGTGAGGTAGTAATGGGGGACAATGAAATGGCAGATGAACCAAATGGGTAGTTTGCATCTGCCTTCACAGTGAAAGACTCTAGTAGAGTGCCAGAGGTCTGTGATTGTCAGGGATCAAGAGTGAGTACCATTGCTATTACAGAGAAAAAAAGTGCAAGCATACTCAAAGGTCTTAAGGTGGATAATTCTCCTAGACCAGATGGACCACAGCCCAGAGTCATGAGAGAGTTTGCTGAAGAGATAATGGATGCATTGGTCATGATCTTTCAAGAATCACTTGATTCTGGCATGGTCCTGGATAACTGGAAAATTGTAAATGTCAATACACCCTTTAAGAAGGGAGGAGGGGAAAAGAAAGGAAACTATATGCCAGATAGCCTAGCTGCAGTGGTTGGGAAAGTCCATTATTAAGGATGAGGTTTCAAGGTACTTGGAGACTAATGGTAAATTAAGTCAAAGTCAGCATGGTTCTCATGAAGGGAAATATTGCCTGACAAACCTGTAAGAGTTCTTCAAGGAAGTAACAAGCAGGGTGGACAAAGGAGAGGCAGTGGATGTCATTTATGTGGTTGAGTAGGATCCTGGATCAGCCATGATGGAATGCCAGAGCAGAAGCAATGGGCTAAATGGCCTATTTCTGCTCTCATGTCTTATGTTCAAGTCAGGAAGGTAGGTACCTTGGGGTAGGGGTGGAGGGTGCCTGGGTTGTTCTCCCATGCACTTCTGCTCTTGTTTTTGTTGGTCACAGAGATAATAGGTTTGAGAGCTGTTATCAAGTGACCGGTTGAGGAATTGCAAATGTCAGCATCAGTTTCTGATCTTATGTTGGGAGTAAAGTGACAGATAAAGCAGACGAATATTGTCCTAGACCACAGCTCTGGTGAAGACATGCAACGACATATAAGGCTGAGATGAAAGACCACCACGAACTACAACTATCTTCCTTGTCTGAGGTATGACTACAACCATTGGAGTGTCTTCCCTCGATGAGTTACTTGGTCACAAGTTCACTTGACATACAGCACAACCAATCTTGTCCCATCTCTGGCATTCAGTGTGTGGTCTGTGCTTCACCAGCACTTCATCACTTGAAAATCAGAGAGTAGTTTATTGATGAATAAGTTTCGCTTGAGAGCTCTGTGAACGCCGACTTCTGCCATTTTGATGATTATTGAGGCTATGCTAACTGGATAGTGATTGGTCTAATTGGATTTAGACCATAAAAGGTAGAGCAGAAATAGGATATTCAGCCTATTAGTCTGCTCGACCATTCGATCGTGACTGAGTTATTACCTCTTGCAGCCTCATTCTCACATGAGTGCAATGTCAGTGCACAAAATTAATTCCATATATTTAAAATAGAGGTTAAAAACTTCTTGATTAGTAAGGGTGTCAAAGGTTACAGGGAGAAGGCAGAAGAATGGGCTAAGGGAATAATAATAATAACGATAAAGTCCTGCTTTTTGGAAAAAAGGAAATAGCAGCATTTCTTTTACTATTGTTGGGTATCTGCCAGTGTATTGAAACTGAGCTGGAACCATTTGGCTAAAGGTGCAGATGATTCTGGAACATGGATCCACAGTGTTACAATGAAAAAGTTACCATAGCATGTGCAGTATGCAGTGTTCATAAGATATTTCTTGTTATCAGATAGACGAAATGAATTGGTTGGAGACAGATTTCCATAATAAACCATAAGACATAGGAGCAGAAGTAGGCCATCTGGCCCATTGAGTCTGCTCTGCTATTCAATCATGGCTGATGCTTTTTTTCTATCTCCTCCTCAACCCCAGTTCCTGGCCTTCTCCCTGTAACCTTTGATGCCATGTCCACTCAACAACAACAATCTCTGCCTTAAATACACCCAACAACCTGGCCTTCACAGCTGTATGTGGCAATAAGTTCCACAAATTCGATGTCCTTTGGCTAAAGAAATTTCTTCTGTTTTGAAAAGGTGCCTCTCTATCCTGAGGCTATGCCCTGTTAACCTAGACTCTCCCACCATGGGAAACATCCTTTCCACATCTACTCTGTCTAGGCCTTTCAACATTTGAAGGGTTCCAATGAGATCCCCCTGCCCCCACATCCTCCTGAATTCCACTGGGTACAAGCCAGTGGAGCACAGAGCCATCAAACGTTCCTCATATGATAACCCTTTCATTCCTGGAATCATCCTTGTAAACTTTTTCTGTATCCTTTCCAATGCCAGAACATCATTTCTAAGATGAGGGGCCCAAAACTGTTCACAATACGCAAGGTGAAGCCTCACAGGTGCCTTATAAAGCCTCAGATTCACATCTTTGATCTTGTATTCTGGACCTCACAAAATAAATGCTAACATGGCAATTGCCTTCCTCACTACAGACTTAACCTGCAAGTTAACCTTCAGGGTGTTCCACACAAGGATTCCCAAGTCCCTCTGTGTCTCAGATTCCCCATGTTTTTTTCCATTTAGAAAATAATCCGCACATTTATTTCTACTATTAAAGTGCATGACCATGCATTTTCCAATATTGTATTTCATTTGCCACTTTCTTGCCCGTTCTCCTAATCTAAGTCCTTCTGCATTTTACTTGTTTCCTCACACTACCTGCCTCTCCACCAATTTTTGTATCATCTGCAAACTTGGCAATAAAGCCATCTATTCCATCCTCTAAATCATTTATATACAGCATAAAAAGAAGTGGTCCCAACACCGACCCCTGCGGAACACCACTACTCATTGGCAGCCAACCAAAAAAAGAATCCACTCACTGCCTCCTACCAATCAGCCAATGCTCTACCCATCATGTCAGTAACTTTCCTGTAGTACCATGGGGTCTTATCTTGGTAAGCAGCCTCATGTGTGACACCTTATCAAAGGCCTTCTGAAAGTCCAAATATACAACATCCACTACATCCCCTTTATCTATCCTACTTGTAATTTCCTCAAATAATTCCAACAGATTCATCAGGCAGGATTTTCCCTGAAGGAAACCATGTTGACTTTGTACTATCTTGCCCTATGTCACCAAGTACTCCATCACCTCATCCTTAGCAATTGACTCTAATATCTTCCCAATCACTGACGTCAGGCTAACTGGTCTATAATTTCCTTTCTGCTGCCTTCGTCCTTTCTTAAAGAGTGGAGTAACATTTGCAATTTTCCTGTCCTCTGGCACTATGCCTGAGTCCAATGATTTTTGAAAGATCATTTCTAATACCACCACAATCTGCCACCATAATTTCCACAATTATGGTAATATAATCACCATAATTATGTGGATATTAGCAGAGAGTGAGGATGGATCGCATAATGTGGCACCTCTCCTGAGTAAGGATACAAATGTCATAGACCTTTCTTCAGCACAAACATGCTGGACCTTAGCTTTATTGAAGACAGTGATGCTTCTGAAAGCTCCTCCTCCTGTTAAATGTTTAATTGTCCATTACCATTCATTACTATATGTGGTAAGACTGCAGAGCTCTGGTCTGATTTATTTATAGTGAGGTCACTAACTCCTGGCTATGGCATGCAGTATCTACAAAGCAGCCTTAAGTAAAATTTGCTTAATGCTATCAAAATGGTTTGTCATATTAAGGCATCAAAACTTAATTCCCCTGCAGGCAATGTCCAAACTGAACACGTGAGAAAGGGTCAGACAATGACAATTATTTTGCAGGAAGTTTCAGTTCATGATCCAAAATTTCTTAATGGATTTATAAGTGGATCGAAAATAATATTAATCATCTTAAAATTGTAAAAAGGCTGTGAAAATGTGGATGAATCATGCAGAAAACATTCAATATACAGTACTAAATCTGGAAATATGATTAGGTTTTCAAACAATTACAAATCAACGTATACTGACACAAACATGCCTCATGTTTCTATCTGATACAAAATAGCATTATAGTCATAGAGTCGCAGAACATTAGAGCACTGGAACAGGCCCATCAGCCTGTCTAGTCCATGCTGAGCCATCAATCTACTGCCATAAACCAGCACTGGACCATAGCCCTCCCATCCATGTACCTATCCAAACTTCACTTGCATCCAGCACTTGTGCTGATAGCTCATTCAAAACTCTCACCACCCTCTGAGTGATGTTGCCCCTCATATCCCCCTAAACATTTCATCTTTCACCCTTAACCCATGACCTCTAGTTGTAATCTCACACAGCCTTAGTGGAAAAACCCTGCTGGCATTTACCCTATCTATACCCACATAATTCTGTATCTCCCCTGAATCTTCCATGTTCTACGGAATAAAGTCCTAACCTTTTCAGCCTTTCAAGTCCTCAAGTCCTGGTAACATCCTTGTAATTTTTTTCTGCATTCTTTCAATCTCATTTACATCTTTCCTGTTTGTAGGTGACCAAAACTGCACACAATATTCCAAATTAGGCCTCACCAACATCTTATAAAATTTCAACACAAAAATGCAAATCCTGTACTCAGTACCAAATCTTTCTTTACGACCCTACTTACCTTTGGCACTACTTTCAAATAATGATGGATCTGTATACATCAGATCCCTCTGTTCTGCCACAATCCCTGGTGCCCTACTGCTCACCATGTAAGACCTATACTGATTTGTCCTCCAAAAGTGCAACAATTCACATTCACATTAGTATGCATTAAATTCCACCTGCCATTTTCTAGCCCATTTCACCAGCTGGTCCAGATTCCACTACAAGCTTTGATAATATTCCTCACTGTCCAGTACATCTCCAATCTTCATGTCATCCACAAATTTGCTGATCCAGTTTACCACATTATCACCCAGATCCTTGATATAGATGACAACAAGGGACCCAGCGCTGATCCCTATGGAACACCACTACTCATAGGCCTCCAGTCAGAGAGGCAACCATCTACAACCTCTTTCCGGCTTCTTCTGCAAAGCAAATGTCTAATCCAATTGACTACCTCATCTTGAATGCCAAGTGACTGAACTTTCTTGACCAATCTCCCATGTGGAACCTTGTCAAAATCTATGGACAAGATCCACTCTCTCTAGTTGAGATTTCTATGTACTGATTAAGGAAATTTTCCTGATTAATTTGATGACCCCTTTCCCAACTTGCCCTTTTACAATAAGGGACTGCCAGTCCGTATGTGGAATGTTAAAATCACCTACTACCACAACCTTATGTTTCTTGTAACAGTCTGTGATCTCTATAAAAATTCACTCCTCTAAATCTTCTAAATATTATGGTCTATATATAAATCCATTAACATGGTCACGCCTCATTATTCTTCAGTTCTACCCATAAAGCCTCACCAGATGAGCTCTCCAGTCTGTCCTGCCTGAGCGCTACAGTAACATTTTCCCTGACCAGTAATGCCACCCTTCCCCCCTTAATCCCTCCCACTCTATTATGTTGAGACCAACAGAACACCAGAACATTGAGCTGCCAGTTCTGCCCCTTTTGCAACCAAGTCTCACTAAAGGCTGCAATGTCATAAGTACACATGTTGATCTATGCCTTAAGCTCATCTGCCTTTCCTACAATACTCCTTGCATTGAAACAACACAGCTCAAAACATCAGTCCCACCATGCTCAACCTTTTGATTCCTGACTTTCTATGTAAAGTTAACAAAATCTTTCTCCACAACCACTCCACTATTAGTCCTGGCACTCTGGTTCCCATACCCCTGCAACTCTAGTTTAAAGCCCCCACCCGGTGTAGCATGAGCAAACCTTCCCACTAGGATGTAGTATCCCTCCATTTCAAGTGCAAACCATCCCTTCTGTTCAGGTCCCACCATCTCTGGAATGAAGGCAATGATGCCAAAGTCAGAAGCCCTCCAACCCGGACCAACTCTTTAGCCACATGTTAATCTGTATGATCTTTCTAATTCTAGCCTCACTAGCATATATTTCAACGCAAGTAGTATTGTAGGAAAGGCAGATGAGCTTAGGGAATGGATCAGCAGGTGCAGTAATGACTGTGTAGCCACTTAGTGAGATTTGGTTGCAGAAGGCAGATCCTCAGATTATAATCCTGGAGGTCCTGCCCTTTAACTAAGTTAGCAACTAACTTCCTGAACTCACTTTACAGGACCTCATCACCCCTCTTAACCATGTCATTGGTACTGACGTGAACCACAACCTCTGGCTGCTCACCCTCCTACTGAACAATGCTGTGGAATTGATCCAAGGTACTCCTGAATCATACACACAGGAAGCAACAAACCATCTTGGAATTTGTTCTCATCCACTGAACCTCCTTTTTGTTCCCTTAACCTACGAATCCTCTGTCACTACAGCTCATCTTTTTCCCCCACCTTCCTTTCTGAGCCACAGAGCTTTCTTCTGCTTAGTCATTTCCCTCCCCAACAATATGCAAAGCGATATACCGGTCGTTGATGGGATCGGTTGCAAGGGTGCCTGCCTATCTCCTTTCTTCTGATGGACACACAGTTACCTTTGTCCTGCACCTTGTGTGTAATTACCTCTCCAAGTGTTCTGTCTATCATCCCCTCAGCCTCCATCCAGTTCCAGCTCTAACTACTTAACATGGTCTGTTAGAAGCTGCAGCTGGATGCACCTCTTGCAGGTGGAGACATCAGAAACACTGGAGGTCTCCCTACCTTCCCACATCCTGCAAAAGAAGCATTTCAGTGTCCTGCCTGGCATCCCCACTGCTCTAAATGTGCCATAAGAAATAAATAATGAACAAAAATCTACATACAGCCTTGCCTCTCCTCCCCAAAGCCTTGATGAACCAGAGCCTCAACTCCTGACTCCAACACTGGTCCACTTGCACAATAGCCACTCCCACAATGGCAGCTCTGCTTAAATCTAACTTCTTTTTATTGGTCCTTGCCAAGTGCCTAGCTATGCACAATCCATTGCCTTGTCAATACTGTGGTGCACAAAATGTACTGACTGCCCACGCTCGTTCTTTTAAACTTACCCTTCCTCAAAGCAAGCTGTTTTTTTTCAATATTTATAAAAATGATCTGATAAATGACAATTCTACCTTTCAAAGGGTCTTGGCCCAAAGCATCAACTGTACTCCTTTCCATAGATGCTGCCTGGCCTATTGAGTTCCTCCAGCATTTTGTGTGTGTACTCTAACTTTCAATCTTTCATTGCTCATGCATGTTTTGTATCTGCACCCACATTTCTTACAGATTTCTGTTGCTTTCGTCAAAATGTGCAATCATTTTTGGAATTAGTCATCTTTTATTAATCATCTTCAGTTCATGTTTTTATAAATTATGATAATAAAGGATGTATCAAGAAGGTTGTATTATCAGAAACCATGGATTTACAGTGATTGACTAAAATAAATTTTATGTTCTGTAATATTTATTGATGCTTTGTGACTTACAGAATCTGCTATTACATTAAACAATTCAACTTGACCACTACTCAATCCTCTAAACTCAATAAACTATAAATCAAGTTTATTACACTCATCCTTATATTTTGAGCCTTTGAACTCCATATCAGCCTGAAAAATGTGCACTTCATTTCCTTCAAGACTAATATATGTATCCTGAGTTATGTTGGTCAAACTGAATGCAAACTCGAGAAGAAGGAAAAAGTAGTGGGACTGCATCCGGTCTGACCAATTTTCGGCTGAAAAGGAGTCACTGTGGAAACAAATTAAAAAATGAAGCAACTGTGGCAGAGAGAGAAAGGGGCTTGTACCTCAAGTTACAGCAGAGTAGGTTTGGGTCAGAGGTCACAGAGAATAAGCAAAAATGGAACCAGTTCCCAATTTATAAAATTATAAGGTGAGCAAGTAGTCTCGTGGGAGCAAGTATGGTTCTGCCCAGGGCTGGATAATCTAAAAAGAAGAATTTATGGGACAGAACAAAGTGAGCCTCTAGAAGAAAGAATAAAATTAGAGTCTTACAATAAATAAATATCAAGGGTTAAAATAATTGGTCAGACAAACATGAAACAGAGATTCTTACCACTGCAGGGCTAAGGAACCGGAAGTATAATAATATGATCTTGAACAGCACTCATAGAATGTTAGGATTGAAAGAAAAATGTGGTTTTGAAATGAAGATGCATTTTGTCAGCATTGACGTATGAGCTGGACCAGATGAATCACCAGATTTTAGAGCATAACTTGTACATACAGAAAAATAGTCGAAGGTTTCCAGGTTCTTTAATATGCAAACACTTCAGGAAAGAAATAATTCAGAGGCAAAATTATCACTGTAAATTTTAAGTACCCTGCTTTGATTATAAATATTAACATAAAAATGTGTTATTAGAAATCTTAATCCTCAATTTCAGAAGCCATGGTCGTCATGTTTTGGACGGGAAGTGTGTACAATACACTAGTATTTATTCAGCTGCCAAACTACCTGGCTCCATAATCCCTCCTTTTACCTTTCCTTTAAGATGTTCTTTAAATCCCAGCTCTTTAACCAACTATTAGTTAATCTGCCCTGATATCTTTTCATGTGGCTTGGTGTCAAATATTCTTTGATAAATTTCCTGTGAAGTAACATGAGATGTTTTGTTATATGAAATATTACATAAATATGACCGCTTTTGTTGCTGAGATGAGAAATGATGAATTTTGATGGCAAAGATTACAGCTGGAATGAGCGTACTGTATATGGTAATATTTATCTGTAAATATGAATATATTGGTGTCATAATAGCATTGCAGTTAGCACGGCGCTATTACAGCTTGGGGTGTTCAATTCCAGCTGAGTTCAATTCCAGCGTTGTCTGTAAGGAGTCTCTGTATGTCCTCCCTGTGGAATGTGTGGGTTTTACACAGGTACTTCAGTTTCCTCCCACTGTCAAAGGACGTACCGGATACATTAATTGGTCATTGTAAATTGTCCCGTGATTAGGTTAGAGTTAATCGGGGTTATTGGATGTTGCTAGGGTGGCATTGCTCAAAGGAATGGAAGGGCCAACTCCACATTGTATCACTAAATAAATACCTACGTACATACATAACTAAATCTGGCCCTACAAATATTATAGATACAAAATTAAAAGGAACAGTTGCTCAGAGCTGAAAGATTGTTTCAGGTAAACTGGTTATAAGGTTATTTCAGGATGAATGACACAGAATGATATTGTAGAAAAAAGATTCCGTTCGTACTTCCTGGAAGCAGCAAAACACATCCAATATAGAACTGCTGAGAAGGTCTAAAGGAAAGTGAATTAAAGAATCTGTTTATGGAAAAGTCATATAAAAATATCCACTTTGATCTATGTAAAGTGCTTTAATAACTTTTTGTACTTTATACATACTTCTACTCAGCTAAAACTCAGATGATTTTGATCTTTGTTGAAGGCAAAAAGATAGTTCTAAAGATTCGTTATTCAATTAGAAGAAGCATGGTGAGGCTTATCAACAGAATACTTCAGTTTATGCTCAGAATTTAAATGTTAACAATTCAATCTTAACAATCAAATTGTATGTTTTATTCCATTAAAGCTCCAAAACAGTGGAATCAATCAGAGAGAGAGTATTAATTGTAACTCAAAATGAAATAGAAATAATTTCAAGCATGAGTCTAGTTGGGACATACAGCAAGATAATTGTCTCTGTTATTTTTCTAGAATTAAAACTGTATTGGCAATGTTTATGCCATTTCTAAAGACTCTAAAAGAACTGCAAAAATTTTGGCAACAGTTCCTCACCAGAACTTCATGTAATACTGCTGTTTGTCAGGAACAGAGAGTATTAGTGGTTGAATTTCCCACACTGTTAGCATCTTTCTCTAAATCTCAGATCCCAGGGACACATTTTTAAAAAAGCTCCAACTCTATACAAACAAACACATTCAGAATCGAGGGCTTCTGGCAAAGAATGAATTAAAAGTTACAGTAAGGAGAGGGATGTGGAAACATCTTCCCAGCTGGATGGAGGGAACTTCTGAGGCTTATAAAGAACACTATGCACAAAAAGTAGTCTTCTTGTTCAAGTATAATCAGGGCAGGAGGTTGCCCATGAGGTGTCTGTAAACCCATGTGTGTCCACTTTGAACACTTGTACTTTGAGGACACTGCAGCCAAATAAACTTCCACATTTATCAATAACAGAAATTCACCGCTTTGCTGGTAGAGTTAATTCTTGGTTCTGCAAAGTACCACTGACAAACAAAGAGTCACATGCACCATTTCTCAACAAGGCAGGAAGTGAGTAAGGTTCATAAAGCAAGGCTTCTGAGAGTATGGGTAACATTGCTTTGACACAGACAACAGTGAAGGCTCCTGTACTTGTTTTCCAGACAAATTCCAAGCTGAGGGTTTCATTGATATTAAGTGTGGAAACAGCAACTCACTGTCATGGGATCTCTTCAATTCACCAACAAGTTGAGACTAAGAATGTGCATAGATTCCCGTGCAATAGGGCGATGCTGCATCAGTGATGCACTGAAAAGCACAGATCCTGGGCTTAGGTTTCTGCAAACGGCAATTGGCATTGATGGCTCCAGGAGTGAAAATCAAATCAAAATGATGCTCCCAGAGAGTATAAAACAGTGTTACACACAAAATGCTGGAGGAGCTCAGCAGACTAGGCAGTACCAATGGAAAAAAGTACAGTTGACGTTTCAGCCCAAAGAATTTCTCCAGTCCTGTTGAAGGGTTTCAGCCCGAAACATCAACTGTATTTTTTTCCATAGACGCTGCCTGGCTGCTGAGTTCCTGCAGCGTTTTTGTGTGTGTTGCTTGGATTTCCAGCATCTGCAGGTTTTCCCTGTTTGCTGACTGAGTAGTCTATTTGTAAAATATCTGTTTTGATTTATAGTACATTAAACACTTTTGATCTTTATTCAAATAAAGCATACATAGCTTAGTAGTTATGTTTCAGAAGAAAATGACTATTTAACAGATTTATGTTATATGTGTAGATTATGCAACATATTTCTACAAAGGTGTAAGGTTCATGATGGTTGCTCAAACAGATTTTACAGATACTTTATTTATTTGGCAGCTTGCATATTGTGACTTTACAATTTGGAGTCAAAAATTTGAAAACTAAATAAGCAATATAATTTTTCATGTTTCCGCTTCCCGATTCTGAAACAAAAAAATTGCTGAGTGATGGTTTATGATTTCACTTCACCAAGCACCTACGTTCCATCCACCAGGAAAAGTGGGATCTCCCATTGGCCGCCCATTTTAATACTGCTTCCCATTCCTCTTCCAACACATCAGTCTACGGCCTCCTCTGTTGTTGCGATGAACCACAGTCAGGTTGGAGAAGCAACAGCTTAGATTCCATCTGCATAGCCTCCAACCTGATGGTACGAACATCAGTTTCTTCAACTTTCGATAAAGCACTCCCCCACTCTCACTATTCCCCATCCCCAGTTCGCACTCTCACCTTATCTCCTCCCCTTTTTTTCCTTCCATGGCTTTCTGTCCTCTCCTATCAGATTCCCCTTCTCCAGCCCTGTATCTTTCACTTAGCAACTTCCTAATTCTTTATTTCACCCCTCCCCCTCCCAGTTTCACCTATCGCCTTAAGGTTCTTCCACCCTTCCCCTCACTTTCTTACCCTGACCCCTCATCTTTCTTTCAAGTCCTGATGAAGGGACTTGGCCCAAAATGTCAATTGTACTCTTTTCCATAGATGCTGCCTGTTGAATTTCTCCAGCAGTTTGTGTGTGTTGCTTGCATTTCAAGCATTTGCAGATCTGTTCTTCATTTTTAGGTTGATTTATTTTCATTTACTTAAAATAAATCAGTTATTAAATAATTTAGTTAAAATGCATTCATATAATCAATGACCTTTGCAGTATGAAATGTTCACATTCAATATTGTTGTAATGTGAGTATTATTAAAAGTAAGTTAATACTAATCAAGAAGCTGTTGGTAGCAAGAGGCAGGTTCCTGGGTCAGCGGGGTTTTATTTCCGGTGTGCATTGTATGTAGTTCCTTCACCCATGCCGCATGAGGTACCTGGAAGCCCCTGTATTGTAAATATCATTTACCGTCCCAGTTAAAGATGTTCTTTTGGCCATAGAACTGTTGAGTGGTCCTTTTGTAAAGTAGAAGTTACCACAAATATCTTTACAGATTATTTGGTTATTTTAATGAGTATTATCTGCAGATTTTGATTGCATATTTTGCACAAAGCCTGAAGGAGTGCTGAATCATTTTCTAAGGTGCCAAATTTCTCATGAACTTTAAAGAGAGCCCTAGAAAATGATCTCTACTTAATTTTTGGTGCAGAAACAGCCAAGGAAGCAGAGAGTAACAATGACCCCGGCCTCTGAGTGAAAATGCACATGTGGTTATATTTGAGCCTGTAGAGGGTTAGGGGATACTGTTCATTTTGGGAAAGCACGTTTAATTAGAGCCTGTTGTTCTATGAATAAATATGACCATTGTATTTCTGGTCAGTGAAGTAGAAAATCTCATTGCAGGTGAGTATTCCATATTGCAATATGGTTACTTTTACCATGGAAAATAAATGCCAGGGAGAGTAGAAATCCCACTGATAAATGAAAATATGAATTTTCCAATAAGTGCTAAGGCAGCCAGAAGTGTGTGTAAAATTAGTCTGTCCTGGTTTAGACTGCTTTTTCATGAAGCTCTGTAAATGAATTTCTAATCCCATGTGGACTGCGATAGATGGTTGTAAACAATCTCTTAGCCCTGTTTAAAAGAACAGCAAGGGAATAACCTTGATGCTGTGGTCAGTATTAATTCTTCAATCAACATAAGTATGATACGATTAACTGCTCATTATCACATTGCCTTCTGTGGAAGTTGCATATGTGCAAATTACCTGCCACATCACAATATTGACTACACTTCTAAAGTATGTCATTGGCTATAAAGTGGAATAGAACACCCTGAGGTCATTGAAGTGCTATAGGAATGCAAGATTTACCTTTAACTGAATCCTATCAACCATTATACTGTATCATTTTTTTTGTCTAAAGTCATGTATCCAGTTCTCATCCTTTCAGCAGCTGAAATAATACCTAGATGTTCAATATAAGAAAAAAAATTTCCCCGCAGCAGAGGTCCAGGTTAACTCATATTATTACAAGTTAAGATAAAATAGATGGAAGGGTCTTGGTCCAAAATGTCGACTGTACTCTTTTCCATGGATGCTGCCTGGCTACTGAATCCCTCCAGCATTTTCTATGTGTTTTATCTACTTGGATGTGATTTTATCTAATAATGTATGTCTCACATGACATTCAACCATTGGAGGCGAGAATCATCAAAGAATTTCTAGTTGACAAGAGTATGCATTTTAGCAGAAATAAGAATGAGATTAACTAAATTCATTATATACAGTACATTGAAAGGACAGCCAAAATAGAAAGCTCATATGATAAATTCATTTAAATTTAAATTCATGAAAAAGGCCTTTTCAGCCCTTTGAGCAATCTCTCAATTCAACCCCTGACTAATCACAGGACAATTAACAATGACCAATTAACCTATCTACTGCTATGTCTTTGGACTGTTGGAGAAACTGGAGGAAATCCACATGGTCACGGGGATAACATACAAACTCCTTACAGGCAGCAGTGGGAATGTATTTATGTGCTGGGTGCAACAGAGGCATATGTAAATATTTCTGATTCAGTACTACACGTAACCTTGTACTGGCTTTCGTAAAGGAATTCTGTTGCTAATCAAAGGAATATGACAAAACCTGTCCAAAAGTTTATGTTGTATCTTATAATTAGTAGCAAATTGAAATCTTATGTGGAAATATCAAGGTATCATTGCAGAGTTGATAGGACCTCCCAAACCCTCTCCCCAGACGTACTTGATAGAATTACTGTTTCGGCATGGATTTCTAAAAATAAACTATATAAGAAACCAATTTAATCATGCATTCATTTATATCATAAACACATATGATGAAGAAAGGGAGTTATTGAAGCACTCAAGCTCGCCTTGAAATATGAAACAGTGAATTTGCTAGTACAGTGGAATCTTGTTACATTTAATAGGCTGGAGCAGACAAAAATGCTGCATATAACCACACTCATATATAACAGGGCTGTGTAATACCGAGATGGGTGGGTTTTTTTAAGAATAGTTAATCACTGAGAATTAAAACCCAGCATTGCTCAATTAAGGAGTATACAGAGTTAATGTTTTAAGTAGTGAAAAGGGAATGGAGCTTGAAACAGAATATCTATGAGCAATTGAATGGAGACATCATGTCTGGTAGAGGTGTGAAGTTGCATAAAGAGTCTGTGTCTAAGATTTTATTGTTGTTCTGATCAGAAGTTCCTGCACTCCAAAAGACTGATGAAAATTACTGCAGGATTAAAATGCAACTGGTGGATACATGTGCGTACAGGGTACAGTGTATAAGAGGTTGTGTTATGACAACCTTCTCAGCACATCAGTTCACTTTCGCAACTGATTGCAAATATCAATTGAAAATCCAAAACTAATGAGATAGCAGGAAGTGCTTTAAAGCAAAATTCACAGATATGATATTCATGACAATAATTACGTACACATTTATTGCTATATTTATTAAATTCCGTGTTGAAATTATACTGTTTAAATTGTACAATAATGAAGATGTAGTTAATAGTTATGTTAAGATATAGCATAAATGGCTTAAAATTAAGTCACATAGCTCATGTTTCAAAGCAGTCTGAGTTTGAATTGCTTTGTGAACTTGATTGTGCAATAGATCGCACTGTATCCCACTAAATGTAAGATTTGATCGTGTTTTCTACACACATCACGTGCATACTATATACCCAATGCATGCAGCCAATGTGGAGAACACATTTAAGCCACACTTACTGTATTTGTTCACCTAGGATCAACCATCACAAAAAGAAGGCAATATTTATAATGCACTTTTCATGTCCCCTTCAGCCTATTTCAAGATGTTTTATGGCCTTTAGTTCTGGCATCACTACCGTTGTGCAAGGAAAAAGACAGCCTATTTATTCACAGAAAGCTTGCACAAATTGCTGTCTGACAAAATTCAAAAATGAATGCTTGTCTGATGTGAAACTCCAGATCACGCATCATCATGACTTGCAAATACGTATTCTTGCTTCAATAAGCACAAAATGTACACAATGTCAGTGAGGATCCACCTGGAGTACAATGCACAGTTTAGGTCTCCTTACCTCAATTGGGGACTATCAAAAAGCAATTCACCAGGCTATTTTCTGAATTAGGAGGATTGTGCTGCTCAGAGAGGTTGTGAATGTATTCTTCAGAATTTAGAAGTATAAGGAGTGACGTTATTTAAGATATAAGATAGGATCATAAAGGAACATGACTGGAAAAATGTCGACATAGTATAACCTGAGCATACTTTCTAAATGAGAGGACAAGATGGTGTCGGTGAACCATGGCGATGTTCTACAGGCCACATTCAGTGGTGTTAGAAAGTTTGTGAATCCTGTAGAATTTTCTTTATTTCTACTCTGCCCCAGAGAGTTCCGAAAGCAAGCTTATTATAATAATTTAAAGCAGAAATGGATAAATTTTGGAAAGATGCGGCAACTGAGGTCTAGGAGGGAAAATGTTGAAGCCTGGGGTAGATGCGCTATGATCATAGTAAATGGCAGAACAAGCCTCAAGAGCCAAATAACTTTCTCTTGCTCCTATTGCGTTCTCGTGTTCACCTAGTCATTTGATTGGGACCAAAACTATTCAACAGTTGACTAATTAAACTGATGTATTTTCTTTATTCTTGTCTTTACCGTGTCTCTGTCCATATTTTCTAGGATTCGTGCATAAGGGCAGCCAAATCTCTTTGAACACCTAAATGTAATAGTTGCTCTTCATCTGAATAATATTTTATTTTTCTGTTCTTCATCAAAGTGAAAGACTTTACACTTTTCTACTCTGTATTCCTTTGCCATCCTCTTGTTTTCTCACTTAACTTATCTTTGACAATCTGCTCACAGCTACCCTTCCCCATACACACCTCTGAAGGCTTAATTGTAGTCCAGACATGTTTATCAACACATTGTATTTTTTCTTATTAGATGAAAAGGTTCAAACACTTTGTAATTCCCTTACAACAGAAGTCAGACCAAGTTGTATGTAATTCCTAATATTCCTCCATCACATATCTAAAAAGGCAAATTAATTTCCAATCTAAGAAAATAGTTGGAGAATCTGCATTTCCTCTGTATTTTTGTGAGGGCATCTGCTGCACATTCATCTTCACAATCTTCTTTGGAAGGAAACCTCTAATACTTTGGTCTTTAGTGCCCTTATTATTTTGTTCGTGTTAATTTTGATGAGGAGCCATATTTGATAGGTCACCTTTGATCTCAGCAATGTTTATTGATGCACCGTATAAAGTATCCTATCCAGATGTGTCACAGCTTGGTATGGCAACTACTCTGTACTTAACTGCAAGAAACTGCAAAGAGTTATGCACACAGTTTAACACATCATAGAAACAAGCCTCTTCTTCCTGGGCTCTTTTTACACTTCTTTCTGCCTCAAGAAAGCAGCCAGCATAATGAAAGAGGCTACCTAACCCTGACATACTCTCTTAACCCAACCCCCACCCTCAATCAAGCAATAGACACAAAAGCCACCAAAAAAAATGCATGGATACTCTACCTGCTGTTACAAGTCTATTGAATGTTTCTCCGATACAATAAGATGGACTCTTACTGTTACTGAACTTCAGTTTCTCTTTGCTAAAACACTTTATCCTGCGCTCTGTTGTTGTTTTGCCTTATACTGCCTAAATGCATCATTTTAATGAATTGATCTGTATGGATGATAGGCAAGACAAGTTATTCACTGTACCATGAAAAGCATAACCCAATTTCCAAATTTTTACCAATTTATCCCTTATTTTATATTAATTTTCTTGGGATGTCAGCATTATATTCCTTTTTGTCTATGATGCTAAATAAGCTCTCAAACTGGCAGCCATTTCTCTCTTTCCATTTGCAATAGTAAATGAATAGGTTTGTTTATTATTGTCACACATACTGTTTTACATGCTATCCATGCAGATTATTTTAAGCCAACTGTGTTAAAACAATAACAATAACAGAATTCAGAATGAAGTGCAAAAGAGAAGGTAGACAATAAGGTGGAAGGTCACAATGGGGTAGATCACGAGGTCAAGAGCCCACTGTGCTGTCTTTACGACAGTTATTTAGTTTATAATATTTTTGCTTAGTAATTCATTCGATAGTATTTTCTAGTTAGAATTAGAAGTGTTTAAAGTATATTCATTGCATGTAAAATATATCGGCATGCAATGACGTCACATCTGGTTTTGCCGCGTCTTGTGGGAAAGTACCGGTTTGAAATTAGCGCGAGGGTGGGGGCTCACCACGAGGTACACCTGAGCAGAAGTTGTTTTGCAGGCATGAGAAATCACAGTGAGAGCAACGCTGTAAGTTAATAGATAATCGATATATTGAACTAAGATGTTAATGCCGATCCTGTTAGAAGTAACGACGGTCGATAATGTTTATGCTTTCGTTAGTTAAAGAGTTGCGGATAGTTTGCATGGAAGTGTATTTAAAGTAGTCAATGGAGCAGGTAAACTCTGCCTGTATACTGCACCTTAGTGTAATGTAGTTATAGTCACCTTTGCAAGTATTTACAATTGAAATGTGATATTAAGGAAGGAACAAATACTGTATCAATCTTGTATTGTTTTATCAACGGTTTTCACCATATGTTAATGTGAAGAGTGAACAGTAAATGGTTATTCTTACTGCGATCTGGTCTCATTGACTGGTTTATCTCGACGTTGAATTCGGCGTTATTAGTACATGCGAAGGAGAACGTTACACCCACCTTATCCAAATAAAGAAACGTTCTAGGGAAATTATTAGTCTTATAATAGCAGATAGAAGCTGTCCTTGAGCTTGATAGTACAAGTTTTCTGGCCTTTTGTCCAATCAAAGAGGAGGGAGAGAAGACACAATGTTCTGGATAAGTAGAGTATTTGATTATGTTGACTTCTTCACTGAGGCAAAGAGAAGAGCAGACAGAGTCCAAGAGGAGGAGGCTGATTTCTGAGCTGTGTTCACAAGTCATGGCAGTTTCTTGTGGTCTCAAGAAAAGCAACTGTCAAATTCAGCCATGATGCATCCAGATATGTTGCTTTTGATGATGCGGAGAAAAAAGTTGTTGAGGGTCAAACAGACATACTAAATTTCTTTAGCTTCCTGTGGATGTGTTTTTTTTTAATGTGATATCTACCCAGTTGAACCAGGTAGATTCTGGATATACAACTGGATATTTGTTATGTTCACTCTTCAGAACTTGTAGCTTACAACCTTGTTGACCTAAACACTATAGATACAAAAAGGAGTACACTGTCCATTTTGTGAAATCAATGACCAGCTCTTTGGTTCTACTGATATTGAGGGAAAGGCTGTTAGCTTGACACCATGCCAACAAGCTCTCTATCTCCATCCTGTACTCTAACTCATCATTATTTGAGATACCGCCTACAACAGAGGTGTCACCTGCAACCTTGTAGATGGAATTAGAGTAGAATCTGGCCACACAGTTGTGAGTGTATAGAGTGTAAAATAGGGCACTGAGGGCACAGCCTTGTGGGGCATCAGTATTTAGGATAATCACGGCAGAGGTATTGTCAAGGACCCATTTGAAAACAGAGGCGTTGAGTCCTGGGTCTATGAGTTTAAAGTTGAGTTTGCTTGGAATTATTGTAATGAAGGTGGAGCTTTAGTCAATAAACAATATCTGACTGTAGATGCCTAAAGTGTTAATAAAATTATTTTTGTAAATTTTGATATCCATTGCAAACCTCTTTTCATCCTGGCATCCTGTACTTCTCACTATATATTGGAGTGCCACAGTAGCACAAATTTATTACAGCTTTGCACGTTCCAAACTTTGAAGTTCAATTCCTGCATCTTCCCGATAGGAATCTCTGCATGCTTTCCCCATTGAATGCATGGGTTTCCCTGGGTGTCCCAGTTTACCTCACAGTACAAAGGCCTACCATGTAAGTCAATTCATCAATGTAAATGGTCCCGTGATGAGATCAGGGTAAATTGGGGTTGTGGGGTTGCTGGGGCAGCATGGCTCGAAAGGCAGGAAAGACTTACTCTACGGCCTTTACTAAGTAAAATAAAATACTTTACATCTTCTCTAATTCCTTATATTTCTCATAGCCTCCAGAATCCATGGAGCTTGTGGCACTTAATGTATTTTCTCCAGTACATTTAGTCTGTTGAGTCTTACCCATTTAGTTATCTGAGGCATTTTGTTTGTCTCAAGTAGAATTTTTACCTTTTAAGTTATTAATTTGTTTCTTACACCATTAATTATTTTACTGAATAAAGTCTCCCACTAAACCTGTTATTTTAACTTCTGAAAGATTAACCCACGTTACCATGGACAGGTTCTGCTTCGTGGAATGGAAAGCAGCCTACCGAATGAACCCTACTCTGGTTTGTCCAGTTCAGACTCTTCATTGTATTTTACTTATATATTCACTTACAGGTAAGCAGTTAACTAAAACCTGTTCATTAATAAGTCCAAAGAAGCATGCTTCCTTATTAATTCTGGAACACATTACTGCCAAAATGTTTGCTAAATGAACTCATGAAATTCCCTAATTTTCTGGCTTAAATTACTCTGTACATTCCAATCTATATAAAAGTCATAAGTCCTTGTTTAAACCAACCTGCCTTTGCTATCTGTTTAACCTTTACATGCAAAATTTCACAATTTCCCAAATGCCTACATACAAATCCTACTGTAGTCTCACATATTTTTCAATAGTTCATCTCGCACCTCTCAAATAAAGATCTCTTAGGGTTTATTCTCTGTTTCTCTTACATTATCTATATGACACAATTCAATGACATCATCTGGAAACATCAGATTCCATTTGGCTGATGCCATCATCCAGCTGTGTCTCAACAGTATTACCATTCTCCCTTTGATTTGTCACACTGCTTTTCCTACACTACACCAGATGATAAGAAATTTCCTCAAACCGAATACTGAGAAGATTGAAGCTATTTTCTTTGGCCTACACCACAGAATCTATTTTTCACCCAGGTGTGATCAACATGGTTAACTGCTTACCACAAACTGGTGCTGACAATAAAACCATTTACTTTTACCTGAGTAACATTTACTGACTACCCTTGCATTAACGCATCTGCTAATGAAACTTTAGTCACCCCTAAAACTAACGATCCTAACATTCTGCCTGGATGCTAACTCACAGTAAATTCCATTCACTCATTACCTTTATGTATCGGTGTGACCTTTATGGCCTTTAAGCAAGCAGGTCAAACTTGAAGGCATAATTCTAGGTTAATGGCAGGATTCTTAGCAGAATGGAGGAACAAAGGGATCTTGGGGTACCTGTTCATAGATCTCTCAAAGTTGCTGCATAAGTTGTTAAAGTCATTCAGAAAGCTTATGGTTTGTTGTCCTACATTAGAACATAGAACATAGAATAGTACAGCACATTACAAGTCCTTTGGCCCACAATGTTGTGCCGACCCTCAAACCCTGCTTCCCATATAACCCCCCCCCCCCACCTTAAATTCCTCCATATACCTGTCTAGTAGTCTCTGAAACTTCACTAGTGTATCTGCCTCCACCACTGACTCAGGCAGTGCATTCCACGCACCAACCACTCTCTGAGTGAAAAACCTTCCTCTAATATCCCCCTTGAACTTCCCTCCCCTTAACATAAAACCATGTCCTCTTGTACTGAGCAGTGGTGCCCTGGGGAAGAGGCGCTGGCTGTCCACTCTGTCTATTCCTCTTAATATCTTGATACACCTCTATCGTGTCTCCTCTCATCCTCCTCCTCTCCAGAGAGTAAAGCCCTAGCTCCCTTAATCTCTGATCATAATCCATACTCTCTAAACCAGGCAGCATCCTGTGGGATTCAGTTCAAGAACCAGGAGGTAATGTTTCAGATCTGTAAAACTCTGATTAGTCCACATTTGGAGGTTGCATTCACTTCTAGTCACGTCATTACAGGAAGGATATGAATGCTTAGCTTGGGCATAGATGAGATTTAGCAGGGTGAAGGCTGGGCTAGAGAGCATTTCATATGAGGAAGTGTTAGTGGTCACTCTTACCTGACCAATGAGTCTCTCGGCCAAGGTCAACTGCTCTCTCTCTGCTGGGTCCCTCTTTGTGTGGTTGTGTGGCTGTCACCGAGTTCAGATATGGCCTAACTGTGGAGTGAGAGACTCTGAAGCGGGTCGATAGTTCACAAAACTTTAAGGCGAACAGTGTTAGAGGGAAAATAAAACAATAAACGCTAGGCCAGACAGGGCCATTAACTGAAAGTCTCAAAGGGGAAACAAAGCCTACACTGCAGCTGAAAAAAAACATCTAAACGTTAAACAAATCCCGCTAGTCTTCAGAGGCAGTTGACTCGACAGTCCAATTTCTCAGGCAAGGCCGATGCAAACAAAAGCAAATAGTTGCTGTGCTCTGTCCAAGTCTCGACAAGCACTACAATGACAAGTATGGAGTTAAATACTATCTTGATGAAATAATAATTAGCTGACACGTGCAAATTCACAAGCGCAATTGCCTTATTTACTGCGCTGCCGAATCCACAGCTGTGACACTAGAAGGTGTTCGGTGGAACCAAATGGGTGGGGATTGGAGGTGGGAGGAATGAAGTAAGAAGCTAGGAGGAGATAGGTGAAAAAGGCAAAGGGCTGGAGAAGAATGAATCTGATAGAAGAAGAGAGTTGACCATGGGAGAGAGGGAAGGAAGATAGGCACTGGGGGAGGTGATAGGCAGGTGAAGAGAAATGGTCAGAGGTCACAGTGGGCAAAAGAAGAAGGAAGGGGGAGGGGAAAAAAGATTACCAGAAAGGGAAATCAGTGTTCACACCATCAGGTTGGAGGCTATCTAGATGGAATATGAAGTGTTGATCCTTCACTCTGTGAGTGGCCTCACCATAGCAGAAGAGAAGGCCATAGACAGACATGTTGGAACAGGATTGGGGATACAAATTAATACGATTTGCCACTGGGAAATTCTGCTTTTTGTAGATGGAGCAGAGGTGCTTGGCAAACAGTCCTCAAATCTACCTCAGGTCTCACCAGTGCAGAAGAGGTCACATCAGGAACATCGAATAAGTAGACAACTCCAAAAGACTTACAGATGAAGTGTTGCTTCTCCTGGAAGGACTGATTGGAGCCCTAAATGGAGGTGAGGGAGGCAGATGTAGCATTTCTGTCACTTGCCAGGAGGATAATTAGTGGAGAGGGACAAATGGACAAGTGAGTCACAGATCCTTGAGGAAAGCGGAGAGTTGGGGGAGGTAAAGATGCTTTTGGTCATAGGATCCCATTGAAGATGGTAGAAGTTGCTGAGAATGATGTGTTGGATGCAGAGGCTGACAGGGAGGTAGGTGAGGGTAGGAGGAACTCTATCTGTGTTAAGGTGGCAGGAAGATGGGGTGAGCGCAGATGTCCAGGAAATAGAAAAGATGCTGAAAAGGGCAGTATCAATGGAGGAGGAAGGGGAACCCCATCCCTTGAAGAAAGAGGATATCTGATGTTCTGAAAAGGAAATCCTCACCCTGCAAACAAATGCAGTGGAGACAAAGAAATAGTGAAAAGGGAATAGCATTTTTACAGGAGACAGGGCGGAAAGAGGTATAGTCAAGATAGCTGTAGGAATCAGAAGGTTTATAAAAGATATTGGTAGAGAGTTCGCCTCCAGAGATAGAGACAGAGAGATCAAGAAAGGGGAGAGATGTGTCAGAAATGAACCGAGTGAATTTAAGGGCAGGGTAAAAGTTGAAGGCAAAGTTGATGAAATTGACTAGCCCAGCATGGCTACATGAAACAGCACCAATGCTGTCATCAATGTAACACAGGAAGTGTTGGGAAGCATTATTAGGGGAGGCTTGGCACATGGACAAAAGGGCAGGCACAACTGGAGTCCATGCCGATGCCCATCGCTACACCTTGAGTTCGGAGAAAGTGGGAGGAGCTGAAGACAAAATTGTTGAAGGTGAGCACCAGCTGGAGGAAAGTGGTGGTGGAGGGGAACTGGTTGGGTCTTTTGTTTAGAAAGAAGCAGAGAGCTTTAAGGCCTTCTTGATGGGTGATAGAGTGCACAGGGACTGAATGTCCGTGGTGAAACTGAGGCGGCCAGGGCCAGGGAATTGAAAATTGTTGAGGAGATTGAGTGAATGTGAAGTATCACGGATGTAGTTAGGAAAGGACTGAACCGAGGGGGATAGAATGGAGTTGAGGTATGCAGACACAAGTTTAGTGGGGCAGATACAGGAAGAGACTATGGTCCTACCTGGACAGTCAGGTTTGTGGATCTTGGGTAGGAGGTTGAAATGAGCGGTGTGGTAAATGAACTCTCAAGTAGGTGGTAGTGGATCCAGAGTTGATGAGGTCAGTGATGGTGCGGAAACAGTGGCCTGATGGTCTGGAGTACTGTCCATTTCATGTGATAAGTAAGAGGAGGTGTCTGAGAGTTGCTGCCTGGCCTCAGCAAGGTAGGGGTCAGTCCACCACACTTCAATAGGCCTCCTTCGTCTGCAAATTTGATGGTGAGTTGGGATTAATGTGGAGAGAGTGGAGGCCAGTGCAAGTCGATGCAATATTAGTATTCATTTTGAGAGAACTAGAATATCAAAGCAAGTATATAATGCTGAGACTAAAAGGAAGGATGTGCTGGCATTGGAGAGAGTCCAGAGGAAGTTCATGAAAATGTACTTAGGAATGAAAGGGTTAATGTATGAAGACCACTTGATGGCTCTGGCTTGTCTTCACTGTGTTTTAGCAAAGTGGAGGGGAGATGGGGTTCTCATTGAAACCTACCAATTATTGAAAGGCCTAGAGAGTAGACATGGAGTGGGGGTGTCTAGGACCAGAGGGCAAAGCCTCATTGTAGAAGGACTCCCTTTAGAATTGAGAAGAGGAGGAATTTCTTTAGCCAGAGGGTGATGAATCTGAAGAATTCATTGCCGTGGACAGCTATGGAAGCCAAGTCATTGGGTATATTTAAAGCAGAGGTTAATGGGTTCTTGATCAGTAACAGCGTCAAAGGTTCTGGGGAGAAGGCTGGAGAATGGAGTTGAGAGGGTTACTGTAAGTCAGCCATGATGGAATGATGGAGCAGGATGGCCTAATTCTGCTTCTTTCTTTGTTTTCTGGGTTAATAGTGCAAAGGTAGGATATGAGGATAAATCTGCAAGGAACATAAAAGTGGATTGTGAAGGATTCTACAAATATATAACCACAGAAAAATAGGTGGGTTCTGTATTGTCAGAAACTTCATAATGGGGATCAAGAGAATGCTGAACAACTAAACAAATCCATGGTCCTATCTTTACTGAAGAGGTCACAAGTAAATTTCTCACAATCTTAGGAATCAGCAAACCGAGGACCTTAGAAAGAAAATAGTTTTGGAGAAATAAATGTCCCTGAAAGCTGAGAAATCCTGTGGTCTGGTAATCTGCATGATAGAAGACGAAGGCAAGTAGTCATGTACATGGTGAACGTTTAGTTATCGTTTCCTGAAATCCTGCAAATCACTAGAATAGTTCCTGCAAATGACATAACGAAAAATGTAACCCCACTATTTACAAAGAAAGACAGATTGGTTAGCTCAATATCAGTAGTAGGGGAAATGCTCAGGGATACTATAAAGTTTGAGAAGTAGACACTTGGAAAGTATAAACAAGATTAAGCAAAACTAACACGATCAAATGATAAATTGGTTTATTATTGTCACACGTACTGATGTGCAGTAAAAAAAATTTCTTGTATACCATTCGTAAAATGTAATTCATTACAATAATGAATTAAGTTCATACAAGGAAAACCAATAAAATAATGTAGAATAAAATGTTACGGTTACTGGGGAAGTGCATTGCAGGGAGACAAAAATATGCAAGGTCATAATGAGGTAAATTGTGAGGACAAGAGTTCATCTTATTACAGGCAACTATTCAATACTTTTATAATAGCATGATAGAATCTGTTCTTGAAGCCTGCGTGCTTTAAAGTTTTTGTATCTTCTACCCAATGGTAGGGGGAAGGTGAGGGAATATCCAGGGTGGGGTGGGCGGTGGTCTTTGATTATGCAGACTGTTTTCCCAATGTGGTGGAAGATGTAGACATCCATGGAGGTGAGTTTGCTTTCCGTGATGTGCTGAGTTGTAAACACAACTCTCCATAGTCTGATGTTGTCATGAGCAGAGTACTTAATTGAAGATAAATTCTGTTTCACAACCTGCTTGATTTTTATTTTTGCAAATGTACCTGAGAGAAGATATTGGACAAAATTAGCAAATGCAGATCTTGGATTTTCTGGAAGCTTTTGATTAAATCCCATGTAAAGTGTTAGTGTGTAAAATTAAATTATATTTGATTGGAGGTCATGTATTGGCATGAATTGAGCATTGATTATCAAAGAGAAAACAAAGAAGGAATAAATGGATTTCTCTCTGGGTGGAAGTCAATGATTTGGATCAGGAAACAAACAACTTATTCAACATTTTCCAAGGAGACTAAACTAGGCAGGAATGTGAGAAGGATGCAAAAAGGTTTCATGGAATAGAGACTGAACGGTATGCAGGAATTTGGCAGTTACATTACGTAGTGAATTAATGTGAAGCTTGATCTCAGTTCAGATGCAGAAGATGCCCGTTTCAAATCTTCCCTATGGAACAGTTCTCTTCCTCCCCCTGCAACACACAATCAGCTGCATGAACTCAGTGGGTCAGGCAGTATCAGTGGAAGGAAGGAAATTGTTGAAGTTTCAGGCGGAAACCCTACATCAAGCCTGTCACCTCTCCAATGAGTACTGGAGAAGGGCTTCGGTGAAAAATGTCAACAATTTCCTTTCCTTCCACCAAAGCTGCGCAACAGAGGTTGTGTGTTGCTCTAGGTTCCAGCATCTTTAGTCTCTTGTGTCTCTGCCTTCTCCAGTGCAAATACCATTACCACACAAAGCAAAACGTGCCTACTTCAACCAACTTCAGACCCGGGGTGCAGCAGGAAGAACTATGCTATCTGATGTAATATTGATTTCCCTGAAGACAGAATTAAGATTCACTGCAGCGAGCACCTTACTGAAGAAAACATTTGATTCCAGGATACAACACAAAATGGTTGTCGGCAGTTATAGGTGAACTGAACTGAAAGCAACTTTTGATCAATGAAAAATGTGAATTATGGTCCTATTAGACATTTTGCAGCAAATGTTATAAGATGATCTGAAGCGAAGTCTGTATGTATGAGGTTTATACATTCTCACTGCTCTCTATACAGAGATTGTAAGTTCTCCCCATAACCATGTGGATTTCATCCAGGTGCACCAGTTTCCTCCTACATCCCAAAAAGGTACAGGGCAGTAGGTTAATTAGTCACATGGGTGTAATTGGGCGGCACAGGCTCATTGGGCTGGACAGGTCTCTTACTGTGCTGTATCTCTAAATGAATATTTATTGACTGTCCATTCTCTTCATTACCTTGTATCCTCAAGGAGAACATTGCAATGGTTCTTCGGGGTAATCCTAACACATATCTCCAGCATCAGACAATAAATTATGCAATATCCTGACCTGAAATGTTAGCTCATTATCTCATATCATCTTTGCATCCTTCATCATCTCTGGGTCTATCCTAATAGCATTGTGAGTGTATCTTAATCAGATTGATTTCAGTGGTGCAAGGGTGCACTTACTCATGTGTAACTGGAATTGAGCAACAGCCACCAGTTTTGCCAGAACTCAACTGCAACCCATGAGTAAGTATAAACAGCATTTTACACTGGTATCAAATTAACTTTCTGTTTTGTCTCAGTCTCCATGCAAAACTTATTATTATTAAAAATGTAGCCTCTAAACAACCCAGGCCTAAGGATATCAATGCTTTATGCCCAACAAGAAGATTGCTTCACGTTAATCTGTACTTTTTCTCCATTTCTCACTTAGATCTGTCTGCTGCAATAAAGTGGACAAACGGAGAACTCCACAAATGAACCATCCATTTATGGTTGCTATCTATGTACTGTAAGTACAGAGTAGATGCTGATCTGAAACACCTGTGTTACATTTACCATTGCCTTACGAAGATATTTGATGCCCCATTTGCTGCTGTCTAAATAATTATTAATACTAGTTTCATTTATTTCTATTGAGGACACAGTAATACAGATAATTCATTGCCAACCATTAAAACATGAAAAAATATATTTAAAAGAATTTAGTTGGTCCAACAAATCTCTTGAGAAGATTTTAAAGTTTCTTTCGCAAATATGCACAGCTGATGCAAATCATGGTGTGAAATTACCACCTTGAAGTGATCTCACTTCACTGGAATCGAGTCCCATTTGCTGACTTCATTCTCAGGTTATACTGTATGTAGTCTTGGTGCAAAGTTGAAATTGCTTTCTGATGACACAAACAATGCAATAAAACTAACCTTTAAATTAACAATTTCTGAGAAAAATCAATTTACCAAGTTTTACCATTTAATATTCAAGAGTTCTTACTCCCAGATTCTGACAAATTTAGGTTTCCCAACAAACAAAATATATGATAATGCAGTGATTACATTTGCTTTTCCATATTTGCTGAACGAAGAATCTAAGAAACAATATTCTTGTTTATAAACTAAGATATAAGTCATTCCTATAGAGCCAAAAAGTTGCAAAGAATGCAACAGTAACCTTACTAAATGACTATCATTCAGTGGCATTAATATCAACCATTATGATATGCTTTGAGCAGCTGGTCTTGGAGCACATCAAAGCCTTACTTCTGGCTACATTGAACCCCTTCCAGTTTGCTTATCATTCAAATTGATCCACTGATGATGCCATAGACTCTGCTCTTCACTCTGTCCTGTCCCACCTGGAAAATGGGGTTTCATATGCCAGGCTGCTGTTCATAGACTTCAATTTGGTACTTAGCACCATCATACCCCAGAAAGAAGTGGGGAAACTGTCCTCGCTTGGTCTCAACACCTCCCTCTGCAAATGGATCCTGGACTTCTTAACAGAAAGGCCACAGTCAGTTTGTGAAAGCTGCAATGTCTCTAATTGCATTACGCTGAGCACTGGCTGTGCGCTGTGTGTTCAGCCCACTGCTGACACGTGATATGTTGCAGGACTCAGCTCAAATTGTGTCATCACGTTTGCAGATGACTCGACAGTGGTCGGCCGCATTAACGACAATGGTGACTCAGAGTGCTGAGAGTGATTGGACTGGTGTGAGAGTACCCTATGTCTGAACATGGAGAAGACCAAGGAAATCACTGTAGAGTTCAGAACCATCCGCTTCTGTGAATACATGGCACCTCAGTAGAAAGAGTTAAGTGCACCAAGTTCCTGGGAGTTCACATCACGGATAACCTCACTGGACCCTTGGTATCACCTCTCTGAACAAGGGGGCAGAGCAGGAGATTGAGGAAAGTGAGGAATCCCACCCCCCCCCCACAGTCTTAACTGCATTTTATATATGGACACCATAAAGAGTGTCCATAAACAAGAGAAAATCCGCAGATGCTGGAAATCTGAGCAACCCACACAAAATACTGAGGGAACTCAGCAGGCCAGGCAGCATCTATGGAAAAGTGTACAGTTGACGTTTTGGGCCAAAACCCTTCATCAGGACTTCAGAGCATACTGGCAAGTTGAATCTCCATCTGGTATAGGAGCAGCCAAGCATCAGACCACAAAATCTGTACAAAAAACAGTGAGAACAGCTGAGAGAATCATAGGGGTCTCCCTACCTTTCATTGCAGACATTTATCAGGAGTGCTGCGTACATAGGGCCCTTATTATTATTAAGGATTCCACCCAGCTACTCAGCATCCTCTTTGACTTTCTACCATCAGGCAGGAGACTCCAATGCATAAAAACAAGAGTGGTCAGGATGAGAAACAGTTCCTTCCCTCAGGCCATGAGGCTTCTGAACTCCCTGCCGCATCGCATTCAAATCTGCCTCTGGTTAATCTGTTCGATCCCTTACAATATTTAATTTATGCATTTTAGTTTGTTTTTTATGTGTAATCCATCTGTAGATTTCATCCTTATGTTCATAAATGATAACGTATTATGTGTGTTATGTACAGTATACTACAGTACTTTACACCCTGGTTTGGAGAAACATTACCTCGTTAGATGGTTTTCACGTACGTATATAGTAAAATAAACCTGACTTAATATTTACCTGATGTGTAATACCCAACATAGAATTCTGTAAGCCACTGTTTAGTTCCCCCAAAACCTCAATCGATAGCCTTATTTTCAGGTATTCATCTATGCCTTCCTTTTCTGAGCTGGAATGCAAAGTAGAATATGAAGACTAAGGTTGTCTTGTATCATAGCTGATTAAATTCATAAATCCTTTATGATTTTCATTGGACTTCCCTTTATTAGAGAGATGAGAACTAAGCCTTAGTCTATAACTGAAAAAAACATTGAAAGTACTTGGAGATCCATTACTCTAAAGAAATATTGTACTTCGCAACTATTATCCCAAAATTATATCCACAGTAATTTCATGGATTTATCATGCCTTCAAGTTCTAGTCATGTGCCATGGTACTTGTGAAATGACACTGTCTTAAAGGTACTTGATTAATAACATGCAGTGCAGATTCCACTAAAACAGTTTCTCTACTTGAAAACCTAAATATGTTCAGTATCAAAATTTGCTTGATGGGTGGATCCTGAAGTTACTTTACTAAAATGGGTTCAAAACATGTTTTATCAAGGAAAGTGACAGTAATTTGTATCTTACCTCTTAAAATGCGTCTAACAATATGAGAACAAACCCCAACAGGCAGATGATGGTACTGTATTTAAGATACTGGCTTCAGCCACTTCTTTCAGAACCTGGGATGTACACCATCTGATCCAGATGACTTACCTACCTGCAGATATTTCAGTTTTCCAAGAACCTTTTCTCTAGTTATGGTAAGCTCATACACTTCATGACCCCTGACACCTGGAACTTCCAAAGTACTGCTAGTGTCTTCAACAGTGAAGACTGACGCAAAATACTTATTTGATTCATCTGCCAATTCATAGTCCCCCACTACTACCTCTCCAGCATTGATCTCCAGCAGTCCAATATCCATTCTTGCCTCTCTTTACACTTCATGTATCTGAAGAAACTTATGGCATCCTCTTTAATACTATTGCCTAGCTTACATTTGTATTCCATCTTTACCTTCTTAATGACTTTTTTAGTTCCCACTGTTGGTTTTTAAAAGCTTCCCGATCCTCTAACTTCCTAGTAGCTTTTGCTCTATTATATGCCCTCTCTTCATCTGTTACGCCGGATTTGATTTCCCTTGGTACACAAGGTTGTGTCATCTTTCCTTTAGATTACTTCTTCCACTTTGGGATTTATATATCCTGTGCCTTCAAAATGGCATCCAGAAATTCCAGCCCTGCTGTCATCCTTACCAGTGTTCTTTTCCAATCAGTTCTGGCCAACTGCTCCATCATGCCTCTGTAATTCCTTTCACTCCACTGGAACACTGATGCATCTGACTTTAGCTTCTCCTTCTCAAATTTCAGGGTGAATTTGATCATATTATGATCACTTTTCCCCTAAGGGTTCTTTTATCTTAAGCTCTCTAATCAATTCTGGTTTATTGCACAAGAGCCAGTCTGGAAAAGCTGATCCGCTGATGGGCTCGACTATGAGCTACTCTAAAAAGCCATCTTGTAGGCACTCTAGGAATTCCCCTCTTGGAATCCAGCGCCAACTTGATTTTCTCAATCTACCTGTATATGGAAGAACCCATGACTATTGTATCTTAGCACTTTTGGCATGCATTTTCTATCTCCCTTTGTAATTTGTAGGCCACATCCTTATTAAGGTTTGGGGATCTGTATACCCTTCAGCAGATTTTTACCCTTCCAGTTCCTAATCTCTATAGACAATGATTCAACACTTAATGATTTCTAACTCTTTCTAATAATCTGATTTCATTTTTTACCAACAGAGCAAAGCTGCCCCCTCTGCCTTCCTGTCTGCCCTTTTGCTACAATGTGTATCCTTGAACATTATGCTCCCAGCTATAATCTTCTTTCAGCCATAATTCAGTGATGCCCACAACATCATAGCTGGCAACATGCAGCTATGCTGCAACTTCATCTACCTGATTCTGTATACTGCACACATTCAAATATAACACCTTCAGTCCTGTATTCATCCTTTTCGATTTTGTCCAGCTTTGCAATATAACTCATCCTGTTGACTGCAATGTTGCCCTATCACCAGCCTCTCTTCACTACACATTGCCTCTTTTTGTAAACCAGCTACCTCATCTTGAGCACTAGCCGACTGTCCTATGATACTTCATGCAATGAAATATATGCAGCTCAGGACACTAGTCACACCATGCTTAACCTTTTGCTTCCTGACTTTGTCTGAGGTCTTACCAACATCTGCCACCACATCCTCTCCACTAACTGATCTGGCACTCTGGTTCCCATGCCCCTGCAATTCTAGTTTAACCCCACTGTGCAGCATCAACAAACCTTCCCACTAGGATATTACACCCCTCCAATTTAAACTATCCTTTCTTTACAGGCCCCATCTTCCTGGAAAAGAGCCCAATGTTCCAAAAATCTTCTGTCCTCTTTCTACACCAACTCCTTAGCCATGTATTAAACAGTGTAACCTTCCTAGTTCTGGCCTCACTAGCACATGGCACGGGTAGCAATCCCGAGATCACAACCCTGGAGATCCTGCCCTTTAACTTTGCATCTAACCCCTTGAACTCTATATCGCATCCTACCATGTCACTGGTGCCGACATGGACCATGACTTCTGGCTGTTCGGCCTCCCACTTAATAATGCTGAGGATTCAATCCAAGATATCCCAAACCCTGGCACCTGGGAGGCAACATATCATTCAGAAATCTCATTCTCGCCCACAGAATTTCCAGTCCATTCTCCTAACAAATCCCCTATCACCACAGTGTGCTTCTTCTCCCCACTCACTTCTGTGTCACAGAGGCAGACTTAGTGCCAAAGGCCAGATCATTGTGACTTTGCTCTGTTAAGTCATTCCGCCCAACAGTTTCCAAAGTGATATACCAGTTGTTGAGGGGGTTGGCCACAGGGTTACTCCGTACTGGCTCCTTAACCCCTTTCCCCTTCCTGACTGTCTCCCAGTTTCCTGTGTCCTGCACCTTGGATATAACTACCTCCCTATATGTCCTATCGATCACCCCCTCAGGCTCCTGAATGATCCAGAGTTTATACAGTTCCAGCTCAACTGGCTAACGTGGACTGTTAGAAGCTGCAGCCAGATACGCTTCTCACAGCTGTAGTTGTCAGGGACACTGGAGGTCTCCCTGCCTTTCCACATCCTGCAAGAGGAGCACTTAATTATCCTGCATGTATCTCAACAAACCTAGCTGAGCAGCTATAAAGAAGATAGAAAAAAAGGGAAGACTAAAGCCTTGAAGAACTGAAGCCTCAAGATCACCAGGATCACCACTCTGACTCGGGCCATTCAGCTGACAGCAGCTACAACTCCAGTACAGTACCCGCTCAATTGGCATACTCTATTGTGGATAGACAATCAATAGACAAATCAGCTACTTATCTGGTTTCTATAAACAAACCTTTGATATTAACAGAATGGCAATATTTATCTCTAAGTAGAAATATCCACATATAAACCAGGTTGCAGGAAAATTAATTCATCGGTGAATCTATGATTAATGATGACAACTGAGTGGGATGCCACGAAAATTCTTATTTCATCTTCAGAAAGCAATTAAGACTTCAAATGTTCAGCCAATCTATTGGCTTAATACCTTCAGTGCAACAATAACACCTCTGATAATACAACATTTCCTTAATACAATAATGAAGTATCTACTGAGATTATGAGCTTAAATCCTGCATTTGAACCATTGGCCTTCTGATTCAATGCCAAGCTGACAGAGAAATAAATAACTGTAAAAGAATTGTAAGGTTGTAACCTAATCTAGAGGATCCAATGCTTTAATAAAACACAACAATAAATCTTGAGTGGTTTATGTTCATTGTGAAATGCCCTGATATTGGATCATTGTCATTAAATTCATTTACAGGTATCTGTTATCATAGATAATATGTACCAGATAGAGAATTTTAATTTCAAATACTTTTTTCTTACTACTATGGTGGTCAGTTTATTTGATGTGAAGAGTTTCTTATGTTGTTTAAATTTGAAAGTGCCATTTGATGTAAGACAAAGGGTATCATTTTACAACGTAAGACTTGAAGGTATATTGGATTTCATGACCTGACCTGCAGTAATGCCATTTTTTTTCCACAGAGTAAATTGCAGAAAAATTTACGATCTGGTATTTATTATATATCCTTAACAGTTTATTAAGTTGTGATAATCTTGTTGCAAAGCAGAACTAGTAAAATACAGGGTATCAAGCAGCAGGAGAAAGTATGAAAGAATGAAGGAAAGAAAGTGAGGCTGCAATATTCACACATTATTGGTAATCTACTGCTATACTTCTGGCCAGAATTTAGCAGAGAAATGCAAATGCCTCCTTGCAAAACCATTGGCACCTCACTGCACGAGGCTCTTCATCTTTGGGATTCCTGTTTGAGCATCCACAAAGGTGGAATTCCCAAACTTTCTGGCCCCTCTACTCTAGAGGTACCTCCACCTGTGCTCTGACTTTGAACTCCTTCTGCAGTATTGGCCAAGATTGCAGCTGTGCTGGAGAATCCTCTTGCAAAGATGCTGCAAGTGTAGGAAAGACAGTAAAGGTTATATCTATTATTAAGATATTTACATTTTCTTGATGTTAATTGAAGTTAGTTGAGGGCTATAATGGTTTAAAAATGTTCCTTAATGTTTCCTCAGGTGATTTTACATCTTGCTTCTATGAAACTGTTTATGTGTGTACGATTTTTAATTGCTGGATTGATTTTTAATAGATTTTAATGTTTCTGGATTTTAGTCTTCAAAGACAGCCTAGTCACTGTCAAGTATTTTTTCAGCTGTTTCATGCCTGAGGCTTGGTCCAGGAAACCACACGTGATGCCTCATTTATATCATTGGGCCTCTCTTTGATTAATGCCTCTGCTCGGAAGATCTTGGTGTTTTCATCCAGTGTTCAATTTGATGGATGCAAATTGGTGTGTATTTAGTCCATATGTGATGACTACTAACCTGAAAGTTAGACTGTTTTCATGTCATTTACCCTACCAGTTCAGATAATACCCTTACACTTTTAACCTTGAAAAGTAATATTATGGATAACAGAAAAATTGGAAAGTGTAGATTTCAGTCCTCAAATAGCTGGCCAGTGAGGGAACGGGTCTATGATCTGATCCTGCTGGTGGGAGGCACGATCTTTTTGAAGGGTTCATTTTCTGACACAGATGGCGATGGAACAGCAAACTATTACAGTGTGCAAGCTGCATCCAATGTATTGTCATATAGACCACAACCTCTCCAGTCCGACAGGTGCAGTGAAGCTAGAAGATGCAAAGGCCCATATTATTCGTGCAATGACCACAAAGGAAAGTGCAAATTATGATTAAATGCTTTACATTGTTGCTTTTGCCACACTTTTTTTTCTGGGAATATTGTGACATCGTTCTCTGAGTCTCTGAGGCTTCCATCGGTCAGAGCTGACCATGGATATTGCATCCTAGCTATCTAGATATGCAAGCATGGGCAGTATGATATGGAGGGAAAACTGTTGTACATATAGTAAGCTCCCCCGTCTGCCTCAAAAGGAATGGCAGAGTGCTGGTACAGTTTGGTACCAGCAGTATCATAGGAGTTGCCAGTCAGCATTGAATTCAATATAGGACTGCTTAAGGACTTCAACTCAGGAATTTTTCCTCAGTGTTTACTCCCGAAACCTTCTCCACAAGTGGGTATATCTGCAAGGCAGCAGAGGTTTGAGATCAGAGTTTTCCTTCTCCTAGATGGGCTGCCAGCCACGGCTGACGAGCCCATTTGCCTGAAGTGGCGGGTTTTAAGGTGCTAGTAATCCCCCTTTGACCCTTCTCCTGTCAGTAGAAATGGTTCCGGAGGGCTTAGTAGCTAAGCCACACATGAAGGCCAGGAGCTGGACTTAGCTGTCAGAAGCTATTTGAGGTGTACACCACTGGGAGTGTTTAATAGGTAGTGGGAGCTTTTCCCCATTACCAGCCCCCAGCTATAACAACATTAAGGAACCATCATCATTAACCTTGGTGAAAACTGGCAGGCAGTAACAATCATAGCTCTTGTCCTCTACTGTCTAAGGTAACTATACATTTATTGCAGTTTGCCTATCAATAATACCAAGCCTTAAAGTTTAAGTCTAAAGACATACTGACCAATGGCTGAAACAATTCCTCAAATAAAAATATTGTATCTACAAACTATCATAAGAAATATCACTCCCTACAATTATAAATTTCATTCTTTGCTTACTCAGCATTTTTGCATGTGGAATTTCCCCAATGAGTTTACTTTGCTGGACAATTGAGTCATTCCTTACTAATTCTTCCAGATAATTTAAATACAAAATCAGACAGACATTTCAAGTTAACCATCATTAGTAAAACAAAACAACAATAATTGAAACAATTAAATAGGGGAATGGGCCAAGGAATGGCAAAAGGATTTTAATACAATGTTAGGTGATGCCTTTTGGAAAGTCAAACTGGTGTAGGATTTGTTGGAACAGAGGAAACACAGAGAACAGGTACAGAGTTTGCTGAAAGTTTCATCACAGTTCAAAAAGGTGATGTAAAAGGCATTTAGCATGCCAGACCTCATCAGTCCAGACATTGAATATAAGTGTTGTGGCATTATGGTGGTGTTGAATAAGTCACTGGTAAGGCCAAACTTGAAGTTCTATGTGCAGTTTTGGTCATCCTATTTCAGGAAAGATGTGGTTGGAAAGAGTGTAGAAGAGAATTACAAGGATGTTATCAGAATTAGAGGCCCTGAGTTATATGGAGAGGTTGGCCAGGATACTTTCGTTTAGTCCTTGTAACAGAGGAGAATGAAAGGCAACCTCATGAAATTGTTTAAAACTATGAGAGCCATAGATAAGGTGGATGGTGATAGGTTATCTCGTTCCCATGAATGTGGAGTCCAAGACTAGAGGGCATAGGGATAGAATGAAAGGGGAAATATTTAAAAGTGATCTGAGGGACAGCTCTTTCATATAGAGGGGATATGGAATGAGCTGCCAGAAGCAGTGGTTTAGGCAGGTACAATAATATCATTTAAGAAGCACTTGGATAGGTATTGGAAGGGGGACCAAATGCAGGAAAAAAGAGACCACCTGGGAGGATTGGGCATCATGGTCAGTATGGAATGGTTGGGCTGAAGGGCCTGCATCCTTACTGTATTGCTCCAGAAGTTTGTGACCCAAATAAAAACTATTTTGTTTTTGCTAGGATATGCCTTGCCAATGCAAAACACTGGCAATATTCTGTCGCACTGAAAATGCATGAGTTATATTCCTCATATTTTACATCTTAAAATGGACACTTTAATTAAAAGCAGTGATAAAATTTGTCACAAAATAATTATGGGCTTAAATAATGGACATGTGCACTATTTTTACAGAAATTTATTTGTATTTGTTGAAGTAATGTGAAGCCAAAGACAACTGAATTTATGGTTTGTCCTGGATTGAAACTTATAATCATTGGATGTAATCCAGGTCAGACAAAGTCAAGTTCAAAAAGATGCCGTTCAGAATTTTTGCCTAAGAACTGAATTCTAGCCGTTTTTGGTGCAGTAAAATGTGACTTTGGTTTGTACTGAGATCCATTAGGGCCCTGCACAAAACAACATATTAGCCAAACTCCAGTGAGGATCTGTGTTAGTGTGGTTTACATACAGAAACAAGAGCTAAAACAGAATTCCCAATGGGACCCCATCTAGTATTGCTGCTGCATAGCATTCAGAGAAAGGGATCAGACATTAAAGACTGATGTACTTAAAATACACTGTAGTATATTTAATTTTACAGTAATTTTTGAGTAATATTGTAAATATATTGTTTGATTAAGCATTCTTTGTCAGATTACATAATTCATTATGGGTTATATTTAAGTACGTCAATAGCATAAGTCAGTACAACACCACATGATATAAGCATGCTTCACCAAAAGTAAAAACGAAGCAGACATGTTCTCCAGGATTTTTCTTTTGATTAATTTCTGGAGTTAAAAAACACAACAGTGGCAATGAAGATGTTTTAAAATGAACCTGAGATGATTACCTACCAGTTGAAGTGCAGCACATTTTTCTTCAGAAGGTGAAAGAGATGATCCAGTTTTTTTAAAAAAAGGGAAAACCGAATGAATTAACAAGCAATGTGTACGACCAAGGGTTCATCAACAGTGAGTACTGAGTGATAATAACTGTTAATATTTTCTGGCTACATTGGAAAGATAGATGACCTCACTCACAACAGATAACTGGATGATGTATACTGAATGAATTGTTCAGTATTTTGAAGCAAGTAGTCAATGAAAATACAGCACCAGTGTTGCTGAGTGCAGTGGATAGGAAAGCATGCAGGTTGCTTGGAAGTTTAACTGCTGCTACCAAAGCAGCCGAAATGAGCTTTGCTGATATTGTGAACATAATGCAGGAACATTTAGAACCAAAACCATTGTTGGTTGCAGAATGTTTTAGATTTCAGAAGCAGAATCAAAAGGGAAGTCCATTCCAGCTTTTGTGGCTAATTGAAGAAATTGTTTGAGCATTGTTTGTTCAGTGATCGGCTTAATGATGCACTAAGAGATTGTTTAGTTTATGGAATCCTACAAGAAAGCATTCAAAAATGGGTCCTCACTGAAGCACACCTCACGTTTAAAAGAGCACTGGAAATCACTGTATCAATGGAAACAGCAGCCAGAGACACAATTGAGTTGCAGTCAGGAATGAAAATGAGTATGAATGAAATTGCAGCATCTAAACAAAAATCTGCCTGGTCAAACAAATTATGTTAAACGTTGTGACAGGAGATCACATACACCAGAACAGTGCAGGTTTAAAGGTAAAACCTACAGAAAATGCAGCTAAGTAGGACACAAACAGAAATAAAGGGACTGCACGTGGAAGAGATAAAGCTAAAAAGTCAAGTTGCATTTTCAAAAAGAGCACTAATGATGTTGATGAAAAATCTGATGATGAGAGTGACTCAAGACTGAGTAGCTTTGAGATTTCCAATGTGAAAACTAACTAGATGCAAGTAATATGGCTTACACCAGAAGTGAACGGCAAATTAATTAAATTGGAATTGGACTCTGGCTCGGCTGTTTCAGTCATTCCACAAAATGAGCTTGACTGGCATTTCAAGTATACTGAGCTGAAGCCTGCAGATATCCAGCTAAGAACTTATACTGGAAAAATACAACTCCTGTGGGAACGACAACAGAAATACAACCATCAGGAAGCCACACTGAGTTTGTATGTGGCAAAAGCCAGAGGGCCAGCTTTGTGGGGCTGTGATTGGCTGAGACAACCACAACTTGATAGGAGATCCAGCTACAATTTGCATGCCACTCCCTCTACAATAGAGTCAACTGAAAGTAAATTAAGAAAGGTACTGGATGATGCCACAGCAGTGTTCAAGAAAAACTCAAGCATATCAAGGGTAAAAAAGTGTTAAGTGAAAATGCCACATGCATTTTCCTTTCAGTTAATTTCTCGATTTACAAAACCTAGCACTACCCATTGCAACTAGTTAACATGGGGGGAAAGGAATGCAGGATGAGGGAAAACAACTATACGATCCTTTTAAGATGGTGTACATTCAAGCCATAGTCAACAAATTGCAGGCAGAGATATTGCTGTGAGTTGTTAAAATATCTGGAACATGGATTCATTCATTTAGTGCACATGGACCACAGGATGTAAAGGGATTTAATGCATCATCTAAACTCCCTTGGCTTATCATTGCTGTGCAATTGGCATCAGAGATTGGAGACTGAAAATGGTCAGTTGATTTGCAAAGGGGAATTTTATTTCACTGATCGATTTGTTTTTGTCAGGGATATCCAATGAGGCTTATGCCTGCTTCCTCTGCTCAGCTGAGATCTGGTCCTCAAAGACTTCTCCTTTCTCCTGCTCCTCTCACTGTCACTCTCCGGGTACTATCAAATTGCCCTCCATCTCCAGATCTCCTGGTTGGTGCTGCTCTCACACTGGCTGCTGTCTTCAGTCCCTGGTTCTGCTTGTTGTGCATTGCAAGGCATCCCTGGATTGATGCAGTGAAGAATATTTTACCATGAGGAGACCTTCTGCAAATCCAGTTCCTTGCACTGTTTATTGCATCTGTGTCCAGTCACTGCAGATGGAGAGCAGACTAATGTGCAGAGCCAAAGAACTGCAGTGTATACTTCGTCCCTTTGGTCAGTGGGAAGCATTGAAAATGTCTGTCAGTGTGAATCCCTATAGGATGAAAGACTCCTGTGTGCCATCCAGAAACACCACATTCACCGTGAAAATATCCCTGTCCTGTTTCTGTTCATTAAGAAATCAGGTTTGTTAATGTGAGCCCATTTTGACATATGAGTATACTCAATCATTCTCTGTGCAAGATCCTAAAGATGCCATCATTCCTTACTGAAATCAAAATGGATTAAATCACTTATTTGTAAATATACAGTTGGGGTTTGATGTAGCTGGAAGATGTAGCAGCTATCTCATAGGGCTTCTTGGAAAAGTCCTGAAGGAAAAACAGTTCCGATATATGACTGTAGCTTAAGGTCTTCACACAAACCCTAGTGATGGTAGCTTTGGGAATTCTGAACTGATGAATCCATTGTTTATTAGAGAGGTCCAGAATGCTTTTGACAACTCTCTGGCAGTCGGCTCTTTACTGATGGGATTGTCTTTGTCTCTTTCACTAAGGTCTGCAACTCATTCTGAATGGTAGGCTTTAGTCATGACAAAATCTCCATGAGTTGAATGAGTATTTCAGCAGCACTTTCCACTACTTCCAGTGCACAACATAGACTTTGCAAGATATTTGAGCAGCCTGTCTTCATTTGTGAAGATACCCAATCAGGATTCTTGATTCTAGCAGAGCATTTGATTAAATTGCAGAAAAATAGTAACAAACTAGCACAATATTCTCTTGGTTCTTTCAAGATTAGTCATTGTAAAGAGCTTTTATGTCAATGCCAGGGATATGTTCATGATGACAATATTTGATGTTGGAAAGGTGTCAGATGAAGAGTGCACAGAGTGCCAAGCCAAATTTCACACTTGCCATGATTTCATCTACAAATGATCCCCAATGCTCTCCACACAAATTCAATTGAACAACTTCTTAAATATTTAAAAAATGGGTTTAAAAATAATGAGTGCTCATATTGCAATGAAGGAAAAATCAGAAAAATACTTTCTTGAAGAGATTGTCTCATAACTAATTGAAACAAAAATGTATAAATATAATTTGAAGGTCAGGGAAAAAGTACCAAGAAATTACATTTGAGAAAACCATATATGATGAGAGCAATCTCAGGACCATCACATAGAGTGAGCTTATTTTTTAACCATTGAGGCATGATACTCTCCTTGTCTACAGGGCTCAAATCAGGTGTGTGATGAAATACACTCCACCTGGGTGGATGAGTACAGCTTCAGCTATGTTCAGGAAGCTCAACACCATGGAAAACACAGAAGCTCACATAATAGGTATTTCATCCACAACAATTCACTCATTCCATTCCACCACTTCACACAGTAGCAGCAGAATGTCCTGTAACAACTCACCAGGGCTCCTCCATCAGAAAATTCTATACCCGCTATCTCTGCTGGCTAGAAGGCCAAGGGAAGGGAAAGCATGGGAACACACTCCCTGGAATTTGCCCTCCTGGAATTCTGATTGGAAATTTATTGCAAATTCAAAACCTTGAAATTCCACCCCTAACATCATTGTAGGCATACTCACACCTCTAGGACTGCAATGCTTTGGCAATGCAGCTCATTGCCACCTTCTCAAGGGCAGTTAGGGCTGATTCTGCTGAAAAGTTCAAATCTCATGCATGAATAAAAAAATGACCTTCATGCAGTTTTCCATGAATCATATACTTGCATGAAATTATGATTTTGGGATACAGGGAAGGGTTTAGTTCACTATCGTAAAGGAGAGAATAATAATGAAAATTTACCCTCAACAGAGGTAGAGTATATAAATGCTGATAACATAGTGCACTATACAAGAAAAAAAATTCAGAAAGCAAAGAAGCAAATTGTTCCACATTTAACAAATGTGACCTCCTTGTGATCTGCCATAATCTCCAGCAGCTGAGTCTTGCTTATATTTCATCTTGCAAATGTCCTATGCCAATAGTGATATCTCACTGAGTGGAAGACATCTTAGCATTGCAGAATGATACAGTAGACTGTCATAATGCTTTGTGCCATATTTCTTAATGGTTTTTGCTTTGATCAATGCTTATTAAGCAAATTGTTTAAATTTAACCTGACACATTCAGCAGGAGACTTAACCTTTGGGTGAAAAGTTGTTTTTACTCCCCACTCAAACGTATATTTCTTAGGAGAATAAAATTGGTTAAAAAATTTATGGATTGCATTCACAATCACCTTGGGAGGATTAAATTAATATTATTTCAAATGCTTCAATAACGGAATGCTTATTAACAGAATAAGCCACTGTGACACTGGTTAACTCTTACCATCTATAAACCATTAAGAATGTCTCTTTCTACTGAGAGCACGGAATCATCTAGCAATTAGGGTGTTCAAATAAAATTTGGATAACTAGAAGGAACTGAATTGTCATAGCTATTTGGTCACTTTGTTCATTGTTGCATTAATAAGTATTGCTGTTCTTTTAAATATCTTAGCAAGTATTGTAAGTTTTTAATAGTGCAATGGCACTTTATTAAAATTGTAACATGTGACTTCTAGTTTAATTTCAAGTTGTCAAAACTCCAGTAAAATTTCCTTGAATGCTCCAATATTTCATCATCTCCTTTGAACAGCCAGGTCAAGATATTCAGATCAATTAATTAATCTCCTTGGAATGAAATTTGTTGCAGTACATTTGTTCAATTTCAGCTGTGAAAAATCAGTTCAAATAATAGCTTGGCTACATTGCTTGCAACAAAGCTAAAGAACTTTGCGTGTCCTTCAGAGAGTTTACCGAACTTTTACAAGAATTTGGAAATATCTTAAGTTAAGATATGAAAGATTAAATTAAATGCTCAGAAACTGAATTTGCTTATTGTGTGCTTTATACACACATTTACTTACTCTGTATACAAAAATATTTCAATATTTCCCAACTGTGTTCAACTTTCATCACAAGAAATTGATCAGACTAATCAGAAGTGGACTGTCCACGGTATTGTACAGAAATCTTCCGGGTCAGCATAAATCAGGTCAAAGGTCCATGCAGGGCAAGTCCGGAGGCCCAAAATCAGTCAGCACATCCAGAGGCATGAGGTCAGTTGGCACATCCAGAGGTTTGAGATCGGTTGGCAAGTCTGGTTGTCAGATTCCAGCGATCCCTAAGGATGGAGGTCAGCTCTGAGGATGAAGACCTGCAATCCCCGAGGTCAAGGACCATGTTTGGCAGGCCCCAAGAATGAGGAAAAATGATCCCCAATGTGGTGTTAGGAGGTAGGAAGGAATTTGCTTTTCTGCTGTTATGTCTGTCTTTTCATATGTTGTCTGTCTGTTGTTGTGCTGAACATTGTCGGCATGCTATGTTAATGCTGGAAGCGTGATGACACTTGCAGACTAACCCCAGCACATTACACAAATGATGCATTTCACTGTATGTTTCAATGTACATATGACTAGCAAATCTAATCTCAGCTCATCTACAATTTCTTGACAGATCTCAAGGCACTTAGTCATCATCTGTACAGAAAACTGCATTCTGCAACGAATCGTGTTTTAAACCTCACATTTCTGTACTAAAGTGCCAAAAAGAGACAGTTTTAGTGCTGCAAATGTTTATCTCAGGGGTTTTGGGGTTTAATACCTGAACTCTACATGTGACACATTTACAACAGTTTCATGCTGAGAAACTGAATAGTCAAGAATTTTCTGGAAAACTTATTTCTTTGAACATTTCTATACTTAAGCAATAATAGGACAAAGATTTTGCATGCACATTTTTGCCAAACTGTGCATGAAAGTATATTTAGTATTCTGTCTGAAGCAAGACAGCAACAATCCTACATGGTTCCATACCTCTGACCTTCTTGTATATTCAATATCTGCACCATTAATGATATGATATACTCACTACTTTGTGATTGGTGGAAATTTGACTACGTTCCAGGATTACAAAAAGAATATCTAAAGTTGAACCCTGCAGTTTTATGACTAGCTTAATAAAAAAAAAAGCAAAGGAGAAATTTGATTTAGTGTCTTATCAACAGCCACAGGGGTCTAAAAGCTTAGTAATTATGAACTATGAGCAAAACATAATTATTAATGATAGTTTACATTTCAATTTTTTCTATGGTACTGGCATTGCCACACCATGATTTTCTACCTCTCAGATTTCATTAGAAGTGTAGCAGGTCATTATTATGGAACAAAGTTGAATAGAAACAACCAAAGATGCAGGATTATATATTTAAAAGTATAGATTTTTTTAATATAGTTGAAGAACTTTTCAGCTGCACTTCACACTCTTGAAAGCTGAGGTCCTGCAGAAAACCCATAGCCTACCAATCAGACGATGGGTAGTAAAAGCACAAAAGGTATGGCAGCCAATTGATAATGATGATATGTGCAGGTTCCACTGTCCAGGTTGTCAGCAACATTGACACCCACGGCTTTACTCTGCTGAGAGCCAAGAAAGGAAGTGAACTTTTCAAGGGTAGAGAAACAGTCAGCATGCATTGAAAAGAATATCTTGAAGATCTCTTCAAACACAACACTGTTCTTAAAGTGAGTGCCATTGTCTCCATCAACATGAAGTTAGCAAGGCTGTATGCTAACTGAAAAAGACTCAGGAGTAGAGAGTAGTTCTGTTAATGTTCTAAAACCTGCGGGATGGGGACTTCAGTCCCATTTCCCACGTTTTGTATAGGGACATGGCAAGGAAATGTCAAAGATGCTGCCATCATAACAAAAGATAATTATGAATGCAGTAACTACACAAGGGTCTGCCTGTTGCCATGGAAAATGTCAACGCCTGGATTCTCCTGTCACCTCTTCTCATTGGCTCAGATGCTATTCCCTATATTGTAATGTGGATTCCAGTCTACAAGAGCTCCAAAGGAAATTACCTTCACTGCAAGTTCATTTCAAGTGAACCATTATATATGGCTTTATTATTTTCACCTCACAAAAACCCTTGGGAAGATCTGTGGAGTATCCTTCTCAACAATGGCTGCCTGCAGAAGCTGTTCTCCATTGAGTAGTGATCATAACTAGAAGATCCAATCTCAATGCAACTGTTGTCATGCAGGCTGCATTAATACCCTAACATATTTCTCAATTTTTCTTTCTGAGAGCTGTACCTCACCACCAACAAGCTTCCTGCTGAAAAGTAGATCATTTACAACACAAATAAACAATTGTCCAAACAATGTCATAATCATTCAAAGTCACCACAGCATTAGTCATTAAGCTATATAGTATGCAAAAGATGGCTGTGTGTGTGAACAATTGGATGCTTAGCTCTGAGTCATCAATAATTTGTTCAAGGACTTATGAAGAACAGCATGCCAATTCCCTTCTGAACCACCCTCTATCTGCATTGCCACTTTCAGAAGACTCTGGACTTGAAGTATAAATCATTTACTTTGTAAGTCCTACACCTACTTGTCTTCCCAAAAGGCATCATCTCACACTTGGCAGGATAAAATTTCAGCTGCCAATGAACTCAGCTTTTTATTTACAGCAGGGATTCCCAACATTTTTTATGCATTAAGACCATAAGACATAGGAGCAGAATTAGGCCATCTGGCCCCTCAAGTCTGCTCCGCCATTCAATCATGGCTGATCCATTTCTTCACCTCAACCCCAGTTCCTGGCCTTCTCTCTGTAAATTTTGATGCCATGTCCAATCAAGAAACTATCAATCTCTGCCTTAAATACACCCAACGACCTGGCCTCCACAGTAGCATGTGGCAACAAATTCCACAAATTCACCACCCGCTGGTTAAAGAAATTTCTCCGCATCTCTGTTTTGAAAGGGCACCCCTCTATCCAGAGGCTGTGCCCTTTTGTCCTAGATCTGAGGACACTAGGTTGGGAATCCCTCAGTTGCAAGAAAAAGTTTGTAAACCCTTTGCAATTACCTGGTTTTCTGCACTAAGTACTCATAAAATGGGATCTGATCTTCATCTAAGTCACAATAATAGAAAAGCACAATCTGCCTAAACTAATAACACACAAACTTCTTTTCATTGATACTAAGTATGCTATTTAAACAATCACAGTCTAGGTTCAAAAAAAGTATATGAACATCTGGGGTAATGCTTTCTACATAAGCTATTTGGAGTCAGGTGTTCCAATCCATGATGAGATTGGAGGTGTGGGTTGTACATGTGCTCTGCCCTATTAAAAGTACACACAAAGTCAGGTTATTGACAGAGCCTGATTTTAAGAAAGGTCTGTTCATGTGCACCATGCTTTAATGGAAACAACTTTCAGAGGACCTTAGAAGAAGAATTGTAGAGATACACAAGGCTGGAAAAGGCTACAAAAGCATTTCTAAAGATCTGAGTGTTCATCAGTCCACAGTAAGAGAAATTGTCTACTATTGGAGAAAATTCAGTTCTGTTGCCACTCACCCTGGGAGATGACGTCCTGCGACGATCACACCAAAAGCACAATGTGCAATGCTAAAGAAGGTGAAAAATAACCCAACGGAACAGAAAAAGACTTGCAGAAATCTCTAGAACTTGCTAAAGTCTCTCTTCATGTGTCCACTATAAGAAAAATACTGAACAAGAATGTTGTTCATGGAAGGACACCACAGAGGAAACACAGTTCTCCAAAAAAAAAATTCCTGTATATCTCAAGCTTGCAAAAGTTCACCTGAATGTTGCACAATGATTCTGGGAAAATGTTCTGTGGACAGACAAGGTAAAAGTTGAACTTCATGGCAGAAATGCATACCACTATGTTTGGAGGGAAAAGGGCAATGCACACCAACACCAAAACCTCATCCCAACTGTGAAGCATGGTGGAAGGAGCATCATGGTTTGGGGCTGCTTTGCTGCCTTGGTCTAGACAGCTTGCAATCATTGATGGAACAATGTATTCAAAACTTTGATCAAGACATTTTACAGATTATCAGGGTAGCGGTCTGTCACCTCAAGCTTAATAGAAGTTGGATGATGGAACAGGACAATGATCTGAAAAACAAGAGTAAATCAATGGTATAAAAAGAAGAAAAATCATACTTTGAAATGGCCAAGACAGAGTCCAACCCTTAACCCAATTGAGATGCTGCGGCATGACCTGAAGAAGACTGTTCATGCAAGGTGTCCCGGAAATATTGATGAATTGAAACAGTTTTGCATGTAGGAATGGTCTAAAATTCCTCCTCAGCATTGTGCAAATCTGATCGGCAACTACAGGAAATGTTTGGTGAAGGTTATAACTACTAAAAGAGATTTTACCATTTATTAAATAATGGGGTTCACAGATTTTTTCCAGCCTGGACTTCGAGTGTGGAATGAGCTGCAAGATGAAGTGGTAAATGCAGGCTCACTTCTAACATTTAAGGAAAACTTGAACAGGTACATGGATGAGAGGGGTATGGAGGGATATGGTCCAGGTGCAGGTCAGCGGGACTAGGCAGAAAAATGGTTCAGCACAGCCAAGAAGGGCCAAAAGGCTTGTTTCTGTGCTGTAATGTTCTATGGTTCTATGGAATGATTAAACAATGTGTTCAATAAAGCCATGAAAAGTACGATTGTGTGACAGCTTGTGTTTGTCTATTATTGTGACTCAGATGAAGATCAGACCACATTTTATGAGCAATTAGTGCAGAAAACCAGGTATTTACAAAGTGTTCACAAACTTCTTGCAACTTCCTGATCTACTGCCTCAGACAAACTTCTTTGCCATCCACAACTCCAACAACCTTCATTTTATTTACTCACTTACTCATCATTATCTCCTACATTCACATCCAAATCATTTATTTATATATAACAAGGGTCCCAGCACCAATCCCTGTGGTACACAACTATTCACAAACCTTCAATTGGTAAAGCATTCATCCACCATTACCCTCTGCCTCCTAGCACCAAGTCAAACTTGGATGAATTAGGCAGCTTTCTTTGGATCCAATATGCTTCTGGACCAGCCAAGTATGCAGAGCCTTGCAAAAGTCTACATTGACAGTGTCTATAGCCCTGCTTTCATTTGCCTTCTCAGTTACTACTTCACTCAAGTTAGTGAGGCAGGATTTCTGCTGCACAAAGTCAAGCAGACTATCCCTATCAGCCACTGCTTTTCCAAAGGTACAGAAATCCTACCCTTTTGGATCTTCTCCAGTGAATTCTCTACCAATAATACTAAGCTCACTAATCTGTAGTTTCATGGCTTCTCCCTGATGCTCTTCTTAAACAAAGGAAAGCATCAGCTACACTCCATTCTTCTGGCTTGTCGCCTATGGCCTTGTCAAGTGATGGTATAACTGCCAACAGTGGAATGATTATAATTAGGAATGAAACTGAACATGTTAGAAATATTCAGTACAGTGGGTTAATAACTGTGACGCCCTGGTTAAGATTTTTACTGCTATGTTGTAGTTATTTCATTTTAGTAGTTCTGCAAAAGCAGCCTGTTCTGCATGTTTGGGTTTGAGCTAAAGATAAGGAGCTATGTTGTTCAACTTGGGAATGTGATGTCAGCCAATCAGGATGGTGGATTGGGAGAAGGTTCCAGAGAACACTGGGTGGAGAGGTTTTTGCGACGGACACTGGTGTGGATCGAGGTCATTTTGGTGAGAGCTGGGAGAAGATGGCTGAGGATACCATCTCTGTTGCACAGCGTGCTTGGTGCAGATGAATGGCTTCAAGGGGGATGGACCAGTACTCCCGTGGGGGAGCCCATTTGTTCGAGGTGGATTCTGAGTAACATTCAGAATGTGGTGTGTGCTTTCATGCAGACTGTGGGTCCAGTTAAAGACAAATTCAAGATGGCTCCTTAGATGCACATTTGGACTGGGTTAACATGTAATGGGTCCTTTTTTTATTTTTCCCTTTGCTTTTTCCTACTACCTGTTCGATAAAGCTGACAATTGTAAATATACTTCCTTTATAATTCCATGCAGTGTATGATCTGCTATTTCTTGCTGATAGCTAATTGCTTGGGGGCAGTACTTACACAGTAAGTTGAGACACCCCAACTTCCTGGTTTTACCAACCCTAGATGTATAGAGTTTGAGAAAGGTGGTTTTCTCACTGCTGTCCAGTGGCTGTTAACAAAGAGCTAATGAGCCGCATCTCTAGAGACACCCGGTAAGAAGGTGTTCCATAAGCGTCTGTGGAGAGTGGAACAAAGGTAAACATTTTAGGCTGCAGGATTTTCATCAGAGCTACTTTGTCTGAATTCTGGTGATTGATCAGCATCCTGAAAATTAAACCCATTTTTCTCTCTCTCTCTGGACAGATGCTCGTTTAACTACAGAATGGCTCCAGAATTTTCTGTTTCAAGTCAGATCCCTACTATTAGTAGTATTTTGCTTTTGCATGTTATTCAGAAGTCTACAGACATTGGAGAGTTGTGCCTGGAGGAAATTACAGAAGTGGGATGGAGCCAGTCCAGAGCTGGAAATAAAAACAAGAATGAGAATTTTAAGATCAAGTCTTTCCTTAACCAAAAGCCAGTACAGCAAACTTGGTTGGGTTTTGTGAATGGGATCCCGGGTAATCTAGGACATTGGATAGCTTGAAGACATATAATGTGGGGCACCGGCCAGGAGTGAGATGGAATTGTCAGGTCTCAAAATAACGAACGTGTGAATCAGTTTCAGTAACATGCGACAGGGAACAAGCTGAATTTGAGAAAGAGAATAAGGTTAAACATCATCAGCATGAAGTTAATGAGGTGAGAGACTTTGGTCTCTAGATAGAAACACATGTATGAATGTCATCTACTGGTGGACTACAGTAACACCAAACCTTCAGAAATTAGCACAATCAGCAGCAGATTCAGTGCTGCCACTATAGATGAGTTTCTCATCCGCTGAGACAGCATGGCCATATCAGGAGGGGAAAACAGCACTGTCACATTTTCAAAACAGAGAGTGAAATTTATGCCATCAGTAGCTGTATGCCCTGATACCAAATTTGCTGCACTGGCTCTTAGTTAAGGAAACCCATGATATTAAAATTCTTATTCTTGTTTCATTTCCAGCTTTGGTCTGGCTCTGTCCCATTTCTGCATTTTCCTCCAGGTACAACTCTCCAATGTCTGTGCAAAACATTACTAATGCTGGATATCTGAAATTCCTGATGAAGTTGACTGTTTACTCTTTTCCATAGATGCTGCCTGACTTGCTGAGTTCCTCTTGCATTGTATGTGTGTTGCGTTGGATTTCCAGCTTCTGCAGATTTTCTCTTGCAGCAGATATATGCCATGAGATTCAGGATTCCTAAATTCCTTTTTATTATTGCTGACGAGGCTTCAGCTGGGTATTTGAAAATGTTTCCAGTTACCAGAAGAGGCAAAGTAAATGAGTGAACCTACTACTTGAAAAAGCAAGTAGGCAGAAATACTGCTCGTTTATATAATCATGTGTTAAGGGGCTCTCAAGTGCATAGAAGAGCAGGAGCTAGGCATTAATTTCAAAATTCAAAGTAGATTTATCATCAATGTATGTATTGTATGTGTCACCATATACTACCCTGAAATTCATTTTCTTTCAGGCATTCACAGTATATACAAAGAAATACAATAGACTAAATGAAAAACTACACACAAAGACAGACAACTAACCGATGTGCAAAAGATGACAAAATGCTCTTAATAGAGAAAAAATAAATAAATGATATTTAGGACATGAATTATAGAGTACTTGAAAGTGAGTCCAGAGGTTGTGAAGTCAGTTCAGTGTTGGGATGAGTCAACTTATCCACGCTGGTTCAGGACCCTGATGGTTGAGATGTAATAACTGCTCCTGAACCTGGTGGTGAGGGACCCAAGGCTCCTGTACCTCCTCAATGTCAGCAGCGAGAAGAGAGCATGGCCTGGGTGGTGGTGGTCCTTAATGATGGTTGCTTTTTTTGTGCAGCTCTCCTTGTAGATAACGGGGAGCACATTTCCTATCATGGACTGGGTAGTATCCGCTACTTTTTGTGGCCTTTTCCATTCATGGGCATTGTTGTTTCCGTAGCAGGCCATGATGCAATTCATTTAGACAATTCCAAAAAACAGAGCGCAGTGAGTTGAAAACTGAAGTTACTCTGAGCACACATTTCTGGGTGACTTTCACTCACAGAATGACCACCTTCTATTAACTTGCTTTTCTATAATCATGCTTTTATAAGGTACAGAACTCAAACTACATTCCTTGTCCACACTGAAATTAGAAATTTCTACAATTTCAACATCTGTGGGTAGAGGTTGTAAATGATTTGCAGTTTCCTGGCTCAGTGGCGTTCAAGATGCTGTTCAGCTTCTGTCATATCTCAGTTTGTAGCCCATTACTCTATGTGGGTGTCCACCCAAAATACATTATCAAAGAGAAAAGATTTCATTTACTTTGCCTTCGGCTTACAGGAGTGGAATGGGCATTTCCCCAGCATTCACACATTCAGAACTGTTCCCCTCTAGAAGCACCGGGCTATGGTGCTGGAGGATTCTCATGGCTACCTTGTATAAACAAAGCACCTCCTGTGGCCATTGTTCTTCAACAGCCTGTCCAGGTACCTCCTGTCATCTGTTGCTTCTTCCCATTACTGCAATATCTATCCATTATTGGCAATATTTCTCTGTAGTTAAAAAAACTGTTAACAGTAAGATTGCATATCCCTTTAAGAACTGAGTGCACACATTGCACCTGTGGTTGTATTGTAACAGATGCAAGGAACATCAGCGGGAATGTGGTCAGTTTCATTGTGATGTAAAATGGAAAGCCTGACCACTGCTCTCTAAACCACGCAATTGAAGTTCTCACCCCTCACCCTTTATGTGGCTTTCACCAACAACATTAGAGTGACTCGCAATGCTTTCTGACTAAAGAATGTGTGAAGCAATTCCAAACCAGAGGTGCTTTACATCTTTTCATGGATGAACGGCTCAGCAAAACAGGTGCTTCAACTCCCTGGATTCTGCTCAGGAATTGAGGATAAGATGGTAAATATGGATATAGTATTAATTTTACCATTTTGCTGAAAACAGTGCACAAAGGGCTGAAGATGCTAAAGGGTAATTGTAACTAATCGTTAACATGTTCCCAGATGTGTGGTATATTTTAGGGTCCCCTACAATCAAAAATCTCTGCCTCACAATATTACCAGCAGTGCTACATTATCTCCACTCATAAATTGGGTGCCAAACTTGTCAACCATAATATGGGCAAATGGGGTGTTTGTTCACCACCCAGAAGTTTTCATGTTTTATCGTTTTACAACATTGAATCACAGTGGATTTAATTTGGCTTTTTGACATTGATCAACAGCAAAAGACTCTTTCATGTCAAAGTGAAAACAGATCTCTACAAAGTGATCTCAAATTAATTACAAACATGAAGCACAAAATAATTGATTGCATATGTATTCACCCCTTTTAATATGGCACTGGAAGGCTTATAAAGGTACAGGGTAAAATGAATGCAGTAAAACACAGGGAAATCCTGGAGGAAAACCTGATGCAGTCTGCAAGAGAACTGTGAAATAGGAAAAGATTTGTTTTCCAGCAAGACAATTACCCCAAGCATAAAGCCAAAGCTACACAGAAATGTCTTAATAACAATGAAGTTAACGTTCTGGAGTGGCCAAGTCAGATTCCAGACCCCAATCCAATTAAGAATTTCTAACTGGGTTTGAAAAGGGCTGTTCACTCATGATCCCCATGCAATCTGACAGAGCCTGAGCAGTTTTATAAAGAAGAATGGGGGGAAAATTGGAGTGCCGTGATGTGCAAAGCTGATAGAGAGCTAACCACACAGACTCAAGGCTGTAATGACGGCCAAAGGTGCAACTAACTTGAAGGGAGTGAATACTTATGCAATCAATTACTTTATGTTTTATATTTGTAATTAATTTTGATCACTTTGTAGAGACTGGTTTTCACTTTGACACAAAAGAGACTCTTCTATTGATCAGTGTCAAAAAAGCTAAATTAAATCTACTGTGATTCAATGTTGTAAAGCAATAAAACATGAAAACTTCCAAGGGGTGCGAATATTTTTTATTAACACTGTAGAATCAATTTTGGGTTTTGGTGAAAATGGTGCAAGAAGGAACTGAAGGTGCTAAAGGATGATTGCAACGCATCCTTAATGTGTTCTTCGACCTGTGATACATTGTAGGGTCACCAGGAGGTACAACAGTCCACTACAATCAAAAGTCTCTGCCTTATAACATTACCAGCAGTGCTACATTAACTCCTCTCATACACAGGGCATCAATTTGTCAACCATAATATGGGGCAACTCAAAAGGGTGGCTTAATTGTTTAATTATACTTCCAGTGGTATATTGGTGTCCTTGACCTAGCCCTGACTTTCTTTATGAACAAGAGAAAATATGCAGAGGCTGGAAATCAAAATAACACACAAAATGCTGGAGGAAGTCAGCAGGCCAGGCAGCATTTAGGGGTTTTGGCTCAAAATATCCAGTGTTTACTCTTTTCCTTAGATGCTGTCTGGCCTGCTAAGTTCCTGACTTACTTTGTCAAGTTTCAGCATCCGCTTAAATTGCAGATTGCTGCGCAGCAACTTTTCATTCTCCTGGACCATTAGCATCCATGCAATTGCTGACAAGGATGTGAAGGTATGGCCCAACTGCAGGGCGAGAGATGCTGAAGTGCTTGAACTGACTTTTAATAAGAACCGTGCAGAATTAAAGGAAAAACAATAAACACTAGGCCAATAGGGCCATTAGCTAAAGCTCTCAAATTGAAAGCTAATGCTGGCACTGTGGCTCAGAAGAAGTAACTTAACACTAAATAATTATTGCTCCTTTACAGCATCAGTCTGAATGCTAGTCTTCTTCCACAGAACAAGGAAAACGTTAAGCAGGGAGTGCTGACATTGCTGTGCTTTTGGTTAAGATCCGATAACACCGAACTGAGAGGGCGGTAAATACCATCACAATGAAACGTGCATACTCACTAGCACAATAGTCAACCCCGTTCAGCAGCCCGCCTGTGAGAGTGCCCAGACTCCACTGCAGAGTCCATGGTTGTGCCAATTCCAGTCTGATTTCTGCCTCTATTCAATAACCACATCACTCCTTTTGAGATTCTATTGAGAAACTGAAGGTCTGTGAAAGGGAGGCTTAATAGTTAATCAGTCTTGTGCCTTATAGTGAAACCTATATCTAGTTTATTCCTTCTTTTCCACATCCAAGGCAAATGTACCTGTTCTCAGTGCGCTCCTTAGAACGTGAATAAATCTTGTCAGGTGAAAGTTATATCTATATTGGGATTATAGAGCTATAATTGCAGTGAGTTTTCCTATCAATAGATGGATATTCTCTATAATCTAACACAAGTGAGTGACGACTGGATAACCGATGGAAGGAGTACACCAGCCCTCAGGCTCATCACAAACACAAGATATTCTGCAAATGCTGGAAATCCAGAGTAACACATTCAAAAAGCGATCTGACTTTCTCAGTTCCTCCAGCATTTTGTATGTACCCTCAGATACCTGGTGCCCTATCTTTGGAAAAGTCTCATTTTGGCCTTATTAGCTACCTCAAAACCCATGAACACAGTGTGGAAGCAAATCATATTCAGTTTTAAGTGACTGCCTGAGGGGAGGGAGAGGGCTGGTAAATGACAGTTGGCCCTCCTTATCTGTGGGCTGTCCACGCGAGATTCAACCAACTGCGGATCGGGAAAACCCAGAAGTTCTCTCTCCAGCACTCATTGTTTGAGCATTGTTCGCCTCACATCCCATGTACAGACTTTTTTTCTTGTCATTATTCCCTAAACAATACAATATAACAACTATTTACATAGCATTTACTTTGTTATTAGGTATTATTCTAATCTAGAGATGATTTAAAGTATATGGGAGGATGTATGTAGGTTATAAGCAAATACCACGCCATTTTATATAAGAGACTTGAGCATCTGTGTCTTTTGTATCCATGGGGGGTCCCGGAACCAATCCCTCATGGATAAGGAGGGCTGACTATATCCATTTAATCTTCAGTATAGATACAAATGCATTAAAAGTGGGAAGCACATTTCAAAACTTGCCTGAAAATAATCTTGAAAGCTCATTAAAAGTAAATACTTATTTTCAAAATATGCTCACAATATTATGAATGAAGCTTCTGGGGCAGATGTATCTTTGGAATTTACCATGTAAAAATTATGGTTTATTCCTTACAAACTGAAGTACTTGAGTACTTTACACACTCCCTGCATTGGAAATACATTGAGATAGAAAGTCACATTATTATTTGTGTGTGATTTTTATGAAGAAAGCTACTTGGAAAGAAATCATTGGAATTTTGAAATACCATTACTTATAAGGCATTTAGAGGTCTTGGGACTCTTGAGGTCTTGGGGACATTGATATAATTGGTGGCCAAACAATTTATACAATAGTTAGGGAAGGAATAATGAATAAAAAGTTCAGATGACTATTAAACACAAGAGATGCTGCAGATACTGAAAATCCAGAGCAACAAACTAAATAATGGTGGAACTCAGCAGGTCCGGGGCAGCATCTATGGAAATGAATAACATTTCACTATTGGAGTTGTCTATTGTATCCAGTGGTCCTGATGTGGCCTCCTCTACATTGGTGAGAACTGACATAAATTGAGGGACTGCATTGATGAGCACCTCTGCTCCATCTGCCAAAAGTGGAATTTCCCAGAGGCCAACCATTTTAATTCCTATCCCCATTCCCGGTCCACGGCCTCCTCTTTTGCCGCAAAGAGGTCACTCTCAGGGTGGAGAGCAACTTCTTATATTCCATCTAGGCAGCCTCCAACCTGATGGCAAGAACATCAACTTTTCCTTCCATTAAGTTTTATCCCTCCTCCTTCTCTCTTCTTCTTCTCTACTCTGGCCTCCAAGCTCTTCTCATCTCCGACATCATCTCCCCCAGTGCCCCTCCTTCTTTCCTTTCTCCCATGTTCACTCTCCTCTCATATCAGATTCTTTCTTCTCCAGCTCTTTGTCTTTCCCACCCACATGGCTTCACCTTCTAGCTAGCCTCCTTCCCCTCCCCACCTTGCCATTTTATTCTGGCATTTTATTCTCCCCCTTCCTTTCCAGTCCTGAAGAAGGGTTTCATCTCGAAACATTGACTGTTCACTCATTTCTATAGATGCTGTCTGACCTACCATGTTCCTCCAGCATTTAGTGTGTTCTGAGGAAATGAATATTGACCATATTTGAATCTGAACCACACACATTTATTTTCCAATATTAGGATTTCACTAAATTTCATACTTCTACATTTTTGGCATACATTCACTGCCAAGAAAATGCTTTTTCAAACCAAAGTACTTCCATATAATTAAGGATTCTCTTTGGTGTATTCATTATGATTTTGTGGGTAAATCCAATAGCCAATTTGTCCACATGAAGAAATCACTAAAAGCAAAGCATAAATGCTGGGGAACTGTTTTCTTTTCAACCAAAAGGTAACTTTTATGCATATAATTAGAAAAACGTAGCTTCAACACAGCATTTCATACAAAAGAGAGCTTTCTCTTCATCCAAACCCCATATATTATTCTAGTAAAGTCTTATCCAGATTATCTTCTCAAGTATCTTGAATGAGCTTGAACCTATAACCTTCTAACCTGGAACCAATAGTATCACAGCTGGCATTTAAAACAGCACATCTTATTCACTTTTGCTTAATGGTAATATCACAGGGCACGTAAACCAGTCTATGCTACTGTGGCTATGCCAACATCCAAACCTACCACAGTAATCGCTGTGTTTGAAGCCACCAAATAAAAGTTGGAGCATCTCTCAGGTTACTTCAAAGCACCATCTGCTTTGCTAATGCCCCATAGTAAAAGAAATCTGATATGCTTACCTGGTTTGGCTTTAATGTGACCCAAACTTCTGCCAAAATGGTTGACTCGTAATTGCCTTCTTGCATGTGACTCAGAAAAGAGAATGAATCAATATTTTGTCAATTGTTCCCACATTCTGAAATTGATTGTTGATTTAATATTCTGGTCATGCATTTTCTGATAAGTTTACGTTTGTGTTCTTTTTTCTTGTCAGCTCATTTGAATGCTGGAAATCCAATGATAACAACATTATTCCTGTTCTGAGGAGTATTTTTAACAAAAGTTTCACTTTTCACTTTTAAATTAATTGTGAAATATTTAAAAAATCTACTCTCAGTAATTTATCCTCACACCTGAATCAAAATATTAATTTTTTTAAGTTCTTGAGACAGAATAACAAAGCAATCAACATATATGTCTATGTAATAGAATTTGCTAGTAAACAATATCAAAGTGAAAATAAAGTATGAATTTTCTTTTAAAGAGAGAGTAAAATTAAATTCAGAGAAGTTACAACACATAAATAGTCTACTATATCAAATGGTGTATACAGTCCATTTTAACAAATAGTTTAAAATTGGTATGTTTCTATTATCTTTCACTCTGACTTCCTTCCTGTTAGGGAACTTAGGGCATTTTACAACATAAAAGGTACAGTAAAATTTCAAGAAATTTAGTAATCCAATATAATATAGTCTTTGCTTTAAATATGCTTTCTGCCTCAATCACCAAATTGGAAACTGTATTCTCCACCTAATAAATCAGTGTTAGAAAGCTGATCGTGCAATCTCGGCAGGCCAGGCAGCATCCATGGAAAAGAGTAAACAGTTGATGTTTTGAGCAAAGACCCTTCATCAAGACTGGGGAAGAGAGTAAGAAGTTGGGGAGGAAGAGAGGAGGATGTACAATGCAGTAGATGATTGGGGCAATCGAGAGAGGTAGATGGCTGATGTAAAGAGCTGGGAAGTTGATTGGTGAAAGGAAGTGGATTTCTGCACATTTTCTCTTGTTTGTGATTTGACCACTACACTGCAAAGTCTTTTCCAGGGATGCCTGCCCTGAAGAAATTCAATTCCTCCCTTCAAGAGGAGTTCGATAAAACACTATCTTATCGCTCCCCCTCTGTGATCTCTGCTGCTCTCCGACATCTTTCACCTATCGACTTCCAGCTCTTTACTTCACCCCGCCCCCTCTCCTGGTTTCAGCTATCAGCTCCTACCTTGTACTTTTACATCTCCTTCTCCCCCCCCCCCCACCCCACCTTCTTACTCTAACTTCTCATCTCTTTTTCCCCAGTCTCGATGAAGGGTCTCGGCCTAAAACATCGACTGTTTACTCTTTTCCATGGATGCTGCCTGGCCTGCTGAGTTCTTCCAGCTTCTTGTATGTATTGCTTTGATTTGCAGCATCTGCAATTTTTCCCTTGTTGTGATTGTGCAATCTGTTGTATGTGATTTTGAGTTTATCCCTATCCAATCCTGATCACTTCAGCTGCACTATATAGTTCTATTATTCCTGTTGTTTAGCAGCAGTTCAACAATTCAGGTTACCTACTGGGGTTTTAATGCTCCATGTGGCATTCAGCATGTCTGATTTACAGACATAATGGTAGCAGCTTCAGCTTGCATTGCAGCAAATAGTTCATGTTTGTGCAAAGGTATCAATCATTTTTACCGGAGGGTTGTGATTGTAGGTGTGAACTGAACCACTCATCAACTCTATACAGCTAATGATAAAGGTGGGCTCTGAGATCAGGTCATCTTGGTGTGAGTCTCTGTTCCTCTGTAGTATTGCCTACTTGTCAATGCACCAAACACTTAATTGTGCCTATTCTCTAACCTTTTTTGCTGCAAGCTACCCATTGAATTTGTCATCTGATTCTCTGCACAGAAGTCATGTCTAACCTCACTCCCCAATGAGCAGAAAGCGTACACCATCCTGTTCCTCTTGCTGCAGAGAGTTATCAAACAGTAGGTCATGCAAAGGATCAGATTCTAGACTGGTTGCTGTAAATGTTAATTAAGGTCTCTTCATCTGCAGGAAAGAATGTAGCAAAGCTCTTCCCGGCTTCCCAGTTTGCCATGCTATCAAGATTTTTCAATGTTTCTGTACGCCCTGGACTTGAAGAAAGCAAATTAACAAAAATATTTTTTTTAAAAAGGTAAATGACTTTAAATAATTAAATATTGAAAGGAAAGAAAAATTATTTTAAAAGTATGCCTGCAAGCTGTGAGTATAACACTTGAAACTGTACTCTTTGTGTGAGAACTTTTTCATGTTACATTTCTCCATGAAAGAGATTTAAAAAAAAAACATTTGGCCCATCAAGTCTCATGCAACCTCTTGGAGCAATTCCATTTCCATTTTATGCAGCGGAATGTATTAACACCTAGTATAAGTTTACTATAATTGTTGGTGGTAGATTTTGATAGAAAATTCATTGTATGGCTCCTGCGGGTGATTGTACAACTTAAGGGGTGCATAGCATTTGAAAATGAATTCACCGACCTTGATCTCACACACAAAAGTTCACCAAACTTCATGCAGCACTGCATCCAAGTCCTCACAACTTGCCTTCTGTTTTTCTCTCCCTCCTCAGTGTGATCCTCCAACTGCATTTAAAACTGCATTTAAAGCTGGAGGACCTTCTGACCTCTTGGCAATTTGATCCCTTCACCACTAACAAGAGAAAATCTACAGATGCTGCAAATCCATGCAACACCCACAAAATGCTGGAGGAACTCAGCAGGCCAGGCAGCTAGGGTGTCGGCCTGAAACATTGACTGTTTACTCTTCCATAGATGCTGCCTGCACTGCTGAGTTCCTCCAGCGATTTGGGTGTGTTGACTCTTTCCACCACTCCAACTCTTCCAGCAAGAATGTCAGTACATGAGCTGGAAAGCCATGGGGGCTATTCCCCTTTGAATTATGCCATTCTCAAATGCCTTCTGATCAGCTTCAGTTGCAAGTAGAATGCCAAACAACACCTGCTGCAGCCACCATCTATCTTTCACTCACATAGTACAAGCTACCTTTAAGCTGTGAAAGCTAACTAGTGCTAGTCATTCATGTAATTGCACTTCCAATCCCTGAGGCGGTAAATCATTAAAAAAGTGAGACAAGAGCCACCCACTAATTGAAATCACTCTAATAATTTAGTTTGTTGCCTGAATCAGAAAGAACAGGCAGTGGTTGAAAATGAATCTCCATCCCTACACTCATTTCAGAAACTATCCATTTAGCCTCTGGTTTCTCCTTTTACTGTTCTTATGTAATTATAGATTATTTCAGATTGTAATCTCCACTACACAGTTCTAATAGGGAAAAAAATCCATTTTTTCTTTGGACTTATAATTCTTCACAACAGACAGAAACCTAATTAATTTTTGTAACATCCTTCCTAATATATGAAGTCCAATATTGTTCACAGTATTCCACATGAAGTCTTATTAATATTTTATGAGAACACAAGAAATAATAACAAGAATACTACTATCTGTGGCCCTAAAGACTGCAACAACGATCAAAAAGATCATAACTAATCTGATCCAGGTTTCAACGCCACTTTGTTGTCTGCTTCTGAGAAACTATGATTCCCCTACAGTCCAAAAACCAAAATTCAATGACTCAGCCTACTTAGTATTACTTTGAATTTTGTTTTCTGTAGCCTGGAAATGCATTGCTGCTGTTTATGGATGCACTACAGTGTCACTGTGTAGGTGCCAATGATGAATATGGTTGCATTAACAACAGAACAAAATTCCGCAGCACTTGAGGCAAAAGGTGTCAGGTGTTACTGAATGCCCTTCCACAAATGGCCCATTGTACCACCAAACAGTGCACAGAAGAAAATATCAGCTATATCTAGGTCAGGGAGCAATTACAAAGTCAAGAAGGACAAAGTGGGCAGGGGAGAGGGGAGTGAAAAAGTTAAGGAGTGATCAAAGTCAGGGGTCAGATTGGGAATTTGGTGCCAGGCCATTTTGGAAGCTGATTAAGAGGATTTAGGTTGGCGGGCTATAGATATAAAGCACTGTGAAAGCATCAAACAAAAGAAAGAGTTAAGCAGGACATAGGATGTAACTGTGGTGCATATTCCAGGACTGAGACCTGATCAGGGAGCACCATTATTAAATCATAAACAAGAGAAAATCTGCAGATGCTGGAAATCCAAGCAACACATACACAAAATGCTGGAGGAACTCAACAGGCCAGGCAACATCTATTTTTTCACAGATGCTGCCTGCCCTGTTGAGTTCCTCCCTGTGTGTGTTGCATTATTAAATCATGTAGTCTGTGAGCCAGTATGGTTGGTCGGTACCATCTGAGGGGAATAATGCTCATTAGTGATTTTTGGCAAGGTATACATCTCTAGAGTTAGAAAATATGTGATAGCATTGCACCAATGGTAGCTCTATTATTTCAAATAAGTAATCACTTTTTGTATATTTTCCATATTGACATCAGTACAGCAGAAAATGTTACCCCACCCCCACCCCCAAGGTAAAAAACCTCATTTGGAGAGATTTCTGGAATTTTATCAATGTCATGACATTTTCCATATTGTTGTATCAAATCAAAACAATCTTAAGCTTTTGTCATAGCAGATAGAATTACAGTACAATAATTCAAATGTGGGGTTCCACACAGCCATAATCTAGGCCCCATTTGGTTGTAAAATAAATATATTTAATCAAAGACTGCTTTCCATACTTTGTTTTCCATATTTTCATAACCTATTAATAATCATAATTTTCCAAGTCTTCCACATCTTCCACATCTTCATCTGAGCTTCCCACACTCTCTGGGGCGGATGCCTGCTTCTCACAGTCTGCCAGTCTACACATGTCAATATAGCTGAGGCCATTTGCAACACACATACATCTTGGGAGCGAACATTTTTTTGGACGTTTTCAGGCCAGTAGATCCAGGATGGCATCGGGTGCTGGCTGGCCTTCCTTCCAGTGCACCACCATCTGTTCAGCTTCCTCTTCTCTCTCCATCTGCCACCCTCTGCCAACAGGGCTTGGCACTTGTGTGTCCTTCTCCAAACATCTTCTCCATATACCAGCCTGGTAGCTGGCTCGCCGTGCATGGTTTGTTAAGCAGTCCTTGCATGGTGGGAGTTGATGACTTTCGATTTCACCTTTTTTGGCATAGAAAAGGTGATACCTGAGTTCATTGACCTTGGTGGTCAGTGCTTTTGGGGCAACAGGAGACATGTAAATGCCTCCAGTTTGTCCATCAGTTCTGGGGAGAGGTTCCATTCCTGACCCAACTCGAAGAATGTGTCCTGAGTTTCCCTGTTGCTTGTCAGAAGTGTTAGGGCACTTGTCTTCCCTTTGCCTGCAAAAGCACTTACTGTGTCACATCCGGTATATGCATGCAACCTGATGAGGGACCTACAAACCTCTATGCCAACAGTGGCAACAACCTTCCTGATGTCTACAAGCCTAGTGCTACACTTCTGGAACAATGTCGCCTCAATCTTGTCACAAAATGCTGAAGACATCTGTGTCTTCTGAGCAGATCACTACAGATTGGTATCCCTCTCTTGTGGCATGGGCAGCATGGAGAAGTAGACAGCCATCTGCTCCTTCTTGTTGACACTGAAGAGCTGACACCTCCTCACTGTCCTGAGATGTGATTCTGTAACATTTTGTCATTCACAGTCGCATACAGAATCTTCTCCTGTAGCTTTGCTCTGTACTCTGCCTTCCTCCGTACATGGACTATGAAGCTAATGAGACTATTTTTGTTACTGACTTTGATCATAAATTCCTCCACTGCCTCACTATCTGTGTGCCTGTGATACCTTGCAACTCATGACCAGTCTCTTCACCCCATTCTTGATAGAGTTCTCCTTGTATGTGTCGAACCCAACATCTATTCTGTAACTCTGACTGCCTTCCCTCAGAGCCATGCCCAGAATTGTTGTGGCAACATCTCTGAAAGTAACTTGACCACCTTTTGCTCTTTGGACCAAGTTCATTCCATCAACCACTGTTGCAGAGTTTCCTGGGAGTTGCTCTTCTTCTACATTTTTCTGCAAGCTTGTGGCTAAAGTAGCATTATTTGTCTTTCTCAGCAATCCTTCTGGTGTAGACAGGGCCTGATATGTGATGAAGTCTGACCTATGATCTTGTCAAAATTGGTTGCCTTGGCCTTCCAAACTTTCAGCTATCTGTAGAGTTTGATTTTCCAAGACAACATACCTTGATGATACACTTCAGGAACCATTAACTATTTTCCTTTATCATTTGGAAATATATCTACTGAATTGCCCAGCTCAGATTCCAGTTTTTTATGAATGTGCTTCCTTGTAGAATCTGGCAGGAGTGTAACTCCACCAGATAGCATGAAAGATTCAAGTTTCATGACCAAAGAAGTGACTTGTACACTCATCTTGTTGGGAATGATGTCAGTTCTGATAAACTTGAAAAGGTTTTTATAGGCTTCCCTTTCAATCCCTTTCTACAGTTCATCACCGTCTGTGTCATCGTCATTTTCTTTGTACTCAGGTTCCCTTTTCTTGACTCTGGTATAATCCTTATAGCATGAAGCATGATAGTGGGCCTCTGCTTGTTACTGCTAGAATCTTTTCATCTTCCTTCTGGGTTGCACATTCCTGTAGTGTTTGGTCATCTCTGGGTTTTACAGCTTGTGTAAGCTTTCGCGTGACTTGGAACCCTTCAGAAATTTCACCTTATTACAAAAAATGCAGATTGGATCATACACCCTTGCTTCTGATGAAGATCTCCTACTTGGCCTTTTGATGTACAGGTATTCTCACCAGCTTCATCAGTAATGCTTTCCTTTTCAGAGTCTCTAAGTCTCTCTTCATGGTGAGGAGGCTTCGGCATTTTCGGTGATAGTAGATTCTTGGGGCTCCTTTTTCTCCAAGTTCTTTAGCAACATCTAAAATAGGGGCATAGTTTCTCACTTTGGCTGCTTCAAGTAGTGTTTTCCAGGATTCATAGTCTTGAGGACTAACTAAATGGTCATCATCTTCCTTTGATGTTTCCCAGTGTATGATACACTGCTTCTTAATAGATTTTTTGTGCTTCTGGCTCTCCATTCTGAAGCAAAGCGATTCTGCTACTCCAGATCTAAATCTATTCTACTCTTCTCTCTCCTCTATTGTGCTGGACTATCCCACCACCACAGTACCTGACCCAGAAAAAAATCACATTAGCATTGCTGGTGAAAAAAGCACCTGCTGCAAAGGTGATATAAATGTATGTATAAATGGTGAGATACAAGATATAAATGTGAAACAGAACATGAAAACAGAAGTACATCTTATGTAATGTATAGTCATTGTGTTGTCACTGCCAGTAATAGATAACATTTGTAGAGATGCTAATTTAAACAATTTTTCTGAAAAAACATATCATCTGACCTATATTCCCACCAATTTTCAAAGACAAAGCTTCAATAATAAGAGAGAACCATCAGTTTGAAGTAGAATGTTTTATTCTGTGCTATGTATATGTGGTGAACTACATATACCTGCCTGGACACGCTCCCCCGCTGACTGCTCCTGTGGCTCCTCACACAGACCCCTGTATACAGGTGATTGGAGGCACTGCTCCTCCCTCAGTCTCCAGGATGTCGTATGGGGATCTCTTGCTGCTGACTGCTCTCTTCGAGTGAATAAAAGCCTATATCTCGCCTCATGTCTCCGAGAGTTATTGATGGTGCATCAGTATAGTTTTGAAAAGCGTGTTTTGGCATGGGGTTATAAGTCGAGTGATACCACACAGAAAGCTACCACCATTGCAATGCAATCACATATTTTCTAGCACTAGGGGTGTATACCTTGCCAGAAATCACTATAAGAATTGTTCCCCCCCAGATGGTACTGGTGGCCCAAATTTGGGGTCCTGGCTCGTGGACTAATGATTGTTCTGGGAATCCTTACTACAAGCACAATTCAAAACAGCAAGGCCTAATTCTTGCAAGGCCTAATCATAATGCGAAACACAGGCAGTGAACAATGTTATTTAATTCCATATGAATCTGACATGGAAATGGCATCAGAGGCATATCAAATTTTTGGACTGACACAGTTCATCCCACACTTGGGGAGTCAGAGTTCAGAGTTCATTTCCAACGTCATTTGTAAGGACATTCTCCCCATGGAATGCATGAGTGTCCTTTGGGTGCTCCAGTTCCTACCCACAGTCCAAAGATGTAGTGATTAGTAAGTTGACTGGTCATTATAAACTGTCCCGTCATTAGGCTAATGTTGTACTGGTGGTTGCTGGGCTGGTGCAACCTGAAGCATCAGAAGGGTTGTATCTCTAAATATATAAATGCCTTCCATTACAAAAATAACCAATATACAGTATATATGCATTGCATTGAAAGTAACAGTGCTATGTGTATAGATTTCAGGATCATATATTTCTTTACTGCCTTATAAACCCATGCTCTAGCCTGAATAATTCTTTGAACTTTTATCAGGAAGTGCCTCTGGTTTTCACAGAGCTAAGCCCATTTCCATTCACAGTAAATTACTTCTGTTTCTTTTCTAAAATACATCACCTCACATTTATAGACGTTGAATTCCTTCCAACATATTTTAATTTTAACCCATTCTGCAACTTATACAATTTTCCAATCCTTCAGTCTCTTTTGATTTACTAAAAGCTGACATAGGAAAAGTTTCCATTGACATAAGAATATATTCATGAAGTTTTGCTATGAACAAAACGCTTTTAATCAACTGGAAATTTTTTTAAAAAATCAGAACAAGATAATTGACTAGAAAGCATCAAGTTAGAGTATTTTCAAAGAGAGTTGGGTTAAATGAAAAATGAAACATCACCTAACAATGCAAAATATTTGATAATTCGATGGAAAGAGTTTAAATCATAACATAACAGTAAAACGGCTGTATTAAAAATGGAAGTTTCACGGTCAGAAAAGTAAATTAAATGAAATTCAAAACTAAAATAAGCTGCATTTTCTGCTTTCAGCGAAAGAATGAGAGAGAGAGATGAAAAGAAGGAAAGATAGAAGGAACAAAGGGCAAGGAGAAAGATAGAGCACAGTGTTTACGTTACACTGTTCAGTGCCTTAAGGTGCCCCAATGGCTGTACAGATAACAAAGTACTTCTGAAGTAAAATGAAAAGATTAAAGATTAGTTTTATCTGTCACATGTACCTCGAATCATCAAAACATTCAGTGACATGTGCTGTTTCCGTCAATGACCAACACAGTCCAAGGATGAGCCAGGGACAGCCCTTGAGTGTTGCTATCCTAATGGCACCAACATAGCATGCTCACAGCTTAGTAACCCTTACCAACCCGTACGTGTTTAGAATTCAGGAAGAAACCAGAGCACCAGTATTCCAATGAAGAACATATAGATGCCAATATCAGTAAGTTCTCCGATAGCAAACAATGTGATTATGGTTGAATAAGTAGATTTCATTTATATAGATTATGAGATAAATACTGACCTGGACAATAGAGATAGCACTTTACTTTGATTAAATAAAGTAGGACCACCACCTATGCAGCACCCTACGCATTTCTGGCCTCCAAGCCTCTGAAGTGTGAACAAACCAATATTTCTAAAAAAACAGAAAGCTGAGCAAAGCAAAGCAACAAAATGCTGGAGGAACTGAGCAGATCAGACAGCAACTAGGGAAATGAATAAACAGTCGACATTTCAGGCCAAACTCTTCATCAGGCTGAGCAAATATAAGCAATGTTTATATGCTACAAAAATGAAGATTGCAGTCATTAATAAATTGGTAGTAAAGAAATTTTACTGTAATTCTTAAGGTAATAAAATTGCTGTATATGACCTTACCAGTAGTAAAAAGATGGAGATGATAGGGAGAAGTTCTCAGAGATTATAGAGTCAGGCTTCAAATGAAGAGTGAAGAAAAGTTGGATTTGAGGACAAAACTTAAGTCATTATCCAAAGTGGTGTGGTACTTATAAAACTATCAAATTTCAGACATATTGATCAGATTAGACAGCTTATATTTGAGGATTCTAATGGGAAACCAGGAAAAAAAATAACAGTCTCTGACTAATTTTCCAGGATTCTGTTTAAGAGCTATTTTGCCAGAAGTTTGGGAATTGCCTATTGTGGCTTCTCTCTTCATGAAAGGGGGCCAAAAATAAACCAAAGAAAAAAATATGAGCCAATTAAACTTGCTCAAATTGTAGTTAAAATACTAAAGTTTATATTATGGAATGAAATTACAAAATTCTTGATGTAATATAACTTAATCAGGGCCAGTCACCATGGATTGATAAATGGCAGGTCATGCCTTACTAACTTTAAAGAAATATTTTTTTTTAAATAGAAAGGGTAATTTAAATAGAGTTTGAAGAATCTTTTGATTAGGTACCACAGAGGTGAATATTGCTGCAAGAAATTCTGGGAATGTGGCACAAGCTCTGATGACAGGACACCATTGCAGATTACAAAACAATTTATTAAGGTGGGAAATAAATCCTCTAGAAGTCTTGGTGGAAGAGCTGGAAGAGGGAATAATAGATAGATTTCTATTGTTGATGAAAATGAAGTTTCCAAAATTGGGTAAAATTTTGAAAGGCAAGCACTAGCCACCATTCAGAAGAACTGACTAGTGCTTGGAAAATTTTATGTAGGCTTCTTAAGGGCCAAAAATATAATCTCAACATTCATGCTAATCTGAATCAGATTGGCTGGCCATTATCAAGCTCAAATTCAAGTCCAAGTTTCATTGCTATTCAACATGTGAACAGCTGAACGAAACAGCATTGCTCCAGGGCCATGGTGCAAAACACAGTTACAGACAGCATGTGTGATTTCATTGAGGACTCAGACCTTTGCCACTCTGTTATCCAATCTAATACCACAACACACAAGGAAAAACTCAACCCTTTATTAATTAAATCAGAAGATATCTTTTTTTAAAGTATCGTGTTGTTTATCCTGAGTCCCATCACTCCGAGACTCCAGGATAGGACTTATGGTAAAAAAAAGTAAACATAGCATGCATTCAGACTGTCAGGAAGGGCAGGCAGGTGATGGGACATAGTCGCACCAACAGAGTGAGTATCAGTACATTAGGAATGCAGAATCAAAAAGGGTAGCAAGTACGGTACTCAAGGTGTTGTATCTCAATGCGCAGAGTATAAGAGATAAGCTGGATGATCTTGTTGCACTGTTGCAGGTTGCTAGGTACGATGTTGTGGCCATCACTGAATTGTAGCTGAAGGATGGTGGTAGTTGGGAGCTGAATGTCTAAGGTTACATGTTATATCAGAGGGATAGGAAGGTAGGCAGAGGTGGTGGCATGGCTCTACTGGTGAAGAATGACATAGAATCAGTAGAAAGATGTGACATGGGATCAGAAGATGTTACATCCTTGTGGGTTGAGTTAAGAAACTGCAGGGGTAAAAGGACCCTGCTGGCAGTTACATGCAGGTCTCCCAACAGTGGCTGGGAAATGGACCACAGATTACAACAGGAAATAGAAAAGGTGTGTCAAAAGGGCAACGTTATGATAGACCTGGGACATTTTAACATGCAGGTCAATTGGGAAAATCAGGTTGGTAATGGATCTCAAGAGATGAGTTTGTTGAATGCCTGAGTTGGCTTTTTAGGGTAGTTTGTCATTGAGCCTACTAGGAGATCAGCTATACTAGATTGGGTGTTATGTTTTGAAGCAGAGGCAATTGGGGAGCTTAAGGTAAAAGAACCCTTAGGAACAAGTGATCACAATATGATTGAATTCAATGTGAATTTGATAGGGAGAAAGTAAAGTCTGACATAGCAGTATTTCAGTGGAGTAAGGGAAATTACAGTGGTATGAGAGAGGGGTAGGCCAAAGTAAACTGGAAGCAGATGCTGGCAGGGATGTCATAGTCTGTGAAGGAAGAGAAGTGGGGCCAGTTACCATTACAAGAGAGAAGGTGCTCAAAAAGGTGCTAAAGGTACATAAGTCACCTGGACCAGGTCAATTGCACCCTTGAGTTCTGAAAGAGGTAGTGTTAGAGATTGTGGCAGCATTAACAATGATCTTTCAAAAATTATTAGACTCTGGTATGGTGCCAGAGGACTGAAAATTGCAAATGTCACTCCAGTCTTTGAGAAAGGAAGAACGCAGCAGAAAGGAAATTATAGACCAGTTAGCTTGACCTCAGCGGTTGGGAAGATGTTAGAGTCAATTGTTAAGGACGAGGTGATGGAGTACTTGGTGACACAGGACAAGGTAGTACAAAGTCAGCATGGTTTCCTTCTGGGAAAATCCTGCCTGACAAAACTGTTGGAATTCTTTGAGGACATTATAAATAGGATTGATAAAGGGGATGCAGTGGATATTGTGTATTTGGACTTACAGATGGTTTTTGACAAGGTGCCACACATGAGGCTGCATACCAAGTTAAGAGCCCATGGTATTACAGGAAAGTTACTAACATGGTTAAAGCATTGGCTGACTGGGAGGAGGAAGCGAGTGAGAATAAAAGGATCCTTGTCTGGTTGGCTGCCAGTGACTAGTGGTGCTCCATTGGGGTCAGTGTTGGGACCACTTCTTTTTATGCTGTGTATATATATATATATGATTTATATGATGGAATAAATGGCTTTGTTGCAAGTTTGAAGATGATATGAAGTTTGGTGGAGGAGTGGGTAGTGTTGAGGGCACAGGTAGGATGCAGAAGGACTTGGACAGATTAGGAGAATGGGCTAAAAAGTAGCAAATGAAATGTGCTGGAAATGCATGTTCATGCACTTTCGTAGTAGAAATAAACATGTGGACTATTTTCTAAACGGAAAGTCAGTGGTGAGGAAGGCAAATGCAATGTTAGCAATCATTTCAAGAGGTCTAGAATACAAGAACAAGGATATGATGTTAAAGCTTTATAAGGCACTGGTGAGGCCTCACCTTGAGTACTATGAGCAGTTTTGAGCTCCTCATCTTAGAAAAGATGTGCTGGCATTAGACAGGGTCCTGGGGAGGTTCACAAGGATGATTCCAGGAATGAAAGGTTATCATACGAGGAGTGTTTGATAGCTCTGGGTCTGTACTCGCTGGAATTTAGAAGGATGAGGGGAGATCTCATTGAAACCTTTGGAATGTTGAAAGGTCTATCTAGATAGAGCAGATGTGGAGATGATTTTTCCCATGCTGGGAGAGGCTAGGACAAGAGGGCACAGTCTCAGGATAGAAGGGTGTCCATTCAAAACAGAGATGCAGAGAAATTTCTTTGGACAGAGGGATGTGAATTTGTGGAATTTGTTACCAAATGTAGCTGTGGGGGTCAAGTCATTGAGTGTATTTAAGGCAGAGATTGTTTGGTTCTTGATTGGACATGGCATCAAAAGTTATGGGGAGAAGGCTGGGAACTGGGGTTGAGGAGGAGAAAACAAGGATCAACCATGATTGAATGGCAGAGCAGACTTGATTGGCCAAATTGCCTAATTCTGCTCCTATGTCTTATGGTCTATTACATTTATTTTCAAATATATACTTGGATACAAGTGAAAAGGGACGTGGCTGGATCTGACTTGAAAATATTTATTTAATTAATGAACTGATTTGACTGGTACTTTTGAGTAGATCATTATTCATATTTTAGTCATATTTTGATTTGTTAATAAATTACTAACTGGACCAATTCACATTTATATGGCATATATATGGAATTTTGTACAATGTTGTGTTATTTCCACAAGCTATTGAGTCTTTAAATCAAGTGGATTTTGTAACATTGTGTGGCTTCTTGCCTAATTATATTGTAAGATTATGCTTTGCGATTCACTGCAATGTGGCCATCCTCCAACTCAAGAATGTCCTCTGACCTGGAAATGCTTGAAGATTCACGATTTCATCATGTGCCATTAGACAGTTTACATCTTTCTTTTTTAATAACAGTAAGTTTAAGAGTATTCTGATTTCAATGTTCAGCACAAACTCCAAATGTTCCAACAAATCTTAATGAATGCACAGATATTAATGTTCATGAGGTTAAATTTCTTTATAATATACACCACTACTCTGAAAACAATTTCAATCCAACAATATATTTAGAACATGAAATCAACATGGTGTTCCAGTGGTGCTGTCCATTTTGGCTTGGTTGAACAGTGATGTTGCTGTTCAGATCAAAGTTGCAGTGGATCCTGTTGGACTATCTTCATCTTCAGTCTCCTATACCTCTTCTGCAGACTTCCTCATGTCACACCTTTTCCAGATATGTAACATATTCCTCCATTTTCTTATGAAATTTACACATTCGCAACTTGAAGCGATTAGCAGCATTTTCCTACTTTGGTGCTTCATCATTGTCCGGTCTATGAAGGAAGTGACACAAATATGAGAAAATCTGCAGACGCATGAAATTCAAAACAACACACACAGAATGCTGTTGGAACTCAGCAGGTCAGGCAGCATCTATGGAAAAGATGCTTCGAGCCAAGACCCTTCCTCAGGATGGAAGAAGGGTCCAATAAATCTTAATCAATGTATTGATGAAAGGTCTTGGGGCGAAACATCGACTACTCTTCTCCATAGATATCACCAACCATATGTCTTGGTCCATTCACATTGACTGTAACCTAGAAAGCACATCAATGCCTCAGCCTGCTCAGAATGCCAAGGAAATCAGCTTTCTGAAGAAGTTGAGGCCTATGACTCTTATCATAGAAAGCATCATATCCGGTTACATCACAACTTGGTATGGCAACTGCTCTACCTAGCATTCCATCCATCACAGAAACCAACTTCCCATCTACTGACTCCGTCAACAAATCCTGCTGCCTTCAAGCAGGTTTTTGAGCGCTGTTGGGAAGGCTTTAAGCAAGGTTGGCAGGGGGAATCTCAAGGCCAAGTCTCTGGGTATACTTAAAGTGGAGGTTGATGGGTTCTTGTTTAGAAAAGTGTTAAGAGTTATGGAGAGAAGGCAGGATAATGAGGTTGAGAGGGATAAAGATCACGTATAATGGAATGGCAGAGCAGAATCGATGAGTCAAACGGCCTAATTCTACTCCTATATCTTATGGTATGATAGGATAGAGTTTTAGGCCAGATGATGGAGCCACTGATGTAATAGTCGATGCAATGTCCATACAGATTTTGAGGAACAATTAGCAGTAAATACAGTCAAGTGGATGGGATGAAATGTGTTTATTTTAATGCAAAAATTATTAAAAATAAGGGTGATGAACTGAAAGCATAAATCAGTACATGGAATTATGATGTTGTGGCCTATAGAACATAGAACACAGAAACCTACAGCACATTACAGACCCTTCAGCCCACAATATTGTGCCGACCATGTAACCTACTCTAGAAACGGCCTAGAATTTCCCTAACATATAGCCCTCTATTTTTCTAAGCTGTATCTAAAAGTCTCTTAAAAGATCTTACTGCATCCGCCTCTATCATTGTCACTGGTAGTGCATCCCACATATCCACCACTTCCTCTGTAAAAAGCTTACCTCTGATATCCCACTTGTACCTACTTCCAAGCACTTTAAATCTATTCCCCCTTGTGTTACCAATTTCAGCCCTGGGAAAAAAGCCTCTGGCTATCCACACAATCAATGCCTCTCATCATTTTATACTCCTCTATCATATCATCTCTCATCCAGCTTTGCTCCAAGGAGAAAAGGCCATGTTCACTCAATCTATTCTCATAAGACATGCTCTCCAATCCAGACAACATCCTTGTAAACCTCCTCTGCATTTTCTCTGTAGTATCCACATCCTCCCTATAGTGAGGTGACCAGAACTGAACACAGTACTCCAAGTGGGGTCTAACCAAGATCTTATATAGATGTCATATTACCTCATGGCTCTTGAATTCAACCCCACAGTTAATGAAGGCCATCACACCATACAGCTTTTTAACAAAACTGTCAACCTGTGCAGCTCCTTTGAGTGTCCTATGGACACAGACACCAAGATCTCTATGGTCCTCCATACTGCCAGGACTCGTACTATTAATATTATATTCTGTCTTGAAATTTGACCTACCAATATGAACCACTTCACACTTATCCGGGTTGAACACCATATGCCACTTCTCAGCTCAGTTGTCCATCATAACGATGTCGCACTGTAATCTCTGACAACCCTCCAGAGTATCCACTACACCCCCAACATCAGCAAACATACTAACCCACCCTCCCAGTTCCTCATCCAGGTCATTTTTAAAAATCACAGAGGAGGGGTCCCAGAATAGATCCCTGTGAAATTATTCACTGTCACCATCTTTCATGCAGAATATGGACCATCTACGTCCATCCTTTGTTTTCTGTGAGCAAGCCAATTCTGGATCCACAGAACAAGGTCTCTTTGGATCCCAAGTCTCATTACTTTCTGAACAAATGCATGGGAAACCTCATGAACCTTAAGAGTTACAAGGTAATGTTGCAGCTCTGTAAAAGTCTGGCTGGACCACACTTGAAGTATTTTGCTCAGTTCTGATTACCTCATTATAGGAAGGATGTAGAACCTTCAGAGAGGGTGCAAAAGAGATTTGCCAAGATGCTGCCTAGACTAGAGAACATTTTTTACATGGAAAGGCTGAGTGAGCTGAAGCATTTCTCTTTGGGGGGGGGGAGAGAGAGAGAATTAGATGAATTGTAAATATAGTCTCAAACCTTTATGAATACTCCCAGTGCAAATCAAAGTCCATTGTGCTACTTCTTTCACGAGTGCCAACCCATAACTCATTACTGACTGCTAACTCAGCTTCCAAATGTGACTGAGAGTGCTTTAACAGGCAAGGGGAGTTTTTTCAGCATTTAGCTAATGAGATCCTCATTGCATCTGTCTCTCGGTTTTAATACCAAAGACTGTAGTCCACTAGGTCTAATTATAGCCATGGCTGGTCATTCAGATGGGTCAGGAATCTCAGAGAGCTCAGGGATCAGAAACTGCATCTTACCTGAAACTCTCTGTAAAGCTATGTATTCTCAAGATCAAGTTCTCCAAAGCTGTAATCACTGAAATGTGTGAAGACCTTTGCCCACTATTTCATCCTGCATGAACATCACGGTCTCTAAGATCCTCAGTGGCCCTTCCACATGATCATTCCTAGCTGAAGCATCAGATAGCTGCAGTACCTCCCAACTTGCTGTTTACTGCAGTATTGGAGAGAATACCCTGCCACTGTATGTGTGTAAAAGTAACTTCATCTAGCTGAATTCAGTGAGGAACAAAAGGCATTTTCAGCATTAGGGTGTACTGCTATTGGTGGCTGCTTGCAGCTCCCATTAGTTACCCAACTAGCAGGGCCCCACTCCTTCAGGGCTCAGCTGGTTGTGTATCCACACTGAAGAAAACATCCAGGTCCCTTCTACTCGGAACAAAGGTCCTCTCCCTCTTCTGCGCAGGCTCCTCCTCTTCCCTGTCAACCATATTGAGTTTCTGGTATCGGGCTGTTAAAGGGAAATGTACCTAAGAGAGAGACGCACTTCATGTTGCTACTAGAGCTACAGGTAGGATAAATTAGTGCAAATCCTTTGGCCCATTTGGTGCCGTTTGGTACATATTTCTCGCAGAGAGAGGGTTGTCCTACTTCTGTTTCTTATGTACTGTCGGTCAGTATCACTATTCTTTGGGAAGCGATGATATTGTGTGTTAAGTCTATTTGAAGAGCATGCTTAGCGCACCAAAACGGAGTGAGACCCAGTTTCTAAACACGAACTATCAATAACCTGAAGTGTGGCATTATTCAGCCGTGACACTTCTAAAATCATCCTTCCGTGCATGAGACCCTCCCTACCGACTTTTCATAGCAAGAATTGCTGGCCCTTTGCGCTGTTCTCGAAAGTCAGGCGAAAAGCAATAGTTCACACCGCCTTAGCTTCAGGCAGATAAAGAACTGTAAATACGATTTAAGTGGCAGAATGGTTACTAAAGCTCTGCTGACAGTTCCGAAAGTTACAAAAAGAAACTCCACCACCCTTCTGTTTTGCATAAGGGGCGGGAGGAAATAACCTGCGAAGTGCTAATTCTGTTCACCGGTGCTGGACGTGGTGGCGTTGTCAGCGCCAGTTCGTGCCGGGACCTTGCTCCGACCGCCGCTGCAGGAGCAGCCCCGGGAATACAATGACCCGCGCGCCCTGCTCTCGCCCGCACGCGCAGCCCCGGGCCGGGCCACACTGACCAGGCGAAGTGTTACAAAGGTAAACTTAAAGAATTCTTTTTAAATATATAAAAATCAAATGCAATGCAAATAGATTTTGGAGATAACAACCACGTATGAGGGGCTATTTTCAACTTAAAGCTATTTTTGACTGGTAATGAGACAGTGGCTGGTGCAGACTAATATAGACCAGTCCGGCTGGGTAGTGACATCCGTCGCGCTGTCCTGGCTGTCGGAGCTTCAGAGCCGTGCAAGATCATCAACAAAGTAAGTTGCGTTGGTCATTACAATTATTCGTTAACTTTCCCGAAGTCTGTGGTGGTAACTTGCAGTTCATATTTCTTTAGCATAACTTGTGTTTGTGTTATCCGCCGGAATATTGGATTCAAGGTGAAAATTGACTTCTTTTTCAATCTAGGTCTGTCATGTCCCGACTTGAGGCGGCAAAGAGCCCCATGATGCTTCACGTTCTTAAATCAAACTATCCCATTAGAGCTTTGGTTTAATAATTTAGCAAATGATCTAGCCACATTTTCCGGCTGAAACGTGCACGGAGAAGAAACCACAATAAAAGGTGGGTCAAGGAAATAAAGATAATTGAAAAGATGCAAAATATGTCGCACCTGTTCTTAAATCCTACACTCTTCTGAAAAGAAAAATTGCCAATTAATCAGATAGTCCTAAAGAATTATATCTTTGATTATGCATAAGTATTGATATTCTGCTCATTTGGTCATAGTTCAGATAATTAAATTGGTTAGAACTTAATTTTCTTAATAATATCCTCACCTTTCTGTTGAACATATAATGGACTAAATTGTAGATGAGTAGGTGTTTTAATTTAGAACACGTTTGTTTGTAACTGTAGTTGTTTGCACGTTTGAAGAGTAATAAAACATAGGTAATTTCACCTAGTAATAGGCTCAGGTTTTGTTATTCTGGAGGCTGGAGGTTGGGTCGGGTGCAATTCAATTCTAACCAGTTGCAGTTCTAATTCCTAATTTCCTATACAGTTGCAATTTAATTCCTAATTTTCACTTCCAAATTTTTATTGTTTATGTGGCTGCAGTTTCGAGCTGTCTTGAGGACCTTTGTGAAATTCAATTATTTGTAAAAGATGGATTTATAATCGCCTCTCAGAATATTATAACAGCTGTTTGTCAGAAAAACTATCGACCATTTATGACAAGTGAAAATATGTAAACAATTTCTATTAAAGGTCTTATAAAATTTAAGGTTCTCTGATGGCAAGTTAATTTTGTAAAGTTGGAAAAATAATACTTCCTGTATTTTACAATATATGCACCTAAACTAGAAATAAAAGTCTGTGCATAGCCTTTCCGTGTTACGAGTTAGTGTGTTCAAATTAAGTCTTGATTTTATTTACATTGATGAGATTAGTTATTCATAGCACAGTTAAACATTTTACTGCTGTACTAATTTTAAAATTAGGAAGTTTTAGTAAAGTATGCTTATGACAAAAATGTTAGTAATCTATGAAGACAAACATCTATACTAAAACTAGACAGTAATTCACGAGAAAATTACACACTAAATATAACACAGGAAATAATACATAGTGTGTTTTAAATGATCATAAAGAATACTGAATATATTATTCTCTATCAGATTAATCTACCTATGGCATGTAATCAGCCTTTTCAACTTGACTCCCAGTGTTCTTTGAATGGTAAACCTAATTCACATGACTAGTTAGTGCTTAACATAGTGCGATCTGACTTATGGCTATCACTCAATGTGATGTTTCAATTAACTATCAGAATGACTTTGCTTCACAAAACTAGGATTATTGTACTATTTCAACCATATGGAATATGAATAAGTTCATTTAAGTTGAGTTTATTTACATTGTGGCATTTATGAACAATAGTCATATGTGAATATATCCTTTTTCAAGAAATATTGACTGATAGTCATAAAGTTAATTTTTGTAACACAATGCAAAATTATGAAATTAAGAATGATCTGTAGCTATTTCCAAGCTTAAAAACCCCATTTTAGGTTTTGACATATCTAAACTTTATCAATTAACACAATACTTGTTATTTTTATTTTATTTGTAGTTGTGCCTTCATTTTTTTGATAGTGTGTTTTCCGCCAAATCAGCTGGTGCTCAGTCAACAAGGCAGCAGTAGCCTATTCTCTATATATAAGCATGAATTTTCCTGATTATTGTAAAAACATTTGACAGGCTAGCAGGATTATTGTTTTGCATAATGTTATTTTTCTTATTTATCTACTCGTAGTGATAAGATTGCAACTGGCAGAAATGCAATCATTCTGCCAACAAAATCAACCCAAAATGTCATTTCCTTCACACCACACAAGCATGTTCAGTATATATTGATTCAGAAGTTATACTTTCATTATGTTTAAATTGGTTTCACGGTAATCAGTTATTCTTCAATAATAATGGTTATCAGAGATTTAAGAGTAATATTTGCTAATAGTATGTGTAACAGAAATGATCACACCAACTATGGCAGTTGGATTCATTCTAGCACTACTTGTCATGAATGAGGGGGTCAAAGAGTGTTTTTTCTTCTGCCCCTGTATTCTGAAATTAAGAAAAATAGATAACTTGTTTTCCTACCATTGGGCTTCCTATTTCACTGGATATCTATTTTCTGCTACCAATCGCTTTGTCACATTGTGACACTTCTCCACAAAGGCAGAGAATATTGGGTATCATAAAAACAGATATAATCAGCAGCTTAGGCAGCATCTGTGGGAAGAGGATAATTTTTGGTCTATACCGTTTTATACAACAGGCAGACAGCTTATCAAATGCAGCACCAACATAATGAAAAGACAATTTACTTTGTCTTTTCCCTGCTTTTCTCCTTACTCTTTACAACATACATTTGCAAATAGTCATTTCCCTTTTAATAGCTGACTAGGTTCTGTTTTTGGCATTGTTTTTAGCAGTTGGTGTAAGAATTCTGAATAAAAGATTTTCTAATCTCTCATTTTTAGAAGAATTTTTATTTGTGTTTTATGGACAGAAACTCAGTGAGTGTTTTTCTTCTCTCTTCTCAATTACAAATGAATCAAAGCCTTTACTCTCCATTACTACTTTATTTTAGTCAGACTACATAACAAGGGAAATTTTTTTTTCATGATTGTAAACCTTCTGGAGTTCCTTGAATGGCTCCCTGATTTCCTTTGTTGCTTTATTTTGATTTCAGTCAATTTTGCAAGTTCTTGACTTCTCTCAAAAAGTTTTTGGTAAAGAATAGACATCATTTTACATAATGGTATATATTGTCAACAGGGGTCTGTTCAAATGCTGACTAGGGCCCCAGTGTCTCACTTTTAGCACTGAGCTACATTATGGAATTCCACCAGCATGTACTGTAGCAGTAAACCAGATATATGACAGCCATAGAGCAAAGCATCTTAAATTCCCACCTTTGTTACTAAACAAAATAATTTGTACTTGCCATACATCCAAAACAAAAATAAACTAAAGTACCTGTTGACTTGCCTAGACCATCATCTAGGTTAAAATGATTTGAGCCAATTTTAATTTCTTTATCTCTAATTGTAGGCCCTAACTTTTCTGAACAAATATCAAAATGTTTAACCAAATAATTACATCAATTCCATTCTGGATTGACAGGATAGTTCTGCAAATAACAAATATTGACTCAATAGGCCAAAACATCATCTACTGCATTAATAACTGATTCTATGATTTTATTTCTTCAATTACAACTGACTTGGTTTCCAGAAAATGATGAATTTAGCTTTTTTTTTCAGCTTACAGAGGACAGCTGATCATTCCTATTGGAAAGCTACAACCTCATGTTATGCTATGATATTAATTTAGTTTCAAGATTGTGCTGCAGAAAAGAACACAAATAATCGTTATCTAATCATTGTTTTTAGATTGTCCTGGAGAATTAAGAGTATAATCATTTCAGAATTCTTTCTTAACAGAAGAAACTAGAGAGGTAGTTTGATTACAGAATAGCATACACAGATGGCCATAAAGATGAGAATCCTGCCCTGAACCTACATATATTATTTTGCTTAATGTTTACTCTGATATTAGTGTTGATCTTACTTTCCTAATATATATGCCTGTTTTGTTGGTAATGACTTTATGCTTAATGTCTTTGTGTAAACAGATTTGACCGTTGCATATAATTTGAATGCATTCACTTTATTTCCATCACTGATTACTATAAAAATAATGTATCCATTCCATCTCAATAAATACATACTGTATTTTCACATAGATGTTAAAATACAAGACTGTTTGCACTTTCAGCTGATCTTTCAGTCATCTAGTCTGCCCTTCATTTCCCCCAACAATAAACATACTATTGCTTAAGGCTATAGCCTCTCAGTGTGACACAATTCATTTTTAAACCAAGGTGCCCTTTTAGTTATAGACCTTTTGCTAATTTTAGTATATATAATATAATTTATTTGAGACTGGCTAGGCCAGAATATTGTATTTCATAAATGTAGAACAGTTAATGTCAATTTTAATTATTTCCACTCAGTAAACTGTTCTATTTATTTTACTCTGCTAAACGTCTTGTTTTTCTTTTACGTTTATTTATAACAGAAAAAAAATCTATCCAGGAATTAATCAAGATTAGTTGCGCAGAAATTAATAATAGCTTTCAACTCATAAAGCCTGATGTGATCCGCAATACCTGCATAACTTTCTATTCCACAATGTAGGGTCATCTGGTTTATATTAGGAAATATGGAATCAATTGAACATAACAACCAAACCAATAATATTAATAGCATTAATAATGAGTGGAACTGCAAGCTAGTTTGCATTACAGAATATGTATATTTTGAAATGTATGTGAAGAATTTTTTCATATTTTGAAAATATATTAAATTTATTATCTTTGAAAGTAATAAATGTTTTGCAGCCCATTTAGATCATATTTTAAATTATGCCAAAACCTTTAGGAATTAAAGAAAAACATAAATACATTTGAACCAAATAAAAACATTGTTAATTCAAATAATATACCCACTTGATATAGATAGCAACTGAGTAATATTGATTGAGGAACTTTGTTGTAGGGCATTTGTGCTGACTCCTCAGCTAAAACAAAAAATGGTGTGTATTCAACGTGGTTAATTTATAAAATTATATACTCTATATAAATAATTAAAATATCCTGCACAATTTAACAGAAATTAAAGTTATAGGATTTTTAATAGAAAGTATACTCCAAAATTTGGCAAGCTATTTATTCAAGCAAATTTAAGCATGAAGGAAAACATTATAACTTTGAAACATCCTGAGTATTTATGCAATTGAACCATTGAGTAAGGTGGGGTAAGAAGTGAAATTTCAATAATCCTTGCATACTTTATATTAAATCTGTAAACTAAATCACAATTTACTACCAAGTGACTTACTGTATGAATCATTGTACAAAGCATACAAATTAATCAATTATTAGATATGTTTTGATTACATAAGATGGTAGGAATGCAATTATTAAGTAAAATTTGGCTTTGTACTAATCCATTGTACAAAAGAAAATATATTCTTTGTGTTTATGAATACTAAATGCTTATGTGGAACCAGCCAACAGAACATTTGTTGGTGATATTTTACAAAAGATCAAAACTTATCTGTACAACAGAAGTATAATTGCATATGTAATGTTTTTGAGACTTTAAACTAGGGACAAAGTTGCAAAGTAAATATCTAAATATCAAGTAATTGTACAATTCCAATGGCTCAAAGATGTGAAAATTGTATGACCTTCAACCATTGACATGTTCCATGTCTATCAAAGTTTACAGTTTTCAGGTCGGTAAGTTATTTGATTTTCAAACCTAACATATTGCAAAACTATAACTGCTTGCCTATGTGGCCCATCACCATCACCACTACACGTATACATGCTCTTCATGTAGCGGTTGGACGACACTGACAATTTTTTTTTGCATTTTGCTTATTTGGTTATGCAACTAACCAACCGTTCTGCCACAGCGGGAAATGGAACATAGCAAATGTTAAGTATTTCAGAAATGTTATGAAATGGGGAGCAACCTCTGTAGATGTTATCTTAAAAACTTGAGCTCCGCGGGGAAGTACCATATTGCGATCGATCTTTGAAAGGGAGACACGGATTGGATCTGTTTGTAATATCTTATATAAACCAGAGTTACAAATCACTGGCAATCAGCAGCTTCCTATGGCATACCTGCCCAAAGTTCCTAATAGTAGAGCATTGTTTTGGACCGTATATGTCATGGTTAAAAGGGGAATGAACAGAAATCATTAAAGTGGAGTTTCACAAATCGGAGGTCGGACCGATATGGTTCGGTCAGATTTGTTATATTACCAAAAAGGCTTGATTTGCTCGAGTTAGAATGGCTTATGTGTGTGACTAAAGGCGACTCGGGGAACTTTTTATTTGCACAAGGGGATTTTAATATTTATAAAAATTACAACTAGTGACACGCGACGCTGGGAAGAATATTTCGGCAAAGAACTAAATTTTCCAAAAACGTTATTCATAGCAGAATTGATAGTAACAGAAAAGGTAAATCTCCACATGTAGAAATTCGACGCCAGGTTACGTACTTGCACTTCACTTTTAATCCTGCCTTAGTAGACAAAATATTCTATTTATTTTGGGAATAATTGACAGAGTATTGAACATTGCAAGGGAGGTACCACGAACAGTTAACTCGAGTTTCCCCTATCCATAATAAATGGGAACATTTGCAGTTACATCAGTCGCATTCGTTAACGTCTGACAAATTAAATATACGCAAACTGTTGGTTAGAATTATAGTTTTTAAATTAGTAATGATTTAGTTTTGAAGGCTTAAAATATATTTTGCTTAAATTATGAAACATCGTGAAATGAAATATTACACTACATAATAGGTTGTAATTTTCCAATATCAATAGGAAGGAGCTACTATCACTTCAGTTTGCTTCGACATCTTGGAGCAATCAAGCAAATTAAGGCCGGTCGACCTACCAGCTTCTCGGGTTAGTAGTAGGAGGTTGTCAAAATACGGGGCAGCCATTAGTAGAAACGTGATATCCATTCATCAGCAAGTCTAATCACTGGTCAGGCTCAGCCGAACCCTCAAGCCTTCCATTCTCAGATATACAGCCCCGGCAAGAAGGAGTTTACAAATATTGTCAAATTGATTCTAGTACTGTCATTGAGTCCGTCATTCGCCGTTTGCCCCACGAAGCCTTTGCTTGTTTTGCTCTCCGCTTAAAGAACAGGATTAACTTTCACTCATAATTGAACAGGCATAGAATGCCGATGAGATTTTCCATGTCTCTTTTTAGCAACTATAATTTTCTATGTTCTAAGTATTCAATGCGTTATTGATATAATTACCATTTTAAATATTTTGCGTTTACTTGAGAATCCAGGAATCCACTTCCTGCTTTCTAATAATAGACATATGCTATTTTTATTAACCCTAATGCTTTATTGTCAGTATTATTCGGTTCCTCGGCGTTTCTCGCTGCGTTTGTAATATGTCAGTATTGGTGAAGCGAGCAATCCGGCGTATGGAGTGAATTAGGGTGAATATGCCTCAGTGTTGTTGTTTTAAGATCCAAGCTCATGATAAGCAAACCTAATTGGTATAAGTGACAGAGCTAATGCGGAAATAGCTGTATTGTTATTCTCTTGCTCTTTCCTTTTTTCCCCTCGCTTCCGGATTAAAAAGAATATGTTGACTTCCACTTATAATAGATCTCACTCTTTTAAAAAAATAACAGACTAAACACGTTATACAGTGCATTGCGTTATTTGTGTATGTGCGGTCAAAAGGTATGGAAATTATTCTGAATTTGGACTTGTGCAAAGGTGCAAACTTTTGATTCTCCCCTCGGGTGCACTATAATATTAATAACGGAATTAATCTCCGACTTCGCCCATGTAAAGGGTCTATCCAATTTGAAGCGCCCCTAATGCACAGCAGACCCGAAATAATTCCGAGCAACAAAATCGCGCACAAGTGCTAGCTCACAGTGATCAGAGACCGTTGAAGTATAACAAAAATGCTAACTTTTAGAGATTGCTAACATTATCTGAAATCTAAAGTAAACGACTTAATAATGTGTGTTTTTTTTTTCTTTGGAAAATATAGTGATCCCCTTCTGCGAAGCCTTTTTAAAAAAATGGGTTAAACACAAACCATAACCAAATACATAGAAACATAGAAAACCTACAGCGGAATACAGGCCCTTTGGCCCACAATGTTGTACCGAACATGTCCCTACCTTAGAAATTACTAAGCTTACCCAAAGCCCTCTATTATTCTAAGCTCCATGTTCCTATCCAAAAGTCTCTTAAAAGATCCTATCATATCCACCTCCACCACCGTTGCCGGCAGCCCATTCCACGCACTCACCACTCTCTGAGTAAAAAACTTAGCCCTGACATCTCCTCTGTACCTACTCGCCATCACCTTAAACCTGTGTCCTCTTGTGGCAACCATTTCAGCCCTGGGAAAAAGCCTCTGACTATCCACACGATAGTTCAGAATAAGTCAAAAGGAATTTTCGAAATTAGTGAGATGAATATGCAGGTTTGCCGGATAAGTTAAAAATGAAGAAACTGGTGGAATCATAAATGAAGCAGGCCCCCTTTACTCCGCTCAGAAGCTAAATAAATATGGACAATTAAGTTGTAACCACAGCGGATAATTTATTTGTTGTGCTCGCTAAACATAATATAAATGTTATGTTTTTGATAATGGTTTGCCTGTGTAAATGCTAGTGGTGAAATGATTCGATAAAAACGAGAGCAGTTTTAGCTGCAGTGAAACGTTTTATTTCCTATGTTATCAAAGATCCCCAAGCTGGGGCTGTAATGAAAACTGGCGATTCGCTAATCGCTACTAAAGGCTTTGTTTCCCAATAAACTTATCTGTGTGGTTTGCCTAATTTACCAAAGAGCGGGAAGACGAAAGATTTTTCAGCTCGTCGCCGGTTAAGAGAATATTATGAGCGTTTTGTAGCAACTATGACTGCCGAGTAGAGTGTGCGAAAGCTAGAATGAGAAACTTAGTTGCGGTTTTGAAAGTAAACCTGTCGGAATAAGCATCCACGCTTTGTTTTGTTAATTCGATAGGTATATTCTAGCCTTGTTTGTGATTCAAATTGCTCCTGACCAACACGTTTGAAGAGTTCATTACTTGCATGGAGAAGCACTTGGTCGATCCAATTTTCTGGTCTTTGCTGAAGTTGTGACCGGTTACCGCAGATCTGCAACATTGCTCCTGGCAAAAAAAAAGCAGCTGTTTGCTTATTCCAATCATTGCCTCCCCCACAAAAAATACACACGCACACACACCATCACATCATCGCCATTCTTACCTCCCCTTTAGTACTGAATGTCATGAAACGAAAGCTCACTTAAGGATAAATCAGGTGTAGGTTATAGTAATCGGCTGTGGCCTTTAATCTCCTCCCCTACGAGAAAAGAACGCATCACAGCACTTTGCGAATTTCTTAAAGTAAGTTTACTGGGGGAACATATCCCGATAAAAAATATCGCGTGGTTATTTTGATGAAATCTTAGAACGATGAACTGTAGCTCTTCCCTTAACGATTCGTGAGAGTTCTTGTAAACAAAATAGTACTTCCATCCAGTGAGTTGTTGGCTATACTTTGAAGTACACTCGCGTCTTTCCAATGCTACACGAACTAGCGACATCATGCACACTATTGTGGTGAAATGTTACATGTTTGTTTAAATGCGACTATGTGATCATTTATGTTCCTCTATGAAATAATGAGTCGATGTCTGTATTATCGAAGTCATAGTTCTATGCAGCCTCGATTGAATGAAAAATAGATTCGCTCGACGCCCTCCCCGTTAGAAAAGCATTATGGGAGTTGTATTTCAACTGCAAGGGTCAAAGTATTGCGGAATATCAAAGATGTAACTACAGATACCAGATCCCACCACGATCACGTCCCCGCGTTATTTCCAGATCACTGGCGCCACCCTTGTGTTCTTCTGCATCGTTACCACGGGGAAAAAGTGCTTTTTTTGCGCGGCTCACTGCGATGTCAATCATCCAAGGGGCTCCATGAGGTCCTTGTCAGAGCAACTGAAACAAACAAATAGGCAGCAAAAGAACAACAAGAAAGATAAGTTTGTCATAAGACTAATAAAGCCGATCTTGTTCTCGGTGTAGTCGGTTCGATTGTCAGGCCGGAATCGTATAACGCAGTGCAGAGTTACAAGGTAGGTTTTGAGTAGAGCTGGAGCTGCAATCTGTTAGCTCAGCGAAGGAGACACCTCAAAGGGGATCGGGTTACTTTGAGTGACAGCGTTTCCATGGCAAATAATTTGACTAACTATTGTCTTATCCTCACTATCCGTAGGTCAGATAACCAACCAATCAAATCCTACATAATGACTATTCATGCCAACTTAGAATAATATTATTAAAAACGAAGGGAGAACACTCTGGACGTCTTCAAATGCAGTGTGTTGGGACTTCTGTGAAAGAAAGATTTTTATACGTCTACAACTAAAAAGTGCTGGTACAGACCATAACCTTCAATTGAAGAAGAGACACAGAATACTTTTTTTTTCCCCATTGAGGACCTGGATGTGTTTTTTAGACTATCTCAAGGCGGGGGAGATATGTCGATGCTTCCAACTTTTGGTTTTACTCAAGAGCAAGTGGCATGTGTGTGCGAAGTCCTCCAGCAAGGAGGTAACATCGAGCGGCTCGGCCGCTTCCTGTGGTCATTACCAGCCTGTGAACATCTGCATAAAAACGAGAGCGTTCTCAAAGCCAAGGCCGTGGTGGCTTTTCACAGGGGCAACTTCCGCGAACTCTACAAGATCTTGGAGAGTCACCAGTTCTCTCCGCACAACCACCCCAAACTGCAGCAGCTGTGGTTAAAGGCTCACTACATCGAAGCCGAAAAGTTGCGGGGGCGGCCGCTGGGGGCCGTGGGTAAATACCGCGTTCGGCGCAAGTTCCCATTGCCGCGCTCTATCTGGGACGGCGAGGAGACAAGCTATTGCTTCAAGGAGAAATCGCGCAGCGTCCTGCGGGAATGGTATGCACACAACCCGTACCCTTCGCCTCGGGAAAAGAGGGAGCTTGCCGAGGCTACCGGCCTCACCACAACACAGGTCAGCAACTGGTTCAAGAACAGGAGACAGAGGGACCGGGCCGCCGAAGCCAAAGAAAGGTACGAGTAAGTAAAGAAAAATAAACTTTTTCAAAACTTATCTCGCTTGGAGCAAACCGCAGCGTTTCTTGTTTGCAGCATTCTGACTAATCCCTGTGCTTCCTCCGCGATTAATTCAAGAGCGATTCACGGCTCTCAATTATACCCACGTCGACCGAGCTGACAGTGATATCGGAAACCAGAACGGTTCTTGTTTTGTTCAATAGAAATCTCCGCACTGTTCCTGAAAGGCGGATGATGCGGCTGAAAAAAAAGTTTTGTAAAACTTTTCTTTTCCTAATGCCAAGAACCGTTAAGTAAGGACGACCTGTACGGCGTGTCATCTTGCTATTCTGACACACGTATGTGTTATATTCTACTCTCCCCATAGGTCACGATAGCAAATACACGTTTAAAATTAGCATTTATTGTGCGTCTAGTCATAGAACGAGGTCTACGTGTTTTGGTTCAGTCCATATAGCGAATATTTTTATAAATTAAACAGTTTAGAAATTTGAATTCAACAATGGGTAACTTTCTTAGCCACTCCCAACGTCATTCATCCACCAACTAATGCTAATAAATCAGAAAACTGAGAAGCCTGAGGTGTTATGTGATATTACAACCTCTGGCTCTCGGTGTGTAGTCCGTCAAGTACGCGAACGCACATTTTGGATATTTTGTCATAAATGTATGAATAAATGTTAGTTGTTAAGTTTTGCGCTTCTACGATTGGGAAGACACTTTCTCTTTATTTTTTTGTTGTTTCATTCTCCACGCAGAGAAAACAGCGAGAACTCGAATTCCAATGTTTCAGCCGGCGGCCACAACCAAATGAATCCTTCAATGAATGGGAACAAAAACATGCTAGCGAGCTCGGACGAGGAAAAGACTCCATCCCAAACGCCAGATCACACTTCGAACAGCCCCGCACTGCTATTGGGATCTCTGGGCCAAAGCTCCAACTCCAGTCTGCAGCCATTGCATTCTCTGGCCGCACCCCCGGGTCCTAGTGCCGTTGCGGTACCCAATTCAGATGTTATACACCATCATGCTTTACAGGACTCTATGCTCAATCCCATGTCGTCCAATTTAGTTGACCTTGGCTCGTAAAAAAAATACAAATTTCCTTTTATCTTCGAACAAGTAAAGACACTCTCAAGATTATCCTTTATATATTTTACTTGACATTTAAGCGATGTGCATAAAAAAAAACTAGCGGATATTTTGTCAACCAAGGGAAAGAATGATGGATATAGCAATTCGAGTTTTAAGGTACTGTATTAGATCACATAAGAGATTGGTGCAGCAAAGTCTTAAGGTTTGTTTTATATAATGGATGATGATTTGTTTAGACAGACACGTTTTTATTGTACTGGTCACTAATTCACGATCTGGAATTCTTGCTCCCACTTAAAATTACACTACATATCTATATATCCAGGTTAACAAGAGTGAATAGGTTTGTAATCGCGTGCAAAGCGAGCATTTTAAGTTTTGATAAAAATAATAAAAAATCACGCTGTAGGAAGATCATTTACCTGTAGGTGAAACCTGTACAGAAAGCTGGCTTTCCTGTAGTAGAATGCGTGGAACGTTTAATCGCAGCTGTATTGGACTGAAACAAATCAGTAAAAAAATTAAGCAAGCATTATGAATTATATCGGTCTACAAGAAGGAATACTCACGCGCTGGATAAGAATTGTTTTATTACTGTTTATATTACGTGACTACAACCTTTGGGGGGGAAATTCTGCTTATTTTATAATAAAAATAAGACACATCTAAGGTCTGAAACGTTTACTTTCTTCCCTCCCGCCCATCAAATACTGTATTAAGCTATAATTTAATTATGTATATTTTAATATCAACTTCAAAGTGGTTTTATATTTCACGATAAATGCTAGACTGCTTCGGCAATGAATGGTAGCCTCTTAGCTGTTGCCTTTCCCGTAACTATGCTTTACGCTAATAATACGCATTAGGTATAAACTAAGTGTTGCCATTGTATTTGTACGAATGTTCTAAAGAATTATTTTAATCTGATTATGGCGTTATAATTTTAATATTCATAAACTAGTAGATTGGATTAAAAATCAAATGAATAAAGGCCCTTTAAAATATTATAACTAAAAAGCAACATGAGCCAAGTCCTATACAAAGTACACCTCTTTAATGTAGCCACAAATAATATTCTGCTCTCCTTCATAGCCGTGTATACCGCTTAAAGCTATATTTAATATTTTAATTACATAAACAAAATGAAATATGCATTTGAAAGTTATGGCTATGGGCTGGGCTTACGGCGCGTTTCTGGGACTTTAACTCTGTATTTTAATATATATCGCAAGCAAGCGTTCTCTCTGTTGTATATAGTTTCATTCTTTTCCTCGAAGTGCGAGTAACTAAAGTTACTTTCATAGCCTCTTCCAGCAGCTAAGGTGATATGCGTACTCGTATATGCGTGGGGCAAAGCAACGTGCCACATCTGGGATTTCTTATGCTTCAAGTGCTGGAATTAAATTGTACTGGTGAATGTGCGATCGGTGATAAAGAAATGCGTACACTGAAGGTAGGCGTTATGTGCATGGTGCATTTGGAGGCCTCTCTTTTACATTTAAAGTTTTAGAGCCAGCAGTGTTTTCAGTGCAGCAAAATCTAGTGGCGAATGAAGCTAATTGAACGTTTATATCTGCACTGGGGAAATAAAGCATACAGAAAATGTGACTCGTGGGATACGTAAACTATAAAAGCTAGTATAAGTAACAGCAGCCATTTGTTCCCAGGTTCTTATTATTAAGACTTGGTATCTTTAAGGTTTTAGGTAGTTCTCTTCTTTCCGTGTCTCGTCGCAATTATAAATCCTATCGTCTAGCAGTATGTAGATCTCCATCTGTCCATTTGTTGTTGCATGTCTGTGGAGACTTGGCATTCTAAATTCTCATTTTTTGGACGCTGATCTTTACTGATATACATATATATATATATATAGAGAGAGAGAGAGAGAGAGAGAGAGAGAGAGAGAGAGAGAGCATCAGAAACGTACGATGCTCACTAGGCACTCACCATGACCAGAATTTTGTTTACATTTTGCGGTATATCAATTCCGATTGTTATGAAACGCCATATTGTTTTAGTTTTATGCAGTCACCAGTCGTGATAGGGTTACTTCCCATTGCTTTTGGGGTGATTTTGTCAATAAACAGATCACTGCAATAAAGGAGGAAAACTTGTTTTTTTTTAGAAAGTTAAAGTGACGTAGTTTATGGATGGGAATCGCTGGTGGATTGGTTACTGACAGGCTTTATGGGAATATTACAATTTGAAAATCATCTACACACAATATATCACATAACTGTAACCCAATATGCGGGATATTGTTTTTATAAAGGTTACCTTAAAATCGCCGACCAGTGTGTTGCCATTTATTGACTAACAGTCGTCGTTCATAGTAGCCTAAAGCCTAAATTGCGTCACTGGCTCATTCATACTAGAAGGTACTGCTTTTTTTTAATGTTTATGTACTCTTCAACTGCCATACACTGAGAGTTCCGTGCTGTATTCCAGCAAGGGCAATGAAGCTACAAATTCATAAATATACAATGTTCCTGTAGCTGAGTAAACATATCAAATTACACGATCCTCAAAATCAGCGATGTTTCTCTCTTATAATTCTATTAGACTCTCCTGTTGTTTTAAAATCTGATTTAGTTGAGGGAGAAGCAGCGAGGAGTGGAGGAATTATTACTACTTTACGTTTAAGAACGAGTCGTGTTTAATGGTGCGTGCTCAGTCGGAAGTAATTATAGTTGAAATAGACGTGAACTTGCGTTATCCATCCTGCACAGGCGTTGTGAAGTTTTCAGGTCATTTCCTTACGTATTAATGCTGGGCTTAATACTGAATAAATCTAAAATAATTCTGCTTTATACCACAGAAAAGATTTCATTGTACAGAAAATGTAAATGCAATTTATTCTATTCCTTCCTTTGACATAAGCAATATAATTATGTGAATAAATGTACAAAAAAGATTAATCAATATTTAATCGATTTAATCCCACCAGTCTGATTATATTTAAATATCCAATTGATCATGTTGTAAATAGATAAAATACATATTAGTTGAACGCAAGGTGCAAATTAATTTAAGTTAATTCCGGTGTGAATGTTTTTAAGCAAGTCATTTACATGCACATATATTGTACACGGGTGTATTTTAAAATCTCTTTTAACGTAAGTTTTATTTACTGCCCGTATTGGATCGAAATAAACATAGCCCATAGGTTGCCAACCAAATAGCGTTTTTCAAGAAATTAGTGTATAAATTAATCCATCTAGCGGAATTGTTATATTATCACGGCTATAAAGCATCTCATATATTAATTAATTATTACACGCAATTAACCGTTCAGTTATGTTGATGGAACGTGAAAAACAATGCCTCAAATTTGGATTAACAGTAGGCCAAAGTGAGATTTCAATTAGAATATACTTCATATACCAACAAGAAAATATGTAATTATGAACAATGGAAACTATCCCTCCACGATATTTAATAATATTTTAGATTGACAAAATATATAAAAATGTTTATATTTACATTTCGCAGGCCAAATTCGAAAATAATAGGGGATGTAGGCGTTCAGCATTTAATAACGATTTGGCTTCACTTCATCTTCCTTTCTCCTCCTCGTATTGTAGACGAAGATGTGCATGCGTGTTTACTTAACAACTGACGCGCGGAAGTTAAAAGAAGCAACGATGTATTGTGTAGGTGAAGGTCACAAATTTACACAAGCAGAATCAGGATCCATACGACACAGAATCAGGTTCGAATACGACACAAGACATAAACGTCTTATATACAAGTAAGGAGAAAGAGAGATACAAAGGGGGGGGGGGGGGGGGAGGCACTGAGAAGGCCCGGAGAACTAAAGGTTACCACGCATTTTCCGTCCAAAAAGAAAGCAGGCCATTTATCCAGAGAAACAGAATTCTGTCTAAGTGGATATGCCCCACTTTCGAAAACAGCCAGAGCCCCCTGTAGGTTTGCAATGTTACTAGTTTAGAGAAGTATTTGAACAAATACTTGGTTCCATTTTGGTTCCATTTTTTTTCCCCATTTGATTGACTTCATTATCGTCAAAGAGTAGCTATATGTACTACATAACTCAGTTACGCGTGTTTTAAAAATGAAATGCGCTTTGAAAATATGTAGCATCTCGTTCAATAAATTTGTATTTAGATAGAGTGGCGCATATGTCAGTAAAATAGCCCATTGAATCAGAGATGAAAGAATTATTTTGAAAAGGGGCATTTGAAAAACTTCGTCCCTGCAATAACTACGATACAGTTTGTATTTCCTGACTAAAGTGATAGGTTTACAGGTGGGCCAAAGGGATTTTATTAATGCCCTTGCCTTTACTAAATTGTACCAGGGGATGTCGCTCCTCTTGTTCAAATACTCACAGAGTGGCAGAGGTTTTTGTGCAAAAAGATTCGTGAGTCAGAGATTTACAGTGTTAACAGCAGAAATAACGTTCACAGGTTGCTGAAACTATTATCGTTGAAATCAATACTGCCCAAATATCAAAGAGAAGTCTCACCATTTCCAAAGCTCGTCATTGAATAAGGAGTAATGGTTAAAATAATTAGAGCATCCCATTAATAAAGATTAAAATATGCAATGCAATATATGTGATCACTTCAAATGTCGATGTGAGTTGAGCATGGTACGGCAGCGTTTAGAATCCTTTTGATTTCTATTTGATTTTGACAGTGCACAAAGTAAGTTATTTCTTCATATTAATGTTATCTTCTAGTTACTCCTGACCAAACTTGCATCCAATCCAAAACTATTATTATGAATATAATTTAAATTACGCATTTTAAGTATATAAACAAAATAACTTCTTGCAATGCCGAAATATCACCGGTCGAAATTATTCCAAATAAATATTCAGTTTTGGATATGTATCTAAACTCTATTTTAATAGGGGTTAAAATGAATTTTACACGTTAAACTTGGCTTATTAAACTTATTAACGAAAAAAAAGCTTGATCATGTCACAGACACCAGTTGGTAAATAGTAAATACATCTCCCCTCTCCTATTCCTGGTACATCTCCCAGCAAATTCGCAGAACTAAGAAAATCTTATCACGCTTTTAAATCAGCTCTTTCCCAAGTTTCTACCTAATGATTATTAGCTCGGTTTCATAAATTGGAAAGGATTGCCTGTACACTTGACGACGAAAAAGAGCGTGTGTTAGAGAAAACTGTCAGGAATGTTTAAAATGATATTCATATTTTCTATATTGATTATAATGCGTATCTCTAGAAAATGGAATTGGAATTTCCATGCAATCGTACTTACTTAAACCTAGGAAATATAATGTTTCCTTTAAAGTTCAACTATATATGCAAAATTTACCTGTGAATTGATTGATAGGAAGAGCTGATTCACAGGACTGGCTGCGGAAGGTTAAATTCACAAGAATTCGTTACCAGAATTGATTTTTATTTTTGACTACCAATTACCAGTTTAACTTTCCCAGGTGTCACTAACATCAGTATCACCGAGTTTAAATCGCAGAAGGGAAAGCAAACCTGATTATTTGAATCGAATTTAAAGGTCACAAATAAAATGAAGAAGCCGTGATATGAGGGAGTTGAGAAATAATGAGCTTTACATTAAACACACGGGAGATTAAATGTGAATGCTGGAAGCTCTCAGGAATGCGGATGCCCAGACGTTAGCTGGGAGTTGAAATGAATGGATAAAGAAGGTAGCCTAAGGGTCAAGCAGCTAGTAATGTACACGACAATTGTTGCAATGAGGATTTAAATTAGAAACTGTTATAATAACTGTTGGTTTCAATTAGATGTGGGATACTTATTTCGAAAAGCGTAAAGTGATGAGGTTACAGCAAATATAAATAATTGTAGGATAAGGCAATGGCTAAAATGCAATGATGTAACAATACATAACAAATAGTCATTTCGTCCCCTGCCCCCACGACTAATGAGGTTTTGTACAATTTCAGCCAATCATGATATATTACTAAAAATAACAACTACCATATACTTTATTTTCATGTACTGTACTAAAATGCGCCTCGCTTGAAATTTGATAAGCAACATTTGTATCGATCTCCAATAGATATTAAAACAAATGGCATAAAAGATGTGCGTGGGATTTTCCTTTATTGGTCGTTTTTGGAGGGGCATTAACGATTTATGTTATATGGAAATATCCGTAATGATTATCAGGGAGGGCAGTTCCTTTGCAGTCTACTGCTCCATTCGAGGATTATAAGGCTGAAGGACATTACTGCGTTAGGCAGTGAGGGATGAGATAGGCAGTAAAGGATGAGAATTTAAAATTTAAGGCGTTGTTACTATGAGAAGCAACATAGATCAGCAAACAGAGCAGCGATTATGCAGATTAGATCAACATCAGAATTTAAGAGAATGGAAGAAGAAAGTTTGACCAGCAGCAAATTAGATTAGTGAAGACTGGCTGTAACACAAGGGTGACTGAAGGTTTCAGGCGATCTTACTGATAATGCAATTATGTGATTCCAATTTTATCCTGGGATGAAATATAACACTATATTATGAACAGTTCAACTCTATTCCACACCAATACCAGATGAGATCACTGTATAGCAAGGGAACTGAAATTGTGGCGGGATTGAAAGACAATAACTTTGGTATTTAGCTGGAGGAAATACAGCGCGGGAGGTTGAACAGGGAATCGGGTAACTTAAAGACAGAAAGAGGTGGTAATGCGGCCCGACCTGTCAACATAGATATGGAAACCAAGGCTATGTTTTCATATACAGCAGTGTGAAGACCAGAAATAGGAGACAATCGACGATTGATCTTTTGCATGACTTGTTTACTTCTCTGGCAATATGTTAATAAATTATGTCTAGCTTCACAATAGAAAATGTATTATTAAAATTAGGATAAAACACCGACCTCTATCGTTGAAATCTACAAAATAAAATTTAAAATCTTGATCAAAACTGTTAACTTTTACTTTCGTCCCAACTGGATTGTTTTTGACTAATCATTTGACAGTTTTTAATAATGTCGAGTAAAGATATGCCGGTAGGTTCATTAGTGACCATAAGTTAACCCCCAGTGCTAGTGGCAGATTCAACGTGGTGTTAATCGGCATGGGCAAGAGAATCCGTTGTGGAGGAATGGAATTGGTGGAATTGCTCTGACATAAGGACTTGATGTCTGCATGGTTTCCTTTAAAATATAATGTAATGTTTAAGTAATTATAACATTTACTAATCATTAGTTAGTTACATCGTTACAAGATTTGTGTTGGGAATAGCTCCATATTATTGAGTGCTACTGGTCAAATTTGTCGAAAAATCATTGGTAAAATCGGTAGTAATTTCTCATTGACAATTGGTTTGCTGTTGTCACATGCAGCGAAAACAATTTGTTTTGCGTGTCATCCAGTCAAATCAACACGTTTGCGTTTGATGTCCGTAAAGTGAATGTCTCCACTGCTAAATGACGGTTGTGTATCTAACGACAACCAGCAACTAGCATATCTAACGACAACCAGCAACTTTAGATCTCTGGAGAAAGTACACAGGTGGAAGGAACCGTAAAAGATCTTTAAATCATTTTCAAGAAAGAGAAATTGAGAGATTGGGACATCAATACTACATAATTAATGTGGAAATAAGTGATTTTAACTCACTGATTTTTATCCAAGTATGTAGTTATAGCGGTGATACTAAGAGTAACTCGGTCAGATACAGTGAATTCAATAAGCAATCATAACAAAATTTGACTCTGAACAACACGCACAGAATGCTGGAGAAACTCAGCAGGCCGGGCATCAACTATGGAAAAGAGCAAACAGTCGACATTTCGGACCGACGTCCTTCATCAGGAATGGGAAAAAAGAAGTCAGAGTAAGCAGGTGGGAAGAGGGGAGGAAGAAGTACAAGGTGGTTGGAGTTAGGTGGGTGAAATATAGCTGAGAAGGTGATTGGTGAAAGATAAAGGGCTGGAGAAGGGGGAATCGGAAAGGAGAGGGTAGACGACCATGGAAGAAAGGGAAGTGGGAGGAGCACCAGAGGGAGGCGATGTAAGGAGATATGACAAAACCTGACCCTAGTGAGAGTGAGATCAATGGTGGATGGAGGCGATCCATTGGCCTTAGTCTGAAAGTAATACTTCGCCAATCAAATGGAGTGTAAAGGGAACTCTCAGAATACTTCTATTTCTAATTCTATAATTATACAGAATTCTGCTTGCCATTCTTTATCTGTATCTTATTTTTCATTTTGGGGATCTGGCGAGCGTGTATGGCTCACTCCTAACTGCACTTTAGAAAGTGGTGATGACGCGTTGCAGCGCTTCTATGATGTATGCTTCCAAAGTGCGAGGATTTCGACCCAGTGACGAAGAACGACTACCAATAACCTGTATTTCCAAGTTAGGATTGTATTGGACTTGAAGGAGAACCTGTAGGTGCTGATGTTCACGTGATGCTACCTGAAATATAAGCAGAAATTTTAGAAGTACACCTGTTATCTCCAAGCTTCTTATATCATCCCTATTCTCCTCCTTCCCTTCCCTGCTCCTCACCCATAACCTGCCAGCTCTTGCTCCATCCCCTTACCCAGTCTTTTTATATCGGTTATCTCTCCCTTTCCAGTCCCGACGAAGGATCTCGACCCGAAGTGTTAACGGTTCAATTTCCTCCATTGATGCTGACTGATCCATTGAGCTGCTTTGAGAGTTGCTCCAGATTTCCAGCATCTGCAATCTCTCGTAGTCTTCGGCCGACATCTTCTAATGCTTTACAGAGTGCTTGCAGGGTTTCTACTCCTGCTATCCACACCACTTACAACCCCATATGCAATCTTATAACGACATTAAACGTACACACACGGTTCTGGAATTAAACATTTTTTGCAATATAGTGTTTTCTCTCAATGAATCTCCCATTTAGTAGAATATATCTGGATTGCCAGTATCTGCACAATCGCCTGTGTTCTAAACATCTTGTATTTCATGTCATCAAAAGCTAAGATCGGCTTTAATGAAATCATATTATTTTATTATACATACCCGTTTAATATTTCTACACTTTATCTGTCATTTCCCATAGTGGACCAGAATCAATGAAGACAGAGTTCGAGGTGGTTCTTGTGAAGCACAAACTTTCGCCTAACTAGTTGAGCCGAATGGCGATTATATGTCAGTTTGCAAATAGTACTGCTGCTGGAGCACAACATAGGATCCCAACCAAATTATAAAATGTTTCTTATTATTTGGTAACTATTCACATACGTTCCTTACCATTTCACTTTCTATCACGTTATTGGTAAGAATCAGAATATTTAGTATGTATATATTAAGCGACATTCATTGTAAAGAGCGTATTGTTACTCGATTCTTATTGGGTTCATTTGTCGATACCTAGTTTAGGTTGAAACCCTCTTTGATTCTACTATCTGAAATAGTAAAGCCCAGGGAAACCTGGCAAGGGTTCAACTCGCGGCAAAGAAATTCCTTGGTACGCGTATTGACTATGATCTGCAAATTATGGGCTAGTATTTTGGAGCATGTGATTACCTACCAAAATTATGATGGTATGTTTCATAAAATGACAGTTGTATAGTCTAAGAAGAAATAGCCTGGCACATAGTGTCGGGCAGACAGACGCTCTGAAGGAGTCATCGAAGATGTCCCATCATCTCGTCCTTTCCTGGCTACATATTTGTCTTCCTTAATGCTTGAAAAGTTGTCTCAAACCCAAACTTGGACTGTTTATTTTCCTTCATACTGTAAAATGCCGCCTGGCCTTTTGAGTTCCTCTAGCATTTTGTGTGTGTTACTTCAATTAAATGTTTATTATGGGGGAATTTTGATCTTTCGCCCACATGCTCTGCTATACCTTACTTCATACTTAACATATCTAAGACAATCAATGTTCCCCTATCCCATCTACTTATCCAGATTGCCACCCCTCTCTCCCCCCCCCCCCCCACAAGTGATTCGACGATATTATCTCAATCCTGGATGTCGTGGCGTGATCCGAACGCCTTTCATTCTTGGTTTAAAATATTTCCCTAAATTCCCTCTTGGAATTATCACTTATTTGTCTAATTAGATTAATTACAACCATTTATTTGGAGACTTTGCGTCATGTGAAGAGAAGTTTCTTTTACGGCCGTAATTATGAAACAATATTAGATTTTCAGTATAGTTATTGTAATACATCAACTGAGTTCGTTTCCCCGGGGATACTAGGTTCGGTTTATTTTACTTCTTAAAAAGCCTGTTACAATGTAAAAATAAAACGTCAGTTATCATATATGTTGATCACTCATCAATTCCAGCATCCTAAATAATCCCCTGCGCTGTGTTCAATCAAAATTGGACTGTTTATTTAAAGCTTTATATTACTGACTTTATAACATATGCCAATTAATGTAGATAAAAAGTGAAAGTAATCAGCATCGTTGATTCTGGATTAAAATCCATTTAAAATAATTTGCATAAACGTTTTCGAGCATTCCGAAAACCGGTCATTGGAGTAATGGCAACAATATTGTTTAATAAAGTACAAGGGGACGTTTTATGTAAACTTTATTTGTTTATATTGTACACAGAAATGCATTTTTCAGTTAGTATCGGATTATTTTGAAGTTATATAATACATGAAGAGACAATTAACCATAATTGAAAATACTTTTACAACTATCATTTGAGATGTATAAACAATAAATAAATTAACTAATTTACTTGGGTGAAAACAAATTAACAATTAGAATAAAATGCAGATGCAATAACGAAGAGAAAATCTACAGATGCTGGAAATCCAAGAAACACACACAAAATGCCTGAGGAACTCAGCAGGCCAGGCTGCATCTTTAGATAAGAGTATAGTCGGCGTTTCTGGCCGAGACCCCTCATTAGGACTCTGACAAAGGAACCCGGCTTGAAACCGTCGACTGTTTACTCCTTTCCATAGATGATGCCTGGCCTGCTAAGTTCCTCCAGCATTGTGGATGTAGTAACAATATTCTTATAAATCCATACAGCTAGTGAACATTGTTAAACTTTGTTAAAACATAAATATAAAATCCATATAGGTTTGACAGTACTATCGAAGTAAAATTTTAGGTACAAATATGTTGAAGCATGTCACTGGCAAATGTTTTATAGACATAGATACTCTCTTACCCGGCGATCCGTGCTTCTTTTCGTCAACAAATGACACCCAAAAAAAAATTGAATGTTAACGAATTAATTTCAGAATCCTATATGTTAAATTGGTTGCTTTAATGCAGCATTGGAGTAATTGATAACTTTACGAATATGGACATGGGATGTTATTCAAATTCTTCAATGTGCTGTTTCCTAGCCCGACAAACATTTATACTTAAATTTATATTTATAAACGTGGCTCTTTGTGAAGCATAGATAAAAACATCAGAGAAATTTACAATCCCATTTGTTAATTTTGTGCTTTAGAAAAGCTATCCAAAATAAGGCAATGGAAGATTATAAATACTGTATCTTGGCAAATGTTGAAATGTTTTCTAATGTGTTGTTTGTCAGCGTTCTCAACATTTGAACCGATTGACTATTGAGCAAAGCTTCCTGTAGCCAATACAAAGCTGTAGGGATGACACCGAAGATCCAGTTTGCTTGCTATACAGATTAAAAATAGATCTATGGTGAACCGATTTCATTCCACTCATGCCGTGCATAAGCTATGCGCATGACATATAGCGAGGTATATAGCCATTTGCAGGCATGGTGAGACTATGTGTGTATACAGTATTTACTAATTACCTTGATTTTCTGTAGGTTTACTTACCTGAAAATAGAGATACGGTTGGGAAGCAGAAACCGCTTTATCTGGGGGCAGCATTGTGGTTTTGCTGGTATTGTCTTAAGTTTAGACAAAGGAAATGGCAATGGTTCCAGGCACGAGTGGAAAAGAGAACAGATCTCGGACCCCTTCCCTGTAATTTCAATCAGACGCGGAACTGCTGAATGTTTTCAAAGTTAACAGCGAGGAAGTTGTAATTTTCAATCTCATCTGAGTTGCTCTGTATTGGATACAGGAAACTTTGGTGTAAGAAATCAATCCGTTCAGTAGGTGAGGACGCTATTCCTGTTATCGGCAGAGAAATACAAAAACATATCAGTGCTCAGAGGAGTGTTGCTATGAAGTTACCGGCTGTTTGTTCACTTTTATGTACTGCAGTCGTTTATTCAAGACAAGAGGGAATAAATTGTCGTCGGGTTAGTTAAATCCAAATCACTTATCAGAACACGTCAGATTATTAAACTCCTGTGACTTCATAATTTACCATGTATCACACCTGGATACCGACGACAGTCTGGGACGAAAATTGCCTGGATTCTTGTCTGGGTAATATTTTATCTCGCCTTTTCCTCATTAAGGATCGGGTACTTTTCATTACTTAAGCTTCATTTTATTCTGGTAATAGTTGTGTATACAAAACACTGTCGTCAATGTGTGTTTCACTTTTCGGTCTCCTTAACCCGCATCGACCATTTATTGTATTGACTAAGAGTAATTAAACGATGCGACTCGCTATTCAGAGAGAAATATGTAGAGTTTCTCGTTTTGTCTGAATAAAGGCCATTTCTTTTTCTGTGGACATAATTCATGGAAGAGTCGGAAAAAAAACCGGAGAAGTGCTAGATATTGCCATCTACTGGCAAAGCACGAGCATAGCACGCGAAAAGCGGAAAATTTTGATCTACGGTATATGAAGTGATTAGTAGTACACCAACAACTTACAATTAACAATAGAAATGCCACTCCGTATTTTTAAACAAGCGAAAAATTATTAATACTAATCTACTAATTACTGACTATCAGTGTTTTAAATAACTGAACAAAGATAGTAAGACAGATATACAAAATGAAAATGAAGATGAGTGAAATTCGGAAATTATAAAAATGCTGGAAATCGTCTAGCAGCTCCGACAGCATCCGAGAAAAGGGCAGTTAAAATGACTTTTCCTCACAGCGTAATGAGTGTAGGCTGTCTTAATCAGGGTTGCTAACAATTTCCTTTTTCCACAAAAAAAGCGCAGAGACACGGGAAATGATTGGTCCCCTTTTGCTGCCAACGAGGATTGTCGAAATTAGTTCGGCAGTTTGCTAATATAATTTCATTAATGTCTCGCACGATAACACTTGGCTCTCCAATAAATATTCAGCTCTGGGATAAAGAAGGTCATTTTATGTTCCGTTTGGTTTGTTCACAAATTGAGAAATGCAGGTAGTGCAACATATTTGTAGTTTCGTTTCTCTTGTTCCAAATGTCCAACAATAATTCGGTTGGTCGACCTAGAGCGTTCCGTTCCTATCACTGACGCGACCAAGGCACATGACACAACCCGGGCAGCTCCTTCCTAATGGTCAATAACCAGATGTTCATTGTTTTTGCATGATATACCCACGCATAATCCTAATAAATGCGCCGTTTTAACTCACATTTCAGAATCAGGTTTAATATCACTGGCATATGTCGTGAAATGTGGTGTTATGCAGTAGCAGTACATTGCAATGCGTAATAATAAAAACTGTAAATTACAGTAAGTGTATACAAAAATATATTTTAAAGTTAAGTTAAATAGGTAGTGCAAAAAAAGGAAAAATGTCCATCAGAAATCCTATGGCAGAGGGGTAATAGCTGTTCCTGAATCGTTGAGTGTGTGCCTTCTGGCTCCTATACCTCTTCCTTGAAAGTTGCAATGAGAAGAGGGTGATGGGGGTTATTAATAATTGGTGCCTCCTTTTAGAGGCATCGCTCCGTGAGGATGCCCGGGGTGCTGGTGAGGCAAGTGTTTTAATGATGGAGCTGACAGAGTTCACAACTTTCTGCACCTTCCTTCTATCCTGTGCAGTGGCCACCCCCATACCAGATGGCAATGCAGCCAGATAGAACGCTCTCCACCGTACATTTGTAGAAATTTGCGAGTGCCTTTGGTGACGTACCAAATCTCCTCAAACTCATTATGAAATGTGCCTTCTTTTCAACTGCATCGTCATGTTGGGGGTCCAGGATCCGTCGATGAAGACCGGTATGTGTTCCCTCGTCTTACTCGTTCTGAAATCTACAATCATTTTTTTTGGTCTTACTGACGTTGAGTGCAAGGATGCTGCAGCAACGCTGCTCGACCAGCTGATTTATCTCGCCTTCTCGTCAAAACCTGAAGTTCTGTCAACAACAGTTGTGTCGTCAGCAAATGTGTAAATGGTATTTGAGCTGTTCCTAGCTACACAGTGTGTAGAGAGAGTAGAGCAGTGGGCTAGGCAGATATCCTTGAGGAGTACCAGTGTTGATTATCAGCGAGGTGGAGATGTTATTTCCGATCCGCACAGATTGTGGTCTTCCGGTGTGGAAGTCAAGGATCCAGTTGCAGAGGGAGGTACAGAGACCTGGGTCCATTTACTTGGCAATTAGCAATACATTATTAGCGGTATATAGAGCAACGATTCCAACTGGTTAAGATGGGAATCACCACGCACCGTTGTTTCCTTTCATCTTACCAACATTGCTCATCCTATCGCTCTATTCTTTCCTCGTGTATGTCTAGTTTCCTTTTTTAATCGCATCTCTGTCATCCTCCTAAAGTAATTCGCCTGATTTGATGGATAAAGTCCAGGTAGAGTAATGAGTGATATATCTGCAGATAATTATATTTAAGCACATTGGACCTTTTTTTATGAAGACGGCAACTGCCAGTTTGTAATTAGCAAAAGCCTTTGCCATATTTCTTCATTTAAAATAGAAATTGCTTAAAATGATAGGTAGGGTAAAATAACATATAACATGTATTCACTTTGCATAGTGTAATCGCAAAAATGGCACCTTTTTTTCTTTTAAATATAAACTCTAATGTGTAAATATCGCTAATCGCGTCTAGATGTTACTTCTATTATTTCGCAGTACATTTTTCTTTTCGGCATTACAAAGGCCACTTTTGAGGATATCCGAATATATCGGCAGTGAATGAAATCGATTCTGCAAACGGAATTGAGGAAATAGCAGGCGAGATAGAATAAAGAAAGTTATTTACTTGGAATTTCAGAAGACCTCTGGCAAGGTGCCACATGTGAGTCTGCTTCACAAGATAAGAGCCTGTAGTTATACAGGAAAGATACCAGCCAGGATAGAAGATTGCTTGATTGACAGGAGGCAGAGTCCAAATAAAGGGGGTCTATTCTGGTTAACTGCTGGTGGCAAGAGGTATTCTGCAGGAATCGGTATTGGGGCATTACTTCACATTATATGTCAATGATCCGAATGACAAAATTGATGGCGTTGTTGCCAAGTTTGCAGATGATACAACGATAGGTGGAGGGGTAGATGGTGTTGAGGATTCAAGGAGTCTACAGAAGGACTTGGACAGATTTGGAGAATGGGCAAAGAACTGGCAGTTGGAATATATGCAGGGAAGTGTATGGTTGTGCACTTTGGTAGAAGGAATAAAGGTGTAGACTATTTCCTAAATGGGGAGAAAATTCAGAAATCAGGGGTGCAAGGGGACTTGAGAGTCCCTATTCAAGATCCCTTAAAAATTAACTCACAGGTTGAGTTGGTGGAAAGAAAGGCAAATGCAATGTTAGCATTCATTTTGTGAAAAACTGGAATAGAAGAACAAGGATGTTATGCTGGGGCTTTATAAGGAATTGGTCAGGCAGCACCTGGAGAATTGTAAGCAGTTTTGGGCCCTTTATCTAAGAAAAGATGTGGAAGCACTGAGACGATTCAGAGGAAGTTCACTAAAATGATTCCAGTGATTCCAAGAATAAAAAGGGTTATCGTATGAGAAGCATTTCATAGCTCTGGCCCTATATATGCTGAAGTTTAGAATAATGAGCAGGATCTTTTTGAAACCTATTGGGTGGATGTGGAGAGGTTGTTTCTCATAACAGGTGTGTCTAGGTCCAGAGCCATAGCGTCAGAATAGAGGGATGTCCACTTAGAGCAGAGATGAGAAGGAATATATTGCCACAGACGTCTGTGAATACATTTTTGATTAGTCGGGGTGTCAAGGGTTATGCGGAGAAGACAGGAGAATGGGGCTGAGAAGGATAGTAAATCAGCCATGATGGAATGGTGGAGTAGACTTGATAGGGCAAGTGGCATAATTCTGTTCCTGTGTCTTATGATCCTATGGCTGTCTTTGCTGCAGAAGCAATGAGAATAGTGTATGACAACATTTCATTCCATAGCTTCACTCAAAATAGCGATATTTCAAATAATGCAGGGATGGTTGTCAGGACAACAAATGTCAACAGCATACTTTCTCTTCGTTAGCCCATAATAAATGTAAACAGCATGGTAATTGTTACTGTGACCTTTCATAATCGGGGCTTCCCAGCAATCTCCAGCAGCTGATGTTGAAGCACACCGACATGACAGACACATTGGCATCTACAAACATGCATTTCTGAAAAACAAAAATGACTTAGATGCTGAAGAATTCAGCAATTCTATTTCATAAATAATCAGGGGAAAATATGCAGCCACTTGCTCAGAGTACTCTGCTGGAGTTTGAACGAGAATTCAGGAAAACACATTTCATCTTCTGACTCTCTCCCACCAATCCTTTGCAAATAGTTACACAAACAAAATATAGGGAATATTATGCACCATTATTAAACCATGACAAATAGGTTGATATTATAAACTATTTAAGTGCCTTCACGAAGTATAACTGTAGACTTGATTTGTGATAGAGCTTGTGATACCAAAAATACACAAATAATGGGAAAACTACTTCTATATAAATATTAGTTCCTGGGACACTTCAGTTGTAGAATCACATCCCAGGACTTTTGGGAACTGATGTTTTACATAGTGCATGTCAGACCAATCTGTTCAACATGCAAGCCCAAACATTTGCTATTCATCTTTGTAATCTTACTTTTCAATTTTTAAATCCAACTTGACCACTGATATCTGTAGAGGTTTCCTCTTAAAATCAAACTTCAACGTTCAAAATGAAATTTATTCAAATTTCAAAGTCCAACTTATTATCAGTGTGCGTACATGTTACCATATACAACCCTGAGATTCTTTTTTCTGTGGGCATACTTAGCAAATCTATAGAACATTAACAGTGGGCATGATCAATGGACAACAAACTGTGCAAATGCAGATATAAATAAACAGCAATAAACAATGAGGATACAATAAAAAAATAGAAGTATCCTTCAAGAGTGCAGTTATCCCCTTTTGTTCAAGAGTCTGATTATGGATGGGTAGTAACTGGTCTTGAACCTGGTGTTGTGAGTCCTGAGGATACCTGTACCTTTTACCTGGTGGCAGCATGGCCTGGGGTGATGAAGTTCTTTGATAATGGATGTTGCTTTCCTACAGCAACTCTTTATAAAAAATGTACTCAATGGTTGGAGGGGAAGGTGGTTAACCATGATGTACTGAGCCAAATCCACTGCCTTGTGTATGATTTTCCATTCAAAAACATTGGTGTTCCCATATCAGGCCATAATGGAGCCAGACAGCACACTTTCTATATAAGTTTGCCAAGGTTTTTGGAGATATAATAAATCTCTGCAGATTCCTGAGGAAGTTGAGGCACTGTTGGCTTTCTTCACAATTATATTAATATGATGGGTCCAGACAAGTCCTCTGAGATGGTGACACCCAGGAATTTAAAGTTACTGACCCTCTCCACCTCTGATCCTCTGATAATTACTGGCTCATGGACTTCTGGTTTCCCTCTGCTGAATTCTACAATCAGTTCCTGGTCTGATTGACATTGTGTGACAGGTTTGTTGTTATTACACTACTCAGCCCAATTTTCAGTCTTCCTCCTGTATGTTAACTCATCACCACCTTTGATACAGCCCACAACAGTGGTGTCATCAACAAACTTGTATATAGTGTTGGAGATGTACTTGGCCACACAGTCATGGGTGTATAGCAAGTATATCAGGGGCTAAGTACACATCTCTGCTCCTGTGCTGATGGAGATTGTGGAGAAGATGTTTTTCCCAATCCGTACTGACTGGGGTCTACAAATGAAGAAATCCATGATCCAATTGCACAAGGGGGTATTGAGATCAATGTCTTGGAGTTTACTGATTAGTTTTGAGGGGATGATGGTGTTAAATGCTGGGCTGTAATCAATAAGGAGCATCCTGATGTATGCATCTTGCTGTCCAGATGTTCTAGGGTTGTGTGAAGAGCCAACGAGATGGTACCTGCTATAGACCTATTGCTTCGGTAGACAAATTGGAGCAGATCCAAGTCACCACTCAGATAGGAGCTGATATGCTGCAACACCAGCCTCTCGAAACACTTCATCACTGTGGATGTAGGTGCCACTGGGCAATAGTCATTTAGACAGGTTACCACACTCTTCTTGGGCACTGGTACAATTGAAATCTGCCACAAAGTTCCAGGGCAAGAGCTTGAAGATATCCATGAATACACCAGCCAGCTGATCACCACAGGTCTTCAGTACTCGGCCAGGTACTCTGTCCAGACAAAATGCTTTCCTTGGATTCGCTCTCTTGAAGGTAGTCTGTGCATCATCTTCAGGTACTGAGACCAAGGATCATCAGGAAACATGGGGCATGTGATTGTTCCCCTCTGCTCTGGTGACCAAAGTGAGCATACAAGACATTGAGTTCATCTGGAAACAAAGCTCGTAACTTCATACATGGAAAATATTTATAGAATCAATATAATGCATTCCTGATAAGTGCACAGCTGGATAATAAAAGCTCCCTGGACACTGTATCAAACATGGGTTCAATCTCACAAAGAGTGCAGTCCAGCTTTAGCTATGTTGTAAATCTTCATCTGCTTTTAGCTATTTCAAAATACCAATAAGAACATGAAAATTTCCCTCCTTTTGGAGATGAATAAATATTTTAGTGGCATTAAAATTTTAAATTTGCTGTATAATTCTAGGATAGAGTGTCTTGTCATATGAAGAGCATTTGATAGCTCTGGGCCTGTAATGGTGAAAGGCCTTGATAGAATGGATGTAGAGATTATGTTTCCTATGCTGGGAGAGCCTAAGACACAGCCTCAGAAAAGAAAGGTGTCCTTTTAGAATGGAGATTAGGAGGAATTTCTTTAGCCAGAGAGTGATGAATCTGTGGAATCCTTTTGCCACAGGCAGCTGTGGAAGCCAAGTCTTTATGTATATTTAAGGCAAAGATTGATAGATTCTTAATTGGTCAGGGCATGAAGGGATATGGGGAGATGGCAGGAGATTGGGGCTGGGAGGAAAATTGGATCAACCTTGATGAAATGGCGGAGCAGACTTGATTGGCCAAATGACCAAATTCTGCTATCTTATGATCTTATGGTCTTATAATTGGATCACTCAGTCACTTCATTTCAGCACAGGAAGGACTGTTGATTAAACAGTATCTAATTCATCTACAAATGCTCCCAGAGCTCTCTGTCTCCATAATGGTTAAGCAGCAGCTTCCTGGTCCAACCCCAGCTCTTAGCACCAAATCTACAATAGGGCAGGTCAAGGCTGTTCAAGTTCCTGTTATGTACTTGTTAAATGTTAAATGGCCATTTGCCTCTACCACCTTCTAGGCAGTGAGTTCCAATGTTCTCTATCTTCAGTACAAAAAACACATATTTCTTTCTAATCCTATTAATTACTCTGACTGAGCAGTGTAGTAGACCCCAGGTAATGGGTTCCAGATGAAAAACAAAATCAACTTTAACCATTTTGGATATAGTTCGACACTCCCTCTTATATTCCATTTGGAAATAACTTTGTACCAGACTCCTATTAAGGACCTTTTCAAAAGCATTGCTAAAATATTAACTCCATGATTTTAATGCTGCTCACAAAGAGAGCAAGTTGGGGCTGTATTACAGAGATTTAAGGCCCTTTCAGCTACTCTTTTGCCTGTTACTGCTTAATATCAATTATAATCTTCGGGATGGGTAATACAAGGAAGCAGAAACCAATCCTCATAGAGGGAGCAGAAGTGGAGTGAGAGAGCAATTTCAAGTTCCAGGATGTCAAGATCTCTCAGAAGCTAACCTGGATGCAACATATTGATGCAACTATAAAAGAAAACAAGACTATATTTCATTAGACCATAAGACATAGTAGCAAAATTAGGCCACGTGGCCCATTGAGTTTGCTCCGCCATTCAATCATGTCTGATCCTTTTTTTTTAATCTCCTCCTCAACCCCAGTTCCCAGCCTTCTCCCTGTAACCTTTGATGCCATGTCCAGTCAAGAACCTATGAATCTCTGCCTTAAATAACCCCAACGATCTGGAATCATCCTTGTGAATCTCCTCTGGACCCTCACCAATGCCAGCTCATCTTTTCTGAAATGAGGAGACCAAAACTGTTCACAATACTCAAGGTGAGGCCTCACCAGTGCCTTATAAAGCCTCAGGATCACATCCTTGCTCTTGTATTCGAGTCCTCTTGAAATTAATGCTAACATGGCATTTGCCTTCCTCACCACCAATTGAATTTGCAAGTTAACCTTCAGGGTGTTCTGCACAAGGACTTCAAAGTCCCCTTGCATCTCAGACTCCTGGATTTTCTCCTCATTTAGAAAATAGTTTGCACATTTATTTCTACTATCAAAGTGAATGACCATGCATTTTCCAACATTGTGTTTCATTTGCCACTTTCTTGCCCATTCTCCAAATCTGTCTAAGTCCTTCTGCATCCTACCTGTGCCCTCAACAATACCTGCCTCTCCACCAATCTTCATATCATCTGCAAACTTGGCAACAAAGCCATCTATTTCACCATCCAAATCATTTATATACAGCGTAAAAAGAAGAGGTCCCAAAAACCAACCTCTACGGAACACCACTAGCCACTGGCAGCCAACCAGAAAAGGATCTTTTATTTCCACACTGCCTCCTACCAATCAGCCAGTGCTCTAATCCTGTTAGCAACTTTCCTGTAATACCATGGGCTCTTAACCTGGTAAGTAGCCTTATGTGTGGCACCTTGTCAAAAACCTTCTGAAAGTACAAATATACAAAATCTACTGCATCTCCTCCATCTATCCTACTTCTAATTTCCACAAATAGTTCCAACAGGTTTGTCAGGCAGGATTTTCACAGAAGGAAACCTTGCTGACTTTGTACTATCTTGTCCAGTGTCACCAAGTACTCCATCACCTCATCATTAACAATTGACTCTAACATCTTCCCAGCCACTGAGGTCAAGCTAACTGGTCTATAATTTCCTTTCTGCTGCCTTCCTCCTTTCCGAAAGAGTGGAATAACATTTGCAATTTTCCAGTCCTCTGGCACCATGCTAGGGTCCAGTGATTTTTGAAAGATCATTTCTAATGCTACCACAATCTCTAATGCTACCCCTTTCAGAAACCTAGGGTGCAGTTCCTCAGGTCTGGGTGGCTTATGTACCTTTAGGTCTTTCAACTTTTTGAGCACCTTCTCTCCTGTAACAGTAACTACACCCACTTCTCTTCCTTCACACACTGCAACAACAGGCACACTGCTAGTGTCATCCACAGTGAAGACTGATGTAAAATACTCATTTGCCTTTCTATTGATTTTTTAAATTGCTCTCTAAGTTTTTAAAAACTTCCCAATCCTCTATCTTCACACTAATTTTGCTTTGTTGTATGCACTTTCTTTTGTTTTTACAATAGCTTTGACTTCCCTTGTCAGCTACGGTTGTACTTTTTACCTTTTAAGTATTTCTTCATTTTTGGAATACACATAAACTGCACCTTCCTCATTTTTCCCAGAAATGCACGCCAATGCTGCTTTGCTGACATCCCTGCTAGCATCTGCTTCCAGTTTGCTTTGGCCAACTCCTCTCTCATACCACTGTAATTTCCTTTACTCCACTGAAATATTGCTATATCAGACTTTCCTTTCTATCAAATTTCAAGTTGAACTTAATCGTATTGTGATCATTGGTTCATACGGGTTCTTTTACCTTAAGCTCCCTAATCACCTCCGGTTCATTACATAACACCCAATCCAGTATAGCTGATCCCCGAGTAGGCTCAACAGCAAACTGTTCTAACAAGCTAGGCATTCAACAAACTCATCTCTTGAGATCCATTGCCAACCTGATTTTCCCAATCAACCTGCATGATAAAATCTCCCAGGACTATCATAATGTTGCCCTTTTGACACACCTTTTCTATTTCTTGTTGTAATCTGTGGTCCACCTCCCGGCCACTGTTGGGAAGCCTGTATGTAACTGCAATCAGGGTCCTTTTACCCTCACAGTTTCTTAACTCAACCCTCAAGGATTCAACATCTGATCCTATATCACATCTTTCTACTGATTTGATGCCATTCTTCACCAGAAGAGCCACACCACCCACTCTGCCTACCTTCCTATCTCTCCAATACAATATGTAATATTGAACATTCAGGTCCCAGCTGCAACCATCCTTCAGCCATGATTCAATGATGACTACAACATCATACCTGGCAATCTGTAATATTGCAAAAAGATCATCCACCTTATTCCTTATACCACGCAGATTTAGATACCACTCTTTGAGTAACGTATTTGCTGTCCTTTCAGATTCTGCATCCCCATGATTTGATACTCAGCCTGTCTGCAACTAAGTCGCATCAACTGCCTGTCCTTCCTGCATGCTATCTTTATTTTTTACCATCTGTCCTCTCCTGAGTCCCTTCAGTCTGGTCCCCACCCCCTTGCCAAATTAGTTTAAACCCTCCCCAACAGCCCTAACAAACCTGCCCGTGAGAATATTGGTCCCTCAGGTTCAGGTGCAACACATCACTTTTGAACAGGTCATACCTCCCCAGAAGAGATCCCAAAGAAGAGATTTGGAGTTTGAGGAGATCTGGAAATTCTAATAAAACACTTGAAAACTTCTATAGATGTTCCATGGAGAACACTCTAACTGGCTGCATCACCATCTGGTATCGGGGGGGGGTGTGCTACTACACAAGCTTAAAATAAGTTGCAGAAACTTAATCAGCTCTATCATGGGTACCAGCCTCCATAGTATCCAAGACATCTTTAAGGAGTGGTGCCTTCAGAAGGTGGTGTCTATCATTAAGGATCCCCACAACCCAGGACATCCCCCCTTCACACTGTTACCATCGGGAAGGAGGTCCAGATTCCTGAAGGCACATGCTCAGCGATTCAGGAACAGCTTCTTCCCCTCTGCCATCCAATTTCTAAATGGATATTGAAGCCATGAACACTATTCATAACTTCCTTATTTCTGTTATTTTTTGTTATATTCTAACTTAACTATTTAATATACATATATATACCTAATGTAACTCAGGTTTTTTATTCTCTATATTTGTTTATCATGTATTTCATTGCACTACTGCAGTAAAGTTAACAAATTTCACAACATATGCTGGTGATATTAAATCTGATTCTGATAATCAGCTGGGACCATAGTCTGTCTCCCTTGTAAGAGGCTCAGGCTGCTCTGTGAATTGATAGTGATAGTCATGCATTCTGGTTATAAACAGTGAAATCACATATGTTGTCCTTTTGAAGGGAATGACTTGGGAGACATAACTTTTGAAGGGAATGACTTGGGAGACATAATTATATTCATATGATTAGAATAGAAGTGTGCAGGAATGACCAATGATGAAAATATGCATTCTGTGGAAATAGCATTGAGCTACTGTAATCATGTTTTTGATTATTTCTGGCTTTATTCTTTTTCTTAATACACATGAAATTCAAAGCATGATCAAGGCATTTACTCTTATAAGAATGTAAACCATTATTTTCAGTTTGAGCACCAACAATGAGTTAACTTCATGTACACAATGCAGTTTGCAGAATAATGCTGTCATGTCTAGACTAGAACTTATAAATAATTAAAGCAATTAAAAATTAATTACCATGCTTCATTTATCAGTAGCAGCTTATATCTTCTCCTGTTCCAAGGTTTGTCCATTTTTCTCTTAAAAGATAGAATAATCTCAAAATTTTCTGACCCGTTAAACCAGTGATCCATATAACTGGAAAATTCTTTGAAAAAGTGCAACACAGTAAGCTCATAACAGGTTAAGGATTCGATAGGCTGAAGAATACAAAGAGCATGAAGTAAATCAGTTAAAGGTTATTTTTATTGGAGAAAATTAGAAAGCAATATTCTGTGAGGATCATTACTAATTTGTGGTAATTACCTGGAGAGGAATAAACATGTAGCACAAACACTTGCAGGTGATAACAGTAAGAATTAATTAAAAATAATAAAATAGTAAAACTACAGGCTGATCCAGTTAAGTGTCAAATGAACTTCAACAGATAAAATTCAAACTTATAAATACATTTATTATTAATGTACATACATGTCACCAAATACTACCCCGAGATTCATTTTCTCATATGCATTCACAATAGATACAAAGAAATACAATAGAGTCATTGAAAAACTACACACAAATACAGACATTCAACCAATGTGCGAAAGAAGACAAATTGTGTAAATGCAATAAGTTAATTAATTAATTAATAAGTTGAGGACTTAAGTTATAGGTCCCTTTGAAGGCAAGTCCATGGGTTTTGGAATCAGTTCATTGTTGAGGTGAGTGAAGTTATCATATTGGATACATGTGAGATGAAACACTTTAGTTGAAAATAGAAACAGTTATCATACTGCAGATAATTTAAGAACTAAGCAGATCAGTAAAAATAAGTTCCAGTGATTATAACCCATATTGCAATCTAACAAAGCAATTAGAAATGTTAGCAATATGCTGGGGTATTTCCAGAATAGTTCAAAGCTGGTTAAATTAAAAAATTGACATTAGGCTTGTATTAGAACATAGATAAGCTGCACCAAGAGCACTGTATACATTTTTGGTCTCTATACACTAATAAGAACTGGAAGTCACTGGAGAAAATTGTACATGTGTAAGGATGGTACCAGAACTGGGAGATTACAATGAACAGCTTATGTTTTTTTCTATAGGAAGAAGACTTGGAGGCAACTTGATGCAGGTATCTAAAATTATGAATGTGATTTAAATTAAGTGCTTCCACTTGAGGGAGAATCTAAACCTAGTAGACATGATTACAAGATATTAATTAACAAGATCCAATGGGAACAATGAAATTTCTTAACTCAAAGCAGTTGGAAAGTGGAACCTAACAAAACTGTGTGTATAAAAATGAAAACAATTATTTATGGATTAAAGTTCCATCTAATTCCTATGCTCTGTTGAAATATGTTTTACTACCACTTTGATGCTTTATGTAGTTGTCTTAAAATTTCTCATACAGTTTTGCTGGCCAAAAGGAATGATTTCTCACAATATTTCTTCAAGCCCTTCATAACAAGAGCTATCTAATCATCTTTTAACTTTTACAGATGCAATGAAAATATCTTAACTTCTCATACGTTTGTAACTTTATTCTTCTTTTGTGATGTTATTAATAGATGCCATGTTTTACTATATTGCTCCACACTTTGTGATCAAAACTATAAGGTTATTTTGTGTTTCCAATGTTGATAGAGTAGGAGTACATTGGAAAGAAACCTTTAGTTCATGTATTTGAGCTCTGCCATTCAAATTTTCCATGAATAAAAGTTTCTACCAACAATTTTTCACCAAAACAAATTTCATTCATTTATATTCATAGAGCAAAGTGTATATATTAAATTGTAACAATTAGGAATAAGTATTTATTACATGACATTATGAGCATTTTGGAAATATTTATGTTATATCTTCACTGTGGTTCATAACATCATTATACGAAAAGAGAATGACTTCAGAGGGTGAAAATGTCAAAAAAGTGCTAAATATAGCCTGCCTACATGTTTTTTTGATATTTCTCTCTTGTATGTAGACCACAGATATCTGACTCCATAACATACGCTTAATTCTGATCATTTCTAATTGTTTCTTATTGCCGACATTGAGAAAAAAAACATTAAATCTATTGATTAAACGTAAAAGAATGAAAATCCAGTAATACACTTCATGATCTGACAAATGTTTTGCAATTCATGAAGTACTTCCAGAAATTTAATAATTATTTTAAATATGCAGTAATTAACATCACCCGTCGATCCTTAGCCCTCTCATTCCCACCGCCAGCAACAAGATATCACAAAGAGAAATCTGAACCGGTTTGCTTAATCCTTTGATAATTGAAATGAAGTAGTTCCCATCACATCAAAACTGAATACATGACCTTGTAAGTCGTCACAATTTTCTTTAACTCTGCAATGGTTTCAGTCAGCACAAATTGCTAGAGCAATAATATTTATCTATCTATCTCTTCCATTTCTCATCCCTGCTATCTCCCACGGCGTGAACAACCACTCCCTCTAACCCATCCCCTTCCTTTCATGCATAGTAACCCAGCGTTTAAATGTAATGTAAATATTGTCAATCAGATGGCTTTTAAGGAAGGAATTTTACTACGGTTTGCCCAGGGCTTGACAATTTCACTTAGGGGGAGGTGACGGAGATTGCTGGTGCAAGAAGTAGTGCACTGGGTTAGATAGACTGGAACAAAACATGGTGGAATGTAGTTGTAAGTGTTTCAGTCTACAACCGTTTTGTTTATTACCTGATAAAATTTAATATGAATGCTAGCTATCTGAAGCTGAATAATATTCTATTCAACTGGGCAACATAATTAATAAAGCAAATTATATTCAAAACTCGCAAGGGTGCTTAAATATTTCCATGGCAACTTACTTCCGTACACCCTCTAATACCTGATTTTAACACTTGATGTTCCCTGTCAGTCCATTAACTAATTGGTGAGCTTTCTACCTCTCGTTCTTCTCTCTGGAATTAGCTCCTTCTGTCATCTCTGCTCCCGCACCCCAACCCTCCTTCCCCCCCCCTCCACCACACCGAACCCCAATCCCTTTGCTTCTGCCTCGGCTTTAAACTTCTTCCCGAACCCTACCTTTGCCCATTATTCTGTGTTATTTTCTTTCCCTGTGTGTCTGACTTTCCAGTAAGGCCCGCCAGCAATGCACAATCGGTGTAATAAATGGCACGTCATTGAAAGCCGAATATCTAGCTTCAGACAATCTACCAGTATTTCATTAGTTAGTATGGTTATCTTTTATCGTATCATCTGGGCAGGAAAACATTTTAGGAAAGATTGTTATCAACACATTGTCGCCGGAAATAATGTTGCTGCTTGCTAAACTACATAAGGAAATAATAAATGTCATCGTAGGAGTATTTTTTATAAATTAGGAGACTTCATTGAAAACATGTGTTTAAGTCGCGTTTAAACACATAATGTGTTAATGTGTATGTTTGGGAGGTGCGCGGTTATGACTGTCCTGCACGCCAGTGATAGCAAAAACATGACCGTATAGGACTTCAAGAGCTTCAAGCAATTAGTCCCAACAGGATACAGCAAGGCTTAATATGTCTAGTGACAATAACCGTATTAACATTGGGTTTTCTTTTGTGCCGACTTGATGTTAGCAGAAGACTGACTACTCTTAGATACAATGCGAAGGAAACAAATATCAATATATGATGTTTCTCATTAAACGTTTAGTTAACAAATAGAGATTTGCTGTTGGCGGGACAACTGGGGAGTTTATTTGTGTGTTAATAGCTAACCTCCATAAACTGGCTGGATTAAATTAGCATATGTTAAAAGCAAACAGCTCGATAAATTCCTTCTAGCATGTGCCTTCTTCCTTACGGAGAAGTAGCAATGTTTATGTCCCTTAAATTTTGTTCATTAGGTTGAAATGATTCTTATCACAGCTGTGCCCCGCACAAGACCTGTTTCTGTAGTGAAGGCGAAGTGCTGCAGGCCACGGGTCTTACCTTGAATAACATCAGGCCGTTGTAAACAGCAGCCATGGTCTGGTCCCGTGTAAGCAGCATTTCTCCTCTTCCCAGCTGCAATTTTTCGAACTTGCTATCCCGAACAAAAGGGACCAAGTGTTTCAAAAAGTAGTACTTGATAGGAAAATACACAGCTCCTAACATCGAATACGGCAAAATTCAAATCATAGGAGAAATGCAAGTTTTCATTTCATAAGTATTATAGTTCACCTGCAATTTCTACCTGCAGCTTACCACGTCAGATGGGCACCAAGTGCGGTGATTTCTGATAGATTCATAACTTACAGTAGCAAAAAGGGATATCAAAATATTTTATATGGACTCTTTGTATAATAATAACTTCGCCATTAACACCGTTTTCATTTGCAATGAATGGAGGAAAGTACATTATATCAATCTTATTCTTAAGGCGTTCCTTGCAAGTATCGTGTGTTGGTTTCCCAGATTTTGTCTCGTGAATATGCACCAGTATTGATCGGGAAGACCTCAGTTACATTTAACTGCCGGGTGAGCAAGTTTAGATTACAGACACATTAAGCATAACACCAAGAATAATTGGAATTTACATACCATTAGATAATGTAGATTATGGAGTTGGTAATCATTTCTTGCCTTCATTTCAGCAAATATTGCAATAACTCGGCGTCGAGTTCTCCATCCTGAATCTGTGTCTAGTTTTGATTCTGCTTAAATGTGGACTAGATAAAAGGTTGTTGAGTGTGGAAGTTCGAGGACCTCTCCCTTTAACCCTGGTATTCCCCAGCTCGTCCACACTGAAAATAAGCTAGAACAGCAGTAACTAAGTCAACTCTTATTTGTTAATAGAATTCTACACTAATATGGTACGATTATATTACCAATATGATCAGTAACATTATCTCGTGTGATAAAATCGTTTTATAATACAACAACACCAGTGTTAACCAGCATCGCCTGTATAATGGTAAACAGTGTGTCATTACCTTTGTTATCTAATACTGTGTCCGTCAACACATTCTTTTGCAACAATTTGGTGTGTGTTCTATATGCATTAATTTATACCTTCCCATCCACGTCCAAATAAAGGAGAATCAGTTCACTGAAGTGCAGATGTCAAATGTCAGGTATCAGACTACAAACGAATCCTTTTGAAAAGGGCGAGGTAAACCTTAACTTTACATGGTGGAATTTATCCGTCTCCGCCTGGTTTCCTGTGAATAACTGGATACGCTTTACTATTTTGGGGAGAGTGTCGGCAAGTTTCTAAAAACACGCTGTAAAATTTACCGTGAAAAAGAGCCTCGGCGCGGTACCTCGCTTTGCCTACGCACTAAATCCCAGAATGACGTTTCACTGTTGAGAAGCAACCGTTGGATAGATGTCCTCTCACATCCTTGCGAGTCAGGAGCAGTTCAAGTAATTGAGATTCATAAAGTTCACTGAAAATTTCAGGATCTATAAATATTCAGCGTATTAATCACTGGAACGTTACGATTTAATTAAGATGACCTTAGTCAGAATTCAACAAGTATCTGATTACCTATTGGCTGTGGTAATTTATGAGAAAATGTATTACTATATAATAACGACTCTGATAAAGCTAGAGAATCTCAACTGTGCGTGCATTGTTGGGCTTTTGTGAATTACAGTTTAGTGCTTACAATTAATTATGCAACTTTGCACTGAAATGAACTCGCTGGCTATATGAGAGGTGTATTTTGTTACAATGTAACTTGAAACAATTCTCATCCAAAAATGGGCATTCGCTTGGCGGAAAATAAATTCCAAGTATTATTTACTATTTTTGTAGCATCCTATAACTAAAGAGGAAATATTTGAAATGACAGCAAATTGGCTAAAACACAGCAAATAATGAGCTGTGACAAATAATTGTTTATTTGATGCAGGGAATTTTTTTTAGGCATTTTGAGCATAATTTCAAATTTGCAGTCTAAAGCAAAGATGGTAACAACAGATCTCATAAGGGCTTAGACAAATACACAGTGAAATTTAATATGAAGCAGTATAGACTTTTTTACTTTGACAAAATAAAGAAAAACAACAAAAACTAGAGTACAGTTCTATTGGGAAGATGGAACAAAGGTCCATGAGCAGAAATGTTTGATGTTACAGAAGCAAGTTGGGCTTAGTCTTTGTAAATTGAAATATCTAGTAAAAAGCAAGGATTTTATTGAAACATTACCAAATCACTAGTTAGGCTTCAGATAGAAGATTAAAACCAATTCTGAGTACAACATTTAGGGAAAAATGTTATGGTGTTTGAAAGAGTACAAGCTATAATTAGTAGAAGGTATTGAGAATAAAGGGCCGGCTGGTGGTGTAGTGGCATCAGCTCTGACTTCAAGGCAGGTGGTCCTGAGTTCCAACCCAGCTGGGTCCCAACTTGGGAATCTGCACAGATACTTGCTATCTACTTCTGTATCTTGCCATGAAATGAGGTCATGAGGAGTCAGACTCGACTTAACGACTAAACAACAATAAAATAATTCTGTTCTACTTAGACAAATCAAAGTTAAGGTAGAATAATTTGAAGGATGTTGATTGCGTACATGAGAAGAAAGAAAGGGAAATGTAAGAGAATTTTTAGAAGAAACAGAATCAATATGAATACTGAAATTTCATCACATAAGTTGTTGTGATCCAGGTGTTTTAGAAATATGATCAATAATAACTTTCAAAGGAGAATCTGATAAATGCTTAAACAGCAGGAAATATACTAGGGGGTAAGCAAAGAGCTACAGAGTGTGAAAAAGGAGATAACCATTTCAAAGACTAGTCATGGACTTTTACTTCATTGTATAATTTCAGGTTTCTACGATTTCCTTTCTCTCAATCCAGCACTTTCTCCTGCTTTCTCACATGCAAGTTTTCCTTTCTCCTTTATAAATATGTCATCTTTTACTTATATTTTATACATGCATCCATTCTCAAATGTTAATTTTATTTTTCACTCACATGCATGTTAGAGTTGATTAGGTGGACAGAAACCAGGATTAAGCTAAACTATATAACGAAACAAATCTCACATCCAGGACATTTTAACTTTTGCATCCCATTTAAATTTATCTGGCACAACCATTTCCTTCAAGAAATCAAAGACTAACATAATTTAAATTTAAATTGGCCTTCAGGTGCAATTAAATCAGGAAAACATCTCTCCAATGAAAGTTGCATTCATTTCTGTCACAAGTTCTACAGTAATGAAGGGGAAGTTTCCAGGCAGATTTTATGAAGCTTCTGCAGACAAAAAGGTGACACCATGAAAAAAATACTTCCTCCCACAAATGGCTTTAACATTTCAAAAGTAATGCTCATAGGGATAAAGAGATATAGCCAAAACTTATTAGCTCCAGGAGCACAACTCACAGTTAAAGTGAAATCAACTCTTGATGTCCCAGTAGCTCTAAGCAGTGGTTATTCCAACAAGGTAAATGATATCCTTCACTATTCCTCACTTGGCACACCTCTTATTCTCTCACAAAATGCCGGAGGAACTCAGCAGCTCTGGCAGCATCTATGAAAAAGAGTATTGTCGATGTTTTGGGCTGAAACGTCAACTGTACTTTTTTCCATAGATGCTGCCCAGCCTGCTGAGTTTCTCCTGCGTTTTGTGTGTGCTACTCAGATTTTCAGCATCTGCCGATCTTCTCTTGTTTGTGATCTCTTACTCTCTTGTACTTATGAACTTCTCTCCTGCATCAGCACTAGCTGCATTCAGATGGAATAAAGGGACAGGGACTTTCTGCATAGCCAGGAAGACCAGTTTCAACTTTCAATGAGACATTATCTGATCTGTGACCTAAATCTGTGATCTTTCCTTTGTACATTTTAATATCTTTGGTTAACTGAAATCCGTCAGCCTCAGATTTGAAATTAGCAATTCACAGTCTAGTATAAAATTCTGGTATATGAAAGTAGCCATTCTATCAAAGAATAGCATTTTAGATGTATTAAATTTCCAGCCTCCTATGGTCTTGTAGGTTTCAATTCTCCAAACATTCATCGATGTATTTTTAAACATGTGGAAGGTTTCTGCTTCCACCAGCATTTCAGGCAGAATTCCAGACTTGGGTAAAAAACAATGATTTTATCAGTGTTGTCTGTGTGTCATCTATGTCTTGTGATTATCAACTAATCTGCTAAGGCAGCAGGCCCTTCATATCTACCTTGCAAGTATTCCCATAAATGTCTACACACCACTCAAATCTTCTCAATATCTTTTGTTCCAAACAAGATTGCCTTTGCTCATACCTAAACATTCCAGCCATGGCAACAGTATAAAACTCCTCAGCATCTTCCGTAATATTTTAGAATCCTTTCTGTTGTGTACTGATCAGATTGTATGCAGTATTTCAAAAGTGGTCTTTTAATTTATATAAATAGAAAATGGCAGAAATATTCAGCAGTTCAGACAGCATCAGTAAAGAGTAAAATGGAATCAAACATTTCAGAATGACAAATTTGAGACTGATAATCAATAGAAATGAAACATTTAACCTTTCTCTCCCCACACATTCCACTTGATCCATTGAGTATTACAGTACATTTTGTTTTTAGTTCACATCTCCAGTACCTGCAGTATTATATTTCTACTATACTTTCTCAATCCAAGATTGATGACCTCATACTCACTTGAAAGTCAACAAAGTTGAAGATTTTGGAAATTTGAAATAAAATCAGAAATTGTTGATGTATGTTAACTCGGTTTCTGTCTCTACTGATTCTACCGGCCCTGCTGAGCGTTTGCAACAGGTTCTATTTTTATTTGTCTACACCAAAATCCATTTGATACATTATCTCAATCACTAAGTCTATTAATATAAAAACAGAAGCTGATCAGAATAAACAGGAATCACTCAGCAGATCAGGCAGCATCCATGGAAAGAGAAAAAATAAGTTAACATTTCAATTGAAGACCTTTCATCACAATAAATCTGACAAGGTATCATTGACCTGAAAGATTGATTCTGCTTTTCTGTCCACAGAAACAGCCTGACTTGCTGAGGATTTGCTGCATTTTCTGTCTCTATGACTCTTCTAGCTGATGAACTTTCATCAGAATGCTCATTAATGATCTTTCTGACAGAAGAGCAGATAGTTGTATCATCAATAAACTTAAATTAATAGCTTTCTATCCTATTATGTGAGCCATGAATATATACAGTGAGTCATCAAGACAGGGACAATTTTCTTTGGAACACTATTCATCACTCTGCCAATTAATCTAGCTGCCCATTACCCCGCACGCTCCATTTCATTTCACTTAGATAATTTCCTAATCTAATCATTAATTTCCCTCATTTTCATAAATTGTGAATTTAGCTAACAGCATGGTCTGATGGACTTATTGCATTTCCTGTAGAAGTCCATATGAATAAGATCCACAGGCATTTTACTGGCAACTTTTATAGTCAACTCTCCAAGAAACTTCTAATTTTATTATTAAGTACAACCTACCCTTTAGATATCCATGCTTCCTGGTCAGTTAATATTTCCAAGATATTCTGTCACTCTATCCTTGATATAATTGATGTCAGGCTAAGTGGTTTATAATTTCACTTCCCCTCATCACATTTCTTTAAAAGTGATGTACAATTGTCCATTCTAAAAGAAGAGTTATACCTAGGGCATTTACAATTTTCTCACCTGCTGTCTTTAAACCCCATGGGTGCAAACCATCTGGTGCTAGGAACTTGCTATTCCTGGTTTCATTACCTCTCTCGTTACTGTTAGTTTGCTTATAGAGTTTAATTGAATCACTGTACCTGATTCAGTATCCAACATGTCTCTTCTAGTGTGACAGCTGGTGCAAAGAAGCACATCCACAGTTCCCTTATTTCACTCCGTAATGTCAACATAATTGGTTTCAGTTAAACAAATATCAATTCTACTCACTATTTTCTCTAATATGATTTGCTATTATTTTCCGCAGAATTTGATGCCCTTTGTATGTTTTATTTCTTTAACCATTTTTACAGGTCTGATTACCCACTTTCTGTCCTGTTTTTGTTTGCAATGGCAACAGCCACAGGCAAAGGGCAAGGTAAAACTTACAAGTTTCTATGTGAGCAATTAATTGCCCTTGGCTTGCCTTCACTGCTTTTTATACTCTACCAGGACAAGTTATATAATTTTGCATTTTTATAAGTTGAAGAACTCTAATGAAGATGTTCTCCTCACATCACACTTTTGCACTTGGTGCCTCCCTATTTTGTTTGCATTTAGCCGCATCCTTCCTCAGGGCTCATTCTCAATAATCAGAGGTCTCACATCAGTGTATGGATGCACTAACAATATTTTCTTCAGGAAAAGCTGACAAATAGGAAAAGTTCTGTTGCTGAAAGATACAGTAGGAATATTTCTCACTAAAATTATCTCCAACCATTGGCTACAAGAAGAATATTTATTTTTGCCTGCCCCATTCACTGTTTCTGAGTCTGTAGGTATTGCATCGACATTTCTCTTTTATTTCGGACTCCTTATCATGCAGCCACCCTGGCTCTCGGACCATCCACAAATGAGGGGGAGAACTTCTTTCTGTTAATCTGATCTAAAGCAGACATAATCTTGCATTTCTCCAGAAAATCTTCATTCAACCTTCCAAAAAGAGCAACCACAGCTTCTCCAATTTATCACATCTGAAATCCATCATCTCTTAAGCTATTTGTTCACTGCCTAGTAGTTTCCGAGGGTGATTATTAACATTGGACAATATACTCCTCTTTTGGTTCATAGTTACATATCTCCTGTCGTGTTTTGTACTCACTTCCTCCATTTACGAACCTCAAAATCTCATGTAACTTATTATGAACTTAAGACATACCCTGCCATTCATGTATATAGACATCACTCAGTTTATACACATACATCACTCGGAGCTGTCACTTAGTCTGTATTGATTTTTCTTTGACATTTTGCCAATATGTGTCACTTCATGCTTCTCTGTGTTAAATTTCACCTACCACTTCTCCACCCATTCAGCAGTCTTGCCCATTTACTTCACGTCTATTGATATCCTTTTCACCATTGAGCAAACTTGTAACTTTTACCCTTTCTATCCATGTCAAAATCATAAACATTCTTCAGATAATAGTAAACCCAGCACCGATTACAGGTAAACACCTCAGTCCATAATCTGATAAATAATTTGTTATCACTTCTCATTCTCTTCCTTTTTTAAGCCACATTCCTATCCATGCAACAGTTTTGAAGAGCAAAGTAAAAATTAGAAGCTGCTATGCAAACAACTAATTACCTAAAAGTTGTGAATGACAAAATTGATTTATGGTGTTGCTCAAGTGAAGTTGTGGCAGTGATTAAACAGTAAATCACCACAAACAATGTTGATTGACAATACAGCAGTGTCCAAACTCTAAAAATATAAATTATTGAGATTAAGAACTGAGAAGTTAACAATTTTGAGTAAGCAATCTATCAAATAGCTCACAATTAGAAGTGTGGCTACTGATTTTCAAACATTCCTATGGCGTAATCTGTACCAGCCTCAGTTGCTATATTGTGGTATCTTCTAATGAACTGCAAAGACAATCCTTTAGGAATTTTTTTTTTGTGGTGTTGTTACCGTGCCTGGAAAAAGGCTATTCATCTTTCTTTAATATTGTTAGGCCAGGCCAACTATTATCTTTCTCCTGTATTATTTTCAGCAATTGAGAACTTTTAGTTGAAGACAAGCAAGGGGAGGACAACCCTTTTGAAGATGTAAAGTTTGGTATTCCAGCCTTCAAAACTACTAGTAAAGAAAGCGATACACTGGTAGACCAGAGAGTGAGTTACAAATAGCTACAAGGAGTGAACCACCCAGCCTAAGTCAGCAGTACAAGCAAGAGGCACAAGCAGCCCAGTAGGGTGAGCAATACCTTGCTAGATTTGTTGAAGAAGACACAATGGAGATTTCAGGAGGCCGATGATGAAAATGAGTTGTTCTCATCACTGCACCAGGTATTGGAAGGATAGTTAAGATGTGCAAGCACTATCGCTCGAACTATGGAGGAGTCAAATGTCAAACACATTTTTGAATGGCATCACCATTCTGCAAACTGCTGACCAGAATGTGACTAAATCCAAGCATGCTCATCCTGTCCTTCTCAAAACTCTTGTTTAAAATCCATCTTCAAATTTACACTAAGATGGCTTTTGCAATCTTATTGAATTAAATCTCCATTTACCCTCATTGTGGTCTCTTTCCATTGAGTTCTCAGCCTCCTGTCCTCCCATTTCTATCCTATTAAATATTCCTTTCTCATTTTACAGGCATTCCATGCCTATATTCTGTTCTGTTATTTCTGTGAGCATATACTGTACACATGTCAATCGCACATAAGACCAACACAGACTTACTTTACTTTCCAGCTGCAATTTCCTTTTCTTAATTTATCTTCCTCCGGTAAATGCACTGGAAAAATGATCTCACAGTTCATTAACAGAGTTACTGTCAAGATTACAGTAGTCTCATATTTTCTTCTTTGAATGGATAATGAAAGCATAAAATAAAGAAGAAGGCAATTTGTTCCATTTTATCTGACCCAGATCAAAAGGAGTTAATCAAGTCCTTCCTTCCCACAGTTGCCTATAGCCATCTAGGTCACAGCACTTCAAGGACACATTCAACCACTTACAAACCCTGAAGAGCTTTTCTGTCTTTGTAATTTTCCATGCTCCAGGTGTTTTTTTTCTCTCCTAACCTCCTCTCTAACAATTCTGTCAATTACTTTCTATCCTTTTAAACATCTGAATTAATTTACCCCAGTTTCATCCTGATGAAACAGTCCAGGCTTATTGAACTTTTTTCAATATGGCTAACAATATGGTTAGTGATGGCTAACACTTCCCAGTGCTGATGCACCCTTGTAAAATCTTTCCATCTCAGTCACATCTTTCTTATAATGAATAATCAGAACTTCATGCAGTGCTCGAACTGTTCTTGCTTTCAGTTCTAGCATAATCTCCCTGCTTTTATCAAGGTCTGATTCATTTACACTTTTCCCAATCTAGTATACTGTTTTTGTTCTCCTCTATATCAAAAAATAGATGAGAGCAGTAGAGCAAAGCACTACCTTGTTGGCTCATGATATTCACGTCAACCATAATGCCAATCTAAATTAATCTTGACAGCCAGTATGTGATCTGTATCCCTCTTTTCCCTGCCTGTTCACGTGTCTGTCAAAGGGCTCATAAACATTACGATCATATCTGTTTCTGCCACCTCCCCTGGCACTGCATTCCAGGCACCTGCAGCTCTGTATGGAGCATCTTGCATCCCAAATCTTCATTAAATTTGCCTCCTCTCACCTTAAACCTATGCCCCAGTGTATTTGGGAATTCCTCCTTAGAGAAAAGACTCCAACCAACTGCATTTTATCTACCTCTCTTAATTTCACATACTTCTGTCAGGTATCCCCTCAGCCTCCGATACTGCAGAGAAAGCAATCGAAGCTTGGAGAAACTAAATATAAATTCGGTGCTGCATTATGGAGCTCCTGCACTCAGTGCTCAGAGATTACACTGAGCTTCTATTCTCCAACCCTTCTCACTCTGACCTATCACTCTGACTGTAACTCATGTACAATCCCAATGAGATCCAATCTAAGTTTGAGGAACAGAAATTCAATTCTGTCTGAGCAGATGCAGACTTCCGGACTCAATATTGAATTCTACAACTTCAGGAAACCTGATTTCTCTCTCTGTGTATGTTATTCTGTGGTGATATTAGCTCAGTTTGTTTGCTTTCTTTTGCCTTCTTTACCTTTGGAAGTGGAAGAGAGGCCCAGCCCTGACTTGATAGGCATGTTATCATGCTTTGCATTCAGTGACACCTACTTGCTCCTGCCTATGTTTGTCCTCTCTCTCTCTCTCTGTCTTACCCCCTCTCTCTCACCCCCTTTCCCCTATCTCCCCCCCGGCTCTCTCCCTCTCTGTCTCTCTCTCCCTCTCTCTCTCCCCCTCTCTCTTTTTCTCTCTATTCTCTCTCTCTCTGTTCTGTCTAACAACATTCATTCACTCATTGACCAGCTAACTTTATTGCCAGCTTATCCCATAGTCATCCATTCTTTGACCCTTTCAGTGATAACCCCTTCCCCACTCGCACTGCAACTTACTCCATGGTCGTCCATTCTCTGACCCTTTCAGTGACACCCCCTTTCCCTATTTGCACTGCAGCTTATCAAGCTTCTTTTCTCCCCTCTTCATTTCTGACAAAAGGCATTCAAACCTAAACAGTAACTCTATTTCTATCCCAAAAATTGTGTTTCCAGTGTTTTTTCTGTGTGGTTACATACTTCAGGTCAATGACATTTCATCAGAGTTTTGGTCAGAACTACATTGTTGAAAAGGTCACTGTTTCTCTCTCCATCATTGCTGTTTGACCTGATGAGCATTTGTAGCATTTTCTGTTTTTATCTTAAACTGCAGCATATGCATTTTATTGCTTTTGGATATGTATTGAAACCTGATTCTATTGATGCTGAGCTATAAATGAACTTAAGGCAATTATTTTGTTTGGCATTAACTTAATCACCTTTAGCACATTTGGCAATGTGTGCTATTTCAGATCATGTTGAAAGCTTGCATTTTAAGTCTATTTTTCAAAGAAGAATTTGGCTAAATTATTTTAGCATTCTTTAATGTAGAGCTAAGGGAATGCTCTTTTAGTATAAAGAGTTATGTTTCAGTTTTCAGAGAAGGGGATTGAACTAGTCATGGAAAACGATGGTCTTTGTCTTTTCTGGCTGCAAAGCACTGCATTGTAGTTTCCTCTGCTTCTCCCTCATTTCCTCCCCATAAGGCCTTTTCTGCCTCCAACTGTAATCTTTACTACATTTCCATGTAGGGCATCATGCTGCATAGTGCAGTGTCCAACCTAGGTTAAGTGGGTCATTGAAACAAAGATCTAGACCTAAGCAAGCACTTAAACTGCTGTATCAGCTACCTCATGTTAAGCTTGATTTGCTTTACAGTCTTTGATGTTTCACCTGACAAAAATCCTGACTATTTTGGCCTTTTTATTGCCTTACAGATTTTGTGGCAGAGGCTTCCACTTTTGATTCTCTAAGGCAGTAGAAAATTTTATAATTTCACTATTATACGACGTGAGTTTGTTCTCCTTTTCCTTTAGCTTCCCATAAAATATTGAAACTTCTAAATTGGAAGTTCAACTTCAACAGTGTTGATAGAAGAAATAGGGTAGAGATGGAAAAACAGTGAAAAATAAATCTGGAGTGTAAAAGAAAACATTGTTTGTTGAAGCTGAAAATACACATAGTTCCTGTACAAACAACCTTAATTCCAAGATTCTGAGGAAAATTGTCTGACATTATTGAAAATCCTATTATAAATTGATTTTGCAATTCACAGGACTCTTGCCAAGTAGCAGAGGACTGGGAAATGGCAAATGTAATTCCAATCTTTTAAAAGGACCTGCCATTAAATTACAAACAATAGCCTTGTTAAAGCTACCTTGATAGTGTTTGAGAAGACCAAAGTAAAGGAAACAATAAACAAAATTTAACCTACAGATGTTGGAAATTGTATCATATATTTTTAAAAATTCAGAAAATGCTGAATAATTAGCCAATCAGTCAGTGTTTGTGGGGATAGAAGCAAATGCTTCAAATATACCTCAGCTACCATATTGGGATTTGGATTGAGATTTTTGGCTTGCACCTCTGTCTTAACTGCTGTACTGCCACTATATAAATGCAATTGGAGCAGATGAAAGTTATTTGGGGTCAGTTTACTGCTCACCAAATCCACCCACACATTGAACCTAGACATTTAAAAATGCAGCAGAGTGCTGAGATGCCTAGGGAAGGACAAGCACATTGAGACAGAGATTTCATTATGAAAGAATACTTGGCCCTGATAGGACCACATCTGGAATACTGCAATTCAGTTTTAATCTCTCCTTTTCAAAAAAGAAAGCATACTTGGTTATTGAATACAGTACTGAGGCACAACTGATCCCAAATTTAAGGGAATGATTTGAGAGATAAAATCTGACTATCCTCTGGTAATGGAATTGAAGGGAAGTGGACCTGAATGGGATGTGGCTTGAGAAATAAGCAGATGTATCATAAATGGTCAAAAGAAATTACATCCCAGGAACTTTTCTCTGCCATATACAGAATTTAAACACCAGGAATTATTTTAACAATATGAGTATCATAGAAGAAGATGGAGTTTTTTTTTAAATGAAAAGTCAGTTTCCTATAGGAGAATAAGAAACCTTGATAGTTTAAAAATGTTAACAAATGAGAATCAGAAATGTCAAAAGTGGATCATAAACTCAACTTAACCGGGTTGGCTAGAATGACTTAAGCAAGCATCCTACTATTACTGACTTAAACATATGAGGTTACATTATCATATGTATTTAAATATTCCTGTACATTTGCTTATGGCACTCCTGTTATTTGCGCAGTCATCACTTTCACACACTCAGACTGATTGTGTTCGTACCAATAGCCCATTTCACATACAGCTTACTGTCAGGCGCATGCATTCTGATGTACTCTCGCCGGTTTATCCCTCGTACAAAACTCTGTCATACATATACTGTGATTCTTAACGATACACATTGTCGCGTCCACCGCTCTTACATTTCCATTCACTTTCTTTCACAAGTCCCATTTCTCAGTCACACACGTACACACCGTGCAAACACACACCGCCACCAAACTTATCCTGTTCACGTACGTGCCTGTTTTTTTTTTCATTTCGCTTCCGAAGATACCCTTGAGGCAAAATAATATTTTTAAATCCAGACAATGATTTCATTGCGGTGGCATGACAAATTTATAACAGAAACTGACAGAATGGGACACTTGTTCTTTTAATAAAGAAATGGGGACTCGTCCAAAATGTCGAGCGAATTATCCACTGTTGAACCGCGCTATGGTCATAAAGAATACAACATAAACCGCACCTTTCAGTGTTTCTTTTTTTGTATGCATTCAACAGATTAACAGACCAGATGTAAAAGGGTTTATTCTGTAGCATCACACTCCAATCATTTCCGGAGTCTGCTTTGTGAAATTTTTGACACTTTTCACCTGCTAAACTCCTTGCAGCCGTAACCTTAAACTGTTGCTGGCAACTCCTAAAAATACTTCTGGATATTTTAGCCGAACAGATTATGGTGAGAGGTGAGAAGTCCCGGTAATTGATAAAACATACTCAACGGATAACAAGAGTGGATTTCTCTGTCGGAAATTAGCCATAGTGTGTAAACGATCTCCATACACACATTTGAAAAGAAGGCGAACTATAAATCCTGGTATTTCGTGATGAAGCTAACTCCTCAGCATACACCCAATTCACGGCAAAAGAGCAATATATTCAATGCTTCCCCCGGTCCTTGGTCGCCTCCAGATAGTGGCCTTTGCGCCAAGAGAATCAGCCCTTGTCAGGAAGTCCTCACTAAATGTCAGAGCAATCATTCTTGAAAGTGATTAGAAGCCTTTCCACTCCGCGTGAGTGTCTATTTTATGTAAAAAGCTATTTAATCTCGCCTCCATGCCCGTGCTCTCCTCGGAGCAGACGACACTACCGCGCGAGTTTTTGACAAAGTAACAATTATAATAATGGCCCTATAAAGGTGGCCAGTAAAGTGAACATTAAAATGAACAAAGCGATTTTCTAATGTTTTGGCTGACTTCGGAATTCTCTGTTTGCACTGATGAGGCTGACTCGCATTTTGTCTGCCCTTTTTTGCACCTTCTAGTACTGGAATCAAGGCATTTTGAAGATCTACTTTTCCCAGAAAGATCAGGTCACCCCGTGTCTCACGCATGGAAAAGGCAGTTACTTCTACTCTCGCACAATTTAGGGCAAGAACAAAGAACTCTCGCTGTTCTCTCTGAGGGGTGGGGAAAACTTTCATTTGTTTCAATTCAAGCTAAACAGGTAGAACAAGCTGTGTAAGTACTGTTTTGGTCTCCAGGAATTCTGCCGGTTCAGAAGCAAATATCTATTACAGGCTAACTCGTGTAACTCTACCTCTCCACATTGTATGCTCGCCTGAAAACGGACAAAAGAGAGGCAGCTTCTGGGCTCGCCCTGAAAGGTGCCCGTGGGAAAAGGTGTTACAAGCGGAGAAGGAAGATACAACCGCTGAACAAACCAGCCGAGATTCGGGACCCTGGCCCCCTCTCCATCAATGAGATTTTCAATTTTAAATAAATATTCTAACGTGTCGGAGCTCAGTCTGCGACTCGTCCTTTGCCAGGAAACAAAAAGTAACTTAATGCATTAAGCCACTTGAGTACAAGAAGCGAAAGGCGCTGTTTCACGTGCTGCTAGCTAACGCTTTGCGGGTTTGAAATGAAGTTATTCATTGTAAATGAAATATGCCTTCATGTTACAGTATTTAGAAAACAATTAGACAAACAGGTTAATATTATTAGAAGAGTCCACTTGCTTATTACTGAAGATTAAAGTTGAGCATAAAGTTATTCCCGCAAGGTGCAAAACTCCGTCCTGAACTTTATACAACGTCATTCGCGGCCTCAGTGTGACCAAATGCTCCAGAGAACGATAGAGTCACGATCTACATAGGAAACAAATTGGGAATGCATCTGTGATCGGTTGGGGGGGGGGGGGTTGATGCTTGCAAACTAAATAAAAGCTTTTAAGCAATTTTAACATCAGCACACCCATTCTGAGAAACTCAATATCTCTAAGAATTTCACCTTGTGATGTACAGCGGGGCTAATTAACAGACGCGCTTCCCACAAACTGCATTTAGTTTTCGTATGGAGTTTTAGAAACTATGACAAGTACGCTTAATATATAATTCTTGTATTGAGGTTAGTTCTGTTGTAACTGATTGCTTTGAACAGTGAGCATTCAAATCAAGAAGGATAGCTCACTGAAGTTCGCTTAAAAATAAATTCGATGTAATCTTGGAGATGTCTGTATTTTGGGTGGAAGAGGATTCCGATGAAAAGGTATTGTCATATGATTGTAGTTTGAATCATTAAGCATTTAGCGCTAGCCCCAAATACCGATTACATATTCGGTAGCTTCTGCTGGGGAACCATCTCTGTTTTTCCGATCTTTCCACGTTATGTTCCCACAGGGAAAAGAGAGGGGAGTTAAGAAAAGACTGTAAAAGATTTGAAAAAGATTCAGAAGTAGCACTGAATGGACAATTTCTCCATTTTCTAAAGCCGCACAGAGACAGAAAGTGCCGCCGCAATGTTACTTTGCAGTAACCCGTGTGAAATACCTTGACTGAAGATAACCCGACGGACCGCGATGACAGATATTGCTTCTCATATTCTAAGTCTATTTGTCCATCTCTCATGTTCAAAGGTCCCTTGGCTATATTACCAGACACGCTGAAACGGTTTTCAACCATAGAATTAAACCATTGTCAAATTAAAGACGGGCGAACGAGTTTACTTTTTCTGCTCAATGGAAAGTATATATCTGCTTTAAATGAAAGCATTTCCTTGAGTCATCTGCTTTGCTTTTCGTTAATAGCTGGGGTTCTGGAAGTTATCTGGCTTCAGAAAACAGGAGTACGCCTGGCGGCGCAATCCACACCAGCTTTATTGCCCTTTTCGAAACAGAAGAATCCAGTCCGCGCGTGTTGCCCAACAATCCCTTACAATTACAACAAAATGGTGTACTAAAATTTAAAATAAATATACTGAAATATGTATTTTAACGTATGTACTACATCAATAATAAATAATAGCCAGAGCACAAAGTCGTGCTTTGATTATGGGGTCCAAAATAATTAGTTTCATTATCACAACTTCCTGTCGTAATCCAGTAAATGGTGGTGGTGGTGGTGTGTGTGTGTGTGTGTGTGTGTGTGTGTGTGTGTGTGTGTGTGTGTGTGTGTGTGCGTGCGTGCGTGCGTGCGTGTGTGTGTGTGTGTGTGTGTGTGTGTGTGTGTGTGTTTGTGTGTGTGTTTGTGTGTGTGTGTGTGTGTGTGTTTGTGTGTGTGTGTGTGTGTGTGTGTGTGTGTGTGTGTGTGTGTGTGAGAGAGAGAGAGAGAGAGAGTCAGTAGGTGAAGATGAGGACTGTGTTTTCAAGAAGCCCAGTGCAAGATTTAGACCTACTTTGCAGTCTTATATCTCCGTAATGACACTGCAGCCATTTGTTGCTCGGTTCTCTCAAAGTACAATCCGAAAAAAAATTGTAATTGTTCTTGCAGGTGAGAGCGATCCTTCGGCAGTTTGAACCTTCCAGACGTTAGCTGAGTCAAACCTGATTTTGCACAATCGCTATCGGGGATCAAGTTTGCAGGAGATATAACTTCCCAAAGCTGACTTATCTACCTTTCCATTGCTATAATGCAGTTTCAGCAAATGCACCACAGATCCAGATACTTTTTTTGCAACTTGCACTCAGATCTGTGGGACAGCGGTCGAAGAGCCAAGTTCCGAAACATTTGCTGTTTACTCTTTCCACAAATGCCGCCTGACCTGCAGTGTGTCACTAATATTTTCTGTTTTAAATTTCAGATGTCCAGCATCTGTAGTTTTGTTTTATTATTTTCATTCGACGCCCAATAATGCCGAGTTGATTTATGGCAAATTATGTATTTTTTGGAAGGTTCGTAATTTTACGTAGTTCCCAAGTGAATTAATAACAAGCCTTTAGTGTCCCATGACACTTGGTTGAGAGGGATAGTAAATCACTATGGCGGAATGGCGGAGCAGACTCGATGGAACGAATGGCCTAATTCGGCTCCTATGTCTTATGGACACTGACATGTATCACGAATTTAAAATTAAAATGGAAAATGCTGTAAATATTTACCAGAGCAGGCAGCGTCTGTAGAGAGAGAACAGTTTATTGCAGACATACATAATTCATTTTGTGTTTTTAATTAAAAATTAAAATTCGATTCAAATTTCTGCGTGGCTGGGGGCCATGAAGCTGACATATTAATCCTTGTTTTGTTCAGCAGTAAACTGACGGGTGGATTTTGAAGATGGGCGTAACCGAGCAAGCAGAGCTTTATATAAAATAGAAGTCTGGTTAATTATCGTAAGGAGTTGGGAACTGCTGTGGAAAAAATAGGAACTGCAAGCGTGCCATGCCATACACCATCTGATTTGAGGTGGTCCTTGTCTCCCCTGAGGCGAAATGATTTCTGGCAATGAATATGCTATATGATAAATCAGATGCCGTATCCCTAGTTTAAAAAGTGTGATGTAATCTTTCAACTCCACCCACCCCCGACTTGCACTGGAAGATTATTTGCTAATAATACTTTCGCCAACACTAAATTATCAAAACGTTAATATTAAATTTGATTTTGCTATCTGGGTCAATTTTTGTATTAATTCCCACTACAATGGGATTGTTACCGATTGTGCTGGTTAGTCTTTTATTGTGTACAGGAGAAATATTCAGATTAGATTGATATTAATTTCATTACGTATCTCGACAAGAAACATTCACAGTTTTACGTATAGAGTCAGTCCCACGATAACAGCATTTCTCAGTGTTAATTTTTAACAAGGGCTTAAGGACTTGCACAATTCACTGCCTGACGATTCAAGTTCTTCGGGATAACCTGGAGATAACAAGAACAATTTCTACTGATAAATATTTAAGTCCACATTTCTTGGAAGCAACACGCACGAAATGCTGGAGGAATTCAGCAGGCCAGGCAGCATCTAGGGACAAGAATAAGGAACTGATTGCTGAAGGCCCAGATAAAGGGTGTTGTCCCAAAACATCGATTATATGCGCTTCTCCATAGATGCTGCCTTACCCTCAGAGTTCCTCCAGCATTTTGTGTGTGTTGCTTAGATTTTCATCATCTGCGGGTTTTCTCGTGTTTGGACATTTTTTGCCACATCTTCGCAAACTGTGCAGCCGTAGCATTACCGTAAGGAAAGTAGCACAACAATGATTACTACTAACCGTTACCTCTCCTGCATTTTCCGACCTATGTGGGAATACTGAATTTGGCTGTATCATTCGATTTCCCTTCGTTAACACATAAAATGAAACGCTAAGTAATTGCCATAGTGAATTACATCACGAAATTCATTTAGGTTCGTTTGATCGTGAAGTCGGTTTGTAAAGGAGAGCGCCTCATTACGGGCCGAAGGGCGGGGACTGTGTTGTACTCTTCTATAGTCTATGATCTACGGGCCGAAAATCTCACCCTAATTACAACTTCACGTTCGTTTTAACCAATCAATACAATTATACATCTTGTTCAATTGAATCAACTTTTCCTACGTGGACACGTATACAATTGCGCTATAAAACCCTATGCTCAATTAATGGCGCCGCTGATCCTGACCAACTTTGTTTGATAGGTGGCATTAATTTGAAACACGGACCTCTTGTGCATATATAAATACTTACTTCAGTTGGAACATACACTAAATCACACCTTGTTTTTTTTAAATAACACCATTCACATTTAGGTTTAGAAAATATTTCACAATGGCATTACAATAGAAAATCCGTAATCTGTTTAAACATGCTCTCGCGGAAAAAGATGTCAATTTTATCTTCGCAACATTCTAAACTAGAATACGCTCGGTGAGACCGGACTGTAAATTCTTATTGATATCACATGATCTGGGTACTATCAAGATGAACTCTACGAGTCGGGTGTGATTGTCAATCCACTGGCTGCGTGACAGCGACGAACAGAGAACAAGACGGGATCCGTGCATCTATATTTTGGCGCTTCAGGTAATATAATTACAAGATCTGTCATTTTAACTGCCGTTAGTACGAATTGTCAAGTGCTTGCAATTGCACAATAATTTGCGAGTAAAAGGGTGGAGTCAGAAATTAACGTGGATGCGTTTTTCCTCAATAAATTTGTTTTGAAATTTTATATACTTCTGATTAGAGCCGATAAAATCACGTTCAGACGACGACATTGATAATTGCTTCTATAGTAATTAATACATTATTTGAATAAATGCGTTGTGGAGGTCCCTTTTGTCAGTGAGTGGGTTTTAGTAGTCAATTGTACGAGTGAGATTAAAAGAATTTTTTTCTTACTGTGTAACGAAGAGACCGGTGCTTCCAAAGCGTGCCTGCAATCACCATGGTTATGTGTCCAGGGACCAAATCATCTATATTATGTACAGTGTCCTTGTAGATTTCATTGCTCCGACTTTTGTACGCGCTCAACCGTGTCAACAAAAGTGAAGTGACTAAGAGAGATTTTGAGGAAATTAGTGTTGGGGATGGGGAATGTGCAGAGACTGAACCGTCTTCCACTGTCGAGCAAGGAATTCAGAAAATTTCCCTCTTGAAATATCACAGTGAATTGCATGGGATTTTTTTTTGGAAGTGGGACAAATTAATGAAACAAAATCGACGGAGATCGAGTATTATTAACCGGCGCGAACAAGATTAACTTTTTTAAATCCTGTCCGGTTATTGTCTAGCTGTGATATGATTCTGCGGATTTTTTCTCTACTTTCACGCATTAAGATGCTCGTTAATATCGGTCCCAATTTATTTTGTGTGCGTGTTTGTGCGCGCATGTATCAGTCTGCCCACCTTTCCACGCGTTATTAAGCTGAAGGTGCTATAAAAAATGCAGTGGATGTACAGGAACGAACGCCATCCTGCGATTGTTCAAATAAGGAAGTGTTAATCTTATTTTGACAGAAAGAGAGGCAATAGATATACCATCAAGAACAATTCATAAACTTTTGTTCTGTCCAATTATTATCCTGAAGGGTGTCCGCATCTATAAATATATATTGTATAGCAGAGTCCTGGAGAATATTGATATAGAACTAAGAACTATTCTGCAATCCATCAATGACCATTAATAGAATATTAAAATATGTAGCGCTGGGGCGAGCTGAACGAAGAATCGTTTTGTAGAAACCGCTTGAGAGATTTGATTTTCTCGTCTCACAGGCAATAGGCATTCAGAGAAGGGAAAACGATCACTGCTGGTGTTAGGTCGTCTCAATAATTCGGAATTCCATATATTAGAAAATGAAAACAATTGCAGAATGTTTATCATTGATTTTTTTTAAATAAGCAAAGCCATAGAAATAGGCAAGCTAAAACAATTAATATATAGAGTCTAAATGAAACAGTATCACAGAATACATTGTCCTTTGCATCATTAACATTGTTGGTATCTGCAGGAATGAAGACAGCAATAAAACTTTCTTTCTGCTAATATTTTATTTGAGTTGCATCAAAAAGGTGGAGAATTAAGCTGACACAATGGACACAAAGTTAAATTCAAATAATTATACGCAGCAAAGGGAATAAGCCATGATTGAGACAATAGGGAGAATAATTTTACTGCCAGAATAAGAACATTTTAATGCTGTAAGGTATTAATAAAATGTTACTGAAGTTTGATCAACAATAAATATACCTTAAGTAATAAATAGCGTGCACCGGCAATCCGAATCCAAATCAGGTTTGATTATCAATTATATATGTTGTGAAATTTGTTTGTTTTGCAATTGCAAACTTTGAAATATATAACAATAAAAAATATATAGAAGTATATATTAAGTATATAAAAATATATAAGAAGTATATATAAAATAAATTAAGAAATACAAAAGAGAGGGGAAAATAATACTAAGGTAATGTTCATGGGTAATATCTATGATATGCATAATAGGCAGCATGTTCACACATTTGCCTATTTGCAGTAATGTTGCAGCTATATAAGACCCTGGTCAGATCCCACTTGGAGAACTGTGCTCAGTTCTGGTCGCCTCGCTACAGGAAGGATGTGGAAGCCATAGAAATGGTGCAGAGGAGATTTACAAGGATGTTGCCTGGATTGGGGAGCATGCCTTATGAGAATAGGTTGAGTGAACTCGGCCTTTCCTCCTTGGAGCAACAGAGGATGAGAGGTGACCTGATAGAGGTGTATAAGATGATGAGAGGCATTGATCGTGTGGATAGTCAGAGGCTTTTTCCCAGGGCTGAATTGGTTGCCACAAGAGGACACAGGTTTAAGGAGCTGGGGAGTAGGAACAGAGGAGATGTCAGGGGTAAGTTTTTTTACTCAGAGAGTGGTGAGTGCGTGGAATGGGCTACCGGCAGCAGTGCTGGAGATGGATATGATAGGATCTTCTAAGAGACTTCTAGATAGGTACATGGAGCTTAGTAAAATAGAGGGCTATGGGTAAGCCTAGTAATTTCGAAGGTAGGGTCATGTTCGGCACAACTTCGTGGGCTGAAGGGCCTGTATTGTGCTGTAGGTTTTCTATGTTTCTATGTTTCTATTTTAAAGTGATTTACAATTTATAATGTTTCCTGGGGATTGTTTTTATGCCTAAATTTAATATTGAGATTAACAAATCTTAGCTAATATAACATCCAAAAGGATTAATGTGTTGTTACCAGGCAGAATTATTTCTTTATCCATTTATTTACCACTTTATGTGGGGGTTGCAGATTCTAACCTTATTTTAAATAAAAGTATAAATAGCTGAAAAGCAGCTACACAGTCAATAAACCTTTACATCAGAAACAGGAATAGTTAGAGGTGAAACAAGTTTTAAGACACAAAGGTTTATTCCCAGAGTGAATGAGATGAAAATAACACATATCAGTGATAAGGTGCACGACCTGGTAGATTTAATGTTGAGAGACACAAGCAGATCTGAGGATGCTGAGGAACGTTGAGCAACACACAAAGTGCTGGAGGAACTTATCAAGTCAGGTAGAATAAGATAATGGGTAGGTGCTGGGGTGGTGGGGGGTGGGGGGGGACCGGGAAGGAGTACAAGCTGAACAATGATAGGTGAGACCAGACGAGGGGAAAGTGTGTGTTTGTATTGGGGTGGTGTAGGTACAAAGGAAACTGTTGGTGCTGAAAGCACAACAAAGTCACAAAGAGTACATGGAAGTAACAGAATTACCAGTTCAAGCTGTTAACTCAGTCTTCCGTAGTGATGCAGCCTCTAGGATTCAACAATGTTTATTGAAAATATGTTAAGATTGTCTGGAGGAGAGTGTGAAGCCATTAACAGAGATCTCAGAGTAGGAGTGAAGAAAAACAGCATCAAGAGGTGATCTAAGGCTTAGAGGCAAGCTTGCAAGTTGTGATAAGATCTTCTGCAATGTATGTTGGTTCCACCAATGAAAAGGAGTATTCTGAGTTTAAAATATAGTTCACTAAGTTAAAAGCAATACAAGTAATTTAGTATTCTGCCTGTACCAGTAAAGATGTTTTCACTGGCAACTGAGCATAGTATCAGGGAACACAGCCTCAAGATTTGGGGAAATAGGTTTAGGATGGAGATAAGGAGAAACTGCTTTTCATAGAGAGTAGTGAATCTGTGGAATTCTCTGTCTAAGGAAGTAGTAGAGGCTGTCTCATTAAATATTTTAAGACAGAGTTAGATAGATTTTTGCATGGAAGAAGAATTAAAGGTTTGGGGGAAAAGACAGTTAGATGGTCCTGAAACCATGGTCAGATCAGCCATAATTCTATTGAGTGGTGGAGCAGACTCAGTGAGTCTGATGGCTGAATCCTGCTCATACTTTTTATGTTTTGATGAATAGGTAAGGGTGATGGGAAGAAAATTGTCGAATGCTGGTTGAACAAGAATATCTCTGAGTCCCATTGAAATGGCATAATTCCCCAAAGGTGGCAACATCAGTAGGTAGAGCGGTGAAGATGTCATATGGGAATCTTGCCTTCATCAGTCAGGATGAAGAATAGTATAGTTGGACATCATGTTACAACATTACAAAACCCTGTTAGGCCACACTTGGAGTATAGTGTGCAATTCTGGTCAACAAACTAAGAGGCATGTCATTGTACTGAAGAAGGTGCAGAGGAGGTTCACTGGGATTTGCTTGGATTGGAGTTCTATAGTTTTGAGCAGAGATTGGACAGGGTGGGCTTGTTTTCCATGGTCTGGAAGAGGCTGAAGGTGACTAGATAAGTATATAAAATTATGAGAGTCATAGAAAGATTGGTTGGTAACATCATGGCCTGCTATGAAAACACTCATGCTCTTGTATAGAAGGCCTACAAGAAGTAGTGGACATGTCCCAATTCTTCACAGGGTAAACCCTCCCCACCACTGAGCGCATCTACACAGAGTGTTGTCAGAGGAGCCAGACCATGCTTTCTTCCCACTGCTGTTATCAGGAAGAAGGTTCAGAGCCTCAGGACCCACACCTCCAGGTTCAGGAACAGTTATTACCTCTCAACCATCAGGTTCTTGAACCAGAATGGATAACTTCACTTGCCCATCACTAAAATTTTCCCACAACCTATGGACTCACTTTCAAGGCTCTTCATCCTGTGTACTGATTATTTATTTCTTATTTATTTATATATATATTTTTCTTTCTTTTTATATTCGCAGTTTTTTTTGTGTATTGCTCGTTTCTGTCTTGTTGGGTGTTCCCTTTCATTGATTCTATTGTGTCTCTTGTATTTTGCCTATAAGAAAACAAACGTCAGGGTTGTATATGGTGACATATATGTATTTTGATAATAAATTTACTTTAACTTTGAACTTTGATAGGAAGATTACTGATAGAATCTTTTCACATGGTTGAATCATCAAAATCCAGAAGACATGGTTTTAAGCTGAGGAAGAGCTTAGAAGGGAATCTGACAGAAAGATTTTAGATGAGAGGTTGAGTCAGTGAGTTCACTCAAAACACAAATTGATTGATTCCTGGTTATTGCTGGAATCAAGGGGTGGTGTGAGAAAATGGATGAGGTGCAATATCAGCCACAACCTTGATAAATGGTGACGCAGGCTTGAAGAGCCTGCAAGCCGAGACATGCCTCTCATTTTTGTCCTTAAGTAATCACTCACTACCTTTTCCACTTAATATTTGTATTCAATATCAAAATTGTACATTTAATTAAGCAATCAATAATATAAGCCATGAAGAAATAACTACAGGTGAGTGGATGTTTCACCTGGAAACTATTCTGCATGTAGATAAAGGAAGAGATTGCTATTTTTTATTGTTTTATACAAAGCAGTGCACATGATGTTATAAAACGGAATTGTGCATGATAGATAATTGATGGTAAGCAACTGAGGAAAGGTATGATTTATCCTTCCACATATTCACGACAGTTTTTGCTCTAACTCTTAGTCATTTACCATTTGTGTATTTTGTTTAATGTGACTTAATAACAAAATCTTTTCTGTTCTGTGTTTGGATTTCTTTCATTACTCCTCTTCCTCACACCTTCTGCCAGAAATAAAAACATAGGAAAGAAGTGAAGCAGCAGCTCCACCTATTGTTTGTTAGAAAGATTTCAACATCAACTGAGCATCAGTTCTTGTTTTTAGATTTCAAATGCTTGATTGAAAGAGGCACTCACAGGGAAAGTGTCAATATTAATAAAGGCACCTTCGAAGACATCAGTAGTTTTTCGTGGAATCAATAAAATAAAAGTGAGTAATAATAAACAAGTCTCAAAAATCTGGGCTCTCTTCCTCCCTGTGCAAAAGGATTATTGGGAGACCATCCTCACGGACAGTCAGCACAGGTGCATGTTTAGCCCACTGCTCTGCTCAACAGTCATGATTGCATGGCGAAGCACAGCTCGAATGCCATCTATAAATTCAAAGATAAGAACACTGGTGTTGGTAAAATCTCAAATGGCAACAAATAGACATACAGGAGTGAGATAGATCAGCTGCCCGAATGGAGTTATAACAACAATCTTGTACTCAACATCAGCTAGATGAAGGAAATGTTTGTGGAAGAGGAAGTCATGTGAATACACATTAGTCCTCATCGAGGGGTTGGGGGTGGAAAAGAGTGTGCAGCTTCGAAGTTCAGAGTAAATTTATTATCAAAGTACTTATATATGTTACTATATACAACCCTGAGATTTGTTTTCTTTTGGCCATACTCAATAAATCCAATAACCATAATAGAATCAATGGAAGACCACACCAACAGGGCAGACAACCAGTGTGCAAATGACAACAAACTGGGCAAATACAAAAAGAAAGAAAATAATAATAATAAATAAATATCAAGAACATTAGACAAAGATTCCTTGAAAATAAGTCCATAGGCTGAGTGAGTTGTTCAGTGATGGGGCAAGTGAAGTTAACCATAACCTTATAACAATTACAGCACGGAAACAGGCCATCTTGGCCCTTCTAATCTCTCCTAGTCCCACCGACCTGCACTCAGCCCATAACCTTCCATTCCTTTCCTGTCCGTTTACCTATTCAATTTTTTTTTAAAGACAATATCGAACCTGCCTCTACCACTTCTGCTGGAAGCTCATTCCCAACAGCTACCACTCTCTGAGTAAAGAAGTTCCCCCTCATGTTACCCCTAAACTTTTGCCCCCTAACTCTCAACTCATGTCCTCTTGTTTGAATCTCCCCTACTCTCAAGTTGAGTGAAGTTATCCCCTTTGGTTCAAGATCCTGATGGTTGAGGGGTAATAACTGTTCCTGAACCTGGTGGCATGAGTTCTGGGGCTCCTGTCCTTTCTTCCTGATGGCGGTAGAGAGCATGACCTGGATGGTGGGGGTGTCTGATGATGGATGCTGCTTTCCTGAAGCAACACTCCATGCAGATGTGCTCAATGGTGGGGAGGGTATACATATGTTGGACTGGGCTGCATACATTACTTTTTGTAGGATTTTTCATTCAAGAGCATTGGTGTTTCCATACCAGGCTATGATACAGACAGCCAATATTTTCTCCACCATATAGCTATAGAAGTTTGACAAAATTTTTGATATCTTGCCAAATCTTTCAAACTCCTAAGGAAGAAGAGGTGCAGCTATATTTTCTTTGTTATTGCCCTTATGTGCTGGGCCCAGAAAGGTCCCCTGAAATGATACACTGAGGAATTTAAAGTTGCTGACCCTCTCCAACTCTGATCCACATGGAGGACTAACTCATGGACCTTTGGTTTCCTCCTCCTGAGGTCAACAATCAGTTCCTGGTCTTGCTGACATTGAGAAAGAGGTTGTTGTTATGGCACCACTCAGACAGAAATTCAATCTCCCTCCTATATGCTGATTTGTTTCCACCTTAGATTCAGTGTATGACAGCGGTGTCATCAGCAAATTTAAATATGGTATTGGAGCTGTGCTTAGCTACATAGTCATAAGTGTAAAGAGTAGAGAAGGGGGCTAAGCACACAGCCTTGTGGTGCACCTGCGCTGATGGAGATTGTGCAGGAGATGTTGTTGCCAATCCAAAGTGACTGGAGTCTACAAGTGAGGTAGTTGCACAAAGAGGTAGTGAGGCCAAGTTTTTGAAGCCTTATTGAGTAGTTTTGAAGGGATGATAGTATTGCATGCCAAGGTATAGTCGATAAAGAGCATTTTGATGTCCAGATATTCCAGGGTTGAGTGAAGTCCAATAAAATGGCATGTGCTGTGGACCTGTTGAGCTAGCAGGCAAACTGAGGCAGATCCAAGTTGCTCCTCAGGCAGGTGTTGATATGTTTCAGTACCAACCTCCCTGGATGTAAGTGCTACTGCAAAGTGGTCATTGGATTGCTTCCTGTTTGCTGATGGCATCATGCAGTATCTGAAGTGCTTGATCATAGTCAAGTTCCTGGCATCAACATTTCAGAGGGTCTATCCTGGGCCCAACAGATTGATGCCATCATGACGAAGGCACATCACCAACTATACTCTATTTTGAGTTTGATGAGATTTGGTATGTGACCAAAGCCTCTAGCAAATCTCTGCAGGTGGAGAGCAGTTTGACTGGTTGAAATACTACCAGATATGGAGACTCCAATGTTGAAAGATTGAAAGATTGAAAGAGGATGCAGCTCCATCATGGGCACAACCGTCCCCTTCCTCAACAACATCTTCAAACTATGGTGCCTCAGGAAGCTGGTATCCATCATTGAGGACCCTGACAATCAGTTTTTTTTCCACACAGTGTGGTGAATGCCTGGGTTGGTGGAGCAAGCAAGTATCACAGAATAATTTGAGAAGGTATTAGATAGACAAGCAATTCCTTCTATAAATTCAAAGATGGTAACACTGTTGTTGGTAAAATCTCAAATAGCAGGAAATAGAGGATACAGATTTTGCACAGTTGATAGATACTTTATTGATTCCAAAGGAAGTTACAGTGTCACAGTAACATTACAAGTGCACAGATATACAAATATTAGATAAGAAGTAAGAAAGAATAAAACATGTTACCTCAAACAGTCTAACAGGAGGAGGTCATCAATTCCTCAGCTGTAGGTTGACTCATTATGGAGCCTAATGGCTGGGGAAAGAATAACTTCATATAGAGCTCTTTGAAACACCACAGTTGTCTTAGTCTATTACTGAAAGTGGTCCTCTGTTCAGCCTAGATGGCATGCAGAGGGTGGGAAACATTGTCCAGAATTGCCAGGATTTTCCATAGGGTTTGTTCTACCACAGCCTCCTCTGTGTCCAGTTTGACTCATATAATAGCCTTTTGATGCCATTGCCCCTGCACACTACCGCACACTGGTAGAACATGTGAAGTAGAGACATGCATACTCCTAAGGACCTCAGTCTCCTCAGAAAGTAAAGGGGACTCTGACCCTTCTTGTACACAGCATCTGTGTTGGTGCTCCACTCAAGCCTGTCATCCATATGAGATACTTGAAAGTCCTTGCCTCATCCATGTCCTCACCATGACTAATAACAGGATTAGGCATAGTCTTCCTAAAGTCCACCACCATCTCCTTTGTCTTACTGATGCTGACCTAGCTGCAGAAGGGAAAAAGGATTAGTTGAGCATTTGATTATCAATTTAATTAATTCAGCATAACAGTATAGGCCAAAGGGAGTATTTCTGTGCTGCACTATTCTATGTTTTATTTTCTAGATCTGAAAACCTCAACTTGTGAGAATGTCTTCAGAATATAGTTTCTAATTGTACCCAAGGAAGCCTTTGAACTGCATAACAGGTATAGCTTTAATAATCTTTTGTCCTATTAATTTATGCAGTACACATACATGTCATCCAAGCACATAAATAAACCTTCATGCCGTTCCTTCTGGAATTCAGCAGGAGTTGAATTGTATTCCCATCGATGCGCACCTACCTCTAAGCTGCCTGTCCTTTCCTCACTGTTCATGCAGCAAGAATCAGAGAGGGGAGCCTGGAGCTTCTCTGTCACACACAGCCAGCACAGGTGTTAATCACCCTATTGCCTTAAGTATCAGTCCAAAAGAAACCCAGCAACATTCTTGGATCTGACACAGATGCTCAGATGGCAATGATTAACGCTTGGGATGGCGGATTAACAAGGGCTCTCTCTAGAAGCATTAAAGATTTACAGAAAATCAGCCCTCAAGCTTCAGTAATGTGATTACTACAATTGATGTTCTCTCCTCCTGATCAGTGACAAAACTGAGTCAGGAACCAGTATAAATACAGCAGTAGGGTGCTGGGGGTGGTGGATGGGGGTGTGGGGATGATTAAATGATGTTACTACTATTTCTCAGGCTACCAGTGAGAGCTACACACAGATAACAAAAATGGCATGGAGGGACACTCTACCTTGGTTACAATGTGCTTGGTTCATAATAGTCATAGAGCCATGGAGTTATATAGCTTAGAAACAGGCCCTACAATCTAATTCATCCCTGGCGATGAAGAAAGACTGCAGACACTGAAATGAAGCAACAAACAAAAAAAAATCTCCTGAGGAACTCAGCATCTATGGAGGGAAAAGGACAGTCAACAGTTTGGACTGAGACACTTCATTAAGATTAGAAGAAAAAGATGGTAGAAACTATAAGTAAAAGATGAGATGAAGAGGAGGAGCATGACCTAGTGGGTGATATGTGGTGGATCTGGATGATATTGTCCAGGAGGTTCTTTGGAAGTCAAGAATGAGGCATAAAGCTTCTAGCTGTTTTATTAAATGTTCATTACAAGGAACAATTACCAACTCACTCCACTGCAAGTAAGAACAAACAAGGAACGAAGACAGACAAAGAATCTTGACTCGTGGTTGACTTTATATTGAAAACTAGCTCAAACTAGACAGGTAGGAATATTCCTTTGATAAGAGCAGCCTATAAGACAGTTCAATTCATAGAGGCTTGAGGCAGGCTGCAGACAAATAAACTAAAAATACAGAACCAGCTCTACAACAAATTACTGAAAATCCACTGAATGTTTACAGACAAATAGGTGATTAGAGAAATACATAAGCAAACATAAAGAAAGTTAAACTGCAATAAAAGTGACAATTTAAATTCTAATCCAGTATAGATGAATCCGGGAGAGGGGGGAGATGGGTGGGCGGGGAGTGAAAGTGGGAATGATGTGTGAAGCTTAGAAGTGATAGTTGGAATGGCAAAAGGCTGAAGAAAGAATATTATAAGAGAGGAAAGAAGGAAGTGGGAACCAGGGAAAGGATGGTGTGGGTGATAGGCAGGCTGTGAAGGTGGGACACAGCAAAGAGAAGGGTTATTGAAGACAGAGGAAAAAGAGAAAACAAAGTATATGGATGGGGTGGGCATGTGGTTGGTGGGAGTGGTTAGAGATAGCAATATTAATGCCATCAACTTAGAAACATGGAAAACCTACAGCACAATTCTGGCCCTTTGGCCCACAAAGCTGTGCCAAACATGTCCCTACCTTAGAACTACCTAGGCTCTATCCGTAGCCCTCTATTTTTCTAAGCTCCATGTAGCCATCCAGGAGTTTCTTAAAAGACCCTATTGTTTCCGCCTCCACCACTGCAGCCGGCAGCCCATTCCATGCACCCACCACTCTCTGCGTAAAAAACTTACCCCTGACATCTCCTCTGTACCTACTTCCAAGCACCTTAAAACTATGCTCTCTCGTGCCAGCCATTTCAGCCCCAGTGAAAAAGCCTCTGACTATCTACACGATCATTGCCTCTCATCATCTTATACACCTCTATCAGGTCACCTCTCATCCTCTATCACTCCAAGGAGAAAAGGCCGAGTTCACTCAACCTATTCTCATAAGGCATGCTCCTCAATCCAGGCATCTTCCCTGTAAAGTTGCAGACTACCAGGATCGAATATGACCTGTACAAATAGGACAGGTTACACCTGAACCCAAGGTTGGGGTGGGGGGGGGGTTGTTCAATATCCTTGCAGGCAAGTTGACTAGAATTGTTCTGGTGCATTTAACTAATTTGGCAGAGGGGTGGGAACTGGAGTGAGAGTACTGAAGATGAAGTAATTGGTTTACAAACAAAGGTAATGTGTAGTGAGACTCCTAGCAAGGAGAGACTGTTGAAAGGGTGAAATTGCAGTCAACAGAATGAGTTTCAACTTAAAAGGCAGAGAAAATTGAAAGATGTGAATACAGGACTAAAGATGTTATGTATGAATACACACAGTATACAGAATAAGGTAGATGAACTTGTAGCACAGTTACAGATCGGCATTATGGTGTTGTAGACGTCACTGAATCATGGCTGATGGAAGATTATAGCTGCGAGCTTAATGTCCAAGGATACACATCGTATTGAAAGAACAGGCAGAAAGGCAAAGGGAGTGGCTTAGCTCTGTTGGTAAAAAAACTGAAATTAAATCAGTGACATAGGGTAGGAAGATGTTGAATCATTGTGGATGGAGTTAAGGAACTGCAAGGGTAAAAATAACCTGATGGGAGTTATATACAGATGCCCAGACAGTAGTGAGGATGTGATCTACAAGTTGCAAAGGGAGATAGAAAATGCATGCCAAAATGAGAAAGTTACAGTAGTCATGGGGGGGATTTCAAAATGCAGGTTGATTGGGAAAGTCAGGTTGGTGCGGGATTCCAAGAGGGGTAGTTTCTAGAATGCTTACAGGATGGCTTTTCAGAGCAGCTGATAGTTGAGCCCACTAGAGGATCAGCTATTCTGGATTGAGTAGGTGCAATGAACCAGAATTGATCACAGGTAAAAGTACCCTTAAGGGCAAGTGATCATAATCTGATCAAATTCACCCTGAAAGAGAAGCTAAAGCATTACAGTATTACAGTGGAGCAAAGGAAATTACAGAGGCATGAGAGTGGAGTTGCCCAGAATTGATTGGAAAAGAACACTGGCAAAGATGACAGCAGAGCGGCAATGGCTGGATGTTCTGGAAACAGTTCAGAAGGCACAGGATATGTATATCCCAAAGAAGAAGAACTATTCTAAAGGTCAGATAACACAACCATGGCAAACAAGAGAAGTCAAAGCCAACATAAAAGCAAAAGAGAGGGCATATAATAGAGCAAAAATTAGTGGGAAGTTAGGGGATTGGGAAGCTTTTAAGTACCAACAGAAGGCAACTAGAAAGTCATTAAGAAGACAAAAATGGAATGCAAAAGTAAGCTAGCCAATAATGCTAAAGAGGATACCAAAATTTTCTTCAGATACGTAAGGCAAAAGTGGATATTGGACCACTGGAAAATAATTTTGGAGAGGTAATAATGGGGAATAAGGAAATGGCGGATAAACTGAATAAATATTTTGCATCAGTATGGTGGAAGTTCCAGGTGTCAGGGGTTATGAAGTGTGTGGTTACCTTTACTAGAGAGAAGGTTCTTGGGAAATTAAAAGGTCTGAAGGTAGATAGTCACCTGGACCAGATGGTTGACACCCCAGATTTCTAAAAAAATGTGGCTGAAGAGATCATGAAGGCATTAGTAGTGATCTTCCAAGAGTCACGAGATTCTGGAATGGTTCCTGAAGAATGGAAAATTGCAAATGTCACTCCACTCTTCAAGAAGGGAGCAAGGCAGAAGAAAGGAAACTATAGACTATAGATAAAGCTATAGATAAAGCAGAGACTGATTGGCAGGAAGCAAAGAGTAGGAATAAAGGGAGCAATTTCTGGTTGGCTGCTGGTGACTAGTGGTGTTCCACAGGTGTCTGTGTTAGGACCGATTCTTTTTACATGATATGTCAATGATTTGGATAATGAGTTGATGGCTTTTTTTGAAAAGTTTGTAGATAATATGAAGATAGGTGGAGGGGCAGGTGGTTTTGAGGAAGTAGAGAGGCTGCAGAAGAACTTAAATAGATTAGGAGAATGGGCAAAGAAGTGGAAGATGAAGTACAGTGTCAGGAATGGTATGGTCCTACACTTTGGTGGAAAAATTAAATGGTTGACTGGAGAGGAAGTACAAAAAACTGAGGTGCAAAGGGACTTGGGAGTCCTTGTGCAAGATTTCTAAAGGTTAATTTGCAGGTTGAGTCTGTGGTGCAGAAGGCAAATCTAATGTCAGAATTCATTTCAAGAGGACTAGAATATAAAAGTAAGGATGTAATGTTGAGACTTTATAAAACACTGGAGAAGCCTCACTTGGAGTACTGTGAGCAGTTTTGGCCCACTTATCTTAGAAAGGCTGCTCTGAAACTGGAGATGGTTCAAGGAACGTTCACGAAAATGATTCCAGCCCAGGATTGAATAGCTTGTCATATGAACAGCACTTGATGGCTCTGGGCCTGTATTCACCAGAATTCAGAAGAATGAGGGGTTACCTCATTGAAACCTATTGACTGGTGAAAGGCTTTGATAAAGTAGATGTGGAGAGAATGTTTCCTATGGTGGGAGAGTCTAAGAGCAGAGGACACAGCCTCAGAGAATAGGGGCATCCTTTTAGAATAGAGATGAGGAGGAATTCCTTTAGCCAGTGAGTGGCGAATCTGTGGAACTCTTTGTCACAGGCAGCTGTGAAGGCCAAGTCTGTATGTACATTTAAGGCAGAGGGCGATAGGATCTTGATTAGTTGGAGCATGAGAGGATGCAGGGAAAAGGCAGGAGATTGGGGCAGTGAAGAAAATTGGTTCAGCCATGATGAAATGATGGAGCAGACTCAGTGGGCCAAATGGCCTAATTCTGCTCCTATGCCTGATGGTCTTATTAGGTTTTGTCCCTTTACTCTGTGTTTAGCCACAACTTTGTTGTAAAGGAGTTCGTGGGCAAATGTATCAGTGGTGGAATTAAAATCTTGGCCAGCGGGGGGTTCTGGTTCAATGAAATAATTCCCCCAATCAGAGTTGGGTGTCACCAATGTAGAGGAGGCCACTTTGAGAGCACCAGATGTAATAAATGATACCACAGGTGAAATGCTCTCTCCCCTAGAAGGACTGTTTAGAGTGAGGTAGGAGGTGTAGGGGGAGGTGTAACTTCTGGGACAGTTACAAGGACAAGTGCCTGGAGGCAGATCTTTGGGGGTGGTAGGCAATGACAAAGGGAATCCCATTTCTGGTATGTCAGAGGGGAATGGGGAAGATGTATGGAAAAGGAAGAGATGCGGGTGAACACTGCATTGATAGCTTTGGAGGGGAATCCCCATTTTCTGTCAAAAGAAGATATTTCAGATATACCAGAAGATTCATCATATGGCAGAGAGAAGGAACTGAGAGAAGGGAATAGTATGCTTGCAAATGACAGAGTGGCTTCTAGCTTCTGTCCCCTTTCTTTCCAGTCCTGATGAAGGGTCTTGGCCTGAAATGTCCACTGTCCATTTCCTTCCATTGATGCTGCCTGACCTAGATAGAGAGTTCGTCTGGCATATTTTGTGTGTTGATCTACCCGAGTTAGTTCCATTTACCTGCATTGCCAATATCCCTTTGGATGACTTCTATCTATGTACCTGTTCAAATGTATTTTAAACATTGTAATTGCACCTGTCTCTGCAGGTCCCTGTGGCGAATTGTTCTGCATACGGCCCTTGAATTCTGGCTAGAAAATAAGGTTGTGCAGAAGAAAACAATGATCAGGCTGTTGTCACAGTGATTAAACTTATAGAGCCCTGTGGAAGTTAAAATTCAGATAAAATTCGGACCCAAAAATATATTACTTATTAATAGTAGTGGTGGTTGTCCATTGTATTACAATGACACGAAACCTGTGCGGCGGAGTTTTTTAAGCAGAAAATCCATTGCACTGGGCAGTTCCACTCTCTCAACCTCAGAAGTCTGGGTCCAGTGGTATGAACAAGTATAACAAGCTGGGATCTTCCTTGGTTGCAGTGGATGACCAATTTGTCTACTATGCCTTGTTATGGCCTTCACTGTCCATGGAACATTGCAGTAATGCCTTCCTATTTGTTGGATCTTGCTGTAGATCTCATTCGCCCAGACCGCCAGAGATGACTTTGCATGTTAGGACTGGCATGTCACTATCTCACAGGGGTATGAGGCCACGAGCCACACTCACCTGATTTAGCCCACTTGCTGAACGGTGTACCATGGTGTGGCCGCTGTCACATGCAATCAGCTATTTGGAGCCACAGGTGAGACCTGAGTGTCCGGTGGGGACCAAATGTGAGTGAGCTGCCCCGGAATAGACACCTCAAGCCTCTTCACCATAGATGCTAGCCCTCCCTGGACACTCCATACAAAAGTAACAGTCCATTGCTAAAAACAATCTGATACAAAAATATTGTTCTGGTGATAAGCTTCATTCTTTAATTTGCTCTCGCCAAAATTGTGACAGTGGTTGTCTCCGAAGTAGCATACCAAGTGACTCAGTTGTACCATGACTGCTATGTGTAAACAGCATTGCTTCAAGAAGGTGACTCACCACCTATTTTCCAAAGGCAATTAGAAATGAGTAACAGCTATTGTCCTTGTCAATGCTGCCAAGGCTGCAAGAAAAAAATGAGTGAATAAAAATATTTATGAGTTAAATGTTTTAGAACATTTTATTAATTTCATTTTTAAATTATCATTTAGAATTACTTAAATATTTTAATATCACTGCTTGAATATTTAATTTTTAAATATCATTCAGTGTCAATTGGGCAACCGGGGATGGAGATTAGCAAGATGTCGAAACTTTCAAGGAGTAGATCTTCATCTGTGTATCCCTGGAAATTGCTGGCTTTGACGTATTTTCACAGAGAGGTGACGACCAACCTGGTGATCCACAGTTTCCTCATGTAGTGCTCTTCAGTCATATCCAAGAGAATAACATTGACTTTCAAGGGTACATAACCTCTGGCTGAGCAAGGCTTTCTTTGAGTAACACATCATCTGCTGTCTTCTATCAGGCCCTTGTGCTGCTCAACCCCAGCTTTAAGGCTCCACCATATTTGTTTCAGCTCTTTTCTGTCCAACACTTCTTCCAAGAGTGTACAAGTAAAGAGGATGCCAAGTCCATCCCATACTTTCAAAGTTGCTTTTTTGTCAAGCAGGCAATCAGGGGATAACTTCTAACACTTAATATTTTTTATTAAACAAAATATACTTTATTCCAAAATAAAATTATATACAATAACCATTCAAAGACTTTCAATTCTTTACATTTGGTACCATTACTGTCCTTACATTTTCAAAGTTCTAATGTTTTGCCACCCACGTGGCACTTTGTTCTTTCATATTTACATTCAGGAGGTATACCCCCAACCCCCCACCCCTCAACTCCCACAGGAGAAGGACCCTAGACTGTGGTCCTTCCCCACCGGGCCCTTGCGGTGACTGTACCGAGTTTGAGTGCGTCCCTCAGCACGTACTCCTTTGAGATGGATCAAATGTAAATGTTTAAGGTTACTCAGATCCAATATTAGTCTGATCCAACATTAACACTTCCCCCTTTCATTTAAGGGAGTGGAGCTAAAGATGACACCAGAGGGTGACTTCTCCCAGCCCATCAGCGAAACAGTTTAAATTCTTCTTTTTCAAATATTTCTATTTTCTGTTTCAAGGTGACTGGGGTCCCTGTCAGAGTCCCTGATCTACAGCAGCACTCAAACTGCGGCTCTGCATGCAGCATGTTCCGGTTCTTGGAGCTGACCAATCAGCTGTGGTTTTGATATCACCAGGAGCATCCTGAAGATGGGTCCCTTCAGAAGATGCACCGAATGCTGCTCTGTGGACCTGACCTCTCGCCAGAAGATAGATAGAAACTTTATTGATCCCAAAAGAAATTACAATGTCGTAGTGTAATTGAGCCGGAACATCAAGTGCATCTGTTGGAAGCCCCTGCACTCGAGTGATCTCTCGCTCGCTCTCTCGCAGGCGACTCTTGAGTTGGGGAAGCTTGAAATAAAAGCAGACAGATGACAGACAGACTGTAACACAAAAGCAGCAAATGTTTATCTTCCTTTGTTAGTGAGAGAGAGAGCTTGAGGGATGTCAAACTGTTGAGATGAATAGTCAGTTTTGATGTACTGTAGACCGTGGGCTGGCTTTGGGGCTTTGCTGTTGCTTGCATGGTGGGTGATGGGAATGCTGACGCTTTCTGCTAGAATAAGTGGCAGGAAGGAGGGTTGACACCGATTGCTGCTGCTTGTGCTTGAGAGGAGGTAGGGAGCTTTGGGGTTCCTTCATTCTGTCATTCATTCTTTAGGGTTTTTCTTCTGTTTCACGGATGTATGCGGAGAGTAAGAAATTCAAGTTGTATATTGTAAACATTCGCTGATATTAAATGGAACCATCGAACCTGTTCCAAACGATTCATCGCCGTATCTAATTAACCCATGCCTAGGAGGTGCTGCACTGCAGTAATCCAGAGGCCAGGTCCAGGCCTCTGACTCACAGCATCAGTAATCTAGAGATCTGGACTGATAATCCAGGAATGAAATCAAATCACAAAGTTCAAAATACAAAGTAAATTTATTACCAATGTACATACGAGGGGTGATTGATAAGTTCATGACCTAAGGTAGAAGGAGTTAATGTTAGAAAACCTAGCACATTTATCTTTCCTACATTTACACACTTAGTCCAGCGGTTGTGGAGCATACGGATCCCTTCTTTGTAGAGTCGGCGTCTTGGACCTCCAGAAGTGGTCCACAGCAGGGGTGATTGATAAGTTCATGGCCTAGGGTAGAAGGAGATGAGTTATTAACTTAAAACTTTCTGCATTTTCACTCAAGGAGTTGAACTGCACATGCCTGTAATGAGAGCTGTATAACTCATCTCCTTCTACCTTAGGCCACGAACTTATTGATCACCCGTTATATGTTACCACATACAACCCTGAGATTCATTTTCTTGCAGGGATTTTCAGTGAGTACAAGGAAAACAATAGAATTAATAAAAGACAGTTGGCAACAGGATAGACAAACAATCAATGTGCAAAAGACAACAAATTGTGCAAATACGATAAGAGAGAAAAATGATAATAAATAAATAAACAATAATATTGAAAGCATGAGATGAAGAGTCCTTGAAAGTGAGTCCATAGGTTGTGGGAACGGTTCAATGATAAGGCAAGTGAAGTTGAGTGAAGTTAGCCCCTCTGATTCAAGAGCCTGATGGTTGAGGGGTAATAACTATTCCTGAACCTGGTGGTATGAGTCCTGATGCTCCTGTATAGAACATTAAGGATGATGGGGCAAGGGATGTTGGTGAAGAGAGGGAAAATTTAGTTATTAATGTCAATAATCACAAAGCCACTAAGTCATTGTAAAAGGAAATCTGGTTCTCTCTCCAAAGTAGGACATCTGCCATCATTACCTGGACTGCCTTTTGTGGGATTCCAAAACCGTCAACCCACTCAGTTTTACCAAAACCATTGTGTTGAAACAAAAAATGAACATAACCTAGTTGTTCACCTGGCATCAGCATCGCACAATCCTCCTCACATACACCAAGTGTCTAAGTTGGGAAAATTGTTCCACAGACTAGGAAAGTAACATATTCAGATTTGTGGACAAAGTACTTGGTTACATCACAATTGCTATGTACTATACATCCTTTCCAACTGGCAGGCAGACCCCTGGAAAGGGTTGATATAAAGTGAAAAAATGTACATGGAGTCCTCAACGTGGAATCCAAATCCCATAATGATTCCATTCTTTACCCTCAGCTGATGAATGAGTGCTTTCCCAAAACAAATAACATTTAGATAAGATCATTAGACATAGGAGCAGAATTAGGCCATTCAACCCATCGAGCCTCCTCCGCCATTCCATCATAGCTAATCCTGGATCCCACTCAAGCCCATACACCCACCTTCTCACCATATCCTTTGATGCCCTGACCAATCAGGAAACAATCATCTTCTGCTTTATATATACCCATGAATTTTTGTCTCCACCACTGTCTGTGGCAGAGCATTCCACAGATTCACAACTCTCTCGCTAAAAGAATTCCTCCTTCCCTCTGTTCAAAGGGGTTGCCTCTCAAATTTGAGGATGTAACCTCTAGTTCTGGATATCTCCACCATAGGAAACATCCTCTTCACATCCACTTTATCTAGTCCTTTCAATATTTGGTAGGTTTCAATAAGATCCCCCCCCCCCACCCTACCTACATTTGTCTAACTTCCAGTGAGTACAGGCCCAAAGCTGGCAAACGTTTCTCATATGTTAACTTCCTCCAAGAACTCTAACAGATTTGTCAAAGAAGATCTCGCTTTGTAAAAACCATGCTCATTTTGACTTACCATTAGCCTCCAAGTACCTCGAAACTTCATCCTTAAAAATAGACCCCAGCACTTTCCCAACCACTGACATTAGGCTGACTGGCCTATAATTTCATTTCTTTTGCCTTCCTCCCTTCTTAAAGAATGGAGATATATTTACATTCTTCCAGGACCATGCTAGAATCAAGTGATTCTTGAAAGATCATGACCAATGCATCCGTTATCTCTTCAGCAACCTCACTCAGTTCTCTTATGGCTAGGAGGGTGCTCTTGCTTAGATGGAAGGTTGCTGTTCCACCTACTCATGCTCAATGGTTACAGGATGTTAGGCTTAAGTTTAGAGAAGATTGGTTGTTCAGTTTTTGAATCTAGCCAAGACTTTTATACATTGTGGGGACCATTTTTTGAGTTATTTTCAAAACCTTTGATTGGTTGTAAAAGTACAGATGGTGACTAATATATTTTATTATATGATAAGTGTTTTTCCCCTTTTTTCTTGCTTTTCCTAACAGCACTGACTTTGGTAGTGGGTTTAGATTTTTTTCTGTATAACAAAATTATTATATTTCAATATTGCGATTTAATTTAATTTTTATGAATATGGGTTTTGTGATTGTAACTGTATTTTTAATACAATGTATTTGGTACTATTTTATTTTTTCTCTCGGCTTATTCCTCTTGTACTCTGTATTCCTCTATGCAGAAACTAATAAAAATATAGAAAGAGCAACCTCTCTCAGGACTCTGGGGTGTAGTCCACCTGGTCCAGGTGACTTATCCGCCTTAAGACCTTTGAATTTTCCAAGCACTTTTTCCTTTTTAATAGCAATGGCACTCACTCCTGCTCCCTGACACTCACGGATCTCCAGCTGACTACTAGTGTCCTCCACGGTGAAGACAGACGCAAAGTACTCCAGTGGTCCAATATCAACTCTCACCTCCCTTTTACTCTTTATATAACTGAGAAAACTTCTGGTATCCTGCTTTATACTATTGGCTAGTCTGCCATCATATTTCATCTTTTCCCTTCTTAAAGCTTTTTTAGTAGTCTTTTGTTGGATTTTAAAAGTTTCCCTATTATCCAACTTTCCACTCACTTTGGCTACCTATGTGCCCTTTCCTTGGCTTTTATGCAGTCCTTAACTTATTTTCCTCATGGTTGTCTACCCCTGCCATTTAAGAACTTCCTCTGTGGGGCACATCTATCCCACGCCTTGTGAACTATTCCCAGAAACTTCAGCCATATCTGCTCTCCTATCATCCCTGCCAGTATCCTCCTCCAATCCACCTGGGCAAACTCCTCTCTCATACCTCCGTGATTCCCTTTATTCTATTGAGATACTGGTATATGTGAGTTATGCTTCTCCCTGTCAGATTACAGTATAGAAAATATTAAAACTGAAGAGGCACAGAATATATTTTGGGTGGGAGAATTTGATGTTTATCACCACTGATTTGAGGTTTGATGGAGACTGATGCAGGTTGTGAGTGAATCAGCATAAGAATAAACCTACTTGGTTCCTCATCCTCCTCCAGTGATAACATTGGTAGAATTGACCCCCACCCTGTATTTCACAAGAGCAGTTGTTTTCTTAGGTGCTTTATCTAGCTCGGATTGAGATCTCTTCATAAGACATAAAGCCCATGAAGACAAAGTCCCATCTTCACACTGAGAACACCTTCCATATACTGGGTGGCACCACTATCAAACCACACCTCATCTCAGATTTATGGAAAGAACTAAGTTCCCAAGACAGAAATTGACTTGCAGAGGTAGGTTCTGACCAATTGTGGCTCCAAGAATGCTCGTAACACTGAAGTCCCTGAGAATTGAGGGGAAACTGCTGTAAATGGAGTCATAACTCACACAAAAGAAAATGTGTTCCAAACCTCGGGACATCACAGCGTTAGTTTTTCAGGACTGTGTCTGAGATTCAGCTGTGGAGTCTCTGGAAATGCAGCTCGTTAGCCCCTCGTTAACAGCCATGGGACTCCACAGCGTTTCTCGGCGTTTCGCCTTTCTCAGGCTTCATATGTCTAGGTTGAATACAACTTTGGTCCTGCCAAATCCATGAGGTAGGGATGTCTGCCCCAGTTTGTGTGAACACTGTGATTTACTGCTCCACGCCTACATCATCTGTCAGCAAGAAATAACAGATTGTGTACTGCTTACAATTATAAATAAAGTATATTTATAAATGTTAACTTAACCAAAGGGTTATTAAAGAAAAGAAAGGGAAAAACAACACGTACAAACAAGCTGGATGAACTCAGCAGGTCAGGTAGCATCCGTTGAAACAAGCTGTCAACAGCTAGACAACAAACAGACGTGAGCTGACAAATGCCCAGTAGCATTTGCTCAACAGAAGTACCAGGCAACATGAATCCCACCAAGAGAGTGTCCAACCAGCAATGCAAGACATTTAGTGGCATTATCGTTGTCAAGTGTCCCACAAGCTACAGCTGGACCCTCAGGTCACCTTTGACTAGAAACTCAATTAGATCAGGCACATAAATTTGGTGCTATACAAGCAGATTAGAGACCGGATATTTTGCGATGAATGATTTTCACCTTCACACCCAAAAGCCTTTCTACCATCTACGTGGCACTTCAGAGGTGCAGAGGAATTTTTTCCACTTCCCTTGATGAGTGCATCTCTAAGAAAACACTAATGAAGTTTAACAAACTCCAGGTGAAGCAACCTACTTGACTGACATCTCATCCAAAACCCTAAAAATTCGGGCACAGAGTAGCTGCCGTGTATAATATCTGCAAAATAGATCATTATCACTCAGGCTATTCCAGCCGCACCTACCAAACCAATAATAATTTCTCATGCGTAATTAACACAGCTAATAAATTACAGCATGATCTGCAATGTCCTGCTTCCAAAAATACATAAATAAAAGTAAGTTATCATCATGTCTACATGATTTATTTTTAAGCTGTTTTCCTGATACAATGGGAATGGGTGCCTTTCCTAGCCTTCAGAATAAACTACCTTTCCAATATCACCTGTGTCACAAGAGACGGTAGGGTCCATTTTCCCTCCTGCAATCCACCATCCTTCTGCCTCAGCAAGCTAACGTCAGAATCGCACTCAGCTCAGGGGCGGGAATGGTTACTTAGAGTGACAGGCTTTAGATGTTTCAGAAAGGACAGGTAGGGAGGCAAACAGGTGGGGGTGTGGCACTGCTGATAAGAGATAGTGTCATAGTTGCAGAAAAGAAGGAATTCATGGACGGATTGTCTACTGAATCTCTGTGAGTGAAAGTTAGAAACAGGAAGGGGTTCAATAACTCTACTGGGTGTTTTTTATAGACCACCCAATAGTAACAGGGACATCGAGGAGCAGATAGGGAACCAGATTCTGAAAAGTGTAATAATAACAGGGTTGTCATGATAGGAGATTTTAATTTCCCAAATATTGATTGGCATCTCCATAGAACAAGGGGTTTAGATGGGGTGGAGTTTGTTAGATGTGTTCAGGAAGGTTTCCTGACAGAATATGTAGATAAGCCTACAAGAGGAGAGGCTGAACTTGATCTGGTATTGGGAAATGAACCTGGTCATGTGTCAGATCTCTCAGTGGGAGAGCATTTTGGAGATAGTGATCACAATTCTATCTCCTTTACCATAGCATTGGAGAGGGATAGGAACAGAAAAGTTCAACAAAAAGGAAAACGTTTAATTGGCATAAAGGGAAATTTGAAGGAACTTGGAAGCATAAATTGGGAACAGATGTTCTCAGGGAAATGTATGCATGGCAGAAATGTGGCAAATGTTCAGGGGATATTTGTGTGGTGTTCTGCACAGGTACATCCAATGAGACAGAGAAAGGATGGTAGGGTACAGGAACCATGGTGTACAAAGGCTGTTGAAAATCTAGTCAAGAAGAAAAGAAGAGCTTACAAAAGGTTCAGAAGACTAGGTAATGATAGACATCTAGAAGATTATAAAGCTAGCAGGAAGAAGCTTAAGAATGAAATTAGGAGAGCCAGAAGGGGCCATGAGAAGGCCTTGGCAGACAGAATTAAGAAAAACCTCAAGGCATTCTACAAGAATGTGAAGAGCAAGAGGATAAGACATGAGAGAATAGGACCAATCAAGTGTGACAGTGGAAAAGTGTGTATAGAACCAGAGGAGATAACAAAGGTACTTAATGAATACTTTGCTTCAGTAATCACTACGGAAAAGGATTTTGGTAATTGCAGGGATGTCTTACAGTGGACTGAAAAGTTTGAGCATATAGACATTAATAAGGAGGATGTGCTGGAGATTTGGAAAGCATCAAATTGATAAGTCACCGGGTCTGGACAAGATATAACCCAGGCTACTGTGGGAGGTGAAGGAAGAGATTGCTGAGCCTCTGGTAATGATCTTTACATCATCAATGGGGATGGAAGAGGTTCCAGAGGATTAGAGAGTTCCAGATGTTGTTCCCTTATTCAAGAAAGGGAGTAGAGATCGGCCAGGAAATTATAGACGAATGAATCTTACTTCAGTGGTTGGTAAGTTGATGGAGAAGATCCTGAGAGGCAGGATTTATGAACATTTGGAGAGATATAATATGATAAGGAATAGTCAGCATGGCTTTGTGAAAGGCAGGTCGTGCCTTATGAGCCTGATTACATTTTCTGAGGATGTGACTAAACACATTGATGAGGGTAGAGCAGTAGATGTAGTGTACATGGATTTCAGCAAGGCACTTGATAAGGTACCCCATGCAAGGCTTATTGAGAAAGTAAGGAGGCATGGGATAAAAGGGGACCTTGCTTTGTGGATCCAGAATTGGCTTGCCCACAGAAGGCAAAGACTGGTTGTAGGTGGGTCATTTTCTGCATGGAGGTCAGTGACCAGTGGTGTGCCTCAGGTTTTCTGTTCTGGGTCCCCTTATCTTCGTGATTTTTTAAAATACCCTGGATGAGAAAGTGGAGGGATGGGTTAGTAAATTTGCTGATGACACAAGGGTTGGGGGTGTTGTGAATAGTGTGGAGGGCTGTCAGAGGTTACAGCAGGACATCGATAAGATGCAAAACTGTTTTGAGAAGTGGCAGATGGAGTTCAACCCAGATAAGAGTGAGGTGGTTCATTTTGGTAGGTCAAATATGATGGCAGAATATAATATTAATGGTAAGACCCTTGGCTGTGAGGAGGATCAGAGGGATCTTGGGGTCCGAGTCCATAGGACACTCAAAGCTGCTGCGTAGGTTGACTCTGTGGTTAAGAAGGCACATGGTGTATTGGTCTTTGTCAACCATGGAATTGAGTTTAAGAGCCGAGAGTTAATGTTACAGCTATATAGGGCCCAGGTCTCTTCACCATGTACACCTCAGACTTCAACTACAACACAGAGTCTTGCCATCTTCAGAAGTTTTCTGATGACTCTGCCATAGTCGGATGCATCAGCAAGGGAGATAAGGCTGAGTACAGGGCTATGGTGGGAAACTTTGTCACATGGTGTGAGCAGAATCATCTGCAGCTTAATGTGAAAAAGACTAAGGAGCTGGTGATGGACCTGAGGAGGGCTAAGGCACCGGTGACCCCTGTTTCCATCCAAGGGGTCAGTGTGGACATGGTGGAGGATTACAAATACCTGGGGATACGAATGGACAATAAACTGGACTGGTCAAAGAACACTGAGGCTGTCTACAAGAAGGGTCAGAGCCATCTCTATTTCCTGAGGAGACTGAGGTCTTTTAACATCTGCTGGACAATGCTAAGGATGTTCTACGAGTCTGTGGTGGCCAGTGCTATCATATTTGCTGTTGTGTACTGGGGCAGCAGGCTGAGGGTAGCAGACACCAACAGAATCAACAAACTCATTCGTAAGGCCAGTGATGTTGTGGGGATGGAACTGGACTCTCTGACCTTGGTGTCTAAAAAGAGGATGCTGTCCAAGTTGCATGCCATCTTGGACAATGTCTCACATCCACTCCTTAACATACTGGTTAGGCACAGGAGTACGTTCAGCCAGAGACTCATTCCACCGAGATGTAACACTGAGCGTCATAGGAAGTCATTCCTACCTGTGGCCATCAAACTTTACAACTCCTCCCTCAGAGTGTCAGACACCCTGAGCCAATAGGCTGGTCCTGGACTTATTTCCACTTGGCATGATTAATTTATTATTATTTAATTATTTATGGTTTTATATTGCTATATTTCTTCACTATTCTTGGTTGGTGCAGCTGTAACGAAACCCAATTTCCCTCGGGATCAATAAAGTATGTCTGCCTGTCTGTCAGACCCCACTTGGAGCACTGTGCTCAGTTCTAGTCACCCCACTACAGGAAGGATGTGGAAACCATAGAAAGGGTGTAGAGGAGATTTACAAGAATGTTGCCCGGATTGGCAAACGTGCCTTATGAGAATAAGTTGAGTGAACTCGGCCTTTTTAACTTGGAGCAACGGAGGATGAGAGGTGACCTGATAGAAGTGTATAAGATGATGATAGGCATTGATCGTGTGGATAGTCAGAGGCTTTTTCCCAGGACTGAAATGGCTAGCATGATAGGGCATAGTTTTAAGGTGTTTGGAAGTAGGTACAGAGGAGATGTCAGGGTAAGTTTTTAATGCAGAGAGTGGTGAGTGCATGGAATGGGCTGCCAATGATGGCTGAGGAGGCGGATACGATGGATTCTTTTAAGAGACCCCTGGATAGGTACACAGAGCTTAGAGAAATAGAGGGCTATGGGTATCACTTGGAAATTTCTAAAGTAAGTACATGTTTGGCACGGCATTGTGGGCCAAAGGGCCTGTAGGTTTTCTATGCTTCTATGTTTCAAATGCTGCCAAGATCCTAACCCCACTCAGTTGTGTTTTGCACATGTACAATCCCGATGTAACAACTTTTCAAATACAAAGGCTTCATCACAGGGTTAGACACTTGGCATACTGCAGAGAGTGACTCAAATACTGATATACTTTCCTCTCAACCATCTGCAAGTCAAAAGAATGATGAAATAATTTCCTTTGGCACTTTAGCTGTTTGCAGGAATCTCAATTCCACAGCAGCTGGCATCATATCCATTGCCCTAAACATTTATTTTCTCAGAGTTCATTACTGCATTGTGGCTGCATTGCACACTGCCAAAAGTACTTTACCTCACTGAAATATTGCCATTCTTTCATGGTTTTGGGGTCTGGGGTATTTGGAGTTTGTGAGTTTTGATTAATTTTCATGTGGGTGGGAGAGGAATCAATGTCTTTTCTTTCAACGACCCCCATGGTCTTTCTGTATTCCATGGCTATCGAAGGAAAACAAATATCAGAGTTGTATTGGACATGCACACTTTGACAATAAAATTAACCTCTGAACCTTTTTTAAAATCTTCGATTCCCTTCCCAACAGGGTGGTGGATGTACCTTCACTGAAAAGGCTAAACATTTCTTTGTAAGGCCGCCCAGGCTCTTCTGACAGCATCTACAAAGCATGCAGCCTCTACCACACATACGCACGTTCATCAGTCACACATCATCCTGATTTGGAAATACATTGCCGGGCCTTCATCATCACAGGGTCTAAATCCTGGAACTCCCTATCCAGTAACATTGAATCAGATTTATTTATCATGTGGACATTGAAACTTACAGAGAAATACGTCATTTGTGTGAGCAAACAATGCAACCTAAGGATGTGTTGGAGGTAGCCCACAGGTGTTACCACACATTCCCATTATGTTCAACAGAACAACACGTGCAACAAAACAACAGTAAAATACAGGTGTTTTTGCATTAAAAAGAGGATTGTCACTTTTACGAGAATTTTTCCGATATTAATTAATGGTTCTTCGCTTCACACCATTTCGGCTTAAGAAAGGTTTCATAGGAACGCTCTACCTTGGTAAAGGGGGGGGGGGGCACCTGTAAGCCCTTTTCCCAAACCGCCCCCCACCCATAAATCATTTCTCACACACAGACAAGCTCCAACCCCAAGACAGGTTGTGTCCAGACCTCCGATCTCCAGTCCTTGGTCCAAGACTCTCAGAATTGCACATACAGATTCCAACCTCCGGCACTTTGTAGCAAGATAAAAAAGTGGTAGTTAAGTGAGCGTATTGGATGTCCTCACTACCACATTTTCAAGGGCAGTTTGGGGTGGTGATTAAGTTAGTGACGTTCTTATCCTATGAATAATAAAAGCTTTCTACTCTCTGCCAAGGGCAAATTGATGCAATAGGTCTAATCTTTCCATGGACTTGGATGATTCTACAACAATGAATTAGAAAATAAGGTATTAAAGAAAATATTACTTCAGCTAAAACTCAGAGCTTAACTGTAAGATTTTATGTTGAATCACAGCATGCTGAAGAGGTTACAAGTAAAGTTCATTCCTCCCCAGAGATTAAATCCTGGCTGCAGTTTTGTTACATGTCATTGCTTTTGACAGTAATACTATTTTTGCCTTGGGCAATGTCAAAGTAGTTGCTGATATCAGTTCTGCTCATATTTCAAAAGTAGTTATACAACTTGGCTCATATTCCCGGAACTAAAGTGTGACCTCCATTTGACATTTTGGCCTTTGTCTTCCACTTTGCCTCCTCCCATTGCACCGCATTCCATAAAAGAGGAGACAGTCATAAAACCCACTGGCAATCATGTACTTGCATCAGACAATAGGAGTTCATAAGTGAAACAAGCATTCATTTACCCCACATTTCCCTCTCATAACACAAGAGAAGCTATTTTCTTCGGGTGCCTTATCTAGCTCAGATTGAGATCTTTTCATAAGACATAAATGATAAGACGTAGGAGCAGAATTAGGCCTTTCAGTCCATTGAGACAATTCTGCCATTTGATCATGACTGGTTTATTTTCCCTCTCAAACCCATTCTCCTGCCTTCTCCCCTTAGCCTCTAATAGTCTTACTGATCAAGAATCTAGCAACCTCTGCTTTAAGTATACCCAGTTACTTGTCGTCCACTATCTACCCCAGATTTGGGTTACACTGGAGAGTTCAGACTAGATATCGTACTTCTTAAATGAACACACATGGAAAAAGACCCTGGTACTGCTGTTCTGCAGTATAACCAGAAAGTATTTTAACACACCACATTGCTAAGCTGCCTCGGGATCAAGTTTGCTTCACCAAGTGGAGGCTTGCCAACTAGACAAACAAGGTCATTGACAGCTTGATGATGCAGCAATTCAATTCTAAAAATAAGAGTTCTATAGACAATATAACCTACAGAAAAGTCTGAGAGCTGCAACACGAAAACTTTTGGTTAAAACGTGACTTCACAATTCCCCAGTTTCCTATGTTTTGCTTTTCAGTTCATTCTGAGCTGTGGCAGGGAATATAGTTTGATGTTGGAAAATGCTGGTCAACAAACAATGCCATTCTCTAGAAAATGAAGCAATGATATACCTAGAAGTTTGAATGAGCTGGGCTGTTCTTAAAGGCAATGATTAATGACAGCAAATAGAATGTTAGCCTTTATTACAAAAGGATTTGAATGTAGTTCTTATTGTGTTTGCATAGGGCCTTGCTGAGATGCTGCAGTGGTATTGTGTGAGACTGAGATCTCTTCATTAAAAATGGATGTGTTTGCCATAGGAATATAGCAAGGACATTCTAGACCAGTCCCTGAGACTGGGACTGTATATGCCAGAGTTTAGAAAGTGCAAAGAAATGTCAATGAGACATACAAAATTCTCAGAAGGCTTGATGGGCTAAATCAACAATGTGCTGGAGGATCTCAGCGGGACAGGTAGTATCAATGGAGGGAAAAAGACAGGTTGAGAGCACTCATTTGGATTGAAAGAAAGAGGGGAGATAGCAAGATAGACACTATAAAAATGCAGAGGGCAGGGGTGAACAAGAGCTGGCAGATGATAGCTGGATCCAGATGATGGGGGGCAAGGCTGGGGAACGATAGGCGGATAATGGAGGGGGAGATTGAGAATGATACCAGAAGATGGGAGATAAATGGAATTTAGTGTAGAAATAGTAGGGGCTCTGGCAGAAATATTTCAAATTTCAATATTTCATTAGAAATGGGGATGGTGCTGGAGGATTGGCGTATTGTTCATGTGGTTCCATTGTTTAAAAATAGAACCTAGCAATTATAGACCTGTCAGTTTGACGTCAGTGGTGGGTAAATTAATGGAAAGTATTCTTAGAGATGGTATATGTAATTATCTGGATAGACAGGTTCCGATTAGGAACAGTCAACATGGATTTGTGCGTGGAAGTTCATGTTTGACAAATCTTATTGAATTTTTTGAAGAGGTTATGAGGAAAGTTGACGAGGTTAAAGCAGTGGACTTCAGTAAGGCCTTTGACAAGGTTACGCATGGAAAGTTAGTTAGGAAGGTTCAATCGTTAGGTATTAATATTGAAGTAGTAAAATGGATTCAACAGTGGCTGGATGGGAGATGCCAGAGAGTAGTGGTGGATAACTGTATGTCAGGTTGGAGGCCGGTGACTAGTGGTGTGCCTCAGGGATCTGTACTGGGTCCAATGTTGTTTGTCATATACATTAATGATCTGGATGATGGGGTGGTAAATTGGATTAGTAAGTATGCAGATGATACTAAGGTAGGTGATGTTGTGGATAATGATGTAGGTTTTCAAAGTTTGCAGAGAGATTTAGGCCAGTTAGAAGAGTGGGCTGAATGATGGCAGATGGAGTTTAATGCTGGTAAGTGTGAGGTGCTACATTTTGGTAGGAATAATTCAAATAGGACATACATGGTAAATGGTAGGGCACTGAAGAATGCAGTAGAACAGAGTGATCTAGGAATAATGGTGCGTAGTTCCCTGAAGGTGGAATCTCATGTGGATAGAGTGGTGAAGAAAGCTTTTGGTATGTTGGCCTTTATAAGTCAGAGCATTGAGTATAGGAGTTGGGATGTAATGTTAAAATTGTACAAGGCATTGGTAAGACCGAATTTGAAGTATTGTGTACAGTTCTGGTCACCAAATTATAGGAAAGATGTCAACAAAATAGAGACAGTACAGAGAAGATTTACTAGAATGTTACCTGGGTTTCATCACCTAAGTTACAGGGAAAGATTGAACAAGTTAAGTCTTTATTCTTTGGAGCGTTGAAGGTTGAAGGGGGACTTGTCAGAGGTATTTAGAATTATGAGGGGGATGGATAGAGTTGACATGGATAGGCTTTTTCCATTGAGAGTAGGGGAGATTCAAACAAGAGGACATGACTTGAGATTTAGGTGGCAAAAGTTTAGAGGTAACACAAAGGGGAATTTCTCTACTCAGAGAGTGGTAGCTGTATGGAACGAGCTTCCAGTAGAAGTGGTAGAAGCAGATTCAGTATTGTCAGTTAAAGTAAAATTGGATAGGTATATGGACAGGAAAGGAATGGAGGGTTGTGGGCCGAGTGTGGGTCAGTGGGACTAGGTGAGAGTAAGCGTTTGGCACAGACTAGAAGGGCCGAGATGGCCTGTTTCCGTGCTGTAATTGTTATATGGTTATAATGGAGGAAGTGACAAAGAATTGAAAGTAATGGAATCTGTTAATGAGAGAAAAATGGAGAATGGAATAAAGGAAGGGTGGTGGAGATGAAAGCTAGTGAGAGGAGTGAGTGGCTTATGGAGGAGGTCAAAGATAAGGAAGATGTAGGGAGGATATTTTCGGAGGCTGTGAGTCAAAGGAGGGACAGGGCTTCAGAATTAGATGTTGATTCTTCAGAGCTAAATTGAGGAAAAATTTCTTCATTCAAGGGGAACCTTTGAAATTCTTTACTTTGGAAGGCTTGGAATTGTTGTGTATTTTCAAAAAAGAGCTCAGTAGAGTTCTGGAGATTAAGGCAATCAAAAGGTTTGGGATAGTTCTGGAAAACTAGTCATAGATGAACTCTTGACCTCACAATCTACCTCATCGTGGTCTTTCACCTTACTGACTTCCTGCACTGCACTTTCTTGGTAATCATAACACTCTATTCTGTACTCTGTCATTCCTTTGCCCTCGCACTAGCTCAATGCACAGATGATCTATGTGGGTGGCGTACAAAACAAAGTTTTTCTCTGTATCTCAGTACTTGTGATAATAATAAACCAAAATGGTGCTGAGGTAGATTATCAGCCATAATGAATGAAGGGGCAGGCTGTAAGGGTTGAATGCTTATTTCAATACCAGTGTCTTATGCTCATATGATAATGCAGACCTCTTATTCTAAAGATGTAACATTGTATTCATTATTGATGATTAATGTTACATTTAAGTTTAGGGTTTTTTAGAAGAGTCAGTGAATAGAGCTTTAATTATTAATTATTTACTAAGGCATTATAAAGTTCAAAGGAACTTCAAAAACTATAGCTTCCATAATCCCACTGCATGTTTATATCCCTCTGAACAAACTGAATGTTCCACCTGTTTAAGCCAATGTGTAATGGTGAACCCTACAGCCTTTGTCAGTGTCAGAGGGATCAGGTTTCATTAACTCTGCTAATATCCTTGACAACGGACAATACTTTCATTTTACCTTATTGCTAAACAAGATTATCTAACGGTAGGCTGGTGTGGTGAAGCTCTGAGAATTGCAGAGGTGATTGAGAGTATCTTGTGGGCCTAAAGCCAAAAGACCAAGGTTCTTATTGTGCACTCAGGGATACTTTTCTAATCCTCTGCTCAGATTTTAAGAATTATAGCCAGACAAATTCAGTCAATATTTCATTATGCCTTATCCTTGGGCTATAATCACTAACCAGCCATTCAATTGTGTAACATCAGTTCAGTAAGTACTTCAGAAGCAATTTTTGTTTTTGACACTTAAGTCAAAGGTCATTCTCACTAATACACAACAAAAGAATAATTTTCAGGTTGTTAAACTCTCTATTTTTCTATTCTTGTCATGCTTATTGCTGGCAGTCCACTACAGTGAATTTGTAATTGAATTGAATTGACTTTATTTCTTACATCCTTCACATACATGAGGATTAAAAATCATTACATTACGTCTCCATCTAAATGTGGAATGTGCAATCATAGTAATTTATAATAATAATTTATTATAATAGCAATTTATAATAAATTAACTCATTGACTTAATAAGGCCAATGTAACATAGAAATACATTCAAATCAGCGTGAGTTAATCAGTCTGATGGCCTTGTGGAAGAAGCTGTCCTGGAGCCTGTTGGTCCTGGCTCTTATGCTGTGGTACCGTTTTCCTCATGGTAACAGCTGGAATAGACCATGATTGGGATGACTCAGGTCCCCAATGATCCTTTGGGCCCTTTTTTCACAGCTGCGTTTGTAAATGTCCTGAATAGTGGGAAGCTCACATCTACAGATGAGCTGGGCTGTCTGCACCACTCTCTGCAGAATCCTGCAATTAAAGGAGGTACAGTGATACCAGGCAGTGATGCAGCCAGTCAGGATGCTCTCAATTCTGCCCCTGTAGAAAGTTCTTAGGATTTGGGGGCCCATACCAAACTTCCTCAACCATCTGAGGTGAAAGAGGCGTTGTTGTAATACACAATTAAATAAAAATGGGGAATTAAAATGGTCAGTAACAGGAAGGTCATGGAGTCATAGAAAAGTACAACACAGAAATAGTCACTTTAGCCCATCTAGTCCATGACAAACCATTTAAGCTGCCTACCTCCATCCACCTGCACCAGGACCGTAGCCCTCCACACCCTTACCATCCATTTACTTACCCAAACTTCCTTAAATGTTGAAATTGAACTTGCATGCACCACTTGCACTGGTAGGCCATTCTACACTCTCACGGCCCTCTGAGTGAAGAAGATTCCTCCATGTTCTCCTTAAACTTTTCACCTTTCCCCTTTAATCCATGACCTCCAGTTGTAGTCCCACCCAATCTCAGTGGAAAAAGCCTGCTTGCATTTACCCTATCTATACCCTCATAATTTTGTGTACCTCTATCAAATGTCCCCTCAATCTTCAATGTTTTAAGTAAAAAAAGTCCTATCAATCTTTCCTTATAATTCAGGTCCTCCACTCTTGGAAATATTGTTGTAAATTTTCTCCGTACTCTTTCAACCTTATGTACATCCTTCCTGTGAGTAGGTGACCAAAACTGGACACAACACTTCAAATTAGACCTCAACTTCAACATAACATCCTATCTCCTATAGCCAGTACTTCGGCATATGAAGGCTAATGTGCCAAAAGCTTTCTTTATGACTCTATCTACCTGTGATATCACTTTCAATGAATTATGAACCCATACTCCCAGATTCCCAATGTTCTACCGCACTCCTCAGTGCCTTACCGTTCACCATGTAAGATTTATGCTTGTTGGTCCTACTAAAGTCCAACAACTCACCTTTGTCTGTATTAAATTCCATCTGCCATTTTTCAGTCCACTTTTCTATCTGGCCCTGATCCTGCTACAAGCTCGGATAATCTTCCTCACTGTCCACTGCACCCACAAGCCTGGTGTCATCCAGAAATTTGCTGACCCAGTTAACCACAGTATCATCCAGATCATTGATATAGATGACAAACAACAACAGACCCAGCACCGATCCTTTCACAACATCTAACACATCCACTGCCTTGCCTTCATCAACTTTCTTGGTAACTTCCTTGAAAAACTCTTTAAGATTGGTTGCACACAACCTACTATGCTGACTGTCCTTAACCAGTCCATGTCTATCCAAATACTCATAGATCCAGTCCCTTAGAATACCTTCCAATAACTTTCCTACTACTGATGGCAGGCTTACCGGACTATAATTTACTTGTTTATTTTTAGAGCTTTTCTTAAACAGCAGAATGACACCAGCTATCCCCCAATCCTCCTGTTCCTCAACTGTCACTAAGGATGATTTAAATATCTCTGCTAGAGGCCCTGCAATTTCTGCTCTTGCCTCCCACAAGGTCCTAATTTGCCTCAAGACAGCAAGCACCTCCTTCCCTTTAATCTGTATGGTGTCCATGAATTTGATGTTGCTTTGCCTCAATTCTATAGACTCTGCGTCTGCCTCCTGAATAAATTCAAGATCAAAAAATCCAGTTAAGATTTCCCCCATCTCTTTTGGCTCCACACATGGAATAATGTTCTGATTTTCCAGAGGACCAATGAAATTTTTGTATAAAGGATGTGAATTATATTTTTATCCATTATTTTTATGGAAGTCTTAACTGATTAAAGATGCCCAGAAAATGTCATTCAAAGTACCTTTAAAGAAATTAAGGTCACCAGCAATCCAAGCCCCAAATTTTATGTTATATTTATAATATACCACTTATGAATACCTTAGTTATCTATTTCTGATCAGTGCTCATGTGCTCATCAGGATTAATAAATAATGAACATAGATGCTCATTGTGCAGATCTACTGCCAGCTTGTGGCAAACAGTATATATTACGCCTACATCAGCTGTGTAAAGTTTTTTCTGCAATAAATTGAAGTCTTTAACCTTATAATTTATATCTTGTACAAGCAACTGCCTGTAGTTCAATGCCAGGTTCATTTCACCAAAATTTTGAATAAGTTTACTGGATATACAATAACATAGAAGGAGATGAAAAGAAACAGGATAAAGGTATGGCCAAGCAGTGTTCAATCTAAACGTTTGATTAAACATACTAAAAATGCAGAGGTTTTTTTTTGTTCAGGGTCTACATTTACTGTTATTACATTAATTAGTGGAAAGGGGTATCTACTGTAAAGTCATACTGATATCTGACCCATCTGTGCATTGCAGGATCACATCAATATCTGATATGAAAGCACCATAACATTATGTTGATCATGCATGGATGTTATATAACACAGTACTTGATTGACTTGTGTACTCATTAGACTCATTGTATTGTGCAACTTCCGAATGGCACAGATAGTTGGGCTATTAGTTGGGATAGATAGCTCAGGTCACACCACCCAGCACATGCTTTTTCTCATCATTGGGAAGGAGGTCCAAGAGCCTGAAAGTGCACACTCAATGTTTTAGTAACAGATTCCTTCCCTATGTGATCAGATTCCTGAGCAGTCCTTGAACTCATGAAGACAGACTCACCATTTTGCTCTCTTTTTGCAATATTTATTTATTTTTTAATGAATTCTTATTGTAATTTATAGCAATTTTTATGCATTGCACTCTACAGCTGCTACAAGACAACACTTTCCATAACAATAAACCTAATTCTGATTCTGATTCCGGTTAGCTGAGCTCAGTCTAAATCTGTCATCAATCTATGTGGAGATTACACATTTTCTCTGTAACCCTGTGTTTCCTCCACGTACTTGGGTTTCCTCCCATATTCCAAAGATGAAATGTGATAGTAGGTTAATTGTCCATTGTAACTTAACAACAGTATGTAAGTGAGTGATATAACATGGATGGAATTAATAGGAAAGTGGGGTGGCTACTGTGGACTTGGTGGAACAAGGGGCCTGCTTCTCTGCTGTACAATTGTTATAATTCTGAATGTGTATTGTAAGATTGTAAGATCATGCTGTCCTTGCAATAGAGAATGTAAGTAGAATACTGTAAAATAACGCAAGTTTTTGTTCTAATCTTGTTCTGCAACATCACACAGGTTTCTAATATAACCAGAGCTGGACACAACATAATGCCTCTCCAATAAATAGCTGGGCTATAAAACTATTTAGGATTTTTTTCCTGTGCACTGCAAAATAACACTGATCACTGGCTTAACCCTGTGATTGTAGGATCACAGGGATATTTTGCAGATATTTGATATGCTGAATACTGTAAATCACACTACCAGCTGTAATAACTGAGTGGACTGTGAGATCACATTGATATTTGTCAAAACTCAATTGTATTGTATGAAAACATTGGGATCTTATATAATGTTTACAGTAATATCATACTTAAATTTGATATAATTGCTTGTATGATCGCACTGTTATTCAATTGTAAATATGTGTCATCTGAGAGATCAGAATAATACTTTCAGTGTTAATTCGAGGATCATATCCAATGCATATAAATTACAGTAAGATTAAACTGGTGATACAATGGAAGAATACTGTACAATTAGAGCTGTAGCTGGACTGTAAGGTTGATACCAAGTGTACCAGAAGAGCACTCTGATATTTAATTGAGTAAAAATCAAATACAATTTTTGATCATGCATTAAACATGTGTAATCAACTCTTGCCTAGGCCTAACTCCCTTTGTTAATAGTTGTCATTAACTCTGCTTGTTGATTGCTGTGAATAATTTGTTTTATAGAATCATGAGTTATGTTACAGGTAAACAAGCCCTTCTGCCCATGCAGACGAAGATGCCCCATCCTAGAGTAATGCTGTGGTTAAGATTTCTACTGCCAAGCTGTGAGACATTTTATTTTAGCAATTTCTCTAAAAGCAGTGTGTCCTACTGGTAAGAGTGTTTTGGCTTCGGCTAAAGATAAGGAGCCACGTTGTCCAACTCAGGATTGTGGGATGTGTGAGAAAGGTCTGGAGAATTGGGTGGGAAGGGATTTCTGAAGGACAGTAGTCTGACTTGGTGCAAGAAGAAGAGCAGCAGGGAAGACATCTGGAGGATCCCATCCAAAGGGGAGACCCTATTGCAAGGAGTGTTTCACAAGATAGAGGACTCCAAGAAGGGAAGTTCTACCTGTGGTTGGTGATGAGATACACCCAGCTACTACAGAGGTGATCTCCAATGATTATGTACACATTTAGACTGGTTTAACTGCAATTGGCCCTTTTATCTTTTCCTTCTCTATTAACCATTTGATAAAGTTGAAAGTTGGCAAACTTCATGCTGTTGTATGATCTGTCACTTATGGGCTACTGATAACTGTGTATGGGCAGTATTTACACAGCGTTTGTTCAAATTGAGGTTCTTTTACTCAGAACATACCCATGCTCCTGTTTGATTGAATGCCAAATAATACCAACCCTAGATGTATGTTGCTAATGCAAGGCCATCTCTTCACCGCTGAGTCAGCAGAGCCAAGTACGAGCCCCGGTGAGAGGGCTACACAAGACAGTCTCATTTACCAGCATTTAGCTCATACGCTTCTAAAACTTTCCAATCCATGTACCTGTACATGTGTTTTTAAAAGTTGTTGATATACCGACCTCACCCACTCCCTCTGGCAGCTCATTCCACATAGGTACAACCTTTTGTGTAAAAGAACAGCCCCTCAAACTTTTCATTAAATCTTTCCCCTCTCACCTGAGACCATCTTGGATTCCCAACCCTAGGAAAAGGACAGAGTGCATTCATCTATCTGCCCCTGCCCCTGCCCCTCATGATTTTGCACACCTCTGTAATATCGTTTCTCAATCTGCTATGCTCCAAGTTCGACTTTCGCCTGTATATCAGTGCCTCGGCATCTGGCAACAGCTTTGTAAATGATTTGTGCACTATTTCCAGTTTAATAACATCTTTCCTATAGCAGGCTGACCAAAACTGAACACAAATCCTTTTCACGGTATCTTTTAATGTTTCTTGATTTCACCCAGACTACCTCAGCCTTTCTTATTCCAGACAACCTCTCAGTTTTTCATTTGCTGAAATATTTTCATTTTCATTAATACACTTCTAGTCCTTGTGGGCTGTCATTTTCAGTGTGAAAAATATCCCATCATTCCTCTGAGTTCTACTGATTTCCCACTTTATTTCAGCTCAGGCACCTTGCTCCGCATCCTTCCAGAATTTTACTGATCCATTCTGATGTTCACAGGCTTAATAGGACCTTTTTGACACTTTCAACTTGGATTGCTCAGATTTATATGGACTTAATCCAAGATATCAGGCCTACTACATTGAGGAATTCAGTTCTCCTTTCTCCATTCATTCACGTGCCTGCCATCTAGAAGATAATTAAAATCTCTGGAAATAATAATTTAATTATTCTTACACAACATCATCTTTGTCATGAACCATGTTGTAAGGCATGGGCGATCATGGCCTCCATGACCATGATTGTTCTTGGCAAATTTTTCTACAGAAGTGGTTTACAATTGCTTTCTTTCAGACAGTGTCTTCACAAGATGGGTGACCTCAGCCATCATCAATACTGTTCAGAGATTGTCTGCCTGGCATCAGTGGTCCCATAACCAGAACTTGTGATATGCACCAGCTGCTCATACAACCATTTTCCACCTGCTCCCATGGCTTCATGTGACACTGATCTGGGGACTAAGCAAATCCTAAACCTTGCCCAAGGGTGACTTGCAGGCTAACCAAGGAAAGTAGTGCCTGTGGTGGAGACTTACCTCCACTCTGTCTAGGCCTTTCAATATTTGATAGATTTCAATGAGATCTTCCCTCATTCTTCAAAACTCCAGCATGTACAAGCTCAGAGCTCTCAAATATTAACCCTTTCATTCTCATGAATCACCTTTGGACACTCTCCAATGTCAGCACATCTTTTCTTCGAGGTGGGGCCCAAAACTGTTCACAATAGTCCAAGTGCAATCTAATCAATGCCTTATAGACATCCTTGCTCTTATATTCTAGTCCTCTCAAAAGGAATGCTAACATTGCATTTGCCTTCTTTACCACTGACTCAAACTGCAAGTTAACCTTTAGGGAATCAGCAAAAGGACTCCCAAGTCCCTCTGCACCTCCAAATTTTGAATTTTCTCCTCATATGGAAAACAGTCAACACCTTTATTCCTTCTGCCAAAGTGCATGAGCATACAGTTCCCTACACTATATTGTATCTGCCAGATCTTTGCTCATTCTCCTAATCTGGTAAGCTTTCTGCAGACTCCCTGCTTCCTCAATACTACCTGTCCCTCCACTTCCCTTTGTATCATCTGCAAACTTGGCCACAAAGCCATCAATTCTGTCATCCATTGGCATATAACGTAAAAAGAAGTTCTCCCAACACCAACCCCTGTGGAGCATCGGGGGGTCACCGGCAACCAACCAGGAAAGGTCCCTTTATTCCCACAGTTTCCCTCATGCCAGTCAGCTAGACTTCGATCTGTACTTGTATCTTTACAGTAATACAGTGATTTCTTATCTTGTTACGCAGGCTCATCTGTGGGACCCCGTAAAAGGCCTTCTGAAAATCCAAGTAAATAACATTCGCTGACCTGATTGACAAAGACAGATCTTTTTCAATTTTGCCTGTTATTCCTCAAATATTTCCAACTGATTTGTCTGGCAAAAATTCTCCTTAAGGAAACCGTACTGAGTCTGGCCTATTTCACCATGTGCTCCCGTAACCATATAACCATATAACAATTACAGCACAGAAACAGGCCATCTCGGCCCTTCTAGTCCGTGCCGATGCTTACACTCACCTAGTCCCACTGGCCCGCACTCAGCCCATAACCCTCCATTCCATTCCTGTCCATATACCCATCCAATTTTACTTTAAATGACAATACCAAACCTGCCTCTACCACTTCTACTGGAAGCTACCCCAAAATGTTATCCTTACTAATGGACTCCAGTGAGCCAGGGTAAATGGCCTATAGTTTTCTTCCTTGTGCCTCCCTCCCTTCTTCAAGAGTGGGGTGACATTTGCAATTTTGATCATTCCTATTGACTCAACGATCTTTTCAGCTACTTCATTCAGAATCCTGGAGTGTTGTCCATCTGGTCCAGGTGATTTATTTACCTTCAGACTTCTCAGTTTTCCAAGCACCTTCTCCATATGTTATGATCCCAGCCCCCTCCTTTGTGAGAATCGCAAGAGCACCCGTTGAGGGGGGGGGTCAGTAGACCCAGGAAGAGAGAGAGAGGGAGACGTGCTGAATAGACTCAGGAAGTGGGAGAGAGAGAAACGTGCCGAAGAGCACGTCCCACCCGGGATGCAGAATAAGACGACAGTGACTATTGTCTCATGGAGACCACGTGAAAAGCCCTCGGGCAAGGTGGGCTGGTTGAGAGAGAGATTGCATCATCCCAACCTGATTGACACCTGCGACCCCGTGAGGAAGTATAAAGGAGAGTCTCAGGGGGACAGCCCCTCAGACGCACCAAGAAGATACGAGAGAGTGGTCCCGCAGCAGCGGGAAGCCATTCTGAAGGAAGCCACGTGCATTAGATTCCGGGATTGGAATTTGTGGCTGGAATCACAGGAAACCGCTTTAACTAACATCGGGGAGAGGAAACCAACGCTCCCCCGATTTCATGGAAACTTCATAAAGACCCGGCAAGTTTTTTCTCTTCTCCCCCAATCTCTCTCTCTCGGTCGCCCCACGTGAAACCCAGCGATTCTCAAAAGGCTGAGGCCTGCAGACTTCTGAGTGACTTTTATATTTCCAACGGACAATCTATTAACCCCTAGACAACAGTCGAGATTACTTCTTAATGATGATTATTACTATACCCGCACTTTAGATGGAGTATTGACGACGTGCATTATCTGAATGTTTGTATTAACCTTACTTTTGTGTCCCTTTATAAATAAAAACATTTGAAAATAGTGACATCAGACTTCAACAGACCTCTCAATCTTTGCTGGTAAGTTATCCAGTTACGGGATACGTAACACATAGTAATAGTAACTACACTCATTTCTATCCCCTGACACTCTTGACTTCCTGAAAAACTGTTCGTGTTTTCAACAGTGAGGAATGAATACATTCTTTGTCCTCCATTACAACCTCTTCAGTATCATTTTTCAATGGTCCGAGATCCACTCTCATCTCTCTGTTACTTTTTATATATCTGAAAAAACTTCTGGTAACTTTTGGGATTCAGCACCAACCCAATTTTGCAAATCCACCTGCGTATTAAAGTGCCCATGACTATCACAATATTGCCCTAAAATGCCCTTTCTATTTCCCAGTATAATTTGTATCTCACATCCAGGCTGATTTTCAGAGGCCTGTATATAACTCTCATCAGCATCTTTTTACCCAGCGTCCCACAATGATTATACATCTTCCAATCCTATGTTGCCACTTTCTAAGGATTTAATTTCGTTTTTTTTTCCCAACAGAGCCTCCCCAGACCTTCTGCCTACCTGCCTGTCCTTTGAATACAATGTGTATCCTTGGAGGCCATTCCTTCCACAGAAGAGATGACAATGATCCAGAAATCTGAGATCCTGTCCCCTGTGCCAATTCCTCAGCCACACATTCATCTGCCAACTCTTCCTGTTCTTACTCTCTCTGGCACATGGCACAGGCAGCAATCCAGGGAGTACTAACCTGGAGGTTTCACTGTTCAGTTTTCTACCTATCGTATCTCCCTATATTCTCTTTTCAGGGCCTCCTCCCTTACTTTATCTTTGAATTCTAACCATATTGACTCTCTATGTACTCCTTACTTAATTATTTCCCTAGCTGCTGGCTGATTTACAGACTGAGTTGTCTCTTCCTGTTGCTGAATCAGAGTCAAAATCAAGAATCACTGGCATATGTCATGAAATTTGCTGTTCGACAGCAGCAGTGCATTGCAGTACATAGTAATAAAAGCTATAATTGCTGTGAAGGTCAATCAGCTTCTTAGTAACAAGATCTTGTCAAATCTCAGCAGAGTGCTCCTGACAGATAAGCTTGTTTGTGTTTTAAAAAAAAATGATTGACATTTTATTGTAAGGGAAATATTTTTATTCTAGCCAAAGGGAAAAAGATACTAAATAGTGAGATCATAGAATTTCTGTTCCCTGACAGATTGCCCAGACAACCTCATATTTATGGATGGAGCTCTTGAAGTTTCAGGGATTCATCAATTAGGACTTCAACAAGAGAAACAAACAGGAGACAATCTGCAGATGCTGGAAATCCAAGCAGCACGCACAAAATGCTGAGGAACTCAGCAGGCCAGGCTGCATCTATAGAAAAGAGTACAGTCGACATTTTGGGCCGAGACCCTTCATCAGAACTTCAGACAAAGGATGAGAAGTCAGTGTAAGAAAGTGGGAGGGAGGGGAGGAAGAAATACAAGATAGTAGGTGATAGCTGAAACTGGGAGGGGTGGGGTGAAGTAAAGAGCTGGGAAGATGATTGGTGAAAGAGATAAAGGGATGGAAAGGGGGGAATCTGATAGAAGAGGGCAGAAAGCCATGGAAGAGGGAAAATGGAGGAGCAGTTGAGGGAGGTGATGGGCAAGTAAGCAGGTAAGGTGAGAAGGGGAAATGGGAATGGGAAATAGTGAGGGGGAGAGCCCATTACTGGAGGGTTGAGAAATCAATGTTCATGCCATCAGGTTGGAGGCTACCCAAATGAAATATAAGGTGTTTCCCCTCCAACTAGAGTGTGGACCCATCAGTGGTATGACATGTCGGAGTGGGAATGAGAAGTGAAATTAAAATGGGTGGCCACTGGGAGATCCTGCTTTTTCTGGCAGACGGAGCTCAGCGGAGCAGTCTCCCAATCTATGTCAGGTCTCACCAGTGTGCTGGAGCCCAAACCAGGAGCACCGGACATGGTATATGACCCCCAACAGACTCCTGAATGATGGTGAGGGAGAAGGTGTGGGGGCAGGTCCAGCACCTCTTCCGCTTGCAAAGATAAGTGCCAGAAGGGAAATCAATGGGGAGGGACGAATGGACAAGGGAGTCAAGTAGGGAGCGATCCCTGCAGAAAGCAGAAAGTGGGTGGGGGGGAGGGAAAAACGTGCTTGGTGGTGGGATCCTATTGGGGATGACGGAAGTTACGGAGAATTATGTGCTGGACATGGAGGCTAGTAGGGTGGTAGGTGAGAACAAGAGGAACACTATCCCTGGGGGAGCGGTGCGTGGATGGGGTGAGGGCACATGTGCACAAAATGGAAGAGATGCAGTTGAGGGCAACATTGATGGTTGAAGAAGGGAAACACCTTTTTTTGAAGAAGGAGGACATCTCCCTAGTTCTGGAATGAATAGCCTTATCCTGAGAGCAGATGTGTCGGAGATGGAGGAATTGAGAGAAGGGGATGGCAGTTTTACAAGTAATAGGATGGGAAGAGGTGTAGTCCAAGTAGCTGTGAGAATCAATGGGTTTATTAAGATATCAGTAGGTAAGCTGTCTGCAGAGACAGAAGGATTGAGTAAAGGGAGGGAGGTGTCGGAAATGGACCTGGTGAATTTGAGGGCAGGGTGGAAGATGGAGGAAAGGTTAATGAAGTTAATAAGCTCCACATGGCTGCAGAAAGCAGCATTAATGCAGGCATCAATGTAGTGTAGGAAAAGTTAGGGAGTGCTACCAGTGTAGGCTTGGAACATTGACTGTTCACGTAACCAACAAAAAGGCAGGCATAGGTGTGACCCATGCGAGTGACCATGGCTAGACCTTTTGTTTGAAGAAGTGCTTTCAAATTGGATAAAAAGTGGCCCTGAAAATTCATCACACTTCGAGAGAGAGAGAGAGAGAGAGAGAAAAGGAGGGCAAGTTGGGAGAACTGGACACAGTAGGTGACGCTAGCAGCTTCACGGGTGAAGTGTTGCTCACCTGGAAGGACTGTATCAGTATCAGAGAGAGTCTTCTGTATTCATCAGTCACGGTTTCGGTCCCTAGGTGGAGGTGAGGGAGGAGGTCGATGGGCAGGTGAATGGGAGTTATTTTACTAGAACATGACTGAGTGTGTAATTATTTTAACCCAAGGCTTAAAGCAGGGAAACCTTAAAAAATATATGCAAAAGTGAGAGGCTTGTCTACCATCTCTGCTATTTAAGTACTGTACTTGCAAATTTTTGGGGGGGCAAAGAATGACATGGACTTGTTTGGTGAGCCCAATGTGCTATTATGACAATAAACAATAGACAGTAGGTGCAGGAGTAGGCCATTCGGCCCTTCTAGCCAGCACCACCATTCACTGTGATCATGGCTGATCATCCACAATCAGTACCCCGTTCCTGCCCTCTCCCCAGATCCCTTGACCCTGCTATCTATAAGAGCTCTATCTAACTCTCTCTTGAATGCATCCAGAGACTTGGCCTCCACTGCCTCCTGGGGCAGAGCATTCCACATACCCACCACTCTCTGGGTGAAAAAGTTTTTCCGCATCTCTGTTCTAAATGTCCTACCCCTTATTCTTAAACTGTGGCCTCTAGTTCTAGACTCACCCATCAGCGGGAACATGCTTCCTGCCTCCAGCGTTTCCAATCCCTTAATAATCTTATATGTTTCAATCAGATCCCCTCTCATCCTAAATTCCAGTGTACACAAGCCCAGTCGCTCCAATCTTTCAACATATGACAGTCCCGCCATTCTGGGAATTAACTTTGTGAACCTACGCTGCACTCCCTCAATAGCAAGAATGTCCTTCTTCACATTTGGAGACCAAAACTGCACACAATAGTCCAAGTGGGGTCTCACCAGGGCCCTGTACAGCTGCAGAAGGACCTCTTTACTCCTATACTCAATTCCTTCCTTTTCTGCTAATAGCAATGATATTCCTTTCAATGGTCCACACCCACTGTAGGATTTCCTTCTGTTTAATTGTGGACATACTGGAAATCCACTTCCATCTGCAACAGGCAGATAGGCTTGAGCAGGAATTCTGTTGCAGGCACCGAAGCTGCTGTCATCTCCTGGTCTGAATGCGGCTCATGCCTGCCACCTAGAGCATGAACTATGCAATGGCGACACAAGAGACTGCAGTTACTGGAATCTGAAGAGAAACAAATTTTCTGCTGGACGAACTCAGAGTGTTCAGGGCATCTGAGGTGGGGACAGTGGGGGGGGGGTGCAGTATTGTCTACATTAGTCCAACAGGTTGTTTGTTGCAGCAAGATTGCCCTGCTGTAAAACCATAAGGATCAGATTCCGGTTTATTATAAGACAAAGGAGCAGAATTAGGCCATTCAACCGATTGTGTCTACTTTCCATCATGGCTGATTTATTACTCCTCCTAAACCCATTCTCCTGCCTTTTACCTGTAAGCTTTGATAACCTCACTAATCAATAACCTATCAACCTCTGCTTTAAATATACACAATGACTTGGCATCCACAGACAGCTCTGGCAATGAATTTCACAGTCATCATCCTCTGGCTAAAGAAATGCCTGCTCGTCTCTGTTCTAAATGGATGTCCCTCTATTCTGTGGCTGTACTCTCTGGTGTGAGACTCCCGCACTATAGGAACCATCCTCTCTACATCCACACCATCTTGGCTTGTCAATATTTGATAGATTTCAATGAGGTCCCCTCTCTTCCTTCTTCTCTACAGTGACTACAGGCCCAGAGACATCAAACACTCCTCATATCTTAACCCTTTTTTCATCGAATCATTCTTGTGAACCTCCTGTGGACCCACTCCAATACCAGCAGATCTTTCTTAGATAAGGGGTCCAAAACTGCTCAAATACTCCATGTAGTCTCACTGTTGCCTTATAAAGCCTCAGCATTACATCCTTACTTTTATTTTCTAGTCCTATTGAAATGAATGCTAACATTGGATTTGCCTTCCTTACCATCACTCATCCTCCAAGTTAACCTTTAGGGAATCCTGCACAAGTTTCCAAGTCTAATTGCACCTCTGATTTTTTAATTGTCTCCCTGTTTAGAAAAATCCTCTATGCCTTTATTCTTCTACCAAAGTGCATGACCAGGGAAGCCTGCACTATATTCTATCTGCCCCTTAATCTCCCATTCTCCTAATATGTTGCTCTCCTCTGCAGTGTTTGATGCCATTGTTGCAGTTTTTTCTGCAGGGGAGGGATGGGGAATTTTGGGGTCTGTGAGTTCTGTTTGTTGCATTTTTCATGTCAGCGAGTATGGCACCTAGAACATGAACTATGAGTTCTTTTATCAGCTCCCATGATCTTCCTGTATTTCATGGCTATCTGGAAAAGACAAATATCAGACTTGTATTGTACATGCATTCTTTCACAATAAAATGAACCTTTGAACCTTTATCTAAGTCATTCTGCAGACTCTCTGCTTCTTCAAAACTACTTGTCCCTCTACCTATCTTCACTTCATCCACAAACTTGGCCACAAAGCCAACAATTCCGTCATCCAAATCATTGACATGTATCATGAAAAGAAGTGGTCCCAACACCAACCCCTGTGGAACACCACTATAGTCAGCAGCAGCCAGCCAGAAAAGGTCCCCTTTATTCCCACTCTTTGCTTCTTGTCCATTCTAGTAACACCCTCCAATACCATGAGCTCTTATGTGTGGCACCTTTTTGAAAATTCAAGTATGCAACATCCACCAATTCTCATTTGTCTATCCAACTTCTTATTTTCTCAAAGAATCCCAATGGATTTGTCAGGCAAGCATTCCCCTTAAGGAAACATTGCTGACTGTGGATTATCTTATCATGTGCTTCCAAGTACCCCGAAGCCTCAGTCTTAAATATTGACTCCTCCATTTAGAATACACGTTCATCTTTAGCATATATCTATCCTACGACTTCCAAATTGCCCACGGAAACTCCAGCCATTGCTGATCTGCTGTCATTCCTGCTAGTATCCCCTTCCAATCAACTTTGGGCAGCTCCTCTCTCATGGCTCTGTAACTTGCTTTATCCCACTGTAATACTGATAGATCTGACTTGATCTTCTCTCCCTCTCAAACTGCAGAGTGAATTCTACCATATTATGATCACTGCATCCCAAGAATTCCTTTATCTTAAGCTCTCTGCAGATAATACCTTTCCCAGAAGAGATCCCAATTATCCAGAAATCTGAACCCCTGCCTGCTGCACCAATTACTCAGCCACGCGTTCATCTGCCAAATCACCCTATTCTTATCCTCACTGGCATGTGGCACAGGCAGAAATCCATGGATTACCACCATGGAGGTCCTGCTTTTCAACATTCTACCTAATTCTCTTTATTCTCTTTTCAGCACCTCCTCCCTTTTCCTAACTGTAACATTGGTACCAATAGGCGCCATGATTTCTGGCTGCTGACTCTCCCTGCTTAGAATGCAATGGACCTCATCCAAGACATCCCTGACCCTGGCACCTGGGAGGCAACGTACATCACTTTTACAGCCAGATAATCTCCTGTCTTCTCCTCTAACTATGGAATCCCCTTTCACTACTGCACTCCTCTGCCCCCTCCTTGACAGACATCACAGACATGTGCCCACAACACAGTGCAAAACATAAAAACTCCTATAAGTTACAATAAATAGATACATCAGTAAAGAAATAATACAAAAGGAGAATAGTGACATAGTGTTCATGGGTTTATGAACCATTCAGATATCTGATGGCAGGGGCAAAAAGCTCTTTCTAAATCAATGAGTGTCTTCTTCAGGCTCCTTTGCCTCCTTCCCAATTGACATAATGAGAAGAGGGCATGACCCAGACAGTGAGGGTCCTTAATGATGGATGCCACTAGCTCCCTCTTCCCCCATCAGCAAACACAATAATGGTGCAGCCATTAAAATGGTCCTAAACTTTCCTCTGTGAAGCCAAGTTGTATGCTTCTTAAAACAATGCATTTTACACTCCCCAGTGAAGTACACCACTGGGCAATCGTTCTGGATAAGGTCATCTGACATAGCAGCCCAATGACTTTTTGGTGAAGGACTTCTGAACTCCAGCACCATAGGTGGCACAACTCAACTCTTTTCTATTAGAGCTTTGATCTCTTTTGCATGATTTTATGATATTAAAATGTTAATAAGATACTCCTGTCACAGTTGCTTCCTTGCTAAAGCTTATGGGTTCATTAGCTCTGTTAGCATCCCTGAGAATGGATGGAAACTTGCAAAAGGAAGAGTATTTGTTAACATATGTTATTTCCAAAGTATAGTCAGCAAAAATAGAAGCAATTTACATAAAGTCTGCAGCAATTTATCTGAGCTGACTGCCATTAAAGCCAAATACTGGGTTGTTAATACTATTCATCACTTGATTTCAAGTACAAATCTCAGCGGCAATTTGTGTTCAGAAACTGGCCAATTTCATTTTTATCACCGTCTCTTTCAGGAGAGAAATAACTGGAATGGATTCCAATTGGACATATGGGATGAAGGAGTGACTCTGCTGCCCTGACCCATTCTGACTTCCAAAGAATCCAAAGAAGATCAAGCACTGCATGCGATAAATGCACATCCAGCACCCAGAATAGGTCTAATACTTACAACCTCTCTGTCGACAAAGAGCTCAGACAAATATTATACTCCTCCAAGAAATGTCCTTAAATATCCAATCAATCATACAATGTTCAATTAATCTTTTGCATGGTGAACGTGTTGGACTCCAAGTCTTTTGATTTACTTAGCCCTTGAGAGCTCTATTATTTACAAGCACAAAGAAACTTGGAATGCCCTCTGCAAAGTAAGGAGGATTTGTCACAAATGAATTGAGTCAGTCCCAGTACAGTAACAAGTAATTGAAAGATTGGGCTTGTATACACTGGAATTTAGGATGAGAGGGGATCTGATTGAAACATATAAGACTATTAAGGGATTGGACACACTGGAGGCAGGAAGCATGTTCCTGCTGATGGGTGAATCCAGAACTAGAGGCCACAGTTTAAGAATAAGGGATAGGCCATTTAGAACTGAGATGCGGAAAAACTTTTTCACCCAGAGAGTGGTGGGTATGTGGAATGCTCTGCCCCAGGAGGCAGTGGAGGCCAAGTCTCTGGATGCATTCAAGAGAGAGTTAGATAGAGCTCTTATCGATAGCGGGGTCAAGGGATATGGGGAGAGGGCAGGAACGGGGTACTGATTGTGTATGAACAGCCATGATCACAGTTAATGGTGGTGTTGGCTAGAAGGGCCGAATGGCCTACTCCTGCACCTACTGTCTATTGTCTATTGTAATACCCTGATAATGATACACCGTGCCTGTGATCATTTACTCCCTATTTCATAATCAGAGCCTAGTATAATTGTCACAGGGGTATGGCCTAGAATTTTTACCTGTGTAACAGTGGTTGCAGTCAGTGACATTGGCTGCAATGCACATTAGGATATCTTGAGATTCTCAGCTTTATGTAATTGTCTGCAGTGATCTCTCCTTTTTAGTTATGAAGTTCTGTAAGAGAATTATTGTGAAAGTGTCCACAGTGGAGGTTAGAGTTCCTCTTGTCCCTCCCATGAGCCTTCGCATCCAACACATCATTCTCACAAATTCCACAATCTTGAATGGGATCCTACCACCAAACACATCTTTACCTGCCCCACCACTCTCTGCTTTCCTTAGGGATCACTCCCACCTGGCACATATCCCTGCAAGCACCTGTCCATTCACCTTCTCCCTCAGCTCCATTCAGGACCCCATTCCAGGTGACACAGGACTTCTGTTAGGGTTGCCTATTGTATCCAGTGCTTCCGATGCAGCCCGGCGTAAATTGGGGGGCAGCTTTGTCGAGCACCTCCACTCCATCCACCAAAAGTTGAATTCCCCAATGGCCAACCATTCTAATTCTCGTCCCCATTCCAATTCCGACATGTCAGTCCATGCCTTCCTCTTTTGCCATGATGAAGCTACTCTCAGGATGGAGGAGCAACATCTAGTATTCTGTCTAGGTAGCCTCCAAACTGTTGGCACGAACATCGATTTCTCTTTCTGGTAACTCATTCCCTCCCTGTTTCCTCTCCTTCCATTGCCCACTGTTGCCTCTTTTCTCTTCTCCTCTACTGCCTATTACCTGTCTGTCTCCTTCCTTCTCCCCTTTATATCATGATCCACTTTCCTCTCCTATCAGATTCCTTCTTATCCACCTCTTTAGCTTTCCCTATCACTTTCTAGCTTATATCAGAAGTTGACCAGAACTGTGTAAAAAAAGAACAGGCCTCAATCGTAAATATACTCTTTCTTGGTATGGATCTATGCACCTTATGGCATTTAATTTCAAGATGGATTTAACGATATTACACTATACTGGTAAATCACTTTTCAATTTCCCCTGAAAATATGAAACAGTTTCAGCTTTTCCTCAATCAGTAGGCCCTTAATATTAAGGATGCTTGACTTAAAACCTTTACTATTTTAATGGCTTGACTGACCAAAACTTTACATGACATTTGAAGCATTACTGTACATTTTGATTGGAGCCTCCTCTGATATGTTTTATTGTGCTGGCATGTGATCCTGTATTCTTTGGCTTTGCTGCTGTGCATTAGTTGAGTATATTAATCATTAAATCTACTTAGGTTCTAAAGGCATTTTCACATTCAGCATTAACTATATCAATGCTATCCAAGGAGCACAAGTGTTAGCTTTAATCTCCATCCAGTGCGATTCATCAGACTGGATGGTATATCTGCTCATGCTCTTATTTTATCAAGCTCATCCTTTTAATTTCTGAACAACATTGCCAGAAGCCATCACCCCCCTCAGAGTGATTGTTTATTTTGCCAGGTTTGTCAGCAAATTTGTCAGTTTACATTGAGTTTTTGATGGAAGATTGTTTATGTAAATGGAAAATGTTGTTTTTCCTGACATCAATCCCTTTAACATAACATAAAGCTGAAGTGTGCATTTGGTTTCTATTCTTTGGAGCATTTCTAAGGCTAATACTGGTTTTCTAATCTTTACCATTTGACTTTAGTGTTGAATCACATAGGAAAAGTATATTGCTAGTCCAGGTTAATAATGTAGTGTTCGATAGGTCTAGATGCTGAAGCAGGGCAGACGACTCCAGTTTCAAATGGATGATCCAGGTACCTAAAAGTGAATAGTTCTGTTATGTTTGGTACACTTCCAGAGAAGTCCATAATCCAAAGGTTGTCACCCAGATTCCATTTCAATCCCAAAGAATAGGTAAAGGAATGTCATCTTTCCTCCCCAATACATTTGGCATGTTACTGCACACAAGTTTGCGATTCTTCATGCATCACTTTGCTGAACAGAGGTTGGAAGTGTCAGAATTAATTAATATCTAGGCAATTGGGAGTTAGCCGTGTGATAAACCCAAGACAAATTACAGCTGTATTGTTACAGGTGAGCTTTCACTCATTTCCACGGAAGCAAACAGTGCCTTGGGCTCCTTCCATTACCCCCGTGTTTTATTCTGGTCACCAAGAGGCAGGGCTTGCAGCAAAGCACTTCCTCAGCCACCAATTTTTCTCATTTTCTGAGGATACAAAAGGTGGCCATTCAGCCCATTGAGTCTATGCTGGCTCACAGAGTAATCCCTTTCATCCACTTGTTTCTACTTGTTCTCTTTCACATGCTTAATAATCCCCCCAATACACCTGCCACTCACCTACGTTACAATAATTTGAAGTGACCTATAAATGTACTGATCAGCAAGCCTTCAGGATGTAGGAGGAAACCAGGGTATGGAGAGGATATCCATGTGGTCACAGGGAGAACCTGCAAACTCTTCACAAACAGTGCCGAATGCTGGTTAGAATCTGCTTTGCTGGTCTGTGAAGGAGAAGAGATACCTGGGGTTCCATGATTTTGCCATTATGTGTTATCAGTTAGTGTACAACATTCAAGACATCTGTTTGGGAAAAATTCATAAACAGGCTGTTTTCAGTAATTGTTCACATTTCTTTTAAGAGAAACTTAGGTGCAAGGGACTTAGAAAAATTGAGAGCCATGTGCTAGGGAAATTCTGGGCAGTTTCTAGAATGGGTTACTTGGTTGGCACAACATTGTGGGCCGAAGGGCCTGTAATGTGCTGTAAATTTCTGTGTTCTATGTTCTATTACAGAACTCCTTCAGTTGACTGGCAATCATTATTACTCTGCAGCATAACATCTCCCTAGAACCCAACTGAAAGTTCATATTCTAAACGTGCTTCTGGTGATTACAGATTCCATTTTGTATTATGCCCCATTTCATACATGACTTTAATTAGTTTTCATTATAAAACAAACTACATTCAAACTGACCATCCTAAACATTCACTCCCCACATCACCAAGTCAAGTGTATTGTCATTTAACTATATACATGTATATAAAGTATATAACCATATAATGTATATCAAAATGAGACAAAGTTTCTTCGAACCAGTGTGTAACACATAACACATGATAACTTATGAAGGTAAGGATCAAATCTACAGGTGAATCACACATAAATAACAAACTAAAGTGAATTAATTTTAAATATTGGCAAGTACAGATTTGCCAGTGACACATCAAAACAGATGTGGCCAGTAGCTCAGAAGCCCAAAGGCCTTAGGGAAGAAACTGTTTCTCATCCTGACTATTCTTGTTTTTATAGTCTCCTGCCTGATGGTAGAAAGTTGAAGAGGATTTTGGATGGATGCATAGGATCCTTAATAATGCTAAGGACTCTGCGTACAAATGTCCCGGATAGATGGTAGGGCGACCCCTATGATCCTCTCAGCTGTCCTCACAGTCCTTTGTAGGGACTTCAGTTCCAATACTCAACTGCTTCCATACCAGATGGAGATGCAACTTGTCAGGAAGCTCTCAGTGGTGCTCCTGTAAGATGCGGTTAAGATGGGAGGCAGGGGGAGCCTCACTTGCTATAATCGTATCAGGAAGTGGAGGTGCTGCTGTAGGCTTCTTGTTCAGGGAGGTGATATTAAGTGACCAGGTGAGGTCATCCATGATGTGAACTCCCAGGAACTTGGTGTACTTAACTCTCTCTACAGAGGAGCCATGTATTTGCAGAGGGGGATGGTTTGTCTGCACCTTCCTGAAGTCCACAGCGATTCCCTTTGTCTTCCTCACGCCCAGGCTTGGGTTGTTCTTCTCACACCAATCCAGCAGCCGCTCCACTTCCTCTCTATGCTCTGTCTCGTCATCGTTCTTGATAAGGCCAACTGTTGCGACAAAGCAAACTTGGTGACGTGGTTTGAGGTGGGGCTCGTCGGCCGTGGCTGGCAGCTCATCTAGGAGAAGGAAAGTTCGGATCTCAAACCTCCTCTGCCTTGTGGCTATACCAGCTCATGGGGAAGGCTTTGGGAACAATCCCCGAGGAAAAGTCCAGAGCTGGAGTCCCTAAGGCCGTCCTACGTTGAGTTCAACGCTGACTGGCAACTCTTGCAATGCCGCTGTTGCCGAACGGTATCGATCTCTGCTGTCCCTTCGGATTCATCAGCTGCATGGAGAGGGGGAGCCTGCTACATGGGCAACCACTTGCTCTCTATATCATACTGCCCTGGTTTACAGTAGGCAGCTGGGACATGACATCTATGGTCAACCCTGACCAACTTGGGGGGGCGGGGTCAGATCTAAATGCTGGAGATTCCTTCCAACAGCACTGCAGGAGTATCTTCACGAGAAGGACTGCAGTGATTCAAGAAGGCGGCTCTCTAAGTTAAGATCCTGAAATAAATAAATGAAACAAGTACTGGAAATTTGAAATATCCATGGGGGATTCTATCAGTAAAAATGTTTCAGTATTGAGTCCTTGCACTCTCATATCATTCTAGACTCTGGATTCTTTTTTTTAAAGCTGCTTCTTTGTTGGAAACAATGGGAATATTAATCAGTAGAAGTCGGTATTGGTGTGACTGTTGCAGAGACCTTTATTGTGGAGGGGATCGTTGAGCGTGAGTCCTCCTCCTCCCTGATGGTAGTAATGAAAAGAGGGTGGTGAGGGTCGTTAGTAATGGATTACACTTTCTTGAGGCACTGCCTCTTGAAGATGTCCTCAGTGGTGGGAAGGTTTGTGTCTGTGATACGGCTAACTGAGTCTACAACCCTCTGCAGCCTATTGTGATCCTCTGATTTAGAGCCTCTATGCCAGAATGGGAGTCAGAATGCTCTCCACTGTCCATCAGTATAAATTTGCAAGCGTCTTTGGTGACATACCAAATCTTTGCCAACACCTGAGGAAGTAGAGCCCCTGTCGTGATTGAATTAATGTGCTGGGTACGGGATAGATCCTCCACAAAACCCAGGAACTTGAAGTTGCTCACCACTTCCACCACTAACCCCTCAGTGAGGACCGGTGTGTGTTGCCCTGACTTCCCCTTCCTGAAGCCCACAGTTATTTCTTTGGTCTTGCTGACTTTGAGCGAGAGACTGTTGCTGCAATACCACTCAAGCAGCTGAGCTGTCTCACTCCTGCATGTCTCCTCGTTGCCATTTGAGATTTTCCCAACCACAGCGTCACCACCCGGAATTTATAGACGCCTTTTGAGCTGTGCATAGGCACACAGTCAAGAGTGTAGAGAAAGTGGAGCTGTTGGCTAAGCATGCATCCCCGAGTTGCACCTCTGTTGACACACGGCAAGGAGGAGATGTTATCACTGATCCGCACTGATCTACTTTCCTGGTAAGGAAGCTAATGAAGCTGATGGGATGATGGTATTAAACACTGACCTATGATCGCTAAACAGTAGCCTGACATGTTATTTTTGTTGCCTAGTGGGGCAGAAAGCCAATGAGATTGCATCCACTGCAGACCTGTTGTGGTGGTCGGCGAATTGCAGCGGATCCAGGTCTTTGCTCAGACAGGGGATAACTCTAGCCATGAGCTACCCTTCAAAATACTTCATGAGAGTAGTTGTGAGTGCTACCAATAGAGGCAGCTCACCCTGCTCCTCCTGGGCACTGGTGTGTTTGCTAGCTTTTGAAGCAGATGGCTAAAAGATCTATTTTGCTGAATTGGAAAGGAATTAACCCTCCCACCACATTTCACTGGTTGTTTCAAACTATGTTATGTTTAAACTTAGAAACTTAGAAAAAATCAGAAGTGTTATATATGATCTATCTATTAAATTTGAAAAGACTTGGAGGCCTTTTATTCAACACTTCCATATGATGTGATCTGATCTTTTTCCAAACCTATTCTTTTGTTTTGGTTCTCTCTTTTTTGATGTTACATACAGCCCATGTTTTTTTTCCCCTTTTTTTCTTAGTTCTTGGTTACTATTGTTTATATTAGTTTTTTTTTCCTTGCGGGTATATATTTTTTTCTCTTTTTTTCTTTTTGGATATGTTAATCCTTTTTTCATTTGTACTCGAACATTTTTGGGAGGTTTTATTACCTTTGTATTATCTGAATATATATTTATATATGTCAGTTATTAACAATGTAATCCCAATAATTGTGCAGCTTTACTATGTTGTATCCATTATTTTGATATTAATAAAAAGATTGAAAAAGAAAGAAAGAAGCAGATGGGAAACCTCAGAGACCAGCACTGAAAGAATGAAGATGTCCTTGAACACTCCAGCCAGTTGGTCAGCACAGATTTTCAGTACCCAGCCAGGTACACCAGTGGGGCTTGATGTCTGGCAAGATTTCACCCTCTTGAAGGAGATAGAGATCACAGTGTCACAGGAGGCTGTGGAGATTTGCCCAGTGTCACTGCCATTTATGCTGTTAGGTTTCAACTTTTTTCAAGTAATGGCATGGGTGGTCCATGGATCCATTAACACTTCTTCATTATTCGTCTTCTGTGCAGGTTGACGGTGTTGTGAAGAAGGTGTACGGTGTGATGAGCTTCAAGAGCCCTAAGGCAACTTTAAAGCTATATAAGAACTTAGTTAGACCCCACTTGGAGTACTGTGTTCATTTCTGGTCACCTCATTACAGGAAGGATGTGGATACTACAGAGAGAGTGCAGAGGAGATTTACAAGAATGCTGCCTGGACTGCAGAGCATGCCTTATGGCAGGGGTGTCAAACTCATTTTAGGTCACGGGCCGGATTGACAAAAATGCGACTTCATGTGGGCCGGATCAGTTGTGCGCGCGCTCCCACAGCTTTCGTTGCCTTCATTTTTTCAACCTGCTCTCATGTGTCTCAGTCTCTGCTATATCTAAAATTGTTTCATTTTACGAATTTTGTTTTTTATGAAGCAGATTGCCTAGCAAGCATTCTTTTTATGATTGGTATTAACTTACAGACATAGATTACAAGAAAGTAGGCAACAAGAAAGAAACGATGCTATTTCGGCTAAGATTGTTTTGGGAGCCATACCTTTTCCATTAATAAACCGTTTGAAATCAAGCATTAGCAAACACAAATATAGACCTAACGCAGGGGTGTCAAACTCAAATACACAGTGAGCCAAAATTTAAAAATCGGTACAAGTCGAGGGCTGGACTGGTTCAGCGTTTATTGCAAAACTTATTGAAATGAATTTATTACACATATTAACCTGGAACTAACAAAGCTTAGGTTATTTCCTACAAAAACAACATTGAACATTAAATAAATAAAAAATCAGTTGCATTTATTTCTTATGGCTTTATCTGCAGCTTTTCCGGAGTAATTTCTAATGAAAACATTATTCCACAGGCCAACACTCTGTGATTCACACTAGTCTAAGCCAGATACTTGGCATCTCATCTTGGATGCAAGTTCATCAATGTTTGGAGTCAGGCTCTGAGCTGAGGAAATCCTCAGAATTGAGTGAAGGTGTTCATCAGAAAGACGACTCCTGTGTGATGTTTTGTTTATCTTCATCAAAGAGAACAGTTGTTCACAAAGATATGTGCTGCCAAACATAGAGAGCATTTGAGCAGCTGGGGCATTGTGTCGGGAATGAAACGTAGAAACTGTGCAGCGCCCACCGAGTCATACTTTGCCTTGAGTGTGTCATTACATTGGAGTTCAATCAGCTCCATTTGTTTGTTGGTTGGTGCGCTTTCCACGTCAGCTGCAAATGGATTACTGAGCAGTTCAAACCTGCTTTTTTGGGCTTCAAAGTCGGCAAATCGCCGTGTGAAGTCGGCACCATGTATGCTAAGTTTTTCAGCAAACTTTGCACGTGGGAACACTGCGGTAGAAACCTGCTCTTTCATAGTTTGGCAACACGGAAAATGGCTCAAGTTTTCTTGCTGCATCTGCGTCTCCCACAGGCGCAGCTTGGTTTTAAAAGCCCTCACTGCAGCGTACATGTCTGTGATCACACGACCCCGCCCCTGAAGCTGCAGGTTGAGTGCATTGAGATGGCTCGTGATGTCACACGGAAACGCCATTTCACAAAGCAACTTTTTATCCCGGAGCTCTGTTGTGTCTTTCCCTTTGCTTTCCATGAACTGACAGATCTCCTCACGCAACTCGAAACATCTTTTCAGCACTTTTCCTTGGCTTAATCATCGCACCTCTGTGTGATAGGGCAAATCATTATATTCTGAACCCAACTCCTCCAGAAACGACTTGAACTCGCGGTGATTTAAACCTTTGGCTCTTATGAAGTTAACTGCTCGTGTTATGGTGCTCATTATATGTTCCATTTTCAAGGCTTTGCCACACAACGATTCCTGGTGTATGATGCAGTGATAAGCTGTCAGCTCACCTGCACCGTTTTCCTCCGGCATCTTCTCCCGGATCCTGCCCACCAATCCACTCTTTTGACCGCACATCGCGGGCTTCTGTTTCTTGTCCAGATGCTTGTATTTGTCATGGTGTTTCGTTTCATAGTGTCGTCTTACATTATATTCTTTAATTACAACCACACCGTCTCCGCACACAAGACAAAGAGGTTTGCCCTTTATATCTGAAACATATACTCTGCCTCCCACCTGCCTTGAAAACCCCTGTTTTCAAAGTCCACCTTTTGTTCAGCCATTTTTGGGGTGAGGGATAGCTGAAAGTTGACCACACGTGACTAGCGCCATAAGGATGGTGATGAGAGAGTAAGGCAAGCACGAGCAATGCACTGGCAGTGCATTGTGGGATTTGTAGTATTAGTGGTGCATGCAAAATACCGGCGGGCCAGCTCTAATAGAAAAAAAATTTATTCATTAATGATATTCAGGAAATAAACCAGGGAAACCGAATAAACACTAAAAACCCTGAAAACCTGGTACCTGAATAAACTCAGCATTAGCCATATCATACGCCATAGGCGCTTCGATTACTGGGGCCAGCTTTAATAGTAATTAGATATTATCTCGCGGGCCAAAGATAATTCCACCGCGGGCCTTGAGTTTGACATATATGCCTTATGGGAATAGGTTGAGTGAACTTGGCCTTTTCTCCTTGGAGTGACGGAGGATGAGAGGTGACCTTACAGAGGTGTATGGGATGATGAGAAGCATTAATCAAGAGGCCTTCTCCAGGGCTGAAATGGCTAACACAAGGGGACATAGATTTAAGGTGCTTGGAAATGTCAGAGTTAAGTTTTCACACAAAGAGTGGTGGGTGCATGGAATGCACTGCTGGCGATGATGGTAGAGGCGGATACAATAGGGTTTTTTTAAGACACTCATAGATAGGTACATGGAGCTTAGAAAAATAGAGGGCTATGCAGTAAGGAAATCCTGGGCAGTTTCTAGAGCAGGTTACGTGGTTAGCACAACATTGTGGGCTGAAGGGCCTGTAATGTGCTGCAGATTTCTATGATCCTTGCACTATTTATTTATGTTGTAATTTATAATAATCTATGTCTTTGCACAATACTGCTCCCACAAAACAATAAATTTTGTGTCACATAAGACAGCAATAATCAACCTGATTCTGATTATAACAATGTGCTTCGGAAAGAGATAAACAAGAACAACAAACCCAGGGGCCTCGAGATGGATTTAGCACTTTTTAAAGATTTTGTCACATATATGAGAGCAGATTATCAACAACAGCATTGACCTCAGTGGGTGCACCGAGATGTTGATAGAGTGCCATTAGCACCAGTAGCAAAAGCCTATAGTTCTCAGACAACATGTTTGCTACCAGCTTTATCTGGACTCATGGTCCTAGTGAAATGGTTGGCTTTCTGAATCTTGCTTGTCACAGAAAGTCAAAAGCGGTACTGTGGAAAGAGATCAGCTCATAATCAGAATCCTAGAACCCAAGAACAGGACAGATTTCGGAAAGTACATTGTAATGATGTCTTTAGACACATAGCTAAGACTTTTGTCTTCAAGCAGAAAATTGGTAGATCGAGAGCATCCGTGTAAACCTGTTTCGATTTCCATGTTACCATGACTGAGGCCAATTGCCATTGAATAATACCGTTTTACAGCTGTTCACCAACTCTGAAGTGGGAATTTGATGTTTGAACAACTCACATCAGCTTAAGGTATTTTTGTGGTCATGTTTGGAAGCTGATCTCCAGGAAGGTGGCAGGGCATAATTCTTGAATCAAATGGCATGTGGTATAGCGCAAGAAGTGAATATCTGTCTCTTTGTTTGGCTTCATGGTCATGAAGTATTTCCTTTTCACTCTGTTTTGCATATCATCCCTCTCCATTGCACTTTCACTGTGAAAGTGACATTAACTGCGTCCTTCCTGGAACTTTAAACAAATGCTTCAGGACTTACTTCAATGAATTTCCATCACTGCATGCAATTTGGTGGCCTTTAAAATCCAATCTTACCCAGTCTCTGACATTAGAAATGTGACATTAGAAAGATGGCAACACTCTCAACTCTTGTATCAAAATCCAAACTGTGCAGCACTAAATCTAGATTTGACCTTCGGCTTCACAAAACAAGACCCACTCCTGACTCAGCATTTGATCTTAGTTTGGCCCACTGGTCTCTGGGTATTTACTAAGATACAGTGAAAAAGTTTTGTTTGTGGAGCATCCAGACAGATCTAAAGTAGGTCAAGATAATAAAAAGAAAATAGAATGCAGAATATAGTTTTGCGTTTACGGAGAAGGTGCAGTGCACATAAACAATTGTCAGTGTCACAACAAGCTAGATTGGGAAATTAAGAATTCACCTTAAGCAAGTAAGAGTACTTTGAAAAGCCTGATAATAGCAGGATGGCTGACCTTCAGACTGCTGGTGTTTGCTTTCAAGCTTGTGTAACTTCTGCCTGGTGGGAAAGGGAAGAAGGAAGAGATCTTTTATTAAGTCGGACGCTTTCCTGGTGGTTTACATAGAGTCAATGAAAGGAAAGCTGGTTGTGCGATCAACTGGGCTGTTTCACAGTTCTCTGTGATCTCTTGCTGTCTTTCAGTTGATACACCAGGCTCTATTTCATCAGGATAGGATAATTTCCATGGTGTATCTGTGAAAAAGAATCATTAGGGACATGCCAGACTTTCTTGGCCTTCTGAGAAGGTAGAGGTGTTGGTGAGCTTCAATGTTGCTGGGTCAGGACAATTTGACGGTGATATCTCTGCTAAGGGATTTGATACCTTTTTGATATGGACTTGTACTCCTGTCTTTCGAACTTTGGTGAGATCGACCATGGATGTTGAGTCCTAGCTGTCAGGTGATACAGAAGCCAGGGCAGTATGATATAGAGAGCAAGCTGGTGCCTGTGCAGCAGGCTGCTCCTCCCCATGCAGCTGATGATTACAAAGGAACATCAGAGACCGATACAGTTTGCCACCAGACGTATCGCAATAGCTGGCAGCTGATGTTGAAATTAATCGCCAGGGACTGCTTTAGGGATTCCAGCTCCGGATTTTTCTTTGGGATTTACTCCCAAAGCCTTTCCCATGAGTGAGTAGAGCCACAAGGCAGTGGAGGTTCTCCTCCTCCCAGATGGGCTGCCAACCACCGCTGATGAGCCCCATCTACCCGAAGAACTTTGGTATGACCATACATTATAAAGGTTCACTGATGTTCCTCAGCAAAGCAAACATAAAACACATAGATTAATTAAGCTCAAACAAGAGAAAATCTACATACGCTGGGAATCCAAAGCAACACACACAAAATGCTGCAGGAACTCAGCAGGCCAGGCAGCATCGATGGAAAAGAGTACAGTCGACATTTCGGACTGAGACCCTTCTTCGGAACTGGGGAAAAAGGGTGAGGAGTGAGAGTAAGAAAGTGAGGGGAGGGGAAGAAGAACCACAAGGCGATAAGTGAAACTGGAAGAGGGGAGGGGTGAAGTAAAGAGCTGGGAAGTTGATTAGTGAAAGAGATACAGGGCTGGTGAAGGGAGAATCTGATAGGAGAGGACAGAGACCACGGATGGAAGAAAAAGGGGAGGAGCACCAAAGGGAGGTGATAAGATGAGAGAGGGAAAAGGGAATGGAGAATGCTGAGGGGGAGTCAGGGGGTATTACCGGAAGTTAGAGAAATCAATGTTCATGCCATCAGGTTGGAGGCTACCCAGATGGAATATATGGTGTTGCTCCTCCAACCCAAGTGTGGCCTCATCTTGACAGTAGAGGAGGCCATGGATAGACATATCAGAATGGGAATGAGAAATGAAATTAAAATGGGTGGCCGCCGGGAGATCCCGTTTTTTTCTGGCGAATGGAGCATAGGTGCTTGGCGAAGCGGTCTCCCAATCTGCATCGGGTCTCACCGATATACAGGAGATGACACCAGGAGCACTGGATACAGTAGATGACCCCAACAGACTCACGGGTCGAGTGTTGCCTCACCTGGAAGGACTGTTTGGGTCCCTGAATGGTAGTGAGGGAAGAGGTGTAGGGCAGGTGTAGCATTCATTCCGTTTGCAAGGATAGGTGCCAGGAGGGAGATCAGGGGGGTAAGATGAATAAACAAGGGGTTTTGCATAGGGAGCGATCCCTGCAGAAAGCAGAAAGTGGGGGGAGAAGGGAAACAGGAGCTTGGTGGTGGGATCCCTCTGGAGATGGCGGAAGTTACAGAGAATTACATGCCAGATGTGGAGGCTGGTGGGGTGGTAGATAAGGACAAGAGGAACCTTATCCCTGATGTAGCCGGAGGATGGGGTTAGGGCAGACGTGCACAAAATGGAAGAGATGTAGGTGAGGGTGGCATTGATGGTGGAGGAAGGGAAACTCCTTTCTTTGAAGAAGATGGACATCTCCTTAGTTCTCGAATGAAAAGCCTCATCCTGAGAGCAGATGTGGCGGACACAGAGGTATTGAGAGAAGGGGGTGGCATTTTTACAAGTAACAGAGTGGGAAGAGATATAGTCCAGGTAGCTGTGAGAATTATTTGGTTTATAATAGACATCAGTAGATAGGCTGTCTCCAGAGATATTCAATAGCCTAGGTCGGTTCTGGAGACTTCACCTTAAGGCTGTTTAGGACAGCTGTAATTTGTTTCTCTGTATAGGTGTTGTATGGTGGCTTTTACTAGCAAGCATTTCAGTCAACTAGACAACAGAGAGACTGAACAATTTTGAGCTAACTTCAAAATACATCTTATCCATCTCTGTCTGATATCGCACAAGAATATTCACTCTCCTGTGCAGAGAAGCTGCTCTGAGGCCGTCTCTGCTGTGGAGAAAGGATATGTACTGCTAAGGGTGATAAGAGCACACTCCTGGCTATGTACAAGTCTCCTATGCAAAGGTCTGGATGGGAACTCTCTGTTATGAACAGAATATGCACCCTACTGCACCAATCATACAGTATGAACTCTCCAATGCAAAAGCTTAAGAAACCCCACTTTCTGCTAAAGATCTTATAGACTCTAATCATGGCCGGGATGTTAAAGTCAGGGTGTGTAAGCCTGTGATAAGAGCAAGATGGGAACATTCCTGCACATAGGCATTGTGGGAACATTCCAACACAGCGTCTCATCTCTACCTAAGGCTCTGATTTTCACCCTCCTGTTACACTCAACCTGTTACAAGTATGCAGAACTTGTTAAGCACAGCTGTTGCACCATTCTGTGCTCCAAGCCAGATCCCTCCTGTATGACGAGAACTGTGTGCCGACAGCCATGCTGAAGGCTGCCTACATTTTCCGGTGGTATGGATGCATATCCTGACCCTGGGCTCCCTCTTGTGGCCAGTCAGAGTTCATACACCCCTGTGTTCATGTCTGCGTGCACGGACCATGGGTTTGGAGCTAATCTACAGCATTAATAGGTCTGTGCCAACTGCATTCTAGATCCAAAGTAACCCACACTCAGCAGCTGAACTACAAGGTGCAGAGAATGTTTTTCATCTGCTCACACTCAGAGGCCTGTCTCTACAGTATTACAAACACTTTCACTGAAATGTTAAGTTAAAATCTGCAGAACACACCCTCTGCCGGCCTGCCTCTGGCATTAAAAGTACTCGGGAAGGCACGTGTCATTCACTGTGTCTTGGGAGCCAGCAGCTGTTGAAGAGAGATTTTGGTGATGAATTCACTACCGCCTTCAATGTCCCAGCATTGTCTTTGGTCAATTAAGGAAAAGATTACCTGAGGATCAAAATTCAGACACGGCACAAAACTCATAACTACTGTACAGCAACAACCCCTGCCCTCACACGTGCTCAGAGACCTGGACTACTACAGTAAGCAACTCAAGCCAATTTAAAGAACGACCAAATTCATTGGGGAATCAGCAAATTGATGTCAACATGCTCTTGCAGGGAGGCAAAACCAGGACTGAGGCCCAAGGTATTCTCAGTTATCTCCACTGGGCAGACCTTGGTATTTGCATATCTAGCCTGGTCAGAGCCTCTTCTTAGGAGAGAGTAGTCTAAAATGAGAGGCCAGATTTAAGATCGGGGGGGGGAACTTAAATGGGGTGTAAGGGGTAAGCATTATCACTCAGAGGGTGGTGCTTATGTTGAAAGAGCTGCCAGGGCAATGGTAGAGCCAAGAACAATTGCAGGACTTATAAGGAATTTAAATGGGTACGTGGATAGGTAAGGTTTGGAGGTATGTAGGCAAAAGGGACAAGCTTGTTGGAGTTGGATGAAGAGCTGTATGCCTCCATAACTCCATGAATCCAATAACCTGACCTCAAACTCCTGAAGCAAACCATCCACCCCAAGCCCAGTCTAAGGAGGAGATTATGAGCAGACGGAGGAAAATATTCAAAGAAGTGCTCAAATCTACCTTGAACAAAAGCATCATTCTCACTGACTCATGGTAACACCTGGCCCATGACACACCGGAATGGGAAAAGGAGAAATCAAAACAGTAAAAAGAATCTCAAGTAGCTTTGGCTGCTCCCAGAGGATCCACGCAGGCAGTGGAAGGAGTGCACCATCTCATAGGAAGTATCTAAGTTGTTTGTTCTGTACTCTGCTGAGAGTTTACACACCTCCCCATGGAGAAGGACACCTTGCACCCTTCTGCACCAAGTATGGTATACTGCATTGTTTGCTGAGGGCCAGGTTGCACTCTTTCCTGCAGGTTGTGCATCATGGAGTACTAAACCAAGGGCTCAAAGCTCTTCTTCAAAGGCCTGTGTATCTCCCCTCCTGTGCTAGGAGCTGGGTGTGCACCCTTCAATGTTAAAGACCAGTGTCTGCCCTCCATTGTAAACTCTGCTAAGGTGGATCTGCTCCATAAAAAAATGATAGATATATCAGTAGATCAGGAAACACCTGTGTTTGAATTAACATTTCAGGTTGGAGACCTTTCATCAGAACTGGGAAAGCGAATCCGATCTATGAAGTCTTAAAGGATGCTGTCTCCCTTCCTGTTTAAATGAATAGCCTTCAGTTAGCTTGTTGCCTTGTCATGTTAAGCATCTGTTCTCTCTTGTTCTGTGGCCCCACATGGCTTGTTATTTTGCAGTTTATTATTAAAGTTATTGCTCACTGCTAAATCATCTCCGCTGCTCTGCGTCTGGGTCAAACTACATTTCCTGACACAGTTTGCTTGAACCTGTGCTACTGTCGGGTACTTTTCATGTTGCACTAAATGTCACGCTTGCAGTTTCCTTTGGTAAGGATAAGTTTGTGTATACTGCTGCCTAAAGATAGTCCTTCACTCCTAAGGACTAGATGTTCACTCTGCTTCACAACACAGGATAGGATCCACCTTGTGCTACAGTTGTGTCTGCACCATTTTGAAATAGGAGCTGGGTGGGCAAAGCCCTGCACGTCATATCGTGTGGGTACCAACCTATGCAAAGTATTGGTCACCCTCCTAAATCATCTCCATAATGCCTCAGTCATTCTTTCTATCTTGAGTGATCAGTTCAGGATCAGCTCCTTCTCCTCTGCTATCAGATTTCTGAATGGTCTATAAACCCATGAACCTTTTGCTTGCATTGTTTATTATATTTGTAAATTGAGGTTACCTGTACTGCCGCCATAAAACAAATTTCACATCATATATGTCAGTGATAATAAATCTGATTCTGATACTGACTCTCTTTCTCTCTCATTACATTTCCATCAGACAGGCACAAACTCCTAATTGTCAGGCTTTTATCCCCCATTTTCAAATGGCACTGTCTCTCTTGGTCTTCACCTTTCACAGACATTCCCAGTATTCTCTCCATCCCTCTCCCTTCATTCCAGCTGGAAAAAAAACTTGACTAACTATTCTCAATTTTGATCAAAGGTCACAAACCTGAAATATTAAATCAGTTTCTGTTTCTGTAGATGCTGCCTGGCCTACTTCGAATTTCTAACATTTTCTGGGTTTTTTTGCATGAGGTATGTAGCTCATGTGATAAGGATTGTGTCCCCTACTGTGTTAAATGGCTACATTTTACCATTCTATGCTAAAAGCATAGACCACTTAACCATCAATGTGAGAGTGCTGGTTGTCTGTTGCTTCCGATGATGATGTAACCTATGGTGAAAAAGCCATTGCACTGGGGTAATCCCACTCTCTTGGTCCAATGGTACAAAAACACCTCGCATCTGGAGACTGCCTCGGCTGCAGTGGATAGCCATGAAGCCTTCTGTGCCTTGCCCTGCCCTTCGCTCTCCACGAAGGGTTGCAGCACCGTCTCCTTGGCTATTGACCTTGTAGGTGAACTCATCCGCACAGTCCGCTGGAATTGAACTTCGCATGTTGGAGTAGGCCTATCCCTGGTCTCACCGGGATTGGAGGTTCCCAGCGACCCGCACCCGGTTTAGCCCGCCTGTCATGTACACATTGGTGTACCAATGTGTGGCCACTGTCACATGCAAACAGTCACTTGGAGCTACAGGTGGGAGCTGGGTGGTAGGTGGGGACCAAAGCTGGACAAGCTGGCCCCTGGGCGGAACATAACAAGCCCACCACCAGAGGTGCTACCCCTCCCTGGACAACCCATACACCATCAACATGCGTCATGTTTTGCAAGCTCCGTATTCATTCTTTAACGAGCACTAACTTTTAGGCTGACTTTGCACTTTTGTTTGTGTGCGCCCTCCTGTGTCAATAGCTTCTCACCCTCTTGTGTTAAGAGTAGAGATGATCCAACTATGCTAAATGGTGTGCAACCTTCTGTCCAAGGACTGACAATGCAATGGTTATAGTGCCCTTTGCTGGGGGATTTTATGCACTCAGGCATGCAAAGGTTTGTGTGACCACCATCCCAGCAAAATGACCGGCGACAACCTTCTTCTGCAGAATGAAGGCTTTTGTACAATACCCAGAGTGTGGACCCTCCTGTGCTAAAGACTATGTGTACATCTTCCTGCGATAAGGATAGGTTATGAGCCACTGAGGCAGGGGGCTCGGCGTAGTCTTTACTGACAATAATGTTCAGCCTTAACTACAAAGGCTGAGTCTGCACCTCCTGTATTAAGGAAAGGTTTAACACATTTGCAGCCCTTAGCACTGGATGTGTGTCCATCCTCTTTTCCTGAGGGCTGGGTTTGTGCTATTCCATACGAAGACTGTCAGTGCTACATCCCGCTACATCCAAGTGCTGGTGTGAAAAAAACTGCATGTTAACCCTACTTATGAGAAGACTGTGCTGTACTCAGCCTGACTTGAGCCCTTCCAGTATTTTGTGTGTGTTGCTGAGGAGTGTGAAATTCCTTCTTTTCCTAAGGCTACACCACCTCGTATAAAAAGGTGGATGCTCACCTCTCTGTGTTCAAACCTACAAGCACCGTTCTGCGTTAAGAGCCAGTCTGCACCCTCCTTTCCTGAAGGCTTTGTGAGCATGCCGCTGCCCCAAAGACCACCTACCCTCAGCTCTGATCCACTGGTTCTTTATGCTGCCTCCTTTGCAAAGGGCTGAACGTGCTCCCTCTCGTGTTCAGTCAGACTTGTGTACTGCTTTGTTAATGTCTGTGTGTTCACAGTTCTGTACCAGGAGTGAATCTTCCTCCACTAATGTGTACAGTACATCCTCCTTTGACACCCTCTTGTACTGGGGACATGTGTATATTGATGATTGATAAGTACCCTGATGCGCAAAGGCAGAGCCTGGCCCACCTGATGAAAGGGCCAGGTACATACCCAGTTCTGTTGCGCATCTCCTGTGGTAGAGATTGGCTATGCACTCTACTCATCTAAATGCCTGCATTCTTCCTGTTACAGCAATGTTGATCTTGTACCTTCCTGTATTAAAGACTGGATGTGCATCCTCCTGTGTGGTGGTTCTCTCTGTTTTACAATGGACAATGAGATCCCTTTTGTACTCATACTGTGTCTGTACAGTTCCAAATAAAGGGTAGGTTGTTCACCTCTTTGTCCTAAGAACTGGGTTGACACCTTATTGTGCCTTTAGCAGAGATGTTCTCTGAACTAAGGCACCCCCACCCCCTCTGTCTATTAACAGTCACTGCACTGTACACTTCAAACCACTTTTTATAATGTTGCTTACATTGTAAATACTTGCTGACATGTATGTATTTATGCAGATTTTATTCCATATCTATACATCTAACTTTGTTCTTATATAATTCTTCATTTTGTATAATTGGCAGGTTCTGTTCTGTGTAACACCAACACTACAAAAATTTCCTAATATATGTAAATGCACATGGCAGATAAAGTGGTCCTTGATCGTTGAATATGCATGATGGAGTGTGTATTACTCCCCTGCTCTCTGGCCCAGGCACACCTTCCAATACAAACAGTAGAGTACTCACCTTCCATTGCAACATCCAGGTACAGGGTGTTCTAGGTTAGAGTCTAGATCTCCACTTTGCTCAGCTCGATGTTAAATGTGCACCTCCATTGCTGAGAACAAGCATACTGTGCTAAAGGCTTGATGTTCACCTTCCTGTATTTAGATTTGAATGTACTAAGGGCATGAGGTGCTCTGCTCCATGCGATTGAGAGTGTGCGCATCCTCCTGTGCTATAAATATTGTGTGTACGCTCTTGTGCTGAGACCAGGGATCACCGCTTCTCTGCTAACTGAATGGTGCACACCAGCTCTGAGACCCAGTTATTAAGAAGTGTGCAGATTAAGCCAAAGTGCACCATTGTGTGCAGTCCCACATCCTAAGAGCCAGTGTCAAAGCCTCCTGCACTAAGGAATGTCATGTAACAGCTTGCCCTAAACGTTAGTGCGCTATTCATGCCAAGGCTGAATTTGCAGCAACCTATACTAAGAGCCAGGTGTGATTTCTCCTGTACTAAGAGCACCACCCTTTCTCTGGTGCCCCTGTTCCCATGGTCCACTCTCCTCTCCCATCAGATTCACCCTTCAGCCCTTTACCATTTCCACCCATCACCTCCCAGCTTATCACTACTTCTCTCCTCTCTGTTGGATACTGATGTTTTTGATCCAAGGTTCTTTTAGAAGTCAGGAAACAGACACAAAACTTGTTGCTTCACAATCATTGTATTAACAGTTGATAGAATAGAGGAAAGTTAAACAGAACAGTGACCAGGGTCTACTTCTTAAAGAAGGTAAGGTTGATAAGGTTCCCCATGCAAGGCTCATTCAGAAAGTAAGGAGGCATGGGATCCAAAGACCTGGCTTTGTGGATCCAGAATTGGCTTGCCCACAGAAGGCAAAGGGTGGTTATGGATGGTTCATATTCTGCATGGAGGATTGTGACCACTGGTATTCTGCAGGCATCTTTTATGGGACCTCTCCTTCTTGTGATTCTTATAAATGACCTAGATGAGGAAGTAGAAGGGTAGATTAGTAAGTCTGCTGATATACAAAAGTTGGGGTGTCGTGAATAGTGTGGAGGGCTGTCAGAGATTACAGAGGGACATTGATAGGATACAGAACTGGGTTGAGAAGTGGCAGATGGAGTTCAACCCAGATAAGTGTGAGGTGGTTCATTTTGGTAGGTCAAATATGATGGCACAATATAGTATTAATGGTAAGACTTTTGGCAGTGGGGAGGATCAGAGGGATCTTGGGGTCAAAGTCCATAGGACTCTGAAAGCTGCTGTGCAGGTTGACTCTGTGGTTAAGAAGGCATATGATGCATTGGCCTTCATCAACCGTGGGATTGAGTTTAGGAGCCAACTGTGCTCAGTTCGGATCACCTCACAGCAGGAAGGATGTGGAAGCCATAGAAAGGGTGCAGAAGAGATTTACAAGGATGTTGCCTGGATTGGGGAGCATGCCTTATGAGAATAGGTTGAGTCAGCTTGGCCTTTTCTCCTTACAATGGAGGAGAGGTGACCTGATAGAGGTGTATAAGATGATGAAAAGCATTGACTGTGGGGATAGCCAGAGGCTTTTTCCTAGGGCTGAAATAGCTAACACGAGGGGGCATAGTTTTAAGGTGCTTGGAAGTCAGTACAAGGGGGATGTCAGAGGTATTATCACACAGAGTGGTGGGTGCGTGGAATGCACTGCCAGCAAAGGTGGTAGAGGGGGATACAATAGGGTCTTTTAAGAGACTTTTAGATAGGTACATGGAGCTTAGAAAAATAGAGGATTATGCAGAAGGGATATTCTAGGCAGTTTCTAGAGTAGGTTACATAGTTGGCACAATATTGTGGGCTGAAGGGTCAGTAATGTGCTGTAGACAAACGTTCTATGTTTGAAGGCAGAGAAACTAAAGCTAGCACCTATATGAAACAGCTATTTTTATACTACCGTGCTAAAGAAAATTCCATTCAAATTTGTAGATAAGAAACAACCAATTAGAAAGTATTTATTTGAACACTGCAGTACCAAGTTAACCAATAATAAAGCATTTACTCACTTAATGCATAAAGAAGCTTCCAGAGGTTTCCAGAATTTTACTTGGATAGCCACTAGAGGCATATTAAACTGTTAAGTGCATATTATAGCCTCTTGGGATCATAATAAGCAGTTAGTTGTACATAAGCAATTATATATAAACACCGAGCAAGTAGTTAATTGTTAAACTGCAAAGAAAACAACAATTACCCAGTCTAATCTAGGAATTAATCAGTCGGATTTAACAATCTCTTCTTCGATTCTAAATCACACTTTTAGAATCATCGTATCTGAAAATTCAGAGGCAGAAAATGTGTGGCATCTACGTTAAGTATAAATAACCAAAAAACTACTTAAGTTATGAAACATCAAGGAGTATATACTCTTCAAAGTATTCACTAGATTATCTCATGGTTAGGCAGATCAGTAGTCACACTTACGTGAGTTTGAAATATTCTCTTAATGATCATCTTCAAACAATTAAAAATTATGTAAATTATGATAAGGCATATTAGTGTGAATAATATGGTTCAGAATATTGAGTAACCCCAGCTTTTGAAACTTGAATGAATCCAACCAGAAAAATCCCATCCAACAGATTGGTGTATTTCAGCTTCTTCTTTAAGAATGTGATCAGCCAAATTAGTTATGCCTTCAGACTTGTCAGATATGTAAGTACTGTAAAACTCTCCTTGCCTTTCACTGCATGTTACCCCTTTAACTACTAAGAGAAGATCTAATGCCATATGATTTTGAAGAACCATCTTATGCAGTTTCCTTGCTCCATCTGTCTGAGGCTGCAGCAATATTTTCATTCTCTCTTATACTCCTGGCTGCACCATAAAATTGGAACAAAATTGATGCAAACCAATCTCCTTTTGAAAAGTTTACTTCTAGACTTAGGATAAAGGTAAGGTGTGTGTATGTCTCGCGGCAGGAAAAACATACCCTAACCAACAAGTTCCTAACTAATTACAGTATGTGGAAGAGAGTCATTGGCTCTATTTTGCCACATAAAGTACATATTGTTCCTGGAACTTAAACCATTTCTTATTACTCGACAGGAGCTTTGTTGTTTTGTAATATTTTTCTGATTGGCAATGAAAATTCCAGAGTTATTACCCTATTTTAGACAATGTAGAGTGTAATTACATAAACTCTGTCCTACTGGAAAGGGAGGTTCTGAACTCAAGCAAAAGGTAGATTTATCCTGAACACATGGAAAGATTTAATAGCTTTGTCATTAACATTAGATGTGGATATTTCCCAGGACAAAACGTGAACAGGGTCAGACAAGATATTCCCTAAATCATGCTGATTATATTCACGTAAATGATCTACTTTAAATCGGTATGTGGGGGGCATGACCACTGGGTACTTGCATCTCTCTTGAGAACAACAAATCATGGGCATAATATCAACATTTCCATTGCTGGAATGTTCAATACAAAGGATGGATGTTTATTCTGGAACTGCAGGAATGCAGGAATGCCGTATACATTGACATATCCAACAGCTAGTGTCTAAACAGCATCTGCCAATTCACGTGATGCTCACAAGTTCATGCTCTACCCATGCTAGTATCTTTCCCGTCATACCATGGGCTCTTAACGTGTTAAGCAGCCTCATGAGTGGCACCTTGTCAAAGGCATTCTGAAAATCCAAGTACACAACATTCATTGACTCTCCTTTGTCTATCCCGCTTGCTGTTTCCTTAAGGAATTCCAACAGATTTGTCAGACAAGATTTTCCCCTGAGGAAGCCCATGTTTATGACATGCCTCCAAATATCCTGAGACCTCACCCTTAACGATCTACTCCAACATCTTCCCAACTACTGAGGTCAGACTAACTGGCTTATACTTTCCTTTTTCTGGTTGGCTGCTGGTGACTAATGGTGTTCTGCAGGGGTCAGTGTTGGGACCACTTCTTTATGCATTATATATCAGTCATCTGCAATGATGGAATTGATGGCTTAATGGCCAAGTTTGCAGATGATGCAAAGACAGGTTGAGTGGCAGGTAGTGTTGCGGAAGCAGCAAGTCTACAGAAGAACTTAAGACAGATTAGGAGAATGGGCAAAAAGTGCAGATGGAATACAATGTCAAGGAGCGTATGGTCATGCACTTTTTTTTTAAAAGGAATAAAATTGTAGACCATTTTCTAAACGGTGAGAAAGTTCAAATATCCAAGGTGCAAAGGGATTTGGCAGTCCTCATGCACAATTCCCTAAAGGTTAACTTGTAAGGTGAGTCAGTGGTGAAGAAGGCAAATGCAACGTTAGCACTTATTTCTAGAGGAATAGTATACAAAAGCAAAGATGTCATGCTGAGAATTTATAAGGTAATGGTGAGACCTCACTTAGAGTATTGTGAACAATTTCAGGCCCCTTATTTAAGAAAGTACTTTCTGACACTGGAGAGGCCTCAGAGGAAGCTCACGAGAATGACCCCAAGGGTGAAAGGGTTAACACGTGAAGAGCATTTCATGGCTCTGAGCCTCTACTCACTGGAATTTAGAAGAATGAGGGGGGATTTCATTGAAACCTATCAAATATCGCAAGGCCTAGACGGAATGGATTTGGAGAGAATGTTTTCTATAATGGGGGTGTCTAGGACCAGAGGGCACACCCTCAGAATAGAGGGATGACCATTTAGAACAGAGATGGGAGGAACTTCTTTACCCAGAGGGAGGTGAATCTATGGAATTCATTGCTGCATCCTGCCCTTGAGGCCAGGTCATTGGGTGTGTTTAAGGTGGAGGTTGATAGGTTCTTGATTAGTCAGGGCATGAAAGGTTTTGGGGAGAGGAGAGAAGAATGTGGTTAAGAGGAAAAATGGATCAGCCATGATAAATTGGTGGAGCAGACTCAATGGGCTGAATAGACTAATTCTGCTCTTATGTCTCTTGGACTTAAGACACAAGTCCATAAGTCTATGTTCACTGGAGGCCAGCAGCATAGACATTGTGACCACAAGGCTACTAGTACATTAACCAGTGTTTGTTGTCCTCATCGGATACCAATTTAACTCGTTTACAGTGGTGGTGTGCATCAACTTACCTTTACCATCTACTTTCACCACAGAGTTAGTGATTAACTCCACTTGGAAAGGACTTTCCCATCCAGCTCCCAGCAGTCCCTTTTATGGTTTTGTTAATCAGGACTCACAGACAAGGGTTCAGGGTGTGTCCTCTCTCTGTCGATTCTTCCCATGTGCAGAAAGCTGTTGAGAAACAGACTGGACAATTTAACATAATAGTTAACCAAATGAAGTCCTATAATGTGCATAGCAACCTCTCTGAGATCGAGGGCTCTCAGCAGTGACATTGGACACACAGTTACCACCTCTCAGTTTATTTTTCTTCTTTGGGGTTGCTCTGATGCTACATAACACCATAGGAAGAGCTGTAGGTCATGGTGTGGCTTTCAAATGGTACCCAGTCAGTCATTGTTTGATAGTTACATTCATTCGTTCAACTTGTCCTCATCACTCTGGGTGACATGGACAATGGAAAGACCATTCAATGTTCATCAGTCAACATAATTCCTGGCAAAAACTCCCTTGATGTATCATGGTGATTCCCAACCTGGGAATATAGTCCTTGATCAGAGTTTTTGCTATAGGAGTGGCAGTAGCTTTCCTTGCTGGAATAGCTTCCACCCATCTTGAAAACTTGTCCACTATTATCAGAACATCTGAGTATCCTTGACACTAGGGTAAAGAAATGCAGTCCACTTGTAAGTGTAAAAATGGACCAGGTGGGGCAGGAGCACTCAGTATAGTAGCTTCTCCGCTGCTCCAGGATCTGTTTTCTCGTATGTCATGCATCTTTCAAACATTCGTTGTGCTTGGATTCCTCCACTACTGGGAGAATCTGTCAATTATCTTTTGCAGTCCAATGTGTCCTAAAGAGTGTACTTGTGCTTCAGACGATCTTGTATTCTCATCTGTGGTAGAGTTCAGCTTTGTTTCCATAATTCCAGTTGTCCTGTTCCACGTCTATGTTCCTTGTACTTCTTCTATCTCTTCTATTTTTCCCTATGCTGCCTTTTTTTTGCAATTTCGTCCGTGAATACATTTCCATGGCTTTCCATTATAGTCATTTTGGAGTGGCTTTTACATTTAAATACAGAAACTTCTGAAGGCAGTTGTTTGGGGTCCGAAGTTCTTGTACTAGTTGGCCATTCTTGATTGAGGTTCCTACAGCCATAAGAAATCATTTTCATATCCATAAGTTGCCAAAATCATGAACAACTCTGAAAGTATATTGAGAATCAGTGTAGATATTAGCTGATCTTTCTTCTGCCGAGTTGCAGGCTTCAATTTAAGCTTTCTGTTCTACCTGTTGCTCAGAAGCTATGCTACCTAATGCCAGCACTTTCCAGAAACAATCATTTAAATTCCTCTCTCAATCATTGAGGACCAATCAGTGTGCAGAATCAAATCTTTGGTAGAGTAACAATCAACCAGGATGCTGTTGGTCTCCATGTTCTTGAGTTAAAACTGCTATCATGTGTTTCTTATTGACATGCAGGGTAAATGTTCTACCTGTATCAGGGATTCTTAATGCAGATGCAGTACACAATGTCACCTTCAAAGTTTGAAACCCTTCCAGTTGTTCTTAAGTTAGAGTCATAGGGTCATCTGAGAGCTTATTGGCCTTCAGCAGATTGCTGAGTGGTTGAGCAGTAGTTGATGAATCTGCTGCTAGCTTGTCATACATTGATTAACAACAGTTTTTATCTTCAGTCCCTCAAACTTTATTGGAGGAAGGTGTGACATACTGTAGCTGTCAATCTTATTGTTCCACCTCTATCATTCTCACTTGAGTTGCTAAGGGCCATTGTAGACCCCATGTCATGCCCATTCAGTAATTCCTCAGACTTCAGATGTTGTTATTGTCTTGGAGAACTGTCCAATATAGGCTTTAATTCTCTGCGTTTGGATGGTGTCATTTGCGTCGGGAGACTGTTCAATGTGAGCTGTAATTCCTCAATGGGACCTTCAGGAGTAGGTGTTTCCCAGGGCAGAGTATCAGCCATAACTCCCAGTGTCACTAGCAGGACCAACCACTTGACATCATGGAGTAATTACTTACACTTTGAAACTCCAGACAACGTACACCAATTGCATTACTGGTTATTTCTCTGCTTATTCATCTAATACAAAGGTTTGCTCTTTAGAATTTTTACTGTCTCTATCATGCTGTTTTTGTAGTTTGTCACAAGTTTCACATTTCTTTCAGTTAGTAAAAAACTCTACTCATCCCTTTAACTCTTTCACATGTTTGATCAAACTGACCATGTGGTCTTATCTCTAAATCAGTAGCTATTCCAGGTTTTTCGTTTCCCTCAAGCATTCTCTGAAACTTATTGTCTGTCTTCTTATTCCTAATAAACTTAACATTGTTGATCATTTTCATCCAGACTTTTTCATTAATTTTATCAAACTGACAAGTTTTATTCAGGTAAGAGCACTTAATAATAAAGCCATTGTTTTGATTCAATCTTAATTCATATGTACTTTTTATTACTTTGACCATGATCTCAAAATTTGAACAGGTTGTCCTTCACCCTGAATTTAATTCTTTTTCCCCCCATGCTCCTCTAGCTTGCACTTATTTAAGTTTTCTCACACACTCCACTGGCTCACATGCACTCTTTTATCTGTACTCCTCTGCCTGTGTAAATTTAATTTTTGATGCTGTATTGGCTTGCGTACTTAATCCAAGATCTCCCAGTTTTGCATGTGGCTCTACTGTGTTGTGTTTTGCTTATACATACCTGCTTTTTTTTAAAATAGCAATGTAACAGTTCCTCACCCTTAACTCCTGTCTGAAGATGTAGAAGCCAGAACTAGTTTTCTCTCAGACAATTTGAAACATGAGGAAGTTCCTACCCCTTTTGTTGTGCACTAAAAATTCTACGTTGTCTTCGTTAATAACATAAATCATAACATCTTGCTGACCATGCCACTTGTTCAATTCTAGTATTTTTGATCCAAGATTCTTTAGAAGTTAGCAAAGGGTCACAAAACATGCTACTTCATGATCATTTTATTAAGAGGTTGACGGAGCAGAGGGAAGTTGAACAAAACAGTGACTAGGGTCTATCATTTGAAGAAGATCGAGAAACTAAAGATGGTGCCTAGAATAAAACAACTATGTTTATACTACTGAGACAAGGAAAATTCCATTCAAATTTGTAGATAAAGAAACAATTATTTAGAAAGTACTTATATGAGTACTGCAGTATCAAGTTAAGCAATGATAAAGCATTTATTCACTTAATGCAGAACAAAGAAGCTTCCAGAGCTTTCCAGAGTTATACTTTGTATAGCCACTGTTTAAGCATACTAAACAGTTACAGTATATGCGTACTATAATCACTAGGAATCAGGTAAGCAGTTACTTGTATTTTATACAATTACTTATATACAAGCAGATAATTGATTGTTAAACTGCAAAGAAAATAACAATTGAGCAGTCTAATCAAAGAATTAAACAGTTGAATCCAACATCCCCCACCCACCCACCTTCCCCAACCCCATTCACCTATCAACTCTTAGCTTGTACTTCCCCTCTCCTCACCTTCTTATCCTGGCTTCTGCCTCCCTCCTTTCCAATCCTGATGAAGGGTCTCCACTCAAACCTTTGCTTCTTTATTTCTTTCGATTGATGCTTCCTGATTTCCTCCAGCGTTGTGTGTGTGTTACTATAGTACGAGCAAGTATACGTCATCATCTTATACTAAAGGGCAAGGCTCCCCCTGTGCTAAAAGTGAAGGAAATGCACTCAGCGGTGTGAAGGCAGATCATGTCATTGTGTACTCTCATGTATACGGGAAGGGTGGGTATCTCCCAATCCGAACAACAGGGTCCATAGCCTAAAGGCTATTGTTATGTAGAGATGGTTGGCTGTACAACTCATTTTCAGGCCACGTGTGTGTGATTCCTCCTGTAGTAGATGTAAGCTGCTCTCAGGGTGTGCTTAGAATAACTGCTCAGAATGTAGGTTGTACCCTCTCCTCTGCTAAAGAGCAGGAATCTATCTCCTTCTGCTCAGGACCAGGTGTGTGCTCTACTGTGTTGGTACGCATCTTCTCATCACTAAGGGCTGCATACGCGGTTCCCTGTGCAAGTACCAGCTGTGCAAAATCCTTGGTGTGTACTGACACATGCCACTAAGGGTAGATGAGACCGCACAACAGCTATTGATACAAGAACCCTGAGAGTGAGCACACCAAGATGGGCAATGCTCCATGGGAAGATTTGGTTTACTCGATGTGAAATAATCATATCCCTTCCGAAGCTGGAGATGCATTTTGTGATAATTGAGAAAGACGGTGATGATAACACATGGCCAGTGAGGGAGTGAAAGATAGAGATAGATTTTACAAAAGCCAGCTCCAAAATGCTCTGCATAACCATTACCTTCCAGTGAAGGCCAAGTATGCCTTTCTTGGAGAAGTAGTTCAGAAGCTAGAAGAGTGCTTGACGCTACAATTATTCTTCAGAAATGACTGATGCTGAAGGAAGAACACATAGCAGCAACTTGTAAATAGAAACAAAACAAACGAGCTGCAGGAGAAACTCAATAGCACCTGTGGAGGGAAATGGATAGTTGCCATTAGGGGTTGAAACCCCCTCATCAGGACTGAAAGTGTGAGGAGAGATATCTTGTAGGTGGATGGGGATGATGGCAGAGCAGGCACTGGCATCTGATAGGTGGATCCAGGTGAGGAAGGGTTGATTGGCAGATGGAGTTAGATGGGGAAGTGAAGGGTAGAGGTAGAGAATGGAGTCTTGGAGGTGAGGTAGAAGCCACAATGGGCTGCAGGTTATGGAATCTTACAAGAAAGGAGATTGAAGAGAGGAAACAGTAGAGGAAAATTCCCATCAACCCACTATCCTTTATTTGGTTCCAAAGTAAATTTACTATCAAATTTCATAAATGGCTCTATATACTACCTTGAGATTCATTTTCTTGCAGGCATTCATAGAGGAAAATGAAAGAAATACAACTTTTTATTATTTTTTATGCATTTTCTAAAACACTACAGCAAAAAACCCCAAAAAATAGGAAATTAATACAGTGCAAGATAAACATACAATAATAATATAATTCACAATAATAATTGAAAAAGCACCCAAATTAAAGTCACGTAAGGTTAGTGTGTCCCCCCCCCCATCCCCGCAAGGAAAAAGAAACCAGACCAACCACAGCAAAATATAAGAAATATAGATCAGAACATTCCAACCCCCAAAACTGTAAATACAAGTAAAAATAGAAGATAATAATGCCTACCACCAAAAAAAAAGCTGAAAGTAAGGGACTGGAAAAAAAACTTAATCAGATGATAGGTTATGAAAATATTCAATAAAAGGTCTCCAGACCCTATGAAACTTTATGTTTGAATTAAGAATTGAGTAGTGAACTTTTTCAAGGTCTAAACAGGACATAATATCATTAAGCCATTGAGCGTGCGTGGGTGGGGAAACATCTCTCCATCTAAGAAGAATTAGACGTCTAGCCAGAAGAGAAGCAAAAGATAATGTTCAACGTTTAGTCAAGCTCAAATGTATATCCATCTCACCCAAGGAACCAAAAAGAGCAATCAAAGGGTTAGGTTCTAAGTGGCAATTCAGAATATGAGATAATGTTAGGAAAACATCTCTCCAAAATTTCCCTAGACCAGGGCAGGTCCAGTACATATGAATGAGAGCAGCCTCGCCACTTTTGCATTTATCACAAACCGGACTAATATTAGGGTAAAATCGAGACAATTTAGATTTGGACATATGTGCCCTATGAACAATCTTAAACTATAAAAGACAGTGGCAAGCACAAACAGAAGTTGAATTAACTGATTTGAGAATCGAGTCCCAAACCACACCAGATAAGGGAATATTTAAGTCATGCTCACAAGCCATTCTGATTTTATCCAACTTATTTTATTTAATTTCTTAAATTATTTTGAAATAGAATTTCAAGAGTATACATAAACAAAGAGTGACACATAACCAATGTACAAAAGAAGACAACTAGTGCAAATAAAAATAATACTGAGAACGTAAGTTGTAAAGAATCAGAATCAGGTTTAGTATTACCAGCATATGTTGTGAAATTTGTTAACTTTACAGCTGCAGTACAATGAAGTAATACATAATATATAAATATAGAGAAAAACTGAAATAATGTGTGTGTGTGTGTGTTAAATAGTTAAATTAAAATAAATGGTGCAAACAAAACAGAAATATAAAAGTAGTGAGGTAGTATCAATGTCCGTTTAGGAATTGGATGGCTGAGGGAAAGGAGCTGTTCCTGAATCACTGAGTGTGCCTTTAGACTTCTGTACCTCCTTCCTGATGGTAACAGTGAGAAGAGAGCATGCTCTGAGTGATGGGGGTCCTTAATAATGCATGCCACCTTTCTGAGGCACCGCTCCTTTAAAATGTCTGGGACACTACAGAGGCTAGTACCCACAATGGAGTTGACTAATTTTACTAGTTTCTAGAACTCTCTTTGATCTTGTGTAGTAGCCGCCCACCCCTGCCCCGAACCAAACCTGCTAGGATGCTCTCCGTGGCATAATTTCAAGTATTTTAGTTGACACACCAAATCTCCTTAAACTCCTAATGAAATATAGCTGCTGCCTTGTCTTCTCGAGAGTTGCATCAATATGTTGCATCCGGGTTAGATCCTCAGAGATATTGACACCCAAGAGCCTTGACAGTTGTAAGATAATAGCTGTTCCCGAACCTGGTGATGTGGTACTTAAGGCTTTTGTACTTTGTGCAAGATGGCGTGAAAAGAGGACATATTCAGTATGCACACTAATACATCAAAATTATATTTGGAGACACTACTGTCCCAATTTCAGTACATCTTCGAAGACACATACACAGCAATCATAGAACTCAAGGTAGATACATAAATTAAACCCTAATGCCATGCCAGTGTTCTGCAAAGCAAAAACCATTCTGAAACACAAGAGATTCTGGAGATGCTGGAGATTATGAGCAACACACAGAAAATGCTGCAGGAATTCAACAAGTCAGGCAGTATCTACAATGCCTGAAAAAGTATTCAATTTAACTGAGTATTTTTATTTGTGAATCATGTGCTCCATTTTTCACAGTAGAGCCCACACACATGGAAAATTGTAAAGCATGAAAAACTAAAATTTCAAAACCGGAAATGTCAGCATTTCAGAGGTATCCATGCCTCTTTGCTCAGTACTTAGTTGAACCAATTCTCAAAGTTCAGATGCTCAAGGCACATTTATTATCAAAGTATGTATGCATTATGCAACCTTGAGATTCAGCTCCTTACAGGCAGCCACAAAACCCAAAATAATCCTTAAAGAAAAATCCGACAAACACCCAACGTGCAAGAGAGAATTAAGAACAACTCGTGCAAACAATAAAAGTAAGGAAATAGCATTTAGAATTAAAGTGAATCCTCAGTTATGAATCTCCTAACAGACAGAGCAGGCCCACAGCCTCAGGCTCAGCCTCAGTACGTCACAGAGTGAAGAAAACAACATGGAGCCTGCAAACACAAAGCCTGGAGCAGCCAGAACAGGTTCACAGCTTCGGCCTCAGTGCAGCGACAAGTGGAGTAAATGTTGAGGAACGGCGAGCAGAACTGGCCTAGCCCTCGCCTTTGGCCCCTACACCTGGCCTTTTCAATTCATCAAGCCCAGCATTTAAATTGTCCACATATTGGGTCGCTCCTAGCTCTAGCACCCAGGCTTCGATATGCTCTGGGCCTGGACCCCACCACTGTGTTCAGCACTGTGTTCAGCACCTTTCCAAATCAGCCCAGCACTTAGATCAATCAAACCTTGCTCCCGGTTTCCTCCACGCTGACTTTTCTCTTCTACACGCGCCCCGACTCTATCTCAAACAAACCTCCACCTTGCTCCGACTCCTCCTTGAACATGCCTCGACTTCTCTCCAACTCCGACTTTGTCTCACACCCACACATTTCGACCCTCGACTCAGCCTCACCTTTGCACGCCTCTTCGGTGTTCACAGTGATCGTTTACCATAATCTTTTACAGAACAAGTGTTTTTAGTAAAGTCTCTAGTGGGATTTCTTGATTTCAGAACCATCAATAAGTTGTTGCCTGCCCTGAGCAGCACAATCCTCACAATTATTACAGCCAGGAGTCTTCTTGGATAAGTCTCTATTAGCTTTGCACAACATGATGGAGCGACATCTGCCCAATCCTCCTTGCAAAATTCCTCAAGCCGTGCCAGTTCACTTGAAGAGTGAACTCTTGAGGATCCATCTTGAGGATTTGCCATCTTGAAGTCAAGATCAGGACTCTGGCAGGGCCACTCAAATACTATCTGGCGGTTGGGTTGTTGTCCTGCTGAAAGATTGAAAGATGAAGATGAATTCCACCCCCCCCACCCCCCAGTTTAACCTTTCTGGCAGTAGCTGGCTGATTTCTATCCACGATCTCTCTGTATTTAGAAGCATCCATCTTCCCATTAATCCTGATTAGATTTCCAGTTCCTGCTGCTGCAAACCATGACACTGCCTCTGTACTGGCGATGTCACCTGGCTGATGCACAGTATTAGGTTTACACTACACATACTGCTTAGTGTGGAGGCCAAAAAACTTCCACTTTAGTCTCATCCAACACAAGACCTTCTTCCACATCGACAGTATCTTCTCAATGATGATTTGTAAAGCCTTTACAGGCAAGGATTTTTTTTTTTTAGCCAGGGCTTCTTCCTTGCCACTTTTCAATAAATACCTTTTTTTGTGCAAGGCCTTAGAGATTGTGGAGCTATGAACTTCATATCCAGTTGCAGCCACTGACTTCTCCAGCTCACTCAGAGTGACCAATAGCGTCACAGTAGCCTCTCTTACAAGTGCCATTCTTCTCCAGCGATTAAGTTTAGAGGGGTGGCCTCACCTAGGCAGTGTGGCTGTGGTTTTATATTTTTTCCACTTTCTCACGATGCCCTACACTGAGCTTCGAGGTACAGTATGTTCAAAGCCTTTAAGATGGTCTTGCACTCTTCCCCAGATTTGTGCTTCAGTATTATAATTTCCCTGACTTCTTTTGAATGCTCTTTTGTCTTCATATTGGTTTGATCTGCTAAAAATCTACCATGCTGTTGGAACTTACAAAGAGAGAGGACATTTATTCTTATGAATTCATTGTAAATAGGTGATCGTCCAATTTTCTACATCAACAAATTGGGTGAGTTGGTTAGGTAATATATAGTATTGCACCTGAGGAAAGATAGCATAGTAATTGCAAAGGGAATGAATACTTCTTCAGCCTCAAAACTTTGGTTTTTAACTTTTACCAAACTGTTGACAGGTTTTTGAATTTTTCTTTTAATTTGACACGATGCACAAAGTTTTGTAGATTAGCTCAAAAAATCCTACTTCAATATATTTTAAATTTAGAAAATGAGACAGTAAAATGTGAAAATAGTTGTGGGGTCAGGATAGTTTTTCAAGGCACTGTATACTGGGGAGTAAACAATCAATGTTATGGGCCAAGACCCTTCAGCAGGACACAGGTTTAGTCTCATATGTCATGAAATTTGTTGTTTTGCGGTAGCAGTACATTGCATTGTAATACATAATAATAAAAACTGTAAATTAGTGAAAGATATTTAGAAAATTGAATTAAATAGTTAGTCCAAAAAAGTGAAGAATTACTGAAGTAGTGTTCATGCATTCATTGTCCATTCAGAATCAGCGGGGAGGAAGTTGTTCCTGAAATGCTGAAAGTGCATCTTCAGGCTCCTGTACCTCCTCCTTGATGGCACCAATGAGAAGAGGACATGTCCTGGGTATTGGGATCCTTAATGATGGATGTCACCTTTCTGAGGCATCACCTTTAGAAGGTGTGCTGGATGCTGGAGTCCGCCGTTATGATATAAAAGTGAAGTGGTCCAAGTACAGCCAAAGGTGTGTACCTCTGATGGTGGGTACTAATGGAGTGAAGCCTGTTAAAGACAAGTTTGATGCTATTGTGAAAGTCAGATACCCAGGAAACATTGCAGAAGTTTGTTCTTTTCTGGAAATATTTAAATATCATTCCACATGGTTGGATCATTGTACCAAATTATTAGGAATGAGAAATGGAATTGGACTGACATGCAACAGAAAGCATTTGATCAATGTAAGCACATTTTGAGTAGCAAATATCTTCTGGCTCACTACACTACAATGAGAACCCTAAAGCTTGCCTGTGTTGCTTCAAGTGAGGGCGTAGGTGCTGTCATCAACTAGGTAATGGATGATGGGCAGGAGCAGCCCATACATTTGCTTCACATATTCTTGACAAAAGCAAATGAAACTAAGCTCACATCAAGAAAGAAGTGGTAGCAATTATCTTTGGTGTGAATAAATTTCATTAGTTCTTACTGGAATGACCCTTTGTCCTCATTACAGATCACAAACCATTATTAATAATCCTAAAGTAGCAATTCCAACAATCACAGCTTCCAAGATATAGGGATGGACGGCTTTACTGTTACAGTGTGATTATATTTGATTTATGATTTTCATAAAACATCTTTCACTCTTTGGATACACGTGTTCAAGTCGCAAAGCTTTTTTTTCTGCTATAATGAATAAGACACAACTCTCCACGATAGGAATACACTAAGTATCCCAACGCATTTTGCCTAGCATTTTGCTTGACTAAATTCAGCTTCACAAGCTTTTTACTGAGTATGCATCTCCTTTGTAAATTGAGGAATGGCTGTAAACAACTGAATTTAAATCAGCAAATAAAATAGCTGAATAGCTGACACTCTGAGGTAATCATCTGATATAATAGGCAAAAGTGTGGTTTTAGCACAGGATCTTCTGGGTGTTTGAGTGAGATTCCTCAAGTTGCTCAGCTAGATAAACATGTGAAGCAAGCCGACAAACAAATTCTGAGAGAATGGGTCACACTAGACTTGTGTCCAAAAAAACTTGCTGCTTAATTTGGAGGGGAGAGACCAGGGGTGGCAATGTGATCACTCAAGTTGATTCGGATGCTCTTCAAGGGGGTTGTCTATTGGTGGGCGCTCAGGGTCTCCAGAGGCCATTCTGAGATCCATATAACCGAGATTTTAGGGTGGATGCAAGTTCAAGACATTGTTTAAATTGCAGGGGTTGATGCGCAGGTAGCCAGCGCATGGTCCTTAACAGATCAAAGTCAAGGTCCACTGGCATGGAATGCAAGGTGACTGGGGACCCTTCACTGCCATTGCGATGAGTTATCATTTTCCACCAGCTCCAATCTTGGTTGGATTGCTCTTTGTCTGGAACCTTCTGCTTGTCCTTAACACCAGGAGAAACCCTACCAGGAGCTAAACACCAGACGGTTGAACTCCAGACAGGATCACTCTCAGGATTGCAGGAAGTCACAAGCCTCTGAACAGAGACAAGGTGACAATCCTTGGAGAAGCAGTAGACAATGGTTGGAAGCAAAAATAAACTGAGCATGTGAAACAGCTGAAGTCACCCTGCTGATGAGACTCAGCAAAGCTACCTGAGCTGAGTCGTCCAAGTCAACGTTCGTTGATCTGATGACGATAGCAAGAGACATGCTTGAAGATCCCGAAGTGAGGTTTGATAATGAATCCATTCCTGACAGTGACATACAGCAGCGTCACCCACTATTGAAGTGGCACAGAGCAGAAAAGTGATTAAGCCAAGAGGTTACACGTTTGCCAGTTCAGTGAACTTAAACACCATCAGAAACAAGTGTGCAGCTGAGAGAGAATCGAAAAAGAAAGCTAAGTAATCTGCATCCATAATGACCGCTTACATGTGTAAAGTATGTTCACTCATCTGTTTTCAAAGAGGGAAAGGAACATGGTCATAGAAAGTAATGATATTATCATGTGCAGATGTGATATAACACCTACACGTCAGTTTGCCTTATTATTAGACAAGAAAGAGAAGCCTGGGCCTGGCAGAGGGACCGTAGTTCAGCAGCATAGCCCACATGACACCACAAGTAGTATTATGTATACTTTCCTGTATCATGGATCATGTGTGCATCCTCCTGTGCTAACAGATGGGCAGGGATCAACATATGGCAAGGCCTGCTGTGCATTTGATATTGAGGGCTTGATGACATTTCTCCGCTATTCGGTGCTAAAACTCTTATGCACAAGTTTAGAAGTGCACACTCCTGTTCCGAAGTAGGACGTGCACTCTCCTGTACAAAGGTACAGCTGTGCTCTCTCTTGTATCGGGACCTGGGTGCACCCGTCTGTGCCAGAAGTCGGGGAAATTGATTACTCTGTATACATTCTCCCTCATCTTAACTTCTCTGATTTCTACTGCTTTTAAATGGGCATAGAACCTCTGTGAATCTGTCCTGCCTATCTCCACATTGCATGGAATGTAAAAATCACATTTTAAGTATTCCTCCTAGTTTAATCGTCTATCTGAGAGAATGGGGAATTCTACGTTAGGTTTTAAGATTAAGACAAGCCTCAAATTTCTGAATGGAGCACTTGCCTTAAGCATTTGTTCTGTCAGTGGATCCTGTGTGCGGGATGTTCTTCTGATGACCCAAACTTAACACTATGTCATTGCTGTCAAGATTTAATCATATATTCATTAATTTCTTATGTTAATAAAAGGCTGCAACATGTGACATAAAGTAGTAAAGACAAGCATGTGATTATATTTTCGCAGAATGTGCTGTTAGACAGTGATATATGTCTCAATTACATTGATGGATATAATTAAATCCTGATGGATCATTAAAGGGTAATAAAGTAAATTGCTCATCTAACCTGCTTGCATAAAGATTTCTGACATTCTCACCTGAAAAACACAACTTGTTGTTAACTTCCAGGAAATCATGTATCCTCAGATATTTTATATTCATTTCTGGGGTGACAACAGACAATAGACAATAGGTGCAGGAGTAGGCCATTCGGCCCTTCTAGCCAGCTCCGCCATTCACTGTGATCACGGCTGATCATCCACAATACACAACCGTTCCTGCCCTCTCCCCATATCCCTTGACCCCACTATCTATAAGAGCTCTATCTAACTCTCTCTTGAATGCATCCAGAGACTTGGCCTCCACTGCCTTCTGGGGCAGAGCATTCCACATATCCACCACTCTCTGGGTGAAAAAGTATTTCCGCATCTCTGTTCTAAATGGCCAACCCCTTATTCTTAAGTTCTAAATGGCCTACCCCTTATTTTTAAGTAAGAGGTAGTGGATGTTACCAACAAGATGCCATTTATTAATTGAGAAGGTAGTGATACAGTGCCTTTTCGAACCTCATCAGTCAGTGTAATGAATATTTAGATGACTCAGGAGGTCATCTAATTGGGTTGCTCACTCGTTCAAGTTCCACTCCCCAGGCAAGTGGAATTGTTTCGAATATACCCCTGATGTAACCTTGCAACTGGAGTAAAGGCTTTGAGGTTCTACTTTTATCAGCATATTCGCTGCTTGAGCCGCTCCAGTGATCTCAATATTCCCGCGTCAGCATAGATTCTTATCTACGGTGACCTGTCGATATTGATGATGGGAGTCTCAAGATAGTCACGCCGCTGAAGGAAAAGGGACATGGTATTGGAAATGGTCATGTTACCTGCCATTTATCTGCCCACGCCTTAACGTTACCTAGGTCTTGTTGAATTATTTATTTTCTGAGAAGCTGCAAATGAAATTATTAGCAACAACGCCACTTCTCGTGGCACTGTGCAAAGAACTGGAGGAAGAAGATGAAGGGAATAATGACTGCAGGAGTTACATTTAACTGAGGTACTGAAAAAAATGTAATTACAGTAGAACGACATAAGTTCTTTAAACATGTGACAATCATAACGGTTATATTGAATTTCTTCCAAGCACGTTTACGTGACAAGAATTTATTTCTCAAACAATATAAGCTTTGAATGTTTAATATATTTAGTTATTATAGTGTGAGATATGTAGAAAGTACTTGGAATTCTCTTTCAAGCAATCTTGTCTTTTTTACTTGTGTTGATGATAAACAGGAAAGTGACACAGTGCGACGGCCACCTTTGAAATGAAACCCCTTTATGCCTGGCCGCTCGATGGCGCTGCAACACCGCCAGAGGCTCCAAAGTAGAGCTTGCGCCTGATTTAATGCCTGGACCACTTTACGCAGCAAACAGAGGCAGAACAAAAGTAATTAATGTACAACTGGAAACATAAGTCAGAAGTAATGTAGAACCGATCCCTGTTGGATACTCTGTGTCCTAACTCCTCAGCTAATTATATATGTGTATATATAGGAGTGTGAATGTAAATATGCAAATATAATTTTATGTACTTTACGCACCAACGTATACGCACAAATACGTTGTGTATATTATGTGCAGCTACAAGCTATAGATAATATGTATAATATATAATCATATATATCCTTATATATAATGCTCGTGCGTGAAGGCAGATACGTAATTACACTATTTTTGTATACACGCATACTTACATGTGTGAGTACAATGCATATATCTGCATGTGTCCGTCTACTTTTACGTCTGTCTGTGTGTCAGTGTGTGTGTGTGTATTTCAATGGTGTGTTATGTACAAATGCTCCGAATTTTCAACATTCTCCCTTCAGTGGGGTTCTTTCAGAGACGGAGTTTCCTCCATTAACCTTCCCCAAACAATGAGACTAAGCAAGACGTGGGAAGTGAGAAATTAAACTGATGTAACACACACAAAATGCCGGAGGAACCCAGCAGGTCAGGAAACATTTATGGAAAAGAGTAAACAGTCGACCTGAATAAGGGTCTCGGCCCGAAACGCCGACTGTACTCTTTTCCATACCTGCTGAGTTTCTCCAGCATTTTGTGTGAGTTGCTTTGGATTTCAAGCATCTGCACACTTGTTCGTGTTTGTGAATGAAGCTGAAAAGCGGCAGGCGGCGGTGTGCAGGGCCAGGACAAGCTCTGGGAAATGTAGTCGCAGTGAAGTTTGATGTGGGCTTTTCTTTGACCTCATGACCTAGATTTTTAACTACATTAACATTTTCACCGTTGAACGTTTTAGTTACCTCTTGTTTTCTTACCATGCAGGTCCTGGCAGGCCAGTGGTTTGGTTATAAAACATCTTCAGCGCTGAAACTAACCTCCTTCGAACCAGTGGTGTGTGAACTCATCGGAGTTTAGTTCGCCGCCGCCTGCCGAAACGATCAGCGTGTGTGAAATCGAAGTTTGCTTGGAGTCGATGTGCGTCCCTCAAGGGGCTGAGATCCAGACCCATGGAGCCCGCTCAACACCCTAATCAGACACAATTCTTCATTGTTACAATATTCACTAAATTATAAAGAAGCTCCTCCGTTTCAGTTTTGAAAACCTTTTTCTCCACTCCAGTTTTGAGAAGTTTTGATTAGATGTTCGGTCCCTTAAACCTTCTCTTGGCAAACCTTTTACATGCATTCACATCCAGATCTAATCTATTTCTAGAGAATACCGCACCTTTAAAAAAAATAATCTTTAACAAGCTGCTTTTTTTTTCGTATCCACTGACTAAACTGGCTTATTTCGATATGAGCGACTGAAGCGAGGTGAGCACCGTACTCCAGACTGCCAAAGAACCCTGTCTGCTCTTATCCCGCTTTTCACCGCCAACTCTTACCCCGTCCGTCACAACCAAAGTGGGGATATTTAATTGCGCTAACTAGCAACTCTCATCATACCTTAAAAGTGCAATTATACAAAATTGTTTTGGAATATTCACTACGGACTTTGAGCGTGATAATGTGCTGTGTGGCGAGGATTACTCCGATTGTTCTGGTACGATTCTTGTTTTTTTTCTTTTTAATTTTGTCTTTGGATCCACTTCTGTATCTTCAAGTGCCCATGATTGTCCCCAATTAAAAAGATTATCGTCGACGAGCGGTGACAGATCTGTCTGAATCTATATTTTCCTACGACAGGAATAAAGATAAGATAATGGATCTGGAATAATGCATTTATTGCAGATTCGTTATAGACGCGTGGTCTGTTGGAGATGATGGAAGCAAAGAGGGGTCTCTGCTGTAAACCCTCGCCATCGTCAGGTCACCTTCACTGGGACAAGCCTGAATAAGTAGAGTTGGATCTCATTTTTGTTTAGGGAACCATACCACCCATGAAGTTACCCCAATTTACGACAGGACACCGTTTACCCTGATTTATTTCTCGCCCAGAATACCTGGGCGTGCATTTAACACATCAGGGGCGGGCATGCTATTCTCGCCTTTTACGCGACTGCCTTATGACAATAGAGCGTCGAAAGTAGCATAGTAATACATACAAAATGCTGGAAGAACTCAGCGGGCCGGGCAGCATCTATGGGAAAGAGTAAACAGTTGACGTTGCGGGCCAAGACCCTTCATCAGGACTGGTTCACAGTAACATTTTCAGGGGGAGAACATAGAGTGTCAGAACTAACATATTCACTGGTTTTGTATGTAAGAAAAACTAAACCTGTCTGTATTACACGCCATTTCTCGGTCCTAACAGGGCTGGGTGTCCTGTCGTGTCACACCTAGACAAACCAAGGGCGGCCATTCCTTCCCCCTTTGTCTACAGAAATTAAACTAAAGGAAGTGCATCATCGCGATCTTTCGGCAGCGAAGAGAAAACAATTAGAATATGCAGTTGAAAACAAAAAAAAAACAACGGATTACAGTCAAAGGCTGCCTGGGGTTATACCCGAAGTCTGGTTAAGATGTGGTAAATATGAAAATAATAACAATATGGGTTTGGTTTAAATCAGCCATTCATGCCTGACATTTATTCCAAAATCATTACTATACCCTGAAAAATAGATAGATGGAAAGCAATTTCCTTGAAATTTTAACAATATAGTTTCTTATGCGTGTTGATGTATAGCTCAATAATGTCATTGTCGATTCGGCGAATGAAACGTCATTTACACAACCATAAACTGAAATTAATCCAAGTTATCGCGATCTTGACCGAACCCCGAATAAAAAACAGTCTATCTGGAAGAACTCGCAGGTCAAAGAGCATCACCCGGCTTCTGATGCACGGCTTCGGCCCGAAACATCGGCAGTTTCCTTTCTCCCACGGACGCTGCTTGACCCGCTGAGTTCCTCCAGCAGATTGTTCTTCGCTCCAGATTCTGCACTCTCATCTCTCTCCATTCGTTTGCCTTCGCTTTGCTGGGAAATCACCTCCCTCTGTCTCTCTCTGCGTTTCCCTGCGTTGCAATTCCCGTTTCCTGATTACTTTAATTTCTCGCCCTGTCCTGTCATGTAAAACGGTACACGGTGAATTTCCTGGCTGGTTTGATCGAGGGAATTATTCACTCCAGGACATGGCCTAACCTAACATAATCGGAATTTCAGGCAGTGACTTTTCTAACATTGTGAGGTAACTTGGTTGCAAATGGTGCGGACTCAGAAGCAATGTGCTTTGGGATTAACAGATTATAGATTTGGTACACCCGGGCTGGTTAGGAATGCGTGTCAAGAAACTCATTCTGTTTTGTGAGCTCCCTTAAAGTCGAACAATAGGCCGGGTGTTTACTGACTGAGCACCAGACAATCGGCAATTCATTCTTGGAGATGTGTCACCAAACCCCAAAGAAAAGCTAACATGACATCTGTTTTAATGGTTTCTTGCTAATAAACTCTTATCCAATGGCGTCTTTGTTGAGACGTCAAAGATTATTTACAGAATCACTCAGCTTCTTTAATTGTTTCCTGATTGTTCCCTTCATTCCCGGTAGGTGGTGCCGAGAAACATCGCGGACATAAGGGGCGAGCGCTCTTTCACAGCGGGAGGGAAGCAGAAGGAGCGCTAATTGTGATGCCGGAGGGCCAAATCGGGCGGATTAGAGTCTGCGGATTGGAGCTCAATCAGAATCTGCCTCTCGCTTGCTCTCGCTCTGTCTCTCCTTCCCCCCCCCCCCCTCCCACACACACACACACACACACACACACAAACTTCAGTGCAGTTTCCATCCCACACGATCATCTGCAACTCAACCACAGCAATCCCAGACTCACAAATCCAAATGCACTTTTTTGCTTAACTCCAAGAACATAACTCAGACTTGCATCAAAACGTACCCAGATGTAATCTGCATCATCAAATGAAAGAAATATTTATAAATCTTGCATTCATCAACAAGTTTGTGCAAGTTATCATATTCTGATACTTACAAATAAAGTTCACATATACCCCTTGGAGGACAAGTTCATAAATTAAGTCCCATACAGTATATACCTACAAAATCAGAAGTATAATTTCATAAAGACCATAAATTTGCATGTCTGATTATAAATTCATACAATTTCATAATTAGTCCTAAATTTACACTAACATTTCAGATATATTCATTAAAATCATATTTGCTTTCATACATAATCTCAAAACTATGTGTATTTTATATAGGATACAAATGTATGAAACAGATATATACAATCCAACACATGTTCACAAACTAAGACACCAATAAAAATCTCCCCACATATTTTATGGTCAGATATCCCAGCAGAAACTTGTCATCATTTATTAATATAATAAAAACATTAAATGACATAATAATGCACCAATACAAAACGAGACTGATTAATCAATATATTAGTACAAACCCATATAAATAGGGGCATGCCAATATTTACAATACAAACTCTTATAATCACTCTTATTAGCATATGCAGAAGATACTATACATTCAGATTCATACATACAACACTAATTCAATGGAATTTGTAAGATTGACTCCCTTAATACAAATTAAATAATACAACAGTACAAATTCTTAAATACATTTTAAATTTCAGAAATGTTTAGGTAAAAAGTAATACCTTATCAGCAACAACATAAACTTGTAAAGAACAATATTGCAAAGTCATGAACATAAGCAAATGTTTCCATAGTTCTATACAAATGTATACATCTAATCACATTTTCATGTACACCAAGATGATCAATTTTCATATCCACCATCACCATTTCCTGGACCGAATCACACCGTCACAAAAAATATTAATGGAAAAATCACTTTCTTACCTATGTCATTGTGAACATAAGCACTCTTTTATGTGACTATAAAAGCTTGGTCATGATCAGTGTAAACCCAGACATAACCTCACTGTGTATGCAGATACTCAGACCACTCTGCACTCTCATAAAGAGCAATACAAATTTGTGGGTACCTTCACACGCTGATACAATCCAATACAGGAACAGTTATTACCCCTCAACCATCAGGCTCCTAAACTTGAGGATAATTTCACTCAACCCAAAACTGAACTGATTCCACAACCTGTGGACTCTCTTTCTACAGCATTGTTTTCAATACTATCTATCTATCTATCTATCTATCTATTTATTTATTTATTATTATTATTATTATTATTATTATTATTATTATTATTATTATTATTATTATTTTGCTTTTCTTTTTACATTTGCACATTTGTCATCTTTCACGCATTCGTTGTTTGTCAGCCTTTGTTTGTGTGTAGTATTTCATTGATTCGATTGTGTTTCTAATGTGAATGCCCACAAGAAAATTAATTTTGTGATATATGGTGATATATACACACTTTGATAATAAATTTACTTTGGACTTTTAACTTTGAATACAAGCAATATATGCAATTCATTTCCAAATGTAATCACCATTACATTAACATAATTGAATTTATCTTTTCAGGGCATCATTATATAAGACCTGTAATAAGTTTTATTAATATATAGTATTGATTGAAGTTACAACATGAACAGATGATTGATGGCATGTTATAAGACCATAAGATATAGGAGCAGAAGTAGGCCATTTGGCCCATTGAGTCTGCTCCACCATTCAATCATGGGCTGATCCAATTCATCCAGTCATCCCCACTCCTCTGCCTTCACCCCATACCCTTGGTGTCCTGGCTAATCAAGAACCTATCTATCTCTGCCTTAAATGCACCCAATGACTTTTTTCCAGCTGAGATAAATGATTGATCTTTTCATTGGGATCCTTCAGGATAATCACGAAATGTTGTATTTTTGATTATGTTGTATTTTAATCTATACAGTTCAGCACCAATGTACAGTGGTTTTGCTTTGTTAGAGTACTTTCTTCTGGTGTCATATTTGTCCCCCATCCAGTCAGTTAATGGGGAGATGCATGGAAGGTGAAAAGAAGGTGAAAGCTTCATGCTGACTCTAAAAGGCAAGTTTATTGCTGAGTCTCATGTAATCAAGACAATGTGTAATCGAGTTGTACAACCCAGAAGCTGAACTCAGTTGAACTGTCAGCAGAGAACTACTGGCCCAGGTTCCACTGCCTACCGAAGGTGAAAATTACCATCCATAGCTCTGGGTTCTGATCTGCATCTAATGACTCCGTCTAATATCGGATGCAGACTACTTTTTGTTCACATGAGACAAATGAATATTGATAGTAATCAAATGTCTAGAAGGATGTAATGCCTTAAAATGAGAAAATTGGCAAGAAGATCTTTTTCACAAAATAAACATACTGAAATATCCACTTGGTGCACACTTACAACTTCTAAGTCAAGACAAACTCTTGCTTTTTTTCCTTTATCATGTTGTATTTTAGACAATACATGTGGCATACACCAATGGTAGTTCTAAAAAATGTTTTACCTGGTTTGTTTGTGGGTTGATACAATTTCTCATTAAAATTACTTACTTGATTTTTCTAGCTTCCTCCTTTCTCTTTGGGCATTGTGCCTCACATATGAATCTGGCCACACAAAATCAGACATGCTTAGATGAAGGGGTATAAACAGCATTACCTATACCGTACAAAGCAGGTGACAAACTGCTTAATTGACATGTGCATAATCATAAAGTCTATTTGATACAAGCAGAACTTTAGGCAGACAAAATCTCGGCTACTGTACAACACACACAAAATGCTGGAGAAACTCAAGCCTTGACCCAAAATTAAGACACTTTATTCCTTTCCATAGATGCTACCTGACCTGCTGAGTTCATCCAGCATTTACTATGTGGTACTCTGGATTTCCAGCATCTGCAAAATCTCTTGTGGTTATAATTAGGTTATTGTGCACACTGCCAGAATTATTCATTGCAATATGAATTTAAAAAGTAATTATAAACACATGCTCTTACAAAGACAAAAATGAAGTCAGATGCAAAGGATCAGAGTTCATCATCTTGAATTTGGGAGCTGTCTATGTGGAGTTTGCACATTCTTACTACAACTTCATGTACTTTCTGTAGATATATATCTTTGCATCCTCCCACATCTCAGAAACATGTGGATGTATCATTGGTGAATTTTGAATACGCATATGTTGGTTTGCAGGAAGGAATTGTGTGGGTCAAAGGTCACTTCATTATGTATGAATAATGCAGTGAATTAATTGGCCACTGTAAATTGATCCCAATGAGCAGGTAAGTTGTCGAATTTAGGGAGAATTACTGGGCATGTAGGCTGAATAAAATGGAATTTGTGTAAAATGAATGCTTTATGGTCAAGGGGGATTTAATGAGCCAAAGAGCCATTTTCCATGCTATATGATCCCATGACTCTCAATATCATTCAGAAATTATATTGCACAATAGATTGCAGTGACCTGTATGCATTATAGGAAGTGGCCTTTGACCCACACAATTGCTTCCTGCAAATCAACATATGTGTATTCAAAATACACCAATGATACTATTATGATTCTCATTCAAAATGTATTGATATTTGATTTAAAATGCAATTTAGTTGCGCTAATATAAAACAAACTGTTATGAAGGAGAAGGTATAGTCAAGCAGATTTGATATTGTTATTTTCTGACATATTTGCCTTTCAAAAACAATCTCATATTGTCAGAAAAAAGCTTCAAAGTTCTGAGATTTGTCTGGATCACTCACCAACAGAGTCAATGATCAAGTATTTAGACATATTCCAGCAGAATGATATACTGACAGGCTTGGCAATGCACCCACTGATTCAAATTCACATCCTTTCATATCCTCTCAAGCATAAACTTGGAGGCTATGTGGTGACTGACAATTTAATGTATACTGTACCTCTAACAGAGTGGCTATACCTCGCTGGGCACAAAACATGCTATGATATGCTGTAAGTCGTTGACAAAATGATGCCTTGGATTATTTTAATTGTCTGGTGGGATAAGAGATTTTGCTTTCTTCCTTTTACCACCTTGGACTTCTGCCACAGTGATTTCTCTTGACTTGATGCATGAGGCAATACATGTGATTAAAAGGATTGATTAAATTGATCATGTGGTCTTTTCCCATGCCATATATCTATGGATTCATAAGCACTCATCAACTCTTAGATCCACAAGGATAAACAAACGGATCTGCCTCATTCACAACTATAGACAAAATAATCTCACAGCCTCCAAATAACCTGAGTGTGCTTTCCAACATGTCTATTTAGAGTCAGAAGACTATCTTTCAATTTTGAAATTAAAAACTTGCAGTCTGGGAGTATTTATGAAAATAACTGTAATTTAATTGGTTTGCACCAGGCACTTATATAAGAAAACGTAAAATTTATTGTCTGCCAACTCCCGCAAGGGGATTCTGAAAGACGGCATCCAACAGTCAGAGATAAGGACTGATAGGGGATAGTCAGCGTGGCTTTGTTGAGTAAGAACTCACGATTGAGTTTTTGAAGAGGTGACCAAGAGAACTGACAAGGGCAGGGTGGAGGGTGGTAAGTGTTGACTCCATGGACTTGAGAGAGGCCTTGGACAAAGTCCCACATAGTTCATCTGAAAGGTTAGAACACATGGGAAAGAAGGTGAGAGAGTCAATTGAATACAAAGTTGACTGGCTGAAAGTAGTCAGAGGTTGGTTGTGGAGGGTTGTTTTTCAGATTGGAGATCTGTAACCTGTGCGGTGCCACAGGATCAATATTGGGTTCCTTGTTGTTTGACACCTACATTAATGACTTAGATTCGAATGTAGGTTACAACAGGGTCTAGGTGAACAGGGAAAGTGAGCAAAGGAATTCTAGATGGAATACAGCTCAGACAAGTGTGAAGTGATATATTTTGGGATGTTAAACCAAGACGGGACAAACACGGTGCCCTAGGCAATGCTGTGGAACAAGTAAATAGTAGTTCCCTGAGTAAGACAACGTAGGCAGACAGGTGTTCAGCGTGCTTGCCTTTGTCTGACAGGGCATTGAATACCAGATTTGGGACATTAGGGTACAGCTTTTCAAGAAACTGGCAAGACCAATATTTTGAAACAGTGGAGGCTACCTCAGTAAGTATAGTTAAGTCAAGCTTAGATAGATTTTTTCATAGAAGGGGAACTAAGGGTTACGGAAAAGGCAGGTAAGTGGAGATGAATCTTTGGCCAGATCAGCCACAATCTTATTGAATAGTGGAGCAGACTTGATGAGACAGATGGCCTACTCCTGCTCCTATTTCTTATGTTCTAATGTTATGTACCACTCTTGGAGTATTATGTGCAGTTCTGGCTGTCATGCTATAGGGAGAATGTGATTAAGCTAGAGATGGTGCAGAAAAAAAAATCTCATGAAAGTTGCTGGGACTGGAGAGTTTGAGCAATGGGGAGATACTGACAAAGCTGGGAATATTTTCCATAAAGCCTGAGTGGTGACCTTATTGAGGATTATAAGATCATGTGAGGCAATGATAAAGGTTGATTGTCACAGTCTCTCTTTTGCCCAAGGTACAGAATTCTAAAACTAGAGGGCACAGGGAAGGTGACCTGAAGGGCAAGTTTTTCAGAGAGGGTGGTAGGTATATGGAGAAAGCTGCCAAGGACTGATAAGTGCAGGTACAGTTACAATGTAGAGAAGACATTTGAACAGGTAGCCGGATAGAAAAGGTTTAGAAGGATATGTGTCAAACACTTTCAAATGGAACTTGGTCAGGCAGGCAGGTACCTTGGTCAACGTAGATGAGCTAAGCCAAGGGGCCTGCTTGAATGCTGTATAACTCCATGACTCTATAAAGTGATTTCCAATTAACTCAAGGCAAACTTGATGAAAAATTGTTAAGACACCAGAGATTGAGCTTGAGGTTGAGCTTGTTAAGACACCAGAGATTGATAGAGATTGATTATCTTGTCTACACAACTCCGTGACTGCCTTTGCTAGATATTGCACTGTGTACATATCATTATCTAGCAAACTCCAAATGATACGTACTGTCGATTGTAGTAGGAAGTCTCTTTTGAAATGTGCCCAGTTACAGTACATCGGAGTTAATGGTAAAGTTAGCTTAACATTTTGAAGCTGTCTCCATCTCAATAGCAAGCAGAATAATAAATAAGTACTGATTCCAATACGTAAAAAGAAAACAAAAATCACAAAAGACTGAAGATGCTGGAACCTGGAGTGAAAAGAAACAAACTGCTGGGGGAAACTCAACACTTAACACTGAAGCTGGTGGGTGATAGGTAGTAACAGATACGAAAAGAAACAATGAGGAGAAAGAGGCGGGTGATGGAGGGGAAGGGGAAGGTTAAGGCTGGTAGGTGATAAGTGGAACAAATAATGGAAGGATGATGGGCAGATGAAACCAGATGGGTGGAGGGGATAGGGAGAGCAGGCCGGGGGGCAAGAACCCCGGTGGGTGAAGAGCAGCTGAAAAGGAGAAAGATGAACAAATGGAGAGGGAACAAGGTGGACTAGTAGGAGTGGGATAGGAGCACAGGGGGAGTAGATTCCCTCAAATTGGAAAACTCAATGTTCACTACACTGACCCAGGCAGAATATGAGGTGCTAGTATCCTGGTTTTCATTTGGCATCACAATGGCAGTGAAAAAGGTCAAGGACAGATAGGTTGCTGTTGCAATGGGAAGGGGAGTTGAATTGACCTGCAATTGGAAACACAAGGTGGGCGTAGCAGGCAGATCATAAGTGCTCCACAAGAAAGGACACCTAGTCTATTTTTGGTCCTGCCACTGTAGAGGAGGACACTTTGAGAGCACTGGATGCAATAGACAAGGTTGGAAGAGGGGTATGTGAAATTCTGCTTCATTTGGAAGGGTTGTTTAGATCCCTGGATGATGGTCAAGTTGTAGGGGAAATAGTTGCTTACGAAAGGAATAGGGGACTGGAAGGGATGGGGGTGTGGGGGGGGTGGGGGAAGAGCAGAGCAATGAGCCATGGAGGGAGCAGTCCCTACAATAAGCAGAAGGGAAAGGGAATTTGAGAAGGGAAGATATAATTGGTGGTGAGATCCTGTTTTAGTAGGTGGAAAGAACAAAGCATAATAGGTTGGATGCAGAAGAGAGCGGGGTGAATAGGGAGGACCAAAGGATTTCTATCTCTGTTCCTGTCTTATGGGTATTATCAAGGGTCTGTATAATTGCATTCAATTGAGTGCTAGATGGCATCAGCAAGCAATGCTACCATGGGCAACATCCTCAAGATGGTCCATGAAAATGCTCCTCTTTTACGTCTTCTTTTTCTTTCAAGTGTGGCTCTGGTACTGTTGGAGGCTGTGATCTACAGTTTGATGGTGTGATTTTGCTTATTCAGAAAAGTCAGACTGAGCTCATTTATGTGTGGTCTGTTCTACGCTTTTAGCGTATAAATGTCACAATGAACTTTTTACACATTCAGTTACAATGTAATAATTTACTTTGTCAGACAAAGCACACTCCCAGACACTGTCATACAGATCACTTGTACTGTCATGATTGTGTTAACCTCATTTACACTGCCTTCATTACACACTGTTGCACTCTCTTTCACACACTCATTTGCATGGTCACTTGAATATAACAGTAAAAACATCCATCTGTAATTGCTCAGGGTCCTAAAGATACTCCACTTGGAATACCGAGCACAGACCTGGTCTCCCTGCTAAGAATGAATATATAGGAGTCCTACTAAGCTTCACCAGTTGGATCTGTCCTCTGAGGAGCAATTAAACAAATGAGGCCTTAACTCACTTGAGTAGAATGAGAAACACATTGAAACATGCACATTTCCTTTTTTACAAAGTAGCTCGAAAAATGATTTCTGCCTGGGATATCCAGAACCTGAAATCAGCCTCAAAGTAAGGGATTGGTGATCTGAGATTAGAGGAAGTTTCTTCACCCAGTGCATAGTGAATTTTTGGAATTTGACTGTGGGGTTTCACTTGCTGAGTATGTTCAAGACAGAGGTCGAGAGATGCCTTTGACATTAAGAGATATGGTCTTTGGTGCAGGAAAGAAGGACTGAAGTGAAAGCCCAACCATGATTTTATTGAATGGTGAAGAAGGTGTCAGAGCCTGAATGCCCCATCACTGGTTCTGTTTTTGATGTTACATTCACATTGACTGCATCCACATACTTGCCATCAAACAGGTTACTTATACACAAACAAAATGAGTACATTTTCTCTCTATATACACCACTGACCACATCAATGCATTCACTATTCTCCAGATATAATTCGCACATTCACAATAATGCTGAGCTTATTACACATTCATAGACAAATTTGTCTTATTTACATACACTGCCTTCATCCACCCACTCACTATCACACTGACATCATTAATAGATTCATTGTCACATTGACAACATGTGCATGCTTGCTGTCACACTGAGCTCACTGGCATGTTTCCTCTTCCAACATTCTTTAAAACACATAAGTTTGTTTGCACAGTCAAAATTAAACACAAAGGTATCCCCCCTTTACAAAGGTAGTGCATTCCTATGAAACCTTTCTTAAGCCAAAATGGCGTAAAGCAAAGTACCATTAATTTATATGAGAAAAACATTCGTAAAAGCAAAAATCCTCTATGTAATGCGAAAACAGGTTACCAATGTAGGACTTTTGCAAAAGTTAAGTGGCGTAAAGTGAACATTCGTAAAGCAGGGGACACCTGTACACATTGCCATGTTGAACACATTGAAATGTTCAGTCACCCTGGGCTCATTCACTCTTTTGTAGAGTGCATCATACTATTGAAATGTTGACAGTTACCCTGAGCAAATTCACTCTTTGATGCATGCAGCCCATCCATGTTCTCAGTAACACACATATTTCACACACTGAGATCTTTGACACCTTTACCTTTTTCTAAGTACATTCATTCATGCAGTTCCACTGAATTTACTCCTACCAGTATCACCCTTTTATGTTCTTTTTCCTTAGACACCTCTTTCACTTCAGACAGTTGAGAAAATTTGGTATGGGCCGTCAAATCCTAAGAACTTTCTACAGGGGCACAATTGAGAGCATCCTGACTGGCTGCATCACTGCCTGGTATGGGAACTGTACCTCCCTTAATCACAGGATTCTGCAGAGAGTGGTGTAGACAGCACAGCGCATCTATAGTTGTGAATTTCCCATGATTCAGGGACATTTACAAAAAGCAAGTGCGTAAAAAGGGCCTGAAGGATAATTGGGGACTCGAATCACCCCAACCACAATCTATTCCAGCTGCTACCATCCGGGAAATGGTACCGCAGCATAAAAGCCAGGACCAACAGGCTCCGGGACAGCTTCTTCCACCAGGTCATCAGACTGATTAACTCACGCTGATTTGAGTGTATTTCTATGTTACATTGACAGTTCTATTTATTATAAATTACTATGATTGCACATTGCACATTTAGATGGAGATGTAATGTAAAGAGATTTTCTCCTCATGTACGTGAAGAAAGTAAGAAATAAAGTCAATTTAATTCAATTCATAGAACATAGAATCTAGAATAGTACAGTACAGTAGGGCCCTTTTGTCCACGATGTTGTGCCGATCTTTTAACCTACTCTGAGATCATTCTAACGCTTCTCTCTCACATAGCCCTCCATTTTTCTTTCATCCACATGCCTACCTAAGAGTATCTAAAAAATGTTCCGAATGCGTCTGCCCCTGCTGTCACACTGGCAGACATTTAGTGCATATATGAGTGTCTGTGTAAAAAAACCTCTCTCTGACATCCCCCCTACACTTTCATCTAATTACCTTAAAATTAAGTCCTCTCATTTAACCATGACCATCCTGGGGGGATTTAAAAAAACCCTGGTTGTCCGCTCTGTCTGTGTCTCTTATCATCAATGATCAAGTCACCTCTCATCCTCCTTTGCTGCAGAGTTTGAGCCTAAATTTCTTCATTCCTTCCTCATAAGACATGCTCTCTAATCCAAGCAGCGTTCTGGTAAATCTCCTCTGCACCCTCTCTAAAGCTTCCACATAATGAGGTAACAAGGAGTGAACACGATATTCCAAGTGTGGTCTAACCAGACTGTTGTAGAGCAGCTATAGTACCTCATGGTCTTTGAAGTCAGTCCCCTGACTAATAAAGGTGTCATATGCCTGCTTAAATATGCTATCAACTTGTTCAGCAACTGACAGGGATTCATGGTCAAATTGAGCTTTCTGTGCTCACTATCATATTAAACTTAATTTTGCACTCAACTGAAGTTATCTGTACAATTACTATCACTCTGTGTCCATATATAGCCCCATGCAAAATTCGTAGGCACATATGTATAGCCAGGGTGCCTAAGACTTTTGCACAGTACTGTATTTGTCAATGTGGAATGAAAATCAAAAGATATTGGGAATGATGAGGGTGGAGCACCACGGGAGGGGAGTGGGACAGGTGGCAGAGAAGGAGTGCCAGAGCAAAGGGTGGCACAGGTGCAGACACACCCAGCCCTAAGACACCAGGCAAGGTGATTTGATTCCAAACAATTGCTTTAATAATCATTACAGAATTTCTCTTTGCTGCTTCCCACTCGCTTCCCTTCCCCCTTTCCAACTATGATTTCCCTTCCCACTCTCAGTCCACAATAGAGACATATATCAGAATCAGAATTATCATCACTCATACATGGACTGAAATTTGATTTTTTTGTGGCAGCAGACTATCACAATACATAAGATTACTGCAGTACTGTGTAAAAGTCTTTATATATATATTTATATAGGTGATGGGTGCGTGGAATGCACTGCCAGTGATGGTGGTAGAGGCAGATACAATAGGGTGTTTTAAGAGCCTCTTAGATAGGAACCTGGAGCTTAGAAAAGTAGAGGGCTATGCAGTAGGGAAATTCTAGGTAGTTATATGTCCACACCACATTGTGGGCTGAAGGGCCTGTAATGTGCTGTAGATGTCTATGTTTAATGTTCTTTTAAAAAAAGGAATATAGGGTAGTGTTCATGGACCATTCAGATCAGGAAGAAGCCAGGGAAGAAGCTGTTCTGAACCATTATATATAGATCTTCCTGTGCCCCTCCCTAACAGTTGTAATGAGAAGAGGCTTGTGCCCTAGACAGGGAGGACCCTTAATGATGAATGTGACCCTCCTGAGGCACTGCCTATTGAAGATGGTGGGGAGGATTTTGCCCATGAAGGAACTGAGTCTCCAACCCCTTTGCAGCCTCCTGTGATCCTATGTATTGGAGCCTCCACACCAGTCTGAGATACCACCAGTCAGAATGCTCTCCACCAACCTGTATAGGAATTTGAAAGGGTCTTCAGTAATATACCCAGATCTGACCAAACTCCTCACAACGTAGATCTGCGAGTGTGTTTACTTCAGGATTGTATCATTGTGTTGGACCCAGGACAAATCCTCTGATTTTGACACCCAAGAACTTAAATTATTAGAGCTAGACTGAATTAATTCTTGCTCTCGAGAATACACTAAACTTGCTTTGCACTCTCACTGTTACACCAAATATATTCTCATCCTTTTAATCATACTGTTCAAGTATATATTTGCTGTTAGACTGAGCTCATATACACGAAAAACATTTTCAAACAAAGTCAACCTACAGTTCTTTTGCACAGTCACATCACGCACATTCTCACAATCCCAGTCACACTGTGCTCAATTACTTACTGTGGTTAACTTCATATACCTGTCTGGACACGCCCGCTGCTGACTGCTCCTGTGGCTCCTCCCAAAGACACCGGTATAAAGGTGATTGAGGTCTGAACCCGTCTCTCTGTCTCCAGGATGTAGTATGGTGCTCAATCACTACTTGTTCCTTCTTCCAGTCAATAAAGGCCAATATCTCGCCTTTACGTCTCAGAGAGAGTTATTGATGGTGCATCACTTACACACTCGCTATCACACTGATCCATAGTCTGACTAAACTCAATTTCACACCATTGTCATGTTGAACATGCTTGCATACTCATTTACACTTGGCTTATCGACACAGCCCCAGTTATGGGAACTTCTACAGATGTACTCTAGAATGCTGATTGGTTATGTTATGGTCTGGTGTGGCACTTCAATAAACAAGAATCTAAGAAGCTGCAGAGAGTAGTAGACCCCACTCAATACATGTTGGGCACATCCTTCCCCACTATTGATAGTATCTAAAGGAGTTGCTGCCTCAAGAAGGCAATATCCATCATCAAAGATTGCCACCAGTTTTTGCAGCTACTTTTGGACAGGAGGTGCAGAACCTGAAGTCCCACACCACCAGATTCAAGAATAGCAACTTGACTTCCCGTCAACCATTCAGATCTTGAACCAACCACTACAGATTAGCAAAACTATGATCACTTTGCACTAAAATAGATTTTGTTTTTCTGATCTAATAGCACTCCTTCTTGTAAAAATTGTGCATCATTTATGTCTATATATATTTTTCTTGTGAATGCTGCTTTTCTGATGCTATGTACATGTGATGCTGTTGCAAGTTTTTATTGCACGTGTGTGTACACATATTTGTGCATAAACTCGACTATAGACTATAGACGTATAAAACATGTTCTCACATACATTGCCACATTTAATTCGTTTATACATGCTTGCACAGTGAGGATTTTGTTTTGCTCAATTGCAGATATACTGAGCTCATTTATATACCCTGCTACAGTCAGCTCACTTACACACAATGTAACCTTGAGCTGACGCCCACATGCCATTTGCATTTCTGCTTACTCAGTTACACGAAGCAAATTAACATACAGTTGCCACAAGTTCATTCACACAATGTCACTCCAAGCTCATTCACTGACCTTATCACACTCACTCATATGTGCCTGTTTTTTTTAATGACAAGTAAACAATAAATGTGCTTTAAGTTGAGAAGTGACCAAAATGAAAGTTCATTCACAGAGGTAGTTGGTGTTGTTGAGGTACTAAAAGATTATATCAGCTTCAGAATCATAATTGGGTTTAATATCACTGGCATATGTCTTGAAACTTGTTAACTTTGCAGCAGCAGTACAATGGAATACATGATAAATGTAGAAAATATAAATAAGTTATTTACAGTAAGAATATATGTATATTAAGTAGTTAAATTAAAAAAGTAGTGCAAAAACAGAAATAATTTTTTAAAAGTGGGGTCATGGTCATGGGTTCAAAGTCCAATCAGAAATTGGATGGCAGAGGGTAAGGGGCTGTTCCTGAATCATTGAGTGTGTGCCTTCAGGTTTCTGTACCTCCTTTGTGTTGTTAACAATGAGAAGAGGGTATTTTAGGGGTGATGGGATCCTTGAAGATGTTCTGGATACTACGGAGTATAGTACCCATGATGGTGCCGACTAATTTTACAACTTCCTGTAGATCCTTTTGGTCCTATGCAGTAGCACCCCCCCACCCGCTCCCCCCCCACCACCATTCCAGACAGTGATGCAGCCTGTCAGAATGTTCTCCACAAAGTATGAAGATTCTTCGAATCTGAATGAAGGAAGATACAATTCAGATCTTGGATGGGCTAAATGTGATAAAAAGGAAACAGAATAAAGTCAAATTGCATTTGAAATGGATAATTCCAAAGGGAGTTATACCAGGTTGCTGAGAAAAAGGAGAGGCCCTGGCCAAAATCATTAACATCTGTAAATGCTTGAGTGAGGAGTGGAAAGTTGCCAAGATTAGACCATTACTCAAAAAAGTATAATGATAAATCCAGATTCTATAGACAAATTAATTTAACTCTTGTAATGAAGAAAGTTCTAGAAATAATAATCAGGGAGGAAATAGCTGTCATTTGAGCAAGGGCAATTAAAGAAATCTTACAAAGATAATGGTAAATGTGGTAAATTGGATCAGCAAATTTGATAATGATACAAAGATTGGAGGTGCAGTGGACAGTGAGGAAGTTTTCAAAGCTTGGACCAGCTGGAAAAATGGGCTGAGAAATGGCAGATGGAGTTTAATGCAGACAGTGTGAGGCATTGCACTTTGGAAGGAAAAACCAAGGTAGAACATACAAGGTAAATGGTAGGACACTGAGGAGTGCAGTAGAACAGAGGGATCTGGGAATATAGATACACAATTCCCTAAAAGTGGTGTAACAGGTAGATAGGGTCATAAAGAGTGCTTTTGGTACATTGGCCTTTATAAATCAAAGTATTGAGTATAAGAGTTGGAATGTTATGGTGAGGTTCTGCACTGTCTTCAGGCAAATCTCCTGGACCTGATGGGTTTCCCGTAGAATTTTATAAATCATTCTCTTCACTTCTTTCACCTCAGTTACTCTCAGTACTATCTGACTCATTTAACTATGGTAAATTGCCACCTTCATTTAATGAGGCATGTATTATTCTTTTATTAAAAAAGGGTAAAGACCCAACAGAGTGTTCCTCGTACAGGCCAATCTCTTTGCTTAATTTTGATGTTAAAATCTTGGCCAAAGTTTTGGCTCATAGATTAGAAACTGTTATACCCTCTATTATTTATGATGATCAAACTGGTTTTATTAAAAACCGTCTTCCTTTTTTAACATATGGCGTTTATTTAATATTTTATATTCACCTTCAACTGGGATTCCTGAATGCGTTATTTCTCTCATGCTGAGAAAGCATTTGATCTTATAGAGTGGAACTGCCTCTTGGCAGTTTTAGAAAAATTTGACCTTGGTCAAAGTTTTATCTCTTAGATCAAATTGCTATATCTATCTCCTACTGCCTCTGTTTTGACTAATTCTCAGCAATCCCAGTTATTTAACCTAAAAGTGGCACCCGTCAAGGATGCCCTTTAAGTCCCTTCCTTTTTGATTTGGCTATAGAACCTCTGGCGATAGCATTCTGAAGCTGTCCTGAATTGACCGGGATTTGGAGGGGGGAGTGTTGAGCATAAAATTTCTCTTTATGCTGATGATCTATTACTTTTTCTTTCAAACCCGTCCACATCCTTACCTCCAATGTTTACACTTCTTGATCAATTTAGCCAGTTTTCTGGCTATAAACTTAATTTACATAAGAGTGAACTTTTCCCAATTAATAAAGAAGCTCAAGTATTAGCATTTCGTGACCTCCCCTTTAAAGTAGTTCATAATCAATTTACTTACCTTGGTATTACAGTTACAAGGAAGTTTAAAGATCTTTCTCATGAAAATTTTGCCAATCTTTTATACACTACAAAACAGAGTCTGTCACAATGGTTACCTCTAGCTATGTCCTTGGTAGGTCATATTAACGTTATTAAAATGTACATTCTCCCTAAATTTTTATATTTATTTCAATCTATTCCAATTTTTATTTCTAAAACCTTTTTTGATTCCTTAGACTCTATTATCTTGTCCTATCTGTGGAAGAATAAGCGTTCTAGAATTAATAAAGTTTATCTTCAAAGATCTAAAAAAAGAGGGTGGCATGGCCTTACCTAATTTTCATTTATACTACTGGGCAGCTAACATTCGTTGCACTATCTTCTGGTCTTTTTTTCATAGCCAATCTGTGCCCTAATTGGGTAGCAATGGAGCTGAATTCCACCAAAAATCTATCTATTTCTGCACTTCTTGGTTCTGCACTCCCTAGTAGTTTGTCTAGACTAATTGTTAATCCTCTTGTTAGACATACTTTGCAAATATGGGCCCAGTTTAGGAAATTTTATGGTTTCTATGGTTTTTCCCTTTCTAGTCCTATCTTACATAATCATCTTTTTCTACCTACTATGTATGATTCAACATTCTATGATTGGTATAGAAAGGGCATTAGGCATTTTGAAGATATTTTTATCAATAATCGCTTCGCATCCTTTCAACAGCTCTCTGCTAAGTTCAATCTACCTAATGCCCATTTCTTTAGATATCTCCAAATCAGACACTTTATCAATCCTTTAATTCCCAACTTCCCTGAAACGCCCGAGAAAAATGTTATGGATTTATTTCTTTCTATTAATCCACTGGGTAAAGGCTTAATATCCTTTATCCGTGATAAATTAGTATCCTTATGGCGTGCTGCTGTGGATAAAATTAGAATGGCTTGGGAGCATGACTTAAATATCCCTTTAACTGATGAGATTTGGGACTCGATTCTCAAATTGGTTAATTCAACTTCTCTCTGTGCTCGCCACTGTCTTTTATAATTTAAGATTGTTCATAGGGCCCATATGTCCAAATCTAAATTATCTCGATTTTACCCAAATATTAGTCCTCTTTGTGATAAATGCAAAAGTGGCGAGGCCTCTCTTATTCATATGTACTGGACCTGTCCTAGCTTAGAGAAATTTTGGAAAGATGTTTTTATAACCTTATCCTGTATTCTGAATCACCACTTAGAACCTAACCCTTTAATTGCTCTGTTTGGTTTCTTGGGTGAGACAGATATACGCTTGAGTTTGACTAAATGTCGAATGTTATCTTTTGCTTCTCTCCTGGCTAGACATCTAATCCTCCTTAAATGGAGAGGTGTTGCCCCGCCCACACATGCTCAATGGCTTAACTATATCATGTCCTGTTTAGACCTTGAAATAATCCATTATTCAATTCTTAATTCGGATATGAAGTTTCAGAAGGTCTGGGGACTTTTTATTGAGTATTTTCATAATTTTCCTCTAAATTAAGTTTTTTTTCAGTCGCTTGCTTTCAGCTTTTTTTTGGTAGTAGGCATTATTATCTTCTGTTTTCAAGTGTATTTACCGTTTTGGGGGTTTGCATGTTCTGATTTATATTTTCTACATTTTGTTTTGGTTGGTCTGGAGTTTTTTTTTGTTGTGGGGCTTGGGGAGGACACTAACTTTACATGACTTCAACTTGGGTGCTTTCTCAATTATCTTATTTTGTATTATATTACTATTGTATGTTTATCTTGCACTGTACTAATTTTCTACCTTGTTTTTTGGGGGGGGGGGTTTTGTTTGTAGTGTTGTAGAAAATTCATTAAAAAAATCAATTTAAAAAAAGACCAATCAATTTAACTCTTGTAATGAAGAAAGTTCTAGAAATAATAATCAGGGAGGACATAGTCATTTGAGCAAGAGCAGATCAATTAAAGAAATCTTACAAAGATAATGGTAAATGTGGTAAGTTGGACCAGCAAGTTTGCTGATGATACAAAGATTGGAGGTGTAGTGGACAGTGAGGAAGTTTTCAAAGCTTGGACCAGCTGGAAAAATGGGCTGAGAAATGGCAGATGGAGTTTAATGCAGACAGTGTGAGGTATTGCACTTTGGAAGGAAAAACCAAGGTAGAACATACAAGGTAAATGGTAGGACACTGAGGAGTGCAGTAGAACAGAGGGATCTGGGAATACAGATACACAATTCCCTAAAAGTGGTGTAACAGGTAGATAAAGAGAGCTTTTGATACATTGGCCTTTATAAATCAAAGTATTGAATATAAGAGTTGGAATGTTATGGTGAGGTTGTATAAGACGTTGGTGAGACCGAATTTGGAGTATTTTGTGCAGTTTTGCTCACCTAATTACAGGAAGGATAGTAATAAAGTTGAGAGATTGCAGAGAAGGTTTACAAGAATGTTGCTGGGACTTGAGAAACTGAGTTACAGAGAAAGATTGAACAGGTTAGGACTTTATTCCCTGGAGTGTAGAAGACTGAGGGAAGATTTGATAGAGGTATATAAAATTAGGATGGGTATAGATAGAGTGAATGCAAGCAGGCTTTTTCCACTGAGGCTAGGGGAGAAAAAAACCAGAGGACATGGGTTAAGGGTGAAGGGGAAAAGTTTAAAGGGAACATGGGGGGGGGGAGTTTCTTCAGACAGAGAGTGGTGGGAGTGAGGAATGAGCTGCCAGATGAAGTGGTAAATGCAGGCTCACTTTTAACATTTAAGAAAAACTTGGACAGGTACAAGGATGAGAGGGGTACGGTCCAGGTGCAGGTCGGTTGGACTAGGCACAAAAATGGTTCACCACAGCCAAGGGCCAAAGGGCCTGTTTCTGTGCTGTAATGTTCTATAGTTCTATGGTCCTATGTACTTTGACAGATTTTGTCTAACAGATTTGATAGATTTTTTTGATGAAGTAATAGAAAGGGCCAATGAGAGAACTGAAGTTGATGTGGTATATTTTGAAGCCTTTCATATGTTGCAGTCAATCAAGGATGTTGTCTCCTAGCTGCCTCAATGATACATAACCCAGGGCAGAACAACATGGAGAGCAAGCTGTTGCCCATATAGCAGGCACCCCCTCTTGACACAGCTAATAAATCCAAATGATCGGCAGAGACCGATACAGTTTGGCACTAGAATGTCGCATGAGTTGCCAGTCAATATTGAATTCAATGTACGGCTGCCTTAGGGACTGCTGTTTCAGTTTCTCCCTGAGGGTTTACCCCTGAAGCCTTCCCATGAGTGAGTATAACCGTAAGGCAGTGGAAGTTTCAGATCAGAGTTTTCCTTCTCCTAGATGAGCTGCCAGTCACGGCTAATGAAACCCATCTGCCCAAAGCAACCAGTTTTAAGGAACCAGTGACCTGCCTTTGCCCCTTCTCCTGTCAGTAGAAACAGGTCCACTGGGTTTAGCAGCTAAGCATCATGTGAAGGTCAGGAACATGTCAGAAGCTATTTGAGATACATGCCATTGGGAGTGTTAATAGGTAGTGGAACCTTATTCCCACTACCATCCCTGGCTATAACAACCTTAAAGAACCATATGGTATATACAGTCTTCCAAATGGCTCCTGATAAATTGCCGCATAATCAGCTACTCATCAATATCAAACTCCATAGAATAAAAAGAACAAATGTGTTATGGATAGAAAATATGGGAGGCAACAGGAAGCAGAGGAGTATGAAAAACATGTTTTTAGATCGGAGGGAGGTGGACAAGGGAAACATCCACAGTTCTGCTGAATATACAGTACATTAGCAATTTGGATATGGTTACAACTGTGGGGAGCATAATAATTGGCTATAAGCAGATAAATGCAAATCCAGAAACTGCAGATGTTAGAAATCTGAAATAAAACTCGAAACTTCTGGCAACACTGAGTAAGTCAGGCAGCATCTGTGGCAAAAGATCTGGGCTCCTTTATCAGAATTGGGAAATAAGACAACTCAAGGTAATTGACAGTAGCAAAAATGAAGCGGTGGATGTGTAGAAAAAGCTGAATATTTCTGAAAGGGCGAGTCAGAATTGATTAATGAGTGCATGAGCAAGCATAGTTTTACTTTTCTGGCTCTGTACTATGCTGTTAACAGTGAGTAGAGGCTCAGCAGACAGGCTATACAAATTGAATTTGAAAAAGTCAGCCAAAATAAGAACAGGTGGATATCTTGCACAGAAAGGAAGAATGAGCTATCTAAAGATGGGGGTTCATTGTAACAGTACGTGAAGCCATAGAGAGAGATGTCAGAGTGGGAGTGGGATGGAAAGTTAAAGTGACAAAAGGAAGCTCATTGACTCCCCCATGGACTAGCTTAACTCTCTCATGAAATGTCCCAGGCCTGAAACGAATATAGTGGACCAATCACATTTCAGAGAAACGCTGCAGATGCTGGAAATCCAAGCAACACACACAAGATACTGGAGGATCTCAGCAGGCCAAGCAGCATCTAAGGAAAAGAGTACTGTTGACGTCTCGAGCCACCCTTCAACAGGACTCTGCAGGGCCCAAAACATTGACTCTACGCTTTTCCATAGATGCTGCCTGGCCTGCTGAGTTCCTCCAGCATTTTGTGTGTGTAACAAATATAGTGGATTCCACTTAACTGGGACACAACAGGACGGATACATTTTGGCCCAATTAAGCGGCTGCCCAGTGAGATGAAATTTCATAGAAATAGTTAAAAAGGTATAAGAAACACAAACAGGGCAATAAGTTATATATTTAAATGAAATACAGAACAAAACAAAACACCGTTTTAAAGTACTACAGTACTATAAAACAGTGTACTGTTCCTTATTGTTATTGATGTAGGAATTCGTCCAGTGTAAACGGTGAACAAAATCAGTCAAACACCTAGTGTGGATAACGGACTGCCTTCATACAATGCTATTGACGATTGCAACCCCCAAATCTTCATTTTCATTGTAACAAGGTGAGTGGTGACACCTTGAAATTCTTCATAGTTCATATCTTACTGAAGTAGTGAAATCACTTCATTTCACTCCCAGCTGTTTCTGGCATCTTCAAGCCTGAATGGTTGAAACTGCAGAGCGCAAAACAGTTCTGAATTACCTTACTGCTTATCTCTCAGCAAACATCAGGGACAAAAATCACTGCTTTTTGAACTCAAAGACTTGCAACTGCCGCTATCTAAAAACTATTCATTCATTCTAAGCAGAATGTAGCATCTAATGGACACACCAGGCTGCACATCTGACTGTAGTTGGAAACTGTTTGGCACAGTCCTCTGTCCCAATTAGGTGGCATGATGTCCCAAATAAATGAAGGGAATCCCAGCTATTTTTTCAATTTGCTTTTGTTCTTTTAGAGTTGTCCCGAATAAGTGGCTCCCCTGAATAACTAATGGCCCCATTAACTGGAATCCACTGTATTTCTGTTTCCAAGGACACTACTACCTAACCTTTCAAAAGTTTCCAGCATTTTCTGTTTTTATTGAAGGGAATGAAAACAGGCTGGTGATTGAGTTTTTATAGGCAGTTGAAGTTTAATGCTGACAAATATGAAGTGTTTCCTTTTTATAAGTAGAATGTGAAGAGGCAGTTTAAACTACAAAGAACATATCAGAAAATAAATAAGAACAGGAGAGTTAGGTAAGGGGTATTTGTATATGTTTTCAACCATTTTCTTTAGCAAACCTGCCATTGGAAGAGTCAAAGATTTGGGTTAAGAAAACGGTTAAAGTGTGTAAGGGATTCCAGGCTTTATAGAGAGGCACAGAGCCCAAGAATAAAGAATCCAAGCAACACACACAAAATGCTGAAGGAAGTCAGCAGGCCAGGCAGCATCTACGGAAAAGAGTATAGTAAATGTTTCGGGCCGAGAGAAAAGAGATGAGAAGTCAGAGTCAAAAGGTGGGGGGAGGAGAGAAGTACAAAATAGTAGGTGGTAGGTGAAACCAGGATAGGGGGAGGAGTGAAATCCATGATGACCATCTATAAACTTGATGGTTCTGCCACAACAAGAGTAATGTATCCATTTCTAGGTTCTTCACTTTAGAAAAGATGTGAAGGATTTGGAGAGGGTGTAGAGGATAGTTACCAAAATGAAACTAGTGATGGGGGTCTTCAGTCTCATGAATGGACTGGAAAAGATGAAAGTTTTCTCAATGAAATAAAAGGTATGATAAAGGTGTCTAAAATCATGAAGAGTAGAGACAGTAGATAGAAAATAAATAAAATTAGGCTGAGTTATTGCCATATGCACAAGTATGGTAAGATACAGGTACAATTAAAAAACTTGCTGGGAGCAGCATTCCAGACACAATCATCACAGAAGCTGTTCACATAGGCAGAACAGTAAAGAGTTAGGGGATAACAAATGTAAAAGAACCAAAACTGACATGATAAGAAGTTTTCTTTTACGTAGAGTTTGAAACGCATTGTCAGGGATAGGAATGGAGGCTGATTCAATGGTCTCTGTGGAACGTAAGTTAGATAACATCTGAAAGGAAAGAATTTTAAGGGCTGTGGGGACAGGGTGGGAATGAAACTGGCTGTATTGCTCTTACATGATTGTTTCAGACTTATGGAACCAAATGATCTCCTTCACAACTATAACAAATCTGCAATTTCTACAAAGCTCACTTTATTCTGAATTTTTTTAATTCTATTGATTTATTTTGTAATTTATAGTAACTTTTATGTCATTTCACTGTACTGCTGCTAGAAAGCAACAGATTTCACATCACATAATGGAGTAATAATAAACCTGTCTCTCGGATCCTGACTCTGATACTGATTCAGCTCCATGTAACACTAATCTCGTGTACACACCGTCCCACTGATGTTATTCACATATAAAGTTACATAGAATTAAGTTACATTTACATCAGGCTTATCTGCATGCTCATGGCCACACAGCGCTTGAATTCTTAATCCATAGTAACACCAATCTTATTGTAACAAAGAGCATTCACACACAGATACACAGAAGGCACATTCGGTGTCATTTATTCACTTGGTGTCACTCCTGTGAAATTGTTTTACTCTTTCTGGGTTCTGATGCAAGATTCCACTCCTAAAACATTAACTGCTTCTCTTTGCTTTTAGGTACCGCTGTCAGCTAGAGTTAGAAAAGGTCATTCATTGTCTCAAAGTTACACTCATTTACACATTCACATTTAAACACGCATAGCCCCATAGAGTCAAACAGAAATGTTGTGAATAAAAGAACATGCTGATCTAATTTACACATTCATACTCACCCTGTGCTCATTCTGCACTTACAGACCACTGCTATTAGTCCAATTTGCATAACTATAGTTAATTCACACATTCACAATTTCAAAAATTTCATATATATCTATTTGTGTGTGTGTGTGTGTGTTATAATGAGCTCATCCACACACTTCATTCAGTTATTTATAGCTCAATTCCACACTCATAGTCACACTAAACACACCCTCCTGCTCACAATGCAATATATTCGTATACACTACTGCACCAACCTTGGCTATACAGTCACTTCTAGGCCGACTTCCTTCATGTCCTCACAGCTGCAGTGGCCTCAATTACATCAACAGACACGGTTAACTCATTTGCAGATTCAGTGTCACGCTGAGCTCGGAGTCATAAGAGTCACGCTGGGGCAGCACAGTCGTTTAGTGGTGAACTCAACACCTTACAGCCCAGATGCCCCAGCCGCTGCCTGTAAGGAGTTTGTGCATTCTCCCAATGACCGTGTGGGTCTCCTCCGGGTGCTCTGGATTCCTCCCACAGTCCAAAGATGTGCCGGTTGGTAGGGTAACTGGGCATTGTACATTGTCCCGTGATTAGGTTAGTATTAAATCAGGGGATTGCTGGCCAGTGTGGCTCCGAGGGCCAGAAGTGCCTATTCTGTGCTGTATATCTATCAATCAATCAATCAACAAATAAATAAATAAAGTTCCACGGTACAGAAACCGAACCCCCGGTCCAACATGCCCATGCTGAGCACCTGCATTCCCTGATCAATTACAGTAGGCTCATTTACAGTGCATGAATATTAACGAACACGGCTCATTCAGACAGTAACAATCAGATTGAAGTCGGTGGATTTCCTATCGCAATGAGCACATTTACAGATTCACTCCTGCGCTGATTTTATTCATGGTTGCCATTCTTGGAGGTTATCTACGCTTCTCTTTGACCGTTTCCATGGGCTAATATACAAACTTCGTGCATTCACAGTTACACTATGCTCATTTACACACTTGCAACTTTACTTGGCACATTTACCCAAGTTCTTCACGTTTTCTGCTACATTGGGCTGGGTTGAATATTCATTATCACTGAGCAGGTTCTCACAATCCCAGTGAAGCTAATTGAGTGATTGACATACAGACTCACAAACTTCGTTTACACAAAGTTAGATTGAGTTCACACGCTCAGCGTTACAGCAATCGTATTTACACGGCTGTGAGCTCACGGTTATATTAGACACACTAACGCAGTGATGAAAGAATTTATTCACATAAGTGATGGTTGAGTGATCATTGAGCTCTTTTTACACACTGTTACACTGATCATATCTACCCTCAGCTCTTTTCCATGACACGGTAACGCTAAATTCACTCGTGTCGTCAGCTGAACTCATTCACACACTATTACACGGGCCCTTTGTCACAGTCACGCGGACCTTTTTACACATTCACAGATGCAGCACTCATTTGCACACTCTGTCACGCTGAGCCCAATTATACATCGACACACTAACACCGGGTTCATTTGCATACCAATAGTCAGTCTGAGCTCATTCATGCACGCACTGTCACATGGTACATTCTCATCCAGTCACTCTGAGCTCATTTTCACACTGCACTGTCACAGTTATCATTGGATTTATTTATACTCGCAGACACGAGGAACGCACACTCACAATTATAGGGAGCTAGTTCAGCCAATGAGCTCATTTTACATTAAACCACACAGATATTTCATTGCTTCACATAAATGTTAAAATGAACTATTTCTCACCTACTTGCTTAATTTGCATTACATTACACATAAAGCTAAACGTAACCTCGGCTACAGCAAAATATCTTCTCACTGTTAAGCCAAATTTGCTATATTGAATTGAAGTCGGCTCGTATGCGCATTTTCCCACCTGCGTAGATCTTGACATACACGAACGCTCTCGACATTTTCGTTCATAAAAATAGCTGCGGCCAACTACACTGCTGTCATTCTCACAAGCTTCCATGCATCATTACACGATGAGTCACACATATTCCCATACAGACTCAGACCACTATCTCACACACTGAAGCAACTGAATAACGGTACAATTTCAGTATAAATTCCGCTTTGTGGGACTTTGGCAGTTACAGTGATTCAGACAACATTTGTGTCAATGTTCAAAATTAGTTTGGATAGGTGGACGGAAAAGAATTGGACAGCGGGGCATGGGAACACGGCAAAACAATATAACTAGCTAGCGCGGAGGGCGGCCGGGGAGACCGAATGTAGAATGTGGGCTTGGTGGAGCGGAAAATAAAAGAAATTCCTCAGAGGAGATATTGACACATGACTTCCTAAGTTAGGTAATATTTCATATCTGATTTATACTGCACACGTTTAGTTTTGTTGCAAAGCCCAAAATGTTTAAAACTGAAGTTAAACATGCGAACTCGCGGTTCTGCGCAGACAGGAACGGCGATCGTTTCTCTGGGTCGCTGACAACCCAACCACCCTCAAACCTTCCATTTCTACAAGGCTACAGATGTACTGCGGAGAGCATTCTAACTGGTTGCATCACCGTCTGTAATGCGGGGCCACTGCACAAGATTGTAAAAACCTGCGGAGGGTTGCAGCCAGCTCCATCATGAGCACCAGTCTCCACAACATCGGGGACATCTTCAAAGGGCGATGCTTCAAAAAAGCGACTTCCATCATCAAGGACCCTCATCGCCCAGTTCGTGCTTCCTCCTTACTACTACCATCCGAAGTAGGTGTAGGAACCCGAAGGCACACACTCAACGTTTTAGGGACAGCTTCTAGCCCCTCCGCTACCAGACTGCTGAATTGACAAGAACCAACTCAGGAACACTACTTTACTATTTTGCACTCTTTTTGTACTTCTCATTTAATTTAATTATATTTATTTATTATTGTCGTTTATAGTGCTGTATTTTTATTTATTCCACTGCAACGCTGCCGCAGAACAACAAATGTCACAACATACATTAATATTAAACCTGATTCTTGTCTTCATAATCAAATTGGTCGATATGCAGATTTGCCAGTAGTCCTCTACAGCTGCGTAAAGTGTCAGTATCTGCTTCTAACAATGCAGCAGGTACCACAACAGCAGATACTACAGTAGCAAATACTACGGTAGTGGATACTATAGTGGTAGATACCACAGTAGCAGATAGCGGATACTACAGCAACTGATACTACAATACTTCTCATGATGACTAACCGGACCAGTCTATACCAAGATACATGCAGTGCCTAAACCAGGAAATGGCTGACTCTCAGAGCTCCTGGTTGGCACGAGGAAGATACTAGACAGTTGACAATTGACTCCAAGAGTCAAAGAAGCAAATCTTTCAGTGTATCGTGTCCATACCGACCACAATTGCCCCACTTATCCACATTTGACCTGTAGCCGTTGATGCCTTGAACATTCAGCCATTTCTCTGTAAAAGTTGGCTTCATAAACGTTGTGAAAGTATCTTTCTCCACCACCTCCGAAGAGGGCCAGGCTCCAAACTTCACCTGAAAAAAAACTTCCCCTTTAATCTCCTACCTAATACCGACCCTTTTCCATTAAACATTACATAACGGGGAAAACGTTCTATCCATCTACATTCAAGGAGGGGAATATTTTAACTATATCTATTGACCTATCTCCCAGATATTTAGTATTAACGGTACTGCCCTAGACTCGAGGTTGGATTTCTCCATGCCCCTCCCTGTCAAGAAGAATCACCCAGCTGTTCGAATGTTAATATGAAAATTTGAGGACCGGGCAGTTCAGAAGTCTCCGTGACCCACCTGCTGTAGCCGTCCAGCACAATGGAGTAAATGCTAGCTGTGTTTACGAGAACGCGCGGTATTGGACGAAAATGAGACTCCTGAGTGATGTCTGCTCCATATACCCTAAATTTCCTACCACCCTCAATAAAGTTGAGACTGAGGGCTGCATCGTGGCAAGGCACAAGCGCTTTACAAGAAATTAATAACCTTATGTATAAAATGGAGGGACAGAAGTGCACTTAAAGACTACAGTCCCGGGGAGCAATCCCGCCGCCACGGGTACTTTCGTACGTTCTCGCCGTAGCACGTGCGTTTCCTCCGGGTGCTCGGGTTTCCTCCCACAGTCCAAAGACATACCGATTGGTTGGTTAATTGGTCATTGTAAAGTGTTCAATGATTAGGTTAAGATTAAACTGGGGGGTTGCTGCGTTGCGGGGCTCGAAGGGCCGGAAGGCCTACTCCGTGTTGTATTGTCAATAATAATAGTGCGCATTATTTTATACCAATGCATTAACGAAAGAAAACAATGCTACATAAAACTGACTTTTATAAAATTTGTAATAGATAGAGAGTAGAGTAGAGGTGAAGGATCTCGGCCCAAAGCTCGTTATTCCTCTCCATAGACGCTGCCTGACTTGCTGTGTCCCTCCAGCATTGTGCGAGTTACTCTGGATTTCCAGCATCTGCAAAATCTCTTGAGTATTTATGGAGCGTAATTTTTCGCCCCGGCAAGGGGGTCAGCAAAAGTCTTCTAATTCGGTCATTAATAAAGCGAGGGTAGTTTCTGGTCAAGTTGTCAAGTGAGTACGGGCAACTCAGCTGAGAAGCAGGGTGTAGGTACACGCAAGTCATAACACTATACGCACTTTTTGCAGGTATTAATCATTAGTTTTACACGTCTGCTCTTTCGTGGCAATTCTGATCTCCCCCCCCCCCCCGGAAAAGTACGTATACGACGACTATATTCATCTGTTCGGCTCATTCATCCAAATAAGAAAAGAATACATGGATTTACCAATTTTCCACACGCACGCATAAATTGGGCCTGTTCGTGTATACTGTATGCTAGGCTCGTGCACATGCATCCTATGCTTAGACAGGTACATAACCGTACGCACAATTGCGAACAGATTTAGTGATAGTCTAGGAAGGAAGTTTGCTGCTCCACAGCACTGAGTAAGATATGAATTTCCATTTTGTAAACAACAGGAAATTATTGGAACCTTGCCCGTTGATTGCTTCCAATTAATTGGCGTCCTGCAGCAACCCCTAACTCGGAAATGTTGAAATAATTTACACTGCCCGTTTTGACTCACAAAATGGGAAGTTCACCAACTGTACGTCATCGGACATCTACCTGCACGCTCGCGCTCATAAAGAAGCAACTAAAAGGGATTTAGGCACACAAATGGTTAAGGAGATTTGCTAAGGGAAACCGAAGTAGTGGAGTTAAGATAATTAAGTCTTTTGTTCAGAAGAGGATATATCAAATGAAGTTTATTCCTAAACTTTCCTTGGCTCAGAGGAATAGTTGTATGGGCAAAACTTGGAACTAAGAAGGAAAAGATATGATCGTCTGTAAATAGGTAGATAGAACGAGAGTACTCATATTGGGCATTACAGAAAGATCTAAACGATTAATAGATGCACACGTTTTAACGCAGGCACCTTTCTAAAAACGTATAGCATTTCCTTAATTCTGAGAACTTATTGTATGACATATCATGTACCTACCTGTCCACATTATTATTGAGAAATGCGTGTTTCTATTTGCACATCGTCGCACCCATCGAAATGACATAGCTAATGTGTGTCTTAGACCTGTCAAAGTAGGTAGTATTTCAAAACACAGCCAGATAAAATGGAACTATTAGAGCCCTGAACCCAATACACTAGCAACATAAGTGCTGAAATGTGCTGTAATGTTTAACACTTCAATTTGTTGATGTATTATGCATTATCTAACACGACTCCTGTAACAGCGACCTCGTCGTTTCTGTACAGGCAGCTCGAAGTTCCCGTTTGATAACTGATTTAAATACGGAAATACAAACTAACGTGAATTTGTTCTTTGGGGAAATATGTTGTGTTTTCGGAATTATAGTTCATTAACATTGACCGCAAAGCGGCACCACAGTAACATTCTAAACGAGTGTCGCCATTTAGCAAAGCTTCGCTGAGATAAGGTTCAAAACTTTTAACTTTATCTAAAGAAATAGTTCCAATATGTATTCGTAGAGTCGAGAAGATAGCAAGATGATACAAGGCATACATATATTTTAATTGCACCAGATTTATTCCAAGTGTGCGAAAAAAATTAGAACACTTCACATATGAAAAATTCAAATTGGCAGCAGTCACTTTGTGTCCATTTGTTAAAATAAGCGCACTCCTGTGCACACCAGCAAATCCAAAGTTAAACTCTCACACAAAAAAACATGAGTTTGGAACTAATGTTTTGTGTTCGAAGAATAGGTATATTTAATTATAATGTAGGCACTGAGTTGATAGAAGCCCCATTTAAGTATTATATTGTTTAAATTAATTTATATTTTAATGTAAATATGCTAATACATTTTAAATTTTAAATGGAGAAGTCGCTTTATCTATTTTGTTTATCTTTCATCCGTAGCTCATAGCTTAATGTGTGCGTAACTCGTATTAGGTTAATATCCAGATTCAAAGCCACAACCATTCAATCAAAACAATTAATGAACTTGGTAATTAATAATAAACCAACTGACGAATGTTTCTCCTGAGAGTACCAATGTAATGATGATGCTATATCGGATACGGCGATAACTATGAGCCTGTGAGTAACATTTATAGCCGCACTTGGAAATAGTCCAGAACACACAAATTAATCTTCAACTACAAACAAACGAAGTGAATTCAACGACAAACGTTCTGCCTTTGAGAAGGAATAGCAGTGCAGAAATCCGAATCTCACCATTTTTAACTGCAATCTACAAAACGTGTTTAATCCCAACTAATCCACAAGAGGAATGACGAGGTTAAAAACGATCAGAAATCGTTTTGAAACAGAGCGAATATTCTATCAATTTTCTTCGTTTAAATGAAGATTAATTAATTACAATGTAGCTGCAGCTTTCCATGTCTGGGATTCACAATCAGCCTGGAAAGGCCATGATCCCATCTGCGTATGACAACAAATCAAAGTTCACACGGGAGGCTTATGTGGCAGTTGATCCTGTATCATATCCTTCAATTACTATTTAATAGAATTACGGTTTTAAATCCAAATAGTCTTAAGGAATGTTTTTTTATCAGTAAAGAATGAGCATAATAGAGTAACAAGAATCGAACGCATCGTACAGTGGAGTGAAAGAAATCTACTGACAGGTCAGACTGTTTCTGACGTACAGTGTTCAAATTACCAGCCAAAGTTTTATGATATTACTTAGATTAGGTTCAACCGAAGCAAACTTAATGGAAAACAAAACAGTCCGCTTCTTAATTAAAGTAATTATTTTCGATTAAAAATATTTCAGCGATTCTCAGGACGCCACAGCAATACCGGTGAACACATTCTTAGACTCTTGGGGTGCGTGTGTTTTAATCATCCGAATTTTAACGCGGAACTTTCCCACAACTCTCACCACCGCACATTTCCCACGCCCTCCCCTACAAAAAAAAGCAAATTATGTGAAATAAATCAGATTCTGGAAATCCTGGGACAAGGACGACAGACGAACTAATGTACAATGATTATACACCCTGATCTGGAAGTTAGACGAGAAAATAATAGAAATAAGGAAGCGTCAGGTCAGGCGGCAAATCCAGAATAATAATTCTGATAAATTATAGATCTTATTAATTAGTAGAATTTTTATTGCTAATATAAAGTTGTAGAATCTTGGGACTCTTTAAAATTTCGTTATAAGTTTAGCTACCAACGCCTCCGCGCATGTTTTAACGACAAAATAGTCAACACTGATTCAATACAGCATAAGGTGAACAAATAAAATGGATTAAAGGGATTCCAACGATGGATATAATAAATATTTAAAATTACACTATAAATAGCTTATTCCAATAATTCATGATAATCTATTTCTAAAATAAAACAAATAAAACATAGATTTACCGTATATATGTACGATTTTATGGTGCTACAGGGCAAAAGAAAATGATGGGAATTCTTTGCACTTGCAGCTATTCAGCTGTATCTTACCTTTACGTTTCTTCTGGACTGCAATATCTCCCGGCTGCCTGAGTCTTTCGAAATCACCTCGAAATCACCATAGAGCTGGAGTAAGAACTGCATGACTACACACGAATAAAAAAAAAGTCTGCTCCGCTAAACCGCCAATTTAGCGCAAGATTAGAACAGAGCATGATCAAAACGCCATTATCTTTCTTGAAGCCACCGCATTACAACCATTCGGAACCCAAGCTGAAAACGCCTCAGCAAATGAATGAATAATCGATATGGTCGCGCGATACCAAAATAATTTGCATGTATGTATAGTATTTAGTTGACAATAAAACTGTTCAAATGGGTGGGTGGGTGGGTGTACTATTTTGGGCTTCTGGGCACACAGAACTAGTAACGCTGCAAACAGACTCAGAGTTAGGTGCACCTCATGTTAATAGAAAATGCCCACTTTGCGGAATGGCCTTTTAGGTGGCTGGTTATATTTAAAGTTTCAGGGTCCAAGCTCTGCACTAAGGCGCAGAGAGTCAGCAGCTGGAGTTGCTTGCTGCACCCCTTGAGTGATTTGGTGCATTTGGCATATTAGCGCCCGTGTGGAATATCAAAGTCAAATGCAGCCATGTCGTCCGTTTGACTTGTATCTCACGCCGAAGGCTTGAGCATAGATGAATAGAAGCTCATCGGCTTTAGATTAATTTCATCTTAATCAACAGCTAGATTCGTCATGGATAATAAACTAATGAAGGTCTGAAGAAGACCAATCGATAATAATCGGTATTGGGCAAACAGAAGGAAGCTGCCGAAGCTCGGTGCATGCGATAGGCCATATCTTTCCAGGACAGGAGGATTTAGCAAGTCAGAAATCTTAAATTCGGATTTACGTCTCAATCGTCTACCCAAGAACAAACGAATCCAAATTCTCTGGACTTCCTCTACTCTTAAATAAAGCATCCTAAGATCTCAATTGACAAGCATTAGTTAAAGGCATATGTTGCCAGACCTACTACTTTCAAACTACAGGCCATTATTTCAAGGAGATTTGACTAAAAAGGGGATGTTATCTCTGCTTGCCTGACACGATTTGTTCTGGCAGTTGAGCTCAGCTCACTCTTTGAAACTAACTACAGCGAGAACGCGCATGCTCGCGGCCTCTCCGCGGAGCGGCGCGCTGCTTCCTTCCTGCAAACCCAGTTCCAGGAGGACTCCGGTTCCGTATTTTGCTCTTTCTCTCCCCGTGCCCATGCACAACCACAACCTCCCCGACATTCGTATAGGATTTCAAGCAGGAGCTGCAGTCACTTTTATAGGCGGGCTTTTGTGTGTGTCCTCTTTCTCCTCGGAGTGACATATTTAATGAAAAAATTAAAACCACCGCACATTCAAACCTAAATCACAACAATTTCTGAGTTGTAGGGTATGATTAATGTATATGTATATAATCATTTTAATCTATTGGCGATAATGTTTGCCCAGCCCAGGTATTAATACCGTATACTAGAGCAAAAACAAAATGCTCAATATTGCAGTTATTTAAAATATAGCGACGATATGACCCTATAAGCGTTGACTTTAAAATATCCGTACACTACATTGCCTTGATAAATTGTAACTTGCTTTCTTCAAAATCGAAAAGAAACAATTCAGCCCGAATAGGTAGTATAAAAATCCCACTGTAAACCTTATTTTTAGCGTTTTCATTACATAATTAAAACAGATTTGTTTTACTTTTTAAGAGCGTTTCTACTCAGCAGGGTTTCAATAGAAATAGAAATCAGCGGCGGAAGATTACGTTCTTCACATAAAGACAGTTCAAAAAGATTCAATTGTCACCAGCCAGCGCGTAGTGAAACACGTCGTTGCCAAGTAGTTAAAAAGGTTGGCGTAAACACAAACTTTGGGAAAAAATAAACAAATAAGCGCTCATCAATGATAATAGTTCTTTGTTTGTGGTTTTAGCTATAATGATGAAATGAATAATAATAACATTTATTGCAATATAAAGAAAGAGGAATCACTTCATTCATTGCTAAGGTAACGTAAAATCAACTTGTCCCTAATTGCATAACTTTGGAAAGTTCGGAAAACTTATCCCGGTGACATCTGTACATTTATGTCTGTGAAATGTATTACAATTCTATCCTCCTGTTTGCATAACATATATGCGCATACCTTTGTATGAGCAAAATTAATCAGTGTTTATAAGTCAAATCTCAAAGCCGTCAATCGCTTAGTGGTGCTTGCTAGTTTCTTCGGTTAACCGTTGGGCCTCATTTAAATCTCGTTTTAGTTGCCAGAAAACTCGTCACGGAAATTCTCAATCAGTTATCCAAAGCACACAGGGATAGATTTCAAAAACTTCACAAGTGAAAACAAGTTCAGGGCTCAATTCTATTTTTAATTCACGCTTGAATTAACAGCCCGGGGCAATGAACGACATTAGTGCAAAGGTGCTGGTGGTGGACTGTTAGTCATGCAAATAAAGACTTCTTTCAACTCTTCACAATGAACTTAAGATTCACGGGGAGGAGCTGTAATATGATTAGCTGATTAAATGGCGAGTCCCCGTATTTACTGTTTTCATTTGCCGCCATAAATAGGAGGAAGTTAGTGTCTCCAACCCCGTTTCTTGTATAATTAGTCTATACCAATTGCTGCAAACATGTTCTTCAGATGTAGTTACTGTGTGAAACAGTCTACCTAGAAAAGAACGCATGTGTATTTTCCCCATTGATGTATCAAATCATGTTCATAAATGCGTGAAGTTTAGCGTTTATAAATTAAACAACTTTTTCCAGAATCCAGCGTTTCCACACTGTTATATTTAGCGAACTCCATCATACGCCTTTAACTAAATTTCTATTGTTAAGTATTTAGGAGGTATCCAAAATACTTCGAAGAGAAAGACACAACAAGCCAGCAGATATAACAAAACGGAATACTATATTTTGAGTTAGAAAGGTTTTTCTTTACATATAGATAAACACGTAGTTGAAGAAACAGTGACTAATAAGCGCCCAACATGAACTGGAGTGATATAATATAACTTCATTCTGACTGAAAATACCCAAAATAGCACTTTGCATAAAGTTACATCGCACTAGATATATCCAGCTGGGCATCACCCACCCTCCCATTTTCTTGAGAACCTAGCACTTTCGTCAGACGCTTAACACAATATGCAAAAACATTGAGTCTGTGATCCAGATAGATAGAGAAAGGAGGAAAAACAGGAGCATTTCAGATACAGGCATTTCTACACATATATTACAAACTGGGAGAATGATCGCGTCATTAGATATACATAATTCATATAAAATTTTGAAATAAAAATAAAAATCTGTTACAGTCATAACTATTCTTTCACATAACCAGTACCCACATAGGCAGTAACAGAAGTGTAGAAAAAGGTGCTTACGAAAAATGATTGTCTGCGAAACTGAAAAACGATTGCAGCTTGACTTCGGGGGTCTGACCAGCACTCGGACTATAGAGAGCAACAAAGGCGACGAAAATTCTCTCATTCCCTCTTCATTGCAGTTCCTTGTAAAAAATATTAATGTAGATTATTATTTCCTCAGATATAAAATACATCATGCAAGACGGGTGCCTCCATGAAAAGCGCTGGATCAGACGTACTCGTCCTAGAACTGTTTGTCACTTTTTTTCTTCTCGGATGTGGTTTTTTTTTCTGTCTTTTAAAAATTGTCATTAAATGTCTTTTTAAATTTTGTCTTACAGCTCAGGTCCATATTCCTTTGTGAATGTATTACGAATTTGTCTTTTTTTTTGTGTATCATACATCACATTCACTGTCGCTGGAGGTTACCGATAGGATGGATGTGGCCGTCTCCGCTCGCTCTGTCATGCTCGACACACTGGTAGTAGGGCTGGCGGCTGTGGACGGAGATTCCGCCGCGCTGTGAGCAGGGCAGCCCGGCTCCGTTAGCGTACAAACCCCACTCTGTCCTACCGCTTGATGCTGCAGCCTGTCCGGAACAAACAACAAATTCGGAGAGTGGAAGGAAGACAAATAAGAAAATAATTAGGCAAAAACATACTTTCACACGACAAGAAATCCAAGGATATAATCATTTGCAAAATCACTTTGAACAGACTGCTTCTGTAAAACAAGAGTCTAACGTTTTCAAATTACATTCACTATTTTTTCACGAAAATACGCTGGATTGAAATCTGATTTAGAAGTTGTTAGAAACTAACATATGCAATCACTAAATTATTGCAATTTGCTGGCCAATTTCAGCTAACATAAGGTTCAGAAACGAAACGAAATCCAGTCCACTTATTTGTAAATAATTGCATTTATTGTGCTTTAAAAGTTATCACGAGCCTCTTTGCCACGCAAGTGTTTCTCGAAAGCCAAATTTTAAAAGTTGTCTTATTGTTTTCATTATCGAAAGCCCACATGCTTCAGTTATTTTTCATGATATACCTAAATATCGTGTTTAAGGTGCACGCTTTCAGTAACTAATATTTATAATGCCAACTGGAAGTGCTTAGTAGGACACTGAGGCTGAACAGGATAAATATGAGTTTATTTTGGTTAAAACTATCGGTATAGTAATCAAAGCAAATCATTTTCTATATTGATTTGAGTGCCCCCCCCCCCCCAAGTACGCATTCTTTGGGGCACTGAAAAAGTTTATATATGTTTATAATAATGAGATGAGTTCGCAATAATTGTCCAGAAGCAGGTTAATATTACCATGTCAACGGCATATATTAAATTATCCAAAATGAGGGGGGCCGTGGTGCATCTTTGGGATGACATACGGGCTATAAACGCACTATTTTTATCTTTCTGCATCTCTTCACCATTTTATTTTATCTCACTTCAGTTATGTTTATCTTCGGGCTCGAAATAAGAATCGTTGGTTTGTGTATCCATCCACTGAAGTTCGAAAGTACCGAGTTTTCCCCGGAAGCTACAATTCCTCATTCTCTAATGGTTCCGTCTCTCCTCACTCTAAATTCATTTTTCTCTACAAAACCAAATGATCACTTGTCCACTACTATCAAACGCGACTTGTATTGTCTTTCTGAATCAGAAGAATTCAATGTCTTAAATCGGGGTTACCCGAAATGTCTGTATTATATTTTACTAAAGCGACATTACTAGATTTTTTTAATGTTTAATGAATTTTATAACAAATTGCGAATGTTCTACCCAACAGCCATTACTTAAACAAGCAATCTTTTTTAGAAGAAAGAAAAACGTTAAATGGTTTTATCCTCATAAAAACGCATGTGGCTTTTGTTTGACGTATTTTTTGTAGCCAGCCCCGACGTATCGGCGTTATGAGCCTGTTTTATAAATGCTAATGTGTTATTGCTCCAAAACATCTAGTAACTTCTTCCTAAATCGATTTGAAAGTTGTTTTATTGACTGAACTGCTCAAAAAGTTTAGCTTGTGATCCCATTTTGTTTCGGCAGTTACTCAGGAAGAACATAGGTTATTTTGTTAATGAAGCAAACTAGCTGGTACTTTTAAAATACGGCGTCTCTTATGACGTTATTTACCGTGATTTATCGATGGCTTGCTGGGTCCCTGAAACATTATTTAAATGTTAATTTGACCCGCTGCAGAGGAGTAACCCAGAATGAAACAACGAACCTGTTTTTGGCGGCTGCTGCCCTGTCTCTTTGCCTACGGTTTTTAAACCAGTTCCCCACTTGCGTCGGGGTGAGGCCGGTTGCCTGGGCCAGTTCCCTTTTTTTGGATGGGTTTGGGTATGGGTCCTGCAAGTACCACTCTCGTAACAAGCTGCGTGTCCTCTCTTTGAAGCAGTGAGTTTTTTGCTCGCCGTCCCAGATGGTCCGGGGCAGGGGGAACTTCTTGCGGACGCGATACTTATCGACCGGCCCCAGAGGGCGACCCCTCAACTTCTCGGCCTCCTGGTAGTGCGCTTCGAGCCACATCGCCTGCAGCTTGCCGTGGGATTCCTTGGTGAACTTGTGGTTCTCCAGGATGTGGTACAAGTCTCGGAAGTTGCCCGTGTGGAAGGCTACTACCGCCCGGGCTCTGAGGATCGATTCGTGTTTGTTGATCGCCTCGCATGCCCCTGGTGCCACAGGTAAAGACCAGAGGAAACGTCCCAATCTTTCGATGTCGCCCGTCTCCTCCAGCGTCTCGCAAACGCTGGCCACTTGTTCCGGAGTGAAGTTGATGGTCGGTAGCTGGAACATTGACAACTCTTCTTGGGGCTGGGAGCTAGCTAGGAAGAGGAAAGCGCGCTCGGTTGAGTTTGGCAGGAGAGGAAGAGCGCTGTAAAGCTCTAGCTGGGACCTGAACACCATGGACTGACCTGATGATTTGAAAAAAACACAAAAACGTGTCAGATGCAACGGAATCGACTAATGTCACACTCCCTCATATTATATCCCCAAAATACTGTGTGGAGCGCCGATTTTTTTTTCGCTTTTTCTATTGGTCTTGGCGGTGTCGTTGCGCCGTTGCCATGGCGCTGCTGTCAATCACTGTCAAGCGTGCCAATCAACCAGCAGAACGTAAAGGCATTCACCACTTTGGGGCTGCGTGGGGGTTATCTGAAATAAATCTCAACATCGCACACCTACCTCCCGGAAAGTTCAGATGTGAAAGCCTCGGCGCACATATTTGCTGAATGGGATGAGTAATTAGAGGGCGAAAATATTACTGTGATCTTAACGATTCTCGTTAAGTCTGGAAGATAGGGGGAAAGTAAATGGGAGAGCCTGTGTTCCTCGGAATAGAGGGCTCCTAACTGAGGCAGTTTACACATGATTTGCACGTAGTTTCATTTCATTCTGCTGGTATGAGCATTAATAGTACTGGGGAATAAAAGAAAAATGAGATAATTAGACCCATCTTTATGCCATGGCTTTATGTCTAGAAAGGAAATGTTTTAATCTGCGCTTTCTTCGTGCTCGTAACTCCACTTAATTAATAGCGTAGCTGCTAACCCGAAGCCGGTTTTCTTGGATTCTGCAATAATGATACTGTACATTGTTATGGCATTGAGCATGGATCATTGAAGCTTGTGTTAAGGACTTCGCGCAGATAGGGCTATGTGGGAAGCCATGGAACGGATGTGGATAGTCCGCAGGTAGATGTTACATGCTGTATTAGAGGGAAAAAAAAACTTTCATTTTAAATCATTGGCTTGAAGTTGCTGAAATCGTGGATTATGTTTTAATGCTATAATTCGATCGGTGCTGACGCCAGCCGTTCTATTGGTCATCGGTGCCAAGCAAATATATTTTATGATTGGGTATGTTTGCCTTTAAGAAGGGTTTAATCAGCATCTTGAGCTGTTGGCTCTTTTGTTTGGCTTCTGTAACTATGGAAGTGTGCTTTACAAAGATTTGTACGGGTCACGGATGTCTTTCCAGCCTTACTGTGTATATTTAGACAGGACTTTGCTTGGTGTTAAAAAGTGTATATTTTGAATGGGTTCACACACAGTAGCGAACAATACGGACATTGTACCGGATTGTACAACGCGTATTGAAACGCAGCATCCAGACTTCAACTAATCTGCTTTCAATAAAGCTGAAATAATTATCCTAAGCCGCCTTTCTACGGGGGAAAAAATCATTCAGGAATTCAAAACTTTTTTTTTAGTTCTCTTCCACATTCCAAAGCAGATGGGAGGAAACGAGAGGTGTACGATAACGGCCAATCTGCTTTCCAAACTCAGATGAAAAAAGATATTGCAGTCTTTAAAAAGGGAACAAGAAAGCGAATTTGCCTTGCACAAAGATAATAACGCTAATGGGTGGTATGGGTTCTGTAGTGGACTGCAAACAGTTTGCGCTTCTGTCATAGCGCACTCCGCATGAAGTAATTCCAAGTGGCACATGAATAGATCCAGTTGGGAAGATTGTTCAACTGGAAACAGTGATGCTGTATTACACATTCGCTGTGGATTTCTATTAAAAAGTATCATCAACGCCCATTTAAGTACTCTAAATTGTTTCATTCAGGAACAACACAAGAGGATAGGAAGCTCCTAGCAGCATAATCTCTACTTGTATAATCACTTTAATTTTCGTTCATTGCTTCACAAAACAAAGGGTGGGGAAAGAATGTTTGTCGAAATGTTTCTAAAATGTTGAATTATTATCCCTGTAGATTAACCCTATGAGGTGCGCGGTAATCGGTATTTATTTATTTATTTATTTGTTTGTTTGTTTATTTCAGGCACACAGGGAGCCTCCGATTTTCCGCCTGCTAAAGGAGATCGCCTTAAAAAGGCAAATATTTCGTTGTACAATGTGTCGCGCAGTCTTAAGAACAACCCGCAATGTACCTCAATGGTAGGTGGCATCATTTTCTTATAATGCTGTATGCAACGATAGGGAAAAGTAAAAATGTATAGATTGCATACATACATATATGTCTATCTGTATGTATATACATGTATAGATTGAGTATATATGATATATAATGTATGCTATATATATGAATACACAACGTATACATTTGCAGGTGTTAAGAATAAAAGCAGAGAACTACGAGGTTGTCAGAGCCTATTCGAGACACATTCATAAAGCTACAAGCACATAATTATTCGCCCAATCTTTGTGTGAAGAGTACTGGGTGTAAATAGCTTTTTAATGACGGCAGCTGGCCGCTTCTGTTTGTAACAGCGACCGTCAATGAAACGGCTTCATACAAAGCTCCGAGTCCTGTCCGGCTCAAGCAACTGTAACTCACCAAATAGAAAAAAACATTAAAGTTTCACAGATATTAAGAAATTTAGCAACCAAAGTGATAGACCGGCATCCGAAAGCGGTGAACGTACCCAGGACTCTTTCCCTGGAGATGACTTCCATTAATTCCATGAAGTTTCTGTTCATGGAAGTTTTTGTAGCCGCAACTAGGTCCTTCCTACCGTATTGCACTTCCACAACATTGAACACAGAACGCTATAGCCCATGATTAAACATGAATCGCCAGTGTCCGTAAACTATTTTAAAAAAAACTGGTTAACAACCTCCAGCATAGGTTGATCAACTGTCAAAGTTCACACAGCTGAAGGAGCGGAAGTGTAGGTACATCAAAGTAACGCTGAATCCATGTGTATTTATGAACAATATTATGAACAAAATTAATCTAGCCGGACGGCATAAACTAGAATGTGTCGAAATATAATAACTAACTTTTTATTGTGTTTTGTTTTATTAAATCGTTTGCATTGCCTTGAGATATCTTACCTATTTCATGACGTGAAATTGCCGCATTCATTATTTAATATTTTTTGGCATTGTCATACAACTATTGCCGGTGCTGATGTCGCAAATACAATTAGAACCATTAATTTGGCTTTTGTTCTGTTTTGCTCTGTGTCTCTTGTTAAATTTCTAATTTGTTTTGTATCCTCTACAACTGTTTCCTTTATTCTTTCCTCTTGCATTGACCTTGTCTCTTTAAGGTGGTTAAATGTGAGCTCCATTGGGCCTGTATCTCCTGACGCTATTTTCAATACCAAGTCTGGGTGCAATCAGCTCAGATTCATCATCTATTGCTTGCACAGCGCGCCTTTAATCCTCAGCGCAGAAACATATTACTTGTATGATTCATTTTTAGTTTTGCATGCATTATTAATTGTATTGTCCCTGATATGTTCGCATTGGATCATGGACGAACTACTTATATTAATGATTTCTATTCGCTAATAATCTTTTTTATATGCTGGTACATACAAATCAACAGCGACAGCCTCTCATCTGGTTTTATCACAGATAAAGCGGAGTAGCATTTTCAGTTTAAATCATATAAATCCAGGCGGTTACAACTCAACGAAAGTCAATTAAAATTGCGTGAAAATAAACATCTAACCAATAGTGGAAAATCTAAATCCCTCTAAAACATTGGCTAATGGATTCTATTAAGAATTATTTTAGTGGAATGTTTAAAGATACAATATGTTGTTTTAAATTTGCATAATCCGCAAGTGCGCCATCCAGTGAAATATATTCCATAGATTATTTCCCCATTGATTATAATATAAGGTGATAAATGAAAAGAAAAGTTAAATAGGGTAGGGTATCTCATCGGATATCAATGAACACCATACAAAACGAGTTCTAATCCAGCAATTTATTAGACAATATAGTGCATTCTCTCTTTTTAAATTACGCTGGCATAATTTTCATTACAGTAAGTTGCAATAGATGAATTCGAACTTGAGCGTAATAAGTTTCAGTTAGAAGTCACACACTCGGATCTGAACTGACTAGAGAGCATATAAGTTTTAACCGTCTACAGCTGCAGCATGACCCAAATCCGACTAACCAAATTTCTCTCATCTGGAACGCAACACAATGCAACAGAAAAAAAAGCTTAACCTCGAGACACATAAAGGGATATTAGGACAAATGGTCCAAAGCCTGATCGAGAAGCTCCGAGAAGGAAGAGAGAGACGTAGGTGTTTTTCCTTCGGGAGGTCGGGCGATTCCGGATCTTAAGTTCTGGAAGTGGAGGAGTCAGACTCCCAGATTCTCAGCGATGAAAATCGAGTATGCTCCTAAAGTCAGAAATGCAGGGACCCACATAAGTCGCTATTCGGAGAGTCAAGATAACCGAGCTGGGGCATGGTGAAATTGTAGAAAGGTTTAAAAATAACGATTAAACTTTTAATATCAAAGCGTAGCCTGGAATAGAAGACAATGACCGATGTTTATTTTTAAAAACCAACCTTTAAAAGTCTGTCGTTAAAATTATAATTATCGAAATAATTATCAGACCGCTTAAATAATCAAGCGACCTGGGAAGGAATAGCTTTCCTGGTAGACTTTTATATAAGACAAGCATTAATTGCCTAGTGTGGATTTTAATACACTGATATCAATTAAGAATGCAGACAGTAAGATTCTAACACGTTCGAAGGAACAGCTTTGTTTTTACAACCATGTTTGCAATCAACCCCTCTTTTGCAGAAATGAATGCGCAGTTTGTGGTGAGAGTGTAAACAGGTATCAAATGACATGGTTGAAAAACTTTCACTCTTTTACTTGGGGCATTTGCAAATTCTTGCCCATCACTTTTCTCGTGGCCTTCATTAAGTGTATATCCTACAAGGGGCAGTGCGTTACAAGACGTCTGTCCAATCAGGAGATTTGCACGCCTTGTTAGCGATATTTAATGAGGTCGCCCTATAGACAAGAAATAAAGGCGCCTCACCGTAGATTTACCTTATGTCAACTCGTTACTTCTAATGAATTGAACAAAGATGTGAGTCCAAGCCCAGGAAATTTAGCAGCGCGTTTTTGTGCTGAAGGATGGTGGGGGTGGGGATAGGGATGGTGGTGAAGTTACTGGGAGGAGGAGAAGGTGAAGGGTGAACGCTGGGCTTCCTGCTACCGGGTTATGTGTGTATGTGTCAAAACGAATTAGTTACATGAATAAAAGCACTGAATCCAGTTCAACACAATATAATATCATATGGTGCTATCATGGCTCATTGGTCAGTCGGCTTGACATTTCAATCTGCTTTAGTCAAAAAAAGTTGACTTAACTGCCTCTTCATAATCGGTCCCTCGAGCGGCCCAAAGCAGATGCCCATCTTGAGTTCTCCCGAATAAAAACGCTCGATTGCTATGAAATTCAGGTAACCTTTCAATTGCCAATTGCTTGCTTTTGGCGTATGGCATTGTACTTTCCCCCTACTGAGTTTGCACTTAAAAATCAATTAGTCTTTTGAAATCTTAAAGTAAATTATTCGAAACAAATGTATAGTGCTCCCCGAGGGAGAGCGGAGCGAGGATAAAAGGTTTCTTTTAATGTTGTTTTATTCTAAAAAGCCTCTGACAGATGATGAAAGAACAATTTGCCAAATCAGTTCCCGTTTCACTAGCTGAGCGCCTTCATTAATTTGTGCGTGTGAGAACTATTGCCTTACTGTAAGAAAATAATGCTGTCGGAACTTTTCACGCTGGTGATGATTACTTTATTTGGATTACGGACAGCTTGTTATAGATAAACGGGAGCTACACAATCCCGGCTCAAGAATCACCATCCCCCATGCTATCGAACACTCTACACTATAAACTAATTCTAATCCATTAGCCTAGCCTGCAGCAGATACATTGATTTCCATCGCCTGCATTGCACTCAACAGATGAGTCAGTCAAGCGCAAGGTTTTAACGTTAGAGGATTATCGTGCCACTTCGCTAAATAATAATATTAATACTAATAAATGAATGAGAAAACAGGATCTTCATTTATTGTATGTTTTTGGAAATATATTCTTCTTCTCTAAAAGATCTACGTGCTAATGAAGTAATATGCTCAAAGTTAGAGTGCTTGTGCCCGCTGTAGCAGCATAATATATTTTACTTAACCAATAATTGGTGGAGCCATGTCTAGGGTAGGGCTTTTTCATCTAAGAAACGACCACATGTTTAAAGATATTTAAATACTTACGTATGACCATTTCCTTCACAGATAATCAGTCACCATAATTTCCCTACACTTACCAATATCTTCAAAATTAATACAGAGATTATATGTTTCCGACTACAATGGAAACATTGTGCTTAATAATACTGCACCGCATGTTCCTTTTGATAAAGTTTTCTCGCAAACTTCGAACTGTAGGGCAGCAGCGATCTCATTTGCTCTAAGGAAAGGAAGGGTCGCTGAATAAAACTCAAGTGGTTAACTGGTACTATTTGAATATGATGCATAATGCTTTATTGTTATGGTTACAACTATAGTTACATATGCCAGTTAGGAATCAAAAGTCTGGGTGACAGCATAGAATTAAAATCATAACAACAGTCTTTTCAAATTGTTTTTCTCCCCCAATGAATGGGCTGGATTTCATTCAAAAGACAGAGAGGACGATTTTTGTGGAAGAAAAAAACATGCCGAATGAATATCTAATTTTATGTAAAATCCAAAATAAAATATATATGAGCTTAGTCAGCTTCGGAATCTATCCCCATGATTAGTGTGCGCGTGAGCAGCGGTATTAAGCACAATCCACCGTGCTTAATACCTGTATGAAATTAGAAAATAGAAGTATCGTGACAGAAATTGAGAAATGATAACCTATCCTCTCACTTTTTTTTATCTATCAAGTTAACTGTTTTTGAAACTAAACAATAGACCATTCAAGCTGCATGTTTTGTTTACTATAGTTGCCAAGTATTTGGAAGATGAATTATGACAAGCATCGAACTAATTATATTCCACTTTATACAACAGTAGTATTCTGATAACAATTGATTGTAGCACGCCATTGCAATCTAGTGTACATAAGGACCCTATGTACGAAAGGATTTGAATGGACTGTTGATTTAATCCGGTACACGATGAAGAAAACTATTTTTCACTCGCTGCTGACTGATTTGACTATTAATGCAATGTAGCCTTTGTTGTCAGACCTGACAATAATAATCGATGGAACTGATAATCAAGTGAATTAACTGTTACTTTCAATAATTTATAATGTGGTCATATCATACATTTGATTATATTCAGAAATGATGGGTAATTTCTAGAGGGAGAGAAAGATGATGATCTTATCGGATAACCCTTGGGATGGGACTGACTTCATTTTCTGAACTCATATTCTGATGCGCAGGTTGGATTTCATTTGGGGTTCTCCGTGATTTAAGTTAGCCACCTTTTATACAATGTACACGACCTGTCCGTATAATAGAGAACAACGTCTTTCAAATCAGATAAAAACGCAATGGATCAGAGAGAAGCCATGATTAGCATCTATCAGTAGTATCACAAGGAGAAAACAACGCTGGTATTATTATTATTATTATTCAAATACAGCTCAGTAACGGGCCCTTCTGCCCAACAATTCCATGCCGACCAATTACACCCAAGTGACCAATTAACACGCTAACCCGTACGTCTTTGGAATGTGGGAGGAAACCAGAGCACCTGGAGGAAACCCACGCAGTCATAGGGAGAATGTACAAACTCCTTACGGGCACTGGCGGGAATTGAACCCGAGTCTCCGGCGTTGTAGGAGCGCATATATTCCCCTTTCTTCATTTCCCATTCTTTCCCCACCACAAATCTTATACAACGTAATTGAAACTGAAGTGACGGATGATCAACAAGTGGTGCTGATTTTGAAACACAAATAGATCGATTATCTAAAGCGTATGATCAGTGTTAAGTACAAAGTTGCTGCCAAGTCTTTGTCAGGCATGTTATGTTTAGCGAGTTGCTGCAGGTTTGGACTTTCAGACTGTTATATGAAGTGCAAAAATGTGCTTGTTCTAATTAGCAGATGGAAGTATCAGATTTTTTTCTGCCCTGTCACTCATCCTCACTCTATACAAAAGGAAGCTTGGTAACAATAATCCATTTTGCTTATTTCTTCAAGGTGTTTGCCATTTAGAACTCAAGCTTGAAAAGGTTTAAAAATCGTTTTTCAACCCTACAAAGACTGACCAGTGCCCCACATCAATGGGTCTCTAGTTGCCCGTTCATTCAGTCCACGTAGACGAACACATTGGGACACACCGTATCTTGCAATACGAGTAGGTAATAATTTCACCGAGCACGCCGTCCCGCCGTCCTTTTACATAGTGTCAAATGGTCAAATGGTGAAATTAGTTTATAGATAGGCTTGTTAAAAGGCTCTGTGTTTACATACACAACTCCGTGAACTTCAATTTGTTCCCAATTGGAATATGTATGTTCACTAACCTGTCTCTTAACCATCACTCTTTCAATTCTAACGCCAGTTATGGACTTCCTAAATCATAGAAAAATCACGACACAGAAGAGGGCCCATTCGGTTCATCATGTTGATACGAATCGGAAAAGAATTACCCAACCTGACCGGAGCCACTGTTGCTAGGAGCAGGTCAGGGTTCCAAGTAAACTTTCAAATTCTTTTCAAATGCTATGTGCGCTTTTACCTTTCCCAACATTTCAGGCAGTGAATTCCAGATCCATACCACCTCCTAGGTAAATAGAAAATAGTTATTCTTCACCTTGCTACATCATATATTAATTATTTTAAATCCATAATTTTAAAGTGTCTACGATCCATGAGGGAATCAATAAAAGGGAAGAAATAGGCCCTTCCTATGTATTCGATCTAGCTCCTCATAGATTTTTACAGCTCAATTAAGTTTTCCCTCAGCCTTCTGGGTTCCAAACCAATCAATCCAACCTTCCCTGATAATTGCAAATTTTCAGTCCCCTGAAGATCCCTGTAAACATTGTCCGTACTTCCTGACTGGGACTTGATGGCCAGAAATGTACATGAACTGCACTGAGTTCTATGTAGTTCTAGCATTACATCTCCGCCTATATGCTATGGTCGGCTAATAAAGGGAGGGGGCATTCTGCTTGCCAAACTAAACATCTTACGGATCTCTCCAGATACTGCAGAGCAAAGTGTATGAAGGAAGTCACCATACAGGTGGTTTTCTTCATTTGCTCAATGTTGTTCCATTATCTATGTACTTCCTCACTATATTGCTTCTCAGCAAGTTCACTACCTCACTCCTCTCACTTAAATCCTACTTGCCATTTCCTACCATCAGCCATATAAACTAGATACAAGATTATTAATAGCCGTTTTCAAATGTTATTACATATTGTAGATTTACCTACGATATACAATGCCGAAGTAAGAACATAACCTTATTAGATTACATGGTTATTCATACTTCCCTTGACCTTTGTCCTATTTGGTATAATTCATGGCAGTCTCCAGCTATTCCACTTTCTCTCATGTACTTGCCTGGCTTTATTTTTAAACATCCGAGGTATTTATCTCAACCAATTACTGTGATAGTGAGGTCTTTGACCAAAAATCCATTTCGAATTAAATGTAACTAACTTTTATCGACGGCCGATGCTTCGAATTTTTCACTGCGGGAATGTTTTCTCATTGTTGCTCCGTCGAATCTATTCGTAATATCGACTGTATTTTTTTCATCAGATTATTTCGAATTCTTTCCTTTTCTGAAAATCTGATTACAAATTTGCTACTTCCTTTTTATTTTCTCGAATGCTTCAAAGTCTTTTTCTTTATGCTGATACAAGGTTGGCTGGGTTCCTGCGCAAGCAATTTCACAAACATTACATTGCCTTTACGGGAAATAGATTCCAGTGTTGGCATTTTACATTGTTTTGTTTAATTGTGTTGCTGTTGTAATGCTTTTTTATGCACAAGCACCCCTTTCCTCTTATTCCATATTTTGTTTCTTAATTTGCAAAGTGTAGCTTAAGTCTTTGCTGTTTGTAACCACCAACGCACTTAATTTCATATTTATCTGTTAACGTTCATTGACAACTTAAGTACACAAACTATAAGTTTTCTAAAGTACTCCAGCTTTATCTTGCACTTGTTCTTCGTATTATACTGTATGATACTGTACTCCATGATACAACCGGCAGATGCTAGTGCAAACACCAACTTGGTCTCTTGATATGAAGATCAACGACCTACCAAGGTGCACAAATAGAGTCGTAAGAAAACATATTCAGTCGTTCTTTTCAACAGTATTTATTGTGTTCTGGCGTCAAAACTAGTATGATAATAATTGTGTCTTTTTGCATCATTATCCTTAATCCTCACAGAGTTCTACGGATTTAGTGTGATTGGTGGATATGTGCACCAAACATAATTCTGTACGTATGACTGCCTCGGATGCCATCCTAGTGTACCGCTTTGTTTTAAGTACGCTCTCGAGGTAGCCTGGTTGCATTACCCCAAATTTCAAAAGAGTATTTCCAATTCTATTAGTTTGTGAAAAAATTAATATAGTCTCTAATACGTATAGTATTATACGCATACTACTATATGTATAATACTATACGTATAAGTCTTGCCCTTGCGGTGGAATTTCACAAATGTTTCACAATACAACTATCATTCTTCATCGCAGACCACTTCTTGGAATATGCGGTTTAGTTCACAACACGTAGGATTAACATGCAACTTGACTAGTTTTAAAAGAACTTTCCTTTATTATGAATAAATAAACTGTTGCTTTCAATCCCGTCGTTTCAAAGGTTAACTTTTCTTTTTATGGATGCATCTCTATTAATGATACCGAAGTAAAGAACTTATACGCCATGAAATATCTTCACCAGGTTTCTATGTGATTTCAAATTAATGCAAAATTAATTTTGAAAACTGCAGTTCAGTTATAACAATTGGGCAACAATACAAAAGAAAACCTTAGCAAAGAGACAGGGCCTGCGGCCCACCATGTTTGCGTTGACCATGATGCTAATCATAAATAATTCCATCTATCAGCAAAAAGACCTTTGCTCTCTATTCCCCTTCAGCGTCTAACGCTCCAGAGGAAACAATTCAAGTTTGTTCAACCTCTCCTTATAGCTCAAACTCTGTAATCTTGACAACATCCTGGTGGACCTCTCTGAAACCTTCTCCAAAGACCAGAATGCACTCCAAATGTGGCCTAAGCAAAGTTTTATACAGATGCAACACGACTTTGCATATCAGTGCCCCTACCGATAAAGGCGAGCTTGTTCTGTACTCCTTATCTACTTGTCGTAGCCATAGAGTTATAGAGTACGACAGCACAGAAAAAGGCCCTTCTGCTCATGTACTCCGTGTCGAACTGTTATTATGCCTCGCCCCATTTTGCACTAGTTCATTGTGTTGCAATGTTTATGATTTTTCAGAGTGCAATTCACTAAATCTACGTCGCATTTCAATATCGATCCCCTTCTCCCCCACCACGTCCCCTATATTAAATTATATGACTGTTTTTTCTTTAAACACAGTCAATCTATTTAATCAGAATAATTCACAATATTAAATAGTAAATGGTATGAACTTGAACGTACAGTATTTGATAAATATACAGTCTGTTTCAAGTGTCAAAAGGTGGGAAATGTCAAAAAAATTCTCCGGACAAATACAGGCGTGATTGCGTCATTGTTGCGCACAACGGTTGGATGAACCAATTAGCAGACAGATGGGCAAACCATAAACTGTGAGATAGATAGACAGTTACACTTTAATATCTTATTGATAGCAAAATGAACTTCTACTCTATAACGTCCGGAGACTGACATTAGTGAAACGTTTTGGCCTGTTTTTCACAGGCTATTTGAATTTACTTTAGGCGAATCACTAAAAATAACCTCTTCTCTCTAGGCATGTCCAAGACGGCCACCATCTTCTATTAATATTTGTGCCGGAGATGCGCACGAACGTTTCAATAGCAATAGCTTGGCAGTTTGTTTACGACCTACGGCAAGTCACTTGACGACCAGGGCGGCGAATGAGTTGAGAGCTGAGAAAGTGGCGTTGAAGAAGTATTGCAATTTTGAGTTGACAGTACTGTACAAGTCGTGCTGTACTTCATTTGCATGTTGTATCTAATAGGCCATCCAGGCATTGCTCAGCTCAATACATGTTATCTTTGTTTTGCAGACAATTAGATCTTTACAATAAATATAAACGCACGCATTTGAAGTACACTAGGCTTTGTACTACCAATAATTTTTTAAAAATATGTATAATTTTTCAGCGCTACCTCCCCTCCACTCTATTACCAGCCTGGAGGTGACTTGATCTGTCGTAGCCAATAGAGGGGCTTAATTTCGTTTGCACCTGGGATCGCTAAGGAAAGACCACTTCCCTTCCGTTCAGAATGAACGATTTTGGGTAACGCAGTATTTCTAGACTCAAAAGGGACCAATGGAAATGGCGAGAGGGTCAGAATATGGTCACAAACGAGATTAAGGCAGCAGAGTCCTGCTGAAGGGTCTCGGACCAAACCGTCGACTGCCAGTCCTGCTGAAGGGTCTTGGTCCGAAATGTCAACTGTGCTCTTTTCCACAGATGCTGCCTGGCGTACTGAGTTCCTCCAGCATTTTGTGTGTGTTGTCAGAATTTGGTGTCAGCGTTGTGGATCTGCCGTGATCATACCGAAGGGCAGGGCAGGTTCAAAGGGACAGCTGCCTTCACCTGCTTCTTTGTTCATGGTTTTATGTTTCTAAAACAACTATATAATGTTTGGAATAATCAGAAATAAAACATCCAAGCACCAAAAAATATACATGCTGCCGTAGTTGTTGATTCAACAGGGGCTTCTCCTTACGGCAGTTTAGTCGCAGCATACCTGTTGGGAATAATTAATTGACGTCCCGTGTACTGTATTCATATAATAAACGTGAGCAAACGAACATGGGAGAAGAATGCAATTGTAATTACAATACCTCTGGAAAATTACACGATGCTTTATGATCTGGAAACGTTTTTGACAACATTGTAATGTTATAATATTAACATATTCCAGCGCAGCACATACTCTGCTGAAAATCAAAAACATACATACAAAGATAGCACCATAAAACAGCACTGGAAAAAGATGTGCGCCGGACAACATTAATGTGCATTCACAGATTCATATTATTCAGTAAAAGAAGCCAAAAACTCTTTGGCACCGCAGTAAAACTTTCAGCTCTCCGCTGACATTTTCAGTCACTGGCCACCTCAGAAAACATACACAGAAGCAGTCTCGCCAACGGAAATAGCAATACACTCAGCGTGAAAACATTCACAAAACGACCAAATACAAGGATACTTGAGGGGAAAAAACCATTAAATATACAGGCAAAGTGAAAGGTATTTACACAGATGCTAATGAGGTTAGACACTAACGTGCGTTAAGTATTGAAAGTTTGCTGTCACAGGTAAAATGGACCAGTTGCCTCTTTTGGTATAACATTTTCATGATTAACAAAATAATGCTCACAAATGAAACATACAACTTAGAAAAATACACACCACATAGTGTTAACCTTCTACAGACAATATATTTACATGCAAAGTGCAGAGACTCTGGAAGGTAGAGGTTATAAGGAATATTTATACATGGCTGACTGTAATGAGGTTGAAACGCCTTATCTGAAATAGAGGGTGGGATGATAATCCAAATATCCTCAAAGGAAGATTAGAAAAATGTGCGGGAAAGCTATATGTAGAAGGCTAAACGTATAGCGGAGGGAAATAACGCTTCAGATAGTAGAGGGAAGACATTGGGCAGAATGGCCTCTTTAATTAAAAACTCAGCACGAAATGACAGAGAAGATAAAACAAGAAACACACACAACAGTGACCATAAGCAACACACAAAATTCACATGGGGCACAGAACGTATAAACTACCCGTTAATGTCATTTAAATACAACAAATAATAGATGTCAAATGAGAATGTGCCACATGCTCGGAAACGAATACACAAAAATATTCATCATAACTCTTGGATGTTTTAACGTGCCTTTAAACTGCTATCGGTTGTGAAGTTGACGAACCGTTATTAATAAGATCTATTAGACCTCCAAATATACTAATTTATGTTAAACACCGACCTTGAAATGTAACGCAACTACTTATTCAAAGGCATCGAACAGCACTCTCTACCAGCAGTAATTGTTTGGAATTCATTTACCTTAAGCATTACCCATTTTAATGAATCACGCTAACCAATCCTTCACTGGTCTGATAAACCTACTGTGACATTTACTCGGGTGGTTTTGCTGGAAGATTTATGTTAAAGTTTTTCTTGCTATCCCGGATTAGAGCTACCCAAGTAATCACTGGTAATGTTACATTAATATTATACTACTGCCGTAATGGTCAGATAACGCGGAGAAGAAAGCGAGTGAAACTGTATGCATCAACTACACAGCATTACAGTTTTTATTATTGATTTCGAATTCAATCAACTACTCGCATCTGGAACTAACGCAGAAGTAACTTTGGCAGCAGATAGATTTTGCTCAACGCCCTTTGGAATTTAGCACACCCGTTTTCCCTTCGCTCCTCAGTTAAGGCAGTTTGGTGGGGTCGAGAGGTGATGTATGGATCAGGGGCAAGCATCCACAGAAGTAAGTGTATTGCGGTTTCTTAGTACGACAATGCTAATAATACCGATTGCTGCGATCACAAATTGTGTTTCTCATTGCAGTTGATAAGGATCTTGATAGAGCACAAGTATACTTATGCCGTTAATTGCACCGATACAGTTTATTTACTGTACTAGCCAGGAACCTAGCTATTTTACTGATGATACTGTATAATTTAACTTCTTTTGGCTGGAGTTTGGGTTCAGCAGGAATGATATGCCCCCAGTGCCCTGCAGAGGACGCTGTCCTTTCCACGGCAGTTCTGAAGCCCCATCTCCTGAAGTCACCAGCCCCCTACCCGCACCTCCCCCACTTTCCAGCCCCAGAAACGGAACACCTGTAAATCACGCTCCTGTGCGAGCCAGTCCAAGTCCAGATTTCAGGATTAACGTTGGTCAAATTTAGTATCATCAGAGGGCGCCATTTATGATCAACAAAATGATAAACTTTCCAAGTAATGCTGAATTTTGGATTTAGGTTTATTTTATGAATTACATCCCTCAATGAAAATACAGTTTTCTCAAAACAAACTCCTGATATGTCCAAGAAATATCATTCGAAGCTTTGAAGTTTGAAGCCTCTCTCCACCTAATTGACCCTAGAGCAGGAAACTCGGATATTCTAATATGGGCATAATGAATTAACATTCAAAAACACAAAACATAATCGCAAAGATATTACGGCACTAGATTTATACAGGTATATTATATATACATATACATACATACATACACACTGTGAACATCATCATCGGCTAAGATCTAATGAGAAATGCTTAGAAATAGCTAAGGGGACCTTTGCACCGAGGGGAGCAATGATAATATGCCAATATTGAAAATAAAACTGTTAACTTCATGTAGTTCTAGGTATTCTTTCATAATTTAAGATGTTATCACGCTCTAAATCTCTGAAGAGCAACCAGTTTTTATAATTTAATTCTATACCGCTATCCACTAATGATTTCGGAGAATGACTTATACACAATGCATTCTTAAAAAATTGGCTTATGTATAAACCGCTCAACATTTCCAAAGTTTGGAAGCAAGTTAGAGAATTGAGAACAGAACAGATGCACCGAGGTAAATATTCAGCAATGATGACCCCGTTAGAAATCTTCAACTACCAATTTACTTAAGTAGACTAGGTTTATTGGAAATGTATCATCTTAATGTTTTTACTCTCAGTAGTTAATTCTTTTTACCATCCATAATCTGGCCGCTTGTTGCACAACAGCGGGTTCAGATGAGAGTTCAGACTACTATCCGTTGAGTTAACTAATTCTTTTGCTCTCCCTTTCTGGCTTCCTCGTTTTTAAATACACAAACACATGGACAAACCTTGTCCCTCTGTTCTCTTGCTTGCTCTCTTTCTTCCCTTTTCCTGCTGTTTTCTCTTTCACGCACAGGCTCGTATTGTTTTCCGCAGACACCTTTGTTCTTAAACAGCATCCGAATTATTTTTCATGCACTCAGTAATTTTCACATCCCTTCTCTTTCTTATAACTCTCAAATTTATTAACACTTTGCCAATTCTCACATGTTCATTGTGCTTGGTTAATTTTCACTCACCCTCATTGCCTGTCTCTCCTACCTGTTGCATTGTCTTCTTCTCATTTAGGATTCGTTGTGTAAAAAAAAACAGAAAGGATGAAAATGAAAAAAAAACGCACAACAGACGCTGTATGGGGTATGCCATATAGAATTCACCGACTTAACACGGTCAATAATAATAAAATGCTTAAGATCAAACCCCCCGCCCCCATCGATTTCTTCCTCCAAACACTGATCATCTCAACGTTAATAGTATACATGCACCTTTGCTCTGAATTACGATGCGTTGTAGTAAAATTAGAACCCCCAGCTGTCCTCGCTTCGTGCCACGCGCATTTAGAATATAATTGGTATTTTTGTGAAATCACGACTGTTGATTAAACTGTATCATTGATATTAATGGCAGGTTACATTACATTCGATTTTAAATCAGCCTTCATTGCTATTATTCATTTATTTGATGAATTTGTCAACAAAGCAGTTCAACGAATTCCTTTGAAATACATTTTACTCGCAAATTAATTAAGTTTTTAAGTTTTGTACAGTGTGTACTGTGTACTGTGAGTGAACGCATTCCATGTTTAACAGCCTCAGGCTGATCTGACCTATAAACTTCATCCATTCGATAGATAAACTACCCGAGTTCATCTTTTAGTTACTTATTGATAGTCAATATGACATAAACCGAGCAAGGGGTTAGACATTATTGAAACTGTTATACGAACTCATATACATTAAATATCACTAACAACTTTACTGGCGTTTTATTTAATTCAAACAGTCTGTACTTTGAGAACGCTGGACGATACAACGAAGAATCAGATACAAGAGATATAATAGGACATAACAAGTTCTGCATTGAATGTGTAAACGTAGTTCCACATTGATAAGCAAATAGCGATATTTGCTGACTCACTCGCCAGATTGATAAATTCAGCTATTTGTTATCTTATTTCGCAAAAATAGCACAGATATGATGTCAAGATTATAGTATGTTGCGGACAGCCCACGATGTGCTTCCTTACAGGTTGTTATTGAATGTGTTAGTGCCATAATTCTGTTTAAAATTGACAGGTTGCTTTCTATAATGGATGCAGTCAGCCAGGTCAAGTTGGTCGCTTCGGGAAAAAATCCCTCTGTGTAACTTTTTTTCTTGCATCTGCTAACTATTAGTTGTGGGTTTTAAATATACGGGTTGATAAATAGAACAAAACTACACACTGCGATAATCATACAAAGACCAAGAGAGAGGTAGACATAAAGACACACACACACACACACACACACACACACACACACACACACACACACACACACACACACAAACCTACTAAAAACCACACCGACGCATGTTTTCAGTACTGAAACCTAAATATACATATGGCACATGTGCTCAAGCACTGAAATCGGCACACGTTAGTACTAAGGTACACACACACACACACACACACACACACACTTTGAAACAATAATACAGTCAAATGCCCAAACACTGAAAATATATTTGGGCACACAGATAGACTAATGCTGATGGTGCAAACACACATGCGGACATTTACATTTACACGCGCGCTCAAAGTACAAACTAACATACAGAAACACAAACAGACGCACACACAATCACAATTGAAAAGTGTGTAGTGATTGAGGCTGCTGTAACAGAAGGTTAGACGCACATATACAGCGGTTGTATCCTATAAATAGATTTTGATATTAAGGAAGATATATTTTACTCGATTAATTTACAGGATAATAGATCATTCAGTGAGCTTGTTATTCACGAATGAGCAACATCTGTCGAATATCATACTCATCTTTCTCCCGTTTTGTCTGCCACAATCGATACCGATAAGGGCGCCTGACGCCTGAGAGGAGAGACAGTAACCTGTGAACAGCAGTCCCGTGACAAAAACAATATACAGTATTCCCCTGATCAGTGCCAATGGCAGCTTTAAAGCAACTGCATTTCTACCAACAGCTTGTTGGAAATTACGGTGCGGTCATTGTTGAAAAATGCTTAGGTCAAATCACAGTTATCATCAGTGAACAGCGATGCAACGGAAGGCGAGACTGCTTGTTTAGAACTTGTTCAATTACTTTTTTTTCTCTGCGTGTTGGTAGAATCTCTTTTACAGCATCGCCGGTCGACAAACTGCAGCAGATAATTTCAGTCTCAAATCAGAATAATATAACCAAACTCCAAAACCGCAACAGGTCTATTTGCATTCTTTTGCAGTAGCAATCCACAAAAGAACACGGGACAAGTTTTAGTGCCATTTGGAGTGGTTATTTCTTTCAATCTATCTCATTAGTAAGAAAACAGTTCAGATAACCGAACTAGTCAAGAAGGCTGTACTTGAATTATTAACATCATACATTTGTAATTTCATGCCATGCAATTACTAATAGTGAACCGCTTCTTTAAAATTTTCCTTTCTTTTCAAAATATTGACCCTGAAACCTTTACATTTCATCATAGCGCTTCTCATTTGTAAAAACCACTAAATGTGTGCTATTTGTAAGGTATTTGAAGTAAAAGTGGCGGACACTGAACATTGTACTAGTATACTGAATAGAAAAGGTTTGCATACAGTTGTAGAACTTGAAACTGCTTTCAACTCACAGCCAATGGAATGATATTTTGAAACGCTGCAGCAAACACTGCTGCTGTTGCTTTCATAAAGTTGATATATTCAGATTATTTAACTTCATGCAGCACTATTGCACTTTAAGCTAGTAATCGCACCAGAGCCCAGTTTCGAAAGTTTATCATTAATACAATTTCCGCAGAGTGGTCTATACTTTATAATTTGTTCCATAACAATGAACTAAGTATAAACAGCGTTTTAATGAGTACCAATTATTAATGTTCTTTATATAACACAATTTAAACTGTTACCCATTAGAAATGGCCCCAAACTATTCTATAATATTCTATGTCTTATATTCATGTAAAGTAAATGTATTACTCTACATAAGTATCCCACAGAAATGCCTGATGGGTTATGTTATTGCTTTGTAGGTTATGTGCCTGATTTTAAAATGGGAAAGATCATGGTTTACAAATATGTTGCCGGCAAGTGATACATATTTATAAATTGTTTTGCTGGCTTAAATCGCAGACAGAAAAATAAACTTTTCAGAGAAGTTTTTTTTACTTATGTGATTAAATTGTATAAACATACAAAGGATTCAGGAACAATGACAAAACGGACAGCACAATTAGTATTATTGTTCTAGTATAAGTCCTGGAAGCGTTTATAGGATTTTGGAAAGCAAAATACTGCAGATCATAAAAATCTGAAATAAAAACCGTAATTACTACAAACACCCAGTCGGCCGAAGCAATTGCAATGAAATTAATGTAATCTTATATATCTGTTCCTGTTGTTATCCTCCTATTTATCTATATCTATCTATCTATCTATCACTCTATCTACCTATCTGTTCATCCAGTGAGCTATTGATCGATCCGTCTGTTCCTATTATAAACAGATAGAAGCTAGATAAACAAATAGATCACATTCAATGCGCATTACAATATCTGGGTTCCGTCAAGTAGCATAACAATTGTAAACTATACGCTTGCTCGATATTGAACTATGCATGTTAATTGAATGCTGTAGATCTGCATTCAAAATTTCACAGCTAGATGCTCGTAGTTGTTTGCTTTTCCGCAGAATTGCTAAAGAGTATAAAAATGTTTCCCTTTATTTGAACATTGCGTGGTTTAAGTTAGCAAGATGAATAATAGGAAGATAAAAATAATATTTATCATAAATGAATCCAGGGCACCCAATTAAGCCTTTCATTCATGGTATTATCGAATTCATCTTGGCACTTCAGCAGTTATCCATTGTAGAACTTACTCATCGATTTGCAGGGGGCAACACACTTTTGATTTAAAGTGCTTTGTCATATAGATAAAGCATTCTGTACATTTTCAAGGCAATAAAGAATTGTGGAAACTGTTGGTTTCAAGACAAGTGGTTTGGGATGGCTGTGTTGTAGTGATGTGGTGTGGTGGGGTGTCCTAGGTATAATTCGAAACTGCAGGGACAATAAAAAATCAAATTAAAGTTGCCTCCAGTTACTTCAGTCCTTTTGAAGGTCCTCCGCCCGAAACGTTGACTGCTATTCTTTCGTATAGATGCTGGCTGACCTGCAGAGTTCCTCCAGCATTTTGTGTGTATTTGCTCTGGATTTCCAGCATCTGCAGAATCTCTTGCGTTCAAGTAATTATTGTTTTGAACTTATAAAAAATGTTGTAGCTCTTTTGAGCTGTGCTTTCTTAAACGTTTCAATGTTCATATCTTCATTTGGGTTTGTTCATAGGAATATAAAACACTCTACAAGAAGAGAAGAAATTGTTTGAATTTAAGACAAAGTAAAATAAAGGCAACAAAAACAAAAGGAGTGTCTATAGAATATCGTTCTTAAGTTGTCAAAAGATCTTTTCCTCATTATTTTTGATTCAGAAAAAGCTAATAAGACACACAACGTCTTTTCAATTGTCGAATGTCTTTATATCAGAAAAGGGATTACCGCCAGGAAACACAGGAACAAAAGAAAAACATGGCTAAAGTTTTGATTCTAAACTCACGAAAGCCGGAAGGTCTCGACTTTTTGACGTTATTATCGCGTTTGTGCAAGCTTGACTTTATATTGTGGACTAACCCCGGGTCTCAGCCTGATTCCTGGAGTGCCACCTCTACCAGAAACTTCCACCCCTCCCCCCCCCCATCTCATACCATATGTGCTTACCATAAAACACGGCGAGAAAGATAGATAGATAGATAGATAGATAAAGAGACAGACAGACAGACAGATAGACAAGAAAGAAAGAAAGAAAGAAAGAAAGAAAGAAAGAAAGAAAGAAAGAAAGAAAGAAAGAAAGAAAGAAAGAAAGAAAGAAAGAAAGAAAGAAAGAAAGAAGGAAAGAAAGAAAGAAAGAAAGAAAGAAAGAAAGAAAGAAAGAAAGAAAGAAAGAAAGAAAGAAAGAAAGAAAGAAAGAAAGGAAAACCTAGATATCTCCACGAGCTTGCAGTACTTGAGTGGCTTACTTGTATGTTCAAAATCTGGAAAGATTCAGAAATGAAAAATGACTGAGACGGCACAACTTGCTGAATAGCTCATGCACCTTCTGTTTATATTTTAGATTTCCAGCATTTGAACCGTTTCTTTAATTTTTGCTAGAGTTATGAAGTATTTTAGGATTTTAAGAATGCATAAATATGGTTTTTTATCGACCTTATCCGATTTAAACGATATGTTGGTTTCGTAATTAATCTGCACGGACACCCATTCACCTTCTGCTTCTTTCATTTCAATAAGATACAACAGGAAAAGGGAAGCAGAGTAAAGTTTCCACAGTTTCCACATTGATTTAGATATGAAGTTAAAACACATAACTTTTTGATTAATTAATCAACTTCGGGCACAATTTCAATATTTATTCTAATATTTTAAAGATTAGCAATGAAGGTGCAGAATATTAAAATACTGTGTTATTTTTAAGCAACGTTCATTTTTCAACTCTTAACAAATCTTAATTGTTTTAGTGGTTATTGCAAATATAAAACAATGTTTACTTATATGTATCTACCAAACTAGCATGTGAGCTTCTTAAATTAAGCTTTGCTGGTGATACTAACAAAGGGGCTGTGAGAACGAACAACTTCGAAGTTTGGTCTGTCTTCTTATTACTTCATTAATTTGTTTTAAGTTGGCTTGTTTGCTAAATCGTTGTCTGCAAAGAAACATGCTCGGAGAAATGTCATAATTAAAATTCAATTCGATTCTATTGAAAGTCAAATTATTTCCATGGTTAAATACATTGAATGGAAAATTCAGACAATAGAAACATCTATAGTACACGCAAACGAATTTACAAAAAACATCCAAGAAGCAAATAGGTATTTCAAGGGGAAACGAGTTTTGAAATAAAATGTTATCGGGCGTGTCATTCAGGGAGCTGAATTTTGAATACATACACCAAAAATTCTGCAAGAGCGTTTTAACTTTCCTAACTAGTGATAGTTAGTCACGTAGCCCGAAATGTTTATTTTTAATTATCTGACATGATATAAAATATGTATAGAGAACAGCTGTTTGCAATAGCATCTTCTTTCGCTCATTAACAAGCGGGATTGGCTTATTAATTTTAATGTAGTTAGCGTGCACCTAATGACTGATTTAAATAATCATTTATTGATGTCCCGTAGTGATGGCGTATCAGGACATAAGTTTGGACACAACTGCTGTCACATTAGGTTTTTGTGCTAGGAGTTATGTGGTCAACGGTCAATAGTTTTTTTTTAAGTTTTTTGAAAAGTACCTTTTGCTGTTCAGCAACTAAGTGTCACGGGCTGGACCGTACGACTTCGGATCAATTCATACAATTCTGTCCTTTTTGAGTATGTATAGGGTCCATTGTCTTGTTGCAAAAGCAAAATCTTAGTCCGTATCAGAGATAGTTCCATTAATTAATTTTAGTTAAACAGACTCCATTTCCAAGCAATTTACCAAATTATCCTCATCTTGTTTCGTACGGGCAAATGTAAACAGAGCGTGGAACGGCCTAGTTCTGATATCCACGACGCATTGTATAATAAGTTTCATATAAGCTTAGGCAGCCATTGACTACTTTGATAGTGCGATGACAACTGAAGTCGCCTGGAGGCCGCTCATGATTCGAAGCATTGTGTTAACAACTGAAGCCATTGTTTTCAATATGTGGTCTGGACAGCAGAAGCGGTTTACTTTGCTTACCCCGCCCTCCACAAAGAAACACAAGCCTCCATTCTCATTACTTCGCCTCATTTCCAAATGTTTCACCCACAGTATTTATAATTGTAAAGAGGCTACTGCAATAAAACTGAAGGTTTTGTTTTACAATGTTTGTAGGTTTCAGTGCTCCTGCATACGCTGGAAATACATCGTGGGGCTCAGAGAGGGAAGCAGAAAGCTGTGAATGCGCCTACATAACGGGTTGAATGACAAAAGATCGTCGTGTTGAATGGTTGTTGGGAGCGTAGTCTTAAAAACATTTACGCATAAGTTACATGAGAGATGAGTCTAGGTTGAATTGGTATTTACGTTTTAATTAAGTGAACAAATTGGCGTTTGCTATTGAAAGAGGAGGGTAAAGTGTCACGGAAAGGTAATGGGAAGTTGCTGGGAAGCAGCTGGTGGCGATGAGGTCTGGTTCAAGCAGCGGTCAGAGAGGCTGCCATCTTTTGTTTTCCTTCTTCAGAATCCACTTCCTTCCTGCAGGGGATGTACTCAGCGTCTTCGCTGCAGCTCTCTCCCGACTGTGTCATCAGCCACCCCGAATGTTTGTTTTCCTTTTGTGAGCTCTTGCCAAACAGGAAAACAACCAATATCATTGCATCATCTCGCAAGATAAAGCTTCATTCCGATATCCTTTCTTCTTACATCTTCTGGTAATTTCAGGTTTGATGTAACATAAGCAGTACCATATTTTACTTTGTACTTCTACTTACAAATATTTTTTTAAAAAGTTAAAAGGAGTATGTCTAACAGCTCTAAACTACTTTCCTCCACCCAGCCCCCATTTACAATACATTCGAAACACACCTCCCCAAGTTGGGGGTAAATAAGTGGCTGCTTTTTTTTAACTACCACAAAGATCATTGGCTTCACACATTGTCTCACCGGGGGGGTGGGGGGGGGGGGTGGAAGCTCCTTTAGAAAGAAGCAAGAACAACAACATGTCCAAACGTTGACAACTCATCGTGGAAGGACAAGATCGACGTGAATGATTTCGGCCAGTGACTGGCCATCAAACTCTCCAACTCTTATGTTTTATTTACCAATATATCACCAAGATGAAACGTGACATCATGTTGTTCTGAGGGCTTAGTACATAAAGCCAAACTCAGCAAAGTAATCTGTTTTGCCACCAAGTAAAATTTCTCAGTATCATATAACATAGTGAAATACAACATCTGTCTTTTTGCTCCTATTTCATCAAACAGTACATTAAAATATATAGGAGATAGTTTAGTAATATAATAAAGACTATGTCTTACCACTGAGCTGTAACATTATTAAATGTGGCAGAAAAATGCTGTAATGTCGAGTAATTGGTCTTAATAGATTACTTACCCATTACAATCCGCGGGTACTGATATTATTTATTAAATATATAATATTTTTAAAAATGAAATACATCTTATTAAGTTGCTAGTACGCTATCAAAGCCTAACAATGTAAAATGTGCGCAATGTACAAATAATATAAAATGTGAAAAGCTGTAGTTAGTTATCAAATGATGTAGATAATACCTGGAAATTTGATGCCAAACTATGACAGGGCGCAAGTTTAATTCCCCAGCAATCTTGCCATTGTATGATGCTGTATATGTGTTATTATCAAGAATGTCAAAAAAAAGCATGACAAGATACACCTGCTATCTCTAGTAACATGCCAGCAATCTATGATAAAATATTATGCTATCATACAGTAATATGTCATTAAAGCTCAATAAATGATAATATTATTCAAAAAAAATCAAAGAAAGAGGTACTTAATACTTTCCTTTACTAACAATGTATGATTGCAATCTAGCAGTATATGTCCATTTTTACCTGATGATATGTTCACAATTGTGACATGCTATAATTGTGACTATAAATTAATATCGTTTTTAGAAGAAAACTCCAAGTAAGTATTAAAAAGCTATGTGTTATCTTAAAGTAACACATGGCAGAAATTTGTAATTCTATCCAGTAATTCCTCAAAGATAATAACTAATTTGTATTGCTAATCGGTTTATTATTTGCACATTTACCAAGACACAGTGAAAAATTTTGTGTTGCATGCAATCCATAAAGATCACTCTGAAACAAGGGTACATCAAAATCATCCAAAAGTATGTTATCAAAGCCTAACAAAGGCAGTATAGTGTTACATTACATTTACAGTAAGGAGAAAATGTAGTGTAGATAGACAAAGGTGTAATAGCCATGATGAGGTAGAGTGAGAGATCATGTGTGGGTGGTTATTGTAGAAAACATCCATTTAAGAGCCTGACAACAGTGGCATAGAAGCTATCCTTGAATGTGGTGGTGTGTGTTTTCAACCTTTTGTGTCTTATGCCCTATGACAGAAGGAAGAGAGAATGACGGGGGTGGGTGGATTTTTTGATTATTTAGGTTGCTTTCCTATTGAAGCAGGAAGGACACAGAGTCAATGGAGGGGAGGCTTTTTTGAGTGTCAATGGAGGCATGCCAAACTTCCTTAGCCTTTGGAGGCTATAAAGGTGCTAGTGTGCTTTTTTAGATGTAGTGTCTATGAATTTGGACCAGAACAATATATTGTCGATAGATGGACATTTCCAACTTTCCAACAATCAGTGGTATGTTAATCTTCAATTATTCGACTAATTGTATTAGCATAAGGCACCACTTGCCCAAAAGTGCAATTCCTGACTCCAAACTAGATGAGCTTGAAACTCATCTTTGATAGAGAAAACTGGAATACAGTCCTCAATATTTATGTGGCATTCCATGGATCATTTGCATCTAGATGGAATAATCTCTAGCTGAAAGCAAGAATTTCTGCCCCTGATTCTGAAGATGAATTTTTTGACCTCCATTCTAGATTGTCTTGGTGAGAAGATGTTGTAATATAATCCCTAACTACTAAGCAAATATCCTGTAAGATACCTACATCCACATTTCATTACCCGTCACTCTGTAGTAGTAATCTTGTTTCACAGTCATAAGAGTTCAATCTAGCCTACCCTTGACAGCAAAAGCTGGTACACTGGCTTTCCAATGAGGCAATTTGCAATCAGTTGATATCTGGCTTTCACCACTATAAAGATGAGATATCTTCTTACCTTTTGCTGCAGTGTATTGATGAGAAGATAGGACAAAGATACAATTAGAATCCAGCTCTTCCCCAAGCAAATGGATTAATAATTTCATTCTCAAGATTTAAGATGAAACCCGCCAAGGTGAAAACACAATGAACAAATAAAACGCATCAAGAATAGAACCTATGAATTACATCTGGTCCTGTTTCAAAGTGGAACCTGGTACTGCCACAACCAAGGACTCTGCCTTGGAGCCCGGGCTTCCTCACAGGTGGATTCCTGAATGAGGGTTGATAATCACTCTCATTAGTGTGCACAATCCAGCTAACTAGTATTTCACTGCAATTGTGTTTAACTCTTTTCCTCTTGTTCCAGTATGGTTGCATCTTGACCAAATCACAGCAATGTCAGTGCTTCCAGCTTACCTCTATCCTTGTTCCAGGAAAGTAGACCACCATTTAGATTGAAGCTGTAAGGAAGTATTTAAGATTCAAACTTCTGATGGGAGTGGGCAGATGGCCAAACTACAGAGACAGAGACATGGAAGCGAGTGAGCAGTTCACTAAATTTTAGTAAGAACTGTGCTAAATTAAAGGAAAAACAATAAACACTAGGCCAACAGGGCCATTAACAAAAACTCAAGCTGAAAGCTAACACCAAAACTGTGGCTTAGAAGCAATAAGTTAACACTAAATAAATACCACTCATTTACAGCATCAATCTAAATGGTGGTCTACATTCCCAGAATAAGGACAAAGGTAACCAGGGAGCACTGATGATGCCATGCTTTGTTGAAGGTTTCACAAATCTGCAATGAGAGGGAGTTAAAAACAACCACTAATTGGGTGGAATGTGCATTCTCATGAGTCTGATTGCTGGCCCTGTTCAGCAGCCCACCTGTAAGGGTGCCCAGCCTCTGTGGCAGAGATCCTGATCGTAACAGGTACAGCTGCATGTAGTATTATATAATTAAAATATGAGAAATTATTATTTGGTGTTACTATTATTTATATGTATCTGATCACAATAAGAGAAATACAAGGGCTAAAGCTGAAAAGAAATGTAAACATTTGGAATAGGAATATTTTGAGACAAACCATTTAGCCCTTCTGAACTGCCTGGAATTTAATGAAATCATGGCTGATATGTATCTCATCAATCCACCTGTATCATCTGCATATACTTTATATGCACAATAGCAATAGCAGATTGACTTTAGATTAGAAAATCGTTGATTTTATACGAGAAAGTTTTACACTACTAGAATCATTAGAAGTAATATTTCATAATCTCCTCTGGTGGCTTGGTTCTAATATTGTTTCCAATCCACACCAGTGGTAAAACTTTCAGTTTATCTATCCTATAAATTCCCTCAAAAATCTTAAAATCCCTGTTCAAGTCATTCTTCATTTGCTTATATTCCATGGTATGCAGTCTCTATTTCTGTACCCAAGAATATGCTTAAGATTATCAAAATTGCTCATACCTAATTATATAGAGCCCCACCCTAATAACCAAACCCCAGTAAAATTGTTTTACTGCATTCTACTGCACATCAGCAAGTTGTATATTTCATAATTCCAATTCTGGAATCCCTACTCAAGAAATTTGCATTAGTAATCATCATTGACAACTGTGCAGAATGCAGAGGGACTTTGCACTCTGGGCTGTGCGAGCACTCTGGTGAGAAATTAAACAGGAGTTCCTGAAAACCTTCCCAGGTTGAAATGAAAGATTCTTAGGATGTCACCAAAAGATGAACTAGAGACTTACCCACTTACTGATGAATATGTGAAATCCAGGGTCTCTGGGAATTTGTTTTGTTGTTTTTTGGGTACCTTGCTGATAACCTGTTTTCTGCATTCAGTTAGTAGCTATTCTTCATTGTAAAGATTTTGGGAGGTATGGAGATTATGTAAATTCACTTCCTAAAGAAACTAATTTCCAACATCATTATCTAATTTTGTTTTGTTTTACTCTCCTGTGGAATAAGGATTTTACTGGAGAAGACCAGACATACTGTTCTATTATTGCCCTTTGGAAGACAAACAATAAGTTCCTGAACTACTGCACTCGTGGGCGAAGCTACTTCCACAGTGCCATTGGCTGGGAGCTCCACAATTACGAAGGAATATCAATAAACTTCCAGGTCTGTATTACACGCGGAGTGGGACTGTGGTCCGGGTCTGTATTAGATGTGGAGTGGGACTGTAATCCAGGTCTGAATTACACGCGGAGTGGGAGAGTACTCCAGGTCTGTATTACACGCAGAGTGGGACTGTAGTCCAGGTTGGTATTACACGCAGAGTGGGACTGTGGTCCAGGTCTGCATTACACGCAGAGCGGTACTGTAGTCCAGGTATGTATTACATGTGGAGTGGGACTGGAGTCCAGGTCTGCATTACACGCAGAATGGGACTGTAGTCCAGGTCTGAATTACATGCAGAGTGGGACTGTAGTCCAGGTCTGTATTACACGTGTAGTGGGACTGTGGTCCAGGTCTGATTTACACGCTGAGTGGGACTGTGGTCCAGGTCTGTATTACACAGGGAGTGGGACTGTGTTCCAGGTCTGTATTACACGCTGAGTGGGACTGCACTCCAGGTCTGTATTACACGCAGAGTGGGACTGTAGTCCAGGTCTATATTACACGCGGAGTGGGACTGTGGTCCAGGTCTGCATTACACGCGGAGTGGGGCTGTAGTCCAGGTATGTATTACACGTGGAGTGGGACTGTGGTCCAGGTCTGTATTTCACGTGGAGTGGAACTGTGGTCCAGGTCTGCATTACACGTGGAGTGGGACTGTAGTCCAGGTATGTATTACATGCAGAGTGGGACTGTAGTCCAGGTCTGTATTGCATGTGTAGTGGGACTGTGGTCCAGGTCTGATTTACGCGCTGAGTGGGACTGTGGTCCAGGTCTGTATTACACACAGAGTGGGACTGTGGTCCAGGTCTGTATTACACGCTGAGTGGGACTGCACTCCAGGTCTGTATTACACGCGGAGTGGGACTGTGGTCCAGGTCTATATTACACGCGGAGTGGGACTGTGGTCCAGGTCTGCATTACAGGCGGAGTGGGACTGTGGTCCAGGTCACTACATGCGGAGTGGGACTGTGGTCCAAGTCTGTATTACACGCTGAGTGGGACTGCACTCCAGGTCTGCATTACACGCGGAGTGGTACTGTGGTCCAGGTCTGTATTACACGTGTAGTGGGACTGTGGTCCAGGTCTGATTTACACGCTGAGTGGGACTGTGGTCCAGGTCTGTATTACACGCGGAGTGGTACTGTGGTCCAGGTCTGTATTACACGCGGAGTGGTACTGTGGTCCAGGTCTGTATTGCACGTGTAGTGGGACTGTGGTCCAGGTCTGATTTACACGCTGAGTGGGACTGTGGTCCAGGTCTGTATTACACACAGAGTGGGACTGTGGTCCAGGTCTGTATTACACGCTGAGTGGGACTGCACTCCAGGTCTGTATTACACGCGGAGTGGGACTGTGGTCCAGGTCTATATTACACGCGGAGTGGGACTGTGGTCCAGGTCTGCATTACACGCGGAGTGGGACTGTGGTCCAGGTCACTACATGCGGAGTAGGACTGTGGTCCAAGTCTGTATTACACGCTGAGTGGGACTGCACTCCAGGTCTGCATTACACGCGGAGTGGTACTGTGGTCCAGGTCTGTATTACACGCGGAGTGGTACTGTGGTCCAGGTCTGTATTACACACAGAGTGGGACTGTGGTCCAGGTCTGTATTACACGCTGAGTGGGACTGCACTCCAGGTCTGTATTACACGCGGAGTGGGACTGTGGTCCAGGTCTATATTACACGCAGAGTGGGACTGTGGTCCAGGTCTGCATTACACGCGGAGTGGGACTGTGGTCCAGGTCTGCATTACAGGCGGAGTGGGACTGTGGTCCAAGTCACTACATGCGGAGTGGGACCGTGGTCCAAGTCACTACATGCGGAGTGGGACTGTGGTCCAAGTCTGTATTACACGCTGAGTGGGACTGCACTCCAGGTCTGCATTACACGCGGAGTGGTACTGTGGTCCAGGTATGTATTACACGCGGAGTGGTTACTGCTGATTGTGACGTTTGCAGGCACTTGGTGTCCTAATCCTGCGGTGCAAGGTTTGAGAGCCATTGATGTATTATTGAAGTAGTTTCACAATTCATGGAGTAATATTTGGAATAAACAATAATTGGTGTGATCTCAGTGTGACAGTAAATAATACCATCATTGTTGCAAAACTTACTATATTGCAATGCCCCATACACAACAACTTTCCACTAAACGCCACCAAAACGCGGACTGGTGCACTGGAAGCTATATGCAAAGTGGGCTAAGTATCTCTCCATTGTTTCTGAAAACACACACACACACAGGATATAAATGTATCAGCATTTCAAATTATCACGCAGAACCTAGAGCACTTAATTTTTCCATGAATAAAATAAAGTGAAGAGAATCTCCTTTCAGTTTGCACAGGAATTTTTTGATTTCCTATTTCTAACTCGAAAATTATACAAACGTTGGCTGCTATAAGCCTCAGTGTACCGTCCAACGTTTTCACACGGCAATTCTTTGCAATACTACGGTAAAACATTAATGATGCGCTGCCCATTATCCAGGTGTTCAGATCTTCTTCCAAGCTTAATGCATTTGAATTTATAGCAAACGCGCTCTCAACCAAACAGTCTTTCAATTAAATGACGAAATCTCAATAGAGAAATGCTCAAGGTATTAATGTATTTACCATCCCAGTCCCTTGCCTAAGTAATCTATAACTTACGAATTCATATGAATAATGTCATTATACAAAGGGGTAAAAGCTCCGAGTAATGGATTAATGCAGAGTATGAAGGATAAATTGTTTGCTTTATCATCACTTTCACAGCAAGAATCTGAATGCGCTAAAATACAGAATCCCCTCGAAAATGAAATATCCGAATATCCGTTTCATCCACAGTGAACAATACCAATGTTGGTAGGAATTACTGGGATTGTACCGGCCACGCGGCCCAACCTACCTGGCGATTTTGCCCAAAGAAGCCCTCTCTAATTCTGAACGCAGTCCCCTGTTCCTTTCTCCTCCCCGTAATTAAATTACACAAGAATTCAGAATAGATGGATTTCTGTTAAATATCTTTTCGCGATGAAAATGACTGCTTGCAGGATCGGGATAACTATGACGGGAGCCCAAGGTGATGGAAGCGGCCGCCTCGAGGACCCGGAATCCACTTGTCCACCTGGCCCCAGTAACCACCGAGGAACACCATGTATTTATTGAATATAGCTGCAAACTATAAACGTGGTTAACACAGTGACAGCGAGTAATACGCAGCTCATTTACAAAACTGACCCCCCCCCCCCCCATGTTTTAACATATTTAGTTATGCTCGAGAACCAATCGGTACAGGGGCATGGCTCTCACCTTTTCCCGCCTCGCTGAAATGCACCTCCAATGATTCAATGGGCCAGGAGCCGCACGGAAGGATCCACTTGCAGAATGGGGTCGTGTAAAAGTCATTCCATTGGAAGATCCGAAAGTTTAGTGTGCAGGAACTATAAAGATAAAATATCAGGTCTTATTCACCCTTGGTCAGAGTCGGGGGATGGAGAGCTTTTAGTTAGTCCGGGTCACGAGGTACAAGGGTCTGCTCTCACTCCACAGAGACCAATCGGGTAAGCAAATTACTTAAACGCACATGAGCTGGGAGGGAAAGGGTTGGAGTGGGATTCTCAACATTTTTACAGTACATCTAGCTGGGAAATGTAACGTACCTTCCCCTTTGGCAAGAAGCAACGTGAGTAAGCGATGCCAATGAGATTACAATTTTCACGCTTGTAAAAGGAACTGATAGAGTGGATTGAGGTATTTTGGAATCATAGACAAAGAAGACCGAAACAGGCCCTTCGGCTCACGATGTCTGTACTGGCTATCAAGTACTGATCTTTACTGATCCCGATTTCCGAGAGACAGCCTTTGATTCCATGGGATGCAACGTGCTGATCTAAATACTTTTCCGATTTTAATACAGCAAAATGCCAATGCTGGAGATCGAAAATAACAAAAAACAAATTGATGTGTCTTTCAAAAGATGCTGCCTGACTGCCACCCCCAATGATATATTATTTTCTGTTTTTATTACTTCTGATATATTGTGAGATCACCTCAACCACCACCTCCAGAAAGCACATTCCAGATGTGAACCACTCTCTGTATGAACAATTTCTTCCTTAAATTCCTTATAAATCTCATACCACTAATCTTAAAGTTGTGTCCTCTGGTCAGATATATACATCCTAAAAAGAAAGGCTTCTCATTTTCTCCTCCATCTATGCCTCTCCTATTTGGACTTCTGTTTCTCCTATTTGTATTGTCCCAGCCTTCTCTGCTAGCAAGAAGGGAAACCAATCTTAACCACTCTCAAAACTGAAAAGCTCCAACACAGGCCTTGTCCTGATGGATATCCTTTGCAGTGTCTCCAGTGCAATCACATTCTTACTATTAAGTGGTGTCAAGAGCTTTAAACAGTACTGCAGCTGTGGCCTAATGAATGATTTATATATAATTTTGATGCTTTATATTATGTTTTCCAGCTAAAGAAGGCAAGTATCTATTCCTTCTTAATCACTTTTCTACCTCTGCTGTTTTCAGTAATCTTAAGGTGTACACCAAGGTCCTTCTGTTCCTCATCACTTCCAAGAATTCCACCATTACTCTACATATTCTTTCCTTTTTAGACCTCCCAAAATATATCAACTCCATTTTTCAATTACATTAATTTGCCAGTTCTCTGTCCATCTTACCAACTCATCAACATTATTCTTCAGCCAAAGACTACGTCCACATTATCAACACCCCCAATCATCAGGTAACCTGCAAAGCTACCAGCATGCCTTCAATATGCACATCCAGATCATTGACGTGTATAATTAACAGCAAGGGTCCTAGCATTGATAATTGAAGGTACAGACTTCCAGTTACAAAAACAACTGTCAACCATCACCCATTGTCTTCGATAACCATGTTTTGATTCCGTTTGCCAAATGGCTTGAATCTCATGGGCTCTAACCTTTTGCATCAATTTGTCATGTGGGGCACTATCATTATTGAAATCAATTTAGGCTCTGCTCTCATCAACCCACCTCCTGTAAAAATTCAATCAAATTAGTCAGACAGGACATTCCCTTAATAAAGTCACACTGACTTTTACAGATCGAATCCAAGTGCACATTAATCCTGTCCTTCAGAAATTGTTCCAATATATTCCCTGCACTGAAATTAGACTCACCAACCTATAATTACCTTGCTGCCCTTCTTGTCACATTCATTGTCCTTCAGTCACAGGGTACCTTTCCTGTGGCCAGAGAAGAATTAAAAACTTCTCTACAGGACATCAGCAGTCCTCTCCTCTGCCTTGCTTAGCCACTGGATACATCTCATTACTCCACTTTATGTAAATTAATTTTGTTTTAGAATTCTGTCACCCATCTTCCTGAATTAAACAATTATAATATCCTTCTCCATTCAGATTGCGGATGAGAAGTATTTATTTAGGACAGGTTACACCTGAACCCGGTGGGGGGGGGGGGTGCCAATATCATTGTGGGCAGAATTCCTAGAGGTTTTGGGTTTAAACTAATTTGGCAGGGGATGGGAACTGCAGTGATATGGTTGAGGATGGGGCAGTTGGTATACAAGTAGATGCCGTGTGTAGTGAGACTGTGAGGAAAGACAAGCAAAACTGCAGTCAGTGGGATGAGTTGAATTGTAATATCGGGGCAAAATCGAAAAAGGTGTATGGAATAAGGTAGATAATCTTGTAGTATAAGTAGAGATTGGCAGCTATGGTGTCGCATTACTGAGTAATGGCTGAACGATCATAGTTGGGAGCTTATCATCGAAGGATAAACATTGCATTGAAAGGACAGGCAGATAGGCAGAGAGGTTGGGGTGGCTCTGTAGCTAGAAATTAAATCAAATCTTTAGAAAGAAGTGACATAGGATTGGAAGATGTATAATCCTTGTGGGCATAGTTAAGAAATTGCAAGGGTAAAACATCATGATGGAAGTTATATATAGGCCTCTGAAGAGATACAAATTACAATGGGAAATAGAAAAGGCATGTAAAAAAGGTGATGTTATGATAGTCATGGAGGATTTCAATATGCAGATAGATTGGGAAAATCAGGTTGGTGCAGGATCCCAAGAGGGAATCTGTAGAATGCCTACAAGATAACTTTCTAGAACAGCTTGTGATTGAGCCCATTAGGGGAAAGGCAGTCCTGGATTGGATATAGTGTAATGGGATAGATTTGATTAGGGAGCTTAAGATAAAGGAACCCTTTGAAGGGAGCAAACACAATATGATGGAATTCACACTGCAGTTTGAGAGGGAGAAGCTAAAGTCAGATGTATCAGTATTACTGTGGAGTAAAGGGAATTGTAGAGGCATGAGAGAGGAGCTGGCCAAAGTTGATTGGAGGAAACACTAACAGGGGTGACAGCTGAACAGCATTGGCTGGAGCTTCTGTGGGCAATTTTGAAGGCGCAGGATAGATACATCCCAAAGATAAACAAGTATTATAAAAGTAGGATGAGGCAAAATGGTTAATAAGGGAAATCAAAGATGGCATAAAAGCAAAAGAGAGGGCACAGAATTTAGCAAAAATTAATGGGAAGATATGGAATTGGGAAGCTTTTAAAAACTAACAAAAGGCACCTAAAAGCTATGAGGGAAAAGATGAAATATGAAGCTAGTTATTAATATAAAAGAGGATACCAAAAGTTGTTTTCAGATATATAAAGAGTAAAAGAGAGTCAAGAGCGAATATTGGACCAGTGGAAAATGATGCTGAAGAGATAGTAGTGAGGGAAAAAGAAATGGAAGGGGAACTTATTAAGTATTTTGCGTCAGTATTCACTGTGGAAGACACTCGCAGTATGCCAGAAGTTAGAGAGTGTTAGGGGGCAGAAGCGAGTGTAGTTGTTATTACTAAGGAGTAAGTGCTTGGGAAGCTGAAAGGTCAGAAGGCAGATAGGTTCTGTGGACCAGATGGACTATACCCCAGAGTTCTGAAAGAGGTAGCTGAAGAGATTTTGGAGGCATTAGTAATGATCTTTCAAGAATCACTAGATTATTGAATGGTTCCAGAGGACCGAAAAATTGCAAATGTCACTCCACTCTTCAAAAAGGGAGGGAAGGAGAAAAAAAATTTATAGGCCAGTTAACCTGACCTCAGTGGTTGGAGTTCATTATTAAGGATGAGGTTTTGGGGTACTTGGAGGCACAGGATAAAATAAGCACAGTTAAATGTCAGCATGGTTTCCGTGGGGGGAAAGCTTGCCTAACCAATCTGTCGGAATTATCTGCAGAAAAAGCAAGCAGGATAGGCAAAGGAGAGTCAGTGAATGTGTTTACTTGGGTTTTCAGAAGGCTTTTGGTAAGGTACCACACATGAGGCTTCTTTGCAGGATAAGAGTCCATGGTATTACATGAAAAATACTAATATGGATAGAAGGGCTGAGAGGCAGGAGTCAAAGGGTGGGAACAAATGGAGCCTATTCTAGTTGGTTGCCGGGTTTCCGCTGGGGTCAGTGTAGGTACCAATTCTTTTTACGTTATATGTCAGTGATTTGGATGACAGAATTGATGGCTTTGTGACTAAGTTTGTGGATGACACAAAGGCAGGTGGAGAGACAGTTCATGTTGAGAAAGCAGGAAGTCTGCAAAAGGAATTAGATAGATCAGGAGAATAGGCAAAGCAGTGGAAGATGGAATATGGTGAAGGGGATTGTATGGTCATGCACTTTGGTAGAATGAATACCGGCATAGTCTGTTTTCTAAATGGGGAGTAAGTTCAAAAATCAGAGATGCTAAGGGAATTGGAAGTGCTTGTGCAGGAGTAGCTAAAGGTTAACTTGCAAGTTAAGTCGGCAGTAAAGAAGGCAAATGCAATGTTAGCATTTATTTTGAGTGGACTAGAGTATAACAGCAAGGATGTGATGCTGAGGCTTTATAAAACATTGGTCAGACTGCACTTGGAGTATTGTGAGCAGGTTTGGGCTGCTTATCTAAGAAAAGATGTGCTGGAATTCGAGAGGGTTCAGAGGAGGTTCATGAGAATGATTCCAGGAATGAAAGGGTTAACATATGAGGCGTGATGATGGCTCTGAGCCTGTACTCACTGGACTTCAGAAGAATGGGGGGGGGGGGGTGATCTCATTGAAAACTATCAAATATTGAAAGGCTTAGATAGAGTGGATGTCGAGAGGATGTTTCCTATAGTGGGTGAGTCTAGGGCCAGAGGGCGCAGTCTCCGAACAGAGGAATGTCCATTTAGAACGGAGATGAGGAGCAATTTCTTTAAGCAGAGGGTAGTGAATTTGTGGAATTCATTACCACTGATGGTTGTGGAAGCCAAGTCACTGTATTTAAAGCTGAAGTTGATAGTTTCTTGATTAGTCTGGGCTTCAAAGGATATAGGGAGAAGATAGGAGATTGGGTTTGAGAGGAATAATAATGGAATGGCAGTGCAGAATCAGTGAGACAAGTGGGCCTAGTTCTGCTCCTGATTAAGGTGTTAAGATCGCAGGTAACAGTTTCATCCTAACTGTTTAACCTTGATAATAAAATGGGCTCAGTAGAGTACTTTAGAACCAGAGAGCCCATCAGTAATTGTGTTCATATTCTTTACATTTAAATTAATTATGAAGAAACACAATGAGCAACTCAGAATACTTAAATTCTTCACTGAAGGACAAACTTCAGGGAAGTATGTACAGTGGGATCTGATCCAAGTAAATCAGAGTTAAAGACTGGAAAGAACAAATGTATTGAATCAATGAACACATAGTATAGAGGAATGTTTCAGCTATAGCTCAGTTACATTCTAACGAGGGGAATAGAGACAGCTACCACAGTCAGAAATTCTTTGATTTTTAAAGGAGTTAATAGAATGAAGTAGAAATTGTCAATAGGTATAGCTTTGCAGTGTAATGGGAAATCAAGCTGAGATATAAACTATAAAGAATTATGAAAGTAATTTGCTTAAAGGAATACAGAGCACAGAATGGTGATTAACAACACAGAGGACCTGAAGGTTTCTGGGGCTAGTTGTTGAGCAAGGTGAAAATCCCTTGTGGAAACAGAAAGCATAGCCAAATTAATTTCATGAAAACTGCCAAACATGTGACAAGTAAGAAGATCTTTGGATCTCTAGATGAAATATAAATGTATAAGGGCCTATAGTAGAAAGGATGCTAGTACTCAAAGTCGGTAAGTCTTTTTGATTAGATGAGTTTTATCCTAAATTGCTGAGGGATGTAATAGAGTGTAAATTGCAAATGTGTTGGTCACAATCCTCTTTTTTGTTGGGTAATATAAGAGAACTGGAGGTATTGCACCCGCAGACAAAAATGGAGAAGCATGGATTTACCAATTCCAGATCCCTCAGTTTAATATGATGGCAGGGAGCTTTTAGAAACAATTCTTTTCAATCACTTTGGTTAACCTCAGAAGTGGAACCAGCATGAATTTGTTAAAAGTAAATAGGGTTAGGTTAACTTAAATGTGTTTTTATTTGGCACCATAACTGAGTGGGTATATAAAGTCTGGACAGTTGTTGAATTTCAAAAGCCATTTGACAAAATATCAGAGATAAAGGTTGTTTATAAAATGGAAGCTCATGAAATAAAACAGTAGCAGCAAGAATATAAACCTGGCTCAGGGATAGATAATAGTGACTCTAAGTAAAAGAGAGTCTGTGGTAAATGGTTGAATAGGTGCATTGCTTCAGTGAGGTTCATTGTTGGCACCCCCATTAGTTTTTGATTCATGTTGAGAACTGGAGACAGTTTCATCTGTATCCAATCATACACAACATTAAGGTATAATGAATAGCAAGAATGTTGTTTATGGCTTCAAACGGTCAAAATTCTAAATTAAATTACTACATATGCTGAAACAAGACCATAAGACCAAATGAATGCTGAAAAAAACACAGAAAAAATGTTGGACATACTGAGCAAGTCAAGCAGTATCTGTTGAAAAGTTATGAACCTGAAACACCAGCTCTGCTCTTCTCTCCACAAATTCTACGCCACCTGGTGAGATATGTCAACATTTTCTATTTTTAGTTCAAGAAGACACAGAGAGGCCACACAAAAGAAAGACACAAAGTTTAATCCAAAGCTTTGTAGATGATACTTATTATTCAGAAGAATGAGGAAAGATGACTTGTGTTTAAGTGGTGTAATGTTAAAGGAGTGTGGGGGGTGGGGTGGATTTGTGCATGCATCTTTGAAGATGGCATGACAGGTTAACAAACTGGTTAATGAAATAGATAGGACCCTGGGCTATATAAATATTGGTTCAGAGCAAAGAAGCTAGATACTTATGCTAAATTTATGTAAAAATCTGGTTCAGTGCTAGCTCATGTGAACTGTTGTTTCAACACAGGAAACACAATGTGCTAGCTTGCTGCACTTTTTCTCTCTAAAGGGAAACTAAGTTGATTTAGGGAGACTGAAAGGGTGTCTTCAGAACTGACTGTGGACCATTTACATATATAACTTCCAAAGTCCATACACTTTGCTAAGGGTAGCAATGGGGCACGGAATCCTGATGTCCCACAATGCTAAGTTCAATACCAGCTACTTCTCTTCAGTCACTTGGTTCTTGAACTAACTGGCAAAATTCTAAACATGACAGTTTAACAACACAATAGCCACTTTGACCATCTTGCACTAAGATGGATTTTTTGTACTAATTGTGCTTTCTTGAAAATTTCTACGAACAGTAATTTGTGACTAATTTTGTTTTTCTTTTGAATGCTGGTCATATGATGTTATATACTTCTGTTGTTGTTGCTTATAAGTTTTTCATTGCATCTGTGCATACATGTACAGTACGTATGTATATGGCAATATGCTCAATGTTAATTTTGACTTTGAAATATTAAGATTATTTAAGGTGAGTAAGATTGAGTGAGGTTTCCAAGGGGATCTGAACAAATCTCATAATAGCACTTGTTTCTGGATGAAAACCATTTTAACACAATTTCATAGTCGAGCTTGGCCAATTTAATAATGATTAGTGGAGTACCTGTTGGGCATTTGTGCAAAATACAAACAAAGTTAAGTGTTGATTAACAATTGAAATGGAATGAAACTGGAGCATATTCTCATTAGAAATAGAGGGCTATGAAAAATAAATACATTGCAAAAGCAAAAATATATTAACATTTCAGGTTAAAGACTTATTGTCGTAATTGGGAAAGAAGGATAAATAGCTGCAGAACAGGTGGCAGGACAAAGAGATGATCTGCGTTGGGATATGGCTAGGGTTACATTGAGAATGAGTTGCAGATGTTATTCAGTCAAGTGAGGACAATGGGGAAAAAATGAATAGAGTAATGTGTTACCAATAGCATGCTCTAGGATGTGTCCAAAAAACAATCAGAATTAATGCAGGGAGAGAGATACTAAATGTATTCTATCAATGAATCAATCAAATCAATCTCTAACTTCAGTTAACTCACTTTCTTTGTCTGTTTCAGAACTGGCCATTGCAGCTGTAGTCATCCAGTTGAGATATTGGATATGTCCCACACCTGTGCTATTAACAAAATATGATGCCTTCTTTACCTGTGTTATCACCTGATAATTGCCCCCATTAATCCATTGGTCCCAATAAACCCGACAACTTCTACAGCAACCCAGACCTCTCTCTGCCTCGGATATTCCCTCAGTCCTGACGATCTCTTCTTCCATCCATGTGTAACTCCCTCTTCTATGCTTCTTTTCCAGAGCTGGTGATAGGTCTTCAGTCTGAAATATTAACTGTTTCTCTTTTCATTAATGCCTCCTGACCTGCCCAGCTTCCAGCATTTTTCTGCATTTATTTCAGATTTCCAGCATCTGCACTTATTTTTATTTTATCATTCTGAAATATTAGATTGAATAGACCTCTACTTGACCTTTAAATGAAATACATGAACTGAAAGTAGTAACATAGGAAATAAATGAAAGAGAAAGACATTAACCTGAAATGGCCTTCACAATCCAAGTCAAAACCCCATTAATTTCAGGTAACACCAAGGGCCAGAAGCAATGATGATTCTGGCCCTTCAGTAGGCAAGGCTGAACTTTATTTCTGGGCATTGTGCTGTAACACATAGAGGCAGCAGACAGGGATGTACTGATCCACATAACGTTGTTGGTTGGCAAGTCTCCACAGAAGCTGAAGAAGATTGTGGTCCTGGCCGTTTCCCTTATTTCTTCTTGGGCAGCTGCTGCATTGCCTGCTGTGCACTTTCAACATTCTCTGACTTAATCCTGAATGGACCAATAATGTGGCCTGAGAAAGAGTGCTCACCAAAACTTAAGGAGAATTTCACATTTTTAATCAGGTAGTGCCAATAGATATTTAATATACACCAAACCACTTCATTTTGTATCTCAACTGATCAAAGAGATTTTCCCAATGTTCAATGATAAGATATGGAGGTTAACGTAATTAATAGATCTAGAAACAACAACCTACTGAATAGGCTAGAAAGTGAAAAGTACTTGGTGTTTTTAATCGCCTTCCTTCGTTGACCGGTTTAAAATTAAATGAAATGTTTTGGTGTTTCCAAAATGCTATGTAATTAAAGCATTCAATAGATGAATATGTAGGATGAATCTTGAGCAAGGTGTTATCAATGGTATAGCATTGTCTCAAGAATTTTCCACTGTCACGTTGGACAACCTTACTCAGCACGGATGAATTGGGGCAAAGGGCCCATTTCCATGCTGTAGTACTCTTATAACTCTATACAACTATGACAATTATTATAATTGTTCAATACATCACTTAATTCATCATCAATCCAAAATAATACCTTAAAAATGTGAAGCCTGTGCATCACTAAAGTGATATGTATGTAATAATAACGATTGATCCCAGTGAGAAATTCTTTCATGACAGCAACACCTTTAAAAACACACTTCACAGTGTGCAGACTTAATAAAGTACATAATAATAAGATACACAGTAATAATTGCAACAATGTGCAATAATAATGTACAAAATAATAAAGCACAGACCATTTGTACTATGGTGTGTGTATCCTGTTGCACAGAGATGAACTGTTGTATATGCTTATTGCACTTGATAGGAAAGATTTTCTGTAATAATCCTAGTGACAGCGGAGCTGAATGAGCCTGTTCAAAAGGGTTTGTCGCTGCTTGTTCAGTAGGTCATGGAGAGGATGTGCCAGATTGTCCATAATTGATATCAGTTTGTTTATTGACCTTCTCTCCACCACTAACTCAAAAGAGTCTGGATTGCAGCCAAGGACGAATCCAGTCTTTTTGATGAGCTTATTTATTCTTTTTGCTTCACTAGCACCAATGCTGCTCTCCCAACATAAAGTCGCAAAGAAGACTGCACTCACTACGACAGACTGGTAAAAGATCTCCAACATCTTGATGCACACATTGAAGGATCACAGCTTCCTTAGCAAATAGAGTCTGCTCATCCCCTTCTTGTAAACAGCCTTGGGGTTGGTTTTTCAGTCAAGTCTATTGTTGAGGTAGACAGGTGTTTGTACTTCTCCACCACCGGAACTTCTCCCAGAATGATAAACGCAAACAGTAAAGGCCTTAAAGATGGACTTAATTTTTAAGAAGACAAATAATTCTCCATTTCAAAAGCTATGGATACTCAGTCATTGAGAATATTGAAGATTGAGATTAACATAAAAGAAATCAGAGGATACAAAGATCAGGCAGGAAAGTAGACTTGAGGCACATGATCAGTCATGATCATACTGATTTGCAGAGTAGGTTCAAGGGGCCCTCTCACCACCACTGCTACTATTTCATATATTTTTATATTTTAATTAATTGAAATGGCTGCATTTTCCACATCTCGGGCCCAGAGTTTCCAAAATGTTCTCCTAACAATTCATTTCTGCTCATGAATTCTCTGCAACTTGCTGAGTTCCTCTACCAGATTGTTACTCTCCATGGAAATTATTGCAAAAACAACTAACACAAATTGTCTAAATTAGTACAAAGCTGAAGAATCAGAAAGTAATCAGTGAATTTACAGGGTCAGTGAACATAAGAACAAAAGAAATAGGAGCAGGCGTAGGCCATACAGCCCATCAAGCCTGCCCCACCATTCAATAAGACCATGGCTGATCTGTCCATAAACTCAGCTCCATCTACCTGCCTTTTCCCCATAACCCTTAATTCCCTTACTATGTAAAAACCTATCTAACAGTTTCTTAAATATATTTAGCGAGGAACCCTCAACTGCTTCCCTGGGCAGATTCCACAGATTCACCACTCTCAGGGAAAAACAGTTTTTCCTCATCTCCATACTAAATCTTCTCCCCTTAATCTTGAGGCAATGTCCCCTAGTTCTAGTCTCGCCTATCAATGAAAACACTTTCCTACTTCTATCTTATCTATCCATAGAACCATAGAACATTACAGCACAGAAGCAAGCCTCTTGGTCCTTCTTGGCTGTGGCAAACCATTTTTCTGCCTAGTCCCACTGACCCGCATCTGGACCATATCCCTCCATACACCTCTCATCCATGTACCTGTCCAAGTTTTTCTTAAATGTTAAAAGTGAGCCCACATTTACCACTTCATCTGGCAGCTCATTCCACACTCCCACCGCTCTCTGTGTGAAGAAGCCCCCCGCCCCAATGTTCCCTTTAAACTTTTCCCCCTTCACCCTTAACTCATGTCCTCTGGTTTTTTTTTTCTCCCCTAGCCTCAGTGGAAAAAGCCTGCTTGCATTCACTCTATCTATACCCATCATAATTTTATATATCAAATCTCGCCTCATTCTCTACACTCCAGGGAATAAAGTCCCAACCTATTCAACCTTTCTCTGTAACTCAGTTTCTCAAGTCCTGGCAACATCCTTGTAAACTTTCTCTGCACTCTTTCAACCTTATTACTATCCTTCCTGTAATTCCATGACCAAAACTGCAAACAATACTCCAAATTTGGCCTCACCAATACCTTATACAACCTCACCATGACATTCCAACTCTTAGACTCAATACTTTGATTTATAAAGGCCAATGTACCAAAGCTCTCTTTACTACCCTATCTACCTGTGACATCACGTTTAGGGAATTTTGTATCTGTATTCCCAGATTCCTCTATTCTACTGCACTCCTCAGTGCCCTACCATTTACCTTGTATGTTCTACCTTGGTTTTTCCTTCCAAAGTGCAAAGTGCAATAATTTGTCTGTATTAAACTCCATCTGCCATTTTTTAGCCCATTTTTCCAGCTGGTCCAAATCCCTCTGCAAGCTTCAAAAACCTTCCTCACTGTCCACTACACCTCCAATCTTTGTATCATCAGCAAGTTTGCTGATCCAATTTACCACATTATCATCCAGATCATTGATATAGATGACAAGTAACAATGGACCCAGCACTGATCCCTGTGGCACACCATTAGTCACAGGCCTCCACTCAGAGAAGCAATCCTCCACTATCACTCTCTGACTCCTCCCACTGAGCCAATGTCTAATCCAATTTACTACCTCACCATGTATACCTAGCAACTGAATCTTCCTAAGTAACCTCCCATGTGGGACCTTGTCAAAGGCCTTACTGAAGTCCATGTAGACATGGCCTTCCCTTTGTCCATTTTCCTTGTAACCTCCTCAAAAAACTCTAATAGATTTATTAAACATGACCTACCACGCACAAAGCTGTGTTGACTCTCCCTAATAAGTCCCTGTCTATCTAAATACTTATAGATCCTATCTCTTAGTTCTCCTTCCGATAATTTACCTACTACTGATGTAAAAGTTACCGGCCTATAATTTCCTGGATTACTTTTAGAACCTTTCAAAATTTTGTAAGTTTCTATCAAATCCCCTCTCATTCTTCTGAACTCCAGAGAGTATAGTCCCAGGTATCTCAATCGCTTCTCATAAGTTAACCCCTTCATCCCTGGAATCAACCTGGTGAACCTCCTCTGCACTGCCTCCAAAACCAGTATATCCTTCCTCAAGTATGGAGACCAGAACTGCATACAGTACTCCATGTGTGGCCTCACTGGTACCCTGTATGGTTGCAACATAACCTTCCTGCTCTTGAATTCAATCCCTCTAGCAATGAAGGCCAACATTCCATTTGCCTTCTTAATAACCTGTTGTACCTACAAGCCAACTTTTTGCGATTCGTGAACAAGCACTCCCAAGTCCCTCTGCACAACAGCAAGCTGCAGTCCTTCACCATTTAAGTAATACTCTGCTCTTCTAGTATTCCTTCCAAAGTGGATGATCTCACATTTACCAACGTTGTATTCCATCTGCCAGACCTTGGCCCACTCACATAACCTATCTATATCCCTCTGCAGACTCCCCACATCCTCTATACAATTTGCTTTTCCAATCAGTTTAGTGTCATCAGCAAATTTTGCTACGCTACACTCAGTCCCCTCTTCCAAGTCATCAATGTAAATGGTAAACAGCTGCAGGCCCAGCACCGACCCCTGTGGCACCCCACTCACCACCGACTGCCAACCAGAGAAACATCCATTTATACCAACTCCCTGCCTTCTATTGGTTAACTGATCCATTATCCATGCTAATACACTTCCTCTGACTCCATGCATCCTTATCTTATTTATAGCTCTCTTGTGTGGCACCTTCCTGAATGCCTTCTGGAAATCCAAGTATACGACATCCACCTGTTCCCCTCTATCCACTGCACTTAATATGTCCTCAAAGAACTCCAGTACATTTGTCAAACAGGACCTGCCCTTTCTGAATCCATGCTGCGTCTGTCTAATGGAACCACTCCTTTCTAAATGTTTTGCTATTTCTTCCTTAATGACAGCTTCAAGCATTTATTTTCAGATCATTATTTGACTTCTTTTGAAGTGTAATCAAAAGGCACAGAGAGAACAAAGTAGTTTTTTTTCCTGTCCTAGCTAAATTTAAATTTACATTTTAAAAAGTTCAAAATTCAAAGTAAATTTATATCTAAATTACATACATTGTATGACACAATAAACAACCCTGAGATTAATTTACTTGCAGACATTCACAGGAGAACAGAAACAAATTGACATAACAAATGAAAAACTGCACAAAAAATTGACAACCAATCAATATGCAAATACAAACTGTGCAAATACACAAAAAATAATAAAATAATAATAATTCAGGTATTGAAACTTGGCATTTGGATTACAACCACAGTTTAACCTAAGTAAATGCCACAGTTTAACCTAAGTAAATGCAGAAAGCTGGAAGAGTATGTTCAATTTTCAGTCTCCTATTTAACAATGGTGTTAAGTATTCTTCAATGAAATTGGCTCTCTGATACAAAGTGCAACTGGGAGTAGAATGTGCAGACAGTAATAAAGCGCCTTATATAGTGCACAAAGCAACTGGTTGATCCAGGTTATGCTGAGAGGAATATGCCACACTGAATTTTAGAAACTAAAGAGCAAAAGTAAGATCCAGTCCCAGATGGACAGTTTTTAATATTGAGAGAATGCAGACAGCAGCTTCTCTTCTAACATTAAAATGATTCCATTCTGTTTAAAAAATCCTAGGAGACCCAATGGATTATCTAAGCACTGTTAAAATAAGGCTTTTACTGCACCATTTTCAAAGCAAAGCAATATGATATAATTTATTAGAGGTTTTCTCTCTTCAATTGCACAGGAGTGAGGGTACTACTCTGATTCCCAAATAACCACTTTTGTTTTGATAACATTCAAAAATGGCTCATTAAGCTAAAAGCTATGATGTAATGATATGGTTGGAAAATAAATGGGAAATAAACTTTTTGAACATATTTTTAAATAAATTCTAATGATGTCATTGATTTTAAATGTTAATTTATTTCTTTTCTCCCTGTCTGATCTGCTATATTACTAGCATTTTCTGTTTTAATTTTAAATAATTGTTTGTCTTTTTTATAAGTAAATGCAGTTATGAAAATGTTATAAAATATGGTGTTATTAAGCACCTCTACTGCCACCCCAGCAATGCATTTGATGCACCCACCACTCTCTCTATAAACTGACATTCCCCCATATGTTCCTCCAAACACCATTGTATTAGCCATTTCTGTCCCAGGAAAAAGTTTCTGGCTGTCCATTCTATCTATGCTTCTTATCATCTTCTATACATCTATCAAGTTGCCTTTCTAAACACTTGTACAGATATTATGCAGGAGAAGCTAAACTGTTAAACCTAGAATTAGTTGACTCAAAGTTAAAGAATTATTAGAGAAAAAAACATAGTTACAGGTTTTGGTAGCTGATTAGTAAATAGGACACTAACTGAAGTGTTCTGAAAATTTCAGTCATATGGAAGTTAAGAGTATAGTATGAGTTAGGATGGAATGATGAGATCAAACATATTTACTAATTGAACAAGTACTCAGATTGATGAAATCAGCAACTGAGCATATAGGGTCCAGCAAGAACTGACTAGCAAATTGACAAGTTGTTAAAGGATGTAATTCTTTCAGAGGTATATTTTTGGAGTTAGCTGTAATGACAAAGCATAAAATGAAGATGCAGAATTATTGGCGTTATACTATTTCAAATGAAGATTGGAATTATAGTAATTATTTATTTCAAAACAGACAAAAGACAAGCTTAATATAAAAATTATTGAACAAACAAAGAGACACAATTGTTATGTGCATGCAATATGCACTTTTGTGTGGAAGAGTGCTTCTCCAATTAAAAGTAGTGCGAAGAGGCAACCTATCCAATTCAGCAACCAAATTAATCCAAATGTAGCATTGTTCGATGGCATTAAATCAGACATTAATTACATTCTGTAGTAGTTTATGTGCTTATCCTGATGTGTGGTTGCTCATTCCACAATCTGTTGTACTGCTAGGTCAATTCAAATGATAGTACTGTAACTAGAGTGAGTCACAGATGTCCCTGACAAATAATGAATAGTTAACGAGAAATCATAAGCTTTTTAGGTAAGGCACTGTGTTTCAAGGTTAAGTAACTAATATTAAACAGATTTATGTTTTATTCTTTTGCCCTTGCTCGACTACTCTGGCATTGTTAGTAAATTTTGATGTGTGCAGTTAATCCCACAATTGTCTCTGATACACTTTAAGATTAACTGGTAATTAAAGACACATTTTCTTCAAGTAAAGGTTCTGCAATCAATTAAGTAACAGAGGTACAGGGAGGGATTAGTAATGGCTTCATTATTATTCAAAAAGAAACAAAAGTACTGGAGCCAATTCATCTGGAGGTATTAATGTTTAAAGAAAGTCAAAACATTTTAGGGCCACTTTTATTAAATAGATGTTTCCATTTTATTTTGTCAAGTTCCAGTCATTATTTGTTGTGATGCTGCTGAGAGTAAAATAAGATTAGAAAAAAAGGGAGACTGAAAGAGGCCTTGGGTTTTTATTTATAGATATTATTGTCTTGAAGTGGCCATCAAATTTGTCAGTTCAGTGTTTGATTGTGTGTAGTTATTTAGAGTAATTTTCCTGTTCTAAATTTTATCGCCTTTTCCTTATTGGCAACATCTGTGTCTGTGCCTCTATGGAGCATTCATTTTGTGGTTTGAGAGTAAAAGATCTGGAAAGGTGTGAACCCCTATTGAACTGCTGAAAAATGTCATCAAAGCCTTTGTTTTGTGGTGGAACAGGTGGACTGCCTTGTGCTGTTCCATACAAGTATGGGAGTGTCATTGGCAGCTTTTGCCATGATGGAAACTGTTGAGAGACTCTGGGGGATAGGCCCGAGTGAGTGGTTACAATGAGGGTTAGGCTGAGCATGAGGTAAGTGATAAGAAATAAACACAAAACTTCCACTGGGAGTCTTGGGAGATCATAAAGTCTCAAAATTGGGGAACTGATATCTTTGCCTCGAGGAATCCTGGGTTCATGGGTTCAGGATATTGGGGCCTTAGCAATCATGATCACTCCCAGTGTGGAAATACCACTGCTATGAGGAAAGAATGGAAATTTGATAAATAAATTGGTGACTAATGCGATAGTCTCAGTTCAGCATACACGCAGTACATATACCAGATTGTTCTGGAAGTGCTAGGACTTTGTGGTACAAATTCTACTACAATTCTCCAAAAGGAGCATTGCACAAACTGAAAATCATTCCAGGCATTCCTAATGCACAGTGGAAACTGTATCTGTGACACAAGGATAACTCATGTCTAGAGTAGCCTCGCAGAATACCTGGAGGGATGGAATGTGATCTGGAAATGGTCATTACTGATTTTACTCTAGAAATGAATTAAAATTCAAATATACAATGCTGAAAAGAATGTTACACTATTAAATTCGTAAGCAGCACTTGGGTAGAAGTGGCCCAGGGGTTTTTATCAGAATTGGTTCTAAACCTAATGAAATCTCATGCCTGCAGGTCAAAATCAAGGTAGCATTCAACTTACCGCAATCAAACTACTTCACTTCATTTCATTAATCAACAGTTCTTCGTGTTGAACTTTAATTGTTGGAAGCTCTGAAGGAAGTAACAACTTAGAATATACTGTGGCTGGGCCCTCACTATCCACCACTGAGAGTTATTACTGTAGTTGAAGCCTGTATGTTACCAATCTTCCAATGGATGACCTAGAAGCTCAACAAAGGGAGGAAGCTTTTTGACCAAATCCTATACCATGCATGCCTCTACACAATGACCACCACTCATTTTTGTCAAAATAAAGTCTTGTCTTCACACTTAGGATATCTCAGATTCAAATCAAATTTATTTATTTATCATGCGTACATTGAAACATATAGTTTGCGTTGACAACCAACACAATCCAAGGATGTGCTAGGGGCATTCTGCAAGTGTTGCCAACATAGCATGCCCAACGTGTTCTGGTCAACACACACAACAGTAGAACAACACAGCAACAAAACACAACACCAAACCATTTCTCCCTCAAACCACGCATGCACATAGACAATCTCAGGACAGGCCATCTCTGACCTCCAGCCTCTAATAGACTTGTGGACTTTGACTTCCCTACTGGGTCCACAGACTCACAGACCCAGGAAGAACCTCCAGTACGTAGTGGGATTATTATGCTTTTATTTCTTTTTATTTTATTTTAGAGATACAAGGTGGAATAGGCTCTTCTGGCCTAATGAGGTACACCGCTTATCAACCCACTTATTTAACCCTAGCCTAATCATAAGGACAATTTACAATGACCAATTAACCTACCAACCAGTGCATCTTTAGAATACGGGAGGAACCTGGAGAACTGATGAAAACCCACACGGTACAACGGAATTGAACTCTGGACTCTGATATCCCAAGCTGTAATAACATCACATTAACCCCTCTGCTACCATGGCACCAATCTGTGGACATACCTTGAAGTTCAGCAAGAAATGTGCTGAAGTATATGGCCCCAAGTTATAGAGCACTACAGCACAGAAAGAGGCCATTTAGCTCATCTAGTCCATGGTAAAATATTATTCTGTCTAGTGCCTGGCACCTGAATCACAATCCACCATACCTCTCCCATCATATATGTATCCAAATTTATCTTTAATGATTCAATCAAACACTCATCCACCACTAACAGCTCATTACAATATCCCCTCCCTCATAATTTTGTATACCTCCAACAAATCTCCCCTCATTATCTGCACTCCAGGAAATAAACTCCTAACCTATTCAACCTTTCTCTACTCAAGTCTTCAAGTCCCAGCAAAATCCTAGTAAATTTTCTCTGTACCCTTTCAATCCCACTGAGATCTTTTCTATAGTTAAACGACCAGAACTGCACACATTACTCCAAATTTGGCCTAGCCAATATTTTATACAACTTCAGCATAATGTCCCACTTTCCATGAATTATATATCTGTATTCCAGAACCCTTTGTTCTACCACACTCCTCAGTGCTGCACCATTCATTATGTTTGTTCTACCCTGGTTTTTTTCTCAAATTACAACAGCTCACACTTCTTTGTATTAAACTCCACCTGCCATTTTTCAGCCCATTTTTCCAGCTGATCCAAATCCTATTGCAAGCTTTGGCAGGCTTACTCATTGTCCACTATGCCCCCAGTCTTGATGTCATCTGCAAATGTGCTGATCCCATTTACCACATGATCATCTAGATCATTGATATAGATTACAAACAACACCAGACCCAGCTCCGATCTCTGCAACAGACCATTAGTCATAGGCTTCTGGTTAGGAGGCACCATCTACTACCACACTCTGGCTTCTCACACCAGGGTAATGTTGAAACTAATTTGCTACTTCATTTTGAACGCCAAGCGATTAAACTTTCTTAACTAGCCTCCCTAATGGATTTGGCAAAGATCTTGCTAAAGTCCACTGCCTTTCCTTCATCAACTTTCCTGGTAACATCCTCGAAAAACTTTGCAAGTTTGGTTAGGCTTGACCTATCACATGTTGACTCTTCTTAATTGGGCTCTGTCTACCCAAGTGGACAAGTTTTATATGCCTCAATATTTAATCTCTATCAAGTCTGGAAAGTAATCCTGATCTAATGCAGAGCACACAAGGTGCAGGAAGGACATTCCCCGAAGTTAAACAATATCCTAGTGAAATGCTTGTATAAAATTATACAGGTGAGTACTGAACGGCTGTTAGTCCTATGAATTAAGAATTTCTCTGGAGAATTAGGAAGCTACAAATGGAGAAAACACAATGGAGTGTATCAGATTATGGGGCAGAGGCAAAGGGCAGGGAGGGGGAACAAGATGAAGGGACTGGAAAGTGTTACCAGTGCTCAAGTTATGATTCACCAGCACTTGCTGCAAAGACCCCACCATTATTGTTGCTATTATCCAGATAATCTTTCAACTATGTGTAATTAGTAAACAACCTTCGTGTGATCTGATCTGATGTGGGGGTTGATGCCTGCTATCAACAAAAATTTAATGTAGCAATATTAATACAAGTTGGCATTAACCTTATTGTTTATTCAGACTGCATTACTCATTTCCAGAAAGGGAACACACCTACAGCTTCAAGTTCTAGAAGAGAGTCCCGATCAGGTCTGACCAATATTTGCCACTTTCCTGCAAAACCAAAACGACAAGTATTGTTCAAGTCAATGCTGATTCTTCTCTGTTGTTATCATTGACTGTGTTGTGAAACCACTGACTCATATCTGTAATCAGTCTCTGATTGCTGGAAAATTTCCCAATAAAATGAAAGTAGCCAAGGTCATTCCAATATACAAAGCTGGAGATAAACATGTATTTTCAAATTATAGACCAGGTTCTTTGCTCTCACAGTTTTCCAAACTATTGGAAAAATATTTGTAAGAAGGTCAAATTATTTTATAACAAACATAATATACTCTGTGAACAACAATATGGTTTCAGAAAAAAACAGAAGCACTACAACTGCATTAATAGATTCTGTAGAAATATCAAACTCTATAGAAAGAAATTAATACACAGTGGAAATATTCCTAGATCTAAAAGAAGCATTTGACGCCATTGACCATAAACTATTATTAACAAAATCAGAAAGATGTGGTATTAGAGGGGTGGCACATGACTGGTTAAGTAGTTATTTGGAAGACAGGTATCAGTATGTACATATAAACAATTCAAATTTAAAACTTTTGAGGGTAACTTGTGGGGTTCCACAAGGTTCAGTGCTTGGTCCATTGCTGTTCATTTTGTATATAAACGATATATGTATGGTCTCTCAGTCATTAAAATATATATTATTTGCTGATGATACAACTATATTTTGTAGTGAGCAACATCTGAAACAATTTTTGGATACATTGGAGAAAGAACTAAAAATTATAAAGAAATGGTTTGATACTAACAAATTATCACAGAATCTCAGTAAAACTAAATTCATAGTGTTTGGAAACTGTACCAAACATATAGTAAACTTAAAATAAATGATGTTGAAATTGATAAGGTATCTGAAGCAAAAATTTTAGGAGTGGTAATAGATAGTAAATTAAACTGGAGACCACAAATAAATTATGTCAAAGCAAAAATATCAAAATCTATTGCAATACTGTACAAAGCACAAGATTTTTAAAATCAGAAATCTTTGTATACATTTTATTGTTCACTTATAGTCCCATACATGACTTACTGTGCAGAGGTATGGGGAAATACATACAAAACAAATACAAATTCAATTTTTCTACTCCAAAATGAAAGTTATATGAATTGTAAATAAGACAAATTATTATGAGCCAACCAATCCACTATTTATTCAACTAAATACTTTAAAATTCAGAGATATTGTAGACTTTAAAATAATACAAATTATGTATTATCATCTGCAGCTTAATGTGAAAAAGGCTAAGGAGCTGGTGGTGGACCTGAGGAGGGCTAAGGCACTGGTGACCCGTTTCCATCCAAGGGGTCAGTGTGGATATGGTGGAAGATTACAAGGAGGATTACAAATGGTGGCCAGTGCTATCATGTTTGCTGTTGTGTGTTGGGGCAGCAGGCTGAGGGTAGTAGACACCAACAGAATCAACAAACTCATTCGTAAGGCCAGTGATGTTGTGGGGATGGAACTGGACTCTCTGACCTTGGTGTCTGAAAAGAGGATGCTGTCCAAGTTGCATGCCATCTTGGACAATGTCTCCCATTCACTTCATAATGTAGTGGTTAGGCACAGGAGTACATTCAGCCGGAGACTCATTCCACCGAGATGCAACACTGAGCGTCTTAGGAAGTCATTCCTGCCTGTGGCCATCAAACTTTACAACTCCTCCTTCGGAGTGTCAGACACTCTGAACCAATAGGCTGGTCCTGGACTTATTTTTCCACTTGGCATGATTAACATTATTATTTAATTATTTATGGTTTTATATCGCTATATTTCTTCACTATTCTTGGTGCGGCTGTAACGAAACCCAGTTTCCCTTGGGATCAATAAAGTATGTCTTGTCTATCTGTATAAAGTAAAAAAATGGACAGTTACTACGAAGTATTCAAAGGTTGTTTAAAATGAGGGAAAGTCAACATGATTTGAGAGGAACATGTATAATTCAAAATCAAAGGATAAGAACAAATGTAAAAAATCATTGTATTTCAGTCAGAGAAGTGAATCTGTGGAACAGTTGTGAGAATTTAAAAACATGCACTACATTTGACAAGTTTAAAAAGTTATTTAATGAACAAATATAAAATACGTGATTTAAAATGTATGGGAGCAATGTAAGTAAATTATATTTGGAATTGGATTTTGTGATAAAAGATTATGAATTTTTTTGTTTTTGATGTGATGATTGGCACCAAATAGGTTGTTGTCTAAGTAAAAGGGGTAGGCGTAATAAGTTGTATCTTCAGCCTACACCCTTCCGGTCTGCTTTAAAGAATATGCATGTTTTTTGTTGAAATTTTGTCCTATGAAATCATCGTTGTAAATGATGCTTTTTGTTATGTTTGTACTGACCGAAATAAATTAATTTCATTTATTCATTCATTCATTCATTTCAAGTTGTTATCATTAATAATGGCAAAAAAATTACCATTCAAATTTGTTTAAGATTTCACCCTGCAATAAGTTGAAACGTGAAAATGTGGTTTCTCCTTGGATAGGTAATATAAAATTAATTATGTCTTCATGACTTTTGTTTCACTGATGCTGTAAATTATGTTGTTTGGTTCAGTTGTGTGTAAAAAACAGCTCCTAGCCTGTTGGTTGCTAAGCAGCAATATTTTCAGAATTTTAAATTTAGTTTTCTTCTGTCTTAGCATTATTCCTAGTACTTTTGTAGCTGCCTCCATTCTGGAGTAGAATATTATATCTTAAATGTATATTCGTACACTTACATTTAAACTAGATGTAAATGCAATGGTTGATATGCAGTGGTGAAGATTCATCCATCAGATTAGCTGGACCCATACCAGTATAGCACAATACAGCAAAGTGAAGGCCAACTATGATTTAACATTCAATGATCTGGTGCACAGATATCAATGGCAATGGATTGTGAGGACTGCTGAGAGAATCATAGGGGTCTCTCTTCCCACCCCCAATCAGGACGTATACCAGAAGCCCTGCATTCGCAGAGTCCTCAACATTGTCAAGGACCCCTCTCATCCGCCCCACTGAACTGCCTACTGACACGCAGGAGGTACTGCAGTAAAACAACAAGGACTGTTAGGCTGTCTTCCTGCAGGGTGTGAAACTGCTACCACCAGTACACATTATTTATGACAGTGGCATTAGCAGTAAAACTGCTGTACCTTTAACTATATGTCGTATATGCACTTTATGTCAACTTGTACATAGACAGACTATTTTTATTATTACCTGCCAATATTATTTTATGTGCTGTATGTGATACATGACTGTGTTTTGCACCTTGGTCCTAGAGGGACATTGTTTCATTTAGCTGTATACATGTGTATGAATGACAATAAACTTGAATTTGAACATCCAGAGTCTACATGACCAATTGCTTAAACACAGTAGCATTATCAGCATTTTGTGTATGAGGCTGGAGCAGAGCAGGAGTACTCAGAAATGAGTTGCTCACCTCCTGACCCCTTAATGCCTCCTCAACATCTATAAGAGTTGTCAAAATGTGAATGAAATTCTCACCTCAACAGCACTTAAGAAATTCAACAATATCTATGACACAGCTGTTCACTTAATGACCGATTATGTAATTTGACTCCTTATCCCACTCATTATCTAAGCTGTGGAGATGTGCTGTGGGTGCATTATCTACAACATTCAATCACTTTGTCACCCTGTTTATTTTGGCATCATTTCTCTCCCTTGCAAAATTCACCAGTAAGCACAGGAGTGGCAAATGTGCCCGACCTGCATTAACCCTCTTTTTCCCCTGAGCCACTCATCATACTGACTTGGTTTATCAAGAGGCTTTCAATATCAAACAGTACTAACCACAACACACCTATGAGCCAAGCCAACAATGCAGGAGGTTTAGATGAGGCAGAATTTGTTAGGTGCTTCCAGAAGTGTTTCTTAAATCAACATGTCGAGAGCAAAACAAGAGGAGGGGCTGTACTGAACCTGGTGCTGGGAAATGAGTCTGGCTAGGTGACCAACCTGTCAGTGGGAGAGCAGTTAGGGATCAGAGACAATACTTTCTTAAGTTTTAAGATACCTATAGGTAAAGATAAGTATGTCCATCGCAGGAGAATATTGAATTAGAGCAGGGCAAGTTATGAGAGTATTAAGCAGGAACTAGGGAGAGTTAATTGGGAAGAGCTGCCTTTGGGCAAGCCCACATCTGACATGTGGAGGGCATTTAAAGGCTGACTGCACAGAGTACAGGACAGATATATTCCAGTCAGAAGGAAGGACAAGGATGGAAAGATAGGAGAACCTTGGATGTCGAGAGAGGTAATGAGTTTAGTCAAGAGGGAAAAGGAAAAGTATGTAAAGCTTAGGAAGCTGGAATCAAACAGAGTCCTTGAGGATTATAAGAAAGCCAGAAAAGAAGGGAACTAGGAAAGTCAGGAAGGGCCAAGAGCAGGCCTTGGCATGTAGGATTAAAGAGAATCCTGAGGCATTCCGTACATACAACAAGAGGATTACTAGGGAGAGAGTAGAACCACTCAAGGATAGGCGGGTTGGATCACTTGTTTGGATGTGGAAGATGTGGGTGAGGTCATTCATGAGTACTTTATATTAGTGTGTACCAAAGAGAAGGACATGGCTTACAGGGAGAGCAGTGCTGATAGTATTAATATGCTAGGGCATTTTCAAGGTAAGGGAGTGTTGGGTCTCTTAAAGAGCATTGAGATGAATAAGTTCCCAGGGCCTGATGGGATATACCCCAGGTTACTGAGAGAGACAAGGAAGGAGATTGCTAGGGACCTGACCAATATCTTCATGTCCTCTCAAGCCTCAGGCAAGGTCCTAGAAGACTGGCATAGCTAATGTTGTTCCATTATTCAAGAAGAGAACCAGGGATATTCCTGGGAACTATAGACCCTTGGCTAATAGTAAGAGCTCATGGCATAAAAAAGGTTGAAAACCCCTGCTATAGATTGATGAGCCTCATGTCAATGACAGGGAAGTTGCTGGAGTGAATTCTTAGGGATAGAATTTAGAAGTATATAAACAATCATTGCCTAATTAGGGAGAGCCAGCATGGCTTTACGTAGGACAAGTTGATTGAATTTTTTTGACAAGGTGTTGAGGGTGATTCATGAAGGTGGAGATGTGGATGTTGGCTACATGAATTTTAGTAAGATATTTGACAAGGTCCTCAAGGGAGGCTCATCCAGAAGATCAGGATGCATAGGATCCATGGTAAATTGACCATTTGGATTCAGAAGTTGCTTGCCTACAGCAAACAGAGGACAGTGGTTGAAGGGACTTATTCTAACTGGAGAATTCAGATTCGTGGTGTTTGGCTGGAGTCTGTACTGGGACCTCTGCTATTTGTAATGTATATAAATGACCTGGATGAAAATGTAGATAGGTGCATTAGTAAGGTTGTGGGTGAAGTGAAGATCAGTGGTGTTGTGGACAGAATAGAGGACTGGCAAAGTATACACTGGGATATAGATCAGCTGCAGGTATGGGCAGAGAAATGGCAGATTGAGTTTAAAACGGCCAAATGTGAAATGTTGCACCTTGGCAGGTCAAACGTAAAGGGGCAGTGTTGATGAACAGAGGGATCTTGAAGCCCAAGCCCATAACTCCCTGAAAGTGGCTACACAGGTTGATAGGGTGGTTCAGAAGGAATTTAGTATGCTTGCTCTTATTAGTGGAGGCTTTCAGTTTAGAAGTCAGGAAGTTATGTTGCAGCTTTATAAAACTGTACTTAGGCTGCATTGTATACAGTTCTGGTTGCCCCATTATAGGAAGAATGTTGAGGTTTAGGAGAGGGTACAGATATATTGTGGAGAGCATTCTAACTAGTTGCAACATTGTCTGGTATGGAGGGGCCATTGCGCCGGATCAGAAAAAGCTGCAAAAATTGTAAAATTGGTCAGCTCCATCATGGGTACTAGCCTCCCGAGCATCCAGGGCACCTTCCAAAAAGGCAACATCCATCACTGAGGGCCCACATCACCCACATGCCCTCTTCTCATTGTTACCATCAAAGAGGAGGTACAGGAGCCTGAGGACATGAATTCAATGTTTCAGGAACAGCTGCTTCACCTCTGGCATCAGATTTTCTAATGGACAGTGACTCTATGAACATCCCCTCACTACTTTACCAGGATGTTGACTGGATTAGAGGGCATATGCCAAAATGAGAGGTTGGACAAACTTTCTCTGGCAGCTGATCTGATGGAGGTTTATAAGATTATGACAGGCAAAGATAGAGCAGCAGACAGCATTTTTTCCCAGAGTTGAGATGTCTAATACCAGAGGGTGTGTATTTAAGGTGAGAGGGGGTAATTTCAAAGGAGAAATGAGGGACAAGTTTTTGACACAGAGAGTGGTGGGTGCCTGAAGTGAACTACCCTGGGTGGTGGCAGAATCAGATACAGTACCTTAGGGCCTTTTAAGAGACAGCATGGAAACAGCAGTGCCCTTGAAAATCCTACAAAAAGCAGTGGATATGGCCCAGTCCATCACGGGTAAAGCCCTCAAAACCATAGAGAGCATCTGCATGGAGTTCTGTCGCAGGAAAACAGCCTCCATCATCAGGGACCCTCACCACGCAGGTCATGCTCGCTTCTCACTGCTGCCATCAAGAAAAAGGTACAGGAGCCTCAGGACTCACAGCACCAGTTTCAGAAATAGTTATTACCCCTCAACCATCACATTCTTGATCCAAAGGGAATAACTTCACTAATCTTCACCTGCCCCTTAACTGAAATGTGCACACAACCTGTGGACTCACTTTCAAGGACTCTTCATCTCATTTTCTTAATATTTATTGCCTATTTATTATTATTATTTATTTCTTTTTGTATTTGCACAATTTGTTGTCTTTTGCACACTGGTTGAATGCCCATAGTGATGTGATCTTTCAGTAATTCTATTATGGATATTAAACTATTATGGATTTATTGAGTATGCTTGCAAGAATATGAATCTCAGGGTTGTATATGGTGGCATGTATGCACTTTGATAATAAATTCACTTTGAACTTTGAATGTTTAGCTAGGTATATTGATGTGAGGTAAATGGAAAGATATGGACATTGTGTAGGCAGAAAAGATTAGTTTAGTTGGCCATTTGATTACTAATTTAATTGGTTCCACACAACATTGTGGGCCGAAGGGCAAATTCCTGTGCTGTACTGTTCTACGTTTTATGGAAATGAACATGTAAACTCTGGATATATGTCACACTTCTGCCCTTGTCATTAGATCAAAATTCTGGTGTTTCTACCCATAATCATTGTGTTGGCTGCCATCTACGTTCTAAAGTTCAAAGTTCAAGGTAAATTTACAATCGAAGTATGTATATGTTAGCATATACCACCTTGAGATTCATTTCCTTGCAGGCATTTAAATTTTCTACTGATGTACCATGGAGAGCATTCTAACTGGCTGCATCACCATCTGGCATGAGGGGGGTGGGGGCTACTGCACAGGATCGAAATAAGCTGCAGAAAGTTGAAAACTTAGTCGGCTCCATCATGGGCATCAGCCTCCATAGTATTCAAGATAATTTCAAGGAGCGGTGCCTCAAAAAGATGGCATCCATCATTGAGGACCCCCAACGCCCAGGTCATGCCTTGTTTTCATCAGAAAGGAAGTCCACAAGCTTGAAGGCACATACTCAACAATTTAGGAGCAACTTCTTCCCTTCTGCCATCCAACTTCTGAATGGACATTGAACCCATGAACACTACCTCGCTACTTTTTTTGTTTGTATTTATGCACTGCTTATTTAATCTATTTAATATACAGATATATACTTACTGTAAATTCACATTTTTCCCTATTATTAGGTATTGCATTGTCGTTATGCCACAAAGATGACAAATTTCACAACAGATGCCACTGATATTAAACCTGTTTCTGATCCTGAAAAAGTGAAATACAATGGAATTTTACAAAAAAACAATACATGAATAAACAAGCCACATCTTTAGGAAAATTTAATGGGCTATTGCATGGAGCTCTGAATATTTCCCATCTGCTAAGGCTAAATAAACACAACAAATTATTAGGGTAATTATGAGGAAGATTTATGATGCTGACAGAAGCAAAACTCCTTCTCTCTAATGCTCACAGATAAATAGAGGCACATGGTCCTGGAACAATAGCAGCATCAAGTTCCATAGTATTACTGTAAGTGAGGTGACTATGCTGCCAAGATCAGCATGAAGAGGAAGCATTCATGCTGAATACAAACATCAATGTCAAATCCTTTCACAATATAGGTCAGGGACAATTTGCTTCCACTCCGGTTCCATGGCATTGGAGGTGGTCTGGTTTGACATCTGCAGACTCTGCTTGGATAGGCACCTAAGCAGAATCTATACAGATGGTCCATAAGTGAAATTAAAAGACAAGTAACCTGGAGGCTGAGACTAACAATCAAATGATGTGGGTTAAACTTCTACCATGGTGATTGTGTAATTTAACCCATGATCTTAATTAGTGACTGGAAGTTTCAACTGCTCAGATGGCCTACTCCAGCTCACAGTTTATGTGTGGTACCCACCTGCTTCAAGCAAGCTTCAATCGTACCAGTGCCCAAGAAGAACATGGTAACCTGTCTAAGTGACTATTGTTCAGAGGTACTTCCATCCATGGGGATGAAGTGCCAGAGAGGCTGGTGTTGAAGGATATCAGCTGCTGTCTGAATGGTGGCTTGGATCTACTCCACTTCATCTATCGAAGTAACAGGTCTACAGCAGATGCTCTCTTGTTGACTCTTCACACAACCCTGGAACATCTGGACAGCAAAGCTGTACACAACAGGATGCTTTTTATTGATAACAGCTCAGCGTTTAACACCATCATCCACCATCAGTAAACCCAACACCTGGCCTCAATATCCCCTTTGTACGATTAGATCCTGGATTTCCTCACTTGCAGATCCCAGTCGGTTCAGATTGGCAAGAACATCTCCTCCACAATCTCCATCAGCACAGGAGCACCACAGGGATGTGCACTTAGCCCTCTGCTCTACCCGTTTTACACCTATGACTGTGGGGCTAAGTACAGCTCCAACACCATAATCAATTTTACTGACAACACTACTGTTGTGGGCTGTATCAAAGGGGATAATGAATCAGCAGAAAGGAGGGAGATTGAGTATTTGGCCAAGTGGTGTAATAGCAATAAGCTCTCACTCAATATCAATAAGACCAAGGAACTAATAGTCAACTTCAGGATAGAGAAACCTAAGGTGCATGGGCCAGTAATTTTTGGAGGATCTGAGGTACAGAGGATCAGTAACTTTAAATTCCTGTATATCATTCTCTCAGAGGATCTGTCCTGGACCCATCATATAAATATTATTGCAAAGAAGCCACCACAGCATCTCAGCTCCCTCAGTAGTCTGCAGAGAATCGGCATGTCATTGAAAACCTTGGCAAACTTCTATAGGTGTGTGGTGGAAAGTGTGCTGGCTGGCTGCATTATGGCCTGGGATGGGAACACCAATACCTCTGAGCAGAAAATCCTACAAAAGGTAGTGGATTCGGCCCAGTACGTCACAGGTAAAACCTACCCCCCCCCCCACCAAACCATTGAGCACATCTACCTGAAATATTGCCATAGAAAAGCAGCATCCATTATCAAAGATCCCCACCAACCAGGCCGTGCTCTTTTCTCATTGCTGCTATCAGCTAGAAGGTACAGGTGCCTCAGTGTTCATACCACCAGGTTCTAGAACAGTTACTACCCATCAACCATCAGGCTCTTGAATAAAATTCCCCCTCAACAATAAGTACTCCATTTTGAGTACTTTTGGCAGGGTAGGGTTCAATCTACCTGGGAAGAAACAGCGGCCATTCCTTTGGCAATGAGTCTGGCCCTTTGGCGTAAAAGGGTGGGGAATTGAAGAGGATGGCAGCAATAATGGGGGACTCTATAGTTAGAGGGAGAGATAGGTGATTCTGTGGATGGGAAAAAGAAACACGGATGGTAGTTTGCCTCTCAGGTGTTAGGGTCTGCGATGTTTCTGAATGTGTCCACAATATCCTGAACAGGGTGGGTGAGCAGCCCGAAGTGGTGGTACATATTGGTAGCAACGGCATAGGTAGAACAAGGGAGGAGGTCCATTTTGGTAAAAGGAACACAAATGCAGACTATTATCTAAATAGGGAAAAAGTTCAAACATCAGAGGTGCAGAGGGAATTAAGATTCCTTGTGCAAAACTCCCAGAAGGTTAATTTACAGGTTTACTCTGTGATAAAGAAGGCAAATGCAATGTTGTCATTTATTTCAAATGGAATAGAATATAAAAACAAAGAGAGAATGCTGAGGAGTTATAAGACACTTGTCAGGCAGCACTTGGAGTATTGGTCCCCAGTTTTGGTCCCCATATCTCAGAAAGGATGTGCTGTCAGTGGAGAGAGTCCAAAGGAGGTTCACAAGGGTAATTCCGGGAATGAAGGGATTAACATATAAGGAGGGTTTGGCAGTTTTGGACCTGGACTTACTGGAATTTAAAAGAATGCATGGAGGAACTCATTGAAACCTACCAAATTTTGAAATAACTAGATATGGTGGATATGGAGAGCGTGTTCCTATGGTGATGGTATCCAGAACTGGAGGGCAGAGCCTCAAAATTCAGGGTTGACCTTTCAGAACGGAGGTAAAGATAAATTTTCTTTAGCTTTATAAAAGATGTCAATCGACATTTTGTCTCTAGAAATGGAGGCAAAGAGATGGAGAAGGTGCAGGACGAAAGTTGGAGGCAAAGTTGACGAAATTGATGAGCTCAGCATGGGTACACGAAGCAGCACCAAAGCAGTTGTCATTGTAGCAGGGGAGGTGTTGGGAATTATTTTCCCTTGATGGAACTCAGAGTAGAGTACTTGTTTCAGGACAATGCTGTTGGATATGTAGATGGACTAGCTCAACCAGTAAAGTTGGTTGCATGTGGCCAGAAACTCAATACTGTGGGTGCTAGTCTGGCAAACTACAGTGATGTTGGTCCATTTGCCTGGCTGGTGGATTTGAACTTATGTAGAGATAATATTAGCAATAGAGTTCTGACAATTTTGAGGTGCTTGTCCTAAGTTACTCACATCATCATCATCTACAGTAGGGAAGAGGTTACTGCTGCTTGGTGTATGTTGAAGTTCTTCAAACACCATCTCAGAGTCATCACCAATATCAATGTTAATCTGGGTTAATCATCGCTAATCTATGTTTAGTTTTGAACATCTCTTCAGAACTAGTGTATAGTTCTATTTATGTATGCCCCTTCTACCATGGAAAAGATAATGCACTTTCAAATGGGGTAGAATCCACAACTCCATCTTCAATCTACTACTGAAACAATTCCATTTTCTGAAGTAAATGGTGCATTGTTAAAACAGAAGCCTGTGAAACTAGAGACATCAGTCAGTTTAATTCATGCTCTGACACTTTGTCAGACACATTTATTGCTACCAGCTAATCCACCCTGACATCAAAAACAAAAATAAATTCAAATTATTTATTTTTTAAAGGAGCACTGATACCGTGATTCTCTCATTAAATGTTTGCCCTGAAAATTTTCACTTTGAAGTTTAGTCTCTATGAAGATTAATTGGTGAATTACAAGTTGTGATTTCTGGAGATATCAAATCATATTACATTAATTTCATTACATTTTGAATGTTTTGAATTACAGATCTCTCTCTCAAATATTAGTTCTTATCAAAAGGATCATATGTTATTACAAAATTTGTTATGCTTGACATATTTAATCAGTCACAAATGTTAATTCCCTTCCCCACTAAACAGAGCACCTTGCTCACTAACCTATCTCTTTTAATGTTTAAATGTCACATTAAAGAGATACGCGGTCCTTTTATTCTATGCATCAAATCAACTTCCATTAAAATGAGATGCGATCTATAATTTATTGTTGCTGCAACAAAATAATATTTAATCTATCTCAGATGGTTGAATCCTTCTTAGAAAGAATGGTCAAATAAAGCATGTCAGTCTTTGCTTTGGCTTTTTCATTTTTTTTTGCCTGTAGCCAGATCCTAATGGGTTTAGTCCTGTAATAGCACACACAAAATGCTGGAGGAACTCAACAGGACAGGTGGCATCTATGGAAAAATGTACAATCAATGTTTCGGGCCGAGACATGTTTATTTCTCCATCTCCGTTTATGCTGCCAGAACTACTGAGTATTTTTAACCTTCTACTATATTTGTTGTTACCATACCAGAAGGAATATGGAGAGAAAAGGTCAAGACCCATTGAGCCTCAAATTTATAATATATTAATCTGTTCAAAATAGTTGTGCATTTTCACATTGAAAAGTTCTTACAAGAACAAGACATTATAGTGTTGGGTTCAGAAATAGAAATAATTGATACTGGTGGCTAGTGTTCTCTCTTTTTCTTGTTCTTGTGCCTTGTGAATTAAAATTGCATATCCAGTTGCTGAAAGGAATTCTAGGACAGGGTAATTCCACACTTTCTGGTTGGCAAAGCTTTTCAGATTAGTTCAGAAAGACTCCTTGATAAAGATGATGCAAACCTGTTGGAATAATGTCTCAATTCTTATTTTCCGTGGTCATTCAGTTTTGCAAGTTTGAAGTATTATTTTTACAATAAAGAGCAAATTTTAATTTTGCTAGAGTAATAATATTTTACTGATTGCCACTGTTTGTAATTATGTTAAGTGGTTATATTTAGTGCTGTTATATATTTTGAGTATTATATGTTTTATATATTCAAAGAATCATCATAAATATATTGTTTAAGATCATCAAACGTGTTTTTCTTCTGCATAGATAGTCTTTGGAAACTGAGAATGACTTCAGCTCTGGATCCTGAGGTAGATGCTGACAATCTACCTGAAACCTGCAGATTATTCCACACGTCAGGCAGAAGGACCTGATGGGTGGACCATTTGTGTAGTTTGGAAGGTGGTGCATTTCTCCTGCTATTTTCTTCCTGGGCTTCAGAGTAACCTCAATGAATGGATCCGAGATGTTGAAAGCCATACTAAATGTTGTTCTCCATTTTAGAATTGGTCAGAGAATCCCATGAGTGGGTATGGGTGATAAACAAACTGGAATTTGTATTGTTCTATTATAGTCACATGTACCAAGATGCAGTGAAAAGCTTGTCTTGCATGCTTTTCATACATATCAATTCATTACACAGTGCATTATTGCAGGACAAGGTAAAACAATAACAGAATACAGAATAAAATGTAGCAGCTACAGAAAAAGTGCAGTGCAAGTGAACAACAAGGTGTATGGTCACAAAAGAGGTTAGTCGTGATGTCAAAAATCCAACTTATTGTTCTAGGGAACTATCTAATATACTTTTTACAAGAGGGTAGAAGGTGTTCTAGAGACAGGTGGTATGTGTATCCTCTGCCCATTGGAAGATAGGAGAAGAGAGAATGTGTAAGGTGGGTGGGGATTAAGTTGACTGCTTTACTGAGGCAGCAAGCAGTATAAACAGAGACAATAGAGGGTAGGCTGGTTTCTGTGACGTCCTCAGTTGTGTCCACAACTCTCTGCAGTATTTTGCAGAATCAGTTGCAATACCAATCTAGACACAATGCTTTCTACAGCATGTCAATAACAATGAATAAGGGTTAATAAGGATAGGCCAAATTTCTTTAGGCTCCTGAGAAAGTAGTAGGTGTTGGTAAGCTTTCTTGATCATGACGTCCAAGTGGTTGGACCAGCATAGCCTACTGACACCTATGTGGTTGGACCATGAAAGGCTAATTCAAGGAGACTTTGAGAATATGCTTCAACTGTTTTCCCTGCCATAGTAGAGTTCAGAATAGATCTCGCTTCAGTGAGCTGATAGGCTTGGCCTCCAAATGCTCGTCAGCAGACTACATCTTGATGACTGAAGTTAAGGTGACCTTGGTTCTGGGAGTAGAACATTTTCCTATTTGAATTGTAGACTTGCTCCACTCCAGAAGTAAGGTTGTTGGAGGTGAATTTCAGCATCATACCAAGCATAGGAACACATGAAATAGGAGACAGTCTGCCTCTTAAGTCTGCTCTATCATTCAACAGGATCATGGCTGATCTTCCACACTCGTTTCTTGAGACTGAGAGAAGTGTTGGGGCAATGATGGAGCCCTTCGTGACTCCAGTGTGCACTGAGGTTGGATAGGTTGTGGACAGGTAATGGCTTGAATATCATCATGCATCTGATATAAAATGGAGGTGAAAATGCAGGCAGCCAAGGACACTTCATGTTCTCTTTTGATTGATAAAGTCAAAGGCTTTTCTTAGTTCTTTTTAAAAAGCTCTGTAACATGGTTGATACTGATCCTTACATCTCATTTGGATTTACCACAAGGCCATGTCTACTGGGCTCTAGATGGATGAACATAGAGCATGGAAATGTACAACACAGCACATGCTCTTCATCCAACCTTTTAATCAACTCAAAGATTTATCTAATGTTTCCTTCCACATAGTTCTCCATTTTTCTTTCATCCATTTGCGTATCTAAGAGTCTCTTAAATTTCCCTAATCTATGCATCTCTGCCGCCACATTTGGTAGTGCCTTCCACTGGCAGTACAGAGAGAAGCACTTTGCCCACAGAGACAGGGCTGTTATGGACATTTTTCATAATTGTTACTAGCTTTGTATTGCTTTCCTTTGAAATTTCAGTTGACCCCTGCAATATTTTATTCTTCACCTGATCCCAACCTGACTGTTTTTCCTTCTGTAGGTAACTCCTTGCTATGGGATGAATTACCTCAGCCTCACCCTCAAGCACAGCAGAGCAGTAATGATACGTACCCATTCATCTTTCAAAGATAACTCCTTCCCCAAATAGTGCACATTTTTGGCTTCTGGTTATCCTCTATCTGGGTTTCATATTGAAAGCCTTGTTACAGGTAGTTCTTCCTAATGCTTATTATGCATGTTCAGCCCTGAATCCAGGTATGGTGAAAATAGTTAAAACTCACAAGCAAAACAACTCAGGAAATTTAGGTATTCTGCAGCTGCTGGATATCCAGAGCAATGCACACAAAATTCCGAAGGAACTCAGCAGGCCAGGCAACATCTATGGAGAGGAGTAAACAGTCAATGTTTCAGGCCAAGACCTTTCATTACGACTGATGAAAGGTCTCAACCCAAAATGTTGACTGTTTATTCAGAACACGTTAAAAGTTTATTGAAATTATCAGTGGTACAATGAAATATCATGTATAACATTGCAAATAATATGACATAAGAAATTATAAGAACTGGAAAAGAATTATATGAAATAGGATTATATGAAGAAACTCCAATATACCATGCACTGCTGCAGACTTTGTGTTTTATTTTTCCAGCACAGTTTTCTACTCCTAACTAATTATAACTTCAACTTTCAGGTAACTAGTAAAATCCAAAACTGGATGTACCTCAGCACAATGATCAAACAAAGTAGTTGTCCCTGGAGTGTTTCAGGTCAATCAGATATGGCTACGTATTTTCCACAAGTTACCTAGGACCACTTACTTCAACACCCCATCCCCACAAACAAACACCTATCTCAGTAATCATGACCATGACAAAGTTTTGCTGCAAATCCTTTCCTTTAAAATTATCCCTTCCTTGCCAGCTTCTTTTTTCATTATAAGTTCATGCATTGCTTAATTTAATTTTCAAGCAATTCTTTAACACATAAAATCTGTTTTGATGTGAAAGAGCTCTGAGTTTATCAGTACATGGAAAGTGTTTTTAAGTCTACAGAAACTTTGCAGACAGTCAGGCTGCAGAGCCTCTGTGGAGAAAGCAGATAATGTGAATTGTGTCCTTGGGTTAATCTTGTTTGTGAAAGAATATGACTTTTCCCACAGTTTCTTCAACACACAAGCTCTTATTTAAAAGTTTATTTAGAATTGTCTTGTGGATCGCCATGGCACGCTGGATAGAATTTTAGCCAATGTTTGCCATTCAGGTGTTAAGTATATTTTTTCCTGAAGGTAAGTGCCTCCTGCCAGCAGTAAGACCCCTCTGTGGTTACTGCAATTGGATTTGTCACCATGAAGGTGGTGACAATTGCTGCAGTTACCTCACAACTTGAGGTAATCTGGTATGTCTTCCTCTTCACAGAAGTGGGTCTAATATTCTTCAGCTAGGCAAGGAAGCCAACTCATAAGTATAGATATCTATAGGTCATGCATCAGTATAATTTCTCAATATTTCTCACTGCTATGTTGCTTCTTGGATCCAAGAATATCTCCACCAGAATGGAGCCATTCCTCAGAACTAAGAGGAAACTTTTCAATCTATGGTATCTTCACAACAGAACCACCATTACTCAATCTCATTAGTTAAGCTGTAGCGTGCTAATAATACATTTACTGTAACAAACTGGGCCTTACTCTCAACATATACAAAACTCCAGGCCTACACACCCAGCTCTGGGGCTTTAATTACTCTCAGTAGTGTCCACTCTTGTTTGCGTGCCTGACATTAGGCTCCATAATTAGACACTACATGTTGAGCTCTGTCATGGAAAGAGATTACCGTAACAACCAGAGCAAAAGATTCAAGAATGTGTTCAACTCCTCCTTGAAAATTTGCAACATCCCCATTGCTTCTTGGAAATCCCTGGTCTGTGCCAATGAAAATGGAGAATGAGCATTTGGATGGCATTGAGCTCATGACTTCAGAGCACATAGAAGAAGCCTTGTGTAAATGAGAGAACAAGCACAATATTTCACATGCTATCCATTCTGAAAAGTCACCCCTGAACCCACAAAATCTGAGCCGAAACAAATCCGCTCAATCCCAAGGGACAACTGAAGAGATTGAATCATTCTTACATGATTTGAACTAGATATATAATTGTGCTGAAATATTTTAAATCCAACAAAAAACAACATAGATCTCAGCCTGAATTATATGACATCCAGCCAATAGTGCTGGAAGTTATGAAGCTATTCCCATATAATTATAGTTCTACAATCAATCATCATTAACCCTCTAATTAATACTTTAATTTATTTGTGAACAATAAAAATTACTTTGTATCTTGCACATTTTCTAGATATTATGGGATAAATTTTGCCTTTAATGTCATAAGGTTTTACTGCTGCTTTTAAATCCATTATTTAAACCGGCATCAGTAATAATTATGTTGTTATGTAGTTATGTTCTTTTTAATTGAATTCCTCTTGCTTGGTTGGAATTATTCCTACAGCCCAGAGCTAAGACGTCTGCACATGTTGAATGATCCATATCAGTTGTAGGTCTACTAATGATTTAGGTAACTTGGCATCCCGTTCATTTGTTTAATTGGTGTGTGCCAGCATCTTATCTCCCAGTCACATATGGAAAACAGGAAGTCTCAGAAATGCAGTCAGAATGTGAAGCACACAAGTTCTTTCTGCTCTTGTATTGGATAATGTTATGACATCATTTTGAATTATCTCTAATTTGCCAGTTTTCATTAGCTGCAGATTTGACTCAGTCGGGATAAGGGAAAGAAAATATTAGACAACCCACGTTTAATAACAAGCCACTGAAATCTTGTGTTTGGCTCTGGTTATCAATACAGAGTTGATCACAACAGTTGCTTTTATCTTCTTGAAGAGTTGATAAAACCATAAGACCATAACATATAGGAGCAGAATAAGGCCATTTGGCCCATTGAGTCTGCTCCGCCATTTCACGATGGCTGATCCATTTCCCTCTCTGCCCCAATTTCCTGCTTTCTCCCCGTACCCTTTTATGCTCAAGACTCAAGAATCTATTAACCTCTGCCTTAAGTATGCCCAATGACTTGACCTCCACAGCCAACTGTAGCATCAACTTCCAGCTAAAGAAATTTTTCCTTATCTCCATTCTAAATGGATGTCCATCTATTCTGAGGCTATGTCCTCTGGTCTTAGACTCCTTACACCATAGGAAACATCCTCTACATATCTATCCCATCGAGGCCTTTTAATATTTAATAGGTTTCAATGAGATCCCCCCTCAGTCTTCTGAATTCCAATGAGTAATATGAGATATCAGCACCCTCTTCCTATTAATACCATTCCCTGACATCTTATACAGATTTCTGCAGGAGTAGCACATCTTGATAATTGTTTATAGTATGTGTTAGACTCCGCATTGCAATTTCCCAGGAACTGTGAAAAGGATGATAGTGTCAATCAATAAAATGGAACTCAAGCCTAGGATGTGATGATTCCACAATCCAACATGGTATATATTGTCTCTTCTGGAGCAAGCAGAAAATGTGAAAACTAAGCTCAGCCCAGACCTCAGCTGGTGTCTGTATGGAGTTTGCATTCTCTCCCTGCAGCCACTTGGGTTTTCTCCATATGTTCCGATGTTCTCTTACATCCAGAAGACACGTGGATTACTAGGTTAGTTGACTGCTGGAAATTGCCCCCATCAGTAGAATTTCTGGGGAATTGATGAGAACATGATGAGAAAAAACTAGCATTAATAAAGTTTTCATATAAATGAGTGATTAATGGTTGGCATAGACATGATAAGCTTTATCACTCTATCAAGGCAAACTTGTTTATCAAGGAAAAAAAGTAATATTGGTACAAAGAGCTTCACTTAAGATTTCAGAAAGCTTTCCGGCTGCCTACTGAGAATTTCATAGCACTTCCCAGATCATTGAACTACCGATACTATAGGAGGGAAGCTGGGTATTGAAATACCACTCTCAATTATAGTCACATTCTTCTACAAAGGATTGATTAATTTCAACTTCAGTCAAATACTACCTGAAACCTGAGGATTGAGGTTAAGTGGCCTCAGAAGGTCTACAAGATAATATGAGTTGTAGCAGGTAGCAGAAAACTTACTGAAATATTAAATTGAAATGTTTCTGTGTTAACCTGTAGTATTACAGACATATTATTCAAAACAAATAGATCAGGCATGCAGATGAAAGCACCATGTCTGAGCTTTTTTAAAGGTTATATGTTCAATCATTTGCTGAAAAGATTGATTTGGGTGATGGTAAAACAGACAGAAGTGGTCATGGCTTGTTTGACTGCTGCATGTTTCCGAGATTTGCATTTCATCATCAATGTTCTTTTTCAAAACCCAATCTAACGTTTTCCCTCCCTGTCATTTTCAGAGAATGGAGGCAAGTCCATAAATTGTTCTGAATGCACTGAAAGTGTGCTATAACGTCACAAACTCTTCCGCAAGTCAGTTACCAAAGTGCTTTCCATGCCCTGGAGAGGCTAAGCAGTTTGATGTAGATCAGGCAATCAGTTTAGGATGAAATGTTGTGCATCTCACAACATATCATTTCTAAGTTTAGGTTAGGCTTTGGTTTCAGTGAATGCAAACCTATATGGATAGATGTACGTTTTGAGCTTTTCTCAACAAATCCATTGTCTACCTGCAGACAGGTTCTCCCTAATTATCTTGTACTTGCAGCTGATCTACAATAAGATAGAAGAAGATGTAAAGCCCTCTGTGTGAGTGGTAACTTGTTAGTCATTAGTCATCATCCGGTGATATTTAACTCAGGTATTATTTCCTAAAAGTATCTGGCAAACATTGGGAATCTGAATATATAAGCAAATATTCCAAGCAATAAGGCTAACAAACTACTGGAAATGTCTTATAACCTTTTATCAACAATTATATTTAATGCCTATAATTAATTATATATCTAGCTGGCTCATTTTGATGAAATTGTTGTCGCTTTTATGCCATAAATCAAAACTGGATCAGAAGAGGTATATTTTGTTATGGTTCCACGGGGAAGTGAGGATTGGAGTGGTGTGTCAGATCTGGTTTTGCTGATTTCTAGCAAGTCTACATGGAATATACTGTCTCATCGAATTGGTATGAATGAGAGGTGGATAAAAGAAACCACAGGAACATAATAATTGTTCCAGTTTCACAGTGCACTCCTGCTAGGCAAGTAACTCATTTCCCACAATCCATTACGTACTCAGAGAAAGAATATACACAGATATCCACTGTGTTCCAGTGACTCAGTTACTTGGAAGCACGCTGTTTTATACTAAACTGTAATCAGATTTCTTCAACAATTTGAAAAGTTTGTAGAATGATATTTACACTAGTTAAGGAAACAAAGGGATAATGACTGAAATGATTAGCAAGTTTTATATGGAATATATGTTCAAAAGACTCTTAGCAGAGGAATAAACATTTGCCAAGTATGGAAAGCATAAAAACAGGAGGAATTTTAATAAGATGGGTTTTGTCTCCTTCTTCCTACTGAAATTACAGTCTTGTGCTGTAGTATAGCTTCATGGATGCCAGTGAGATCTCAACAGTTCAACAATAATGTCTGAAAGGCCATCTATTTGACAGCATCAGCAAGATGTAAGCACACTGTCTAATCTGCCCAAGATCACAACAGTCAACATTTTGAAAGATGCTCTCATTTAAATGAGTTAAACCTTCAGATAGAATCAGAAATATAATATTGTACCAATGTGCGGAAATAAACAGAATGTTTGCTGCAATTTACCTGCAGTAGATCAAAGAGAACTTTGAGGAAAAGGTATAACTGACTAGAATAACTCTTCCTGCAGTGAATGCTGCTGATTTTCAGCATGGGCCATTTTGCAAAGCTGCAAGAGACCCAGGGTCATTCTCACTCAATGCTTAACCATTGTAAATGGAAAATGACATCTACCTTCACTTGACCACTAGAAGTGGGACCAGGGAGTGCTATCAGCTTCCACAAACCTGCTGTGCAGTTCACTCAGATTATGGCTGATCTAAGATTCTTCAAGTCCACTTTCCACAAGTCCTTCCCTCTTACTGACTAGAAATCGATCTTAACCTTAAATATACATGCAGGCTCTGCCACCACAAAGTCTCCATGGAAAATATTCCCCAAGAATCAGAATCAGGTTTATTAATACTGATAGATGTTGCAACAGGATTTGACGATCATGTTGCTGTTCTTTTTTTGTGGTCATGTAGCTCAATTTGTTAGATTTCTTGTGTGTGGGGGGGGGAAGGTGGGGGTTGGGGGTTGATGTTCTTGCCATATGCATGATTTGTTTTTTTTAGCGGGGGGGTTGATGTTTTTCTTTGAATGACTTGCATGGTTTTACTTGTTTTGTGTCTATCTGAAGAAGACTAATCTCAGAGTTGTATATCCTTACATACTTTGATAATAAATGAACCTTTGTACATTCAAACTTCTGAAAGTAGCTGTTTTGTGGCAACAGTACAGTGCAGCACAAACATATTATGTTACAATAAGAAATATTAAAGATAAATCAATAAATAAATATGTAATATGAAGAGAGAGCAAAGTAGGGCGGCACTGCTCATGGATACATTGACCATTCAGAAATTGGATGCTGGAGGTGAAGAAGCTGCTGCAAAAACATTGAGTGTGTGTCTTCAAGATTCTGTACCTCTTCGCTTAAGGTAGTAATGAGAAAATGACATCTCCTGGGTGATGAAGGTCCTTAGTGATAGATGCCACTTATTTGAGGTCTAGAATAATAAGCAGTACAGCACCGAAACAGGTTCTTTGGCATTAATAGTCCATGCTGAAACTATTTAAACTGCCTACTCCCATCAACTGCTCTGGAACCACTGGCATCCATATCCCTACTATCCATGTACCTATTCAACCTTCTCTTAAATGTTGAAATTGAGCTCACATGTATCACACGTGCTGGCAACTGATTCTGCACTCTTATGACCCTCTGACTGAAGATGTTACCCCTCATGTTCTCCTTAAACTTTTCACCTTTCACAGTTAAGCCATGACCTCTGGTTGTAGTCCCACCCAGCCTCAGTGGAAAATGCCTGCTTTCATTTACTATCTATACCCCTCATAATTTTTGTATACCTCTACCAAATCTCCTCTCATTCTTCTATGTTCTAAAGCTTGGAAAAGAATACCTTGTTTGGAAAGTGGTTGTCTTCCATCCGGATCACACATCCAACCCACCGAAGTTGAGCCTTTATGATCAGTCTCCCTGTGCCAGAGCTGTCAGCCCTTCGTAGCACCTCTGTGGAGGGGGCTCTGTCTTGTCACAAGATGCCCATTATCTTGCGAAGGCATCGCAGGTGGAACTGGTCAAGCATCCTGATGTGCCTGCGGTAAGGAGTCCACATTTCACAGCCATATAGCAGAGAAGTCCGGACTGCCATCTTGGTCTTTGCCATGTTCTCCCCACACACATATCCACAGCCTGCCAAAGGATGCTCCAGCTTTTGCAAGTTTGTTTGAGACCTCTGGATCTAGATTTCAGGAGGAGGTGTGGCAGCTTCCCAGGTGAGGGCGATAACATTGTTGAGTTGTGTATCTTCAATTTCAATTCATGGTTCCGCAGGGTTGGTATGGATTCGGGTGAAGTAAAACTTCTATCTTTTGTAGGCTGATAATTAGGCAGAATTTTCTTGCTGCCCCAGCGAGGCAGTCAGAGAGCTCCTGCAGGTCCTCTTATGGATAGTGGAATCAAGGGATATGGGGACAAGGCAGGAACCAGGTATTGATAGTAGATGATCAGCCATGATCTCAGAATAGCGGTGCAGGCTCGAAGGGCTGAATGGTCTACTTCTGCACCTATTGTTTATTGTCTATTGGTCCCTTTCACTGTGCGCTACAAAGCGCAGCCATTTGCAAAGAGGAAGTCTTGTACTATTGCTTCCAGCACTTTGGTCTTGGCCTTGAGGCGTCGCAGATCAAAGAAGCATCCATCAGTCCTTTAGTCATTCCCACATCAGTCTGTGAGAGAGCAGAGTGATCAACAGCAGGCTGAATGGAGTAGGCACGAGGACACAGCCCTGCTTGACACCGTTAGTTACTAGGAAGGGGTCAGAGGTGCAGCAGTTTTATCTGCTTATCATGCAATCGTGGAATGACCTGACAATGCTGACCAGCCTTGGGTGGGGGTGCAGCCTAACTCGGTAAGGATGTACCAAGGCCTGTGCCTGTGTGACTGACAGTATCAAATGCTTTTGTCAGGTCCACAAAGAGGATGTAGAGATTCAGTTTGTGTTCCTGGCACTTCTCCTGGATCTGTCTGATGGCAAGGATCATGTTCACTGTCCCTCTGTTAGATCTGAAACCACATTGGCCCTCTGAGACAACGTCATCAAGGAGGCGAGAGGTAATCCTGTTTGGTATGATATGGGCCACGATCTTCCTGGCTATGTGGTTCTTCCTCTGTGGTTATCACAGTATGCCCTGTCTCCTTTGTTCTTGTACAGGTGGATGATGTTTGCATCCCTAAAGACCTGTGGTACACAGGCTTTCTCCCAGAACTGCTGCATTAACTCTGTCAGCCTCTGAAGAAGGGTTTCGCCACCCTCCTTGAAGGCTTCTGGTGAGATCCCATTCAGGCAAAGGGCCCTTTCTGGCTGCAGCTGGTTGGTTGCCTTCCTCACTTCTACCAATGTGGGAGGATCATCAAGGGCCTCCAAGACTGGGTGCTGGGGCATGTCTTCTATGTCCTGGTCGTCTAGGGATGGCATGTTCAGCAGCTGGTTGAAATGGTCTGCCCAGCGTTGGACAATGTGGCCTTTGTCAGTGAGGAGCGCTCCATTCAAGGAGTGGAATTGCACCATGATGTTGGAGGAAGGTCTGTACTCTGCCTTTAGATCATCAAAAAAACCCTCCTTGTGTTATTCTGGTCAGTGTAGGGCCTCCCACCACTGATCTTTCATCTTCCACAGCTGGACCACACTACGGGGGTACTTCAAGTGGTCATGTTTGGAGGTCGACTGCTTGTCACTGAGCCAGTTGGTAAAGGCTTCCTGCCTCTGCTTGAGAAGGGTGATGATGTCAGATTTGCTCTCATCAAACCAATCCTGATGCTTCCTGTTGGGGTGTCTGAGAACGGCACTTGCAGCGCTGGACGGGGTGTCTCTTTCTGGGTCTGCTTCCTCAGGCAGTTGCTCAAGTCGTCCCTCCAGTTTGCTGATCAAGCTCTTCCTTGATGCTGGGGTCAGTGAGCTGTTGTATGTTCAGCTTCCGTTCAGTATCAGCCTGCTGGCGTCTGTATGTCCCGGCAATCTGAAATGTCAGCTTGCTTCTCAGCAGGATGTCGTCAGTCCAGCAGTCTTCACCCCTCGTCGTTCTGGTAATGATCACATCCCTAATATCCCAGCGCCTTGTGATCACGCGATCAATCAGGCGTCAGCTCTTGGAGCCCAGGTGCATCCAGGTTGCCTTGTGGATGTCTGGAAGCTGAAAGAGGATGTTGGCGGTTGTCAGCCCATTTTCTGCACAGGTGAGTGGAGCTGCCCATTTGAATTCTCCTTTCCAAGGCCATGCTTGTCAATGGCTTCCAGACAAGACTGATGGTCACTGCCTACTCATGCATTAAAATCGTCAGGTAGCAGGATTTTGTCATCTCTGGGGACAGACCGTAGTGGCTGGCCAAGTTCCTGGTCGAACAATTCTTTCTGTTCAGAGGTGTTGGTCATGGTGGGTCGTAGGCACTAATCAGAGTCAGATGAGTCTTGGCTTCCAGAAGCAGCCTTATTATCATAAGGCAATTGTTGATGCCCCTGGGGAGGGATTCTGGGTTCCTGACGATTGTGGTCCAGATGCCAAAGCCAACTTCAGCTTCTCCAGCCTCATCCTTCCCTTTGCCACTCTGGAAAAACATGTAGCCAGCCCCTACTTCCCTGATTTCACCAGTCTCGGCAGGCATGACTCACTGAGCGCTGCAATGTCAATGTTGTACTTCTGAAGCGGATGTCCTACAAGTGCAGTTTGCCTCTCTGGTCTGTTATTGGTCTTGCTGTCCATGAACATCCTAGCGTTCCAGGCTCCACTTTCTGGTGGTTCTTCTTTCTTTTGTGGTTTTTGAGGTAATTTGACCACAAAACAGATGGCTAGTCAGCTGTGGTATACTGATAGGATAGGGTGAGGCAAGCTTTCTCTAGATCACCTTTTCCAGTCGCTTTCCCATGAGGGGAAATCAGTGTGGTCCCTGAGGAGGACTGTTCCATCACCAAAGTGGTTGCCGAACACTCCCCTGGCCGCGTGAGAAGATGGTGACCATCCTGCTTGGCTATCTGAGTGCAGGTCCGTGACTCGTGGCTCCCAGCACCATCTTATCTCTGTCACCGTTGCCACTCACCCATCGCCCCAGACCTTGAGTTAGTTGTGGAGATTGATGCCACCAAATCTTAGGCAGGAGATGTATGAGGACAATGAGTTGCCCAAGTGTTATGATCCCCCTCTTGGTCCAGTCGCTAATGTCAGAAGGGGTGCCAGGCATAATGTTTTGACGACGGCTGAACTGCAGGAGATGCCAGAATAACATTGAGTCAACATCAGACTACCTTAGGGGCTCCGAACACAGGTTTCTTCCTCGGGGTTTACTCCCGAAGCCTTTCCCACGAGTGGGTATGTAGCTACAAGGTTCCAAATGCTTCTCTTAGCCGGGGTGGTATTGGGGATAAGCTCCCACTTCCTATAAAGTGCTCCCAATGGTGTACATCTCAAATTAGCCTCTGATAACCAAGTCCAACTCCTGGTCTTCATGTGGCAGAACTGTTTACACTGACAGGAGAAGGGGTGAAGGTGGGTCACTGGCACCTTAAAACCATTTGTTTTAGGCAGGTGGGGCTTGTTAGCCTGGGAAGGCAGCACACCCAGGTGAAGGAAAACTCAGATTCAAAACCCCTGCTGCCCTGCAATGATCCAAACACTTGCTACCTTTACATTTTCTTCTGACAGACACTTACAACCTTTGTTCTCTCAAAATTTCACTTTTGAGGGCCTTCGACTTACAAGTACACCTCTGTCAGAAAACAGCCTGACCCAATCCACACTTGCCAGATCATTTCTGATACCACCAAAGTTGGCCTTTCTCCAGATTAGAATCTCAACCCATGGACCAGCCGTACCTTTTTGCATATTTAGAAATTAATGCCATTTCAGTCTTTTTACAGTATGGGATTCCCAGTCAATATGTGGAAAGTTAAAATCACTTACTATAACAACCTTATGTTTCTGGCAACAGTCTGCGATCTCTCTACAAATTTGTTCCTCTAAATCCCTCAGACTGTTGGGTGGTTTGTAACTATAGCCCCATTAATGTGGTTGGACCTTTCCTATTTCTCAGTTTCACCAATAACGCCTCACTGCTCGAGTTCTCCAATCTGTCCTGATGGAGGACTGCCATGACATTTTCCCCAACGAGTAATGGTACTCCTCCTCCTTTAATCACCCCCCCCCCCATCATGTCTAAAACAATGAAACCCCAGAATCATGCAGCCAAGTCTTACTAATGGCTACAACATCATAATTCCAAATGTTGATCCATGCCCTGAACTTATTTGCCTTTCCTACAATAATTCTGGCATTGAAATACATGCAGCTCAGGACTCTGAGCTACGCTGAGCCTTTTGATTCTTGACTTTGTCTGCGGTCTTATCAACATTTGTCTCCACACACTCTCCACTAACTGTTTTGGCACTGTGATTTCCATCCCCCTGCAACTTCACCATGCAGCATTAACAATCTTTACCATGCGGATATTAGTCCCTCTCCAGCCCAGGTGCAAACGGTCCCTTTTGTACATATACTGCATTCCCTGGAAGAGAACCCAGTGATCCAAAGTTCTTATGCTCTCCCTTCTACACCAACTTCTTCGCCAGGTGTTAGACTGCATAATCTTCCTACTTTTGGCCTCACTAACATATGGCATGAGTAGCAACCCTGGAGTTCCTGCCCTTAACTCAGAATCAGAATCAGGTTTTTTATCACCAGCATCTGACATGAAATTTGTTAACTTAGCAGCAGCAGTTCACAGCAATACATAACCTAGAAGAAAAAGAACACAAAATAAAATAATAATAATAAATAAGTCAATCAATTACAGTATACGTATATTGAATAGATTAAAAATCACACAATAAACAGAATACTTTATATTTAAAAAGTGGGGTAGCGTCCAAGGGAGTCCATTTAAGAATGGGATGACAGAGGGGAAGAAGCTGTTCCTGAATCGCTGAGTGTGTGCCTTCAGGTTTTAGTACCTCCTGCCTGATAGTAACAGTGAGAAAAGGGCATGCCCTGGGTGCTGGAGGTCCCTAATAATGGACACTGCCTTTCTGAGACACCGCTCCTTGAAGATGTCCTGGGTACTTTGTAGGCTAGTGCCCAAGATGGAGCTGACTCAACCTTCTGCAGCTTCTTTCGGTCCTGTGAAGTAGCTCCCCCATACCAGACAGTGATGCAGCCTGTCAGAATGCTCTCCACAGTACATATATAGAAGTTTTTGAATGTATTTGTTGACGTCAAATCTCTTCAGACCCCTAATGAGGTATAGTCACTATCTTGCCTTATTTATAACTGCATTGATATGTTGGGACCAGGTTAGATCCTCAGAGGCCTTAACCCAGGAACTTAAAACTACTCACTCTCCACTTCTGATCCCTCTATGAGGATTGGTTTGTGTTCCTTCATCTTACCATTCCAAAAGTCCATAATCAGCTCTTTTGTTTTACTGACATTGAGTACTAGGTTGTTGCTGCGACACTACTCCAATAGTTGGCATATCTCACTCCTGTACGCCTTCACGTCACCACCTGACATTCTACCAACAATGGCTGTATCATCAGCAAATTTATAGATGGTATTTGAGCTGTGCATAGCCATACAGTCATGAGTATGTAGAGAGTAGAGCAATGGGCTAAGTACATACCCCGAGGTGCATCAGCGTTGATTGTAGTGAGGAGAATATGTTATCACCAATCCACACAGGTTGTGGTCTTCTGGTTAGGAAGTCGAGGAACCAATTACATAGGGAGGTACAGAGGCCCAGGTTCTGCAACTCCTCAATCAGGATTGTGGGAATGATGGTATTAAATGCTGAGCTAGAGTTGATGAACAGCATCCTGATGTAGGCCCTGAACAGCATCCTTAGCATCTAACTCTCTGAAACACCTATACAGAACCTCGTCACTCATCCTACCCATGTCATTGGTACGTTTATGGGCCATGACCACTTTAGAATGCTGAGGATTTGATCCAAGATGTTACGGACCCTGGCACCTGGGAGGCAACCTACTCTCTGGAAACTCTTCCTCACCCACAGAACCCCCTGTGCACTCTCCTAAGTAATGAGTCCCCCATCACCATAATGTTCCATTTCTCCCCCACTTTCCTTCTGAGTCACAGAGGCAGACTTAGTGCCAGAGATTTTAGGTGTAACTATCTCTGTATATGTCCTCTCTATCACCACGTCAGATTCCTGAATGATCCAGAGTTCAACCAGTTCCAGCTCCAACTTCTTGACGCAGATTGTTAGAAGCTGAAGCTGGATACACTTCCCACAGCCGTAGTCGTCAGGAGCACTGGAGGTCTCCCTGACTTCTCATAAGACCATAAGCAAAGGAGGAAATTTAGGCCATTCAGCCCATTGAGACTGCTCTGTCATTCCATAATGGCTGATCCTGGATCCCACTCAATCCCAAACACCTGTTTCTTATCATATTCTTTCATACCCTGACCAATCAAGCAAATATCAGCTTCTGCCTTAAATGTACCCATGGATATGGCCTCCAACACTGTCAGTGGCAGAGCTTTCCACAGATTCACTATTCTTTCACTAAAATATTCTACCTGACCTCTGTTCTAAAAGGTTACCCCTCAATTCTGAGTCTGTGCCCTTTGGTTCTGAATACCCCCACCATAGGAAACATCCTCTCCACATCCACCTTATCTCAACGCATTCTTCAAAATTCCAGTGAGTACAGCCCCAAAGCTGTCAAATGCTCCTCATACGTTAACCCCTTCATTCCTGGAATCATCCTTGTAAACCTCCTCTGAACTCTCTCCAATGACAACACATCTTTTCTGAGATATGGGGACCAAAAATGTTGACAATACTCCAAGTGCAGCCTGACTAGTGTCTTATAAAGCCTCAGTATTATCTCCTTGTTTTTATATTCTACTCCCCTTTAAATAAATGCCTACATTGCATTTGCCTTCTTTACCACAGACTCAACCTGTAAATTAACCTTCTGGGAGTCTTGTATGAGGTCTCCTATGTCCCTTTGCATCTCAGATGTTTGAATCTTCTCCCCATTTAGATAATAGTCTGCATTTTTGCTCCTTTTACCAAAATGCATTATCATACACTTCCCAACACTGTATTCCATCTGCCAATTTTTTGCCCTTTCTCCCAATTTGTCCAAGTCCTGCTGCAATTGCATTGCTTCCTCAGCACTACTTACCCCACCACCTATCTTCCTCTCATCTGCAAACTTTGCCACAAAGTCATCAATTCCAATATCTAAATCATTGACAAACAATACGAAAAGTAGTGGTCCCAATACTGACCCAAGGAACACCACTAGTCACTGGTAGCCAACTAGAAAATGCCCCTTTTTATCCCACTTGCTGCCTCCTGCATGTCAGCCATTCTTCTTTCCATGCCTGTAATGCCATATCTTGCTAAGCAACTTCATGTGTGGCATTTTATCAAATGCCTTCTGAAAATCCAAGCAAATGACATCCCCTGCCTCTCCTTTGTCCGCCCTGCTTGTTAATTCCTCGAAGAACTCTAACAGATCTGTCCGACAAGATGGCCCATATCACACTGGAGCAGCATTCAGCTATCTGGACTGGCATCTCTACTGTCCTATCTTAGCTGATGTAAGGGAAGGGCAAAAATAATCTAACCTGGAGCCTTCCATCTTTTGCCTTCTCTGACTGAAGCCACTCCTCGCTAAAGCCTCACCACTCTAACTCTGTCCACTACACTTGTCACTGCCTCCCTTTAATTGGCTCTTGCTAATCAATCCCAAACAACAATTGGTCACTGGCCAGAACTCAATTAAACTGCCGCGATCTGATGCTGCCTTTTTCTACTCAGACAATGGGTCTGAATGAAATCCCCTCCAGGCAAACTTCTGATGTCTGGATTGGTCACAGGTCAGACTCAAATCGTGTCATCCTCACAGGATTTATGCAATTTTGTTCCTTAAAATTATCGTACGTTTATGTTTTTCTCTTAACTATTTCTTCAAAACTCCAATGAGTGAAGTCTGAAGCCGCTTTACCTCTCCTTATAGGACGACTTTTTTACCTGAATGGAAATGAAAGAAAAATACCGGAAATCTGAAACAAAATCAGGAAACACTCAAGTCAGTGAGTGTCTGAAAAAGAAGAAACAGCTATGTTTTTGGTGCAGGACCTTTTATTCAAAATTGGAAAGAGAGAGAAAGAAGATGATTTTCAGAAAGAGAGTGACATATAGAACAACAGATAGACCAATATGGAATAATATGAAAAATATGGAACAAAGGGAATATATCAGATAGGGTAAGTCCAAGCAGGTTAATGAAGATAATTACAGCACATTAAAATCCTTTCTTGAAGGAGTGTTTTGCAAATGGTGAGAATGAAATAGAAAAACTGAGCCATGCAATGACAGGTAGAAGAGGCCATTTCTGATAGAAACAGAAAGACAGACTGAGCTACCTAAGGCTTGAGAATTCATTACAGTCTTTGGAAGGTTATGGTGTGTGGAAGTAAAAGAGATTTGTTGTTCCTCAAGTTTGCATTGGGCCTCGTTGTAACTCTGCTGGAAGCCACAAACAGAGAAGTCAAGGTGGAAGTGGGATGAAGAATTAAAGTCAGTGGAAGCTCAGGGTAACTTATCCAGACAAAATGCTGGTATTCTGTAATGAGATAACCAACTTACTTCTGACTTCTCCATTATAGAGGAGATCACAGTGTGAAAATCATACACCATATACCAGAATGAAATAAATATTTTGTGATTCTTTATACCTGACATAGTCTGCAATGACAATAACTTTTCTTAACTAGGAGAACCCGCTCTGTTATTATTCTACATGTGACTTTTCTCAAGTTTTGTGCACCTACAATAAATCTTCCCCTCTTAAATACTCCATGCTCCTTGTTCCTTGAGACAATGGTCAACTTTCCATTAGTCTTCCCTATTACCTGCGATACTTGTGGGGGCTAGTTTTCTCTATTTCATCACAAAGATCCCCATATCCTTTTCCATAGTTTTTCTCTCTTTAAATTCTTATAATTTTTTCCTTCAAAAACAAGCAACTTCACATTTTCTCAGATTTGTACTCTGTTTCCTAGCTTGGTGCTACTCATTTCACCTACCAATATCTCTTTCTTGCTCCAGTGTACCTTTTCTTGTTTTGCGTGCTGTTTCTGCTGACTGTTGCATTGATTTCTTTTTAGTCTTCCTTTTCTTTTTCTTGCTTCACCCTAAACAAATCAAATCTTTCATTCACATTGCACTTATTTTTACCTTCAGCATTACGTACAACTGGAATCATTACTTATCCATGTAAAGTTTCTTTCCATTTATCCTTTTGTTGCTTTTATTCCAATTAGAGCCTTTTACATCAGTAAAGAATAGAAGGATAGATAATTAAAACATGGGTTTAAGCCATTCATTCCAACCTGTCCACCTTCATAGAACATACAGACCTGAGCAAAAGTCTTAGGCACAAATAAAAAATTCTGAAAGCAAAGATACGTTCACAAATAATGAAATGAAAAGTTTCTAAATACCAGAAAAAATACTATAAAGAGCAGTAAACAGTAAATGAACTAAATCAAATCAATATTTGGTGTGACAACCCTTTGCTTTTACAATTGCAAAATTCTCTTAGGTACACTGTCATCCAATTTTATAAGAAAATCGGCTGGTAGATTGTTTCAAATGTCTTGGGAAAATTGCCACAGTTCTTCTGCAGACTTTAGCTGTCTTGCTTGGTTCTCTCTCTCCAGGTAACCCCACGCAGACTTGATGATGCTATACCATCTGAAACCATTTACCTCTTGAAGATGTTCTCGATGATGGGGAGAGTTCTGCATATAATAGAACTGACTGAGTCTTGTAATCCTGTGCCTTGGAGCCTCCATACCAGGCTGCCATCATTCTGAATGTTTCTCTATGATGCATCTATTTACAAACCCCATTTCCAGAAAAGTTGGGATATTTTCCAAAATGCAATAAAAACAAAAATCTGTGATATGTTAATTCAAGTGAACCTTTATTTAACTGACAAAAGTACAAAGAAAAGATTTTCAATAGTTTTACTGACCAACTTAATTGTATTTTGTAAATATACACAAATTTAGAATTTGATGGCTGCAACACACTCAACAAAAGTTGGGACAGAGTTAAAATAAGATTGAAAAGTGCACAGAATATTCAAGTAACACCGGTTTGGAAGACTCCACATTAAGCAGGCTAATTGGTAGCAGGTGAGGTATCATGACTGGGTATAAAAGTAGCGTCCATCAAAGGCTCAGTCTTTGCAAGCAAGGGTGGGTCGTGGCTCACCCCTTTTACCCAAAATTTGTGAGAGAATTGTTAGTCAGTTCAAAAGGAACATTTCCCAATGCAAGATTGCTGAGAATTTAGGTCTTTCAACATCTACAGTACATGATATTGTGAAAAGAATCAGAGAATTCAGAGACATCTCAGTGTGTAAAAGGCAAGGTTGGAAAGCACTGTTGAATGCATGTGATCTTCGACCCCTCAGGCGGCACTGCCTAAGAAACCGTCATGCTACTGTGACAATTATAGCCACCTGGGCTCAGAAGTACTTCAGAAAACCATTGTCACTTAACACAGTCCATCGCTGCATCCAGAAATGCAACTTGAAACCGTATTACGCAAGGAGGAAGCCATACATCAATGCTATGCAGAAACACCAGCGAGTTCTCTGGGCCCAAGCTCATCTCAGATGGACCGAAAGACTGTGGAACCATGTGCTGTAGTCAGATGAGTCCACATTTCAGCTAGTTTTCAGAAAAAACGGGCGTCGAGTTCTCCGTGCCAAAGATGAAAACGACCATCCTGATTGTTATCATCAAAAGGTGCGAAAGCCAGCATCTGTGATGGTATGAGGGTGCATCAGTGCCCACAGCATGAGTGAGTTGCATGTATGTGAAGGTACCATTGACTCTGAGGCGTATATTAGGATTTTAGAGAGACATATGTTGCCATCAAGGCGACGTCTCTTCCCGGGACGTCCGTGCTTATTTCAGCAGGACAATGCCTGACCACATTCTGCACGGGCTGCAACAGCGTGGCTTTGTAGACACAGAGTGCGTGTGCTTGACTGGCCTGCTGCCAGTCCAGATCTATCTCCTATTGAAAATGTATGGCGCATCATGAAGAAGAGAATCAGACAACGGAGACCACGGACTGTTGAGCAGCTGAAGTCTTATATCAAGCAAGAATGGACAAAATTTCCAATTGCAAGTCTACTACAATTAGTATCCTCAGTTCCAAAACAATTAAAAAGTGTTATTAAAAGGAAACGTGATGTAACACAATGGTAAACATGCCTCTGTCCCAACTTTTGTTGATTGTGTTGCAGCCATCAAATTCTAAATTTGTGTATATTTACAAAATACAATTAAGTTGGTCAGTAAAACTATGGAAAATCATTTCTTTGTACTTTTGTCAGTTAAATAAAGGGTCACGTGAATTAACATATCACAGATTTTTGTTTTTATTGCATTTTGGAAAATATCCCAACTTTTCTGGAAATGGGGTTTGTAAGTTTGTAGGACTTGTTGGTGGCAAACTCCTAGCAAAGTAAAGCCACTAGTGTGCCTTCTTCGTGATTGTACTCACGTGACAGCCCCAGATTTTAAAGCCGGTTACCCTCTCCACCACTGACCCCTCAATAGGAACAGATGTGCATTCTCCTGATTTCCCCTTCCTTAAATCCACAACTGATTCCTCAGTCTTGCTAATGCTGAGTGCAAAGTTTCTGTTGCAACACCTCTCAGTCTGCTGGACAATATCACTCCTGCATGTCTCTTTGTCACCACCTGGGACTTCACCAATAATATCTGCAAATTTATAGATGATATTTGAACTCTGCCTACCCACACAATCATGGGTGTAGAGTGAGTAGAGCAGTGGGCTCTATGTTGATTGTCAACGAGGAGGAGATGTTATTACCAATTCTCACTGACTGTGGTCTGCTAATGAGGAAGATGAGGAGCCAGTTGCCAAGCAATGTACAGAGGCCCAGGTTTGGTAGTTTGTTGAGTTCTACTGGGGGAATGATGGTATTAAATGCTGAGTTGTAATTGATTAACAGCAGCATGACATATGTTTTGTTGTTGTCTAGGAACTCCAAAACATATCTCCCGCCTGTCTACATTATGCATGAGTTATGCTGATAGCTAAATGCCAAGTTTGCCTAAAATTATACTTTTTGGATTCACATATTCACATAGGAATCAGAATTCATAAACATGAAGAACACAGCCTGATTCTATATCTCATGGACGAAGTCCGGTCAATCTATCTTATGTTATTCCAAGGTTATTTCTGCCTTTTGAAGTGGTACTCATAAATACCAAAAGTACTTCTGCTATGGTTTAACCAGGGCTTTGCAATAGTGTTAAAAACTTCAACACTATTAAATTGTAAACCACTAAACAGAAAGCCAACTCCTCCTGTTGATGTCTTTCTTTTTATTTTGTTATTTTTCATACTCTGTATCTTCTCCAGTCACCAACATCTATAGTAGTTTTTGCTTATTTTTTGTTCCATGCTCTTTTCTTTAAATGAATAAGTTGTTTTGTATGGCATTCAATTGTTTAATATCTCTGTCATCGTGGTGTCAATGAGTCATGCAGTGTTGAAACAAGACCAACAGCCCAGCATGCCTACGCCAACTATCTACAGTATACTAATCCCAATTACCAGATCTTCTCTCATTTTGCTACTGATTAGATATTTGCAATTTACCAAAGACAGTATGAAAATCAGCCATAGACTTCAAATCTTATTAGTATGTATTTCATATTCACTGTAAGGCTCAATCATCATTATTAAAAAATGGTCATTCATCTTTTAGCCTACTTGCTAATTAGTAATTGAATATGGCCTGTCTCCTTGATAGTTTCAATATATATTACTGCAGAACGTTCTCCCAAAAAAAATCTTATCTTTCAGACATGTGCAGATCTGTTTGTTCCAAGCTTTATGTACAGAATACAGTATTAAAAGTCCTAAAGAAACACATCCTGCCTTTGCCTCAGACTTGTTGAATCTCTATGTTTGTGTTCTACTATTTAACATCCGATGCACACGTCTCACTACAATCCCCCTTTACTCATTATATCCTTTCTTATTTTGAAGCAATCTCTACCTTAATCATTTCACCTTTGCTTTCTGTTGTTCTTTTCATACCAGATCTTATAGTCTCGTATATTAAATTTCCACTACTGCTTCCTTTTCAGCCGTATCTCTCTCTTGGTAGTATGCCATGGCTCTTAAGTAGATTAGTTACATACATTTAATTCATTCAATTTACTTTTAAGACTCTACACTTTGCAGTTTGAGTCATGCATCTATTGTGTTTAGGTTGCACACATAATTCTTCTTCCAAAATCCTTGCATCTTTTTGGATTAATCTTTGATTTTAAGCTACCGTCCACCTTTTAGGGTTTTTTCTGGCTTTACAGTATGTCCAAAGCATAGTTTCTATTGCCCAATGCCTTTCTCTTTGTTTCTTTTAGAACTATTATTTATACAATTCCTCCTTCTTTACCCCATCTCCAGAATATTTACCACATTTAAGTCTTCATTGCTGCCCTATTTATACCTTGGAATCACCCTGATTTATTTGGTATCATTCCTTTCTTCCTCTACATAATTGCATATATCTCATGAATTTGACCACCATTTCCCACATAACCCATGGGGGAGGGCAGGATCTCATTTCATCTGATATACTTTAAGTTCACATATATCCATGCCTTCAAGTTCCCCCAATGATTCTGATCTTAGTCTCATCATGATGAAATAGGAGAAGATCAGAAACAATGGGGGCACGTCAAGGCATGGATTTATGACTCAACACATACGGCTTGGCTTGGAGGCCCTCCAGTGAGCAGGCTTGACAATGGATTTTGTGTTTTAACGGTCTACAATACGCAAGCCAGTATGCAGCCTAAGGCATAGTGATACGGAGAGTAAGCTGTTGCCCACGCAGCAGCCTCCCCCTCTCCAGGCAACTGATGAATCCAAATGACCAATACAGAGACCAACACTGCTTGGCACCAGTGGCATCACAGGACTCGCCAGTCAGCATTGAATTCAATGTAGGACTGTCTTTTGGACTCCAGCTCCAAAATTTTCCTCAGCCTTTACTCTCATAGCCTTCCCCATGATTGGGTATCGCTGCAAGGCAGTGGAGTTTTGAGATCAGAGTTTGCCTACTCCCAGATGAGCCTCCAACCACCTCTGATGAGCCCCAACTGCCCAAAAAAATGATTTTAAGACACCAGTAACCTGCCTTTGCCACTTCTCTTGTCAGTAGAAGTGGTTCTGCTGGGCTTAGTAGCTAAGCCACACGTGAAGGCCGGGAACTGGATCTGGTTGTCAGAGACATACACCATTGGGGGCATTTAACTGGTATTGAGAGCTTATCCCCACCACACCAACACCCTGGCTATGACAACCTCAAGGAACAATGGCTGGGCCAGGTAGTTTATAAAGAATCACATTTATAAAAGTAAACTACATCTCCTTAATTTTTAGATCATTTTGAACAGGTATTTCTTATTTGCATTAGGCTTACCAAGGAGGATAGTTTTTGTAGCCTCATTTGCACACTTACTTAAAACCTAAATGGTATAATTAATTATTACTTTATCACTAATGACATAATGGGCATACTCTACAGATTTAATTAGGACAGGGCTTGTATTCTTTATTTTAGGGAAAGCCTATTTTCTGAGCTGTACAATTAGCATATGTAAATTTGTATAATTTATTAATGTGCTAGTCCATATAGTAGGCTAATTACAGGCATCAAACTTTCCCAAAAATAGGGCTTAGAAGATTCAAATACAGTGAAACATCTGTTTGCTAACATAACCTACTTTGCATACATTTATTAGATCAAGTGGCTTAATTTGTGAATATGAGGATCTATTGTTATCTTTCATGTCATAATAATTTAGGTTCTGTTAGGTTCTTTTGGATAGGGTTATAAATCATTCAGCTATGGGGAGAATCGACTTTTCAATGGATATTATGCACCCATAAAAACAAGACACAGTATTTGTTGCAGAACTATATAAGTTTAATGGTACGAAGAAGGAAATTCAGCCTATTAATTCCAAGTTATCCAACATCATCACTCCGATCAGCTCTCCACTTGTAGCTATGCGGGTTTTGGCATTTCAAATATAAATGAACATATAAAATAGGGCCAATACTGGAAATTTGATATAAGAACAGGTAAATCAAAGGTGGCAACGAGTTGGCACAGAGGAGGGAGATTAAAAACTCTGGCTGTGTGATTCCACAACAACAACCTCTCACTCAATGTTAGCAAGACCATGGAGCTGATTTTTGACTTTATGAGGAAGAAACCAGAGAGCCAGTCCTCATCAGAGGATCAGAGATGGAGAGGTCTGCACTTTAAATTTCTTGGTCTTACCATTTCAGAGATCATGCCCTGTGTCCAGCATGTAAGTGCCTTTAAGAAGAAAGTAGCACCTCTACTTTTTTGGAAGTTTGCGAAGAATCAGCGTGTCATCTAAAACTTTGACAAGCTTCTATAGATGTGTGGTGGATTGATTGCATCATGGCCTGGAATGGAAACACCAATGCCTTTGAATGGAAAAGTCTACAAAAAGTACTGGATACAGTCCAGTTTGTCAAGGGTGAAGCCTTTCCCACCATTCAACACATGGAGCACTGTCACAGGAAAGCAGCATGCATCATCAGTGACCCCCCCACCATCCAAGCCATGCTCTCTTCTCTCTGCTGCCACCAGGAAGAAGAAACAAGAGCCCAAGGACAAACACCAGCAGGTTCACAAGCAATTATTGCCCCTTACCCATCAGGCTGCTGAACCAGCGTGGGTAACTTTACTCACCCCTGCAATGAACTGATTCCACAACTCATGAACTCACTTCCAAGGACTCTACAGCTTGTGTTCTCAGTATTATCTATCTATCTAACTATCTCTCTATCTATATTTTTCTTTTTATATTTGCACCATATGGTGTCTTTTGCACATTGGTTGTCCATCTTTGTGTGTAAATTTTAATTGATTCAATTTTATTTCTTGTATTTACTGTGAACACTCAGAAGATAATGAATTTCAGGGTTGTATATGGTGACATATATGTACTTGGATAATAAATATCAGCAGGTCAGGGAACATCTGTGAAAAGAGAAAAATGCCAGACAGTTTTTTTTACCTCTTCTCCAGTTTGATTTGTTCATCCAACTCTGTAAAAATAGTGTAGGGAGTAGTATCAAACCCTGGGTTTTCTTGAATGGAAATTAAGAGAAAAACACGGAAGTTGCTTGACATATTCATCTAGTTATAGGGCATTTGTCAGGAGAGAAATTGAGTTAGATTGGGAACTTGTGCAGATATAAAAGGTTTGATGCAGCAGTGGTTGGAGAAACAGGAGGGAAGGAAGGAAAAGTATTAGGAGGGTCAGATATAAGGTGGAAAACAACAGAAATTACACAACAATGTAAAACAAATGACAGAAGCAAAATGGCAGGGAAGTAAACAAAACATGACACACAATAGCTAGGGCTGAACAGTCTCAAAAGCAATTGGTTAGTCCAAACCACTGAAGTAATAGAGTCATAAAGCCTGGAATCAGGCCGTTCATTTCACCACATTCACACTGACCAGCTGACACTCTTTACATCTTCCAGCACTTGCCTCATAACCTTCCAGGCAAAGGCGATACACTGCAGTTGAGTGTTTAAACACTTCTGAAGTGCTGTCAGTGACTCAGCTTCCACTTCCTCCAGCAGTTTGTGTGGTGCACACATCACTGCTGTAATGGAATAACTTTCACTGGATAATTGCAACTGCTACAACAGTTAAAAACTTTATACCATCGAACTGAAATCAGCCCATTTGGCTGATGTTCTTTCCATAACCCTAAGTCAAGTCAAGTCAAGTCACTTTTTATTGTCATTTCAACCATAACTGCTGGTACAGCACACAGTAAAAATGAGACAATGTTTTTCAGGACAATGGTATTACATGACACAGTACAAAAACTAGACTGAACTTTGTAAAAAAAAACAACACAGAGAAAAAAATACACACAACAGCTACACTAGACTACAGACCTACCCAGGACTGCATAAAGTGCACAAAAGCGTGCAGGCATTACAATAAATAATAAATAGGACATTAGGGCAAGGTGTCAGTCCAGGCTCTGGGTATTGAGGAGTCTGATAGCTTGGGGAAAGAAACTGTTATATAGTCTGGTCGTGAGAGCCCGAATGCTTCGGTGCCTTTTCCCAGATGGCAGAAGGGAGAAGAGATTGTATGTGGGGTGTGTGGGGTCCTTCATAATGCTGTTTGTTTTGCAGATGCAGCATGTAGTGTAAATGTCCGTGATGATGGGAAGAGAGACCCTGATGATCGCTGCACGATCCGAGATGGTGCAACTTCTGAACCAGGCAGTGATGCAGCTGCTCTGGATGCTCTCAATACAACTCCTGTAGAATGTGATGAGGATGGGGGGGTGGGAGATGGACTTTCCTCAGCCTTCGCAGAATGTAGAGATGCTGCTGGGCTTTCTTTGCTATGGAGCTGGTTTTGAGGGACCAGGTGAGATTCTCCACCAGGTGAACACCAAGAAATTTGCTGTTCTTAACGATCTCTACTGAGGAGCCGTCGATGTTCAGCGGGCAGTGGTCGCTCCATGCCCTCCTGAAGTCAACAACCATCTCTTTTGTTTTGTTCACATTCAGAGACAGGTTGTTGGCTCTGCACCAGTCCATTAGCCACTGCACCTCCTCTCTGTAAGCCAACTCATCGTTCTTGCTGATGAGTCCCACCACGGACATGTCATTGGCGAACTTGATGATGTGGTTCGAGCTGTGTGTTGCAGCACAGTCGTGGGTCAGCAGAGTGAACAGCAGTGGACTGAGCACACAGCCCTAGGGGGGCCCCCGTGCTCAGTGTGATGGTGTTGGAGATGCTGCTCCCGATCTGGACTGACTGAGGTCTCCCAGTCAGGAAGTCTAGGATCCAGTTGCAGAGGGAGATGTTCAGGCCCAGAAGGCTCAGCTTTCCAATCAGTTTCTGAGGGATGATTCCCTTTCCCTTTCCCATCATGGACACATCATGTGGGCACAAAGTGTACCATCTAGAAAGTACTCAGCACTCACTCACCTGAAATATTCCAGGAGCACATCCAATACACAGGACACCCACCACAGAGAAAGACAACGGCTTCAGATACATTGATGTTGTCAGCACATGCTTTAAAACTTCACAAATAGATATTATTCATGCTAAAAACTATATATTAAGGACAAAACTGTACAAAAACATCTTTACATTTGTATATGGTACATACAGTAGTGTGAATTTAAATTTAAAAAACACAAATATACATAGCACCATTGTCATTCATGTGACTTCCTGAGATAGTGCACTAAGTGTATTATCACAATATGCCACAGGGATCGGTGCTCGATCCATTGTTGTTTATCATCTATATCAATGATCTGGATGAGAATATGGTAAAGTGATCAGCAAATTTGTGGATGACACCAAGATTGGAGAATATGGTGACTGGCTGATTTATGGCTTGATATGGAAACACTAATGCCCTTGAATAGAGAAGTCTAGTGGATATGACCTAGTCAATTACGGGTAAAGCCATCCCCGCTATTGACCATATCTATACAGAGTTCAGCATCTAGTACCAAGGACACCTCCATCCAAGTCATACTCTCTTCTCGTTGCTGCCGGCATGAAGGTGGTACAGGAGCCTCAGGAACCATACCATCATGTTCAGGCTCCTCAACCATCAGACTCTTGAACCACAGGATATAACCTCACTCAACTTCACTTGCCCCATCACTAAACTTTCCCACAAACTATGGACTCACTTTCAAGGACTCTTTGTCTCATGTTCTCAATATTTATTGTCTATCTATTTATTTATTGTTATTTCCTTTTTTCAATTTATATTTGCAGTTTGTTGTCTTTTGCACTTTGGATGTTTGTCCACCTTTGTCTTGCATTGATTCTATTGTGTTTCTTGTGTTTACTATGAATGCCTGCAAGAAAATTAATCTCAGGGTCATATATGATGACATATATGTACTTGGATAATAAATTTATTTTGAACTTTAAACTTGAACTTTGAGGCATAGTGGACAGTGGGGAAGGATATCAAAACTTGCAGCAGGATTTGGAGCAGCTGAAAAACTGGCTGAAAATGGCAGATGGAATATACTGCAGACAAGTGTGAGTTGTGGCACTTTGGGAGAACAAACCAGTACAGGACTTACACTGTGAATGGACCTGACTTGCACTACCTTACTTTCCCTTTTCTATTTTCTAATTATGATTTGTAATTTAAATTTTTATTATACTTACTTTGATTCGTACTTCAGGGAGTGCAAAGCGCAGAAACAAATATCACTGTGATGATTGTACGCTCTAGTATCAATTGTCTGGTGACAATAAAGTGAAGTAGCACTGAGGAATGCGGTAAAATAGTGGAATCTGGGAGTAGATAATTAATTCCTTGAGGGTGATGTCACAGCAGATAGGGCTGTAAAGAGAGCTTTTAGCACATTGACCTTCATAAATCAAAGTACAGGAGATGGGATGTTGCATTGGGATGTTGTAAAGAACTTTGATGAGACAAAATCTGGAGTATTTTGGACAAAATTTGGAGCTGTTTTAGTCACATAACTACAGGAAAGACAGCAATAGGATTGAAAGAGTATGAGAAAATTTACAAGAATGCTGCCGGAACTTGAGGACCTGAATTATAGGGAAGGGCTGAATAGTTTAGGACTTTATTCGCTGGAGCATAGGAGAATGAGAGGAGATTTGATAAAAAGGTATACAAAATAATAAGGGGTATCAACAGGGTTAAAACAATCAAGCTTTTCCCACTGCCGTTGGGTAAGACTAAACTAGAGGACCTGGGTTAAGGGTGAAAGGTGAAATCTTTAGAGGAAACCTGACAGGGATCTTCTTCACTCAGAGGGTGGTACAAGACTGGAACAAACTGCCAGAAGTGGTGGATGGAGTTTCAATTTCAACATTTAAGAGAAATTTGGATAAGTACATGGATGGGAGGAGTATGGATAACTATTATCCAGGCGTGGGTTAATGAGACTCGGCAGAATAACAGTTCAGCACAGGCCAAAGGGGCTATTTCTATGACCCTTTGATTGTGCGAGGGGTTTTCCTGCCTATCTCAGCCTGTCCATGAACAGTAGCAACAGTGCTCTAGACTTCAGTCCCTCCCCTTAGAGCCTTAACAATGATTGCAGCTTGCTTCAGAGCATGTCTCTCTTCACATACACCTGTAGTGTGGAGTGAGCCCGTCGGAAGCTTTCCCTTACAGACATTTTGTTATTCTGGAAGACCAATAAGTTTCAGGCAGATCAAAGACCATCCTTAGCAGAGTTAATCACCTTCCAGCCACATTCAAATTTGTCTCAGTGTGAGCCCACAGATCAGAGAGTCCTTCTTTACGCAGTGACCGGGGATGAACCTGGACATGGACCCTTGCATCCATCTTCAGGCCCTCTTAGAAAATATACATTCTGCAAACTGGTGGGTAACTATTCCTTTCCCGCACTGCAGACATCTCAAGGGCTGAGTATGTTTGGGATGATATTGTATGTCATCTACAGAAGGAAATTCAGACTGGGAAAGCACCTCAGCATATTCCTCTTCAATACACACACCATCTCCGCTTGGAATGCTCCTTTCCTTTATCTTGGTTGTGTATAAATTCTGGAATTCCCCATCAGAGCTGCGGGGATTCATCTCCACCAGAATGCCAGCAGCAGAACAAGAATGCAGCTCATCAACTGCCTTCTTCAGGGCAATAGGGATGGGAAATAGATGCTGGGTGCATGAAATCAAATGAGTCCAGATGAGATCTAAAGGACTACGGAAGAACTACAGCAGCCAAATTAATTGTTTCAAAAGGATGGATTATGAACTGAATCTGGACCTCTGTTGATACATTGGATATAACATGTCTAACCAGAAGTAGAAGTGCTGTGGATTGGCTTCCAGTGAGCTGAGAGCAACACAGCAACAAAAAGGCCCTTCATTGCATCAGCTCTCCATCACTGGTCCCTCAACACCAGCTCCATAGCAAAGTAAATCTCGCATTTACACTAATCTTGCATTGATTCCTATTTTCATTCTCCCAGCATTTCTCTGGAAAAGGCGCCAGTGGCGATTTACAGTGGCCAACTGCCCCTTCAACACTCATGTCACTTGGATGTGGAAAGAAACTGGAAGAGCTGGTGGAAGCCCATGAAGCAACAGCAAGAATGTGCCAACTCCATGCCCAAGATCAGGGCTGAACCTGGCTCTCTGGCACTGTGAGGCTTCACCACCCTGCTGCCCCAGCTTCTTTATGACAGTGTCGGAGGCTGAGGACTGCGTGGTCAGAATGGCAGTCTAACAGAATTAAAGCAAACAGAGCCCCTCGGCTTGAAACAGAAGATGCTGGAGACACCAGCATCAATAGGTCAAGCAGAGAGGAAAAATGTGTTAGAATTTCAATTTTAAATGAGCTTTCATCACGAGTTCTGTTGAAACGTCATCAACATGAAACATTACCCATGTTACACTCTCCCCAGATGCGGCCTGACCTGCTGAGAAACTCCAGTGTTTTCCGTTTATGTTTCAGTTTTCAGCATTTGTGGTTTGTTTTGTTTTGCTTTTCAATACCCCAGATTTCCGTGTAGATTGAAGAAGTCGTTCAACAAGCCAGTCAGCTTTTCTACACTTTGTCTCCTGTCATGAAGAGACAGCATTACCAACAGTGAATAAGTCATAGAGCTCAACAGCAAGAAATGGGCCCTTCAGCCCATCTAATCCATGCTGAACCATTATTCTGTCTAAACCCACTGACCTGCACCTGGACCAGAGCACTCTGTATCCCTCCCATCCACATATTTATCCAAACTTCTCTTAAAAGTTCAAATTGAATCCTTATCCACCACCTTCACTTGCAGCACATTCTATCCTCTCACCATCCTCTGAATGAAGAAATTCCCCTTCATGTTTCCCTTAATCATTTTACCTTTCCCCTTTAGCTCATGACCTCTTGTTCTAGTCTCACTTAAGTTCAGTGGAAATATCCTGCTTGCATTTACCCAATCGATACAACTCTATTTTATACACTTCTATCCAATCTCTCCTCATTTCCTTACTCTCCAAGGAATAAATCTCAACCTGTTTAACATTTCCTTAATGCTCAGGTTCTCTTGAGTGCTTGTACGTTAAGTTGAAGAAAGTACAATCAAGGCTCTACTTCACCAGAAAATATGCTTGGTTCTCGGCATGGTGGGAAGGGGATCGGTAAAAATGGTGGGTGCTGACTCTCCTCCACTTACAGAGGAAGATGCTTCAGGGAGGGGCTTAAGTCAAGAGGTGTTGAAAGATTGAACAAGGGTGTCACAAGGGGAACAGGGAATGCTTAAAGAGGAAGGAAGAGGAAGATGTTTTTGTTAACATTATTCTGGAAGAGGTGGAAATTCAATTTAATTCAAATGTAATTGTCATTCAACGATACATGATTACCCATGAATACAGCCAAACCAGACAGTGTTACTCTGGAGTCAAGATGCAAAACACAGTACCAACAGTCACACACAGCACACACAAGATAGCAAGCACAAATGGTGTCACAATCACACAATAAAAGAGTCCCTAAACTCACACCGTCAATGCACAGTCATCCACAATACAGCCTGTCTCCCACTAAGCAAACGCTTGTGGGGGCAGCATCGACTCCACCTGGGCACCGCACCACACCACCAGGCAACAACAACACAGCTTCAGGCCCAGTCCTCGTATATACAAGCACATATAGAATATTAGAGAAATTTAACCACGCAACATATATACAGTATGTACATTGTCCAGACCCTTCAGTCCATTGAAATCTTCAGTCGATCACAACTGCGTCACGCTGCCCCCAGGCTGGAGAGCACTGGCTTAGGCGCCTCTCCTCCAGCAGCTGTAAAGTCGGCAATGAAGCATTGAATGGGTTGGGATGCTAATTAGCACAAGGAGAGCCTTATCATGGTCATATCTGCCTGGTCTGTACAACGAAGCTGCCTTTAGCTGAAGCCTTGAACAATGTGTTTTCAGGCAGAGTGCTGCTAGATTTGCCAGAGTCATATTTTAATTTGAGAAATCCAGTATTAAGGAAAGTGTATACACTTGTACAGCACATATTGAATAAAGAAAACTGCTGTCCTGCGCACTGTTTCTGCAAAGTACAGTGGTATCATCAGTCCTTGGGATTTTCAATGAATTTCCATCTTCAATAAACGATTCAATTTCTCCAGCTCTATTCTAATCCTGCCAGGCTCTCAGCTTGATTAAAGGCAATGGCTGTTTATTTGATTTATTAATTAATACATGGGGCAGGTTTGTTCCAGTATAGCTCTCTCTGCCCAGCGTTATACACAAGGTGCCAGGAAATGAGAGCATTGCAATCTCCCACGAACATGGGTGTTACTATGTCGTACTGAGTTACACAAAACAAAAAGATTTCAAATGCTCTGTGTCTGTGTCATGTTCTCACTATAATTATAGCCAAGGAAAGTTGAGGCGAAGTAATTTTTTTGTATTATTTGATGTCAGCTTACATTCCAAACTATTATTACTCCCTGCCTGTATTGAAATGATGAGAACTATTCAAATGAATGTTGCAGAAATTGTTATGTTTGTTACCAGGGATGAATCAGACAAAAGAGAACAAAGCCTATTGGTTACCTATTATATATTGTTCCAATGGTTCTTTAGATTGCTATGATCAAGTAAGATTACTCGACACGATGGTGCAGTCGCAATAGACACCACAAGTAATTCAGCATCTTGAAAATATTTTTCCATTTATTTTCAAATACTAATGAACAGTCAGCCAGCAGAAGGAAGTTGTTTAGCCTACAATGAGAAAGGAGTTGAATTTGAAATGCAGACTTGTTCAGATGTTAAACTGGTTAGATTTCTTTTGCTCCTGTTTATGTAACCCTAACCCTTTTTAAACACAAGCAGCAGGGATCAGCAGGAAATGAAACAGTACAACTCTCAATCCTGGCAAAAATAGCTCAGTGAGCCATTAATAAGGTCACTATCTGCACTGCAATTACATACAATTATTTTTATATGGAATTTTCAGTACAGAAACATTCGAACCAATGCTCTATGCAAATGCACGTGCCATACAGATGACTTTTCCACACTACCTCATCAAATCCTGTAAACACTAATTTCTACTCTAAATGATACATGTGCTAGGAAGTTCCACATTCTAACTAGTCTCTGGGTAAAATATCATCAGTTTTTTACTAGTTTTATTAGTGACTGTCTTACATTTATGAGTTGATTGAAGATCAGCAGAGCCTACCATGACAGTGTACACACAAAATCAAACACATTAAGTTGAATTACAGCAAATTCCAGATTTGGGTGTGACTACACAATCTGCCTGCTTAAATCATACCCGGTATATCCCAGCTCACTGACTGAATAATGATCAGACGATATCCCATTGACAACTAAGCACACTTTAAAATCAGACTTGATTGGAAAAAGCTTTACTTAGAAACATCTCAAGCATTTTCTGATAAAAATCAGTAAAAATTACTTGACACAACGGGATGGAGGCAATGGAGAGTCAAGTTCCATAGGCAGTGATCCAGTATTCCGCCCAATTATGACGTTTTAGGTGAAACTTGCTGTCACTGATCAAGGATCAACTTTATTCACCATATACATTTACATGTATTAGGAATTCACCGTGGTGTATTGGTCAGAGCACAACATGCAACAACAAAAAACCAACATTCAACAATTATAAAGAATAATGAATGATATTATTGGAACAGGGTTAGGACTACATTGACTCAGTTCTGAATGCTGTGGTGGGCAAGTTATTTATGTGGTTAGTCTGCAAGTTAGCCTTTGAAGTACAATGAATTATATTTTAAAGAGACCACATCAGTATTAGCTTTTGTTGATTGGTAAATATTGAATTGTAGAACTCCCACACAACCCATACAATTTAGGCAGTTCATTGTGAAGCAATCTAGTCCCAAACAACCATTCTTTCCTTTTGATCCTGCAATTCTTTTAATGTATCCCTGGAATTATGCAAATAAACCTGTTTGCACCTTCTCTCAGCCTTCACACCCTTCCGATTGTGAGTTAACTGGAATTTAATAAAACAGGCATCCATGTTTGGCCTAGCATTTGATAAAGGTTCATTATTATCTTAAAAAGACAGAAAAAAACCATGGGACAAATGCTAGGATCTGGAATAGAAAATATCAACAGAGAACCATCAACAGATCATAATATCGGTGGGAAATAAGCAGAAGATGCTGACATTTTGGACTGAGGCCCTGCAACAGGACTAAAGAGTGGAGAGGCAGATAATCAGTACAGAGAAAGGGGAGGATATGAGAGGAGACAGTAGGTGGACGCAGGTAGGATGAAGGATGATGGGCAAATAAAGCAAGGGGAGGGGTAAAGGACAAGGCAGTGGGTGACTGGAGGAAAGATAAAGAAAATTACTGGGAACATTAAAAAAAAGAAAATGCCTCTCAGCCAGCATTGACAGAGGGAAAAACACTTCAGCTCAATGGCCTTTTTTATTTCAGCTCAATCATGAACTGCACTGCATTTCAGAATTTTGTATTTCAGTATCAATATAACTCTGGCTACTGCCCATTTCCTTTCTGGTCCTGATGGAGGATCTTAGCCCAGATTGTCAACTGCTTACTCCCCTCCATAGATACTGCCTGATCTGCTGAGATCCTCCTGCGTTCTGTGCATGTCGGTCAAGATTTTCCAGCATCTGCAAAAATATTGTGCTTACTGTTATCTTCCTTGTTTACTAAACTCCCAAGCTGTGTTCCATTCACAGACTTGGAAATTTTACTCTGTATGCCCTTGTCTAACTCAGTCGCACACTATTAAGTAAAAAAATCTGACCTCTGTGAAACACTAATTCTCTAATCTGCAAAACAAGTGTTTACCATAACTCCCTGTTTTCAATTTCCATGCCACCACTGACCCTTTTCTTTTAACCTATCCCTGGAATAACGGGGTTCAATTCTGCTGACCAACCTTTAAAATAGGACTTTGTCAGACTTCTAAAAACCTACATAATAACATCCAACACATTCCTTTCATCAATCTTCTACATTACCACAACAACATATTCAGTTGGCCTAGTCAACAAATCAACGTTGACTCTCCTTTATTAATTCAAGCTTCTCTAGCTATTAAAATTTAAAAATTTTAAAATTTTGAGTAAACAAGAAGCTAACAGCAGCAAAAACAAAAACAAGCAAATATACTGACCAGAATGTCAAGTGACTGTCACTGTCAGCATATGACATTAACTGCCTCTTTGGACCCAGAACCAAATGAATTAATGGGGTACATTAGCACTGAAATAATTATGCTAGAAGCCCTTTAGAATTCAACAGCAACATGTGAAAAGACAAGGCAATGGTTATATGGGAGTGAACTGACAATTTACCAGGTGCAGCCCATAAAATATAATCATTTATCTGCAAATTAATATTAAACACTATATTTTTGTACAATAAGAACAGCAAACAAAATCAATGTACTCATAATCAAATGCAGCTTTACTGGCCTCAATACTTCACGTAACACCTATTTTTAAATGGGATACTTGCCAATTTACCAGAGGAAAAACATTATGGATTTTAAATAATTAGCTTTACTGTGTTCTGCTCACTATCACTGATTTTCTACTATCTTTTGATTATTAAGATGGTTTTTAGGAAAACAGTGAGAGGATTTTTTTTTGTGGAATTGGCTGTGCAATAGTTTATCACAATGGTTTTATCCCACCAATGCTGATCTGATAACAGATTTCTATAATCTATATTGCTATAATCTCAGCTATCTCTTTTTCCTTTTTTTCAATTTCCTTTGCTTTTCCCTTGAAGGCAATGGTACGGAATTTAAGTCTACTGGCAATCCTCTGGTGTCTAACCATGTGGCCATTTTTCATTGTCAGCTTTGACATATCATCACAATGACAACTTTGGCTCAGTGGTAGCACTCTTATCCCTGAGTCAGGGAATTCAACTTCACTCCAGGCATTTAAGCACATAATCTGTATTGACACCCCAACGGAGTAACAAAAGAGCGCTGCAATGTTATATGCGCCATATTTTAGCTGATACATTAAAACATGATCTAAATTTATCTAACGCAGCTCCAATAAAACACTATTTTGAAAAGAGATTGCCCTGTCACATTGCTAACATATACAGTGGATTCCATTTAGTTGGTCCGTCAGTTAATTGGAGCAGCCACTTACTTTAGACAACTCTTCAAGAACAAAAACTAATTGGGATAGTTGGGATTCCCTTCACTTATTTGGGATGCTATGCCCCTTAATTGGGACAGGAGACTGTTGCCTAGCAGTTTCTAACTACTGTCAGTTGCATGAACAATTGTGGCCCAAAGGCATTACACCATGCTTAGAACAAACAGTTTTTAAATAGCATCAGTTGCATGTGTTTGTGTCCAAAAAGACAGTAATTTTTGTCACTGATAGTTGGCAAGAAATAAACAGTAAGACAATTTAGATTTGTTTTGCTCACTGAGGTTTCAAGCTTTCCGAAGATGCCAGAAATGTCTGGGAGTGAAAATGAAATGATTTCACTACTTTTGACAAGTTAGTGACTACAAAGAATTTGAAGGTATTAACAATCATCTTGAATGTTACAATGAAAATGAAGATTTTTGGATGATGCACTTGCTGAAAACATTGTATGAAGGCAGTCCATTGTCTGCATTATGTGGCTGTGCTAATTCTGTTCATTTAAAGTCAATCAAAAGAACATGGCAGTGTGTTGGTTGTCTGGCATATCTGATGATGACGTGGAACCTGTATGGGAGACTTTTTTAAAGTGGAAAAGTTGTTGCATTGGGACAGTTCCCTGGAAGTTTGCATCCTGTCATACGAGTATTCATCACAAACTGAGCTCTTCATTGGCTGCAGTGAAGAACCATGACTCTTTCTGTGCCTTATCATGCCATTCCCTCTCCACAAAGTGTTGTTGAACCACCTTCTTGGTTGTTGGATCTCACCGTCGAGCTTGTTTGCCCTGTCCAAGGGAGCTAACGTCACAGGCCAGGGTATGAGGCTCACTGGCTGCTCTTACGTATCACCTCATGGTTCATGAGAGTTGGTATATAAAGCTTATTTACCACATTTCCCTGCAATGACTATATTTCACGTGCTTCATCATCTGTAACACAGTTCAGGATTGAGCTAGGGCGGGGGTCGGCAACCCGCGGCTCCGGAGCCACATGTGGCTCTTTTACGTCTGTGCTGCGGCTCCCTGTTGCTTTGGGAAATAATTGGTTGTGGCGACCCTTTTCCTGGCACATCCGAACCGACTCACAATTAGATAGCCTACGGGGGTTTGCGAGCACAGAGCTTTGGAGCCTCTGCGCCATGGGGGGCAGGTTGAGGGAGGCTTAAAAGTGAGGCTGAAGATTTCGAATAAAGTTTTTTCCTTCGACTGCAGTTACCGACTCCGTGACGTAATTTTAGCGCTGCGTGTAGCACACCGCTACATGGTCAGTATTTAATTAAAATGTATTTTATGTTAGTTTGTTAGTTTTTGAAATGTAATTCTAAATTTGAAGATTATGGTGATCTTGTACAATCTAAATAAGACGTTGTGGCGACCCATTTCCTGACACATCCGAACCGGCTCACAATTAGCCAGCGTTCAGGCTAAGGGAGATAGCCTACGGGGGTTTGTGAGTACGTGTCTTTTGCAGCATCCACGCCCATGGGGGGCGGGTTGAGGGAGGCTTAAAAGCAAGGCTGTTTAGTTCGAATAAAGCTATCTTTGACTGCAGTTTACTGACTGCGTGTAGCACACCGCTGCAACGTGTTTTTATCGCTGGCTGTCCAGAGGGGAGGTGCTGAAACGCTTTGTCGCGTGTCTGGAAGAAGTGAAAACTTTCCTGGGCAGCAAAGGGCTCAACTTTCCTGAGCTGGAACAGCCAGAGTGGCTGGAAAAGCTACACTTCATGGTAGACATGACAGCGCACCTGAACACGCTGAACACAGCTCTTCAACAGGGTAAGGACGTACATGTTGGAGGATGTTTTGGCATTCGAGCGCAAGTTGACGTTGCTTGCCAGAGATTTACAGAAAGGCACATTGTCTCACTTCCCCAATTTGAGAGAGTTCAAACAAGGTCACGACATGATAAATTCGGAGTATTTACATTCTGCAATCATCGCAATGCAAACATCGTTTGGGAAACGCTTCTGTGAGTTCAGAGAGGAAAAAAACACATTATCCTTCCTGGTCACTCCCCTAAGCATCGATCCATCCCTACTGAATACGACTGCATTGTCAGGTGTGAGTCAACCTGAACAAGTATGATAAATATTTTAATTGCCTATTATTTTACGTATATTCATATGTTTTCATTGTTCAGTGAAATAGTCCTTTCATTTTTCAGGTTGACAGCTGGCTGACGTTATTTTTGGTTTGCTGCTGGCGGCAAATTTAAGTTTGGCGTTTTTCATAAATAGAAGAAGGACTCAAATAGACGTTGAGTATTTTACTTAAAAGTAACCTTCAACCCAACGTCTTTTTTTCGGAGTTCAAAATGTTTTTGTTGCATGCAGAAATGTAATTTCGTTTTCTCTGCAGGAGTTCATCAATTTCATAAATGCAACACATTATAGTTTGTTTATACATAGCATAAAGGCAAAACAAAACGTTGTATGTAGTGTTATTTCATTTTAAATGTCAAACGGGTTTTGCGGCTCCCAGTGTTTTCTTTTCTGTGGGAAACAGGTTCAAGTGGCTCTTTCAGTGGTAAAGGTTGCTGACCCCTGAGCTAGGGTTTTAGCTGGTGCTGTAATTTGTTCCTGTAGCACCATCTGTGATCTACAAACTCAATGCAGGTTAGAAGTACAATTTGCAACACTGCTACCACCTTTATTCATGAGGTCATCAAAGAAAATTATTCAGTTGTATAGAGACTAACAATAAATATGGAAATTGCCTCTCAACAATTAAATAGGGACTGGGTGGTGCATATAGGTACATTGCCTGCCACAGCAGAGTCTGTGTTGCAATACTTTGATGATAAGAAAAAGCTGACATCTCTGAAGAAGGATGTAAGAATAAGAAGTGCTGGAAACACTCAGCAGGCTGGGCAGCATGTTGCAACATTTAACACTTGTTTGTCAACATTTTCGCACTCAAACTGCTGCTGCTAACCCATCAATTGCTAATGAACTCCAGGCAACCCTGCCAATCTAAATTCAGTAGTAGGTAAATTATTGGAAGGAGTACTAAGAGATAGGATCTACAAGTATTTAGATAGACAGGGACTTATTAGGGAGAGTCAACACGGCTTTGTGTGTGGTAGGTCATGTTTAACAAATCTATTAGAGTTTTTGAGGAGGTTACAAGGGAAGTGGATGAAGGGAAGGCAGTGGATGTTGTCTACATGGATTTCAGTAGGACCCTTGACAAGGTCCCGCATGGGAGGTTAGTTAGGAAGATTCAGTCGCTAGGTATACATGGTGAGGTAGTAAATTGGATTAGACATTGGCTCAATGGGAGAAGCCAGAGAGTGGTAGTGGAGGATTGCTTCTCTGAGTGGAGGCCTGTGACTAGTGGTGTGCCACAGGGATCAGTGCTGGGTCCATTGTTATTTGTCATCTATATCAATGATCTGGATGATAATGTGGCAAATTGGATCAGCAAATTTGCTGATGATACAAAGTTTGGAAGCATAGTGGACAGTGAGGAAGATTTTCAAACCTTGCAGAGGGATCTGGACCAGTTGGAGGAATGGGCTGAAAAATGGCAGATGAAGTTTAATGTGGACAAGTGTGAGGTATTGCACTTTGGAAGGACAAACCAAGGTAGATGGTACAAGGTAAATACAAGGTAAATGGTAGGACACTGAGGAATGCAGTAGAACAGAGGGATCTGGGAGTACAGATACACAATTCCCTAAAAGTGGCGTCACAAGTAGATAGGGTCGTAAAGAGAGCTTTTGGTACATTGGCCTTTATAAAGCAAAGTATTGAGTATAAGAGTTGGAATGTAATGGTAAGACTGTATAAGACATTGGTGAGACTGAATTTGGAGTATTGTGTGCAGTTTTGGTCACCTAATTACAGGAAAGATATTAATAAGGTTGAAGAGTGCAGAGAAGGTTTACAAGGATGTTGCTGGGACTTGACTGAGTTACAGAGAAAGGTTGAATAGGTTAGGACTTTATTCCCTGGAGAGTAGAAGAATGAGGGGTGATTTGATAGAGGTATATAAAATTATGATGGGTGTGTTGCCTTTATGGCATTTGTTTAGTTTATAATATTTTCGCTTTAGTAATTCATTTGTTAGCATTTTCTAGTTAAAGTTAAGATTGTTTAAAGTAAATTCGTTGTCTGTGATATATCGCGGCATGCGATGACGTCACTCCCGGTTTTGCCGCGTCTTATGGGAAAATACCGGTTTGGAGAAAGGGGAAGGAGGGGGCTCACATGTGCAGGATCAGTGCAAGAAAAGTTTTCTTTCTACGCACTAGAAACATCAGTGAAGCAACGCCATAAGTTCATGAGATAATCAATGTGTTGAATTAAAAATGTTAACGCTGATTCTGTTAAAAGTAATGACGGTTGATAAGGTTTATGTTTTCGTTAGTTAAAGAGTTGCGGATAGTTTGTGTTGAAGTGTATTTAAAGCAGTCAATGGCGTAGGTAGATTCTGACTGTATGTTGCACTTTAACGTAATGTAGTTGTTGTAGTTTTACTTTTGCAAGTATTTATGATGTAAATGTGATATCAAGAAGGAAACAAATACTGTATACATTTTGTATTGTTTTATCAACAGTTTTCACCATACGTTAATGTGGAAGAGTGAACAGTAAATGGTTAATCTTACTGTGATCCTGTTTTCATTGACTACGGTTTACCTCGGTGTTTAGTTCAGAGTTCTCTTACACCTGAGAGAGTACACTACAATGGGTATAGATAGAGTGAATGCAAGCAGGCTTTTTCCACTGAAGCTAGGGGAGAAAAAAAACCCAGAGGTCATGGGTTAAGGGTGAAGGGGGAAAAGTTTAAAGAGAACATTGGGGGGCTCCTTCACGCAGAGAGTGGTGGGAGTGTGGAATGAGCTGCCAGATGAAATGGTGAATGCGGGCTCACTTTTAACATTTAAGAAAAACTTGGACAGGTATATGGATGAGAGGGGTTTGGAGGGATATGGCCCAGGTGCAGGTCAGTGGGACTAGGCAGAAAAATGGTTCGGCACAGCCAAGAAGGGCCAAAAGGCCTGTTTCTGTGCTGTTATGTTCTATGGTTCTATGATTCAATATTACCTTTATCCTGTCTTTTTCTCCCTCCTTCTTAAAACCACCTTGTTCTTTGGCAACCTGATGGTATGAACACAGAATTCTCCAGCTTCCAGTAAATCACCCCCACCCCACCCATGTCCTTTTTCTCTATACTCCTGATCCACCCATTTCTTACTACAATCTTGCCCTTCTACCCAGCCCTCAACACCGTTTCTTTCCACTCCTTCCACCCTCTCCAGCTACCTGTCTGCCACACACTCTCCCCCATTGTTCCCAACAGTCCTCCTCACTGCCCTGACTTAATCCACCTTCCTTTCACATCATATTTCATCACCTTCAGCCTTTTGTCGACTCCATTTATCGTCACCTAGCCTCTGTCTCTCTTTCCATTCTCTCCTCCTCCATCTACCCTATCACCTCTCCTCACCAGGACCACTTACCAGCTCTTGCACCAGCCCTTTCCCTCAACTTTTTTCATTTCCTTTCTAAGTCTGGATGCACAGTCTCGACCAGAAACATTAACTGTCCTCCTGCAGAAGCTACTGGACCCATCGAGTTCTTCCAGCATTTTGCGGATTTCTCCAGATTCCAGCATCAGCAATCTCTTGAATCTCTACCTTGTTTTCATGTTTTCTGATTAAGAATTTTTGACCTAAAATATTAACTCTGTTTCTTCCACAGATGCTGCTTTAGCTCCTGAATATCTCCAATATTTTATATCATATTTCCAGACTCTGCAGTTGTTTTTGGTTTACCACCACAGGTAAAGGCTTGAAGCAATGAATTTGAAGGGGCCTCAGAGCTCTGTCAGATACCGAGCCACAGTGTACATAAATTGAGGAAATACTGGCTATGATCTTTGGTTGGCATTGTCTCATCAGTACAAAAATGGAGCAACAACATGTATGTGCAGTTGTCATATACCACTCAAAATCATCTTGACACCATCTCCAAAACCTTCTTCACACCGACCAAAACTGAGCAAGAAGATGGGGGAGCTGGGTGGAGAAATGCAAGACAAGCCAAAATGAAAGCTTCATTTTCACCAAGGTCCAGGCACATCCTGAGCGAAAGATGTTTTGGATTGTGTCAGAACTGGCAAAGTGTATTTGGTGACAAGAGGTCATATTTCAAATTCCTGGGAGATAGGCTTCTTGGAGAACACACAGTCATCGATGGTTACTTGCAAGCTTGAGGACATATGCAGTTCATAGCAGGCACCCTTATATAAACCATATAACAATTACAGCACAGAAGCAGGCCATCTTGGCCCTTCAAGTCCATGCCGAATGCTTACTCTCACCTAGTCCCACTGACCTGCACTCAGCCCATAACCCTCCATTCCTTTCCTGTCCATATACCTATCCAATTTTACTTTAAATGATAATACTGAACCAGCCTCTACCACTTCTACTGGAAGTTCGTTCCACACAGCTACCACTCTCTGAGTAAAGAAATTCCCCTTCATGTTACCCCTAAACTTTTGCCCCCTAACTCTCAATTCATGTCCTCTTGTTTGAATCTCCCCTACTCTCAGTGGAAAAAGCATATCCACGTCAACTCTATCTATCCCCCTCATAATTTTAAATACCTCTATCAAGTCCCCCCTCAACCTTCTACGCTCCAAAGAATAAAGACCTAACTTGTTCAACCTTTCTCTGTAACTTAGGTGCTGAAACCCAGGTAGCATTCTAGTAAATCTTCTCTGTACTCTCTCTATTTTGTTGACAAATTATGAGGTCTTCAAATCACAGGACAACATCACCTCACTTCCTACATCATACTGGAGGTGATGAGAAAGCTCTGGAAGGGTTGTGGAGAATGCTGCATCATCAGACAGACCACTAATTCTGCCTTACTCAAATCTGTCTACACAGGAGGCTTGTACAGATGCTAAAAACTGATGAAACAGGACTTTGTGCCCAATAATAGATTTGCTGGAATCAAATATGCAGAGGGCAAGAAGACACGTGGCTAAATAAGCCAGTCACACCATTACAATAAAGAGCCAAAGAATTGCTATTGCTAGGAGTGGGAGACACTCTGAGAATGAAACCCACATCAGACCAGCACCAAACAGGGCAGAAGGCATTGACGACTTGACACCTCACATCCCAGAGCACACAAAGTCATAATGGAAATGCATGTCCTGAATTGAAGTAACAACTTCCATCTTAGGGAGACCATGAAGAAGGCTTGTTTGAGCAAAGGTGGAGACACCAGAAGATGCATTAGCAGTGTCCAAGGTTTGAGAACACACAAGCTCAACAGCAGACCCCCAGACTAGGGCAGCCAATTACCAATAGATCAGAAAGGTGAGCGTGTACACACAAGTATCTCAAGGAATTTGTGCCAAAACACAAAGGCATTGCAAGTTATTTAGACTGTTTTATTTTTATTTACCTTTTTTTATTAACATGGGATTTAATATACATGTTAAATGTGATGACAACAATCACAATAATTATTCCTATAATGTTCTCATTCTTTACGAATCACAATATGTGTCCTTCTGCAGGTTGTGCTGCAATAGTGCTTGAGGACTGAAAATTCCAGAAGGACTTGGAATGAAAGCAACAATAATCACACATGCTGACTATGTAAATTGCCTTGTGAATAAAATGCCACTGGTTGATGACCTAAATTGCTGACAATTTCTTGAAACACAGAGCATGTACAGGAGAGATACAGTGACCCAAATCCAAGTCAAGTCCATGGTGTTGAGGAAATCTCTATATCACTAAAGTTTGTAAATTGAATGATTTCAACTTGGTTGTGGCAGGCAATAGCCCTACATACAACATCTTTCTGAGCATCAATTAGCACTAAAGGTGACTTCTCATTCAGTTAAATTTTAGGAAAGGCAGATATGGGAAATGTGTGCAGAATCAAGAAAAAAAATGAAGGCACATTATCAGAACAGAGTAAGCTGTTTAGCTGTAAGAAGCTTAATGTAGATTTCCAAAGCTTGACGTGTTCCATCACCAATTCAGGCATATTTTGCTTTGCAACATACAATATTTTCCAAAAAGTAGAAAATTAATAATACATTGTATTATTGCATAAAATCAAGAAACTTAAACCAAAAGAAGTGGTAAAGGAAATAAATTGAAATGCGGTCAGTTCCCAAAGAAACTAGGTTATGTTTTGATTGAAGAGTTGAGGTTGAATGAGTGGTTTCAGACTTTCATAGAATCTTATAGCTGAGAAGGAGCACTTTTGGTCAATTATCTCTCAATTATCTGACCACTTTGGTCCGCTACTAGCTTTTGACTTGAATTCCTGTAAATTTGTTATAGCAATAATGCTCCTTGAAGTTCCAATAGAATCTAATGCTATGTTCTGTTAAGCTGTGCTTTCTAGATCTTAATGAATATGGGAAGACTTGCCTTAACATGGCACTCGTCAAGGACTATTAACCTCCCAGAACACTTTACAGCCGATGGAGTATGCTGAAAGCAAAATTACTGTTGTAAAGTAGGAACTTAATCTGTTTTAGTGATATTGCTTGAGAAGTCAATGTTGGCTAGGACATCAGGAGATTCAGCTGTCCTTCACACGGTGCTGCTTGATCTTTTATGCCCAATTTAGAGGGAAAAAATAATAAGCCTAACATCTCATCTGAAAGAGTTCTCCTAGAATTGTACAGCAATGGAGTCAACCTAGACTTTTGTTCTTAAGTTACTGGATTGGAACTTCAATACAGACCTTCTAATTCACAGGCAAGAGTGCTGCCAGCTGAGCCCTGACTGATTCTTGTTGTCATACCTCCCCCGATTCTAGCAACAACAACAGATATATTTGGCACAACAGTCTGCTACAGGAGCTCAGCAGGTCACCATCTGGTGGGGGGGGGGGGGGGCAGAGGAGAGAGGAACTGTTAAAATTTTAGACTGATACCCTGCATCAGAATTCTGACGCAAAACTGTGACCTGAAATGTTGACAATTTGCTTTCCCCAAAAGATACCTTTTGACCTGTTGAGTTCCTCCAGCAAATAGTTTGTTGCTCCTGATCCCGCAGTTTCTTGCGTCTCTGCACCTGTACTACGTTTGGTTACTGAACCGCTTGCCATGAGGGAACAGTTACTCCCTACTTGTTCTCCCAGAACTCCCGAATTCTGCATTACACTCTCCAGCACAGGTTAAAGAGAACATCTTCTCTGCTTCTTCTTCAAACAACAGGTGTATCAAACCCAGCATTATCTTCGGGTGCCTCCTGTCAACCTTTACGTTGATAGTCTTCCCAAAGTGTGGTGCCAAGAAAGCCCCACATGAGACTTAGTAGATGATTAAATATGCCATGCTTTACTATTAATTCACCATTCTTAGTTGGTTCATGTAGTTATTCATAACCTTCCGATATTTATGAACATGCACCTAGCTAACTGATCACTCACTCTCCACTAAACCAGCCTTGTTTTAATTGTATGGGCTTTCCATATTTTTTCCTTTGGTCCTTCGTATACTTGGCACACCTGTCTGTCCATATTACACCTCCCCAAACTGATCACTCTAATTACTATTATTTGTCCAGTTCTGCAATTCATCCCTTCTATGCTCTGATGCTAAGCTGCCCACAATGTTCTACTATGCCTATTTATTTTCATTTGTATTCCAAACATTTTTAAATCTTCACTCATGGGTCCAATAAATTCTATTGGGTTTGATGGTTTATCTGTATTTTGAATTTAAAATATGGTCCTTGTGTGGCTCTGTCAAGTATATGATGAAATCTGGGAACCCCAGTTAGTAGAAAAAAGGAAAATATTTCAAGTCATGACAACCTTGACAGTGATGGCATTAATTTACATTGAGTCTTGCTTCTTCTGGCTCTGCGAAGCAGATTGCTTCTGCTCATCTGCAGAATAAGCAGTTTATTCTGCTTATAATATTTTATGTAATAAGCAAATAACATGTTAATTATAATTTTCATTTTGTGAAGACTTAAATTGGAATATTATTTTAATGTACTCTTCATAAAACAGGAATTAAAACATAATTTCCGGAATAAGAGATAACTTTGCTGTACTAAAAACCAAGAAGCAAAAATTAATTGTATCTAGTCAAGCTACTGTAGAATGCACTGAGCAAAACAAACCAGGTGAAGCTTCCCCTAGTACATGGACTGAACTTCTTAACTTCTAAAGTGTATAGCATTGGAAAAGTTGACAGGATTGGAAGTTAAAATCATGAAATATTGGAAACAGCTGCAGAGTTATGAATGTCAAACATCATAGTTGTGATACTCTCAGCATTTGAATAACCAGCTGATATTCACTGCTTGAATTCCAGGTACAAAGTGAATCACTGAGTATGTGTTCTAGGTGCAGAGCGATTCACTGCAGGTCCTAATACAAGGTACAATAGGCTGTTTGGGCAATTTAAATGCTGGCCCAGAAAGACTGGAAAGGCAGGTCAAGAGACAGGCAAGGATGGATTGCCCTACGAGCCGAGCCAATTTGGAGAGCTTTCGAACAGCTACCCCAGCAGCAAAATCTAGGCCTGGAATGATTCGCCGCAGTGGGACTCAGTTGCTAGTGCGAGGCTTGGACAATTTAAACTCTGGTCCAGATACTCCAGGGGCTCCTCTCTCCGTGAGACTGCTGAGCCTGTGAGACATTTTTCTTCAGTGGTTTGATCAAGGCACGACTGCACAGGCACGTGGACGTCAGTGACTTAGACTAGCAGGAAGAATTTAAAAAGAAGACAGCTTTATAGAGTGGTGTCTAAGTAGAAAGGAGTCAGAGTAGGAGAGCTTTGGCTCAATGGGGCTTCAGCAATAATGGGTCGAGGCGAGGTAAGTTACTTGTGAAGAATAGGTTTAGGAAGTCTGTCTGTGAGGCCGGCGTACTGTACTGAGTATCAGATGCGGGATGTCCGGGAGACTCCCAGCCTCCCGGACAGCCACATCTGTGCCAGGTGCGTTGAGCTGCAGCTCCTTAGGGACCGTGTTAGGGAACTGGAGATGCAACTCGATGACCTTTGTCTGGTCAGGGAAAGTGGGGAGGTGATAGAGAGGATCTATAGGCACGTAGTCACACTAGGGCCTCGGGAGACAGATAAGTGGGTAACAGTCAGGAAAGGGAAGGGCAAGAGTCAGATACTGGAGAATACCCCCGTGGCTACCCCCCTGAACATAAGTACTAATGATTGAGTTGCGGGGGGGTGACCTACTTGGGGAAGCAAAAGTGATCGCACCTCTGGTACAGAGTCCGGTCCTGTGGCTCAGAAGGGTAGGGAAAGAAAGAGATTGGCAGCAGTGATAGGGGACTTTATAGTTAGGGGGTCAGATTCTATGGATGCAGGAAAGAAACACAGATGGTAGTTTGCCTCCCAGGTGCCAGGGTCTGGGATATTTCTGATCACGTCCATGATATCCTGCAGTGGGAAGGAGAACAGCCAGAGGTCGTGGTACATATTGGTACAAATGACATAGGAAGGAAAAGGGAGGAGGTCCTGAAAACAGACTACAGGGAGTTAGGAAAGAAGTTGAGAAGCAGGACCACAAGGGTAGTAATCTCGGGATTACTGCCTGTGCCACGTGACTGTGAGTATAGGAATAGAGTGAGGTGGAGGATAAATGCATGGCTGAGAGACTGGAGCAGGGGGCAGGGATTCAGATTTCTGGATCATTGGGACCTCTTTTGGGGCAGGAGTGACCTATACAATAAGGATGGCTTGCACTTGAATCCGAGGGGGACCAATATCCTGGTGGGGAGGTTTGCTAAGGCTTTTGGGGAGAGTTTAAACCAGAATTGCTGGGGGTTGGGAACCAAACTGAAGAGATGGAGGAATGGGTGGCTGACTCACAAATAGAGAACTCTTGTAGGCAGGTGATAGAGAAGGGATGCACTCAGAAAGATCGTTTAAGATATGTCTACTTTAATGCAAGAAGTACCATGAACAAAGCAGATGAGCTTAGAGGGTGGATCAGTACTTTGAGCTCTGATGTGGTGGCCATTACAGAGACCTGGATGGCTCAGGGGCAGGAATGGGTACTTCAAGTGCCAGGCTTCAGGTGTTTCAGAAGGGACAGGGAAGGGGGCAAAAGAGGTGGGGGGCATGGTGGTTGAAGTTAGAAACAGGAAGGGGTCAATAACTCAACTGGGTGTTTTTTATAGACCACCCAATAGTAACAGGGACATCGAGGAGCAGATAGGGAGACATATTCTGGAAAGATGCAATAATAACAGGGATGTCATGATGGGAGATTTTAATTTCCACAATATTGAGTGGCATCTCCCTAGAGCAAGGGTTTAAGATGGGATGGAGTTTGTTAGGTGTGTTCAGGAAAGTTTCCTGACAGAATATGTAGATAAGCCTACATGAGGAAATGAACCTGGTCAGGTGTCAGGTCTCTCAGTGACAGAGCATTTTGGAGATAGTGATCACAATTCTATCTCCTTTACCATAGCATTGGAGAGGGATAGGAGTTAGTTAGCAAGTTAGGAAAGCATTTAATTGGAGTAAGGGGAAATATGAGGCTATCAGGCAGGAACCTTAAAGTATAAATTGGGAGCAGATGTTCTCAGGGAAATGTACGACAGAAATGTGGCAAATGTTCAGGGGATATTTGCGTGGAATTCTGCATAGGTACTTTCCAATGAGACAGGAAGAGGATGGTAGGGTACTGGCACCATGGTGTACAAAGGCTGTTGAAAACCTAGTCAAAAGAAAATCAGAGCTTACAAAGGGTTCGAAAAACTAGGTATGATGGAGATCTAGAAAATTATAAGGCTAGCAGGAAGGAGTTTAAAAATGAAATTAGGAGAGCTAGAAGGGGCCATGAGAAGGATTTAGCAAGCAGGATTAAGGAAAACCCCAAGGAATTCTACAAGTATGTGAAGAGCAAGAGGATAAGATGTGAAAGAATAGGACCAATCAAGTGTGACAGTGGAAAAGTGTGTATGGTACTGGAGGAGGTAGCGGAGGTACTTAATGAATACTTTGCTTCCGTATTCACCATGGAAAAGGATCTTGGCCATTGTAAGGATGACTTACGGTGGACTGAAAAGCTTGAGCATATAGACATTATGAAAGAGGATGTGCTGGAGCTTTCAGAAAGCAAAAAGTTGGATAAGTCACCAGGACCAAACGAGATATATCCCAGGCTATTATGGGAGGCGAGGGAAGAGATTGATGAGCCTCTGGAAATGATCTTTACATCACCAATAGGGATGAGAGAGGTTCTGGAGGATTGGAGGGTTGCACATGTTGATCCCTTGTTCAAGAAAGGGTGTAAAGATAACCCAGAAAATTATAGACCAGTGAGTCTTAGTTCAGTGGTTGGTAAGTTGATGGAGAAGATCCTGAGAGGCAGGATTTATGAACATTTAGAAATGCATAATATGATTAGGAATAGTCAGCATGGCTTTGTCAAAGGTGGGTCGTGCCTTACGAGCCTGATTGAATTTTTAAAGATGTGACTAAACACATTGATGAAGGAAGAGCAGCAGATGACGAAGGGGCACATGCCAATCCTCAATCTGAAGTGGAGAGAGTGGGCAATTGCAAGTTCCTGGGTGTCAAGATCTCTGAGTCCCACCATATAGATGTAGTTATAAAGAAAGCAAGACAGTGGCTATACTTCATTAGAAGTTTGAAGGCATTTGGCATGTAACAAATACACTCAAAAACTTCTACAGATTACTGTGGAGAGCTTTCTGACAGGCTGCATCACTTCTGGTTCTGGGGGACGGGGCTTCTGCACAGGACCAAAAGAAGCTGCAGAGGTTCGTAAATTTAGTCAGCTCCATCTTGGGTACCAGCCTACAAAGTACCCAGGACATCGTCAGGGAGCATTGTTTCAGATAGGCACTGTCCATTATTAAGGACCCCCAGCATCCAGGGCATGCCCTTTGCTCACTGTTACCATCAGGTAGAAGGTACAGAAGCCTGAAGGCACACACTCAGCGATTCAGGAACAGATTCTTCCCCAATCAATTCCATCCAATTCCTAAGTTGTCATCGAACCCTTGGACACTACCTTATTTTTTTAAATATACAATATTTCTGATTTTTGCATGTTTTTAATTTATTCAATATATGTATACTGTAATTGATTGATTTTTTATTTAAAATTTTATTTATTTTTTTCTCTTCTAGATTATGTATTGCATTGAACTGCTGCTGCTGCTGAGTTAACAAATTTCATGTCACATGCCGGTGATAATAAACCTGACTCTGACATAGTGCATATGGATTTCAGCAAGGCGTTTGATAAGGCTTATTGAGAAAGTAAGGAGGCCTGGGGTCCAAGGGGACCTTGCTTTGTGAGTGCAGAACTGGCTTGCTCACAGAAGGCAAAGAGTGGTTGTAGACGGGTCATATTTTGCATGGAGGTCAGTGACCAGTGGGGTGCCTCAGGGATCTGTTCTGGGCCCCCTACTCTTCATGATTTTTATAAATGACCTGGATGAGGAAGTGGAGGGATGGGTTAGTAAATTTGCTGATGAGACAAAGGTTGTGGATGTTGTGGATAGTGTGGAAGGCTGTCAAAAGTTATAGCGAGAAATCAATGGGGCGCAAAACTGGGTTGAGAAGTGGCAGATGGAATTCAACCCAGATAGGTGAGAGGTGGTTCATTTTTGGTAGGTCAAATATGATGGCAGAATATAGTATTAATGGTAAGACTCTGGGCAGTGTGGGGGTTCAAAGTGATCTTGGGGTCTGAGTCCGTAGGACACTCAAAGCTGCTGTGCAGGTTGACAGTCTGGTTAAGAAGGCATACAGTGTATTGGACCTCATCAACAGTGGGATTGAGTTCAAGAGCCAAAGGGTATTGTAACAGCTATATAGGACCCTGGTCAGACCCCACTTGGAGTACTGTGCTCAGTTCTGGTCACCTCACTACCGGAAGGATGTGGAAACTATAGAAAGGGTGCAGAGGAGATTTACAAGGATGTTGCCTGGATTGGGAACCATGCCTTATGAGATAAATTGAGTGAACCTGGCCTTTTTCCCTTGGAGCGATGGAGGATAAGAGGAGACCTGATAGAGGTGTATAAGATGATGAGAGACATTGATCGTGTGGATAGTCAGAGGCTTTTTCCCAGGACTGAAATGGCTAGCAGCAGAGGGCACAGTTTTGTGCTTGGAAGTAGGTACAGAGGGTATGTCAGGGGTAAGTTTTTACGCAGAGAGTGGTGAGTGCATAGAATGGGCTGCAAGTGACAGTGGTGGAGGTGGAAATGATAGTGTCTTTTAAGAGACTCTTGGATAGGTACATGGAGCTAGAAAAATAGAGGGCTATGTTTAACCCTATGTAATTTAAAAAGTAAGTACATGTTCGACAGAGCATTGTGGGCCAAAGGGCCTATATCGTGCTGTAAGTTTTCTATGTTCTGTGTTCTATGTACAAAATAGCAAGTGATAAATGAGACTAGTTGGGAGGGGGAAAGGGATGATATGCAAAACTGGAAGGTGATATCTGGTTCATGTAAAGGGCTGAAGAAGAAGGAATCTAATAGGAGAGGGCAGTGGATGATGGAATAATGAAAAGGGGTAGGGGAGCCATGGAGTGGTGATGGGCAGGTCATGAGCACAGGGGAGGAGAAGGGATGAGAGGGTAGCCAGAATGGGAAATTGAAGAAGGGAGGTAATTACCAGAAGTTAGAAAAATTTGGCAATAGCCCAACAGGCAACAATTCTACCAGTGCCTAAGAAGAATAATGTGGGCTGCCTTAATGACTATCACCCAGTAGCACTCACATCGAAAGTGATGAAATGCTTTGAGAGCTTGGTCATGACTAGACTGAACTCCTGCCTCAGCAAGAACCTGGACCCATTGCAATTTGCCTATCGCCACAATAGGTCAATGGCTCTTCACATGACCTTAGACCACCTGGACAATTACAAACACCTATGTCAGAATGCTGGTCATTGACTATAGTTCAGTGTTTTACACTATAATTCCCACAATCCTAATTGAGAAGTTACAGAATCTGGGCCTCTGTAACTTCCTGTGCAACTGGATCGTCACCTTCCTAACCAGACAACCACAATCTGTGTGGATTGGTGATAATATCTCCTCCTCACTGACAAGCAACCCTGGTGCACCTCAGGGGTGCATACTTAGCCCACTGCTCTACTCTCTATATACCCATGACTGTGTGGCTAGGCATAGCTCAAATACCATCTATAAATTTGCTGATGATACAACCATTGTTGGTAAAATCTCAGATGGAGGTGAGAAGGCATACAGGAGTGAGATATGCCTACTAGGGGAATGGCACCGCAACAACAACCTGGCACTCAACGTCAGTAAGATAAAAGAGCTGATTGTGGACTTCAGGAGGGGTAATTCAAAGGAACACATACCAATCCTCTTAGAGAGATCAGAAGTGGAGAGAGTTTCAAATTCCTGGATGCCAAGATCTCTGAGGACCTAAACTAGTCCTCAGACCAGTCTATAAACTGGTCCTACATATTGATGCAGTTATAAGGAAGGCAAGACAGTGAATATACTTCATTAGGAGTTTGAAGAGATTAGATATATCAACAAATACACTCAAGAACTTTTACAGATGTACTGAGTAGAGCATTATGCATCACTGTCCAGTATGGGGGGGGGGGGCTGCTGTACAGGACTGAGAGAAGCTGCAGTGGGTTGTAAATTTAGTCGGCTCCATCTTGGGTACTAGCCTACAACATACCCAGGACATCTTCAAGGAGTGGTGTCTCAAAAATGCAGCATCCATTGTTAAGGGCCTCCAGCACCCAGGGCATGTCCTTTTCTCACTGTTACCATCAGGTAGGAGGTACAGAAGCCTGAAGGCACACACTCAGCGATTCAGGAACAGCTTCTTCCCCTCTGCCATCCGATTCCTAAATGGACATTGAATCTGTGAACACTACCTCACTTTTTTAATATATATTATTTCTGATTTTTGCACAATATTTTATCCATTCTATATATATATACTGTAGTTGATCCATTTATTTATTTATTTATCATCATCATCTTCTTCTATATTATGTATTGCATTGAACTGCTGCTGCTAAGTTAACAAACTTCACGACGCACGCTGGTGATAATAAAACTGATTCTGATTCTGATGTTCATGCAATCAAATTGGAGGCTTGCCTGACTGAGCATGAGGTCTTCACCTGGTCTCATTTATTACCTATCAGTTTGTATTCCTCCTCCTCCTGCCCTTGCTTCCGCCTCCCTCTTTTTCAGTCCTGATAAAAGGTCTCGGCCTAAAAATTAGACTGTTTATTTCCCTCTGTATATCCTCCCTGATCTGATCAGTGTAACTAGTCAGAAGCTTTACTACCAAGAGCACATCATTTTAGATAGGTGCTCATATTTAAAGCTAAAAAAAACTTGTAAGAAATATGAAATACATTCACCTGGTTTTGATGGACATTTTCAAAGAGGGGTCTGACAATTGGCACTGAAGAAGTGAGATAATTATTTGAATATTGTAACGTTTCTACCAGCTTTCATTGTGATCGTGATTCTGGTTTTAAGCTAGGCTCCTGGATTTACTGCACCTGCTGGATCCTGGAACCTGTCAGTAGTTGAGTAGGGCTAAATTTTATGAGGTATTTACCATTACAAGCTGTTATATCCTTGGGAAAGCATGAGTACCTGCCCTCAACTGACATCAAACTTAGTAAACTGTATTGCATGCTCCCCCACTATAGAATCACTTTCAGTAGTCAAACTCCAAACTCCCAAGTTCACTTACAATCTCTCTCATGTCCCCAATGCCTCATCTGATCAGCATTAATGTCAAATTCAAGTGAGCATATTAGATCCTTTCCCCACTCTTACCCTGATCCATTTGTTTGTCAGGTATATTCAACCGTAGCCATGACCTCTAACCAGGCTTCCCAAGTCTTACTAAGAGAAGAAAAGCCCAGGTCTGTATGTGGTCAACGTGGGAGAACATTTTGCTTGGACTGCAACGAGGCAAATGACATTTGTACCCCCACAAGAAGCTCTAACAGGGAATTTCTGGCTTGTCAACTGCATTACCGTCATTAAGTCCATTACAATGAATATCCTCACTGACTTCAAATGCAACTGGCTCACATGTATAGATACTGTGGTTACTAGAGCAGGCACAATGTGGATATCCTGCGGTAAATGGCAAAGCTCTTTCAATCATCCAAAATGCATACGTCAGCTGTATGATGAAAATTCATCACTTGCCTCCAGCAGTACCATACAAGATCAACCACAGTTGGAATGCATCACTTTCACCAGTCAGCTCTTCCACCAGCAGCACATTATCACATGATCTGAAAGAGATACAACCGAAATTAGCCATTCAGTCCATCAAGCCCACACAAACCATCAACCATCCCATTTACACTAGTACTTCTTTTTATTCTTACCAGTTTCTCATCAATTTCCTCCAGATCCCACCAACCAACCAACACATCTTTCAGATGTGACTTGATACCAAAAAAAAGTCATGAGGTCACAGGAAGAACTACCATCATAGAGGAGGTAGAGGGTCTCTGAATACTCACACTCATCAATTTACGTACATCTTCCCTTCCCCCAACATATTTCTGAATGAACCCATGAACACCACCTTATTATTCACTTTATTAAAACTATTTACTTATTTTGTTGTTTATAGATTTTTCTGTCTCTGCACTGGACTACTGTCAGAAAGACAGACAGACAGACAGACATACTTTACAGATCCCGAGGGAAACTGGGTTTCGTTACAGTTGCACCGACCAAGAATAGAGTAGAAATATAGCAATGAAGAAGAAGAAGAAGAAAATTATGCCAAGTGGAAATAAGTCCAGGACCAGCCTATTGGCTCAGGGTGCCTGACACTCCGAGGGAGGAGTTGTAAAGTTTGATGGCCACAGGCGGGAATGACTTCTTATGACGCTCAGTGTTGCATCTCGGTGGAATGAGTCTCTGGCTAAATGTACTCCTGTGCCTAACCAGTACATTATGGAGTGGATGGGAGACATTGTCCAAGATGGCATGCAACTTGGACAGCATCCTCTTCTCAGACACCACCGTCAGACAGTCCAGCTCCACCCCCACAACATCACTGGCCTTACGAATGAGTTTGTTGATTCTGTTGGTGTCTGCTACCCTCAGCCTGCTGCCCCAGCACACAACAGCAAACATGACAGCACTGGCCACCACAGACTCGTAGAACATCCTCATCATCGTCCAGCAGATGCTAAAGGACCTCAGTCTCCTCCGGAAGTAGAGATGGCTCTGACCCTTCTTGGAGACAGCCCCAGTGTTCTTTGACCAGTCCAGCAAACAGTCAAGCAACAAATTTCACATCATGTGTCATTGATGATAAACCTGATTGTGATTCTGCTTCTCTACCAGGTGCACTACAGCGTTACCCTAAACTGTGGCCGAATGTGTGTGGGTCTTACAACATACACTGTATTACTTCCTGAAGCTTATTTAACAGCATTTCACTCGGACTCTGCCAACAGGAAGTATAGGGCAAAATACAACTGACACAATTTCCCTTAAATTCACACAGCATTCTGATTTTAAAATATATTCTTTATCTTTCATCATCTAAATTCTGGACATTCTTGTGGGATCAGGTGTTCAGGATCTGGGCTCACCCCCAACTTCCTAAAGGCAATCAGGGATCCTTGCTGACCTTACCAGCAATGCACACATTACATAAATTCATGGAAGACGATAAACCCCACACTATGGGAATTAGGACATTAGATTAATATCGCTCCAGTTACATCATGCACTCTCCAGCTGTGCACAGTGTGTGAAAGCATGAATGTGTTTGTGTGATACTCCTGAATTCCCAGAGTTGCCTTCAGTGCACGTAAGCTAAGGAATATGGGTAAGAGTATTGAAACATACCACCGAGGTTGAGACAATGGGCATACAGCAGTATCTGAACTTGGTGAGTTAGCACTCACAGATGTTGATGGTCATTGAACTCTTACGGCACTCAGGGAATATCCTAATGCTCTCCGACCAGGTACGCAGATGGGACTCTGGCCCTGGCGGGTACAGGACACCTTTCCTTCTGCAGGCCCAAAATCAGTTTGGCCCACTCAGGTGCTCTACCACGTTGTGCCATTCTTTACATACTCCAAAGCTGGTCCCAATAACAGTATCCCTCTGAGAAGTATAATCTAGCTTGAAGCACGACGGACTAGATTTAAACACTGCTCGCCGCTGGATCCGTATTGAAGCTGCTAGGCAATAAGCAATAGCACAATCATGTAACAAGCACAGTGTAATGGCATATTGTGCCTTTGGGTATCCCTGTGTTTATGCAGTGCACAGGACTGTTGAATTTAGCCCCTTATTGCGTATTAATTTCATCTGAAGCACTGCACAACTTTGACAGTTTGACCATCAATGTCGTAAACAGCAGCAAAGCCCAGTTAATGCTGGATTTTTGTTTGCATTGCTTTGATTTCTAAGATTTCCTGAAATTAATTTCGGAGCAATTATCAGTCGAGGTAAATCAGATAGTGATCTGAAAAAGAAAGCACTGAATGAGCAGATGCAAGGGAGTATTGTTTGCTTGATGCGCTTATTATAGAAAGTAAAACGTACCAACCATATGTGGCCTTTTAACTTTCAAATCCAAAATGCTACCTACCTTTTACCAGATATGTGAGGAAGAATGGTTTATGGGGAAATAAATAGTGGGTGAAGGTTAAAGGAGTTTATAGTGGAAAATGGTGGAAATCTGAAATAAAAACAGAAAATGCTGGCAACACCCAGCATCCATAGGAAGAGAAATAGTTACTGTCTGGGAGCCTTCAGGGTGTTCTAACCTGAATGGTAGCTAGTTTTCTTTCCATTGTTGCCCCTGACCAGTTGAGTATTTCAGGTGTTTTCTGTTTATATGCCAGCATAGACTGAATGGCCCAAATGCCCTCCTTCTGTGTCATAAGAAATGAAATAAGATGAACAAAACAGGAAAATGAGGTTTAACATATAGAATGTAAAAATGGAATTAGAAGCATATTAGAGTGACTACTCCCTAACATATTATATAATTAATCAGATTATTTTATGCCACAAGTATTATGCTGTGCATCAGTACTGATAAACAACTCTATCTGACAATAATCAAGTTTAACAACTTTCTTGTATACTGTCTGTGTCTACAGATTGCTTATTCATGTGGAAGAGTGCACACCCAGTCTCTTTTCTCAGTTTTCCTTCTCTTTGTGGGTTAGTGGAGCTATTATGGCATCTGCAAATGGCTTCTCAAATGACATTTGCTGACATTCAAGGAACTGCATTTATCAGCAATGGATGCACCAAGCTGAGCTCACCTCCGTGAATGAAATTCATTTTTATTTTTTTCCTTCTTCTGAACAGCCACCCTTCACAAAATTGATGCCCTACAAATGGTAAATGGCAAGGTGAGGCACACTGCAGCAGCTGCATTGAAATGTCACTCTGCAAATCTTTAATGGGCTAAGTGTAGCCTTTCGGGTTGCAACTTGTCAGGATATGAGAGATTCAGAAGCTCTTCTATCTGTTGGCTCCATTCCACACAAACGTGTAACCTCAGGCTGTGACTTAGCTTTAAAACAACCCATCAATCCATACATTAACAAGTCAGCTTCTTCTACCACTGAATTCATTGCAGCTCCTGTCAAATGAAATGAATCAATAACTTTGCTGGCATTCAGAATGGCAGAATCCAACTTGAAACAAACACAGGTAGATACACATATAGATCTGGATGGAGATTTATCGGCACTTAGTTGTGTCTGCACTCAAACTAATAACACTGTCAGTAACTGACTTTTGATAGTTATATTTATATTTGGTGCCTTTCGCTGAATGATGGGTTGAAAAGTGGAACGCGAATGCTGATTGACACAATGAAACAAAGGGACAAATTGAGTGGGAAAGCAGGGGTAACATTCTGTCTGGCGAAGGTGGCGGCTTGGAAGCAAACCTGCCTCTAAACCATCAGCAGCTCTGACCACAGCACAACAAAGGACAAAACACCTGGGCAGGGATTCTGAAAAGATGTGAAACTTTCACATCCCTTTACAATGACACCTCTGCTGCAAACTTCTGTAATTCCAAGTTACAGAGACAGTGTCAGAAAATATGCTGAACATCAGAAAAAATCACTGGATTATCACAATGCTGGTTTTCAGCAAATTGTTTTTTCCTGCATTTTATTCACTAATTGCTTGAAGCTTAAAGCGGAGATCAGTAAACGAAAATCTTTTACATTTGTACAGCACCTTAGCAGAGCAAACATCCAAGGGGTTTCACAGGAATACAGAGATATCTGGTAAATGACCATGTTCAAACGAATGTCTAAAAGAACAAAGAACTGGAGAGGTAGAGATAGGTAAAGAATCTTGCAAATCAAAATGTAAAGTTCTTAAAATGACTTTTTGAATAAATTGTTTGTTCAAGCTAATCACCACTGACATTACCAGAACTGAACATAAGCTTCAAATTTGAGACTAATATCTACAAATTATTTTAGAGATTTTTCTTTACAAAGGTATGTCAACAAGCATGTCTGAAAGGGAGAGGTATAAAGTGCAATGATAATACATCATTACTCTATGGAAGCTTTAATGTGAGGAGACTAGTCAGAACACACAAAGGGCTGCTGAAGGATTAGTACTGCAAATTAACTGAGAATGGTAAAGGGATGATCAAGGAGCATATCACAGAATAACAGCTAGATCATGACGGAAAATTGTTCAGAAATGTGTAAAATCTATAATTACAAAATCCTATGACGAAATCAAATGCTCCTTGCTGAGGACATGGAGGGGGGAAGTGAGATCAGATGGCACAGTGGCTAATTTTAATGATACAACTTGTAGACTAAGCATTGAAACCACATCGGAAAATGGAGCCCTAGAAAGTCCAATGTAAAACCAAACCATGCAACTCCAAATGGCTCAAGGTTAATTGTTGGTCTGTACTGTTTATGTGGTAGTTCTGGTCACCATATTTGAGAAACAATGTAATTAAGCTGGGGGGGGGGGGTGGTTTGCAGAAAAGATTTCCAAGCATATTTCCTGCATTGTAGGCCTTTGTTATAAGAAGAGATTGAATAGGCTGGGTCTGATTTTCATGGAGCAAAGGACACTCAGGGCTGTTGTGATCCAGCGACATAGAATAAGATGATGAGAAGTACAGATAGGCTAACCTTGTTTCCCACGGTAGGGACATCTAACTACAGGGCATAGGTTTAAGGTAAGATTGATGACTTTTCCTTAGAATTGGTCTGTCCTCATAAAAACCGGAAAAGGCTAGATGTATGAAATATTAAATTCATAATTGAGTCCTGAGAACTGTAATGTGAGAAGGTGAGATGTTGTTACCATGTTTAAAATAATCTTCATTGAAATAGGGTATGGGGATCAAGACAGAGAGGTTAGAATGTGTGTGGGATGAAAAATTATAATGACAGGGAACAAGAGACTTAGGGCCATCTTTGCAGACTGATATTTTGCCACGCAGTCACCCTACCTGCCTTGGTTTCTCATCAGGAAATTGTGAGTAGTGAACTGGAAGAAACACAAGTGTATCATCAGGAAAGACAAAGCAAAACACTTTCAGTAGATTGAAACAGAGGGAGTGAAAGACATACTTAGTGGTAGCATAATACTGAACATGGCAGAAAATATGAAGGATGATGAGTAAGGATAGGCAACAACACCTCTGCCACAATGATTGTAAACACAAGGTTGCATTTCCCCTACTCTACTCCCCGTACACTCATGACCACGTGGCCTTTCCCTCAATATCAGCAAAACAAAAGAGCTGGTCATTGACTTCAGGAAGTGCAGTGGTGCACATAACAAAAAGTGTAGAGGATGGTGAGGAAAAAGAAAATCCGATTCTATCCAGGGTGCATAGAGAAGGGTTGAGAATAGAGAGGTGTAGGCAATGGAACAAATGTGTTTGTGAGTTGTCAGTAAATAGTGTTAAAATAAAAGGAAGGTTTATCAGAAGTATGGGTGTGGTAAGTGTTATCATTAAACCAACTAGGAAAGAGTTTAAGAAAATGGGAGACTGTAGTCGGTCTTTGTTTATTTATCTTTGGCTGTTGGCAATACTGGCAGGACTGCATCAATACCCAGTTGTATCTATCTTGAGAAGGTAGTATTTGGAGCTCTTAGCTCATTGATGATTCTCTCAGAATGGTTATCAGTCAGGAATTACTGGACTTTGACACAAGGAAGTGGAAGGAACATTTCTGCCGCATGGTGAGAAATTTGATCTTCCCAATAGCAGAGACCACAGGAATGTAGCAAAGTACACTTAGTGAGTTTCTGCACAAGAATGCTTCTATATCACCTGCAGGTTCTCCTACCCACACCAGGGAGCTCTAACAACTGGAGAGAAGCTAATCTTGAGCAGTGGTGTATGCTTTCAGGATGTTGTATTTTCTGCCCCATGGAAGAGGGACAAAGGGAGAATGTCCAGGGTGGGTGGGGTCTTCAATTACGCTGGCTGCTCTACTGATGCAGAAAGAAGTATAGACAGAGTCCATGGAGTGGAGATTAGTTTCCACGATGAGCTGAGCTCTGTCAACTACTGCCAGCAGTGGCTCAGAGTTAGGAGTTGTGGATTTATGCTCTAATTCTGAGTATTAAACTTCAGGGTGACACTCCAGTTCAATACTCAGAGACTCCTATCCCAATGAAGATGGTTCATTTCAGATATGGTCAATATTTATTCCTCAACAACTATCAATTGAAAGAAATAAACTAGTCATAAGAAATTAAGAGAGAGGAGTAGGAATAGGCCAGTTGTCCATTTGAGTCTGCTCTACCATTCCTCAATTTCAGAGTTGATTCTCTAACTCGGCTTCAGTTTCCTGTGTAGTTTTATATTTTTTAATTGCCTAAATATCCAGAAATCTATCTATCTGGTTTTGAATGCACTCAATCAGTGAATCTCCACAGCTCAGCAGGGCAAGGAATTCTGAAGTTTCATCATACTCCAATTGAAGAAATTTCTCCTCATCAGACCTAAATAACAAACCCTTATTTTGGGAAAATAACTCCTGAAGGGAAATTTGTTCCCGATATCCAGCTCTTTAAGTTTTTGTGAAGTCACCTCACATTCTTCTAAACAGGATGCAGGCCTAGTTCAGTCAATTTATCCTCATGCACACCAGCAATCAATCCAGTAACTCTGCATCGTATATCTGTACATTTGCCATTCCAGCGAGGGCTACTGTATACCATTTGGGAATGCCTGCCTTATCTTAAACACAAGAGGTTCTGCAGTTGCTGGAAACCCAGAGCAACATAGCAAAATGCCAGAGGAGCCCAGCAGGTCAGGCAGCATCCATAAAGATGAATAAACAATCCATCTCCTTCTGGTGCCTCTCCTCTTTCCCTTTCTCCCATGGTCCACTCTCTTCTCCTATCAGATTCTTTCTTCAGTGCTTTACCTTTTCAAACTATCACTTTCTGGCTTCGGACTTCATACCCCTTCCTCACCCACCACAATATTATCTCCAGAGATGGTAAACAAACAGCAAGAACATTCACTTTGCTCCTAAAGTATGCATGGATGTTTGGCCTAATCGTTCACCAAATCTTGCAATTTTATGGAACAGCCGAGAACTCCAGCATGAAGAAAGTGCTGACATGGTTAAATTTCTAATTGCACTCTGAATCATGAACCTCAGATGCATGTTTATTAATACAATTATATTATTCCTATTGTTTTTGTGAACCTGTCATCACTAGTTATTAAATATTTACTTTTCACTCCAGATTCAAATTAGAAAGACCTTGTTGAAATGAGATTAACAGAATCAAAAGCCCATTCACCGTATCTTATATAAAATGCAAACAAATTAGTCAGAAAAATGCTCTAATTAGGAAGGAAAATGTAAGCTTAGCAGCACATAAAAGAGAATTCTTACAGACCAGTTGTAAATTTAAATTTGTTAGGTAATATTTAAAGATTAAAGCAGAATACAAAAAGGGTTTTATTTGCCTTGCTTAGTCTATGCTATAGATTCCCATGAGTGCAAAGTGAGAAGACGCAGTTTCTTAACAGGAAACAAAACAATGTTGTGTGCTACCTCTGGTAAACTATTTGCCTCTCCTTTGAATATTAGCATCTGAAATTTGTATGTGAATTGGAAACACCTAATTTCTTGCATTCTAATATCAAAATGCCGACACCATGAACAAAAAAAATTAAAAACACATAAATTAAGCCCAAAGTTCTAGGGAGTGCATTCTTGGTTCACTTTAAGAGACTAATGCATCTCATTTACTTTGTTGTTATTCCCCTGAGTTATCTGTGTCATGCAGACTGGTCTTGTATGTCATGTTAACTGTCTATTGAAAAATTCGGAGTGTGCTGGCAACAGTGCCCTAAGGTGGGACACACAAACTAGGTAGGAAGAACATGAAAAATTCATAATTCTTACATTTTTTTGTCTCCTGGATATTTTAATTCCAGTAGGAAAGGAACCGATGTCAGGCAAAAGCTGCAGCAATAATTAAACTGATATGGTATTTGAAATCGCCTGGAACCTGCTGCAGTTGTCATATGGTTCTTTTTCCATACTTTAAACTATTTGAAAATCAATTATCTCAAGAAACCAGCTGTAAGGACCATGTGCCAGCCACTTACTCCTGAAGTGAATAAGTTATTTGAAATTCATTATTAGAGTGAACAACCCTCAAAGATTTGAAGCAATATTCAAAGGGCCCCGAGTCTATTTTTTGTACTCATTTTTGCGTGAGATTTTTTTTTGACAGGCATTGCTGTCCTTCATCGTCAGTTCAAATTGCAAGTTTTTATGCAAATAGCAGAGGATCTACAGATTTTCAAGTAATTGGACCTAAAGAAAATCACCCTGCAACTGTCAGAATGCTGTGTATTAATGGTGCTTTGCATCTAATGACAAATTTGCCTTCTGATTTACCCAGAGTGACAGGCATAGGGTAAAAGCAGGGTGGGGAGGACATTCAAAACTGAAAATACTGTTTGTGTGTCAAGGATGTTAGCGACCTGGAGTGGTGATAGGCACTGGTGTGTACAGGATATGAAATTGAGTTGATGTGATGTCATTCCGACTCTGCTATAACCTGGTAATCTCTTGCCAAGACTTCATGTGTGATCAGTCAGCTTGGAGAGGACGGAAAGCCTTATCAGCCACACTTCATGTCATCCCTGTCAACTTAAGCAACATGGGGAAGGAATTTAAGATGAGGTGTCACATCTTCACATCAAATCCTATTGTGCCATCACCTGCAACTCTGAAGAGTCTTTCCAGAGAGAAAAAATATATAGAAGGAAAACTATCAGCCTACTAATGTATTTGACATTTTCCTGTATAATACCAGCTCCAAGCAAGGATTTTTTCTGTTTAAGGATTTCCTCTAATTATGCTGCTTCTACATTTTCCAGTCTGGCTAAATTGATAAAATTGGCAATTGTAGCCTGTCTTCTGAGTGCATTGGCACCGTCATTGAAAGAACGCGGCTCTTTTTATATTGTTTCCATCTTTTGTTTCTGCTTTCTCTTCTGATGACTTACAGTTCCACGGAGACTGGCAAACCTCAGCACCTGATCCAAATGAACGCTGCCCGCATGTGAGCGACGCAATAAGCATTGACTGGCTATTCGACAACAGTGGGCATCACAGCCAAGCCTAACCGTGCCCTTACCCTGTATCACACACATTGGCTGGCCGTCAGAGGTTGCTTACCTGAACAGGGTTAAAGATGACTTGAAATATCCTCAATATGATTTAATGGAGCATGTCTTAAAACCTTCTGTCACCTGGACTAGTGACATGGAAACCTTACTGAAGCTGCCCTGATTGGATTAGTTCCACTCTAGGCTGTGCACTTACTGAAGGAGGAACCACAGGAAAATGTATCTGATGTTTTCCATGGTTAAAAGAATTTCTAATGGAACCTTGCTTCATTTGGAAAAAGGCAAATAACAGCAACAATCAGAATGTGGATATAAATTTGCAACATGATTTAAGACATCATTTTAGGAAATACAGACAGGTGCGGTTGGTTTTCATTTTTATTTTCTAAAGAGGCTTAGTGAAATATTCTAATAATTTTTTATTTGACTTTTATACCTTTGCTGATGATATTAGAAAATGTTGCTGTCAGAAATAGACAGAAAGCTCTCAACAAGACTGTCTTTGGACAGCATTGCTAATCACTGTGTTACAGTGAAGAGATGTTTTATTGGAAAGGAAGCCATCAGCAATACATTTTTTATCAAAGGTCACAGTATGCCAAGAAATGTCATAGTAATAGTGGTAAATGGCTATAATGCATGAGTTTCAGCTACTGAGGTACATACTTAAAAATGGGCAATCCAGGAGCTAATAATATCACAGCCTTTAGTGCTATTGGTGTTAGAAAATTAACACTTTAGGAACTGCATGAGTATTTACAGTTCGTTCAAACCAACTCACATTAGAGAATGTCTGGGTTCTTAAAAGGGAGTAATTGAGGAGAGATGTGCATTGGGTTGACATTCAAAAATTAAAGTCGGCTTGATATAACATCAACTTAATTTAAAATCAGCATACCCCACTGCAAATATATTCCAGCTGAAAATTAATCCAGTAAAATATGATGCAAAAGTGCTAATGTTCTTTAAGGGTCACATTTATTTCACACACAAAAATAGGTTTATGCATACTTAGGTTAAAATTCTATATATATTAATATATGAAAATTACATATAATTTTAGAGCCACCATGTGGAATAGGCCCTTCTCACACAACGAGCCACACTGCCCAACAACCCACCTATTTAACCCTAGCCTAATCACAGGAAATTTATAATGACCAATTAACCTACTAACTGGTAAGTGTTTGGAATGTGGGAGGAAACCCATGCTGCACATAGGAAGGTCATACAAACCTCCTTACACAGGTTAATGGAATTGAACCCCCCGAGCTGTAGTAGTGTCATGCTAACAGCTACACTACCAGATTCTCCATTTACACTTGTGGAGTGTCCTTCATAATCTCAGGGCATCTTAACCAGATTCACAGGCAATAAAGAATCTTTGTAGCATTGTTACGGATGTGATGAAGGGAAGAAAAACATGCACCACCAAGCTTACGGTCGGCTTCAATCCTGCTTTTGAATGGTTCCTGGCCTCACAATCTACCTCGTTGTGATTTTGCACCTGCACTTTCTCAGTAACTGCTACAGTTAGTTTTCTATCTGTTATTGTTTTACCTTGCTCTGCATGAATGCACTGTGTATTGAAAAGATCTGTTGAAACAGCTTGGAAGGCAAGCTTTTTGCTGTACCTCAGTATATGTGACAGTAATTTTTAAAAATTCAGTTCAATCCAACCTTCCACAAATAACAACAATATCATTTGCTAAAGGTTTTGTATCAGAAGTAAACATTTTCCAGGACAGCTCACCCATTCTTCTTCAAAATGAAGCTATGGGTTGTTTAACATTCAGGTAGAGAGGACATTGAATTAATGTTTCATTTTACACGTGGCATCTTCTTCCGTTTTGAATTTAAGTGTAACTGTGACTAAATACTGAGTTTACCAAAGTCGAGTCTGAGCTGACAACATTCTATACTAATAATGAAAAAAGAGATTTAAATGACCAAAAAAACTTTAATTCAGTCACAGTGTAGTTTAGATCAGTATTCAGACCTAAATCAAAAGTAAAAGTTAGAAAGATTTTGGAGTAATTTCCAATCCTATGTTTGTTTTTTCCAACCTCAAGTGGTGCACAATGGCATAGTGATCTAATATAATACCTGCTACTGATCTCTCTGTACAGACCAGCAAAAAACAGATTTGATCCTGAGCCAAAACCACAACAAACCATCTCTGCCACGACCTAGATCAGCTGAATTCAATGTATGATAGAATAATAGAAATTTTATTGTACAGAAGGAGGCCATTTTCCCATCAGATTTATTCCAGTTCTTTAGCAAAGCCATTCAATCCACCAACACCCACCACCTGCTGTAGCCTGTCAAACTATTTTGCCTCATGTCTCATAAAATACATTTTTGAAGACTTTGAGTGGCTGTTTTTACCAGTCTTAAAAACTGTGACTTCCAGACGTGACATTTTCTGCTTTAATAGGGTTAGTCCCATATTCTTCCCCCTACTCAATATCTTATGCTCATCGCTATTAATCAGTGTACAGTAACCTGTGCTTTGAAACTTCTTATAATAAAGACAGTATCTCTCTCCCTCTCTCTCTTTCCCTCTCTCTTCACCCCACCTTATCCAAACCCATCACAATCCTATTTATCTTTATCAAATCTCTGTTCAAACTTCTTTTCTCCTAGGAGATCTGGTTTTATAGTCAAAATCCCACATTCCTGGAAAATACGAGGTCTGCACCTATTCTAGGACCTTAACATCCATCATATGTTGAAAAGAATGGGATGCAAGAATTCATTACTGAACTTATCAATGTTTTACTAAGTTTCAACACAACCTTTTTGCTTTTGTACATGTCCCCTTTCTTATAACCCAAAGATACCATGTGTTTTACCAAACATCGTTTTAATATCACCCACCGTTCCCACTGTTCTTAAAGAAAAATGCCCATTACCCACCCAATCATTCTGATTCATGGTGTATTTTTCATATATATCATTGATCTGTTATTTTTCTGCCTAAAGATATCAATTCTAGAACGGCGCTGAGTGGGAAGTATGACTTTTTGATCAACTTTGAAATAATCTTTCAAAAATGAAGCATATTTATTAGCAGAACAGTGAACAAGTGAATTTTCGACACATTATACACATATATACAGCACTGTACAAAAGTCTTAGGGACATATATATATAGCTAGGGAGCTGAAGACCTTTGCACAGTACTGTAGTAATTTTATGTATTGCAGTGTACCGCTGTCGTAAAAAGAATCATGACATAGGTGAGTGATGACAAACCTGATTCTGATATGGGTCTCTATTGCGGAATGAGAGTGAGAAGGGGGCAGGAGGATGGGAATCATGGTTGGGGATAGGGGAAGGGAGCAGGAAGCATCAGAGAGTCATACTGTAAAGATCAATAAGCCCATTGTTTGGAAACAAATTACCTTGCCTGGTCTCTCAGTGCTGGGTGGTTCTGCAACTGCACCACTCCTCGCCATGGCTCTCCTTTGCCACCTCTCCCTCAGCATTCCCAACATCCTTTGCTCCTGCCAGATTTACAAACTCCTTCTCCGCTCAATGTTAACAAATACCATACTGTGCAAAAATCTTAGGCACCCTAGCTATATACAGTATCTTTGCACGTTACTCTACTTGCATTGGAAATTATGCTGCCACCTCCAAAAGGGAAAAGCAGAAAGTGCTGAAGAGTCTAAGTGAAAGTCTGCACCTCTGAAACGCTCTGTTTTGTCCTCCTCCTTCCTCATTGAGCTATGAGAGCTGTTTACTTCTCAAAGAAGATCTCAGTTGTTCATTTAATGGTACTCTGAAGTGGTTTGGCAGTTACTGTAACTATTGATCTGGCACAACGACTCAACTGAAGTTCACAAAATAATAGGTTGTTATAATCATAATTGTGTTAATTACAAACTCAGTTTCCTTTGAAAATTGTAAGCTAGGCTTCCATTAGAATCTGTTACCAGAGAGACAATACAACAAATTTCACAACACATGTTTTGAAAAGAAGTTTGAAATGGATAGCAATTTAAATATAATTCTTATGCATTGTGCTGGGTTTAAAAGGCAGCGATCAAACGAGAGCACAAGGAGCTGTTTCACATTTGTTACTGGGATATTCCAGAACGAGGGGTCACAGATTAAGGATAAAGGGAAGCCTTTTAGGACCGAGATGAGGAAAAATTTCTTCACACAGAGAGCAGTGAATCTGTGGAATTCGCTGCCACAGGAAACAGTTGAGGCCAGTTCATTGACTATATTTAAGAGGAAGTTAGATATGGCCCTTGTGGCTAAAGGGATGGGGGTATGGAGAGAAAGCAGGTACAGGGTTCTGAGTTGGATGATCAGCCATGATCATACTGAATGGCGGTGCAGGCTCGAAGGGCTGAATGGCCTACTCCTGCACCTATTTTCAATGTTTCTATGTTTCTATATTGTTTGCTTGACATCCTCCACTTATTGGAAATTGGGAGATTGTGGGGTGGCAGGTTGGGGAAAGTAATTATGATAGTGGAGAATGGTTCATTTCTGGTCCTACGATATATGTCATATGAAATTCAATACTTTTAATCGCAATATTGTGACTCAAACTGGAACATGAACATATGCATTTGGAATAAGAATATGCTTTATTTTTCTCTTATTTTTCTTGCCTACATTTCCTCAGGAAGCTAAACAAATTCAGGATGTCCCATTGACCCTCAACAATTTATGTGCAGTAGATGCACTATAGAAAACATCCTATCCAGGAGCACCATGACTTCCTAGCACTGCAAGAAACTGCAGAAAGTTGTGGGCACAGCTCAGCACACCATGAAAACAGCTTCCCATTCATGGACTCTGCCAACACTCCTTGCTATATCAGTAAAGCAGCCAACATGATTAAAGACCCCAGCACCTTGGACTTTTCACTACCCCCCCCCCCCAACCACCCACTCGACAGGAGATATAAAAGCCTGAAAATATGTACAACCAGGCTCAAGGACAGCTTCTGTTCTACTGTCATAAAACTGTTCAACTGTCCCCTGCTACAATAAGATGGACTCTTGACCACATGACCCACCACATCAAGGCTTTATACCTTATTGTCTACATCCACTGCACTTTGTAACTGTAACACTTTGTTGTTCTTTCTGTTGCTGTCTTCTTACTAGTACGACCTCAATGTACTGATGGGATGAAGTGATCTGCATGGTTGGCAGGTAACACAAAGTTTTTCACTGGACCTCAGAACATGGGTTATCATTAATGTACGAATGTTATGGCTCATAATATTATGGAGGCTCAAATGCATAGGATTAAAAGAGGCCGCTGAGGTTCCCTGACTCAGCCAGTTCCATCAGTCATGAGGACATCTTCACGAGGCAGTGCCTCAAGAAGGCAGGGTCCATCGTTCAGGGTGCTCACCATCTGAGACATGCCCTTTTCTCAATACTAGGATGTGCAGGAGCCTGAAGACCCACACTCAGCAGTTTAGGAACAACTTCATTCCCTCTGCCATCAGATTTCTGAACAATCCATCAATTCATGAACACTACCTCATTAATGGTCTTTTATTTAATTTTATTTTAAATTATATTGATTTTTTATGTATTGCACTGTGCTGCTGCCACAATACAACACATTTCATGAGATACATCAGTGATCATAAAACTGATTCTGACTCTCTCCAGGGCCAAACAATTTGCTGACACAAAAAAAGTGCTGGAAGAATTCAATAGGTCAGGCAGTATATGTGGAAGGATTTCAGACCAATGATTCTTCATCTGTCATCACTTGGGGTCACACTTCATGCATTTTACAAACTTGTAAGGTGAAAGGGGCAATAATCATCTGGAGAAATTATGCACAGGACACGTAAGAAGAGAAAAGGAAAGAATTAGAAACAAATTGTGAATATATTGATATCTGGAGGAGGTTCAAGCGCTATCAGCAGAATAGCATTAACTTCATTATTTGGCAGTAACTGTAACAAATAATTTATGCCTGTTGATCAACTTCACCTCGTTTTGTAGGCTCAATAACTTTTCTACAGCAGTTCCCTGGTGTTATTGTCAATAGTCACTGCTTAGCAAACATAATGAAGGGAAACAGGATGAATAAAGTAAGGAGACACAAAGGCATCTTTTCTTCTTCATAATTCAATGTTACAATTGAATTCTCAAAAGAAAACGTAATCCTCCCTTTTTAGGTTATATTTGATTTTTTTTACTTAATTGGAAGCGTGAGTGAAAGGTCAATCCTAATAGCTTAGACTTTGACTTAGGTTTAAAAGTGTAGGAAATAAGTTCAGAAGCAGTGGCTATAAGGTGCCAATTGCTGATTTTAAAAGCACACAGATTGCAGGAGAAAAGAAAAACTGAGAGAGGTAGGAGGTTTCACAGTCTCTGAGGCCCTGGGATATAACGAGTTTGAATAAGAAGCAGACCAGCGGGTCTGAAGAGGTGACTCTATGAACCATTGCTCCCAGTGGGGGGCGGCACTTGCAAGAGGTGAATCTCAGGAAACAGCAGACACACAGGCTCTGATTTTCATGACACACTCCTTGTAGTAACAGATCACAGCATCATTTTGATTTCAATACAATGAGCGTGCTGGGAGAGCACAGTGAAAGGAACAGAAGAGGAAAGATTAGTGAATCACTAAGCATTGTAATGTTGATAAAATATAGGAACACCAGAAAGGCTGTGACTGCATGTAAGGGAGATCAAGATTAGATGTAAGAGGATTGCCAACTATATTAAAAATAAAACAGTTTCTCCTGCCTGCATCCTTTCCAAGAATTTGACATCGCTATACTGAATGAAGAACAGTTGCAGGGTCTAAAATTGAAAATATTAACTCCCCTTCTAACTAAAATAGATCAGTAGAGGCTTAAATTTGGTGAGCCATCATTAATAACTGTACAATTTTCTTCAATATACTTACAAGTATCTCAGTACTTGAAAATCTAACCCTGTTAGAGTACCTTTGTAATTTTAACTCACAGAGAGGTGCAGGAAAGTTGACTCTGAGTTTTCTGTTTTCTATGTTAGTTCCTGTTTTATCATTCACAACAAACACAAAACTTCTTTTTATTCATTCACAGAATGTGTGCAAGGCCAGTATTTCCCACCTATCCTGAAACAGTAGCTGTTTCTCTTCCTGTGGATGCTGTTTGACTTGCTCCATACTGCCAGCATTTTCTGTTTTCCATTACATTGGAAGTCAGTAAGAATAGCATATTTCCCTTCTTTTACTGAACAAGCTGGATTTTTACTGCAATGTCTTTACTGATGCCAACTTCTAAATTATTTAATTAGATGAATTAAAATTTCCTAACAGTCAAAGCGATATTTGAACTTGTGTCTCTCTACCATTGATAGAAACACTTAGATTGCTTGTTCAGTGACTGCCTATTTGATGTTTTTTGGCTTTAATCCTTTGTGTTTCAGTTTGGTTGCATAAACAGAAGAAATGGAGGCAGCAGTAGAATAAACAGACCTCAAGGAGCAGCACTGGAGCCTCTCAGGAGACCATAATCAAGGGGACCCAGAAAATTTATAGACTAAAGAGTCCAATGGCTTACAATAGCGAGATCCACTTCTGAGTGCTTTTCCCTGGGTTAGTGAAAGTCATCTCTGCCCATAATCTCTTTACCTCAGATCCATAAATGTTACAACAGGTGATTTTTCAATCAATTTGTGGCCCATAAAGGCTGAGAACAGTTTACCATCGCTCTCTCGTGCCAGCTCATCAAGTGCATAACTGGTTTCCTGAAGCAATTGTTTTGTTTCCTGGACAGGTCTGCAGCTTAGCTGTAGTTCACCCCTCAGAAGTCTCCTGTATACCCACACTGCAATTCTACATTACTTTGTTGTGCAAAGAGCTTGAAATGAGACACAGAACATCGAACACAGAGCAGTATAGATCAGGAATCGTGGGCTTTGGTCCCGTGGTCCATAATCCCTATGCCATCCACAATATCAAATTCAACTAATCTCTTCTGCCAGTGCATGACCCATATCAATACACACAAAATGCTGGAGGAACTCAGCAGGATCTATGAAAATGTACGAACAGTCAACAGTACAGGCCAAGACCCTTCTTCAGGATTGAATAGGAAGGTGGGGGGGGGGGTTAGGTGCCAGAATAAAAAGGTGCTGGGGGGGAGAAGGAGGGTAGTTAGCAGGTGATAGGGGAAGCCACAGCTATACCCTTTAAACCGGGCAAAAGACTCTGACTTCCTGACTATCCCTAACCTTTATACCACCTCATTTAATGGTGTTTGCCACCTTCAGGGAGCAATGGACTTGCGCCATAAGATCCAAGTGCCCAGTCACTTACTATATCCTTCCCTGTATGAAGAGGGTGAATGATGACAACAATTATGATACCACTGTGTGTATCATGCACTGCTTACATGGGAAAAACTGACAGTTTTAACTATTCACTTGACGGTCAAATTCCGCACAATTTGTGGGAGCTGCTTGCACGGTCAGCATTAATCGCCCACCCCTAACTGCAATTGAATTGAATGATAACTAGTTATTTCAGAGAGCAGTTAAATACAAGTCATATAGGTGTTGATTTAGAATCATATCAAGGTCATGTAAGCCTGGATACGAACAGTGAAATTCTTTCTTATGAAGGGTGTTAGTGAACCAAAATCTAAAATCCAATTGTTTCAAGGTAACCACTACTCTAACACTAGTCTTAATTAATTGAACTTAAATTCCCTCAGCTGTTCCGATAGTGGTTGAGCTCATGTCTCCAGACCTATTAGATTATTCTGCTGAAGATATTGCCATAAAAATTATACGGAAGGCAGATAAACACATCTGAGGTAATATATCAAATCAAAACAAAAACATAATTGATGAAAGTGACTGATTCAGTATGGGTTAAAATATTAACATTTTCTCTTCCTGTCCTCACACCCGTACCTCCCCCAGAACATTGTGAAGAAGCTGTTTAGCAAACAGGGCCCGTGAGCAAAGTTGCATTTTATTTTAGGCTGACGGCACATCGGAGTAGATGAATTGCAAGAAAACATTCTAACATGAAGCATCCATCCAAGAGAGATCTCTGGCCATAATGAAATTCATTCATGGAGAAAATGAAAGCTTATAAATTAGGGGTGCTCGCCCAGAAATTGTCAGTCATCTCCCAACTGTTCACTATGGCATTGTTATAGAGCTTCATAGCTATTTTCATGAACGCATTCAGTCTTGTCACACTGTTGGAGCTACCAGCGTAATTCAATAGTATGTCTAATTAGGGTCAGAGGGCTAAACTGGGTGTACTGTGAAGCAAAGCCTAATTAAATATTCATGTTAGATCTATGTTTTAACTCATATTGTGAAGGAATAAAAGATCCTTAACTTAATATTTTCCTCCTTCAAAGCTTGCGTTTAAATAATAACAATTTCTAACTCTCTGTGTAACCTACTTGATTCACTCTCAGCCTTTACAGGATTCAAACATTTATCAGTTATGATCATAAATTTATAATTTCTTTCAGGGCCACAATAGTTTTGATTACTTTTAACATTTCTGCATTTTTCCCCTCAGTATTAATGTTTTATTGCAATGAAAGTGAATGCTTTTAACATCACACAGTGTTGCAGTATGTATAAATAATGTCCTAATTGCCTTATCTGTTAGTACTTACAAGCAGTTTCAAATTACAATTTACTGTATGAAATAATAAAAGATTCAGATCCGTAATGAGATCAGAAGCAGATAACACAGCAACAAAGCTGTTCAGAGTTTCTTGTTCTGGTTAAGACAGCAACAGTAATAAAGCAAGAATCACAGTGCAAGTAAAAATTATTCTTTGGAGAACATTAGAGTCATACATCCAGTAATCTAGTACCTATTTATACTAGTTGTTTTATACTGATGTATAAACCACCATGCTTAAACAAATTCCTCTCTATCTATCTCTGTCTCGTCCCACCTCTTGTGCCTTAACACACACATCTCACATTCAAATAAATTGCCCCCCCATTTATTTCAGAGTTGTGTCATATAAGAGGATAGTGTTTTCTCTAACAATGTGTTTACATCAGAAGACGCCTAAGATTTTTGTGAGTTTTGAAGTGAAAATATAACAGGTTTATTGATGGTTTCTGTCCCAGACCCTCTGGATCAGTCTGTCTGTCTTTAACACACTGCTGCTTCTTAATCTGCATTTTAAGTAAGAATTGTTTAAAAAAAACAGCAGGAGGAACTCAATGCGTCAAGCAGCATCTGTGAAGGAAACTGGATTTTCAAAGCTTCTGGTTCCCATTTCAGAATCAGAATCAGAATCAGACTCAGACATACTTTATTGATCCCAAGAGAAATTGGGTTTCGTTACAGTCGCACCAACCAAGAATAGTGTAGAAATATAGCAATATAAAACCATAAATAATTAAATAATAATAAGTAAATTATTCCAAGTGGAAATAAGTCCAGGACCAGCCTATTGGCTCAAGGTGTCTGACACTCCGAGGGAGGAGTTGTAAAGTTTGATGGCCACAGGCAGGAATGACTTCCTGTGACACTCAGTGTTGCATCTCGGTGGAATGAGTCTCTGGCTGAACGTACTCCTGTGCCTAACCACTACATTATGAAGTGAATGGGAGACATTGTCCAAGATGGCATGCAACTTGGACAGCATCCTCTTTTCAGACACCACCGTCAGAGAGTCCAGTTCCACCCCCACAACATCACTGGCCTTACGAATGAGTTTGTTGATTCTGTTGATGTCTGCTACCCTCAGCCTGCTGCCCCAGCACACAACAGCAAACATGATACTGCCTGACTCACTGAGATCCAGGAGTTTATTTCTTTCATCCAGATTCTAGCATCTGCAGTCTCTTGTGTGTTCAAGTACGACTTGCATTTGGGGACACCATTGAGGCCTCAGCACCTATGTTAAGAAGCCTCATAGAGTCGCATCTAGTCTGTGCCAAACCATTAATCTGCCTAGTCCCATCTATCTGCACCTGGATCAAAGCCCACCACACACCCACCTCTCAGCAATGTACCAATCCAAATTTCTCTTGTTGAAGTCGACCCCACATCCACCACTTGCGCTGACAGCTAGGTCCACACTCTCATCACCCTCAGAGTGAAGAATTTCCCCTGAAACATCTCACTTTTCACCCTTAACCCATTACCTCCAGTTGTAGTCTCACCCAATCAGCCTGCTTAAATTCACTCTATCTAAAGCCCTCATAATTTTGTATACCTCTATCAAATCTCCACTCAGTCTTCTATGTTCCAGGGAATAAAATCCTAACCTATTCAGCCTCCCCCTATAACTCAGGTCTGCAGGTCCTGGCAACATCTGGTAAATTTCATCTTTACTCTTTCTATCTAATTTACATCTTTCCTATACATAGGTGGCCCAAGCTGCACCAAATACTCTAAATTAGGCCCCAATGCCTTAAACAATTTCAACCCTAACATCCCACCTCCTAAACTAAATACAGTGATCTATGAAGGTCAATGTGCCAAAAGCATTCCTTACAACCGTATCTACCTGTGACAACACTTTCAAAGAATTAATGATCTGTATTCCCAGATCCCTCTGTTCTACCACATTCCTCAGTGCCTTACTGCTCACCATGTAAGACCTACCTTGGCTGGTCCTCCCAAAGCGCAGGCTGCATTAAATTCCATCTGCCATTTTTCAGTCTATTTTTCCAGCTGGTCCAGATCCCGCTGCAAGCTTTGATAGTCTTCCTTGCTATCCATTACAGCCCCTAACTTGCTTTCATCCAAAAGATTTGCTGATCCAGTTAACCACATTAGTATCCAGATCATTGATATAGATGAAAAACAACAAAGGACGCAGCACCGATCTCTGAGGCACACCACTAGGCACAGGCTTCCAGTCAGAGAGGCAACAGTCTACCACCACTCTCTGGCTTCTTCTGCAAAGCCAATGTCTAATCCAATCTTGAAAGCCTAGGAACTGAACCTTCTTGACCAACCTCCCATGCAGAACCTTGCCAAAGGCCTTGCTAAAGTCCACGCAGACATTATCTACTGCCTTGCATTCATGAACTTTCATGGTAGCTTCCTCGAAAAACTGTAAGATTAGATAGACATGATTTACCATGCACAAAGCCATGTTGACTATCCCTAATCAGTCTCTGTCTATCCAAATACTTACACAGTATATCTGATCCCTCAGAATACCTTCCAATAACTTTCCAACTACTGATGTCAGGCTTGTCAGCCTACAATTTCCTGGCTTATTCTTAGAGCCTTTCTTAAAAATGGAGCAACATTAGATATCGTTCAATCCTCCAGCACCTCATCTTGTGACTAAGTTGGTTTTAAATATGTAAGTTCTGTTAACTTTGGACAAGAGACCTGGTTAACTAGTCAGGACAAGATTCCAACAAACTCCAAAGTTGGCAATAACTTCATTGATTTTAACCATTTACACTTCTATTTTTGTTAAACAGTTATCCAATTGGGAAAAAGGGTGCTACAATCTTGGGTGACATTACACAAGGAACTTGTGCTACAACCATACTAACATGAATTCAGGAACAAAAAGAGGAATATGTACCCTTTTTATTGTCCGAGCTTAACATCAGGCACCAGTTTCATCTGCAACATACAGCAGCTCGAGCTAATCAGTGATGATTAAAGCTAGCTTGCACATCTCAAAGGGGGCCACAATAAGAGCATTTGTGTCACAGCTCTGGGAATCCTTCTCATTGCCGATCCTGCTATCGTTATTCACTGAATAAATTAGTACCATCATTTCTCTCAGTAGACACATTCATGACTTTCATGAATAGAAATAACTAAAAAGAACCTTCAAAAGGAGAGCAACAGACACAAAGTGCTGGAGGAACTCAGCAGGCTAGGCAACAGTGGACATTTTGGGCCGAAACCCTTCATCAGGGTCCTTCATTCATGAGTCCTGATGAAGGGTCTCAGCCTAGAATGTTGACTGTTTACTCTTATCCATAGATGTTGCCTGGCCTGCTGAGTTCCTCCAGCACTTTGTGTCATTTGCTCGGATTTCCAGCATCTACAGATTTTCTCTTCTTTGAAAGGAGAGTTATTTTGTGATCTCATTAGTTCCCAGGTGCTTCATGTACGTGAGATCTTGCTTATAATACCAAGGTGTGTGGTATTATAAAAGTGGTTAGCGCAATCGTTTTACACAGCACCAGTGATAACCAGTCAGGGTTTGATTCCTGCCACTGTCTGTAATGTTGTCCCTGTTACTGCGTGGGTTTCCTCCAAATGCTCTGATTTCCTCCCACTTTCCAGAGACGTATGATTATGTTTAGGATTAGTGAGTTGTGGGCACGGTACGTTGGCACGGAAGCATGGGGACACTTGCGGGCTGCCTCGCTGATTGGATTTGAAGCAAACAACACATTTAATAGTATGTTTTGATGTACATGTGAAAAATAAAGCTAATCTCTTAATATAAATCTGGTTAGTGCAATGTAAGATCCATTCTGACAGCATGAATGCACTGAAAATTCCCTGCAAATGATCTGTAATCAATTGGGTTGTTTTGAATTTAACCAACTGAGCATTTGACAATTCAGCATTTTCTGGCTTTCTCCTCATGAAACAAGCTGACTCAGAGCCTTAAAGAAAATCTGGAAAATATTCAGCAGGTCAGATAGCATCTGTGGAGAGTGAAAGAGAGTTAACATTGTAGATCAATGGCCATTCATTAGAACGAGAAAAGTGAGAGTCGGGTAGGGGGTAGGCAGAGAGAACAAAAGGAATGAAGACACAAGAAACTACAGATCATCGGATCTGGAACAACACAGAGTCTACTGGAGGAATTCAGAGGGTGGAGTAACATCTGTGGGGAACGGTGGGGTTTCAATTCAAAACACCAACAATTTCTGTCCCTCCACAGGTTCTGCTTGACCCTATGAAGGGTCTCAGATCAAAATGTCAACTGTTTATTCCTCTCCATTGATGCCGCCTGACCTGCGAGTTGCTCTAGATTTTTACGTGGGTTGCTCTGGATTTCCAGCATCTGCAGAATCTCTTCTGTTTATGCTCTGCCTAACCCTGCTGAGTTCTTCTTGCAGATTACTTGTGGAACACAAGGGTGTGATGAGGTAGAGACCAAGGTTGTCCTAATGACACAAACGGGGTGGGTGCACCTAAGAGAAAGTGATGTATACTTGTTAATGGCAATTGATCTGCCTGGCAAAATGTAAGTTGACAGAGTAAGGTAGAGAGGAAGAAACAATTCAGGAACTGTAGGATTCAGCACAGCAATTTCTGGGACAATAATTTCAATGCCCACACATTTATTTATTGTAACTTTTGGCAAAAAGAGAGTGAAATTGTGTGATGTAATAGTAGTCACAATTATATCATCAGCATTATAAGAAATTGTATTAGAGCACTGAAATCACAAATGTTATGCTTGTTTGTCAATGTTGGGTCCACGTGGCTAACTATAATACCAAGGGTGTTGATACTCGAATTCTACTGAGCTGTCATACACTCACTTTGCTCATGCTCAGCATGAGCAGACAGTGCATATTCTAATAAATCCCTTTTACAGCTGTTCATTAATTTTCATATTTACCAAACCATCACCCTTGGCCATGAAAGTTGAATGAACTGGTGTCCTGGGTTCTGGCCTGCACAAGGGTTCTTAAAGGCACATTGTTGCCATTATTGCAAAATGAGGAGCACACAATTATCGGCAGAAAGCTGTGCTCTATCTGTCTGCTCTGCCTATACCACAGGGATGTTTCATTGTTTGCTGCCTATTGATAATAATTAAATATTACTGAGGCCCTGTGCCTGATTCTGCCCAGTGGGCTCAGCGGTGTCTAAAGCTGGGCAATTAAAGTGGCATTGGAAATGCCAGCATTATAACCATCCAGTTACTCTGTTACTGCTGGATGGGAGGGGTAGATTAGTTCTAGAGGCGAGAAAATGAAAGCTGCTTCAGCCACTTTACAAATACATTCTCAGTTTGCATGAACTGGACAAAGAATTTTGGAACCTAATTTAACCTCAGAGTAGCCCACAAAATGCTGGCTTGATGATTATTGCTGGCTTGAATGCTTGACATTCTACACAGTTTATCACGCAAGGAGCCAGATTTTTGTGAGGCAACTGAAAGAATATCTGTCAATAAATGTATACAAATCAGAGACGACTTTTTTCTCTTGCTGCTGTGGAACTGCAGTCTAATTGAACAGATATCCTCCATTTTCTGTGGGTTATCTTCTGAAAGAAATTGTTAGTGTTAAAGGGGATTGCAATTTTTTTTCTCTTTCTATTTGGCAATGACAAACCTGTCATGAAAATATTAAATAAAAATCTCCTTTCTGATGAGTTAGAGAGATTAACAGAAATCACCCCAAGTCTGACAGAGAATGGTTTGTAAATGAGAGGTGTTATCACAGGGATCTGGCAGGCCCCTTTTGGTTGTGGTGAAAAATATCAGTATTATTTACTAAGGAGATTAGGGCTGAATTGGAGAGAGCCTAGTTGTTGTGTGGAGATGGAGATAAGATAAAGGATTTTACCTTCCAAGCAAGAGGCAAATGGAATACACACAGGCTTCTTATCTTCAATTCAGTCAGACTATATTAAGTTATATATCGTTAACTGTGTAATTACTAACCGCATGAGTAGGGTTTTTAAGTAAGGTGACTGATTATTTAAATAACAAATCAGAACTCTGGTCAAATGGGCTGTAAGAAATTAAAAATCCAATTTGTGCTATCTTTGTATGACCCCAGCCTAAAGTTCAGTTTATTTTATTTTGTTTTTTTTTACCTGAAACAAAACACTTCAAGTTTCCCAACTTTTCACCTCCACTCTTCTTCACCAAAGGGTCTGTAGCATCTGTAGCATCTGACAAAAATCTTGTGCTTTCACACAGGATCAGCAACTGTTCAACTACCAGGGCCATTACAATCAAAAATAACAACTGACAGCATAATGCAGGAGTCTGTGCTCTACAAGCTATTCGCAGGGACACACACAGAGTCGTATCTCAGCTGCCGCTAGAGGACTGTCAATTCAGTGAAAGACATCCTTCAGTCTGCCAAAAAATCACTTGTCTTCTAGTGCAAAGGGTCGTCAGTGACCAAGTGTACAGAGGTCCAGGATTTGAGGCAAGGTGGATATTGGACCCCAAGATGATGCTGGACAGGTAGTAATGGAGGACAAGGAAATGGCAGACAAACTGAATAAGTATTTTGCATCCATCTTCACTGTGGAAGACACTAGCAGTATGGTAGAAGTTCCAAGTGTCAGAGGTCATGAAGTGCGTGAAGTTACCATTACTAGGATGAAGTTTCTTGGGAAACTGAAAGGTCTGAAGGCAGGTAAGTCACCTGGACCAGATGGTGTACACCCCAGGGTTCTGAAAGAGGTGGCTGAAGAGATTGTGGAGCCATTAGTAATGATCTTTAAAGAATCACTAGATTCTGGAATGGTTCCAGAAGACTGGAAAATTGCAAATGTCATTCCACTCTTCAGGAAGGGAGGAAGGCAGAAGAAAGGCCAGTCAATTTGAATTCAGTGGTTGGAAAGATGTTGAAGTCAATTGTTAGGGATGTGGTTTTGGAGTACTTGGAGGCACATGATAAAATAGACCATAATCAGAATGGTCTCCTCAGGGGAGAATCTTGCCTGACAAATCTGTTGGAATATCTTGAAGAAATAACAAGCAGGATAGACAAATGAGAATCAGTGGATGTTGTATACTTGGATCTTCAGAAGGCCATTGACAAGGTGCTACACGTGAGCCTGCTTCACAAGATATGAGCCTAGCGTATTACAAGACAGATTCTAGCAGGATAAAGCAGTGGCTGATTAGCAGGAGGCAAAGGGTAAGAATAAAGGGAGTCTTTTCTGGTTGGCTGCAGGTGACTAGGGGTGTTCAACAGGGGTCTGTGTTTGGACCAATTTTACATTGTATGTCAATGATTTGGATGATGAAATTGATGGCTTTGTTGCAAAATTTGCAGATGATATGAAGATTGGTGGTAGGGCAGGTAGTTTTCAGGAAGTAGAGAGGCTACAGAAAGACAGATTAGGAGAATGGGCAAAGAAATGGCAGATGGAATATTGTGTCAGGAAGTGTATGGTCATGCACTTTAGAAGAAGAAATGAAAGAGTTGACTATTTTCTAAAAGGAGAGAAAACACCAAAATCTCAAGTGCAAAGGGAACTTGGGAGTCCTTGTGCAGGATCTTCTTAAGGTTAATTAGCAGGTTGAGTCTGTGGTGAGGAAGGCAAATGCAATGTTAGCATTCATTTCAAGAGAACTAGAATATAAACACAAGGATGTAATGTTGAGACTTTATAAAGCACTGGGGAGACCCCACTTGGAGTATTGTGAGCAGTTTTGGGCCCCTTATCTTTGAAAGGATGTGCTGAAACTGGAGTGGGTTCAAAGGAGGTTCATGAAAATTATCCTAAGATTGAATAGCTTGTCATTTGAAGAGAATTTGATGGCTCTGGGCCTGTACTCACTGGAATTCAGAAGAATGAGGCATGACCTAATTGAAACCTATTGAATGGTGAAAGGCCTTGATAGAGTGAATGTGGAGAGGATATTTCCTATGGTGGGAGAGTCTAAGACTAGGGGATGCAGCCTCAGAATAGAGGAGGGTCCATTTAGAAAGCAGGAAGGAGGAATTTCATTAGCCACAGAATGGTGAATCTGTGGAATTTGTTGCCACAGGCAGCTATGCGGGCTAAGTCTGTGTGTACTTTTAAGGCAGAGGTTGATAAAATTTTTAATTGGTCAGGGAACAAAGGGATATGGGGAAGGGGGGAGGCAGAAGATTGTGGCTGAGAGGAAAAATGGATCAACTATGTGGAGCAGACTTGATGGGCCAAATGGCCTAATTCTGCTTCTATAGCTTATAGTCTTATAGTTTTATGGCCATTCTGACATTGGGCACTGCCTTGACAAAGCTTCCATGGACAAGAACCAATCCTCCTGCCGTTGTACAATAAATGATAGGATCCTATGTAGATACAGCTGAGATGGGATGGGGGCAGAGTATATTATGTCAAAGTTTACATTGACAGAGCAAAGTCGTGGAGATTCTATGTGTCAGCAAAGAGAGATATACGGGAAGTGGGTGGTTAAAAAAGTGTCATGTAGATATATTGTGGGAAGTATAAAGTCATCATGCAGGGTAGAAAAAATTTAAAAATCATAGTATTATTTGAATGATCATCTTTTCATACAGAAACGTTAAGTTAGCATGCAAATACAGAAAACACTTTGAAAAACAAATGGTCTATTGGACTTTATTGTGGAATATGCGAGTAAGGAAGTCTTGCTACAACTCTGTAGAACTTTGGTAAGAATATAATTTTAGTCTCTTTATTTGTGGAAGGATATATTTGCCTTGGAGCCATTTGATTCCTGGGATGAATTTGGGTGTCTTCTGGGGAAAGTTTGAGATTTAGTAGGTTGGATTTATATTGTCTGGAGTTTAATGGTAATCTCGCTCTACCGTTGACAGGGTAGCTATTGTGAGGACTCCTCCTCTGATTGGGAAACACAGAGGCACCACTTCAACTGAAGGCTTCTTCTCCCAGAAGAATATCAGTATTTGAAAGTAGCTGAGGGCGCTGTAAAATTATCAAATGCTGAAGCAGCATTTTGGACTTTAGGGGAATCAAAGGTAATGGTTAACAGAAGGGAAGTGCTAAAATCAATAAAAAGATTGAAAAAGAAAAGGAAAAAAAAAGAAGGGAAGTGCTGAGGTCAACAAATACATCAACCATTATCTTAGGAGATGTGGAGCAATCTCAAGGTGCAAAGGGACCTACGTCTCTTATTTCTTACGGTATAAGTTGGATGTATGTAACATAAGCCATTATACAAAGCTGTTGTCAAATTATGGCATACCAATGAATTACTATATTGCACGGAGAACATAAAAGGCCAGTTACTTTCCATAATATTTCTATATTTTCTTCTATCAATAAAGGAGTGTAGCGTGTGTTCAATTTATTTATTTATATAGTTGTTAAATTAAGCGTGGGGTAGGCCCAAACGGCCCTTCGAGCCATGCCACCCAGCAATGCCCAATTTGACCTTAGCCTCATCACATGACCATGTACAATCAACCTACCAACCAACACATCTTGGGACTGAGGGAGAAAACCTACATGGTCACGGGGAAAACATACAAATGCCTTACAGGGAGTGGCGGGAATTGAACCTTAGTCACTGGTATTGTAAAGCACTGTGCTAACCATAATGCTACTCTGCCACTTTCCCCCTGCACCCCCCATCCCCATTTTATATCTGGCTTCTGTGTGCCTCAGTTTTGAGATATTGTTGAATTCCCAGGAAGAACTGACATCTGATCTAGTGGCTGCAGATGTTATGTTAACTAATGACATGTTGCCTAGACACTTGCTTTGTAATAGTTCAAGAGACTCACTCACCTTTGTCAGGTGCGACTTCGTGGTTGTGTAAGAGTTTGGTTAATGGTGAAAAAAATGGAAGTGTAAGCTTGCATTATCTGCATCTTGTGCAGCAAGGATTATGGGATGAGAGAGGAATGTAACATGAGCAAGCTGGGTTTATTTATTAAATACATTTATATATTAAAAGCAAGGATGTAATGTCGAGACTTTATAAAGCAGTAGTAAGGCCTCACTTGGTGTAATGTGAGCAGTTTTGGGCCTTTATCTTAGAAAGGATGTGTTGAAACTGGAGAAAGTTCAAAGGAGGTTCACGAAAATGATTCCAGGATTGAATGTCTTGTCATATGAAGGGCGTTTGATGGCTCTGGGCTTGTATTCACTGGAATTCAAAAGAATGAGGTGTGATCTCATTGAAACCTATCAAACGGTGAAAGGTCTTGATAGAGTGAATGCAGAAAGGATGCTCCCAATGGTGGGAGAGTTTAAGACCACAGGACACAACCTCATACTAGAGGGGCATCATTCTAGAACAGAGGTAAGGAGGAACGCACACAAAGTGCTGGAGGTACTCAGCAGGCCAGACAAGATCTGTCCTGAAGAAGGGTCTCCGCCCAAAAAGTCGACTATACTCTTTTCCATAGATGCTGCCTGACCGACTGAGTTCCTCCAGCATTGTGTGAGTTGCTTAGATTTCCAGCATCTGCAGATTTTCTATTGTTAGAGATAAGGAGGAATTTCTTAAGCCAGAGAGGGGTGATTCTGTGGAATTCTTTGCTACAGGCAGCTGTGGAAGCCAAGACTTTATGCATATTTAAAATCGAAGTTAATAATTTCGTGATTGGTCAGGGTATGAAGGGATACGGGGAGAAAGCAGGAGATTGGGGCTGAGAGGAAAATTGGATCAACCATGATGAAATAGCAGAGCAGACTCGATGGCTACAGGGCCTAATTCTGCTCCTATACCTTATGGTCTTATAGTCTTATATTTATTTATTAAACACACAAACATGGAACATACAGTGTAATGTGTTGTTTGCATTAACAACCAACACAAACCGAGGTTGTTCTTGGGGGCCACAGTTTCCGGCGCCATCAGTGCATGCCCACAAGATTTGGCTGAACAACACATGGGCAACAGCAAACAAGCAACAACATCAAAACAAATGCTTTCAGCAGCAGGAACTGGAAATCTGGTCAGGATTGATGGAAAATGAATGAGGCTAACTACAGAGAGATCCTGGATAAAAACCTGTTGGCCTCTACCAGAATGCTTAAACTGGGGGGGGGGGGGAATTCATCTTTCAGCAAGAAAATGATCTAAAGCACATTGCTAGAGAGACCATGAGGTGGCCTCAATTGAAGAAAATTGATGTCCCTGAGTGGCCCATTCAGAGCCCTAACCTTAACCTGATCGAACATCTCTAGCAAGTGCTCCAGACTGCTATCCACCACTGCTCTGCAACTAACCTGTCACAATTTGAGCAATTTTACAAGGAGGAATGGCATGGCAAGTCTTGATCCATCGCATTGTGCAAAGCTAATGGAGACTTATCCAAAATGACTACTGGCTGTGATAGCTACAAGAAGTGGCTCAACTAACTAGAGAGCAAAGAGGGAGATGAATACTTTTGAGCTGCTGACATTTCAGTTTTTGAAATTTTAATGTTTCATGCTTTACAATTTTCCCTGCTTTTTGGGCTCTGCTGTGAAAAAGGAGCAGTTGATTCGCAAGTAAAATTCTCAGTAAAATTGATCAAAATCCTTGGCTGTAACCAATGTTCCCTCTAATTTTTAGTAGTCAGTGCGCACAAAAATCTTATGTTGTGCAAATTTTTTTCCTGTGACAAAAGTATGTGCGCACTGAATGCACACGTGGCACAGTTTATGTAGGTTTACAAAATATTTGACATAAAACTACACAGAATATCAACAAAATAACATACATTTTGAAGTCACTCAGTTATTTTTTCTCTCTCCTGTCTTTGGCATTTACCCATTCTTTGTAAACTCCATCTAGGCTAATAGAACCTCCATCCAATTGAAAGCTTTTGATTCTCATTAACACATCCAGCTTGCTTAGGCTAAAACCTCACACACAGTCCACACTAGACGCAAGAAAGGTTCCCCAATGTCCATCAACTGTGCAAGGTCGTAAAACTGTTCATTTTGAAGTAGAAATGCCATCATTTGAGCTAAGTTTGAAATCAGTTTCAATTTAATTTTTTCTTGCATAGATAATTTGAAATCATTAAACTAATTATTACAGTATTTTCAGCTAGAAAATCATGATATTTTAGATATAAAGCATTAACTTGTTCATCGCCAAATGTGAAGTCACAATCTGCAATTGTGGAGAAATCAAAAGCTGACCATTCTTGCACCTCATCTTCAGGAAACCTTCCTTCTAAATGAACACAAGGACCATTTATAAAAGACAACAGCGACTTTTGTATCTAGTATGACGTTTTCTTCATGTTGTTGGCTTAGCAAAACTTTAATTTTGTCACTCCACAAAACATTGTCTCCCAGATACTGCTTTATTATCTTAATGTGTTGAACTGAATGTAAAGGGTTATTCATTTTAACAGCTAACAACACACTGTCGATAGGAACTTTGAACTCCTCTGGGTTTGATAGTGTTCGCTCTCGCTCATCTGCACTCAACTGTAACACGTGTAGCACTCCTGTAACGGGAAATGAAGGGTTCTGTTGCCTGAGCTTTTGTACACCATCCAACTGCGATTTACTTGCCAAATGGCGCTTCAAAAAGTCAAGTTTCCAGATACCATTCCACTTCTTTCCGCTAGCAAATTCTCTAGAAACTTCCGCATCACGACAATACAAACAGATAACTCCAGTTTCCGAATCATACATAAATATTTCTCGTAGCTGAACGTTCATGACTTCATGAGCTTTCGGTGTAGCAGTTTCTAATATTTTGTTCAGCCATTCAACTTTAAACAAATTTGCAGTTCTTTTGCACTTCACCCCCTTCGCTTCTTTTGAATTCGACATAGTGAATCAATATTTTTTCAATAAAAACTTAGTAAGCTATCTACAGGATTTGAAACATATCTTTGTAAACTTTACGATGAACACTGTCCGCCAAAGGTGGCTGCCGCTGTGATGCAGCTGTACAAACCGGAACAGGAAAGGTGAGGTGACGTAAATCAGTGACGTGCATTGTGGTATTTGAAAAACCGACTACTAGTTAACAGAAACACTTAGCTAAAAGATTACGAGGGGTGAATGATAAGTTCGTGGCCTAAGGTAGAAGCAGTCAATTTTAGAAAACCTAGCACATTTATTTTTCCTACATTTACACACTTAGTCCAGCGGTTGTGAAGCATACGGATCCCTTCTTTGTAGAAGTCGGTGTCTTAGACCTCCAGAAGTGGTCCACAGCATGGGGTGGTTGATAAGTTCATGGCCTACAGTAGCAGGAGATGAGTTATTAACTTCAAACTTTCTGCACGTGCGTGTAACAAGAGCTGTATAACTCTTCTCCTTCTACCTTAGGCCACTAACTTATCAATCACCTATCTGTGGACCACCTGAAGGTCCAAGACACTTTTGTTACATGCACATGCAGTTCAACTCTTTGAGTGATAATGCAGAAAGTTTGAAGTTAATAACTCATCTCCTTCTACCTTAGGCCACGAACTTATCAATCACCTCTGCCGTGGACCACTTCTACAAAGAAGGGATCCATATGCTCCACAACCACTGGACTAAGTGTGTAAATGTAGGAGGGGACTATCTTGAAAAATAAATGTGCCAAGTTTTCTAAAATTGACTCCTTCTACCTTAGGCCATGAACTTATCAATCACCCCTCATATTTTCAATAAGTATAATTATTAATTGCTACATTATTTTAGGTAACTAACCTTTTGTGCACACATTAATTTGCTTTGTGCGCTGGTTGAAAAACATGCGCGTGCGTGCACGCGCGCACACACACACACACACACACAGCTTAGAGGGAACATAGGTTGTAATATGCATTTTTCTGTAAGCAATGTCTTTGTGGCTATACTTCATGAACAGTCATAACAGCTCAAAGTTTCTATTTCTGAAGAATAACAGAGTGGTCCAATATGATGCCTCACCTATTCCTACAGATCAGAAACTTCATTTGAATAATTATGAATAAAAGCTTACACATTCCTATTGTTAAAGGATCAAACAGACAGTGAAGTAACAACTTTTACAAGGGTGCAACAGGGAGAAGTTAGTCTGGAAGCAAAATCACCGTAGCTATCACTGTAAGATTAGGAAACAAATAAATTTATTTTTCTTGACCGTACTGGGAAATTTACATATGCAGCAGAGTTTACCAGAAAATGCAACTTCACATGGTCACAGGAAGTTTTTGTTTAGATTTAAGAAGCCTGTTTGAAATGACCAGACCCTAGCATCCACAGTACATTTATTGTAATGTCAGCAAAAAACCTGCTGGGACCCAGCCAATGCACAGAGTGAAAACAATCTGAGCTGGAAATTTTGTTGGGGTCAATGACCGGTCACCCAGGTGGGGAGAAGACCCACCCAACATACTTCCAGCACTGGTACCGTGAAGGAAAATCCCAGCTATTGTGCATGCATTGTTCTCCAAGTAATTACTACTAAGAATTCATTACCCACCAAGTAATTGCCATCATTTAAAATTTTTGCTATGTTTTCAGTTAATTTATTTCTCAGCAACCGTTATTCTCCAGATGTTAATTCCAATTTATCACTCTTGATATCTTATTATTCAGTTTAATCATTGCAGTGTTTTCAATTTCAGTAACAATCAGCTTTGCAATTCCCAGCTAAACCAGGCTGACTTGGTCAAATATTCAGGGGAAGTACCTAGTTCGGAATCAAGTCTTTTTTCATTCATCATAATAATAATAATAGAAATGTGGCATTCAGAAACCAGTAGCATCACAAAATTGACAAATCAAACCACTGCAAAGGTGTCCAGTAGTCTGAATTTCATGTTGCACTGCTATCAAAGAGGAGATTTTAAGAACCATACAACGTCAAGGAATCCACAATGCAGAGAAGACATGCGCTGCCTAATGTGGATGAATTTCAGGCATTACGGAATGGGGGAGGGGTAACGTTACATTAGGTAGTATTAAGTCCTAGATGACAAAAATAAGAATTCTAACTTTTGCTGCCAGGAATTAACTAAACTTGAAAGTACAAAGTAAATTTATAATTAAAGTACATATACGTCACCTTTTTTTGTGCAAATGAAGTCACTGGAGAAAAGTACCGGTGGATACGAATCAGCTTCTTTATTCAACAAAACACAATACAGCAGGCATCGTATGGAGTTGCTTTCAGTCGGAAGGTCTGGCTAGCCCAATGTGGGGCTTGATATTTTATGTGCTGAACACCAAAGGACAATTCCATATTTACAATGTATCTACAATGCTTTCTTTGAAACTACACACATACTTCACACCTCCCAATTTGCACCCACACCACAGATATCCAAATGAATTTTAATCAACTTTGGCTGGTCTGGGATTCAGGGCTTTTAGGAGCCCATTGTACAGAGCTACACTGCAAATTAAATCCACAAATTATACTCAGACCCGAAGACTGGTGGCCAAAGTCATTTGTTAAATGTAAATGTGCTAAACTTCAAAATCGTTGTAATAGTCACCATGTGGCGACCCATTTCCTGGCACATCCGGACCGGCTCACAATTAGCCAGCTTTCCGGCTAAGGGAGATAGCCTACGGGGGTTTGCGAGCACAGAGCTTTGGAGCCTCTGCGTCACGGGGGGGCAGGTTGAGGAAGGCTTAAAAGTGAGGCTGAGGATTTCGAATAAAGTTTTTCCTTCGACTGCAGTTACCGACTCCGTGTCGTAATTTTAGCGCTGCATGTAGCACACTGCTACAACCATATACAAACTTGAGATTCAATTTTTTGTGGCATACACAGTTAAATCCAAGAAACAGAATGAATGAATGACCACGCCAAACAGGACAGATAAAGAACTAATGTGCAAAAAACAACAAACTGTGCAAATACAGAAGAAGAAAAAAGATATAATAATAATAAATAAATAAATGAACAACAGATATCAAAAACATGAGATTAAGAGTCCTTGAAAGTGAGTCCATAGGTTGTTGGGACAGTTCAGTGATGGGACAAGTGCATTATAATGAAGTTACCCCCATGGTTCAAGAATCTGATGCTTGAGGGGTAATAGCTGTTCCTGAACTGGGTGGTGTGGGTCCTGAGGCTCCTGTACCTTCTTCCTGATAGCAACAGTGAGAAGAGAGCATGGCCTGTGTGGTGAGATCCTAGATAATGGATGCTACTTTCCTGCAACAGTGCACCATATAGATGAGCTCAATGGTAGGGAGGGCTTTACCTGTGATAGATGGAGCCATATCCACTACATTGTAGGATTTTCCATTTAAGGGCGTTGGTGTTTCCACTCCAGGCTCTGATGCAAATAGTCAATATACTCTCCACCACACATGTATATTATAGAAATCTGTCAAAGTTTTAGATGCCATGCGGAATCTTCGCAAACTTCTAAGGAAGTAGACGTGCTGCCATGCTTTCTTTGTAATTGTATTTACGTACAGGGCCCAGGACTGAAGAATTTAAAGGTGCAGACCCTCATCCATCACTGATTCCACACCGCCCCCCCCCCCCCCCCGGATGAGGACTGGCTCATGGATCTTCAGTTTCCTTCTCCTAAAGTCAATAATCAGTTCCTTGGGCTTGTTGACATTTAATGAGAGGTTGTTGTTGTGGCCCCACTCAGCCAGGTTTTCAAATCTCCCCACATATCCTGATTCATCACCACCTTTGATTCAGCCAACTCGAATGGTGTCATCACCAAACTTAAATATGGCATTTTGGAGTTGTCACAGTCATAAGTATAAATCGGGAAGAGCAGGGGGCTAACCACACAGCCTTGTGGTGCACCTGTGCTGACGGAAATCATGGAGGAGATGCTGTTGCCAAGCCAAACAGACTGAGGTCAGCAAGTGAAGAAATTGAGGATCCAATTGCACAAGGAGGTTTTGAGGCCGCTTTGAAGCTTATTGATTAGTTTTGAGGGGACGATGGTATTGAATGCTGAGCTGTAGTTGATAATGTGTATCCTGATGTATGCATTTTTGCTGTCCAGATGTTCCGGGGTTGAGTGAAGATCTGATGAAATGGCATCTGCTGCAGATCTATTGTGATGGTAAATTGGAACAGATCCAAGTTGCTTCTCAGGCAGGAGTTGATCTGTTTTATCACTAACCTATCGAAGCACTTCATCACAGTGCATGTATATGCTACTGGACATAAGTGCAATATCTTCTTAGGTATTGGGAGAATTGAAGCCTGTTTGATGAAGGTGGATACTTCAGACTACCAAAGCCAGAGGTTAAAGATACCCGTGATCAGCACACGTCTTTATTTCTTGGCTGGATGCTTTCCGTGGGTTCACACTCCTGAAAGATGCTCTCATGTCGGCCTCAGAGACTGAAATCACAGGACCTCCTACATTGGAGGCTGTAGGAGATTGTGATCATTCCTGCATGCCTTGACAGTCAAAGCAAGCACAAAAGGCATTGATCTCATCTGGGAGCGAAGCCCTGTTGTCACCTATGTCACTTGGTTTCACTTTATAAGAGGTAATAACATTCAAGTCTTTCCACATCTGTCAAGCATCCTTCTGTGATCCAGGCTGGTTCTGGAATTGCCACTTCGCACGTGAGAACCAAGATGGCGGCGCGACGCAGCTTGCAGCGGCCACTCCGGAGCTGATTATCTGTTATTTGTGAAGTGGGGTGCCGTGCGCAATCATAATCGATTGAAAACGGACGTGGAAGCACGGAGAAACATCGGGAAATTCCAGGAAGACCTTCTTCGTTGCTGCTGCTGTGAGGTCCGGGGCTCTGCTGGGAAGAACAGGCCCCCAGTCCTCGGGGTCGTGTTGCTGATGGCCATTGGCGGGGCAGTCTTAATACGCTTGGCAGAGGATGGAGCTCGGAGAAGCTGTGCAGGAGGATATGGTCGTCGGCTCGGAGGTTCGACGGACTCGGAGTCCTTTCAACGGGCTCAGGTCACTTTCGGTGTGTGCTGCGTCTGCGAGGCTGAGTCGGGCGGCGCCTTGGAAGTCCACAGCGGGGGTACTCCCTTCTGCCACCGGCGTGGGATGGCGAGTCTGTCGGGACCCTGGGGACTTGTGGAAACTGTGGTGATTTCTTTTGAACTTACAGTCCTTTAACATCTTGGATTATTTTTTACTGTGCCCATTGTCTGTTTTTTTTATCAATTATGCTATTGTTTGCACTGTTGTAACTATATGGTTTTGTGCAGGTCTTGTAGCTTTAGTCTTTGGTCTTGTTTTTGTCTGGTGGATTTGGAGCTCCTTTCCGGGGAACGCACCAGACAGTAGCCCGATATTAATACACAGGAGCCTCTCCGGACTCTGGATTGGGGATTGCCAAATGTTACGTGGATTTTCTGGTGTAGTCTGTTTTGTCATATGCTTTTGTGATATCATTCTGGGGAAACGTCTCATTTTTTAACTGCATTGCATTTGTGGTTTCTAAATGACAATAAACTGAATCTGAATCTGAGATGGCTTTCCGGAGATCATAACTGGATCTCTTGTTTGTTCTTCTACTGTTAAGATGAACCCACACTCAGGTTGGAGGAACAACACCTTATATACCGGCTGGGTAGCCTCCAACTTGATGGCATGAACATTGACTTCTCTAACTTCCGTTAATGCCCCTCCTCCCTTTCTTACCTCATCCCTGATATATTTAGCTTTCTCCCCCTCCTCTTTTTCTCTCTCTCTCTCTCTGCCCATCACTCTGCCTGTTCTCCATCACCTTCTGGTGCTCCCCTCCCCCTTTCTTTCTCCCTAGGCCTCTCGTCCCATGATCCTTTCCCTTCTCCAGCTCTGTATCCCTTTTGCCAATCACCTTTCCGGCTCTCAGCTCCCTCCAGTCTTCTCCTATCATTTCACATTTCCCCTCCCCGTCCTACTTTCAAATCTCTTACTATCCTTTCAGTTAGTCCTGACGAAGGGTCTCAGCCCGAAACATCAACAGTGCTTCTCCCTATAGATGCTGCCTGGCCTACTGTGTTCCACCAGCATTTTGTGTGTGCTCTTGTATGTTACTTGGTTGCAAGATCTGATACCACTGACCTGGCCCTCAGTAAATTGCAGATCTCATGGTTCATCCAGGGCTTCAGGTTGGGGCAGATTCTGAATGATTTTGTGGAGACACACTCCTCTAGGACTGTTATTATAAAGTTCATGACAACCATGTTGTATTCACTCAGATCCTCTGATGAGTCCACAGACTCAAGGCCATCTCGTGGTCACTCCTCTGTCTCCCACAACCACTTCTTTGTTGTCCTTACTTCTGGAGCCTTGCTCTTGAGCCTCTGCCTGTATGCAGGTAGGAGAAGGATAGCCAAGTGATCGGATTTCCCGAAATGTGGTCTAGACTTGGAACAGTAGCTTTGTTCAAACCAAAATGTCAGTGGCTCAATTTCCAATTATCTCAAAATAACGTTATCAGATTAGTTCCTTTTGCCGCATTGTGTGTCCCTTGAGGTCTACTCTTCCTCCCAACCCCACTCCCATCCTACTTCTCACCCACCCTCCAAAAACATTTTATGTGAGTCTCAAATAGAATAGGGACACAATGTGGCTCCAGGACAGCTTCTTCCACCAGGCCATCAGACTGATTGATTCACGCTGATACAACTGTATTTCTATGTTATATTGACTGTCCTGTTGTACATGCTAGTTACTACAAATTTCTATAAATTGCACATTTGGACGGAGACATAACGTAAAGATTTTTACTCCTCACATATACGGAAGATGTAATAAAGTCAATTCAACTCAATTCAATCCTGACTATTCTCTTCACAGATGATGTTTTTTTAATTAACGTTCTGAGAGTGTTTTAGTTTTGTTCCTACCTTACTTTACCAGCATAGAGGCATGCTTGCATCACCATAGAACCAATGGTATAAACACAGAAGTAAGCCATTCAGCCCTTCCAGTCTCTTCCATCCACTACTATCACAGCTAATCCTCCATAACCACCCTCTTCCCCACACTACTTGATACCTTTTGCCCAGGAATCTAACTATCTCGTTCTTCAGCAACTTGACTGCCACAGTTTTCTGTGGTAGTGAATTCCTCAGATAGTGATACTTTGTTTTAGATCCTTCAATCAAGAGAAATTATCTACCCCATACCTAGCCTTTCAAACCTTGTTCAAAGTCTATATGTTTCAATGTGTCCTCCACACATCCTTTGAATGCAGGACAAATCAACCCGATCTCTCCTCTGGCCATCCAAGGGATTAGGTAATATGTTGCACTATATTTGTTTTCCATTCATCCTTTCCTTGGTGTGGAAACAAGAACTGTACCCAGTATTCCAGGTGAGCCCACCAAGGTCCTGAATAACTATAGTAACACATTCTTGCTCCTGTATATGTAACATCTTGCAATGAAGACCAACATGCCATTTGTCTGCATGTTTACTTTCAGTAGCCCAGACTCCTTTGTGCATCAATAAATGTAATAATTAGTAAGCCACAAGAGTACATGGCTCTAATGTATAATTTGTAATGTTTGGCCCATTACCAAATAAATCCTTTGCTTAATTAGCTTTTTACTTAATGGTTTCCTAAACCATGCTTAAGTATAATTTTAGCCCTAAGTCCTATGAAGAGCGAGAAAAAAAGAAATAAGGACAAAATAGCACAAGCTGAGGCACAAAAGCAAGACATAAAACAAGAGAGAAAAGGCATCTGTGATGCTGCGGGGTTGCATTATGATTCTCTACAATTATCACTTTATTAAATGTTTCTAGAAATCACAATAAAAGATACTACAGTCAATCAATTAAAGATTCAAAGGTTCATTTTATTATCAAAGTATGTACGCAGATTACAACTCTGAAATCATCTTCTCCGCATAGCTATAAAATACAGAAAAAAAACTTGTAAGTTGTTAATTAGATTTTTGCATTGATTTGAAACTTTCTAAGTGGGCGCTGCCCAGACACTGCCCATGCTCAGTTTAGGCTCTGGTAGAACCATTCATAGGTTTGGCCTAATCCAGATTGCGAGAAATAACTGCCAGAGGACAAGTGACAACAACTAACACCACATAAGGACAGAATTTTGCAGAATTTGTTAGGGAGATACCTTCTGGAGTCACTTAGAGTCAAAGATAAAACCTTCAAATGACTGGATTTGGGAGTTGTAGAAAGGAAGCTGATCACAAGATTGGAGCTCAGTTATCATGACACTAAAACCTTACTCCAAAGATTTTTGTGAAAACTAACATAGATCTTTTCAGTTGACTAAATTTTTCTTCATCATAATGTCAGAACTGGGATGGTTCATTGACTAGTTCCACAATGTTTAGCTGCATGATCAACTCTCTAAATAATGAGGCATGTCAACCATCTGCAGGACAATGGTGGTATTAAATCCTGGGAGCTCACTGCAAATCACCACTAGTTTTCTGGCTCTCAGTGACATACAGAATTACAATCCAACTATTTTTTACTAAGCCTTGTCCAAATATCCCATGGACATCTATTGTCATTTAAAGTATCACTTAAATAGCTGAAATGTGTTTTTCTCAATCAACAAAGTGAATGAGGTAATTAGACCCTACATTATTTATTACCATGTTTTTGCATTCATAGAACATAGCTTATTGTTGGACTTATTTTTTAAGCAAACTGTAATTTTTGCACACAGTGATAGTTAACCAGTAAATTACCTAATACAATGATGGTTAAATTACTACTCCAGTGTGCAGAGGAGGTGGGAGGGCTTCTGATCCAGAGACAAGAGTTTGAATCCCATTCCAGCAGACAGAGATCTTAAAATCAATTAGGTAAAAAATCTGGTATTGGAAAAATACTGACCAGCAATGGTAATTATGGAATTGCCAACAAGCATCTGTCTGATTCATTATCATCCTTCAGGTAAGGAAATTTGTCCACCCTTGCCTGTCCTGATTTAATTGTGACCCACCCCCCAGATCCTTCAATGTGGTTGGAGGGAATATTAGAGGCAACTGACAAATTCTGGGGTTGCCATTATGTCCATATACTGCGAATGAATAAAAATGATTGCTCTTTAAAATTAGAGAAAATAGAAAAGTTTAATCTAGTTTTTTTTAGCAAAATATCAGCAGCAAATAATGCTCAACTAACATGAACAAAGTTTATTAGTTGAATCATTCGTTCCTGTCCTGAAGCATTGAACCTGATGTTCTGTACAGATTTTCTTTCTGATGATTTCATTTTTGTTACTTATTCACAGCATGTAGGTGTCACTGGAAATGCTGGCATTTATTGTTGTTCATCTGTAATTGCCCCTGAGTTATTGAAACAGTCTCAACTTGGTTGATCTTGTGTCAGATATAGGCTAGACAAGAAAAATCGGTAAATTTTCTCCTGTCAAGGATATTAGTGAAACAGATTGGGTTTTTTTTTTGCATAACAATTCATCAGTTTCTAGCTTATAGTTATTGAGAATAGCTTTTTCAATTCCAGATTTATTTTCTCTCTTGAAGTTAGTCCCACAGCTATCATGGCGAATGGTTGATATCACTAGGTCAAACTCTGGCGACTATTACACTGCCTTAATAACTATCATACTCTACACTAGCCGATACTTCATCAGCTGCCAGTTTGATGTCAGGTTATTTGTCAAATTCCTCAAATTTGTCAGTTATCCATCACTATTTCTATAAAAATATTACTACAAAATAAAAATATCCTAATGAACCTCAACAAATTCAGAACACAAACTTCATATTTTTATTGGCATTATAGATCCTTGATATAATATTCAATATATGGTAAACAGTTACATTAGGGTTTGGCATTGAAAAGATTTTCACCCTGAAAGCCTCTATAGTCAGTCACCTCAAGCACAAGTAACGAGTAAAATATTCGCATTGCTCCTATGCCAAATTCCATGACCTTTGCCCTACTTTCCGCTCCATAGCGCTGCTCACCAATATAATGCAGGCACAGTGCTGATTTGTTGATTTGGCTTTTGCACGTCATCCTCACAATGAATGGCTGGAGTTTTTAAGGTTTTAATGAAACTATGATTTTATTAACAAATTTATTTGACAAGTGCTGCTGAATAGATCTGACCGTTTACAGAGCAGCAAATTTATTTGCTCTTTCTGACAAACACTTCATTTCAACTAACGTTTCACTCCCGACAAAAAAAGGACTCATATTTATAATGACAGAGTATTCAACAGCAAGTTACAGTCTTTTACAGCAACTTACATGTGCCTTCAAATTATAGTTACTGACCTGATTGTGTGGCAAAGTACAGCTCCAATGACGGTTTTATGTTTCCTGGCAGCACCACTGTTGTTGGTCAAATCAAAGGTAGTGATGAATCAGTATATAGAAGGGAGATTGAACATCTGGTTGAATCATGCCACAGCAACCTTTTACTCAACATCAGCAAAACCAAAGAGCTAATTATCAACTACAAGAAGGAGAAGCCAGCGGTCTTTGAGCCAATCACAAACAAGAGAAAACCTGCAGGTGCTGAAAATCCAAGCCGCGCACACAAAATGCTGGAGGAACTCAGCAGGCCAGGCAGCATCTATGGAAAAAAGTACAGTCGACGTTTTGGGCCAAGACCCTTCAGCAGACCTTCTCCAGTCGTGTATCTCTATCACCAATCAACTTTGCAGCTCTTTACTTCATCCCTTCTCCACCCAGTTTCACCTACCACCTTGTGTTTCACTCTCCCCTCCCCAACCTTTTAAATCTACTCCTTCCCTTTTTTTCTCCAGTCCTGCATAAGGGTCTCGGCCCGAAACATTGACTGTACTCTTTTCCATATATGATGCCTGGCCTGCTGAGTTCCTCCAGCATTTTGTGTGAGTTCTTCCATGAGCCAATCCTGATTAGGGGAACAGGACTGGAGAGGGTCAGTAGCTTTAAGTTCCTTGGCATTAACATATCAGAGAACCTTTCCTGTGACCAGCACGTAAGTGTTATCACAAAGAAAGCAAAGCCCCGACTTTCTTAGAAGTTTACATAATTTAGTATATCACCAAAGCACCTTAATAAACTTCAATAGATGGACAGCGGATAGTTTCCTGACTGATGAAAACACACTGAGGCACAAACATCAACAGGAAGTGAAGGATACACACCAGTCTTCCCAGGCAAGCCCCTCCCCACCACCGAGCACATTTACTTGGAGTGCTGCCACAAGAAAGCACCACCTATCATCAAAGATCCCCACCATCAGATCATGTCCCCTTAGACATTGTGTTGTAGGGCACTAGAGCACCAAACAGGCTCGTTAGCCCATGTAGACTTTGAGACAGCGGCAGGAATGGGTGAATAACGTACCAGGTTTTTGAAATTTTAGAAAAAACAGAGGAGGTAAAAGGTGAAGGGGTGGAGTTGTGCTATTGTTCAGGGACAATACCACAGCTGCACTCAGGGGAGACATAATGGAGGGGTCAGACACTGAGTCCGTTTGGGTGGAACCCAGGAATAGAACGGGTGCAATCGTACTGATGGATTGTACTACACACCCTCTAATGGCAGGACATTGAGGAGCAGATGTCTACTCAGATTAAGGAAATATATAACAATAATAGGGCTGTTGGCATGGGGATTTCAACTTCTAACGTAAACTGGGACCTTCTTAAGGTAAGACGCTTAGAAAATACAGAATTTTTAAAGCATATCCATGAAGTTCTTTAAATCAATGTGTGGATGGTCCACAACAGGAGGGGCCATACTGGACCTGGAGTTGTGTAATGAGCCTGGCCAGGTGACTGACCTTTCAATGTTGTATCACTGTTTAAGAAGAGAACAAGAGAAACTCCTGGAAACTATGGACCAGGGAGACTCACGTCATTTCTTAGGGACACGCTATCTAAACCCACAGCATAATTAGGAACAGCCATCATGGCATGTCGTGCCTTACCAACTTGATTCAGTTTTTTGACAAGGTGACGAGAGAGACTGCTGAAGGTAAGGCAGTGAATGTTGTCTACATAGATTTTAGTGTGGCATTTGACACATATGGGGGCCAATCCACAGAGATCTGGCTGTTTGGATTCAGAACTGGCTTGCACATAGAAGACAGAGGGTAATGGTTGAAGGGACTTATTCGAGTTGGAGGTCTGAATTAGTGGAGTTCCACAAGGATCTGTGATGGGACTTCTGCAGTCTGTGATGTACATAAATGACCTGGATGAAAATGCAGATAGGTGGATTAGTAAATTTGCAGATGATACCAAATTTGGTGGAGTTGTGGGTAGTGGAGGAGATTGGAAATGAATAGAGCATGAGAGAGATCAGTCGCCGATATGGGCTGAGAAGTGGCAGATGGAGTTTAACCCAGTTAAATATGAGGTGTTGCACCTCAGTGGAGCAATTGCAAGGAGACAGTACACTGTTCTGGGCAAGGTCTTTAACAGTGTTGCTGAGCAGAGAGATCTTAGATTCCAAGTTCATAGCTCCTTGAAAGTGGCTATACAAGTCGATAAGATGGTTAAGGAGGCTTATGGGATGTTTGCTTTTATTAGTCAAGGCATTGAGTTTAAAAGTCAGATGGTTATGCTGCAAATTTATAGAACTCTGGTGAGGCCACACCTGGAGTATTGCATGCAGTTCTGGTCACTCCACTATAGGAAGGATGCGGAGGCTTTGGAGAAGGTGCAGAAGAGGTTTACCAGGATGCTGCCTGGTTTAGTGCTCAAACGAGAGGCTGAATAAACTGATTTTTTTCTCTGGAGCATCGGAGTCTGAGGGGAGATCTGATAGAGGTTTACAAGGTGATGAGTTTACAAGGCATAGATAGCGTGGACAGAGAGTATTTGTTTCGCAGGGTTGAAATGTCTAATACCAAAGGGCATGCATCAAAGGCGAGAGGAGAAAGACTCAAGGAGGATGTGAGAGGTAAGTTTTTTACTCAGAGAGTCATGGATGCCTGGAATGCATTACCTGGTGTGGTGGTAGAGGCAAATACATTGAAGCCTTTTAAGAGACGTTGGGATGGGCACAAGGATGTAAAGAAGATGGGAATATATGATTGCGAGGGGAGGAGAGTGGGGGAGTGAGGGAGAAAGGGGGGAGGAATTGGTGTTTGGGTGTTTTTGATGTCCTTTTTAGATGGTTTGGCACAACAATGTGTGCCAAATGTCCTCTTCCTGTAGTTCCACGGGGAACTATTATTCTGCCAAGTCCCATCAAACTGTACCTGGGCCATAGCTCTCCATATGCCTCCAATCCACAAACGTATCCAAATTTCACTTAAGTGTTGCAAATAAGCCTATATCAACCATTTCTGCTGGCAGCTCATTCCACACTCACAGCACCCTCTCAATGAAGAAGTTCCTCCCCAGGTTCCCCTTTAATATTTCAGCTTTCACCCTTAACCTATGACCTCCAGTTTTAGTCTCACCAAACCTCAGTGGAAAAAGCCATTTTGCATTTACCCTATCTATACTGCTCATAATTCCATATACCTCAATCAAATCTCACCTCACTCTCCTACACTCCAGGGAATACAGTCCCAATCTATTCAACCTTTCCCTATAATTCAATTCAAGTCTTGGCAACATGCTTGTAAGTTTTCACTGTACTCTTTCAAATTCATTGATATCTTTTCTGTAGGCAGGTGACCATATCTGCACACAATACTCCATATCTGGCCTCACCAAAATCTTACATGACTTGAACATAACATCAGTATCTACCTGTGATGCCATTTTTGAGGAGTTCTGAATCTGTATTCCCAGATCACTCTGTGTTGAACAGTGGAGATGCAAAAACTCCATTTAAAATCTCTTCCATCTGATCTAGCTCCATGCACAGAAGACTACTCTGATTTTCAAGTGGACCAATTTTGTCTCTTGCTATCCTTTTCCTCTTAACATACTTGTAGAAGACATTGAGATTCTCCTGAAACACAGCAAATTCATGCCTTCTTTTAGTTGTCCTAATTTCCCTCTTGTATTTCTTATACTGCTCCTGAGTCTATTGAGGCTCTGGTTAAGGAGAAGAAGGCGGTGGCATGGCAAGTAAAGGTGTCAATGAACAAATGAAGCATTTGAGAAGGAAAGCTTTTTGTTTGTTATCTCCACTTTTTTGAGATTATACTGATCAGTTGTTTATTAGACCATATGACGATAAGATACTGGAGCAGAACTGGGCTAATTGATCCATCGAGTCTGCTCCACCTTTTCATCATGGCTGATCCATTTCCCCTCTCTGGCTAAGTAAGTGTCTCCCCATCTCCGTTCTAAAAGGACAGCCCCTATTCTGAGGATGTGTCCCCAGTCTTAGACTTTCCCACCATAGGAAGAAGCTCTCCGCATCCACTCTATCAAGGCCTTTCACCGTTCAACATGCTTCAATGAGGTCACCTCTCATTCTTCTGAATTCCAGTGAGTACAGGCCCAGAGCCATCAAACGCTCCTCATATGACAAGACATTCAATCCTGGAATCATTTTCGTGAACCTCCTTTGAAAACTCTCCAGTTTCAGCACATCCTTTCTAAGGGGTCCAAACCTGCTCACAATACTCCAAGTGAGGCCACGCCAGTGCTTTATAAAGTCTCAACATTACATCCTCGCTTTTATATTCTATACTCTTCCAACATATAAAATGATATCAGAATATAGATGATATCAAAATTGTCATTGTTTGAGAATGAGGAGGAATCGTTTGAGATACAGGGAGATATGGATGATTTGGTCAATTGGGGAGAAATGTACCAAATGGAATTAAATCAGAACAATGCGAAGTAAAGCTTTCGGGGTGGGACAAGGAAGGGAACATATGATAAACAGGTGGATTTTGAGCAGCTGCCCTATTCAGCAGTCCTGATGAAGGGCCTTGATTTGAAATATCCACTGTTTATTCCTTTCCATAGATGATGTTTGACCTGCTGAGTTCCTCCAGCATTTTGTGTGTTATTCAGCCTTCTCCTAGCATTTTGGAGACACCACATCCTACTGACTTCTGAATAGTTTATTCTCAGACTTGGGTCCAGAATCAGAATCAGAATCAGGTTTAATGTAGTAAAGTAATACTTTATTATTCTATTCATTGTATGTAATTCTCTTAAAAATTTAATAAAAAATATATTTAAAAAAGAATCAGGTTTAATATCACCATTATGTGTTGTGAAATTTGTTAACTTAATTGTGACAACAGTATGATGCAATGCATGAAAAATGAACAGAAAAACTGAATTATATTAAGTATACATTGTGTAAGGTGTGGGAAACAAGTAGGGAAGTTATGGAACCTATGACGATTAAAGAGGTGGAAGTACTGGCGCTTTTAAGAAATTTAAAAATGGATAAATCTCCGGGTCCTGACAGGATATTCCCCAGGACCTTGAGGGAAGTTTGTGTAGAAATAGCAGGAGCTCTGACAGAGATCTTTAAGATGTCATTAGAAACGGGGATTGTGCCAGAGGATTGGCGTATTGCTCATGTGGTTCCATTGTTTAAAAAGGGTTCTAGAAGTAAGCCTAGCAATTATAGACCTGTCAGTTTGACATCAGTGGTGGGTAAATTAATGGAAAGTATTCTTAGAGATAGTATTAATAATTATCTGGATAGACAGGATCTGATTAGGAGTAGCCAGCATGGATTTGTGCGTGGAAGGTCATGTTTGACAAACCTTATTGAATTTTTTGAAGAAGTTACGAGGAATGTTGACAAGGATAAGGCAGTGGATGTAGTCTATATTGACTTCAGCAAAGCCTTTGACAAAGTTCCACATGGAAGGTTAGTTAAGAAGGTTCAGTCGTTAGGTATTAATGCTGGAGTAATAAAATGGATTCAACAGTGGCTCGATGGGAGATGCCAGAGAGTAGTGGTGGATAATTGTTTATCGGGATGGAGGCCGGTGACTAGCGGGGTGCCTCAGGGATCTGTTTTGTGCCCAATGTTGTTTGTAATATACATAAATGATCTGGATGATGGGGTGGTAAATTGGATTAGTAAGTATGCCGATGATACTAAGGTAGGAGGTGTTGTGGATAATGAGGTGGGTTTTCAAAGCTTGCAGGGAGATTTATGCCGGTTAGAAGAATGGGCTGAACGTTGGCAGATGGAGTTTAATGCTGAGAAGTGTGAGGTTCTACATTTTGGCAGGAATAATCCAAATAAAACATACAGTGTAAATGGTAGGGCATTGAGGAATGCAGAGGAACAGAGAGATCTAGGAATAACAGTGCATAGTTCCCTGAAGGTGGAGTCTCATGTAGATAGGGTGGTGAAGAAGGCTTTTGGAACGCTGGCCTTTATAAATCAAAGCACTGAGTCCAGAAGTTGGGATGTAATGTTAAAATTGTACAAGGCATTAGTAAGGCCAAATTTGGAATATTGTGTGCAGTTCTGGTCACCGAATTATAGGAAAGTTATCAATAAATTAGAGAGAGTGCAGAGACAATTTACTAGGATGTTACCTGGGTTTCAGCACTTAAGTTACAGAGAAAGGTTGAACAAGTTAGGTCTCTATTCATTGGAGCGTAGAAGGCTGAGGGGGGATTTGATCGAGGTATTTAAAATTTTGAGAGGGATAGATAGAGTTGACGTGAATAGGCTGTTTCCATTGAGAGTAGGGGAGATTCAAACGAGAGGACATGATTTGAGAGTTAGGGGGCAGAAGTTTAAGGGAAACACGAGGGGGTATTTCTTTACTCAGAGAGTGATCGCTGTGTGGAATGAGCTTCCTGTAGAAATAGTAGAGGCCAGTTCATTTGTGTCATTTAAAGTAAAATTGGATAGGTATATGGACAGGAAAGGAGTGGAGGGTTATGGGCTGAGTGCGGGTAGGTGGGACTAGGTGAGATTAAGAGTTTGGCACGGACTAGGAGGGTCAAGATGGCCTGTTTCCGTGCTGTGATTGTTATATGGTTATATGGTTACATATGTATATTAAATCATTAAATTAAGATCAGTAGTGCAAAAAACAGAATTTTTTTAAAGGTAGTGAGGTAGTGTTCATGGGTTCAATACCCATTTCGAAAGCAGATGGCAGAGGGGAAGAAGAGCTTCTGAACTGCTGTGGTTTTCCATGGTTTTTCAACACAGGAGAATTAGAGATGTGAAATGCAGTGGAAAGACCTTTGGACACTCTCTAGTGTCTAGACTGCTCTCCCTGCTAAGGTCAATTTCATTGCCTGAGGGCCATTCCAAGAAATAACATCAAATATCTGTGTTCCAAACTGCTAGAGCCTGCAACATCAGAGAGGTTATCCAAGCAAGAAATAATTTTGTTTATTAAGATGTGCTAATACTGTTGACTTTCCAATAGTGCAGGCAGCCGTTGATCTCATTCTTCGATTTATGAGGAATCCCATTAATGACACAGATATTTTCCAGAACAAAACAAGTTACTATTTGCTCTTTGTCCACTTTGATATGGATCATCAGAAGAGTGTATGTACCCTTGTTTCCAGGAAGCACATAATACAAAATTTGTTGCTAGTTTTAATGCACGTACTTCTCTTGTGCTGGAATCTTGAATCTTGCCAACTTGGTCTCATAAACTGGACTTCACGGGAACCCAGAAGAACAAGGAGTAACCTAATTGAAACCTATTGAATGGTGAAAGGCCTTGAGAGAATGTTTCCTATGCTGGGAGAGTCTAAGACCAGAGGACATAGCCTCAGAATAGCAGGCTGTCCTTTCAGAATGGAGATGAGAAGGAATTTCTTCAGCCAGAAAGTGGTGAATCTGTGGAATTCTTTGCCACAGGCAACTGTGGAGGCCAGGTCTTTATGTACATTTAAGGCAGAGGCTGATAGATTCTTGATTGGTCAGATCATGAAAGGATGGGGGGAGGGGGAAGGCAGGAGACTGAGGCTCAGAGGAAAGTTGGATCAGCCATGATGAGATAGCGGAGCAGACTCAATGGACCAAATGGCCTGACTCTGCTCCTATATCCTATGGTCTTGTGGTCTAATATATTATATCAGTTATAATCCTTCAAACATCAGGCTCCAGAACCAGCATGGACAACTTCACTCATCTCAACACTGAACTAATCCACAATCTATGGACTCACTGTCAAGGAATCTACAGCTCCTGTTCTGAATGTTAGTTATTTATTTATTTTTATAATTTAACAGATTGTCTTCTTATGTACATTGGTCGTTGGCCCATCTTTGTCCATAGCTTTTCATTGATTATATTGTATTTCTGTGTTCTACTGTGAATAGCACAAGAAAATAAATCTCATGGTAGTGTATGGTAATGCATACGTCCTTTGATAACAAATTTACTTTGAACTTTGATCTGTGAACTATGTTTAAGTCAAAATTATTTATCTATACCATGAAAAGCAAGGGACCAAGAACTGAATCCTGTAAAACCTTGGGTTACCTTGATCTACACGTAATCTGTACATAAATTTAAAAAAACATTTTGCAATAAAATTTCTGCGCTAAACAATATCACATAAAAATAGGGAAAATATAGCATCACCAACAAATGAGATAGCTTGGATGGAAATAAAAAGCATCTTGCATGAACATAAAGCTTAGAAATTAACCGAGTTAATGATTTCTCCAGTTTGGGTCCTTTTGAATTTTGCATCAGTTTCTGTGAAATGTGTTTAGATTTCAGCAAAAGACTTAACTTCCGATCCTTTAGAATTTCAGTCAGTGGAGTCCAACCACAGGGAAGCTGCCTCTCCATGCATAACAAAGCCAACCATTAGTGAGTCTTCACTGAATTTACTTTAAGAGCGACTCTGCTCAATTAGACCTAAGAAATAAATAACCTTAAGCAGTTATAGAAACTACAAATATGTGATCCTTTCTCTACAAATGACATAGACAACAATGGCAAAAAACTTGGAAGCAAAAGGATTGAGGTTTGCTGCCAAAACTCTGTGAAATCTTTCCTGAGCTCCAAAGCTAATCTCACAAAACAACAGGCAACCATCTTAACATTACATTCTCTGTTATAAAGCCATGAACAGAAACATCCTGACAGAACATCCAAAAACTTTGCATGTAAGGGGAATATTCAATAGTATATTTACCCAAATACATCCAAATTTATTTAAACCATTTATTTTAATGATGGCCCAAACTATGTGCATTGATGTTTCATTTTGTAAAATTTCGAGCCTCACTTTCTCATCCACTGTGGATTTTGGGGTGGCTGACGAAGCCAATGTAGAGCACAGCCACAGATAGAGCAAAAGATCTTTGGGTGGATGGGTAACTTCAGAGGTGTTATATTTCTTCTGGAGCAAGAAAGAAAACAAAATTGCTGGGGGAATTCAGTGGCTCAGGTACTAACTGTGCAGGGAAATGGACAGGCAATATTTCAAGTCGAGACCCTTCATCTGGACAAAATGTACTCCTTCTGCATGAATTTCAGGTTTTCAATCTCATCCTGAAAATTCTTCACCACGTGAAGTGATCATGGACCAGAGATTCCCAGGAGACAGTGGTGGTGTTGCATTTCTTCAAGGAGGCTTGAGCACTTCCTTGAATCTTCTCCTCTGACCACTTGGCGATCTCTTTCTGTGACAAGGCTGAATCCTGAGAGGTGGGTTCTATTATATGAGAAGAATTTTTTTAAATGTTACAGTATCTGGAGGCGTCATATCCAGGTAAGAAGATGTTTCTTTTTAATGGGTGAATGTACAAATTAGGGTCCTGTTAGAACTCTTTTCCTCAAAGTATATTGGAAGCTGAGTCTTTGAATATTTTTCAAAGTTCAAAAGCTCAAAGTACATTTACTGTCAGGGCATTAAAGGATATGGCAAGAAGGCAGGTGTACGGGGCTGAGTGGGATCCAGAATCAGCCGTGAAGTAATGGCGGAGCAGACTCGATGGGCTGAATGGCTTAGGGTCTTACGTATACAATATAAAACCTTGAGATTTGTCTCCTTACAGGCAGCCACAAAGCAAAGAAACCTAATACAGCCCATTAAAAAAAACACCATCAAATATCTAGTGTGCAGAAAAAAAATCTTCCTAACAATAAAAGTAAGCAAATTACATTCAGAATTGAAATTCACAAAAGTGAGTCCAGTGCCATGAAGCTAGTCATCACTGCAGCTGATCCAGGAGCCCGTTAGTTGCAGGCCGTAACACAGAGACAAGTAAAGCTTGCAGAGCAATGAACTGCCCTCACCGCTGGAGACCTTTCCATCTGACCCAAAGTCAAAGTCAAAATGGAGCTTATTGTCATATGTATCTGTACGTTTATGCACAAGTGTAATGAATAACTTACAACTGTATTTCTTGTATTATACTTGCATTTTAAATGTTATAGAATCTGGAGGTGTCATATTAGGGTAGGAAGAAGTTTCTTTTTAATAGGTGAATGTACAACTTAGGGTCCTGGCTAAAGAAAAGGGTTCATCCATTTAGTCGATTGGTATCCCAGTTCTTCACCTCACCCCTTCCCCTCTCCTGGTTTCAACTATTGCCTACTACTTTGTACTTCTTCCTCCCCTACCCCCCTCTTCCTACACTGACTTCTCATCTTTTTTTCTCCAGCCCTGATGAAGGGTTTCAGCCTGAAATGTTGGCTGTGCTCTTTTCCGCAGACCCTGCCTGCCCTGCTGAGTTCCTCCAGCATTTTGTGTGATGATTTGGAACACACTGCAGAGACAGTCAATGAATTCAAAAGGAATTGCGGTAAGGGCAGGCACTTGAGGGAAATAAACCTGCAGAATTACAGATTTGAGCATGGGAAGTAAACCAATTGGATAGTTCTACCAAAAGGCAATGTGATTACAATTGGCAGAGTGGCCTCCTTCAGAGTGAAATGACTCCTTCACTGTATGAAAGTGTGTAACTTAATATGAAAGTGGCTTCAGAGACAGCTAGAGATTTAAAGATGTTTTCTCATTGATGTTGCACTCTTTCAAAGCACAACTGACACACAGCCAGCTGTAAGGTAATCAAACAAGTGTCAAGTCTTACTGAAATTGATGACCCAACAGCCTTGACATACTAAATCTTTCCAGGAACCTGGAATTAACTAATCTAGCTGTTCTATATTTAGCTTATTGCTGGCTATAAATTTCACACAGTACACAGTCAAGCTGAGGTTTGTGCAGTAATTCGGTTAAATTGCTCCTTCAAGATGCTTACAATAAATTATCCACAATTCCTGCACGAAGTACGGATGGGGGAAAAAAACATGTTGCTTCCTTTCAAATTTACAGTAAAATATTTTGTCATATAATAAAATCTGAAGCTGTAATTACAGGGAATATAGCAGCCCTTTCAGCTCAAACTCAATAGATCCATTTCGCTTTCCACAAATACTGTCAGAACTATTGCAGTGTTGTGTTTTTAATAAGACTGAACAATCTCTAGAAAAGTCAAGGCTAAGGGATAACTTGATAAGGATCTTCATGATTTTGCAAAGGTTTGATAGAGTAGGTTTTACGTAGATGCTGCATTTTATGATGAGGTCATTATAATCAATGTGCTTGAAATGAAATTTGAAAATCCCATAAGGAATTTTGAAAAAAAAATCTTAGTTATGTAAAGAGTGGTCAGAATATAGAAGATGATAACAACAATTCGTGGGAGCTAGGGCTTTTTCTCATTGGAGCGAAGGAGGATGAAAGGTGACGATAGAGGTGTACAAGATGATAAGAGTCATTGATAGACAGGGGAGCCAATGCCTTTTTTCCAGGGTGGAAATGTGAGAGTACAATTTTATGGTGATTGGATGAAGTATGTGGGGGGCGGGGGGAATGCTAGAGGTAGTTTTTTTTCACACAAGAGTGGTGGGTGTGTGAATATATTGTCAGGGTCGGTGGTACAAGATGATACTTCGGAGATTTTTAATGGACTCTCGGATAGACACGTGCACGAAAGAAAAATGAGGGCCATGACGGAATGTTAGGTTGATGTTGGAGAAGGTTACAAGGTTGGCATAACAGAGATCTATCATCATTCAAACTGGCAATAACTATAACCCTCTGAAAGATCTCACTGCCATCACAACTTAATAAATGAGGATTTCTGAATGACTATTGGTGTTGAAATTTAAATTTATCCATTGGAATTCTTTGGGAATAGAAGATATTCCAAGCAGGCCCCAAAGAATTCCAATAGATAAAATTTTACTTCAAAATCAATAGTCATGATTGCATCGCAAAAACATGGCAGAAGCTGCTGATCATAACCATCATTAAACTGCCTGTCAATCTAGCAGGATATATGATTTTTCATGCCATCCTGGCACACATCAGACCCCAGAAAAAAATACAGCTTTTTTGAGACAATGCTTTCTGCAGAGCAATCAGGCAACCTAACCCTAAACACATTAGTGACCTGACTGTGGAACTTGCAATGAGCATAGATGTCGGCTTCCAGAAGAAACTGAAGATATGCATGGCCTCCCTATATCTGACACTGATTAGCAACACAGTCTAAGTTCTGATGCTGAAGATTGCAAGGATCACCCACAGTCTCAAAACACCATCTCCTCTCTATGGATGATACACAGCAACAGCTAACTTGGTCCAGCTGGGTTAAGTCACATTTCAGCAATGACCTCCAACAAAGCCAAATACTTGCACTGATATTCCTTAATATTGTGTAGACTTCCATGTGAGGATGACATGCAAACAGCCACCTTCAGCATTCTGTCTACCTTCAATGGGATCCTAAACAACAGGGAGGAAATTTTCTGGAAGTGGAAATTCAGAGCAATCCTCACAACACAATAGTATCTTAAATTTCATCTTAATACTAGAAACAGTAAGATGCACAATTAAAATGAATTCTATGATAATAATTTGCCAAATGTCACCACTCTGATCCATAATATTGGAGCAGTTTTAGGCCCCTGATCTAATAAAAGATGAGCTGGGATAGGAGATGGTCCAGATGAGGTTCATGAGAATGATCCCAAGATTGCACGTGGTAACATATAGTATGAGGAGCATTTACTGGCATTGAACCTGTACTCACTGGAGATTAGAAGAATGAAGATGGGTCGCAATCAAATCTATTGAATATTGAAAGGCCTAGGTAGGGTGGACTTAGGGAGGATGTTTCCTATAGCGAAGGAATCTAAGACCGGAGGACACAGTTTCAGAATATTAGGACATCCCTTTAGAACAGAGGTGCAGAAGAATTTTTTAGCCTGATGGTGGTGAATCTGTAGAATTTGTTGCAGCAAACGACTGTGGAGACCAAGTCATTGGGTATATTAAAAACTGAGGTTGATAGGATCTTGATTAGTAAGGGCTTCAAAGGTTACAGGGAGAAGGCAGGGATAATAAGTCAGTCATGATGGAATAATGGAACAGACTCAATGGGCCAAATGGCCAAATTCTGCTCCTATGTCTTATTGTTTTATAATGAAGCTGGACCCAAGAATAACTTTCAATAATTTGTTCAATAAGGTGGGCATTTAGACAAAAGCAACTTAGTCCAGAAACTGGTATAATATGTTTGGATAGTATTACCATCAGTAATATGGGTGTCAATCACTACTGACATGAACCAAGAGTCAGCACACTCAATGTGTTGTTGTCAAATTGAATTCAGCAATGCAGAACAGCAATGGAGCCTCCAATCAACACCATATACCTGAGTGACATGGTACACAACTCTTGAGGAAGATTGAGAAAAAATTAACATCTCCCATCTCCTTCCATAATGTACTTAAATCCATAGAGGCACAGATTTAATAGAAATAGATGACTCAGCAGACCATTCAGTTCACTTTGTCCATGTTGTTAAAAAAGTTCCCCAATCCATCTCCACCTGAAGTCAGACAAGACATTTAAAACTCACAGACTGAACTTTCAGTAATACAACTTCAAAGCCAATGGAAAGGAATTGTAGAAGGCACACAATGCCTTTTTGAAAGACACTGCACAGAGTTCTGCAAAACCTGTGGGGAGCTTTAAACCTTAGATAATTGTTGTCCAAAAATGTATCCGAGTGGGACTACCAGTCATTGAGAGCACATGATAATTTAATGCCTGATTTACAAAAATAGTGCTCAAAGTGAAGGAATCTGTTAATCCTGATACAATTATCTGCCTTGACCACCTGAATGTCAGATGATAATAGTTCCTCTGAATCAGTCATGAGCACGAAGGCTGAGTCAGTCTACTTAGGCACTGAGGCCTGTACTTTTACCTTGCACTGTGGATTTGCAATCAGGTAATCTACTGAGTTCCTGCTGCTTATCACTGACACTGATAGATTAATTGAAAATGAGTCTGCCCCAACAATTACACTAAAAGCGGACTCTTGGAAAGCATACGTACAAAGTTTGAAAGATGGGGATTAAATTTAGCAGCTATGATGAATTAGATTCCCCATTTATGATCACCCCAATGTGGGGAGGAAAGCTGAAGAAGGTGAAACTAGGACTCAGCAAACAGATCAAGAGAAAGTCAGCATTAAGCAGACTAGTTTGGAACAGCTCTGTGCAGGTTTTCACAAAATACACAAAATGAGGTGTTTTATGTTTAATGAAACCTGTAACACATTTAATTGAACTTCAAAAAAAACTAAGCCAAAAATGCACTAAAAATCCTAACATAACAAAGTCATCTTGTCTGATCAGTCTCTTAAAGCAAAACCCCAACTCAATATCGGTGGTTGTGCATTATGTTCATTTCTCCCAGTTTCGTTACCCTACATCTGTATTTCCAGCTCTCAGTATTTTACTGATTACCAACGCAAATACATCTTCAATTAATCCATCATTACTAAAGGACAAAATGTGTTCTTTCTCCCTTGACTATAATGACACTCAACAAAATATACTCAACAAAATATACTCAACAAAATATACTCAACAAAATATACTCAACAAAATAACACTCAACAAAATATAAGCAGGTCAGATATAAAACCAAAGGACCTAGCAGCAGAATTAGGCCATCTAGCCCATCGAGTCTGCTCCACCATTCAGTCATAGCTGATCCTTTTTTCTATCTTCTCCTCAACCCCAGTTCCCGACCTTCTCCCCATAACCCATAATACCTACCTCACGTAACCTGTAAACATATCCTCTGATTTGTGACTTCTTACTCATGAAAACATATCAAAATCTACACTGCCATGTCCAACTAGGTTGTTAAATGGTTCAATTAGATCAATCCGCATTCTTCTAAATTCATAAGGAAATGGGTCCAAATGTTTAAGTCACTTATGATAAGGCAACAGTCTCATCCCAGAGTTAGACATCAATAATTTATTTTATTGTAAGATATTCCCTCATATTTGAAACTGTCATTTCCTTATTTCCCATGTATTAATTCCCCAGTCTCACTCTCCAGAGATCGCACACTTATCCTCATGATTATCTTACTTCTATATCCACAAAAACACCTCGTGTTGCTTTTGAAATGATTTGCCAGTTTACTCATAGAAACATAGAAAACCTACAGCACAATACAGGCCCTTTGGCCCACAAGGCTGTGCCAAACATGTTCATTAGAAATTACCTAGGGTTACCCATAGCTCTCTATTTTTCTAAGCTCCATGTACCTATCCAGGAGTCTCTTAAAATACCCTATCATATCCGCCTCCATCACCATCACTGGCAGCCCATTCCACACACTCTCCACTCTGCATAAAGAACTTACCCCTGACATCTCCTCTATACTTACTTCCAAGCACCTTAAAACTGTGTCATCTCGTGGTAGCCATTTCAGTCCTGGGAAAAAGCCTCTGACTATCCACATGATCAATGCCTCTCATCATCTTATACACCTCTATCTGGTCACCTCTCATCCTCCATTGTTCCAAGGAGAAAAAGCCGAGTTAACTCAATCTATTCTCATAAGGCATGCTCCCCAATCCAGGCAACATCCTTGTAAATCTCCTCTGCACACTTACTGTAGTTTCCTCAAAGCTTCTGTAGTGATGTGACCAGATTTGAGTACAGTACTCCAAGTGGGGTCTGAATAGGGTCCCATATAGCTGCAACATTACCTCTTGGCTCTTAAAATCAATCCCACGGTTGATGAAGGCCAACACACCTTCCTAACCACAGTGTCAACCTACACAGCAGCTTTGAGTGTCCTGTAGACTTGGACCCCAAGATCCCTCTGATCCTCCACACTGCCAGAAGACTTACCATTAATACTATATTATGCCTTCATATTTGACCTACCAAAATGAATCACTTCATGCTTATCTGGGTTGAACTCCATCTGCCACTTCTCAGCCTGGTTTTGCATCTTATCAATGTCCTGCTGTAAACTCTGACAGCCCTCCACACTATCCACAATACCCCCAACCTTTGTGCCAACAGCAAATTTACTAACCCATCCCTCCACTTCCTCATCCAGGTCATTTATAGAAATTACAAAGAGTAGGGGTCCCAGAACAGATTCCTGAGGCACCCCACTGGTCACCGACCTCCATGCAAGATATGACTGATCTACAACCACTCTTTACCTCCTGTGCCCAAGCCAATTCTGGATCCACAACGCAATATCCCCTTGGATCCCATACCTCCTTATTTTCTCAGTAAGCCTTGTATGGGGTACCTTATCAAGTGCCTTGCTGAAATCCATATACCTTATATCTACTGCTCTACCTTCATCAACGTATTTAGTCACATCCTCAAAAAAATTCATGATCAATTTTAATGAAAATGATGAAGAACAAACATGACACAAACAGTATTCATGGTCAGGATTGAACCTTGGTCTCTGAGTCACAGAGTCATTGCACTCTACAGCACAGAATAAGGACCTTTGGCCCAATCAGTCAGTGCCAGCCTATCAGACTGTCCAGTTCCATTAACCGGCACCTCGACCATCTCCCTCCAAACTCTGCACATCCATGTTATGCGAATTTCTCTTAACTGTTCAAATTGAACCCACATCCAGCACTTCCACTGGCGGCTCATTTTACATTCTCACCAACGACTGAATGAAGATGTTCCCCTTAAACAGTTCACCTGTCACACATAAACCATGACGCCTCATTCTAGTTTCACCAAACCTCAGTGGAAAAAGCCTGTTTACATTCACCCTGTCCATACCCCTCATCATTTTGCATACCTCAATCAAATTTCCCTCATTCTCCAGCTCTCTAGGGAATAAAGTCTTAACCCATTCAACCTATCCCTATATCTCAAGTCCTCAAGTTCTAGCAACATCCTTGTAAATTTTCTCTGCACTCTTTCAATTGTATTGACTTCCTTCCTATAGGTTGCTGACCAGAACTGCACACAATACACCAAAATAGGCTTCACCAATATCTTCAGCGGTGATGCCACTTTCAAAGGATGATTCCCAGATCCCAATACTCTACTGCACTCCTCAGTACCCATTCACTCACCATATGTCCTACCCTGGTTTGCCCTCCCAAAGTGCACTACTTCATACTTATCTGCATTAAATTCCATTTTTTCCAGCTGGTGCTTTAAGTTGCTTTACAGGCTATGTCACTGTGCCACCTGCTCTTCCTTCTTACTGTGTTTTTAGTCACACAGTACCTGAAAAATTCAATCTCAGTCATTTGTTTCATTGCTCAGGGTATGTGGACATTCCCACTGACTACTATGTCTTTTTTGCCCATCACAAATTGCCTGTGGCCAGAGTGATTTGTTAGGATGTTGCAGAGGCTTTTAAAGATCAATCGGTTTGCTGGATTCACCTTTAAGACCATAAGGCCATCAGATATAGGAGCAGAATTAGGCCACTTGGCCCATCGAGTCTGCTCCACCATTTCATCATCGCTGATCCATTTCCCCTCTCAGCCCCATTCTCCTGCCTTCTCCCCATATCTCTTCATGCCCTGACTAATCAAGAGCCTATAAATGTCTGCCTTAAATATATCCAAAGAACTGGCCTCCACAGCAGCCTGTGGCAACAAATTCTACAGATTCACTACTCTCTGGCCAAAGAAGTTACTCCTCATCTCCATTCTAAAAGAACATCCCATCATTCTGAGGCTATGCCCTCTGGTCTTACACTCCCGTCATAGGGAACATCCTCTCCACATCCACTCTATCAAAATTTGATAGGTTTCAATGACGTCACCCTTCATTCTTCTGAATTCAAGTGAGTAGAAGTGCCGAGCCATTAAAAAGCTTTCATATGCCAAACATTTCAATCCTGGAATCACTTTCGTGAACCTCCTTTGTACCCTCTTCGGTTTCAGCACATCTTTTCTAAGATAAAGGGCCCAAAATTGCTCACTATACCTCCAGTGAGGCCTCACCAGAGTTTTATAAATTATTACTATTACATTCTTGCTTTCATATTCTATCTCAAAATGAATGCTAACATTGTATTTGTCTTCCTCACCACCGACTCAACCTGCAAAATAACCTTTAGGGTATCCTGCACAAGGACTCCCAAGCCCATTTGCCCCTCAGTTTTTTTTTGTATTTTTTCTGCACTTAGAAAACAGTCAGCTCCTTCCTTTCTTCTACCAAAGTGCATGAGCATACATTTCCCGACACTGTATTTCATTGGCCACATCTTTGCCCATTCACCTAATCTGTCCAAGTCCTTCTGGAGCTTCTCTGCTTCCTCGAAACTATCCACTCATCTTTGTATCATCCGTAAACTTGGCCACAAAGCCATCAATTCCATCATCAAAATCATTGGCATACAATGTAATGAGAATCGGTCCCAACACAGACCCCCTGTGGAAGACTACTCATCACCAGCAGCCAATCAGAAAAGTACCTTTTATTCCCACTCTTTGCATCCTGCTAATCAGTCAATGCTCTCTTTCTAATAATACCACGGGTGCTTAACTTGTTAAGCAGCTTTAAGTGTGGCACCTTATCAAAGGCCTTCTGAAAATCCAAGTACACAACGTCCACTGATTCTTCCTTGTCTATCCTGCTTGTTATTTTTTCCAAGTATTCCAATAGATTTGTCAGTCAAAATTTTCCCCTTAAGGAAGCCACGTTGACTATGGCCTATTTTATCATGTGCCTCCAAATACCCTGAAACTATATCCTTATTAAACGTCTTCCCAGCCACTGAGGTCAGACTAACTGGCCTATAATTTCCTTTCTTCTGCCTCTCTCCCTTCTTGGAATGACATTTGCAATTTTCCAGTCCTCTAGAACCATGCCAGAATCAATTGATTCTTGAATGATCATTACTAATGTCTCCACAATTTCTTCAGCCCTCTCTTTCAGATCCCTGGGGAGTATACCATCTGGTCCAGGTGACTTTACTACATTCAGACCTCATTTTAGGCCTAATGAGTTCAGCATGGTAGGTCTCCTCTCCTAGAGCACATTAAAATATGATGGTATTAACTGATCATCATTACTAATATCATTATTTAATTTTATTAGAGATACAACAGAGTAACAATGAATCCATGGACCCAATTACACCCATCTGACAAATTAACCTGATACATTTTTGGACAGTGGGAAGAAACCAGAGCACCCAGAGAAAACCTATGCAGTCATGGGGAAAAAGTAAAATCTCCTTACAGAATTGAACCTAGGTGTCTGACTGTAAAAGGATTATGCTGCTACATGACTGTGCTGCCCTCACTAATACATGAGAAATTTTACACTTAAAACATCTCTCATCCATTAAGAGGAAATGTATTTCTTTCTAGAATTGCCAGATCCTTTACTAGCAGAACGTAGATGATTGGGTGCCTCTACCTCTACTTAGGAAATGATTGGCTGAAGAGCTCTTGCATTCCTCTGAGTAACACACACACAATGAGAGCTAGACAGACCAATACTTGCCAGGGCATTACTTCTCAAAGGGTCAATAAGAAAAATAAATGTTCTTTTCTTCATTCCACACAAACAGAGAGACCCGAAATCCGAGCCTAAAAGCCCCGACAGTGAGTTTTAAAGACTATGATTTATAATGGATCAATAGTATTTTTTTCTGAAATCGTGCAATTTAATTGGCACATTACAAATTGATTTAAAATTCAAATTCAATAGTATGGCCTGATTGAATACATGGAATAAGGATGGGATTTAATGTTCTCTTTGAGTACAGTTTAAGACATTTACACTAATCAAATCAAAAACAAATCGAATGAAGTTTAATTATCATTCAAACCATACAGAGATACAGCTGAACAAGACAGTTCCTTTGGGGCCAAGGTGCGAAACATTCAAAATAGCAACCAAACATTCAAAAATAACAAGTAACGTAACCAGATCTTAATGCAAAGGCTGAATATACTACCGGTAATTGTTATGTTGACTATTCAGTTATAATAGAAGTGGCTGATTCTTGACGATTGAAATCCATTCACGTTATGAGTTTTAGTCCAAGGTCAGGGGATATTTCAATAGGTCTTGCACTCCAGTGCTTTATTTGACTGTTCTTTGTAGAGCAATTAAAGAGTCTCCGTGAACCTTCATTCCACTGTGAAGCCCAAAAAAGAGGAAAAAATGGCAAATTTGATGTCCTTGTGGAAATGAAAATAAATCAAAAATAAATCAGCATTTTTGAGTGTGGAAGTAGAAGGAAGTTGACCCCAGAGAAAAGAAGGTATCATATTCTCCTGCATAGACTGGAACAAATGAAGAGGAGGTGAATGCATTTTTATCCAACTGATGCTTTCAGGAAACTACAATGGTATTAATTATTACACATTTCCTTACCAGATAGACAGAGGCTGTTTATCCCAGCAAGTAAATGTCAGCTTTTCAAACAATGTCATTTTGCTAAACCTAGTAGAACAAAGAGCAAACCTTGAGTATTACAGCAGAGGAGTAGTGTTTATCACCCACGATCTCAAGGTCAACCACGAGGCCAATCTACCTGACCCGATTTGTGTGCACATGATCTACGTCCCTTTATTCCCTGCCTTCTCATGTATCAGTCTAAATACCTCTGAGATGCTGCAATCTTTTCTGCTTCTACCAACTCAACAGAAAGTACCTTCCAGGTACCTACCACTCTCCACATAAAACTTTCTTTCAAACCTTCTTTAAACTCTTCCAATCTCACCTTAAATATGCAACCTCTAGTATTTGACATTGCTACCTGGGGAAGAAAGATTCTATCTGCTCTGTCTATGCCTCTCATAATTGTTTATACATCTATCAAGTCATCCTAGCGAAATCAATCGAAGTTTGTGCAAACCCTTTTTATAGCTAATGTTCTCCTGGTAAATCTCTTCCAGACATATTGCGCATTCTTCCTACAGTGTGGTGACCAGATCTGTACATAATACTTCAAATGTGCCGAGTCAAGGTTTTCTTCGGATGCACATACCTTTTGTACTCATTGCTCTAACCGATGAACGCAAGTGTGTCATAGACCTTTACCACTTTGTCCACTTGTGTTGCCACTTATGGGGAGCTATGGTCTTGTACCCCAAGGTCTTTCTGTACATTAATGCTCCTAACATTCCTCCTCACTTGCTCATTTACAATATTTTCCCACAAGGGGTAATGTGCAGGATCCAATTAATCCTTCGTTCAAACTTTTCCTGGGGATGCAAGGGGAAACCACACAGTCACAGGGAGGACATGCAAATTCAGCACCAGTGGTCTGTACCAAGCCAGCCACACTACCTGAAATACGCTGCATTATCCATACTTTTAGCTTTGGGGCTTTTTTTTTACATGAGACAGAGTATTCTATCTGATTTAGTAAATCCCCATCAGAGGGCATTACCATTGCTGTATTCACCCATCATCTACATATTGTGGGGTTTGCCAGCACTGACCTGAAAATGAACTACATAAACTGCCTGAAAACGTTACATAAACACCTTGGCAGCTGCAGCTAGACAGAAGCTGAGCATTTCGTGTGGCAGTCTGAGGCCCACCACAGTCTTCTCAGCGCAATAGTGTTCAATGAAGGACAGCCTTGATTATATCTTCATTTTCCACACATTGCTACCTGAGTGGTAAGCGAAAATGAGAAAGAACTGATCGCTGGATTCTTATTCATTTCACTTGGGAAGTTGATGAACATGTTGCCCTTGACAAACAAAGCCTCTGCTACTTGATGCAACTAAGGACAGTGAAGATTTCAATTTTCAGTCGTTACCACGGTGATTTGGAAGAAACCTGTGTCAGAACATTTAATGCAGAACTGACTTGCAACTTTTACTGGAAGGGCCATTTTTGTGATAGTAGCCGTCTGCACAAAGATTCAGACTGCCAGAGTAGAAACCCATACAGAACATCTCAAGTATCATTTCATTTGCTTTTTATTTCCATTTATAAATTTTGTATATTCTTTAAACTATCAGACCAGGATTCTGAATACTGAGCCCATCTCTGAATTGTTACAGGGGTGGGCCCTACAGAGTTTACGTCCAACTCGGGAGACATGAGTGTGCAGTTCAGTGCAGCACTGAAGGAATGCTGTACCATCAGATCTGCTCTCACTTGGAGGGTAGGTGAAACGGAGACCCAGGTGGTTGAGAAAAATACCAGGTGTATATTTCAAAGAAGTTCAGTGGTGTGCCAACCAATACTATCCTTCAATTAACATTCCGAAAGGAGATTATTAGAACTCAGTATCATGTTCTTGTTTGTGAGATTATCCTGAACATTGGTGCCCTCATTTTATTTGCTATACACTCATAATTGTGAGGCGAGATTTCACTCTAACTCTATCTTCTTCTTTGCAGATGACACCACTGCAGTGGTCTGGATCTTTAACAGGAATGAGATGGAGTATGGGGAGGAGGTAGAGAGTTCAGTGGCATGGTGTCAAGATAACAACCTCTCACTCAACGTCATCAAAACCAAAGCGTGGTCATTGACTTCAGGAAGCAGGGGACAGTACTCAACCCTGAATATATCAATGGTACTGAGGTGAAAATGGTTGCGAATGTCAAGTATTACCAATATACAGTATAGTTCTGTGCCATGCTAAGGCACAGAGAGCATATCAGCACCTCTATTTCAGATCCCTGGGGTGTATAAACGGCTAAGGAAATTCCATATCTCCCTAACGACCTTCTCTAATTTTAACAGACACACCAAAGAAAGCACCCTATCTGTGATGCACCATCAATAACTCTCGGAGACGTGAGGCGAGATATAGGCTTTTATTCGCTGGAAGGGAACAGTCAGCAGCAAGAGATTCCCACATGACATCCTGGAGACTGAGGGAGGAGCAGTGCCTCCAATCGCCTTTATACAGGGGTCTGTGGGAGGAGCCACAAGAGCAGTCAGCGGGGGTGGGGGGGGGGGCCTGTTCAGACAGGTATATTAGTTCACCACAATTCACAGAATTGTGAATGGAGCCCAGTCTGTCATAAAATACAGCCTCTCTTCCATGTTCCTGTCTACACTCTAGCTGCCTTGGGAAAGCAACCAACATAATCAAAGACTCCTCCCACCAGGTCATTCGCTTTTATTCCCCCAGCGCCACAACCTTCCATCAGGCAGAAGGTCCAAAAGCTTGAGAATATGAACCATCAGGCTCAAAGACAGCTTCTATACTACTGTAATAAAACACTTGAACAGACCTTTCATATAATAAAGGTGAACTGTATCTCTCAGTTTACCTCATTGTGGCCTTTACACTTCATTCCTCTAACTGCATCGCACTTCCTCTGAAACTATGGTACCATATTCTGCATTATGTTATTCTCTCTGGTATTAATAGAACCAAACGATTTTCTGGATGGAATGCAAACAAAAGCTTTTTTCTGTTTATCAGTACATGTGACAGTCATAAATCAATCACCTGCTAACAGCTTGGAGTGTTGAAGCAGGCTGCAACACTCCTACATCAAAGTTCGAAGTCCAAAGTAAATTTATAATCTATGCTCCTATACACTACCCTGAGATTAATTTTCTTACAGGAAGAAAAGGATTTTATGAAAAACTGCATAAACAAAGACTGACAAACAACCAATGTGCAAAGAAGACAAATTCTACAAATAAGAATAATAATACTAAGAATACGAGTTGTAGAATCCTTGAAAGTGAGTCTGTAGGTTGTGGAATCAGTTCAGCCTAGTGGTGAATGAAGTTATCCTGGTTCAGATGCCTATCATTGCAGAGTAATAACTGTTACTGAACTTAGTGGTGTTTTCTATAAGACCATAGGACCATAAGATATAGGAGCAGAAGTAGGCCATTCAGCCCATCAAATCTGCTCTGCCATTCAATCATGGGCAGATCCAATTCTTCCAGTCATCCCCACTCCCCATACCCTTTAATGCTCTGGCTAATCAAGAACCTATCAATCTCTGCCTTAAGTGCACCCAATGACTTGGCCTCCACAGCTGCTCATGGCAACAAATTCCAAAGATTTACCACCCTCTGACTAAAGTAATTTCTCCACATCTCTGTTCTAAGTAGACGTCTTTCAATGCTGAAGTCATGCCCTTTAGTCATAGACTCCCTTATCATGGGAAATAACTTTGCCATATTTAACCTTTTAACATTTGGAATGTTTCTATGAGATCCCCCCTCATTGTCCTGAACTCCAGGGAATAGAGCCCAAGAGCTGCCAGATGTTCCTTGTATGGTAACTGTTTCATCCCTGGAATCATTCTCATGAATCTTTTCTGAACCCTCTCCAATGTCAGTACAGAATATCCTTTCTAAAATAAGGAGCCCAAAACTGCACACAATATTCCATGTGGTCCCACAAGTGCTTTATAGAGCCTCAACATCACATCCCTGCTCTTATATTCTACACCTCTAGAAATTAATGCCAACATTGCATTCACCTTCTTCACAACCGACTCAGCCTGGAGGTTAACCTTTAGAGTATCCTGCACAAGGACTCCCAAGCCCCTTTGCATCCCTGCATTTTAAATTCTCTCCCCATCCAAATAATAGTCTGCCCATTTATTTCTTCCACCAAAGTGCATGATCGTACACTTTCCAACATTGTATTTCATTTGCCACTTCTTTGCTCATTCCCCTAAACTATCTCTCTCTGCAAGCTCTGTTTCCTCAACACTACCCACTCCTCCACCTATCTTTGTATCATCGGCAAATTTAGCCACAAGTCCATTAATCCCATAGTCCAAATCATTGACATACATCGTAAAAAGCAGTGGTCCCAACACTGACCACTGTGGAACTCCACTGGTAACTGGCAGCCAGCCAGAATAGGATCCCTTTATTCCTACTCTCTGTTTTCTGCCAATCAGCCAATGCTCCACCCACACTAGTAACTCCCCTGTAATTTCATGGGCTGTTATCTTGCTAAGCACCCTCTTGTGCAGCACTTCATCAAAGGCCTTCTGAAAGTCCAAGTACACCACATCTACTGCATCACCTTTGTCTACCCTGCTTGTAATTTCCTCAAAAAAATGCAGTAGGTTTGTCAGGCAGGATTTTCCTTTCAGGAAACCATACTGGCTTTGCCTCCAGGTACTTTGTAATCTCATCCCAACAACTTCCCAACCACTGATGTCAGGATAACAGGTCTTTAGTTTCCTTTTTGCTGCCTCCCACCCTTCTTAAAGAGCGGAGTAACATTTGTAATTTTCCAGACATCCGGTACAATGCCAGAATCTATCAATTCTTGAAAGATCATTATTAATGCTTCGGCAATGTCTCCAGTTACTTCCTTCAGAACCCCAAGGTACATTCCATCAGGTCCAGGAGACCTGCTGTCCCTCCTGCTAGTCTCTCTTTCCAATCAACCTTGGCCAGTTCCCCTCTCATGCCATTGTAATTTCCTTTATTCCACTGAAATACCAACACATTGGAATTTAGTTTCTCCTTCTCAAATTTCAAAGTGAACTCGATCATATTGTGATCACTGTTTCCCAAGGGTTCCTTAACCTTAAGCTCTCTTGTCACCTCCGGATCATTACACAACACCCAACCCAGCACATCCTATCCCCAAGTGGGCTCAACAACAAACTGTTCTAAAAAGCCATCCCTTAGACATTCTACAAATTCTCTCTCTTGAGGTCCAGTACTGACCTGGTTTTCTCATTCCAATCTCATGTTAAAATCCATAATGATTATCATGACATTGCCCATATGACATGCCTTTTCTATCTCCTGCTGTAATTTGTAATCCACATCCTGGCTGCTGTTTGGAGGTTTGGAGTTGTATACAACTGCCATTAGGATCCTTTTACCCTTGCTATTTTTTAACTCAACCCATAGTCTCTACACCTTCCGATCCTATGTCATCCCTTTCTAATGATTTAATATTATTTCTTATACACAGGGCCACAACATCCCATCTGCTTACTAACCTATCTTTCCAATACACTGTATATCCTTGCATGTTCAGCTCCCAATGGCAGCCATCCTTTAGCCAAGTTTCAGAGATGGCCACAACGTCATACTTGTCAACCTGTAGCTGAATTTCAAGATCGTCCATTTTATTTCTTATGCTGTGTGCATTCAAATACACCATTTTCAGCCCAGTATTTGTTGCTTTCTGCTTTAACAGCATCACGCCTCTATTGCCCTGTAACTCATGCCACTGGCCTTGATTGAGCCTCACCTCCTGCCTGTTCTTTCTATAATCTCTGTTGCATGCTGTCTTTGATTTATTTCTGTTTCCCCTTCCTCAGCCATATCACCCCTGTTCCCATCCGGTTGAAGGTAATGTCCAAATCTAGCATCGTAGTTATACAGTTCAGTTGTTATCTTCAGGAAGATGGAAATTACTAAATTATGTTAAATTGATTTTTTAAGCTTCATTTAATGCTCAGCAAGTTGAAGAACGTTAATGCTTGAAAGTGTTCCCCTTAAGAGACCCATCATGAGCGCCTGTTCTAGCTTGGTTAAACACAAAGTAAAACTTCCACAGTTCTTTGAGTACAGTACTTTAATTCTAGCTTCAGAAGAATGCTCCCTACTGCACCAATGTGACACATTTCCTTCTTCCTCACATGCCATTCCCTGGCCAACCAGAGTGAGAATGGCAATTAGTGTCAAACGGTGTTGCCAGCCATGTGAAATAGGAGCCAAATTCAGCTTTTGCAAACTTATATCATCCAGGGTATTCTTCCCTGACAGAGACAACAATATGTCATCCTATCTTTCCAGCCTGGATTTAAATCCAGACTTCTTGATAAATAACTGATTTCCATTTATGCTCCCCTCTAAGCTGGAACCTGTGGCCTCATCAACTGCGTCTCCAGACAACCAGCTGGATCATAATGGATCTGTTTGTATCTTCCACTCAGGCTGCCCACCCACCAGCCCAAGGTGGCCAGACAAGCTGACCCTCTAAATCTGAGTGCTCATAAAATTGATAAGTTAGTAAATTGGTTTATTATTGTCACATGTACTGAGATACAGTGAGTAACTTTGTTCTGCATGCCAAACACATGGATAATTTTATTACAATAGTGCATTGAGATAACACAAGGGAAAACAAAAACAGAATACAGAATAAATAAGGTGTTACAGATTACAGAGAAAATGCAGAGCAGGTAGACAATAAGGAGCAAGGCCTAGGTAGATTGTGAGGTCAATAATCCATTTTATTACACTGGAAACCATTCAATCATCTTATAATAGAAACATAGAAAAACTACAGCACAGTACAGGTCCTTCAGCCCAGAATGCTGTTCCGAACATGTACTTACTTTAGAAATTACCTAGGGTTACCCATAGCACTCTATTTTTCTAAGCTCCATATACCTATCCTGCAGTCTCTTAAAAGACCCTATCATATCTGTCTCTTCCACCATTGCCGGCAGCCCATTCCATGCAGTCACAACTCTGCGTAAAAAACTTACCCTTGACATATCCTCTGTACCTACTTCCAAGCACCTTAAAACTGTGCCCTCTCGTATTAGCCATTTCAACCCTGGGAAAAGCCTCTGACTATCCACATGATCAATGCATCTCATCATCCTATACACCTCTATCAGGTCAGCTCTGATCCTCTGTCGCTCCAAGGAGGAAAGGCCAAATTCACTCAATCTATTCTCATAAGGCATGTTCCCCAATCCAGGCAACATCCTTGTAAATCTCCTGTGCACCCTTTTTATAGTTTCCTCATCCATCCTGTAGTGAGGTGATCAGAACTGAGCACAGTACTGCAAGTGGGGTCTAACCAGGGTCCTATATAGCTGCAACATTACCTCTCGGTTTTTAAACTCAATCCCACGATTGATGAAGGCCAATACACTGTATGCCTTCTTAGCCATACAGTCAACCTGCACAGCAGCTATGAGTGTCCTATGGACTCAGAACCCAAGATCCCTCTGATCCTCCACACTTCGAGAGTCTTATCTATAACTGTTTTCTGCCATCATATTTGACCTACCAAACTGAACCACCTCACACTTATCTGTGTTGAATTCCATCTGCCACTTCTCAGCCCAGTTTTGCATCCTATCAATGTCCTGTTGTAACCTCTGACAGCCCTCCTCACTATCCACAACACCCCCATCCTTGTGCCATCACCAAATTTACTAACCCACCCCTCCACTTCCTCATCCAGGTCGTTTATAAAAATCACAAAGAGAAGGGGTCCCAGAACAGATCCCTGAGGCACACCACTGATCACTGACCTCGGTGCAAAATATGACCCATCTACAACCACTCTTTGATTTCTGTGGGCAAGCTAATTACGGATCCACAAAGCAAGGTCCCCTTGGATCCCATGCCTCCTCACTTTCTCAATAAGCCTGGCATGGGGTACCTTATCAAATGCCTTGCTGAAATCCATATACACTACATCTACTACTCTACCTTCATCAACATGTCCACAAAATATTCAACCAGACTCATAAGGCATGACCTGCCTCTGACAAAGCCATGCTGACTATTCCTAATCCTATAATGATGAAACTGAAGCTGTCCTTGGGACAAAGAGTGAACTATGAGTAGTTACCTGGCCTCAGGTGGTAGATCTTGAGGTGCTTCCTCTAGATTGTGCTTGTGATTAATTAAATCTTTAAAAAAATATGAAATGCAACGAACAATAATCAAAAGATTTTTAGGAGCTGAACATTTTTTAATGAAAGATAAAATAAAGCAAATAAAAGGATGCATTCTTATTCAATGTCAGTGATCCCACAAAACAACACATGGGATAGTTATAGCAGACTTCTCTGGTGCCGAGTTGAGGACTCGATGCATAGTCAGTACACAGTGCTGAGTCCAGTGGTAGAATGGGAGGCCAGGTGTGCTGGCACTAACTTCTAGCTCATCTCTTAATTCAGTTTTACAAGGACAAGACATTGAAGTCATTATGGGTACACAACTGAAGCTGATGAATGCAAGGAGGACAATGGACAATTCTGTACACACCTATTGATCACAAATGTGCATAACTTCTATTGGAAGGCTATTCTGTTGTGCAATTATCACAGCTCTATCCTGAGGATTTTTGACACTAAGATAGACTGCCAGGATAGATTAGCAGTGAGGTGAAAAGAGAAAGTACTCTGGATAATTGTCTTCCCCTCCCTTGTGTCCCTCCTTTCACCTTGGCTCAGATCAGCAGACTCAGGGCACACCTGTGATTTATGCCCTGTGCCAGGCAAGCCACCTAACAACTACCTGAAGAGGAAATCTGATGATTACATGTGGCACATACAGAGGTATTTAAAGGCAATCTTGTCATTCACATCAATTTGAGAACAGATCCATGACAACATCACCACACACTGTGAAATAGAGTTCAGACTGGTCTCCAGCAGAGTACTCCAGCTTCAATAGTGTTTGCAAAGTGTAATTACAATAAAATCAAACCAACAATTATAAAATATCTTTCAGTACAGTCTTTGTAAATTTTGAAAACCCATAATGATTGCTTTGAATAATCAAGATAAAGAATAGATTTTCATCATGTTGTGAATCACTTTAAAGTAAATCAATTTTTTCTGGGTTTACATTCAGTCCCATCTTCCTTCATGACTTATTTGATTTCCATCTATAGTGTTACAATGTGATCTTATATTTTATTTTTAAAATCCCATGAATTTTCCCAGTTATATTTTTTTCTTTCCAGATATTTGAGATGAATAAATATGAATGAGTTTTTTCCTTAAAAGGAAAAGTGCAGGATGCAGAGTTGGGCTGACAAGTGTCAGATGGAGTTCAATCCAGAAAAGTGTGAAGTGACACATTTTGGAAGGCAGAGTTCAGGATTAATGTCAGGATTCTTAACAGTGTGGAGCAACAGAAGGATCTTGAGGTGCAAGGCCATAGATCCCTCAAGGTTGCTGTGCAAGTTGGTAGGGTGGTTAAGAAGGCATATGGTATGTTTGCCTTCATTAGTCAGGGGGCTGAGCTCAAGAGTTGCCAGGTAATGTTGTACCTGGTTAGACCACACATGGAATATCGTGTTCATTTCTGGTCACCTCATCATAGGAAGGATGTGGAAGGTTTGGAGAAGGGCCAGAAGAGATTTACTTGGATGCTGCCTGGATTACAGAACATGTCTTATTTGGAAAGGTTGAGTGAGCCAAGGCTTTCCTCTTTGGAGTGAAGGACATTGAAAGTTGACTTGATTGAGGTTTGTCAGATGATTAAAGAGGCATAGACAGACAGCCAGGGCAGCAAAGATTAATACCAGAGGAGATCCTTTTAAACTCATTGGAGGAAAATTTAGGGAGATGTCAGAGGCAGCTTTATAAGACAGAGTGTGCTAAGTATCTGGAATGCGCTGCCAGGGATGGTACATTAGGAACCTTTAATAGATTTTTAGATGGATATATGAATGGGAAAAATGGAGGGCAATGGGCTATGAATGACAGACGGATAAGATTGATTGTGATATCGGTTAAATGGTTGGCACAACATCATACTGAAGGGCTGTACTATTCTATTTTCCATTAAAACATAAAATTACCTGTGCAGATCTGCATTCCAGGACTATAAGAAAGGGAGAAAGAGAGAGAGAGAGAGAAGGTCAGAGAAAGAAAGAGAAAGAGAGAGAAGAGGCAGAAAAGAAGATGCATGTTTAAAACTCTCACATCTTGAGAAAGTATGCAATAACAATTTTAGTAAAGAAAATGTGGAACAAAATCTCAAAAAAAATGACCTGAGATTAATTTATATTTTTATAATGTTGGATCAGCACCTTATAACAAAAGGCAAGGGGAACAAAGATTTTTTAAGAAAAATAAGTTTCGATATTCTTTCCAAGTATTTCAGAAGTTGAAATATTTTACTCTAAGTCATGACCAGCAGACAATGAAGGACTCAGTAAAAATCATCGTGCATTATTCATGGTGTGATATCTGAGCCTCAAAATCACTCAGTTTAATCTTGGCCTTCTCATCATCAGTGATGTAGTAATAATACTCTCAAGAAGAAACTTGGCATTAAGATGGGCACTTCTGCATTCAGCTGTTTTTGCTTCAATGTCCTGAACTGCTAGACAAACCCAGCAAAATCATAAGTTTGCTATTAGCCCAGGCTCCTCATCCCACGCTATTCCACTCCTCACCTTGGTCATGTAGCTCAGCACAAATCAAACCTTTCATAGCCAAGAGATGCCTTTGAACTTTGCACCAAACTTCCTGCCCTACATCCTCTTTATTCCTTTTATCTACTCCACCTCTTTCTTATTCTGGTTTCTCATGCATCCCCATTTTTCTAAGCCCAGCTTTAACCACATTGTCCTCTATTCCCTGGAACTTCTTGCCACTAGCTCCTTCTTTAAGCTCTTCTTGAAAACCCAATTGTTTGGTTGAGTTTCAAGAAACCTTTTCTAGCATCTCTTTTGATGACACAAAGGGACATTGGGCTAATCTTCCACAAGAAAATATAAATTGATGGAAGTGATGGAATTGTTTCATAACTTTACACTCTAAAGTTCAATAGACACAAAAGACAATGTTTGCTGAAATCTAGAGCTACAAATAAACCGCTGGATGAGCTCAAAATGTTAAGCAGCATCTGTGGGGGTTGGGGGGGGGGGGGGAGAGAAATCGCAAAAGGACTGATGCAAAGTCCTAACTCAAAATGACAGCATTTTCTTTCTTCCCACAGTTAGACCATAAGATCCTAAGTGTTAGGAGTAGAATTCTGCATTCAGTCACCACTTGATCATGGTTGATTTATTTTCCTGCTTAACCCCATTCTCCTGCCCATAATTTTTGTCCCTCCTGTAGTTAAGAATCTGTCAACTTCAGCTTTAAATATATTCAATGAGTTGGTCTCCATGGCTGCCTGTGGTTGTGAATTCCACAGTTTCACCACCCTCTGGCTAAATAAATTCCTCCTTATCTCTGTCCTTCTATTCTGAGCCTATGCAATCAGGTCCTAGTCCTCAGGGCAGAGACAGTCTTTGCTGAGGTGGTTGACTTCATTGGTATAACCTCCAGCCACTTTAAATGAGCAACCACAGTGATCAGAAACATGGAGTCCATGAATGGCCCAGCAAAATCAATATGTACTCTTCGCCATGGTGATGACGGCCACTCCCATGGGTGTAACGAGGCCTGCAGGTATGCATTTTGAAGCTTTTGGCATCCCAAACAGCTTTTGGTCAAATCTTTAATCTGCTTTATCTATTCCTGCCCACCACACATCGTGCCGGGTGGTACTCCTCATCTCGACTGTACCCGAGTGTCCTTCATGCAGATGTTCTAACAGTCTGGTGCACAGCTTAAAGGGAACCACAACACAAGATTCACACATCAGCATTCTTGACATACTGACAGTACTTCTCATCTTGCTGAAAACTCTGGAAGCATAGGATTACCATGAGTTGTCCATACCCATATGGTGATTTCATAGACTTCTGACAATGTTGGGTCATTCTTTGTTTCTCTTTGTATTTCAGAATTTATTACCAACAACTGGTCCACCAATGCAGTGCAGTAGAACACTTCTGCTGGGTCACAGTATGAAGACTTTCCTTCTTCAGTTGCCAGTAGTGGAAGATGTGACAAGCCATCAGCTTTGCTGTGTTGTTTGGTACCTTGAACTCCACGTCATTAGAGTGGGCTCCTTGGAACAGTGCCCAGCATTGTAACTGGGGCAGAAGTAGTCTCTGCAATTCCCTTCCTGGGATTGAAAATGGACACAAGGGACTGGTGATCAGTCATTAGTGTAAACGCTTGTCTACTGAGGTAGTGAAGAAACTTTTTTATTTTCCACACTAGACTAAGGGCTTCTTGGTCAATTTGTGCATAGTTGCATTCTGCACTCATCAGTGATCTTGAAGCAAATGCAATCAGTTATTCAGATCCATCTTTCATAATGTATGACTAAACAGCTCCAATGCCATAAAGGGATGCATTGCATGCCAGTCTGGTGGCCAGGAATGGGTCACAATGGGGAGCAGTTCATCAGATGTTATTAGTCTCTTCATTTCCTTAAATGTTTTTTCACATCTTTCTGACCATTCCCCTTTCCTCCTGTCTGTAACAGTGTGTTCAATGAGTGAAGTACCGGTGGTAGCAGCTTACAAGGCCCAAGTATGACATGAGATGCAACTCATTTTCTGGTTTGGGTGCTGGTAGCACTGCCTCAGTCTTCTCTTGTGACTTATGTAAGCTATGCTTGTCAATGACATTTCCACAATATGAGATTTCATTCTTGAAAAACACACATTTATCTCTCTTTGAGCACAGATCGTACTCACTCAACCTGGTAAGTACTTTACCAAGCTTCTGGAGGTGCTTTTCATCTTTTTTAGTAGTCACAATGATGTCAGCAAGAAACACTGTGTTCCTCAGATATCTTGGAGCACTTGGTCCATGGCTCTTTGCCAAATGGCTGGAGCTGATGCAACATTAACCACGAGCAAATTATACTGGAACAGTCCCTTGTGAGTGTTGATTGTGAGGAACTTCCTGCTTGACTCTTCGATCTCCATTTGCAAATAGGCTTGTGATAAGTTAATCTTTGAAATCCTCTCCCCCACCTGCCAAAGATGCAAAAGCATCTTCTACTTTTTTTATATAAATTTTTTTATTGAATTTTCAAATAGTTAGAGAAAGAAAAAAAATTCTACTCGTGGCAAGGGATACTGCATGGTACACAGCACTGGGTTGATGCTCACCTTGAAATCCCCACATATGCAAACGGCTCTGACTTTCCTTTTCTTGATCACTGGGTCAATGGGCACTGCCCAATTGCTCCACTCTTCCTTTGAGAGAATTCCAAAATTCCAAATGCTTCCAAGCTCTGCAGTTCACCATCCACTTTAGGACATAGTGTGTAAGGCATTGGACGCGCTTTATGGAACCTTGGGGTTGCTGTTTTATCCAGTTCAATTCTGGCCTTCATGCCTGAGTTTACCAGTTCCCTCTCAAACACTTTCTCATTGGCATTAAGCAGCTGTGACAGTCTCTGGTTAGTGCTACCATTTGGGCTGCTTTTTCCTGTTGATGTCACACTGAGAGCTTTGACTGAGTGCCAGTCTAGTTGGGTTTTTTCAACCATTAACATCTGCAAAGTACTGGTCCTCCACTTTTCAATAAATAAAGCTTGTACTGTTGTGTTTGGCCTCCACAGGTCACATTTACTTTCAATTTGCCTTTGGGAGACACTTCCACTCGTGTAAGTCTTAATGGTCTCTTAGTCTATTGTAGTCAGCCTCTGGAATTACGGACCAAGCTGACCCTGTATCCAGCTCCATTTTGTGTTTTATACCAAACACATCTATTGTGATTATGTGATCTGCTTCAGTTCTACTATGTAGTTCTGGGCATGGCAGTTCACCTTTGTCAGATTCTGTGTTGTCTGATTCTGTTTTACATTCACTAACTTGATGCATTTGCTTAGTTTTGTGTTTGAAACCTTTCACTTGGTTGTGCTTTTTGTCTGTCCTGCACTCGCTCTCTACCTGACCTTGTCTGTGACGCTTTCTGCAAACTTTTTCTTTGAACCACCAGTCATTTCCATCATGAGAGGATTTACCACATTGTTAACATCTTTGGATTTTGCACTATTCAGGTACATTTTGTGCGTTTCACATTCTAACTTCCTTTTCTGTAGTTCTGCTGTATCCTTTGCCGCAATCTCTAACAATATTGCAATGATCAATGCCTGTTCCAAGTTTAGGCCTCTTTCAGATAATAGCCTCGTTTGAGTGCTTTGACTATGCATCCCACATACAAGCCTGTCTCTTAATGCATCAGAAAGTCCATCTTTAAAGTTATAGTACTGGGAAAGTCTGCACAGTTCTGCGATGTATTCAAAAATGCTTTCATTTTTTGACTGGTTCCTTTTGTAAAATCTAATTCTCTCAGTTAATGTCAGTGGTTTAGAGCTCCAACGATCTTGCATAATTGTAATAACTTTGTTGGACATCTAGTTTGCTGACTTTTCGGAGGTTACTAGGTAGCATAAGAGACTGTACGTCCTTGTACCCATTCTCAGAATGGAGGGACTTTCTTTTGCTCCTCCACATTGCTATCATTGCAATACAGTTCAACCCTCTTGACATACGACTCTTAGCACTATCAAATTCACCAACTTTCCCGACTGAGCCATCACCATGTTATTTTCACTTTAGATTCAGCACATCTTTCACTGTTACTATGCACTTTCGTCACACCTTTGTTAGCATCCAAGATGACCTCTGTACTGTTTAGCCCTTGCTGGTTTGTCCCAAAATCATGCCGTAACTGTCGGTAAAGTCCGTGATATTTTCTGACATACAGGTTCATATCCGTCACCATTTGTTGTGGCTGTGCAATTACTTATCAATTAAATAAAAGCACATACCTGTGAGATGGTTTAACTGGTGTATTCATATTGCAGCCAGAGAGAGAGAAAACGTGCATTCATAGACAACAGCGCACATGCAGACAACAGATCAAGCCCTAAAAAAAAGATCCATATATGACATCCACTATTGAAAACATCCTCTCTTCATCCACTGTGCTTCGGCCTAGTTGAGCTCAGCCTACTGATTTTCTCCAGCAATTTGTGTTTTGCTCCAAAGTTGAAGGATGTAACTTGCTGAGCTAAAGTCTAGACCGGGGGTGGGCAAACTTTTTGACTTGTGGGCCACAAAGGGTTCTAAAATTTGACAGGGGGGCCGGACCAGGAGCAGATGGACGGAGTGTTTTGGTAATACACCTCATAAGAGAAAATAAAATATCATGGGATATGTAGAAAACATGTGCTTTAATTTCAATTGAAAATGAACAAATGCATTACAACAAAATATCTGTCTTTGAAGTCCCATGGTATTCAGCTATTTATTGAAATGACTTTTAAAACACTGAAAATTAAATGAATAAAATACAGCTTTTTTTAATAGTAACAGTTATTATTTTAAAGCACTGAAAATTCTGTTATCCTTCAAGATATTATCATCATCACTCTCCTCCTGACTGTCTTTATTTCAAAAACGGTAGGAGATGCAGGTCTACTTGTCCTGCTCCTTCTTATTCAATTGTCCCCTGTGCCAAAACTCAACAACGACCCGCACAATGACAGAACAGTGACAGCGCGCCAGTATGCGGAACGCGTTATTTGATCTGGAGCGCATTTTTTATTTTGAGAACGTACGTGCACCTGCGCACTACTCATGTCCATCACTTAACAGAAATGACATGTAACATGTAAGGCTTATTGAAAAAAATATTTTCAAATGCATTTTTTACATAACACAATGAAGAAACTTATTTTTAATTTCAGTGGGAACAGTGTTGTTGGTCTCCCTTTTTAGCCAGTGCATCAAAGTCTGGATTTAGTTTTGTTGTGGTGATTCTCAGGATGGATCTGAGGTGTTGGTCAGTTAACTTGGATCTGTGGCTGGCTTTGTTGATGTTCATGACGCTGAACGCCTGTTCACACAAATAGGTCGAGCCGAACAAAGAGTAAAGCGCAAATCTGGAGTAATACGCTGCACCTCAACAAAGGTCAATGTGTAGCGGTGTGCTACATGCAGCGCTAAAATTACGACACGGAGTCGGTAACTGCAGTCGAAGAAAAAAACTTTATTCGACATCCCCAGCCTCACTTTTAAGCCTCCCTCAACCTGCCCCCCGTGGCGCAGAGGCTCCAAAGCTCTGTGCTCGCAAATCCCCGCAGGCTATCTCCCTTAGCCGGAATGCTGGCTAATTGTGAGCCGGTTCGGATGTGCCAGGAAATGGGTCGCCACAGATGTATATAGAGTGCATCATCTATTGGGAAAATGCCAGAATTGCGGGGAAAAAACGTCAACAAGGTTTATTAATATAATTTCATCAAGTTCTGCGGGCCGGATTAAAAAGCTTAACGGGCCGCATATGGCCCGCGGGCCGTAGTTTGCCCATGCCTGGTCTAGACAGAAATGGGATTTATATTGAAGACTAGTGTTAGATTAGTAGATTAGAGCAGAATTTGATCTCCATCATTTTTTAAAACTGAATGCACTTCAATATTTCCATTGGAAAACCATGGGATGAAAGAAGATGTAAGAAGAGCCTATCAAAATTCAATGGCAAAATAAGTGGTGGGTTATTGGAGCATAAATTTTAAGTGCTTTGATCCAAACACTTTGCTTGATGATTTTAACTAAATGAGAACATGGTTCAATTTTGCATGTGCTGTGTGCTCTTGGTAATATGTTTTGTACCTTGGCCCCGGAGGAACATTGTTTCATTTGGTTATATTCATGTGTGGTTGAATGACAATTAAACTTGAGCTTGATAAAGCAGAACACTGTTGCTTGCTTCAGACAGTGATAATCAATGCAATGCTTAGGCAATACAAAGGAATACTGAAAATCTAAATTAACAGATGTTCACTTTACAAATTTTTGCTTTAACACCACTGATTTATGCAACTCTTTGTTGACATAATTAAAAGTGTGCCATTTCCACCCACTAGGCAATTCGCACTTCCTCTCATGTTGTCCTGAAGCTGACAGTGAACTATCACAATTTATTCTATGCACCTTTCAAGGTAGTTTCAAAATGCCCCTGCATTTCTAGAGAATGCACATCCCCAAAGAAATCACAACATGTTCTAATCATTTATACTAAGGAGAATATAATCAATATAAGTGAAAAAGATGAACATTTGTTAAACATTGCCATTCAATTCATTTTGCAGTGTTGACAATGTAAACAGTCCTTACCAAGAGAACAATAAATAAAAGCTGGTGCTCTCAGTGCTATATTTGGAAGTACCTGATGAGCAATGAAGAGAAGATAATGCATTACAGTAAAAAGGAAAAAATGGATTAAGAGATGTTTAGAAGATGAGAATCAATGGCAGGGGCCTCTGAGTTTGATGTAGTCTAAAAACCATCAAGGTTGGAGCGGCATGTCTTGAAAGATCATCCACAGAGTAATGGATCTTTTAAACATGCGGATAAATTCAAGGCCAGTCATGTCCAGTTTGAACATTTCAAGAAATGTGTAGAACTGCATAATATTTGTATTGTGGGTTGAAGTAGCTAGTACCATAGCGACAAAAAAAATTCCAAAGTTATTAAAGTAAATCACCAAAGAATATGGCCACTCTCCGAAATAAGTGTTTAACAAAGATGAGACAGAGTCTTTCAGTAAAGGATGTTTTCACATGAGTTAACTCAAGGGATGAATAAACTGCTCCATGCTGCTAGGCAGCCTAAGATTGCCTTATGTTTCTCCCTAGAAGCTCAGAAAATCCAAAAGATCTAACAAGTTACTGAAAAACTAACGTTCCAGTGATGGGAAAAGCAAAACTTATGGCAATACTTTCAATTATAGTATCACTCTCCATTCATGGAATAATGTCATGCAAGGAATAATCTGGACAACAGTCTTGTTGAGGACTGAGTAACCAGTTGATTTCATGGACAAGATTGACAACATTTGGATAACATTTTTTGTTATCATTTTTTGGATTTTTTGGATAACATTTTTTGGATTTTTTAGATAACTCACAGCCTCATTATTCTGGCTTATCTTGGTTATATATAATGAGCAGGCATTCCACTGGAAAACGACTAGTTGTAAATCTCCAGCCAGAATAAAAATGTCCCATTAACTACTACCCTCTGTCTACACACACACACACACACACACACACACACATATGTAAGTATGTATAGACAGAGGGTCTATTAAATTGGATATAGATCAGTTTCGGATATACTGCAGGTAGAGTTTAATCTGACATATGTAATGTGCTATAAAGCGACAGTATACTCTCAGCCCCAATTTCCTGCCTTCCCTTCCGTATCCTTACAAGCCCTGACAAATCAAGAATCTATAACTTTGCCTTAAATATACATAAAGACTTAGCCTCCATTGCTACCTGTGGCAATGAATTCCACAGATTCGCCACTCTCTGGCTAAAGAAGTTCTTCCTCTTCTCCATTCTAAAAGGATGCCCTTCTGAGGTTGTGTCCTCTAGTCAGGCTTTCCCACCATAGGAAACGTCCTCTCCACATCCACTCTCACCATTCAATAGGCTTCAATGAGGTCACCCCGATTCTTCTGAATTCTCACGAATACAGGCCCACAGCCATCAAATGCTCTTCATATGACAATGCTGGAATCATTTTCATGATCCTCCTTTGAATTCTCTCCAGTTCAGCACATCCTTTCTAAGATAAGGGGCCCAAATCACTCACAGTACTCCAAGCGAGGCCTCACCAGTGCTTTATGCATCCTTGCTTTTATATTCTAGTCCTCTTCAAATGAACACTGACATCGCATTTCCCTTCCTCACCACAGGCTCAACCTGTAAATTAACCTTTAGCGAATCCCACACAAGAACTCTCAAGTCCCTTTGCTCCTCAGATATTTGTATTTTCTCTCCATTTAGAAAACAGTCAACCCTTTCATTTTACACATCCCAACACTGTATTCCATCTGACACTTCTTTGCCCATTCTCCTAAACAACCTAAGTGCTTCTGCAGCCTCTCAATTTCATCAAAACTACCTCGCACTCCACCTATCTTCATACTGTCTGCAAACTTTGCAACAAAGCCATCAGTTCTATCATCCAAATCATTGATGTATAACGTAAAAAGAATCATTCCCAACACAGACTCTTGTGGGACACCACTAGTTATCAGCAGCCAGGCAGAAAAGGCTCTCTTTGTTCCTACTCTTTGCCTCCTTCCAATCAACCACTGCTTTATCCATGCTGGAATCTTTCCTGTAGTGCCATGGGCTCATAGCTTGTTAAGCAGCGGGCAGCATTCGGAGCAGGCAGTGGAGTGAGAGATGACAGAGTGATAGGGCTTTGGCTCATCGGGCTTAGGTGGTAACAAGACGAGGCGAGGTTGGTTTAACTGTGTTAATTGTGGAAAGGAAGTAGTATGTGTGTGAGGCCAGTTTTCTGTGCTCGGTGTCAGATGTGGGGGTCCTGGAGACTCCCAGCCTCCGGGACGGCCATATCTGCACCCGGTGTGTTGAGCTGCAGCTCCTAAGGGACTGCGTTAGGGAACAGGAGATGCAGCTCAATGACCTTCATCTGGTCAGGGAGAGCGAGGAGATGATAGAAAGGAGTTATAGACAGGTGGTCATACCGGGGCCACAGGAGACAGACAAGTGGATCACAGTCAGGAGGGGGAAGGGGAAGAGTCAGGTACTAGAGAATACCCCTGTGGCTGTACCCCTTGAAAATAAGTACTCCTGTTTGAGTTCTGTTAGGGGGAACAGCCCATCTGGGGAAGTGACAGTGGCCGTGCCTCTGGCACAGAGTCTGCTATATCGCTCAGAAGGGTAGGGTAAGGAAGAGGAAGGCAGTAGTGATAGGGGAGTCTATAGTTAGGGGGTCAGACAGGCGATTCTGTGGACACAGGAAAGAAACTCGGATGGTAGTTTGCCTCCCAGGTGCCAGGGTCCGGGATGTTTCAGATCACGTCCACGATATCCTGCAGTGTGAGGGAGAACAGCCAGAGGTTGTTCTACATATTGGTACCAATGACATAGGTAGGAAAAGGGAAGAGGTCCTCAAAACAGACTACAGTGAGTTAGGAAGGAAGTTGAGAAGCAGGACCGCAAAGATAGTAATCTCAGGATTACTGCCTGTGCCACGCGACAGTGTGTATAGGAATACACTGAGGTGGAGGTTAAATGCATGGCTGAGGGATTGGAGCAGGGGCAGGGATTCAGATTTCTGGATCATTGGGACCTCTTTTGAGCCTGGTGTGACCTGTACAAAAAGGATGGGCTGCACTTGAATTCCAGGGGGACAAATATCCTGGCGGTTTGCTGAGGCTACTGGGGAGAGTTTAAACTAGAATTGTTGTGGGGTGGGAACCAAACTGAAGAGATGGAGGAAGGGGCGGTTGGCTCACAAATAGAGGAAGTTTGGAGACAGTGTGTGAGGGAAGATAGGCAAGTGATAGAGAAGGGACGTGCTCAGACCGAAGGTTTGAGATGTGTCTAGCAAGGAGTGTTGTGAACAAAACGGATGAGCTTAGAGCATGGATCAGTACTTAGAAATATGATGTGGAGGCCATTACAGAGACTTGGATGGCTCAGCGACAGGATTGCTTACTTAAAGTGCCAGGTTTTAGATGTTTCAGAAAAGACAGGGAGGGAGGCAAAAGAGGTGGGGGCGTGGCACTGTTGATAAGAGATAGTGTCACAGCTGCAGAAAAAGTGGACGCCATGGAGGGATTGTCTACAGAGTCTCTGTGGGTGGAGGTTAGGAACAGGAAGGGGTCAATAAAGCTTACTGGGTGTTTTTTATAGGCTGCCCAAAAGTAACAGGGATATTGAGGAGCAGATAGGGAAATGGATCCTGGAAAAGTGTAAAAATAACAGAGTTGGCATGATGGGAGATTTTAATTTCCCAAATATTGACTGGCATCTCCCTAGAGCAAGTGGTTTAGATGGGGTGGAGTTTGTTAGGTGTGTTCAGGAAGGTTTCTTAACACAATATGTAGATAAGCTTACAAGAGGAGAGGCTGTACTTGATTTGGTATTGGGAAATGAACATAGTCAGGTGTCAGATCTCTCAGTGGGAGAGCATTTTGGAGATAGGGATCATAATTCTATCTCCTTTACAATAGCATTGGCGAGGGATAGGAACAGACAAGTTAGAAAAGCGTTTAATTGGAGTAAGGGGAATTATGAGGTTATCAGGCAGGAAATTGGAGGCTTAAATTGGAAACAGATGTTCTCAGTGAAAAGTATGGAAGAAATGTGGCAAATATTCAGGGGATATTTGTGTGGAGTTCTGAATAGGTATGTTCCAATGAGATGGGAAGACAAGAAACGAAAAGTTTACAAAAGGTTCATTGAGCTAGGTAATGTTAGAGATCTAAAAGATTATAAGGCTAACAGGAAGGAGCTTAAGAAGGAAATTAGGAGAACCAGAAGGGACCATGAGTTGGCCTTGGCAGGCTGGATTAAGGAAAACCCCAATATATTCTACAAGTATGTGAAGAACAAGAGGATAAGACATGAAAGAATAGGACCTATCAAGTGTGACAGTAGGAAGAGCGTGTATGGAACCGGAGGAAATAGCAGAGGTACTTAATGAATACTTTACTTCAGTATTCACTATGGAAAAGGTGATTGTAGTGATGACTTGCAGCAGACTGAAAAGCTTGAGCATGTAGATATTAAGAAAGAGGATGTGCTGGAGCTTTTGGAAAGCATCAAGTTGGATAAGTCACCGGGACTGGATGAGATGTACCCCAGGCTACTGTGGGAGGTGAGAGAGAAGATTGCTGAGCCTCTGACAATGATCTTTGGATCATCAAATGGGGACGGGAGAGGTTCCAGACGATTGGAGTGTTGCAGATGTTGTTCCTTTATTCAAGAAAGGAAGTAGAAATATCCCAGGAAATTACAGACCAGTGAGTCTTACCTCAGTGGTTGGTAAGTTGATGGAAAAATCCTGAGAGGCAAGACTTATGAACATTTGGAGAGGTATAATATGATTAGGAGTAGTCAGCATGGCTTTGGATAGCTTGTGCCATACGAGCCTGATTGAATTTTTTGAGGATGTGACTAAACACATTGCTGAAGATAGAGCAGTAGATGTAGTGTATATGGATTTCAGCAGGACATTTTATAAGGTACCCCTTGCAAGGCTTATTGAGAAAGTAAGGAGGCATGGGATCCAAGGGGACATTGCTTTGTGGATCCAGAACTGGCTTGCCCACAGAAGGCAAAGAGTGGTTGTAGACGGGTCATATTCTGCATGGAGGTTGGTGACCAGTGGTGTGCCTCAGGGATCTGTTCTGGGACCTTTACTCTTAGTGATTTTTATAAATGACCTGGATGAGGATGTGGAGGGATGGGTTAGTAAGTTTGCTGATGACACAAAGGTTGGAGGTGTTGTGGATAGTGTGGAGGGCTGTCAGAGGTTACAGCAGGACATTGATAGGATGTAAAACTGGGCTGGGAAGTGGCAGATGGAGTTCAGTCCAGATAAGTGTGAAGCGGTTCATTTTGGTAGGTCAAATATGATGGCAGAATACAGTATTAATGGTAAGACTCTTGATAGTGTGGAGGATCAGAGGGATCTTGGGGTCCAAGTCCATAGAACACTCATAGCAGCTGCACAGGTTGACTCTGTGGTTAAGAAGGCGTATGGTGCAGTGGCCTTCATCAATCATGGAATTGAATTTAGGAGCCGAGGGGTAATGTTGCAGCTATATAGAACCCTAGTCAGACCCCACCTTGGAGTACTGTGCTCAGTTCTGGTTGCCTCACTATAGGAAGGATGTGGAAGCCATAGAAAGGATGCAGAGGAGATTTACAAGGATGTTGCCTGGATTAGGGAGCATGACTTATGGTAATAGGTTGAGTAAACTCGGCCTTTTCTCCTTGGAGTGACAGAGGATGAGAGGTGACCTGATAGAGGTTTATAAGATAATGAGAGGCATTGATTGTGTGGATAGTCAGAGGCTTTTTTCCAGGGCTGAAATAGTTGCCACAAGAGGAACAGGTTTAAGGTGCTAGGGAGTAGGTACAGAGATGTCAGGGGTATGTTTTTTTACTCAGAGAGTGGTGAGTGCATGGAATGGGCTGCCGGCAACAGTGGTGGAGGTGCATATGACAGGGTTTTTTATTAGACTTTTGGATAGGTACATGGAGCTTAGAAAAATAGAGGGTTATGGGTAACCCTAGTAATTTCTAAGGTTGGAACATGTTCGGCACAACTTTGTGGGCCCGAGGGCCTGTATTGTGCTGTAGGTTTTCTATGTTTCTATGTGTGGCAACTTGTCAAAAGCCTTCTAAAAATTCAAGTACACAACATCAACTAATCCTTCTTTGTCTATCCTGCTTGATAACTCTTCAAAGAATCCCAACAGATTTGTCAAGCAAGATTTTCGCTTGAGAAAACCATGCTGACTACTGGCTATTTTATCACATACCTCCAAGTGCTGATAATTCATCCTGAATAATCGACTCCAACAACTTCGCAACTATTGACTAATTCGCCCGTAGTTTCCTTTCCTCTCTCCTTTCTTGAAGAGTAAAGTATCATTTGCAATTTTCCAGTCTTCTGGAACCATTCCAGAATCTAGTGATTCTTGAAACATCATTACTGATGCTCTCACAGTCTCTTCAGCCACCCCTTTCAGAACTCTGGGGTGTACACCATCTGGTCCAGGTGACTTACCTGCCTTCAGACATTTCAGCTTCCCAAGGACTTTTTCCCTAGTTATGGTAACTTCATGCACTTCATGACCCAATACCTGGAACTTCCACCATACTGCTAGTGTCTCCCACAGTGAAGACTTATGCAAAATACATATGCAGTTCGTCTACCATTTCATTGTTCCCCATTATTACCTCTCCAGCATTGTTTTCCAGTGCTCCGATATTCACTCTCGCCTCTCCTTTGCATTTTATGTATCTGAAGAAACTTTTTGTACCCTCTTTAATACTATTGGCCAGCTTACTTTTGTATTCCATCTTTATGTTCTTAATGACATTTTTAGTTGTCTTCTGTTGGTTCTTAAAAGCTTCCCAATCCTCTAACTTCCCACTAATTTCTGTTCTATTATATGCGCCCTCTTTGACTTTTATGTTGGCTTTGTCTTCTCTTGTTAGCCACAGTCGTGTCATCTTTAGAATACTTCTTCCTCTTTGAGAGAAAGATCCAGCATGGCCAACCTCCCCCTATAACTCAGACCTTCCAGCTCAGGTATTATATACTGAAGCATGTACGTCAATAGCATAAAACTTTCTTTTAAATATAGAGTGATTCTGAAGTAAATCTTTTTAAAGTTTTCTTCTGGCTCCTCAAAATAAAAGCAGAATGTTATGCTTTGTGAGGCTGCACTGGTTAAGCAACATATACAACAAGAAGAAGAATAAAATTGAACTAAAAACTAATACTAAAAAAGAAAGCCAAGATTATGGTGAAGTAGTTTCTTGGACCAGAAAGATGGTTTCACTTGTTCTGAATTGGAATAATAAGAAATGTTAACTGTTAAATAATCCAGATTACTAAACTGAAGGAGTAACATTGAAATCTCATGACAGAATTCTGAGTAGGTCACTCAATAAGATGGCTCTGATGTCCAAAATTGAAGAATGTGAAATGATTAAAAGTTAAGTTAATGTAAATGAATCTTTAAAGGAGAATGCTTCCTAAAATAGATACTTGGAATACAAGGAAAAATATCAAAGACTAGAAAATAAGACAATGTTGCACTTTCATGGTTCTCAGGCCACAGGAAATACCATAAATAAATAGAAAAAATGGAACACAAATATAGTGTAAAAATAATCAGTCCCAACACAGTCACTGGCAGCCAACCAGAATAAGCTCACTTTATTCCAACTCTTTGCCTCCTGATAAAAAGATGGCGAGCTGGCTTCTTGAAATGTTGGAATCTTTTTGGTGAAAGAACTCCCATTATGCTCTTCGGTAGGGAATTTCACAATCTATATCTAGTGGCAGTGAAGAAACAGCAGTGTATTTATGGGCCAGGAAGGTAAATAATTTGCAGGGGAACCTGGAGGTGATAGGGTATGCATACCTGACTTGGTAGTAATATTTGCAGCCTTGGGAGTTGCTGTTAAGTAACAGCAGTGCAATTGTTTGCGGTTTACAATGTATCCAAGGTAGGCTGCTGATGATGCAAAGTAATATTTCAAAACCGGATGGGCAGACAATTAAACAAATAGGTACTGACTGAGAGGCAAGTGATAAAGAGATGCAAAATAACACGTATGCAGAAGAATTTAATCCCTGGTAAATGGAATCTACAGTTAGGCAAACTGATCTAGGAGAGAGGCACTTAATTCCCACTGGAACAAGCACTTGACCTGAATATCATTGCTAGCAGTTCAGCCTTGCTGCCACACCTGACCAGCAACAAATTGAAAATACCAGATTTCAACCAGAAAACTGTAAGGCCTCACCACTAGAGAGAGATCACAGATGCAAACTCCTCCAAAACCTCTAAAAGAATATACAGACCAACGAATGCTTCATCTAGCAGACTAGCATCTCCATAATTATGCTCCGTCAGATCTGATGGGCAGGCCATGTCATCTGAATGACTGTCACCTCAAAACACACAGTCTAACCCAAGCTCCATCACAACACGAGAAGCAGTTCAGGTATCTTCTCAGAACAACCTTGAAAACGGCAATATCCCCATGTAATCCTCACCCATTGACCACACAGAAAGGGGAAGAAGCATTCAAGATGGCATTGAGGGTCTTGAATTCCTTTGTTGGGAGACACAGCTGCCAAGGAGAAGTACACAACTTCTCAAACAACCCACCCACCTGCCAGTTCAAGCATCTCCTGGCTCATTACGTCAGCCACTTCATAGCCAATAGGACATAAATGGAAGCAAGTCACACTCAGTGCCAAGGCGTGGTCAAAAAGACAGGAGTTACAGTCATATCAGGAAATAGTACTTAGCTGCCAAAATTCATTCCATTCCAAAATGAATTCTATAGGGCAGAGGAAAATGTATTTCTGCTACTCTGTAACGTGCACATCATAACTGACTGGCAACAGATCTCTGGACAGTGTTTGCAAATTAAGAAATATATGAGACATCTATCTGGGGTTGTCGTCAGCCTCTCACTATTACCTTCCTTTATCCCCTTACTAAATTCAGGAATTTGTTAAATATGACACAGAAGAAAACAAAATACAAAAAAAGCAAACTTTGTGGAAACGTCACAATGCAGTGACACCCCTTCAAATGAATCAATTCCAGCAATCTTCATTGCACAATAATATTTAGTGCATACAGTAATAACGATTTAACTTGCACAAATTTAAACATTAATTATGCCATGTTAGGTGAGTATTTTGAAGTCTGAACTTTACAGGATTTCCATTGTTAAAACAGGAATTAGAAAAACCAATGAAAGCCTGTTTCAGACCATGTCTTGCCCTTAGGCAGCTCCCCAATGCCTCACTTTTATTCCTCTCCTTATCTATTGCTTGTCAAAGTACAGATTAACGCTATTAACAAAAGTGGATCCTTTACCACAGAGACAAAATTTAATCCAATATAAAACATGCAAGTTCAGATCTTAAGTATAACCTTTCAAAAATACAATAGCTGCCGAGATCCTTAACATTTTCTTCCTGTTAATATCAGTAATTGGCTACTGAGTCATGAATGAAATATCATACTGTCGTTTCTCTATAGTCACTGTACCAACACCTGAATCATTGTTATAAAAAACATCCTTAACACAACAATTTAAACTGACTGAGGGCTTTTAATTACCTGCAGCAAATGGCAGCAACCTCGACTGGGCTGCTACTTTGTCCTTAAAGAATGAATAGCAATGGAAAAGTTTATTTTCAATCAGCCATACCAAAACAAGCATCACTTGATTGCAACCCAGCAAGGTGAAATAAATTCTGTATATTATATATCCAGTAACTGGGTGAAAACACTCTTCCTAGGTCTTATTAACTCCATTGTTTTTATCTTTTTGTATTAACAGAGAAGAGGACAGGTTATTATGACACAGCATGATGCTTTAATATTAATAATATATAATGTCAGTTGATGTCTACAGGGATTTGCACACAGTTATTTTTTTTGATGGGAGTAGTTTATCCTACAATAAGTTTTAATAAACTATTCCTAAGGGCACTACACCATACAAAATCACAAATTTAAAATCTTACATAAACATATTTCCCTACCCCCCCCCCCCCCACACACACACACACGGACAAACATGCACACACACCTTTGTCCCATTTATGCCAATTTTCTGGAAGCAAACAACTGAAATAATCTGAGGCTGACAATGTTAGCAGACAAATGCTTAATGCATCATTCAGATGACATTTTTCTCTCTATTATTTTAACAGAAGCATTAACCCACTTAAAATGAACTGGTTAACACCTCTGTTAAATTAGTGGACAAAAGAATGTCATATAAATGCATTAAGTATTTTCCCACTAATATCAGCAAGAGTAATTTCTAGTCTTTTATTTTATAGAACTACATCCCCCTGACCCCAAGGCAATTCACAATACGCATTCTTTCTCACACAGCAGTCACAGCTGTCTGGCTCAAACTAACATATTAACTGGTTGACAGCAATAGGGTGGCACTGATCCCTCTCTTGCAAAAGCACTCTACTTCTATGTGCACCACCCTGACAGAAGCAGCACTGAGGAATGATATGTGACAATACAAGAATTGGTCTTTTAATGACAAATGTAGCTTCAGTTATGTCTCAGTTCTCACAATAGTTAAAGCTAGAGACATTGTAGAAGTCTGTGGTGGCAGGAATGGTGTTGGACCTGGTTTCAACAGATCTTTGCTGCATTTCTGCTGAAGGTGAAGATAGATAGGGAGCCTGTTTAGACTCAGTAAGGATGAGAAAAATTTGATAAAGAAGACAAAAACAGAATATGAAACTAAGCAAGCAAAAGCATAAAAATGGACTGTCAGGGTTTCTATAGACATATTAAAGGGTAAAGATTAGAGGACAAATATGGGTCCCTTACAAAGGCAGCATCTAAGTGTCCAAAAGAAGCCATAATAAACCTCCCAGGACACTGGAGAATCAGCATTCCAGCACAAAAAGAAGAAGAAATAATTTGTATTTGTATATAAATAAAACTACTAGAGAAGTTAGTAAGCCTAAAAGGCAAATGAATCTAAGGATCTGATTATCTGTGTCACAGAATTTTGAAGAAGGAGAAGGCTGCAGAGCTTTGGATTTCATCTTCAATTGATCCTGTAAAGATTTACGTAGATGGGACCCTAACAAAGATGAATCCTCTTTTCAAGAAAAGAATGAAAGAGAAAATAGAGATATACTGAAGTGTAGGTCTAGGACTGGTCGTTGCTAAATTACTGGACCTTACATAAAAGGGTATGACGTCAAGATCATTAGAAAATGACATATTTGAGTAGATTTATGTTTGACTGAGTTTTTGAATGGTAGTAGAGATGAGGGGAAACCAATAGACCTGGATTTTTCAGAAGGCTTCGAATAAGGTCCCACATAGGAGCTTGATAAACAAAGTTACAGCACAGGACCAATCGTTAGTTATCAGGTAGAAAACAAAGATTTGAAGATTTGCCATTCCAATTGGCAGGCTGTGACTAGTGAGGATTTTGCTGAGGGATGAAATGTAATCTTTGCAAATTGTTGACACTACAAAACTAAGTGGGAAAGTGAATACTGAGGAGAATGCAAAGAGGCTTCAAGGGGAAGTAGATAAGTGAATAGGCCACGTTGAGGCACATACACAGTAGAACATGAAAAAAATCTTTGGCTGGGAATTGCAGAAACAGAATTGTGGAATTTTTTTTGGTAAGAGATTGTGAAATGTTTATGTTAAAGGAGCCATGTATGCTCTTGAGAAGAAAGTCAGTAAAAACTAAACGCACAAATCCAATAAGCAATTAGGAAAGCATGTAAATTTTTATTGCGAGAAGATTTGCATATAAGAATAAAGATGACTAACGACCATTAGGGTAAATCACATCTGGAATAATGCTCACTATTTTGGTCTCCTTTGATATGGGGAGGTTGTTTCTCCTGGCTGGTGAATCTGGCACAAGGTATTACAGCCTCAACATTTGGAGTCAGATGACAAAAATGTCCTCCAAGGAGAAAGAACAGTACAGGGCCTTCACTCATGATGTTATGCTGACCTTTTAACCTCCTCTAAAATCAATGTAACCTTTCCCTCCTACATAGTCCTCAATTTTTTTAAATCGTCCATATGCACATCTTAGAGTTTCCTAAATGCCCCTAATATATCTGCTTCCACCAGCACACCTGGCAGGGCATTCTATGCACCCACCACTCTCAGTGTACCTTTTACCTCTGACATCCCACCTACGCTTTCCTCTAATCACCTTAAAAATTATGCTCCCTCATATTAGCCATTTTCGGCCTGGGAAAAAGTCTGTGCTGTCAACTCAATCTCTGCCTCTTTAACAATGTGTATACCTCTATCACTGTGGCAGACATTGGGGAGTGACAATGATTCTGGAAAGCAGTAGCGGCTCAGTGTCAACTGTGTTCAAGGGAGATACAAGAGAGACAGAGGGGGCAGGAGGGAGAGAGAGAGAATGAGAGAGATTGATTTCTGGAGATTAGAACCACATGACATGGAGATGTAGGGAAAATTGGATTGTACAATTCTTACCAAATTATCTTACCAAATAATCTTACCAAATTCTGAACCAGGCTGAATGGGCCAAAAGGCCTTCTGCTGCTCCTATCTCTTATATTTTGCTATTTTATGCATTCCAAGCAGGTCTTGAGGTGCCTGGTTCTCAGCTTGATCTCAATGTACCCACACTGTTTAGGTTTACAGATTTTAAACACTCAGCCCTGCTGTGAGCATCTGCACTGACCTTTTCTGAGTAAGGACAATTTCACTCAAAATCCCATTAGATATGAGATTTTGGGTGAGCAAGGATGCCAATCAATTCCTATCTTATGCCATTGTTTCTGATTTGGGGCTGGAATGCATTCTTTTGAGATTCACGGGCTGTTTTGTCTTGCAACCAACCATCCATCCGAACCTTGCTACTGATACTGTTGTAGAAAACAGTCTCAAAACCCAGCACAAATATAAACATTCAGTTGTAAGGCATTTATCAGAGCTTTACACCTTCTTGCTTCTCATTAACTTCAATGTGCAGCTCTTTCAAAAGAATACAGGTTTAATTTTGATTTGTTATTTATGATCATTCCCCTGCCTGTCAGATTGCTATAAATTGATTAACTCTGACATTCTGTGGCACCACAGTCAGAATGAATACAGTCTGTATAATGCACTGCATACATACAGTATTTTTTGGTGCTGGCCAGGCTCCTCTTTCATTGGTAGGGGTGAACATTCCAAGGCTAATCTTACACAGTGAGTCCAATCGTTACAACTGAGTTGTCTTTCCTTCCCATTTCACATATCACATTGCCCTATTTGTCAGCTGCATTCTTTCATGATGTCGCTCTTTATCTCACATGACTGGACCCAGTGAAAAGGACCACAGACAGGCCAAGCCACCAAAACAGCTTCGAACAGTGTGAGGTCATGCTGTTTGGATGGCTTTGCCTGCGACTGTGGGCATCTCCTGCTCCCTTATAAAGAGTGGAGTGAAAAGGTTGGTTTACTTAGGGTATTGGGACCTCCTCCTCCCTCCCTCCCCCATCATTCCTATTGCTGTGGGGTTAATAGCTATGTCATGTGGGGTCAGCAAAGACATCTGGGTCTCAGATAATATGCTTACAGTGATTACCACACATAATTGACTGACCTTACCTCATTCTTCCCCTGCCTTAGGCCACAGCTGATAGCATGAGATGCTCTAGAACAGTTCAGTTCCAGTTACTCTATTGTACTGATGAGCAAACATTTTAGTCTGCTTTGTATGAATTACATTTTACAGGCCCCAAATGTGCTGTCTAAAGCACAGAAAATGTGACCTATTTAGAAGCATTGTGTCGCATTTGAAAAGATCCTCGCTGAAGTTCTTTTAATGGCAAAACTCTACACACACACAAAGGCAGGGCTGAAGAAAAATTTACCATTGCATAAGTATATCCAATGCCATTGTTCACCTTGTGAGAACATTTTGAATAGTATCAGCAATATTGTGGAAGTGCAGTCAATGCAGTGAATATCAAAATATATTTCCCAGTGTCTGGTTTGCATTTGCCCCTTTTTTTCAAATCATATCTTTTGAAAATAAATATTGATTATCATACTGCACTGTGCAGCCAAGTAGTCTGAGCTGCCACCAAAATAGAAAAAAACATGCGTTCAAGTTTAGAGCACTCTCTCATTTTAAACGCTACTCCAAAATTACGAATGATATTTAATATTCGCTGTTTGAGGTCGCAAACATTACATTATTACGCTGCTGCAATAGTTTAGATTTATTTATCACACTTTTCTCCCGTCCAATAGCTTTACTTCGCTCTTATAGAGAAATCTGAACGATAAATCCAACATATGGGGGAAACAATAAGGCGCTTTATTACAGCAAATTACACGAAACAAATCTGTACAAAAAAAACATGTATACATTTCCTCCTTTATTTATGTGTCACTAGTGATGTTTTCACGTTGCCTTCATTAATTCGTATGCAGACGTTATCTCTAATCCGCAGCAGATTGAGTGACACTGCCTACCGAATGCAAGACACGATATCCTATTGATTCCCGTAAATCCCAAACAATGCTGTTTGCATGCTTGTTTCTGTAATAATATAGATATGCCATTCGGAATTAAAGCGCCAACCAGACTAGTGGTAACTAATTGTGTTGCGTGTAATGAGTGCAATTTCAAATTGTTATAACCCAGAGCTTTTCTTGCAGCATATGCTAAATGCTTTCAAGTCTTTGTGGGGAAATAATTGATTTCTTGTGCTTTGGCCACGAGAAAATTATTATGATCTTTTTGAATAACGCCAAAGAAAGGATTGGAAATGATTTAAATTTTTTTATGAGGGCCGCCCTGACGGGGATTGCATTTTTGACTGACATTCCACAAAAGATGTAGTGTTTCGATTAGGCAGCATACCTTCCAGATCTCATTTCTCAGAGGGGAAAGAAAACTGTTAATTTAGTTGGACAAAACTAAGTAGTTTATAATCCAGGAGCATAATTCTGCAGAGAATATTGGACAGTTTAGAGGTTAATCACTGTCGCCTGGTTACAACAGTAACTCAAGAATTAATTCCTCCAAATGCAAACGGCTAGCGTTTTATCAGCACTGCAGATTAGAAGTGTTAATATACAGAATAGAATGGATGCTCAAGGGCCAGTTTCCTCTTATCTACAAACTTTACAACAGAGCCCAGCTACTGCACAACCTCTGCACTTTCCATAATAAGCCCCCTCATTTTGCCTCTCGAGCAGAACTATCAAGCCTTCCCCCACCCCCTCCCTGTCCCAAAATCAGGGTATTATAGACTGCAGCTAATTGGAAGATCACTCTAATGCATTAAAAGATAAAATGCTTTGGCTGCCGGCCTAAAGTATGGATCAGAACAATGTTGGAAGCTGTATCTATCTATGTCACACTCAGGAAGATTTACATGCACACGCATCAAATTGCCCAAAACACCTCTTTGTTTTGCTGCGCACAAACACGCTGGGGGAGAAAAACAAAACAAAAAATAGAATCTACAAAGACACAGATACTAAGCAACCTTTAAAAAATGGAACAGACTAGAAAAAAAATACAACAGTTTGATTCACATTATCTTTGCCAAGCAGCCAATTATCGTCTCCCTTTCCGTCTTTTTACAGGTTATTTGTGATGATTAATAAGACCGCGCTAGTGGTGAAAATTCTAAGTTTGCGCCCAGACGGAATCGTGTCGTTTCTCTTTAAAAGTTGGCAACAGAGGTTGAAGAATATTACAAAGCTGTAAATCTCTTTCAGTCGCTGTTCAGTAATACCTAGCATGTTTTAAGGATTTTAATTTGAACAAATAAATCAAAAGATTTGTTTTCATCCAAGGCAGACTGCAACATAATCTATATACGTAGACATAAACGCAGCACGATGTGAGTTAATAAACGGAACATTAAAAACAACCTTGGAGAATCCCTGGCTCCTATTGCGTCTTAAAATTATTCCTTCACTAGTAGAAGAAGTCGCCGATATCTATTTACCAGCACAATATTAATTTCTTTTTATTATGGTTGATTCCTGGAAGATTTAATTTCACGCTGAATAATGCTCGGCAAAGGGTGATTTAACTATGTGTATCGTGTGCTACATTGGTTACAGGCTAGATTGTACAGGATACGGGTGTCACAGTACCTACAAACCCAAAAGGCATCCAGGTTTCTGCATGCATCTTTAAATCATCCTTACACTATCCGGCATTTCGCCTACTACAGTAAAGACAGCGTTAGACCACTTGACCTGGGTGTTGAAGTAAACGGCGCTTCCACAGTGAGTTCACAACACGGGAAAGTTGTTGATAGAACAGAATCAGAATGTTGGACGCATGACTGGACGACAGGCTTGGGAACGAAGATGGAAGGGAAAAAAATGCAATTATATTAGGTTTTCTTGTAAAAAAAAATGTAGATTCTTAAAGGACTTTTGCTAATACGGAGAGTCGCACTGCATGCGTTCACGGCTTCTGATGGCTTTCCGTCCGCAGCAACTTCAAGCCCTAATTTCTGCTGTTAATGCGTTCATAAAAATGGAAGAAAATCTAATTGCGATTGACTGCGTGATTTAATGAAAAATAATGTTACTTGAAAGGAGATTTAGGCAGCACTCCTAACTGGACCTTAATAAGCTACCACTGCAATTTAATAGTTTGTGAAAACTATATGAATTTAATTTTTACATAGGTACATCATTTTTAATGGAATGCCTAAAGTTGTTTCACAAATTTAACATAATCTAATCACACGCAATCAGTCTTATATCCCACAGGTTTGAATTGGTCAAAATAATTGGCAAAACACATCTAAAGGTCTAATTTAAAATGACACAAAATGTATTCATGTATATGTAATATTAAAATAGCTAAAAAATTAGCATGTTGTGCGGAGAGCTGGAGGCATATTATTAATTCTGAAATATGTACCACTCAGTATACGTGTATGACATCCTGCAATACGGATAGATTGTTATATAAATACAGGTCTGTTTATATGCTTTCTGCTTTAAAATTAGCTAATGGTAAGGGTAGGTTTGGCTAGTGGATTATTTGGTTGTGATAAGCAGGCCGAGGGGAGGGGGTTTACACTGTGGTAATTACACTAGATCCAGAAGACTAATGAATTAAAACATTACATCCATTTTTTTAATCACTCTGTCTCACTGAAGCCATACTATTCTGTTCCTTGCCCTTTCTATTACCGTATATTGAGGACAAATGAATTCCACTAATTCCTTTCAAATATTCCTCTCAAACTAATGTTGTTTACATTAAAAAGTAAATTCAGTCTTATTTCAATAATTTCGTACAGCAAATTGCCCAAGTTTGGCATAAGACCTATCTTCATCAAACTGCTAACCCAGGATTCTGAAACAAGGACATTAAGCATTTGGGAAGAAATACTGGGACATCAACGCTGTAAATCTACAGTGTGGTCTAACTAAATACTTTGTGGGCCACTAGGACAGAAAGTATTATGTTACTAAAGCAAAATATATTTTTTAAATGGCATTACAAGAAATCCAGATATGTACATGTTAATGGCACACAGTAATTAAATATCTAAGTAATTTATTGTGTTTTATATTGAGATTGTAAACATAACTATTTAACAAACCGTGAAAGGACTTCTTTAGCATCTGTTATGATGAATGTGCATCCTGGATGTTACTGACCACTCATAGCAGTATGCCTGATCGGAGCTAAAGTTGGCTGGTTTCAGACAAGTGGAAGGCAGCAGAGTCACAATTCACCTTGGAGCCCCAGGTTTTAGCAAGCAATGTGAGCCAGAACTCCTGCCTGAATATAAATATAGCCTGCAAAGAGTTGTGCAAGAGTAACCTAGTTTGCACATAGTTGCCTCAACACTTCTTTTCCCTCTCTTTATGAGGATGCATCTGGCCTTTGCTCATCACCTGCCAAGTAAAGCACGGCTGAGATTACAACCCTGCCACATGGGAAACCATAGCCACAAAACATATTAGAGGTTCTGATAACAAATCACAAACCCTGGCAGCAACACTTATCCCATCCTGGCAATGAGCCTGGCTAGTGTTGTGATTTAAATTTAGGAACATCGGATGTGTTGTCTTTTTGTACACAGAGCAATTTGCAGCATGGGTAAATAGCATTCAGCATTAACATAAACAGTTTTAAATAATGTTGCTTATGCCAACATTAGGGCAAGGCCTCCATAAGGGACTGAGAAACAATCTCATCATACAAAGCTGCACATCGTTCCATTCATTTACTAAAAAAATGCTAAAGCTGTCAAAAGCATTACATTGCACTTTAAAAATGAAGTTGTGTGGAAATATTAATATTGTCTGTATATTACTAACTGAAATGCATCACATCTAATTTTTTTCCAATGCTGTATGTCGAATTGAAATGGAAAATATAGTACTTAAAAATGATGGCATGCAATTTAATATGCAAACACTAATTTGTCTCATTCTGTGGATCGTAGCGATTGTGCCACAGATCAGAAACATGATAATTACCTGCAGTGAGATTAAAAACAATAACTAGGCTTAATTATTACTCAACCCTCTGCACTGTGCGACATATTCGAGGATGAGCATAAAAGCTAGCTCTCTTTGCAGGCGTCCATGAGTGATGGTTTATTATTACAGACCATCTTTAACTTACACATTAAAAATAATCAGAAGTCAGAGGTCTGCATTTTTCAGTGGTGAATGCTTTTGGATAAAATGTAGTATTTTATATTGTGTGTCAGCTGTTTATTAGATTGTAACCCCCTCTTGCTTCAGAATCAGGAAAGTTGCAGGCTCGTTTTGGATAATGGGCTGCAGGTTCAAATCCCACTCCAGAGCCTCAGAGTAGGTGAACACTCCGAGTGCTGTGGGTGTGCTACCCTATTGCAGATGCTACCTGCAGATTAGGCGTTAAACCAAGGCTCCAACTATTCTCTCAGGCTGACTTGACGTATCGCACCAGTTTTGGAAAAAAAAAAGAAATAGTGAGTTAACACTAGCATACTGGCTGCCATCTACGCCACAATCAACATTACTAATAAGATGGACCATCTGGTCATTATTTTATGAGAGTTTGCTGAGCCCAACTTGACTGCTGTATTTCCTACATTATTAAAATAGTTAGAACAGAAGCCATCCAGAACATTCTGAAAGTAATGTGTAAAATGCCTTGGACCACATTATACCTTTGCTTTATTAAATTAGAAATACATTGTGGAATAGGCCCTTCTGTCCCCTCAAGCCATACCGCCCTGCAACCCTGATTTAACCCTAACCTAATCATGGGACAATTTGCAATGACTAATTAAACTGCTCGGTACTCTTTTGGATTGTGACAGGAAACCAGAGGACCAGGAGAAAACCCATACATTCCACAGGGAGGACACCAGGACTGAACTCTGAACTCCAATGCCCCGAGCTGACGACTGTGGCGCCCAATCTAGATGCAGAAAATCCTTCCAAGCTTTAGCCATTGGGTACTGTCTATTTGGCAAAGCATCTGTCACCTGGTTGTTTTATTGATCTGATTAAAGTACAGAATTTTGGATTAGAGAGCACAGGTTACAGCTATACCCAATAATAAAATCTTCATTTGTAACTCAGATGGGAAGTTCTAATGTGGAGTCAACAAAACCTTTTATCTTTTAATATTATTAAATGCTGATTGTTTTGTTAATTCCTGACATCATGAAAAAGTAAGCACCATATAACCTGTGGCCTGTGAACATGTGACCATGTGTGTAAGCTCTCGTGTGCAAGCACTCATTTCCCTTCATTGTATGAACATTGTAGATCAATACCTGACCATAACAATGCCCTTTTAATGTTATTATTTTATAATAATATGAGTAAAATTTTACAACAGCAGAAGCACTGAAGTCACCTTCAAGACTGAAATAAACTGTTTAAGGAAGGAAACTATTGAACCCAGGAGACAGACCCTGCACGGAAATTTCGTGCTTTAAACTAGTCACGATGATGACTTTTTAAAAGTGCAAGGGTGACTGTTTAATTCAGTGAAAGGTTCTGTTTCCTGGACTTATTTTTGGTAACATTCAGCCTCCAATAGTACCTATGTCCATGTTAGCTATTGGCTGACTAATCCAGGAGCAGGCCCTATCCTATTTAATTGAATTGGACACCTGCTGGGTGTGAGAAAAACTACTTACATAAAGGAAAACACAGGAAAAACAAGCCCAGCAATGTATTACTCAGGCTTAGTTACAATCCTCTCTTGCCCCAAGCTTCAATAAAACCCTGCCAATGCTTTGGATAGAAAATTGTTCTCCATACCAAAAGACTACTCTCAGCTTTAACCTAGAAGTGACCATTTGTGGGAAATTACAATGCCATTTAATTAGTTGTGACATCAGTGAGCTAAACAAAACAGCAATTCCCCTCCTCCCCTCCCCCACCATCACTATTGTTTGACACATACATAAGCATACTCACACATGCTGCATTCACATTGATGTGATCTTAATTTGGATTCTACAAACCAGGCATCTGTAAATCAGATCCCATCCGGGTCTAGGTTTTGTAGCCGTGACTAAATCTAACTCTGTAGATCCAGCCAGGATCTGAAATAAGTAGCACCAAGTTTAAAGTATTTTAGACCATTGGACATCTGTGAGGACCTGCCAGATGTGGATAAACCCAAGCCTAGCCCAATGCTAGGTAACATAAACTTTTGGGCAAAAGAGTCTGTGTAAATCTACTTGTCTATGTCCACACACAGGGAAAGCCGCATTTGTGAGGGGAGAGCAACCAAGTGGAGGAAAGCCCAGGGTCTGTGATCCCTATTAGTCATGGAATCACAGAACATGGAAACAAGGCCTTCAGCCATCTGAATTTGTACCAATCACCAAGTCCCATTCACATTAATGCTACAGTAATCCAATTATTCTCCTCAAATTGCCCACACACTAGGGGCAATTTACAATGCCCAGTTAAAGTGCCAGCCTATGCAATGACGGGAAGATCAGTGTGGAACTTACTGTCGATCCCCAGAGCAATGCAGCAGCAGTTTGATAAGCTATGCCAAAGTGCTGCCCAAATCAGCTTTTTAAATGTAGATGTAAACATGTCTGCTATACTAATAAGGGCTTTTATATCAGATGTTGTGGTGATGTCTGTATTTTGATGGAAGTGTTCTGATAGCTGATATCTGTGAGGGGAAGAAATGTAAATGTATCTGGAAATTAAAAGTTTTGTTACGCTGAGCAAAAGTAAAATAACATTTTTTTTAAAAGTGCTTATCAGATCTTTGAGCCTATGCTGTCACTCTGTAAGATCATGGCTGAACATGTCCTGGCCTCATCTCCACTTCCCTGCAATCTTTGCGAACCCTTATTCTGAAACAATAGTTATAGATATCCCAGCAGAGGAAACATCCTGTCAACATTCATCCTGTCAATGCCCTTTGGAAGTTTAGATGTCTCACCTCTTATTCTTGAAAACACCAGTTAGTATCCACCCAACCTGCTGAACATATTTTCATCAGTCAACTCCCTTATCTCAGGAATCAAAAAGGTTAACCTTGTCTGCAATACCTCCAACATAAGAATACAATGTCTTAAATATGGAGACAAAACTATACACAGAAGTCCAAGTGCAATCTCTTCAGTAACCTCTACAGATGATTCAAAACTTCCCTTTTAGTGTCTTCTCTTCATTCTAACATCTACAGTACATTTGAACCCTATAGCTAAAGTAGACTATAAATAGTTGAGGCCCTCTGATTCCTTTGGCACCCACTGGTGAACGTGTTTTTATTTTTTTTATTGAGATACAGTGCGGAATAAGCTCTTCAGTCCCTGCGAGCTGTGCTGCCCAGCAACTCCTGATTTAACCTTAGCCTAATCTTGGGACAATGGACAATTAACCTACCAACTGGTACATCTTTGGACTGTGGGAGGAAACTGGAGCACCCAGAAGAAACCCATGTAGTCGTGGGAGAATGCACCAACTCCTTAAAGGCGGTAGCAGGAACTGAACCCACGTCACCCGTACCGTAGAGCATTGTGCTAACCCCGATGCTACCGTGTTTTTATTAGTTTCCCAACGTATTTAAAAGCACATGGCAACTTTTCAACTGATATCTGGAAATCCAAATACGCTTCCTCTTCTTGTTCCCCTCTATCCACTTTGTTAGGCACCCTCAAAAATTCCCATAAGATTTCCTTTATAGTTGAGACTGCTTGATGTTCTTATGAATTTCTTAATGTCCTGCAACTACCTCATAAATCTATACAACACAAAACAGGCCCTCCAGCTCACTGATCCCATAATAACCCTCTAGTTTATTTTCATTGGTCCTATCCTACATTTGCCCTTACAAGGTCTATATCCATCCTTATTTTGTTTACTTAAAACTTCATCCTCTCATCTTACACGTATGCCATCTTGTTTTTGAAGAGGGCATACTTTTAAGATCAGAAGATTATCTATATACAACCTATATAGATTGTATAGATAGAATCTTTCTCTCATGGTAGGAAAAAAGATTCTGACAATCTATACTATCCATGCCACTTATAATTTTATGCAGCTTTATCAACTTCCTTCTCTCCAAGGAGATCAAATACTGCCCACTTCATTAATGAAGGATTCCAGCATTTTCCAAAGAGCAGATGTAAGTCTAAATGTCTTATACATAGTTTCATGTTCTCTGTCACCCTCCTTTCTTCAATACTGTTGTTACATTTGCAATTTTCCAATCATTTGGAACCACCCCAGAATCCAAGGATTTTTGGTAGACAACAACCAATTCATCCAGTATCTCTGTAGTCACATCCATTAATTTCCTACACTGCATGCCACTTGCCACCTTTCAATGTAGTTAGTTGGCCGCGTGATAAAGGTTGTTAGTTTTAGAAATCACCATAAAGGGCTATATTGGACTGGATTACTTGTTAATCCAGAGGGAAACCAAACTAATGCTTAGGCTTCATTTCAATCATGCTTAACAGCTTTTATTAGTTCCTATTCCTTTCACTGAGAGAGAGCAACAACAGCAGGTGGATGGCAAGGTCAAACAGCTTTGTCTCACCGCAGAAAACAAAATGGTGGCAGGGAGTACCTAGGTGTTCTTTGATCCATTGAATGACGCAAGCTCATCCGGATTTACAAGGAACATGATCTCTTTGTCCTGATACAATTTTACATAGCTTTTAGGTCACTTGGTATAAATTGTAATGGGATTCTGTTGACATCACACCACGACTTCTTTTCTTTTAAAATATTCATTCGAGGATGTGGGCTTTGCTCCATAGTATCCAACACACCTTCAAGGAGCAGTGCCTCAGAAAGACAGTGCCCATCATTAAGGACCCGTTACCCAGGGTGTGCCATTTTCTCATTTTTAGCATCAGGAAGGAAGTACAGAAACCTTAAGGCACACATTCAGCGATTCTTCCCCTCTGCCATCCAATTCCTAAATGGACATCGAACCCATGAACACTACCTCACTTGCATTATTTCTGTTTTTGCACTATTTTTATTTTAACTATTTAATAAATATATACTTACTGCAATTACCTTTTTTTCTTATAATCATGTATTGCATTGTACTGCTGCTACTAAGTTAACAAATTTCACAACATATGCCAGTGACATTAAATTTCATTCTAATTCTGATTCTGAACTGCTCCAGTCCTGGATGTGCAAGTATACCCACAATATTGTTACAGCACGAGAATTCCAGGACCTTGTGCCAATGACACTGAAGGAACGACAATATATTTCCATGCTGGGAAGGTTTGTGTCTTGGAGGGCAGTCTCTAGGTGATGGTGTTCCAGTGCACACCCTTTTGCAGCCTTTGATCTTCTTCCTGGTAGAGATCATTGGTTTGGAAGATGCTGTCTAAAGGGTCTTCATAAGTTGCTGGTAAGTGGATGGTACAAACTACTGCGACTGTGACTCGGTAGTGGCATTATAAATTCTTGAGGATGGAGTGCCTATTAAGCAGGCTGTTACAGTACTGTGAAACTTAAGCACATACTGTATATGCAATCATCTCACCGGGGCTTGTACAACAACTTGACTTGTTAGCTAACTCTGCTAACAGCCACAAGACTCAGTGGTTAGAAGGCCACTTTTCATAAACAATATATGTCTAGGGTGGTATGACTTGGGGTTCAAACAAACAGGAAAATTGGGATGTTCCAATTTGAGGAACCTTGATGTAAGTGAATGCTGTATAAATATTGTCCATACAATTATTGGTAGCCCAGAAATGGCAGATTGCATACCAGCATAAAGTTATATAGGTAGTATATTTACCAATTTTGAACTTTATCAAACAGTTAACAGAGAAAAAAACTAAAAGGCCCATTACAGTTAACCAGTCTAAATGTGCATATAAATGTTGGAGTTCATTTCTGTAGTAGCTGGGCATATCACTTTTCTCACTTACGCTGAATTCTCATCAACAACCACAGTTCAAATTTCCGTCAAAGACCATCTCAAATGGACTGGCTCTCTCTCAGGAATATTGGCACTTCCTCCTTGCTGCCACTCATCTGCTCAAAGCATTTCCTACAATGGGGACCCCCCTTCGAACAGCATCTGCGACATCTTCCCTTCTGTCCACTCAGCAGCTCCCACCAAAATGCCCCCAAGCCGGACTACTGTCCTTCACAAAAACTCTTCCTGCACAGCTCTTGAGAATGCTCCATGCCATCTCATTCCCGATGGGTTGACCCAACATTCCCAAGTTGGAGAACTGGTCCCTTATCTTTAGCCAAAACTAGAACACTCTTACCAGTAGGACATACTGCTTTTACAGAAAGCTGCAAAAATAAAATACCTCACAGCATAGTAGTAGAAATTTTAACCTGATTTACATTCTCCTCCTACTAAAAATATTCATGTCCTCATGATTTGGAACTTACTAAACCATTATTAATAATGCAGTATCCAAATGAATTTTGTGATTTCAGGACCTCCAATCCATTTGTAAATGGCAGTAACATATCTCACTACTGGGATGGAAGCAACACTCTATTTCCCTTTCGCATCATATGCCAGCATATCCGGGGGTTCCTGACTCTCTGAAGCCTCTTAGCTCATATTCGGCTGCTTCAGCCTCAGGTACTTTGTGCAACTGTTCCTGTTTACTTGGGGATGACTCCCTCTGTCAATCACTCGTATCTTCCTTTCGCCTCAGGTCCCCCGGCCACCTGACTGAACTCAGCTTCAACCCCAATTATACTGGAGCTCAGTTTCTCCTCACTGTCTATTATCACACCTGCCTGTCCACTGGTAGTCCTCCCTGTTACACCGAGTCAGGGCTGGGAGATTCGGTAATCTCTTCATTAATTCTTGGGGAATTTACATAAGGTAAAGCATACCACAGACCCATTTTCTCATCCTCTGCTTCTGTACAGTACTCAGTGGCTGATCCCCCTTCAGGTCTTTCCACTGAAGTCACGCTTTTGTCAGCTGGTTGCCTTTCTGTTCTCCTTCTGGGCAGAGTTCTAGGTGTAGGTTCCGTGTCAGGCTCTGCGTTAGCATGTATTTCCTGCCCTAGGAGTAGAAGGTGTTTCTGGTGGAGAATTTTGACAGGACCATTCCCATCCTCTGGCTTCACCCAGAAAACTGGCAAATCTGGCATCCAGCTCTCCACTATGTAAAGCATAGACACCGATCAGTCAGCCAACTTATGATTCCTCGGTAGCTCCAAATTCCTCATTAACTCCCCGTCTCCAAGCATCAGTTGACTAAACCTAATCTTTTGATCATATCGCTTGTTTCCTTCATTCTACTTAGTGCAGAAACTGTTGCTAGCTCATAAGCTTTTTGCAGTTCTTTCCTCTTGTCAGACATATACTTGAGATATATCTTCTGCAGCAAGTCTTCACCGTCGGTTCCACACAGAGATCTACAAGCAATCTTGTTTTGTGTCAGAACATCAAATATTTTGGTGAGTAGCCAGTAGTTACATTCTGTGTGCAGTTGTAGCAGTGTGCCAAATGCCCAATATGCTGACTGAACTTGTTCCACAATCATCCTGAGGGCGATATGGCGTTATCCTTGACTTCTCAACTCCAAGCATGCTCAGTAACTTGTGTATGAGCCGACTCTCAAAATCCCTTCTCTGATGACTGTGTATCCTTCTTGGGAGGCCATAATGAACAGAATGCTTCTCCCAAAATACCGCGGCAACTGCGGAAGATTTCTGAGCCTTTGTGGGGAAGGCTTGAGCATATCTGGTATAGTGATCCATGGTGACCACAACATTTGGAATGTTACTGGAATCAGGCTCTATGGAGAGAAAATCTAGACGCACTAAATCAAGTGGTCCCATAATATGTAAGTGAGATAATGAAGCAAATCTCGTAGGCAGTGTCTTCCTCTGAATACATCGAATGCAGACTTACAGCACCCTTCAACCTCAGACTTCATTCAAGCCCAATAGAACCAGTTTCGGAGCAATCTATAAACAGCATTCACACAGCATCCAAAATCCTGGACGAGCCCCCACACCGGGGCTCATATACCATTTTGGATGGTTAGCTAATTCTGCTAACAGCCACCTGACTCGACGTTGAGAAAGCCACTTTTGATAAACAATATAAGTTTATGGTCAGTATGATTTGGGGTTCAATCAAACAGGAACATTGAGATATTCCAATTAAAGGAACTTTGATTTTAGGGAATGTTGTGTAAGTACTGTCAGTAGCCCAGAAATGACAGGTCGCATACCAGCAAAAAGTTATAAAGAAATTATATTTACCAATTTTGAACTTTATCAAACAGTTATCAAAGAAAGGAAAAGAAAGAATAAAGGGCCCATTACAGTTAAAACAGTCTAAATGTGCACATAAACATTGGTGCGTATTCCTGTAGTAGCTGGGTGCATGGCTTTACTCACAGTGCTGAATTCTCATCACCAACCATAGTTTGAACTTCCTTTGAAGACCATATCAAACAGACTGGCTCTCTCAGGAGTATTGGCACTTCGTCCTTGGAACCATTCATCTGCACAAGGCCCTTCTTACGGCTAGGTCTCTCCTTTGAACGTCATTCAACGACATCTTCCCTTCTGCCCGCTTAACAGCTCCCGCCAAGAAGCCCACAAACTGGACTACTGCCCCTTACAACAACTGTTCCCACCCAGCTTGTGAGACTGTTCCATGTCATTCCACTCTTGATAGGCTGACACAACATTCCTAAGTTGGACAATTGGCTCCTTATCCTTAGCCAAAGACAAAACACTCTTACCAGCAGGACACTCTCCTTTTACAGAAAGCTGCTAAAATAAAATACCTCACAGCATAGCAGCATAAATCTTAACCAGGATTTACATATATATAGCTCAGGTGTCCATGACTTTTGTACAGTAATTTTATGCATTGCTCTGTTCTGCTGCCGCAAAACTAAATTCATGACATACTGCGTGTGATTGATGATAAGTGATGACACAACTGATTCTGATATGGGTCTCTACTGTGGACTGAAAATAAGGAATTATGGTTGGGAAAAGCAGAAGGGAGATGGGAGGGAGTGGGAAGCACCAGAGAGACATTCTGTAGTGATCAATAAACAGCCGTTTGGAATCAAATGACCTTGCCTTGCGTTTCAGGGCTGGGTGTGTCCGCACCAACACATCCACCGACCCTGGCATTCCTTTTCTGCCACATGTGCCCCTCTCCTGCAAAGCTCCACCCTTGTCCTTCCTAACATCCTTTGCTCCCGCCAGATTTACAAACTCGCTCCATATTGACAAGTAGAAGAAAGAGGAGAATGCCATTAACTCCTGGTGGAGTCATCGGGGAGCCGTCCTGACAAGTAGAGTACTATGCAAAGGTCTTAGGCCACCTATATATGTGCTTAAGAGTTTTGCACAATGCTATTGTGTCCCATATGGTATTGAGATTCTAGAGTATCGTCAAAGATGCAGACATTCAGACAAGTGGACAATATTTCCGCACACTCCTTACTGCCACAGGATTCCTAGTATCTGACCTGCTCTTGTCGCCACATCGTGTACATGGCTACTCAAGTTCAATTTCTTGTGTAATATAATAGATCCATCAAGTTTGGTCTGGTCCTCTGGAAAACAGCTAGTGCTAGAACCTGCCAGTTCTCAGCAAGTAAGGATGAATGATTCAATGAACTGTAACTGCCTGAATATCCAGCATTCTAGCAGCTGCTCAGGTGAAAATTCCTCCCAATTCTACTTCACTGCAAATTACAATAGAGGTTAAAGAATGGTGCTTTTGTATTTAGGTTAGCACAAGTTTGATTTTAAGATATAGATTATATCCCAATTTCTTTTTTAGCTGACAAAGCAGAAAAATCTTCTTGTTTGTTCCCATTGTGATGCATCATGCTGTGACATACATCATTGCAACAAATTCTGCTACTACAAAACTATCAATGTAAACAGGTTTATCCCTACCTGTCATTGAAGCTGTATTAAAATAGGGAAATTCAGACCACACTAAGTTACAAGTCAGATAGATTCCTTTTGCCTGATTGCACTGTTTTTTTAATATTTGTTGGCATTCTTGAAATCATCTGTTTTTTTAAAACTTTTTTTTATTGTATTTCAAGTATTTACAAAATAAAAGTAGAGAAAAAAATGTATATTACCCATCCCCCCTCCCCTTAACCCCTCCCCCCTAAGAAATCATCTGTTTGTTCCTTACGCCCTGTTCTACATATTTGATTCACTCTATATACTAAGTATGTGTTGAAATCAAAGACTAAATTTGCATGACCCTGCTTCAGAGGTGTAGCCTTACTGAATTCTCCCTCAGTGATGTTTCAATTCAGTGGGCGACACGGTGGTGTAGCAGAGAGCATAATGTTTCACAGTGCCAGCAGTCAGGGTTCAATTCCTGCTACAGACTCTTAGGAGTGGGTTTCCTTTGGGTGCTCTGTTTTTGTCCCCCATTCCAAAGACATATGGATTAGTAATGGTTATTAAACTATGGGCGTGCTACGTTGGCACCAGACACATGGCAACACTTACGGGCTGCTCCCAGCACATATTCGGACTGTGTTGGTCATTTACACAAACAACACATCTCACCGTTAGTTTTTGGTGTTTTGATGTACTGTATGTCTGACAAATACAGCTAATATTTGATCTTTAATCAATCCTCCAGTTTTAGCTATCCCACTACAACCTATATTTTAAAGTTATAATCCATCACATTATTTCTTGATTTATATTAATATACCCTCATTGTTCTTTTCCTCTTTCTAAGCTTAATGGGGACCTCTAGTAATGACCTTGATCCCTTAACTCAACTCCTCAGGAACGTAGCTTACTAAAACTACCCCACTGACTGAGATAACTTCTCAGAATTTTAAATCCCATTATCTTGACACTAAATAACATTAATGGCACAATTAGTGATCCTGACGTGACTTAGCAGCACCAAGGAGGAGTATCATTAACCCATTAGCAACAATATAGAATTCTGTGCCCAGTAACCATTGAGGAACAGAAGAGAAATAACAAATTTTCACTCCAAAGGTAACAACAAAGATCGACCTTTCTGGCTACATAGTCATGGAATGATAATGTGCCTTCTATATTTTACTCATTAGAATACAGGCGCAATGCATTCCACTAGACACATCCTCATACTTATCAAATAGTAGATATTTATTTGTTACATTTTGTTTGATGCCATATCACTGAATAAAATATACTTTCGTGATGGTGTGAAACTTAGAATAAAAACCAGTAGGTGCTGGTGGTCCATGTGCCTATGACACTCTTGACATGAAGGTGCAGAGTTGGGAGATGCAGTAGGCCTAACGCAGGCTGATAACTGCAGAGTGTGCAAATGTTTTGAGTTGTGGATGGGGTTTCCATTAAGTGGACCATTTTGACCTCAATGATGCAAAGCTTCTTGAGAATTTTTGGAGCTCTTACTTATTTTATTTAGAGAGACATCATGGTAACAGGTCCTTCTGGCCAAAGAGCCCAATTACACCTAGGTGACCAATTAACCTACTGACCTGTACACATCATTGGAGGAAGCCAGAGCGCTCCCAAAGAAAATCCACATGGTCATGGGGAGAACATTCAATCTCCTTTCAGGCAATGTTGGAGTTGAACCGTTGTTGGCGTTGTGATAGCTTAAGCTAAATGCCACACACCATGCCACTTGTCCAGGTAAGTGGATAATATTCTGCCTTGTGCCTTGTTATTGGTAGAGAGCCAACTGGACATCAAAAGAAATGAGTGCCTGACTTGCCTTCATAGCCACCATTTTTGCATGACTGGCCCAATTGAGTTTGTGATCAATATAACCCCCCAAAACCCCAGCGCCATGATAGTGTAAAGCTAGCATAACATTATTATAGCTTGGGTCTTTCTGGAGTTTAGAGTTTAGTTCTGGCGCCATCTGTAAGGAGTCTGAATGTCCTCCCTGTGGAATGTTTGGGTTTTCCTCCTGTTTCCTCCAAAGTCCAAAGACCCACCGAGTAGGTTAATTGGTCATTGTAAGTTTTCCTGTGATTAGGTTAGGGTTAATCAGGTTTGTCAGGGTTTCTGGGTGGCATGGCTCAAAGTTTCGAAAGGGCCTACTCTGAGCTGTATCGCTAATAAATATTAATGTGGATCACTTTATTTTGGTAGCCTTTTAGCTGGTTATAAACGGTGAAGATAACCATTGCCTGACACCAAGTTGCTTGTGGCCCATGCCTGAAAGTTGTTTAGGCCCTGCTGCTTGCAGACATTAACTGCATTTGTTGAGGAGCTGTAAGTTGAATTGAGCATATTGCAATCATCAGTGAACATTCCCATTTCTGACAGAAGGAAAGACATTGATCAAGCAACTGAAAACGGTTAGGCCTGGAACATTGTGCTGAAGGACTCCTTCAGCAATGTCCTGTGGTGAAGGTTATCGGCCCCTGAACAATCATGACTTTTCTCCCTTTGAAGCTCATTGACTTCAGTTTCACCAGAGCTCCGGGATCACAGTGGAAAATGCACAGTGGTCTTCTCATGATGGTATTTTGCTGCCTGCCTCAGTCGTGGGATGCCATGCAGTACATGCTGAGCAGATGTGGAGATGATATCATTTCTCTATACACTGCACTATATTTCCAAATGTTGAGAACAGCTGGTGCAAAAGAAAGGAAAACAATAAATGCTGGAGATGTGGTTACAAGTCAGGGCAAGTGTACAGCAGGAGCAAGAGAAGGGAGAGGACTACCACATCTAACCCAGTTCAGTGTCCACAGCCCCATTTCTTACACGAGAGAATGACGAAAGCATCAGCTGCATGGTATGCAAGTAGCTCACAAACAAAGAGCAACACACTCAAAATGCTGAAGGAACTCAGCAGGCCAGGCAGCATCTAGGAAAAGAGTACAGTCAATGTCTCAGGCTGAATCCCGGCATCTGCGGATTTTCTCATCAGAAACCTGCATTGTGAAGTTCCCCTTTAGCACACCAGTCCAAATTTTAACAAGCAACACAATGGTTAGCTGAGAGAGCCAAGATGACACTAAAAATCCCTTCACATCTGGCTCGGCAGGCTAGCTGCACTGAATGAAACTCATTAATAAATGAATCCCAGCTTCAGTTACTTTAACCATTTTCGACAGCATCTCTATTCCTGGATGGCTATAACCTTGCTAAAGGAACTTAAACAGTGATAGACATCAACATTAATAGATCTTGTGAGATCCCGAAATTTATTTAGCGCTATTCTATTTTGTGGATATGATCACATGATGTAAAGGAGATGAAATGACTACTTGTAGACTCCCCACCAAGCTCTCCTGGTCCCCCAATACAACTAACTTTTGCAGTATATCTGATTGATATTCCTTTTTGCATGTTCCTTTTAGTGAATGTGCTAACTGTTTTTGTATCCCCTGCAGCCTCAAGGCTGTCCTGGAGATTGTGCCTTTACAAGCTAATGCCATCTTTGAAATGCTTCACAGCAAAATGTAAAAGACGCACAGAATTAGGTGAGATCTCAGCGGGAATCACAAGGATCCTGTTTCAGCATGGTGCTTGGGTAGAAACCACAGTAATGCTGTTTCAAAATAAAGTTGGACAATTCTGTGATACTATTTGGTGAAGAGCCCAATAGGGCATTGATACTATGTTTTATCATCAAAATTGGTTGCAATCCAATATCTAGGTGATGCAGTTTCTAGGTTTTGTACAAATGACTAGTTGGTAACACTGGACAACAAATTTTTTTCATACCTCTTGGTTCCTCAGAATTTTTTTTCTTTACAATAGACTGCTCAAAGCTGAACTTGCATCAGGTAGGAATTGTGGAGAAACAAGAAATTAACTTTATATGATGTGTTTAATTGGATAATGGTGCTGATGCTTTGCAATAGTACAACCAAGCTAAAACTGTTTTGTTAATTACTCTCATTTTTACTCAGTGTGTGAGGCATCTCACTTAAATGTCCAACAATAATCAGCTATGCTTGATGGATTGCAGTTGCCTTAATACTGTTTCTCCATGACCGCAATGTCCAGATGAACCCTTTCACCATGCTCGTCACTGACAGCTCTAAGATTTGCAGGGAAGAAGTCTAAATGGGAATGCAGAAAATGAATCTTTAGTGACATCTTGCACTTCATGGTTTTGTATGATTGAAGTATGTTGCAGCTAGCTGCATGTATTTTGGTGCTCTGTAGTTGCCAAGAAAATTTCCAACAACATCGTTGAATGACTTCCAAACAACCTTCTCCAGTCCCACTGGAAGTTCTTCAAACTGCCTGTCATTGATGACCTGCTTGATTTGTGGACCGACAAATACGCCTTCCTTAATTGTGGCATCACTTATTCTTGGAAACATCTGTCTCAAATATCAAAATCCTTCATGGAAACGTATAGCCTCTCTGAAACCTGTCTTGTTGTGCAGCATCCGCCCTGGCTAAGCATGCCCAGGCATGCCAGGACAAGACAGAAAGCTTTTCAGCTTACATTTTGGACAACATTTTAATTGACTTGAATTATAACTTCAAATAACAAATATAGCCGATATTTGAAAATGGTGCATAATAAGGAAATTTCGTGGTGATTTTCATGATCAGCTGCTCAAACTCCTTAAGATAGACCCAAAAGTAATCAGGAAGCAAAATCTTCGTTGTCCAGTGTAATCTAATAATATAGTGTAAAATCATTCTCTATCATTTTATGTCAATGAGAACTTCACAATCATAAATTACATAAATTTACAACGTGAAAGACAACCATCTTGACTTTCAAATAGAGAAATCATAAAGTTAATTAGTGATTAGTAATATATAGAGGTAACTCAACTTTTGGGTGAAAACCTATTGACAGTTATCCAATGAATTCATGTCTTGGGATTGTTCACCAACTTATATTAATATTACAATTATATTGACATGGGAAGATATTTCATGAACAGTACCTGTGACTTTGGGCAGGACTACAACCAAGGGTCATGGGTTAAGAGTGAAAGGTGAGTAGTTTAAGGGGAACATAAGGGGAAACTTCTTCATTCCGAGGGTCATGAGAGTGTGGAATGAGCCACCAGCATAGGTGGGACATGAGAGCTTGGTTTCAAAGTTTCTCCCTCCTGCCATCTGGCAAAAGGTACCGGAGCATTCAAGCTCTCACGACCAGACTGTGTAACAGTTTCTTCCCCCAAGCCATTAGGCTCCTCAATTCCCAGAGTATATATATATATATATACACACAGCCCCCCCCCCCCAAACATCACTCCACTCCCTTTGCAATTTTTGCTCATTTCTTTCCCAATTCCTGCTAAAACATTGTTTACATTTACATAATTTATTATTATATCGTAATTTGCCCTTTACTGTGCCTATTGTCTTGTTTATTAATTATCGTACTGTCTTGCACTGTTTTGTGCACTTTGTGTAGTCCCATGTAGGTCTGAAGTCTAATGTAGTTTTGTGTTGTTTTACGTAGTTCAGTGTAGTTTTATGTTGCTTAATGTAGCACCATGGTCCTGGAGGAATGTTGTTTCATTTTTACTGTGTACTATACCAGCAGTTATGGTTGAAATGACAATGAAAGCGACTTGACTTGACTTGACTTGAAGAGAAGCTTGAATAGATACATGGATAGAAGGGATATGGATGCCTATGGTCCCAATGCAGGTTGATGGGAGTAGGCAGCTTAAATGGTTTCAGCATAGACTAGATGGGCTGAAGTGCCTGCTTCTATGCTGTACTTCTCTATGACTCTATATAAATGAGAATTCAGTCTTGCATAAAATGGGAGTGAATAGTGTGTGTGGTATTTTATGTAGTACATGATGATAATAGGGATAATTTGGCTCTTTGTTTTTTTAGTTTAGGAATTGCTACTTCTTCACAGTAACAAAAGCCTATTGCATTTTAGGTCCTTTTCATAATTACTATGAATGACAAATGATAAAGATATTAAATATTGGGCTGCAGTCACTAACGGCCAAGTACAAGAAGCATGTACCACATCAACATCAGGTGCATTACATCCCGGTTACAGTACAGCACTCACTTTCAGGCACTCTGCAGTTCCATGTGCTTTTGTTTATTAATTTTACTACTTGAACGGTTTGATCAAGGCATCAAGGCTGAGGGGAAAGGACGAACTGGCATTCAGCTCACTACTCTGCCAGGTGTACCCGCTTCAGTGCTGAACAGACCTTGCAGCAGTGGCCTGCAACCATTGGCAGTCACCTCAGTGCTGAACTGGTGTGCAGCCAGCAAACTCCTGGAACGGCTTCACCCACTTCACTGGCGATTAACATTCTGTGTGTTATCTTGCTTTTTTATTGCTATTTTTTGGCTGTTTAACTGTCTTTGTGTGTGTGTGTGACTATTGTGTTTCTCTGTTTTGTGGCTGCCTGCAAGAAGACAAATCTCAAGTTTGTATAAAGTATACATACTTTGATAATAAATGTATTTTGAACTTGAACTTTGGATCATGAGTTTAAATCCCGATATATTCAGTACAACTGACATTTTCTCGAAATTATGAAGGGATACGCTATTGGTCAAAAGAGAAACTATTGCCTCTGCTAGGGAAAAGGAGTCAATTGACAATGAACTTTCTGATCAGAGTTAAATGTTTTCTTTCACGCAAGGGGCAATGGAGATTGGGCTTTAATTCTCTGTCATCCAGTTCATTTTCAATGGTTGGTTGATGTTGATTGGTGCAACAGGTGGGTGAATGAACTGGGCGACATATCAATGTAAACTAATTGCACAGCAAAACAAATTCAAGAGACTGACTGGCCTTGGACTGGGGATACATGTCCATAATTCATTGAAAATTGAATCACAAGTAGATAGGGTTATAAAAGAAAGCTTTTGGCATATTGGCCTTCATAAATCAATATGCTGAGTACAGAACATGGGGTGTTGAAGTTATATAAGACCTTGTTGAGGTCTAATTTGGAGTATTGTGTACAGTTTTAGTCACCTCCCTCCAGGAAAGAAGTAAGTTAGTTTGAAAGAGTGCAGAGTACATTTACAAGGTTGTTGTCAGGTCTAGAAGACCTGAGTTATATGTAAATATTGAATAGGTAACGCCTCTATTTTTTAGATCAAGAGGAAATTTGATAGAGGTATACAAAATTATGAGGGGTATAGATAGGGTAAATGCAAGCAGCCTTTTTCCACTGAGGTTGGGTGAGACTACAACCAGAAGTCATGGGTTAAGGGTGAAAGGTGAAAAGTTTAAGGGGATCATGCAGGGTAACTTCTTCACACAGAGAGTCAGGGGAATATGAAATGAGCTGCCAGCACAAGTGATGCATGTGAGCTCAGTTTCAACATTTAAGAGAAGTTTGGGTAGGTCCTGTTTGATGCTACATCTTTAAATAAATTAATTAAGTAAAATATTCAAGAACCCACAGACAGTATTGAGCTAATAACTCCTCAATATTGCTTGAAAGATAAAATTGGTAAGAATAATTTATTTTCAGCTGATAGGGCCTTGCCTTAATATTGTATGCATTGAATGACATCCCCAACAGTTATACTGTAACATGTCTGCCCCCCATTTTAACTCAAAAGCATGGAATGGGTCTCAGGAAGAAGATTTGCCCTTGAGGAGTGGATGACACTGCTTTGCTTATCAACATTGTCTACTTCACTGAAATTACAAATTACCCAAGTCAGAACATCTCATACAAGTCCAAACTATAACAAAACAACAGAGTAAAGACACAACCTTTCCTATCTGTATGTTATCTCCATGAATAAATGACACTGCCATAAGTGCACATTTTTTATTACAACGAATTCAAAAATCAACATTCAGTTCCTTTCACACATTGTACTTCCACTGGCTTTCAGTGTAAGCTTTAAGAACATACAACACAGTACAGACCTTTTGGCTCATGATGTTGTGGTCACCCACTTGAAGATCAAATTAACACTTCCCTCCTGCAAAGCCCTCCATGTTATGTTTTGTAACTTCAAAACATTAAATTATTTCAAAGGAAGATATGGGAGTCCAAAATGCAAGGGTAACTTCGAGTTTACTTTAAGCGAGTTGCACATGTATCACATGATATCATGATGACATATGCAGATAACCTATAATTGCTTAAACAAACAGGAATGCTTAATCAATCAATATATGTACAAGATTACTCAAATATTATTGAAAGATTAAATGCACAACACCCCAGGTTTTCCCTATCCTGTTCTGGCACTGTTCATAGATGCACCGTAAAGCCAATATTCAGTGGTATGGTTGGCTGCTGCTGTAAACCAAAAAAACTTTTGGACTAAGATAACTTCAGAGATGTTAGTTGGGCGGAACTGTAGGTGCAAAAGCACAAGTTACTTTCCTGAGAAATGGTAGCTCATGAGGTCCCATTCACCAGTCACTGAACCACTGGGCAGATATCAGTGCGTGCATCAGGAACAATCTAATGGCAGCTGAAAGCCGTGTAAGACCTCACTCCGCTCCCATTCACTGATTTATTTTTACTGCAACAACATTAACCACAACTTGCACTTATAAAACACTTTGAGTACTGCAAACTTTCAAAGAAGCTTCATAAAAAATATTTGACACCAACCAGAGCAAAGATAAGTGTTAGTTTAGTGATGAAAGGCAGGTTTTGAGAAGACTTTTGATGGTGGAAAGAGAAGTGGCAGGGATCATAGAGGTTAGGAAGACAAATGCAGCACACAGTGGAATGATGCTCAATCACTCTTCCAACACCAACAGTGCAAGCAAAGAATATATAGAAAACGAGAAACACAAAAGATGCAATGTGCTTTGGTCTATTGAAAAGGCCAAAGGTTGGGTGAATTAAAGCTATGCAGACATTTGTTTAAAAAAAGGGACAAGATTTTCAAATCAGTGGGTGCAGGAATTTCAAAATGGCCATTTATGCATTTGTCCAATATCTTCACCCAGCAATTGAAATCTGGAGGCAAGGTTGTGTCGAGAAAAGGAAATCACAAATTACTATCGAACATGAGAGAACACTGAATGGTAAAATATTTTTATATTCCAATAATCTTTTGCAATTAGTAATTCATTTTGGTCTCCCTAGAATTAGAGGAAACAAATAGTAGACTAAATGTCTCTAGTCTACATTTTATTTAAAAATCATTCAAAAATAATATGCTATTTTTTTTTAAAAAAATCAAGCTCCTCTGAACCCAAATCAGATGTAAACAGACTTGGAATTATGGGTTCCATTTTGGACTGCAACTACTTGCTTTTTGTTCTAATTATTTCCTGAAATCATTCAGTTCCATTCGGATTTAAAATACCTTCTAATCTCTTTCAGTAATCTACAAACAAAGAATCAGGCTAGTTGATTTCAAAAGCCTGAGTAATAGCATTTATGTGCAATTTATCAGGGCAGCCATAAACTGTATTCTTTGCCAATTAATTTGGCTTTTCTTTGATAATGTTAACTTTGAAGAATAAAGGTTTGACAATAAAGCCAAATCCTAATGAATTAAATTGTTGCAAAATTATTCAGATTGGTAAAAACAATTGGCAGCCAAAGATTCAACCACAAACACAGCAGATATCATCCTTTCCTTCATCCAACAGATAATTTTTAAATAATTTAAAGTATCATTAAATGTTGCTATTAATTTTATTACTAATGTACTTTCATTTTAATTCATTGTATCTGTGTGTGACTCCCCATAATGGAAAAGGTCACGATAGATAGATATGAAATAATTCACACAAATTTCCACCAATTATGCCTTTTCTTCTTCACAAAGCAGGAATAAGATAGCAATATATTGAGCCCAGAGTGAAATCTCAAAGCCCCTTGTACCTTTTACAGTTCATTATAAAGCAATGGGACACAGTTTTCTGAGGCCAGTCATCTATAAGTGTTTGTATTAGTTCATCCAGAACAGAGAAGAAAAGGAACTTGTGTGTCCTAGTGCATGATTTGCAGAAGCCTACTTTGCAAGTCCAGCTGGTAATTAGGTATCATAATTTATTCTGAGGAAAATTGAATAGAATTCTGTGAAGTCATAGCTTAATTATTTTAACTATTGTTCAAATCACATCTGGATTATTGATTACAGTATTGGCCTATTTATTTAAAGATAATTGTTAATTCATTGGAAGCAGATAAGTAAATGTTTACTGGACTGAAGTAAAGATTTGGCAAGTTAGGCTTGTATCTGCTGGAGTCTAGGAGGGGATATGATTGAAACATTTTAGATCAGCAGGGGTCTTGACAAGGAAGGTAAAAAGTGGATGTTTTGTGTTGTGGATGGATCTTGAACTCAGGGTTGTTGTTTAAAAGCATGGAATTTCCTATATAAAACAGTCATTGATTCTATTACGGTTGTTATTCGATTGTGGATTTACTGAGTATGCCCACAAGAAAATGAATCTCAGGCACATATATGGTGACATATATGTACTTTGAATATAAATTTACTTTGAACTTTGGATGATGCAATTTTTCTTCTTTCAAAGGGCCATAACTCCCTTGAACTCTTCTTCAAAGAGCAGTAGAGGCAGGATCTTTGAATATCCGTAAAGCAGTGATAAACAAGTATTTGATAGGAGGCAAAGTAAAAGAATGCTACTATGAACAGAAATGCAGAATTGAGGTTACATTGATATCAGCCAGAATTTTATTAACTATTGACATTTCTAAACAGATCTAAATCCTGGAGCTTTACATCTTCAGACCAGAAGGACTGATCCAATTGAAGGAAATGGCTCACCACAAACTTCTGAAGAACAATGAGGGATGACCATCCCTAGCAATGACAGATCCCAGAAAAAATAGCAAATAACTAAAAAATTGGCAAAATTAAATTTCAATGTTAAATTGGGGGTGTAAAAATGGAAGAATAAGTAAGGAATAAATAAGAAGTAATTTTACATTACACATTGTAATATTTTTCAACTACTAATGATCACTGAAGGATTTAGAGTCTATTTGTGTATCAGATAATTTTTTGTGTCTGAGAACTGGATGGCAGAATTTTACAATTATTAGATTGCTAAAGTAACACAGCCTAAGTACTTCCGGAATTTGTAGTTTTTTGAGTGACTAGCAAAGTCCAGTGACTTCATGCTGTGGTGGTGCCACCTCACAGTTCCAGGGACTCAGGTCCAATCCTGACTTTAGCACTATCTGTATAGGGTTTTCATGTTTTCCTGTGCCTGCTCTTGCTTCCTCCTGGTGTTTTAATTCTCCTCTACAGGTCAGACATGTCAGGAACTTAACCCAGAGGCTAGCATGTACCTTATGCATTGAAAGGCCTTCTTCCAAATGTCTTCTTAATGTTTCAATGGTGAGTCAGAGAGAGGGAGTGCAATTTCTATGAACCTAGTCTCCTCTAGTGCTGCCACCATTAAAGGAGACAATTGTTGGATGAGGTGTTATATTGAAGATCTATACGCAATCTAAGATGTTGTGAAACTTCTCATGACATATTTTGATGGCAAGGAACACATTTCTCCACAATATCTTGGGACCAATATCTCTCCATCAAATAGAGAGATTGTCTGGTGATTGGCATTTTATTGGGCAGCTTAATTCCTACATTCCTGCCACAGTTCAAATGTAGAGTTACCTGGGACTTCCTGTAGACTGAAATTGAGCATAGGGCACAAATGTTTCTCAGCTAGTGGGCGAGGTACCAGGTATGAGAATCAGGAGTGGTGGGGGGTGGGGTTGATGGGTGTAGGGTGTGGGTTTGCAATTGAGAATAAATAGTAGCTGAACAGCTGCAGCTACACAGAGATGAATGACACACGAGGATCATTCTCAAAGAGTAATCACATGCACACACACATGGTCACGAGCACCATGATTGTGTGTGCACACAAACAGTAGTTACCTTACATACAATGCAATTCCACAAGGCAACAATAATTGTTGCCAAAACATTAACTAATATTAAATGGAAATTGTGAAAAGAATCATAATACAACAATCAGTTTCATAGATTTGCTCAAGTGGTCTTGAGATAAATTACAGGTGGCTTTTATTTGATAGAAATATTTGATTTTGTTTTATACTTGCATAATATTTTGAATCAGTGTGCATTAAGACAAGGTTTAAAGATTAGTATTATACAAACAAAATGAAATGTAACAGTTGTTTGTTCTGATTTCAACAGTATTTAAATTATTAGCTATGACCTACTTTCTAGCTTATTATATGCGCATTGCAAAGTAAACATAACCTCACTTTGCAAAAGGCTGTGGAGCTGGATGTTGTTTCCAACAAAAAGAATGTAAAACAAAGGAGGTACTTATACTCCAATACAATGCAGATGTTCTAATGACAGGTTTTCACATTCATCCCCATTCAGAATTAAAGACAGCTTGTGGGATTTATATGACATGATTCTGTAATATCTGCTGCTCAGTCTCATTGGCCTAGATACTGCAGCAGAAAGAAGGTATTTGGAGTTGACTGTGGGGAAAACAGATCACAAGGTTCTGTCGTGGTCTTCTACTTTACTGAACAATGGGTGCCATCAAGATTCAGTTCTGAAAGATTCCAGCAGTGATACCTTCTAACTGGCTATATTTCTCAAAGGCAGCAAATCAGGAAGGAAAAAAAACCTGAATAAATTCTTTAAAATTTACAGAGCACAAGAAATAACAATTGGAACATAAATAGGACAATATGGGGGAGAACCCGAAATGTCCTAAGCTCACGCAGAACTTGAATGAAATATTTATGTGAGGGAATACAAATCTATGAAGGTACCTCTTTTAGGAGCTGACAGTTTGCTAAGCAGTAAATTATGACATAATATGCCTTCAAATATTAATTTCCCTTTCACACAAGCATTTTAGGGTGCATCAGTATTACAAATGAAAACAGTTTATGAAAGACTGTGAGTTGCGAATCCAGTGCTGCCAATTCACTCATAAACAGGAACCAAGCTTTTCTTTGAAAATTTGTACAAAAAACTTAAATTTGAAAGTGGACTTCCAATGTCCGGAGTTCTAAAACTCTCAATTTCTCACTGAGAACTGTCACTTGAAGTACTGAGGTGGATCGAACTTAATTTTTCTTGCAGTTTAAAGGCAGGAAGAGGCAACTTGCATCACTGACAGATAATGAGACATCCAGGGAAGTGATTGGAATTTATGAGTGTGTCCCACCAACTTCACCTCGCACCACCACAGCCCTTTCGTCTAAGATTGGCCTAACCTCAATGTCGCGCTCTCTACCGCAAAAGGTTTCATTGAATCATAGAAACATTCAGTGCAGAAACAGGCTCTTTTGTCCTTCCTTGACCATGATGACCATGATACCTACTACATGAATTCCATTTTCCATACTAGATGCATCTCCCCCTACACTTTCCAACCCAAATACCTGTTCAAGTGCCTTTAAAACTCTGTAATTGTACAATGTCATGGCAACCTTGTGTCTGGTGCTGAGTGGGGTTTCCTATGACCCTTAAATTCACTTCCAAATTGGCTGTTCTTCCAGATAATGGTGCATTTGAATTGTGTATCATCGTTATCAAAAGGGACCAAGGCCACTACAGTGTACACAGTGACCCCTGTGCAGTGCAGGTGTTGCTATTAGTTTTATAGTGCAATGGCAGCAAATTATGTTAGTTTTGTCATCATTATAACTGCAAACTCTCGGCCATTGGCTTCCAGAACCACAAAAGCCCACCTCTATTACATCTCTAATGGAACATAAAATCAGTCTACTGGAGAGTGAACATAGTTATTGGAGGCATCTGAGACAGATTTTGGCCTTAGATCCTGTTTAGATCAGCTGGTGGGTGTACTAACAGACACTTATAACCTCTAACTGTCTCAATCTGTGGTTCCCACCTGTTTTATGGATACCAGTATCACCCTGGTGCCTAAAAAATACCGTACAAGAAAACATGCTTTAACAACTGCTGCTCACTATTTCTGACATCTGCTCTCATGGAGAGCTTTTCAAGATTCAAGATGCAATATTCAGGATTGGCTGACATCATTTCCTGTGCATAAGTGTAAAGGAGAATGAAATAATTGTTAATCCAGATCAGATGCAGCACCAAAGAAAAACACCAAAGATAAAGGAAACATATATAATAAAAGACAATAAATATAATTGCATAAGATAGCTTATGTACATAGATTTAATGTAGGTCCATAAAGTGACCCTAGGTTGTAAATAAGGTACTGACAGGAAATAATAAACTAGCAGTGGAGTTAGTGGGTGGAGGTGTTGATCAGCCTTACTGCTTGAGAAAAGTTTGTGTGTCTGTTGGTCCTGGTGTGGATGCTATGTAGCCTCCTCTTTGATGGGAGTGGAACAAACAGTCCATGAGCAGGATGGGTGGGATCCTTCTAAAGTTACTGGCCCCTTACCAGTTCCTTTTTCTATATATGTCCACGATGGCAGGTAGGCTGCTACAGGTGATGTTTTGGGCAGTTTTGACTGCCTGTTGTAGACCTTTCCTGTATAGCAGAGTGACGTTTCCATACCAATCAGTGATGCAGCCTGTCAGGGTGCTCTCTACTACTGTTACGCCTGTGCTCCAACTCTGAGGGGCTGAAGGGTACAAAGTAGCCCCCTCCTTTTTGAGAATCACAAGATCGCTATTAATTCAGGTCAGGAGACCCAGGAAATGAGAGAAAGACACACAGAATCCACAAAGGGGTTTGGAATGTCCTGGCCCCTCAGCGATACAAAGCCATGGGAAACGGCCATTGTCTCTTGGAGATGGAATTGTGTATTGAGTACTGTACTTCATGGAAGCCCAGAGGGAATGATCAAAGGGGGGGTTGGTGGAGGGATTGCATCATCCCAACCTGATTGACATCTGAGACCCTGTGAGTCAGGATAAAAGAGGGCCTGGGGAACAGCCCCTTGAGACGCACCCGGAGAAACACTAGAAATCCCGTGACAGTGTTTAATAGCGACAGCTGGTGGGGCTCGCGTGCATCCTTTTCCTTGGCCTAGGAATTGGCGGGCTTACCACGGAACGGCTTAGCTAAAAGGACCGACTACAAAAATGGAACTCTCAAAGGATTGACATCGTAAAAAGGAAAAGCTGGCAAGTTTAAAACATCTGTCTCTCTTGACTCCAATCAAAGGATGCAGCTTGAATGAGCTAATGACTTTTATATTTCCATCAGACAATACATTATCCCCTAGACAACGATACAACTTATTTCTTATTGATTATTATCATACCCACACTGTTAGAGTTAGTATTGACGACATATATATCTGTATGTTTGCATTGATATTATTTTTGTGTATTTTTACCAATAAATACTGTTAAAAATAGTACCATCAGACTTCAACAGACCTCTCTATCTTTGCTGGTAAGTGACCCAGTTAAGGGGTACGTAACAACTTGGGGGCTCGTCCAGGATTTGACACCAAATTGGGGGGCCAGTGAATCGGGCTTGTAAGTCCAAACTTGAATCTGGTATGTGGGTAGCCAGACAGGAAAACAGCAAAGATGGACGTGGCTGTATTTATAGAAAACCCGACTCTGGAGGCGCTAGAGGTGGCCACCAAATTGGACTTGATAAAAATGGCGAAGGGACTAAACCTCACAGAGGTGAGGTTGTCAATGAAAAAGCGGGAGGTGCGAAGGGCCATAACTCAGTATTATATTAGGATGAATGTGTTTGCAGCTGAGGTATTGGAAAATATCCCTGAAAAGGTACCAGCTAGTGGGACAGCTCAGTTAGAGTTGTAAATTAAGGTTGGAACATGCAATTAAGTTAAAGCAGCTGGAAGCAGCTGAGGAGGAGAAAGAAAGGGCCGACAAACAAAGGGAGCATGCGCTCCAGCTAAAGGAGTTAGAGGTGAAAAAAGAGCAGGACAGAGCTGAGAAACAAAGAGAGCATGAAATTCAGTTAAAACAGCTGGAAGCAGCTGAGAAAGAGAGGGAGAGAGCTGAGAAAGTAAAGGAGAGAGCTGAGAAGGAGAGAGAGTATGAGGAGGCAGAAAAACAGAGGCAACATGACTTGGAGATGGAGAAGTTACAGCAAGAACGAAGAGCTCAAGGGTCAGACCGAGAGGAACGGTTTAATGTTAGTAGGGAGTTGAGGTTAGTACCTCCATTCGAGGAGACAGATGTTGATAGCTATTTCTTGCTTTTTGAGAAGGTGGCAGTGAGTCAGAAGTGGCCCAAAGAGCAGTGGGTGGCGTTGTTACAAAGTGTGTTAAAAAGGAAGGCACAACGGGCATATGCAGCATTGTCCATGGAGGAGGATGAGGCGGAGAATTATGCTAAAGTAAAAGAGGCCATTCTCCAGACTTACGAATTGGTACCTGAAGCGTATAGACAAAAGTTCAGAAATTTAAAGAAAGGGTGAAATCAGATGTATACCGAGTTTGCCTATGAGAAGGGTGTGCTCTTGGATTGTTGGTGTACAGCAGGAATAGTGGAAGAGGATTTTTGGCGTCTCAGGGAGTTAATTCTGATTGAGGAATTTAAAGATTGTGTTTTGGAGGATATCCGATGTATTTGAATGAGAATAGACAATAGACAATAGGTGCAGAAGTAGACCATTCGGCCCCTCGAGTCTGCACCGCCATTCTGAGATCATGGCTGATCATTCACTATCAATCCCAGTCCCTGCCTTGTCATCATATCCCTTGATTCCCCTATCCCTCAGATATCTATCTAGCTCCTTCTTGAGAGCATCTTGAGCTCCTTCTTGAGCTGAATAAGTCCATCTCCGAATTTGCTAGGTTCGCAGGTGAATATGCCCTAACCCACAAGACAAAGTTTTCTTCAAATAGAAGTTCCCAGAGAGACTGTGGGAATGGTAGAGAAAGCCTGCCGGCTGAGGCAGAGGTCCCGCCGGGAGACTAGTGGTAAGGTTGAGGGGGAGAGGCAAGACGGCCAGAGATTTCTGGGCTTGACCTGTTTTAATTGTGGAAAGGGGGGACATATTGCATCTAGGTGCTTTGCTTCGAGGAAGGAGACAGGAAAAGGGAAAGCAGCAGTCCCTATAGGATGTGCCATGGTAATCAGTAAGTCGACAAGAGATCCCCAGGTAGACAGAGTACGAGAAGGGTCTGAGACTTGTATGTCAAACGGAACCGTGTCTGTGAGGGAGAGAGACCCACCAGTTCCCATGCTGATCTGGAGAGACACGGGTGCTTAACTGTCATTGATTAGCAGTAAGGTACTGGATTTTGGTCGCAAGACAGGAATGGTAGCTGTGAAAGGAATAGGAAAAGGGACGGAAATGGTGTCCTTGCATAGGGTCATTATGAATTGTGAGCTGGTATCTGGACCAGTTGAAATGGGGGTGCGATCAGAATTCCCGAGAACTGACACGGACGTCCTTCTGGGTAATGATTTAGCCAGTGATAAGGTTTGGTCAGCAATGACGCTGACGAGACAGCCGGTGGAGGTCCCGCCCCTAGATTCCAAGATCTATCCCACATGCGCGGTCATTTGCAGCATGTCGAGAAAGTCAGCTGAGAACGAGAGCAGTTTAAATCCGGCCAGTATCGATTTTGCCGAGATGTTTTTACCAACCCTGTACCATGAGGGTTTAGAGGGTGGTAAAACAAAGAGTAGTAAAGTGAAAGAGAGTAAGGGAGAGAGGTAGACCTGCCCTTAGTGAGGAGAAAAGTTCTAGAGGCACAAAATAAAGATGAGAAACAGATAGAGCTGTTAAAAGGTCCAGAGTTGGACATGGATATCTGTCTGGGTTGGCAGAACTGTTTGAAGAAGTTGAAAATTCTAAAGGTGTTCCCGATAATGAAATGAGGGCAGTCCTAGATGAAAAGGGTGACCTTACCTTGAAGAAGTCTGCTGGGTTGGCAGATGAGGTTGTTTCAGCCCACAGGGTTGAGTTTACTCTGGAAGGGAGTTGCCCAGAGAGTAACTGGGAGGATCAGGGGAATTTAGAATTTGAACAGGGTACGGGTATTGAAAACCTGGAAGAGGCAAATGTCCCGTTTGAGTGTGTCCAAGATGTGGATGCACGTTGTACTGAACCTAGTAATGGAGCTCAGAAAAAGTCTGAGGTATTTGATTCAGTTGAAAAGGAATGCAGACCTTGTGGGTCAGATGGACTTGGTTCAGTGAAGAAAGGGTTAACCTTGGTAATAGTGGGAAGTGAGAGTTCCCAGGTGTTTGTGCTCGAAGGCATGTTAAAAGTTAGTGAGGAGATCAAAGGTGGTGAGGTGAATATTATTATTGAAAGAAAAGGGAGATGTGTAGTTCCCAAATTGAATGAAGAAAATTTAAAGGCTGGACTGATATAGAAGCAGCAACCAGGCTACAGAGACAATGGCTTGGTATCACCAAGCCTGTGAATCAATTACAGGTTGAGTTGGAAGGTAAAGGGGCCCCACACACTATTGTTATTCCAGAGTGTGGTGTGAAACCGCAGAATTCAAAATGCTGTTTGAACAAAGAGGGATCGCTGGCATTGAGACCTAATTGCCTGAAGTGTCCTGAAGAGAAAACTAGCACCTTGCGTAAAATTAAAGAATTATGTGGGAATTCGGAAAATGGTCTAAGTTTGGAACACATTGTTGATAAAATAACTTCTATGAAAGGAGCGGGCGAAAGCCTATTTCACCAGGGTGCTCAAGCTCACCACAAGGGAATTAACCGGAAAAGAGGCAAGGGTTAATGGGACGCCATTTTTAAATAGCAGAAGCTGGTTTTAAGGGATTTCGACAAAGCATGCGAATAATAAAGACAACTCTTTAGTTTTTGTTTGCTAAAGAAAATAAGAAATAAAAAAAAGTTGTTATTAAATTGGAATCTGATGCTACAAGACTTTAGTAAGGTACAAGATGTTAAGCTATTAAAGGAAGTGACAATGTAATCGTTAACTGTTTAGATGCTGAATTGAATGTATAACTGTATTTCTCTGTAGAGAGAAAAAAAACTTTAGTATTGTGTTAGATTCTAAAATCCTGTAAGACACTGTATTACTTCGTTTTTACCGATGGTAAAAACGTGTTGAAGAAAGGGGGTGTTACGCCTGTGCTCCAACTCTGAGGGGCCAAAGGGTACAAAGTAGCCCCCTCCTTTTTGAGAATCACAAGATCGCTATTAATTCAGGTCAGGAGACCCAGGAAATGAGAGAAAGACACGCAGAATCCACAAAGGGGTTTGGAATGTCCTGGCCCCTCAGCAATACAAAGCCACGGGAAACGGCCATTGTCTCTTGGAGATGGAATTGTGTATTGAGTACTGTCCTCCATGGAAGTCCTCAGGGAATGATCGGGGGGGGGGGGGGTTGGTGGAGGGATTGCATCATCCCAACCTGATTGACATCTGAGACCCTGTGAGTCAGGATAAAAGAGGGTCTGGGGAACAGCCCCTTGAGACGCACCCAGAGAAATGCTAGAAATCCCGTGACAGCGTTTAATAGCGACAGCTGGTGGGGCTCGCGTGCGTCCTTTTCCTTGGCCTAGGAATTGGCGGGCTTCCACAGAACGGCTTAGCTAAAAGGACCGACTACAAAAACGGAACTCTCGAAGGATCGACATCGTAAAAAGGAAAAGCTGGCAAGTTTAAAACATCTCTCTCTCTTGACTCCAACCAAAGGCTGCAGCCTGAATGAGCTAATGACTTTTATATTTCCATCGGACAATACATTATCCCCTAGACAATGATAGAGCTTATTTCTTATTGATTATTATCATACCCGCACTGTTAGAGTTAGTATTGATGACGTATATTATCTGTATGTTTGCATTGATATTATTTTTATGTATTTTTACCAATAAATACTGTTAAAAATAGTACCATCAGACTTCAACGGACCTCTCTATCTTTGCTGGTAAGTGACCCAGTTACGGGGTACGTAACACTACAAAATATGCAGAATGATGTAAGTACTGATGTGCAAAACTTAGCTCTCTTCAGCCTTCTCAGAAAGTAGAGGCTTTAATATGCATTCTGACTGTGTTGGATGTGTTCAGGGACCGTAAGAGGTTGTGTGTGATGTGCACTCCCAGGAGTTTGAAATTGCTTGCAGGTTCCACACTGCTGGGCCGCCAAGATAAGGTGGTGTGTGTATGGCGTGAGTTCTCCTGAAGTTGATAACCACCTGCTTTGTCTTGTTGACATTAAGAAAGAGGTAATTTGCCTGGCACCAGGCTTCAAGCTCTTCCACCTCCTTTCTGTGAATTGTCTCATTGTTATTGGTGAAGAGCCCCGCCACTGTCATGTCATTAGCAAACTTGTCAATGTGATTGCTCCAGTATTTGGCCATGCAGTCCGGTGAAAGCAGAATGTACAGCAGTGGGATTAGCACACAGGGAAGGAAGAGTGGTTGTGCATCCCAACTATTTGAAGTTTGTTCATTAGGAAGTCCAACACCCAGATGTAGTTTGGTGTATTTAGACCGAGGAGTAGGAGGTTGTTAACCAAACTCTGTGGGACAATGGTGTTCAATGCCAAACTGAAATCCAGAAATAGTATCTTGACATAAGCATCCTTGTTTTCTGGATGTGTTGGGGCCAGTTGCATACAATGGCATCTCTCATACGGAGGTTCAGATGGTAAGCATATTGGTGAGAGTCCAATGTGGCAGGAATTGTGTTTTTGATATGTTCCATTATCAGCTGCTCAAAACACTCAGTGATGATTAGCATCAGTGCTACCATGAAGATGTAGAGTTCTTTGGTACAGGGATGATGGTGGCTAATTTAAAGCATGTGGGGACAGCAGCCTGGATTTCCATGAAGACATCAGAAAGTCGATGTTCACACTTCCTGAGCACTTGATCTGAGATATTTTCTGGGTTGGTGGCCATTTGGGGCTTGCTTCTCTGCAGGGTCCTTCTCATGTCGGCTGCCGTTATACACAGTGACTACCCACCTGGGAGAGGGTAGCTTTTGGTGGCCGGCATTGTGTTACATGTCTCAAATTGTGCATAAAAATCACTTAGAGTGTCAAGGAGGGAGTAATCACTGGTACAGTCATTGGTTTCTTTTCTTGCATACTTTGTAGTACTCTGGATGCCCAGCCACATACAATGAGGAACATTATCAGACAGGTGTTCCAGAATTATTTGTGCGTGGCCAGCCTTTGCTCTCTTGCTGCTTCAGATGACATTTCTCCTGGCCGTTCTGAGAGCTGTTCTGTCACTACTCTTGAAGGCAGCGTCCCAGGCCTTTAGCAGTGATTGCACCTCTGTGTTCAGCTAGTGCTTCTGATAGGACCATGATATGACCATTCTTGAGGTATCAACATTGTCTACACACTTGCAGATGTAGCCAATGACAGATGAGGTATATTCCTTGGGGTCTGTGTTTTCTCCGTTTGTGGTGGCCTCTTTGAACATCTACCAGTTAGTCCAGTTGAAACCATCCTATAGCATACTGTAGGGATTTCCACATTAGGCCACGGAGTGATGGTCCCCTTGACTCGTTTCTCCATTTTCAGCAGTGGTCATTGTCCTTGAGAGTTTGGTCATGGCACATATTAACTCCAACTGTCTAGACCAGGGGTGGGCAAACTTTTTGACTTGTGGGCAACAAAGGGTTCTAAAATTTGACAGGGGGGCCGGACCAGGAGCAGATGGACGGAGTGTTTTGGTAATACACCTCATAAGAGAAAATAAAATATCATGGGATATGTAGAAAACATGTGCTTTAATTTCAATTGAAAATGAACAAATGCATTACAACAAAATATCTGTCTTTGAAGTCCCATGGTATTTAGCTATTTATTGAAATGACTTTTAAAACACTGAAAATTAAATGAATAAAATACAGCTTTTTTTAATAGTAACAGTTATTATTTTAAAGCACTGAAAATTCTGTTATCCTTCAAGATATTATCATCATCCCTCTCCTCCTGACTGTCTTTATTTCAAAGACGGTAAGAGATGCAGGTCTACTTGTCCTGCTCCTTCTTATTCAATTGTCCCCTGTGCCAAAACTCAACAACGACCAGCACAAAGACAGAACACTGACAGCGCGCCAGTATGCGGAGCGCGTTATTTGATCTGGAGCGCATTTTTTATTTTGAGAACATACGTGCACCTGCGCACTACTCATGTCCATCACTTAACAGAAATGACATGTAACATGTAAGGCTTATTGAAAAAAATATTTTCAAATGCATTTTTTACATAACACAATGAAGAAACTTATTTTTAATTTCAGTGGGAGTAGTGTTGTTGGTCTCCCTTTTTAGCCAGTGCATCAAAGTCTGGATTTAGTTTTGTTGTGGCGATTCTCAGGATGGATCTGAGGTGTTGGTGAGTTAACTTGGATCTGTGGCTGGCTTTGTTGATGTTCATGATGCTGAACGCCTGTTCAGACAAATAGGTCGAGCCGAACAAAGAATAAAGCACAAATGTGGAGTAATACGCTGCACCTCAACAAAGGTCAATGTGTAGCGGTGTGCTAAATGCAGCGCTAAAATTACGACATGGACTCGGTAACTGCAGTCGAAGAAAAAAACTTTTTTCAAAATCCCCAGCCTCATTTTTAAGCCTCCCTCAACCTGCCCCACCTGCGCAGAGGCTCCAAAGCTCTGTGCTCGCAAATCCCCGCAGGCTATCTCCCGTAGCCGGAACGCTGGCTAATTGTGAGCCGGTTCGGATGTGCCAGGAAATGGGTCGCCACAAATGTATATACAGTGTGTCATCTATTGGGAAAACGCCAGAATTGCGGGGAAAAAACGTTAACAAGGTTTATTAATATAATTTCATCAAGTTCTGCGGGCCGGATTAAAAAGCTTAACGGGCCGCATATGGCCCGCGGGCCGTAGTTTGCCCATGCCTGGTCTAGACAACCTCAACCTACATGCCTTGGCTTTAATCTGGCCTGAAGTCCTCTCCAGCAATGCCACCATGGTGATGGCTATACCTGAACTCCAAGAGTCAAGTTCACCGAATCCTTCAGGAAATCTCAAAATCACTAGTTCATTTAAACAGTTCAAAGGTATATTTCTTAATTTCATCTCTGGAGTATCTGGGCAGTAAAAACACATACAAACACATACACATACATATCACTATTTTTCTTATTTAATTTAGAGATGCAGCACAGTAACAGGCCCGTCCAGCTCAATGAGCCAATGAGCCTACATCCTCGTGACCAATTAGCTTTCTAATATTTGTAATGTGGGAGGAAACTGGAGCATCCGGAGGAATCCCATGCTGTCACAGGGAGAACATGCCAATTCAACACCACAGCACCGGAACTGAACCCAGGTCACTGGCCCTGTAATAGTATTATGCTAACCACTACACTACCACATTGTCACTTACTCATTGACTACAGCTCTGCCTTCAATATTATCATTCAATTCAAGCTCATCAGCAAACTCCAGACCCTGGGACTCAATGCCTCCCTCTGCAACTGGATCTTTGACTCCCTGACTAATATACCACAATCAATAAGCATAGACAGCAAAAACCCCACCACAATTATTCTAAACACTGGCACTTCATAAGGTTGTGTCCTCAGTCCTTGCTCTACATCCTTTGTTCTCATGATTGCATGGACAGATAATGCTTTAACTTCATTTACAAGTTTGCAGATGATACCACCAAAGTGGGCCATATCACAAATAACAATGAGTTGGAGTACAGGAAGGAGATAGAGAGCTTAGTGACACGATGTCATGACAACAACTTTACCCTCAATGTCAGCAAAACAAAGGAGCTGGTCATTGACTTCAAGAAGGGGAAAGTGCACATCAACGGTATTGAGGTGGACAGGTCTGAGAGCTTCAAGTCCCTTGGAGTGAATATCATCAATAATCTGTCCTGGTACAACCACAAAGACATTGCAGGCAAGAAAGCTTATCAACACCTCTGCTTCCTTAGGAGGTGAAAGAAACTTAGCATGTCCTTGTCAACTGTAACCAATTTTCATTGATGCATTGATTCATAAAAAGCATCCTTTCTGGATGCATAATTACTTGGTATGGCATCCGCTCTGCACACGACCACGAGAAACTATAACGTTGTGGATGCAACTCAGCATATCACAGAATACAGCCTCACCTCCATTGACTCTGTCTGTACTTCTTACTGTCTCAGTAAAACAGAGAAAATAAACCAATGGTCCTACCCACCCTGGACATTTCTCTCTTCTCCAGCCTCCCATAGGGCAGAAGACACAAAAGCTTAAAAACACATAGAGCTTCTACCCTGCTGTAATAAGATTATTGGATGGTTTCCCAGTTCAATAAAATGGACTCTTGACCTCACAATCCATCTTGCTATGATCTTGCACCTTATTGTTTACTTGCACTGCACTTACTTTGTTGTTGTTAAACTTTATTTTGGATTCTGTTATTATTTTACCATAATGCACTGTCTAATGATTTGGTCCATATAAACAATACGCAAGACAAGGTTTTCATTGTATCCCAATACATGTGACATTAATAAACCAATTCCAGTTCCAGTTACTGCTCAATCAAAATACTTTCTTAAACATTAACTTAGCAAATGAATCACTACTTTTGTGGACACAGCCCAGCACATATGAAAATAATAAACCAGCTCCAATTCACACTCCTACCAATTATCACAATGTTGAACTAATTATCATTTAAAATGTGAGAACCCCAAAGTAATTGTATTTGATCAACGAGAGTCATTTGAGACAGCAATGTAAAATAAATACCTCTGTCTGTGCGCTGGTGTTTCACTTTTTTTTTTGCAGGGCAATACAGAAGCGGTTTCATGCACGCATGGTATGGAAGCAGCCAAGTCTGCATGCGTTGTGAATCCCAAATCTCCAGTGAAGTTATGCATTAAAACAGCTGACAGTTTCAATTCCTGCCATGGCAGGAGTTCTTTAAGAAAGTGAGTGCTCCTTTCTGTTCTTGCATCTGCTCCACCACTTGGTCGAATTATGACTAGTCTTTTACTTTGGTGCTGAACCCACATCCCTCCATTCCTTTAATATTTAATAATCAATTGATTCCAAATATTTATTTATTTAGAGATGATCTTGTGCCATCCAATTACACCCATGTGACCAATTAACCTATGAACCTGTACATCTTGGGAATGTGAGAGAAAACTGGAACCCAAATGGAGATGTGGAGAAGGTACAAACTGCTTACAGACAGTGGTGGAATTGAACCAGGTTACTGGCCTGTAATATCATTTCATTCACAAGTGCCTGTTCTCAATAGGAATTGGTGGTGTCAAATAATGGAGCAGAAATGGAGTACCCAAATGGGATAAGGTTAGGAGAAGTCAGCTGCCTCTTTGATAGACGATCTTGTGTCAAGGATGGAGACCTTGGGGGAAGCACTGGAGCAGTTGGGTCCACCATCAAAGAAAAGAGGCAACCTTACCTTATATGGTCTGTTGGTGAAGTTTCAATGGATCTCTGACAAGGCTCGACTCAGAGCCTTTAATCTATGTTTGAAGGGACCTCCACATGCTCTTGGAACATCTTTAGTGCGTGTTACCACTTCAGTGCCAGAGCAGCAATAAGGCTTGAATGATGTAAACAGACATCGCTGGAGTGCACAAAGCACTCTGATCCCCATTCTGTCACGGGAAGGGTCTACCTGTGAACAGAGGAAAAGATTTAAGGATGTGCTCAACGCCTCCTTTGAAGAAATGCAATATCCTCACTGACTCCTGCAAGCCTTGGGCCCAGGAACTCTCAAAGAGGTGATGGACCATTCAGAACCCGTAGCGAGCCCGTGTAAGTGACAGGAAGAGCAGATCATTTCACAGATGACCCACTTCCCAGCCCACCATCCACCACCTGCTTTATCGGTGCACAAAACACTGGTTCCCAGATTGTAACTTGAGTCACCTCGGAACCCACAAAACAAAAATTGAAGTAAATCATCCTTGATCAGTGGGTACTTCCAAAGGAGAAGGAGAAATACACGGAAGCTTCTATACGTATTCCTGTCAAACTCACGTACACTAGTGAAGCAGTTTCACATCTTGTGTGGAAATGGCCACTGGATTTTGTAATAACTGTTGTCCTTCAGGCTAATCACATGGCACATAGAAAAAATTTGCTGCCCAATTGGAATTCCAAGCAGAGAAGGGAATCAAAAGACATAGGAGAAAAACCAGGCCATTCTGCCCATCAAGTCCACTCTGCCCCTCGACCACAGCCGATCTATTCTCCCTCTCAGTCCCACTGTCCTGCCCCACTTTCCCACAACCACAGCACTCCCACCAATCAAGAACAAATACACCCAATGACTTGGCCTCCACAGTCATCCATGACAACGAGTTCCACAGATTCATCATTCCCAAACTAAAGAAGTACCTCCTCAGATCTGTTCTAAAGGTATGTCCTTCTATTCTGAGGTAGTGCCCTCTGGTCCTAGATTCTGCCACTATTGGAAACATCCTTTCTACCTCCAGTCTATCTTGGCCTTTCAACACTCAGTAGGTTTCAATGAGATCCCCCCAACTCATTTTTCCAAACTCCAGTATTGCATCATTAATGTCCGTGTCAGTAATGCCCAAATCCCAAATGGCAAATAAAACTTTTTCCTCCAGAACTAATACCATAAGTAAGAAAGCTTTAAGTGCCTTTTCCAAACGCAAGAGATTTTGCAGATATTTGAAATCCAGGGCAACACACACAAAATACTGAAGGAATTCAGCAGGTTAGGCAGCACTTATGGAGAGGAATAAACAGTCAAAATTTTGCACCAAGACCCTTCATCAGGACTGGAAAGGAAGCGGGAAGATGACAGAATATGAAGGTGGGGTGGGGGAAGGAGTACAATCTTGAAGATGATAGGTAAATCTAAGTGCGTAGGTGAGGGAGGGTGGAAGTAAGAAACTGGGAGATGATGAGTGGAAAGATAAAGGGCTGGAGAAGATGGAATCTGATAGGAGAGGAGAGTGGATCGCAGGAGAAAGGGAAGGAGGAGGAGCACTAGGAAAGGTGATGGACAGGTGAAAAGAAGTAAGGTGGGGGCCAGATTGGGAAATTGAAGAAGAGGAGAGAGAGGGGTTTAAATTTACCAGGTATTGGACAGATCAATGATCATGTCATCACCTCAGAGGCCACCTAGACAGAATATGAGTTGTGCTCCTCCAACCTGAGAGTGGCCTCATCATGGCAAAATAGGAGGCCATGGACCTACATGTAGGAATGGGAATGGAGAATAGAATTCAAATGGTTGGCAACCAGGAAATCCTGCTCTTTGTGGATGGAGTACAGGTGCTCAACAAAGTGGTCCCCCAGTCTACCTTGGGTCTCTCCAATATGGAGAAGGGCACACCAGGATTACCAGATGCAGTAGACAGCCCCAACAGATTTACAGGTGAAGTGTGCCACACCTGGAAGGACTGTTTGGGGCCCTGAATGGAGGTGAGGGAGGAAGTGAATGGGAAGCTGTAACACTTCTGCTTGCTGGGATAAGTGCCTTGAGGGAGATTAGCGAGGAGGGATGAATGGACATAGGAATTAAAGAGGGAGTGATCTCTGTATAATGTAGAGAGTGGGTGAGAGGTAAAGCTGTGTTTGGTGGTAGGATCCCATTGAAGATAGCAGAAGTTGCGGAGAATGATGTGTCTGATGTGGAGGCTCATGGGGTGGTTGGCAAGGACAAGAGGAGCTCTATCCCTGTTAAGGGGATGGGAAGATGGGATGAGTATGGACGTCCAGGAAATGAAGGTAATGCAGGTGAAGGCAGCATCAATGGTGGAGGAAGGAAAACTGCTTTCTTTGATGAAGGAGGACATCGTTGATGTCTTGGAGAGAAAAGCCTCATCTTAGGAACAGCTGCGGTGGAGACGAAGTAACTAAGAAAAGGGAATGGGATTTTTACAGGAACCAGGCTGGGAGGAGTTAGAGTTGCCGCCTTTTATCCTCTGGTAGTGGACCTGATTGAAGTCCTCTCCTCTCCAAACTTCTGATGTCCACATTGGCAGCTGGTCAAAGCTCTTTTTCACTGCCATGATCCACTGCTGTCTTTTATCCTCAGACAGTCGAGCTGATTGAAGTCTCCTCCACTCCAAACTTCTGATGTCCAGGTTAACTTGAAAGAGTGCAGATGTTATTGAGACTTGAGGATCTAAGTTATAGAAAAAGGTAAGACTCTGTTCCCTGGAGCTAGAAAATGAAGGCATATCTAATGGAGGTATAGAAATAATGAAGGTATACATAGGGAGAATAAATGCAGGCTCCCCCCCCCCCCCCGAGGTTGGATGAGTCTAGAACTAGAAGGCATAAGCTTAGGGTGAAAGGTGAACCTTCTAAGGGGAATTTGAGGGGGAGCTTCTACACTCTCCCTGGACCGTGACCATGAACTGGAGTGATCACAAGGTCTAGGAAGGATGCAGAGACAGCAGTGTTAACTGACCACCTTTCAGAGCCTAGCCATGCCAGAAGGGATTAGTGTAGTTGGACCTTTGATTTCCTAATTTAATTAGTTCAGCACAGCATTTTGGGCTGAAGGATTTTCCATCATCCATAAAATTAAACCATAATTTTTGGCTCATGTTCTACCAGTTTGTTGTGCATTTTCTGTTGAATTCTGTAAAAGCTACATAAATTGTGTGCAAATGAGGTAACTCAATGTTAATGTGAAGATTCCCGTTTTATATTCCATTATACATACAGTACTGATTTTGTAGTGGTTTTGGAAAAGGTTTAATCAATATTTCCTAACATGTATGATTTTTTAAAATACATTGTATCCTTTCAACTTTCAGATAGACATCATAAGACCCCTCTGTAAATAGAAAAGAGCACTTGGCATAATGCTCAGGGGAGCTAATGTTACATAGTCAAATATTTTCCCTTTTATTTATTGAACAAAGAACAAAGTGGCTCTGGAATAGGGCCTTCAGCCCAAAATACCGTGCTGAACAAATTAAACTGGTAAATCAAATGTCCAACTGCATTCATCCCTTCTGTCATGGCAAAGAGGGAACCACAACCTGAGATCCACACATACCGACGGTTGATCTCGTCTCACTGACAGCTCTGGAAACATAAGGTTATCATGAGCTGCCCATCCTCGTATGGTGATTTCACAGACTTTTGACAATGTTGCTTCCCTTTGTATTTCAGAATTTGTTACCAGCAACCGGTCCACTATTGCAGTGTGGAACACTTCAGCTAGGCCACAGTATGAAGAATTTTCTTCATTAGTTGCCAATAGTGGAATACGCAACAAACTATCAGTGTTGCTGTGTTGTCTGGCAGCCTTGTACTCTATATCATGAGTGGGTTCCTAGGAATAGTGCCTGAAATTATAACCGGGTGACAGTCATCACTGGAATTCCCTTCCTGGGATTGAAAATGGACACAAGGGGCTGGTGATCTGTCACCAGAGTAAACTTTTGTCCGTAGAGGCAGTGGTGAAACTTCTTCATTCCCCTTACTAGACAAAGGGCCGCTCAGTCGATCTGTGGGTAGTTGCACCTGCATTTGTCAGTGATCTTGAGGCAAACACAGTCAGGCATTCAGATCAATGTTTCATAGTGCGTGACGAAACAGCTCCAATGCCATAAGGGGATGCATTGCACATCAGACTGATGGGCAGGGATGGGTCATGATGGGTGAGCAGTTCATCACGTGTTGTTAGTCTCTTTGTTTCCTTGAATGCTTTTTCACATCTTTCTGATTTTACCCCTTTGCTCCTGTCTGTAACAGTGCATTCAATGGATGCAGCACTGGTGGTAGCAGTTTACAAGGCCCAAGTATGACATGAGTTGTGACACATTTTCTGATTTGGGGTCCTATAGCATTGCTTCAATCTTCTCTTGTGACTTATGTAAGCCATGCTGGTCAGTGACATGTACAGAAGTACAGAGTAAACGGTTCAGCCAGATGCACAGCAAAGTGATACCTCCAGTTTAAATTCCATGCGGAATATTTTGGAGGACCAAGAACCAACCAGGAGCTTCGAGACTGGACAGGAAGTCCTAGTGCATGATAACCGAAAAGACAAATGGACACCCAGCTACAAAAACTGAACCACTGATGTACACAGTGGATGTTGGAGATCAGACATGGAGACATTATGTGGACCAGATACTGGATGCTCCACTTAATAACACACCTGAGTCGACTGCATTCAACAAGATGGACACATTACAGTCACTGGACTTACCTCTCAGAGATGATCATGTCACCGACACCAGAAACCAAGAACGTTGTCTTAGACAAGACACCTACCAAACCTGATGCCACTCCACAAGTCCAGAGGCTCTATGCTGAAAGCAACAGAGTGCCACTTAAAAGACTGAATCTTTAGAAATCTGAAGTTAGTTATGGACTGTTATTGTGAAAGCATGTTTATTTGGAACATGGATTTATGAATTGGAAGTTGTATGTTTTGTATATATACATTTTTAGGTAGCATTAATCTAAAGGGGAGGAGGAAGTGTAATGTATGGATCTATTTCTTTTAGAGCAATGCCCCCATTGCAACATATTGATCCATTGTCTGAGCATGTGCTGTCGTTCATGCATGCACTTTGTTTGCGCTGCCTCTCTCTCTCTTACTCACATTGCAATGTGAATACACCAGATAAAGACATCTTCCGTGTACATGCTTTTATTCAATTGATATGTAGTTGTGCACAGACACAACATGTCCAGCATGTCCGGATTGTTCTCAGAAACCGTGGTGGGTCTCATCAGCAAGAACGACGAGTCAGCATACAGAGAGGAGGTGCAGTGGCCAACTTACTGGTGCAGAGCCAACAACCTGTCCCTGAGTGTGAACAAAACAAAAGAGATGATCGTTGACTTCAGGAGGGCACAGGGTGACCACTCTCCACTGAACATCGATGGCTCCTCGGTAGAGATCATTAAGAGCACCAAATTTCTTGGTGTTCACCTGGCGGAGAATCTCACCTAGTCCCTCAACACCAGCTCCATAGCAAAGAAAGCCCAGCAGCATCTCTGCTTTCTGCGAAGGCTGAGAAAAGTCCATCTCCCACCCCCCCATCCTCATCACATTCTACAGAGGTCGTATTGAGAGTATCCTGAGCAGCTGCGTGACTGCCTGGTTCGGAAGTTGCACCATCTCGGATCACAAGACCCTGCAGCGGATAGTGAGGTCAGCTGAGAAGATCATCGGGGTCTCTCTTCCTGTCATTACAGACACTTACACTACACGTTGCATCCGCAAATCAAACAGCATTATGAATGACCCTACACACCCCTCATACAAACTCTTCTCCCTCCTGCCATCTGGGAAAAGGCACCGAAGCATTCGGGCTCTCACGACCAGACTGTGCAACAGTTTCTTCCCCCAAGTCAGCAGACTCCTCAGTACCCAGAGCCTGGACTGACACCAATTTACTGCAACTTACTTTGCCTATTGTCTTGTTTATTATTTACTGTAATGCCTTCACATTTTTGTGCACTTTATGCAGTCCTAGGTCTGTAGTCTGGCATAGTTTTTGTATTGTTTTGGGTAGCACCATGGTCCTGAAAAACATCTCAGTTTTACTGTGTACGGTGCCAGCAGTTATGGTTGAAATGATTTGACTTGAGATGGCTGCTCGAGAACAACCTTTATGCCAAGCCAGAGAAGTGCAAGTTTCACAAAGAGCAGTTATCATGCTTGGGCTACATCCTGAGTTGTTCCAGTGTTCAAATGGACCCATGTATCTATCAGGCAGTTACAGAGTGGCCCAAACCATCGACAGTCAAACAGGTGAGACACTTCATGGGGTTTGCAAACTTTTCTCGCCACTTCATCAGAAATTTCGGTTCTATCACGATTCTCATAATTGCACTCACCAAAAAGACATCTGCAGAATTCCACTGGACGAGTGAAGCAGACCGCTAAAGAAATGATTCACCACTGCTCCAGTGCTGCAAAATCCAGACCCATCCCATCCATTCATTTTTGAGGATAATGCATCTGATATTAGCATGGTATCTGTACTCAACCAGCACTCTTCAGTGGATAATCGGATGCACCCCTGTGCTTTTCTTACTCATCACTTGACTCTTGCAGAGTGTATCTATGCTGTCAGGAACCAAGAACCCCTGGCTGTCAAAGAGGACCTGGAGACATGACAACACTGGCTGGAAAAACCGCAGCACCACTTCCTGATATGGACCAATTATTAAACCTCTCCCACATTTATAACACCAAAAGACTCAACTCCCATCAAGCTCATTGGGCTCTCTTCTTTACCCAGTTTAATTTCATTCCCTACCATCCTGGCAGCAAGAATACTAAAGCTGATGCTTTCTCCCACCAGTATGAGATCTCTGAGGACAGTGCCAAATCAGAGCCCATCCTTCCCTGCACATGCATAGCTGCTCAGGTGATTTGGTGAATAGAAACAGATAAGAAGGCTGCCCAGTAGTCTGCTCTAGGCCCAGGCTGGGGACCTCCCAACTGGCCACTTGCCCCTGCCCCTGTGCACCCTGTGTGATGGTTTGGGATCACTTTTCCCATCTGGTTGGCCACCCAAGTATTCTACTGAGCCTGGAGTTTGTAAAGAGACAATTTTGGTTGCCGTCTATGTCCCAAGGTGTCTGCAACTTCATCTCTGCCTGTCTCACATGTGCCCAGAACAAGATACCATATCAGCACCCTACTGGTCTGCTCTGCCCACTCACCACCCCTGGTCCCACCACTCAGTGGATTTCTTCAGTGTTCTGCCTCAGTCAGATGGGAACATTACCATTCTAGCAGATGTGGACCGGTTCTCTAAACCACTGCTCTTCCCAAGCTCCCGTCAGCTTGAGAAATGGCCACTCTCACAGTTGTTCAGGCTGTAAGGCTTTCCTCAGGACATAGTGTCTGATCATGGACCACAGTTCATGTCCCATGTTTGGCAGACTTTCTGTTCTCTTTTGGGAGCCACAACCAGACTCTCAATAGGATTCCACCCCCCAATCTAACGGCCAGACTGAGAGAGTGAATCAGCTGCTGAAGACAACCCTGAGCTCCTTGTCTCTTCCAACTCCACCGCATGGAGCTCCTAAATGGTTTTGGTAGAAATTGTCTCCAGCCATACTCAAATTTTAACTAGAATTTTATAAAGCTGGAACATAGCTTCCTGACTCATGAACTCAATTAATAACGGTCAGCATGCCTTATGGTATGCTTCCTGAGAGAGTTGACACATATGCAGTATTTACAGACACTTTAAGGAAACTATGGGCTTGGATTCCGAGATCCTTCTGCAAATTAACATTGTTAAGGGTCCTGCCATTAATGTTGTTCTGTCTCCTTTTATTTGAAGTCCCAATGTGCAACACTTCGTGTTTGGGTAGTTTAAACTCCATTGGCCATTTCTCTACCCATATCTGCAATTGATCTGTATCCTGTCATATCCTTTGCCATTTTTCTACTCTATCCACAGCACTGCCAATCTTTGTATTGTCTGCAAACTTACTAACTCACTCATAATGATTTCATCCAGGCCACTTATATATATCACAAACAGCAGAGGTCCCAGTACAGATTCCTTTGGAACACCACCAGTCACAGACCTCCAGCCAGAATACCCTCTATCTTCCACAGGCAAATCAATTCTGAATTCAAACTGGAATTTCACTGTGGATCCCATGCACCTTACTCTTCTGAATGAGCCTCCCATGAGGGACTATCAAGCACCTTACTAAAATCCATGAGACACTTCCTATATTTCTACCTTCATCAATCACCTTTGTCAACGATTCAAAAAAAAAACCCATCAATTTAGCAAGGCATAACCTGTCCCGTACAAAGCCATGCTGCCTGCTAATTAGGTTATGGTTTTCCAATTGTTCTTAAGTCATATTCCCAAGAGGCTCTTTACTATCTTCCCTATTACAGATGTGCAACTCCCTGGTCTATTGTTTCCCTTCTTGAATAATGGAGGATTAGCCACTCACCAGTCCTCAAGGTCCTCACCTGTGGCTGGAGAGGACACAAAGATATTTGTCAAGGCTCCAGAACTCTCAACTCTTATCATTCTCAGCAGCCCGAAGTATATCCCATCAAGGCCTGGAGATGAAATGCCTTGGTGTTCTTTAAGAGACTCACACTGCCAGCTACCTTATCTCAAAATGTCCTAGCAAATATAAATACTCGACAACTGATCTCCCTCTCCTCTGCATCCTTCTCCTTGGTAATCCTCATCCACATTCTCCACCTACAAGCATATGTTCCCTCCTTTATCTTTCAGTGGTCTTACCCGCTCCCTAGTTATGCTCTTACTCCCCATATACTGTATGCATAAAATGCCGTGTGATTCTCTGTAATCTTACTTGCTAAAGGCATTTCATAGTCCCTCCTAGCTTTCCCAATTCCCTTTTAGAGTTCTTCCCTGGCTTCTTTATAATTCCCAAGCATTAGCTTCCTAAACCTTACAAGAAAATTTCAATTTCCTGGCCCTGAATCCCTCATTTTCACCATGGATCTCCAGTCCCTATACCTTTCTAACACCAATTAAGAAAACTTCAAATTTCTCCACTTCTTTCTCTGTAATAGAGCAAACAGATTCCCCTCCACTACCACACTCCTCGGTCTGGCAGAACTGCTCTTCAGCCTTAACAATTTTTCCTTTGGCATCTCCCATTTCTCAAGACTCTAGGGGTAGTCATGGGCTCCAGCTTTGCCTGCCTTTTCTTTGGCCATGTAGAACAGTCCATGTTCTAAGCCTTCCCTGATAATGCTCCCCAACTCTTCCTCTACTACATTGACAACTGCTTTAGTGCTGCTTCATGCACCTATGTTGAGCTCATCAATTTCATCAGCTTTGCCTCCAACATCCATCCTGCCTTTCAGTTCACCTGGTTCTTTTCAGACACCTCACTCCCTTTGCTTGATCTGTCTCCATCTCTGGACAACTGACATCTTTTATAAACCTACCAATTCCCATGGCTAGCTTAAATATACCTCTTTCCTCCGTTTCCTAAAAAATATTATTCCCTTTTCTCAGTTCCTTTGTCTCTGCTGTGTCTGTTCCCAGAACGAGACTGTCCTTTCCCTGTACTCTTCTATCCCCCATTAAGAAAGACTTAAATTTCTCCACTTCTTTCTCAATAATAACAGTCACACAGTTCCTCGTTCTTACCTAGTACCTCATGAGCCTCTGTCTGCATTCAACACATCATTCTATGCAGATGTGGCCATGTCCAAAGGGGTCCTATCACAAAGCACACCTTTATTTCCCCCACCCTACACTCTACTTTCCACAGGGATTGCTCCCTCCCTCTTGTCCATTCTACTCTCCCCACTAGTCTAATCTCTCTTCTGACTCTTATCCCTTCAAATGGCCAAAGTGCTGCACCTACCCATTGACATCCTCCCTCACCTCCATTCAGGGCCCCGAACAGTCCTTCCAGGTGAGGCAACACTTGACCTGCGAATCTACTGGGGCCTTTTATTGTATCTGGTGCTCCTGATGTGGCCTCCTCTACATCGATGAGACCCCGGTCGTAAATTGGGGGACTGCAACTCTGCTCCATCCAACACGAGCAGAACTTCCCGGTGGCTCAACACCTTAATTCATGCTCCGATATGTCAGTCCATGGTCTCCTCTTGTGCCACAATGAAGCCACCCTCAAGATGGAGGTGCAACATTTTATATTACCTTTGGGTAGCATCCAACCTAAAGGCATGAATATCGATTTCTTCTTCCGGTAAAAAAAAATTCCCTCCCGGTCTCCTTTTCTTCTATGGCCTGCTACCTCTTTTCATCAGCTTATCATCTCCTCCTGCTGTCCATCCTCCTTTCTTTTCTCCTATGGTCCACTCTTCACTCCTATCAGTTTCCTTCCTCTCCAGCCATTTACCTTTCCCAGCACCGAGCTTGACATATCACCTACTAAAGATCATCCTTCCCCTCCCTCTTCTTTTTTATTTTGGCATCTCCCCCCTTCCTTTTCAGTCTTGAAGAAGCGTCTTAACCCAAAACATTGACTGTTTATTAATGTCCATAGATGCTGCCTGACCTGCTGGCCTCCAGTTTTTTGTGTTTGCTGCATGTTTCCTTTTTGACTAAATTCACCAGCTCTCTCAATGTCCAAGATTCCCTTATTTTGCCATCCTTGTCCTTCCTTTTTCAATCCTTAAATATCGTTCACATCATGAATTTGCCCAAATTAATACTCCCTTGTTCCGGCTGAATGCTCTCATAATTTGCCCTGCTCTAATTTAATACTTTCCCACATAGTCCATTCTTATCCTTATCTATAGCTGTCTTAAAGCTTAAGGAGTTGTGATGACTGTTCCCTAACTGTTCTCCAACTGAAAGGTCAGTTGCTCGGCGGGGTTCATTACCTATTACCCCTCAATCAATTTCACTGAAATCGCATCCATCTTCACATGTTTGTTACTCTGAATTTGCAAGTAAAATCCATTTTGCTCACCCTACGTTGTGTCATGTCTAATGTGACCCATTCTGGGATTAGGATGAGCCACTTCCTCAATGTGTCTGCACAGATCTAACGATATCATCCTGTGCAGAGCAGGATATCCGTCTTTATCAACAGAAATCAACTGTTAAAGGTAAAATCTACATTTTCTTACAGAATAAAACTGGCAGAAATCCCCACTGCAAGTCTGCAAAATGGCAGTGATTAAAAAGTTCCCACCCTTCCAAAACACACTGACCTCTGCATTTGCCTATCTCGGCTTACATTGCCTTGAATTTTGTCATTGTACTGCTGGGTCTCTGAACTATTTCTGAATTTCTCTCCGATTTACCGCTGAGATTGACCAGCAATGGCATATCTAATGGTGCAGCAAAGAGATCAGATGAACTTAGGGGATAGGGTTGATGGATTGGTGACCAAATAACCTCATGAAGCCATCGATCCAAACCAAACCCCTCCCAACCTTACACCCCTCCACCTGCATTTTCCATAACCTTTGTATCAGTCTTTTCAACAGATGGTTGCCATGGAGAAAGTATTTGTAACAGTCTAGACAACATCCCATCATTCCTAATGGCAAGGTTGTGAAAGCTATGATCTCTATAGGTAGCTGCCATTGGAAGCTACAAGAGCAGAGCTTTACTGAAAGGATTAGAGTAAAAACCATTCTGGCAATTCTTACTGGCTTCATCCCCAAATACCAGATCATTACTGGGACAAGCAGTTTTGTATGTTAGGAAAACACAATTTCTAGTCAAGTACCCTCTTGATTGTGGGACCATGTGTCAAAAATGTGTCTTCCTGTTTCATACAGACAAAGAAAAACTACACCTCCAAAAGTAATTTCCTTTTAGGCAATGGAAAGATTTTGGGGGTTTTGCAAGGTAATGAATGGATGTCTTTTATTATGTCAATCTTAAGTTAGGTTTTTAAATTGTAAAATAAACAATAGCCCTAGTTGATTCTTCTCCGGAAAATGATCTCACATCACTGCAGTACCTCACCCTCCCTCAGCTTAACTTACATCCAAGATTGACCAGGTGATAGAGAGGGAGGAAGGAAGATGGAGCTAAGATCAACAGGGTCATGGCAGTCCATGAGACAGAGCTCATTAAGGGATTGGAGGTGGAGACGGTCAGTAACTTTAATTTTCTGGGCGCTATCATATCGAATGATCAGTCCTGGGACCAGCTGTAAACATCATTCCAAAGAAAGCATGGCGGCACCGCTACTTTTTAGAAGTTTTTGCACAAATTCAGCATTTCAACTAAAACTTTGACAAAGCTCTAGAGATGAACAGTGAAGAGTATCCTGACTGGTTGAATCACTGCCCGGTCTGGAAACACCAGTGCCCAGGAATGGAAAAGCCTATAAAAAGTTGTGGATATATCGCAGTTCATCACAGCAAAAGCCCTCCCCATCAGTGAGCACATTTACAAAGGGCAGTGTCACAAGACAGCAGCATTGGTCATCAAGGACCCCCACCATCCAGGCCATGTTCTCTTCACGCTACTACCATTGGGAAGAGGTACAGGAGCCTTAGGTCCTATACCACCAGGTTCAGAAACAGATATTACACCTCAACCACAAGACTCCTGAACCTCACTCACCTCAACACTGAACAGATTATAGAACACAATCTGTGGACTCACTTTCAAGGACTCTGCAGATCATATTGTCCATGTTGTTTATTTATTATTATTACTTGTTCTTTGTGTATTGTACAGTTTTTCTTCTTTTGCACATTGGCTGATCGTTAGTCTTTGCTTATATGTAGTTTTTCATTGATTCTATTTTATTTCTTTGTTCTACTGCAAGTGTCTACAAGAAGATTAATCTCAAGGTAGTATTTGGTATAGAGACATACTTTAATAATAAACTTACTTTGAATTTGAATACTGGTAAACAGTAGAAGTGCAGCTGGATATGAAAACTTTAAATGTTATTTGAAAGCTGCAGTGGTCAGTCGGCAATGAAAAGTTGAACATCAGCTTGAAGCATCATAGCTCCAGGTATGAAGTGAATTGCCTGGATATAGGAATGAGATAACACACACAGCACTTCAATCCTTCATTTTAACATCATGTTTTTAAGTTTATAGCTTTTTTAATCTCAGTCAACTACCCATTCATACATATGTTTAATACCTCATAAAAAATCAACTTCCTTTAAATTAATGGGCACCTCAGATGAGACAATTTTCCCTCCAGAAATTAGATAAGATTCTGCCAATGCTGCTTCACAGCTTTAAAACTGATGAACTCAGTCTCCATAGCTCACTACATATGCTATGATACATTGAGCAGCTGATCAGAAATCCACCATACCTTGAAATCTGATGTATATAATAATAACTTACACAATTTGGCGGGTAGATTTACAAATGCACATCACCTTTACCTCAATTTCGATCTACAGGCATTTAAAAGCACATTACATGACCTCAAAATTGTTTAGAATCTCATTAGTAATGGATATTTAAACAGGGAACAATGGTGTCCAGTTTAATTGTTATAACCATTAACCACACATCACCATCTGATTTTTATTCATCCAATAAAATGGAATTTAACTGGTGCCAATGGACACACAAGTACACCTGCATTTACATTAGTCCAATGCCACCAATTTTCTCATAACTAATCTGTACTTCAGTTTCTGAGTTTGAACCTGCTCTCCAAGCTGCTAACAAAAGAGCTTGGCTGTTTCAGTTTACGTTAAGACATCTTTTATCCTAAAGGTTTGGAAACTGGAGTCACGAGGAGAATTTTTTTTGTGTGTCTTGTGAAAATGTCAAAGCCAATAAATGTTTTTCTTTATTTTCCATCATTAGACTCTGTGGAATGTCTCTCCTTTGTCTCCCATCATTCCCAGAGCTTGCTAGGCTGGGCTTTTATTATCAAAAGCTGAATTCTGAAGTGTGAACAATAATGTAGAGCAATACACTTTTTTTTCCAGGGCGTAGCAGTTTGGAATGTACTGCTTCCCTAAAGACAGCTCTGCTAAAAGAGCACTTGTGCATAACGCTCCTCCTTTAGGAAGGATGCTCAAGTTAAAGCATTGTGAAGCACCATAAATAGATGCACTCGCAAGAAAATAGCTTCTTCATTTTTAATTAGGGAAGTAACTCCAGAAAGACAGAATGTCACTTGCTGACGAGCCTCATTGTTGCATTTGTGCGCGTCTCCACAATGTGAGGTAATTGGAGTTGTACCTTTTATAAAGCTGCTAATTTCACATAGGAAGTGCTAACAAGACCTTTGTGTGCCATGTTTTCCTTCTTCCTTTCTGAGGAAGTTACAGACCTCGAGTACTGGGAATGGTCAGACCAGGGACTGGAGGGAGAAACTGCAGTAATGAACCACTTGAGCTGGCAGTTAGAAAGATCCAGACTAATTTTTCAGAATGGCGAATATCAAGCACAACAAAGGCTCCTGTTTAAGCTTATTATAAAAGAGATTCACTGTCTATGTAGGCTTGTTTCTAAGAAAACACTCAATAGAAGTGTAAGAGGAGCAAAGCTGTGAGCCAATAAAAATTACATTACCCACAATATTCCTAGTTATGCTCTGGTTTGCCAAAAATCATTAGAAATGTGTTTCTGTGATTTGTGAAGAGAATGGAAACCTTACTGCAAACAGCTCAGCTGATTTTGGAGCCATGGTACATAAACACAGTACGTTTCATAAAAATATCAATTCAGGTATTCTATGAGTCTTTGTAACATGGAGTAATCCTTTTAATTACAGCAGCATATCGTAGCTTGCTTGAATGATATTCTACAAGAAAGGAATAAGAATGCGAAATAGCAGTTTACATGGTCATGAATATAAATTTTATTTATTACAATGCTAAGAATTTGAAATTTCACTTAGCGATAATGGTTACATAACCTTCAAGTAAGATTTCGCTTTTAATCTCTAATAAAAGAAAACATCTTTGAAAAATTGAATTGCTTTGCTGAATGAGACAAAGTAATGACTTCTTTTCTGATGATTAAACAGTCAAGAATAAAGTGATATATAAAGCAGACAAGCGAGATTGCTGCTGCTCAACAAGCTTCTGCCGTTATAAAGTATAAGGACTGTGCCAAGGACTAAGGTGTAAGTGTGTCCACAATGTGCATGAGGATAGTGAACAAACACTTCTGGCTTTTATTCAGGGTAAACTAATGCATTTTCAGACAATACAGCAGTAAAAAATATTCCGTTTTCGTGACTTTTAGGGGTGAACAACTGATCCCTTAAACAATGTGAGACAGCAAACCTATTATAGAGCTGCAATCATTGATAAAATTGCAAAGCTTCCCAAAAAAAAGTTACTCCAATTTCCGTCGTTCCTTTGTCCTTTGGTTACTTCATCTGAATGGCCCAGTTAGGTTTTGTTGCAAAAAAAGAAGTCTATGTGCACATTTATTCCCCCTCTAATTCATAGTCTGTATTGTGAGCCTTGGCTATTCAGGAACCGATTTGACAACAGTGCCAAGAATGGCCTGGTGATTAGACTCTCAGCATGCGCAGGGATTGTGGGTTTGAACCCAGGGATTTCCTTGCATTCACAACATGGTTCAGCTCCTTTCCAGCACCCCTGGCTCCTCATATTTTATGCATCTTTTGCTGCAGGTACGGAATTCCTTCTTACCATGGTACGGGCTCCTTGTAATTATCTTGCACAGTGGTGCACAGAAATATCCTGTGAATTTAAGGGCTGTGCTTCTCAAGAGATTCTTAGACCAGGATTTTATCATAAAGGACCGTTTCAACACAGCAAAGACTTAATTTTTTTTTTACTCTGTTGTCGTTATATAGCCTAGTACAATAGTGTCCAATTTTATTATGCTCAGAGGGTTAAAGCAAAGTTGAACACCACCTCTTGCAAACTGATATATAAACTTTAAAAAAAATCTAGTGGAATTCTTTCTAGTTCAGGGCTTTAAAAAGGAAAAGCTTTGTCAGTCCAGATGTCAAGTAAGCTGCAACATTGCCAATGATATATGAAAAAAATTCAAGTCTGTTGAAAGCTGATTGAGAGGCAGCAGGACCTGGATCACGTTAATACATTCCAGAATGATCTGGTTAGGAATGGACAGGGGCCCACTTGATCTTGGATGCTTCAGCACCTGTAAATTGTTTTTTTCCAAATATTACTCAGGGAACATTAACATGGGGAGGATAGGGTAAGGTGGGTGGGAGAGGGGGGTTGATGATTGTGTTGGGGCTGGGCCAGTACTACATGTTTTGGTGGGGTTGGTGGAGTGGTGTGGGAGTAATCCAAAGTTGTCAGTTTGACTTTCTGCTTATTATTACCAGAAATAATTTACATTTATTTCCTACAATTTTATGTCATTTTATGACAGTCTGCTGCATAATAAAATTGTAAACCTTTAATGTACCACTAATTCTGTACAATTTATTTGTCAATGCAACTATGCTTGATATGTCATATGGAGAGACAAATTTTTTTCTCATAAATATGTACAAGGCATTAATGTTTTTCTGTTATTTTCAGCAGCTCAGTTTGAAGAAATGATTATATGACTTCAAAACTCTCTGTAAGAATTAAATGTAAATGAAAAAAACTAGCATTTATATAATTTACGATGCAGCCTACCTCATCTCAATATCGCACAGACCTAACAAGCAAGACGGGGGATACTTGTTTAATCACACAGGTTTTTACAGCTCATCATCCTATAATTCTTTTTGAATATGAAGAATATGACAGGAAAGTAGAATTCTGCTCACAATTGCAAAAAAGCATGACAGCCTCAACTATACACAATCAACAGACAAATGAAAGGGAGAGAAAAACAAATGAAGTATTTTGCTTTCTTTTTTGCATCCAGGCAAAACCTGTCTTTTTTCAATTTCCCAGACAGATGAGCTTCTCCTGCCTTACAGTGACAGTGGGGTCTGGAAATTAACTGAAATTTCTCTTCTCAAGAGCTCGAGTTTATCTCCTCTTCGCCTGCAGGTTTGACTTAGAATGGGAGTTCATTTATTTACTGTTTTAATTAATGCTCCTTTTCACTGTGGGACAGAGGAAGGGAAGTGAACTGACTTGATAAACAGGTGTAATTGTTATGTGCTAATTTTGGGCTTGCAGGGAATTAATCAAGCTCGGCTAAGCACAAACCTCATCGTCGCAAAGGTAGATCAGCACGGCAGGATGCCCAGTAGGTGAGTATTAGTTTAACCAGTGGTTTGTGAAAAGGGAACTTTTAAAAGAATACTCATCAGTGTGATTGTTTCACATGCCACAGAAAGGTCAGAGCCTTAACCAAAGAAGTGCCTGACACTGAATACTTTCGCAAAGAAATGTGAAATATTTCCTGAAATGACTTGCATGAAGCAATTGGTAATTAAAGCTAGTGCAAGAGTTTCTGCTGCTCCAGTGCTTTCATTTGCTATACAAACAGGGTGAAATGTAGGAGGGGTCAGTCATGCACTGAGTTGGCTGTTCCCAGCTGGTACGGGGAGGTGGGGCGGGAGGGAGATGATGGCTCGCCATGTTGCTATCTTACTTTGGCAAGGCACACACACAAACTGACCCTGCACTGAAGACCAACACCCAGTGTATAAAATAGGAACATAAACACCAGAATCAGAATCAGGTTTATTATCACTGGCATGTGACGTGAAATTTGTTAAACTAGCAGCAGCAGCTCAATGCAATATATGATCTAGCAGAGAGAAAAATAATAATAAATCATCAAGTAAATCAATTATGTATATTGAATAGATTTTAAAATGTGCAAAAACAGAAATACTGTGTATTAAAAAAAAGTGAGGTAGTGCCCAAAGCTTCAATGTCCATTTAGGAATCGGATGGCAGAGGGGAAGAATCTGGTCCTGAATCGCTGAGTGTGTGCCTTCAGGCTTCTGTACCTCCTACCTGATGGTAACAGTGAGAAAAGTACATGCCCTGGGTGCTGAAGGTCCTTAATAATGGACACTGCCTTTCTGAGACACCGCTCCCTAAAGATGTCTTGAGTACTTTGTAGGCTAGTGCCCAAGATGCAGCTGACTAGATTTACAACCTTCTGCAGCTTCTTTCAGTCCTGTGCAGTAGCTCCCCTATACCAGACAGTGATACAGCCTATCAGAATGCTCTCCAACTTACAACCATAGAAATTTTTGAGTATATTTGTTGACATGTCAGATTTCCTCAAACTCCCAATAAAGTATAAGTGCTGTCTTACCTTCTTTATAACTACAGTACATCGATATGTTGGGCCCAGGTTAGGTCCTCAGAGATCTAGACACCCAGGAACTTGAAGCTGCTCACTCTCTCTACTTCTGATCTCTCTATGAGGATTGGTATGTGTTCCTTCATCTTACCCTTCCTGAAGTCCACAATCAGCTCTTTCATCTTACTGATGTTGAGTTGCAGGTTGTTGCTGCGGCACCACTCCATTAGTTGGCATATCTCACTCCTGTACGCCCTCTTGTCACCATCTGGGATTCTATCAACAGTGGTTGTATCATATGCAAATTTGTAGATGGTATTTGAGCTATGCCTGGCCACATAGACATGTGTATATAGAGAGCAGAGCAGTGGGCTGAGCAGACACCCCTGAGGTGCAACAGTGTTGATCATCAGCGAGGAGGAGATATTATCACCAATCCGCACAGATTGTAGTCTTCCAGTTAGGAAGTCGAGAATCCAATTGCAGAGGGAGGTACAGAGGCCCAGGTTCTGCAACTTCTCAATCAGGATGGTAGGAATGATGGGATTAAATGCTGAGCTATAGTCGATGAACAGCATCCTGATGTAGGTGTTTGTGTTGTCCAGGTGGTCTAAAGCCCTGTGGAGAGCCATTGAGATTGTGTCTGGTGTTGACCCATTGTGACAATAGGCAAATTGGAATGGGTCCAGGTCCATGTTGAGGCAGGAGTTTGGTCTAGTCATGACCAACCTCTCAAAGCATTTCATCATTGTCGATGTGAGTGCTACTGGTGATACTCATTAAGGTAGCCACATTATTCTTCTTAGGCACTGGTATGATTGTTGCCTTTTTGAAGCAAGTGGGAAATTCCACCTGTAGCAATGAGAGGTTGAAAATGTCCTTGAATACTCCCGCTAGTTGGTTGACACAGGTTTTCAGAGGTACCCATTTGGGACCTTCTCCCTTGCAAGGGTTCACTCTCTTTAAAGACAGTCTAACATCGGCCTCTGAGACAGAGATCACAGGGTCAACAGGTGCAGCAGGAATCTTCACAACTGTAGTTGTGTTCTCTCTTTCAGAGTGTGCATAGAAGGTGTTGAGTTCATCTGGTAGTGAAGCACTGAGTTCATCTGGTAGTGAAGCATCGCTGCCATTCATGCTATTGGTTTTCACTTTTTAGGAAGTAATGTCTTGCAAACCCTGCCAGAGTTGCCATCTGATGTTGCCTTCAACCTCGTTCGAAATTGTCTCTTTGCCCTTGAAACAGCCCTCCTCAAATCATACCTGATTTTCTGGTACAGGCCTGGGTCGCCAGAATTGAATGGCACAGATCTAGCCTTCAGCATTGACGTACCTCCTGGTTCATCCACAACTTTTGGTTTGGGAATGTACAGTAAGTCTTTTTGGGCACACACTCACCCACACGGGTTTTAATGAAGTCAATAACAAACGCAGCATACTCATCCAGGTTCAAAGATGAATCTCTGAATACAGTCCAGTCAACCTAATTCAAAGCAGTCCTGTAGGCGCTTTTGTGCTTTGCTTGTCCATACCTTCTTGGTCTTCACTGCTGGTGCTGCGGTCTTCAGTCTCTGCCTGCACTCAGGGAGTAGAAAGACAGCCAGGTGATCAGGCTTCCTGAAGCACGGTAGGCACTCTTGATGGTGGTGTAGCAATGGTCCAGAGTGTTGTTTAGCTGGGTCTTGCAAGTGATCTGTTGATGGTAGTTGCTTAGTGATTTTTTCAGACCAGTAGATGAGGCAGACAAAAAAATATTTCAAGTTGATATCTTTCATCACAAACCCAGTGCACTTCACCACAGCTGCTGTTTGTCCTCCTGAGTATATTAGTCATTTCAGATTTCCAGCACTGATAATATCTTACATCTGAACTTCTGGTGCACAAGAGGTTGTGCAAGATTAGTCTATTGCCAGTGAGGCTGATAAGAATGTAGTGATCTCATTGGAACACACAGAACAAGATTTTGAGAAGATAGAGGAAGATGAGCACCCCCTAGTGGTTGAGTCTGAAATTAGGGGACAAAAGAATGGCACAGTCACACAGTAGGTAACACAGCTTCAGTGATCTAGGTTCAATTCTGACATCTGGTGCTGTCTTTGTGGAGCTTTACGTACTCTCTGTTACAGCATGAATTTCTTTTCAGCGCTTCAGTTTCCTCCCATATGCCAAGGATCTGCAATATGGAAGGGTTGATTAATCTCAGTGTAATTGAATGGCAGGAGAATCAGGAAATGTTGATGGGCACATATGAGAGAATACATACAGGGAGTGGGAGAATGAAATTGCTGCTATTTTGTGAGGAAATATGAGAAATGGTCTCAGAATAAAACTGAGATGAGAACCATTTTTAAGGAAATGCTTGTGGTACTTTGGAATTTACCTGGGTGCCATACATATTCTAATGCTGAGTGATAGACTTTTGGATGAGGAGGAAATCAGGGGTTACAGGGATTAGATGGGTGAACGAAATGAGGCACAGGATCAGCTCAACTTACTGAATGGTGCAATAATAACAGGCCTGATAGAGCAAAGGGCACACCTCTGCTTTACTTTCTTGTGACTTCACTAGGTTACTCTCTGTAGCCGAATTGCTTTGTGACATTCCTAGACTAGTAGGTCAATGTACCTGTGAAACCTCATTGCAGTAGCAGCTAAAATCCTCAAGAATGCAGTGGAAAGGTTATTTGTAGTTTACATATAAATTTGAAAATTCAAAGCACACATATTCTCAAAGTATGTATGCAGTATACAACTGTGAGATTCCTCTTCCCATGGACAGCTATGAAGCAAAGAAAGAAAACCATAGAATCCGTTCAAAGAAAAACATCAAACCCCCAACACACAAAAATAGAACATTTCACGCAAATGGCAAAGACAAAGAAAGCAAAAAACCCAAAATTTAAAACAGCGAACTACAAATCATCAAACCAGTTCAACTCAATTGAGTCCAGTCTAACTCTGTGTAATATGTTCAGTTGTGGAGGGAGGAAATGATGAGGCAAGTGGGAGGAGTGCTGGAGGAGGAGAAAGCAAAAGCAAAAGGGAGGGATAAAGTCTTAGTCATACAACACAGAAACAGGAATTCAGCCCAACACATCCTCATCAACCTTACTGCCTACCTATGCTAATTCCATATGCCTGCATTAGGATTGTATCCTTCTATCCTTAGCTATTTCAGTCACTGTGTAGTTGCTTCTTAAACATTGTAATTGAATTTGATTCCACCACCTCCTCCTTAATTTAATCCAAATATCAAATATAATATTTAAAATATTACCCATAAGATTCCCTTTAAGGCTTCTATCTTTCACCTTAAAACTATTCCCATATCTTTTTGATACCATACCACTGAAGGAAGGTTGTGGCCATCTCCCCTATACATCTTTTCATAATGTTATACTTCTATCAGATTATTGCTCAGTCTCCTTCACTGCAGGGAAATGAAGTCCACCAATCCAGTCAAAATACCAGTACATTTCCTTCACACTCTCTCCAGTACAATCACGTCCGTTCTATAGTGCAGCAATTAAACCTGCTCGTGATGCTCCAAGTGCGGCCTGAGGGTGTTTTGTGAAGTTTCAACATAACATCTCAACTCATCCAGGCAGAGATGCCATATGCTCTCTTTGCCACAATATCAACCTGCGTTGTCACTTCCAGGGAATTATAGGCTTGGACCCCCTGGGCGGGAGAGAATTGAGTAAAGATCTGTGAATAGAAGGGCATCGGGCAAGGGAATCCAACAAAAGTAAACTGTGCAGTAACGAAATGGAGGGGGAAAAGACAGAGGGAAACTGGTCAGGAAGAATAGCTAAAGGATGCAGGGATGGGGAATGGTTAGAAAAAGAGAAGAAAATGTCCTTTTCTTGACAAAAGCTGATTGAATTCAAAGCATTTTTAAATAATTCTTTAGAGGCCATGAACTCATTTATCTGCTGATGTTTTCATTCCACTAGCCACCTTCATTTTTCTCTTTGTCTTAAGTTTCTGGAATTTAAGCTTTTTGAGGGTCTTCTGACTGTAATACCGGTACTCGTAGATTTACATTGTTGCTCAGAGACTTCCAAGGTTCTTTCAACCAAAGTTATCAAACATATGCTTGGGACAACTCCCCTGGAATTTCAGTATTAGTTTACTGCACGCTGGGTCGTGAGATAGCTATCCATACCACCAAAATGGGGTAGGGCATCCCATGACAGCACTCCCATTCAAGGAAGTCTATTCATTGTCAATATCTACCAATTAGTCAAAATGACACTGTTTCAGTCTTCCATCAGTATTTTTAAATCAAACAATTTCCAAACAATTGTTTTCATTGTGGCAAAGAGTCTCTTGTGCACTCTGATTATTCCATTGGTAACCATGCCTTGATCTGCTTTGGACTCTGAAGTTCCTCCCTAAGTATCCCTACTTTTCTCCCTTCCTTCAAGATGCTCCTCAAAACCACCTGCTGTCTGATCATCGTCTGCGTATCTGTTCCCGTGGCTGGGACAAATTTTGTCCAGCTCTGAGTGGCTAGTGAAGCCAATGTAGGAACCGCAGTCTCTCCAGGAGTCTGATGGGGCAGACAGGCGCCATTGTCTGTGACGTGATGTGCTCCCCTTGCTACATGCATAGGCCTCCTTGGGCTCCAGATGCATTGTCCCAAAGATCTTAATACAATATGTCCAATGATCCTTCTTAGATAGGCTACAGTATCGTAAAATCCCCACAAAGAAGTGAAGGGTTGCTGACTTTACGTTAAAGTGACCACACGTTACACCTTTTGAAGGCAGCACAGCCCTCCAAGCTGAGAGGCTCACCTCAGGGCCAACAAAACTGTTACGGAAACAGCAATGAAGAGTCCTTCTATATCTGAGTGCAACAGTGTTCCTGGGTCTCCCATCGGTACTTGCATGACTTACAGTAGTGAAAGCTAAGAGAAAGCTACTGACATATTGAAGGAAGCCCTGAACACCATGGAAAGACCTTCATTGCTGCCTTAAATGCCAGCGGCATAATAGGCGGTGAATAAAAAAAACAGTGGCATAGCATTTAGCAAAACGTTTTTACAGTGTCAGCAGCCCAGGTTCAATTCCTGTCGCTGCCTGGATGGAGTTTGCACATTTTCCACGTAACAGCGTGTTTCCTCCAGGTGCTCAGTATCCGCCCACGTTCTAAAGCCGCACAGGTTAGTAGGTTAATTGGTCACATGGGTGTAATTGGGTGACATGGTCTTGTTGGGTCAGAAGGTCTCTAAATAAAAAATAAAAGTATATATACTGATATATGTTCTTCATGATGCTTCATCATTGGTTTCAGGAGGGCAAGGAAAGGAGGAAATTATTTTACAGCACAAGTCGCTGTGGCTCAGTTCAAATTCAATTGGAAAAACTGGGCCTGACTTTTGCAGCACTAGAAGCAATAGACCAGCAGTCAAAACATAAGCAAATAATGGTTGCCAGCTCTCTGGGAAACAAGGAAATTGTTTTACTGCACAGTCCCCTGACTTGAGCAGCTCGGCAGTCAGCCTGCTTGGGACCAGTTTACAACATTCCAGTTGTTAGTCTGCACGTTCTCCCCAACCCTCGGGATGGTCCAGTAGTTAGTTAGAAAATAAAGGTACAAATCACACCTCTCAGATGAGTGCCCATGCATGTTTGCTTATCTGTTGCTGTCACTGCTGTGGAATTCACTCCTAAGATAAATGGTGTGAATTCGATATGAATAGACACCCTGCAGAACCAATTCCCTTTCTGACAAGCTCTGTAATACAAACACAACCTAAACCTCATTAGAAATGCACATCCTAATTCATCCAGATCCAACTGCAATGGACCAGCAACAGATACGTATTTTTGGGGAAAAAAGGCAATAAAATTGCAACCTTGCTTTAAATTGCCATCCTTTGTGTGGTTAGGGAATGCAAGTTGTTATCTATTTGCTAACTATAGTTAGCACTAAACAATATCTTCCTGTTCACGTATAGGATTCCAAGTATCTTCATCTTAAATCACAGAGTTTTATGCCTTTTCAATATGTGATTATAATCAGAGCACAATCAAGTTTTGTATGTCTTTTGATAAGTATCAGAATACTAAACTCTAAAATCTTATTACTTTGATGTATTGATTTTAGAAAATAAAATTGCCTCACACAAAATTAACAGGTCAAGCGTAAACGGCTCTTATCTTGATCACCAAGCTGAGTGACACACAGAGATGGTTTCTGGTTTAACATTGAACTAATATTTAGAGTCCAGGGTCACATCTAAAAGCAACAGTCATTTGGATAAGGTAACTGGGGGCTGCTGGAATGGGTAGGATCACGGCCAGGGAGAGAAAAGGAGATAAGTGATGAGATAAGTTATACAGGGCAACTGAACATTAGTTCATTTTTTAAAAGAAAATGGTTCCTTGAAAACTACCCCATATGAATACTCCTGAGATAAATAGTAAAGCAAACCCTTCTTCAAGCTAAGGATGATACATTCAGACTCTGCTGAATAAATTTATAAAATAAATAACAAAATTAAAGCCAGATAGATCCAGAGAGACTAGATACTTGTGAAAACACCCTCAAATTCCCAACTTTAAGGGTAAACTACGAGCTGGCCTTTAGTCCAATGATGCATTACAGATTTCTGAACTGGAATTTGACACTTACTTCGGAAGAGTTCTGCAGTGTTTCAACAGCCACTCTCTTGTTTGACTAATTTAGAGTTGTCACTTCAGATTTATTAAATTCTGAATTAACATGCATTAATGGTAGCTTGGTTTTGTTTGTTCAGCCACATGACCCACATTGCTGAACACTCTGTTACAAGGACAGTTAATCCATTGGCCAATGGCTTAACCAGCAGGTGGGCCCAATGGACTCCGGGCTGCGACAAGCACTCCTGAGGGTTTCTTTGTCACCTGGCTGGACTGAGGAATCTGCTTGTTTGGGAAGTGTTTCTCCACCCACAAAAGGAAAGAACCATTTTTTTATTTCTCAGAATGCAGTACTTTCAGAGGCCTTCCACCATATCATGAGTAGCTGTTGTTTACATCATATTGAGGGCATTGTTTGAGTTTTCTAACTAGTGAGAGGAAAAAATATTGGGGTGAAAATGACCTTTTCTGGAATAATTGCACTCCTCTAAATAACTATGTAATTAGTAAGTTGATGAGAAGCCCCCATTTTAATGTTATATTTAAGTTCAATTTATATTTTAAGCAGACATTGACAGGTTCTTGATTAGGCAGGGTGTCAAAGATTATGGAGAGAAAGAAGGGGCTGAGAGAGATAATAAATCAGCTGTGATCGAACGGAGGAGCAGGTTTGAGGGACCAAATCATCTAATTCTGCTCCTGTTTTATGGTCTTGAAGTGCAACAGACTGCACCAGTGACTTGGTGCTGAAGCACAAAAGCACTAGACAAAAAATGAAATATTTTAGGTTTAAAACCTATAGCTATTGAAAATACTATTAGTGTTCAGGCATCACCAGGCCGAAAGAGAGAGTGCGGGGTCAGAAAATATCTGAAACTGTCCTCTGCACTTGATTAATAAATGTCATCAACAATGCCTCAAAAAGCATGTACCATGTTCTGAAATGTGGCCCAAGGTTACATGGTTACAATAATTTTCTTCAAGTTGATGTCAATTAAAAAAGAAAGAGTAGTTTCATGATTTATGCTAAAGATAATTTGTCCAACCAACATTTTTTTTTCAAATAATTTCTACCCCTGCCCTACCATTGGTGAATCAAACGGCCAGAGGAGCCTCCTCCTGGTTGTAAGTCACTGCCAATTATGCTCATTAAGTAAGTCAGGAGGCTTGGGATCCAGGGAAACTTGGCTGTGTGGATTCAGAAAGCAGAAGATGGGAATAGAGTGAATATATTCTACTTAAAAGTCAGTGACCAGCTTTCTGCAGTGTTCTGGGATTCCCTCACTTCATGAATTTCATTTATGATTTGGTTGAGAAAGTAGAAGAATTGGTTATTAAGTTTGCAGGTAACATGAAGGTCGGTGACATCTCTAAATGTGAAATACCCTTGGAGAGTAAGACCATATATTTTGGGTATATACCTCAAGAATGGTTGAAAAGAGATAAATATTTAATGAATATACTGTTGGTGGATGGTAAAAATACTCTTACTAGGAGATGGTTATCACAGGAGAGCCCAACTTTAAATACATGGATGGAAATTACAATGGACATGTACAAAATGGAAAAGATAACAGCATCTGTTAATCATAAGCTGGAACAATTTGATTCATACTGGGAAAAATGGTTTAACTACATAATGCCTCAAAGGCCTGATTTTATTCTCACAAATCAATATGTTGTAAATAAAACACTCCCTACTTGTACATAGTTTTTTCCTTTTCCTTGTTTTTTCTTTCTGCTCTTTTCTATAATTGTATATCTCAGACTGGGTTAATGGCAGGACCGTTAACAATGTGGAGGAACACAGAGATCTTGGCGCTCATGTACATAGGACCCTCAAGGTTGCAGGGCAAGTTGATAGGGTGATTAAGAAAATGTATGGTGTATTGTGTTTAATTAGTCAGTGGATTGAGTTCCAGAGCTGTAAAGTAATGTTGCAACTTTATAAAATCCTGGTTTAACAACACTTTATCTTCTTTACCGTAGCATTGGAGAGGGATAGGAACAGACAAGCTAGGAAAGGGATTAATTGGAGTAAAGGGAAATAAGAAGCTATCAGGCAGGAACTTGGAAGCATAAATTGGAAACAGATGTTTTCAGGGAAAAGTATGGCAGAAATGTGGCAAATCTTCAGGGGATATTTGTGTGGAGTTCTGCATAGGTGTGTTCCAATGAAAGGATGGTAGATATAGGAACTGTGGTGTACAAAGGCTGTTGAAAATCTAGTCAAGAATAAAAGCCTACAAAAGGTTAAAAAAAATTAGGTAACAATTGAGATCTAGAAGATTATAAGGCTAGCAGGAAGGAGTTTAAGAATGAAAATAGGAGAGCCAGAAGGAGCCATGAGAAGACCTTGGTGAGCAGGATTAAAGAAAACCCGAAGGTATGTGAAGAGCAAGAGGAGAAGATGTGAGAGAATAAGACCAATTGAGTTTGACAGCAGAAAAGTGTGTATGAAACCAAAGGAGATAGCAGGGGTACTTAATGAATACTTTGCTTCAGTATTCACTACAGAAAAGGATCTTGATGATTGTAGTGATGACTTACAGCGGACTGAAATGCTTGAGCATTGAGACATTAAGAAAGAGGATGTGCTGGAGCTTATGGAAAGCATCAAGTTGGATAAGTCTCCAGTACTGGACAAGATGTACCCCAGGCTACTGTGGGAGGTGAGGGAAGAGATTGCTGAGCCTCTTGCAATGATCTTTGCATCATCAATGGGGATGGGAGAGGTTCCTGAGGATTGGAGGGTTGCAGATGTTGCTCCCTTATTCAAGAAATTGTAGAAATAGCCCAGGAAATTATAGACCAGTGAGTCTTACTTCAGTGGTTAGTAAGTTGATGGGTAAGATCCTGAGATACAGGATTTATGAACATTTGGAATGGCATAGTATGATTAGGAATTGGCAGCATAGCTTTGTCAAAGGCAGGTCATGTCTTATGAGCCTGATTGAATTTTTTGAGTATGTCCCTAAACACATTGATAAAGGTAGAGCAGTATATGTAGTTTATATGGATTTCAACAAGGCATTTGATAAGGTACCCCATTGCAAGGCTTATTGAGAAAGTAAGGAGACATGGGATCCAAGGGGACATTGCTTTGTTAATCCAGAACTGGCTTGCCCACAGAAGGCAAAAAGTGGTTGTAGACGGATCATATTCTGCATGGAGGTCGGTGACCAGTAGTTTGCCTCAGGGATCTGTTCTGGGACCCCTTGTCTTCATGATTTTTATAAATGACCTGGATGAGGAAGTGGAGGGATGGGTTAGTAAAATTGCTGATAACATAACACAAAGGTTGGAGATGTTATGGATAGTGTGGAGGACTGTCAGAAGTTACAGCGGGACATTGATAGGATGCAAAACTAGGCTGAGAAGTGGCAGATGGAGTTCAACCCAGGTAAGTGTGAGGTGGTTCACTTTGGTAGATCAAATATGATGACAGAATATAGTATTAATGGTAAGAATCTTGGCAGTGTGGAGGATCAGAGGGATTTTGGGGTCCGAGCATAGGACGTCCAAAGCTGCTGTGCAGGTTGACTCTGTGGTTAAGAAGGCATATGGTGCATTGGCCTTCATCAACTGTGGGATTATATTCAAGAGCCAAGAGGTAATGTTGCAGCTATATAGGGCCCGGGTCAGACCGCACTTGGGAGTACTCTGCTCAGTTCTGGTCACCTCACTACAGGAAGGATGTGGAAACTATAGAAAGGGTGCAGAGGAGATTTACAAGGATATTGCCTGGATTGGGGAGCATGCCTTATGAGAATGGTTTGAGTGAATTTGGCCTTTTCTCCTTGGAGCAACAGAGGATGAGAGGTGACCTGATAGAGGTGTATAAGATGATGAGAGGCATTGATCGTGTGGATAGTCAGAGGCTTTTTCCCAAGGCAGAAATGGCTAACACGAGAGGGCAAAGTTTTAAGGTGCTTGGAAGCAGGTACAGAGGAGATGTCAGGGGTAAGTTTTTTTTAAGCAGAGAGTGATGAGTGCATGGAATGGGATGCTGGTGGTGGTGGATACAATAGGGTCTTTTAAGGTACATGAAGCTTAGAAAAATAGAAGGCTATGGGTAACCCAAGGTAATTTCTAAAGTAAATACATATTTGGCACAGCATTGTGGGCCAAAGGGCCTATATTGTGCTGTAGGTTTTCTATGTTTCTACGCTTGAAGTATAGTGTTCATTTCTGGTGTTTCATTATAGGTAGGATGTGGAAGCATTAGAGAGGCTGCAGAAGAGGTTTACCAGGATGCTGCCTGGATTAGAGAGCATGACTTACAAGGATAGTTTGAGCAGACTTGCCTTCCAGTAAGATAACAGTGCACATAGATGCAGTGCGATCTTCAGGGCCAACCAAAGATGTTATGCCTTTTTTTAAAAACACATTTGTTACGATTGCAAGACCCTGCTGGACATTAAGAACTTTAAGTTCTGCAGGTCTACCCCACCAGTAAGTTGCTTGTTGGTGGAAAAACTTAAGGATCTGAACTTGGTATGGATTGTGCAGAAGAGGCACCAGTGTACTAAGGTGGTGTTCAGACAGTGATCGTCTTAGTTGCTGTTCTTGTGATCGCCAGTCCCTGCTGGGATGCCGCAAGTCCAATTCACTGTTTTATTGGTGAACGGCGGGGAAGCTGCATGGCCTTGGCTGTAAAGAGGACTATGCCACAAACCGCAGTGTCACCTGTTTGCAGCCATCCAGGAGAGAGGTGTTGGAGCTGGTATGCTCCACCAGACTGCTAGTAGTGGTGTGGTGCAGCGGCCATGCTGGAGTTGCTGCTGCTCTCCGGTATTTGCTCAGCAGAAGGCAAGATATATTATGCTCAGTTGCAGACTGCTGCAACATTCACGGACTCAGGGCCTGGGACTATATGTTTTTTATGTGTGACCATATTTAATTGCTGCCTTATATGTGCTATGTATGCCTCATGCTGTGTGTGACTGCTGGTACTGTGTTTTGCACCTTAGTCCTAGAGGAATGCTGTTTCATTTGGCTGTATTCATGGATATTCATGTAGGGTTGAACGACAATTCAATTTGAACTTTAACTTTTCTCTTTGGAGACAAGGAGGATGAGAGGTGAACTGATTGAGGTGTACAAGATGATAAGTGCATAGACAGAGTGAACAGCCAGAAAATTTTCCCCAGGGTGGAAATGCCTAATATGAGGGCACATTGTTTTAAGGCGTTTGGAGTAAAGTATAGGGGGAGATGTCAGAGCTAAGAAGCATACAAAGAGCAGAAGGTAAGTGGAATATGCTTTTGGGGGTAGTGGTAGAGGCAAATACATTTGGTATATTTAAGAGACTCCTAGATAGGCACATGGATGAAAGAAAGATGGTGGGTCATGTGGGACAGAAGGATAGGTTGATCTTGGAGTAGGTTAAAGGGTCAGTAGAATATCATGGCCCAAAGGGCCTGTACTATACTGTTCCATTCTATGTTCTATCTCCTCTACTCTCAACCATGAACTGATGTAGCCGTGGGAGACTCTTCATTCAATTATTTCCTTCAGCTTCCACCCATTTCCCAGATAACTCCATGTGACCTGGAATGTCAATGATGGGTTTAAATGCTTCCATGTACTGTACTCCCTTCCTCCCTTGTTCCCTGTGTCCACCCAGCATAGTTTCATTCTACTCAGAGTTAGTTGTCACTACTGCACTTCATCCATATCTACCTGTATATTATGTCTGGACAAATATCAATCACCATCCAATTTCAGGAAATAATTTAAGGTGAAAACTTAGTTGAATGCAATTGGTGAGTTATCCTTAAAGGAATTGTTCTCCAAGACTTTACGACCAACTGCTGAAGAGGTACACAGTGGGTGATATTATTTCACCATTGCAAGGAACTGTAAACTCTTGCAGCAGAGAAGCTTTTTAGAGGAGCAAATAATTTAATCTGTGCCTTCACCACATGAGGGATTTGATCTGATGGCACTTTGCTATTTGCGTCGGTAAAAACACCTAATTTTTCTTTTCATTGGTAACCCTTCGTGTCTGATATCCTAATGATTCAATATAGCATAATTTCCATTTCTCCAATATCCACACTTCTAACGGGGTGACAAAGACGAACATGTTATCCCAACTGTGGCTTTAACAAGAGTCTGGTCTAAATTTAATATTGCCTCACTTTTACATTTCATTAACTTTAAGTATCTGCACATTTATTTAAAATCTATCTTTCATTTAACTATTACTTCCAAATTGTGTTTCACATTAATACTTAAGAGAAGTTGTCATTCAGATCTTCAAACTTATATTTATCTTCAGCGATGTGTATCTCAGCTCTGTTTAACCACTTTTATTGCTTTCTCCTGATAGCCTAAATTAATCAAAGACTGTCTCCCTGAGTCTTGAAAGTTGACTCAGTATCCACAGCCTGAAAAATTTGCAAAATCCTTTGTGGCCAATAGTACTTCCTGATTTTGTTCCTATCTGGTCATTCACTCATATTAAGATGATCATTCATTGTAAAAGATTCTCCCAATAGCGGGGGGGGGGGGGGGGGGGGAATTACACCATTAGGTTGAGGAGTGCATCTAAGCATTTCCATGTATACTGAAATTGAACTAGTGCAAGATGTTGTTGTGGTTGATAGGTCTATTGAAGTGGGTAAAATGAAATAGTTCAGGTTAAGGTGTGCTACAGGGTTGAAGTGTGTGTGATTATGTCTGATTTAGATATGGGAACAGTTTGCCTCTATGTGCCACGACCAGGTAAAATTAATTTAAATTTTTGGGTAAAAGCCACCAGGAAAATGTAAGGAATACCATGTTTACTCTCAGGTGGTTAGGATCCATAATGCACTACCTCTAATGGCAGTACAAAGAGAATTATTCAGTGGATTCAAAAGGAAATTGGATGAGCACTTGAGGGAGAATCATTTGCGGGGCGAGGGAGGAGAGCAACACATGATTGCTGCTCTACCCAGAGCAAACATACATTTAGAGTGAAGAACAGGAGAGCACAGGAATATGCCCTTTGGCTGCAACATCTGCACCCACCAGGATATTACTCGAAAGTGATCCCATCTGCCTCTACATCGTGTCTATACCTCCACAGCTCCTGTTCATGTGCCCGTTTACACAACTCTTCAAGCTAGCTGTAGTATCTGCTTAATTACTTCCCATCATTATAGAATCATAGAACTCTACGGCACAGAAATAGGCCCTGTGACCCACCTGGTCTGTGTCTTCTGCCAATCTCATCCAGGTGCTATTTAAATATTTAATTTTTTACCCTTAACCCATGACCTCTAGTTCTAGTCTCACCCAACCTCAGTAGAAAAAGCCTTGTCTATACCCCTCATAATTTTGTGTGCCTCTGTCAAATCTCCCCACAATCTCCTAGGCTCCAGGAAATAAAGTCCTAAGCTATTCAACTGTTCCATATAACTCAAAACCTCAAGTCCAGGCAAGACCTTTGTAAATTTTTTCTGCACTCTTTCAAGCTTATTGATATCATTCCTGTCAATAGGTAACCAGAACTACACAATATACTCCAAATTTGGCCTCACCAATATCTTATACAACTTCAATATAACATCCAACTCTCAGGGACTTAATGCCCTGCTTAAAGAAGGCCAATGTGCCAAAAGCTCTCTTTATGATCCTATCTTTGTTGCCACTTTCAATGAATTATGGATTTGTATTCCCAGGTCTCTTTGCTTTACCACACTCCTCAGTGCCCTACCATTCACTGTGTAAGTCTTGTTAAGGTTTCTCCTTCCAAAGTACAACACCTCAGGTTTATCTGCATTTAATTCAATTTGCCATTTTCCTAGCTGGTTGAGATCATGCTGCAAGCTTTGATGGCACTCCTCACTGTCCTCTATGTCCGCAGTGTTGGTGTCATCTGCAATTTTGCTGATCCAGTTTACCGCATTGTCATTTATATCAATACAGATAATAAACAGCAACAGACCCTGCGCCAATCCCTGTGGTGCACCACTAATCACAGGGCTCCAGTCAAAGAGACAACCATCTATTACCATCCTCTGGCTTCTCCCACTAAGCCAGTGTTGAATCCAATTGATTCCTTCATCCTGATGCTAAGTGACTGAACCTACCGGAGTTACCACCCATGCAGAATTTTGCCAAAGGCCAAATAGACTGTCTTTTCATCACCAACTTTCTTGGTACCCTTCTTGACAATCTCTATAAGATTGATCAAAAATGTCCTACCACGCACAATATCATGTTGACTATCCATAATCATCCCTGTCTATACAACCAACACACAAACAAGTCCTGCCGAAGTGTTTTGACCGAAAATGTCAACGGTACTCTTCCCCTAGATGCTGTCTGGCCTGCCGAGTTCCTCCAGCATTTTCTGTGTATTTGCTCGGATTTCCAGCATCTGCAGTTTTCTCTTGTTTGTTTCTGTCTATACAAATACTTAAGTATCCTGTACCTTAGAATATCTTCCAATAATTTAATTGAAGACTGACATTAATTTATAATTTCATACATTTATGACTTTCTGCATTTAAAAAACAACACTGCCTTGCAAATCTCCTTTAAATTTTCCCCTTCCTCCTCCTCAATCCTATGCTCTCTCATTTTAGGCATTTTCACCCTGTGGACAAAGGCAATCTATTTTATCCATGTCTTTCATAGTTTTACTGTATGTTAGATTGTCCTTCAGCCTCTGATGCTCCAAAGAAAACATTCTATATTTGTCTGACTTCTCCTTGGTGTAAATAACCTCTGACCTAAGCAACATCCTGAAGCTCTTCTGCAATCTCTCCAAAGCCCTCACATCTTTCCGGTTATGTGTTGACCAAAACTGCACACAATACTCCAAATCAGGCCTAATTACAGTTTTATACAGCAGAAACAGGACTTCCTAATTTTTATAATCAACTCTATGACCAATGAAGGCAAGAATGCCATAAACCTTCCTTACCACCCTATCTAACTTTTATTGCCTCTTTCAGGGAGCTATGGTTTGCGCTCTAACACCTCAACGCTAAGGGCCCTGCCTCTTACTGTATACTTTCTTTTCACATTTCACCTCATGAAGTGCAGTACCTTATACTTGCCTAGAATAGATTACATCTTCCATTTCTACATCTCCATTTCCAACTGGTCCACATTCTGTTGAATAATTTAACTACCATCCTCAATATCCACAAACCATCAATTTTTGTCCCACCTGCAAACTTTCTAATCAGCCAGTCAACTTTTTTTCCAAATCAGGCATATATTTCACCAGCCAAAAAGAAGGTCCTGGTCCCGAACTCTCTGGAACACCATTGGTCTCAGATCTCAAGTCAGAATAACATTCCTTCACTAATAGCCCATGTCTTCTATTGCCCAGCCAGTTTGAAATCAAATCCATTAAGTCTTCAAGATTTCCATTTGCCTTCACCTCTGAGTCTACCTTCCATGGAAGACCTTGTCAAAAGCTTTACAAAAGTCTATGACTACAACATCCAATCTCCCCACTTGCCATTCACAATAACTCAGAGTAGATCCCATCAGGCCTTTGGGACATATTCACCTTTAATGTTCTTTATAACCATATAACAATAACAGCATGGAAACAGGCCATCTCGGCCCTTCCAGTCTGTGCCGAATGCTTACTTTCACCTTGTCCCACCGACCTGCACTCAGCCCATAACCCTCCGTTCCTTTCCTGTCCATTTACCTATCCAATTTTACTTTAAATGACAATACCGAACCTGCCTCTACCACTTCTACTAGAAGCTTGTTCCACACAGCTACCACTCTCTGAGTAAAGAAGTCCCCCCTCGTGTTACCCCTAAACTTTTGCTCCCTAACTCTCAACTCATGTCCTCTTGTTTGAAACTCCCCTACTCTCAAGCCTATCCATGTCAACTCTTCTATCCCCCTCATAATTTTAATCAACCTCAATCAAGTCCCCCCTCAACCTTCAACACTCCAAAGAATAAAGACCTAACTTGTTCAACCTTTCTCTGTAACTTAGGTGCTGAAACCCAGGTAGCATTCTAGTAAATCTTCTCTGTACTCTCTCTATTTTGTTGACATCTTTCCTATAATTTGGTGACCAGAACTGTACACAATACTCCAAATCTGGCCTTACCAATGCCTTGTACAAGTCTAACATTACATCCCAACTCCTATACTCAATGCTCCAGCATACCAAAAGCTTTCTTCACCAACCTATCCATATGAGAGTCCACCTTCAGGGAACTACGCACCATTATTCCTAGATCTCTCTGTTCTACTGCATTCCTCAATGCCCTACCATTTACCATGTATGTCCTATTTGGATTATTCCTACCAAAATGTAGTACCTCACACTTATCAGCATTAAACTCCATCTGCCTTTTTTCAGCCCACTCTTCTAACTGGCCTAAATCTCTCTGCAAGCTTTGAAAACCTACATCATTATCTACAATGCCACCTACCTTAGTAGCATCTGCATACTTACTAATCCAATTTACCACCCCATCATCCAGATCATTAATGTATATGACAAACAACTTTGGACCCAGTACAGATCCCTGAGGCACACCACTAGTCACCGGTCTCCAACCTGACAAACAGTTATCCACCACTACTCTCTGGCTTCTCCCATCCAGCCACTGTTGAACCCATTTTACTACTTCAATATTAATACCTAACGATTAAACCTTCGTAACTAACTTTCCGTGCGGAACCATGTCAAAGTACTTACAGAAATCCATATGGACAACATCCACTGCTTTACCCTTGTCAACTTTCCTAGTAACCCAAACATCTCCTCCTTGAATATTCTTCCCTTATCTTGCCATCCTAACGCAAAGTACTAATTTAGTACCCCGCTAACTTCGTCACAAGCCATAAGGTGTTCCATAAGGTTGTGTCCTCAGCTCCTTAATTTACTGCCTGTACACTCATGACTGTGTGGCCAGATTCTGGTCCAAATCCATGTACTAGTTTGTAGATGATACCACCATAGTGGGGCATTTCTTAAATAATGCTGAATTGGAGTAAAGAAAGAAGAGATTCGTAAGATAGTAAGTGTCATGAAAACAACCTTTTTCTAGGCATCAGCAAAACTAATGAGCTGCTCATGGACTTCAGGAAGGGGGCAGTGCACATGCTCCTGTCTATGTCAATGGTGCTGAATCTGAGAGGGTCAAGTCCTTCAAGCCCTTGTGAATGATCATCACAGTGTCGGTCCAACCACGTAAGCACCATCACTAAAAAAGCTCACGAATGCCTCCACATCCTCAGGAGGCTAAAGAAATTTGTCTCTGTTGACCTTTATTGATGCACCATAGAAGGCATTGCATCTAGATGCATAACAGCTTAGTATGGTAACTACTCTGCCCGTGACCATCAGAACTGCAGAGCATTATGGACACAGCTCAGCACATCATAAAAACCTCCCTCCCCCCGTGAACTTTGTCTATGTTTCTCACTGCCTCAGTAAAGCAGTCAACATAATTTTTAAAAACCCACCCCAGACACCCCATTTCCTCCTCCTTGCATTGAGCAGAAGATACGAAAGCCTGAAAAGACATACCACCATGCTCAAGGACCACTCCTATCCCACTGTTATAAGATTATTGAGTGGTTCCTAGTATGATAAGGTTAACTCTAGTTCAAAATTTACCTTGTTACGATCTTACTCCTTATTGTGTACCTGCACTGTACTTTCTCTGTAGCTGTTACACTGTTTAATTAGAACTTTATTGTCATTGCTGAGGACAATGAGATAACATTCTGTTGTTGTGTTACCCTGTTCTACACTGTGTAATGATTTGATATGTATGAACAGTATGCAAGACAAGAGTTCCACTGTATCTCAGTACATGAGACGATAATAAACCAAATTCATTTTGAATCAGTTCAGTAGTCCTAAAATTTAGTACCCTTGTGTTTATATATGCATAAATGCTTTTGGATTCTGTATAATCCTTCTTGCCAAAGACATTTCATATTCGCCTTAACCCTTGTAAACCCATATTTAAGTTCTCTCCTGCTTCCTTTGTATTCCTCAGAAGGCCTGATTTCAACTTCCCAAACAATAAATATGCTTCCTTTTATTTTATCAAAATTTTCAATTCAATTAATTTTTTTTTGTCTTTGTCTATTTCCTGAATGATTTGTAAGAAATATTATCCTCTACTTTACAGGAGAAATATCATGATGTTGGTTGAGACCAAAACCAAGAAGGCTGTGCATAATCATTAGGTTGCAGGAAGGTTTAAATCAGCTTCTGGGGATCAAATTGGGAATTTGGATGAGATTTGGGTTCCAGATTTTGTAACAGCTGAACAAATCCAAAACTTCTTCCCCTTGGCTTTAGTCATTGTTGGCAAGTCATGGTGGAGCTAACTATACCTGAAACATAGACTTGAGATTATGTGCTACAGCTAACAACAGTGGTGTGATTATGGCTGGTCTTTGCTACTGGGCAAACGAGCCTTCAGTATGAATCTTATGACTCCTTTACTTCAGAAGAGCTGGTCATTCCTGTTTTACAGTGCTTTACAACTAGGCAGCTAAATATCTGGACAAAAATATATCAAAATTAATATTGTTAAATACATGTTGTTAATGTACCTGGTGCTGCAATTTAGATTCACTTTTTTACACAACACTACTGACAGATATTGAGGAAGTCCAGTGATTTACCTGAGTCTTTATATGTAGAAGTGCTGAGCAATCATGGGCATATTCTATTCCTGTGAAGCATAAATCCATGATCTTAATAATATTGTGGATGTGAGCAGTGGTAGTCCAAATGGAGTTTGCAAATATCCCAGGGTTCTGAACTTGTAGCAACATGGTGACAGACATGGAATTCAGAGAAGTTACACAATGGAAAGAAATGATGTAGGCTTATAAGAAACATCTTCAAGAAGCATTATCAGGTTATTAGAATGGGTGGAAAAATAAAAAGAAATTTAAAGTTTGTAAGGCACTGCACATCAGTCGAAGGAGGAGCTGAAGAAAACAAGAGCTAATATATTGTGCTCCTTTGGTAATGGTTAAAACATGCCAAGGTGTTAAATGGTGTACACTACACTAGAAGAAAGACTCAGGGTTAAAAAAATAAAAAAAAAATAGGAGTAGGCCATTAGGTTTCTTCAGTCAGTTCAATAAGATCACACACAATCCTCCGTGAATGATTTTTCTCTCAATGGTTCCTCACTTGTGTCTAGAAATCTTTTGATATTCACTTCAATAACTCAATCACTGAGTATCCACAGTCAATCTAGTGTAAAGATTTCCAAAGGTTCACAATTGCAAAAGGAACATTAAATTTGAGACCCAAGAATAATTCCTTACTCGATGATTTCACTCCATTGTTCCAGCAGTTAAAGATGTAGACTAATCTTTGAGAACAGGAGATAAATGGAAAAAAATTGCAAAATTAATCCCCTTTTATAGTCTTATTTATTAAAAAGTAAAGCAATATTGCTGAATCTGTGCTAATCATTGATCAGGATATTGGCTGGATCAGTGTTCATTGTGATTACATCCTGAAACTGACACCAAACTCGAGATTTCTGGGCAGGTTCAGTTTAATACAGGAAGTCCAAGTTGATTAATCAATTCAGCTCTCCTCCACAGATTCCGCTGTTTTGAAGTGTTCCTCATGACAATGAAGAGAAATCTATTGAAATGACAAATATGTCAAGTATCTGCAGAATTCTCTCCTTTGAATTGCAGAAAATGTTGTTTAATTAGATAATGATTTATGGTTTCAATGATGTGCTAAAACTAATCATTTAGCAAATACTTTATCCTGAAAACATTGTGTATAAACTGTACTTCATTCACATACACACTAAAACATGTTATAAACATATAAAGCACATACCTTTTAATCATGTGTAGGTTCAATCTTTATATAGTACCCTGCATCATACTTAAAATTAAGGAATTAAGAAGGAGAATGTGTTGAAACTTTTGAAAAACATAGGAAAGATAAGTTGCCAGAGCCAGACAGGATATACTGCCAGTTACTACAAGAAGCAAAGGAATAGATTGCTGCACCTTTGGCAATGATTTTTCTGTCCTCACTGACCACAGGAGCATTGCCAGAAGCTTGGAGGTAGCAAATGTAATTCCTCTGTTAAAGAAAGATAATAGGGATAACCTTAGGAATTATAAACTGGGAAGTCTTATGCCAGTACTGGGCAAGCTATTGGAGAGGAATCCTACAGACAGGATTTACGAACATTTGGCAAAGCATAATCTGATTAGGGATAGTCAGCACGGCTTGGTGAGGGGCAAATCATGTCTCACGAGCCTGATTGAATTCTTTGAGGAAGTGATGAAATAAATTGATGAAGGTAGAAAAAGTGGGTGTGATTTTTATAAATTACTTGAACGAGGAATTGGAAGGGTGGGTTAGTAAGTTTTCAAATGACATGAAAGTTGGTGGTGTTGTGGATAGAAGGTTGTCACAGGTTACAACAGGACATCAATAGGATGCAGAGCAACACACACAAAATGCTGGAGGAACTCAGCAGGTCAGACAGCATCAATAGAGGGGAAGAAGATGTTGACATTTTTGGCTGAGATCCTATGGAGGGGAACAGTCAATGTTTCAAGCCAAGCTAACTATTTGTTCCCCTCCATAGATGCTGTCTGACCTACCAAGTTCCTCCAGCATTTTGTGTGTTGCTCTGGATTTCCAGTACCTGCAGAATCTCTTGTGTTTTTTGATAGGATACAGAGCTGGCTGAGAAGTAGCAGGTGAAGTTCAACCTGGAAAAGTGTCAAGAGATTCTCTTTGGAAGGCAGGAGAATGTAAGGTTAATATCAGGATTTTTAGCAGTGTGGAGGAATAGAAGGATTGTGGCATCCACGTCCATAGATCCCTAAAAGTTGCAGCACAAGTTGAGAGGGTGGTTAAGAAGATGCATGTTGTGTTAGCCTTCATTGGTGGGGGATTGAGTTTAAGAGCTGTGAGGTAATGTTGCAGATCTATAAAACTGGTTAGACCACACTTGGAGCATTGTGTTTAGTTCTGGATGCCTCATTAGAGGAAGAAAGTGGAATCTTTTGAAAGGGTGCAGAGGAGATTTGCCAGATGCTGTCTGGATTAGAGAGCATATTTTATAAGGATAGGCTGAGTGAGTTAGAGCTTTTGACTTTGGAGTGAAGAAAAATTAGAAGTGACATGAAAGAGATGCACAAGATGCTAAGAGGCATAGATAGAGTGGACAGCCAAAGACATTTTCCCATGAGGGAAATGACCAATACAAGAAGACAAAACTTTTCAGGGTGTCTGGGGGGGGGGGGGGGAAAGTACAGTGGGATGTCAGAAGTAGTAAATGCATTAACACACTGCCAGGAGAGATAGATACATTAGAGATATTTAAGAGATTCTTAGATATGCACATGGTTGTGGTGGGATATTTGGGAGGGAGGGGAGGGGTTAGATGCATCTTAGAGAAGGTTAAAGGGTCAGCTCAAAATCATGGGCTGAAGGTTTAGTACGATGCTGTACTTTTATGTTTAAAACATTCATTAGAAGTTTTACTACATTCCTCCTTTGCAATTTGTGAGAATAATCCAGTACAATTGGCTGTTGAATGTTAGGGATCACTTAGAACTAACAACTGACTGTAGGCAACATCAGGAAAAGGGACATACATACCTTAAAGATCACTAGAAATCAGTGGGCAGATTTTTTTTTTGAGATCAGCGTCATCCATCTTGATTGGCAGACTACAAAATCCAGGGCATGGAGTATAGTTTTTACACATCTTACCTTTAAAAAGTTATTAAGGCCACAGCAATTTTGAACAGGATGGCCCTTAAAGCTGAACAGTAAACAGTGGTGTGCAAAAGCGAGCGCACTGATAAGATAATCAATCAGATAATTGCGACAAAGACATGAACCTCATTGGATATCAGAAGAACAAGAGATTATATTTTGTGTTTAGAATGCAAAGGATTGTAAAAAAACCTGGATTTTCTTATCAGAAGTTACCAAAATAATTCATAGTAGCTTTTATAAGGTAAATATTTGAAAATGAAAATTGGAAAAAAAAGGAAGAATATGAATAACAAGCAAGGAATGTGACTGTGGGAAAGTTTTTCAGAGAGCTGGCACAGGTTTAATGACCCAAATGATTTCCTGCAATGGTGCAAAATAATCTCACAAGGTTCATTTTAGATGTGGAATACAGTACTAGGTTTTTGTGAACACAAATTTTGTAAATACTTATTCCTACAAAGCTTCACCAGTCTGCATAAATGCATTTCCCAATTACAGTAATATTAAATTGAAATAAAAACAGATTATGAAGAAATCTAGCACTTATTGTAATTCTTGATATTTTTCCCTTAGTACAGCATTCAGCACCAAGGATGGTAATAATCTAATTCGGGCTGTCAATCTCACAACACAATTGTATGCATGAATGAGAATATTTTCACATAACTAGCATGATGGTAAACTACCAAAATACTGCACTTTCAATGTAAACACTGAATGTATGGCCTGCTGTGTGGATGTAAATTGCCAAGCAAACAAGTCATATAGCAGCAAAAGTGAATATTTTAAAAATGACTCCTTTTTCTATGGCATCGCAGTATAAAGCTTCATCTTAATTCAATGATTCTGTACTGTCAAACACACAGGAGAGTGGCCAAGGATAGTTTGTAGATTAAATTCTTCAGCTCTTCTAATGGGATTTTCAAGGTACCAGACATTTGCTTCTGGAGAGATGCATTGCACATGACTAAATGGGCAGTACAAAGCACCTTCCAACACTCATTTTATTTTTTTAAAAATAGAAACCAAGGTGAAAGAGCAAGGTCGATAGTGCAGAATGTATCATCGTGGTTGAGAATATAAGTAAAATAGCATTACAACAAAGACAAAGATAATACAAATTTAATTAACTTTACATGTTTATTATCAGTGAGATACTGGAATGTAGAATAGATTCCAGTTACAGAGAAGACCTTGATAAGTCAATTGTGATTGCGGCTTTTAGGTTTTCTTCATGAATAGAATCAATTGCCTGTTCCACATTTCCCTGTTAAATATTTTATATACATTTATTGGATTGATAGTATACGAATATGAAATTAACAACACTTGCTCATTTCACTAGACAATGGCATTTTACATTAGATCTATGGAAAGTTCAGCTTAACAATTCCATCCCCAAAAATCAAAACCCTTCAACATTTTACTCTTATTTTCACAATCATTCATTTTAGGAATGCATCAAAAGGAACAGTGAACAAATAATTATCAAGAAACATTAGAAGTCTTATTTTTATATATAACTAGGTTAGAAAATTGAAATGGAATTAATAAAAAGAGGCCACAAATCCTCTGGCATTCACTTCTTAGAAAATTCCTCAGAGAATGCTTTGAAAAAACCAGGTCAAAGCCTAGAAAGCTCTTGAACTAAGACTGCCAGAGGAAAATCTTCCCAGATGCTGACTAATAGGCAACAATCATACCGGGAGTGGAAAAGCCAAGTATGCTTGAAGCACAGCCTCAATTCCTAATAGGGTTTGTCACACTTAAGACACGGCAATCCCTTTCTGAGCAAAAGCAAAACTGCCCTGCAATTCATAAAGCCAACAGTTTAAAGTTTATTATGATGAAAGCACTTAATGACATCCATCACTGAAGGTCCCCACTTTCCGAAACCACATTGAATTTCAGATATTTATCTAGCCCACCCCACCCACCAAATTTTATACTGGGACCATTGCCACAAAGTTGAGTTGACGGTTTGTACTGCATGGGATGCACAGTGTTTCATTCACATCAGTACAGTGCAAGATTTACTTTGAGGTTTCTATGCTCACTTAATTTGCTTTGGACCTGGAATAATGTTAAAAAAACTTTATCAGTCGGAGGCACTGATTGCTGCTTTGCTTGGCTGGATCAGGGCAAACCCCATATGGCCAAATGATAAGTTTACAGTATACATATAAGTTTATATGTATACACTCTTCCTTGCATATAGATAAATTATAACTGTAATGGAAATTTTTGCAAAATCTTTTTTAAAAGTCATCTTGACAATTAACCATTTTTTTCCTTGCAGCTTTAAACACCTTTCTAGCTCTTTAGGAGCTGCACCTCACTACAGTTGATACTTCTTCAGTAATGTAAATTGTTACTTGAAAAACTCATCTTGGGCCGTTATCATCTGCTGTTTGTGTTTAACAACAGGAGAGGAGCTCTGACAAAACTGTTGTAATGGCTGCACAAATTACTCAGCTGAAAGCTCTTCACAAAACCAATCGCTAATAATCAGCAGTTCTTACCAAGGTGCTAATTAAAAACAATTTTCCTTCTCAGTTTGCAACACTAAGCCTCCATCATTTGCTCAGCTTCTTGAATTCTGCTACTGTATATACCACTACAACTAGATCCCAGTATTAACTGCTAAGCCCTTCTTTCAGCTCCTGCTTAACAATGGGAAAGGAGAAAGACAAAGAAAGTGCAATGAAAAGCACAAAACAGGAATGCAAAAGCAAAAAAAAATGTAATTGTGCACATCTCTAAGTTTTAACTTCATTCAAAAGATAGAATCAAAACAGCATTTGGATATAAGAAATAACTATCAAGGCATTCTTCACCGGTATTAAGATATTTGGTGCCACTTTCAATGTGAATGTGTGTAGCAGCAGAGTTTTTCCTGAGATTTGTAATATGGAAATATTTAAGTATCACTTTGGGAATTTCATCAAATCGAGTCTTAACAATAATAATCCCAAAGCATAGATTTAAAAAAACATTACCACAGTGAGTTGATAGAACCAAATATTGCAAATGGTTCATTCTCTTAAAAAAGGGTAAGGAACTCCAGGATTCCTTGCACCTCAACAGAGAAAAACCACTCAGCACACTCCTACATCTTTACACAATGCATTGAGGCGAATCATGCATAATTGGAAGGGAGGGGCAGAAGGCTGGACAAGCCTTGTTACGTACTCAAGTTTACACTGATAGTTAAACTAACCAGTAAGCACCTCGGCTTTAAACATCTGCTTCAAACAAGCGTTATGCCAAAAGAGTGAAAAAAAAGTTTTCAGAATCCTATTAATAATTAAGATTACTTTTAAAAACAAACTTTATTGAAAAATAAATGAGTATAATATTCTTTAGATAAGAAAATGTCTTTAGGAAAAGAAATCTTAAAAATAAAAGACTTTGCATTTTGAACAGCAAAGCAATCAGAGAGAAAAACAATTCCATGTCTACAAGCACCTTCACTGAGGCAAACTGCTTTAATTGGGGGAAATGTGGAACGTTACAAATTCTGCTGATATTGTGGGGTTAGTTTACACTGGTGGAATCTCACATACTCTTCAACAAAAAACAATCTATTCTTTCTATAATCCCTAATAGGAGAAAACAATAGTGAACTGTGCTTTTGTACTAATGAGTGACCTCTAGAAGAACGAAAGAAATCATCAGTCCATTCACGGTCAGCTTGGGTGAGGATAGATCGCTGTTCCCTGCTTAGTTAGAGTGATGAGCACAGGATAGTGGAGGTTCTCATCATATCTCTCAGTTTTCTCATTTTTCATCTAAGAAAGCAAAAACAAAAACATTTATACACATACATTATAATGAAAGACTTCAGACACTAGGCTAATGACACTTTAAAGTATATTCTCAATATTTCTCAAACTTCAATATATGCACAAACATTTAATACTAAACTCCACTGAATACTTTTCTGCTGTCTTCTTGCCTCCATCTTTTCCTTAAATCTATTAAAGCTAAATCAATCCTTTCCCAGAGGGAAGAACCAGAATCAGCTTTACTATCACTGAAACATGTCACGAAATTTGTTATTTCGCTACAGCAGTACAGTGCATATGCAAAAACACTATAATTTGCAATACATTCTAATAAGAAATTAGTTAAAAAAAATAAGTAGTGCAAAAAAAGAACAAAAATAATGAGGTGGAGTTCATGGGTTCATTGTCCATTTGGAAGCCTGATGGCGGAGGGAAAGAAGCTGTTCCTAGATTGTTGAATTTGTATCTTCAGGCTCCTGGACCTCCTCTATGATGAGAGAGGAGTTCATGTTCTAGATGGTTGGGATCCTTAATCATGGATGCCATCTTTTTGAGGCATCGCCTTTTAAAGGTCTCCTCGATGCTGAGGAGGCTAATGCCCATGATTAACAACCCTGAAAAGTGTATCTTTGGAACTCTCTACCCAAGAGTGCTCTGCAGGATCAGTCACTCAGTATATTCAAGGCAGAGACTGATAAAGGAATTTGGGATTAGTGCAGGAGCATAGTGTTCAAGTAAAATAACCTATTAAACAGTGATCTTATGGGCAGGTGGCATAGTCTTAATAAAAGAGTGCACTGGCACAAAGGGCCAAATGGCCTATTTGTGATTCTATTTCATATCTTCTTTATGTCACCATTCTCTTTGTCCAAATGTATTGTGTCAACTCTAAGTCTGTTGTATTTTCTATTCCACTTGTTTCCCCCACTTGTCTTTGAATTCTGAATTTCCTTTACCGACATTTTGTTGTCTTTCTTCCCAGATTTGCTTTAATTTACTCTTTTGCTATTTATTGGAACAGGCTGAAATGTCAAATTCAAGGGAATGAAGTTCAAGGCGAAGTCCTGGTCCAGCTACTGAGAAAATTGGAAATTAATCTACAGACCTAAAATGACAGCAGAACTAATGGCAAAGGTAGCGTAAATCACGAAGGGAACATCATTTGATTTGAAAATACTGCAATCAGTTGGCAAGGTTCACGGTAATGCTACTCTGGTTCCATGAAATATATACCAAATTGAATTTCAAACCAGCGTTTCTTATTCTCGCTGTACCTTATCATCATCTACTCAGATGTGATTTGTGTCCTCGTTTTACACTCAGAATACTCCCTGTGTAGAACTGAACTGTAGTTAGGCTCCAAGTTTGAGCCACAACATGCTCTGACATAAATGATCCCAGAGAAGCAGCAGACACTCCTCTAGGTCTCTCACAATCACGTTCTCACCTCCCCCCCCACCCCCACCCACCCAAGATTAAGAATGGAATAAGCAGAGTGAGCAGGGAGAAGGGGAGGTGAAAAGTAAAGCAGCCAGGCCTCCTGCTCCAGAATGCCAACCAGTAATATCTGCTTGAAGAGTGAAAATTGAACGAGAGTAAAATTGGCTGCAATTCTGATGCCCCCAGGTGGGATAAGTAAAGGCAGACTTTTGTCTTTCTAACAAAGAATGACCGTTCAATGAGTTGCTGGAGGGTAGCCAGATGCTTGTGGAACTGTATAATTGATGTTTTCAGGACAGAATTGTAGAGGGTGGGGAAGGAACTCAAAGAAAATTCAAGTCCTTCAGTTGATAAGTTATAAATGTTACTTTGGCAACAGGCTGGCTAATCTAGAATGTCTACCCAGCATATGCCAGAAAGCAGCAAGAGGGCCGTACTGCTGGATCTCCTAGTGGTTAACAAAAGAGCTGAACTGGGAAGAAAACTATCAGCAAATCCTGTATTCTTTCTCTAGAATGGAATGGTAAAACAATTACCAATCTAAAGTAAAATATTTTCAATTTATAGTCCTTGCACTGAAGAAATCAAAGGGGCCCTGTAAACATGATCACACTGAGTCATGAGCACCCAGATAGTTTTGATACTAAAATCCTACTTACAAATACGGCAGGATATCCATTCAGCTTTAACTATCAGCCCACTGGACAAAGAGGTACCTAGGGATATAATCTTGTTACCACTTTGATGAACCATTATGAAATGTAAACAAAGGACACCCACCCCTTCCTTGGGGGGGGCATGGGTGGGGGGAAGAGAGGGCCTGGTTCCTTATCAAAAGACTTGACCTGGGAAGATTCTCAGAATTGCCTATGTTGGTTACCATGTTTGACAGTGATTTGACAAGATTGACAGTGCTTGGGTTCATACATGGAGAACATACCACCATTACCAGAAAGTAACAACTTTCCAATCCAAACCTGAATGTGAAGAATGTAAGGGAGAGAAGTGGGGGGGGGGGCATGGAAAATAGGGAAACGAATAGCGGTGTACATTCCACCTCAGGCTAATGTCAAACAGGCTCTAGACCAGAGGTCGGCAACCTGCGGCTCCAGAGCCACATGCGGCTCTTTGATCTCTGTGATGCGGCTCCCCGTGGTTTGTTAGCTTTTGAAATGTAATTCGAAATTTGAAGATTATGGTGATCTTGTACAATATGAAAACTTTGCGGAGACACCGTTTCCTGGCACATCCGAACCGGCTCACAATTAGCCACCGTTCCGGCTAAGGGAGATAGCCTACGGGGGTTTGTGAGTACGTGTCTTTTGGAGCATCCGCGCCCACGGGGACGGGTTGAGGGAGGCTTTAAAGCAAGGCTGTTTAGTTTGAATAAAGTTACCTTTGACTGCAGTCTTTATTTTAGCGCTGAGTGTAGCACTACACCGCTACAACGTGTTTTTTATCGCTATTAATATACATCACAACTGCCAATGCCTGACACCCGCCAGTGCGCGCTTTCTTTTAATTCTTCGATCCAAGGTAGGCTACCTATGTAGTAACCTTCAACCCAACGTCTTTTTTTCGGAGTTCAAAATGTTTTTGTTGCATGCAGAAATGTAATTTCGTTTTCTCTGCAGGAGTTCATCAATTTCAAAAATGCAACACATTATAGTTTGTTTATACATAGCATAAAGGCAAAAAAAAACCCGTTGTATGCAGTGTTATTTCATTTTGTGGCTCCCAGTGTTTTCTTTTCTGTGGGAAATGGGTCCATATTGGCTCTTTTAGTGGTAAACGTTGCCGACCCCTGCTCTAGACGAACTGAGTGATGCAAGCAGCGGGCATGAAACACCACATCCTGATGCTCTCCCCATCACTTTGGGGATTTTAACCAGGCTGGTTTGAAAAAGTTACTAAATAATGATCAAAAAATCGCTTGTAGTACCAGAGGAAACAACGCACTGGACCACTGTTACAGTAAGATCAAGAAGGCCTACCATTCTACCCCATGCCCACACTTTGGAAAGTCTGATCACGTGGCTGTACTTCTACTCTCTGAGTACAGGCAGAGACTGAAGACTGCAGCACCAGTAGTGAGGACCAAGAAGGATTGGACAAGGGAAGCACAGGAGTGCCTACAGGACTGCCTTGAATCAGTGGATTAGACTGTATTCAGGGAGTCATCTTTGGGTCTGGATGAGCATGCCAGAGTGGTCACCAAATTCATTAAAACCTGCACGAATGAGTGTGTGCCTCCTGGTTCATCCAAGACAAAAGCCATGGATGAATCAGGAGGTTTGTAGCCTGCTGAGGGCTAGACCTGTGGCATTTAGGTCTAGTGATGCAGGAAACCAGGTAGGATTTGTGGAGGGCTATTTTAAGAGCCAAGAAACAATCCCGAGTGAGGTGGGGGTGACATCGGATGCACGTCAATTTTGGCAGGATTTGCAGGCCATTAGTTCCTACAAAACAAAACCCAACATCGTGAATGGCAATGATGCTTCACTACCAGATGAGCTCAAGGCCTTTTGTGCTCACTTTGAAAGGGAGAATAAAACCACAGCTATGAGGATCCCTGCAGCATCCAGTGACCCTGTGATCTCCGTCTCAGAAGCTGTCTTTCAGAAGGATGAACCCTTGCAAGGTGGTAAGGCTCAATGGAGTACCTGGTAGGGCTGTGAAAACCTGTGCCAACCAACTGGCGAGGGCATTCAAAGACATCTTCAATCTCTCATTGCTATGATCAGTAGTTCCCACCTGCTTCAAAAGGGCAACAATTATACCAGCATGAGCTGCCTTAACAAGAATCGTCCAGTAGCACTCACATCGACAGTGATGAAATGCTTTGAGAGGTTGGAACCAACAGCTGTCTCAGGAAGGACCTGCAATTTGCCTCTCGTCACAATAGGTCTACAGCAGACACAATCTCAATGGCTTACTACATAGCTTTGAATCACCTGGACAATGCAAATACATATGTCAGGATGCTGTTTATTGACTATAGCTCAGCATTTAACACCATCATTCCTACAGTCCTGATCGTAAAGCTACAGAACCTAGACCTCTGTGCCCCCTTCTGCAACTGGATCCTTGACTTCCTAACTGGAAGACCACAATCTGTGTGGATTGGAAATAACATCTCCACCTCATTGACAATCAACACTGGCACACCACAGGAAAGTGGACCCTTTATACACCTAGGACTGTGTGGCTAGGCATGGCTCAAATGCCATCTATAAGTTTGGTGATGATACAACCATGGTAGGCAGAATTTCAGATGAAAGGGTTTATGGGAGAGAGGTATGTCGTGTAGTGTGTAGTGTATAGACCATGGATTTGCACCTTGGAAATTGCAAGCCTGGGCAAGGTTTTTTTTTAACAGAAGACTGGCAGTTGCCCAAGCTGCAATTCTCCCCTCTCAATGCCACCAATGTTGTCCAAGGGAAGGGCATTAGGACCAGTGTCGTCACAGAGCAATGTGTGGTTAAATGCCTTGCTCAAGGACACACACGCAGCCTCAGCCAAGGCTCGAACTAGCGACCTTCAGATCACTAGACAAACGCCTTAACCACTTGCCCACGCACCAACACAGGAGAGAGGTATACCAATTGGCCGGGTGGTGTCACAGCAACAACCTTGCACTCAACATCAGCAAGACCAAAGAGCTGATCATGGACTCCAGAAAGGGTAAGACAAGGGAAAACTAACCAATCGTCATAGGATTTGTTCTGATAGGATTGGATCAGAAGTGCAGAGAGTGAGCAATTTCAAGTTCCCATGTGTCAATGTCTCTGAGGATCGAACCTGGATGTAACAGGGTCGATGCAGCTAGAAAGAAAGCAAGACAACAGCTATATTTCATTAGGAGTTTGAGGAAATTTAGTTTGTCAACTTAAGCACTCGAAAACTTCTACAAATGTACCATGGGGAATATTCTGATTGGCTCCTTTACGGGTGGGGTTGCTACTGCACAAGATAAAGTAAATTGCAGAAATGTTAAATTAGCTCCATCATGGGTACTAGCTTCCATAGTATTCAAGATATCTTCAAGGCGCAGTGCCTCAGGAAGCAGCATCCGTCATTAAAGACCTCCACTACCCAGGACATGCCCTCTTCTTATTATTACCATTGAGAAGGAGGTACAGAAGCCTGAAGGCACACACTCGGCAATTCAGGAACAGCTTCTTCCCCTCTGCCATCCGATTTCTGAATGGACTTTGAACTCATGACAACTACCTCACTAAGTTTTTATTTGTTTTTTTTTCACTACTTATTTTAACTTAACTATTTAATAGACATATAACTGTATACATTTACTGTAATTCAGTTTTTCTATTTTATTTATCATGTTTCATTGTACTGCTGCTGTAAAGTTCACAAATCTCACATCTGCTGGTGATACTAAACCTGATTAAAAATAGGAGAATGGTATAAAGAATAGTTGTTCAGACAAATACATCGTTGAACAGAAACCTCAAGACTAGCACAGTAATTTTATTTGGCCAGTATATTGTGAATGTGCTATTGAAACCTCTGTATAACAAAGGACAAAATATGTTATATTGACATGGAGGTGATAAGTTTAAGAGGCAAAGCTTTTCCTCCTGATCAGTGCTAATCATCTTCGTGGGTGGTTGGTAAGTCCATTCTTCTTGCATAACTACCATGATCATAATCAATTCTCTCCCCCCAAAAGTATAAGGCTGGGATTGCCATTTCCTGTAGAGGGCAAGTGGGGAGCATGACATGCACAGCTAATGCAGAGTGCAAAATTAAAATTCATGAATCCCTTCACAATCATTTGTGTAACAAGATTAAGATGAGGCAAAAGAAAATAACTTGCATTATCAGCCTTCTTGTAGTTCTCCAGCTGGTTATATGCTATGCTAAAACAGTGGGGATAAGAGGATAACATGCAGCCTACAGAAAACAAAGTGCTTCTGTCACCCTTTAGATACGTTGGTTCAGTTGCAAAGGGAATGACCGCAACATGCTAGCAGGAGTCAAACTGTGCAGAACAGACGTTGCACAAAAGCAGAACAGCATCCTGCACACTCCATAAACACAAACAAATAACCTATCACAGATTCAGCAGTTCAGTATTTCTACCATCCGGTATCATTTGCACTGAAATCAGAATCAGCAACTGCTCTCTTAAAAATCCTATGTTTGATTGCTTTACCTTTTCAAACTACTGTCCTAATTCTGAACTCATTCTTTCCACCTTTAAGACGTTGTTCCTTTCCACAGCTTGTGGTGCATCAGAGGACAACCTTGCCAAGTTGCTAGCTCAACGCTCAATCCAGCACGGATGGAAAGCATGCATGGAGCTGGCCAGATCTGAACCCAGGAACACTCGCCTCAAACTCTGGTGTGGATGCCACTACACCACTGGCTGGCACCTTTAAGATGTAGTTGGTAGCTTTATAAGGCAATTTTCCAACTAAATCCCTCCAATCAAAATCCCAATATGCTTATAAGAAACAGACTATTCTGATCAGATCCATAAATTGCCAACAAATCGCAACCATGGCTTGAAATCACAACCTCTAAGGAGCTTTCTATATAATTTTATGGTCTATTTTCCTTGCCATAATCTATTAATTGGAGCCACTGTCCCATGGATCATCTCATGCCTGGAGGCCTTTAATAGTATGTCCTCCAATTAAGCCATAAACATTATCTACAAGCAGGGCTTAGTTTTAAGTCTTTAATAAGCCAAAGTTTCCTGTTGCTTTATAGACTCATTGGTCACTTTATTAAGTATCTCTGGACTTAGTAAAGTGGCCAGTGAGTGGATGCTTCTGGTCTTCTGCTGTTGTGGCCGATCCACTTCATGGTTCAATGTGTCACGCATTCACAGATGCTCTTCTGCACAACTCCTTTGCAATGTGAAGTCATTTGAGTTTCTGTAGTCTTCTTCTCAACCTGAACAAGTCTGGTCATTCTCCTAATGACCTCTCTCTTTAGGAACAAATTTTTACCCAAAACATTGCCACTTACTGGGTGCTTTTTTTTTGTTTTTCCACACCATTCTCTGTAAACTCTAGAAGCTGTTGTGCATGAAAATCCCAGCAAATCAGCAGTTTCTGTGATATTAAAACCACGCCATCTGCCGTCAACAGTCACTAAGATCATATCTCTTCCCCATTCTGACTTTAGTCTGAATAACAAGTGAACCTATTCACCATGTCTGCATGCTGTTGTGTATTGAGTTGCTGCCACATGATTGGTTTATTAGATATTTGCAATAACAAGTAGTGCATAGGTGTACAAAATAAAGTGACCACTGAGTGTAAAGTGACTCCAGCCTTGCATTATGCCCCTCCCATTACCATTGAATCAATTAAATTAGCTCCCTCAGCTCTGCTGCCATTATAACTCTCCTCAGCCAGATCTGAACCAAGCACTACATACACAAACTGAATGCAGAAGTTTCTTCCTCTTCCGTCTTCAGAACTTGTCCAATTTGAACTCACTTCACCTTCACAGCTGCTACATTCATGTGCCATGTCATCAAGTTTAACTATTGCAGAACTCCAAGAAAAACTCCGGACATCTCACATTGACTTTCATCAATGGTACAATCATCCCCATTATTAACATTTCTGGTTACAGTGTATCAGAGACTAAACTGGAAGCCTAAGATAGTTATCTCCTGGCCCTGTAAACTCGACCAAAGTGAAGGAATCAGAATAGTGTGATTGTGGGCAATCCTATCACCTCTAAAGTTGCGTTCCAAGTCACACATTCTGACTGAATACAGAATGCCGTCTTTTCATCAGTGTTGGGCCAAAATTCCCACAATTCTATCCCAATGCCAAGACGGTAGACCTCCAAAATTTGAAGGCAAGCAGATATGGACAATATATGCTGTTTTTGCTACATCACCTATACTTCTAGGATTTGTATTTTATTTGCTTAGCAATACAGCGAGAATAAGGCCCTTTTGGCCTTGTGGGCCACACAGCTCCAGCAATCCCACAACCCTGATAAACCCTAACCTTTGATTGGAGTACTGCGCAGATGCAGTGGAAACATTCCCACGCAAGACAGGCAAGGAGAGTTGAAAAGCAGCAAGTTTTTATCAACAGGAGGCTTTAATTGGAGCACTGCACAGACGCAGTGGAAGTGTTCTTGCGCAAGTGAGGCAAAGAGCTTTAAAAACCAGTCTCCACAAAGGAAGAGTATCGTCTGGCAAAGTGGTAAGGCTGTGGCTCAACTAGGCTTCGGAGAGAACAGGCGGAGGCATGGTAAGTGGGTAAGTTTACTTTACTTTATTGTCGCCAAACAATTGATACTAGAGCGTACAATCATCAGAACGATATTTGATTCTGTGCTTCGTGCTCCCTGAAGTACAAATCCATGTAAATATAATAAAATTTTTTAATTATAAATCATAATTAGAAAATAGATTTAAATAAAATAAATTAAAATAAATAAAATAATTCCTGATTTCTAATTTAACTCGAGAGAATAGAGGTATGTCTACAGGGCAAGTGTTCTGTTCTGGGTGTCAGATGTGGAATTTTCAGGGAAGTACCAGCCTCCCTGATGGCCACATCTGCACCAGGTGCATTGAAATGCAGCTGTTTAGAGACCGAGTTAGGGAACTGGAGCTGCAGCTCGATGACCTTTGCCTTGTTAGGGAAAGTGAAGCAGTGAGAGACAGGAGGTAGAGGGAAGTAAGCACCCCGAGGCTACAGAAGACAGATAAATGAGTGACTATCTGGAGAGGTAAGGGAGATTTTAGATAGTGGAGAGCACCCTTGTGGCTATCCCTCTCAACAATAAGTACTCCATTTTGAGTACTGTTGTGGGGTACAACCTACCTGGGGGAAGCAACAGTGGCCATGCCTCTGGCACTGAAACTGGCCCTGTGGCTCAGAAGGGTAGGGAACTGAAGAGAATGGCAGAAAGTAGGGGACTCTATAGTCGGGGGGGCAGAGAGGTGATTCTGTGGATGCAAAAAAAGAAACACGGATGGCAGTTTGCCTCCCAGGTGCCAGGGTCTGCGATATTTCTGAACATATCCACAACATCCTGAAAAGGAAGGGCGAGTAGCCAGAAGTCATGGTACATATTGATACCAATGACATAGGTAGAAAAAGGGAGGAGGTCCTGAAAACAGAATACTGGGAGTTAGGAAGGAAGCTGAGAAGCAGAACCTCAAGGGTAGTAAGCTTGGGATTGAATGTGCATACAATGCAGGACTGAAGGTGCTGTATTTAAATACACGTAGCATTCAGAATAAGGTGGATATACTCATGGTGCAATTAGGGATCGGTCAGTATGAAGTTGTGGGCATCACTGAGTCATGGATGAAAGAAGGTCATAGTTGGGAGCTTAACATCAAGGGATATACTTTGTATTGAAAGGACTGGCAGGAAGGCAAAGGTAGTGGTGTGGCTCTGATGGTAAAAGATGGAATTACATCTTTAGAAAGAGGTGATATAGAGTCAGAAAACATTGAATCTTTGGGGGTGGAGTTAAAAAACCATTATGGGAATCATATATAGGCCTCCAAATAGTAGCCAATATGTGGGGTTGAGATTGCAATGGGAGCTGGAAAAGGCATATAATAAGAATAATGTCACAATTCTAATGGGGGACTTCAATATGCAAGGGATTGGGAACATCAAGTTGGTGTCAGATCGCAGGAGAAGGAATTTGTTGATAGCCTACAAGATGACTAATTTTTAGAGAAGCTTGTGCTTGAGCCTACTAAGGGAAAGGCAATTTTAGACAGGGTGTTGTATAATAATCCAGATCTTACTAGGGAGCTTAATGTAAAGGAACCCTTAAGAGGCAGTGGTCATAATATGATTGAATTCATACCGCAATTTGAGAGGGAGAAGCACAAGTCATAATGTTATCAGTATTGGAATGGAATAAAGGGAATTATAGAGGCATGAGAGAGGAGCTTGGCCAGGTGGATTGGAGGAGGATACTGGTGGAGATGACGGCAGAGCAGAGGTGCTCCGGGAATAGTTCACAAGACTCAGGATAGATATGTTCCTCAGAAGAAGTTGTTCTAAAATGGCAGGGCCAGGCAACCATGGCTGACAAGGGAGTTAAGGACTGCATAAAAGCCAAGGAAAGGGCATATAAGGTAGCAAAAGTGAGTGATTGGGAAGCTTTTAAAATCCAACAAAAGGCAATTAAAAAAAGCTACAAGAAGGGAAAAGATGAAATAAGAGAGCAAATTAGCCAACAATATAAAGCAGACTACTTAATTTTTTTTCAGTTACATAAAAAGTAAAAGGAAGGTGAGTGTTGATATTGGACCACTGGAAAATGATGCTGGTGAGTTAGTAAAGGGGGACAAAGAAACGGCAGATTAACTTAATGGATACTTTGCAACAGTCTTCACTGTGGAAGATACGAGCAGTGTTTCAGAGGTCTGAGTGTCAGGGAGCAGGAGTGAGTGCCATTGCTATTTTGAAGGAAAAAGTATGAGGCAAACTGAAAGGTCTTAAATGGATAAGTCAACTGGGGCAGATGGACAACATTACAGAGTCCAGAGGGAGGTTGCTGAAAAGATAACGGATGCATTGGTCATGATCTTTCAAGAATTGCTTGTTCCTGGCATGGTCCTGGAGGACTGGAAAATTGCAAATGTCACTCCACTCTTTAAGAAAGGAGGAACTCAAAAGAAAGGAAATTATAGGTCAGTTAGCCTCAGTTGCTGGGAAAGCATTGGAATCTATTACTAAGGGTGAAGTTTCAAGGTACTTGGAGACTAATGATAAAATAAGTCAAAGTCAGCATGGTTGCTGTAAAGGGAAATCTTGCCTGACAAATCTGTTAAGAGTTCTTAGAGGAAGTAACAAGCAGGGTGGACAAAGGAGAGGCAGTGGATGTCACTTACTTGAATTTTCAAAACACATTTGATAAGGTGTCACACATGAGGCTACTTAACAAGATAAAATCCTATGGCCTCACAGGAAAGACACTGGCATGGATAGAGGAATGGCTGACAGGCAGGATGCAGGGGCTCTTTTCTGGTTGGCCCCCAGTGACTAGTGGTGTTCCTCAGGGGTCAGTATTGGGACCACTACTTTTCAATGTTTGTCAATCATTTCAATAATGGAATTGATGGCTTTGTGAATGATAGGAAGGTAAGTGGAGGGGTAGGTAGTGCTGAGGAAGCAATGCGATTGCAGCAGGACTTAGGCAAATTGGAAGAATGGGCAAAAAAGTGGCAGATGAAATACAGTGTTGGGAAATGTATGTTAGTGTATTTTGGTAAAAGGAACAATGGTGCAGACTATTATCTAAATGGGGAGAAGCTTCAAACATCAGAGGTGCAGAGGGACTTAGGAGTCCTCGTGCGAGACTCCCAGAAGGTTCACTTACAGTTTGAATTTGTGGTGAAGAAGGCAAATGCAATGCTGGCATTTATTTCAAGGGGAGTAGAACATAAAAGCAAAGAGATAATGCAAAGGCTTTATAAACACTATTCAGGCTGCATTTGGAGTATTGTCAACAGTTTTGGGCCCTACATCTCAGAAAGGATGTGTTGTCATTGGAGAGAGTCCAGAGGAGGTTCACTAGGATGATTCCGGGAATGAAGGGTTAACATATGAGGAGCATTTGGCAGTGGGGGGTAGGTCTCATTGAAATCTATTGAATGCTGAAAGGACTAGATAAGGTGGATGTGGAGAGGATGTTTCCTGTAGTCAGAAGAATGCGGGGGTGGGGGGTTTCTCATTGAAATCTACTGAATATTGAGAGGACTAGATAAGGTGAATGTGGAGAGGATGTTTCATATGGTGGGGGTGTCCAGAAGTAGAGGGCATAGCCTCAAAATTGAGGAGCAACCTTTTAGAACAGAGGTAAGGAGGAATTCTTTTAGCCAGAGAGTAGTGAATCTGTGGAATGTTCTGCCACAGACTGCAGTGGACACCATGTCCACGTATATATTTAAGGTAGAATTTGATTGTTTCCTGCTGGTCAGGGCATCAAAAGATGTGGCAAGATGGCAGGTGTATGGGGTTGAGTGGGATCTGGGATCAGCCATGATGGAATGGGGGAGTACACACGATGGGCTGAATGGCTTAATTCTGCTCCTTTGTCTTATGGTCTAATCATGGGACAACTTACAATGACCAATGACCTGGTATACCTTTGGATTGTGGGAGGAAACAGGTGCCCGTGGGGAAGTCCCACGCATTCCACGGGGAAGATGTATACAGACTCCTTATAGAATGGCAGCAAAATTGAACTCCAAACTCTGAGGGCAGGTTGAAAGATGTGCAGGGGAAGTCCTTTTTGACACAGTGAGTGATGAGTGCTTGGAATGTGCCACTAAGAGTGGTGGTTGAGACAGATATGATAGAGGTATTCGAGAAGCACCTAGGCACATGAATGTGAAGGAAATGGAAAGATATGGACATTATGTAAGCAGAAAGGATTCATTTAGTTGGTTGTTTGATTACTAATTTAATTAGTTCAGCAGAAGTTCATGGACAGAGGGACCTGTTCCTGTGCTATTTTTCTCTATGTGCAAGGGGGAATGAATATAAAACACAATATTGTACAGTCTTCATACAAGACCTTGATTAGGCCTCATTTGACAAAAAGTGTCTTGAGGTATTGACCCCATAATGTATCAGGTAATAATGGAGGTCTGAGAAAGATTCAGGGGGAGGACCAATATTTTGAAGATTCTTAGTTACCCAGAATAAACTTCTGGAACTATACTTTTATTCTGAAAAACTATGGACTTTAAAATAACAAAAGGAACACAATCAAACCAAAAGGCCTGTTTCTGTGCTATAATGTTCTATGGTTCACATAGATTTGATTAGGTTGGCACAACATCGAGGGCCGAAGGGCCTGTACTGTGCTGTAGTATTCTAGTGTCTTCTAGTGTCTATTAGATGGTGGCTTCACAAGGAAACAGTTTGCGGGCATATGATTGTAAATCACAAAAGCTAGGACTAGATCAGGTGATTGGAATAGTATTTTTACAAGTGAGTTAAGTACCCAACCTTCAGTGACTGAATTCACAGCAAATATTCCGGACAAGATCCTGATCAATATCAATATATCTATTCATAGAGGGTCGGAGAATACTGTAGAAGATATCTCTCATTCAAAATAAATTCCTGGGTACTTGTTGCTTGGACTTCAGGAACTGGACCAACTCCCAGAATGGGATTTTCTGCACTTCCTTGATGATTTTTTGAATAGGTGTTTTTTGGTGATAGGGAGGAAGAGGGTGAATGATCATCATGGTCTATGTAAGCTTCACATCAACAGTAGCAATTAAATCAATTCACTGGGAAACAGACTTAAACATTTCAGAATCCATATATAAGATCAGAATTTTCTGGGAAAATCAATGAGAGTTTCATGTTTCCATCGACTCTTCCTGTACACATCGTCCAGCAATCTGCTGGTTTAATGTCACTGGCATATGTTGTGAAATCTGTTGTTTTGCAGCAGCAGTACATTCCATACAATAAATATATATATTTCTCATTGTAATTTATAGTTTTTTTAATTTTATGCACACACACACACACATACGTGCACACATATATATAATTAAATAAGAATTGCAAAAAGAAAGCAAAACAGAAACAGTGAGGTAACATACATAAACACAAAAGATTCTACAGATGCTAGAAATCCTGTTGAAGGGTCTTGTCCCAAAATATCAACCGTTTATTCATTTCCATGGGTGCTGCCTGACCTGTTGCATTCCTTCAGCATTTTGTGAGGTAGTGTTCATGGGTTCATTGTCCATTCAGAAATCTGATGGAGGGGGGAAAGGAGCTGTTCCTGAAATGTTGAGTGTGTGCCTTCAGGCTCCTGTACCTCCTTCTTGATGGTAGTAATGAGAAGAGGGCATGACCTGGGTGATGGGGGTCCTGAATGATGGATGGGCCCTTTTTGAGGCATTGCCTTTTGAAGATGTCCTGGATGCTGGGAAAGCTGGAGCCCATGATGGAACTACAGAGTTTACAACTTTCTGCAGCTTTTTTACAATTCTGTGCTATGGCCCCTCTTTAATAGAAAGTGATTCATTCAGTCAGAATGCTCTCCACGGTATATCTTTAGAAATTTGCAAGAGTCTTTGGTGACATACCAGGTCTCCACAAACTTCTAATGAAGTATATCCACTGTCATACCTTCTTTTTTTTTGTATGTGTGGGCCGTGATCTTCAGAAATATTGACATCCAGGAAACTGCTCACACTTTCCACTGCTGATCCCTCAATGAGGATTGGTGTGTGTTCCCCCAGTTTCCCCTTCCTGAAATTCACAATCAATTCCTTCATCCTACTGACATCGAGTGCAAGGTTGTTGTTGCAACACCACTCAACCAGCTGATATATCTCACTCCTGTGCAACTCCTATAGGTGCCCCATACATTTGCACTCACCAATAACTGCTGAATGATTTGCATTGCTTCATTATTAATTTAGCCAACATATCATCTTCCCTTTAACAATTCACAGGTTTCAAGAAATTGTTGTAGTCATGATAAAGAACAATGACTCATAGTTAATATCATAAAGGACCTTTTCCTGATATTGACAGGACTCATAACACAACTCACTGGCCCAGAAAATGACAAGTCTGAAATTATTTTTGTAGATTTTAATAAGTTATTTTCTTACTTCCACATTTCTTCTAGTCCTGTCTTATTTTAATTATTTTTTGCTATTGTTCAGCTTTTTTCATACCTGATCGAACTAATTTACCTCAGAAAATGTTCTTCTCAGCCTTGTGTTTTAGTACATCATAAATGCCATATAAATTATTTTTGACATTTCATTGGCTGAGATATATGCTTTGCCCCGTCATCAAAGTCCCAGAAACCCCATTATCGGATCACACATCCAGCAATTTTCAATGCAAAAATGTTTTGAGTTGAAGGGTGATGAAGAAAGCCTAACTAAGTGGCATGCTCCAGAGCCAATAAAATGAGGTTAATTGGAAAAAGGTGATGCCTGTGATTATTGACCATTGAAAGTATTCAGTCAATATGAATCTTTCAACAGACAAGGTAGTCATGCAATCATTTGTAGCTCACATTTGCCTGATTGTATGTCAAAGCACTTCATGTTACTTAAGTAAGTGAACAAAACTCACATTTAATACACCATAGACAATTCTAAACATTACACTTGCAAAAATGCACTGGAAGCTTTAAGATTAGGATTTCGAATTCCATAAAGGTAAGAGATATTTAAAGAAATTAACTCATTTTCATTTGACAAATGATGGAGAAGAGCTGCTGCTCCAAATCTTTTAACTCAGGGATGCGGGAATACATGAAAGCGGTTTTGATTTTGAACTGTGATCACAGTGGATGGAGTAAAAAAAAAATAGCATGCCTCAGGAAAAACTACAGATTAGAATCATAAATCCCACTGAGTAATGTATAACTGGGATAAGAACCCAAATAAAAGCAGTTAGTTATGCCAATTGCTGGCTACAAAAGTGACAGAATAAAAACATTCAAGGGAGGGAATGAAATCTATGTTAAGAATAGACATTCATGATCAATTAGTCTACAGAATGCACTGGCGTTTGTACAATTGAACTCACTGTGGAATTCAACTGGTCCAATTTCAGTTACAGATGGTAAAACTGGACTAATAGTCTGGGGTTTTATTTAAAGAAAGATTTCACATATTTAGTTGACCACAGAAGTTGTGACACTCTCACCCATGAATGAAAATAAAAACAGGGCACGAAGAATCATAGCAAAGCAACCTCCTCACAGCCCACAGATGTGGATAATGAACTAGAGTACAGACTCCTGGTGGTAAGCCACCTACCTGCCTAACAATCTTCACAGCCAATAAATATTGAACAGCACATGAAAGGTAGATAAATAAAATAAAATAGGTTTAATTGAAACAATCGCACATATAAGCATTTTAATGCATCAGGGCTCAAAATGTTGTGATTGTAGTATTTCATGCTGTAATGCCACTAAGAAGATGACATATTATTAAACATTTGCATACATTTCATGCAGCAAAAAATCAGTTTTAAGTAAATTTGATAGCCCTACTCCTACTCTATTGTCAGTTTCATGAATTTGTCTATTAAGGCCACTTCAACAGAACATGACAGCAATTCCTGAATAGTAAAAATAAGTATATCCTTCTCTGCAAAATATTACAAAATTATATACAGAGCAATACACACAAAATGCTGGAGGAACTCAGCAGACTAGGCAGCATCAATGGAAAAGGCCTTCAGACCAAGGCGCTTCATGATGAAGGGTGTACTGAGTTCCTCCAGATTTTCTCTTGTTTATATATGGAGTACCCTACTACAGTAGACAAAAGCAAGCCAAACAGATTGGTGGTGATTGTATGCCCAGTTGCAGATCAAAGTGACTGTTCAGACTTTGCTTAATCAATAAGTCAGAATCTATTGGCAATTAGCTGTCAATAATAATAAGCATAAGGAATTTGCTGACTGATGAAGTCTTTTAATCAAATAAACGTCATTGACCTAGGAGGCATAGAGGGAAATATCACTGCTAACCAAAAACTTCTGGTATCTGACACCGGTGTTTACTGTCACAGCTGAGAATTACTGTTGGAACTTTAACTATTTGGAATTTGAGACTGACACAATGTCACGAAATAGAACCCCGTCATCTGAGAGTCTTCAGCAAATTATACCTTGTACATTTTATTTTCTTGTAGTCAAGTGCAGATTCGCACTTCTTAAGAGGAAATGCCACATTGTGAAATTCTAGGAATAATTACAAGGCAAAAGGTAAGTATTTTTAACCCAGATTTACTTTCCACTGCTTTTAAATTAACTTTTATTCAGAAACGCCATCAGTGGATCTCCAAAATTTTATATAAGTGCCTTTCCTTGAGAGCCACAAGGTTGTTTTAAGGGTCTTTCTGTCCTCGTCTAACATCAGGGCAACCACTGTCACTAATTCAGCAAGGTCCGGGAACCAACTGTAGGACCCCAGTGCCAGAGAGATCTCAAGTGCACATTATATAACGACTACATCAACTGACGTTTTGGAGTGGCCCTTAAATAGCTCATTATATTTATATCCTAATTTTCTTCCCCGCATTATATAACTGTGTTTTGTAATGGGACATGGCTCCAAAGGCTTTAAGAATGTTATCCCTGTATTATTCTAACTAGTTACAGTACCTTTGAAGATAGAATGGTTTTAAATATTAAATGAAAATGTTTTAAATGCACACTAGAGGGAATGATGATTCTCTGGGGCAGGGGCACCCAACCTGGGGTCCATGGACCCCTCAGTTAATGGTAGGAGTTCATGGCATTAAAACAAAAATCAGGAACCCATGCTCTAGATGAAAACTTCCACCTGAGAGTATTTGTAAAAGTCAAGACCAAGCACCAGCAAATAATTACCTGGTCATTTAGGACTCATTTCACATTCACATCTACATTAGAAGCATTATTGTTATCAAGTAATTTATTTCTTTATCTGAACTTTTGTTCCATGTTCTATTACTTAGCTTGTTGCTCTAACTACATGAAAACAGATTCTAGTGTGAAATAGACAGTTATTTTAAAGCAGCTCTGTACAGTATCCTGAAATAACTGCTATCTCAACATTGAATTTTTTTGGCATGTAGTCATTGAGTTGGAGGGAAACTAATACATAGGGAAGAGGAAGAAGTATTTGCACAGTTTGCCCTAGACTTCAGTAAATACTGTAAGTAGAGGATCAGTGTGTGATTAGTGTGATTGACAGTATACAGCGAAAGGGCAAGGATAATCCATGTTGGGAAGTTGCAGGCTAAGGAACCTGCTTGGAGCAAAATTATTTTTAAAAGCTAAATCAAAAAAAAAATTCCTCAAGTTTTAAACTATTAGCAAATCTGTATGCAAATTGGCCAAGAAAAATAGAGTTTTCAGATAAACGTATCCCTGGTGTGGGAAAGACGGAGACTGCTTTTAGAGCAGAGGAAGGAAGGAGCTGAACTGGACTGAGACCAGGCTCCCAGCAGAAAGATTAAAGAGAGTGGTCGCAAGGCGATTAAATTAGTTCTAAAACCAATTAAAAGGAAGAGAATGGTCATGTATTCCGAAACTGAACTTTATGTACTCAGCTAAAGGTTAAACCTAAAGGATATAATTTAACAAGGAGAGAGAAAATTGAAACATGTAAATAAAACACTAGAGTCAGGGGCTGGGTTAGAGTTTATGGCTTGAATTAGCACTTATACTGCATACATAGTAAAAGGAACAAAATGTATTAATTGCAAGTGTAAAATCAATTTGGAAGGCTTGATGTTGTAGCCATCACTGAGATATTGTTGTAAAGTGATCAAGACTGCAAACTAAATATACCAGGTTACAAACTTACATGAAATATCGAGGAAATAGTGCAGCCTCGGTGATTAAAGGGGAAATCACTTCACTGATGAAAAGATGATAGCAGGAAGATAATAGGCAGCAGACACTCACCAGGTTGAACTAATAAACAGAAAAGGAATTAAGACAGGACTGGGAATTGTATATACTCCGCTCTGGTAGCAACTGTTAATGATAGAATGCATAATTACAGAAATTAGACAAACATGAGGCAGGGGCAGAGTGGCTTTAAGGGATGATTTAACTTCCATATTAGATTGTAGTAAGTACACTGGCTTATGCCTGAAAGGTAGTGATTTTTTGGAATGTGTTCAAGACTGTTTTGTTGGAATAATATCTTCCACAATCAAAAATCTTTATTAGATTTAGTTTTGAAAGGAATCCGTTTTAACTAACACTAGGTAAACTGTTAACTAATAACATTTATAATATAATGAAGTTCATTAAAGCTTTCAAAAGTAAGTGATGTAAACCAGCTATTAAGGTATTAAGTTTGGCTCAGGCTTACTTCCATACAATCAGGAAGTACGTGAATTAAAGCGCGCAAATCTTTTAATGGATGCAATAACAGTAGTTCTGTGGGTGAGGTTCAAAAATATTGATGCAATGCTAAACCAGTTTATACTGTAGGAAGGTTCTAAGAATGATTCTAGACCGGAATATTAAACATCCTATTGTATTGTTTTTGGGGATGAGCAGGATAAACCTAGAAATAATATTCCATTACGACTAAACTCTATTGTCAAGACATTACCAGAGTTTATAAGCGCTTAAAATGTGAACAACTTGAAAATTTCAGCAGATCAGTTTGAGCCAGCATGGATTTATAGAAGTAGTTAATTTTCCAAATGTTGAATACAGGAATATATATTTGGATCTCATTTATATAAACTTCTAAAGGCCCTTGTAAGAGCGTATGATATACTAAATAAAGTGCTGTACAAATAATTGATTAACCTGGTTGGGAAATTGGGAGAGTCTGGGAGAAAGACATTGTCTCAAAGAGGTGGCACCCATCATTAAAGATTTTCACCATCTCGGACATGCCCACCCCTCACTTCTACCCTCAGGGAGGAGATACACAAGCCAGGAGACTCTCAAAGTTTTAAGAACAGCTTCTTCCTCTCTACCACTGGATTTATTAACAGTCTATGAACCCACAAACACTACCTTGATATTCGATTTTAGCACTACTTATTGTAATTTACTGTAATTTTTAATATGGATTGCACTGTACTGCTGGCACAAAACAACAAATGTCACAATAAATAATAATAAATCTGATCCTAGTTCTGAAAATGCAGATAGGTATTCAAATTGTTCAGATATCCACAGTGGTGTCTTGCAATTACGTTGGGAATATTTGTCACGTTTATTAATGATGATGGAACAGAAATGTATGTGTCCAAGTCTGGTTTTGACACACAGGTTAATATTGCAAAAAAAAATGTAAGCACAGAAGGCATGAGAGTGGGGTTAAGAGGGAAATGGATCAGCCATGATGAAATGGCAGAGCAGACCCAATGGGCCCAGAGCTACTCCTATGTCTTATGGGTTGCTATTAAATACAGAGAACAATTTTTTTGAAGCCTGGGTGGGGTGGTGTAGGGATGGTTGGGAATAGCTTTCTCTTCTGCGCTTTCAGTTTGTATGGAAAAATGTCATTAGCAATACCCTTCCAGGTGGAGCAAATATACAAAGAAAAACCAGCCTGTATTCTACTTTTCACTACTGCTCAGTTATTAGTCCTGAACATTGCCTTGGAATCAGATTGGGGTCTGCCATAATGATTTAAATGTAGTTGAACATGTTCTCAAATTTAACTGCAAAGATTAAAGTATGAAAATTTGGAGCCTGTATCAGAGGGCAACTAGCACCCAGCAACAGCCAGTCCTTTGGAAGAAGACAGTAGATTATTTAATAAAGTGTATGGGCTTTATTAAAGTCAAATGCCTGTATATTCTAAACTAATGATTATTGGCAGGGACACTCTAATAGCTCCTGAGGAAGAGAAGGGAAGATGTCGCTGATCACATGCCAAGCAGTTAGACTTGGCACAGGTACAAGATAACCAATATGGTACAAATTAGAGTAAAATTCAAAAAACTGGAATTGTCATCCTAAAGAGTGCATATAAAGTGTTAATAAGCACTTCCTGTAATGAACAGCTTCAGGCGAGGTAGTCTGAGAGGATTTGCTGCACAAGAACATAATTAATATAATACAGGAGGAGATGCCAGGGGGTATATTGCAGTCAGAGGCATTTAAGGTATCTGTCAAAAAACTCTTGTGATCCTTTCCTAATGCAAAATGGATTGTGATGCTTCCCTAATATTGGGAGAGTTCTGACCTTGAGGTGAAAGTTCCAAACATGGTCGTCGTAATTCACAAGCCTCTGGGCAGTTAAACAGGCTTTTTCTGCAAGGCTGCAGAACTGGTTTAGAGTACTGCCTCTCTGAGGGGCAAATACAAGCACTTTTCCCTGAAAAGAAAAGATAGTAATTAACAGTTAGTGATTATTGAGACAAAATTTTAAGTCCCGGCAGGCATTTAAAATAATGTTTCATGGCTAAGCATAAAACCACGGATTAATCTGTTAAGTTGCATACACATCTCACTTAAAACAGATTTGTCTCAATGTTCGGAAATGAATGCAATTGTTATTATATGCCATTAAAATTGTACAAATTATTCATGATAATTATAAATTGTCTTTTACTTTATAATATTCAATTATCTAATCATTTGAAATAAGCAACATAAGTAACCAAGCAAACAGGAGGCGTTGCAGTGTAGTGGTTAGCACAACCCTTTACAGTACCAGTGATCTGGGTCCAATTAGATCATCCCTTAGCTTCCTCCTCTCTAAGGATAATAGCCTGAGCCTATCCTTATAAATCAAGTCCCTGAGTTCCAGGTTGACCATACTTTCTTCCATAGATGCTGCCTGGCCTGCTGAGTTCTTCCAGCATTTTGTGTATATTGCTTGGATTTCCAGATTTTCTCTTGTTTGTCCTGAGTTCCAGCAAATCGTTGTGAATCTCTTCTACACCTTCTCTATTTATTCACATCCTTCCTACTGTATGGTGACCAGAACTGTACCAACATTCTGGGTGCAGTCTCACCATGTCTCGTAGAGCTGTACCATAATGTCCCAACATTTGGACTTGGTGCTTCATTCAGTTAATTTAGGCATGCCATATGCCTCCTTCACCAGCTTGTCTACATGTGTCTCTGCTTTCAGGAAAACTATGTACTCATATACCTAGTTCTCTCTGTTCTACAACACTCCCTCAGACATTCACTGTATGTATCCTGCCAGTCCGAACTTCACAAAATACACCATTTTGCACTTGTTGGAATTAAATTCCATCTTCCATTCCATTCCTCCACCATCAGGGAAGGAGTACAGGAGCCTCCTGTAGGCCTCCATTATCAGGGAAGTGGTATAGGAGCCTGAAGACATACACACTCAATATTTTAGGAACAGGTACTTCGCCTCCACCAGCAGATTTCCTAATGGTCCATGAACCCATCGCTATTCAAGTGTCACGATTGAGGGGGCGTATGGTGTGTTGGCATTCATCAACTGTTGGATTGAGTTCAAGAACTGTGAGGTAATGTTACAGCTATACAAGACCTTGGTCAGACCCCACTTAGAGTACTGTGCTCAGTTCTGGTCACTTCATTACAGAAAGAGAGAGAGCAGAGGAGATTTACAAGGATGTTGCCTGGATTGGAGGGTGTGCCTTATGAAAATAGGTTGAGTGAACTTGGCCTTTTCTCTTTGGAGCGATGAGGATGAGAGGTGACCTGATAGAGGTGTATAAGATGATGAGCGGCATTGATTGTGTGGATAACCAGAGGCTTTTTCCCAGGGCTGAAATGGCTAGCATGAGAGGGCACAGTTTTAAGGTGCTTAGAAGTAGGTACAAGGGGGATGTCAGAAATAAGTTTTTCACACAAGAGGGTTGGGGGTGTGTGGAATGCACTGTCAGCAACAGTGGTGGAGGCAGATATAATAGGGTCTTTTAAGAGACTCCTGGATAGGTTTATGGAGCTTAGAAAAATAGAGGGCTATGCAGTAGGGAAATTCTAGGCAGTTTCTAGAGTAGGTTACATTGTGGGCTGAAGGGTCTGTAATGTGCTGCAGATTTCTATGTTCTATTTCACATTTGCACTAATATATATTTTATTTCTCATTTGAACTTATAGTAATTTATTAAAACTTTCACTGTACTGCTGCCACAAGCAACACATTTCATGACAAGTGCCATTGATAATAAACCTGATTCAGATTCATTGCTCACTTATTCATTTGATCTAGACCTTTTTGTAACCCCGGGCAACCTTCTTCACTGTTCATCACAAAAACAAATTGATGTCATCAGCATATTTTTTAATCATGTCACCAACATTCTCTTCTAAATCATTAATATAGATGGCAAACAACAGAGGAACAAGGAATTGGCAGACAAACAGAATGAGAATGACAGAAAACTGGCTGACTAGCGGAAGGCAAAGAGCGGGAATTAAAGGGGGCCTTCTCTGGCTGTCTGCCATTGATTAGTGGTGTTCTGTTGGGTCCACTACTTCTTATGTCAAATGCTAAAAAACTGATGCTTTATGGTCAAGTTTGTAGATGATACAAAGAAAGGTGGAGGGGTAGGTAGTGTTGGAAAGCATGAGTTCTTGAGTTGTAGTGCAGAGTCTGCAGTACAGCTTGACCAGGTTAGGAGAATAAGTAAAGATGTGGCAGATAGCATAAAGCATGGGGAAGTATACAGTCATACACCTTGGTGGAAAGAATAAAGATCATGAGACCATAAGAAATATCAGAATTATGCCATTTGGCTCATCAAGTCTGCTCTGCCATTCTAACATGCCTGATCTATTATCTCTCTCAACAACAAATTCCTGCCTTCTCCTTGTAATCTTTGGCACCCTTTCTAATCAAGAACCTATCAAACTCCACTTTAAATATCCCAGTGACTTGGCCTCCACAGCATCTGTAGCAATGAATGCCAGATTCACCGACCTTTCGCTAAAGAAAAGGATCTTCTTGTATTCTGAGTCTGTACCTGCTGGTCACAGACAACCCCACAATGGGAAACATCCTCTCCATCACCATTCTTTCTAGGCCTTTCAATATTTGGTAGGTTTTAATTAGATCCTCCCTTATTCTTCCAAGTATAGACTACTTTCAAGCTGGAAAATAATTCAGAAATTGGAGATGGCTAAGGGACTTGAGAGTCAAGGGTGCAGTATTCCCTAAAGGTTAAATTGTAGGTTGAGTCGATAGTACGGAAGGTAAATGAGACGTTAACATTTATCTCAAGAGAAATAGAATACAAAAGCAAGAATGTATGCTGAGGTTTTATATGGTGTTGTGTAGACCACATTTGGAGTACTGTGAGCAATTTCATATCACTCATATCTATGGAAAGATCTGCTGATACTGGAAAAAGGCCAGAAGAGGTTTACAAAAATGATCTAGGGGATGAAAGGCTTAGTGTATGAGGGGTATTTGATGACTCTGGGTCTGAACTCACTAGAGTTTAGAAGGATGAAGGGGGATCTCATTGAAACCTGCTGACTATTGACAGGCCTGGAAGAGCGGATATGGCGAGGATGTTTCCAGTCGTGGGGGAGTCTGGAGCATGAGGGTACAGTCTCAGAGCCAAAGGACATCCATTTAGATCAGAGATAATGAGGAATTTCCTCAGTCAGCGGGTGGTGAATCTGTGGAATTCATTTCCATAAATGGCTATGGAGGATGACTTATTTAAAGTAGCAGTTGAAAGGTTCCTGCTTAGTAAGGTCTTCAAAGGTGACGGGAAAGGAGACAGGAGAACGGGGTGAAGAGGGAATAATAAAACAGCTATCATGGAAGAGCAGAGCAGACTCAATAGGACAAATGGCCTATTTCTGCTCCTATGTCCTATGGTCTTATTGAGCAACACCAATCCCTGTGGCCTACCACTGGTTGGTTACAGGCTCACGATATGATGAACAACCTACACTACCACCTTTTGATTCCTTCCACCATACAAATTTTGTATTCAGCTGGCTGGCTCAGCCTGAAGCTCATGTGATCTCACTTTACAGACCAGTCAATTATTTGGTTCTTACCAAAAGCTTTGCTAAAATTCATGCAGTTGTCTACTGCCCTTTCCTTTTTGCTATATCTTCAAAAAAATCAAATTTGTGAAACATAATTTCACATGCCAAGGCAGACTACCCCTAATCAGCCTTTGCCTCTCCAAATGCAGATAAATTCTGTCTCTCAGAATATCCTCCAGTATTTTTCCCATTACTAATGTTGTTAAAGTCACCAGCTTCTTGATCCCTGGCTCGTCTTTGCAGCTCTTAAATTAATGCAACCTCCCTTGGGGCTAAGGAAAATAGAAAAATCTCTGCCAGAATCCCAGCAATTTCTTCCCTTACTTTCCTCAAGAGGGATTTATTTACCCTTATGTGCCTCAGGAACACCAACACCTTCCCTTTCATAAAACTGAATATTGCTCTTCCCTTCCTGAACTCACCAGCTTCCATGTCCCGCTTCATGGTAAATACAGGCACGAGGTACTCATTCAAGACCTCATTGTCACTGATCCTTACGGAGACCTATTCTCTCCTTCGTTATTTTTTTCTTCTTAATATTCTTATAGTGTCTCCCTCAATTCTCCTTTACATTATCTACCAAATATACTGTATCTCAAATCCCTTTTTTGCTCTCCTGATTTCCTTCCGAAAAGCACTCATACAAACTCAAACTCCTTAAAGAATTTGCTTCATCCCAGATACTTATACCTGACATATGCTGCCTTCTTTTCCTGACTAGAACCCAAAATCCTTAAACCGCTGGCATTCCCTCATCTTGCCTGCCTTACCCTTGAGGAACACATCGGCACCAAATTCTCCCTCATCTTACTTTAAAAGAATTTTGAAAAATCACAAGCTTAAAGTAAGCAAATAATTCAGTACTTAGTTTAACACTAATGAAAGAAAATGCATAATTGGTTTTGATAACTTGAAATAGACTGATCAAAAAATAATCTCATGCATCCTTGGAGCAATTTCATTCATTTAGCTTCAAACTGTGTATCATATCAGTCAGCTAAATAGAGAAGTTTTCTAGTTTATGCAAGAGTCAAGCAGATAAGACATCTCAATTGAAGTTGGACCTAATAAGTATTAAAGTATTACATTGACATTAATCATGCCATTCCACTACATTCTCAATCATTGTGTAGGGGAACTAATTATTCCAAAGCTCACAATCAGAGAAAACGGAAACATACTTACATTGGGTTTGAGTAATCTCTTTATTGCATCAACAAGGCTGACTCTGTACTGGTCCAAAAACAAGCTGATATTAAGGGGAGAGAAACAAGAGCAGGATTTTCAAGGCATCTTGCATAAGTCTAAGATATTAACAGAAAATACTGATTTCAATTATCCACCAACATAATCTGTTGGAGAAGGGTTTTATACAAAATCTAAATATTTTTCTGACTTCCTTTACATAGTCTTTATTCAGCTGCAGGCCAGTGTTTGATAGATGGCTAGGATTTATGAATATACATTTTCAAACTGAATTGATTTATGTCACACTTTATTTCTTACCCTTCTGGTTTATTTCAAAATAAGCTAAGGTAAAAAAAAATACCAAGCAGACTGCTTCTGTTCTTGCACAAAGAAAATATTTAAAATGTTAAATCTTTTGGCCAGACCTCGCTTCATCTATTTAATCTGTGGAAAGTCTATATGTGAGCTATGCATAAGCTTCCAAGGAGACTGCAGGTTCTCCTTTCCTGGTTCTCCTGACTGCCTGCATTTTTAATCTGATCTAATCCTGTGGCATTATCTTTATCCTTGCAATGAAACCTGAAGTATCCACTCTAATATTAGGTGAAGATGACATTTGCTAAATTACTTACTGAAATCATATGGTGTCGCTCAGCTCTTTGTCTGATTCAGAGTATACAACTCTGGTTTATATCATCACTGCTAAAGTACTCATGCAGTCTCTAATTTATTTGCATTAAAACCAAAAGGGATAGAGATTGTGCAAGCATTATTTATTGGATTTCCTCTTTCTAATAACTTTTTTTTGTTTCATTTTTTGTTGAGGATCCCGACCTCTGTCAGGAGGACTTCATGTATCCAAGCTGTCAGCTATTGCCACGTGAACTTGGACATGAGTTGGTTGTTTAACATAGAAGGAAGAGTTTTGGTACACACAACATTGCTTGAATTGTTACATCTATACTTGAGGACTCTGTGGCAAGAATTATCGCAACCAGCAATGGATGTGGTTGGGCGAACTGCCCAGTACTGGTGAGCATCCATATTGAAATTAGCTGACTCTGCTGATCTGGGATCAAAATGTACATTGACTTCAACTAGAATAATTAAAGGAAACAAAAGCAGAACAAAAATAAATGTACCTGTACAAGAATTTCAGATGGGATTACGTGTCCACCAACAATTCAGAGTCAAATACACAAAAATAATTTCACAAGTACCTAGTACAATAAGTGGCATATTTATGTAAATGGTATCAAAGAAATATCTCTGCCTGATAAAGTTATAGGGAAAAAAAACAGAATTTTAAAGCTATTTATTTGTATCTAAAATTAATACTGCACTGCTGGTCAAATATTTGTTTTGGAAGAGAGAAAGGCGCAACTGATTCCTTTTTAATCTTCAGAAAGAGCTGTTTATGTTGATACATTTGCTTTCTCCAGACTGCTTCTCACTGAGTCATAATTATTAGCAATTTGCCTAAGTTGTCCATTTACTGGTACATCAAGCATGAAAAAGAGGCAATTTCAGAAAATGGAATGCCTCTTAAAATCAATCTTTGGAAATAATGTGGTAGAAGTTACTGTCTGATAGACCACTACTTGATAGCTGTCACATGAAGCTGCATATTAATTTGTCACTGTTATGTTATTCCACACTTCATCCATTTGCTTTAGGATTTTTGGTAAGTAATCTTTCTTTTCCAAAAAAAAATACAAAGCATGAAAAATTATCCCTCGAATATGTTGCATGTCACAAAATAATATTTATAATATTTTATTTATATTAAATGTAGATACTCACCAATCAGCACAGATAATGACATCAAAATGTCCTTCGAGGAGAGACACATCCACCTCATTATCCCATCGCATTATGCTATGGTGGAAGTAACAAAACATAATCAGGTTACATCACTTTATTCATGTAGCCTGCATGCGTCTATTAGCAATGTGTATTTCTTTATCAATTGTCTCTGTGACTCCTGCTGATGCACAAATTCACAAGGCCTGCACTATCTGGTTCCTGGTTTATGAGGCTGTTTTTTTTTCTCATCTAAATCAAATGCATCCTTTACTTTTTAAAACCAAATTATAGCTAAGATTAATTCTGGCCTCACCCAGATTTCACATTGAAGGAGTCACAAGACGATGACCAAACACTGGGAGTCATGTTTAACCATCTTATTCTGAAACCAGTTCTGAGGCTGACTGGATTATTGCAAATGTAATTCTGCTTGAAAGTATGTAACACAATCCAGACAACAAATAGCAATCTGGGACTGTTTTAATGATACACCCAACATCCCACTTATGTATTAAGACACTGGGGAATGCAGTTAAATTTTAGCAGAGAACTAATACTTTATCCAATCCACAAGAAACTTTGAAAGAATAAGTAAAATGCTACACATTTGTTTTTAAGTGGTCTGAAATTGCCTTGGTCCCAAATCTGTTCTGAACTGTAACTTCACCAGGGGTGTCATTGATGCACCATCAATAACTCTTGGAGACGGGAGGCAAACGATAGGCTTTTATTAGCTGCAAAAGATCACGATTAGCAGCAAGAGACCACCTCACAACATCCTGGAGACTGAGGGAGGAACTGTGCCTCCAATCGCCTTTATACAGGGGTCTGTGGGAGGAGCCACAGGAGCAGTCAGCAGAGGGGCGTGTCCAGACAGGTATATGTAGTTCACCACAGTCATAAAAGCTCCATTTATTTGTTTATGAGTAATTCCTACTACACTGCAGACTAAGTTCCACCAAGTAGGAAAAGCTCAAAGGAATTTCTGACTAGTCTTTATAGAAATAGAAAAGTTAATCAGAATGTGAGAGTCTTTAATGGGTACTGAATTAAGTCTGGGGTCCCTGCTCCAATTGTTCACCAAGATTTACTCCCAAGTTAATGAAGATTTCACTTAAATATCAATATTTTGTGAGTAATGTTTGGTAATGTGGATGATCAGCTGTTTACTTAAGCAAAATGAGAAGCTAGAGTGGGCCATTTAATTCCTTGAACCTGCTCCATTATTCCATAAGATTTTGACTAGTCATTTACCACCTGCACTCATACCATTTCCTCAATTCCTTAACATTTAAAAATCGATCGATCCATTAAGGTCATGGTCATTGTGGGCCGAAGGGTCTATTCCTGTGCTGTACTGTTCTATGTTCCATAGAAAGATATAGCATTGAAACAGGTCCTTCAGACTACCACACCTACGTCAGTCACCATATATCCTAATCCCACTAGTTTACAATAATCCCATATGCCTCTGTCTTGCTTATCCAGATGCCTCTTAAATGTTGTTAGTGTTTCTGCCTCCACCACCTCTTCTAACAGCTCATTCCGGACACCAACTAACTCTTTGTGTGAAAAATGTATCCCTTAGAATTCTCTTTAAACCTTTCACCTTAAACATATAGTCTTTGGTTTCAGTCACCCTCCTGTGGGAACAAGACTCTGGCCACCTACTCTAGTTATGCCTCACATAATTGTGTAAACCTCAGTCACCTTTGCCCCCTGTAAAACAGACCAGTCCATCCAATCTTCCATGAAAATTCAAGCCCTCCAGTTCAGCAACATCTCTGTAAATCTTTTCTGCAACCCATTGCTTAATCACATCCTGTATTGGATGCAAGTAGTCTCACAACAGGCATTTGTATCAACAAGGCATAGTAACCTGTGGAGTATATGCTGGAAAATGGGATTAGATTAGTTCTTGAAGATCAGGAAGCTGAGGAACCTGTTTTTGTGCTGTGTGGCTCTGCAACTCTACGACCACTGTCTTGAATGAACTCAACTATTGGGCTTCAACAAACCTCTAGGGTGGTGAATTCCAAAGATTCACTACTGTCAAGATTAATAAACTTTTTCTCATCTCTTGCCTGACTGGATGACCCCCTTACTCTGAGACAGTGACCCCTTGGTTCTACATTTCAACTGCATATAACCTTGCCCTCCAACCAGCAGAAACATCAACTCTACATCTATATCTATTCCTTCAAGAGTTATTCCACGTTTAAATAAAGGGTCTTCACAGAGTACAGTCATTGTCCTCAAGTGGCAAACCCACCTAATAAAACTCATTTGCCCTCCTATTCAATAAGGTCAAAATGAATGATACTCATGCTTGATATTTAACACTCATCCCACTCCAACATTAACCATTCCATACCATTATCTAATTGAATCAATGAACTTCCAATTCCAGGCAATTTCTAATGCTTACACTTCACTTTATATTGTCATGTTGTATGCCAACATTTCTTATCTCAGCCTATGTGACCACATATTATTTACCCCAGTCAGCTTTCTATTCATGCAATGCCTCAGCTTCACAACTCAAATCCCTCATCCTGCTCTCTAGAGAAACTCCTAATGGCATATTTGTTATATAACATGAAACTAGTTTGTATTTTAAAAATCAAAATGAGGATAGAATAGATGACCACAAAATGACAATTTTTTTGAAATATGCATGCCCTCAAAATTTCACATTTAAATTCCAGGTAAACTGGTTTGGTCCTCTTATCATAAACTGGTTTGGTCCTCTTATCAATGAGTTCAAAAACAAGCTTAAAACGAAGTAGTCACGTTTCTGTTAGTCTGAGAAAGGTCATCATGGATACCAGGGTTCAGAATGAAAACTCTGCATTCAACTTTGGCATTCCTGCTGAGAAGAAATCACATCACTGCGAAAATAAAGTAAATGTACACTCGTGGAGTCAAGAGCTCCTGACCCAAGTGAGACAAGCAGAATGAGATGCCCTCCAGGGGTATCAACTCACTCTGCTTAGATTCAAACACAACATGCAATGCAACTCCAGTGTGATGTCAAAGCAGGTTTTAAAAGGTGTCAGGTACTCCTGCTGCCTTCACTCTTTCAAGTACTTCAAACTTACCCACCAGGAGAGAAACTCTATTCAAACAGAGATGCAGTTTGTGTATAAATGGAACATCAAAATTTGCACAGTTTATAACAAAACATAACATTACAACTGGTCGTAAAACACGTGTGCGCTTTTTCCCCACTTAAACTCAGATGGATGCACACTGATTAGAACAGAGCCTCAGGACTTGCTTCTGAAGCTGCCAGATTGAATCTCAAGTTTCTTTAAGACAGTTATTATTTCAAGTGACTCAAAGCTAAAATTCTCTGAACCGATACAACTAACTACAAGTCCAACAGAAGGAGTGATTGTATATAATTATTACCCTGCGCTTCATTATTCAAAGACATCTTTCATTTTCTAATTCAAACAAATTGTGCAGTTATTTATTAATTTAGAACAAGATATATAGAAATATTGGCAACTCAGTAAAAAGTTTTGAGGTCTTAAAACTTTGCCTATCTAAAAATTTAAGCTTCTATTTGAATTTGATTATTTATCCTAGCCCTTCATCTCCTCTCTTCATTCCCCCCACTACCACTTCATTTATCTCCTGATTGCACTAATATCCTACATACAGTTCTGTAATTACTGCCCACCTTCCTTGTAATTCACCTAATTCTAACAATCTCCACTTATGAACATAGACAGGATCCCAACTGTTGTCATGTAAAATGGGACCTTTATTGATCTACATGGCTGAACATCACATTGAACAGTGCAGTTACCCCTGAGCACTGAGTTCAGAACCAAGTTTTTGTCAACTGTTAAAAAATAGTGTCGCTTCTTAAAACTTAATCCCTTGTTTTTATGTCAATGATAAATAAACAATCCAGACTCTCTTGATGCTCTCATTGGAAAAAAAAGTTTATTCAAGATTCTTTTCTGAAGAAAAGTGCAGGGCTATGTGTAGATACTCTATTGATTAAAAAGGGTGGCAGGGTGGAGGTATGTCTCTAACAAAGGAGATACAAGGCACTTCTTCCCTCTGCTCGCCTGCAGGCCATCCTTGGGTAAGGTGTAGCACTTGCTTAGCCCCGACCAGGGTCATCTGAAGCCATGGAGCAGTTGGTGGACAGTCGAATAAACAGATGGTGCATATCACAAGCAACATACACAAAATGCTGGTGGAACGCAGCCGGCCAGGCAACATCTATAGGAAGAAGTACAGTCAACATTTCAGGCCAAGTTCTGGTTATGCAACCACTGACGCCAGGATGACGATCTCTGAAGAGTATTGATGATGGCTGGGGTCACCCGTCTTTTAAAGACACTACCAGAAGAAGGCAATGGCAAATGACTTCCGTAGAAAAATTTGCCAAGAATGATCATGGTCATGGAAAGCCCAAGATCACCCACATCATATGACATGGCACATTACGAACAAACGATTGAGTAAAGATGTTCAATTTGCACCTAACATTAAATGGAGTGACTTGTGATGAAAATGATTCAGTCGTGTAATACTTTGCCTTCCCTGCATCGTTATGTACAATATTGCTTGTAATCATTTTAAATCAAAATTTACAGAATTAATGCAGATGTTAGAAATCTGAAATAAAACAGAAAATATCTTAAACACCAAACAGGTCAGGAGGCATTGGTGAAATAAAAACTGAGCTAGAAACACAGATTAACAAAATTGTTTCAATTTTCTGAAATGAAGGGTGGCTGAACCCTGAAGGCCATGGCTGCCAGATATGATCTACAACATGGAGGGAATCCACACCAGCAATTTCACCTCAGCCTCATCAATCGATCTGTGGCAGGTATAACTGATCCAGATTCCTCCAGAGGACTTCATCATCACAGAAATGGGTCTTCATTCAATTGGACCTGCAGTATGCAAAATCAAGGAACACCTGAGAACACTGGGTACCATAAAGTTTAGAGACTATGCAAGCAGAGATCTGGTTGAAACGAAGTCCCATTCTTCATTCTGAAGCACAGTATTTTCCATGTATCGAGCAGCACAACAATCATGCTGAATGGTATACACTGAATATTCTGGCAGCTCAAACTCAGGTATGCACAATGTGCTGTGGACCATCAACACAAAAGAAATGTATACCACCATGATCTACAATCTCATGGCATAACTTCTTTCACTCTACCATTACAATATGTCAAGGCATCAATACTGGTTTATTGAGAAATGGAAAAAAGCCTAGGGGAGCAGCATTGGGCACACTTAACATTCTAACCTGGAGAAGCTATAACATAGGGCTACAAATAAGCTGAAATAATCGAAAACACGATGCAATAAACAGAGATAAGTGATCCTGTAGTCTCATCACATGGCAATAGAGAATTCAACTGCAACAGGAAGGAAAAGCCCTCCCACACCTGCCCCACTCCTACCATCTCTGTGCAATTGGTAAGGGAAAGGCTGAAGCACTTGTACAGTTGCTCAGCCAGGAGTGCAAGGTAACTTCCTCCTGAGGACCCCATCATCACAGAAGTGGGTCTTCATTCGACTGGACTTAGAGTACGCAATATCGATAAACACCTGAGAACATTGGATACCACAAAGTTTAGTCAAAATTCCAAATGTAGACTTTAAATCAATGGAGCAGAACTGGAACATGAGGCCCACTGAGTCGGCTTTGCTGAGCAGTATACCGTGCAAGACCTTGTGCGTGTGTGCACGCCCTTAACTCCTGGTGGAGTCGTCAGGGCACTGATCTCTTTGGTGATTGCTCATTATAAGGCATGTTTTGGCCATCCCTCTCCAGGTTTTTGGAGCCGGTTGGATTCGAACTCGGGAGCCTTTGCTCTGAAGTCCGGCGGCCCCAAGATAAACAAGACCTTGTAAAAGGCCTTGCTAAAGTCCACTGTCTTGCCCACTTCAACCCTTTTGGTTACCTCTTTAAAAAGCTCAAATTGACGAGACATCATTTCCCATGTGCATTACATTATCCCTAATTACTTTCGCCTTTCCAAATTCAGGTAGATCCCGTCTCTCCAAATTGCTCCAAGCAGATTTCCACTGATGTTAGACTCACTGCCCGTAGTTCTCAAGCCTATCCTTGCAGCACCTCAAAAATGAAGGCGCTTTCCACCTTCACCTGTGACCTTCTCTACCATCACTCATCACTCCACCCATGCCTACCTTAGTGAAAGTGTCATATACTAGACAGCAGAAGTTTGAGGTGAGAGGTGAAATGTTGAAAGGAGATTTGCAAGGCAAAGAAAGTGGTAGATGCCTGGAATGTGCTGCCAAGGGAGGTAGTAAAAGCAGATGTAACAGTAACATTTAATAAGCATTTAGATGACCACTCAAAAAGGCAAACAATAGAGGAAGACAGACTATGGGCAAGCACATGAGAATAGTTTAATTTGGCATCAACACAGACACTGTAAGCAATAGGGTCTATTCTTGTGCTACACTGTTTTATGCTTTCTATGTTTACAATAAAATTAGCTCTACAGGTTGCACCCTAACAATTTGTGGTGATTTGGCAGGACAACGCCTGGAATACAGTGTGCAGTTTTGGTCTGCTGACCTGAGAAAATATACTTCCTATGGAGGGAACACAGACTGATTAGCAGGACCGTCATGTGAACAGGGACTGACTGCAATTCAGAAAACGTTAGGAAAATTCTCAAATTCTGAATGGTCGGATGCTCCCCAGTTGGAAAGTTCATAACCAGAATGCAAGCAAATACACTTAGAACTGAGAGAGAAATATCTCCACCGAGTGAGTATTGAAAGTGTGGAACTCACTGCTATAGACATCTGTAGGGACAAGTAATTGATGGCTGGACTTCTGGATACAAAAAGCATTAAGGATTATGAGCAGTGAGAAGGAATATAGTACTGAGATAAAGGATTAGTTATTATCACATTGTACAGCAGAGCTGAAGAACTCCTTCAAAGAGCTGAGCAGCATAACTCATGAATCCACCACTACACAAAACCTTTGGTGAGTGCCATATATTTTTCATAGTCTTTTCAAACAGAAGACGTTTTCATTGCAATTCTATATTACATACTCAAATAGTATGTAAGGGGATGAGAGGAGAAAACTGTAAGATAATAAGACATGGGGGCAGAATCAATGCCATTCAGCCCATTGAGTCTGTTTCTGATATTCCATTATGGCTAATTTATTATCCTTCTCAACCCCATTTTCCTGCCTTCTCCCCGTAATGTTTGACCCCCCTTATTAATCAAGAACCTATCAACCTCTGCTTTAAATATATCCAATGACCTGGCCTCCGCTGCTGTCTATGGCAATTAATTCCACTGATTCAACACACTCTGGCTAAAGAAATACCTCCTCGCCTCGGTTCTGAAGGGTCATCCTTGCATTCAGAAGCTGTGGCCTCTGGTCCTAGGTCTTTCCACTAATAGAAACATCCTCTCTATGTCCACTCTATCTAGTCCTTTCAATAGTCAGTAGGTTTCAATTCATTCTTTGAAACTTCAGCAAGTCCAAGCCAAGAGCCATCAAATGCTACTCATACATTAACCCTTTCATCCCTGGAATCATTCTGGTGAACCTCCTCTGGACCATCCAATGCCAGCACATCCTCTCTGAGATAAGGGGCTCCAAATCTGGTTTGGCCTATACTATATAAAGCCTCAGGATTAAACCTCTGCTTTTATATTCTAGCCTTCTTGAAATGAATGCTAACATTCCAGTTGCTTCCCTTACAACCAACTCCTCTCCTCTGTGTTTGGGTCAAGTCTTCTTTATGGTTCCAGACAAATTAACCTTTAAGGAATCCTACACTAAGAATCCCAAGTCAACCTCCATCTCCAATTTATAGAATTTGCTCTCCATTTAGAGAGCAGTCTAAGCTCAGCCAGAGAAATAGAGGGTGCAGAACCAAGAAAATGGATCCACAACATTATTAGAGGCCTCACTTTTGTACAGCAAGGGTTGTTGTGGCTGTCAAAGGAACTGAAGACACAAGGAAGGAGCCTCAGTACCAAAATTTGCCAAAGGTGAACATAAGAGCTGGGAGAGAATGAAGTGCACTCTTGCAAAATGTAGATAGAGCAGGTGCAGGAGTGAGAAAGATCAGATTGGTAGAGGAACAGGATTTTCAGAAGGAGAATGATAATGAGAGTTTTAAAAGGGAGAGGAAGAACACTGGATTAAAGACAGTCTTTATCAACCATTAACATTGAGATCAAAGAACTCAAGTGGTAAGGAAATGAGTGCTAAAGACAGCACTAGCATGCATTCATGCAGAGGATTTGTGATGATCTGGAATGGTGAGTGAATAGAAACATGGTGCTTCTAGAGGAGAGTGAATGTACTGTTCAGACACTGCTCAGATCTAAACTGGACAGATGTTGTGGGGTGATCACAATGGAGGGTGACCTCGGATCAGTGGATACAACCTCAGAATAGAAGAACATTCTTTCAAAACAGAGATGAGGAGGAAATTCTTTAGCTAGAGAGTGGTGAATCTGTGAAATTCATTGCCACAGATGGCTATGGAGGCCAAGTCATTGGGTATACTTAAAGCAGAGGTCGATAGGTTCTTGATTAGTAAGGGCGTCAAAGCTTACGGAGAGAAGACGGAAGAATGGGGTTTAGAGGGAAAATAAACTGGCCATGATTGAATAGCGGAGCAGACTTGATGGGCTGAGTAGTGTAATTCTGCTCCTTTGACTTATGGTCTTAAGATTGACCACCTGTTTGAAGAAAGGAAGAAATCTATGTCCTCTTCATGTTTTTGGTACATAAACATCACGAGCAAAAATAAAAAATATTTGCTCCATCTCCTGCACTTTGTCAGTAGTGCAAGTTCAAGATCAAGTTCAGTTTATTGCCATTCAATCATATACATGTATACCACCAAAAGAAAAAATATTTCCCTGGACCAAGGTACACAAAACAGAAAGTATAACTCACTTATATAACACAGGAAGTAATGTTACCACTAGTAAATTAATAAATAATAAGGTACATTTAAGACACAACTTAAAAAGTAAACAGTATAACACTACTAGTACTTCATGCATGATGAAATCAGGGTGATGGTAGGAGCTCAGCAGTCTTACGACCTGGGGGAAGATGCTGTTTCCCATCCTAATAGTTCTTGTCGTAATGCCATGGAACCTCCTGACTGATGGTAGGAGGTCAAAGAGATCATTGGATGGATGGGAAGGATCATTGACCATGCTAAAGAGCCTGCATACACAAGGCTCCTGATAAATATCTCTGTTGGGTGGAAGAGAAACCCTGATGATACCCTCAGCAGTCTTCAAAATCCTTCAGAGGGACTCGCGGTCAAATGCCTTGCAATTCTCATACCAGATGGTGATGCAGCTGGTCAGGACACTCAATGCTCTATTCCATTGTTTTTTTGGCCTGGGTGATTCAATAATTGTATTTTGTAAATAAGCAGCTGCTTCTATTTTAAATACTTGTTTTTTGTCCTGTACTCTATATTCCCACAGCCACTGCATGAAGGTATTCTTCCCGTTCTTACCTGTAAGCGACTTTAAAGATTAAGTAACCTTGTTTTAGATTCCCTCATTATAGAGGAAAGGATGTCTACACCACTAAATCCCTTTACCACAATCGGATTAACTCTTAAAATCATCACAACTGAAGAACGTAGCTTGAGTGTACATCTTTCTCATAACAGCTAAGTACTTTCATCACAGATTATCATTCTGGTACTTCATTATTTGCACTCCTCAAGACCTGTACACATTTTATAAAGTACAGGTCTTAAAACTGAAAATGGTATTCAAAGTAAAATCTGACTATTAGCCATAAAGTTTCCAATAGCCTTTCTGTCCTTTGTTTTTGATTACTGTCAACCTCTTTCTAGCTTTTTTTAATTGCTTTTTGCAGTGCAAAGTTTCTTTTAAATTCCTGTATGCATCTTAAAATTATTTTGTTCTTTCTGATGTAATCTTCTTGCTCCAAAGAGTGAAGCTGCTTCTTAAGTACACATGTTCTAATCCTGAAGAACCCTTTTATTTTGTGAATGCTTATGAACTTCTCTCCCAATCCCTGAATTTGGAGAAAAACGATAGTTTAGCAGCTTTCTACACCATCTCTAATTACGTGCAGGATGTGCTGAATTTCTTTACTCAACTATCCTGTAGAAAGCATGAACATACAAGAGGCTGAGAAATTGGAGCAAAAACCAAATTTCTGAAAGAAATCAGTGGGTCAAACAGTATCTGCGAAAGGAGAGGGATAGTCAATATTTCAGGTCAAGACAGTGCATCGGACTAAGAAAGTAAAGGGGTACACATTAGTAGTACCCCTAGATAGTATAAACAAATAAGGAGGATGCGTGAGGTGGGAGCTGGAAGGCAATTGGTGGAACCAGGTGACAAGAAGGCTGATGGATAGATGAAGCCAGGAGGAGAGTGGGTAAGAATGGAAATAGCTGAATGGTGATTAAGTGCTGAGATCAAAGGGATTCAGATTCTGGAATTTGATGTGGAACCCCATAAGGGATGGCAGATGGTCATATAGGATCTTTGGGGCAGAAGAGCGCTTAGAAGGGAGTGGGAAGCATTTGAGAGAATCTGGGTGGATCAGGAGAGAAATGAACACAGATGGTTATGGTTACCTAAAATTTAAAGATTCAGTGGGTATATCCTATTTTGCTTGAGTTGCTGACTACCTAATGGGCTGAACTTTGTATTTTTCAGTTTCAGATAACCCTCACCATCTACGTTTATTTTTCTCTCAGGTTCCCTCAAATCCCTTTTTTCCATTGCTCCTCAAGGCCCACCTGCCACCCAACTTACTTCTCCATTCCCACCACATTGTATCTGTTCTTCTCCCACACATTTAAACCAGTGGATCTATCTCCTATCCTCTCTCCCACTGGCTGCATCTGCCTATTATCTCTCCCAGATCTCATTCAATTTATCACCTCCTTCTTTATCAGATTCCATAATTTTGGAATTCCCCACCTGTGTTGGACCCATACATCAAGTTCCAGCCTCTGATTATCTCCATCCTTCCTTTTCCCGGCTCCATCTGCCCGTCATCACCCTCTTCACCTGGTTCCATCTATCACCTGCCAGCATCTACAACTTCACACACCACCCCTCTACTCCCTTCATACTGACTCTCTCTCTTCTACACTCTTAGGCCTGACCTGATGCAGGGCCATGACCCAAAACTTCAAGTATCTCTGTCTCCACAGATGCTGATTAGCTCACCAAGTGCCTCCGACAGTTTGTATTTTGTTGAGAAAGGTATCCTTGCTGGATCAATTCAATGCATTGATATAACATTTCTTCTCCATTTATCTCCATATTATTCACACAATAGACAATAATGTCATCATCAAGACCAGCATTTAATGCCCTTCTTAACTGGCTTTGAGAAAAGGTTAGGAAGTCACATGTTGAAGATACTAGTATACCATAAAGTAACATGTTTCTGAACCTGAACTGCCTCAGAATATTTCAAAGTTAGGATGCTGCTGGTTATTTGAGAGGAATTTAAAGAAAATGTTGTTGTCCTTCTTGGAGATAGACATTCTGTATGGGAGGTGCTGGCAAAGAAACCTTAGGAGTTTCGATGCCCGTACAGCTGGCCCAGGTGTAAGGTTGGATCACTCTGGGTGCTAAAGGGAGAAGTTGGAGCCCAGGCAGAGGAGATTCAGTGCCCGTACAACTGACCCGGGTGCTAAATTGGATTGATCTGGGTGCCGAGCTGATTTGAAGAGCTTGAGCTGAGTGATGGAATCTTGGCCCAGTCTGAGTCACTGGGTGGTGTGGTGTAGGCTCTGAATCCTTCGTCGTTGCTGGGTCCTGATGCGAGACACGATTCACTGTTTAGACAATTTAAATGGCAGCTCAAAGCGAAGGCGAGAGCCCACTTCACTCGTTCTCCGTGATGTTCTCTCCTCCATCCAGGGCACAGAGCCTTTCGCTGTTCCGTTACTGGGTCAATTTAAATGTCGGCTCAGATAGACAGGGTGTCAGGATCTGAGGCGAGAGCTGATTTCACATGCTCTCCATGATGGTCATTCCACTCTGCATGGCGCTGACGCTATCAAGACTGCCCTGGCTGCTGTGCTCCGTGCCTGCTAATATGATGAACTAATAAACGAGGCTTTGGCCTAATTCAGGTTGCTCCGTGGTTCAGATCTGAGGACTCAGTTTTGGTTCGGAATGTTGCTGTTGTTTGCTTCAATTGTATGCCTGATTCTTATATATTGTTTTCCTTCTCTTGTGCATTGAGTGTTGGTCTTTTATTTTTTCATTAATTGGGTTCTTTCAGGTTTCTTGCTTTTGGCTATCCATGAGCAAGCAAATCTTAAAGTTGTATGATCTGTACTTTCTTTGATAAGAAATGAATCTTGAAACTTGAAAGAGAAGTTTGCTGTTGCCATAAAGAGCAGCCATACTGCATGAGTGGGAATGACACACAGCTTTCAGGTTAACAAGTGTCAATCAACTTCATAGTTTTATTTTATAAGGTGCTCAGCTCCTTGTCTGTTCATTGACTACCACTCAGTGTTTAACACCATCATTCCTACAGTACTGATTGATAAGCTACAGAAACTGGGCCTCTGTACTACCATCTGCAACTGGATCCTTGACTTCCTAATTGGAAGATCACAATCTGTACAGATTGTTAATAAATATCTCCTCCTCACTGATTATCAACTCTGGCGAACCTCAGGGATGTGTGCTTAGCCCATTGCTCTACTGTCTCTACACCCATTACTCTGTGGCTAGGCATAGCTCAAATACTATCAATAAATGTGAAGGTGATACCATCAGTGTTGGCAGAACCTCAGATGGAAATGAGAGTGTACAGGAGCGAGATTATACCCACTAGTTGAATAGTGTCACAGCAACAACCTTGCACTCAACATCAATAAGACCAAGGAGCTGATTGTAGACATCAGAAAGGGTAGGATGAGGGAATATGAACCAATCCTCATACAGTGATCAGAGGTGGAAAGAGTGAGCAATTTCAAGAATTTCAAGTTCCTGGGTGTCAAGATCTCTGATGTTCTAACCTGGTCCCAACATAACATTGTAGCTATAAAGAAGGCAAGAAGTGGATATATTTCATTGAAAATTTGAAGAGAATTGTTTTAACACCCAAAACCCTCGAAATCTTCTATAAATGTATCGTGGAGAGCATTCTGACGGCTGCATCACTGTCTGGTATGGGAGTGGGTGAGCTACTGCACAGGATCAAAAGAAGCTACAAAAATTTGTAAAACTAGTCAGCTCCATCATGAGTACTAGCCTCCATAGCAACCAAGATATCTTCAAAGAATGGTGCCTCAGAAAAGTGGAGGCCATTATTAAGGACCCCTATTACTCAAGACATGCCCTCTTCTTACTGTTACCCTCAGGAAGAAGGGTACAGAAGCCTGAAGGCACACACTCAGCAATTCAGAAACAGCTTTTTCCCCTCTGCCAACTGATTCCTAAATGGACATCACACCCCTGAACACTACTTCACTTCCTTTATTATTTCTGCTTTGTGCTATTTTTAATTGATTTACTTACTTGTTTCTTATATTATAATGCTTTGTACTGCTGCCGCTAAGTTAACAAATTTCACGACATGTGTGGTGATATTAAACCCGATTCTGACCCTGATTGTTGAAGCTGCATTCATTGAGTCAAAATGGAGAGAATTCATTCACACTCTTGGCTTGTGTCTTGTAAACAATGGACAGGGTACAGGAAGTTAAGAAGTGTCACTTATCACAGAATATGCAGCCACTGTCTGGCCTGACAATGTGACGCAAGTATTTTTGTGGCTGCTCAGTTTTCAGTCAAGAGCGTGCAGCAGAATTTGTCAAATAAAGGTGACATCTTAGACTTGTTGGAGATGATTAGTATCTGACACATTCATGATTCAATGTTATTTGCCACTCATTATCTCCAGCTAAAGTTTCTCAGCCTTGATGCAAGTGGGCATGGACTGCTTCATTTTATGGGTATTGCCAATCAAACTGAACACTATTAATTCATAAGACAGCATCTTCATTTCAAACTTATAATGTAGAGAGGGCACTAGAACTGTGGTTCCATGGACACCTTGCTTAATGGTATTCATCGTTGTCTGAACCCTTAGTATCTAGGTGGCACATGGGGCCTCTAATGGTATTGGTCCATGGCATAAAAAGGGATGGGAAACCCTGTTCTAGAGCCTCCAACAAACATTCCCTTCTATCCCCCTTGCTAACATCAGCCAGCGGAAAGTTCTCCTCTTGATTCTTATTCTCTTCAATTTTACTGGAGTTTCTTAATCCCACAGCAATTTAAGTCACCTGGCCCCTGAAAATCAGCTCATATTTTAGGGAGAGATCATAATTGTTTTTGATGTTTTCCATCATTCTGATGATGATTAAGTGTGGATCGAAGACAAAACTATTGATCAAAATGTATATCACCTGCTATTAATAGTTTTTAAAATAACTTCCAAATATGTTGGTGTGAAATTGGATAAAATATGTTTGATACAAATAAAAAATGTCAAAGAAACTATTCACCAACAAGTGAGGAAGTAGAGGGAGAAAGAAAATAAGAGTCGTGATGAGTCTTAGAGAGAAATGATCAGACTTTTAGGTTTTGCTTGTATATACAATATGAAGTGTTACTTGTTCCTCTGTGCCGGGTAAAACTGATAGTCCTAGGTTTATAGTATTTGCTAGACTAAACAACTACTGACAAGGTTCTTTGCAGATGGATTTAGCAGAAGAAAATATCTAGCATCCTCAGTCTTGACCATATTCTGTTAGAATCTACAGTTACACGTGGTAATTTACTTGAGAAATAGTGTTCTGCTGGAATCAGTGCAATAACAGAAGCTAAGAACTAAGAGAAGATAAGCTTATGATCAGAGCATTAAATTATTTAAGTTTCATTGTGACACCATGAAAGTAACTTGCATGTACAATATTTTTCACATTTTAATGTAGTTACTATAATAGGAAAAACAAAATTAGGTAGCAGGTACCATCGAGCATTTAGAACAGTATCAATCTGCGCAATGCCATGACAATGAATTTCCACAGGAGTAGGAGGCACTCCC